>NC_044038.1:84052722-86452722 GCF_901765095.1 Microcaecilia unicolor | reverse complement strand
CCCTGTCCGCTTCTGTATACAATTCAAACTTCTCTTACTGACCTTTAAACGCATCCATTCTGCAGCCCCCCATTACCTCTCCACTCTCATCTCTCCCTACATTCCTCCCCGTGACCTCCGCTCGCTGGACAAATCTCTCTTATCGCCCCCCCTTCTCCTCCACTGCTAACTCCAGGCTTCGTTCCTTTTCTCTCGCTGCACCTTATGCCTGGAATAAACTTCTTGAGCCTGTACGTCTAGCTCCATTTCTACCTGTTTTCAAATCTATGCTGAAACCCCACTTTTTCACTGCTGCGTTTGGCTCCTAGCCACTACTCATTTGCCTCCCCCCTTCTCACCCAGTACTTCCCTTGCCCTTAATTGTCTTGTCTGTCTTTATTATTTTAGATTGTAAGCTCTATTGAGCAGGGACTGTCTCTCTGTGTCAGGTGTTTGGTGCTGCATGCGTCTGGTAGCCAGTGCGTTTTTTTCTTGAGCAAAAGGTGCCAGTATTCAAATGCCAGGCCACCCTTCAGAGGTGGGGTGATCACTGAGGGACCCACTCCACAGTAGCTAGGCCCACTGCAACCAGTCACAGAATCTATGACAAGGCAGAATTGGTATGTAGGGCCTGAGCTCTTTCTCCAAAATTTGGGGACCAGGGGTAAATTTTTGCAGACAATGGAAAAGGTGCTGGTACTCAGTAACCCCAAGTACCCCCTCAAAAAAAGCCCTGCTGGTAGCGCTATACAAATGCTAATAATAATAATCATCATGATGATGATAAGGAGGAGGAGGAGGGTTCCCTGGCAGGTGTCGCTCCTCCCCCCCCCCTTCAGGTCCTGCCCCTGGTCCACATCCCTGTCCTTACTCCATCCCAGCCCTACTTCCAGTTCCCCTCTCCCCATGATACCTCCAAAAAACATTTGACCCCCTTGTGAGACTGCCTACCCCAAAGCCCAGCCCCACACAACCAACCTTTCCCCTTCCCCACCCCAAGATGAGCCCCCTACCTCCCCACCCCAGAGCCGTGCACTCCTGCTTCCCCCCAGAGCCATGCCCCCTCCTTCTCCCCTAGGTCCGCCCCCCCCTCTTGACATCCCTCTGGGCACCTCTTCTCCAACCCATGCTACCACCACCCATGCTGCCCCTCAGATTGTTCCCCCTCCCAGTGGCGTAGCTAGGGGGGGCACAGGGGGAGCGGTCACTCCCCCAAATAGATTTCTCAAAAATACGGCGCCTATGCGCATGCATCCACCCCACCTTCCCACTCTCACATGGTGGTGCTGTGGCGGACATGGTCCCGCCTATGCGCATGCGCTTCCACCTTCCCGCTTGCACGCAGTGCCTGAACAGGAATGTTGCAGAAGATGATCGTTGTCGACTTGTCATCACCTGCCTGCCAGAGCACCAGACTGCTGCTGTTAGCCACCCAGTGCCCGCACACTCCCCATCTCCTGTCCCCACATTGTGCTGCCTGCAGATATGCTTGAAGCCAGGAGAAGGAGAACGTCGTCCAAAGAGCTGCTCAGCCGGAGCCACAGCGGCCATTGTGGTAGTAACTTAAACATTGTTACTTACTACATAGCCGCTGCGCTGCGGCTGAGGTGAGCTCTCTCGACGACGTTCTTCTCCTTCTCCTGGCTTCAAGCAGTGCAGGCAGGCAAGCAGCACTGGGGGGGAGGGGCGCATGGGGCCTAGGCCAGGGTCCTCCTCTGCTCTGCGTCGCCTAGTGTGTGGTCGGTGCAGGGCAGCCAGCTGTTTGGCGCCGGTGCTTGGCCTTGGCTGTGTGAGGCTGTTATGGAAGTAAGTGAGCTGTTCTTCTTTCTTCATTTTTGACTGCTGGCTTGGCTGTAGGGGTAAGGTAAGAAGGGTCCAGAGACTCCATGGCACGTGCTGTGTGAGATTATTAAAAATAAATGCGTGAGCTAAATGTGTTAATTTCTAAATTTCTATGGAAACCTTCGGTGCCTCGGATCTCCCTTAAAAAACTATAGCTTCCCAAAAGCCTTGGGGGTTTAAACATACCAGATTTTAAGCTTTACCATTTGGCCTTTCAGGTGTCTCAGGCTAAACAATGGTATTCATCTCTCTCAGTTGATACCCCCAGATGGGTAATCTTTGAAAGAGAACAAATATTTCCTCTACCATTGAATCTACTTCCAACCATGAATAGATTCCGCTATTCTCCACATCATCTGGTGATAAAAAAATTCAGCACACTCAAATCTATGCTGGTCATGTCAGTCTGAAGTGGGTTCACTAGATCATTTGCTTTTTTCCTGTTGTAACCTCCAATCATACTGGCATTCGGTTTGGGGCACTACTCAGAAAATATTTACAATTCAAGATACTCTGTCCTTTAAAATACTAATCCTTAAGGCTTCAACTCCTGGCCTGTTAATTCCTCAAAAATATGTTAAATTGTTTAATTTAATTATTTCTCTTGCTTTTCATCTGATTGCATTGCATTGGAAAAATAATCAGCTTGTTTCTTTTCATGAATGGTGGAACGTGCTGTGTTCGTATAGGCGATATGAGGAAACAGCTGCCATAAGACTTAGTCACATTTTGCCTTTTTATAAAACATGGTCACTGCTAGACAGCTATCCAGCTTATTTTCGAAAGAGAAGGATGCCCATCTTTCAATACAAGTCGGAAGATGGGCGTCCTTCTAGCAAGGCCGCCCAAATTGGCATAATCGAAAGCCGATTTTTTGACACCCTCGACTGCTTTCCATCGCGGGGACGACCAAAGTTCACGGGGGCGTGTTGGCAGGGTAGCAAAGGTGGGACTGGGGCGTGATTAGGAGATGGACGTCCTCGGCCGATAATGGAAAAAAGTAGGGCGTCCCTGACGAGCATTTGGCCAACTTTGCTTGGTCGTTTTATTTTCACATCCAAGCCTTAAAAAGGTGTCTGAACTGACCAGATGACCACCAGAGGGAATCGGGGATCACCTCCCCTTACTCCCCCAGTGGCCACTAACCCCCTCCCACTATAAAAAAAACTTTAAAACTACTTTTTTGCCAGCCTCTAAGCCGGCCTCAAATGCCATACTCATCTCAGCAGTATACAGGTCCCTGCAGCAGTTGTACTGGGTGCAGTGTACTTCAGGCAGGCGGACCAAGGCCCATCCCCCCCCCCAACTGTTACACTTGTGGTGGTAAATGTGAGCCCTCCAAAACCCCCCACAAACCCACTGTACCCACATCTAGATACTCCCCTTCATCCCTAAGGGCTATGGTAGTGGTGTACAGTTGTGGGGAGTGGGTTTTGGGGGCTCAACACCCAAGGTAAGGGAGCTTTGCACCTGGGAGCAATTTTTGAAGCCCACTGCAGTGCCTCCTAGGGTGCCCGGTTGGTGTCCTGGCATGTGAGGGGGGACAAGTGCACTTTGACTGCTGGCTCCTCCCACAATCAAACGGCTTGGATTTGGTCAATTTTGAGATGGGCGTCCTCGGTTTCCGTTATTGGCGAAAACCGAGGTCGCCCATCTCTAAGATCGGCGATCTCAACATTTAGGTCGACCATCTCTAAGGTCGACCTAAATATGGAGATTTGGGCGTCCCCGACCGTATAATGGAAACGAAAGATGGACGCCCATCTTGTTTCGATAATACGGATTGCCCTGCCCCTTTATGGGGCCATCCTTAGAGATGGGTGCCCACGTTTGATTATGCCCCTCCACTTCATCTTGTAAAAGGAATTCAACTCCCTAAATGTACGTTGCATGGACTGTTCTGCTTTACTTTTACCAGCCCACTGTCACATTTGTTTTCCTTCATTCCAATAATATACGCTGTTGTATGTTTCTATAAGCATTGTATTGTTTTAAAAGTAATAAATAAAGTTAAAATAAATAGATGTGTGGTCCATCTGTAAAACGTCTAAAGCTGTTCCAGGTGGATAAGCATTAGGCAGTGCCTTAAAATGTGGAGGACAAAAGATTTTGCTTTCTTTTTTACTTATTTGACAGCGTTTTAATTTATTTGAAAGCTTCCCATAACTAGATTTAAATATTATGAAATCAAAATTGAACATCACTAAATCAGCTTAAAATTATTATAGCTAGTAGAAACAGTAGTTATAATCTCTGTATTTTGTGCTAAATTCTCTACACTGTTCTATACAATACAGTTGGAGAAATTTCAGTGAGAATAACCTGTTTCTTGATCTTAACTGTTCATCTGTTTGTGTAATCTGCCTTTGGGAAGCCTGGTGTTATAAAGATGGAATATATTGAAATTAAATGGAAGTAGAATTAAATTCTGCTTTCATTGGGGCACATGGAATCACATCTTCATCTGATGTCTGTTGTGGTCACTTGGTGGCCCTTTACTAGGTGAAAACATCTCTGCATGAATACAGGGGGAGTCCCATAGCCAGCCCCTCCAAATGACACTGATTTAAAATGTAGAACAAATTAGTACTCTAATTGATGAAACCAATACTTCCTCTTTGTACATCCGTATGCCGCACAAGCCAGCATGTTTGAAAATTAAGTGAGATTAAACAAAAGTGCTACCAACAATAAAGAACGACAACAAGGATGTAGCAGCTCATAGGTTTGCTTGCTTTGTTCTGAATGTACTAGATGACTGTGCAGGGAAAGGGGAAACATAGCCTAAATTAATTGGCTTCAACTTTTTGATGTCATCATCCCATCTCCTGTTTTCTTCAAACTTCTTGAGGTTGGACTTGATGGGATAGAAGGAGGCAAGGGAAACAAGGAGGAGATACCAGACCTTGGGAGGGTAAGGGGAGGAATGAGAAGATGCCAGATCCGGGCATAGGGAAGGAGCAGAAGATGGATGGAACTGGGGGGTGGGAGAGGGGAAGAAGCAAGATGTGAAAATAGGGATATGAGAAGAAGGTCAAGAAAAGGGAATGATGTGGTGAAAGGGTGAGACATAATGTGAATGATCTGGCAGACTGGAGAGAGGATAAGAGGCATTGAAAAGGGATTGGGGTACTAGTGAGGGATATAGGAGAAGGGGATGAGTCTCTGAAGGGGGTGAGTTAGGGTACAAAGGGGTTAAAAAGATGGTGAAAGAGAAGCTATTGGGAATGGGGTATTGGGTAACAGACAGAAGAGTGGCCTTGGAAGCAAAGGAAGGAAGGAGAGACATGGATGGAGCTGAGACTGATAGGGTGATGAGATGCAGTGGAGGGTAGATGAGGGCAAATAGGGTGAAAGATCAGTGCCAGACAGATGCAGAGAAGAACAGGAAGAAAACAAGAGAAGAGCAAAGAAATGGAAAATAATTTAGGAGAAGACTGACACATGGAAAGTGGAAAAGAGAGTGGGACCAGCCCAACTAGAAAAATAGAATTCTCAGACCACAAAGGTAGAAAGAAAACATTATTTTTATTTAATGCTTTTTAAGGACTAAGATGTGCCTGCTTTGTGAAATGCACATTTCTTTTCTATTGTTGTATTTTGCAGAGTACAGGAGAAAATACATCTTTGTTTCTTTTTAACCAGTATTTGCACTGCTTACAGAGTCTGGCTTTCTTGATGAGATCTATATTTCAGTTCTTGTGGGCATGTTTTTTGTGGTTCCCTATTTTGTATCACATGAGGGACTGTCAGTGTTCTGGATATGTGACTGAGGTGATGGATTCTGCTAGCATGTAGTATTTGTGTAGGAATGTGTAACAGTCCAGCTTGTTCCAGTTTTCCAATAGCAAGTATATTGCTGCTCTAGGGTCCAGTGTAATATGTTTAGCACTGTCTTTTCATAGGTGGGTTAGGGCTGTTGTGTGTTAAGTTTTCTGTATAGGTTTTGAGTGTCTTTTTGTATGGTTTTGAGTTATTTCATAAAGTGTCTGGCCCTATTGGTTTTGATATGCTGGCATCATATTCAGCATTTTAGTCTGGTGCGTGTGTGTGTGTGTTTGTTGTTTGTTTGTTTTTTTTTAAATAGCCATAATGAATATGTATGAGATGTGCATATGCAAATGAATATGCAAATGTGCCAAGCCAAACCCTTTGCTGCCCCCCAATGAAAAAGTCAAACTACGCCTATGTCTGGTGCCTATTTTACAAAAGCCTGCTCCCCCAAACATCAAAACCTAGCTACGCCTCTGCCCCCTCCCCCACATAGAACCACCCTTCCCCCCATGTAAGCCTTGTCGGGAGCCCCTCTGGAGAAGTAACCCCCATCCTAGCATGTTTCAAGGACATACTCATCAATGGTGAGCTGCATAGGTACTCCCTACACCATGCTAGTCGACCGTAGCACCTCACCCATTCCTTCCACACCCACCCTTGTCCATAGATCCCCCTCCCCATTCCTTTCACCCCCAACCTTGTAGACCTTGCATCCTCCCCCATACCCAGTGCTCTTTTGTGCCTGTACTCGCCGGTACGGCATACAGGCACCTTTATTTTAGGTCTGGCTCACCTGCCCGCTCCCTTCCGTTCGTGCACCTGTGCTCCCTTCCCTCTCAGCGCGTCCCGCCTTCCTCTGATGTAATTTCCTTTCCACGAGGTTATTAACGTGAAGACAGAGGCACAATGAATACCTTGGGTTATTTGCTACCAAAGGAGCTCGTTGTTAGTGGTATAAAAGATCTGATACTGATATGGCACAAAATCAAATATTTAGGTATGATTGTAGATATGTAACTTTCTTTTCTGCCACAGATAAAGCTTTGCATTGTGTCTTCTTCAAGTTCTGTTTGGTATGATGATTGCACCCTTTCATGGATATTGATTCTTTACGATTGGTTGCTCAATCAATGATTCTTCCCCATGTTAACAATTGTAAGATTGTATATAAAGGTTCACCAGAATTATCGCTGAAATTGATACACCTTACATAAATGCTGTTGCCTGTATTATTGCCAAGCTTTGTTGTAATGATCATGTTACACCTGAATTAAAAAAGCTTCATTGGCTTATTGAGCTATTTTTAAATGTATTTCCATGGTTCACAGAATTAGATAATGATGTAGTGGTATGCCAGCCCACTTGGTTGTTACACTCATCTCAACACTTCCTGTTCCAACAGTTTCCAAGATACATAGAGGAACATTTTTGATATGATGTCTAAGTCCAAGTGTGGATGTTTTGCTCAAAATGTCCAAACTTCAAGTGGAGAATATTGCTATTTTGGAAACAGAAAAAGTCTATCTTTTTTCAAAAATGGCTATTTGCTAGATGTTTTTGTGCTCTCTGTGTTTGTCTTTTTGTCCATTTTTGAAAAAAAAAAGAAAAACATCCAAGTGAAAAACACACAAAATCAAGCCATTGGGATGTATGAGAGGCCAGCATTCTTAGCAGACTGGCCACACAAACATCCCAGGAGAGCAGTGGGGCACCCTAGGGGGCAATGCAGTTGACTTCACATAAAAGGTCCCAGGTACACATCTCACCGTTGCTCCCTTATATTTTATGGTGAGCCCTCCAAATCCAACCAAGAACCTACTGTACCCAACTGTACACTACTACAATAACCCTTATGGCTGCAGGTATCACCTATTTGTGGGTACAATAGTATTTGGTGGGTTTTAGAGGGCTGACACTTTCCACCACAAGTGTAACAGTTAGAGTTGATTATGGGCCTGCGTCCCCTTCTCCACAGTGCACTGCACCGACCACTAGGCTACTCCAGGGACCTCCTTGCTGCTCGTATACGACTGGTTATTAAAATCTGAGGCTATCATAGAGGCTGGTAAGTATTGTTTCTTTTACATCTTTAGAGGCTAGGAGGTTCTCATTGACCACTGAAGGAGTAAGCAGGTCACTCCTTTATTCCTCCAGTGGTTATCTGGTCATTTAGGGCACTTTTGTTTGTAAGTAATGCATTCTAAAAACAGGTCTAGCTCAAAACATCTTAGTTTTAGTCCTGGACATTTTAGGGCTTTTTCTGTTATGCCTGAAAAATGTCCAGGTCTTAGGAGATCCCAAATCCCACCCTTAATACACCCCCTTAGATTTGGATGTACTATCTGGAAATGGGTTTCAAAAATACCAATTTGGACGTTTTTGTAAGAAAAACATCTAAATGCCACTTTATAGACAATTTTCTCTTTTGAAAATAAACTCCACTAGGCTCAAACCTGTGCACAAATGTTTCAGTTCAAGTTATCCTGTATTTGAATTCCTTACCCCCAGAGATAACCAAGAACACAACTTTTTAAAATTCCATTAATTGCTGAAATCTTATTTGTTTTGTTTGGCTTATAATGTTGTTGAATAATTCTATGGTTATGTTATCATTTCTCTTTTTGTTTTAATTGTACACGTTATATTGTAAACCGCCAAGAAGTGGAATGATGTATGGGTTCAATTAATAAATAAAAATAATAAATAAAATGTCCAGGAAGCTACACAAATCAATACAACCACAGGGTGGCAATATAACACAAAACAAGCTCTGTGTAACAGAAACAGTACTGCTGAATAGCTGGATCCACTTGGACAGCATGCAGAAACAAGATATTAAAATGCTAAGAAAAAGTAGGAAGGTTAACAAATTTGATAGCACAGTAATAATGGGAGATGACAATTATCTGTAACCCTATTTTGGCCCAGATAAGTCTTAGGTAGGTTACTTAAATTATATAAGGTTTGCTGGTGGACACAGATCAGGGCCAGCGTTCACTGGGGGGGGGGGGGGGCTACTGGCATAATCCACTCACCTCATTAGAACATAAGAATAGCCATAACGGGTCAGACCAATGGTCCATCTAGCCCAGTATTCTGCTTCCAGCAGTGGCCAATCCAGGTCACAAGTACCTGGCAGAAACCCAGTTAGTAGCACCATTCCATGCAATCAATCCCAGGGTAAACAGTGGTTTCCCCCATGTCCATCTCAATAACTGAATATGGACTTTTCCTCCAGGTGCTTGTCCAAACCTTTTTTAAAGCCAGATACGCTAACTGCCGTTACCACATCCTCTGGCAACGAGTTCCAGAGCTTAACTATTCTTTGAGTTAAAAAATATTTCCTCCTATTTGTTTTAAAAGTATTTCCATGCAATTTCATTGAGGATCGCCTGGTTTTTGTACTTTTTGAATGAGTGAAAAGTTGATTTATCTCCACCCACTCCACACCACTCAGTATTTTATAGACCTCAATCATATCCCCCCTCTGACATTTCTTTTCTAAGCTGAAGGGCCCTAACTTCTTTAGCCTTTCTTCATATGGGAACAGTTCCATCCCTCTATCATTTTGGTTGCTCTTCTTTGAACCTTTGCTAATTCTGCTATATCGTTTTTGAGATACGGTGACCGGCATTTAAAAACAATACTCAAGGTGAAGTCTCACCATGAAGCAATACAGAGGCATTATAATATTTTTGGACTTATTTTGCATCCCCCTACTAGTAATTCCTAGCATCCTGTTTCTTTTTTGGCCGCTGCCACACACTAGGCAGAAGATTTCAGCGTATTGTCTACAATATGACACCTAGGTCTTTTTCTTGAGTGTTAACTCACATCAGATAACTATGATTCAGATTATTCTTTCTAATGTGCATCACTTTGCATTTGCCTACATTAAATTTCATCTGCCATTTGGATGCCCAGTCTACCAATTTCTTAAGGTCTTCCTGAAATTCTTCACAATCTGCATGTGTTTTGACAACTTTGAATAGTTTTGTATCAACAGCAAATTTAATCACCTCACTCATTGTTCTGATTTCCAGATCATTTATAAATATGTTAAATAGCACCAGTCCCAGTACAGATCCCTGTGGCACTCCACTATTCACCCTTCTCCATTGAGAAAAATGGCCATTTAACCCTACCCTCTGTTTTCTATCCAATAACCAATTCCTAATCCATAACACATGCCATGACTCTAATTTTCTCAGGAGTCTCTCATGAGGAACTTTGTCAAAAGCTTTCTGAAAATCTAGATACACTACATCAACTGGTTCACCTTTATTGACATGTTTATTCAAGCAAATTGGTGAGGCAAGACCTCCCTTGGTTGAATCCATGCTGACTCTGTCCCATTAAATCATGTTTGTCTATGTGTTCTGTAATTTTATTCTTTATAATAGTTTTCACTATTTTACCCAGCACTGAAATCAGATTACCCCTGGAACCCTTTTTAAAAATTGGCATCTTCAGGCACTATGGATAATTTTAATGAAAGATAACAGATCACTAGCAGCAGATCAGCAATTTCATGTTTGAGTCCTTTCAATACCCTGTGGTGTTATCACTCTTTAACTTGTCAATTTGGCTCAGTACATCTTCCAAGTTCACCAAGATTTCTTTCAGTTCCTCCACATCTTCGCCCCTGAAAACCATTTCCAGTACAGGTAAATCTCTTATATCTTCTTCCGTAAAGACCGAAGCAAACAATTAATTCGGTCTCTCTGCCATGGTCTTGTCCTCCCTAAGTGCTCCTTTTGCTCCTTCTTAATCTAACAGTCTCACAGATTTCCTCGCAAGTTTCCTGCTTCTGTTATACCTGAAAAGAAGTGTTACTATGAGCTTTCATCTCCACAAGTTTTTTTTTCATATTCTTTTAGTCTTCTTTATCAATGCTTTTCATCTGGCTTGACAGTGCTTATGTTGATTCTTATTTTCTTCATTCGGATCCTTTTTCCATATTTTAAAAAATGTTCTTTTGTCTCTAGTAGCCTCTTTCACCTAAACTTTTAACTACACTGGCTGTTGTTTGCTCTTTTTTACACCTTTGTTAATACATGGAATACATCTAGTCTGGGCTTTCACAATAATATTTTTAAACAATGGCACCATAAACAAAAAACTAAAAATGAGCCACTACAATAACAAAAATATGTGTGAATACAACAAGTTGCACATAGAGGAAGGAAAAAGCCTCAAAGAGCTCCAGATCAACAGATCTATAGAGCTAAAGGCGATCACAATGATCTGTTCCTCATCATTAGCAAAAAAAACCTTCCCAGTGTCCAACGAAAATTAGTTATAGAACTTGCTGTGTGAGTTGCAACACAGCTAAGCAAGGAAAAAAACACACCAAAGTATAGTGTTAACAAATGCAATCAGGCCAACAGCATGCACACATCTGATGGCATGATATTGCTACATAACAAATGGATACGACAATGGAAAAAAAGGAAAAAATGTGATAATAGAGCATAGAGCTATTCAAGTGCTTATCATACAGAACACACTGAAATCAGACCTGTGATCTACCAGAAATCTAAATAAGCACAAAGTCACTATAAATAAATAAATAAGCTCAACATCACTATATTAAAAAAAGAGGGACATTTCATCTAATCCACTTGTAAAGACTGCTTCACATAAGCATACACTTGTCACATGTTTAATGCATATTGGACCAGATTCTATATTTGGCGCTGAAAATTTGGCACCGATGGAAAATGCACTTACATATAAATCATGCCTAAAAGGTGTGGTTTATAGAATACATGTAGCACCATCCATGCTGCTAAAATTTAGCATCAATGAAAAGCTGGTGTAAATGCCTACATCTAAGTTTAGGTGTAGAACGGGTTATTCTATAGCACTGCACGTAAATTGTAGGAATGCCCATGACCTGCCCATGGCCATGCCCACTTTTGAGATCCGCGCTGTAGAATTTACATGGACTATTTTATAGAATACACTTAGTGAGTAGTGCACGTAAATTCTAATTAGTGCCAATAATTGCATGTTAACATCCAATTATCAGCACTGATTGGCTTCTAACCAATCTGGGCGTATTCTGATTTGCATGTGCAACTCTAGTTACACTATATAGAATTTGCAGGATTGTGGTTAATATACTCAACATGTAGTAAATGAAATGATGGCAGATAAAGACCTGAACTGTCCATCAAGTCTGCCCAATAGTCACATTCGTTATTAAGTCATAACAATGGATGTGAAATAAAATACGTGATCATTTTCTCTCTTTGGCATTTCTGGGACATAGACCATACAAGTCCGCCCAGCCCTATCCTTAGGTTCCAACTACTGAAGTTGCTGTCAAAGCCCACTCAAGCCTATCCAAACCCGTCTTGTCATTTACGGAACATAGACAGTAAAAGTCTGCTTGGCCCTGTTTTCACATTCCAAATTAGTGGCGTGTCTATCGAAGCCCCCTCCAGCCAATCCTAAACCAGATTGCCATATATTGGACCCAGACCATACAAGCTTACCCAGCAACGGCCTTAGCTCTTCACAGCCAGAATGGCCATTTACATGCCACTCAACATAAAAGCACACATACAACCAGTTAACTTTTGTTTTTAAAACCATTCATTCTCTAATTGGAGATCCTCTGTGTTCATCCCATGCCTTTTTGAATTCCATCACCATTTGTTTTCTCCACCCCTTCCCTCGGGAGGGCATTCCATGGATCAACCACCCTCTCCATGAAAAAGAATTTCCTGACATTACTCTTGTCTACCACCCCACAACCTCAATTCATGTCCTCTAGTTTTATCATTTTCTCTTATCTAGAAAATATTTGTTTCTATATTAATGCCTTTCAAGTATTTAAATGTCTGTATCATATCTCCCCTGCTCCTCCTCTCCTCTAGGATATACATATTCAGGTCTTCCAGTCTCTTCTTATACATCTTTTGGTGCCTTCCTCTGGACCGCTTCAAGTCTTTCTACATCCTTAGCAAGATATGGCCTCCAAAACTGAACACAATACTCCAAGTGGGACTTCACCAACAACTTGCACAGGGACATCAACACCGACTCTGTGGGTGCTGTGGGTGCTTGAGCACCCCCAATATTGAGAAAATTCCTTGTATGTGTCCAGGGAGGGGTTATTTCCATTGGGCTTAGCACCCTCAATAATTTTGAAAAGTTGACTCCTAACACCTCCTTTCTTCTGCTGGTTACGCTTCTCTCTATACAGCCTAGCTTCCTTCTGGCTATGACCACCACCTTGTCACACTGTTTCATTGCCTTCAGATCCTCAGATACGATCACCCCAAGGTCCCTCTCCCTATCTGTGTATGTCAGCCTTTCACCTCCTAACACATACAGCTCCCTTGGATTTCTGCTCCCTAAGTGCATCACTCTGCACTTCTTTGCATTGTATTTTAATTGCCAAATATTAAACCATTCTTCTAACTTTTGCAGGTCCTTTTTTACGTTTTTCATTCCCTCCAGGGTTTCCACTCTTTTACAGTTCTTGGTATCATCCACAAAAAGTCAAACCTTACCTTCTAACCCTTCAACATTGTCTCTCGCAAATATATTGAACAGAATCGGGCCCAACATCAATCCTGGAGGCACTCCACTACTCACCTTTCCTTCCTGAGTGAATTCTATTAACCACCATCCTCTGGCATCTGTCTGCCAACCAGTTGCTAATCCAGTTCACTACTTTAGGTCCTAACTTCAGCCTGTCAAGTTTATTCAAGAACCTCCTATGAGAAACATGTCAAACGCTTTGCTTAAATCTAAGTAGATTACATCTAGCACACACCCTTGATCCAATTCTCTGGTCACCCAGTCAATCAGATTCATTTGGCATTATTTAACTTTGGTAAAACCATGTTGTCTTGGATCTTGTAACCTGTTGGATTCCAGGAAATTTACTAACCATTCCTTCAACATCGCTTCCATTACTTTTCCAATAACCAAGGTAGGCTTACTGGCCTGTAGTTTCCAGCTTCTTCTCTGTCACCACTTTTGAGAAGAGGGACCACATCCACTCTTCTCAAATCCCATGGAACCTCTCCCATCTCTAAGGATTTATTAAACAAATCTTTATGAGGAACTGTCGGAACCTCTCTGAGCTTCCTCAATATCCTGGGATGGATCCCATCCGGTCCCATGGCTTTGTCCACCTTCAAATTTTCAAGTTGTTCATAAACACTTTCTTCCGTAAACAGTGCTGTATCCACTCCATTCTCATGTGTACCTTTGCCAGACAATCGTGGTCCTCCAAGATTTTCTTCTATGAACACAGAAGCATTCTTTAGCTCATTTGCTTTTTCTTCATCATTCTCTGCATAGTGATTCACAGCTTCTTTCAGTCTCACAATTCCATTTTTAGCCTTCCTCCTTTCACTAATATACCTGAAAAAATTCTTGTCTCCATTCCTTACATTTCTAGCCATTTGTTCTTCCACTTGCATTTTCACCAAACATATATCTCTCGTGGCTTCTTTCAGTTTCATCTGATATTCATCTCTGTGTTCCTCTTCTTGAGTTTTTCTATATTTCATGAACACCAAGTCTTTTGCCTTTATTTTCTCAGCTACTGGCTTGGAAAGCCATATCAGTTTCCTTTTTCTCTTGCTTGTATTTACTCTCTTCAAATAAAGATCAGTAAACATATTTATAGCTCGTTTCAGCCTGGCCCACTGTCATGCCACTTCTCGTATGTCCTCCCAGCCCATCAACTCTTTCTTCAGGTATTTCCCCATCTTCTGCAAGTCAGCATGTTTGAAATCCAGGACATTGAGCTTTGAGTGGCTGACCTCTACTTTAGCTGTTATATCAAACCAAAACGTTTGATGATCACTACAGTCCGAGTGGTCATCCACTCAGACATTAGACACATTTTCCCCATCTGTGAACTCCAGATCCAGCATTGCTCCTTCCCTTGTGGGTTTTGTCACCATTTGTCTGAGCAGAGCATCTTGAAAGGCATCCACGATCTCTCTGCTTCTTTCCGATTCCACAGATAGAACTTTCCAATCCATATCCAGCAGGTTGAAATCTCCCAGTAATAGCACCTCCCCTTTCTTTCCCAACTTTTTAAATATCTGTAACCAGATCTTTATCTAGTTGATCTGACTGTGTTGGAGGTCTGTAGACAACACCCATGTGGACAGAGGTTCCATCTTTCCTTTTCAAGGTGATCCATATGGCTTCTTCATCTCCCCAGGCCCCCTGCATTTCAGTCGTTTTGATAGTGTTTCTCACATACAGATATACTCCTCCACCTTTTTGACCATCTCTGTTCTTCCTAAATAGATTATAGCCCAGTATGTTTGCATCCACTGAACCATGTCTCTGTGATAGCAACAATATCTAAGTCAGTACATGAAAAAGATCTCGAAAACAACTTTAGAAAGATAGAACGATTCAAGAGCTAACCATGTAGAGCACATTAGAATCAAAGCTGTACCCTCTAAAAAAATATATGAATAAACACTAAGCTTACACTTATCACATATTTAGGGACATTTTCGATATGACATCTAAGTCCAACTTTGGACGTTTTGCACAAGACATCCAAAATCTGAATAGGAAAGAAGGTCATTTTCGAAAAAGAAAAATGACTATCTTTTTTTCTCAAAAATACTGTTTCGAACAAGGTTTAGTGCTTTGATGTTTTGTTTTTTGGTCCATTAAAAAAAAACTAAACCCTCCGAAGGGACACCACCTTGTAGTGGTGGAGGGGCTTCTGTGTTTCAATGACTCAGAGGGCTATGCTGAAGGGTTACCCATATCAGACAGGCCTCTGAGGAGAAACCAGACAAAGAGAGGGGCATAATCGAACGAAAACGTCTATCTCCATGGGCATTTATCTCCAAGAACGGGTCCGTAAAGGGGCGGACCGAACCGTATTTTTGCAAAAAATAGACGTCCATGTTTTATTCGACAATTTGTGAGCTGGGCGTTTTTGTTTTTCAGCGATAATGGAAAATGAAAGCGCCCAGCTCAAAAATGAATAAATCCAAGGCATTTGTTCGTGGGAGGGGCCAGGATTCGTAGTGCACTGGTCCCCCTCACATGCCAGGACACCAACCGGGCACCCTAGGGGGCACTTTTACAAAAACAAAAAAAAAGGTAAAAGAGCTCCCAGGTGCATAGCACCCTTCCCTTGTGTGTTGAGCCCCCCAAATCCCCCTCAAAACCCACTGCCCACAAGTCTACACCATTATTATAGCCCTAAGGGGTGAAGGTGGGCACCTACATGTGGGTACAGTGGGTTTGGGGGGGTTGGACGACTAATAAGCATTAAGCAGCACAATTGTAACAGGTAGGGGGGGATGGGCCTGGGTCCACCTGCCTGAAGTCCACTGCACCCCCTAACAACTGCTTCAGGGACCTGCATACTGCTGTCAGGGAGGTGGGTATGACATTTGATGGTGAAAATAAAATGTTGTGAAACATCATTTTTTTTGTGGTGGGAGGGGGTTAGTGACCAGTAGGGGAGTCAGGGGAGGTCATCCCCGATTCCCTCTGATGGTCATCTGGTCATTTAGAGCACTTTTTTGGGACCTGTTTGTGTGAAAAAAGGGTCCAACATAAGTGTCCTAAATGTTCGCTAAAAACGCCTTTATTTTTTTGATTATCGCCCTAACGCAAACATCTCTCCTCGGCCAATAACCACGCCCCAGTTCCACCTTCGCCACACCTCTGACACGCCCCCATCAACTTTGTTCGCATCCGCGACGGAGTGCAGTTGAAAACGTCCAAAATCGGCTTTCGATTATACCGATTTATTCGTTTTTGTGAGATAAACGTCTATCTCCCGATTTGGGTCGAAATCTAGGTGTTTTTCTCTTTCGATTATAAGGTGGAGAGTGTCCCAAACTGGGAGAGTGGTAAGATGGTGACCTGAAGTTCATATGCCCAACGTCCCAGCTGCCTTCTGAAGTTTTGTCTTCTTTATGAAAATTTCCTCTCTGCAATTGCACTTTCCTTAACTGAGAGGAAGGGAACAACTGGCGGTCAGCCGCTGATGGCCAGCGTTTTGTCCCCTGAGCAGCAAGTGCGGGACTGCTGTGCGACGAACTGCCCACAGATGAAAGGGTTGGCGAGTCCTTTGATTAGCGCCGGCGAAGGATCGTCGACGCTCTTGGACCTGGAAAAACAATTCCATCACTCCCGAATTATTCAACCACCATATCCAAAGGAGTGGAGGAGTGAGTTAGAGGCATATGCTGAAACGGAGAACGTTTACAGCAGATCCCGAATCAGCGGAACCACTCCTAAACACCTCAAGAGAAATCACCTTGGAGTTTTGGGCTTCCGTGGAGGTTACATTGAATACCATCTGGAAGGCGCTTTGGGACCTAACGGCGGTAGTAAATAACTTTGTTTCAGATATAATCTTATTGGAGAGTTACATGGACAATTTGACTGAACCCTCTGAGAGTGAAAAATTGATATAACAAATGTAGTTCTACACATGCAAGAAGTGGTTATGATCCTGAAAATAATAATGGACCAGAAACTTTGAATAATAAGGTGGATGTTATTGTGGATGATTAATATCGAGATTATTGTTTTTCCCAGAGTTCCAGGTATGACTCCTAAGTTTTCCTCAGAAATATTTCCTTAATTATTACTTTGAAAGGAGTGAAGCCTGTGAAAACTGGGATTGCTTTAATCAGTGGGATTTGAATTAGAGACTTAAGTATATGTATTGTTAAATAACTTCTGGTTTTTAAAAGAGAGAGAATGTAATCAGATGTATTATTTCTAACTAAAATTTGGACAATAAGTATGTTCTTAATGAAATGAATTGACTATATACCGTATTTGGACTTGAAGAAGCCAACCAGATGATCAATGTGGAATAATGAATTAGATGAGTAATATCTGGGGATAATCAGGTTAATACCATGTTTTCTTTTTTCTGTTTACTGTTTAATTGATCTCCTTGTCTTATTTCACTCTCCCTATTTTTCTTCACTTTGTGGTCTAAGAAAGAGAAAGATTGTATATAATCCATATATCTAGTTGGAATTGTTTTCTTCTTATATTGTATTAATGTGCAGATCAGGCGACCCTCAGGGGGAGGAATGCTGGCTTCGGCCTAACCCCTGGTAAGCCTTTCCTCAGCTGAGAGGTGCCCAGCTCTACCACCGGCTGCCTTTCAGGTGCTGTGGAGGACGTGCAGCTCATCTGCATATCCTTACAGCCTTCTCCGGGGTGACACCCAGGTCCACTCCGATCCACCCAGGGCCTCCGCTCTAGGTGCCCAGCACTCCCACCAGGTGCTGTGGAGGACTTGCAGCCCCTCTGCATTTCCGCACAGCTGTATCCGGGGTGACTCCAGGTCCACCCCGAGCTTCCCAGGGCCCTCGCTCCAAGTGCACAGAGTTTCCAGGTGCTTTTTAGCTAGGATCAGGCGACCCTCAAGGGAAGGAATGCTGGCTTCGGCCTAACCCCTGGTAAGCCTTTCCTCAGCTGAGAGGTGCCCAGCTCTACCACCGGCTGCCTTTCAGGTGCTGTGGAGGACTTGCAGCTCATCTGCATATCCTTACAGCCTTCTCCGGGGTGACACCCAGGTCCACTCTGATCCACCCAGGGCCTCCGCTCTTTGCATCTAATCTTCTTCCCAGTTGCTAAAGTACCTCAGTCATTTATGGCCCCTATTCACATTCTCTTCCTAGCCCTATCCCTTCCTAATCTTTTCCCTCACCCCCTACCTCTCTCCGCTACAGGAACTCACTGCCCATCCATCGACTTCATCACCTCACCTTCTCTCCTACCCTCTTCCTCCCTCTTGGCTTTTAATCTCCGTCTCTTTCTTCCCTCCATTTTGCCTTCCCCATTCCACCTAAATACATCTCGCCTTCAACGCCTGCGTGGCCACACCTCTCCTACTCTCCTCCGCTCTCTTTTACTCCTTCTCTTACTCTCAGCCGGTGACATCAATCCCAATCCTGGCCCTCCTCACCAACTATTATCCCAACTCTACAGATCTCACCGTGACCTCTCTAACCTCATCTCTATTCCTCTACTCCCCTCCTCTTCTCTGCCCTTCTCTTGCGCCCTATGGAATGCCCGCTCTATCTGTAACAAACTCCCCTATATCCAGGACCTCTTTATCTTTTTTTTTTTCAATTTTTTATTTATATCATTTTTCACAGTTAACATCAATAGCAATAGATCAAATTTCACAGTAGATTAATACAACTTTGGTATTACAAGATAGAAACCTTATTTACCCTCCTTCCCTATTCCCTCCCACCCTTTAGAGTGTTTGTATAATTGGTTCTATATGTTCACATTTGCAGATAACCAAATGTTATAAAGGTCCCATATCTTCATGTGGTGTGCCAATTGTCCTTTGCGCATTGCGGTGAGTTTTGACATCAATTGAATGTAATTCAGTTTTTCCAGCACCGATGGCAGGTCAGGTAACTGAGGCTTCCTCCAAGCTGCCGCCAATACCAGTTTGCCCGCCACAAACACCTGTGTGGCAAATTGGTGTACATGCTTTTTGACTTCTGGCGGTCTAAAGTGTAGAAGACAGTATTCCATGCCCATCTGGTATTGAATGTTCGTCACTGATTTTACAAAAGCCAATATCTTTTCCCAATATCGAGCTGCATGAGTACAAGACCACCAAATATGATACATATCCCCCTCCATCCCACATTCTCTCCAACATAGGGCCGAGCCCGACTTATACATTTTCACCAGTCAACTGGGAGTGTAGTACCAGCTATATAAAATGTTGTGCCCGTTTTCTACCATAGCGCTGGACACTGATACTCTAAGCAATGATCTGAAGGCCAAAGCCCATTGTTTGGGGTCATATGAGGCCCCAAGTGCAGTTTCCCATCTATGTGTATAGTATTCTACTGGATAGGTGCGAGCTAGTAGCGCTTTATAAAGCCTGGAGACACCCCCTCTCCCTCCTCCTCCCATCAATCCCTTCTCCAGTTGTGTTTCTTCCAGACTGAGTTCCTCTGCCGCTCTCCGGTTAATAAAATCTTTTGCCTGCCAATATTGGAATGCCTGAAGTGGGGAAAGTTCATGTTCCTGACAAAGTGTTTGGAATGATGGTGACTGACCTTGATCATGCATTTGTCCCAGCTCACATAGACCCATGTTCTCCCATTCCTTGTACGCTGTATCTATTCTACCCGGGCCAAAACGTGGGGCAAATCTTAAGTATGTGTGTTTAAAATATATGCGCTCTGGGAAAAATTGTTCTCTAATCTTACACCAAATTGTGAGTGGCCACTGGAGAACTGAAGGACTTTTTTTAGTTATTTCCTTAAGCTTATGCATCGGCAACCAGGGTATTGCCCGGAGTGGATATGGGTCTAGCCAGCTCTGTTCTATACAGGTCCAAATTTTCCGTGTGTCTTGTAGCCAGATTGCCAGAATACGTAGGTGTGCTGCATAATAATAACTGCGAAAGCAAGGCACCCCCATCCCCCCTCTATCTTTAAACTGATACATTGTCTCCCGCCGTACCCGTGGTGGTCTCCTCCTCCAGATGAAGGAGAATACTCTACCCTGTAGACCCCGAAAGAAGGAGTCTGGGATGGATATTGGGAGAGCCATAAATAGGTACAGGAGCTTTGGAAGAACCACCATTTTTACAGCATTAATCCTACCTATCCAGGATAAATTCAGGCCTTCCCAACGCTCTAGTTCCTGGAATAAGTCCTGCACTCTTTTAGGAAAATTATTATTAAAGATATCTTCCAGGCGGCGTGGTATGTTAACCCCTAGATACCTAATGTGCTTATTGGCCCATCTGTATGGAAACTGCTCTTTCAACAATTTTAGGGTGGTACTATTTAAGTTTACGTCAAGAGCTTCTGACTTCTCGAAGTTGATTTTAAATCCGGAGACAGCCCCATATGATTTTATTTCATCCCCTATGATCGGGAAAGCTGTTACTGGATCTTTTATGGTGAGCAAAATGTCATCTGCAAACAATAAGATCTTGGTTTCAAATCCCCCCCCCCCCTTCAGGCCCTTGATGATCGGGTTGGCTCTGATTTTAGTTGCCAATGGTTCCATTACCAGGGCAAATAGCAATGGGGATAATGCGCATCCCTGCCTAGTGCCTCTATGGAGTTGGAAAGGTCGAGTTAAAGTCCCATTAATACGAACAGTTGCCTCTGGTGTCTTATATATAAGATGTAACCATTCTACAAATTTCCCCCCCCCATGCCCACTCTTTTCAAGACCGCGAAGAGGAATGGCCAGCTGACCCGATCAAAGGCCTTCTCCGCGTCAAGCGATAGTATACATAGGGGTGTTTTGGTAATTTGTGCCCCTTGTAATATTTGCAAGGTGCGCCTTATGTTATCAAATGTTTGGCGATGTTGCACAAACCCTGCCTGGTCTTCATGTATGAGTAAAGGAAGACATTTCTGCAATCTGGTGGCCATGATCTTAGAAAATATTTCATAGTCTACTCCAAGCAGAGAGATCGGTCTATAAGAGCTACATAGTTGGGGATCTTTTCCTGGTTTTGGCAGAACTGTAATTGTGGCCAAATTCCAGGTGGGTGGTAAACCTGTTGACTCATCTAGTGAATTAAACACTTTAAGTAATATGGGGGCTAGCAATTTCCCGAACAGTTTGTAGAATTTATTAGTAAATCCGTCTGGACCTGGCGCTTTATTGAGGGACAGATCACGGATTGTCTGTTCCACCTCTTCCAAGGTAATAGGGACTCCTAGCTGATGGGCCGAGAGCTCAGGGAGTGTCGGAAGACAGGACCTCTTTATCTCGCGTCACCTCCATCTGCTCGCCTTAACAGAAACCTGGCTCTGTCCTGATGACTCTGCTTCAGTCGCAGCCCTCTGCCATGGTGGTTATCTTTTTTCACATACTCCTCGCCCTACTGGTCGCGGGGGCAGTGTTGGACTACTTCTCTCTCCCTCCTCCAGATTTCAACCCCTTCTTCCACCTCAATCTCACTGTTTTTCCTCCTTTGAAGTCCACTCTATCTGCCTTTCTCTCCTCTGCCTCTTCGAATAGCGGTCATTTATCGTCCGCCCTGATAAGTCCCTTTCATCCTTTCTCAGTGACTTTGATGCCTGGCTTGCCTTCTTCCATGATCCTTCCTCCCCCTCTCTCACCCTTGGTGACTTTAATATTCCTGCTAATGATCCTTCCAACTCTTATATTTCCAAGTTACTCGCTTTAACATCCTCCTTTAATCTCCAACTATGCTCCACCTCCCCCACTCATCAAAATGGTCACTGTCTTGATCTCATCTTCTCCTCCAACTGTTCACCCTCTAGTTTCCTTGCCTCTGATCTTCCCCTCTCTGATCACCATCTTATAACTTTCACACTTAAATCTCCTCTCTCCCAGTCCCGTCCTATTATATCTAATTTATCTAGGAATCTTCACGATATTGACCCTTCATCTCTATCCTCCCATGTTTGAAACCTCCTCTCTACTGTGGCACCATCCACGTCTGTCAACGAGGCTGTTTCTTCTTACAACAATACTCTATCCTCTGCCTTAGACACTCTTGCACCTTTGATGACCCACCCTATAAGGCGCACAAAACCCCAACCTTGGCTGACTTCTAATATCCGCTACCTACGTTCCTGTACCCGCTCCGCCGAACGCCTCTGGCGGAAATCTCAGGCCCTTGCTGATTTCCTACACTTTAAGTTCATGCTGACCTCCTTCCAATCTGCTCTTTTACACGCCAAACAGGATTATTATATCCAACTGACCAACTCTCTTGGCTCTAACCCTCGACTTCTCTTCACCACATTGAACTCTCTCCTCAAGGTGCCCCCTCCCCCAACTCCCCCTTCATTATCTCCTCAGACCCTTGCTGAATTCTTTCACGACAAGGTTCAAAAGATAAACCTTGAATTCTCTACCTCGCCACCTCTCCCTCCACTAGTCCGTTCCCCTCTCTCTCCTTCCCCTCATTCTTTTTCCTCCTTTCCTGAAGTTACTATTGAGGAAACTACACTTCTCCTTTCTTCCTCAAAATGTACCACCTGTTCCTTTGATCCCTTTCCCACCCACCTTCTTAATGCCATCTCACCTGCTCTTATTCCTTTTATCTGTCACATTCTCAACCTCTCACTTTCCACTGCAACTGTCCCTACTGCCTTTAAACATGCTGTGGTCACACCTCTCTTTAAGAAGCCTTCACTTGACCCTACTTGTCCCTCTAATTACCGACCCATCTCCCTCCTCCCTTTTCTCTCCAAATTACTTGAGCATGCTGTTCACCACTGCTGCCTTGATTTTCTCTCCTCACATGCTATTCTTGACCCACTACAATCTGGTTTTCGCCCTCTCCACTCAACCAAAACTGCTCGTACTAAAGTCTCCAATGACCTATTACTGGCTAAATCCAGAGGTCTCTATTCCATCCTCATTCTTCTTGATCTTTCCGCTGCTTTTGACACTGTCGATCACAGCATACTCCTTGATATCCTGTCCTCACTTGGATTCCAGGGCTCTGTCCTTTCCTGGTTCTCTTCCTACCTCTCCCTCCGCACCTTTAGTGTTCACTCTGGTGGATCCTCTTCTACTTCTATCCCTCTGCCTGTTGGCGTACCTCAGGGTTCTGTTCTTGGTCCCCTCCTCTTTTCTATCTACACTTCTTCCCTTGGTTCATTAATCTCATCCCATGGCTTTTCCTACCATCTCTATGCTGATGACTCCCAAATCTACCTTTCTACCCCTGATATCTCACCTTGCATCCAAACCAAAGTTTCAGCGTGCTTGTCTGACATTGCTATCTGGATGTCTCAACGCCACCTGAAATTAAATATGACCAAAACCGAACTTCTCATTTTTCCCCCCAAACCCACCTCCCCACTCCCCCCGTTTTCTATTTCTGTTGATGGCTGTCTCATTCTCCCTGTCTTCTCGGCTCAAAACCTTGGGGTCATCTTTGACTCTTCTCTCTCCTTCTCTGCTCACATCCAGCAGACCGCCAAGACCTGTCGTTTCTTTCTTTACAACATCCGTAAAATCTGCCCCTTTCTTTCCGAGCACTCTACCAAAACCCTCATCCTCACCCTTGTCACCTCTCATTTAGACTACTGCAATCTGCTTCTTGCTGGCCTCCCACTTAGTCACCTCTCCCCTCTCCAATCGGTTCAAAACTCTGCTGCCCATCTCGTCTTCCGCCAGGGTCGCTTTACTCATACTACCCCTCTCCTCAAGTCGCTTCACTGGCTCCCTATCCGTTTTCGCATCCTGTTCAAACTTCTTCTACTAACCTATAAATGTACTCACTCTGCTGCTCCCCAGTATCTCTCCACACTCGTCCTTCCATACACCCCTTCCCGTGCACTCCGCTCCATGGATATATCCTTCTTATCTGTTCCCTTCTCCACTACTGTCAACTCCAGACTTCGCGCCTTCTGTCTCGCTGCACCCTACGCCTGGAATAAACTTCCTGAGCCCCTATGTCTTGCCCCTTCCTTGGCCACCTTTAAATCTAGACTGAAAGCCCACCTCTTTAACATTGCTTTTGACTCGTAACCACTTGTAACCACCTGCCTCCACCTACCCTCCTCCTTCCTGTACACAATAATTGATTTGATTTGCTTACTTTATTTTTTGTCTATTAGATTGTAAGCTCTTTGAGCAGGGACTGTCTTTCTTCTATGTTTGTGCAGCGCTGCATATGCCTTGTAGCGCTATAGAAATGCTAAATAGTAGTAGTAGTAGTAGTAGTCATCTCTGTATTACTGTTTGCAAGTGACCCTTGTAAAATGAAAAATTATAAATAAATGATTTAAAAAAAACTAAGTACAAAACACAGAAAATCAAGCCATTGGGATGTAGGAGGAGCCAGCATTTTTAGCAGACTGGTGCCCCAGACATTCCAGGAGAGCAATGGGGCAGCCTAGGAGGCACTTCTGTGCACTTCATAAAAATGCTCCCAGGTACAGGTATCACCTTTGCTTGTTTATCTTGTCCCCTGAGCCCTCCAAAACCCATCCAAAACCTACTGCCCCCCACTGTACACTACTACAATAGCCCTTGTGGGTGAAGGAGGCACCTATATGTGGGTACAGTAGGGTTTTGGTGACTTTGGGAGGGATCACAGTTTCCACCACAAGTGTGACAGGTAGAGGGGGATAGAGACCCAAGTCCCCCACTCCATAGTGTACTGTACTGACCACTACACTACTCCAGGGACCTGCATGCTGCTCTAATAGACCTGGCTATAACATCTGAGGCAGTCATAGAGGCTGGTAAGCCCCATTATATACTTATTGCAGCTGATATACCCAACATGATGTCAGCACCCCATAACAACTTAAAAAGAAACATACTTTAAAAAGTTAGCACTTCTCAAGAATGTGCCATAAAGAGCACATTAAAATCAAATCTATAACCTCCAAAAAATATCTAAATAAGCACAAAGTCACTGTGTAAAAAAAGGGGGCATCTCATCTTGTCCATGTATGAAAACTGCTACAAATAAGTTGCAAATTTAATGCATATGGTGGGCAATATAAGCAACATAACATCACCACATCATGAAGATCACAAAAAAATAAAAACAAATGAGAAGAATATAACTATAAAAATGTTACTATAAAAAAGTATCAGGCCATTAGCCTCACTCCATGTACTGAATCAAAACATCTCCACAAAAAAAGAGAGCTACCAGTAGATAAAGAGACAAAAAATATATAGGTAAAGTATAAACCCAGAAAGAGTGCAAAACAGGTGAAATAAAAGTGTATAGCATGAAAAAGGGGCATTGGAAAGCAGTGGTAGTGAACAAAGGGATGAAACAAAAGAAGCTAATTCATAACTAATAATATAATATCTGAAAAATGAGTGAACTTAGACCAAACATTGTATGACAAACATTGGGGGGGTTCCGGGTTCTTGAAGCCTGGATTGGCCGCTGTCGGAGACAGGATGCTGGGCTTGATGGACCCTTGGTCTTTTCCCAGTATGGCGGTGCTTATGTACTTATCTACTATAATAAAACTCACCCTCAACGTTCTGAGGACACTGACGTCAGTGAAGCCAAGCCCTGACTTCCTTCAAAAAGGTTTGAAGGTTCGTGATGGTGAAGCCACCAAAATCGCTCCGGGCCCCGCCCTCGAGGGCGGAGCAATGGCAGAACAACAAAGGGGTTGGCAGGGAGGGAGGCAGGGAGGCGGGGGGGTGGGAAATCGCTCTGGGCCCCGCCCTCGCATCAAACGTCATGACGTTGGGGGCAGAGCAATGGCAGAACAACGAAGGGGTTAGCCAGGGAGGGAGGGACGGGGGGGGGGGGGGGTGTTGGCGATGAAAACCTTGCTAGCGCCAGTTTCATTTGCTCTGAAACGGGCCTCTTTTACTAGTGTACTAATAAAAGGAGACTATTCACCTTATAATCGAAAGAGAAAAACGCCTAGATTTCGACCCAAATCGGGAGATAGACGTTTATCTCATAAAAACGAATAAATTGGTATAATCGAAAGCCGATTTTGGACGTTTTCAACTGCACTCCGTCGCGGATGCAGACAAAGTTGATGGGGGCGTGTCAGAGGTGTGGCGATGGTGGAACTGAGGAGTGGTTATAGGCCAAGGAGAGATGTACGCGTTAGGGCGATAATTGAAAAAATAAAGGCATTTTTAGCGAACATTTAGGACACTTTTGTTGGACCCTTTTTTCACACGAACAGGTCCCAAAAAAGTGCTCTAAATGACCAGATGACCATCAGACGGAATCGGGGATGACCTCCCCTGACTCCCCCAGTGGTCACTAACCCCCCTCCCACCACAAAAAAATGATGTTTCACAACTTTTTATTTCCACCATCAAATGTCATACCCACCTCCCTGGCAGCAGTATGCAGGTCCCTGGAGCAGTTGTTAGGGGGTGCAGTGGACTTCAGGCAGGTGGACCCAGGCCCATCCCCCCTACCTGTTACAATTGTGCTGCTTAATGCTTATTAGTCGTCCAACCCCCCCAAACCCACTGTACCCACATGTAGGTGCCCCCCTTCACCCCTTAGGGCTATAATAATGGTGTAGACTTGTGGGCAGTGGGTTTTGAGGGGGATTTGGGGGGCTCAACACACAAGGGAAGGGTGCTATGCACCTGGGAGCTCTTTTACCTTTTTTTTTTTGTTTTTGTAAAAGTGCCCCCTAGGGTGCCCGGTTGGTGTCCTGGCATGTGAGGGGGACCAGTGCACTACGAATCCTGGCCCCTCCCATGAACAAATGCCTTGGATTTATTCATTTTTGAGCTGGGCGCTTTCATTTTCCATTATCGCTGAAAAACAAAAACGCCCAGCTCACAAATTGTCGAATAAAACATGGAAGTCTATTTTTTGCAAAAATACGGTTCGGTCCGCCCCTTCACGGACCCGTTCTTGGAGATAAACGCCCATGGAGATAGACGTTTTCATTCGATTATGCCCCTCCACGGGGCTCATTTGCTCATTTTCAAAAGAGAAAAATGTCCAAAAGTGGTATGTCTGCATTTGGACATGTTTCTCAGAAAAACATCCAAATTGGTATTTTCAAAACCAATTTTTAAATGTCTTTCTATGAAGTCCGTCAGAAGTGCGTTCAAATCACAAGGGGGCGTGTTAAGGGTGGGATCTGGGGGTTCCTAACACTTGGACATTTTTTTGCCATAATGGAACAAAACAAAAACATCCAGGGTTATAAGTTGAATGTTTTGGTCTAGACCTGTTTTATTAATGAATAAGCCACAAAAAGTGCCCTAAATGACCAGTTGACCACTGCCGGAATGACACCCCCTTACTCTTTCAGTGGTCACTGATTCCCCACCCCACCCCACCCCACCCCACAAAGATGTCAATGAAACAGTGCATATACCAGCCTCTATGACAGCTTCAGATGTTATGTCCAGCCCTATTAGAGCAGTCTAGTGGTCGGTGCAGTGCACTGTACAGAAGGTGGCCCAGGCCCACAATCCATTCTAACTATTACACTTGTGGTGGAAAGTGTCAGCCTCCCCCCCCCCCCCAACAAACCTCCAAAACCTACTGTATCGACATATAGGTGACACCTTCAGTCATAAGTGGTATATAGTTGGGTACAGATGTTTTTTTGTGGGTTTTGAAGGGCTCACCAAACAATATAAGGGGTTAATTGTGAGAAATGTACCTAGGAACTTTAATGTGAAGTCTACTGCTCCACTGCTCTGCTAGGATGCCTGTGTGACCAGTCTACTAGGAAAGCTGACTCCTCCTATGTCCCAATGGCTTGATTTTGTACATTTTTCACTTGGACTTTTTTTTTAATGGTCCAAAAAGATAGACATACTAAGTACAACGATGTCTACGAAACGGTCATTTTCAAAGACAAAAGATAGACATTTTTCTGCTTTGAAAATGGTTATTTTCAATACTTGAATATGCTCAAAGTCAAATTTAGACTTCATATTGAAAATGCCCCTCCAGATGGAGCACACAACCAGACAAAGGTTGAATCGAATGACTCATAAAGGAAAACAAAATCCTCTAGAGCTTGAACTTGGTGTAAAACAGTGTACCAAAAGGAATGCTTATATAAAAAGACTAAGTCCAGAAGACGCTACAGTGTTCAATTCAAAAAGTAGTCTTTATTCTGCCCGGAGGAGGGATAGCTCAATATCTCCACTTCCTCTTTGTGGTGTAAGGACTTTCATAACAAAAAAATTGAGATCATCAGTTGTGTGCTGTTTGTATCCAGTATTTGACCAAGGGTGCAGAAATGACATGTCTAGCAATGCAACTCCCATGTTCTATTACTCAAATTTTGATCATTCTTTTGATCTTACCAACATAAAGGAGATTGCATGGGCAAATGGTGAAGTTCAGCTTGTGCATTCTAGCTGTGAATGGATGGGTGAATGAAGAGAGTGTAAGTGAAGGTCTACATACAAAACAGGAACCGCATCTAGAATGACCAGAGTGCACAATTATGGGTTATCCACATTCTGGTAACATTGAAGTCACTAACTTAAGATTTTGGTCTCATGAATAAGCTATTGTAGGTTAATTATTCTTAAAATAGTCAAGAGATTGGAATGATCCGGGAAATTAGACTGGTAAGCCTGACTTCGGTGCTGGGCAAAATAGTGGAAACTATTATAAAGAATAAAATTACGGAACACTTAGACAAACATGGTTTAATGGGACAGAGTCAGCATGGGTTCAGCCAAGGGGAGTCTTGCCTCACCAATTTACTTCATTTCTTTGAAGGCGTGAATAAACATGTGAATAAAGGTGAGCCAGTTGATGTAGTGTATCTAGATTTTCAAAAACCTTTTGACAAAGTTCATCATGAGAGACTCCTGAGAAAATTAAAAAGTCATGGGATAGAATGCAATGGTCTGGTGTGGATTAGGAATTGCTTATTGGACAGAAAACAGAGGGTAGGGTTAAATTGCCATTTTTCTCAGTGGAGGAGAGTGAATAGTGGAGTTCCGTGGTGCTCTGTATTGGGACTGGTGCTATTTAACATATTTATAAATGATCTGGAAATTGGAATAATGAGTGAGGTTATTAAATTTGCACAGGACACAAATCTATTCAAAGTTGTCAAAATAGATGTGGACTGTGAAAAATTGCAGGAAGATCTTAGAAAACTGGAAGACTAGGCAACCAAGTGGCAGATGAAATTTAATGTGGACAAATGCAAAGTGATGCACATTGAGAAGAATACTCCAGATCATAGTTATCTGATGCTAGGGTCCACCTTAGAAGTCAGTACTCAAAAAAAAGATCAAGGTGTCATTGGAGACAATATGCTGAAATCTTCTGCCCAGTGTGCGGCGGCGGCCAAAAAAGCAACATGATGCTAAGAATTATTAGGAGAGGGATGCAAAATAAGACCAGAAATATTATAATGCCTCTGTATTGCTCCATGGTGTGACCTCACCTTGAGTATTACGTTCAATTTTATGTTCTTATTATTCTTTTAATGTTGTGAGCTAAATGAGAAAATCTGAGAGTGAAAACTATATAAGGTGTTGCTTTCTTAATACAACCAGCATAAAGGAGGTTATCTCAACATTTCATTTGGGATTTGTGATATCCCTTCTGAATGCACTATAATAGATAATCCTTGGAGCATTCATAGGCTGTCTGTGGCCTGCACCAGGGCTTTCTTCCTGAACTATTCTACCCCTTCTGGCGCCACTTCCTATTTTCTGAAGAGCAGGACACAAGAAAGCCCCGGTGCAGGCCACAGGCAGCCTATGAGTGCAACTACTGCTGCCTAGGCCAAGACTGGAGATGATTTTATGGTACGGGGGAGCGGCAGCAGCAGTGGCATGAGACGCACCCCCTAATTAAAGTTCTTGGCTATGCCACTGATTGCTACTCAATTTCCAGGACACCTGTAGGTTAAGAATCTCACCCCTACTTAAAGGTGCAGTTATCCAATTTGCAGGACACCTATAGGTTCAAGAATCTCTGCTTCTCTTACAGACCCAGAGACCCTTTTACCAGGTCACCTGTTGCTTGGGCAGTGTTAGGTAGTGAATTTTTCTCTTTCAAAAAGTTGGCAACCCTACAGGGAGAGAGGGGAGAGGAGAGCGGCACTAATGGTGCTTCTTTCACTCTCAATTTCCCCTTTTCTGGTGCTTCTCACCTTCCCTATTTTCTATCCTTTCCTTCTCTTAATGGATATCTTTCTTATATTATATAAGCTACTTTGTTTGTGTTCAAGAAAGGCAGAATATCAAGAACTAAATGCACATAAACATCATGATGGTGGCAGAGGAGGCACCAGCAGGTGAGAAAACTGATTTCTTATGTCATCTGCTAATGGGAGAAAGGATGGGAAGCATGAGAACTGCACTGTGACTAAATCCTGCAGCTGTTTACAGAGGATGGGGGCTCTTTGGAATAGGGACACTGGGTGGTTGCTCCGTATTCTCTCCCCCACTACCACATAGATAACCCTGCATCTAAGTACCGGCACCTTTCTTTCTAGCATTAAAAAAGCACTGGACCCGCCAATATGCCTCTCAACCAATGATCATACACCACTGTGTCCTCCAAGCCACCAACACAGCCACTTCAACACTTGAGTTATGTTCTCACATGTATCCTGTGTCCCTGAGAAAGTTTGAAAGGCTTGAAAGTGGCAGCATTTGGCCATAGGGTGGCAGCATCATGCTTTGAGATTCTGACAAGCTCTCTAGAGGTTTGTTTATTTATTTATTTATTTACTGCATTTGTATCCCACATTTTCCCACCTTTTTGCAGGCTCAATGTGGCTTACAATACATCATAAATGGTGAAGATATAATAAAAAAAATAGACAATTTAATTAACAGAAGAATCATGAGCCTGCAAGGAGGTGGGATAATGTGGGATACAAATGCAATAAATAATACATAAATAATAAATAAATATAGCAGGATAGTAATATAAAAAGCAGATATTATAAGGCAGTTCTGAATCTCTGTGAAGGAGTAGTGTATGTTTACATTTGTTGATCTTTGTGGTATGCTTTATTAAAGAGATGGGTCTTCAGTAGTTTTCGGAAGTTGGTTAGTTCGTAAGTCATTTTTAGGTTGCGCGGCAGTGCGTTCCATAGCTGTGTACTCAAGTAGGTGAAATTCGACGCATGCATTAATTTGTATTTTAGGCTTTTGCAGTTTGGGAAGTGTAGATTAAGGAATTTGTGGGATGATCTTTTAGCATTCCTGGGTGGTAAGTCTCTCAGGTCTGACATGTAGGCTGGTGCTTCTCCGTGAATGATTTTATGAACTAGGGTGCAAATTTTGAACGTGATGCGTTCTTTAAGTGGGAGCCAGTGTAGCTTTTCTCATAAGGGTTTAGCACTTTCATATTTTGTTTTGCCGAATATGAGTCTGGCTGCAGTGTTCTGGGCTGTCTGCAGTTTTTTGATTATTTGTTCTTTGCAACCGGCGTAGAGTGCATTGCAGTAGTCTAGATGGCTAAGCACCATTGATGGTACCAGGTTGCGAAAAACATTCCTTGGGAAGAAAGGTCTAAGTCTCTTTAATTTCCACATTGATTGGAACATCTTCTGGTTGTGTTTTTTGCATGTTTTCAAGTGTTAGGTGTCGGTCGATGGTTACTCCAAGAATTTTTAGGGTATCCGAGATTGGGAGGTTCAGATTTGGTGTGTTAATGGTGGTGAATTTGTTCGTGTTATATTGAGAGGTAAGTACTAGACATTGGGTTTTTTCTGCATTAAGTTTCAGCTTAAATGCATCTGCCCATGAATGCATGATATGGAGGCTTTGGTTAATGTCAATGGAAATTTCCTTTAAATCTTGTTTGAATGGGATGTAGATCGTTACGTTGTCTGTGTATATGTATGGGTTGACGTTTTGGTTTGATAGTAGTTTGGCCAAGGGTATCATCATTAAGTTGAATAGAGTCAGTGAGAGGGGGGATCCCTGTGGGACTCCGCATTCAGGTGTCCATGTGGCTGAAGTAGTCGAGTTAGATGTCACTTGGTATGATCGTGTGGTAAGGAAACCCTTAAACCAATTGAGAACGTTACCTCCTATTCCAAAGTACTCAAGGATATGTAGTAGTATGCCATGATCGACCATGTCGAAAGCGCTTGACATGTCAAATTGTAGGAGTAGTATGTTTTTTCCAGTTGCAATTGTTTGTTTGAATTTAGTCATAAGTGTAACTAATACTCTTTCAGTACTATGGTTAGACCTAAATCCTGACTGGGAGTCGTGGAGTATTGAGAATTTGTATAGATAGTTTGTGAGTTGTTTGGTCACCATTCCTTCCGTTAGTTTGGTTAGTAAGGGAATGGATGCTACTGGTCTGTAGTTGGTTAGTTCGCTGGTGTTTTTCTTTGCATCTTTGGGTATGGGGGTGAGTAGAATGTTTCCTTTCTCCTTTGGGAAAATTCCGTTTTGTAACATGTAGTTCAGGTGTTTCGTTATGTCTGTTATAAATTGTTGGGGAGCAGATGTCATAAGGTTGTTTGGGCATATGTCTAGTTTGCAATGAGATTTCGCAAATCTTTTGAGCGTTTGAGAGATGATATCCTCTGATAGTGTTTCAAAGTTGGTCCAGGTTCTGTCTGCTGGACATATGCCAGGGTCTGGGTCTAGGCAGTCAAGCAGTTCAGCATAGTCGATGTTATTGGCAGGTATCTTAAGTCGTAGTTGTACGATTTTCTCATTGAAGTATTTCGCGAGATTGTCTGCTCCTGGTGCATCTTTCATTACTGATCATTACTGATCATCCATGGAACATGTGTCTTAGAATAGGGCTGTTTGCAATCTGACTCAGGTTTAGGGCTTAAAGGTAAGCGATGAGGTATCTTTACAGAAACCTAGAAATGCAATAGGCATTCCCATGGGTGCAGTTTGGGATGGGGAGAATGCTCCCCTAAATGTTTGAGTCTGGTGCTTGAAAGGTAAAGGCCACACAGTTCCAAGCATTGAAATTGTACTACCTCCCCCTACACTGCTTTCTCCCCGTTGCTTTGTTCCCTATTCTCCCACTCACCACCACAGCCCTGCATATGCCCTTCTCAATCCACTCTTCCTTCAGGAGTTCCTTCTCAGCAAAGCAACAACTGCAAAATTAAAAATAAAGACTCTACCACTCCTGCCCCCTCTGATGTACACTTTCTGTTGCCATACAGAGCGGGCACATCAGATTATTTAACATGGAGGTGTGAAAGCTCCACTGCGCTCCATACTGTTTTTGATTTTGTTGCTGCTGCCTCTCTGAGAAGGAAGGGAGGTTTGAGACGAGAAGCTGCTGAACCTGGTGGATTGGGAGAGAATGAGTGGGAATGGGACAGATGCTGGATCTGGGAAAGGGGGAAAGGGAGGGAGGGAGAGATGCTGGGCTGAAGGGGGAGAGGAATGAAAGATGATAGATCTGGTGGGGGGAAGGAAAGGGAGTGGGAGAGATGCTGGACATGTTGAGGGGAAGCATAGGGAGCAATGTTGGGCCTGGGAGAGAAGGGGAGAAACAGGGAAAGATGCTGAACCTGATGGGGAGAATGGGAGAGCTGGTCCTTATGGGTGGAGGGTAATTTACCAAAGGGAGATGGAGCACCTGCGGAGAGACAGGATAGAGAGACAGTGTGTGCCAGGGATGATGAGTGTGATTGAGTGAGTGCTGGAAGGGATGAAGCAGGACAGAGAGTGTCCAAGGAAGAAGAGTGAAAAAGGGAGAGAGCATATGGTGAGGAGAGATGAAAGGGAAAGATGAGAAATGGGAGAGAGAGGAGAGTTTGGGAGGGAGAAAAGGGAGGGACAGAAGGTGCAGGAGAGATGAGTAAAGACAAAAAGAGAGGAAGAGTGAAGAGGGGGGAAGACCGAGATAAGAGGAAGAATAGCTGAGAGAAGAGGGAGGAGGAAAGATGAGTGGGAAAAGGCAAAAGTGGAGAGAGAAGAAAGGGGAAAGAGGATGGTGTGGAAGTTTGGAACAGAGAAACAAGGAGGAAGTAGAAACCTGTACAGATTTCCTGTGGGATTCCTCTCCGGGGCCGTGAGACTCCTGTGGAGATCCCCTCTGGGGCTGTGGGACTCCTGTGGGAATTCCCTCCAGAGCCATGGGACTCCCACAAGGATGGAAGCAATTTCTGCAGGGCAGTGATGTACCAAGGGTGGGGTGGTCTGCCCCGGGTGCATGCTGCAAGAGGGTGCAGGGAGTAGCCATGTGACTGTCAGCTCCACCAGTTTCCTGCTCCCTCTGATGTTACTTCCTGCTCTGGGGCAGGGAACTGACAGATCCAACAGCTGTACGACTGCTCCCTCAGGAGGTAAAAGCAATGCACTCTGGGGTGGAGGTGTGTCATGATTTGTGGGGGGTGTGATTCACTGGGGGGTGATGCACTGGAGGGTGCAGTGGGGATCCACCCCAGGTGGCAGCCAACTGAGGAACACTATTTATTTATTTAGACTTTTACTCGCACCTTTTTCAGTAGTAGCTCAAGGTGAGTTATATTCAGGTACTTTGGATATTTCTCTGTCCCAGGAGGGCTCACAATCTAAGTTTGTACCTGAGGTAATGGAGGGTTAAGTGATTTGCCCAAGATCACAAGGAGCAGTAGTGGGATTTGAACTGGCCACCTCTGGATTCAAAGATCAGTACTCTAACCACTAGGCCACTGCTCCACTCCGCTATTGCTGCAGGGTTCCTGTGGAAGCATACCACATGCTGTTCCAGCCCATTCTCACCCAGTTCTTTGAGTTCTGCTTCCAGCTCCTCCTTGCTTTCATTAGCACAGGTGCACTGGGAATCCTTTCTGCTGCTCCTGGGCTGACGTGCAGGGCAGGCCTCAGCTCTGACAGAGGCACGAGCATCAGAGGTCACTTGATCTACTGGTACATGCATGTGGCGACCTCTCAGCAGTCAGCACAGTGCCAGTGAATCAGAGAGCTGAGTGAGTCTTCCAAATGCACGCCAGTAAATCTTCCAGAGTCTCACTCTCGGCGTGGCAGTGTGAATCTCTGAGTTTTCCTTCAAGACAGCGAACAGCAAAGTTCAGTGAAGCGTCCAGCCTGTAGAATGAGTGGAGGAGTAGCCTAGTGATTAGTATAATGCCCTGAGAACCTTGGGACCTGCGTTCAATTCCCACTTCAGCACCTTGTAACTCTGGACAAGTCACTTACCCTCCATTGCCCCAGGTACAAAATAGGTACCTGTATATAACATGTAAACCACTTTGACTGTAACTACAGAAAGGTGATGTATTAAGTCCCATTCCCATTCTTGCAGCAGCAGCCTAGTGTTCAGAATCAACTTCCTTCCTTGCCTGCAGTGCTGCTAAGTCACCTCAAACCCTAAGAGCCAACCAGAATTTTTTAGGTACTATTAATTTCTGGCTTGTCTGAGGCTTAGTCTTTTTGAAAGAGTTACAGTGCAGAGGCGATGGGGATTGTGGAAGCAGTGGGTAGCAACTGTGGTACTGATGGCTGGCTTCCAGTGTGTATGATGGGCTGATTGAAAAATTATAGAATTAATGTGGTTTTTGGAATTGGTCCTCGTTGCATTCAATATATGTAGGGAATATGGGGCAGTGATAATAACAGTGGTACCTGTTAGCAGGATGGTTATATTGGATTAGCTGAATAAGGCTGAGATAATTGATTTTGATTATTAAATTATAGTGACCATAGTAAAACCATATTTATTAAGTAGGTATGGCTAGCAATCATCAAATGGCTGAGTGGTAGGATTACTTGAAACAGCAAAAAACAGTGGAGATGGCCATGAAATCAACGATGACCATGTTATCGATTGATTATCCTGGTCATCATCAATTTTTTGGTCATCATTGTTTTTTGCTGTGCTGACTTGCTGCTCTGCTATGTGGAGATTGTTTGTTCTTTTTGTTTGTTACTTACTTGTCTCATGCTAGTAAGAGAGATGAGTGACTGTGATGCATTAGTTGACGGCATGCCATTTATTTTCATGTATTAATCTGAGCCTTTGACTGAAAAATATGTTCTCTTTTATTTGGTTTGAACAAATTACAAAAGAAGCATGAGTGCACTACAGGTGGTAAATAATGCCAGCTATTATTTAATGCAATTAGTGTTCTCTTTAAACATCACAGATTAAAGCACCCAACTCGAGTGGTTGGTTTTCTGAAAAGCAGCCATATATTAATTTGCTGGATCTGCTTGAACTAAAAATATTTGCTGGACATGCAAAGGATGGAATTGGTCATATATGCACCCAGAGGGACTATTATTCATTCAATGACCTAACCATAGCCGTACTCCTGCCTGCATTTCCTTAGGACTAACTAAGTTGAAACATAGCATTCCCACAAAGTGTTCCATATTTTTGCAAGCGTAAATTGGACACGTATACCACATGCACTGAATTACACATTTACTATAGCCTTATTGGAGGCTTTCTTCATTGTACATAAGTACATAAGTATTGCCACACTTGGACAGACCAAAGGTCCATCAAGCCCAGCATCCTGTTTCCAACAGTGGCCAATCCAGGGCACAAATACCTGGCAAGAGCCCAAAAAAGCTTAATATGTTTTATGCTGCTTATCCCAGAAATAAGCAGTGGATTTTCCTCAAGTCAATTTAATAATGGTCTATGGACATTTCCTTTAGGAAGCCGTCCAGACCCTTTTTAAACCTTGCTAAGCTAACTGCCTTTACCACATTCTCTGGCAACAAATTCCAGAGTTTAAATTACACGTTGAGTGAAGAAACATTTTCTCCGTTTTGTATTAAATTTACTACTTTGTAGCTTCATCGCATGCCCCCTAGTCCTAGTATTTTTTTAAAGATTAAACAAATGATTCACATCTACCCGTTCTACTCCACTCATTAGTGCCCAGTTAATTTTTTATGTCATGGTTTGGGAAGGGTAGGGGGTGGGATGGGGGATTTGAGGGGAGAAGCTGGACCACTGGGAAGGGGTAGGGGTCAGGGTTTAAGAAGGGCAGAGGGGAAATGCCAGATCAGGATGGAGGGGTGGGTGTTGAGAGGAATAAGAGGGTGAGAGGGAGAATGAAGGTACATGGAGGAATGAGGAGGCTCGAGAGGGAGGGAGACTGTGTAGAGAAAGGAAGCAGTCTTTTCCCCTGGGGGGTTGGAGAAAAGGTAACGCCAAATTGGCTTGTGTTGGGTAAGTGTAGGCGCCTACACAGCTTAGTAAAAGAGTGGAGGAGTAGCCTAGTGGTTAGTGCAGTGGACTTTGATCCTGGGGAACTGCAGCTCCTTGTGATTCTGGGCAAGTCACTTAACCCTCCATTGCCCCTGGTACAAAATAAGTACCTGAATATATGTAAACTGTTTTGAATGTAGTTGCAAAAACCTCAGAAAGGTGGTACAGTGGTGGAAATAAGTATTTGATCCCTTGCTGATTTTGTAAGTTTGCCCACTGACAAAGACATGAGCAGCCCATAATTGAAGGGTAGGTTATTGGTAACAGTGAGAGATAGCACATCACAAATTAAATCCGGAAAATCACATTGTGGAAAGTATATGAATTTATTTGCATTCTGCAGAGGGAAATAAGTATTTGATCCCCCACCAACCAGTAAGAGATCTGGCCCCTACAGACCAGGTAGATGCTCCAAATCAACTCGTTACCTGCATGACAGACAGCTGTCGGCAATGGTCACCTGTATGAAAGACACCTGTCCACAGACTCAGTGAATCAGTCAGACTCTAACCTCTACAAAATGGCCAAGAGCAAGGAGCTGTCTAAGGATGTCAGGGACAAGATCATACACCTGCACAAGGCTGGAATGGGCTACAAAACCATCAGTAAGACGCTGGGCGAGAAGGAGACAACTGTTGGTGCCATAGTAAGAAAATGGAAGAAGTACAAAATGACTGTCAATCGACAAAGATCTGGGGCTCCACGCAAAATCTCACCTCGTGGGGTATCCTTGATCATGAGGAAGGTTAGAAATCAGCCTACAACTACAAGGGGGGAACTTGTCAATGATCTCAAGGCAGCTGGGACCACTGTCACCACGAAAACCATTGGTAACACATTACGACATAACGGATTGCAATCCTGCAGTGCCCGCAAGGTCCCCCTGCTCCGGAAGGCACATGTGACGGCCCGTCTGAAGTTTGCCAGTGAACACCTGGATGATGCCGAGAGTGATTGGGAGAAGGTGCTGTGGTCAGATGAGACAAAAATTGAGCTCTTTGGCATGAACTCAACTCGCCGTGTTTGGAGGAAGAGAAATGCTGCCTATGACCCAAAGAACACCGTCCCCACTGTCAAGCATGGAGGTGGAAATGTTATGTTTTGGGGGTGTTTCTCTGCTAAGGGCACAGGACTACTTCACCGCATCAATGGGAGAATGGATGGGGCCATGTACCGTACAATTCTGAGTGACAACCTCCTTCCCTCCGCCAGGGCCTTAAAAATGGGTCGTGGCTGGGTCTTCCAGCACGACAATGACCCAAAACATACAGCCAAGGCAACAAAGGAGTGGCTCAGGAAGAAGCACATTAGGGTCATGGAGTGGCCTAGCCAGTCACCAGACCTTAATCCCATTGAAAACTTATGGAGGGAGCTGAAGCTGCAAGTTGCCAAGCGACAGCCCAGAACTCTTAATGATTTAGAGATGATCTGCAAAGAGGAGTGGACCAAAATTCCTCCTGACATGTGTGCAAACCTCATCATCAACTACAGAAGACGTCTGACCGCTGTGCTTGCCAACAAGGGTTTTGCCACCAAGTATTAGGTCTTGTTTGCCAGAGGGATTAAATACTTATTTCCCTCTGCAGAATGCAAATAAATTCATATACTTTCCACAATGTGATTTTCCGGATTTAATTTGTGATGTGCTATCTCTCACTGTTACTAATAACCTACCCTTCAATTATGGGCTGCTCATGTCTTTGTCAGTGGGCAAACTTACAAAATCAGCAAGGGATCAAATACTTATTTCCACCACTGTAAATATACTTGCTTTCTCCCTCTGTAAACTGACTGCTCATAGAAGAGGTAGATTAGACAGTTTTAAGAAGATCTGGTCACCATACCTTTTGTGGTTCCAACTTGCACTATCATGAGGACTTTGAGAGGCAGGAGCATATAGGCAATGCTATATAGCTCTGATTAGGAAGTCTGTTAGTAGGATTCCCTGTATTTGAGCTGACTGGTTATTGCTTGTCAGCCTCTTGGTTTGAGGTTGTAGAATTGGGGGGGGGTATTGGTTTTATGCCTGTTTTGGCACATATTTATGTTTGTATTTTCATTAAGACAATAAAAAACAGTACTTCTGAAGGTTATGGATACAAGTGGGGATGGAGGAGATTACTTGCAGGGACGGGTGGGGATGGGTTAGATTCTAGTGGGATGGGTGGGGACAGGTTAGATTCCAGTGAGGACAGGCAGGGACGGGTTACATTCCAGTGGGGACAGACAGGGACAGGTTAGATTTCTGTCCCCATGCAACTCTCTAGAAGGGAAAGGTGGAGGAGACAAGACAAGAAAGAGATGAAAGATAAAATTGAAGTTGAGGACAGGCAGGACTGGAACAGAAGCTGAAGACAGGCAGGACTGGAACAGGCTGGACTGGAACAAGCAGGACTGGAGCTGAAGCTGAAGGCAGGCATTGCTAGAACAAGCAGGACAGAATACAAGCAGGGCAGAAACTAAAGTTAAAGATGAAGCAGGGCTGTAGCAGGCAGGACAGAATACACGCAGGGAAGGGAGTAAGGGACTAGAGTAAAAGACATGCAGAGCTGAAGCAGAAGCAAGATCACAGACCAGAGACAAAGCAGGAGCAGGCTGGAAGTTCAACAAACAGAGGTGAAAGATAAAACCAATGGAGAGGTAGAGAAGAGCAAATGAGTGGGGAGAAAAGAAGCAAGAGGATATGAGAGTGCAGGAAGGGAGGGAAGGGAAAAATGGAAGAGAATAGGTAGAATAAACAAAAGCACAAGAAAAAGAGAAATGGAACCTGTAAGATAAGCAATAGAAAGACAACAGGATAGAAAAATCTAGAGGAAATGCTGAGAGAATAAAATAGATAAGACAAGAAAAAAATCTTAACAGGTGAGCTTCAGCCCCGGTGGTCAGCATTTTAAAGCTGTTGACGGCCGTTGACCTACTGAATAGGTATTTGAACACAGACTCGGAACATAGCAGTCTGTCCATGATTTGCGTATAAAATATCCATTATTAATATGGCATTGCTATGGTAGGACAACCTAAAATCTATGTTCTATTTGCCTCGTGATATAACGACCTTTTCTTGGATAAGATATCATGCACTGACTGTTGAGCTCCTGCTTACCCTTTTCCTCTTTCAATAGGAGTTGGACCCCCCACATGTGTATCTTGATACTAAACATAGGTAAGAAAATCCTTCCTGCTAGTTTATTGTTACTTTCCCTGCTGAATTTTTTTTGTATCATTCCCTAACTTTTGACATATCACAGATGATTTGCTGACCCCCTGCTATATGGCTGTATCAATAACATATTTGTGTGTTGCTCTGAATAACAATAATTATCACTACTGTTAGGGTACACTGATGAGCGATGCCCAATTATGTCGGTGTTCAATATATCTGTGGAATTAAGTTCTAGTTTGATCGGATATGGATGTTCATTTTATTGTATATATGTTCTTTTATATATATTATTTATGATAATTGATCTTTTGATTGAGTTTCTTTTAATTAATTATTTATCTATTATTACATTGTATATCTGTTTTTTCCATGTATATTATTTATGGTGATTATTTTTTATATTTGGATTTTTAATTTATTACTCACTAAGTTATATTGTACTGTATGTGTTTTATCAATAGACCCCTGAGCAGGCGTTGTTGATGCCGAAACACGGCCCGTGTCGGGTCTGATTTCAATAAAGGACTCCTGTTGTCTCAGTCTTGAAGGCCCAATTGTGGTTTTTTTTCTCTGTTTGCTGTTTGTGTATACTGTATCACCCTCTCTAGTTGCTTTGCGAGATGCAGGGGCGTAGCCAGACAACAGATTTTAGTTGGGCCTAGACAAGAAGTGGGTGGGCACCAAGTGTTCTCCCTCCCCCCAACCACCACCAAAAAAATATCTCAGCTGGCAGGAAAATGCTTCTTTCTACCTTGGCAGTCTGCAGCAGGCATGCGCTGAAAACTGAGAATGCACAGATGCTGGTATCGTAGAGAGTAGTGTTTTCATTACCATCAGGGGGAAGTCTTCAGCTGGCCAAGCTTGGGATCCCCACCAGCTACCGCTAAACGTGTGCTACTGTTGGATGGGTCTGAACTCTAAATGGGTAGGCCCTGGCCCACCCAGGCCCACCTATGGCTACGCCACTGGCGAGATGTAGAAGATCAAATGAGTGGGGAGAAAAGAAGCAAGAGGGTATGAGAGTGCAGGAGGGGAGGGAGGGGAGAATGGAAGAGAATAGGTAGAATAAACAAAAGCACAAAAAAGGGAAAAACACCTGATGCTGAGAAACCAAGATGGCGCTGACGTGAGACGTTACCCCTGACTTACCAGGAAACGCTCCAGCAGAGAATCCCGAGTGGTATCCGAATACCCAAGATATGGGGAAGCGGAGAGGAAAGGTGAGGGAAGCTCCTGTTACCCCCGCCGAAATCCCCCTCTCGAGGCAGACGAAGCTGGAGAATTTCGGAGTAACGCTGGGACCTCGGATGACTTCATCTCCCGCTATCAGACCGGCTTCAATCGACTCGGTCAGCAGCGTAGACGGGGCTTCTCTCAGCCCCGACGTCCGTACGGCGCCTCCTCAACCAGGAAGTGAGCGAGAGGGTTGTGCCTTGGCGGTTCCCATGCCCGAAGTGGAGAGGACCCACAAGGAAGGGAGCCCAACCGAACGCGATGGAAGCGAGGGTTGTCTGGTAGGACAGAGATTTAAAAATTTCTCTTCTGTGCTGAGTGATGGTTTGAAACAGATAACCAATGCTCCCCTTCCTGATTTGAGTGTAGTAGTTGCAAAACCAGCCGTTGTGACAATGGAGTCACTATGGGACCTAACTTTTTCAATGCATTCTTCACTACAAGCTGTTTTGGTTAAAAATGTAGGAGAAATTAAGCTATTAGCTGAAGCTCTGTCAGTCCAAGAGCAGATAAATGCCCACCAGTTGTCTATGACTCAAGAATTTGAAGAAAAATTTCAGAGACTGGAGAAATTGAATAAAGCTACAATTAAGGATAGTAATTTCACCAAACGGAAAATGGAATATTTAGAGAATCAACAGCGATGACTCAATTTGCGGCTTATCAACTTCCCCAGATCTCCTATTATTTCGGCTATTGACATGGTTAAAAAGTATCTGATGGAAGTCCTAGGGATGCCGGGTGAGTCTCTACCACCCATAACAAGGGTAATTTACCTTCAGACTTTAACACCTAAATCTGGAAGTAATCAGGCTGTTGTGGATGGAGGAATGAACTTGACGTCCTTTTTGGAGTCTTCCTTGGAGGTGGTTACCCAAAGGACAACAGCAGTGGTAACATTTGCACTTGAGATGGACAGAGAAGTGGTTTTAAAATTATTTTTCAAACATTTAGACTCATTGTTTTTTGGATCTAAAGTTAGAATTTTTCCGGATCTCGCAAGAGAGACCCAAAGTAGACGCAAGGCCTTTTTGGCATTGCGTCAAAGAGCTTTAAATATAGGGGTAACTTATACTCTTAAATTTCCTTGTGTATGTCGGTTTGTATACCAACAGAATAATTACCAGTTCTTTGATCCAAAACAGTTTGAGGATTTTGTTTGCTCTAAGGAAGTTCAGAATGTTATTGTGAAAGTTTAGGTGTTCATACGGTCGCTGTAAGATAGGCTGAGAATGTCACTCGAGTTTGTAATGTTCTGATTGTTAATTACTTTAATTGGTAACTATATTAAATATATATCTTGGTTTCATTTATGTATTTCCCATATGGGGGTTAGAAAATGTATGATTTATTACCTAAAATGAGACAAATGTCTCAAAATAATAATTTGGGTTTTTGTTTTTTAATGTTCTTGTACACTTCTTGGATAAGTTGTATAAATTTGAAATTATAATAAAGTTAAATAAAAAAAAAAAAAAAAGGGAAAAACAAAAGAAATGGAACCTGTAAGATAAGCACTAGAAAGGCAACAGGATAGAAAAATCCAGAGGAAATGCTGAGAGAATAAAATAGATAAGACAAGAAAAAAATCTTAACAGGTGATCTTCAGCCCCGGTGGTCAGCATTTTAAAGCTATTGACCGCCGCTGACCTACTGAATAGGTATTTGAACACAGACTCGGAACATAGCCAATGCCTGCATATCTGCCAGCTCTGCCCCTGAACTGCCCTGGCACTAAACGGACAGTGCCATGGTAATCAGAGAGGATATTCAGCAGCAGTGTCCAGTTAAGTGCAATTGAATATCCCTTCCTGGCCTGCTTAAACCCCTTTGTATTTCTACTCCTTAAAAATCAAAGAGGAGAGGACACATGACATGAATGAATTAATAGGAAAAGACTAAAAAAAAAAAAAAGAAAGAAAAATAGACACATAAAGCGAGATGTTAAAAGTAAGAAATACAACTGAAAATATTTTATTGTGTCACCCTGCTGAAAATACAACTGAATAATGGTGGTGGCAGAGCTGAGAAAGGGATTAGAGTGTGTGTGAATGGGAGAGAGAGTTAGTGTCTGGGGGGGGGGAGGGAAAGCTAATAGTTGCTAATCCAAGAGAAGGGGGATGTTCTCCCTCCACCCCTAATCTGAGCTCCTACCCCTAACAAATCAGGCAAACTGTGCATTCCACATGCGTAACTTAAATACAGGCGCAGCAAGCAGAAAGAACCTCTACGAAAAGCAGTACGAGCAAGAGAAAGTAGAGGCTGGCCAAAGGACGATCCAACACAGGAAAAGTTTCTTAAATACACTTTATTCACAGCATCAGTAGAGGGATGCGACACAGTCTGTGTTTCAGCAGTACAACACGCCTGCCTCAGGTGTCACAAATGAACTGTAAAAAAATACATACATGTGTATATCATACAAAAAATACAAAACTAAGCATAAAATACTAAGCACATCAAACAAATTAAAAAACTGAACATTCAAAAACTAGACATTAAAAATGTAGACATAAAATAACTCATAAAACTAGTTTGAGGAGTTGTTTTATGTCTAGTTTTTGAATGTTTAGTTTTTTAATTAGTTTGATGTGCTTAGTTTTGTATTTTTTTGTATGATATACACATGTATGTATTTTTTTAAACAAATATGGAGCATGATACAGCTTCTCAGCAGATGGATCACCTCAAGAAACATGGAATTCAGATGCTGAGCATACAGATGTCTGTAAAGCTGGGAACTGCTGGAGACTGGCACACCACTATTAGCTCCCTATTCCCTTCCGGGTTCAATACAAAATTCTTATTCTGGCTCACAGGGTTCTCTACTCCAGGATTCCTTCCTACATTGCCTCCCTAATCACTCCATATGAATTATTTCATGCCTTACATACTGCCTCTCAATTTCTCCTGTCCATTGCTCTCGCCTTGAGTCTACTCATCACTTCACTTTCTTCTATATTGCCCCCTTGTTATGGAATTCCCTTCCTGCAGGTCTCCACACTGATCAGTCCTACCAGAAATTTAAGGCCACTCTAAAGACCCACCTGATTTCTCTGGCATTCCTGGGGACTCAGGGGAATGGGATGACAGGCAGCCGACACTATGCTTCTCTTTTCTATCTCTCCTCAAGCCTGCTTTCTCTTCTTATCTTTCCATATTCTGGTAAACTGTCCCATCTGATGTTGCAGTTCTTTTTCTACTTTTGTTTACTTTATTGTTAACCACTTTGATTTTCAATTGAAAGGCAGTATATTAAGCAGCTAAGAAACTAAATTAAACTAATCATCAAAGCCCTTGCTTCAAGTAAAAAAGAATTTTACCCACCAAAGTCAGCGCTTCATTACTGCCCAACCTATCTGTGTACCTATCTGTGTGTTTAACAATGCACATATCTTTACTCACTGAGTGAAAAGGCGTTCCTGTGAGAGGAAAGGGTGGAGACTGAGGATACATGTATAGTTCTGCATAACCAAAACTGAACACTCATTATAGTGAAAAGATTGCATGCAGAAAAACTGGTGTGAATCCGTGTGGGTAATTTTTCTGGGGGGAGGGGTGCTTTTTCGCTTTGATTATTGTTGCAAATCCCACAGATAGGAGTGCACAGGTAGTTTGCACCAGTGTGGGCAGTTTTGATCATTTCCCTGAGGATAAGTCCCATAGATCAGTCTCCCCAAGTCATCATTGCTCCCATCCCCAAATTGTCACTATAGCCGTGCTGAACCCATTATTGCCACCCTTCCGATCCCACCTCTTGGAGTTACTTTGCCAGTTCATTGCTCTGCAGTATTGCGGTTTGGTTTGAAATTATCAGTGTTTTTTTCATAGCAGTTATTGGCACCTTCAGATTGAGCATTGTCTCATTGCAATTTCTGGACAATATGCCCTTTTTAAGACCCCTAACGCAGGCTATTTTTGCCGAAACACGAACCATGTCAAGTCTGTCCAATAAAATTGAGTTGATGCACCCTGTCTTGAAGGCTCCTTTTGTTCTTTGCTCCAGTGGAACTTCAGTTTCCCTATCCTATATCTACTTTCCTTCCCATCATAGCTTCCATCACCAAACTTTCACTATCACTCTCCCCAACCTGTCATTAATCCACCCTCAACCCTTCAGTGTCACCCTCCCCAACCCGTCACTGCCCCTTCCCAACCTATTGCTCTCAACCAAATCTCTCACCGTCATAGTAACATAGTAACATAGTAGATGACGGCAGAAAAATACCTGCACGGTCCATCCAGTCTGCCCAAGAAGATAAATTCATATGTGCTACTTTTTTTATTTGTACTGTCCTCTTCAGTGCACAGACCGTATAAGTCTGGCCAGCCCTATCCCCGCCTCCCAACCACCAACCACGCCTCCCAACCACCAGCTCTAGCACAGACCGTATAAGTCTGCCCAGCACTATCCCTGCCACCCACCACCGGCTCTGGCACAGACTGTATAAGTCTGCCCAGCACTAGTCCCGCCTCCCAACCACCAGCCCCAGCACAGACCGTATATGTCTGCCCACACTAGCCCCGCCTCCCAACCACCAGTTCTGCCACCCATTCTAGGCTAAGCTCCTGAGGATCCCTTTCTTCTGCACAGGATTCCTTTATGTTTATCCCACGCATGTTTGAATTCCGTTACCGTTTTCATCTCCACCACCTCCCGCGGGAGGGCATTCCAAGCATCCACCACCCTCTCGGTGAAAAAATACTTCCTGACATTCTTCTTGAGTCTGCCCCCCTTCAATCTCATTTCATGCCCTCTCGTTCTACCGCCTTCCCATTTCTGGAAAAGGTTCGTTTGCGGATTAATACCTTTCAAATATTTGAACGTCTGTATCATATCACCCCTGTTCCTCCTTTCCTCCAGGGTATACATGTTCAGGTCCGCAAGTCTCTCCTCATACGTCTTGTAACGCAAATCCCATACCATCCTCATAGCTTTTCTTTGCACCGCTTCAATTCTTTTTACATCCTTAGCAAGATATGGCCTCCAAAACTGAACACAATACTCCAGGTGGGGCCTCACCAACGACTTGTACAGGGGCATCAACACCCCCTTTCTTCTGCTGGTCACACCTCTCTCTATACAGTCTAGTAACCTTCTAGCTACGGCCACCGCCTTGTCACACTGTTTCATCGCCTTCAGATCCTCAGATACTATCACCCCAAGATCCCTCTCCCCATCCATACCTAGCAGACTCTCACCGCCTAACACATACGCCTCTCTTGGATTTCTACTCCCTAAGTGCATCACTTTACATTTCTTCGCATTGAATTTTAATTGCCAAACCTTAGACCATTCTTCTAGCTTTTTCAGATCCTTTTTCATGTTTTCCACTCCCTCTGGGGTGTCCACTGTGTTACAAATCTTAGTATCATCCGCAAATAGGCAAACTTTACCTTCTAACCCTTCGGCAATGTCACTCACAAATATATTGAACAGAATCGGCCCCAGCACCAATCCCTGAGGCACTCCACTACTCACCTTTCCCTCCTCCGAGCGAACTCCATTCACCACCACCCTCTGGCGCCTGTCCGTCAACCAGTTCCTAATCCAGTTCACCACTTTGGGTCCTATCTTCAGCCCATCCAGTTTATTTAAGAGCCTCCTGTGGGGAAAAGTGTCAAAAGCCTTGCTGAAATCTAAGTAGATTACGTCTATAGCATGTCCACGGTTGAATTCTACGGTCACCCAATCAAAAAATTCAATGAGATTCGTTTGGCACGATTTCCCTTTGGTAAAACCATGTTGTCTCGGATCTTGCAACTCATTTTCTTCCAGGAAATTCACTATCCTTTCCTTCAGCATCGCTTCCATTACTTTTCCAATAATCGAAGTGAGGCTTACCGGCCTGTAGTTTCCAGCTTCTTCCCTATCAGCCCTTTTGTGAAGAGGGACCACCTCCGCTGTTCTCCAATCCCTCGGAACCTCTCCCATTTCTAAGGATTTATTAAACAAATCTTTAAGAGGACCCGCCAGAACCTCTCTGAGCTCCCTCAATATCCTGGGGTGGATCCCATCCGGTCCCATGGCTTTGTCCACCTTTAGTTTTTCTAGTTGTTGATACACACTCTCTTCCGTGAACGGTGCTATATCCACTCCATTCTCAAATGAACTTTTGCCAGTCCATCGTGGTCCTTCTCCCGGATTTTCTTCAGTAAAAACAGAACAAAAGTATCTATTTAGCAAATTTGCCTTTTCTTCATCATTACCTACATAGCGGTTTGCAGTATCTTTTAGTCTCACAATTCCCTTTTTAGTCATTCTCCTTTCACTAATATACCTGAAGAAATTTTTGTCACCCCTCCTTACCTTTCTAGCCATTTGTTCTTCCGCTTGCGCTTTCGCCAGACGTACCTCTCTCTTGGCTTCTTTCAGTTTCCTCCGGTATTCCTCCCCGTGTTCCTCGTCTTGAGTTTTTTTGTATTTCTGGAATGCGAACTCTTTAGCCTTTATTTTCTCAGCCACTTGCTTAGAGAACCATAGCGGTTTCCTTTTTCTCTTGCTTTTATTTACTTTCCTTACATAAAGGTTTGTGGCCCTATTTATAGCTTCTTTCAGCCTGGACCACTGTCCTTCCACTTCTCGTACGTCCTCCCAGTCCATCAGCTCCCTCCTTAGGTATTCCCCCATTTTACTAAAGTCAGCACGCTTGAAATCCAGGACTTTGAGTTTTGAGTGGCAACCCTCCTCTTCAGCCGTCATATCAAACCAAACCATTTGATGGTCACTGCCGCCCAGGTGGGCACCCACTCGGACATTTGACACGCTATCCGCATTTGTGAGCACCAGATCCAGCGTCGCTCCCTCCCTCGTGGGTTCCATGACCATTTGTCTGAGCAGAGCACTTTGGAAAGCATCCACAATCTCTCTACTTCTTTCCGATTCCGCAGACGGAACCTTCCAATCTACATCCGGCAGATTGAAATCTCCTAGCAACAGCACCTCTCTCTTCTTTCCCAACTTTTGAATATCTGCGATCAGGTCTTTATCTAATTCTTCCAATTGTGTTGGAGGTCTGTAGACAACACCCACGTGGACAGAGGTTCTATCATCTCTTTTTAAGGTGATCCATATCGCTTCTTCCTTACCCCAGGTCCCTGTCATTTCGGTTGCTGTGATATCATTTCTCACATATAGAGCTACTCCTCCACCTTTACGACCCTCTCTATCCTTCCTAAATAGATTATAGCCTGGTATGTTTGCATCCAATTCATGGGAACCATTGAGCCATGTCTCTGTGATTGCAACAACGTCCAAGTCTGCCTCCAACATCAGGGCTTGAAGGTCATGAACTTTGTTGCCAAGACTGCGAGCATTTGTAGTCATCACTTTCCATTTACATTTCCTGGTATGTGTTTCAACATCATCTTCCCCATTGCTTCACTGATCCCCTCCCCAGTCTGAATTTCCATCACTTTTCACACCCCATTATTGCCACCCTCCACAACTCCTCACTGCTATGCTCTGTGACCTGTCTGCCCCCCCCCCCCCCCCCCGCCCATCACTCCCACCCTCCTTTTCTTTTTCTACTACTTGGACTGATCAGCCGTTTACTGGTCTTGTAGACTTATGTAACAAACTCAGGATGTGCAATTAGCAACTAGATAAGATTGTTTGTAAAGTTACTCCATAGCTGTTCTTGCGTATGCACTTTATACTGCTTGGCTAGTGTTCCTTGGTTTGCTCAGCTGGCTGGCTGCCTAGTAACCCCTTGTGGTCTCCCGATCAGGTGCCACCAAACCTGACTTAACTAAACTCTGATCAGGAGTGTGATACATGTGCTAATCCAAATGCACCCCAGTCAATCAATTATTCTGAGTAATATCCTTCATTATCCAGACATCCTTGTCTATAGATTAGTTTAGACTTCATCTTAATTGCAATTTATTTAGTTGAGCAAATGCCTTACCCCTAATCCACAATACAGTCCATACTGGGATGTACACAACAAAACACCAAAATCCAAGACTCACACAAAACCAACAGTAACTAAACATAAAAAGACAACAAAAAATCTAAACCTTCATCTCCCTAATTATTAGGAAAGGGGGATTTTGGACTAAGCTCACAGCAAGTAGTAGCTCAAAGCAAGTTTATTGATTTATTTAAAAAAATGTATAGCCTGTATTTCTAAAATCAGTACTGGTTACAACCAGCATTCAAACTGAAGTGTTTTCCTGTTCTCCCCTCCCCTTCCCGGGCTCATGATTTAAATTTGTAACTGAGGAAATAGAGGGTTAAGTGACATACCTGAAATCATAAGGAGGTGCAATAGGATTTGAACCCCAGCTTTCCTGGTTCCCAGGCCATTGGGTTAACCATCAGGCTACTCTGCCATGCTGAAGGTCTAGGGATTGACTCAGCAACACTCCATTCTGCATCAGCTAAGATTAAAAGCTTACTTAAAATTAAGCATCTTCACCTTCACCTTTTTCCGAAAGGACACAAAATCAAACTTGACAAATTTCCCTGGATAAAGCATTCCACAAAATTGGATCCATGACTGAAAAGATTCCACCAAGGAGTGTTTTACCCAGTGATGGCATTTAGAGCACAGTCTTCTCTGAAAACCTAAAAGACCAGGCTACCTTATGAAAGGTTAGCCCAGATTTTAGGTAATTATCTATACCCGCCATTCATGGCTTTGAAGGCCAATGTGCAAACCTTAAATTTAAACTACCATCAGCCAGCAGATCTTCTCCAGCATAGGAAAAAATCAAATCTTCATAACTACAGCCCATCATAATGCATAAGGCTTTGTTTTGCATAAGCTGCAAAATGCATGTTAAGATATTAGGGAAACCTAGACAAACAGTACTACAATAATCCAGCCCCTATAGAGCCAGAGTCTGCAAACCTGCCCCAGGTCCTGGAGATCCAGAGAAACCTATATCCTCTATGGTAGCCTTAACTTATATAAAGCTGCCTGTCAAGGTCAGATTTAAGATTTTGGCACTCATAGGCAAGACCAGAAAGCAGATTCCAGAGATGGGGTATCAGTGCAAGGGCATAGTGTGACAATGGCCCCCCTCTGAAGAAAAACATGAACATAGAGTAGTGCTAAAACAGGGGTTCTCAACCCAGTCCTTGGTATACACCCAACCATCAAGTTTTCAGGATATCCACAAAGAATATCATCTCATCTCCCGCTTCCATTTCTTATCCAAGAATCTGAAACGTGCTGTTCACTGCCATTGTCTTGACTTTCTTTCATCTCAAGCTATTCTTGATCCACTAAAATCTGGCTATTGTCCTCTACATTCTACAGAAACAGCCCCTGCCAAAGTATCCAGGGCCTTTACTTAATCCTCATCCTTCTTGACCTATCTGCTGCTTTTGATACTGTTAATCACCTTGATTTCACCTTGATACACTGTCCTTACTTAGATTTTGGATATCTGTTCTATCTTGGTTTTCTTCTTATCTCTTCCGGCATACTTTTAGTGCATGCGCTGGTTGATCCTCCTCTACTGCTATCCCACTGCAATTGCTGTACCTCAGATCTTTGTATTGGAACATCCCCTCTTCTCTCTATAAACTTATTCCTTTGGTGCTCTAATCTCCTTTGTGCTGATGACTCCAAGATCTATCTCTCTATACTAGAAATTTCACCAGAACTCCAGGCCCAAGTCTCAGCCTGGAAGTCCCACTATCATCTGAAACTGAATGTTGCCAAGACTGAGCTTATCTTTAACCCTAAACCCACCTCTCCTCTTCCCCCATTCTCTATTTCTGTTAATAACACTCGTTTTCTCAGCTCATAACCTTGGGGTCATTTTTGACTCCTCTCTCTTTCTCTGTACATATCCAACTGACTGCTAAAACCTGTCATTTCTTTCTCTATAACATCACCAAAATTCATCCCTTCCATTCTGAGCATACTACCAACACCCTTATCTACACTCTCATCACCTTCCCACAGATCTCCCACTAAACCATCTCCCTACCCTTCAATTTGTTCAATATTCTGCCACATGATTTATCTTCCACCAGTGTTGCTACACTCACATAACCCTCTCTTCATGCCACTTCATTGGAAAGGGAAGGGAAATAGGACTTGATATACTGCCTTTCTGAGGTTGTTTTGCAACTACATTCAAAGTGGTTTACATATATTCAGGTACTTATTTTGTGCCAGGGGCAATGGAGTGTTAAGTGACTTGCCCAGAGTCACAAGGAGCTGCAGTGGGAATCGAACTCAGTTCCCCAGGATCAAAGTCCACTGCACTAACCTCTAGGCTACTCTCCTCCCAACTCTTATCTGTTCCCTTCTCTTCCACGATCAACACCAGACTCTGTTCCTTCTATCTTGCTATGCTGTACATCTGGAATAGACTTCCTGAGTCGGTATGTCATGCTCCATCTCTGGCGCTACTCAAATCTAGGCTAAAAGCCCACCTTTTTGAGGTTGCTTTTAACTCTTAACCCACTATTTTTATTTATTTATTTGCTGCACTTGTATCCCACATTTTCCCACCTATTTGCAGGCTCAATGTGGCTTGTTCACTTGTTCAGCACTCATGTTTGTATTAACCATTCTCATAATAAATAACTCTCTTATCTATTAGTTGTCCTGTTTGCCTTGAATAGATTGTAAGCTTTGCCAAGCAGGGACTGTCTATTACATGTTTTGTGTACACTGCTGTGCACATCTAGTAGATCTATAGAAATGATAAGTAGTAGTAATAAAATGCATGAGATTAAATTTGCATGCATTACCTCCATTGTATGCAAATCGTTCTCATGCATATTGATTGTTATACTCAAACTATCATTGTACGATTATAATATTGATTCCACTACATTTATTGTTATATTTCTTAGAAAAACACACTTAACACAATTTGAACTGAAAAATAAAAACCTGACTAGAATCTCCGATGGATTTCTGTAAGGTGTATAACATGTTGCTTGCAAAAGTCCACAACATTATGTTTCACACAGCATTATCTTCTTACTCCTGTTGCTCTAACTTATCTATCTATATGTTCCATCTTTGCCTACACCCTATGCTGTCTATTAAAATGTTTTATTGGGTATTGTGTTGGTATTATAATGTAGCATACTATGCTATACTTTGTATTTTTGTTTGAATATTTTTACTGCTGTAATTGTCTATTGCTTATGTTTGACTTGTTCTTGTTGTACACTGCCTTGAGTGAATTCCTTCAAAAAGGTGGTAAAATAAATTGTAGTTTCAAGCTTTATAACAGTGTCCACAAGATTACAAAGTTGTCATGATCATTCTCAAACCTCTTGGATATCAGTTCAACCTTTATCCAAAGTCTCTTTGGACATACTCCACATGCTGAACCCCTCCCCCCCCCCCTTCCCAGGGGATATTGAAATTCACAAAGTCGTTGAAATCCACACTGACTTCACCGTAATCAAAACATTCTCATAACTGAATACCAGTCAGCATTTTTATATATTCCAAAATAAACTATTTTAGTCTCTACACGGCAGCGTGTTTCACAATATGCGTCATCAGGAGACTAAACTTAAAATAAAATCAACATCACATCATCATGAATAATACCAAATCTGCCAAATTATAATATAACATTCATATTTAACACTCATCAATGTAGTTGAAAACTACTTTCACTATCTACTCCATTAGATAATTCAACCTGTGGTGCTGCCCTAAAATGGAAATTCACCACTAGAAGCTGAAGTGTCAATGAACAGGTTTCTCCTTTTATTATTGCCATCTAATTAAATCTCCAATCATATTATGGTCCAATTGACCTTCCTATCGAGGCCATATGATTCCACTGTATTCCACTTATATATCAGACGTTGTTCCCTTCTCACCAAAATAGTGGAGACATCTCCACCTCTAGTTAACGCTACTTGGTGTAACACCACAAATCATAAATCTGTTGATACATGGCTCATCTGATTTCAATGATTAACTAGTGGGACATCATTCTTATTAAGTCTAAATTGCTTAAATGCTGTGCTATTCTGTGCTTAACTGGTTTCTTGGTTTGACCTATATATCATGTGGCACATGGGCACTGTATGCCATAAATCACCTGTTTAGATGAACAATCAGTTCTCCCTTTCAATTTGAATGTTCGTTGACTGTTGGGAATTTGCACCTCATTAATTGTAAGAGCCATTGGACAGTATACACAATGACCACAAGCTGCATGGCCCATTGTATTGCTTGCTTCATTACCCCGCCAGGAGATCTTGAATAATTCACCGAGGAGCCCTTCTAAAAAGGCCCATAGGCACCTATGCGTGTGCAGTGTGCATCAAATTGGCACTACCACCCAGCTACCGTGTGCCCCAGATGGTAATCCCATTCTATTTTCTACCGCATGGTGCTTACCCGACAGTAATCGGCAGTTGACGTTCTGGATGCTTACACCCAGTTAGCACATCAGACCTTACTGCTAAGTCAATGGGTGACAGTAAGTTCTCAGGCCAAAAATGGATGTGTGCTGGTTTTCATTTTGCCGCACGTCCATTTTCCGGCACATTAAAAAAATGCCTTTTTTCCAGGTGCGCTGAGGAAATGGACCAGCACGCATCCAAAACACAAGCCTACACCAGCGCAGGCCACTTTTGGGTGTGCCTTAGTAAAAGGGCCCCCTAGGTTCTTACCCCTCATGTAGGCAAACCAGGGAATATTATCAAAGCCTGGATGCACAGATAATATGTTCCAATGTTTAACTATAATTTATTGTACAAAATGTATCTTGGAAAAATAAGGTAGCACACAGGTAATATGTACATCATTCTCACCTGACTGTAATAGCCAATGGTCATCAGTGTTATAAGCTCTTTTAAATGTTTTTTTATCAGCCTATTGGGATATCCTGTACTCTGGAACCAACCAATCAGACATCTGTCTAACATGAGCTACAAAAGTGCTTTGATCAGAACACAAATGTTTGACCCTCAAAAATTGACTGCCGGGTATACTATCCCATAAAATAGCATTTCTAGCTGTCTATTTCTGGTATTCCTGAGTGCTAAACCCCTTAGATGTCAACATAATTTGAATATTCAAAAACTCTACACTGGATGCACCAACCGTCCATGTGAATTGTATATTAGAATCACACATATTTAGTTGGTTACAAAATTCCATCAACGATTTCTGATTTCCTCACCATATAAAAAAGACATAGTCAATGTAGCGTTTCCATAATATTACTGGGACCACCACCTAGAGGTGTAAACATGTGTTTCTTCATACTTATTCATGTATAGGCAAGTGACCGTGGAGGCTACTGTCGCCCCCATGGCAACTCCCTTAATTTGGAGAAAGAACATGTTATCAAATACAAAATAATTGTTCAAAATCACAATTGAGGCTACTTGTCTAACAAACTGATTTTCTGAACTGACATTGTAAGTTGTTCTAACTCCAAATATTTAATAGTTAAGGCTGTGGCCTGTGATACATTAGAGTATAACGCTGTCACATCCATGGTAACAAGTATAGAAGATTGATCCAAATCTATCCAAATCTAATGGAAAAGTCCATAGACCGTTATTAAATGGACTTGGGGAAAATCCACTACTTCTGGGATAAGCAGTATAAAATGTTTTGTACATTTTTGGGATCTTGCCGGGTATCTGTGACCTGGATTGGCCACTGTTGGAAACAGGATGCTGGGCTCGATGGACCTTTGGTCTTTCCTACATAAGTACTTAAGTAATGCCATACTGGGAAAAGACCAAGGGTCCATCGAGCCCAGCAACTTGTCCACGACAGCAGCCAATCCAGGCCAAGGGCACCTGGCAAGCTTCCCAAACGTACAAACATTCTATACATGTTATTCCTGGGATTTTGGATTTTTCCAAGTCCGTTTAGTAGCGGTTTATGGACTTGTCCTTTAGGAAACCGTCCAACCCCTTTTTAAACTCTGCTAAGCTAACCGCCTTCACCACATTTTCCGGCAATGAATTCCAGAGTTTAATTACACGTTGGGTGAAGAAACATTTTCTCCGATTTGTTTTAAATTTACTGCACTGTAGTTTAATCGCATGCCCCCTAGTCCTAGTATTTTTGGAAAGCGTGAACAGACACTTCACATCCACCTGTTCCACTCCACTCATTATTTTATATACCTCTATCATGTCTCCCCTCAGCTGTCTCTTCTCCAAGCTGAATAGCCCTAGCCTCCTTAGTCTTTCTTCATAGGGAAGTCGTCCCATCCCCGCTATCATTTTAGTCGCCCTTCGCTGCACCTTTTCCAATTCTACTATATCTTTCTTGAGATGCGGCGACCAGAATTGAACACAATACTCAAGGTGCGGTCGCACCATGGAGCGATACAACAACATTACAACATCCCCATACCCTTCCCAATAATACCCAACATTCCATTCGCTTTCCCAGCCACAGCAGCACACTGAGCAGAAGGCTTCAGTGTGTTATCGACGACGACACCCAGATCCCCCTCCCGGTCCGCAACTCCCAACGTGGAACCCTGCATGACGTAGCTACAATTCGGGTTCTCTTTTCCCACATGCATCACCCTGCACTTGCTCACATTAAACGTCATCTGCCATTCAGCCGCCCAGTCTCCCAGTCTCGTAAGGTCCCCTTGTAATTTTTCACAATCCTGTCGCGAGTTAACGACTTTGAATAACTTTGTGTCATCAGCAAATTCAATTACCTCGCTAGTTACTCCCATCTCTAAATCATTTATAAATATATTAAAAAGCAGCGGTCCTAGCACAGACCCCTGAGGAACACCACCAACCACTCTTCTCCATTGTGAACACTGCCCATTCAACCCCACTCTCCGTTTCCCATCCCCCAACCAGTCTCCAATCCACAATAGGACATTTCCTCCTATCCCATGACCCTCCAACTTCCTCTGTAGCCTTCCATGAGGCACCCTGTCAAACGCCTTTTGAAAATCCAGATACACAATATCAACCGGCTCCCCTTTGTCCACATGTTTGTTTACTCCTTCAAAGAATTGAAGTAAATTGGTCAGGCAAGATTTCCCCACACAAAAGCCGTGCTGACTCGGTCTCAGTAATCCATGTCCTCGGATGTGCTCTGTAATTTTGTTTTTAATAATAGCCTCTACCATTTTCCCCGGCACCGACGTCAGACTCACCGGTCTATAATTTCCCGGATCTCCCCTGGAGCCTTTTTTAAAAATGGGCGTTACATTGGCCACCCTCCAATCTTCTGGTACCACGCTCGATTTTAAGGATAAGTTGCATATCACTAGCAGTAGCTCCGCAAGCTCATTTTTCAGTTCTATCAGTACTCTAGGATGAATACCATCCGGTCCAGGAGATTTGCTACTCTTCAGTTTGCCGAACTGCCCCATTACGTCCTCCAGGTTTACTGTGAAGTCAGTAAGTTTTTCCGACTCGTCCGCTTGAAATACCATTTCCGACACCGGTATCCGACCCAAATCTTCCTCGGTGAAGACCGAAGCAAAGAATTCATTCAGTCTCTCCACTACATCTTTGTCTTCCTTAATCGCCCCTTTTACCCCTCAGTTATCCAGCGGCCCAACCGATTCTTTTGCCAGCTTCCTGCTTTTAATATACTGAAAAAAATTTTTACTATGTTTTTTTGCCTCTAATGCTATCTTTTTTTCGTAATCCCTCTTGGCCTTCTTTATCTGCGCCTTGCATTTGCTTTGACACTCCTTATGCTGCTTCTTGTTATTTTCAGACGGTTCCTTCTTCCATTTTCTGAAGGCGTTTCTTTTAGCCCTAATAGCTTCCTTCACCTCACTTTTCAACCAGGCCGGCTGTCTTTTGGAGTTCCATCTTTCTTTTCTAATTCGCGGAATATGTATGGCCTGGGCCTCCAGGATGGTATTTTTGAACAGCGTCCACGCCTGTTGTACAGTTTTTACTCTCTCAGTTGCCCCCCTAAGTTTTTTTTTTTACCGTTCTTCTCATTTTATCATAGTCTCCTTTTTTAAAGTTAAACGCTAACGTATTTGACTTTCTGTGTACAGTTACTTCAAGGTCGATATCAAAACTGATCATATTATGGTCACTGTTATCAAGCGGCCCCAGTACCATAACGTCCCTCACCAGATCATGCGCTCCACTAAGGACCATGTCTAGAATTTTTCCTTCTCTCGTCGGCTCCTGCAACAGTTGCTCCATAAAGCTGTCCTTGATTTCATCAAGGAATTGTATCTCTGTAGCGTGTCGCGATGTTACATTTACCCAGTCTATATTTGGATAATTGAAGTCACCCATTATTATCACATTGCCCATTTTGTTCGCGTCTCTAATTTCTTTTATCATTTCTGTGTCTACCTGTTCATCCTGGCGAGGCGGATGGTAGTACACTCCTATCACCGTTTTTTTCCCTTTTATACATGGAATTTCAACCCACAATGATTCAAAGGTGTGATTTGTGTCCTGCTGAATTTGTAATCTATCTGAGTCAAGGCTCTCGTTAATATACAATGCTACCCCTCCACCAGTCCGGTCCACCCTATCACTACGATATACTTTGTACCCCGGTATGACAGTGTCCCACTGGTTATCCTCCTTCCACCAGGTCTCAGTAATGCCTATTATATCCAATTTTTCGTTTAGTGCAATATATTCCAACTCTCCTAGTATGGCAATACTTATGTACTTATCACTGAGTCTTGTAGATCATGAAACAAATGTGCTGAATCTTGCACATACGACATTGCTATGCTGACCCGGGGCGGAGGTGGTGATCCAAGTACTGAGACAGTGGTTCCAATATGGATCCCCAACCCAACACTATCAGGCGAACCGGGGGATTGTTCAAAGCTTTATGAATCTTAGGAAGAAAGTATATAAGAGGAATCACCAGGTTCCTCCTATGAAGATATCAGTATTCCTTAGGGGTCAATAGACTTTGCTTTGCAGCTTGATGTAATATCAAAGCAATTTGTTTATAAATTTTATCAGTAGGATCCTCAATTAATTTTCTATAATATTGTGCACCTAACAATTGCCTATTGACCTCACTCACATACTGTGGTTTGTCTTGGATCATCACTCCCCCTCTCTTGTCAGAGCTATCTTCTCCTGAACACTCACTTGATGAATTAAGAAGTCACTTTCTTATTATTTTTCCTGTTTCTGCGTGATTTACGATTCCTATCCATCCAAGGAAAAATATAGCCTTTAGTATAATCTAATTGATCTCCTTTATATTTAGCAATCTTTTGTGTTCTAAATTCTGCTCTATATTTGTCTACCAACAGTTGATGATCTTTCCATTGCTGATCAAATGTAGCTGCTCTGCTCATATGTTTAATCATGTCAGTTTTCTGAATCAGCTCAATATCAGATGCCTGCAACTGCTTATTTAATTTGTCTATTATAATTAGCATTAAATCAATGCAGCAACGTGTGATAATCTTGTTCCATTGTTGAACATAATCACCATAATCAAGGAAATGAGGTTCTTTATAAATTCTCAACCCAGGAGGGACACATTGTGCGTGGCAATATTTGACTAGAGAGGCAGAGTATAACTCCAACCATATGATATATTTAATGTGTTCACTCCCCGGAGCTGAGAATAAACAATTGCCTGCTAATAAAGAGGTGACCCTCTTAGCTGACAATCCAACTTTTGACTTCCACCCTGGAGTGGCCATTTTGACCCTCTATATTGATATCAATCACTATTTTAACTCAGGATCACTACCATCTAACAATGATGAAATTATATTTTTATATTCCAAATTATCACTGTACAATTATAATATTGATTCCACTGCACTTATTGTTATATTTCTTAGAAAAACACATTTAACACAATTTCAACTTAAAAATAAAAATCTGACTAGAATCTCAGATGGATTTCTATAAGGCATTATAACATGTTGCCTGCAAAAGTCCACAACATTATCTTTCACATCAATGTCCACAGGATTACAAAGTTGTCATGATCATTCTCAAACCTCTTGTATATCAGTTCAATCTTTATCCAAAGTCTCTTTGGACATACTCCACATGCTGAACTCTCCTATTTCCAAATGAAAGCTTCTGCCTGAGCAACATCTCAAAACTTTCATTTTCAGGTTTAAATTTGCCTCTAACCTCACTTCTATATTCCTTACTTCAGTGTTTCCCAAGTCAATCTTGTTGTAGCCGAATGCCAATCAGGTTTTCAGGATATCCACAATGAATATGCAAGAAACTGATCTGCATACACTGCCTCTGCTGTATGCAAATCTCTTTCACGCATATTCATTATGGATATCCTAAAAACCTGATTGGCAAGGGAGTACTTCAGGTCCAACTTGGGAAACACTGCCTTACTTCATGGGAAAAAAGAAAGGCGATCGCACCCATTTTCAATTTTCCAGGTCTCCAACTGCGAAGAGTAGCCAATCAAAAGCATCACAGCATTATTCCAGTTTAAGCTTGTTGAACTGTAGCCAACTGCAGCAGGACAGTTGGGCATTAGCTGCATTGCTCCAGTCGTGCTAAGTTTTAAAGGCAAGCAAAGCTGTTGCACCCCTTTTTCTATGCAACTGCTTGGAGAAGGGAAAATCACACACAAAAGGAGCACCAGCAGCAAAAACAAAGGAGTACAACACCAAGAATCCAAAAAACAGAAATAACTTGAACAAAGTTTATTCCTAGAAACTGTACCCAACATGGCCACATTTCACCCAGGTAGGCTCATCAGGTGTTATATGACACTGTTCACTCGTAACACCAAGAAAACTAGACTCAACAGTCACTTCTACAGATCAACATTACGAAGCTTCATTTCATAGGCAGACAAAGGTCTGTATGTCAAAACCAGACACATTGGGTACAATTTCTAATTTGAAGTATGAAAATTCCCCCATGGAAAATAATAGGACTGTACTACTGTCATCTGACCAGGATAAACAGACAGATGTAGAAATGTTATCAGAAATTAGGTAGGCTAACAAACTGGGGAGTACAATAATAATGGATGATTTCAATTACCCTGATAGTGACTGGGTAAATGTAACATCAGTGCATGCTAGGGAGGTAAAATTCCTTGATGAAATCAACAACTGCTTTATGGAGCAGCTGATTCAGGAATCAACAAGAGGTGAAACAATTCTAGACCTAATCCTTAGTAGAGCGCATGATCTGGTGCAGGAGATAATGGTGCTGGGGCCACTTCACAACAATGATCATAACATGATCACATTTGATATAAGCTCTGGAGTAAGTACACACAGGAAATCCAATACGTTAACATTCAACTTTCAAAAAGAAGACTGATAAAATGAGAAGAATGGTAAAAATAAACTTAGAGAAACAGCTGCAAAGGTCAAAAATTTACATCAGGCATGGATGCTGTTCAAAAGTACCATCCTGGAAGCCCAGACCAGACATATTTCATGTATTAAAAAAGGAGAAAGGAAGGGCAAATGACAGCCAGCATGGTTAAAAAGTGAGGCAAAGGAAGCTGTTAGAGCTAAAAGAAAATCCTTCAGAAAATGGAAGAAGGATTTGACTGAAAATAATAGGAAACAGCATAAGGAATGGCAAGTCAAATGCAAAGTGCTGATAAGAGAGACTTTGAAAAGAAGATTGCATTGGAGGGAAAAACACATAGTAAAATCTTTTTTAGGTATATTAGAGCAAGAAGCCAGCAAAAGAATCAGTTGGACTGCTAGATGAACGAGGGGTAAAAGGTGCACTCAGGGAAGACAAGACCATAGCAAAGAGATTAAATTAATTATTTGCTTTGATCTTCACCGAGGATGATGTGAGAGAGATACCAGTGCCAGAAATGGTACTGAATGCTGATGAGTCAGAGAAACAAATCTCTGTAACCTGGAAGATGTAGTGGGCAATTTGACAAATTAAAGAGTAGCAAATCACCTAGACCAGATGTACTCATAGAATTAAAAAATGAACTTGCAGAGCTATTGTTAGTAATATGTTATATATCCTTAAAATCAAGCATGGTACTGGAAGATTGGAGGGTGGCCAATGTAACTCCAATTTTTAAAAAGGGTTCCAGAGGTGATCCGGAAAATTATAGACCGGCGAGCCTGACATTGGTGCCAGGCAAAATGGTATACAATATTATAAAGAACAAAATTACAGAGCATATAAGTAAGCATAGATTAATGAGACAACGCCAATACGGATTTATTCAAGATAAATCTTGCCTCACCGATCTATTACATTTCTTTGAAGGAGTAAATAAGAATGTAGATAAAGGTGAGCCAGTCAATATTGTGTATCTGAATTTTCAAAAGGCATTTGACAAAGTACCTCATGAAAGATTCCTGAGTAAATTACAAAGTCATAGGATAGGAGGTAATGTCCTCTTGTGGATTAAAAACTGGTTAAAAGATAGAAAACAGAGAGAAGGGTTAAATGGGCAGTATTCTCAATAGAGAAAGGTAGATAGTGTGGTTCCTCAGGGTTCTGTGCTGGGATTGTTGCTTTTTAACATTTATAAATGATCTGGAGATGGGAGTGGAGGAGTGGCCTAGTGGTTAGGGTGGTAGACCTTGGTCCTGGGGAACTGTGGAACTGAGTTCGATTCCCACTTCAGGCACAGGCAGCTCCTTGTGACTCTGGGCAAGTCACTTAACCCTCCATTGCCCCATGTAAGCCGCATTGAGCCTGCCATGAGTGGGAAAGTGCGGGGTACAAATGTAACAAAAATAAATAATAACTAGTGGGGTATTTAAATTATGAGACTAGGGTATTTAAATTAGGAGACTGGGCACCCAAATGGCAGATGATATTTCAGGTGAGCAAGTGCAAAGTGATGCATGTGGGGAACAGGAACCCAAAACCATAGCTATGTAATGCAAGGTTCCATATTAGGAGTCACCAACTAGGGAAAGAATCTAGGTGTCATCGTTGATAATACTTTGAAACCATCTGCTCACTGTGCATCAGCAGCTAAGAAAGCAAATAGAGTGTTAGGAATTATTAGAAAAGGAATAGAAAACAAAACTGAGAATGTCATAATGCCTTTGTGTTGATCCATGGTGCAACTGCACCTCGAATACTGTGTGCAGTTCTGGTACAGAGATGGGCAATGAAAATGATAAAGGGAATAGGACAACTTCCCTATGAGGAAAGGCTAAAACAGCTAGGGCTCTCCAGCTTGGAGAAGAGACAGCTGAGGGGAGATAAGATAAAGGTATATAAAATACTGAGTAGAGTGGAACAGGTAGATGTGAATCGCTTGTTTACTCTTTCCAAAAATACCATGACTAGGGAGCACACAAAGAAGCTACAAAGTAGTAAATTTGAAATGAATAGGAGAAAATATTTCCTCACTCAACGTCTAATTAAACTCTGGAATTTGTTGACAGAGAATATGGTAAAAGTAGTTAGCTTAGCATGGTTTAAAAAGGGTTTGGATAATTTCCTACAAAATACGCCTATAGGCCATTATTAAGACGAACTTGGGAAAATCCACTGCTTATTTCTAGGATAAGCAGCATAAAATCTGTTTTACCATTCTGGATACTTGTTAGGTACTTACAACCTAGATTGGCTACTGTTGGAAACAGGATACTGGGTTTGATGGACTTTTGGTCTGTCCCAGTATTTACATGTGGCATGCACAAATTTCCTGGTTTATTTTAGAAAATGCATGCATAAGGACAAACCTTGCCCCAATCCTGCCTTTTTCCAGATTAAATAAACCTGTATATATAACAAACAGTATGTGCAAAACTTTATGCTCCTATAAGTGTGTAATTGCCATTATAGAATGCTAGCATAAGTTGGCATTTAGATGCTACCACTTACATCATGTCTATGGCAGCTATAAATGAGCACACACAAATGAGACACCCTGTGCACCTAACTGATAATACAGTACTAAGTGTACTCTAGAATAGTTGGAATGCCCACAGCCCATCCATGCCCCTCTCATGTAAATGCCCCCTTTGCAGTTAATGCACTAGAACAGTGGTTCCCAAACCTGGTCCTGGAGGCACCCCAGCCAGTCAGGTTTTCATGATATCCGCAATGAATGTTCATGAGAGAGATTTACATGCACTGCCTCCTTGGCCTCTTATGAATATTCATTGTGGGTATTGTGAAAACTTGACTGGCTGGGGTGCCTCCAGGACCAGGCTTGGGAAACACTGCGCTAGACCATTTCCCCCTGATTTTATAAAAGTTGCCAAAAATTGCACCTGCAAATTTGAGCGCACGCCCAATTTGAGCACGTAAGTTAACTGAATAACGATCCAATTAGCACCAATAACTGGCTTTTTAACAAGTAATTATTGGTGCTAATTTATCAATTAACATGTATGTGAATAAATTATTTTACATGTATCCTGGAAAAGAGGGCATGGAACTAGGAGGGCCATAGGTGTTTCGGGGCAGAGCACGGGTGTGGATTAGAGTTACATGCACACTTATAGAATAAGGGGGTTCCGCATGGAAATTTAGGTGGGGCATTTGCCCCACGTTTTTGTTGGTGCAAATGAATGTACCTAAATTTACATATGACCCCTGAGCTTAAGCGCTGTTCTATAAACTGTGCCTAACTTTAGTTGTGGCTTATAGAATAACGCTTATGTGGGGGGTTTCGGCACTGATTTGTTAGGCACGATTTATAGAATTCACCCCTTTATGCATTCACTTTATAGAACAGAGTCATAACTCATACACATGCCGTCATCTACTATGTTACTATGTTACATAACTGCAAATTAGTGCCAATCAGTGCTACTTAAGGCTAATTATTGATTGGTCAATTAAGTGCCAATCAAAGGCCAAATAACTAATTAAATTATGCAAGAAAATGGTACTATTCTATAACTACGTGCACATTGCTCACATAACTGTACATGGCATTTATAGAATTAGAGGGATTTTGTATATATCAGCACAATCTTGGTGACCTCCTTATAGAATTACCATTATATGCCCAAAATTATGTTATAAATTCATGGAGTGCTTTGGGGTAGAGCAAGGGCAGGCCAAAAGATATACATCTAGCAACAAAATTCAGCCACAGAACATATGCATTATCCTGTCATTCTATAACAGCTCTAAAAGTTAGGTGCTAATTCGTGTGTAAGTTATAGGATACTAATGCTTACACATGTTAATTATTATAACTGTGTTTGTAAGTGCAATCTGCACATGCAGTGGAATTCTATAACTTACATGCACAACTATCTTAGCTTGTAAATGCAAGGCAATGTCCACAGGGGAGTAGCATGGGCAGGGAATGGAAGTGTCCAACAGTAATGCGCATAACTTACAGATACTGTAAGATATGCATTAAAGGGTGAATTCTATATATGGTGCTGAAAACATCAGCGCCGAAAATGTGTTATTCTATATGCCATGCTTAAAGTTAGGTGCGGTTTATAGAATAACACTTATACCTGGAAATCACGCCTAACGTTAGCCATTTGCACCAACTAAAATGTGGTGCAAATGTATGCGCCTACATTAGACACATAACCCCCTCATTCTATAACAAATGTTATAGAATACCCCTGTTCTGCTGATGACCCTCCCATTTCCACACCCTCTTTTTGAACTCGTGCATAAAATGTTGGCGTGTATTCTACGCCTAAATTTATATGTGTATATCTCAATGAAATCTAAATAGTGCCAATAATTGTTTGTTAAAAAGCTAATTATTGATGCTAATTAGCTCATTATTCAATTAAATTGCATGCACAAATTGGGCACATGCACAAATTTCTGCATGCAATTTTTAGTAACTTTTATAGAATTAGGGAGTACAGGGCTGCATTTAGGCATTCATATTTATACCTGCTATTGAGATGGCATAAGAGGGCATGCCTAACTATAGGCGCATATTTACACTAGAACACTTACCCATAGGGTGCCTAACTTGTACCACCCAGTTAATAGAATGGCTCCCTATATATCTAAGTGCCAATATCTAAATAGCAGATATAAATTATACTTACAAATGTATTCATAAATATTCAACACATAAGTGCCATTCAAAATATGTCTAAATTAAAATATATAAATAACACATATAAAGGACAATTCTAGAATCTAGATGCCCACATTTACATGTCCCTGGCAGGAAGCAGGAAATTTTGATCCTGCTGATTTGACCCACTGGAATTAGTACCTAAAATCACAGTTTATTAAAATCTAATATTTCATTCTCTTTTAGGTGGTTCTGTGCCAACTATAAATGCCTTATACTCTTGATCTCTGTCACATTGGATCTTCTGTATGCTTGTTAACAATTTTAACCACTTTGTTTGTTGCCACCAAAGTATGCAATATATGTTTGTTGTGACAAACACAAATACATCCAAAAGGTGATCTCTCCACAGGAGAAATGAGAGTCAAATAAACGAACAGTGGATCCAAAAAAGAAATCCTCTCACAGATGGTGTTTCTTAAACAAGGTCTTTATTCACATCAAATCAATAAAAACTTTATAGTTTTGTTGTGGTTGATTTTTGAATTGCAATAGAGGTATCCATGAAAACTGAATTTCCTGTGATTGTGTTCCAATATAATATTTGCTATTTTTATTATCAAGCTAACGCTTGATAATAAAATATAACCAATAAACTGTTATATTGGATATTATATCTGGGGTCGACCTAGTGATGTCAAAAGGTATCATGGTGGAGTGGTCTAATGGTTAGTGCAGTGGCCTAAGAACCAGAGGGACTGGGTTTGAATCTCACTGTAGCTCTTTGTGACTCTGAGCAAGTCACATAACCCTCCATTGCCCCAGGTACAAAATAAGTGCCTGTATATAATATGTAAACCACTTTGATTGTAATCCACAGAAAAGCAGTATATCAAATCCCATCCCCTTTCTATACCATCCCTTACATACATAAATGTCTAGAATAGCAGCACTTATGCATAAGTGTACACTTACCCATGAAAATGCCAGCAGGGTCCTTAAGTACAGTTCTGTAAAAGCATACCTATCATTCATAGGCTGCTCACAGTTACGCCAGTTCTATGGCTGCTCTAACTGCAGGAACCTAAATGTAAGGCACATAAATACTATAATGGATTATGGGCACCCAGGTGTCATTATAGATTAGGGCAGTGGTCTTCATTAATTTTTAAGTTGGGGCCACTTTGGATTCTAATGAACTGAAGGAAAGCCACCAAGTATCTTCCCATTCAGGCCATAACATTACTGACCAGTGTGTACTGTCAATGACGTCCATCCCCATAAGCCCACCTTCAAACTTCATTGGGGGGGGGGATCCTTAAGGTTGTCAGCATTTCCAAATGCATTCTCTTTTGTCTATTGAGAAATGCCTTGTCCTTCAAGCATGTGGCTCTTCCCCTAATCCACTTTCCCCTGAGCCTGGGTAGAGAGGCAGAGTAGCAGAAAAAAAACAGAAAGACAATGGAGGAGCCATCAGTGGCCCCCAGGCCTTGCACTGAAGAACACTGGATTATGATCCTACTGCACATCCCTGGGGTGCCTAAATGGAGGTGCCCAGGTATAGAATTAACCCCACAGAGAGTAATTCTATACCAGAGAGTCTAGGGTAAGTGAGCAGGAAAGCACCTGTTTTGGCACTATTTCACACAGATACATATCACCCAATATTCAGCGCTACTTAACCAGCCAGGATTGGCTCCTGGCCAGTTAAATAGCACTTAACTGGATATCCATGAATATTCAACAGTGGATAACTGGTTATCTCCCATTTAATACTCCCAGTCAGTGCATAGCAACTAACCAGCTATATTGCGTAATATAGCTGGCTATCTGTGAATATTCAGTGTATTGCTGGCTAAGTTTGGCAGCTAAATTGGGCCACCCAAATAGTAAGCCTATCTTTGGTCACTATAAACGTAACCAACCAGCATAAGTACATAAGTACATAAGCACTGCCACGCTGGGAAAAGACCAAAGGTCCATCAAGCCCAGCACTCTGTCTCCGACAGCAGCCAATCCAGGCCCCAAGAACCAGGCAAAGACCCAGAATTTAATAACGATCAATGGACTTTTCCTTCAGGAATCTGTCCAGACCCCCTTTAAACTCAGCAAGGCCAGCTGCCGTCACTACCTTCTCCGGCAATGAGTTCCAGAGTCTAACCACACGCTGAGTAAAGAAAAACTTTCTCCAATTTGTTTTAAACCTACCACATTCTAATTTCATCTTGTGTCTCCTAGTTCTATTATTGTTAGAAAGCGTAAACAAACGCTTCACATCTGTCCGCTCTACCCCACTCATTATTTTGTAGACCTCTATCATATCACCCCTCAGCCGCCTTTTCTCCAGGCTAAAGAGTCCTAGCCGTCTTAACCTCTTCTCATAAGGTAGTCGTCTCTTCCCTTTTATCATTTTCATCGCCCTTCTCTGCACCTTCTCCAATTCCTTTATATCTTTTTTGAGATGAGGCGACCAGAACTGAACGCAATACTCCAGGTGCAGTCGCACCATGGAGCTATATTACAGCATTATAACATCCTCATGCTTGTTTTCCATCCCTTTTCTAATAATACTCAACATTCTGTTCGCCTTCTTAGCCGCCGCAGCACATTGAGCGGAAGATTTCAACGATCTATCCACGATGACTCCCAGATCCCTTTCTCGGTCCATAACTCCTAAAGAGGAACTTTGCATGACATAGCCGTAATTCAGGTTCCTCCTTCCCACGTGCATCACTTTGCACTTGTCAACGTTGAACTTCATCTGCCATTTGGATGCCCAATCCTCCAGTCTCACGAGGTCCTCTTGTAATCTTTCACACTCCTCCCGCGACGAGACAACCCTGGATAACTTTGTGTCATCTGTGAATTTAATTACCTCACTAGTTACTCCCATCTCAAGGTCATTTATAAATATGTTAAAAAGCACTGAATATTGACCAATATTAACTGGCCAATAATATTCAATGCTGGTCACCGGAACCCACCCGGCACTGAATATTCGGGCTCACTGCTGACCGCGGGAGTTAGCCAGGCTGCCTCCTGCAGTCTGAATTTCAGCCCCTCATAGGCATTTTATAAAGCTAGCAGCAATCCCGCCAAGGCACGGACATTATTACTGCTTGACAGCAGATGTAGGTTACCACATGTAGAGTGTGCAAGTATCCATGTAGATTAACATACTTTATAATCAATGTGCATAATTCACAACACCACTTAAGCACCTCCCACACCGTGCCCCCAGACAACACCTACATTAAAGTATACACAGACATGCCATCATACTGTAGAACATGTGAGTATATGTGTAGACTAGTGTATTTTATAATCAAACCAGTCAATATTCAGCCTGCAGTGGTCAGCGGTTTTTTAGATGATGATGGTCACCAGCTAAATTAGCCCTGGATGGTCAATGTGGGCCATGTCTAGCACCAGCATTGACTATCTGGCTCTGACTGCAAACCCCCTCCCTGTGTCTAGTGGGACAGGGCTGGAGTGGTCCTCTTTCTGCTCCTGCCCCATGGGCTCTGGGAATCAAAATGTCATCGCTGACCCCCAAGCAGTAGTGTTGCAGTACAACAGCTAGAGGTCAGCCTTCCATATAAGGCATACCTTATATGGAAGGCTGACCTCTAGAGATAATACCACAAGACTATCACTTGGGGTCAACACACCATTTTGACACGCAGAACCTACGGAGAAAGAGCAGAAAGGGGACCACTCTAGCCCCATCCCACTAGACACAAGGGATCTCCCACAGGTAACTCCTGGGGGTGAAGAGAAGTATGGGGGTACAGGGAGGGGTGAGGCTTGGAGTTTGGGCAGGGTTTTCATTTTGGTGTGGAATCAGGGTGTTGAATCCAGGTGGGGGGGGGGGTTGAGGATCAGAGGGGCCTGGAAAGGGTCATTGGAGGGGCATCTTGAAAGTTATATAGGTTCCAGCCAATATTCAGTGCTGGCACTACATAGCTAAGTGACCAAAGTTAGGACCGCTCTTTATACAGTCCTATTTGATCGCTTAACTGTGTGGGCACCAGCACTGAATATTGCTAGCACCCACATAGCTACAAGGTCCTCCTCGACTCTGCCTCCATAACATCCTTCCCCTGCCCACTTATGTTATGGCTGGTCAGAGCTAATATTCTGTGGCTCCACCCATACTGCACCCCTGACAACACCTACACTAAAATACACAAATTCATCCTATTGGAAGTATTTTCACACATGCTGCAGTTTTATAGGAACCATTATACATGGGTATATTGCCATAAAGTTATACAGTGGCTGCCCACTCAATATTTACCACATAGAGCCTGACCATATATAACAAGCAAAAATCACATCATCTAGGTGAAAAACAGACCATGTCAGTTCTATATAATCTTTGAGGGAAGAGGAGACAGACAGCTATAGCAGCAAAACATGTTGTGCCACCAACTTCTGCACAGTTTCTGTCTTTGATATTAAAGACCAGAGTACAAATGATTAGGCTAGGAAATCATCTCTGAATCTTAGTATGATAGATGCTTCTTTGCCCATGCATAGGCCAGAGCTCTTTATGTAAAATGTGGGTCAATTTGAGAGCATTTGAACAATAAACACAATTCCAGCTGCTTCATTATCAGGATTACACGCCCTAAAAACTGAGAGAGTGAGATGTAAATGAGATTGAACTCAACCCCATACTAAGGATAAATTGTACCCTTCACATCATGATTTGGGCTGAACTAATATTCTTAAATTAGAAAAATCAGTTCACTATAGGTTTCTTCTAACTCATTGACATCAGGAACACTTAAGGAAAAGAGAGGCCAGACTCAAGGTGCATATGTACCAGTGTTTGGGAGGGGGAAGGCAAGGGGTCTGTGATCCCTAGTCAATGACTATCACTGTTTTAACTGGGCTGACTACAAGGGAAGAAGGAAATAGAAGTGGGAGAAAGGGTTGTGGTACCTTAACTCACCAGAGGGATTTCCTGATGAGATATAAACCCAAAAGAGATGCAGGAAGTTACCAACCTTAAGAAAGGCCCATAAATCCATTAAAGTCAATTTCTCTGGCAGTGGGATATGCTAGAAGCATCCTGAAAGATTTCCTCAGAAAATTCCCACTATACTTGAATCTAACTTGCCTTGAGCTAAAGCTGAAAAAGACATGAGCTAAATCCAAAATCCCTTCCCTTTCCTTTATGATGCATGAAAGCATTTGGCAATCTGATTCACTTTCAATAGAGCCACACTACTGCTCTTCAGCACCAAGGTCTGGACAGCTCCTGTGATGGACAGATGGGCAGGTGCCCACATCAAAATGAATAGAGCCTAAAACAAGAGCACCAGTGCCAGCTAGGTGATCTCGGATATCAGTCAGGCTTTTACCTATTGATATTTTTTTAATGTATCTTAGCTGGAAATTTATTTTATTCTTCATGCTCCTCTTTGTTATTTTTAACACATTTTTTAAAGAAAATTATGCACTTTTATTATAGCCATGCCTCTTCGAGGTTTTGTTTTGTTTTTTTTGTATTGCTTCCCTGGGATCCACTACACTGTGTTCATGTATCAGTGTTATACTTGCATGGGACTCTGATAAAGACTCCTCTCTCTTCAGCTGTCATAAGTACATAAGTAATGCCATATTGGGAAAAGACCAAAGGTCCATCGAGCCCAGCATCCTGTCCCCCGACAGTGGCCAATCCAGGTTAACGGCACCTGGCAAGTTACCCAAATGCACAAACATTTTATACATGTTATTCCCGAAATTGTGGTGCTATATTCATACATTACTCTCCTAAGTTTTAATGTGTAAATGTAAGCACCATTTTCATGCTGATTATACAATACTAACACACATATGAATGTAACATTCACATGCATAAATGCTACATGCTTAGCATGCAACCCACATAGGGCTAGATTCTATAAATGGTGCCAAAAAAGGCACAATTTTATAAGCCGTGCATAAAGTTAGGTGCAGTTTATAGAATAGCGCTTACACCTGGGAACCACACCTAACATTTTAAGCATGGCCATTTATACAAACTGAAACAGAGTGCAAATGTACATGCCTACATTAGGTATGTATTCCCTGTTATTCTCTAACAATGCACATCAATTTTAGGAACGGCCCCATTCCACCTATGCCCTTCCCATTTCTGTACCCTGTTTTTCAGATTGCATGTAAATTTTAGGTGTGGATCCCACACCTAAATTTATGTACATAAATGCTCATTAAATTTAATTAGTGTCAATAATTGCTTGTTAACAAGCCAATTATTGACACTAATGAGCTCATTATTCAATTAAATTGTGCATGCACCCAAATTTGCATGCACAGTTTTTGGCAACTTTTATAAATTAGAAGGATAGCGTGCAACTGCAAGGGAGCACACAAGTGGGTAGAGCATGAGCAGGGCTTGGGTAGGTCTCACTTAAGCTCTTAACTTATAGAATACTATAAGTTATGCACTCAAGTGCAGCATTTACACACTACCAGTTATGCATGCTTTTTACATGGCATAAGTGACAGTACCAATGCACAAATGCCGACTTATATTCTATTGTATAACAGAATCTGGGTGCCCAGATGCCATTAACAGAAATCACATTCAATGCTCTGCATTTTAGTGCCCACATTTGAGTGATCTTTATAGAATTGCCCCTACATATACAGTATGATGCCTGCCTGGAGCTTTATTCATGCTTTACATGAAGCGCTGAGAAAGACCCCCCTCTTCAGCTATCCGTGCTGTATTCACATGTATCAGTGTGATGCCTGCATGGGTCTATGATGAAGATCTCCTCTTCAGCTTTCCATGAGCCTTTGCATGAGGATCTCAATTTGCTCATATGCATAAGTGATTGGTTAAGGGGGAGAATGATTCAAAATCTTTAATTACTATGTAAGCCACATTGAGCCTGCAAATAGGTGGGAAAATGTGGGATACAAATGCAATAAATAATAAAATAATAATAATAAAGTCTCACAAAAAGTATAAAAGGCAGACTCTCACTCCGAGTGTGCATGTGGAAGTGGCGTGCAGCTCCCACCATGATCTCCCTGTTCAGGATCATGCATTTGATATACCACATTTCTGTGATATAATCATAGTAATTTATATATTATATACAGGTACTTTCTCTGTCCCTAGTGGGCTCACAATCTGCTCTCTGCTCAAGCCCATTCCCTGGCCCAGGACTGGCAACTCTGTGGTGTTGCTCCATCATCACCTGTTATTGTCCTGTGTGACCATGTCCAAGCTGTGTCATGTCTTTCCAGCACCGAATCTCTCCTTAATACCATTCCTGTTGTCATGAGGTCAGGTATGTCTTTTTTTAATTTTTGTGCAGTCCCAGCACTGACTTCTCTCTCCCATGGTTTTCCTTTTCCATCTGATCTCTCCAAATTTACAACACCAATAAATTCCAAATGTGAGAATATGCCAGTTTGAGCACAGCTGCCTTTTGGTGCTGCGGTGTGGAAGGGGACAAAGACTCACAGACAGAAGTATGAACAGAGATGCTATGCACATGAAGCATTCTTTATTACATTATAGAAGATCACCTAGAAATCAGTGTAGTACAGGAGTCTAGCTTTCCTTTTCTGTTTGTAGATTACATTGTAGTGGTGTTTTAAGGCAACAGTAACAATGATACAGCAACTCTCTCTTTTATTCTAATTAAATGTTACTAGACCTTTAAAAACAGCCCATCTCTGCATGTTTTTATAACAGAACTTAGAAAAGATCCTTTGGAGTGTAATTGCTACAACAATACATACATCTTATGGTACAGTGCTTGTATGGCAAGAACCCAGAGCCCCCTCCTCTCCCCTCCCCTTTTGGCTCTCTTCCCCTCCTTCCCTTGGGAGGAGCTATAGCTGATCCTGTACAGCCTCAAGCTGGGCATTGTGCAAGCACCTTCAGCTGCCTGTTTGCAGAGGAGTGAGCATAGGAGCAGAAGAAACTCAGAGGCACTGCTTGGACAGAACGTGGGAAAAGCCATAGGAGGAAGTCAGGAAAGAAAAGAAAACAAGACAGCAAACTCTCACTGGGCTGTACTGGACACCAAACAGTGCATGTTAGAAAGCTGGAGACAGAGGAGTCTCATCATCTGATGGAGATCACAGAAAGGACAGGCAGAGTCAGGGAGCTCTGAGGAACTCCCCTGAACATCACCAGTGCAAAGTCCCCTCAGTTCCCACCTCAGGACCTGCCTCGGCCCTTTTTCTGGGGTGGTGTCTGGAAACGTGCAGAGCAGACAGTGGCTGCGCCTCACTGGAGAGGTAAATTAGCATTTTGATTGTTAATAATGCAATAATGGAATATTCAGCTGGATACTGAGCCATTCTATTAGCTGAAATATGGGGTACAAAACCCATAATGTTCCCTCTTCTAGTGATGTCACTGTATGGCATCTTCTGCTTGCTTTTCTCATAGCAGGATTCCCTCCCTATGCATTTTAAGACAAGTGTTGGGCAGGAAAGTTATTTCAAAGAATCATGCCACTGAAGTCTCCCAGTTGCTATCTAGTGGTTTTATGTCATTCTATTCCTATCTTATGGTGGTTTATAAGTCATTATATCAAATTAAATGGAGGTGAAAGACATGAGGAAGAGACATTTCAGAAGGGAAGCTACTGAAATCAAAGGAGATGAATAATAGGGATTGACAGAAATTTCTTATTTTATTGTCATTTCTCATGTCTTTTATGGAATTTTCATCTTATTGGTTTTCATTTGGCCATTTTGTCAGTTTCCGATAATAGTGCAGTCTTTGGAAATAGTGCACATTGTGTAGCAAGAGGACCCCCTCTTTTCCTGATAGGCTGCACATGCATATCAAGTTTGTGCATGTGCAATAGTCACACAGACATGGTGTTTGCACTATGGGGAAATACTGCACCCTCTTTCAGATGAGGAACAAGAAATGTCATGTTTTTTTTCTACTCATTTTCATTCGGTAATGACATGCAGATTTGTAGATGTGTGGGATATAAGAATTTTATATGTAAATAAATAAATGCAATAACATTTGTCAAATATATAGATTAGCATGTCTGCTGCTTGTGTGAGTCCTGTCCAGGGCCGCCAAGGAGGATAGGAGGGCAAGATTCCCGTGCCCCGGCCTCCAATTAGGCTTTACTAGACACTGTCCTGTCTCTCTCCTGTTCCTGTGTGTCAAGACACAGGTCCTGGCACATAGGTGCAGTGAGAGTGATAGACCGAGGAAGGAGAAGTGAAGATGCAGGAAGGTAAGGGGGCAGGGGTTGCCCGAGCAGAGGGGGAGCAGAGCAGGGGGTGAGGCCCAGAAAAAAGCCTTTTTAAAATTTTTGCCGAAAATGGACATGCAGCAAAATCAAAATTGCCACGCGTTCATTTTGGGTCTGAGACCTTACCGCCAGCCATTGACCTAGCAGTAAAGTCTCACGCAGTAACCAAGCAGTAATGACCTACATGCGTAAAATGCCACTTGGCACAAGGCCGATATGCACAGCCGAAAATAAAAAATATTTTACAGATGTGCGTATCGGACGCGCACCAAAAATGAAATTACCACAAGAGCCACACGGTAGCCAGGCGGTAACACCATTTTGGCATGCATTGGGCACACGTAGACACTTATGCGGCTTAGTAAAAGGACCCCTAAAAGAATGAAATTTGTGGGGATAAGAACAAAATATGAGTATGATAAATAGACTGCAGAAGACAGAATAAGTTACCAGGTAAAGAATTAAGAAAAGGCAATAGATATTGTTAATGATTTTTTATTTGTACACCACTTAGATCTGATTTAAAGTGTAAGCGGTATAGAAAATGTTTTTTTATTCCAAGAAATTTTTGTTGTAAATATGAAAATGAAAAAAAAAACAGTAAGTATAAATTGTATGCAAACACTATACAAATATCATTTAGTGTAGCAAATGTTACGGAAGAGATACAATGAAGGAAGAGAGAAGCACAATATCATATGCAATATAGAAAAAAGTAGAAGACCATACCATATTGTATCCTGAAACTAAGAGAGCACAAGGAGTCACTTATTAAAAGCTCAATAAAGTAAATTAATTTCTAGAAAAGTGATTGTCCAAACTCAACGATATGTCCCAAGTTTGTCTGCTCGTGAAAGCTCAAATTTATGAATTTGAAGGACGGAATGCCACCAAAAGTGGACATTCAGTAGAGAATTATCTTTCCAATTAAGAAGTATCAATTTTATAGCCAGTGCAATAAGAATGTCCAGTAGTTTCAGGTCAGAGCAATCAAGGTCTACATCTGCTACTAATGATCCAAAAATAAACATATACGTATTGTCAGATGTCCCAACTCCCAAGAGCTCACAAGAGTGAGAATGCAGAATCTGATACATGAGAGCAAGAACATTAATCAAGCATATGGTTCCCAAGAGCAGTGGGATAGGATTGGGTTATGCTATGGACTTGAGAAGGGATGCAGAGGGTGTACTGATGATGGACCTGATGTGCTAAAGAGTTTTTTTGCATTCATTATAAGTGTTTTGAGTGTCAATACTGCACCTCCTTTTCTGCGATATACACTTAAGGCAGCCAATGAGAGCAGCAGGGGTGGGATTGGTCCATATGATTCTGTCTTGTACAATACATGCAGACGTACCAAGTCCAGCACATGCACACACAATCTGCTGGATTCTATACAGCACGCCTAGAGATCCATGCTGAAAGCCAGACATATTCTATAATAACGTACGTAACTTAATTGGCTTAACAAGCTAATCAGCATTGATAACAAGCACTAATTGCCAATCATTAGAATTTATACAGACAACTCTGCAAGCATATTCTGTAATGAACCGTGCCTAAATTCTAATGTGCTCAGTTCAAAAGGGACATGGCTATACTTGGGGAAATGGGTGTTTCATGGGCGTTCCAAAATTTATATGCGTAGTTATAGAATATGGCCCAGTGCGCGTAAGTCTACAACATGATTCTGTAAAGTACGACTGAAGTTAGGTGTAGTTCATAGAATACACTCGTGCCATTCTTGTGCCTAAAAGTTAAGCACACCCATATCTGTGCCTAAATTAGGCACAGATCGGTGTATTCTATAATAGTGTGCATAGTTTTTTTGAAACACCCACAACCTGCCCATTCCACGCCCATAACCATGCCACCTTTTTGACTCTGCGCATTAGAATTTACACATACTGCATTATAGAATACACCTAGAAAGAAGTGTGTGTAAATTCTAATTAAAGCCAATTAGTGCCCCTAATTAGTTGTTAAGTACCAATTATTTGCGCTGATCGGCTTGTTAATCAATTAAGTAATGTGCGCAATTTGGCCGTGCAGCCAAATTAGTGTGCACAATAATTTAAGGTGCCACATAGAGAATTTTGGGGTTAGTGCTCAGTGTACTTCATCTGGGCAACTAATTTGTGGCATCCAGTTATAGAATGGCCTCTTTTCAGCCTAATTATAAAAAGCACTAAAAACTGTGCACGCAAATTTGGGCACATGCCCAATTTGCATGCACAATTTATTTGAATAACCCTTATCCACTTGTTCAGAACCCTTATTTTATCATCCTCGCTTTAATATTCCCTTATCTCTTGTTTGCCCTGCTTGTCTGTCCTAATTAGATTGTAAGCTCTGTCGAGCAGGGACTGTCTCTTCATGTTCAAGTGTACAGCGCTGTGTGTGTCTAGTAGTGCTTTAGAAATTATAAGTAGTAGTAAGTAGTAGTAGTAGTTAATGAGTGCCAATAATTGGCTTTTAAATAAGCAATTATTGACACTAATTAAAATCAGTTAAAATGTATATGTGTAAATTTAGGTGCGGAAGTCTCTCTTTCCTGCAGGAAATGGCCACGCAGCAAGTAAAGCACTTGCTGTGTGGCCATTTCAGTGGGAGCCCTTACCGCCCCCCCCCCCCCCATTCAGGTGGCGGTAGGGGCTCCCACAATAACCCAGCAGTAACTAAGATCAAATGCAGACTCTCACAGTTTCCTGCCAGAAGTAGGAAAACCTCTTCCCAGCTTTCCTTGTTCTGGCCAGTGTCAAAATCAGAAATTGAGTTTATGATGGTTGTGGGGAGGAGTAGAAGCAAATCGGAATAACGGATGTTCACCAAAACTACTCCTATACAAGTACTACAGAACTGGGTCTGACACTACTAACCTATTTTTATAAATGTAAGTACTATATAATCTTCCCAAGAGGTCTTTCCTATAATTTACTACTGGCTATGACCTCCTGCCTCTGCTAGCACCCCACCCCACAGCTCTCTAAGCAGACATGTTAAGTGAAATCAGCTGGAAAAATAAAACAGGCAGAGTCCCTAAGACCAACTGGAAACACACTTGCCTTCAGGCACTAATATATAATTAGCCTTTAAGGTGTTAATGATGCAGGAGTTTATTCTTGCCTGAATTTCTCAGCTGCTAAGAGATAAAGCAGATCCCACAATGCACTGCTGTATATCACTTGATTAACACTTCAAGCAAATAATATAGAACTATACAGAAGGAAGCATTAACCATCAGTACAAGCAAGATTATTCACCATACACTTCTGACAAAAGTGGTATAAATGATAACATAAATATCCTGCTAACCCTCGATTAATGAACATAAAGAAACAAAATAAATGGAGTTTTGTTGTGACCTTCATTTACTCCTGTTATAACATCCACAATAGTTGCCATTCAACTCTCAGGGTGAAAATATAAATAACGACTAAATAAATAATGTTTAATAAGCCGAGCCAAGCGTCCTCTTTCATCATCACACACATTCCCACACTAGGAACAGAACCAAAACATGCAGACTGAATCAGAAGATTCCAGCTAATAGACAAATTTTAGGAAATTAAGTCCGAGTTGCCTCCCCATCCCCCATGTAACTGTATAGTTGGGTACTTAGCCCCATGTTGTTAGTTTTCCATTGTATAGTCCTTTCGTGTGATGGATCCAGGATTTGATTGACATGTTCAGACCTGGCTCATGACAAGGTCTGAGGAGTAGCCTAGTAGTTATTTCAGTGGGCTCTAAAAGGGACCTTGGTTCAGGGCCAGAGCTAGGGGGCGGGGCAAACAGGGCAGCTGCCCACGGACCCACAGCTCCAGGAGCTCTGCAGTCCAGGCATCTCTTCCCCTTTACCCCACCACAGTCCATCTCCTACTCCCTTCCCTCACCTTCTTAGGGCCAGATACACTAAACTTTAACGAGCCAAAAATGAGCCTTTAACGAAGAATTTTCTAACTGTTGCATGCACTAAAGCCCATTTTCCGACAACGGTAGCAGTTAACGAAAACGGAATGCAGATGAGCAATTAGTGTAGAAACCCTATTGAAATGACATGCACTAACCTTTTCCGATTGGTTTAACGCAGGAAAATCGAATGAAACACCGAGAAATCTAACGAAAGGTCTGTACCTCTCGTTAGGGCTGTCCGGCTAAAAACTTACATGTAAAAATCAAAATAAAAAACAAGGGGGCGTCCTTTATTGATGCCCCAGGTCGTCGCTGCCCCCCACTCCCTCTGCAGCAATACAAAAGTTTTTTAAAAAAGGATCGGGAGGGGGCAAAGGCACTCCTCAGGAGCGTCCTGTATGGACGGCCTTGCCCTCTCCACCCTGCCCAAGGTCGCCGCTGCTCCCCGCTTCCTCCTGCATTATAAATTAAAAAGCAAAACAAAAATCATTACTTTAGTAGCCCCAGCCAGCCCCCCTCCCTTCCTCTCTACTCTTTCGCCCCACAGCTCCACCTCCCGACATCCTCCACCCTGTGCCCCGCCCCCTCCTGGGGTCGTCGCCGCCATTCCCCCCCCCTCCACCGGGCCCCCCTCCCTCTTACCAGCCCGTGCAGTGCCTGTGTGAAGGCGCTGCACGGGCAAGAAGAACAGCTGATGCCATGTCTTCGGCCAGTTTTCCTTCGCGTCTCTCTCCTCTTGGGCCCGCCCCCATCTGACGTAAGTAACCAATGTAGGTTACTTACGTCAGACAAGGGCGGGCCCAAGAAGAAAGGACGTCCTCCTTTGCTCCTGGGCCCGCCCTTGTCTGACATAAGTAACCTACGTTGGTTACTTACATCAGACGGGGGTGGGCCCAAGAGGAGAGAGATGCGAAAGAAGACTGGGCGAAGACATGGCATCAGCTGTTCTTCTTGCCCGTGCAGCACCTTCACATAGAGGTGAGAGGCGCTGCATGGGCCGGTAAGAGGGAGGGGCAGCCCCAAAGCTTTTCCTCTGCCACAATCTGCCCCCTCTGATGCAACTTCCTGTTTCCGCCTGGGAAGATCGTGGCAGAGTGAAAGTTTCAGGGCAGCTGCAGGCAGTTTGTGAGGATGGCTGCCGCACCGAGGCCTGTCTGAAAAGGGACATAAATTTTAAGAAAGACCGAGAAGGTGAGGGGAAGGGAGGAAAATAGACCGTGGTGGAGAGAAAGGTAAGAAATGCCTGGACCACATGGTAGCAATGGCAGGTGGGGAGATCATGGGAAGGGGGGAAGGAGGAGAGGGGATCAGGGGCCCCTCCTTAATTTTTGCACTTGGCCCCAGCATGTCTAAAACAGGCCATGCCTAGGTTCAATCCCACGTCAACTCTTTGGCCAGAGTGGGCTTTAACAGCAACTCCAGTAGGTGGGAAGTAGGACTGGTGTTGGGCAAACTTCTATGATCTGTGAAATGGTGTATTTATTCAAGGTGTATGTGTCGGGTACGCAAACCCGGCACCCCCCTCCCCATGCCTTAAAATAATCTCTGCTCCAATCTTCACCTGGGCAGCAGCAGCAGCACTCATAGGCTGCATGCAGCCTGCACCAGGACTTTCTCTCTGAACTGCCCCACCCCTTCTGATGCAGCTTCCTGTTTTGTGAATTTTTAAGAATGTGCAGAAGTACAGACAAGTTCTGCAAGGACTTGAAAACTCATTTGTTGGCTCCTTTGGTATGGACTTGTTAAGAGTATTTTCTGTTTTTTGTGATTTTATGTATGTACTGTTAGTCTGGTTGTGAGCCCTTGGGCCCCGGCCGAGGCCTAGTAAAGGGGTTAAGCCAAGGCCGAGGGTGGGCTGAGCAGGCACTACACTCTACCCCAGCTACCAAGCCCTGTACACACACACGCAGCAACCAACTTGCACCTCAGAAAAGGGAAGATAGCGCAATCAGGCGGGCCTCACGGCCTATCTGGAACCGATTCACTCAGATTTCAAGCATGTGAGCCTCACGGCCTAACTGGAACTGACATACTTAGGGAGGGGAGAAAGAGACTAAATGAGGGGGTCCCCCATGGGGATCGGAGCACCAGCAACACCCTCGGTGCTGGTAATCAAGGAGAAAGGGAAGCATACACAGAAACACATCAAGCCGTAGCCCACCACACACAAAGAAAGTGAGGGACTGTAATATAAGATACTGTAGGCAGAGACCCTCAGCAAACAGGGAAGGGAAAAGTCCGCAAAACGGAGTGTGGAGCCTAACACATACCAGCACAGAAAGGGACAGTGCTCTGTAATACAGGAGGTAGTACAGCAAAGAAAGAACTGAAACAGTCACAAAGGGAAGACTGCAGTAAACAGATAACTGCCAGAAGCAGAGAAGCTCAGCAGACAAAGGGTTAAACCAAGCTCAGCACACAGACAGCAACCAGAGGCAGGGAACACTGCAGACAATGGATTAATCAGGAGTACAATGAAAAACAAACAACCCCCACGGAGAGTAAAAAAGGGCAGGATCTGCCAAGCAGAAAACAAACAGGGCACAAAGGGAACTCTGAAGGAAGCGAAGCAAAACAAATGAACTGGAACAGAACGAGGAGGAACTCACCACACAGCACCAGAGCAAACAGCGAAACTCAGGTGTAGTGAGAGAGGTAATTAGACACATGCAGACAGCAGCCGGCAGACAGAGACAGAGCAATAGAAAACTGCAAGCCAGGAAAGGAGTAACAACTCCACACAAGCACAGAGTTAATAGCTCAGACAGAGCAAAGGTAAGGCTTCAGCAGAATTGGAGAAAACGCCAAAGCAGGGGTTGACGGGAGAGGTGAGCTTAAGTAGATCAGACTGACATCAGCTCAGCCCCTGATGGACCAATCAGGAGTAGTTCCAAGCATTCCCCTGTCTGACTAGCAGAATTCTAACAGAATCATAACATGTACCTTTTTGATCTGCTTAGTCATAGGCAGAATAGAAATTTTTAAATAAATATAGATAGACATTTTTCTGTTTTGAAAATGGCCATATTCGCTACAGGATTAGATTTAGACGTCATATTAAAAATGCCCCTCTAAATGTTGAAGGAGCCTGACTATAGAACACTACCTTTTCATTTACAGACTATCCTAGTACTATCACAGTTCAGGAAATAATTGAAGACTTGTTTATTTGCACAAGTTTTCTCAACATGATGTGTATTTTGTTGGATTTGCAGTTTGAATCAGTCAAGTATTTGTCATTAGGCAGGATAACAATCCTTACATTTTAAATATTTGTTTATTATGTTTTGTTTTTGTACCCTGCCTAATTTGATTAGATAGTCTGGGTAATAATTTTTTTTTCAAATTTTCCAATTCAGTTTCAGAAAATCAAGAAACAGCAAAAAGCACCAAAAAAAATGGTAAACAATAATACATAAAAATACGATCATGCCAACAAGCCCATATCACAGGAAGCGAAATCACAAACAAATTCCAAATAATTCAAAAGGTAAATAAGGATATTAAATCCATATCAAGGTGCTTATAACATTATTTAAACTCCAAAGCAAGCCCTAATGTGCATCATTTCTTATGTCCTTTAAGAAAAGAATCAAGCTGAATTGAATTCCCAGAAATGTATTCCTTCCCCTGGTAAGCAATTAGACATTTACATGGGTATTTAAGAAAAAAGGTTGCCCCCATAGCCAACACCCCAGCTTTCAGAGCCAGAAAGGCCTTCCTTATAAGCTGAGTGGCTCTGGAGACATCCGAAAAAAAACATTAACTTTTGCTCCGCAGAATAAATATTTAAATCAATAAATTAAGAAAGCCACCCAATGGCTGAAACATCAGCTCCACTTACTAACTCTGAAGAAAGCCACAGCACGATGACTGAAATGTCAGCTCCACTTACTAACCCTGAACAAAGCCACAGCACGATGGTTGAAACATTGCTTCCATTTACTCAGATACTGCACAACCCTGACAACTGCAACAATTGACTGGTGCTCTCTAGTATATTCCAGTATCTGTTCTGCTTGCCACCAACAGGTGGGTAACTAAATCTATGCTCCATGACTGGATACTTACCATAAACTGCTAATCCCAGAAGTCTCCCAGTAATCTTCTGGCTTCACTTCATCTTCTCAATCCAGCAGATCAGGAAAACCAATCCCTCTTCATCACAGCCATGTCAGCAACAGCTATACCTGACAGCTACCATTTTCTTCAACCTCTCAGGGAACTAATACCACCTGAATAGGTGCTTATAATTACTTTCCTAATGGCTTTCCATTAGATATCTTTAGCTATGTTTACTCCCACCTCCTCATTGTAATAGCTCTGACACTGTCCAGGGAACCTATTTATCTCAATAATAAATATATTTCAGAGATTAGGTTCCATTTACCATCATCCTTAACAAACCAGCTTTCAAAGTCACGCATTGGGCTAGTGTATCCCGTTGTCACTTTGATAATGTTAAAGGACCCTTTAATATTTAAGTTTATTTAGATTTACTATACCAGCTTTCCTGTGAGCATATCAAAGCAGTTTGCTACCTAAACATAATAAGAAACAGAACTCCAAAAATCTGACAAGATAGGACAGAAAGAAAGAGATGACCAGAGTGAAGTTGAACACAAAAAAAAGCCAAATCTGCCTCAAAAGACACACTCAAATGCATGGGAAAAGAAGCTATAGTCACAGATGCCACCAGACCAAGCAGGCACCTATAACCCACTGAATGCTTGACTAAAGGGTTTTAATAGATGCCCTAAACATTTTGAGGTCAATAGTCAATAGAAACTGCTCCTGGCCAGTTAAATCGCTTGTTCGGGGCTAACTGGCCATATTCGATGGCACTTAACCGGTTAGTGCAGTCATCCCCAGCCAGTCAGCTTTTCAGGATATCCACAATGAATGTTTCTAAGAGAGATTTGCATTCAGTGCCTCCACTGCATGCTAATCCCTCTCATGAATATTTATTGTGGATATCCTGAAAAACTGACTAGCTGGAGTGCCTCCAGGACCAGGTTTGGGAACCACTGGGTTAGTGCCACTGAAAATATCTGGTTAGTGCCTAACTCAAAACTGGCTATTTTGAGGGTGGAGTTAGAACTTGGCCAGTTAATTGCCAATATCCAGCACTTAACCGATCTAGATAACTGCATAAATAGGACTGCATAAAAGTCAGTCCTATCTTACATAAATACATAAGTATTGTCATACTGGGACAGACTGAAGGTCCATCAAGCCCAGCATCCTATTTCCAACAGTGGCCAATCCAGGTCACAAGTACCTGGCAAGATCCCATCTTTATGCGGTATATATAGCCGATTAAGTGCTGAATATCGCACTTGGTTTAGCCGGCTCCATAAAACCCAGAAATTCAATGCCGGAGCCTGGACATGGCCCAGCATTACGTTTACAGGCATAATGCTGGTGGCGGTCAACAAAATACTGAGTTCCAGGTGCTGAATATTGACCCCTTTGTGTGATGATTCAAATTCGACATGAAGCAAAAATAACAATGCATTCTACAATGCTGGTGAAATACAAGAAAAGGCACTATGCCAAGCACCTCGAATATTGTGTTCAATTCTGGTCGCCGCATCTCAAAAAAGATATAGTGGAATTAGAAAAGGTACAGAGAAGGGCGACGAAAATGATAAAGGGGATGGAACGACTTCCCTATGAGGAAAGGCTAAAGCGGCTAGGGCTCTTCAGCTTGGAGCAAAGGCAGCTGAGGGGAGATATGATAAAGGTCTATAAAATAATGAGTGGAGTTGAACGAGTAGATGTGAAGCGTCTGTTTACGCTTTCCAAAAATACTAGGACAAGGGGGCATGTGATGAAGCTACAATGTAGTAAATTTAAAACGAATCGGAGAAAATTTTTCTTCACTCAACGTGTAATTAAACTCTGGAATTCGTTGCCAGAGAATGTGGTAAAGGCGGTTAACTTAGCGGAGTTTTAAAAAGGTTTCGACGGCTTCCTAAAGGAAAAGTCCATAGACCATTATTAAATGGACTTGGGGAAAATCCACTATTTCTGGGATAAGCAGTATAAAATGTTTTGTACTTTTTTGGGATCTTGCCAGGTATTTGTGACCTGGTTTGGCCACTGTTGGAAACAGGATGCTAGGCTTGATGGACCTTTGGTCTGTCCCAGTATGGCAATACTTATGTACTTATGTACTTATGTAGTTTGTATTCAGATAGAGGGGCATTTTTGATCGTGGATGCCCTTCTCCGAGGACAGTGCCGTGAAGGGGCGGGGCCAACCGTATTTTTGAAACGAGATGGCCGGCCATCTTTCATTTCGATAATACGGTTGGGGTCGCCCAAATGTCAGAGATGGCCGGGTTTGAGATGGCCAGCTTCGGTTTTTGCCCATAATGGAAACCGAGGCCGGCGATCTCAAACCTGGCCAAATCCAAGGCATTTGGTCGTGGGAGGAGCCAGCATTCGTAGTTTACTGGTCCCCCTGACATTCCAGGACACCAACTGGGCACCCTAGGTGGCACTTCTAAAAATTAAAAATAAAAATAGCTCCCAGGTGCATAGCTCCCTTACCTTGGGCGCAGAGCCCCCCAAATCCCCCCAAAACCTACTCCCCACAACTCTACACAATTACCATAGCCCTTATGGGTGAAGGGGGGCACCTACATGTGGGTACAGTGGGTTTTGGGGGTGGTTTGGAGGGCTCCCATTTATCACAAATGTAACAGGTAGAGGGGGGATGGGCTGGGTCCGCCTGCCTGAAGTCCACTGCACCCACTAAAACTGTTCCAGGGACCTGTATACTGCTGCGATGGACCTGAATATGACATTTGAGGCTGGCAAAAAAAAGTTTTTAAAGTTGTTTTTTTGAGGGTGGGAGGGGGTTAGTGACCACTGGGGGAGTCAGGGGAGGTCATCCCCAATTCCCTCCAGTGGTCATCTGGTCAGTTTGGGCACTTTTTTGGGACTTGGACCTGAAAAAAAAGGGACCAAATAACGTTGACCAAATTCTCACCAGGGCCAGCCTTCTTTTTTCCATTATCGGCCAAGGGTGCCCATCTCTTAAGCACGCCCCAGCACGCCCCTGTCCCGCCTTCGCTACCTTTCAAACACGCCCCTGGGAACTTTGGCTGGCTCTGCGACGGAAAGCAGTTGGAGCCAGCCAAAATCGGCTTTCGATTATACCAATTTAGCCGGCTTCAGGAGATGGCCGGCCATCTCCCGATTTGTGTTGGAAGATGGCTGGCGATCTCCTTCGAAAATAAGCTGGATAGTGTGCTAAATTCTTCCAGCACTACCTGTCTGGTTAAATCGCTTTGAATATTGACCTCAAAATGTTTAGGCCATCTACAGTATTATAAAATTATAATAAAGCCTACATTAATGCATTGCTCCCTGCTGCCCATTTTTCTCTGATGCTTAATTTTCCCTGCTACAGTTCAATCATGATTACAAATAACAGTTGGGACAGGGAATACAGCCCTCGACATTAAACAGAGTAGAGTAATCAGAAAGAACTCTTTTCAACCTTACAATAGTCTTTTGGTAAACCTATCTACTCTGAATCCAGCTTACAAAGCCATCTCCAAAGGCAACAATGCAATGTAGTAGATGGTAAATTGTCCCATCCAGTGTATCCAGTTATCATCCTGTCTATGCTGAAGAACAATGAAACATCCAGCCACCGCATGCTTGCCAACTTGTCAGCATGCCTACTCCGTGTAGGCTACCGCAACCTTCATGAAGGATGATGCAGCTAAACCAAAATTATTGTAAAAAGCTAGTAGAGCAAGACAAGACTTCCTAACTGCCACACCTGCCTTATTTTCAACACACACAATAGGTATACCTTCTTGTCTCTGTCTTTAACGTTGACCTAAAAATGTGCCTAGCCTACCACCTTTTCTTGACCCACATTCTTCTCAGACTGTTTTCAGTTTCACTAATCGTTAGGGAATTAATCTGACCTCTGAGGACACTAGCACTACTGTAACCAATGCTCCATATTAGTCATAAGATGGATTGATGAGTTCTTCTGGTCACCGCATCTCAAAATATATATAGTGGAATTAGAAAAGGTACAAAGAAGGGTAACCAAAATGATTAAGGGAAGGGAGCAACTTTCATATGAAGAAAGGCTAGGAAGGTTAGCAACTTGGAGAACAGATGGCTGAAGGGAGATATGATAGAGGTTTATAAAATACTGAGTGTGGTGGAACAGGCAATCATGAATCAGTTGTTTACTTTTTCATGGAGGTGCCTCAGGGGATGGAGATGGCCGAGGGGAGGGAGATGCCTCAGATGGAGCTGCAGGTGGGGAGGGGTCCTCGTGAATGTCCTCATCAATGATGAGGACCCCCTCCTCCTCCTCCTCTTCCTCCTCCTCCTCCTCCTGGTGGGCTGCCTCCTGGCCTGGCTGCTCCTCCTCCTCCTCCTCCAGGTGCCCCTCCTGGCCTGCCTCCTCCTCCTCCTCCTGGCCTGGCTCCTCCTCCTGCAGGTGGCCCTCCTCGTCTGCCTGCTCCTCCTGCTGGTGATGGAGCCCTGTGTATGTAAACAGAGTATGGATGAGATGAGCACATGCAACATGGCTTGCATAGTGCTGTAGCTGGGTGACCTGAGCCAGGGGATGGGGGAAGGTGTGAGGAGGCGTGGCCTATACCCATGGGGGACTGAGATGCATCAGATGACATGACAGGGAACCCTGGAAGCTGCACTGACAGAAAACACACAGGACATGTTGGCAGACCACACTCATTGGTGACCAGCATCTTTGCATTGTGAGATGCGACTAGGGTTTGGTGACCTGTTTATGTTGCTTTTAAGGGGGTGGCGGTGGGAAGGGTGTTTAGCACATTACTTTTATGTGAGGGAGGCCATGACATCCAGTAAAAGTAGGGCCGCAGGCAGGTCTACCAGGACACACTATCCACCCACCCCAGAAAGGGGGAGACTAAAGTGAGGCATGTCATCTCATTCATCTGGGGGGGGGGGGGGGGGGGGGGGAGATGGTAATTGGAAGTTGCAGCCAAAGTCATGGGAGGGCACCTGCAACCTGCATCCTTGATCTGGGACCAATAAATATGTTATTACTTATTAGTTGGCTATTAGCCACATATTGTACAGGACATTTGCATTAATCAATAAATATATTTACAAATCAGTACAGGTGTCCTGTTTTTGAATACTTACGGCGAGCCCTGAGGTGCCGTCGCACTGCCCGGATGAGCTCGGGCCTCTCCCGCCTCACACGGCGGAACCTCCTCCGTAGGGACTCCAGGTCCGGTGAACACCGAAGCGTCTGTAAGATATAAGTTTGTAGAGCAGGAGTCAGGGGATGGTCCTTCTTGCCCTCTGCACACACATTCATTTGTTATTCAAATAGCAGAGAGAGGGTCAACACTGTTGGGGGGGGGGGATCACCTCCATTGGTCCACATTCATAGAAGCCACCTTTGTACAATTTTTGGGGGTGCTACCCCCAGTGGAGATCACCCCTCCCTGGATCCATACAAGGCATTTATTCTATATTGGGGGTGCTCAAGCACCCACAGCAGCCACCGAGTTGGCTCCTATGCAGATGATGCCATAGAGGTGGCCATGAGGCCAGAAAGTACCGTTTGTATGCATTATAATTTATGCTTGTAAAACTACTTTATTATGTGTTAGCATTACCCTGTTATCAAGTATAGTATACGTTTAATTGGTATAATGTTTCCACTATTCCGATGTGTTGTAAGCCACATAGAGCCTGCAAAGAGGGGTGGGAAAATGTGGGGTTCACAGGCAAGAAATAATTAAATAAGGAAATACATTATTGTAGGGATGTGGGAATGGTCGTCCTTTCAAGAACATACATTTTATTAGTGATTGTGTATGTACCCAGAGTACTCATTATCCATGCATGCACACTCCAGTTACTGGTTACATTGATGACGGAGCTGTTATATGTGTAGGTACAGGAGGGGGGGGGGTGTGGGCCAAACACTTACCTTTCAAGCCTGTCCCTAATGCGGGACCAGGCTCTCATAGCCTGTAGCCTGGGGGGCAGGTGGTGGTGGCTGATAAATAGCCGATGCCGGTGCCTTAGGCATAGCCGCACCAGCAGCAGGCTTTCTTCATAGCCGAAGTTTGGCTCACGTCGGTGCGCCATTTTTTCAGGTGTTGGAAAACATGTGCCTTATATAGACATCCTTGCGTGACGGACGTTGTTTCGTGCACAGCTCCATATATGGATGACCATCCCATATGGCCCTATCAGCACGTGGACACCGTCATAAGCATAGACGTCTTTGACGTGCATGCCTGGTTGTTATGCGTGCGGAACTTGCCTTATATAGATGAGTATGAAGCACCCGACCCTTTTCACATATACACAATATGCATATAGCTGCATGCAGTTCCGGACATCCAGAAAGGGCACATATGAGGAATATTCGGTGGAGCAGCATGATCTTTCTGTAGTTGACGCATATAAACGTTCCTCATATTTTCCCGTACCTGGATGTCCAGAACAGCATGTACTGTACTTGCAGGACACCTATGTACATTCTTTTACACACTTTCTGATTTGGGCGTTTGCACCTGCGATAATCGAACGTGTTAAGGCGCCCAATTTAGTCACGCTTATGCGCTTCTCATTTGGTGGTTTTGCTACAGGGATAATTGATTATCGAAAAACGCCCATACTATTTTCTGATTACACATGCCTGATTTTGGACGTTTTCATAAGGACGTCCTATTGCGTACTTGGACGCCCTTTCGATTATGCCCCTCCAAGCCACTTCCTGTTTCCACTACTAGCCTCCATCTTGAATGGGGTCAATGATGGGAAGTGAGGTCAAATGCCCCCGACACTGCCCCTACAGCCTTGAAGGAATGTGTGCAGCTTAACCTTTTATCTTGCAGGAAACAAATTGGTATTTTAGCCTTCAGAGATCTGTTGATCTGTTTTTTTTTTTTTCACAACACGAGGCAGCAGACACAAATCAGTGTTAAGATTAACTTTCACAAGCAGCTATGGAGGGGGGGGGTCTAACCTGTCAGAATTTCAATACAGCTGACTTTTGCAACTTTAAAGAAGAGAAGCCAAAGTGTTCTCCTCCCCTCCTCTCAGCTTTTCAGCAATTAGTCTGCAGTCTTTCCTAAACCCCCTCCCTTTTCTGTATGTAGGATGAGAGCCTGGAAATATGGATCAGCAGCAGATAGCCTCCCATAACAGCAGCACAACAGTGGCAGATAGCCTCACACAACAAGTAGACAGAGAAAAACTCCAAACCCACACATTTTATACTGTTTGCAAGTTTGGCTGTTTTAAAAAAGGTGCTGGTTAACATCATGTGGTACCCTGCCCTTCCTCACTATACATGTACCCCTGCCCCGCTCCACCTCTACATGTGGCAAAACTAGGGAAGATCACATAAATGAAAGCATATATTTTATTGACAGAGAAAGTTACAGATAAGCAAAGTTTTTTTATTAAGAAGCATACATTTTTTTTAAACTAGGCAAGGTCATGTGAAATGTATAGCCCAGGACAATGCTTTATACAGGGTGTGTTTTGCTCTAAGTCAAAAGAAAGAAAAAAAGAAACAACAGCTGCCCCCAAGTGCTTCATTGAAGACCTTACTTCTTATCTAAATTACATGCTCCAACAGGGTCTCTTCCCTGAAGAACATGGCAACATCCTACTCACCCCAGTACCTAAAGACACAAAGAAAAAAATCAAACAACCTCACCAATTATCGCCCAGTCGCATCCATCCCACTAGTAGTTAAATTGATGGAGAGCATGGTGTCCAAACAGCTAATGGAATATATGGACAAGTTCTCACTACTACATGAATCACAGTCAGGATTCCACCCCTTCCATAGTACTGAAACTGTACTAGTCACTCTTCTAGCTAAATTCAAACATGAAATTGCCATAGGTAAAAGTATATTCCTCCTCCAATTCGACATGTCGAGCACATTCAACATGATAAACCACAATATATTTTTGCGTTTACTTGATCATCTCGGGATTGGAGGAAATATACTTAATTGGATCAAGGGTTTCTTAATCACCAGCACATACCAAGTTAAATCAAAAACAAACATTTCATCACCGTGGAATGCACATTGCGGAGTACCTCTAGATTCCCCATTATCACCAATACTCTTCAATATAATGATGTCCCCTTTGGCAAACTTCTTATCCAGTCAAAGCTTTCACCCATTCATTTACACAGATGATGTCACAATTTATATCCCTTTCAGACATGACCTTTCTGAAATCTATAGATTATTTTCCAGACCTGCAGAGAATTCAGAGGCATCACGTCAATAGGTCTACCCCATATGGTTCTGTGAAAACTCCATTTATAGTTAATGTAGTATGGCCTGCAATACATTGACATAGCAAAAAGTGCTGCATGATGTGAAGTACTGCCACATTTTAGACTTTAGTGTGCAGTTAAACCTCTCTACCATGGCCGCTTTTCCATCGTTGTTGGTCACAAAAGGCCAGATTCCTTTTCTTTTCAGCAGCATCTGTACAGGTTTATTTAAAAACTCTTTATCCTTATCCATTTGCATATTTTTAGGCATTCAGCCATAGGCGCCCAGTATAAGAGGCTTGGGGAGGCTAAGCCTCCCCAGCCAGAAGTTAACAGCAGGATCAGCAGTTTCTCCATCTTTCTCTTCCTCCAGACCACTCTCTCTTCTTTGCAGTGCTCCGCAGTTTCTCCTCTTTCCCTCCGCCGCGCGACTCTCACTTCAGGCAGGGTGGCTGGCATCGAGTCCTCCTGCTCCCTTAATCGCTACCGGCAGTAGCGGTAGCGATCAGTGCCATCAACTCTGCGCATGCGGGGGGTGGGACCTATGGGCAGTGGCGTACCGAGGGCGGGGCGGTCTGCCCCGGGTTCAACTGATTAGGGGGTGCTGTCATCCATTGACGTCTTCCCCATCCCCCAACTGATGCGGTCCTGCATGGGGTGTCCCAGTATCTCCCCCCCCTACTAGTGCGGTATCGTTCTTCCCCCTCCTCGCTCGCCCATTCTGCTAGTCTTTCAATTTTGAAGCCTCCGGCAACATCAGTAATGTGAGTGCTGCCTTCAGCCAGCCCCGGAGGCATTCTCTGTTCAGCGTCCCGCCTATGCGGGAAGTTGTATAGAGGAGGCTTCCGGGGCAGGTAGAAGGCAGCACATTCATTGCTGAGATGCTGCTGGCGAGCCTGGAAGCTTGGAGGCATGCAGGAGCGGCCGTGGAATGAGGAGGGGGAGTGCAATACCGCACTAATCGGGGGGAGGACGGGGGGAGAGCGATTCCAGCCAGACCAAAGGGAAAGGGGGTGGAGAGAAGAGGATGGAGAGATACTGGCCCTGGGGTGGGAGTGCAGGAGAGAGGAAGAAGGGTGAGGAACATCATGGGAAGGGGACACAGGGCAGATGCTGAACTTGGGGGTAACAGGGATGGGAACACAAAGAGAAAATACTGAACATGGGGGGAACAGGGATGGGAACACAGAGAGCAAATGCTGAATGTGGGTAGAATAGGGACAGAGGGGACAGGAGAGGTTATGGATAGGAGAGATAGTGAGTCAGAGGGAATGACAGTGGACATGGAGAGAAAAAAGTCAAATAGGAGGTAAGCAGAAGATGGTTATGGATGGTGAACAGAGAGAGGAGAAATAAAGATGGAGGGGGAGATACTGGAATGCATATGTAAAAAGAAAAGAGGAAGACGCAGGCAGAAGGGAAAGAAAAGGCAGGCAGTGGATGGAAGGGGCAGAGAAAGCAGACAGACGCTGGATGAAAGGGAGAGCGAAAGAAAGCAGATGATGGATGGAAGGGAGAGAGTGAAGAGAAGACGAGGAAAGCAGAAACCAGAGACAACAAAGGTAGAAAAAAAAAAGATTTATTTATTTGCTTTAGAATAAAGTAGTATTGTAGCTGTGGTGATAAATAGAAATGAAAATAAGGTGATCTTTTTGTTGGACTAATTTTAATACAGTTTTGACCAACTTTCAGAGACCAAAACCTCCATCCTTAGGTCAGGACAGGACCGTAACAGCAGTACTGACCTGAGGAAGGAGGTTTTGGCCTCTGAATGCTAATTGAAAAAGTATTAGTCCAATAAAATGGTATTATCTTATTTTCTCTGTTTTGTTTTATTTCTATTTTTTAATTTGTAAAGTGGTGATTGGTATTTGTCAGTTTTTTTTTCAAATTTACGTCTGCTATCTTTATATTTTGCACAGTACTAGGGATACGCATCACTGTTTCTGTGATGTTGCATTGAATGTGGAATCTGGCCTCTTGGGGGTTCAGTTTAATTTTTGTCTATTTTAATATATTTCTATTTTAGTTTGTGGTTACTTATTCTATACTTGGTGAGGATGTATCTGTGTTCTGTGTGTTTTTTATTACTTATACTGTGCCAAAATTAAAATTTGAAAGCTCTTATCTCTATCTGGTCGTTAATAAAAGGAGCTCATTGTGAATACCATCCACCCTAAAATGATGTTTTGTGGCTGTACATGAGAATTGTGATATGATCCCTTGTTTCATATTGTTGCCAGTCTGTGATGTTGTCCGTATGGGTGGTATATTGGTGTATTAGGGTCTGCCCAGTGTAATATTTATGGTACAGTAAGGTACTAAGTGTGTTTTTGCACAAGTTTGTGCATAGTGTTTTGCAGTTGAGCGATTGTGGTTAGGATATACTTTGAGCATATGATACATATCTAATATCTAAATTTAATAAAAGGTATTAATTGTGACTATTTTATTTTTACTTATTTTTTTTCTGTGTGTTGTCAGACAATTATGGATGTAAGCTCCACCCCTGGCCCCACCCCTAACCCCACCCCCATTAGCCTCCCCAAACAGTTGGGCCACCGACCGCCTATGCGTTCAGCCTAAACTAAATACCTTTTCAAAGGCTTCAACCACTTCACGACTGGCTTTAGCTTTCAGGATTTTGTTGTGCTCAAAGGGGGTCTTTTGTTAAGTTGAGGTAGCATGTTTAGCTCACAGTAGACATCAGCTGGCAGTAACCGCCAAGATGCCCACAGGAATATAATGGGCATCTCAGCATTTACCGTGAATTAAAAATGCTACCATGGCTTCGTAAAAGACCCCTACGGATTTTTAGTTGCATTTATAAATATTTTTGTATAACTGAATAAAGTTTGTATTATTGATCTTTTGAATTTAGCCTTTACTAATTCTTGTATCAGTTTAGAAATGACATATTCACAAAAAAGAGTAGTTTTTATCATTTCCCTAAATAGCATAAAATGATACTCTGTTCTTATATTCTCGGATAGTACATTCCAAGTTTTAGCTGATAGGAAAAGAGGGAATTAAAAAGTCTCTTTGATCTTATTCCTTTAAGATCTGGAAAACATAGGACCTCTTTTACCAAACCGCACTAGCGATTCCTGCGTGACAATGCCGACGAAGCCCATTCAAAGTGAATGGGCTTTGTCTGCATTGTCATACTGGGAATCGATATTGTGGTTTAGTAAAAGGGGCAGAGAGTTTGTTCAAAGATCGTAAGGAATGTAGTAGTTAACCCCATACAATCCAAATGCACCACACTGCCCGATATAAAATCACCCAATTAAATGCTATATAAAATACAGTTCTATAAAATAAATTGAAATGATGATACTGCCTTCAGCAAATACACTTAACCCAGGTGCTATTTCTAATAGCCAGCTTGGATCTCTCAGTGTTGTACAAACATCCTTGTTTCTCATTGTTTTGGGTAAGTTAAATATTCTTAACTCCAAACTGAGTTTAAAGGAAGTGGGGTCCAGAGAGACAGAGCTTTGCCTGTGAAAGATCTATTGAAAGTAACTAAAAGCTTCACTTCCTATGGTGATGGCAAGGTGAGCAAATGGCCCAGGCTGGAATGGAGGGGGTGCAGGAAATATACCTTTGAACAGGCTGCTTAATGTACTCTTGCGCCATATCTCCCAGGCTTCTAATAATCAAGAAAAGATGTTAAAATACACCTGACATCTGATAGGCAACAAGTGTAAAGGCTTAAGCAGTGGAGAGACTCTGTCCTATTGTTTATGGCTTGTGATGATTTATTTGATATATTCTGAACTAAAACTGGAAGGGGACAATTTTACAACTGGGATCCTCCTTTTAGCTGGTCCAAGGGCACATGGTGGGATCCTATTTCATAAATGCATCTAGGTGCCCAAATTGCATTCTAGAATAAAAGCATAACCCAGTATCAGCACTCCTAACATTTACACATCTGCAGTTACGCCATTCATAGAGTGGGTATAACTGGGGGTACCTACATGTGGCAGGGACATGTAAAACTTACAGTATTCTGTATGTAAGTGGGAGCTATGCCCATGTCTTACCTATGTTCCTGGAGAAAAAGTCCATAGTCTGATATTGAGATGGACATGAGGGAAGCCACCACTTGCTTTGGAATTGGTAGCATGGAATGCTGCTACTAATTGGGTTTCTTCCAGGTACCTATGACCTTAATAGGCCACTGTTGTAAGCGGGATTCTAAGCTAGATGGACCATTGGCCTGACCCAGTATGGCTATTCTTATGTTCTAAATGGCACTGAAACTTAATGTGCTGAAAAAATTCAGTGCTAAGCGCTATTCTATAAAGGGCACAAACCTTATATAGAACAGTGTTTAGCACAAAAATTACTCTCCGTTCATTGAATCCCCTGTGGGAGCCATGGCAGAGTAGGCAAGGTGGGGTGCTAGGGGGCAAGTCACAGAGGGTGTGATTCCGGCTCCTGTTAGAAACTTCTGGAAAAATGCAGGATTTCAGTAGGGGTATGCAAGACAAAGTTTTTCATTTTGTTTAGGTTCCCATGTCATGTTGGAGAACAATATCCTGGGACTAGGCTCCAATCCCTGAGACACAGGACATTCACCCAGCTTGAAACTGCTCAGATGAGTTGCCCCTTGATTTGCTCCAAAAGGCACCTGGAGAGATATTCTCTCTCTCTCTAGAACTAAGATGATCAGAAGCAAATGCGGGCGCTAGAGGCTATTAGCTCCATACTAGCGCCTGCATTTGCTACCACCCCATGATCAGAGCCTTGAGCGCGTGAAACAACGTGCTTGCGGGATCTGAATATAACTAGCATGCAAATGCATGCTAAACATGGCTCTTAGTTCAAGTAGCATGCAAAAGCAAGGTAAACACATTCCTCCCCAATGATCAGTGAGCAGCGTGACAAACATTGGCATGCTGTCCACGGCAAACCCTACACCAGCTCGGAGCTGGCATTAGAGTATACAGACCATTGGGAAGTAATGGTGAGCCCTGTGCAGCATGCATTTGCATGCTAGCAGGCCCCCCATTCACCAAATGCAACCCTCCTACAGAAGGAGAACCCTGACCCCAGCCAGCGACATGGGGGCTGGAGGTCCAGTGGACCTTCAGGTCCCTCTAACCCCCCCCCCCCCCCGACACAAATTTAGGGGACTGGAGATCCAGTGGGTCTCCAGCCCCCCCTAATCCCCCTTCACATCCCCCCCAAAAAGCCCTGATAGCCCAGTGGGCTGCAAATCAAACCCCCCCAAACCTGATGGTCTAGCGGCCCTCTTTCCCGTCCCCCTACCTTTGTTGGAGGAGGGAGGTACACTCTGTCCTGTTCCAGCAGCGCCGCTTTGAAAAGGGTGGTGCCCAGCCCTGCCCAGTGCATCCTGGGATGCACTAGGTGGGGCTTCACACCATATAAGGGAGAAACGCCTTCAAAATATACATCACACCCTATCTACTTTCCTGGATCTCAAAAGCTTCTCTTCCTAGCCATGCTACATAAATATTACCTTGGTGGAGTCCTAGGGGCCTCCACAGTACATTAACTTCTGCAGCTCTCTGTATTAGAATGATGTCCCTTGAGCCACTGACTGTGCCTACTGGAAACTAGACCCCCTTCGCTCATGGTGCCTTGAGTTTACCATAACTGATCTCTTCAGATGGGTCTCCTACAAAAAATATATAACAACATCCATTCAATCAGGCTCTGCTAGTATCCTCTTACATGTCAGAAAACCCTAATAACTTGTTACGTTATGGTGGAAAATGTCAAACTTCCTGTGCAGGTGCAAAGTCCGCTCTTAACTGCTGACCTGTGGTCTTTACACCAGTTTTGAAAGGGGAAGTATGCTTGCACTTTCACTACCAAAACTGCCATGGATACCAATGGCCACATGCTGACTGCAGCTGCTCTTTCCTAGATGGAATTTTCCTTTAAAAGTACAGATGTAGATTTGTAAATGCAATTCGAATGTATACTTTACCCTTTCGGCCCAAACACTCTCTTGCAAGTCTCTGCTATCAATGCAATGGAAAATCAATATGTTCTCCCTTTACAGACATGACTTACACACACAGCACTTCATTCCCCTGTGGAAATCACATCAAAAGCTGCCATTAATGGAAATAAATTTTCAAAACATCCATTATGTGGCCTTCTAGCTTCCAGTCAACTGGAAAAGAATGCCCTCAGCCAGCTATAGGATGAGTTCAGTAAGTCTCCCACTAATTCTTCACCTTATATTACAAAGAGTGATCCAAACCACCTATTGCTATAATTTTACTAACTGGCAAAAGAAATAGGACACAGTGACTTGGGCTCCTGGGAGAGGCCAGGCAGCAGCTAATGGGGTCCAGCCGGCGCCTCCAGGTGCTTCTGATAGAAAAACTGAAGCAGCACAATTGCTACTAAAAGGGAAGATAATGGGGGGGGGGGGGGGGGAAGGGGAATGTAAGAACTCCGACCTTAGTAATAGGCACAGACTACCTGCCAGATTTAAAATATAAAGAAAAGAACATCCAGTCCTCTGCCACAAGGATCAACTATCAGGGTGACCAAAAAGGAGAAAGGTCCAGCATGCTCCAGGGCGCCATTCAGTCCAGCGCTCTAAAATGTTCAACAATTGTCTCAGTACCATCATTAGGTCACTGAAGTACATTAGTCATGTGCAGTAAGAAATGATGCAGTCACCTTTTAGTATAACCAATGTAGCAGCTCTTTCCCCTTTCAGAAATTTGTAGCCCCTCTCTCTTACTGTGGCTTAACGTCAAAAATGGGCCCATAATCAGAGAAGGGGCTTATCAGCTTCTCTCACTGAAAAACAAATTTCACTTTAGCAAGATACAAGAGACAGAAGGATCTTTTATGCTCAGGGTGAATTGTTCTGGGGCTTTACCAAGAGCATCAGTTTTTGATTTTGAGATCTCACTTCTGCAGGGCTGTCTGGTCCATCGCTATTTCTCTATAAGCAGAGGACAGTTTTCAAGAGTCATTTACTAGGGTAAATACAGATTTAATCAGGTTAAAGGGCCATCTGAAAGCTGTCCACCTTTAAACTCCCAGCCAGTTTATGTGAGGTTCAACAATGCACATACTCAACATATGATAGGAATGTGATATATAGTAACTAAGTGACCCTTTTACTAAGACACGGTAGGCCTAATGCAGGCCTACCACATGGTAAAAGGGCACTACCATGGGATGCGCTAAGGTGTCACAAAGTAGTTCGGGCAGCAACACACGCTACTCCCATGGTAAAAAAAAATGTATTCTTTTTTTTCTGTGAGAGGCATATCTGGGGGTGGAGAGTAGGCATGCCTGCACCAACCCTTTTTAACTTAATGATGACACCTTTAGCCAAATCGCTATCCAACCAAGGACTCAACCCGTACATCTATGCAGACGATGTCACAATATACATCCCGTTCAAACAAGACATAACCGAAATCACAAACGAAATCACACAAAGCCTCCAAACAATGAACTCATGGGCGGACGCATTCCAGCTAAAGCTAAACGCAGAAAAAACACAATGTTTCATCCTGTCCTCACAATATAACACAAACAAACCCAATACCATAAACACCCCAGATTACACCCTTCCAGTCTCAGACAGCCTGAAAATTCTGGGAGTCACAATTGACCGAAATCTCACACTCGAAGATCATGCGAAAAATACAGCAAAGAAAATGTTCTACTCAATGTGAAAACTTAAAAGAATCAAAGCTTTCTTCCCAAGGGAAGTATTCCGCAGCCTAGTACAATAAATGGTGCTAAGTCATCTAGACTACTGCAACGCCATTTATGCCGGATGCAAGGAACAAATCATTAAGAAGCTTCAAACCGCTCAAAACACAGCAGCCAGACTAATATTTGGGAAAGCGAAATACGAAAGTGCCAAACCCCTAAGAAAAAAATTTCACTGGCTTCCATTAAAAGAATGAATTGCGTTCAAAGTGTGCACCCTGGTCCACAAAATAATTTACGGGGAAGCCCCGACCTATATGTCAGACCTTATAGACTTGCCTACTAGGAATGCAAAAAGATCATCACGCACATTCCTCAATCTCCACTATCCTAACTGTAAAGGACTAAAATATAAATCCACATACGCGACTAGCTTCTCATACATCTGCACGCAGATATGGAATGCACTACCGAAGGCCATAAAAACAATGCAAGACCTAGCCATCTTCCAAAAACTACTGAAAACAGATCTTTTCAAGAAGGCATACAATAAACATCCATCTTAAATACTAAATAACAACTCTATACACGATCTATACAAACCCAAAATCTTACCACATGGCTGTATAACCTCTCTACTATTAATGATCAAGCACTACCACCTTAAACCTTATGTCGAATAGGGTCTCTCTATAGTCAATGACTTAATGTATGTTACAATCCAAGTTATTACTCTGGAACCTTCATACAGTGCCATAATGTAATATGCTTTACCATGTATGTATGCACATGGTATATATATACCATGATCTCTTCCATATATGTTATGTTCCATGTATCTTACCATGTATGTCTGCACCTTAACGCAATACCATTTGTAATCCTGTTACCCGGAAATGGCAACCGCCATTACGGCAAATGTAAGCCACATTGAGCCTGCAAATCGGTGGGAAAATGTGGGATAAAAATGCTACAAATAAATAAATAAATAATCGGGTAGAATGGGCCCATTACCACGTACTACCTGATTAGAGCAGGAGTAGCATGAGAGTCCTTACTGCCTCCTAAATAGATGGTGATAAGGGCTTCCGGCGGAAATGGTCACATGCTAATGGGGAAATTAGTGCGTGGCCATTAAAATACTCCTGACCGTGGCCATAAAGTGTCTGAAGCATGCTGCAAACCCACATGCTCATCACAGTGCCGTCCTCTTTCTAGCGCACCTTAGTAAAAGGACCCCATAGTGAATGATAGTAGGTAAAGACTGGCACGGTCCAACAAGGCAGCCAGAGTCACAACCACTACTCTGTGCTGGTTACAACTACTTCATAATTAAACACTGGCATCACAGCCAGGGCAGTCAGCAATTCACCACAATGCCAGCCACAGAAAGACAGTTATATATAATGCAGTGTTGAAGAGTGGTTTAGATGTTGTTCACAGCATAGGCACCGACTCCGTGGGTGCTGTGGGTGCTCAAGCACCCCCAATATTTCACCCACCGGAAGTTCGTTCGCCCTATGGAAGTTCGTTCCCTCCATCCCTCCTCCCTTTGAGTTCCAGGCCCCCTCCCTCCGAGTTTTAAAAGTCATCTATTTTACCTCGTTGGGGTTAGGATGGCAGCAGCAGCAAAAAGCATGCAGGCTCAGCTCGGTGCTTAGTTGTTTCCCTTCTCTCTCTCTCAGCTCTGGTCCCGCCCTCATTTCCTGTTTCCGCAAGGGCAGGACCAGAGCTGAGAGAGAGAGAAGGGAAAACAACTAAGCACCGAGCCGAGCCTGCATGCTTTTTACCGCTGCTGCTGCCCTAACCCCGACAAAGTAAAATAGATGACTTTTAAAATTCAGAGGGAGGGGGCCTGGAACTCGAAGGGAAGGAGGGAGGAAGGGAGGGATGATGACCCTGGAACTGGGAGGGAGGAAGGAGGGAGCGGGGACCCTGGAACTGGGAGGGAGCGGGGACCCTGGAACTGGGAGGGAGGGGGGGACCCTGGAACTCTGAGGGAGGGGGACTCTGGAACTCAGAGGGAGGGAGGGAGGGGGACCCTGGAACTTGGAGGGAAGGGGGCCCTGGAACTCGGAGGGAGGTGGAGGGGGGACGAGGGAGGGGGGGATGGGGGAGGGGAGAGGGGAGGAAGGGGGACGGGGAGAGGGAGGGGGATGGGGGAGGGGGACGAGGGGGAGGGGGTCAAGGGGGGAGGAGGAACAGGGGGAGTGGGGAATGCACAACCTGTAAAAAAAACAAATTCAGCACCCCCAATCATTTTGAAAAGTTGGCTCCTATGGTTCACAGCATACTTATATTAATTTTCAATACATGATTAAACCAACAATCAACAAAGTTGCTAACTATCAACATTTTATTTTCTAATTTTAACCTTAATATGTCATCTGCTCCAAAAAGAGTTACTCAACACCTGTCTCACAGCTGCATTAAGAAGCGTTCCCAGATGAGCACAGGGTGGGGGAAGGTAATAGGAACTTATTTTCCATTTAGAAAGTTCCCACGGAATAGAGATGTGCATATGTCTTTTCTCTGCTGGTGAAACCAGTAATATAGTAAATAATGGCAGTTAAAAACTCGCATGGTCCATCCAATCTGCCCAACAAGGTGGCCAGAGCCGCTCTTGCCCCTCTGTGCATCTAACACTCCTCTATTCTGTGATTAAAGTGTGGTCATTAAAGTTTTGCTTTGATTCTACTGTATATAGATATCTTCTGTGTTTACCCCACACCTTTCTGAACTCCCCTTATGCATCCAAGCACACTGTGAGTTTTCCCTGCTTCTTTTTCATTGACTGGCTACACTGAGATTCTAAGATGATCATTCCTACATCTCTCTCTTGCTTGACATTTCCAGTTCTTTTCCTTCTAAGTGATATTTACCAAATGGAGTTTTGTGACCCAAATGTATAAGTTTTGCACTTTTTTTTAGCAGTGATGTTTGTTTTCCAAATGCCTGACCATTCTTCCACTTTTTTAAGTCCTCTGAACGTTTTCATCCATTCCAGCAGGCTTGCTTTCTTAGAATATTGTTTCAAGCTCCTCAGATCCTTGATCATGTGCCACTTGTGTAGCCAGCCTCCCGACTGGTAGGGGCCAAGGTGATCCTTGGACAGATACACATGTTATTTTTGGCCAAAATCTCTTCTGCCAGTCTCTTCTAATGCACACAGAATCTACTCTGCAAGCTGGCTGTGTATTCTCTGGACAGTTTCTGTACAATCACATACAAGCCACACTGGAAAAATAACTGAGGGTTGATTGAGATTTTATCAAAATACCCATTTATTGGGCCCTCCCCAGGTGAAAAGAATGTAATAAGGCATAATGTCCACAAAAAACAAAGTCAGATGAGGGGCAAAAACACTCAAACTTCCTCCCAGTATTTGTACTCTTTATTCTCCATTGTTGTGTGCTGTCACTTCTGCTCTACTGCATCTCTCAGCTCCTTTCTACTGCAGATAGGTTTTGCACCTTCTCTGCTCCTTTAGTACAGGGACTGTTAGTATCCCCTAATCTTCTCCCATGTAATTGGATTAGGGCTAGAGGTATACCCTCCTTCTCCTTTCAAAAGGCACAGTCTCATGAAAGTCCTTTCTCCCCTTTCTGGGACTTAATGCTTCTGTCATCACATGCACAACTTCTCTGGACTACTTCCTATTAGATGGTTTTCAGCATATACTGGCACATGGATTCCACCCTTCTCCCCTTTCTAAATGGGGAACCAGCAGCTGTTTTTCTCTCTTTACTTCTTTCCAAGATGGGATCTTCCCCAATAGGCCATCCTTTCTTCTTCGGGCATCTTGTGTCCAGGGATTCAGCTGTGGCTCAGACTAAATTCCTTTCCATCTCCACTCTTCTCTTGGGAAACAGGACCCACTCCTGGTCTTTCTCTTCTCCTTCACCTCTGCATTGGTCTCTTCATCAGAGAACCAAGGTCCTGGTGGGTCCCTGGCTGGGACAACCCACCCTGATTCCATGACATGGTTCCTGGGCACCCTCTTTGGGAAAGAAGAAAGACCCCTGGCTCATTCCTACATCTAGGTTCTATATTCTCCTCAAGTTCATAAGGTACACCTACTATGGGGCTTTCCATGAGTAGCCCACATTTTCATTAGTCAGAGTGGCATTGCTCTGGAGCAGGGATCCAGAATTTCCTCCTCTTACTGGAAAGGAAGATACATGATAACATCCTGCTAAAAAGCATATTTTTCCTTCAAGCTCCTCAGGAATATCTCTAATAAAGAAATGGTCTTGGTACCAAGCTCTGGGGCACCTCACTGGTCACCTTGGCTTCATCAGGGTGCAGTCCACTTAACATTCTTTGCATCCTCCCATTCACAAGCTCCTCAGCCAGTTTACAGCTCTCTGGCCAATTTCCATTTTGTAAAAATAAAAATGGGGAGAAAGATGTAAACAGTAAAATGTTTATATTCCAAAGTGACCCGATATAGCTATGTTTCGGCTCCTGCCTGAATCAGAGGTCCAAAAGTTCATATATGTGACATAAAATCCAACATTTTCTCTAGTACTCTTTCCATAGGTTTGCCCACTATTGAAATTAGACTAATGGGTCTGTAGTTGGCCATGTCCTCCTTATGCTCATTTTTGTATAGTGTGACTACTTCTTCTCTCTTCCAGTTGTGCATAACCTCCCCTAGCTTCAAGAAGAAACTAGAGAGAGTTGTAAGGGGTAATCTCAGCACATTAGTGTTCTGGGGCATAAACCATCAGGCTCCAGGGCTCAGAGATCATGAGAGTGAGAGATCCTTCAAATGAGTGTGACACACTCCTAATGAGTAAGAGAAAGGGCTCAGAGAGTGTGAGTATGAGAGCCTTCAAATGAGAGTGACACACTCCTATTGAGTGAGAAAAGGGGCTCAGAGAGTAAGAGAGTGAGAAAACTGTCTGTTTAGTGTAACACACTCCTAATGAGTGAAAGATGGGGCTGAGAGATTATGAGAATGACAGAGCCCTCAAATGTGCGTGAAACACTCCTAATGAGTGACAGAAGGTGCTCAGAGACTGAGAGCAAGAGAGAACCTTCAAATAAGTATGACACACTCCTAATGAGTGAAGGGTTCAGAGAGTGTGAGAATAAGAGAACATTCAAATGAGTATGACACACTCTTAATGAGTGAAAGATGGAACTGAGAGATTGTGAGAGTGAGAGAACCTTCAAATGAATGTGACAAACTCCTAATGACTGAAGGACTCAGAAAATGTGAGAGCTAGAGGGACTTCAAAATGAGTATGACACACAGCTAATGAGAGAGAGAAGGGGCTCAGAGAGTGTGAGATAGAGAGAGCCTTTAAATTAGTGTGACACACTCCTAAACTGCTTTGATTGGTTTGTACTAGAAGAGCAGTATATCAAATGATATAAACAGGGCTGGTCCTAGGGTCTCTGGTGCCCCCCCTGCAGACTATCAGTTGGCGCCCCCTCCCGTCTAGCATCTTCTTTCTCTCTCTCCCCCCTCCTTCTCCCCCTCCCCTCCCTCTCGTCCCCCCTCCCTCTGAGTTCCAGGGTCTCCCTCCCTCCGAGTTCCAGGGTCCCTCTCTCCGTATTTTAAAAGCCATCTTCTTACCTCGTCGGGGTTACGGTGGCAGCAGCATGCAGTGAAAAGCGTGCAGGCTCGCTCCTTCAGCCTTCCCTTCTCTGTCTCTCAGCTCTGGTCCCGCCCTTGCGGAAACAGGAAATGACGGGACCTAAGCTGCGAGACAGAGAAGGGAAGTATGAAGCGCTGAGCCTGCACGCTTTTCACTGCGTGCTGCTGCCGCCGTAACCCTGACGAGGTAAGAAGATGGCTTTTAAAATTCGGAGAGAGGGACCCTGGAACTGGGAGGGAGGGAGGACAGACTCTGGAACTGGGAGGGAGGGAGGATCCTGGAACTGGGAGGGAGGGGAGGGAGGGAGGGAGGGCGGACAGCAGTGCATGCGGCACCCTTGAAGGCAGGTGCCCCCCTGCGGTGCTTACCCCGCTTACCGGGTTGGGCCAGCCCTGGACATAAATAAATAATAATAATGAATGAATGAATAAGAGTTGCCATTTCTGAGACCTGCTTTAATATGGCTCAGTTCAGGTCAGAGGTGTTAATACTAAATCATATTAAGTGATCAGTAGACCCTAAAATTTCCCTTTCCATGAAGTGATACTGTCTCCATTGGTTAGTGCCAGATCCCATGTAGCTTCCTCTTGAGTGAGCTCTACATCTGCATTCTTTTATTTAGCTCCAAACTATGGAATGACCTACCCACCTATATCAGATCAAAACTCTCCATTCAACATTTAAATCCTACTTGAAAACATATTACTTTGACCTAACTTATGGATCACAAAGTTCCTGATTTTGTTTCCTCTGTTCTATAATGTCTGAAGGACTTGTGAGCGATCTCTTTCCTCTCATCCTCCCTCTCCATGCCTTACCCTTTCTCCCTTTCTTTTTCATCCTATGTGTGAATGTGTTAACTTTCCTATCAATTTAAATGGCATTCCTTTCTAATGATTTTATGTGAATCTTATATTGTAAACCTCTTTTAGCCTTTCCTCATACAAGAGGAGTTCCATCCCCTCTTTCATTTTGGTCGCTCTTCTTGAATCTTTTCTAATTCCACTATATCTGTTTTGAGATACAGCAACCAGAGGTGAGGTCGTACAATGGAGCCATACAGAGGCATTATAATATTCTTGGTTTTGTTTTGCATCCCTTTCCTAATAATTCCTAGCATCCTGTTTGCATTTTTGGCTGCCACCACACACTGTGCAAAAGATTTCAGCAAATTGTCTACAATGACACCTAGATCTTTTTCTTGAGTCCTGACTGCTAAGGTGGACCCCAGCATCAAGTAACTATGATTTGGATTATTCTTCCCAATGTACATCACTTCACATTTGTCCTTTTCTGTCTGGAATGTTTTTCTCCTCTTCATCTTTTCTAGGGATGTGCATTCATTTGAAACAACATGGGAAATTAACATATCACTATTTTGTATCATTTTCTTGCCCAAAACGACAGGGAAAAAAATCCAAATTTTGGTTTTTCTATGTGTCATTAACAGTGGGCACTCTTCCAAAAGAGGAACCCAAACCATAGTTATGTAACGCAAGGTTCCACGTTAGAAATCACCACCCAGGAAAAAGATGTAGGAGTCATTGTTGATTATCATCAGAGCAGTTAAACCTCTTTGCTCAGTGTGCAGCGGCCAGCTAAGAAAGAAAATAGAATGTTAGGAATTCTTAGGAAAGGAATGGAAAACAAAACTGAGAATGTTATAATGCCTTTGTATCACTCCATGGTGCGACCACACCTCAAATACTGTGTGCAATTCTGGTCACCGCATCTGAAAAAAGATATAGTAGAATTAGAAAAGCTATAGAGAAAGGCGATAAAAATGATAGGGATGACTTCCCTATGAGAAAAGGCTAAAGTGGCTGGGGCTCTTCAGCTTGGAGAAGAGACAGGTGTGGAGATTTGATAGAGGTTTATAAAATGCTGAGTGGAGTGGGACAGGTAGATGTGATTTGCTTGTTTACTCTTTCCAAAAATACTGGATTGGGGGCACATAAAGAAGCTACTAAATAGTAAATTTTAAATGATTCAGAGAAAATATTTCTTCGCTCAACGAGTAATTAAACTCTGGAATTCATTGCCAGAGAATATGGTAAAAGCAGAGTTTTAAAATAGTTTTGGATAGTTTCCTAAAAGAAAAGTCCATAAGCACTATTAAGATGGACTTGGGAAAATCCACTGCATATTCTAGGATAAGCAGCATAAATCTGTTTTGCTGTTCTGGGATCTTGCCAGATACTTGTGACCTGGATTGGCCACTGTTGGAAACAGGATACTGGGCTTGATGGACCTTTGATCTGTCCCAGTAGTAATGCTTATGTTCTTATATTCATGACGAATGTGTACTATCTGTGAAGAGTGTGCACTATGTGCAAAGAGTATACATCATTCAGAAAGAGTGTGTACTCTTTCCTGATAGTGTGCATATATGTGAACCATTGCTCATGCATGCATTATCAGGAAAGAGTGTACACTCTTCTCACATAGTGCACACAATGAAAAGTGCACACTTTTTCCAAAAGAATGTGTGCGCTTTCCAAAAGAGTATATAGTATTAATGAAATTGCTTCCATAAATTTAAAAAAGTACAAAAATACAGGAATAAATGAAAATCCCTTATAAGACAACAGGAATCAATAGGAAACAAAAATGATCAGGGTGCACACCCCTATTCTTATCTGGGATAACATACTCTCCTCTCCCAGATGGGAGAGATCCTACCCCAGCATCCTTCACTGTGAAGACTCTAAAACACTTTTCTTGTCCTATAGGGGTCTTTGTTCCCCTTCTTTAGACCAGTCTATGTCATGCATATTCAAAGGGGTGCTCTTAAACATGGAATGTACTACTGCTATCCTGTGTTAGAGGTAGTAGCATTAACAATGAGCCTATAGGGTCTCCACAGTATTCCCCCTTTAAACTCCATCTTCCATGTATGATAACATCATATGTGATTATATAATATACAATAATTAAATGACAAATGAAGGCATGGTACTCAGAATGAGTTAAATTCTCCCCTAGATTTAGAACTAGGAGTAAGTTCAGATCCCTCCATGTCAGGCTTCAGGCTTCAAGCCCTCAGCAACATCTGTGTCCAGTGCAGAACCTATGGTGAAAAATTGACTAGACCAATTCCCTCATGGTACCAAAGTATATTCCCTGGGATTCTATATAAGGCACCTTAATTTCCATGTGGAAATCAAAGCGTATTCTATTACAAGGCGCAGAACTTAATTGGTTAACTAGCTGATCAGCAGTGTTAATTGGATGTTAACAAGCAATTATCAGCACTAATTGGCATTAATTAAGATTTACACACACAACTCACTAAGCGTATTCTGTAACTTGATGCACGTAAATTCTAAGTTGCATATTTGAAAAGTGGGCATGGTTATGGCAATGGAATGGGCAGGTCATGGGCATTTCTAAAATCTATGTGCATTGTTATAGAATACATCCGCTCCGCATCTAATTTACGCGTTTGCATTTACACCATCATATCGGAAGATATTCCTAATTGTTTCCAGAGGGTGATGTTTCAGTTCCAATTCTGCAAAAATTTTCAGAATCTTGGAGTTATTTTGGATTCCTCATTGAGTATGAAATTTCAAGCTTTAAACTTAATACAAATGGTTTTCCATAAATTGAGGAGTGTTCGTAGACTGAGAGAATTCTTATTAATCTCGAAGTTCCAAACTATGATTCAGAGTTGGATAACCCCTCATTTTGACTGCTATATTAGATTGTTAGTAGGGTTGTCAAAATATGCTATGCGGGCATTACCAGTGGCACAAAATTCAGTGGCTAGAGAGTGATTGTAGGTTGCTCACATTATGAGCATATTATACCTATTTTACAACAGTTACATTAGTTGCCTGTTGAGCATAGAATTATGTATAAGGTACTTTCACTCATCCAGATATATGCTATGCTGAGAATCCATAATCCAATGAGGAGTTTAAGATCTGCCTTCAATTTTTTGTTGGACACTTTTACTGTACATGAAATAAGATTAGAAGAATATCATAAAAAATGTTTAGAGTTATGGGTGGGTCCAACTTGGTAGAACTGCTTGCCTGTATCTTTAAGATTAGTTCAGGGTGTTTCCCTTTTTAAGAAAGGAGTTAAGACATTTTTATTTTGACAAGCTTTTAATCAGTAATGTTTCCTAATTTGTTTGGAGGGAGATTGCTTAATATTTAACTATGGTTGATTTTGTTTATTTTTATGTCAAAAGAATGTGTTTTATTTTATTGTTTATGTTTTAACTATGTATGTTACTATTGTAAGCTGCCAAGAACTTTCTGGATTGTGCGGGGTAGCAAATAATGTAAATAATAAACCTGGGTGGGGGGAATAGGTCACAAGTTGGAAACGTCAAAATGGGAAATCTATTGGGATAAATGATTAAGAGCTTCACTCTCTCCACTGCTGACCTAAGCACTACGTAATTTATACCTCAATGAGCTATGTGGACTTCAAATCAGTTCTTTAAAATGCTTTATTATTATGTTTCTGATGTTAGCAATAGACAGAATACTTTGAATGGAGGCAGTACCCTTATTGAGTTGAGTAATTCTATTGCGATATCCTTCTAAGGTGTGTTTACTCCTGTTTCACAAGATCCTATATGTCAGGTGGTAGGACAAAAGTGTTGATTGTATCACTGAGGGGGCATTATGCTTCCATTAATGGATTGGCAATTCCAGTCTGGTCGGATGTTAGATAGCTTGGTGTTATTTTTAGATGGCATGTTTGGAAGATTGTACAGGCTGTATTTTTTAAGATTCAATTGCTGCGTGCTTTACGACCATTTTTTAATTCTTCTGACTTTTGGACGATTCTTCAAGCCTACTTGCTTCCATGTTTTGATTGTATGAATATTGTTCTGGTTGGCCTCCCTGCATTGACTCTTAAGGCAGTGCAATTGGCACAAAATTCAGTTGCACAGAGTAATTAGGAATTCCTAGACATGCACATATAACACCAGTGCTTACGATTTACATTGGCTAACTTTGCTTTATAACATCTATATAAATAATTCTCACCTCCAACGTTCTGAAGCTCACTCTGTGGCAGGGAAACACTGAAGCCCTGTACTGTTGGTAGGCTAGGTTGTCAGCACCACTCACTCTCACTCATGCACCACTCACTCTCACTCATTGGCACGCCCTCAGCCACGCCCCATCCAGACTTAATTCACAACCCCAATGTTCTATGAAGCCTCCACAACTCCCAACGTTCTAAGTTGCATGGTGGTGGTGAAACCCAAATTTGCCCATGAGTGTTGGCCCCGCCCTCGCATCACAACGTGATGAGGTCGAGGGCGGAGCACTGACACTGAGCAAATCCCATCTCACCCCCCTGCTCACTGCCGCTACCCCCCCTACGTCCGATACAAAAACAAAACAAAAAAACAACCTGCAAAAATGCCCCCCCTCAGGTCACAACACCCAATGCCAGTCCCCCCTCTCCGACCGCCCACCCACTCAACAGACCTGCACAAGTGTCCTACCCCCCTCCAGCCACCCCGCAATTCTTCTCTCTCCCCGCCCCTGCCGCCACGCCCCCCAGAGGCAGTCACCGCTCCACCCCCCCCCCCCACGATGACTCCGCAGCCACTGCATGCCCCCTTCCACACCCACCCAGGACGTCGCTGCCGCTGCTCCACCCTCTCCGAACGCCCACCCACCCAACAGACCTGCCGAAACATAAACAGATGATTTTAATAACCAAGACGGCACCGCAGGTAGCTGGCAGGCATTGGCTGTACACTCTGAAGCCGCGCCTCCTCTAGCCTGACGTCAATGCCCCTGCTGGGGAACCCGGAGGAGCGCACCGACGTCATAGGCGAGAGGAGGAGTGGCTTCATAGTGTACAGCCAACGCCTGCTGCCTGCCTGCGGTTCCATCTTGCTGCTTAAAATCATCTCTGTTTCGGCAGGTCTGTTGGGTAGGTGGCCGGACGGAGAGGGGGGAGCTGCGGCAGCAGCGATGACCTGGGTGGGGGTAGAAGGGGGGTGCAGTGGCTGCGGTGACATTGGGAGGGGGGGAACGGTGGTGGACTCTGGGGGGCGTGGTGCCAGGGGCGGGGAGACAGGAGAATCGACGAAAACCTTGCTAGGGCCCATTTCATTTTCTCGGAAACAGGCCTTTTTTACTAGTACATTATAAATTATAGTTAACAAGTTCTAAATCAATTAAATGATTTTCAACCCCTATAGCTTCATTGATGATGACAAGACGCTCCTCATCTAGGTCTTCTCATACCTGTTCACACCATAGTTTTTAATTCTGTCTATTAAAGAGGTTGCTAAGACTACTCTATATGGGAGAGCTTTTCCAGTGATAGGTCCAATTTTATGGAATAGTTTACCTGTGAATCTTTGGAAATGTTATGATTTTATGACTTTTTGCAAACATGTAAAGGCTTTTATTTTTACAACAGCATTTGATAGCTCATAATTTTATTTGGACTGTATCTGTTGCTGCTTTATTGTTTGTTTTATTATGTATTTTGATTGTGAATAAGAACTTAAGAAAAGCCATATTAGGTCAGACCAATAGTCCATCTAACCCAGTATCCTGTTTCCAACAGTGGCCGAGCCAGGTCACAAGTACCTGGCAGAAACCCAAATAGTGGCAACATTCCATGTTACCAATCCCAAGACAAACAGTAGCTTCCCCATGTCTGTCTCAATAGCAGACTATGGACTTCTCCTCCAGGAATTTATCCAAACTTTTTTTAAACCCACATATGCTAGGTACATTTCCTCCTATTTGTTTTTAAAGTATCCTATATAATAAAACATACCTCCAACATTCTGAAGCTGACTGCATGGCTGAGGCATTCCTGCTCTCTGTATTCATCTCCTGAATTGGCATCATGTACTTCCGGGTTCGTCACAAGCAGAAGTGACCAACCACACAAGATTTCTCGGTTTCAAAATGTTGGAGGTCCATTCTATTAAATAGGATTGGTCAGTTCTTTGAAGCACAGCCAGAGCTCAGCGTTCTGCACAGTAACGCTCAGACACCAGAGAGAGAGGGGGGACCTGACACCAGAGAGGGAGGGAGGTATCTCTGTCACACACACACTCTCTCTCTCACACAGTCAATGTCTTTCTCTCTCTCACTCTCACACACTCTATGTCTCACACTGTATCACATTCACTGTCTATGTGTCACACAGTCACTCACACACTCTTGATCTCATACACTCAGTCTCACAGAGAGTCTGTATCTCACACACACTCTCTCTCTCGCACACACTGTATCTGTGTGAAACACACTCTCTCTCTCACACACATTGTGTCTCACATATGCACTTGCACACACTCTCATTCTCACACACACATTCTCTCTCTCACACAGACACACTCGCACCCAGACTCACTCTCACACACACACACTCGCACATTCACTCTCTCTCACACACACAGTCACTCTCACATACACTCTCTCAAACATACACACTCCGAGGAAAACCTTGCTAGCGCCCATTTCATTTGTGTCAGAATCGGGCCTTTTTTACTAGTTTCTATATAACTTCCTTGTGTGTCCCCTAGTCTTTGTACTTTTGAAAGTAGTGAAAAATCGATTCACATCTGCTACACTACACAGGATTTTGTAGACCTCAGTCGTATCTCCCCTCATCCGTCTCTTTTCCAAGCTGAAGAGCCCTAACCTCTTTAACCTTTCCTCATATGAGAAGAGTTCAACCCCTTTTGTCAGTCTGGTCACTCTTCTTTGACTAATTTCGCTATATCTTTTTTAAGATGCGGTGACCAGAACTGAACGCACAGAATATAGCCAAGTGGTAGACTGTAATTCCCCCTCATTCTATAACTTTGTGCCTAATAGCAATTATGCATGTCAGAGGTGCCAATAACTGGCAGTTATGCACATGGGGTGAATTCTATATATGATGCTGAAAAAAGCTCCATTCTATAAGCCATACTTAAAGTTAGATGCAGTTTATAGAATAGTGCTTACACCCGGAACTCGCACCTAACTTTAGGCTTATAGCCATTTGCACCAACTGAAAAGTGGTGCAACTTGGAGGAGTGGCCAAATGGTTAGAGCACCAGTCTTGCAATCCAGAGGTGGCCAGTTCAAATCCCACTGCTGCTCCTTGTCATCTTGGCCAAGTCACTTAACCCTCCATTGCCTCAGGTACAAACTTAGATTGTGAGCCCTCCTGGGACAGAGAAATATCCAGAGTACCTGAATGTAACTCACCTTGAGCTACTACTGAAAAAGGTGTGAGCAAAATCTAAATAAATAAATATATACTAAACTGGGTGCATATCCCAATATTCTGTAACAATGCACATAAATGCTAGGAACACCCTGATTCTGCCCATGACCTTCCCATTTCCAGTCCCCTTTTTTTTACGCACGTAAAAAAATTTTATGTGCCTAATTTGCATGCATAAGTTCCAATTAACTCTAATTAGTGCCAATAATTGCTTGTTAAAAAGCCAATTAATGGCACTAATTAGCTCATTATTCAATTAAATTGGACAAAAAAATTGGGCATATGCCCAAATTTGTGAACAATTTTTGGTGACTTTTATAGAGTTAAGGGGTTAATGATAAGTACTATTCTATAACGTACACTTCAAAGTCACTTAGGGCCCCTTGTACCAAGTTGCGGCAAAAGGGGGCCGGCACTGGCATCAATGCATGTTTTACACACGCGCCGAAGTCCCCTTTTACCGCAGCTGGTAAAAGGGAAGTCTCAACTTCCTGCAGGAAATGGCCGTGTGGCAAGTAAAGCAGTTGCTGAGTGGCCATTTCAGGGGGAACCCTTACTGCCACCCATTGAGTTGGCAGTAAGGGCTCCTGCGTTAACTTGGAGGTAACCAGGCAGAGTGCAACACTGCCCAATTACCTCCGGGTACATTCCAGCGCTACAAAAATAAATACATTTTTGTAGCACCAGAAATGACGGCACACTAGGAATGGGAAATACCGCCAGGCTGCTGTGGTAGCCCGGCAGAACTTCCTGTGTAGCGAGCGGTAAGCCAGATTTGGGCTTACCGCCACTTAGTAAAAGGAGCCCTTAGCATGCCCATATTTTGACGCATAAATGCAGCTTTATGCTAGTATTCTATAATGGAATTGGTGCTAAGTGCACCCCATTATAGCACTTCCATCTTAGCACCAAGTTATAGAATTGCCCTCTATCCCCCTAATTCATAAAAGACACCAAAAATTGTGTATACAATTTAATTGAATAATGAAATTGACTTTTTAACAAGCAATTATTGACACTAATTAGATTTAATTGGAATTTTACATGTGACTGAAAAAGAGGGGTGCAGAAATGGGAGGGTCATGGGCAGAACGGGGGGCATTCATAGCGTTTACGTGTGTTGTTATAGAAAACAGTGGATACACACCCAATTTAGGCATGTACATTTGCATCACATTTCAGTTGGTGCAAATGGCCATACCTAAAGTTAGGCATAAGTTTCGGGTGTAAACGCCATTCTATAAACCGTGCCTAATTTTAAGCGCTTCTTATAGAATAGCTCTTTTTCAGCACAGAGTTTTTTGGCACCATGTATAGAATTCACCCCTAACACCCTAATTCTAGAAAAGTTACCAAAAATTGCATACAAAAATTTAGGCATGTGCCCAATTTGCATATGTAATTTAATTGAATAATGAGCTAATCAGTTTTTTTTTTTATTTATTTATTTATTAACTTTTCATAACTTTACAAGCATTATACTTGCAACATGAAACACAGATATGATTAATACACAACATCCAAATAGGAATAAAATTATTCTAAAGAAAAACATTAATGTTTCATCATATCTTCCTTTGACCACAATTAAAGAGGAGGGAGTCAGAATTGTTCAGGGGAACATAGAAAAAAAGGAAAATTATAAGAAAAGGCATAGCCTTAAATACCACCATTGAATACTTTATGTTGGTTTTATCATTTGACAAGCTTTTTCATATTTATAAATTCTCTCAATTGTGTTGGTACAAAAAACACATACTTTATATTTAGATATTTTATAACACACTTGCAAGGATAAGCAAGTAAAAAAGTTGCCCCTAAAGACCTGGTTTCCTCTCTCATTTCCAGAAACTGTTTTCTTCTTTCTTGAGTGATTTTAGTCACATCAGGAAATATCCACAATTTCTGTCCACAAAATTGTTGCTGTGTATTTTTAAAATAAAGTTTTAATACAGCATCAAAGTCTTGTTCAAATACAAAAGATACTAGGAGGGTAGCTCTAGTTACAACCTCGGACAAGGAGTCCTCCAATATCTGTGAAATGTCCTTCAATTCTTCAGCTTCCTCCAAAACACCTTCTCGATCTTTTTTTGTAGGTAAAAAATAAATCTTATTTATCGGCGGAATATTTTGAGCTGAAAATTTTAAATTCTCCAGAAGAAACTTTTTGAACAAATCATATGGTAACATTCCTACTGGTTTGGGGAAATTAAGAATTCGCATATTCAATCGCCTATTATAATTTTCTATTTGTTCAATCCTTTGACGCATAGACATATTATCTTTCATCACTGCAATAAATTTTTCATTTGTTTTTACAGCTTCTTCCTGAGAGTGTTTTTCCTGATCTTTTAAATCCTGCTTCAGCTTATCCAAAGATTGGGATAGCTGGCCTACAGTGTTGGCAAGTTTTTTAGTCTCTTGAGTAGAATTTATAATTAAATCTTGCATTTTTTGCATTGACTGCCAAAGCATGTCAAGCGTTACCACTCTGGGCGGGTTCTCCCGCGTTGTTTTACCTTCAACAGCCGACTCCAACTCTGGGATGGGGCCCTCTCCGCCGACCACATCGCCTCCGACTTCCGGGGCTTGTAGTTCGGCAATCCCTTCCCGAATCGCGGCTGGACAGAGTGGAGTACCAACAATCGGGGGAGATAAAGAGGTCTCAACTTCCAACGACGTCCGAGCCCCTGCACTGGCGTCTAGCGGATTTCCTCCTCCCGAATCACCTGGTGGACGCCGAATTGCAAATCCGTCCAGAGTTCGCTGCATCGGGGAAGACGTAAGAACCTGAGAAGGTAAGGCTCTCACCGACCCTTTTCGCTTATGGGGCATTATTTTTTGAGGAAAATCAGGTTCAGCAGCGAATTGTTCTGAGCAGGTTTACAGCGTTCAGCGTATCGGCGCCATCTTGACTCCCATGGACCTGAGCTAATCAGTTTTAACAAACAATTATTGGCACTAATTAGACTTATGCACCCAAATTTTATGCACGAGTAAAATATAAAGAAGGGTTATGGATGGATTGGGGGCATTCCTGTCATGAATATTCATCATGGATATCTTGAAAACCTGACTGGCTGAGGTGTCTCCAGGACCTTGGGAACCACTGCATTAGACTACTCCTCTGCTCCTTTAAATAAATAAATCTAATATAATAAAACGCACCGTGAACGTTCTAATGAGGACAACGTTCTATGAAGCCATCTGACGTCACTCCCAGGCTGAGGCTGAAGGGTTCGTGGATTCGTGGTGTGAAGCCTCCCTTCAAGCCAGCCAGCCAGCCGTCTCTGCCCCGCCCTCGCGAAAAAACAAACAAATCCGGAAGCGAAACGTCAGGGAAGGAGGCGGCGCTCCCGACGTCTAGCCTTCCCTTCGCTGTGTTCCGCCTTCAAAATAAGGCGGAACACAGCGAAGGGAAAGCTAGACGTCGGGAGCGCCGCCTCCTTCCCTGACGCTTCGCTGCCGGAAACGCCATGGAGGTAAATTGAAAAAGAAGAAAAACAAAAAACAAAACGATGCATGGATGCGAAGGGGGGGGAGAAGAGGGCGGGCCAGGCTGGGACATGGGATAGAGAGGAGCATGGATACGAGGGGGGGGGTCATGGAAGGGAGAGAGGGGACTTGCTGGAAAAGGATGAATGGAGGCGGCAGGGGACAGAGGAGCATGGATGGGCATGGATTGCGAGGGCAGGGCTCAGGGAGAGAGGGGAATTGCTGGAAATGGATGAATGGAGGGGGCAGGGGACAGAGGAGCATGGGTGGCCATGGATTGGGAGGGCAGGACTCAGGGAGAGAGGGAAATTGCTGGCTAGGGATGAATAGAGGGGACAGAGGAGCATGGATGGATATGGATTGCAGGGCAGGCCTCAGGGAGAGAGGGCAATTGCTGGATAGGGATGAATGGAGGGGCCAGGTGACAAAGGAGCATGGATGGGCATGGATTGGAAGGGCAGGACTCAGGGAGAGGGGAAATGCTGGATAGGGATGAATGGAGGGAACAGATGGGCATGGATGGATATGGATTGCAGGGCAGGCCTCAGGCAGAGAGGGAAAATGCTGGATAGGGATGAATGGAGGGGGCAGGTGACAGAGAAATATGGATGGCCATGGATTGGGAGGGCAGGGCTCAGGGAGAGAGGGGAATTGCTGGAAAGGGATGAATGGAGGGGGGCAGGGGACAGAGGAGCATGGATGGGCATTGATTGGGAGGGCAGGGCTCAGGGAGAGAGGGGAATTGCTGGAAAAGGATGAATGGAGGGGCCAGGGGACAGATGGCCATGGATTGGGAGGGCACGGCTCACACTCTCTCTCTGATATACAATGTCTTTCTGACTCTCACTCTCACACACTCTGTCTCACACTGTATCACATTCACTCTCTATGTGCCACACAGTCACTCACACACTCGCTTGGTCTCATACACTCACTCAAACAGAGAATCTGTGTCTCACACACACTCTCTCTCTCGCCCACACACACACACTCTCTCTCACACTGTGTCTCACATACACACTTGCACACACTCTCATTCTCACACACACACTCTCTCACAAACACACTCACACCCAGACTCACTCTCTCTCTCACACACTCACACTCTGACTCTCAAACAGTCACTCTCACATACACTCTCCCAAACATACACACTCCGAGGAAAACCTTGCTAGCGCCCGTTTCATTTGTGTCAGAAACGGGCCTTTTTTACTAGTGGAATAATAAAGATGAGCCCTTGAGGTAAGTACATTTTCACATATGTTATTTTGAATGTGGTCAAATAAATCTTTTTTGGCAAAAACTTAAGGCAATAAATTGATGCCAATAGTGTCCAGTTTATAGAATACTGGCTTTTATGTGCATGATTGGCCCCAATAATTGGCAGTTATGCTTGTAAGCGCAAATCACTATTCCACAAACAGTGCTCTTAAATCGCTTAGCACGCATGTGTCAGGAGGGCATTCACATGGGTGGATCATGAGTGCATCATGAGTGTGTCACCAAATGATGCACACTTAGGGGTTCCCACTTATACCAGCCATTGACTTGTCGTAAATTGGTACGCCTACCTTTTGACATGGCTTTCTGGTCCCATGTTATTTCGGTATAGATGTGCCCTTAAGCCATTATAGAAATTGGTGCTAAGCATGCACCTTTATGGCAACTAAAATGAGGTACCAAATTATAGAAGTGCCACCTTAGTGTATATTCAAGATGATGTATTCTTAACAGAGAGGGGCATTTGGTTTGTGGTTCCCATTCTGGACGTTTTATCTACATAAGAAACACGCATTCAGTTGACTTTATGCAGATAAAATCACTGGATTGATGTACATAAAATTGATTTACACATATTCCCGCCTGTTTACTAAGACGCACTAGCGGCTGCCGTGCGCTAATGCCGACACAGCCCACTCACTTTGACTGGGCTGTGTGGGCACTGTCATGCAGCTTAGTAAACAGGGAAGATTACTTTATGAAAAAAAAGTTCAAAAATCTGGCAAAAGTAATCCAGATTTTTTTTTTCAGAATACACCCTTGATTCTTAGGTATAGGCTATCCTCTCCTCCATTTTCCGTGTTATAAAGATCTTCGTTACAGATCTATTCATGATGCAAGCTTCACATACCAAGCTACTAGGAAATAGAATTCCCTACAAAAGTCATTCAGATATGTCCAGTGGCGAAGCGAGGGGGGCTGCCACCCGGGGCGGGGCGGTTCGCCGTTGCACTCCCCCCCCCCCCCCGGGTGCAGCACAATGACATACCCCCCCCCCCCCCGACCCAGTGCCCACCCTCTTCCGTTCAACCAGCTCCCTACCTTTAAAAAAATATCGGAATCTGAAGCGAGACGCAGCGCCTCGCGCCTGCACGTAAAAGAAATGTGCACCATCTCATCGGGCCTTCCCTCGCTCTGTTTGTCCCGCCCTCCGCTGATGCAACTTCCTATTTCCGCAAGGGCGGGACAGACAGAGCGAGAGAAGGCCCGATGAGACGGTGCACATTTCTTTTACATGCAGGCGCGAGGCGCTGTGCCTCGCTTCGGATTCGATATTTTTTTTAAGGTAGAGAGCTGGTTGGACAGAGGAGGGTGGGCACTGGGGGGGGGTGTCGATGCGCCGAGGGAGGAGGAGCTGGCAGGGAGTACCCCCCCCCCGAGCTGACATCCGGGGCGGACTGCCCCTCCCGCCCCCCCCTTGCTACGCCACTGGATATGTCACTGACTACTTGAAATTTCGTAAGTTGTTGAAAGCATTCTTATTTAGTGAACTCCTCGCCACTGTTAGTGATTGTTATTCTTTTAGTTAATTTGTTATTTCAAAATCAGTCATCTTATTGCTTGGATGTTTTTACCTATTATTATTTTGTATTTTCGTTATTGTTCTCTTATTGTAATTTGCTTTAAATTTTGATGTAAGCCACATTGAACTTGAACTTGTTTGGGATAATGCCGGGTACAAATGCTATAAATAAATAAATTGTAATTTGAAATCCAGTCCTGTAGTACTGTAATTGTCTTTAGCAGAAAACAAATTACTTGACATATTATCCCTAGCTTTGAAACAAGTTCTCAACTGGAAGAACAGCAAACACATTCAAACTTAGTATGCCAGACACGTGAAGATGAAGAAGCAGCAGCTGCAGAGCATAATAGGCTAAAATGGTTTAATGGAACATGGAAACAAGTCAATATTTATGTTTCTGTATCTTTGTAACAGTTGGCCCAGTTTTATTGGTTAAGCAGTATTCAATGTTCTTTTTATGACTGTTTTGTTTACGTATCTTTGCTCAGACTATGATTTTGAGTTTTAAGGTACTCACAGGTTCCATAGAGAGCATCTCCCCCACCAAGGGGCACAAGGACAAGAGGAGCTGGGAGTGGCATAAACACACTCAAATGGGTGGTGCCTTGATAGTTTAGTGTAACCCGAGGGGTTAATAAAATAAATAAAATTACTCAAGTTGTCCCAGGGTTCCATTTTGACCAGCAGCGCAGGTCCTTGGAATTTGCTGAGGGCTGAGCTTCTGTTGGCTTGGTAACAGTAGCTGGCAGTTAGAGTGAGTTTGATGGTCAAAGAGTGAGGAGGTGCTGTGGGTGACGTGAGTGAGAGAGGGGTGATTTAAAGGTGGTAGTGAAAGCATTTGGTGGGATTTTGAGAAACAAACAGTAACAGAGGGTACAGAAGGGGTAGTGGTGTATTTTATGGAGCAGTTTGTTTAATTTTTCAGGGTTTGGGAGTTTGGATACAGAGGTTATATGCCTGAAGGGGAAGCAGGTTTGGGGTGGTAATTAACTTATGTAAGAGAGTTTTGTGTGAGACTTGTGAATTTATTAAGGGTTTAACTAAAGGGGGAGGGCAAGGAAGTGTGGCTGTGCTATTGAATGTATGATAGTGAGATGGGATGTTGAATAGGGGTTAATGAAGGAAGGTTGAGAGTGTGAGTGAAAGACTGTCAAACTCATTGCATTAGCTTAAGGGGAAAAAATAAAATTATAGTGCAGGCCTGGAAGTCAGGGAAGATTTAAATTATTTTTGTTTTGAAGTATTAGATGGCCACAGTCTACTGGTCTAAGCTTCACCACAGTTGAAAGATCCTTATTAAAAAGTCAGGGTAAGAAGGGTTTTGCTTCCATTTTATTTATTAAGAGTAAGGTTTAGGAGGAAGAGCTTCACCCGGACTGAAGAATCCCTGATGACATCAAGGGCCCCCACGCAAGAGAGTCTACACCTCCAAACTGATGGGAAATCATACTTCAGCTAAGTGACATTGGTTAAAAGGAAAGGAAAGCTTTTAAAAAGGGAGAAAGAAAATCATACTTACCTTGTTCCTCAGGGGTAGTGGATGAGCAGTTGGAGATATCTGTGAATAGAAGAAATAATACCCAAAGAATCAATTCTTAAGGGTTATAGCAAAAGAAAATATATTTCATGTTTGTTTTGAGAAATTTATGAAGGTATAGTTGAGGGGATACTTATCTAATAAGTGCTCTTTAATGACGAAGGAGGTCTCTGCAGAGAGAAAACAAGTAAAATAAAGTTATTAATGGAAAACCTGTTTGGAAAGATACAAAGTTAACATTTTTTTTTTTTTGGGGGGGGGGGTTCTGATGTAAAGAGGAATTCATTTGTTGCTTATTATACAAGAGATAAGAATGTTTTAAATAAACTTGCTATATTGTTTCAGACAATCTAATTTGCCTTACTGCCTCCCAAGAAATAGGGAGAAATCCTGAATTTAGTTTATATTTCCTCACCTATCCTTCGAGGGTAGGTGACGAGGTTAGTTTTTGTGGTCCTCTCCCCATTCCTGGGTGCTGGGTTCCAGAAAAGCTGCCACGACTACTGACATCAGGCTAACCGGAATCCTGTTTCTACCTTACATCACACCCAGGCGTAAGGGGGCGGAGCTACATTAGGTGTAATAATAAAAACAAAGGCTTAGAATGTTCCGGAGTTCTTTGAGGTTTCAGAAGACAGTCCCAGGATTTTTGTCAATGATAAAGATCTAAAGCAGCCCATGAGGGGGTTCCAAGTGGCATCTGGAAGAGATTCCTGGATAGCGGGAGTGTAAGAGGCTCCGGCTCTGCTGGGATTTGTTGTTTTCCAGTAATTTCTGGAAACCTGTGAAGGCTCACTGTACCAGACCTGTCTTGAGAATCTGCAAATTTACCATCTTATCCAGGCTGGTGTACCCTGATCATTTCAAGGTGTTTCAGCATCTCAGGAGAAGAGACACACAGAGGGGCATAATCGAACGGGAACGACCATCTCTAAGGGCGTCCATTTCTAAGGATGTTCCGGCGAAGGGACGGGGAAACCTGTATTATTGAAACAAGATGGGCGTCCATCTTTCGTTTCGATAATACGGTCAGGGACGCCCAAATCTCAACATTTAGGCCGACCTAAATGTTGAGATGGTCGACCTTACAGATGGTCATCCCCGGTTTTCGGCGATAATGGAAACCGAGGATGCCCATCTCAAAAACGACCAAATCCAAGGCATTTGTTCGTTGGAGGAGCCAGCATTCTTAGTGTACTGGTCCCCCTCACATGCCAGGACACCAACCGGGCACCCTAGGGGGCACTGCAGTGGACTTCACAAATTGCTCCCAGGTGCATAGCTCCCTTACCTTGGGTGCTGAGCCTCCCAAACCCCCCCCTAAAAACCACACCCCACAACTGTACACCACTACCATAGCCCTTAGGGATGAAGGGGGGCACCTACATGTGGGTACAGTGGGTTTTGGATGGGTTTTGGCGGGCTCACATTTACCACCACAAGTGTAACAGGTGGGGGGATGGGCCTGGGTCCGCCTGCCTGAAGTGCACTGCACCCACTGAAAACTGTTCCAGGGACCTGCGTACTGCTGTGATAGAGCTGGGTATGACATTTGAGGCTGGCATAGAGGCTGGAAAAAATGTTTTTTAATTTTTTCTTTGGGTGGGAGGGGGTTGGTGACCACTGGGGGAGTAAGGGGAGGTCATCCCCCATTCCCTCCGATGTTCATCTGGTCAGTTCAGGCACCTTTTCGAGGCTTGGTCGTGAAAAAAAAGAGACCAAGTCGACCAAATCCTCGTGAGGGATGCCCTTCTTTTTTCCATTATCGGCTGAGGATGCCCATCTCTTAACCACGCTTCCGTCCCACCTTCGGTACACTGCTGACACGCCCCCGTGAACTTTGGTCATCTCCGCGACGGAAAGCAGTTGAGGACGCAAAAAATCAGCTTTCGATTATGACGATTTGGGCGACCTCGGGAGACGGGCACCCATCTCCCGATTTGTGTCAGAAGATGGGTGTCCTTCTCTTTCGAAAATAAGCTAGACAGTGTGAAATCAGGGAGATTCCAGCATAATAGGGAACCAAAGAGGATGGAGATACGTTTTGATCTCTGCAAATGATTTCTGTAACTGTTTTCTACACCATGTTACCAGAAGAAAGTATGTTGTCTTTGTCACTGTCCAACAGGTTAGCTTCTTATGTGGATTGTCATTATTTTGCGAGCATTGGAGTGTCACAAAAGCCCTAGGATCCTGAAGTAATGCATTTCCCCCATCAGAGGAATTCAAGTGGCTCCTCGATGTGCTCTTATTTTTTTATGAATGTAAAAAAGGGCAGTTGTACAACATATTTTCAGCTTTTCCCCTCTTTATCTCATCACCATTTCTCCCTGTGAGCACAGTTTAATTGTAACAACAGCTAAGAAATGCTCCACACTGGGCTATGACTCCCACAGGACTACTCGCCCTATCCTTTTTTCATTGAGGTCCTCTATTCCTGCTACCATTTGGTGAATTAATAATCAATACAGATACAGTAGACAATAAATGTCATCAAATCAACTGGGGGGATCAGTCCTTGCCAATTCATCTGTTATAGACAGGCCCAGACACTTTCTGGCCAATATCCAGAGCTATTTAACCAGTCAGGAATGGCTCCTCACTGGTTAAAGTGCTAATATTCAGTGCGAGAAAGCCAGCTATCTGGGCTGAATATTAGTGCTTAGGGCTAGATTCTATATATTGTGAATGAAAAATCTGTGCCGAAAAAGAATATGCCTAGGCGTATTAAGCCTAAATTTCTGCACAGATTATACAATATGCCAAGTGCCCATCCATGTGACTAAATTTAGTCATGAACAATTAATCAAGTAAAACTTGGTGTAAATCACAACGCCTAAATTAGGTGCAGACGGGTGCATTCTATATCAATGCACATAGATTTGATAAATGCCCACAACCCGCCTATTCCATACCCATGGCCACACCCCCTTTTCAACTATGCAACTTTGAATTTACGTGCATCATGTTGCAGAATATGCTTAGACAGCTGAATACGGAAATTTTAATTAATGCCAATTAGTGTCAATAATTGCTTGTTAAGTAGCAATTATTAGGGATGATTGGCTTGTTAACTAATTACGTTGTGTATGCAAATCCGTAATAGAACTGAATTTGCACATGCAACGTAAGTCGCTCTATATAGAATCAGGAGGTTAGTGGCTAGCCCAGTCACCGGATATGTCACACGACATAGCCAGTTAGCGCCAATATTCATTGGTCTATCTTTGGCCACTATAACTTAGCCAGAAATTCAATGCCAGTCACCGGATATGGCCAAGCATTGAATCTGTGGCTTCTCCATCAACTGTGGGAGGCAGTCCGGCTAACTCCTGTGGTCTGATATCAACCCCTTTCTCTTCTCCCTCCACTCTGAAAAATGGGAGCAGAGTGCCAGGTCAAGCCATGTCATATCTGCCCATTGCTGAAATTCAACCTTGCCTGTCAAGACAGATCAATTCCCTTGTTTCAAGTGCATCACTTGCATTTTGGCAGTGTCCTACTGGACTCTCTAAAAGCTCAGAATGTAGCATCTAGAAGGAATTGTTCCACATTGTATAAGATAGTACTGTCCTGCTCCAGGAGAGGTATTGCCTACTTGAGTGCCTCCTGTACTAAAAGCCATATTATCAATGCTGTCATAATGAAGTCAGTGTGGTATGGAGGGAGGGGTTCAGCACAAGATCCTACCCGTGAGACCAGGAAGTAATCTGCAGCAAGCTAGCGCCATAAATATAAAGTCTCTTCCAGATACTCTTCAAGGTCACATACCTAAGAATAAGAAATTAGCTCACTATATACAAAACCTTGACTTCCCCTATTCTTTGTGTCAAATGTTTGGAACTTAGTTGTAATACACTTTTTCCAAATCTGAGTCATATATTCAGGTACATGAGTTTTTGCCCTTCCCAAATGAGTTTATAAGATCATTTATACCTGAAATAATGGAGGCTGAAGAGACTTGCCTGAGGTCACAAGAAGCATCAGAGGGATTTGACCCCTGGCTTCCATGATTCACAATCTGCTTCTCTAACCACTAAGCTACTCCTCCACTCCTTTTACTTCCAGGAACTTCAGATCTGGAGGTGGAGTCATGAGATGGATTGTAGGGCTGGAACAGGGCCTAGAAGCTAGCTGCTACTGCAGGTTTGGAACTGGATTTAGGAAGCAGCTTCCCCACTATAGCAGAACTAATATAGGATAGAACTACAAGATTAGAAAGTACAGGACTGAAGTAAGAGACTGCTCTTACTTCAGTCCTGTACTTTCTAATCTTGCAGTTCTATCCTATATTAGTTCTGCTATAGTGGGGAAGCTGCTTCCTAAATCCAGTTCCAAACCTACAGTAGCAGCTAGCTTCTAGGCCCTGTTCCAGCCCTACAATCCATCTCATGACTCCACCTCCAGATCTGAAGTTCCTGTTCATTTCCAGCCTTGTCATTTACCTGTTTCCTGGCTCAGACTCCAGGTTGGCTCTGGGCCTGACTCCTGAATCTAACCTGGCTCCTCGTTCAGACTCTAGTGCCTGCTCTGTAGTTCTTGTTCCAGTTTCAGCATGTCCTGCCTGAATATCAAACCCCTACCCAAAAGTACTAACACAGTTAGGAAACCTAGGTATGTCTGAAGTTGTAGATCATACCAATGTAGAACGCTATGGAAATCTGTTCCCCCCACTTTTTCAAGCAATAGCAAGCCTGGCTCCCTCTGTTCTTCCTCCACAGTGTATGAAAGTGCATTGTGTTTATTGTAGTTCAGCTTATGGTGTAATTTAATCCTATTGGTCATTTCATTGCATGTGACCTCCTTCTCCTACTCAATAGTATGCCTGGGTATTTCATGCCCCACTTCCACTTCCTGATTGTCCTTTTAAGCTATGTGCTAATGGCTCAGTCTGCATGTGACTCTCTCTTTCCAGTCACTAATGTCCTGGCAGATATATGTAACGCTCTTCCACCAAACAAGTGCTGCATTCAGTGGCCTTTACTGTAACCTATTCTCAGGCACTAGCCCTATTGATCCCCTTTCTTGCCCTTTAACCTTAAGGGTGTTCTTGTGCCCCTTGCTTTCTGCAAGGCAGATCCTCCATCATGATCTAGAGCATGTAGCTGCTCTCCCCTTCTCCTTCTGCAAAGCTCACTCCCCTTTCACCTTAATGCACTTTCTTTAACATAGTAAATGACGGCAGATAAAGACCTGTACAGTCCATCCAGTCTGCCCAACAAGATAGGCTCATTTTACATGGTATGTGATACTTTATATGTATACCCGAGTTTGATTTTCCTTGCCTTTCTCAGGGCACAGACCGTAGAAGTCTGCCCAGTACTGTTCTTGTACTAAGTTCTGAAGCTAACATCGAAGCCCTTTAAAATTTACACTCCAGCCCATCCCTATCTATTCAGTCATGATCAGGGTGTAGATCGTAGAAGTCTGCCCAGCTCCCGTTTTGTTTCCCAATTACACCACCCAATCTCTGCTAAGATTCCACGGAACCATTCCTTCTAAACATTGAGCCTGCAAAAAGGTGAGAAAATGTGGGATACAAATGCAATAAATAAATAAACAGGATTCCTTTGTGTTTATCCCACACATTTGAATTCCATTACTGTTTTCATCTCCACCAACTCCCGTAGGAGGGCATTCCACATATCCACCACCCTCTCCGTGAAAAAATACTTCCTGACATTAGTCCTGAGTCTGCCCCCCTTCAACCTCAATTCATGTCCTCTAGTTCTACTGCCTTCCTGTCTCCAGAAAAGGTTAGTTTGCGGATTAATACCTTTCAAATATTTGAACGTCTGTATCACATCTCCCCTGTTTCTCCTTTCCTCTAAAGTATACATGTTCAGGTCAGCAAGTCTCTCCTCGTACGGTTTGCAACTCAAATCCCATACCATTTTTGCAGCTTTTCTTTGCACCACTTCCAATCTTTTTACATCTTTAGCAAGATAAGACCTCCAAAACTGGGGCTTCACCAACGACTTGTAGAAGGGCATCAACATCTCCTTTCTTCTGCTGGTTATGCCCCTCTCTATGCAGCCTAGCATCCTTCTGGCCACGGCCGTCGCCTTGTCGCATTGTTTCTTCATAATTTGTTCTTTATATTCGGCATAGATTGCATTGCAGTAGTCTAGGTGACTTTGCACCATTGATTGTACCAGGCTGCAGAATATTTCCCTCGGGAAGAAAGGTTTTACTCGTTTGAGTTTCCACATTGAGTGGAACATTTTCTTTGTTGTAATTTTCACTTGACTTTCTAGCATAAGGTTTCGGTTGATGGCGACTCCGAGAATTTTCTGGCTGTCTGAGACAGGAAGAGTGTAATCTGGGTTGTTTATTGACCCCATAGGTGGGATTTAATCATTTTCTTCTCTATGTGCATCACCTGGTACTTTTGTCTGCTATTTAAATGTCCAGTTCCTCAGTCTGGCAGGGACCTCTTGCAGTTTCTCATAGTCTGCTATGTTGTAAAAGCTTTGAGAAACTGAGTTATCTGACAGTTTGATCACCTAGCTTTTAACTCTCTTTTCCAGGTCATTAATGAATATCTTCAATACTGATTGCAGTATAGTGGAGTGCCCCAGGTATAAATGTGCAACTGTGTAGTATAGGGATGGCTAAAATGGCACATTGTTTTGTATGTTCACTTCACATAAAATATGCTTAAGCTATGCTGCGGCCATGTTGTTAGATAAACACCTGTATAGTCCATCCAGTCTATTTGCCATCATTAAGGGGGGAAGTTACTGTATTAATGTGACCTACTGTTAAAATAGGTTATTTTACCACAAATAACCCACGTTGATAACTTTTTTTTTTGTTTTGTTACATTTGTACCCTGTGCTTTCCCACTCATGGCAGGCTCAATGTGGTGGGCAATGGAGGGTTAAGTGACTTGTCCAGAGTCACAAGGAGCTGGCTGTGGTGGGGATTAAACTCAGTTCCCCAGGACCAAAGTCCACCACTCTAACCACTAGGCCACTCCTCCGCTCCCTTTACCTTTCCCTTTACCAGTAGCATACCAAGTTCAGGGCGGTGGGGGCAGTCCGCCCCAGGTGCAGGCAGCAAAAAGGTGCTCTGATTGAGCAGCTGGCCATTGGAGAGATTAAGGCATGACACCTCCTCAGTTCCCCCATGGTTGCTGTCCCCTTCCTCTTCCCTGAAAGTGAAACTGGTAAGGCTCTGTGACAGCTTCAGGCATTACAGGCATTCTGAACAAAATAGTGTGCAGATTTGAAGAGTAGCCTAATGGTTAGTATAGTGGACTGTAAACTAAGGGACCCAAGTTCAAATCCCATTTCAACTCATTTCTTCTTTTTTTTTTTTACTCCAGGAACATAAAAAATACCTACTGTACCTAAATATATTCTGACTTGGACATCTTTTCGAAAATGCCCCTCTGTGTTAAACAACTATTCACCTCTCCATTGAGAAACTAACAATGTAGTCACACTTTTTTTCCTTTAAAAACTGACTGGCTTATAGTAAAACATGCCTCCTATCCCATGACTTTTTAATAGGAGCCTCTTACTAAGGACTTTAGCAAATGTTTTCTGAAAATTTAGATGCACTATCTGAACTGGCTCAGTCTAATCCATATGCTCCTTTGTATCCTCAAAAACTTCCAATACATCAGAAAGGTATGATGCCCCTTAGATAAACCATGTTGGCTCTGCCTCCTCCCCATTAAACTGTGTTTATCCCTATGTCCAGAGAGTCTGTTCCTGACCCTCATTTTCATCATTTTCCCTGACATTATTATTAGATTCATTGGCCTCTAGTTTCCTGGATCACCTTCTTTAAAATTGACATTATGGAGATCCACTGAGACTGCACTGGGAGCACACTGACAGCAGGCAGAAGTTTGGATGCCCAGACCATCAACCACCTGAGTGAGGCCCTTTGGAGTACATATCAGCATCTTTGCCGCTGACTTGTGAGATCCATCAAGACCACACTGGGAGTGCTTTGGCAGCAAGCAGAAGTTTGGATGCTCAGACCATCAGCCACCTAAGTGAGTCCCTTCAGAGTATATTTTGGCATCTTTGCCATGGCCCGCGGCGCATGCCTGTTGATATGTGCCCAGAGGGGTGTGACCAAAGGGGCAGGTTCTGCTCCTTTGGAGCCCCTTCAGAGCCATTAGGAGCTAGGAGCATGTCATTCTGCTCCTCTCTATGGGGAAACGGAAAGAGCAAGGACAAAGTCCTCTCAACTGACAGGTGTTAAAGGACCAATGGATTTTCATTTGCAACAAGTATCAGGATTAACAACAACAGTGAGTACTGCCTCCTGTCATAACATTTCCCTATCTTCTGGGGGTCCTACCCCTCCTTCACAGCCTGCCCTGGTGAAAGAGGAAAAAAGTGTTACTACGGAAGTGGTGCCCAGGACCTGCTGGACTCTTCTTCATCTTCTCATGCTCTGGTAGTGAAATTGCCTTCACCTGTGTCTTTGCAAATTTCTTCTTCTTTTGCTTTAGAGGTATAAGAGCCATTGTTTAAAGATATTCTGACTATAATGAGCAGAGTGGAGAAAACTCTACAGGACAATTTAAAATGCTTCAGTAATTTCACAGTGGAAGCATCTTTAAGATCATGACTCGAGGATTGTTAGTCTGAAGACTCTTTTAGATAAGGTGGACATTGCTGTTTCAACTTCTCAAGTGAACATAAAGGCCACAATTAAAGACAGTTCTCCACCTCTAAATGGAATCCCTAGAGAATGTCTCTAGGGCCCATAACTTGAGTTTACTTAAAATTTCCACTTACTCATTTCTTGGTACCATTACAAATTAAGAGCTACAGTATATGAAAAATGTTTGCAATTGCCTGAAGATTCTGTTTCTGTTGAACTAAATAAGGAGGGAGCCAGTGATAATCTAAGTTCACTTGTTAGTTTGGATTTATCAAAATTCCTCAAGTTATCTCAGGAACCTCTTACTAAATGAATTAGGCTGCTGGTTTCTTTTTCTTTAGAGGAAAATAAGAAATGTATTCTGAAAGCATATTTTAAAAAAAAAAAGCAGTTTCTTGTCATGGTTAAAGGGTAATGATCTTCCCTGATATCACCAGATCTACTCAGCTGAGACATAAAGCTTTCCTTCAGTTAAGACATGGAGGGGCATAATCGAAAGGGGCGCCCAAGTATTCCTGAGGACATCCTTGGAGGACGTCCTGGCGAAGGGGCGGGGAAACCCGTATTATCGAAACAAGATGGGCATCCATCTTTTGTTTCGATAATACAGTTGGGGACACCCAAATCTTAACATTTAGGTCATCCTTAGAAATGGTCATCCTTAGACTTGGTCATTTCTGATTTTTGGTGATAATGGAAATTAAGCATGCCCATCTCAGAAATGACCAAATCCAAGCCCTGTGGTCATGGGAGGAGCCAGAATTCATAGTGCACTGGTCCCCCTGACATGCCAGGACACCAACTGGGCACCCTATGGGGCACTGCAGTGGACTTCAGAAAAAGCTCCCAGCTACATAGCTCCCTTACCTTGTGTGCTGAGCCCCCCCAAAACCCACTACCCACAACTGCACACCACTACCATAGCCCTTACAGGTGAAGGGGGGCACCTACATGTGGGTACAGTGGGTTTCTGGTGGGTTTTGAAGAGCTCACATTTACCACCACAAGTGTAACAGGTAGGGGGGATGGGCCTGGGTCCGCCTGCCTGAAGTGCACTGCACCCACTAAAACTTCTCCAGGGACCTGCATACTGCTGTGATTGAGCTGGGTATGACATTTGAGGCTGGCATACATGCTGGCAATCAATATTTTGAAAGATATTTTTTGACTACTACTACTACTTATCATTTCTAAAGCGCTACTAGGGTTACGCAGCGCTGTACAAGTTTAAGCGTGGGGAAGGACAGTCCCTGCTCAAGAGAGCTTACAATCTAAAGGTAACAAACTATGTAGTCAGTGTAGGTATCATGACTGGGGAAGGTGGTTAGGCACCAAAAGCAAGGGAGAAGAGATGGGCTTTGAGTAAGGACTTGAAAATGGGCAGGAAGGGCGCATGGCGTATGGGCTCGGGAAGTCGGTTCCAGGCATAAGGTGATGCGAGGCAGAAGGGGCGGAGTCTGGAGTTAGCGGTGGTGGAGAAGGGTACAGATAGGAGTGATTTGTTCTGAGAGCGGAGGTTACGGGTGGGAACATACGGGGAGAGGAGGGAAGAGAGGTAATGGGGGGCTGCAGATTGAGTGCACTTGAAGGTCAATAGGAGAAGCTTGAACTGTATACGGTAGCGGATCAGGAGCCAGTGAAGCGACTTGAGGAGAGGGGTGATATGAGAGTATCGGTTCACGCGGTAGATAAGACGTGCGGCGGAATTTTGGACAGATTGAAGGGGGGATAGGTGGCTAAGCGGGAGGCCAGCGAGTAGAAGGTTGCAATAGTCAAGACGAGAGGTAACGAGCGAGTGGACGAGGGTTCGGGTGGTCTGTTCAGAGAGGAATGGGCGAATTTTGCTAATATTATAGAGGAAGAAGCGACAGGTCTTAGCTGTCTGCTGGATATGGGCAGAGAAGGAGAGGGAGGAGTCAAAAATGACTCCGAGATTGCGGGCTGAAGAGACGGGGAGGATGAGGGCGTTGTCAACAGAGACGGAGAGTGGGGGAAGAGGAGAGGAGGGTTTGGGTGGAAAGACAAGGAGCTCGGTCTTTGCCATGTTCAGTTTCAGATGCCGGTTGGACATCCAGGCGGCGATGTCTGAAAGGCAGGCCGGAACTTTGGCCTGGGTTTCGACTGTGATGTCGGGAATGGAGAGGTAGAGCTGGGTGTCATCGGCATAGAGATGGTACTGGAAACCATATGATGAGATCAGTGAGCCCAGGGAAGAGGTGTATATCGAGAAAAGAAGCGGTCCAAGGACAGATCCTTGAGGAACCCCAACAGAGAGCAGGACGGGGGTGGAAGAAGAGCCATTAGAAACTACTCTGAAGGTGCGTTGGGAAAGATATGAGGAGGGGTTGGAAACTACAGGAGGGCAAGAGAAGTAGCCCGACGCCTCCGCCGCGGCCATCTGGGCGGGGAGTGTGGGAGAAGAGATAACCTCCATGACAAAGGGCCGCGACTGAGGCAGAGTCGTCAGGGGAGAGCCAGGTTTCAGTTGAGGGTGGGAGGGGGTTAGTGACCACTGAGGGAGTAAGGGGAGGTCATCCCCGATTCCCTCCGGTGGTCATCTGGTCAGTTCAGGCACCTTTTTGTGGCTTGGTCATAAGAAAAAATGGACCAGGTAAAGTTGTCCAAGTGCTCATCAGGGACGCCCCTTTTTTTCAATTATGGGTCGAGGATGCCCATGTGTTAGGCACACCCAAAACCCGCCTTCACTATGCCTCCAACACGCCCCTGGGAACTTTGGTCATCCCCACGACGGAAAGCAGTTGGGGACGCCCCAAATCATCTTTCGATTATGCCGATTTGGGCGACCCTGGGAGAAGGGTGTCGAAAGATGGGTGTCCTTCTCTTTCAAAAATAAGCCTGATAGGGTCTTATGTTTAGGGACCTCATTTTTCCTGAAATTTCCATATAAGTGTTTGGTGACATCAGGGTAGAATTCATTTTAGATCTGATTCATTTGGAGAAGTTCGTACAGGAGAAGGAAGTTTTGAAGCCCTGAAGTATTGTCTATTCTTTCCTTGGTTGGACGAATAGGGTTTTTGAATATGTTTAACACAGGACCTGCTACTTTTTACTTTTTCTTTTTATGAGTGTATAGTTTTCTCTTACCAGAGTGGTATTTTTTTGGATCTTCATGATGTGGACTAGTATTTTGATTGGGTTATTTTGGATTACTTTGTATGTTTTTCTGACATTTTACTATTAGGTTTTGATTAATGTAATATTAAAAGTTTCAGTTAAAAAAAAATGAAATTACACTGACCAGCCTCCAGTCCTCAGCTAATTGGAATGACAGAAAACTGTACCTTATAATTGTGTCTTATCTCTTTGGGGCTCTAATATCATATTAAAGTTTCCCCTTAGAAGAATGTGCAAAGGAAGAGGAGAGGAAGAATCTCTTCCTCAAGGTTTATCTGCTCCAAATTGAGGTCAATATATCGACCTGGCATCTTTGATTAGACCAACAGAAAGCTATCATGCCTGAGTTTATATGACTGCACAACTCCTTCCTTCAGATGTCAGGAGAAATGACTGATGTCACAGACTGGGCTGCTTAACAATAATAAGAGACATCATAAGAGAAGACCTGGTGGCAAATCAATCCAAAATTAAAAGGCACAGCACCACTGGAAGACAATTTTGGACTGCTATAGATGAAAATAGGTGTCACTACACATTATAACTAAAGTGCACATTGAGTGTCGACCTGGAATAGCATGTATTCTCTCTGCTAACTCATTAGGTATTAACCTCAACTTTCTGAATACAACATGGGCTCTTTTTCTTATAATATATGGGCATAACTTCTCTTTTAAAACTGTCCTTTCACCTGCTCCTCTATCTGCACAATAGTCTTGCTTCACATATATCAGTGTCACACCTTCATAGGGTGGACTGAGTTTTTGAAGGCAATCAGTACTGTAGCACCCTCTAGTTTATGTAAATACTTAAAAAGCACTTAAACTACAAGGACCTCCTTGAAACAAAAAAAAAAGGGCAGAGTGATAACAAGGATGGATCTTAAACATGGGCTGAACTATCTGTAAAGAATTTTCTGCTGGCACATTTACTCAAAATTGAGAACTTTTCTGATTTCTATAAATCTTGTTAATGCTCTTCTAATTGCATTGCCCACAGTGTAACCTGTGAGAGTGCAAACTAATTGCTGTGGAAGCTGTAATGTGTTTTCCCCCACTTAACTCCTGTGTTTTTCCTGAGGGGTGCATTGATTGAGATCACCTGACATAGTCAATAAAAAATTGCTCTTTGGCTGCTGTACACAGGCCTCCTAACAGGTTACCTTCCTTTACAAGCACTGAAGGCTGCAAGAGTTTAATAGTAGCTACAGTGACTAGGTTGTGTCAATTTATCTTTTATAGGAGGGTTGGACTGATAATATTGCCCTGAAAATGTGTCACACAGAGGAGGATCATTTTCTTGCAGTGTGCCTAGGTTTGGAGGTGGAGAAGGTGCTGATTTTTTACCTGTTTTGTAAAGACATGTGGAGGGGCATTTTTGATATGACATCTAAATCCAACTTTTGATGTTTTGCAGAAAATGTCCACAAATCCAGTTCTGAACGTGTCTGTTTTTGACTTGAAAAACATCTATCTTTTTATTTCAAAAATGGCCATTTGCTAGACTTTGTCGTGCTCATTGCATCTACCTTTTTGAACTATTTTGGAAAAACAAATGTCCAAGTGAAAAACACATAAAATCAAGCCAATAGGATGTAGGAGAAGCCAGCATTCTTAGTATACTGGCCACACAGACATCCCAACAAAATATCCAAAAAATAATCCACAAAAAATATCAAAACTTGCAACTCAAAAGTGGAAAAGGAAGATTCACATATCAGTCTCATTTAAAGAACTATACCAGGATCTAGCAGGAGGAAAAAGACCTCAGAAATTGCAGAGGTTTTACCCACTCTAAGAATGCAGGTTGGGATAACTATCTTTTAATGAAAAATCAATCACCGGTCAAAAAACCTCCTCCTGCCCTTGGTCTAAACTTTAGTCATTTCAGTGCAGGTTTGTCAAAATTAGCTTGTATTTTTTTCTTTTTATATTTATAAAACAATCTTGTAAGACTTAGAGACAATTTTAACTCTCAATTAATCTTAATCTTCATGGGAAACTAAAGCAGTAGAATGTGAAAGACTCAAATTTCATAGTGACACTTAATTGTAAAAGCTGGATCCTGATAGGTGCCTGTTTCACTAAGGCTTTGTCAGGGGATCAAATCCAGCAGTCACTATTTTATGTCCTCATACTTGTGAGCTGCCTTCCCATACAAATGAGAGAGATTTGCATGCAAATCTCTCTCAGGAATATTCATTGTGGATATCCTGAAAACCTGACTGGCTGGGATGCCTCCTGGATCAGATTTGGGAACCACTGGTCTAAACTGTAGCCCTGGACACTTTTATTTTGATCCATTATGGCAGAAAAATGTAAAAGTGTTAGAAACTCCCAAATCCCACCCCCACATGCCCTCGACATGCCACCTTGTGATTTGGACATACTGCTGACAAACTGCATAGAAAAACATCTTAAAATGGGTTTTGAAAATATCAATTTGGATGTTTTATGCTGCTTTTTGGACATTTTTCTGTTTCAAAAATGAGCTTCATAGGCTCTTATGTGTCTATAATACCAACAGAAATCCTGCAGAAATCAGGTGAGAGCAGGTGTAAAGTATGCACATACTTTTAAGCGTCACCTAATCTTAAAAGACTCATTTACTCATGTAAAAAAATGTTTTATGCCTGAAAAGGGTTCATAAAATTACCCTCTTGATGTCTAAGCATCAGACTGAGAGTGGAAGTTAACAAGGTACAGTAAAAAGCGAGCTTTTAGCACATCTTAATTTACCACAAGACTCACCAACTTATGGTATCTATGCATCACAGGTTTCTGACTTCCATGATAAAAGATGAATGCTGCCTGCGAGCCACCTCACACTCAATGTTAGTCCATTGGCCCAGAAGCATTGGGCCACCAAGCCACAGCCTGATGTTCCCAGACCACATCTTAAAGGGCCACAGCGCTTTCCTCCCACCCCCTGAGCAGCACTCACACCCTCTCTCCAATCACTCCCCCCTGATCAGAAGTCCTCCTCCAATCTGACCCCCCTCCAATCACATCCCCCCTGATCTGAACACCCATGCCAAATGGAACTCCCATCCCCTGATGAACCGTATTCCCATAGGACTCCTTCCCAATCCTGGGGACCTATTAGTTCATACCTGGTGCTCTAGTGGGTCCTTAGGCAGGAGCAATCCCCAGTCATTCCTGCCTTTGTCAGCACCATCTCTCAAAATGGCACCACCTAGCAGTAGTCTCGTGGTACTACCACTAGGGGTCATGTTTCCTTATAAGGAGGGTAGGATTGATTGGATGGTAGGGGTTCCAATCAGGGTAGGGGTTGATATCAAAATGAGGTTCAGATTAAGGTGAGGTTCTGATTGGGGTGGGGGTTCTAATTGAGGTGGGGTTCCAGATCAAGGAGTTCTGATTGGGAAAATGTGATCAGGGAGGGTTCAGGTGCTGCTTGGGACTGGAAGACAGCACCATGACCCCTTTAGGATGTGGCCCAGGAGCATTAGGCTGCGCTTTGAAGCTCAGTGTGCCCAGGTGGAGTTATTTAACTCCAGCTTTATGTTATTATGTGTTCTCCACAAGTTTTATTAAAGAATTTACATAGCATTTGCATGTTTTGCATGCCATTACTATAAAGCCTGCAGTGACTTAGGGGCCCTTTTACTAAGCTGGCTAATGCAACTTAAAATGGTGTACCGCAGGACACACTCAGGCATCCTGAAATTACTGTCAAATTATCATGTGCTAATTCGGGAAATAAAAAATATTTGTATTTTTTATGGGAGGGGGCATGTCAGGGGGCAGAGAGTGGGCGTTCCTGCGCTAAACAGTAGTGCATCCACATTAGCGCACAGTAACTGGTTAGTGTAGAATTATCATGTGAGCTCTTGCCTTCTACAAAATGGATGGCATTAAGTGCTCATGTGGTAATTTTTTTTAATGGTCATGCGCTAATGGCAACATTAGTACATGACTTTAATACCAAAAATAGAAAATCAGCCATTTTACGGCTGCAGTAAAAATAGCCTTAACATGCAAGCATACATAACCCACACAAGAACGCACTAAGACCACCTTTTATTGCAGCTTTGAAAAAGGAGCTCTTAATTATCACTGCATTATGGTCATTTAAATCACATTAGTGCCCTTTATTACATGTTAAAGGACAAATAAAACCACTTATAGGCCCTTTTACAAAGCGTTGGTAAGCCCAATGCGGGCTTATCGCACGCTAACTCAGGACTATCACCAGCCCAACATGTCCACCAGTGATAGTTTCAGCTCGAGCGCATGCTACTTCTGGCATGCTGAAAAAACATTTTATAGTGTGGTTACTGCAGGAGCCCTTACCGTCACCTCAATGGGTGGTGGTAAGTGCTCCCTGCCATATGGCCATGCAGTAAGAGTTATCTTGCCGCATGGCCATTTTGGGGGGTGCTTTTTACCCACTGTGGTAAAAAGGGCCCTGGTGTGTGGGGAAAATGGTACCCACTGCTACCACAGGGCCATTTTTCACGCAGCTTAGTAAAAGGACCCCTCAGAGCCCTAATGCAGCTTGACTAACTGTCCTCTTGAGTTTGCAGTCCCTACAGCTTGGATGTGAATCAGCATTCAGAGGGCCAGAATTGTTAAGTGTTTTGCCTCCAGCAAGGGTTAAAACCTTTCAGTATCTTGTGGCCCAGTGATCTTTGAGGAAGGGTTAGCACACAGCTTACTGTCATCAAGGATAGGAAGAACCAGCTCCAAATTTACCTCTCATTGTATCTATGAACTTGTACATCCTGCTTGCCATGGTGAAAATGAGAATTCCCAGTCCACAGACGCACTGGGGATAAAACCCAGACCAGCTTAATCTGTTTCCGATTACCTGGATCAAGCTGCTAGAGGCAGACCTCTCACCCAACTCCAAGTTGTGTATCATTCATCACCTGAGACTGTCCCTATGTCTAGGGAATCTGCAGTTTGTGACCCAGAATTTGATTAGTGCAAGGCTGAACTACACTAAAAGTGTATGGCTTGGATTGCCAGATAAAGAACTGTGGAGATTGCACTTCATCAAAACGCAGGTGCAGAGCAGGCCTTCAGGATAAAGGCCAAGTTACATAGTTTATAGTTTATTAAAACTTGATATACTGCTACTGTAACAACATTGATCAAAGCAGTGTACAATGCAACTACAATACAAACATAAGAGAAAAGAATGCCAAAAGAATTGATAGAAAAGTAAAAAAAAAAAAAAAAACACACCAGAAAAAGCAACATTTAACATGCCAGGATCTGCATCCAAAGAGAACTCAAGGTCCAGGCTTAAGTGGTACTGGGTCATGGCCAAAGGCCAAGCAATAAAAGTGTGTTTCAGAAGAGTCTTGCATTTAACAAACGAGGGTTCCCCTTTAATAAATGAAGACAGACCATTCCAGAGATAAGGTGTCAGGAAAAAGAAAGCCAAAGAACGGGTAGATTCATAATGAGCCAATCAGGAAGAGGGAAGAACAAGGTGATTTGAATCAAGAGATCTCAGTGCTCGGCCAGGAACATGTTATGTTCCCTATTGGCTTCCATTCCAGGTGAGACATCAGTATAAGGTGTTGGTTTGGGTTTTTAAACTTTTGCTGAAGAAATCCCCAGTGTATTTGCATGATTTGCTTGCATTTATGTTCTAGGAGGAGTCTTGAACTCCACACAGGATAGCAGACTAGTGGTGCTGGGGGGGGGGGGGTATTTGATTTCAGGTGACAAGTAAACAGACTTTTGCAATATTGGCTCCATTTTTATGGATTTCCTTACCTCGGGAGGTTAGATTAATTACAGATGCTAACATTTTTTCATAAACAGGTGAAAACCTCGCTTTTTAGAGAAGATTTGAAATGTAGGCATATGATGCTATGTGTCAAGCTTGCAGAAGTAAGCCTAGATCCGGTTTTAAAATTTATGGTGTAGAGATGAGGGTAGGGAAACAAGAGAGGACTGTTTTATATATTAATATTATAGGAGGAATGAGATACTGTATTTTACTGTATTTTATATTGTTTAAGGAAGTCGCTTTGAGTTTTGTGGTAGCTGCAGCTGCTACAATAAATAAATGAATGCAAATTCTCTGTTTTTTCCTCTCTCTATCTACCAGTAAATGTATTACTTTGGCAACACATGTAAAATTGTCATGCCAATAAGGTTATCTGAATTGAATGAAATGAATAACTGCCACTCTGAACCAGTTCTGGTTTAACACCTATCCATTGCACTCTGGGATTTGCAGTCCTTCTGTTTGTAAGACTAAAGGAGTCTTTTACTAAAGTTTAGCTCGAGTTATCTGCAGAAAGGCCCATAGGAATAAAATGGGCCCTGCTGCAGATAACTCGAGCTAAGCTTTAGTAAATGACCCCCTAAAGCAGACATTCTGGGTCAAGTGTAGGGTTGCCATCTAGATCCAGATTTGCCCAACAGGGTTTATTACATTACTATTACAATCACCACTTATGTGTCACTCATACCAGAAACTAGATCAGAGCAGTTTACAATACAAAGAGACTAGGGAATACCCTTGAGAATACAAAAAGTTCAGAGCCAACATCAATGATAAAACCTGGAATAATTAGATAAATCTACAAAATAGTCACATTTTCAAAGATTTTCGCAACAAAACAAAATTGATCTGATAACATATAAAAGAGGGAAGTTCATTCCACGACTTAGTTACTGGATTGGGAAATGACAATTCCAGCTCTTTCTTATGTACAATCCCTGGGGCGATGGATATTGGAATTTTAGAAAATGCCTAGAATTATTTGTGTAGTTTTTATCAAGCATTATTATAACATGGCATATATTGTGGGGAAAAATTCATAATGTATCTGAAAGGCAAAACAACAATTAATTTTTTTAATTTATTTATTTTCAGCACTTGATTTACAATTTCACTTACAGGTACTTTGCACTGTCCCTAACAGGCTCACAATCTAAGTTATATATTGTACCTGGGGCAATGGAGGGCTAAGTGACTTGCCCAGGGTCACACGAAGCAACAGAAGGAATTTAACCTGGTTCCCCAGTATCTCAACCACTGCTAACTGTCAGGCAGCAGCATACTGAACGAGCCTCCACTGGTAACCAGTGGAGACTATGCAACAATGGTTTAGCATTTTCAAATTTTGAAGTTTTATAAATCAAGCGAGCTGCAGCATTTTGCAGCGTCTGCACTGAGAATCCTGTATCATGGGCTGTAAGTCAGGTCTGCAGGTATCATCTCATTAATGACCACAACTCACTCTTACTAGGGGCTGTGAATGCTACCTCTGCAGCATCCCCAGCCAACTCGGGGTGCAAAGAACATAAGAACACAAGTATTGCCATACTGGGACAGACTGAAGTCCATCAAGCCCACTATCCAGTTTCCAACAGTGGCCTATTCCAGGTTACAAGTACCTGGCAAGATCTCAGAACAGTAAAACAGATTTTATGTTGCTTATCCTAGAAATAAGCAGTGGATTTTCCCCAAGTCCATCTTAATAATAATAATGTCTTATGGACATTTCTTTTAGGAAGTTATCCAAACCTTTTTTTAAATCCTACTAACTGCTTTTACCACATTCTCTGGCAACAAATTCCAGAGTTTAATTACAAATATTTAGCATTCCTTTCCTATACATTTGTATATTTTGTAAATTGTCTTGACCTGGTGCTCTAGCTTTGTGAAGTGAGCTTTGTGAGTATTTTTCAGATAGCTGAGGTCTTTTTCCTCCACTTTTTTTGGTAGTTCTAGAAGCTGTTTGTTTGGGTCCTGTATCAAATAGAGTGACACTGCATAGCTGTTGTATAGAACAACTGAAGCGAGTTTCCTTATTAATGTTTCTAGCTCGTGTGGCAAGTGGTTTTTATAGATCTCTATCATATAACCCCTCAGTGATCTCCTCTCCAAGTTAAAGAGCCCTAATCTCTTTAGTCATTGTTCATATAAAAGTTATTCCATTTCCTTTTTCATTTTGGTCTCTGTACCTTTTCTAATTCTGCTATATTTTTTAGGGGGAGGGGGTGCAGTGCCCAATTCAGGAATCAAACCACAGACATTCCCCATGTGCAGTGCACAAGAAATACTTTCATCAAACTGAATTATACAATACCCAGTCCAGATAAAAAGACTAGTTGATGCAAGGCACAATGTGAGTACGTAAAAGCAAAATGTTTGTTTTATATCTGCATACTGCAGCCTGGTAGAATATTTTCTTGGCATCATTTCCATATACACTAAAATCTTCTGCTTGAATAAGAAAAATTGAGGATACCAGAGATGGGACTGTTCTATGTTCAATTACTCTAGTACAGAGTGTGCTGCTCATCTTAAGTAAAGGTAGTTTATAGTTTATATAGGAATTTGATATATCACTAGTACAAGCGTGTTGATCAAAGCGGTTAACAAAGATAAAATAATATCTAAAACTACAGAAAGGAAGGGAAGAAAGGGATATCAATTATAATAGGATAATACTCATTCATCCAAAAGAGAGGGTTGCAATGGTAAGATACAGGGGCCGGTGTGCCTTTGTCTGCAACAAACAGGTTAAACCATTCAACTAGATAAGGCTGAGGGCCCAAAGGCCAAATGAAAAAAGAATGGGTCATCAGTAATTGTTTAAATTTGGAGAGAAAGTTTTGGAGCAATAAAAACATGGCCGTGGAGCGTATGCTTTTGTAGTGCTCCATTCGGGGTGAAGGTAAAGTCAACCAATTTGCGTCCAGTGACCTAAGATGATGAATGGGTGTGTTCAGTATAATTAACAAAGAGAGGTAGGGAGAAGTGCTGAGATGGAGGACTTTCCAGCTTATAATCGAACGAGAAAAACGCCCAAGTTCCGACCTAAATCGGGAGATGGGCGTTTTTCTCACAAAAACAAATAAAGCGGTATAATCGAAAGCCGAACTTTGGACGCTTTCAACTGCACTCCGTCGCGGATGCGGACAAAGTGGACGGGGGCGTGTCGGAGGCGTGGTGAAGGCGGAACTGGGGCGTGGTTATCACCCGAACAGAGATGGGCGCCTTTCGCCGATAATGGATGCGTTTGTAGCTAGAATTTAGGGCACTTTTCCTGGACCCTGTTTTTTCACGAATAAGGCCCCCAAAAGTGCCCTAAATGACCAGATGACCCCCAGAGGGAGTCGGGGATGACCTCCCCTGACTCCCCCAGTGGTCACTAACCCCCTCCCACCACAAAAAAATGATGTTTCACAACTTTTTACTTTCACCCTCAAATGTCATACCCTCCTCCCAAGCAGCAGTATGCAGGTCCCTGGAGCAGTTGTTAGGGGGTGCAGTGGACGTCAGGCAGGTGGACCCAGGCCCATCCCCCCCCTACCTGTTACAATTGTGCTGCTTAATGCTTAGTCGTCCAACCCCCCCAAACCCACTGTACCCACATGTAGGTGCCCCCCTTCACCCCTTAGGGCTATAGTAATGGTGTAGACTTGTGGGCAGTGGGTTTTGAGGGGGATTTGGGGGCTCAACACCCAAGGGAAGGTGCTGTGCACCTGGGAGCTCTTTTACCTTTTTTTTTTGTTTTGTAAAAGTGCCCCCTAGGGTGCCCGGTTGGTGTCCTGGCATGTGAGGGGGACCAGTGCACTATGAATCCTGGCCCCTCCCACGAACAAATGCCTTGGATGTATTCGTTTTTGAGCTGGGCGATTTCATTTTCCATTATCGCTGAAAAGCAAAAACGCCCAGCTCACACCTTGACGAATAAAACATGGGCGTCTATTTTTTTTGGAAAATACGGTTCACTCTGCCCCTTCACGGACCCGTTCTCGGAGATTAACGCCCATGGAGATAGGCGTTTCTGGTCGATTATGCCCCTCTTTGTGAGCCAAGCAGAGAATTTTGAAAAAAAGGAGTAAACAAGGAGCCAGCACAGATTTAATAGCAAAGGAGAGACATGATCAAATCTACTGGCCTAAAAGATGAGCCACTGAGTTCTGAAAGGTCTGTAGTCTGCACAAAGAGGATTTGGGAATACCACACTAGATAACATTACAATAGTCTAAACATAATACCAGAAAAGCATGAATCAATGTATATAGTGCGGTGGAATCAATGTAATTTTTAATACACCGAAGCCTCTTCAGATTTGTAAATCCGGTTTTAATTAAATGAGCAATCTATAGTCCAAAGGTTAATCTAGAATCAAAGATAATGCTGAAGTATCGGAATGTGTTTACTATTGGAATAGGTCTGTAAAAGAGGGTAGGAATTACAGCAGGAGCAGGGTGAAATCTCATGATCCAGGAGGTCACAGTTTTAGCAGGGTTAAGAACAAGCTTGTGGCCTGGGAGCCAATCTGTAAAGAACAATAAATCACCTGGACTGAATTGTATACAGCCTAGAAGACTGGAAGAACTTAAAAATGAAAATTCAGATCTAATATTAGTAATCTTTAATCTAACATTAAAATCGTCCACAGTATCTGAAGATTGGAAAATAGCCAATGTAATGCCAAACTTTTTAAAAAGGGTTCCAGTAGTGATCAAGGAAACTACAGAGCAGTGAGCTTGGTGTTGATATTGTTTATGTTTTTATATAACAGCACTATTAGGCAGTCAAAGGCCAACCCCCATCAGAGGAAACTAATTTTGTTTGTTTGGGGTTTTTTTTTGCAAAATATTTGTTAACATGCAGTTTATATTTAAATAGATAAAACAAATGTAAATGTGTCTCTCAGAGAGTAAGATCAATGTTATGACAAAGATCAACACTCCTGCCCTGCACTGTCATTTTATACAAAACACTATATATGCAGATAAACGGTGTATATGTGTGTGTGTTGTTACACACACATATAATCTTTCTTTTTATAAACAAGAACATATTTCAACAAAACTCATTTACATGACTACTATTAAAATTACACTCAATAAATGGCCACTTCTTATAACAGTTTAACTGGTCTAGATATATCTCTCACAATTGCCAGTGTCCAGTCAACATTATATATATTATATTTCTTCACCAACTATAAACTTCAATATTTATCAAAAAATATCTTCAACAGTCACTATCTTCTCATAATATTCATATACTTTTATAGAATGCCTCAGTGATGTTCGTCGTCCACCACCCTTACAGGCTTTATGTGGCGACAGATACAGTGGTGGAAATAAGTATTTGATCCCTTGCTGATTTTTTAAGTTTGCCCACTGACAAAGACATGAGCAGCCCATAATTGAAGGGTAGGTTATTGGTAACAGTGAGAGATAGCACATCACAAATTAAATCCGGAAAATCACATTGTGGAAAGTATATGAATTTATTTGCATTCTGCAGAGGGAAATAAGTATTTGATCCCCCACCAACCAGTAAGAGATCTGGCCCCTACAGACCAGGTAGATGCTCCAAATCACTCGTTACCTGCATGACAGACAGCTGTCGGCATGGTCACCTGTATGAAAGACACCTGTCCACAGACTCAGTGAATCAGTCAGACTCTAACCTCTACAAAATGGCCAAGAGCAAGGAGCTGTCTAAGGATGTCAGGGACAAGATCATACACCTGCACAAGGCTGGAATGGGCTACAAAACCATCAGTAAGACGCTGGGCGAGAAGGAGACAACTGTTGGTGCCATAGTAAGAAAATGGAAGAAGTACAAAATGACTGTCAATCGACAAAGATCTGGGGCTCCACGCAAAATCTCACCTCGTGGGGTATCCTTGATCATGAGGAAGGTTAGAAATCAGCCTACAACTACAAGGGGGGAACTTGTCAATGATCTCAAGGCAGCTGGGACCACTGTCACCACGAAAACCATTGGTAACACATTACGACATAACGGATTGCAATCCTGCAGTGCCCGCAAGGTCCCCCTGCTCCGGAAGGCACATGTGACGGCCCGTCTGATGTTTGCCAGTGAACACCTGGATGATGCCGAGAGTGATTGGGAGAAGGTGCTGTGGTCAGATGAGACAAAAATTGAGCTCTTTGGCATGAACTCAACTCGCCGTGTTTGGAGGAAGAGAAATGCTGCCTATGACCCAAAGAACACCGTCCCCACTGTCAAGCATGGAGGTGGAAATGTTATGTTTTGGGGGTGTTTCTCTGCTAAGGGCACAGGACTACTTCACCGCATCAATGGGAGAATGGATGGGGCCATGTACCGTACAATTCTGAGTGACAACCTCCTTCCCTCCGCCAGGGCCTTAAAAATGGGTCGTGGCTGGGTCTTCCAGCACGACAATGACCCAAAACATACAGCCAAGGCAACAAAGGAGTGGCTCAGGAAGAAGCACATTAGGGTCATGGAGTGGCCTAGCCAGTCACCAGACCTTAATCCCATTGAAAACTTATGGAGGGAGCTGAAGCTGCGAGTTGCCAAGCGACAGCCCAGAACTCTTAATGATTTAGAGATGATCTGCAAAGAGGAGTGGACCAAAATTCCTCCTGACATGTGTGCAAACCTCATCATCAACTACAGAAGACGTCTGACCGCTGTGCTTGTCAACAAGGGTTTTGCCACCAAGTATTAGGTCTTGTTTGCCAGAGGGATTAAATACTTATTTCCCTCTGCAGAATGCAAATAAATTCATATACTTTCCACAATGTGATTTTCCGGATTTAATTTGTGATGTGCTATCTCTCACTGTTACCAATAACCTACCCTTCAATTATGGGCTGCTCATGTCTTTGTCAGTGGGCAAACTTACAAAATCAGCAAGGGATCAAATACTTATTTCCACCACTGTATAAACATCAACCTCTTCATTGGCCTGATCTTCCCTTTGACAGGCTATTTAAACTATAGTTTATAAAACTCTTTTACACTTATCTTAATTATTCTGTCGAACTCGGGGGTATCACTGCCCGACTTGCATGTTTCGCTTGCAACGGCAAGCTGTCTCAAGGACCTACCCCCCGTAGTCTTCCTAGCACCAGCTCTACCATAATATTCCTCAGTAATATTAAAATTAGTCATTAACTTTGCTTCCAAATACATACATTTTAGAAATGTGTGGATGTTAACAGTTTTTAAACTATACACGAAGCTATGTTAGCCATATTTTAAAATATATGGCTTACTCCAATGCATGCAGGGACCTGTAGCCCTTGCTTTTCCTAGGGGCCTTTTTACAAAGGCATGTAAGGGTCTATGTGCGTCCTGCGTACGCCAACTTGGCATTATCACCCGGCTACCATGTGCTCTAGGTAGTAATTCTGAATTTGGCGTGCACCAAAAACACACGACGGAAAAAATATTTTCTATTTGATACCACATGATGGTTACCCAGCGGTAAATGGCAGTGTGCACATGCTGCATGCCTACCAACTGGGTAGCGCATGAGACCTTACCACTAAGTCAAGGTCTCAGGCCCAAAATGGGCGCACACTGGTTCGTATTTTCCCACACGTCTATTTTTCGGCCCCTTAAAAAAACAGCCCTTTTTCTAGGACGTGGCAAAAAAAATAGCCCAGCGCGTGCCCAAAAGAGGCCACTTTTTGCCACAGGTTAGTAAAAGGGTCCCTTAGAGAATCGAATGGGGAAACCAGAACCACAAGTCCCTGCATGCAATGGGGTAAGGCCAGGACTGGATCAACCCTATCGAGCAAATCTGGATCCAGTTGGCAACCCTAGTCAAATATCCCTGAGGGACTGGAGTTCTTTTAAAGTAGTGTACCAAGGGCTGTGCAAGCACTGCAGCTGCACAGGGCACAAATATGGGGAAGGGGGTGCCAGGGGCAGCCCAAGATAGTCTGTCGCCTGAGGCGAGGGGGTGGTCTGCTGCCACCCCCACCCCACCCCCCAGCTCGGTTCCGTCCTGCTCGACATCTCCCCCTTCCTTCCTTCCCTGAATTTACCTCTTTATTTGGGTTTTCCAAAAGTCAGGGAGGCATTGGTTTCTATATGCTGCCCTGCTGCCAGCCCCAGCCCCTTCTCTCTACTGCGGCCCAGTCCACTCCGCCTCCAAGGAAACAGGAAGTATGTCAGAGAGACGGGCCATAAGAGAGAAGGGGTCTGCGGCAGGGCAACATATGAGAACCATTGCCACCCCAACTTTTGGAAAGTCACAAAAAAAAGGTAAATTCAGGGAAGGAAGGGCAGGGGGTGATGCCAGAGTGTGGCAGGCGTAGGGGTGGATACTGCTCCAAAAGAGTGCCACCTGAGGCCCCTGCCTCAGGTGGCCTAATAGTAGTGCTGCCACGGGGGGGTGCACACAAATTGCTCCCAATCCACCATCTCCTCTCATTAGCAGTAATAAAGCAGGCAGGGCGGGGGCCCAGAGGGTGAGTCACACAGGGTACAGCTATATGGACCTGCTTAAAAGGATGTAACTTTGGGGTCTCTTCTACTTTCCTCTAAGTTACAGCTTCTAAGCTTCCTGTTTCCTTCAGAGCTCTTAGAAACAGACAGCCACATTGAGGAAGGAGGAAGATAGAGAATTTTGCTGTGGGAGGGAGAGGTGAAGGAAAGAGAGAAAGATAAACTCAGACATGAATCAAGGACTCACATAAACAAGGCAACAAATGAAGGAATGCAACCAAGGCAGAGGCCCGTGCTCATTCATCACACAGAGGACAGGAACATCTTGACATTCTTATGTGTCCTATAGACAAAACCCACACATCTGGAAGATATCACATTACACAACTCCTCAAAAAGGTGTTGAAAGTGCTTGGGTAATAACAGCACAGAGATGGTAAGACCTTATTTTCAGTTTTCTCATTCACCTTATTAGATTTCAGTAACATCATCCTCTTAATTATCTTTTCACCATATGATTCACATCCTTAAATTTTAATGTCACTCAAATATCTTACTGATTAAGGGGAGAAGTTATCAAGGTGCAATAAAAGGCAAGCTTTTACCACACCTCAGTTTACTACAGAGTGCACAGGGTGCAGCCTCCCTTCGCAAAAGAACAACTCTACTTGCAAGCTATCTTGGAGGACAGGGAGGAAGGATCCAGGGGGGTTACACTGAGGATCGGGGGGGGAGGGGGTGAAGATTGTGGGGGTGGGGGATTGAGAATCAGGTGGGGTTGCCACATGACTGGTCCTCTAGGCCTGAGAGTATCTAGCACAACTTTGAGGCCTGATACTCTTGGGTCACTGAACTTATGCTGTTGCTGTAGTGACTAAGGATAACCTAATGCTTCACATGCAGCCGGAAGTGATTGAAAATTTAGGGGTCCTTTTACCAAGCTGCAGGAAAAGGGGCCCTGCGCTAGTGGAGGGAGTCATTTTTCCTGTGTGCCAGGGCCCTTTTTTCCACAGCAGGTAACAAGCCCACAGACAAACATGTCCACGCAGTAAGAGAACTCTTACAGTGTGGCCATGCGGCAGGGAGCCCTTACTGCCTCCCATTGAGGTGGCGATAAGGGATGCCCAATTACTGCCGGGTTACTGCCATGCAAGCAATTTCTGGGGGTTTTCTTGGGACGTGTGCTCAGGGTAGTACTACCACTGGTGGCCACATTGGGCTGGCGGTAGTCCTGATTTAGCATTCAGTAAGCCCATGTAGGGCTTACCAATGCTTTCTAAAAGACCCCCTTAAATAGGGCACAAAATCTGAGATTTTTAAATTTCCCAGTGACTCATTAGCTGATTTTGAATTTTCTAATGTGGTTAAAGCTTGTTATTTACCTAGAAGTACTAAGGAGACTAGAGAAGAGGGAGGGAGGGATGTTTTGAATACACCTGATAGTCTTGATTTATCTCATTTTTTTCAAAGCCCTCATAGGATACGATAACTAAGCGTGCTACCCTGTTAGTCTCGTTGCAAAAAGAAGGCCAGAAGTTTGTAATTGTGAAAGCTAAGCTATTTGTGGACAGGTTATTTTGTTGTTTCCTGATGTCTCTCATGCTACACAACTAACAAGGAAGTCTTTTTTACAACTTAAGTCTAAAGTGATTGTGATTGGAGCTACCTTTTTCCTTAAGTTTCCAGTAAACGTTTAGTTCAGTATGAGAGTAATTAATATGTTTTTGTTACATCCTTTGCAGTTATAATCTTTTTTTAATTTGGAAATCTGTAAGGAAGTGGAGAAACTTGAATACAGTACAACGCCAATTATCCGAACCTTTTTAAACCCCGCTAAGCTAACTGCTTTTACTACATTCTCTGTCAAAGAATTCCAGAGTTTAATTCCACATTGAGTTACAAAATATTTTCTCAGATTCATTTTAAAATTACTACTTTGTAGCTTCATTGTGTGCCCCCTAGTCCTAGTACTTTTGGAAAGAGTAAACAAACGATTCACATCTACCCTTTCTACTCCACTCATTATTTTCTAGACCTCTATCTTTTCTCCAAGCTGAAGAGCCCTCATAGGAAAGTCGTTGCATCCCTTTTATCATTTTTGTCGCCTTTCTCTGTACCTTTTCTAATTCCACTAATTTCACTATCTACCCTTCTCCATTGAAAATACTTACCATTTAACCCTACTCTTTTTCTATCTTTTAACCAGTTTTTAATCCATAATAAAACACTACTTTCTATCCCATGACTCTCCAATTTCCTCTGGAGTGTTTCATGAGATACTTGGTCAAATGTCTTTTGAAAATCTAGATCCACAATATCGATCGGCTCACCTTTATCCACATGTTTGTTCACCCCTTCAAAGAAATGTAATAGAATGGTGAGGTAAGATTTCCCTTCACTAAATCCATGTTGGCTTTGTCTCATTAATCCATGCTTTTCAATATGCTCTGTAATTTTGTTCTTTATAATAGTCTGTACCATTTTTCCCATCACTGACGTCAGGCTCGCCGGTCTATAATTTCCCGGATCATCTCTGGAATATTATTTAAAAATCGGCGTTACAATGGCCACCCTCCAATCTTCCAGTACCATGTTTGATTTTAAAGATAAATTACATATTACTAACAATAGTTCTGCAGGTTCATTTTTCAATTGTATCAGTACTCTGGGATAAATACCATCCAGTCCAGGGCAATTTGTTACTCCTCAATTTGTCAAATTGCACCATTGCATCTTCCAGGTTTATAGAGATTTCATTCAATTTCTCTGACTAATCAGCTTTGATACCATTTCTGGCACCAGTATCTCTCCCAAATCTTCCTCAGTGAAGACCGAAGTAAAGAATTCATTTAATCTCCCCACTATGGCTTTATCTTCCCTGAGTGCTCCTTTTATCACTCTGTCATCTAGCGATCAAACCAATTCTTTTGCTTTTAATATACCTACAAAAATTTACCTACAAAAATGTTTACTATGTGTTTTTGCCTCCAATGCAATCTTTTTTTCAAAGTCTTTCTTTGTCTTCCTTATCAGCGCTTTGCATTTGACTTTTGATTCCTTATGCTGTTTCCTATTATTTTCAGTTGGATCCTTCTTCCATATACTGAAGGATTTTCTTTTAGCTCTAATACCTTCCTTCACATCACTTTTTAATCATGCCGGCTTTGTTTGGTCTTCCGTCCTCCTTTTTTAATACATGAAGTATATTTGGCCTGGGCTTACAGGATTCTATTTTTGAACATCATCCATGCCTGATGTAAATTTTTGACCTTCGCAGCTGCTCCTCTATGTATTTTTTTTCACCGTTCTTCTCATTTTATCACAGTCTCCTTTTTGAAAGTTAAATGCATGTATTGGATTTCCTGTGTGTACTTACTCCAAAGCCAATATCACAGGGGCGTAGCCACGGGTGGGCCTGGATGGGCCCAGGCCCACCCACGTTCCCTCCAGGCCCGCCCAGGCGCCCATTCACATCCTTCTTCGCTCGCTGCTTCTCCCCAGGCTCCGCTTCGCTGCATCGCTCTGCATTCTTCTTCTCGCCTGTCGCGCGGTGCTGCCATTCATGCAGGCGGCTGCGCTCTTCCCTGCCACATCTATCCGGTCCTAACAGGAAGTTCATCAGAGGACCAGATGGACACGGCGGGGGGGAGCGCGGCTGCCTGCGTGAATGTCGGCGCTGCATGCAGCGTGGCGGGCGAGAGGAAGAGTGCAGGGAGCAACAATCATGCGGCGAAGCGGAGCCTGGGGAGAGGTGCGCTTAGCTACATTTGGGGCTGAGCCAAGGTACCAGGCAGGCAGCAGAGCAGAGGGAGAAATCTTGTATAGTGGGAGGAGAGGGAGAACTGCTGCCTGGAGGGAGAGGGGGATAGGGACAAGAGATATGGGGTGGATGGAGAAGGAGAAATGTTGCATGGAGGGGGAGGGAGAACACAGGGAGAAATGTTGGACACAGGTGAAGAGGAGGGAGAGATGGTGCATGAGGGTGGAGGGAAGGAAGAGAGAGAGAGAGACAAAGGGGTAGAGGGGGGCAAGAAAGGGAGAAATCTTGTATATGGGAGGGGAGGGTGAGATGGTGCACGGAGAAGAGAGGGAGAAATGTTGGGCATGATAGTGGATGGGAAGAAGGGAGAGATGCTGTATGGGAGGAGGAGAAAGAGATATTGGACCTGGGGCACAAGGGAGGGGGAGACAGAGATGGTGGACAGTGGGAGAGAGACAGAAATGTTGGACATGGTGGAGGAAGGAAGAGAATGCTGCATGGGAAGGAGAGGGAAGACAGATATTGGATCTGGGGTACAAGGGAGGGGGAAAGAAGGATGTGGACAATGGGAGAGAGGGGGAGATGTAGGACATGGGGTTGGATGAGAGGCAGGGGAGATTCATAGGAGAGGGGAGAGAGGGAGATATTGGATCCAGGAGCAAATGAGAATGATGGAGAGATGCCAGACAATGGGAGTGAGGGGAGAGAGAGGGAGAAATGCTGGACCATGGGGGACAGGGGAGGAATGAAGAGAAGGGACAGGGAGCTAGAAGGGTGGATGGAGGAAGATGCTGGGAATGGTGGAACCATGTGGGAGATGCTGGAGGGGGGAGGAGGAAGAGGGTGGCAAGGAAATGGATGAGAGGATAGTGATTACAGAAGATAGAAATATAGTAATGGGGAGTAGATTAAAGATGAAAGGGAATGGCTGGAGAAGGAGTGAGTTGGGTAATGGGAGAGCCAGTGGATGAGAGAAGAAGATGACGATCTGATAGGCAGCTGTAAAATAAAAAGAAGGAGAAAGGCGAGAAAGAGTAAAATTTGAGTTGACAGAGAGGCAGAAAATAAAAAAAAAGAGGAAAGAGCTAAAAAGGAATGATCAGTATGTCAGAGGTAGATGTAGTGAGGGAATAGACAGTAGAGAGGAGAAAAGACAAATGCACAGCAGTCACTTGAAGGAGAATTAATACACGACAGGAAATTAGAAGCAACATAATGGAAAAATAAAATGTCCAGACATCAAAGGTAGAAAAAAGCATTTTATTTTGAATGTTTAAATGGAATATGTTAGCTTTGTGAAAAGTGCATAGCAAATGTCTTTGCATTGTGTTCAGTAGAAAGGAAATGCACTTTTGTTTTTATTTCTTCAGGGTTGTAGTACATGTTAAGTTTAACTTCTTGGGGTTCTCAATTCAATTTTTGTGTAAATATTTTTATTTCTAACTTGTGATCCCTTGTTCTGTTTTTGGTGAGGGTCTGTCAGTGTGATAGTAATGGCAGGTAACAAAATCGGAAGGGAGGCAGGGAAGAGAGGGGATTGGAGAGAGTGCCCTCCTTTATTTTCTGACCTGGGCCAGAGCATGTCTAACACTGGCCCTTACCCTTGCTTTATAGCTGGTGGGGCTCCCCAAGCATCCATCCTCCAAAGGCAGTCAGAGCTCCCTTCTACCAAGCTCTGCAGTTGGCGACAGCATCTTTGAGTTACTGACAACTAAAGATGCAAGGGGTGCCAGCTTTGGTCGCTTAGGGATGTTGCTGCTGCCTGCCAAGCTTGGTAAAGGGAAGTTCTGGCCACTTTCAGAGGAAGTCTTCAGCTGACAGAGTTTGAGGATCCTCATTAGCTAAAGTATTTATATTCTGAGGTGAAGGTAGGGTGAGGCAGAGAAACTTTTGTGCCACCCACTTTGGGCTCAGGCCCACCCCAAATTGGTTTTCTGGCTACGCCACTGCAATATCAAATCTGATCATATTATGATCACTGTTATCAAGCAGCCCAGCACCATTGCCTCCTTCACCAGCTGCTCCATAAAGCAGTCCTTGATTTCATCAAGGAATTTTACCTCCCTAGCATGCCCTGATGTTACATTTACCCAGTCAATATTGGGATAATTGAAATCACCCATTATTATTGTGTTCCCCAGTTTGTTAGCTTCCCTAATTTCTGATAACATTTCTACATCTGTTGTTCATCCAGGCCAGGAGGACGGTAGTACACTCCTATCACTATCCTTTTCCCCTTTACACATGGAATTTCAATCCATAGGGATTCCAAGATGTGTTTTGTTTCCTGCAGAACTTTCTATTTGATTCAAGGCCCTCCTTAACATACAATGCTACCCCTCCACCAATTTGTCCACTTTATCACCACGATATAATTTGTACCCTAGTATGACAGTGTCCCAAGTCTCAGAGATGTCTATTATATCTAATTTTTCATTTAGTGCAATATATTCTAACTCTTCCATCTTATTTCTTAGGCTTCTGGCGTTCACATATAAACATTTCAAACTGTTTGTTGTTCCTATTTACATCTTGCTCAGCAGATGACAGTGATAATTTGCAACCTTTTGTCTGCTTTTTCTGGTCTTTGCTGAAGCACTAAAGTACTGAAGTACTTAAGCACTGAGACACTATCTTATAGAATACACCTACACCTACACCTCTCCTACTCCTTTACCCCTCTCCTTCTTTACCTACCTATCACTTTTGTTATTCTGTTATATTTAATTTTTATTTTCTCATCAATATCCTGTAATCCATATTACTATGTAAGCTGCATTGAGCCTGCTTTGAGTGGGAAAGCGCGGGGTACAAATGGATTGTAATAATAATAATAATAGCACCTAGTTGCAGTTAGGCACCTAATTGCTGATTACTCCCGTTCGGGCATTTAAAGCCAATTACCCACGTTCGGGCACCTAACTTCCATTTGACTGTCAACTGTTAAGTGCCGAATTGGCATCTAACTTGTGGAATACTATACAGAATTAGGCTGCTAAAGAGCAAATCTGTAAACTGGGCACTTCCATATACACACCCGTTGCCTGCATGACTGTTTAGAATACTAGCATATACACGCAAGGTGAGCATTTGTGTGTACATATTCCAAAATACTACTATAATGCATATTTGTGAGGGGGTGTACACAAGGGTAGGACATAAGCGGGGCCTCCACTTACATGCATATCTTACAGAATATTGTAAGTTACACTCGTCCCTGCTGCATTCAGATGATGACACTTACACCAGCTCTATGGCTGGAGTAGCTACAGGCGTCGAAATGTTCGGTGCACCAATATTGGGCTATGCTTCTATTCTATAGCAGACCCTGGGTGCACAGGTTCCATTATAGAATAGTGCTTCTGCCACACAGTCTTGGGTGACTATGTGGAGGTGCCCAGTTAAAGATTTGTCTTCTTAGAGTTCGATATTCAGTGCGATGTAACCAGCCAGAAATAGCTCCTGGCCAGATTAACTGCCTGTTCAGGCCTAACCAGTCATTTTCAGTGGCACTTAACCAGTTAGCACCACAGAAAATAACCAGTTAGCACTGATCTGCACACTGGCTATTTTGGGGGTGTTTTGGGGGCTGAGTTGGCACTTGGCCAGTGAAGTGCCAATATTCAGCACTTAACCAGCTAGGTTAACCGCATAAATAGGACTGCATCAAAGTCAGTCCTATCTTTATGCAGTAACCCATAGCCAGTTGTGCTGAATACCAAACTTAACTGGTTATGTGTTACTAGGAGTAGCCTAATGGTTAGTGCAGTGGGCTTTGATTCACACCACAGCTCCTTGTGACCTTGGGCAAGTCATTTAACCATCCATTGCCACACCTACAAAAACAAATTAGATTATGAGCCCTCTAGGAATAGAGAAATACCTGCATGTAATGTATACAGCACCACATACGTCTAGTAGCACTATAGAAATGATTAGTAGTAGTGGGTTCCGCAAAACCAGATATTACGTGCAAGAGCACAGCATTGGATATCTGGGAATTACGCCTGAGGCAGTCAGTAAAACGCTAAGCGATGCCGACTGACTATCGACCCTTTAGTGTTCATCACTAAACATATAAACCCTTTTGAACATCGGACCGATACTTTTCAAACCTGTCCAAACTACATTGCTTATAAGTATATATGTGTTAGTAGCGGCTTTTTAAATCACTACGTGCAGCGGTTTAAACATTTACATATGCAAATCAGGTTTTTTACACATGTAAATTACACATTCTTCTCAAATGACCTCCAAAATCTCATTCATTACTGACTCAGCAGGTGGAATAGGATGATACAGAAGTTACCCAAAGTAAAAGAAGCAATGGGCTCATAACCAGGGTCTAAAGAACAACGAGGTAGATATCTCTGTGGTGCCTAGCTCTTTGTTATTCTTTGGCTTTTGATGTAGAAGTACTATAAACATATTATATTGGTGCTATGTAAAGTACAATTCCCAATAACTGAGTCTTTTTTTGTTCTTATTTCTAGGGGAAATGAATTCAGTATGGTTCCCAAACCAGAATGCAAAGCGCTGTACCTGGTCATCTATATCGTTACCATCATCACTGGCTTCCCCAGCAACCTGTTGGCACTCCATGCCTTGATACACAAATTGCGATCCAAGCCTACTCCCAACGCCATTCTCCTCTTCAACCTGACCGTCTCGGACCTCTCTTTCCTAGCTTTCTTGCCCTTCAAAGTAGCTGAGGTCCTGGAGGGCCACTGGTCCTTGCCCTCGTTCCTCTGCCCTCTCAGTGGCCTCTTTTATTTCAGCACTATCTACTCCAGTACTCTGTTTTTGACCGCTGTCAGTGTGGAGCGCTATCTGGGTGTGGCCTTCCCAATCAAGTACAAGATGTACCGGAAACCTGGCTATGCCATAGCTGTTAGTTGCTTCTTATGGCTCTGTTCCTTTGCCCACTGCAGCATCGTCTACATCACAGAGTATCAGTATAGGGAGAATAGCAGCCAGAGGTTCCTCTGCTATGACAACTTCACCAAAGAGCAATTGAAGATCCTTCTTCCCTTCCGCCTGGAGCTTGGGATCACACTCTTCTGCATTCCATTCATTGTGACCACCTACTGCTATTTTAGCTTTGTTAAGATCCTCATCTCCTCACCTCACATCCACCGTGAGAAGAAGCAGAGAGCTGTGGGCCTTGTCCTGGCCACCGTTGCAGTTTTCATCATCTGCTTTGCACCATACAACATCTCCCATGTAGTGGGTTACATCCAGCAGGAGAACCCCAGCTGGAGGGACGAAGCACTACTGTTAAGTACGCTCAATGCCTGCTTGGACCCTATAATCTTCTATTTCTCATCCTCTGCCGTCCAGAACTCCTGCAAAAAGTGCTTGCAAAGGTTGTACATGTGCAACTCCTTTTTGGGTCTGTGTCAATTTTCCAACCAGCAGGCTGCAAAAGAAAACCAGCATCACACAGACAGCAGCCAAGCACACATTTCCAGGCTGTGACTCTTTTTGCTGGACAAGAATTGCCTTTTATTCCATCAATGGCCACCAGAACCACTGGAAACACTGCAGAAAGTAGCCATATTGGCCTGAAGTAAACCAGATTCCTTGCAGGCTGTGACACTTTGTATTAGGCCACCATGAAAATTATCCAGAGATGATATTGGGCATCTCCATTTTAGAAAGGATGTAAAAGTCGGAATTGAGATGCCCAGGTTAGGACATCTCAAGTTTCACTATTATTTTAGGATAGAATCTGCTGACCTAGAGGCTGTTCTAAACTAAAGAAAAAAATAGAAGTTTATGCACTGAATAAGTGCAACACATACATCTATTTTAGAAAAAAAATGTCAAACTTTTGATGGGTTGAAATCCAGCATATACATTACCATAGACAGCGCAGATACAGTACAGTCTCGAATATCTTACCATCCGGCATATCCAGAGCAAACAACAACAGGAAAACACCTCTATGAATGTCCAAAGGCAACAAAAAAGTAGAGGAAACAACAGAAGTATCAGCTCTGGGAGTATTTAAGAAGATCGCACACAAGTGACTGTCCAGGAAAGAACTTTATTGGCACCAAAAATGGACCCAACATGGGACCGTGTTTCGTCGGGACAACCTGTCTGCCTCAAGGGTCGTACAAACACTTCTAGGTATGGGATATGGTAGAAGCATATAATCCTGGTGTGAAAGACACATATGGATGTGAACTGACCATTCGGGTGTTTCAGGGTCTAAATAAACGTCAGTATGTCTAAACAAATCACAAACTTCTGTGATTATGGAGAAATCTCTATAGTGGGAGAAACATCCAGCAGTGCACCAGGATTATATGCTTGTTGGGTCCATTTTTGGTGCCAATAAAGTTCTTTCCTGGACAGTCACCTGTGTGGGATCTTCTTAAATACTCCCAGAGCTGACTTGTTGCCATCCGTCATATCCGACAGACCCCCACCCCCCGCTGATGACTTTGCATTGCCATTAAGAAGTGCGTAGGTTCTCTTCCCGTTTTCCAGCTTCACGCGCTGCTGGCTAGTGTTAATAAACAATACTGTATTTTAAATACAGATACCCTATGCCTGTTTTATATGCATAAAGTATGTTTTCCGTGCATTTTTTAAAGATTTACCTTTTTTTTCCCGTATTATCCAATTTTTCACTTATCTGACAACAGTTCGATCCCATTTACATTGGATAATCAAGACTATACTGTATATAAATATGTATTTTCCTGATAGTGTAAAAAACTGGCATCCCTTGCTAGTTTGGCTTTTATTTTGGGGGGGCGAAGCAAACCACTGGGGGATTATTTATTTTATTTTATTTATTTGTTGCATTTGTACCCCACATTTCCCTACCTATTTACAGGTTCAATGTGGTTTACATATTACCTTGAGGCGTAAGCCGCCTCCGGTGATGAAATAAATACAGAGTGATGTGGTAGAGAATGAGATGTATGTGTTACAGACACATAATAGAATCGAGAGAATAAGAGTTATATAATGTTCGTTGGTTTCGTTGTGTTGCTGAGTCCAGGCACTTAAGTTGGATCAGTAAGGTATGCCTTCTCGAACAGATCGGTCTTTAGTGATTTCCGGAAGTTGAGGTGGTCGTGCGTTGTCTTTTTGGCTTTTGGTAATGTGTTCCATAGTTGCGTGCTTATGTAGGAGAAGCTGGATCTGTGGATTGATTTATACTTGAGTCCTTTGCAGCTGGGGTGATGAAGATTTAGGTATGATCATGATGATCATGATCATGATCATGGTGTTTCTTTTTGGTAGGTCTATAAGGCCAGACATATAACCCGGGGCTTCGCCATAGATAATCTTATGGACCCGGGTGCAGATTTTGAAAGTAATGCGTTCTTTGATTGGGAGCCAGTGCAGTTTTTCTCGTAGCGGTTTGGCGCTGTCGAATCGCGATTTTCCAAATATGAGCCTGGCTGCTGTGTTTTGAGCAGTCTGTAGTTTCTTTATGAGTTGTTCTTTGCATCCTGCATAAAGTCCATTGCAATAGTCAGCTTGGCTTAGCACCATTGATTGAACCAGGTTGCGGAAGGTTGCCCTCGGGAAGAATGGCTTTGCACGTTTAAGTTTCCACATTGAGTGGAACACTTTCTTGATTGTGGAGTTAACTTGGGCCTCAAGTGTAAGGTTTCGGTCGATTGTGACGCCCAGGATTTTCAGGCTAACTGAGATGGGGAGGGCGCAATCTGGGGTGACTAAATTTGTGGGTATATTCGTGTTGTATTGGGATGTGAGGATAAGGCAGTGTGTTTTTTCTGTATTGAGCTTTAGTTGGAATGCGTTTGCCCATGAGTTCATGATATGGAGGCCGAAGTTGATTTCGTAGGTGATTTTTGTTAGATCGTGTTTGAACGGGATGTATATTATGGGGGCAACCTCCCATAATCCAACCAGTGGAGTGCTACTGAATCAGAGCAGTTTGCCAAAACCTAAATGTGCTTGGTAGTAGGTGTGAATCCTGACATTCATCTCTTAGGAGTCTAGAGCTGTACCAAATAGCATATTTTACTACTCGGCCAAATACGAATAATAAAAAATATTATTCGGCCGAATATGAATACCAAATACAAATAATGGGCATTGAGCTTTAACATAACAAATAATAAAAGAAGCAACATGAGATCAGAGATCAAGTGTTTATTTCAGTAGGATTTAGCACAGTAGAGGTTCGGATTAGTCATATTCGAATTTAAATCACTATTTGACCAAAGAGAAATAATGTATTTGGGGCACTGTTTAGGGCTGAATCGAATCAAATATGAATATTCAGTGCAGCCCTAGGTAGGACATCAATATTTATTCTGAAATGGGAAACAAATGTGTAACTTCTAGGCACGCCCTAGTCCCACCCACAATATACTCAGACCACACCCCTTTTTCATTTGCATGTAGTTGGGTTTTTGACATGTTTATCCCAGCTTTGTAAAATGGGAACTTAGATATTTATGCAAGTTAATCATTTAAGTACTAGTTTGTGCATGTCTCAAATGCAAATAGCTGTTCTAAAATGGCCACCATAGTGAATGAGTCTGAGAGCTTGTTCTTCCATCCTGGGATTTAATTGAACCTGTTCTGGCATGTCTTTTAATGAAATCTAAAATGTCTGTCTGTTTCTTCACAGCTGGAGTGACAGTCTCACTGGTGGCTACATGGCTTCAGGACATGCCTAATCTAATATACAAAGACAACAATTCTCAAAAGGGACCTTACTGGGTAGCCAAGAAATTTGACTAAATCCCCTGGGGTGGACATTTCACCCTTCAGAGTGGTTCAAGTGCATATGGATGTTCAAATTGCACATACTTTAAGGCAGGGCCAAAAAGGTATTCCCAGGGAATCAAAAGACATTTGTGCAATTCCATTTTTAAATGGATGTGCATTGCTTCACTCTTGTTCTGCAGAGGCAAAGTGTGGGACATGTACCTTTTAGTGACTTTTCAGAGGGAAGCTATCTGGGCTAATTCCCCTTGCAAATTCTCTACACATCGCACACATATTTACCTTGCTGAAGACAGGTTTGTGAAAATCAACCTCCAAAATGTAAAGTTTAAAAAAAAAAAGATTATTATAAAAGAATCTAGTGGCAATGAAAACATCGAGAAGCCTGAAGACTGGCAGTTCTACTGAGTCAATATTTTTCCAAGAGACAGCAGTTTTTAAATAGAAGATTTTCAGCACATGCCCCCTACCTTCCTGCCTCACTTTGAACTCCATCCACTGTCTCTCCCTCCCCCCCCCTCCAAGCAACTTGATCCTGTAAAAAAACTAACTGTACAATGTATTTTTAAATATCAGGGCCGGTCAAACCCAGTAAGCGGGGTAAGCACCGCAGGGGGGCGCCTGCCTTCAAGGGAACTGCTGCGGTGCCATATCGCGCCGCCCTTGGGGGTTTAAATCTTTAATTTGCCTCCGTCCCAGCAGCTGCGTCATTTGAAAGCACTGCCCATCTCTAGCCTTCCCTCCCTTCGTGAGTTCGTTCCGCAGAGTCCCGCCTTCTGATGTCATTTCCTGAAGGGCGGGACTCTGAGGGAACGAACTCATGAAGAGAGGGAAGCCTAGAGACAGGCAGGGCTTTGAAATGACGCAGCCGCTGGGACGGAGGTAAATTAAAAAAGACTTAAACCACGCAGGGTGGCAAGAAGAAAAAGGGGGATGTTGGGGGGAGAAGAGGGCGGGCAGGTGGCCATAAATGGGAGGGGAATGGGGCGGAGAATCGCTGGACAGGGGCAGGGTGGGAGAAAAGAGAAAGGAGATGCTGGGGGGCACCAACATAGTCTGCAGGGGGGCACCAGAGACCCTAGGACCGGCCCTGCTAATCTATCACCCACTCAGAGCTACTTAAATCACTTACCCTCCTCCCTGCACAGCTGAGCCCATCTCCAGAGCAGCCCAGAGCTCAGTTTCTACTCTGCTGGCACTACAAACATGTTTAAAATCTCACCAGCCAAGACTTCCTGGTGCTCATCTCAGAAGAACAGCAGCAGCAGCAGCAGGAAGTGCTACAGATTTGCAGAGAAGAGAATAAATGATGGCTGCCATTCTCCAGTGCTCCTGTGCTCTGTTTTCCAAGTCTCTTGCGTTGGGTGAGAGTTTTGTATATAATGAACCTAACTAGGCCCTGTTTCCACTCTTGCATGGGATAGCAGCAGATGGACTTCCAAAGCAGGAGCCTCCTGCATAGTGATGGAGACTTGCTAGGTTTGACTTCCCTTGATAGTCATGTCTATACAGAGTTGTCAGTCACTCCTGGCTTTCCCCATTGCACTGACAGACATTCAATTCAAGCAAAGAGGAGCTACAAATCCATGAACGTAATGGAGTAAAATCAGGAACGGCTTAGTCTGCCTTATGACATGGAGGTTGCTGATAGCAGTGGCATAGCCACAGGTGGGCCTGGGTGGGCCTGGGTGGGCCAGGGCCCACCCACTTAGGACTCAGGCCCACCCAACAGTAGCACATGTTTAGCGGTAGCTGGTGGGGATCCCAATCTCTGCCAGCTGATGGTAATGAAAACGCTGTTCTCCATGATAATGGCACCTGCACATTCTCAGTTTTTAGCGCATGCTTGCTACAGACTGCCAAGGTGGAAAGAAATGTTATCCCACCAGCTGAGATTTTTTTTTTGGTGGTGGGGGAGAACACTTGGTGCCCACCCACTTCTTGCCTAGGCCCACCCAAAATCTGTTGTCTGGCTACGCCCCTGGCTGGTAGCCCTGTGTGTATGCTGGAAGGCAAATGTAAAGCAGTTATTAAGAAGCACAATGCTTCAACTCACTCACTCCCCATTATATTTACCAACAGAATTCCTGCACTAAATAAAACCGAAATCCTGTCTAGGATTTGCAATTTCCAACACCAATGCCGTCATCTGTTGGCTCCCATTTTTTTAATAGGCTGAGCCAGCCCTGGTTTTACCTCCATTGCATGCAAACAACTGTAGGTTCACATTTCTTTGGGAAATCAGAACTGCCTCTCCATTCATGCAATAAAGCAAAGATACTTATCTGTAGCAGGTATTCTTCAAGGACAGCAGGCCTTATATTCTCTGATATGGGTAACGCAACCCGCGTTGCCTAGTCCGGAGCTTATATCAAGCTAAAAAGAGCTTTGTGGAGCAAGAGACTCGCTCCACTGCGCATGTGCAAGTGCCTTTCCACCTGCTGTGAGTGCGTGGAACTTGCAGTACAATACTATAGAATATGAAAACAAAAACAGGAGACAACTCCAAGGGGAGGTAGGAGGGTTGTGAGAATATAAGGCCTGCTGTCCTTCGAAAATACCTGCTACATGTATCTTCATTTTCTCTGAGGACAAGCAAGCTTATTATTCTCACATGTGGGGAATCCCTAGCAAACAGTCTCACCAAAAACCAGAACCATTGGTCAATTGGGCCTCACAACGGAGAGGACAGAACACAGATCAACCTGAAAACTATATACAGACTGAGTGACAATGCAGCCTGCTGATCCTGGAACAGAACAAAATGGGCCTAGGAGGGTGCAGTTGGATTCTAGACCCCAAACATAGTAAGTGACCTCAGAAAAAGACCTGAATGATCCATCCAGTCTGCCCAACAGTTACATTCATTATCAATTCAAGATTTAAATCAACATATTATATATTTGATCATGGTCTTTCTTTGGTGTTTCTGGGACATTGGTTACCTGGTGTGACATTTCAAACCCAACAACTTCTGTTTTTGAAAACTCAGTCCTGGTGTCTGGTCGTGATTGTGCTGTGCGCTCTTGTGCTCCAACGCTGTCTGCCCAATCTGACTGTCGAGTGAGATGTGAATGTATGGGCTGAAGACCACATTGCAGCTTTGCAAATTTCTTCAATGGAGGCTGACCACAAGTGGGCCACTGACACAGCCATGGCTCTGACATTGTGGGCTTTGACATGACCCTCCGGGGTCAGTCTTGTTTGGGCATAAGTGAAAGAAATGCAATCTGCCAGCCAATTAGAAACTGTACATTTCCCGATTGCAACCCCCATCCTGTTGAGATCAAAAGAAACAAAAAGTTGGGCAGAATGTCTGTGGGACTTAGTCCACTGCAAGTAAAAGGTCAATGCTCGCTTGTAGTCCAAGGTGTGCAAGGTGCTCTCACCAGGATGGGCATGAGGTCAGGGAAAGAATGTTGGCAAGACAATTGACTGGTTCAGATGGAATTCCGACACCATCTTAGGCAGGAACTTAGGGTGCGTGCAGAAGACTACTCTGTTGTGATGAAATCTAGTATAAGGTGCATCCACTAGTAAGGCCTGAAGCTCACTGACCCTATGTGCTGAAGTAAAAGCCACTAAGAATATGACCTTTCAGGTCAACTACTTCAGATGACAGGAATCCAGTGGTTCAAAAGGAGCTTTCATCTGGGTGTGAACAAAGTTGAGGTCCCATGACACAGGTGGAGGTTTGACAGGGGGCTTTGACAAAAGCAAACCTCTCATGAAGCGAACAGCTAGAGGCTGTCCAGAGATGGGCTTACCCTCTACACTTTGATGATAAACACTAATCGCACTGAGGTGAACACTTAGAGTTGGTCTTAAGACCAGACTTGGAAAGGTGTAGAAGGTGTTCAAGCAAAGTCTGTGTAGGGCAGGAAATGGGATCTAGGACCCCGCCCTCACACCAAATGGCATACCTCCTCCATTTAAGAGTAACATCTCTTAGTGGAATCTTTCCTGGAAGCCAGCAAGACCCGGGAAACAACCCGGGAGACAATTCTAGGCTCTCGACATCCAGGCCGTGAGGGCCAGGCACTGGAGTTTGGGATCCCTCATTCTGCATGATGGGGGTCAGAAAACACTCCAGTCTCCACAATTCTTTGGAAGATAACTCCAGAAGAAGAGGAAAACAGATCTACCTGGGCCAGTAAGGAGTGATCAGAATCATGGTCCCGTAGTCTTGAGTTTCAGCAAAGTCTTCCCCATGAGAGGAATGGGAGGATACACATACAGAAGACTGGTTCCCCGATGCAGGAGGAAGGCATCTGATGCAAGTCTGTCGTGGGCCTGAAACCTGGAACAGAACTGAGGGATTTTGTGATTGACCTGAGTGGCAAAGAGATTCACAGAGGGGGTGCCTCATGCTCAGAAGATCTCTATGGCAATGCCCATGTTGAGGGACCACTCATGTGTTTGCATGATCCTGCTCAGTCAGTCAGCAAGGCTGTTGGCTTTCCCACCAGATAAGTGGTGCGAGAGAGCATACCACACTGGACAACCTAATGCCACATCCAAAAGGCCTCCTGACACAGAGAGCATGATCCGGTGCCCCCCTGCTTTGGTGTAAAACATCGCAACCTGATTGTAGGTTTGAATGAGTACAATTTGGTGAGGCAGCCAATCTCTGAAAGCCTTTAGAGCATTACAAATAGCCCAAAGCTCCAGGAGATTGATCTGGAGATCTGATTCCTGGGTAGACCAAGCACCTTGAGTGTGAAGTCCATCTACATAAGCTCTCCACCCCAGGTGAGATGCATCCGTCATCAGCACTTTTTGTGGCTGCAAAATGTGGAATGGGAGTCCCAGAGTCAAATAGTATCGAATGGTCCATCACAACAGGGAGTGCACAAGCTCCGGGAAACTCAGAAGACATCCTCCAGATGCCCCATGGCTTGGCACAACTGAAAAGCTAGGGTCCATTGGGTAGTTCTCATGTGAAGACATGTCATGGGCATCAGACTGTGGACACCACGTTGCCCAACAACCTCAACATCTGCCGAGCCATGACCTGCTAAGAGCTTTGAACCCAAGAAGCCAGTGTGACTGGAGTGTCCTCTCTTGGTCTTGGGAGAAAGGCTCGAACCTGCTGTGTATCGAGCATGGCTCCAATGAATTCCAAATGCTGGACAGGGTGCAGATGGGACTCGGGGTAGTTTAAAATGAATCCTAGTGTCTCGAGCACTCGAATAGTTCTCTGCATGGACTCCCGAGCACCGTCCTTCAACATGCTCTTCACCAGTCAATCATCCAGATAAGGAAACACGTGGACTCCCAGTCTATGTAGCGATGCTGCAACTACCGCTAGACATTTAGTAAAAACCCTGGGAGCTTACGTGAGGCCAAAAGGCAACATGCGCTACTGGAAGTGCTGCGTTCCGAGACGAAATCGCAGATACTTCCTGTGAGCTGGAAGTATTGGGATGTCTGTGTAAGCATCCTTCAAGTCCAGAGAGCATAGTCAATCATGTTCCTGAATCATGAAGAGAAGGGTGCCCAGGGAAACCATCCTGAACTTTTCTTTGACCAGAAATCTGTTCAGGGTCCTTAGGTCTAGGATGGGATGCATCTCCCTATCTTCTTTTGTACAAGGAAATACGTGGAATACAATCCCCGCCCTTCCTTCCCTGGTGGAATGGGCTTGACTGCATGGGTCTTCAGAAGGGGTTAGAGTTCCTCTGCAAGTACCTGCTTGTGCTGAGAGCTGAAGTGATGAGCTCTCGGTGGGCAATTTGGTGGTCTTTGTCGCCAATGCAGGGCATAACTGAAATGGACTATTTGAAGAACCCATCAGTCAGAGGTTACAAGGAGCCAATTTTTTTGAAAAAACTTCAGCCTCCCCCCGACCAGCAAGTAGTCTGGTATGGTCACTTTTAATGCGGCTATGCTATGCTGGAGCCAGTCAAAAGTTCGCCCCTTGCTATGACTGGAGAGCTACTGGGGCCTTAGGTGCACACTGTTGATGTGAGCAAATGCACTGGGGGTGAGCCTGTTGAGGCAGGCAAGAGGAGATGGTGTACCTACATCTCTGTGAATAGTAGGCTCCCCTTCCCAATGTGCCAAAAGACCTCCTAGAGGAGGAAGCAGATGCAGAAGGCACCTGGCGGGAGAAAGAATGGATGTTATCTGTATGTTTCTTGATTTGGTCAGCAACCTCCTTCACCTTCTCTCCAAAACTGTTATCCTCCCAGCACGGGGCATCAGCCAACCTCTGTTGAACCACTGGTTCCAAGTCAGAGACACGCAGCCATGAGAGTCTATGCATCACCCTTACTTTGAGCAGAGATCCTGGAAGCCACATCAAAAGTGTACTTGGCGCCCCTGGCCTAGAAATTACGCCTTCTGCTGCTTGGCCAACTGGCAAAGTGATTTGGCCTACTGCAGAGGGAGAGTGTCTGCCAAATCTAGCAGCTTGCACAACGAGTCCCACAAGTACATGCTTGTGAAGAGCTGGTAAGATTGAATACAGACTAGATGATGTTCAAATATTAAACGTTTATTAAAACATTCAAGAACTCGACACAAGTTGTGTTTTGGCCACAACAATCTGCCTCAGGAGTCTGCTGTAGGATGTCACTAAATGTGCTAGCTTTCCAAACAAGCATCAATAATAACACATTTCATGCAAAATGAAGTGTCTGGATTGGAACAGTTGCGTTCTCATTCGAATCTTGTTTACCCTGTTCAAATGAGAATGTGACTGTTCAAAGCCAGCAACTTCACTTTCCATGAAGTATGTTATTATTGATGTTTGCTTGGAAATCTAGCACATTTAGCGATATCCTATAGCAGACTCCTGAGACAGGCCATTGTGGCCAAAACACGAGTCATGTTAAGCAGGGCCGTGCCTAGGGTCTCTGGTGCTCCCCTGCATACTATCAGTTGGCGCCCCCCCCCCCCCCCCCCCACCCCGTGTGGCATCTCCTTTCTCTCTTCTCCCACCCTGCCCCCCTTTTTAGCCCATTACCATAAATGGTGAATGACAAGTTGAAGAACAGCAGGCAGAGGGAGCACAAGATGTACCCTGCATGCAACATATTTTCGGATATGTGGCTAATAAGTCAATACAAATAAATGTCTAGCTTGATGATGATGGCTGCCTTGGAAGCCTGAAATCCCCCAGAAATGGGGAGGAAAGTTATTCTGTGTGCCTGAGGGTTCCACACAGCCTTCAGAGGCAACTCTTTGCCAGCTTTGGGAAACAGGAGTGCTAGCTTGTAAATATTTAAAAAGGATCGCAGGAGGCCTTAATACTGATTCAGAGTGTGCAGGAAACAGCAGGAAACAAAGACCAAGCTTCTCAAGGAAAGTAGCTGGATAGAGTATAAGCCTTCCTTCTGGGATTCTACATATAGGTCTGATTTCAAATGGAAATCAGTGTTACACTTTAGGCTGTAATGGCTCTGGCAGTTTGCTTTTAACGACATAAGCTGCACTTTTCACACCTGACACAAGGTGTTCGTAGCAAGGCTATAAACAATAAAGATGGCAGGAAAGTGCCACACTACCGAGGATATATCCCTGGGCTGAGCCACAGAGTATGACCACCTGCAGCAGTTCTCTGCAGGTCACTCTTTTTTTTTTTTTTGTTCTTTGTATTCCACCATCGGATCTTACTTACCCTGGTCTTTATTAACATATGGACTTCCTCTGCCCTTAAGAGTGCTTATAAAAGATGTTACAGTAAAAGGATTTGAATGTAGCTGTGTGAACGCAGTAGCTCTCAGTAAATAAACTTCCAGACCCACGGCAACACCCGGTCCTCCTGCGATCCAAATAACTACTTGACGGCGTCGAAGAGCTGGGCGGTGCCAAAGTCAGAGCCGATGAGCGCTGTGCGCGGGAAGGCAGCAGCGCATGCGCATGGGCGCCGACGCGCCGATGCGCCAACGCGGTACGGCACTAGTAAGTTTTTTTTTTTTAAATCAACACTCGACTGGCAGCGCCGCGGCCAGCACGGCGCCCTTGAAGGCAGGCGCCCTCCTGCCGTGCTTACCCCGCTTACCGGGTTTGCACGGCCCTGATGTTAAGTCCTTGAATATTTCAATAAACTTAATATTTTGGACATCATCTACTCCCTATCTTTTGTCACCGTCACTGTGTTGGACGCATTCTGTAATTGTGAGTGGTCCTGTTCTTCTATTTTCTTTGTTAAGATTGAATACAGGACCTGAGCATAGAAGCCTGAAACATCTTACGCCCAAAAGAGTCCAAAGTTTTACCTTCCCTGCCCAGGGGCGCCAAAGCATAGTCTCTAGAACTCTTGGCCTTTTTGAGGGCAGATTCAACCACCAGGAAATGATGAGGCAGCTGAGGCTTATCAAACCTAGGGGTACTGTGAATCCTATACATGGAGGGGCATAATCAAAAGGGGTGCCCAAGTTTTCCTGAGGATGTCCTCGCAGGACGTCCCAGCGAAGGGGTGGGGAAACCCGTATTATCGAAACAAGATTGGTGTCCATTTTTCGTTTCAATAATACAATCGGGGACGCCCAAATCGCAAAATTTAGGTCAACCTTAGAGATGGTCGTCCCCGATTTTCAGCGATAATGGAAACCAAGGACGCCCATCTCAGAAACGACCAAATCCAAGCTCTTTGGTCGTGGTAGGAGCCAGCATTCGTAGTGCACTGGTCCCCCTGACATGCCAGGACACCAACTGGGCACCCTAGGGGGCAATGCAGTGGACTTCAGAAATTGCTCCCAGGTGCATAGCTCCCTTACCTTGTGTGCTGAGCCCCCCCCCCCCAAAACCTACTCCCCACAACTGTACACCACTACCATAGCCCTTACGGGTGAAGGGGGGCCTCTACATGTGGGTACAGTGGGTTTTTGGTGGGTTTTGAAGGGCTCACATTTACCACCACAAGTGTAACAGATTGGGGTGGGATGGGCCTGGGTCCACCTGCCTGAAGTGCACTGCACCCACTAAAACTCCAGGGACCTGCATACTGCTGTCATGGAGCTGGGTATGACATTTGCGGCTGGCATAGAGGCTGGAAAAAATGTTTTTTTAAATGTATTTTGAGGGTGGGAGGGGGTTAGTGACCACTGGGGGAGTAAGGGGAGGTCATCCCCGATTCCCTCCGGTGGTCATCTGGTCATTTAGGGCACCTTTTTGTGGCTTGGTCATAAGAAAAAAAGGACCAGGTAAAGTCATCCAAGTGTTCATCAGGGATGCCCTTCTTTTTTCCATTATCGGTCGAGGACACCCATGTGTTAAGAACGCCACAGTCCCACCTTCTCTATGCCTCCGACAAGCCCCCGTGAACTTTGGTCGTCCCTGCGATGGAAAGCAGTTGAGGACGCCCAAAATCGACTTTCAATTATGCCAATTTAGGCGACCCTGTGAGAAGGACACCCATCTTGCGATTTGTGTCGAAAGATGGGCATCCTTCTCTTTCGAAAATAAGCCTGATGGTGTCAATTTTCATGGGAAGTACCGGGACAACAGAGGGGACTCCCAATTCCACATGAGAACATCCTGCAATATCTCATGAAGCAGGACTGTGACAACCTCTCTAGGAGGAGACTCATAGTCCAAGACCTTGAGCATCTTGGCCCTGGGCTCGTCCTCCATCTCCAAAGTAAATGGAATGGCAGCTGCCATTTCCTTTACAAAAGAGGGAAAGGAAAGGCTCTCTGGAGAAGTATTGAGGGTCATCATCTGACTCCCAAGAGCACTCCTCATTGGTATCAGCCAAAACCTCCTCTGGAGAAGGCTGAGACTGAGCCTGCCTTGACCTAGAGAAGCCATGTCCCCAAGATGGATGTTAAGAAGTTGGCTCCCGCATCAACTCTTGAAAAGCTTCCTCCACAGATGTCGAGGGAGAGCTGGCTTGGGCGGCAGTCAACGCTGGGGTCACACGTGACTCTGGCATCAGAGGCCTCACCGCAGGCTGAGGGCTATGTGGCAGGCGCAAGCACCCTCAATACTGATGCACTCTGTTGAATAAAGCCAGCCAGTAGTTCAAGGAGCAAGGCCCGGATGCTCTCATCGAGAGATGACACCAGGAAAGGCTGGGCCATCAGCTCAGAGACAGTCTGCAGAACTGCTTGGGTTGAGACAGAAGGCTGGTCTTGGCTGCATGGAGTCCTCCGCACCAGCAACTTTAATATGGAGGAAGAGCCATTCTCCCAGCACCAACACTTCTCAGGTGCCGAATCCTTCGGCACCCCAGAGCTTCCGGCAACATGTGTCGAGGGAAATCAATGCCAATGCATCTTGGACTTTGCCCAAAGCCGGTCATTGAGGCTCCTTGGTGCCAAAAGGGTGACATCAAATCCTCCCTTCACCTCGGGGACGGGTCCGAAGCAGGTTGGTCCCAGTGGCTCTGCACTGCAGTCAGTGATGAGGCAGGTAGAGACCTACTTGATGCACAATTGCTCCCAGTGTCAACAGGTCTTCTCACATTGAGCCTATCTGGCCAACTGAGTCCTTTTCTTCATGCAAAGACACAGGACACAGTTGTAAGGGCTATGATCAGGCCCCAAACACTGAAGACACCAAGAATGGGTGTCCTTACCAGAGATGGTTATATTGTACCTGGAACAGTGCTTAAAGCCACTGGGAATCTTCATGGACATGGAAGGAAAATCTTCCATGGCCAAATCAAATGACTCAATTGTGCCAAAAATAGGGGCAAAGCACCAGAGAAAAAAAGGGAAGGGGAACCCGACAGAAGTCAAAGCCTAAATGCAGCCTAGAAACATGGAAAAAGAAAGGAAACTTAAAAGAGGGGAAAAATGACTACAAAAATAAGGGAAAGAAAAAGAAAGTACCTGAACACGGGAAACAAGGGGAAAATGCATTGAAAAACGCCAAAAAGCATTCAAAAAGCTCTTTGCAAACTAGGCATCCACTCCCCACCGCAGTAAAAAAAGAACTACAGGTACCGTGCTTTCACAGCAGGTGGGAAGGCATTCTTGCATGCGCAGTGGAGTGCTCCACAAAGCTCTTTTTAGCTTGATATGAGCGCCAGACTGGGCAACGCGGGTCATGTTACCCACATGTGAGAATATAAGGCCTGCTTGTCCTCGGAGAAAGCGTATTCTAGACTGGGTCAAACTGTCAGGAGAATAATGGACAAATAAATCCGCAGTTAAGCTGAGAACTTGAACGCCCCATGGGAGAACACAGGTATAGAAGAAAGTGGGATGTTTGACCACGGCAATACAAGACCTGGAGAGATGGATCTTAAAAATACTTGTTTATTGATGAAAAAAAGACTCGAGACAACCGCTGTGTTTCGGCCATTAGGCCTGCATCAGGAAGCAACATACGGACAATCCATTTGTCTGCGAGCAAGTTCCTTCGTAAAAGGTCTTTTTAAAGACCCACTTCATAGATCAACACATTACATGTCTCCTAACGCACGCATCAGCTGGTTTCTGGTGTTTGAGACCCACTCTACGGAACACTGTCAAGCGAGACTCCTGATGCAGGCCTAACGGCCGAAACACAACGGTTGTGTCGAGTCTTTTTTTCATCAATAAACAAGTATTTTTAAGATCCATCTCTCCAGGTCTTGAATTGCCGTGGTCAAACATCCCACTTTCTTCTATACAGGAGAATAATGGAGCCAGCTGGCAATTTTCCTCTTTGCACTGACCAGAGATCCTATAACAGCCTCCTCCAGTGATCCAATTGTAGTTTCTCTGTCATTCTGTAGTGAGGAGGTCTGGTAGGCATTTTCTGGAAAAACCTAAAAGTTTTGCAGGTAGTGAGAACTTGACATTGGAAGGCAGGTCCCAGATATATCATGACAGGGTAGGCGCATATTTGTAGTTCAGTTCCTTTTTGAGCACTGAGGTCTTTAGCCCCTCATTAATACTCAGAGGAACTGCATGTTGGCTAATGAAACAACACCCATCAGAGAAAAGTGTCTGTCTCTCAGTCTAATAAGCTGTCTGTGTAGCTCTTGTGTCTAACTCCTTGAGTAGCCTCCCTTCCTGTCAGTCAGTGTCCCTTATATAGTGCTAATCGTATCACATGTGTAACAGTTCTCTGATTGGATGAGCTGGGTAGACAAAGACTGTTGGCATGAAGTGTGCATGTGGAAAGTGGCTTTGGTCCACTAGGATCACTGAGCTAACCAAATAGTAATTGTCATTAGCTGGGCACAGGAATGCCTGTGCGGATGTTATAATGAGGCCCCTGGTCTTGGTGATGGTCCTCCTTATCAGAGCTGGTACAGCTAGTGCCTCAAGAGATGCTCAGCTAAGATTACCATATACCAGTATCAGTATAAATCTTATTCCTGCAGCTTCACACCAGAGATAGAACCCACAGATGTCCCTTGGAATGTCAGTGTCTAATGCTGCAGGAAGTCTTGTAAAAGTAATGACAGTTGTCCTAAAAAGATGTCTCCTGGCCTAGTCAGTTTGGTTCATAGGCCTCAGTTAGGCCATGCAGACCTTATGCATACAAACAGGTATAATGTTTATAAGAGGGGACTATCCTTGACAAAACTGCTTGATGGCGAAACATGTGCCGTGTTGGATTGAAAAACCCTCTGAAGCTGACATTACTTTGTGGAAAAAGCTAAGTACATTTTTCATTGAATTATAAGTTTAAAGGGTAATAAAACAAAAATCAAAATAAATATAATGTAAGAATAGTTATTACGAAAAATTTATATGGACCAGTGATGATATGGGAAATTTTCTAAGCAACATTTGAACGGACTGATTGCAGCTTTATTGCTTTCTACAGCAAATCAATGTGAAATAATATTTCCAAGCAGGTAGAGTTTTTTCTATATTTAGTACAGACAGGTATGGGGCTTAGTATATCCCACTACACTACAGACCACTTACAGTTGTCCATTGAGGTTTGATACTCTGTTGATGACAAATTAAGTGGACCCAGTATGTCCCTCCATGATGAGTAGGCTCAGAGGAGTTTACCATGTGGCTCACTGACCCCCCCCCCCCCCCCCCCCATCTCTCTTCATACAGTTTGACAAGTCCGTAATTCCTTATTTGTTCAACAGACCGACTTATAAGTAACCTAATATGGCAGTGAAGCCAGGGTTCAAATCCAACATTCCTTGTGAGCTTGGGCAAGTCATATAACCCTCCATTATCACAGGTACAGACTTTAGAGGCTACTTCAGCACATAACGTTGTGGGCACAGAAGAGGTTTTGTGCACGAGGTAACCCTGCACAAAGCCTTTTTAGAGAGAGATTGGTGCACAGCATATTTAAACCTATAGAGTTAATTAGCTATTTCATACCAATGCAGAGATGAGTGCACTTAAAGCCTGGGGGCAATGGGCTGCGCTGTAATGGCTTAGGTTGAGGGTCAATTGAGGTGAAGTGTGACATACAACCTCAAATGATCCAAAATCTATAGTGGTCTAGTGGACCCCCCTCCCCCAACACACAAATCCCTGGTGGTCTAGTGGATCCCCCTTCTTTACACTGGATCCCACATGCAAAAAATAAATCCCTCGTAGCCTATGGGGGGGGGGGCAGAGGAGTGGCCTAATGGTTAAAGCTGCAGGCTGGGAACCAATGGGCCCAGATCCAAATCTTTTTGTGGCACCTTGAGGCCTTTGGCAAGCCACTTAATCCCCCATTGCCTCAACAGCCAGGGGTGGCACTGGCAACCTCACCCCCATTGAAACCATCACACTTGTGGCAGTCTCATGAGCCACTCAGCTCATTGCTTGTGAGCAGCAGGGACAAAAAAATAAATCTCTGCTAGTCTAGTGGATCCCTGGACCCTCCTCCACTCACCTCCAAAAACCGCAAGGCAGAAGCAATACCCACTCACTCCTGCCTCCTGCACCACCATCATCCAAAATGGCAACAATCCTAGACTGCCAGGGCTTGTGTGTCACGAAACGAGGGGTCCACTAGACAACCAGGGATTTATTTATGGGATGTCAGCAGGAGAGGGGACATGGAGTCTGGTGGGCTGTTTTTTGGGTTTTGTTGTTTTTGTTTTTTTTCTCCCCCTTCCAGTCAGGGTGTGAGCCAATCCCTGGTCACACACTAGAAGAAAGGGAGGCATTTGCAACAGAGATGCATCTTACTGCAGACTGTTTTTTCCTGACAGCACACAATTTTTAATGCAGCAGTAATCATTGCATTGTGGGTACTAAAATTTTGCATTAGGCTCAAACAGTTCTAATGCAAGCTTACTGCATTGGCCCTCTGAGGATGAGGATATATGTAGTATACCTGAATGTAACCCACCTTGAGCTGCTATTGAAAAGGTGTGAGCTCAATCCATATTCCCTTCCCCTTCCCTGTGCGGTTCAGCACAGTTCATTATTTTCTTGCAGGTAGAAACGCATCTTGTGTGTGTTAATTGTGGCTTGGTGTCCCTCCAGAAGCAGGTTTGGAAGCACTGCTGTTCAAAAGGCTCAGTTCTATTCCAGGCAGCTCCTGCTGGGCCCTGGAGCATTAAGAGTGATTGCTCAGCAGCCTTGGTAAATGTCATAGTGCAGAAAGAATACTGATTCAGAAATGGCATTAAAGGAATCTCATTAGCTCCCAGTCTTTCTGAGGAGGACAATGTCATAGGTTTGGCATGCCCTCACCATGGTGGTAAGTACCTCACTCATAAACTAGAGTATATATAAAGTACAATCTCATAAAACACTGTGCATACCATAAGATCAATTGTTTTATTTATGAAGCAAGTCTCCACTTTGGAAGCAGTTTCTTTCTTTCTTTCTTTCTTATGGCTATAGAAAATATAGATGAATGGCTTTGGGGTGCATCATGTCCATGCATCTGTCTATTAGTGACCTCCTATCACAGGCAAACACAATGACCATTGTAAGACTGAGATCATTCTCCATAAACCCTGCAGTTTAGCAGTGAGGTTCATTATTAGAGAGTGACACGGGGACGGGGACCTGCGGTAACGGCGGGGATAGGGACGGGGACAGAGCTCGCAGAGACAGGGCGGGGGACAGGGCCACAGTGATGGGACGGGGACAGATCCCACGGGGATGGGGACAGAGCCCACAGGGACAGGAACAAACTTTGTCCCCGTGTCATTTTCTACTTTGAAGTCTGTTAATGAACTGGACAGTTATTTCTGTTTGAGTGATGCCTACGACAATATTTTGAATTTTTGGAAAAACGAGCAAACATGCTGGCTACAACTAGCAAAATTTCTATGGGGGATGCTGTATATCCTGCTACCAGCACATCTTCTAAGAAGACATCTTCTATTGAAGGAAGGATTCTGGAAAGCAGGAGAGATAGATTGTTGATGACTTCTTATTCATCCACAGATTAAAAAATCATAACAGTGCTTCATAGGACATATTTCTCCCCTCTAGGGCATACAGAATGGGTTGTATTTTGTACCCCTGGACATTTTAACAGGGTGGATTAGGATTCCTTGGGGTAGAAGAATGGTGGTGAGGAGGAGGGTTACTATAGCTGCTCATTGTTAGTATTGTTTTCTATTTGTAATTTATACACAACAGTTGCACAGCATAGTTTTCCTTTTCATACATTTTGATTTAAATATAAAATCATAAGTGTTTGAGGCTTCTGCAGATGAGGACAGAATCCCTGGGGATGGGGACAGGGACAGAACCTGCAGGGACAGCGTGGGGATGGAGACAGGGCCTGCACGGACAGGATGGGGACGGAAACAGAACCCATGGGGACAGGGACAAACTTTGTCCCTGTGTCATTCTCTATTCATTATATATATTACTGGGGATAAATATTTAAACTAGAAGAACAGATCCCAAAACTATATCACAAAAAACGTTCTTCCTTTAAAATATTTAATTTCTTTTATTACAATACATATATCACATAAAACCACTTATGCTGTGTAAGTTCCGGAACTTGCCCAGTCACACCCTTCACTTCACCACCCATTCACATAAACCTTGTGTGGGCACATTTCTATATATCCATAATCTGTGTACATGCTCCCCAATTGTTGTTTCCTCAATTTCAAATCTTCCACTTGTGTCTTAGATATCGTCCTTAAAGGTTCAAATTATAGTCCTTTTAAATCATAAAAATCTTCTAAATCACATCAAGCAGGAGCACAGTGTTCACAACAAAGTCTCTCCAGCACTCTTCTTGGAGTAGTGTTAGTTCAGCAGAGTGAATCAGTGCAGTGTGTCAAGGGCTTCCTGGAATTTACATACTGTTTCCAGACTTTAAGCACCTTCTAACTCTTCACACCTTCTCTCTTTTGTTCCTCGATGCGAGACCGCATTTCGAACACTCCTTCTTCAGGAGGAACATTTCCCTATACCAAAAACAGTACATAGTTTATCTATAACATTTCCCTACTTTCATTCCTATCTATCTCTTTTAACCTGATTTAGATTGAATAAGTTTGTATAGGGGGGGTTAAAAGAGATAGATAGGAATGAAAGTAGGGAAATGTTATAGATAAACTATGTACTGTTTTTGGTATAGGGAAATGTTCCTCCTGAAGAAGGAGTGTTCGAAATGCGGTCTCGCATCGAGGAACAAAAGAGAGAAGGTGTGAAGAGTTAGAAGGTGCTTAAAGTCTGGAAACAGTATGTAAATTCCAGGAAGCCCTTGACACACTGCACTGATTCACTCTGCTGAACTAACACTACTCCAAGAAGAGTGCTGGAGAGACTTTGTTGTGAACACTGTGCTCCTGCTTGATGTGATTTAGAAGATTTTTATGATTTAAAAGGACTATAATTTGAACCTTTAAGGACGATATCTAAGACACAAGTGGAAGATTTGAAATTGAGGAAACAACAATTGGGGAGCATGTACACAGATTATGGATATATAGAAATGTGCCCACACAAGGTTTATGTGAATGGGTGGTGAAGTGAAGGGTGTGACTGGGCAAGTTCCGGAACTTACACAGCATAAGTGGTTTTATGTGATATATGTATTGTAATAAAAGAAATTAAATATTTTAAAGGAAGAACGTTTTTTGTGATATATTCTCTATTCATTACCATCACAGTATGCACAAGCCTAACCAGCTTTGTAGATTATTTTCTCGCCTAAGATTTCAGCCCTATGGGTCAATAATCACATTATGACATGGCACTCAGTGGCATAGCTAAGACTGAATAGGTCCCGGATGGAAAAATTGAGATGGTCCCCTTGTAACTCCATTACTCCCTGGTTAGTGGGAACCGGGGGGGGGGGGGGGGAGAGGATGTACATTTCCAAAAGCTGATATATTACAATTAATAAATTCAGGGACAATTTTTTTTTAATTTCTACCTTTTCTACCTTTATTGCCTGAACATATGAGCAAAGGCTAAACAGGTTAGAGCTCTTCAGCTTGGAAAACAGACAGCTGAGGGGGGATATGATTGAGGTCTACAAAATCCAGACTAATGTAGAATGGGTAAAAATGAATTCTTACAAAAAGTACGAAGACCAGAGGACACTCAATAAAATTACATGGAAATACTTTTAAAACAAATAGGAGGAAATACTTTTTCACTCAAAGAATAGTTAAGCTCTGGAATTCATTGCCAGAGGATGTGGTAACACAGGTTAGCATATCTGGGTTTTAAAAAGGTTTGGACAAATTCCTGGAGGAATACATAGTCTGCTATTCAGATAGACATGAGTGGGGGGGGGGGGGAGGAAGCCACTGCTTGCCCTGGGATTGGTAGCATAGAATGTTAATACTATTTGGGTTTCTGCCAGGTACTTACGACCTGGATTGGCCACTATCGGACGTAGGATACTGGACTAGATGGACAATTGGTCTGACCAATATGGCTATTCTCATGTTCTTATGGTCCTAGTATCTCTGTTTTGCTTTCCTCTGTTTTTTTTCTTTACTATCTCCAAGATCTGTCCTTTTGACATTTCTTCGTTTTGTATATCCAGCAATCATTTTATCTGTATGTACCTATCTGTCCTGAACAGCATTTCCCTTCTTTGTCCCTGTCCCTCTCCTCCCCCCATGTTCAGTATCTCTATGACCTTTACTCTATCTCCCTCTGTGTTCCTATACCTCACCTTGTGTCCGGTATTGCCCCTCAGTGTCCCTGTCCATATATTCGCTCCACAGCCAGCATCTCTTCTGTGTCCCTATCCCTCCCCATGTCCAGCTTCTCTCTTCCCTTCCTCCTGCACCCCACAGACCCTCTGTGGTCTGGCATCTCTCCCTCCCTCTGTTAGTCCAGTGTCTCTCCCCCTCCCCCCAGTCCAGCATCTGTCCCCTCTTCCTCCTCCCCTTTGCTTCAGATCTCTCTCTCTCTCTCTCTCTCTCTCTCTCTCTCTTCCCTCTGCTGCCCCCCTCCCCAAGTCCTCTACTGGAACCAGGATCTCACTAGCCTACTACAAGTACGTATCCAAACGCTAATAATGTGTAATATAGTATTGCCGTAATATGTATGTGTTTCTAAAATTCTTAGATATTAATTAGAGCACCCTCAGATATTCCCACTATCTTGAGCACACAGAATCTTTCTGTTGCTTAGTGGTGTAGCACTTCTTTCATCGGTTTACTCTTTTTATATGTAATGAAACACTGCATAAGTGCTAACGGACTGGTGTGAGTTTTCAAATGGTATACCTTCTAAACCAGCCCTGTGTAAAAACCATCTTAAAATACAAAATGTGTACAATATTAGTGCAAGCCAACCTCAATGTTCATCAATGGCAATACTTATCAAAAAGTCAATAAGCACGTATCTGAATTTTCTTTCATGCTATTACTTCAATGCCTCATCATATATCTGAATAGAATATCTGGCCAATAGTCCTTCCCCTGAACGCGCCCGACTCCGCAGGTTTCAAAATTCTTTCTTCAGGGACTAGGGTTAAGGTGGCCTCCTGCTCTTACTGTTGTTAGAAAGCAAATAGCAAGACACTTCGGATGTTCAATCACGTAGGTTATAAAGGCGCCCGTCTCGTGGTTACACACAGGAAGTTCCTATATTGACATCACTACAAAATAGAAAAACTTTATGTGTTACTGTTTTTTAATTACTATAATATTAAATAATAGAAAAATACCCATTTCCAGATCTTGAATGATATATAATCTCAAGACACTAAATTATAGTGTTCTATTCAATACATTCATTTAATCCTTTAGGGCTAATGGTCTGTAGTTTGAATATCCACCATTGTTCCCGACGGGTTAAACATGAAACCCGATCGGACCCCATGGGAGATACTGGGACATGATCTATAATGAACCACCGTAAATCAATACATTTGTGATTAAATTGTAAATAGTGGGCCACTAGAGGAGCAGTCATCGTTTGAGTTGTTAACCGACTTTTGTGTTCTATCAGTCTGATTTTCATTTGTCTAATAGTATGTCCCACATAAACCACAAGGACACACTATAATATATACCACAAAAGATGACAAACAAGTGGTATTGTGTCTGAATTTATAAATTTGCTATGTTTGAGCATGTGTCCATTCTTTTAAAATTGTAGTTTGGGCGCAAAACTGACAATCCCCACAAGGTTGATGTACTGCTCCATCAACAGACGGACTGATCTGAATCTCTGTGGTGTGTACCAAATTGTCCCTTAAATTACGTTCCTTAAATTAGATCCTGGTTCCAGTAGAGCATTATATTTATTTACCAGAGATTTGTGGATACTTTGTGTATCACCCTCCCCAAGTCCAGCATTTCTCCCCCTCTGCCCCTCCCCCCACTGGACATTTCGGCATTTCTCCTTTCTTGTCCTCTCCCTCTCCTCCACACACACACACACACACACACACACCTGTGTGGGTCCGGCCTCGCTTCAGCTTCCCCATCCCTACTCCGCTGTCAGTCCTCCACATGCTGCTGCAGTCACAGCAGAGGCAGTGCTGAAATCTGCCTCTCTGGCCTGCAGGGCCTTTCCTCTGCCACATCCCGCCTCTCTGATGCAGCTTCCTGTGGGCAGGACACGATAGAGAAAAGGCCCTGCCGGCCAGAAAGGCAGCTTTCAGCACTGCTTCTGCCTTGACTACAGCAGCATGTGGATCACCAGCAGTGGGGCAGGAGTGGGGATGCTGGAGTGAAGCCAAACTAATGAAAGCACGGGGGGGGGGGGGGGGGGGTCAACTTCAGGCAGATCCTACCATTGGACAGCCCTGAGCATTTTGCCAGGCTTGATCAATGGTAGCTACACCCATGTTGGCATTGAATATTGGAGTATGTCACCCATTGCCACAGTTTTCTGGATAACAGTGCTTAATAATAGCCACTGTCTGGATGCTTTATGAATCCACCCTAGCACTATTTGGACAGCACCGAGGCAGGCTTCAATGATTTATAATGCTATTACCCAGATAATTCACATATAATCCCAAACACGTATATCTCATATCCAATATTTTTACCATTCAAAGTAGTGATGTCATATAAACATTAATCAGACATTATATTTTTTTATGTATATATATTTTTTGTCTATATGTATACTTTAGCATGTATACTTTCGGGGATCTTCAGATATCAAGCTCATTTCCACCATACGGGGAATCTTCCCCAATTCCCCAGCGAATTTCTAAGAATTTTTTGATGCAATTAGCTCAGTTGGTGATAGAGAGAAATTATTTCTTTTTTCAACAGCAATTTTTTGAACAAATTCAAGGAGTAGCGATGGGGGCGTCATTAGCCCCTTCCATTGCCACCTTATATTTATCTAAATTTGAAGAACAATTTGTATATAACTTGGAAGAATATCAAAATATTTTAATATGGAAACGTTTCTTGGACGACATCTTTTTTATTTGGAATGGATCTTTACAAATGCTGGAATTATTTATGACTAAGCTTAATTCATATCAACAAAATTTGAAATTTACAGTTAAATATCACATGACAGGTATTGAGTTTTTGGATGTCTGGATATACAAGAAAGATGGTCATCTTCATACTAATTTATATCAAAAACCTATGACACGTAATACTTTGTTACACTTTACCAGCTTCCACCCGTACCATTTGAAAAAAAGCTTACCAGTGAGTCAGATGTTAAGAGCAAGGAGAATATGTTCAGAAGATATGATGTTTGAGATGCAAGCATCAAAAATGGCTGTTCGCTTTCAAGAGAGAGGTTACCCTAAAGCAATTGTTAAAACAGCATATTTGAGAGCTAAATATTCGCATCGGGATTTACTATTACAATATAATACTTTATCTGAAGTAGATAAATTAGTGATGGTAATTCCTTATTCTACTTTAAGCTCTCGTATTACAGAAAGTATACATAATAATTGGAAAATTTTACAGATTCATGCTTGTTTTGGGGATCATCCAATCTGTGCCTTCAGAAGAGGCAAAACGATAGGAGAGATGTTGACATATAAAAGGTTGGAGTATATGGCAAACTCCGAGGAACAACTAGGCCACTACAAATGTGAAACCTGCCAATGGTGTGAGTTCACAATTGAGGGTATAACGTGGATACCTCCAGGAACTACACGTCCTTTAATGTCTCGCTCCTATACGAATTGCAACTCGAAGAATGTTGTGTATGCCATTGTTTGTCCTTGTCAAATGATGTATATAGGGCGCTCTAGTCGCCCTATTAAAACTAGGCTCAATGAACATAAATCTCGTATTAATAACAAAATCACGTCTGCCCCAATTGTTCAACACTGGATAGATAAAAATCATCATATAACTGATATCAAATGGAGAATTATAGATCATATCCAGCTGGGCTGGGAGGGTGGTAATGCTGGATCCTTGTTGAATTATAAAGAACAAAAAATGATTTTTCAATTACATTCTCTGCAACCTTATGGGTTGAACTCCGAATTGGATTGGTGGTCTCTTATCTGATTGGTGGTTAACAGAAGCAAAGAATCCAATCAGAGTAGAGTATTCAGAAACAGCTGAGGTCTATTTAAATTGTAGTAGCGTTAGAGAACGCCGCAGCCATTTTTTTTGGGACACGGAAGTGAACACATGATGGTAAATAGTTATGGTAAATAAGAATGAGTTAAATTAGAATGTGGTGATACGAATAAGATTTGAAAAATTTTTTTAACATTATTGTTTTTGTTGTAGCAAACCTCTTCCCTGAAGAAGTATACACGAAACCTGGCCAAGTCGGCGGAGGTTTGATTAGAAAGAAAATTTGCTGCTCTACTGCTATCTAATTGAAGCTAAGTAATGTTAACTACTAGATAAGATAGAAAAGACAAATACTATAAGATACTATAAGATCGGGTTGATCCATGAAGATTTGTAAAACACCATTAAGAATTGGGGAAGATTCCCCGTATGGTGGAAATGAGCTTGATATCTGAAGATCCCCGAAAGTATACATGCTAAAGTATACATATAGACAAAAAATATATATATACATAAAAAAATATAATGTCTGATTAATGTTTATGTATATGACATCACTACTTTGAATGGTAAAAATATTGGATATGAGATATACGTGTTTGGGATTATATGTGAACTAGTTGAGAAGAATCCCCACACTTTTAGTTAGGTCTACTTAATAAGATTACCCAGATAATGCCACTGAAAATCAATGGCTGGCCTAGACCACAATAGAAAGAAGATTGGCATAGGTTTTGACCTTAAATCAGAGCTACCAAGGGGGCCTGACTTTTGAGAGGAAGGTTTTATGACATGCCCCCTTGCCCCACCCCACTCCACCCAGCCATGTACTCAGCTTTGCCCAGCCACGCTCCAGCCCCACCCATTCCATCTCATGGCTCCACCCCCTGAGAGACCTTAATTCAGCAGCCTCACACCAACAAGCTATGAGATTTGCAAAACTGGTCCCGCAGCAGCAGATGACATTTTATTGATGCAGCTTCTGCTGCTGATGGAGGGGGAAGCTGCTGTTTAAATGTGTATCTAACTATCTCTGTATCTATATACGCACACGCACACACACGCACACACACACACACATATATATATATATATATATATATATATATATAAGGTGACTAAAATCTCAGGTCCAAAATGTTGAGAATGGCCAGTTTTCCATGTCATGGGTCCATAAGCAGTCTGAAAAAGTTACATGTTTCAATATCTTTAACTTTTTTATTTTTACACATAAAAGGATGAGATTTGGACTTTGTATTACAAATTGTTTTCTCCAACAGCATTCATTAGCAATATGGCTTTGTTTTGATTACAGTACAAGCCCAAAAATCCCCATCCACCATCACCCCATCTCTCTCTTTTCTTCCCATCCAGCATGGCTTGTCTGTCTCCAGAAAAGTCTGACTTACATTGTCACAGTGCTTTGCTAACCTCAACAAAACTGCTTGCCCCCTCTTCCAACCTCCACTCAGAATTCCAAGCGTTCCCAGCCTTAATAGCACAGATTCAGAGTACTCTTCTGAATCTCAACTTCAATGTCCTCTCTACAGTATTTCCCTTCCCTCCCACCTACCCTTTACCAGAAAAGGTCTAGGTTTCAAAGAGTCTGGATTCTTGGGTGGTCTGGATTTCTGTCATCCAGATTTTTAAACTTGTACTGTAATATTTTTAATCATGATGAATCGCACAATTAAAGGTATTTTTAAATGTATTTCTGTATTTATTTATTTCCCACTGCAGCTCCTTATGACTGAGCAAGTTGCTTACCCTCCACTGTCCCAGGTACAAAATAAGTACCTATCAATGACATCTCTAGACAGAAATATTTGGGGTGGCAACAGGGAGACAAGCTAGGTATGGGGGGAGGCAAGCCAAAGTGACATCTCCATACAAAATAATACAAAATAATCATCCCTCCCCCACCTTTAGCTATAAGAGACACTATAAGAAATTTCTAAGGGTCTTGTATACATAAAGAATCTCCTAGTTAGTTTCAGCCATCCAGAAAATCTACCATTGTGAAATAATGCTAACAGTTACAAAGTCTTCTATATGGGAGTAAATTCTAAGATGCCAAGTTACCCTGTTCCAGAAGGAAGGCAAAACTTTTTGGCTTTCTTGGTTTTAAAATTACACCCTAAAGCAGTGTGGAATTTATAGTACTTGATTCTACCCATTGAAATCCATGATGCAGGTCCAATAGTGCATCATGGTAGGGTTTCAGAATGCCAGAACTGGCCTACAATCACCCAGTTGGAACTGGTTAACTTGACAGCTCTGTGCAAAAAGAGAGCAAATCCAAATCTTATATATAAAATGATGTCTTCATTTTTAATACCCAATGTGGTCCACGTTTCGCCCATGCATGGGCTGCATCAGGGGTTACACCAGTGGTTCCCAAACCTGGTCCTGGAGGCACCCCAGCCAGTCAGTTTTCCAGTTAATCCACAATGAATACTCATAAAATAAATTTGCATGCAAATCTCTCTCAAGGAGCTAGACATAAGAGCTACACAGACAGTTAACCTATTAGACTTTCTCTGATGGGTGTTGTTTGGGAACCACTGGGTTACACTCACCAGGGAAGAGTGCCTGGGATGCACACTCCCAATCAAACCCCTGGATTCATTATAGCACAACTTAAGTATTCTGTATTTGCGCACGCAACTTAGTTAAGCCAATCAGCATGGATAATTGCCAATTAACAAGCAATTATTGGCACTTATTGGCATTAATTAGAATTAATGCCCAGAACTGTCTAAGCGTATTCTATAAGTCGCATAGCTGGAAAGTGGGCGTGGTCCTGGGCATGGAATGGGTGGGTCGTGGGCATTTCTATATACCCATTGTTACACCCAGTCCACGCCTAATTTAGGCATCTGGATTTACACCAAGTTTTACTTGGCGTAACTGCCTGCGACTAAATTTAGTCATGTGGACCGGTGCTCAGCGTATTCTATATACCACGTGGAAATTTTGGCTTATTCTATAAAATAAGCCTAAATTAAGGAGTAAACATACATAGTAGATGACGGCAGAAAAAGACCTGCACGGTCCATCCAGTCTGCCCAAGAAGATAAATTCATATGTGCTACTTTTTTATTTGTACTGTCCTCTTCAGTGCACAGACCGTATAAGTCTGGCCAGCCCTATCCCCGCCTCCCAACCACCAGCTCTGGCACAGACCCTATAAGTCTGCCCAGCACTATCCCCGCCTCCCAACTACCAGTCCCGCCTCCCACCACCAGCTCTGGCACAGACCGTATAAGTCTGCCCAGCACTATCCCTGCCTCCCACCACCGGCTCTGGCACAGACCGTATAAGTCTGCCCAGCACTATCCCCGCCGCCCAACCACCAGCCCCGGCACAGACCGTATAAGTCTGCCCAGCACTAGCCCCGCCTCCCACCACTGGCTCTGGCACAGACCGTATAAGTCTGCCCAGCCCTATCTCCGCCGCCCAACCACCAGCCCCGGCACAGACCGTATAAGTCTGCCCAGCACTAGTACTTTATAGAATACGATTAGGCAAATTTCATTCCAGCGCTGATTTTTTAGGCATGATATATAGAATCTAGTCCTATTTGTGTTAGTGTTCAGCACATCAGCTTGAAGCATAACTAAGCACAAGCTGTTTCCTTCACAGCTGCAGCACTACACATGCTAGTTTCTGCTCTACCACTGCTCACACAGTTCCAGCTTGAAGCACAACCAAGCACAGGCTGTTTCCTTCACAACTGCAGCACTGCACATACTAGTCTCTACTTAGTTGTGTGCTTCAAGCTGGAACTGTGTTAGCAGTGGTAGAGCAAAAACTAGTATGTGTACTGCTGCAGCTGTGAAGGAAACAGCCTGTGTTTGGTTGTACTTCAAGCTGTTGTGCTGAGCACTAACATATTTACCCTGATGCGCTAATGCCGACACAGCCCATTAACTTTAAATGTGAAGATGGAGAGGGGAGATAAAAGGGAGGTGCTGCACAAAAGGAGGGAGGGGCAGAATGAGAGGATAGATAGAAAGAAAGAAAGAAAGTATGCTTGCTTGGGAGAAGGGGAGATAATGCACATGGAGTAGAGTGACGGGAGATGCTGGATCAGAGTAAGTGAAGAGAGAGGATGTACTGGAATGGGAAAGAAGAAGAGAGGAGATGCTAGATCAGGTAGGCAGGAAAAAGAGATATGGGACATGAGAGGTTGTAGGCTGAAGGAAAATACTGGAGGACATGGGGTGAGTAGGGAGACAGGGAAGATGCTGGACACAGGGGGGAGTATGAAGACAAAAGGGGTGCAGGAAATTGGACAGGAACTGGTTCAGAGGGGGATGCTGGACATGGGTAAGGAAGGTGCTGACTTAGAAGTGGGATAGGGATACAGACAGATGCTGAATATGTGAAGGGAGTAAGGTGATGGGGAGGGATGTTGGATGGAAGGGGAAGAGAGGATATGCTGAACAGAAGGGATAAGAGAAAGAGAGAATGGAGATACTGGTCAGAGATGGGTTGCTGTACAGGAGGGAGGAAAGAGCGAGAGAGAAGGTGCTGGAAGAGAGGGGAGAGTTAGCAAACAACTGGGAAATAATAGCTGTAGGTAGATGAGGTAAAAAGATTCAAGACTGAATAGTAAGAATGAATAAAGTCTGAGCAGATAGAGTCAGAAAAATAAATGAAGGAAAGCTGAAAGGAAATGATCAAAAGTCAGAGATAGATGTAGAAGAGGAAGTGAAAAAGATAGGAAGGAAGAGAAATGGCAGATAGAATGGAGACTCTGGAAATAAAATTAAGAAAAGACAGGAGAAAGTAGAAACTGGAGAGTGGTGCAAGCATGATCAGAAAAAACAAAATGACCAGACAACAAAGGTAGAAAAAATAATTTTATTTTTAATTTAGTGAATAGAAATGATCAATTTTACCATAAAGAAGACTGTGGGAGAGAACCTTTGAGAAGATTAACACAAAGAAAGTAGAGAAAATGACTAGAATCAATCTGGAATAATTAAATGCCCACAGAAAAAAGGTAGAAAAGAAAACAAATACTTGAAATTTGTTGGGACAGGAATGTGTCAGCTTTGGGAAAAGTGTATGCTTTCTGTTGTACTTTTTTAGCATTGCACTGCTTAGAATCTGATTTTATTTATTTTTACATTTTAATTTTTTGTCTACACTTTACTGTAGCAGTGACAGGAAATCTTGGACAGGGCTGACAACAATCGAGTGAGGCTGCCAGGACATGTCGGGGCACTTCCTGCACATTTTCTCTGTAGTGAGCACCCACAGCCTGAATTAAAATCTGCTGCTGCAGCTCCGGGACAACTCTTGTAGTATATATATTGGAACTGGGGTGGCAAGCCATTTTTGGGGCATGGCACTTGCCACCCCACAGCAATGCCTATGGTACCTATATATAAATATGTAAACCACTTCATTGTTTGGAGTATATCAAATCCCACCCCCTTCACTTCCCTAAAGGACTGATAATCTCCCTCCCTCCCACCCCCAGATCCAATATCTTCCCCTTTCTCTTCCGACCCTCCCTCTCTCTCTTATCTGCCAGGTCCATTATCTCTCTCTCTCTCTCTCTCTCTCTCTCTCTCTCTTTCTTTTCTTCCCCTTTCCATTGTCCAGCACCTATCCCTCCCTCCCTCTCCTCCACCCTTATGAGCAGCAACACGACTTGGTGATGAGCAGTACCAAGCTCTTCTCGTGGCTGCTGGAGCTCACTGCCTCAGCCATAGCTTCCACCAGTGCCCTCTCCAGTTCCGCTCATGGGTCTGCAGTTCACTTCCCTCCACCCACCCAGGATTTGGCACCTTCCCCCCACCCCCACCTGTCTACTTTAGAGGTGTTCATCTGTTGGTCCCTGGCAGCTAGGGTTATCATATGGCTCCAGAAAAAGGAGGACAAATTGAGCCAGTCCAGATTTTACTTCCATTGCATTCAATGGATGTAAAATCTGGACTGGCTCAATCTGTCCTCTTTTTTTCTGGAGCCATATGGTAACCCTACTGGCAGCAGCAGCAGCAGTGTTGCATATACTGCCTGCAGCCTGCTCCAAAGCTTTACCTCTGGCCCGTCCAAACTCCCGTGACATCACTTCCTGTTTCTGCATGGTGAGACAGGTCAGAGCGAAAGATTCGGAACATGCCGCAGGCAGCATATGTGCAATGCTGCCACTACTGGGGACCAACAGAGTATCACCTTTAAAGTAGACCAGCATGCAGGGGGTGATGTTGAATCACAGGTGCGGGGAAAGATGCCAGATCAGTCTGCTGACCATCTTCATCCATTCCTCTCTTACATTTGTCTCTGACATTGAACTTTCCCTTTCAGCTCTTTCTTCCATTTCTTTCTTTTCTGACTATCCACTTGAAATTCACTCTCTCACTCTCCAGTTCTCAATCTCACTTTTTTGTACTTTTCACTTGTCAACCTTTCATCTCCTCTCATCTCTTCTCCAGCTCATATCCCCATTCTTACCCTCTCTTTTGTCCTCCCACTCCCCATCTCACTCTTTCCTCAGCCTTTTGTTTCCTTTTTCACTCACTTGCCCTCCCACTTCCAACTTCTGTACTCACTCTTTCCCAGCTCTCATCTACTTATCTCTGTCTATCATCCCCTCACTAATCCCAGCTTCTTCCTTGTCGGGCCTTTTCTACTGTCCTTTATCCCCACCCAGTTTCCAACTGCCCCCTTTTACCACCTCCCCAGCTCTCCATCCTTATCTCCTTGCCACTCCCCCCATGGCCTCTCCCACATGGTTCCATTATGCCCAATGTCTCTCTTTTATCCTCTCCCCCTCCCCCTCCCACAGTCCAGTATCTCTTTTTGCTCTCCCCCCAACACTTTCACAGTCCAACATCTTCCCTCACTCCTTCCCCCTTGAAATCCAGCATACCCCTCAATCCCCCCCCCCCCACAGTCCAGCATCTCCCCTTTCTTTCCCTCTCCCCATAGTCCATTTCCCCTCACTTCTTCCCCCTTGCAGTCCAGATCTTTCTCAACCCTTCTCCCCTCACAGTCTAGCATCTCCCCTTTCTTTTCCCTTCCCCATTGTTCATCTGCCCTTATTCCTTCCCTCCCCCTGCAGGCAAGCAAGCAAGCATCTTCCTTTCTGGTTCCTTTCCTTACAATCCAACATCTCTCCTCACTCCTTCCCATTTCCCCCATCCCCATAGTCCAGCATCTCCCTGTCAGTGATGGCACAAACCTAGCATTTTTTTCTATTTTGGTTTCTTCCCCAGGTGGCAGGGTGTGACATTATTTACAATTTCTTTTACAGGGGCAGTCTCAAGACAAAAGCTGTACATTCGAAATGTTTAATACAGCGTTTGCTAGTGTGACATGTGGAGAGAGCTCAAAATGGATATAATAGCCAGGGTTTGCATCATTCCTCCTCCATCCACCTGGGCAGGTGTTCAGTTGGGCACTGCGCTGACACGCACAGCTTGCATAGTGGGTTGCGTGGGCCCTGATGGTATGCTGAACTTACAGCTCCTGATTTTTATTTGCAAAATTAAATTACATTTTACTGTGTGTAGTAGCGTTTGAGGGGAGGGGGAGGAAGAAGGGAACACCAGTCCATCCTATGTGATCAGCAACCCTAAATATACTTTTATTTAATTAAGATGATACGGATAAGAAAAATTTGTTTGTGGTCTCAGCCCTGTGTTAGGGGCTGAAATAAAATCCTGTTTCTCACTAGGACCTGATCATCTCCTTCCCCTGGAATGGTTGGGAATATTTCTGTATTGGTTTCTCCCTTTTCACCAGTGACACTGTGAGCTCCAAGAGCCCACACAGTTGCTCTTTTACACTAGTCCCCAAAATATCACTACTCAACTCCCACAAGAAGGAGAAAACAACATTAAAATAAAAAAAACAAAGACCCCTGGCCAGGATTAAAGGAACTCCACATCAATGTAAAATGGAGGCCATTGACAGCAGATATGAGACTGTGAGTGGTTTAAAGGAGCTATGAAAAGCTGTCGCATGTGTGTACATCTTTAACACTACACATACCCAGACACATTGACACCAGCCTGAGAAAAACACAGATTGAGATAAAGTTTTACATGTGTTCCCAAAATAATACATTTACTGGGAGAGAGAGAGAGACAAAAGATAAGTTTAAAAAAAACTTAGCAATGTAGAATTAGGTCAAAACAAGAATAATTTCCAGGTCTGCTTTGTCCCTGGTCACGTCACATTTCTTGCCTGGTAGATGGATACAGCATATTTTACATAAGTACATAAGTAGTGCCATACTGGGAAAGACCAAAGGTCCATCTAGCCCAGCATCCTGTCACCGACAGTGGCCAATCCAGGTCAAGGGCACCTGGCACGCTCCCCAAACGTAAAAACATTCCAGACAAGTTATACCTAAAAATGCGGAATTTTGCTGCTAAAACTGTTATTTCTTCTCTTTCTCCCAGAATTATACAGAGTTTTTCCTGATCATGCGTTTGTGAAAAGCCTTCATTTTCTCTCTCAGATCTGGAAAATGTGTGATTCAATATCTTGATATTTCTTTTTCTGTTGCTACTCTGTGGTCACTTATTCTGTATTTGGTGAGGGCCTGTCTGTATTTAGTATGTGTGGTAAGGTTAGGTATTCTGCTAGTGTATAGTGTCTGTGCAACTATAGCAGTTCAACTAGTTCTGATTTTGGATCTGTGCCTCCCTATAGGTGTCTTGGTGCTCTAGGGCAGTGTTTCTCTACTTCTTTATGTCAAGTACCCCCTAAGCCGAATAAATTTCAACCGAATACCCCCACACTCCGATTAGCAGAGATTTTGAAATGAACACTCCAAAAACTAACATACTAATCATGAAATAGAAAATAAAATTACTTTTTCTACCTTTGTTGTCTGGTCATTGTATTTTTCTAATTGTGTTGGTCTGAGCTCTGGTTTCTGATTTCTTCCATCTTCTCTTAACTCTCTTGTCATTTTTCTCTCTCCTCCTTTTCCTTTAAGTTTTCTTCAGTTTATTTTTCTACCCCTCTGTCCAGCTTTAATTTCCTTCTTTTTATTATGTCTACCTACAGCTTTCCATCCAGTGGTGTAGCCAGACCTCGCATGGGGGAGTCCAGAGCCCAAAGCAGGGGGGGTACATTTTGGCCCGCCTCCCTGACACTCCCCCCCCCCCCCCACCTCACATACCTTGGCTGGCAGGGGTCCCCAACACCTGACAGCTGAAGCATTTGTCCAGCACTGGTCTCCACCACATTGCCTGCCCTGCTCTTCCCCTCATGTTGTGTACATGCTCATTTTAGTGAAACTGAGCATATGTGATACTTCACACATGCTCAGTTTCACTAAAAGGAGCATGTACGCAACGTGGGAAGAAGAGCAGAGCAAGCAATGTGGCAGAGAGCCAAAGACCAGCACTGGACAAACACTTCAGCTGGAGTGGGTTGGGGACCCCCGCCACCCAAACCAGGGGCCACAGGGCCAATTTGGGGGGCCCAGGCCCCTGTGGCCCCCTGTAGCTACACCTCTGTTTCCATCTCTTCCCCTTCCTTTTATTCCCCAGTCTTTCATTAACTCTATCCTCTTCCTTCCTTCCATCCAGAATTTCCCCTCTTTATTTCCCCATTCTTCCATCCAGAATTTCCCTTCTTTCGCTCCCTCTTTTCCATCCTGGTGGGCCAGAATTGCTATGTTCTGAGTGTATTTTTTCAGTTTTGTGTTTGAGATGAATGGAGGTAATGAAGAAGATAAGAGGAGAGAGATGAGACAGAACACATAATGGACACCCTGATACTGAATGCAAGGGTTAGAGCAGTGTTCATGTCACAATCGACAGCAACATCAGTGCCTAGCTGGTTAAGCATCCACCTTGATCCTGATGCCTATGCAATCAGCTGCTTTGCCCTAATGGCATATATTGTATTGTACTTACAGCAGTAGTTGAATAAGATCAAACTCCTTGAAAAACCGGAGTTCCTTGCATGAAAGGACCATGGTAAAAACCCAAATTACCATGAGCATGAAGTTGCGAGCTTTACTTTTAGAATCCCATAATCAACCTTGGGGACGTAGGGGATAGCCATAGATGTGGGCGTTAAGACAGTTGATTTGTTGTTTGTTTCTATATTGCTGCCAGGTCTTTGAACATCCAGTGCTCTCTAGATCTCTATGAAGCACCTTAGGATTGAAATCATGATTACAGGCTACAATGAATGATCTAGGAGAGGAGAGACATGTTAAGAGGAGCAGTTAAACACCTAAAGTTACAGGGTGAGGATGCCAGGAAGTGAGAGACACCTTGGTAACAGCAGAATGATCATTTTGAAATTCTGAACAAAGCTATGCAGAGAGGAGACTTGGAAACAGGGGGAAAGAGAATATCTAGAAAACAGCTATGGAAGGGTCAGGAGGAGTGGTGAGTTGGCTATTACAAATGGGTATCCTAAGTACCCTGAATTTTCTCATGCCTGCTTGGTTTCCCAGATTGCTGCTTAATCTTACTCCAAGCCTGGGCTCTGATCAAGTCAATGGTCTCATTGTTCTCTGTCTTCTCTATGTTCAGGAAGGTGAAGGATTGGAAGAAAGAGAGAGAGAGAATGAAATGAGGGGAGATATGATTGAGGTCTACAAAATCCTGAGTGGTGTAGAACGAGTAGAAGTAAATCAATTTTTACTTGTTCCAAAAGTACAAAGACTAGGGGACACTCAAGGAAGTTACATGGAAATACTTCTAAAACAAATAGGAGGAAATATTTTTTCATTCAATGAATAATTAAGCTCTGGAGTGTTGCCATGATTTGGGTTTCTGTCAGGTATTTGTGACCTGGCTTGGCCACTGTTTGGAAAACAGGATACTGGGATACATGGACCATTGGTCTGACCCAGTATGGCTACTCATGTTCTTATGTTACCAAAATGTGGGTATTCTCTTTTGGATTATGATTAGTAAGGGGAAGCATCTGTGCTCTGCACCCATTATTGAGATGTTTCTGCATTTGCAGAACTGGAGGTGCAGGTTTTCTATTGGGGTTTTGACCCATTCTCTGTAGTTTTCGGTTTCTCTATATGTTGAGGTCACTTTTAACATGGCTGTAAAATGACTGCATTTCCATTTTTCCCATTAATGGCCAGATGCTAATTTCCAAATTAGCGTGTGGCTATTAGCATGTGAGCCCTTAACAACACCTATTTAGAAGGTGGAAAGGGCTCACATGCTAACCATGCACTAATCAGTTGATGTGCGACAACGTAGCTGCATTAACCAATTTGTACTAGGCATGCCTACACTCCTCCTCCCAAATACCCCCCCCCAGCTCTAAAGCCAGGACCAGTGCTAGGGTTTCTGGCGACCTCCTGCAGTCTATTAGTAAGCGCCCCCTACCCATCCAGGGGCAGGGTCACTATGGCTCCACCCCTACAGTAACCACACCCTACAGTAGCCACACCCCGTTTACCAGCCATGGCTTATATAAACAGGCTTCATTGAAAATATTACACCAGTATAGGAGAAAAAAGAACTTTTTTTATTATAAATAATTTCTGTAAGCTGTTACAGCTCCAGTATACCCAAAATGACACAAATTAGCATACAGACCAGGAATTAGGAGAACAGTCTTGCCAAACCTGAAACAATATGTTATCAAAATCTCAGAACCTAACAGACAGATCTCTATTCAGACACTTGGCCTTGCAGTCACACATGCAGGACAGAGATAGCCCCTCTTCAAATTTAACCTGAAATCTTAAGAAGCTAGACTGCATACAGCACAATACCAGAAAAACAGAAAGAAACACATTGCTATATATTGCAAAATGAGACAGCAACTATAAATTCTCAAATTGGACATATTCCAAACTTTGTTGTCTGGTGACTTTGTTTTTCTGATCATGTTGGTCCCAGTCTCTGATTCTCCTGCCCTCTATCTGTTCTCTTAACTCCGTTTAGAAAAAGAAGCCAGCAGATCAATATAACATCAGAAAGATTTTATTGAAAATACCGTATGTAAACAAATTGCCCGACACAGGCCGTGTTTCGCCCACCAATAGCTGCGTCAGGGGCTAATTTGAAACCTTCTGAAAGGAGCAACTCTAAAAAACCAGCTCATACAGCAGATGCCTAAAATGATGTGACTCTTAACACAATGCAAGCAGATGCACTGCTGTCAAACCTGGTTGTGTTAAGAGTCACATCATTTTAGGCATCTGCTGTATGAGCTGGTTTTTTAGAGTTGCTCCTTTCAGAAGGTTTCAAATTAGCCCCTGACGCAGCCCTTGGTGGGCGAAACACGGCCTGTGTCGGGCAATTTGTTTACATACGGTATCTTCAATAAAATCTTTCTGATGTTATATTGATCTGCTGGCTTCTTTTTCCATATTGGATTTTGTAGATCGTTTGCCTTGTTGTTTTTTGGGACCCTCTTAACTCCGTTTCCAGGGCTTCCTTTCCATTTATTTCTTTACTTTCCTCCTTTCTTCTTCATTTCTTGCCCTACATCCATAGGTAAAAGCTGGGTCCCCCGCGATCCTGATTGGAGAAGGTATAGAGTGGATTCAGCTTTTGCCTATTTGATCCATCCATGGGTAGTTTTTCTCCTCTTTTCCCTTTCCCTCATCTCCATTCAGTATGCATCTCCTTCCTCTTTCTTCCCTCTCCCCCTCCATCCATGTCCAGCATTTCTCCTCTCACCCCTCCATCCATGTGCATCTTCTTCCTCTGTCTTCCATCCCCTCCATGTCCAGAATTTCTCCACTCTCCCCTCCATCCATGTGCATCTCCTCCTCTGTCTTCTCTCCCCTCCATCCATGTCCAGCATTTCTCCTCCAGCCATGTGCATCTACTTCCTGTCTTCCCTCCCTTCCATCCATTTCCAGCATTTCTCCTCTCTCCCTGCCCTCCACTCCATCCATATCCAGCATGTCTCCTCTCTCCCCTCCATCCATGTGCATCTCCTTCCTGTCTTCCCTCTCTTGCATCTATGTCCTGCATTTTTCCTGCTCTCCCCTCCATCCATGTTCAGCAACTCTTCTCTCTTCCCTGCCTTCTCCTCCATCCATATCAAGCAATTCTCCTCTCTCCCCTACCCTCTCTTCCATGTCCAGTGATTTCTCCTTTCTCCCCTCCATGTCCAGCAATTCTCCTCTGCCCTCCCCTCCCATCAATGTCCAGCGATTTCTCCTCCCTCCCCTCCCATCCCATCTCATCCATGTCCAGCAATTCTCCTCTGCCCTCCCCTCCCATCCATGTCCAGCGATTCTCCTCTGCCCTTCCCTCCCATCACATTCATGTCTATTGCCTCGCCCCAGCCCCCACCTGCCCTCCTTTTAAGCCCCCGAGTTTCAATTCAACCCCAGCCCTTACCTGCCCACCTTCTTCTCCCACAACAGCCCTCCTTTCCTTCCTGCTGCCCTGCCTTTAAAAGTTTTATTTTACCTGAAGTTGCAGCAATGGCAACAAAAGCAGCAGGCTCAGATTGGCTCGCCTCCAGCAAAAATAGCAAACGAGAAGGCTTTTACAGGAGTTTAATCTTCGCATTGCGGCGATAATTTTCAACAGACACCCTTTCATTTTTTGAGGCATTGGACTTATACAATTTGCATACTACAGAACCAAACCTTGACCCCTGAGGCAGGCGTTGTTTAACACCAAAACACGGCCCGTATCAGGTCACCTGTCAATAAAGGACTCCTGTTGTTTCAGTCTTGAAAGCCCAGTGTTGCTTTTTTTTGTTTGTATACTTTCTATGTATGCTGTATTACCCTCTCTATTTGTTCTTTCTTTCTCCCCTTTGAGGAGGGAAATATTTTTTTAAAGAAGATCACAAGGTGAGGGGAATGGAGGGAGATGGACTGTGGTGGAGAGAAGGGTAAGAGATGCCCAGACCTCATAGTAGCAATGCAGGTGAAGAGATTGAGGGAGGGGTGGAACAGATGGGATCAGGGGCTCCCTCCTTAATTTCTGCCCTGGGCCCCACCATGTCTAAAACTGGCCCTGCCTAAATCACTGCACTCAGTGGCAGCACATTGAGCAGGTGATGCTGGCACTAAAAACATACTCAGTTCTTGCGCATGAACTGAGCATATATGGGAATTGATCATGCTCCTGATGCTGGCACTAGCTACTCAACCGGATGCCGCTGCCTGCTGCAATTTGGCACATTCTAAGCAGCTTCAGGTCTCTTCGGCTTCTGGGGCTTTGGGGAGGCCCTCCCAGAGCCACCCATGGCTATGCCTCTGTTTTGAAGTCAATAAAACATGAAAATATTCTCCCTGGTGGAGTGTTTTTACATGTTTTTTGATCAAGTTAAAGATAGGGTCAGTGGCTCAGTGCTTTGGGAGGAACCCAGGGGCTGATGCACAAAGGTAGCTGTAAAATATGGCTGCCATGGGAGAAAATACCAAGTCGCAAACAGCAACCGATGCACAAAGGGGATGGCATGCAGATGAAATGCACGGATCCCCCTTTGTGAATCGGTCACTGTTTGTGACTCAAAGCTGTCAAATGCAATTGACACAGACCACCACAAAGTTTTTTTGAGTTAGATGGGAGGAGCTTGAGAGGGGGTCCATCAGATTCCAGCAGGCCCCCTCTCAAGCCCCCCCCCCCCCATGCAACTCAAAAAACTCTGTGGTGGTCCAGTGACTCCCTCCTCTTCCACAAAATCTCTGGTAGTCCAGTGGATCCCCTTCTGCCACACCCACAGGCCCCCAAAAAACCTGGTAGTTCAGTGGACCCCCCCCCCCGACCACCCTATTACCCCCTGGGCCCTAAAATAATCCAAAAGGTCCAGTGGACCCCTTCTTGAGCCCCCCTCATAAGAACATAAGAGTAGCCATACTGGGTCAGACCAATGGTCCAACTAGCCCAGCATCCTGTTTTCCAAACAGTGGCCAAGCCAGGTCACTCAAAACAAGTCCATGGTGGTCTAGTAAACCCCTCCCCTCTGGTCCACATAGTGCTTAGCCTCTCCCAGTGCATCCCTGGATGTACCGAGCAGGGCCTGGACCTCTTGCATTGCTCCTGCCCTTCTGCCTCCAATGAGATATGTAGAACAGAGGAAAGGGGAGGGGGTCACTAGACCACTATGTACTTGTTTTGAGTGAGGACGGGCTCAAGATGGGGTCCAATGGACCACAAGGGATTTTTTGCTTTGGGGGGCTGGGAGGGGGTACAGAGGAGGGTCAGAGTCCACTGGACTACCAAGGTCTTGAGGGGGGGTCAGGTTGGGTCAGGTCAGGTCAGTGGATCAGGGATCCATGAGTGCCTACCATAGGAAGCAGTATGCTTGCACTATACAGTCCATAAAATTTTTCACGTTTAAAGGTAGGCGCTCAGGTCAGTGCATTGCTCAGAATGCTCATTTTAATACTAATGAGCTCTTTGCAATGCATTTGCAAAGGATAGTCGGTAGCTGCTATCTGGAATGGTGACAGGAACGCTAAATAATGTTTGCTTTAGACAGGCTATAACCGGTCTAAAGCAAACATTACAAGCACGGCAAACTTTGTGATTTGGGTCCCCAGTCTGCAGACTTTTGCTGTTCATTAGGAATTTTAGTATTCATTTGTCGAGCGCATTACAGAACATTTGCTAATGTTGCTATTGACACAGAACTCTCTGTAATTAGTCCGGTTAACAGTATTCTCCTGTTCATAGGTTGGTATAATTAGCCCCTCTAACTGTCTTAAGGAAGTGACCAGAGAATAAAATCAGGTTAGATCATTTTATTTATGCTTTCTGGATTTAATATTCTATTGGGACCACATGCTTTTTAGGGTTTATATCTGGAGGCAATCTTTGATTTTGTGCCTTGTAACAGGGCTGTCTAGAGGTGTTTGGTAAGCTTTGATCATTTCTTTTGGGGGTGTGTGAGACTTCCTCGAAGTGCTCAGTTTAAATGTTACCATTTTGGATTGTGATTGTAAGCTCTGTTGAGCAGAGACTGTCTCTTACATGTTTAGTGCAGCATATGTCTAGTAGCACTATAGAAATTATAAGTAGTAGTGGTAGTATTGCTAAATCTGATTTTGTATTGAGGTACGGTCCCTTTCATGTAATCCAGAAGGAATTGTTATTTATAGCCTGTTCCATTTCAGACAGTTTTTTCTTCATGTATTCATGGTAAAGTACACATGAAAGGCACAGTGACAGCTTGTTTCAAGATAAATGAGCTTCCTGTTTTTATTGGCTATTGAAGCATTCCAGGAAAAATTAAGCTGAACATGAATTAGCACAAAGCTTGTTTAGGAGAACTGCCAGCATATGGTGGACTTCACATCCCAGTAATTCAGCCTCTGAGGAACTCCAGCATGCCTCTCCGTATTGATCTTGGTGACCTATAGATTTTGAGAAGGTGGCTGTGATCCTGAGTGAAGAGGTAGGGGACAAGATAGACACAGCAGGATCTGAGATTCATGACTTCTCCTCGGCAGTGGGAGTTCCAGTTTTGACTTCTCCCTGTGGTAGGTTATGAGATGCTAAACTTCTCCCCTGCAGTGTTAGCTGTGCTGCTGGTCTTTTTCCCATGGTGGATGCTGAAGTGCTGGACTTCGCCCCTGGAATGGGAACTGAAATGCTGATTTCTCCCTGCTACAAAAGTCCATGAATTTTTCTCTGTACACACTACAAAAGTCTCCAATTTCACACACTATGTCTAATGAATGTAGGGTGTGGAGGGCCAGAGGGAGAAAAGAGGAGGAAGCTTTTCATACATCAGGCCCAATCATTTACCTCATCACTTTGAAAAGGCCACTTAGAGGAAATTTGATATGAGCCTGGCCAGCTGCTGAAAGGCACTATGTGCTCCCTGTCATTTACCTTATTGATAACACCAAATGAGACTTTTAATAAGACCCTCAATCTTATTGATTAATGAGACAGGATGCTGGGGGAGGTATGAGCAGATAACAAGACGTGCTGATAATGGAGAGGTTTTGAAGATTACATAAAGGTTTCCGAATGTTCTGCATTACATTATGACACCTCTGAAATGAAGCAGTGCGACATTCATGCCCACAGAGAAATCTGTGTAAATCAAAACACCTGTGAATTAAGGACATAGGTCGCTTTATCAAGAGCCTATTTATGGTATTTATTTAGGGCCAGAAACATGGCTGTGAATAAACCCAGCACCTCATGCAGACCACTTTCAAACATCACAATCTAAACAGCATTATCTTTCTATGGCTGCCAGTGAGGTCAACAGTGTTTATAAAATAAACATTCATTTATAATATTGACTAAACTGGAAGCGACAGTGACTATTCCAAGAAATCAAGTGTATAATAGGTAACTTTGATGAGGTTGCAAAGTCAACTTTTTTTTAACAGCGCTTTAATAGCCAACAAAACAGGAAGTATCACTATACAGTGAACAATTCCCATAACAAACAACCAGAGCTGCCAAGTTACCCATTCCAGGAGGGAGACCTTTTGGCCAGTTCTGGTTTTAAACTTATATCCGAAAGCAGTGTAGTACTTGCATGATTCTATCCATTGAAATCAGTGATACAGGTCCCATAATGCACCAGGATGGGGTTATTAGAAATCCAAGACAGGTCAAAAAGTCTCCCTCCTGGAATGGATAATTTGGTAACCCTGAACAAACTTCGCTGTGATGACCACATCAACCCTGTCTCTGGATTTTCATTCTTGGAGCTGTCGCTGTGCCTTCACTTTGGGGTGGGAAGAATAGTGGTGAAGGGCTCTACATTTTCTACTATTTCCTGCACTGGAGGACCATATTTATTTAACAGATGCATATGCATACACAGTTAGATTGACTGTATAAGCTCCACATTACTATAGAAAGGCTGACAGTCTTGATTTTCTACCCACTGCATGCATGGACATGTTTTCTGGTTTCTTAAGTCCATAGGAGCAATCAGAGTAAAACCAGGACAGATTCAGTCTCTACCTACTGACATGGCTTTGTGAGATATTCCTATTTTACAGCTACCAATTTAAAGGGCTGTGGTTCAGTGAATGTCAGGTCTTGTGATTCTGCTGAATCCATGGAGACCTATAAAGAATTATGTCTGCTATGTGCATGGCAGATTTCAAAAGCTTTTCACTAATAAAAATAGTTACTTATCCAGGTAAAAGGATCTCTGAAACTGCCCACCCTATGCACAGGTAAGAGTGTGTGTTCTTCAATGCAGATACTTTTATCCATGTTCAATGGAGTTATCTCCCACAGCCAGGGATTGAAAGAACAATGTGTAGTTTTGCATTTTCAAGAGAATTGACCCTGCTTTAGTCAGAAAAAAAGAAAAGCATGTACAAGAGATTGTTTTTCTCTTAGGAAATAAGCAAGCACTTTCTCTTTGAACACTGATGGAAAGATCACTAGTAACACAATGTGGATGGTTTGAAAATTGCTCTCATTATGAAGAAAAAGCTTTAACACATTTTAATGTTCTTCATCTCAAGCAAGAGTTCCTTCTTAGGAATGCAGATAAGAAATGAGAAGGAATATATGCATAGGAAATGTAACAGGGACATTGTGGTTTCATCTCAGGTTGGCATTGATTTACCTGAACACTGACTCCTCCTCTTCTTTGCAAACTTCCATCATTGCTATAAGGAGAAAATATTAATAAAATAGTGGCTCACTGGGTTTCTACAGTACTACAAAATGCATTAACTAGTATAACAACATCAGCTACACAACTAATCTCAACCTCAGAAAAAGCAGGTCTCCTTTATCATTGTGCACACTGACTCCAGTCTACGGTAATGGAGGCCTCCTTTATTACTATATGTCACACACTGATCCCAGCCTGAGAGAAAAGCATGTCTCCTTTATTACCTTGTGCACTGACTCCAGTCTAAGGGAATGGTAGATCTCTTATCACTACACATCACACACAAATCCCAGCCTGAGAGAAAAGCATGTCTCTTTTATCACTGTGCACACAGACCAGTCTAAGGGAATAGCAAGTTTGCTTTATCACTACAGATCAGATACTAATCCCAGCCTGAATAAAAAGCAGGACTCCTTTATCATTGTGTACACCGACTTTAGTCTCTAGAGCAAAGGTTCTCAGCTCAGTCCTTGGGACAAACTTAACCAGTCAGGTTGTCAGGATACTCACAATGAATATGCATGAAATAGACGTGCATAGAATGGAGGTTGTGCATGCAAATGTTTCTGATGCATATTCATTGTGTGCAGTGGCGTAGCTACGTGGGGCCATGGGGGCCTGGACCCCCCTGCAGACGACCCTTTTAACTCACCTCCTGCCGATGACCCTCTCGACCCCCCCTTCCCGCCGCCACCGCCGTCGTCGTCACCACCTTGGGATACCTTTGCTGGTGGGGGACCCCAATCCCTGCCAGCCAAGGTCCTCTTCTTCCCGCAAAGGCTTCGTTCTATTTCTGATGTCCTGCACGTTGTACGTGCAGGACATCAAACTCACAGAAACAGAACGAAGCCATCTGGCAAGGCTTCGTTCTTTTCTGTGAGTCTGACGGCGGCGGTGGGGGAGGGTTGGTGGCAGGAGAGGGGGTTGAGAGGGTCGGCAGCGGGAGGGGGGTCGAGAGGGTCGGCGGCAGGGGTCGTCAAAGTTGGTGGCGGCAGTGGGGGGGGGGCTAAAATGTGCCCCCTCACCTTGGGCTCTGGACTCCCCTCCCGCCGAAGTCTGGCTATGCCCATGATTTGTGTGTATCCTGAAAACCTGACTGGTTAGGTGTGTCCCTAGGACTGGGTTGAGAACCCCTGGTCTAGAGGAATGGCAGATCTACTTTATCACTACATATCACACACTGATTCCAGCCTAAGGAAAAAGCAGGTCTCCTTTATCACTGTGCACAATAACTTGGGGTTCTCTGCCCAGTCCTTGGGACACACCTAGCCAGTCAGGTTTTCAGGATATCCTCCATGAATGTGCATGAGATACATTTGCATATAAAAAAAAGTAGTGCGTGTAAATTTAACTCATGCATATTCATTGTAGATATTTATTTGATACTTGTATCCCACATTATCCGAATTCAGTTATTCAGATCTATGCAGCTTACATAAGTAATAAAAAGTAACATTCTTCCTACTTTCTTACTCATCTGTATGTTACAACTTTGCCTTACCCTTCACTACCAATTATAATGTTCTAGTATATATTGTGTTGTCATTGCAAGTAGAATACCATGCCATACTTTGTATTGTTGTTCAAATATTTTTACTGCTCTAATTGCCTATTGCTCATGTTTGATTTATTCTTACTGTACACCGCCTTCAAAAAGGTGGTAAATAAATCCTAATAACTAAATAAATAAAAACAGTACAAATAGTGAACGATAACAAATTAGATAAAAACTGTAAAATTGCAGAATATAGTTGAAAGATAGTAAAAAGGGGAATAATCATTGGTAAACATTCGCTATAGCCATCTAGTAGGACTTTATTGAAAGATAGTAAGATATCCCAAAAACCTGACTGGCTAGGTGTATCCCCAGCACTTGGTTCAGAACCACTGGTTTACAGGAATGGCTTCCAGCATTATATACTTACTAATACATCTGCAGAATAGACTGCTGAATCCCAAAGGCTCTCACCTGTGATGAAAAAGGTCAGGGTAACACCACAAACCAGGAAGACTTTCACAATATTCAGATACTCAATTAGCTGGAATGACTTCTTTGGGAAATCTAGATTAAAACAAAATTCATAGGGAAAACAAAAATATATATTAAACAGATAGATTTCTTTTGCTTGCATACTTCAGAAAGAGATGAAATTTCACTTTTCTATGGTAGTGTCATGCATCCAAACTGGATCTCAAGGCACTTTGAGGATAATATTGCAGAAATATTAATGCAGTCACCTGAGGAGTGAGTGGCTTGTCAGCACACAGCTGCTGTATGAACTGCAGGGCAGATTTCATTGTGAGAAGTAGCAATGCCATTATTACTACTCTACCCATTTACAGGTAAGTAAACTGAGGTAAAGGAAGATAAGTACAACCATTGTCCGATTAATCTTTCAAATGATAAAAATGCCTGGCTACAAGCCTGATTTATGGTGATTTAACCATGATGCCATCTTGTGGCTATGATGCAGATTTCAGGTTTATATTCTATGTGAATTCCATGTTTCCTCTGAATTTCTGCTAAAAAAAAAAAAAAAGCCAATACATAAAATCCTGTTTTCTGCCTCTTTAATTTATGTATGCAAAACTGTGTATTTGTCGTGTTATTGGAATTCTTTTCTCCTGAATGTTAATTAGTGAAGATTTGTATAATGAACAGTGGTGTGATGTTGACCTTCTTCTCCTCCTCATTTCCCTTGTAGTGTTGTCACAGTCCAGCCTGTGGCATCACAATCTTACATCCCAGTTTTTTGGTCCTGTACATTCTCTACACTGATGTCATCACAATGCAATGTTTGTGACATCGTCAGATCTGTATTGCAGTATTCCCTTCCTGCCAGATCCAGATCCAGTGCAGGCTTTATGTTAAAACAAGCCTCTACATTAGGGGTAAGCAGCTTGGAAGCAGCATAGGTGGGGGGAGGGAGGGAATCCTGTTAGGTACTTGTGGCCTGGTTTAATTGCTGTTGGAAACAGAATACTGGACTTGATGGACCTTTGGTCTGACCTGGTATGGCAGTTTGTATGCTCTTATTACACCTGTAGTGGTTGTCCACTGTTTGGAATGACTGATTGTGGTAGCACAATTTTTCAGCAGTTGTTTTACATGTATACAAAGAGCAAAAACTACATAGAGTATCTCAAACCCTCTTAATACTGAATATAATGAGGAGTGACACTGAGCTAATGCTTACCCTATCAATGCTAACGTTGATACTCACAATAAGTGTAGTTTGTTTGGAGAGGCTTGGAGAGGGAGGGGTGCTCTACACTACAGGTGAAGGTTTTACTTTCCAGGGTCTCCAGGTGTGAGGAAAGCACCAGGAAGCTGGAGACCTGGGGAAGCCCATCCTTCACCTCACACTCCTCCAGTGGAGACAAAGCTGGAAGCAGGGGACCAGTACTGTGCCAGGTCAGCTTGGCTGGAGATGGGTAGAATCCCCCAGTTCTGCACACCAGGGTCCATTCCTCTTCTGGCTGGGTCACCAGCTGCAGGAACACGGTGGGCTGTGAAGGTGGAACTGAGGGACATGGAGAAGTAAAAGGACAGCAGATGAATCAGTGAGACCATGGATCATATGCTTGACAGCAGAGTGATGACACAGAGCAGTAAAGGGAGGGATATGTGCACTCAGACCCTTACAAGCTCAGCTAGGGAAGCTGCATCTTTTGCTGAGTGGTTGACTTCCTGGAGTCAGAGTTTTACAAAGCTAAGTCCTAAGATCCCCATCTGGAAAATCAGGAGATGCTGAGCTCTCACAAAGGGGGGAAATGATACTTCAGCAAGAGCTATGGCATAATATTCAGTAACCTGTTATGTTACAAGGAATGTGCATGCTTTGTATTGCATATCTTGTAGCTAGTTTGCAAAGGGCAAATATCTGGTGACTGGCTTCCCTTTGAAAGTTGTCCACAAGACATTTCTACCTGCTACATCAGTGGGCTGCCCACTGCCAGTAAACTAGCATGCTTGCATTTTTTAAATGCTGGTGTGTATTCACATCCTGAACGCACCCGCCAGCTAAAAGTATGCATGCTATAATAGCCTGTGCATATATTTAGCTACAGGGAGAGAGAGAGAATTTTCTAACAGGCAACCTACCGAGGAAATTAATATTTATCTGGTTAGAGCCTTTTGAAAATTGCATTTCCTATAAATTATTTGTAAATTCAAGGAACACTGAAACTACTGAAGCAGCACTCTTAGCAAAACAAAAGCATGCAAATGGCAGAGAGATAAGCAGAACTGAGCCAGCTACTGGAATATCTGTTTAGCTCAGAGTTTACTAATAGGGACAAGGCAAAACAGACACCCTCTGAAACTGAAAAAGAGGGACACAGACTGCAAGGAACACTTTTGTGCTGGGAGTCAGAATTCACAACAGAGTGAGCCAGACCTGGATTTATCCTATTGCAACTATGGGTTTTGGAGTTCTTGACTTTCTTCAAGGAATGAGAACTACAAATCCATAGATGCAATGGGGCAAAACCAGGCATGGCTCAGCCTCTTAGTTGTCACCTGGAATTTGGATTAATCAGACTGTGAAATCGGCTACCTAGCATGGTGGGTCTGGGGCTGTGATTCTGGTAGCAGTGGTCTTACCGTATACAATGAGGCTGGTCCCATTTCCACGGTCCTCTCCTTTATCCCACATCATGGCTTTGCAAAAGTATATACCAGCATCATCCAGACTGGTGTTGGTAATCACCAGTGACCCATCCCCACGGTGCATGAGAGTGTCAGGAAAGGCAAATGCAAAGCGAGATTCCATTATAACATGTTGGCTACTGGAGAAGTCCTGTCCGGGCAAGCTCTTGGTCCAGGACACCGCTCTTTTTCCCATAGATCCTGCCTCAGCACCTGAGGAAAAGTTACAACCTAGTGTCACCTTTTGCCCCTGATTTGCTACCAAAGATGAAGGGAACTGAACCACAGAAAACGCAGCACTGTCTTTCACTGAAAAAAAAAGGAAAAACACAATCTTTATTTGAAGAAACTCTATTATTATTAGGAATTACCAATTACAGATTTTTGGTTTGAAACAGAACTGGTTTTATCTCACTCAATGGATTGTCATTTAATTCCTGCTTTTTCTTTAATAAAAATAGAGCCCATTGAGGCCCTATTGCAGGGCTCCTCAATTCTGTTCCTCCAGAAACATAAACAAGTTTGGCTTTCAGGACATGTACAGTGAATGTTTATGAGATATGTCTGCACACATTTGATCTCAGAGCCAGGGCTATCTTGCATGTTTTACCCATTGGCAGATTTCAAATATCAAGAACCCTGCCCTTCCACAATAGTAAAGTCAAAGCATGTGTGAGGATTCAAGTGCTACAATTAGTGGACATTGAAAGGGTGATGGATGCTTGGAGCACCTTCCTGGTGAGGGTGTTTTGGGCAAAAACAAATGACAGAATTCAAAAAGGCATGGGATCAATATAGAATTTCCCTAGCTAGCAACAGGGTAGTATCAAAACAAAACATAGTAACATAGTAAATGATGGCAGATAAAGACCTGTAAGGTTCATCCAGTCTGCCCAACAAGATAAACTCATTTTACATGGAATGTGATATTTTATATGCATACGCGAGGTTGATATGTCCTTGTCATTCTCAGGGCACAGACCATAGAAGTCTGCCCAGCGCTACTTTTGTACTAAACGTTCTGAAGCTAACGTCGAAGCCCCTTAAAATTTACACTCTAGTCTAGCCTATCCATATCTATTCAGTCACGATCAGAAACAAATGACAAAGAGGGATAAAACCCGCACTGAGCAGCAGATACAATCCTAAACAAAGGCACAAAGGAGGTAACCTTAATGTTCTGCACAGAGCGGCAGGTACAACTCTAGCCACTTGTCTGCTGGGCAGTAAGATGGACCATGCTGGTCTTTATCTGCCATCTCTTACTATATTACTATGTTATGCTTGTCTGGGTGGCCATACGACAAGTTTGCCTCTGTCCTGGTTTTCTCAATTTACAAAATGGTAGTGCGATTTGTACCCTTGTTTTTGAACATGAAAGGAATATGCAGCGTTAGCCACCCCATGAATCATGACCATTTATCTCACTCATGCAGGTTTGTATTAACTTTGAAGAGCATAACATAGATTACTTTATCTTTGATGCAAAAATATTACCCAGTAGTAATTGTGTTCTGAAAAGCAGCCTGCTGCATGAATCATGCAGGCCAGAGAGAGATTCTACAGAGACAAAAAAATGTATTTACAAATTTATGTTTGCACTGAGTGATAGGAGGGTAAAGTCTAAGGGGAAACAATTGAATCTAATAACATGGAAATTTCCATGAATCATCATAAGAAATAAAAAGGTTAATCAACTAGTTGAAGACAGCAACATTTTATTGGAACGACACAACAGTATATTGTAAACAGCTCATGAGATTTGTGAATTGTGAAATGGTCTCGTTCAAACTGTCCCAAATGTCTTTGGGTTAGTTCAAAGTGTATTACCTAATGAATCTCTGCATACGTATTACAGGGGCAGGAGGGCGCTCCAGAGCCCAAGGTGGGGGGGGGGGCACAGTTTAGCCCACCTCCCCCAGGCACCGACCCCCACGCTACTTTGAACCCCTCTCCCGCCGTCAATGACAACCCCACCGACCGTCCCCCGTCTCCAACCCCCGTCAGCCAAAGTCTTCTTCAGCGACGGTCAACTCCGGCGCCTTCGCTGGTGATCTGTTTCTAACTCCTGCCGTCCTGCGTGCATGTCCTGTATGTAGCCCCGTGCAGGACGTGCTTGCAGGACGTCAGGAGTCAGAAACAGATCATCAGTGAAGGCGCCGGAGTCGACCGGTGCTGAAGAAGACTTCGGCTGGTGGGGGTTGTGGACCCCCGCCAGCAAAGGTACCTGGTGGCAGCGGGGGGTCGGCAGCTGGGGGGGGTCACAAGTAGAGGGGGGGCCAGAGCTTAATCTGTGGGGAGCCAGGGCTTAATCTGTGGGGGCCCATGCCCCCATGGCCCCACCTAGCTATGCTCCTGATACGTAAGAAGACCAACACATCATTTACGTTTTTAAGAAACCCTCCTTGTAATTAGGACAATGGGGTTATGTAACCTTCAAGCCACTGTGTTTTTGGTACAAAACTAGAATTAGGGATCCTTTTACTAAGGTGAACCGAAAAATGGCCTGTGCTGTTGTAGATGCGTATATTGGACACGCGCAGGTCCATTTTTCAGCGCGTCTGCGAAAGAGGCCTTGTTTTGGCTGAAAATGGACATGCAGCAAAATAAAAGTTGGTCCACGTCTATTTTGGGCTTGAGACCTTACCGCCACCCGTTGACTTAGCGGTAAGGTCTTACGGGTTAACCGAGTGGTAATCATCTACGCACGTACAATGTCGATTACCGCCCGGTTAGCACCACGTGCTGGAAAATAAAATATATTTTCCGATGTACATAGTGGATGCATGTAAAAAATGAAAATTACTGCCTGGGCCACGTGGTAGCCGAGTGGTAGTTCTGAATTGGTGCACGTTGGGCACACGTAGGCGCCTACGCAACTTAGTAAAAGGGCCCCTTATTTAGCTGTTTAGTGTAAATGAAGACCATAAGTCTAGCTGTTCCCACCATATGAAAAATAAACATTCCTTCCCAATCTTAAATAGATTGGCCAGCTTAAAATCACTTCGAGAGCACTATTCCCTGTATCAGGGGTAGGCAACCTCAATCCGCAAGTGTCATAAGCCTGTCATTTTTTTCAGGACATTCACAATGAATAGGCAATAGATGCTTATGGCACTTGAGGACCAAGTTGGTATTCCATGCTCTTCTACGCTCTCATTCCCACCAAAAACCTTTCTTCTGAGTGCAATTTGAATTTAGATTTAAATATTTGCATTTTCCAAATCCAATCTCAAGGGTCAGCTACAAATTCAGGCACACAAGCTATTTTCCTTTTCAGTAGACTTCATATTAGGTTGTACCCCATCACAAACCCCCTCCCTCCTGCCACATCTCTAGCCCTGCTGTGCTGGATTTTATTGATTCAGATGTACATTTCATTTTCTTTGTTGTAAATTCTACTGTGAAACCTAGTGAAACGACAATATAACTGTCTTAATGGTTTCTAGGTACAGTGACACCAAGTGACTGAATCATGTAGTCTTCTACTAGTTACTATGTGTACTGCCACCCTGTGGTGGTGAAGCACAGTAATACTTGTTTCTGTGGGACAGTGCCAACCTGTGGTTAAAATGAAAAACTCATCTTTTCAAATCTATTGACAGTGACAACTAATTGTTAAATATATTCTCACACTTTGTTCCATTTTATTATTCATTCCAAACCAACAGATATTTAGGAACAGTTTTATTCAAAGTGTCTCCATCCCCTTCTCTCTAGGTCAGAGACACTCAGAGGCAACACAGATACAGACACATACACAGAGGGGTTGAAAAGAATGAGCTGTTCTTCACATGCTTTCCCCACTTCTTTTAATTTGTATTTACACATTAAATTTCTCCACTTAGAGATGATTTTTAAACTCTAGTTGAAGCCTTAGTTCTAACCTTGGATGTTTATTATAATTCATTGTGCTTGGGTCTTCCACCATCCAATATAAAGTCTCTTCAATTAATTCAGAATATTGTAGCTTGTGTTATCACTAACTGCCATTATCAAGAGTACATTGCTCCTCTTCTATATACTTTACATTGGCTTCTTGGAGGGTTAAGTTTAAAATATTTATGATCATTTCTAAGAACAGAAGCATTGCCATTCTGGAACAGACCAAAGGTCCATCAAGCCCAGCATCCTGTTTCCAACAGTGGCTAATCTAGGTGACAAGTACCTTGCAAGATCCCAAAACAGTACAATACATTTTATGCTGCTTATCCTAAAAATAAGCAGTGGATTTTCCCCAAGTCCATCTTAATAATGGCTTATTGACTTTTTTTTAGGAAGTTGTCCAAACCTTTTTTAAATCCCACTAAGCTAACTGCTTTTAACATATTCTCTGGCAATGAATTCCATAGTTTAATTACATATTGAGTAAAGAAATACTTTCTCTGATTTGATTTCAATTTACTATTTTGTAACTTCATTGTGTGCCCCCTACTCCTAATATTTTTGGAAAGAATAAACAACCAATTCACCTCTACCTGATTTTATAGACTTCTATCATATGTCCCCTCAGCCATTTTTTCTCTAAGCTGCATTTTCGTTGCCCTTCTTTGTACCTTTTCTAATTCCATTATATCATTTTTGAGATGCAGTGACCAGAACTGTACACAGTATTCGAGGTGCGGTCACACCATGGAGCAATACAAAGACTTTATAACGTCCTCATTTTTGTTTTCCATTATTTTCCTAATAATACTTAACATTCTATTTGCTTTCTTAGCAGCTGCCGCACACTGAGCAGAGAGCTTCAAAGTATCATCAACAATGACACCTGGATCCCCTTCCTGGTTGGTGCTAAGTATGTTTGTTCAATAATACAATACTGACCTTCACTCTCTCTTCATTCTGAAGGTAAAGTATGGTTATTAGTTCCTTCTCCAAACATTTGGCATCTTGTTGAAAATTAATATAGTGGCTTTTCAGTTGCAGGGAATGAATTGATAAATTACCTTACATCTGAAGTTTTACTATTTATCCATTCATATAAAAGGAATATCTACTTTTTGAACAAACATTTGGCCCTGATTTATATTATTTAAGTTTTCATTTTTTCATTGTATGTGGTTTTTTTTATTTGTACTATATGAACACTATTGTTTTACTGTGACTGTCACCTCTAGAAAACAAGTTTTTTAAATCACTTAGCTAGAACTACTTTTAAATAAATACAATGAAACAACAATCGCACTGAGTAGTGTTGCTCACATTTAAAACTACTGCTGAATACTTTATTTTCAGTACTTTTCAAAAAATCTAATAGCCTGAAAAACAAACATCTAACTTTAAAATTTATAAAAAGACAAGAATCCAAAGCCCTAAAATGTATCTATTTGTGATTTTAGGTTCTTATTAAGAATCATACTTGCAATGTATTGGTTATATTTTGCTCATATTATACTAGTGCACAAGCTATCATGACCACATGTTGTTCAGAAGGAACCTGACCGTATCAGATGCTCATTTCTGTAATTTTGGTCAATTATGAAATTGCTGCTGCTAGTATTCTGTAACCTGTTGTTAAAATCATCTGTAGTACCTGAAGATTGGAGGGTGGCCAATCTGATGCCGATTTTTAAAAATGATTCCAGGGTTGATCTGGGAAATTACAGACTGGTAAGCCTGATGTCAGTGCCGGGTAAAATAGTTGAAACTGCTACTATAAAGAATAAAATTACTGAACACATAGATACGCATGGCTTAATGGAACAGAATCGGCATGGGTTCAGACAAGGGAAGTCTTGCCTCACCAATTTGCTTCATTTCTTTGAAGGCATGAATATACATGTGGATAAAGGTGAGTGGGTTGATGTAGTGTATCTAGATCTTCAGAAAGCTTTTGACAAAAGTTCCTCATGAGTGACTCCTGAGAAAATTAAAATGTCATGGGTTAAGGATGGAGTAGCCATGGGATAGGAGGCAATGTTCTGTTGTGGATTAGGAACTGGTTATTGGAGAAAAAAACAGAGGGTAGGGTTAAATGGCCATTTCTGTCAATGGAGGAGGGTGAATAATGGAGTGCAGCAGGGATCTGTACTGGGACCGGTGCTATTTAACATATTTATAAATGATCTGGAAATTGGAATGACACAAAACTGTTCAAGGTTGTTAAAATACATGCGGACTGTGAAAAATTGCAGGAAGACCTTAAGAAATTGGAAGACTGGGCATCCAAATGGCAGATGAAATTTAATGTAGACAAATGCAAAGTGATGCACATTGGGAAGAACAATATAATCATAGTTACCTAATGCTAGGGTCCACTTTGAGGGTCAGTACCCAAGAAAACGATTTAGATGTCGTGGTAGATAATATGCTGAAATCTTCTGCCCAGTGTGCGGTGGTGTCCAAAAAAGCAAACAGGATGCTAGGAATTATTAGGAAATGGATGGTAAATGACCAAAATACTATAATGCCTCTGTATTGCTTCATGGTGCAACCTCACCTTGAGTATTGCGTTCAGTTCTGGTCACAGTATCTCAAATAAGATATAGCAGAATTAAAAAAAGATTCAAAGAAGAGCAAATAAAATGATAAAGGGGATGGTACTCCTCGAATAGCTGGGGCTGGCTGGCTGGGTTCACATCAGGCTCTGCAACTTAGATTAAATAATTACAGTTTCTGCCTATTTACAACCCAAATTTTTATTGACTGCTGCTCAGCCTGTCTTCAGGAACCAGTCGTCAATCTTACTTTGAACTTCTTCCATTTATTTTGGATGGAGAAAGGAAATTTTATCTTTCCTTCACATTGCAAATAACTCTCCTTATGCCCTGTGATTGGAGCTTGATCCTTATTTACATCTAACCTCCCCCCCCCCCCCCCCCCCCGGACAACAAAGAAAAAGCCTGCAGCAATCTGCATCAATTGGACCATCAACTGGACCATCCGAGGATATCAGAACCAGAAACTCTAAAATTCGTACTTGCAATCCGTGAGTCAAAACTTTATTTTAACTGTATTTATTTCTAAAACTCCGAATCTGTTAGATTCCTTAAAACTAAAGGCAAATATCATCAATTCCCTCTACAAATCAATTCACATAGAAGTGCTAAGTGTGCAGCCATTTGCTTTTGGCTGTTGCTAGAAGCGTTTGATCTCACAGGCCTGATCTGAATTTACAACTTTTAAAAGGTCTGTTTTTTTCAGAACATAAAGCCTTAACCCTGCATTTGCCAACTAGTAAGATTGTAAACTCCACAGAGTGGACAGCAGTGCCATCCAGTGAAATTTTGCCTATCTAATTTCTGACACAAAAAATGTGCATTGGGCTCAAACATCAATCAAGTATCCCAGTGGTGTGTGGGAGAGGAAACCATAACCCCCATAAACCAAAGAGAAGGCAAAAGTGCAAGAGGTCAAACACCTACATAACAGTACTTAAAAGATCACTTCATTGCCACACCAAAGCTACCCACAGCACCCCCAGACTACCCTTGGGAACTATAGGACTGGTGAATGCCAGATCAGCTGCAAAGAAATCCTTCGTGATCCATGATTCCATAAATGAACCTGGCTAGACGAAAGTGGGGGTTTACCACTGGTTGAACTATGCCCAACAGGTTTCAACATCCAACATCAACCAAGACCAGGAAGACGGGGTGGAGGGATAGCAGTCTTGGTTTGGGATAAAATCAAACTGCGCAGAATATCCATCCCCTAGCTACATGAATCTGAAACTCTTTTAATACAACTTGAAGAGGAGAAACCAATCTGGCTGCTCATGGTTTACAGAGCACCTCGTAACAACACATTAACTGTGCAAGAACTCCTAGACCTGATTACTCAAGTGACCCCGAATTACCCTAGGCTGGTGATCATGGGAGACTTCAATCTACACATCAAAACCCCAGATACCACCACAGCTGCCTTCTTGGACACGATGACAGCACTAGGATTTACACAGGTGATCAATTCTCCAACCCACAAAAAGGGTCACATACTAGACTTGGTATTCTACAAAGGGGTGGATATCCCAGAATTCTGGGATAGCAGTATTGAAATAACACCCCTATCATGGTCAGACCATTTTCCAATTAAATTCTCCATAACTGGCCACCTAAAACAAATGGCACCTCCCAGAGTTTGGAAGGAGATCAGAGACAAAAAAAAAAGCTGACCGCTGAGAATTTCCTAGAGGCCTTGGACTGTCCACATGTGGATAAAAAGACAACAGTGTCAGAACAAGTTGACATCTGGAATACACACTTAGCCAAGACCTTAGAGAAAACAGCACCACTAAAAAATGTCTTATGCCCCACTCACAAATGCTCATCTTGGTTTTCTCGAGAACTTCGGATCCTTAAACGCGAAGGATGAAAACTGGAAAGGAGAAGGCGCAAATCTCGCCTGGATGAAGACAGACTAAACTGTAGGAAGCACATTGCAAAGTACCGCCAAGCATTAACAACAACCAAAAAACAGTATTTCTCACAATGCATTGCACAGGCTGCCAATTCAACCAAGCAGTTGTTCAGTATAGTAAACAGCCTACTGCAGCCCCCACAACAGAACCAGCCTGCCCAGTCTAAACTGAATTGCAATGATTTTGCTGCATACTTTGCCAACAAAATTAAAAAATCTCCACCAGGATTCACTGGCAATCTCACCCAGTCCCCAACTAGTCAACCAGGGGTGCACAAACTCGCCCCCTCCTGACAGAGACAGATGGGACACTTTTAACCCAATGACACAGAAGAGCCTTTACAAAATCTTAAGAGACCTTCGACCAACTACCTGCTCCCTCGATCCCTGCCCATCAAAAATAGTGCAGCAGGCAAGTATGGACCTCATAGAAGGCGCCACAAAAATTGTGAACACCTCTCTTTCTAATGGGCAGCTACCAACAGCATAAAAAAGGGCAGTGGTCCACCCTCTGCTGAAGAAAAACAACCTTGTGCAGGACAAACTTGAAAATTACACGCCAGTATCCAACATCCCGTTTCTAGGGAAACTCATAGAACAAATAGTCTGTGTTCAACTTAATGACTGGTTAGAAAAGAGAAACTGGCTAGATCTATGTCAATCTGTTTTCAGACCTGGTTATGATACAGAAACGGTCCTTGTATCCCTACTAGATGATCTTCACAGAAACTGAGACAAGGGATTCGCCTCGATGTTAGTATTGCTTGAATTCTTGGCAGCCTTTGACACCGTGGATCATGATATCATGCTAGCATGACTGACAGAAACAGGTATCAATGGAACAGTACTTGATTGGTTCAGATCCTATCTATCAGACAGGCAACAATCCATAATGTTTGGCAGCAGCTCATCACCACCATGGATACTGACCTGCGGGGTACCACAAGGATCGATACTGTCACCTATTTTGTTCAATATCTACCTCAAACCACTAGCTGAGCTGATTCGGTCAATGGACACTCAGTTCTACATCTATGCGGATGATGTGCAGCTACTCATACCCATTCAACCTGACTTACTTACAGCCTTGAATAAACTGATTACCTGTCTAACATCAATTCAAGAATGGGCTAAACACAACAAACTTTGCCTGCACCCAAGTAAAACCAAGCTTCTCTGGGTCCCTAACACAAGTGGATACATATCAAAATCCCTTTTGGAAAGTATGAACTCCCCCTCAAATCACAAGTCAGAAACCTTGGAATACAGTTACATTCAACACTTACTCTGATTCCCCAAATCCAAGCAACCTTCAAGAGCTGCTTCTACTATTTGCGACAGCTACGCTGCCTCTCTCCTTACATCGAGAAGGTAAACCTTATCCCAATTGTACATGCCATGATAACATCAAGACTGGATTACTGCAATGCACTATACAATGGTCTGACTACAAAGGGCCTGCACCAGCTCCAGTTGATTCAGAACGCAGCAGCAAGACTCCTAGAAGGTTGCAAGCAACGTGACCATATCATTTTTTGCAAAAACTTCATTGGCTACCAGTACAATACAGGGCTAAATTTAAAACTCTAAGGATACTAAGGTCTTCCCAAGGACTTTCACTAACCACACCCTCTCCAAAAGACATTACACAATGTGATACCCGCAAGCAAGCCTTCTCTGGAGTAGCCCCCATACTCTGGAATGTACTGCCTGAAAGGCTGCACTTAACACAAGACTATCTCTACTTCAGAAAGCAGGTGAAAGCTTGGCTCTTCAACCAGGCCTTTACTGGAAGAAGTAACAAACTTGCTAGTCTCACTCACACACACAAGGAGTACTCAGGCTGCATATACTGCAGCAGGAAATATTTATCCACTGCTACTCTAGCTGAGATAACATTTAACCATTTCTCTGACCTCATGTGTAACTTTCTTTAAATCAATCACCTAACTTTCTAACTCTTCCTACTTTCTTACCCTTCTATATGTTACATCTTTGAGTTATCCTTCGCTATCACCTGTGATGTTCTATTACGTATTGTGTTGGCATTATAAATAGTATACCATGCTTTGTATTGTTTTTGAATATTTTTACTGCTGTAATTGTCTATTGCTCATGCTTGATCTATTCTTACTGTACACTGCCTTAATTCCTTCAAAAAGGCGGTAAATTAATCCTAATAAAAAAATACAAAGGTGTAGAACGAGTAGAAGTGAATCGACTTTTTACTCTTTCAGAAAGTACAAAGACTACGGGACACTCAATGAAGTTACATAGAAATACTTTTAAAACAAATAGGAGGAAATATTTTTTCACTCAACAAATAGTTAAACTCTGGAACTCTTTGCCAGAGGATGTAGTAACAGCGATTAACATATCTTTAAAAAGGTTTGGACAAGTTCCTAGAGGAAAAGCTCATATCTGATAATGAGACATACATAGGGAAGCCACTGATTGCCCTGGGATTGGTAACATGGAATGTTGCTACTATTTGGGTTTCTGCCATGTACTTGTGACCTGGATTGGCCTCTGTTGGAAATAGGATACTAGGCTAGATGGCCCATTAGTCTGACCCAGTATTAGCTACTTTTATGTTCTTATGTACAAGTTAACACAGCCTACATAGAATCCATTTTTTTCTAGGACTAATGTAGCTACTAGAGTTCTGCCCAAAGACAATGCATTAACTATCAAGGCTCTTATATTCTGCAATAATCTGAATAGCACATGACAAAGGGGTTTTAAAAAATACATAAAGTTTTTACTGATAAAATGAGAATATTTCAGATGTACCTCATCATAGGCACCAACATTTTATAAAGCTCGAGGATGCCAAACACAATACAAATTAGCCCTCCCTGGACACAGTGCAGCTTGCTTAATATTGGGAATGTTCAGTACCTATAAAGCTGGCTCCTATGTACCTTATGAGACACAACTGATCCCAAGTGAGAGAGTTAGCAGAATGTTTCTTTGTGCATCTGGGACAGAAGAAAGCAGGCTCACCTGTGAGGGAGACAAGGAGCTGTGTTGGCACGCAGCAGAGGAGCAGGTGAAGAAGGCGGCATCTTCTCAGTGGCATGGCGTTTGCAAAACCAAGGTTGCAGCCTTCAAGAAAGGTCAAGACTTGAAGCTCAGTTATAGGAAAGTGGTGAATTTAATAGAATAAAGGATGTGGGGAGGAGTGGGCTGCACCCTACAAAATAAGCAGCTTAATAAGCCTAAAGAGGTCAGATGGGTGGAAAAAATATACCAAAAGAAAGTGGGACATTTAACCTCATAACGCCTAGTAACTGCTGGCAGTTTACATGGGGTTCTATGAAACTTTCATGCATAAAAAAACATGTTCAATTAGAAAAATATTATTTGATATAATACCATAGACCCTAATTAATTTGCATGTTTCCTTCACATTTTTTTTAGCTAAGGATCCTTTGGCTACAAAGGGTTAACTGTCTCCACCAAAAGCCAAATCCCCTCTCAAAACTAGAACTACCATTAAAGGGGGTCAATATTCAGCACATCTGTGTCTGGTTAAAATTATCTGGATAAGTTATGAGGCTATCTTTTACCAGCTACAGTAAAATGATCACTCAATATAACAAGTTAAAAATATCTAGATAAACCTGTCTGGATAATTTTAAGACAGCCAATTCAGTGACCCAATCTAACCACTTAATTTAGCTAGATGGATAATGATGAATATCTAGGCTAAGCCAGCAATTCTCAATAGGGTAACACACTTGTAAACCACTGAACAGCCAGCAAGCTTATGCTTTCCATATAAGCTGAATGTGTCTGCTGTCTATGGAGAGTGCAGAGCCAAGGATTTGAAATCTTCACTGTTGCTCTTCATTTCTGCTTTCCCTCCAGAGCTATAACTAGATGGGGACAAAAGGGGCATGAAACCAGGTAATTGAAATTTCCCTTCCCACTCCTCCTTTCCCTCCCTGGGGATAGGAGGAGCAACTGTCTGGGATGTTAAAAAAAAAAACAAAACCCTCTTGTGGGCAAAACAAGAACTGAAATACAGTGTGGGCTGGGAACAGTTGAAAATCCATGAAGAGTTTTCTTCTCCTCCTATGAAGTGGTGTAGGTAGGACTGAATGAGCTTTGGGCGGAAAAACTGGATGGGCCCCTATTCACCATTTCTCCCAATAGTGGGGACCGGAGGGGAAGGGGGGTGCAGAAGCCCAATCAGAGCTCCAGTAACCAAACCCTGCATAAAACAAACACATTCTAGACCTGTCATAATAAACATAGAAACATGACGGCAGATAAGGGCCAAATGGCCCATCCAGTCTGCTCTTCCACAGTAACCACTAACTCCTCCTTTTCCTAAGGGACTAATATCCAGGACTCAAATAGCAACAAACCAACCTATATAAAGGCAGCATCCTAGAATACCAATATATTTCCTGCTGGAAAAACAGAACAAGCCAGACTGTCTCAGATCCCTACACAGAAACTAAACAGAATACCTCACTTCTGTCCCTCCTGCACAATACAGACAGCCCCTCAAATACAGAATAAACAACCACTGACTAGAAATGAAAACCCCGAGGTCTGAATGCAATGCGACACTGGATAAGCAGACATGTATCTCCTTCTGTACTGTGTAAATTATCAAGTTTTCAGGGTTGCCCATTTCAAAAGATGACACATTCCAATCACTTAACTGAAAACAAAATGTTTTCTCCATTTGTTGTTTGGTCATTTTATTTTACTAATCTGCTTGGTCCCAGCCTCTTCTTTCAACATTTCTTGTATTATTTTCATCTAAGTTTTTTTTTCCAAGATCTCATATTTACATATTCTTTCTTCACTTTCCTCGCTGCATGGCTCTTGCATTGATTGTTCCCTTTCATCATTTTCTCTTCTCTGCATCTCCACTCAGAAGCTAGATTTTGGCCCCTCATTCTCCCCTTCTCTTACCCTCTAGTCTTCAGTTTCTTTCTTTTCACATCTTTCCTCAGTGTGAGCTTTCCATCTTCCACTCTCGCCCCTCCCAACCCTCATTTATCATTTTTCTTTAAGTCTCACTCCCTCACCTCACCAACCCTAGCTATTACTATTAATCATTTTCTACTAATCATTTCTTCAGTGCTACTAGATGTATGTGGCACTGTATAGTTTATATGCAGGTACTTTCTCTGTCCCTAGAGGGCTCACAATCTAATGTTTTTGTATCTGGGTAATGGAGGGTTAAGTGACTTGCCCCAAGGTCACAAGGGCTGCAGTGGGAATTGAACCCAGGTCGCCAGGCTCAAATCCCGATGCACTAACCATTAGATTATTCCTTCACTGCTGTCATTCAACCCCTCTTGGCATCTAGCCCCCTTTTTTCTCTTACCTGCTACCCAATTTCCTCATTTCTTTCTCAGATCTCTCTCGTTCATCTGTTCCTTTTCAGTGCCTCTAAATCTTTTCCACCCCTCCTGATCCTTCATCCCTTCCCTTTTCTTACCCTCTCCCTCCTTGCAGTCTTCCTACTTCTCAACCCTCCTTCCACACTTTTCCCTTCTTACCCCATTTCTTCCATTCTGATCCCTTCTCACCACTTTCCTCCCTCTTTCCTTCCATTCTGACCTCTCACCTTGTAGTCCAGTCCACTTTATCTTCTTCCTCCCTACCTGCACTTTGAGCCCTCTTGCTCTCTGCCTTCTCCTGTCACCCATCTCTACTCCCTGCATTAGCCTCTAGCTCCCTTGTCCCAGATCCTGCATAAAACCCATCCTCAAGCCCCAACCTCCTTCTCTCAACTGCCTTCCTCTCAGCCCCAGCTTTTGTGTCAGCCCCCTTCTCCCAGGCCCAGCATTAAGAACCCTTCTCCTACATCCATTCCTACATCTGCCTTTTTCCCCATCTCCAGCCCCTTCTTCCAGCCCTAGCATCAGATCTTTTCCCAAGCCTTAGCATGAACCACTTCTACTAATCCACCATCTATCAACATCAACCCCCTTCTGCTACCCCACCATCTGCAAATATCAGACCCCTTCTGCCATCCCCAACTGTGTCAGCCCCCAGCCCCATCTCCCTTCTCCCACCACCAGCCTCCATGTCAGCCCCAAGCCCCAACATCAGCATTAGCCACCTTCTCCATCTCTCCAGTGCCTTTAATCTAGCTGCAGAATGAAAGGACTTTGCTTTTCATTCCCGCCACTTGGCCTCTCCGCCAGGGGTGTGCTGGTAAATTTTTAACAACAGGCTCTTTCTCCGGGCGTAGCCAGCTCTGCAGTTGGAAGAGCTAGGGGTGGCTGGGGGGGGGGGCAGCAACACTTGCATCTCTCTCCTCCCTTCCTTCTTGCGGGCACGCTAGGCATACCTTTGCAGGCAGCTAATAAATGGACTGTCACCACTCCCAACGTCTTGCTCTGAGCAGCATGCTGGAACTTCTTTCACATGCTCGAGAAGTCCCAGCCTGCTTCCCAGAGCTGGAAACAAGGAGCGGGGAGCAGCAATATTCTATTTACTTGGCTGGCAGGGCTCAGTATCCCCACCAGCAAAGTAAAAGATAATTCAGCAGGGGGCCCAAGCCCACATTTTGGGAACCAGTTGTTAAAGTAGCCATGGAGGGCCTTACTTTAACAACCGGCTCCCAAAATTCTTAAAAACTTAACAACCGGCTCTTGCGAGCCTGTGAGAGCCTGCTCCAGCACACCACTGCTCTCCGCTGTGAGCTCTGGCCACTGGCACTATGCAGGAGTTAAACTCGGACAGCAAGTACTTCCTGTATGTTACAGGAAGCACTTGTTCACCAATTTCAACAGCACTGCGGAATCAGCTGCCAATCAGCAACAGAGGACAGAGAGTGGCAGAAATGAAGAAGCAAAGTCCCGCTGTCCTTCAGCTAATTTAAAGGCACTGGAGAGATGGAGAAGCTTATTAAGAGAACAGGAACATTTCAGAGATGCCAAGGATGGCCCATGCAAAAAATGAGATTTACCACCCCAATGAGTGAGATTTAAGGTCAGGGAGTGAGGATTTTCATGTGGTGCATTTGGTATATAACTTTGGCACAGTGATGGAAGTACTGAGACCTGAGGAAGGACTGCTCATTAACAAGTAATGCCTTCATGTGCACATAAAAATGGATTTTTGCATCATGGGTGACACTTTGGTGCTTACTTCAGAAGCTCTATTCATGGTTTGGATGTCTGAAAACCATCATTTAGGCAACAATATTGCACGGATGTTCAAATCCCAATTTTATACAGCCAGGATATAGACATCTAAAATTGAAGTTAAGGCAAGGGGAGGACATGGTCTGGGTGTGTTTTGGGTTGGACTAAAACATGGACTTCAACTCTGATGTAGCACTGTACACATTATATGCAGGTACTTCACCTGTCCCTAAAACCTTACAATCTAAGTTTTTGTACCTTGGGCAATGGAGGGTTAAGTGGCTTGCCCAAGGTCACAAGGAACTGCAGTGGGACTTGAACCCAGGTCACCAGGATCAAATCCTGCTGCACTAACCATTAGGCAACTCCAATAAGATAAGTACATAAGTAATGCCACACTGGGAAAAGACCAAGGGTCCATCGAGCCCAGCATCCTGTCCACGACAGTGGCCAATCCAGGCCAAGGGCACCTGGCAAGCTTCCCAAACGTACAAACATTCTATACATGTTGTGGATTTTCCCAAGTTCATTTAGTAGCGGTTTATGGACTTGTCCTTTAGGAAACCGTCCAACCCCTTTTTAAACTCTGTCAAGCTAACCGCCTTCACCACGTTCTCCGGCAACGAATTCCAGAGTTTAATTACGCGTTGGGTGAAGAAACATTTTCTCCGATTTGTTTTAAATTTACTACACTGTAGTTTCATCGCATGCCCCCTAGTATTTTTGGAAAGCGTGAACAGACGCTTCACATCCACCTGTTCCACTCCACTCAATATTTTATATACCTCTATCATGTCTCCCCTCAGCCGTCTCTTCTCCAAGCTGAAAAGCCCTAGCCTCCTTAGTCTTTCTTCATAGGGAAGTCGTCCCATCCCCGCTATCATTTTAGTCGCCCTTCGCTGCACCTTTTCCAATTCCACTATATCTTTCTTGAGATGCGGCAACCAGAATTGAACACAATACTCAAGGTGCGGTCACACCATGGAGCGATATAATGGCATTATAACATCCTCACACCTGTTTTCCATACCTTTCCTAATAATACCCAACATTCTATTCGCTTTCCGAGCCGCAGCAGAACACTGAGCAGACGTTTTCAGTGTATTATCGACAACGACACCCAGATCCCTTTCTTGGTCCGTAACTCCTAACGTGGAACCTTGCATGACGTAGCTATAATTCAGGTTCTTTTTTCCCACATGCATCACCTTGCACTTGCTCACATTAAATGTCATCTGTCATCTAGCCGCCCAGTCTCCCAGTCTCGTAAGGTCCTTCTGTAATTTTTCACAATCCTGTCGCGAGTTAACGACTTTGAATAACTTTGTGTCATCAGCAAATTTAATTACCTCGCTAGTTACTCCCATCTCTAAATCATTTATAAATATATTAAAAAGCAGCGGTCCTAGCACAGACCCCTGAGGAACCCCACTAACTACCCTTCTCCATTGTGAATACTGCCCATTTAACCCCACTCTCTGTTTCCTATCCTTCAACCAGTTTTTAATCCACAATAGGACATTTCCTCCTATCCCATGACCCTCCAATTTCCTCTGTAGCCTTTCATGAGGTACCTTGTCAAACGCCTTTTGAAAATCCAGATATACAATATCAACCAGCTCCCCTTTGTCCACGTTTGTTTACTCCTTCTAAGAACTGAAGTAAATTGGTCAGGCAAGATTTCCCCCCACAAAAGCCGTGCTGACTCGGTCTCAGTAATCCATGTCCTTGGATGTGCTCTGTAATTTTGTTTTTAATAATAGCTTCTACCATTTTCCCCGGCACTGACATCAGACTCACCGATCTATAATTTCCAAGATCTCCTCTGGAACCTTTTTTAAAAATGGGCATTACATTGGCCACCCTCCAATCTTCCGGTACCACGTTCGATTTTAAGGATAAATTGCATATCACTAGCAGTAGCTCCCCAAGCTCATTTTTCAGTTCTATCAGTACTCTAGGATGAATACCATCTGGTCCAGGAGATTTGCTACTCTTCAGTTTGCTGAACTGCCCCATTACGTCCTCCAGGTTTACCGTGAAGTCAGTAAGTTTCTCCGACTCGTCCGCTTGAAATATCATTTCCGACACCGATACCCCTCCCAAATCTTCCTTGGTGAAGACTGAAGCAAAGAATAAATTCAATCTCTCCGCTATGTCTTTGTCTTTCTTGATCGCCCCTTTTACCCCTCGGTCATCCAGCGGCCCAACCGATTCTTTTGCCGGCTTCCTGCTTTTAATATACCGAAAAAAATATTTACTATCTTTTTTTGCCTCTAATGCTATCTTTTTTTCGTAATCTCTCTTGGCCTTCTTTATCTGCACCTTGCATTTGCTTTGACACTCCTCCTTATGCTGCTTCTTGTTATTTTCAGACGGTTCCTTCTTCCATTTTCTGAAGGCATTTCTTTTAACCCTAATAGCTTCCTTCACCTCACTTTTCAACCAGGCCGGCTGTCTTTTGGAGTTCCGTCTTTCTTTTCTAATTAGTGGAATATGTTTGGCCTGGGCCTCCAGGATGGTATTTTTGAACAGCATCCACGCCTGTTGTACAGTTTTTACTCTCTCAGTTGCCCCCCCTAAGTTTTTTTTTTTACCGTTCTTCTCATTTTATCATAGTCTCCTTTTTTAAAGTTAAACACTAACGTATTTGACTTCCTGTGTATAGTTACTTCAAGGTTGATATTAAAACTGATCATATTATGATCACTGTTATCAAGTGGCCCCAGTACCATAACGTCCCTCACCAGATCATGCGCTCCACTAAGGAGCGAGTCTAGAATTTTTCCTTCTCTCTTCGGCTCCTGCACCAGCTGCTCCATAAAGCTGTCCTTGATTTCATCAAGGAATTGTACCTCTCTAGCATGTCCCGATGTTACATTTACCCAGTCTATATTTGGATAATTGAAGTCACCCATTATTATCACATTGCCCATTTTATTTGCATCTCTGATTTCTTTTATCATTTCCTGGCGAGGTGAACGGTAGTACACTCCTATCACTGTCCTTTTCCCTTTTCTACATGGAATTTCAACCCACAATGATTCAAAGGTGTGCTTTGTGGCCTGCTGAATTTGTAATCTATCCGAGTCAAGGCTCTCGTTAATATGTAGTGGAGTGGAGGAGTGGCCTAGTGGTTAGGGTGGTGGACTTTGGTCCTGGGGAATTGAGGAACTGAGTTCGATTCCCGGCACAGGCAGCTCCTTGTGACTCTGGGCAAGTCACTTAACCTTCCATTGCCTGCTGCATTGAGCCTGCCATGAGTGGGAAAGCGCAGGGTACAAATGTAACTAAAAAAAAAATATATATATATATATATATACACAATGCTACCCCTCCACCAGTCCAGTCCACCCTATCACTACGATATACTTTGTACCCCGGTATGACAGTGTCCTACTGGTTATCCTCCTTCCACCAGGTCTCAGTAATGCCTATTATATCCAATTTTTCATTTAGTGCAATATATTCCAACTCTCCCATCTTATTTCTTAGACTCCTAGCATTTACATATAGACATTTCAGAGTATGTTTGTTGTTCCTATTTGCCTGATGCTTAGTACTGGACACTACTGATTTGCCATCTTTTGTCTGATCTTTAGTTGTATTTAAGGGCACCTGGCCTACCACGGTCTGTTGTGCAACCTCACTATCCAGAAACCCTATCTTCCCTGTTTGTGACGTATCTTTGCAAGATACCTTATCCCGAACCATGCGCTTTTGAGTGACTGTCGGCCTTCCCCCCATTTCTAGTTTAAAAGCTGCTCTATCTCCTTTTTAAATGCCGACACCAGCAGCCTGGTACCCACCTTGGTTAAGGTGGAGCCCATCCTTTCGGAATAGGCTCCCCCTTCCCCAGAATGTTGCCCAGTTCCTAACAAATCTAAACAGATTTTTTTTTTGTACCCCGCACTTTCCCACTCATGGCAGGCTCAATGCGGTTTAGGTACTTATTTGTACCTGGGGCAATGGAGGGTTAAGTGACTTGCCCAAACTCACAAGGAGCTGCCTGTGCATGCAGTGGGAATTGAACCTAGTTCCCCAGGACCAAAGTCCACCACTCTAACCACTAGGCCACTCCTCCCTGCACCATCGTCTCATCCACGCATTGAGACTCCGGAGCTCCGCCTGTCTCTTGGGCCCTGCGCGTGGAACAGGTAACATTTCAGAAAATGCTACCCTAGAGGATCTGGATTTGAGCTTTCTACCTAAGAGCCTAAATTTGGCTTCCAGAACCTCTCTCCCACATTTTCCTATCTCATTGGTACCCACATGTACCAAGACAGCCGACTCCTCCCCAGCACTATCTAGAATCCTATCTAGGTGACGCGTGAGGTCCGCCACCTTTGCATCAGGCAGGCAAGTCACCAGGCGATCCTCACGTCCACCAGCCACCCAGCTATCTATATGCCTAATGATCGAATCACCAACTACAACAGCTGTCCTAACCTTTCCCTCCCGGGCAGCACTTGGAGACATATCCTCGGTGCGAGAGGATAGTACATCCCCTGGTGGGCAGGTCCACTGCAGGATCTAATTTAGTATTCCCACCCACCCCTAGGACAACTCTTCATCTATAGTCAGTTATTGAAATTAGAGTAACAAGCAAGGAGTGCTCTTACAGAGTTTTAAATACATTTCATTACCATCTAAGAAGGAAACACTAAATAAATCATAAAATATACTATATAAACTAAAAGACACTTTTATATTAGGCTAATATCCTTAATACTGTAGCAAGTTTTAAATTATTGAAAAACTCAAAAACACTAAGATGGAGTCAGCAGTCCAGCAGCGAGAGGGGTGCTATCCAGTCTTTTACACTGAGTGTCACATGTATGGTTATCTCCCAGTTGGTGAGATGTCATATGTGTGTGTCCGATGCAAAGAGCTCCTAGCTCTCAGGGAACGTGTCCGTTCTCTTGAGGCTACAGTAGCAGACTTGGTGGAGCTCAGGGAGACAGAGAGGTACATAGAGGAGACCTACAGGGATGTTGTAGAGAAGTCCCACCTCCATTCTGGTAGCCCTTGTGCTACCCTGGAGAAGGGAGGTCTCCTAGAAGGAGAGCATCACCCTGGTGCAGTACTTCCTACTTCACCAGGGTGATCCTTCTAGGAGACCTCCCTCCTTGCTTGTTACTCTAATTTCAATAACTGACTATAAATGAAGAGTTGTCCTAGGGGTGGGTGGGAATACTAAATTAGATCCTGCAGTGGCTATTAGATTCTGTTAATGCTGTAGTACAAAGCTTTTAAAACTAAGTGGAAAAGACTATGGAGATTAGTTGTTAAAATTTGCTTTTTATATTTTTATTTTTGCCTAACACTAACCTACAATTCCTCCTTTAAACTCCAATCTTTAAGTTCCCAAAGCACAAAGCAAAGTAGTGTTCACTTACCAGAGAAATGTCCTCTTCTCTCAGAACTTCTCACAAAGAATTGGGGTTGCCAGATGGGAAAAATTTTCCCCACCCAAAACCCGCCCAAAGCCAAACCCCGCCTCTGTCATCGACCCCGCCTCCAACATCATCGACCCCGCCTACGTCATCAACCCCGCCCCAGAAAAGCTTCTATTGGACCAAATTGGACCAATAGAAGCCCCGGAAAAAGCGCCCACACCCGCACAGCTGCAGCGAAAAAGAAGCCGAATTTCCCGCAGCCCGCAGCCTTCGAAAATTTCCCGCATCCTCGCTTAAAAACCAGCCCAATTGGGTGGGAAACTGACCCATCTAGCAAAGAAAGTTCAGTGGGACCTTTCCTCTTTATATAGTTTTGAATCTAAGGGGCCTCTTTTAAACAGGCTCTTTGAAGCTAATTCAGCAACCTATGCAAATATTCTACTTCCCCACACCTTAATTATCACTTAATTGAGGTTGCTGGATGAGCTAACTCTCCAGTAGCCAAGGAACAGAAAATAACTGCCTTTTAGAACAAAGGAGTTTTGGGCTGTTTAGTTTCTACCTCTAGAAAAGGTTTCAGTTTAAAACTATGGGGAAAATGCCTATTTCTAGAGAAAAGTTCAGTTTAAAACTATGGGAAAAGGGTTTGTACACTATGGCAACTAGTTAATGATGCTTGCTTTTCTCTCTCTCTCTCTCTTTTTATTCCCCCCTTAATACTAAACTAGGTCCTGTTTGCTTTTCCCTCTCCCTCTCTTTTATTCGCCCTTAATACTAAATTAGATCCTGCAGTGGCTGTTAGATTCTAACTGTTAATGCTGTGGTGCAAAGCTTTTAAAACTAAGTGGAAACAACTATGGAGATTAGTTGTTAAAATTTGCTTTTATATTTTTATTTTTGCCTAACACTAACCTACAATTCCTCCTTTAAACCCCAATCTTTAAGTTCCAAAAGCACAAAGCAAAGTAGCGTTCACTTACCAGAGAAATGTCCTCTTCTCTCAGAACTTCTCAGAAAGAAAGTTCAGTGCAGGCTTGCCAGATGGGAAAAATTTTTCCAGCCCTAAACCCGCCCCCAAAAAAGCCCAAAGTCAAACCCCGCCTCCCACGTCACCAACCCCGCCTCCCACGTCACCAACCCCGCCCCTGAAAAGCTTCTATTGGACCACATCGGACCAATAGAAGCCCCGGAAAAGCTTCTATTGGACCAAATTGGACCAATAGAAGCCCCGGAAAAAAGCACCCAAACCCACACAGTGGCCACGGGAAAACCGCCCAAAAAACCGCACCCCGCAGCCGCCGAAATTTTCCCGCATTGGGTGGGAAAACCGCAACACTGGCAACAATGGTTTAGTGGGACCTTTCCTCTTTATATAGTTTTGAATCTAAGGGGCCTCTTTTAAACAGGCTCTTTGAAGCTAATTCAGCAACCTATGCAAATATTCTACTTCCCCACACCTTAATTATCACTTAATTGAGGTCGCTGGATGAGCTAACTCTCCAGCAGCCAAGGAACAGAAAATAACTGTCTTTTAGAACAAAGAAGTTTTGGGCTGTACTTAAATCTGGTACTTGGCATGTCCAGGTTACAGAAAGAGAGCAGAATTTTTTAATTTGTTAGTTTATTTATTTATTGATCGCCTCTTTGAAGGAATTCACTTAAGACGGTATACAGTAAGAATAAATCAAACATGAGCAATAGACAATTACAGCAGTAAAAATATTCAAATAACAATACAAAGTACAGCATAGTATACTACTTACAATACGTAATAAAACATTTTAATTGACAGTGTAGGGTATAAGCAAAGATGGAACATATACATAGGTAAGAGAGTAAGAAGAGGTAGAAAGTAAGGCGATTAATTTAAAGAGAGGTGCACATGAGGTCAGAGAGATGGTTAAATTTTATCTCAACTAGGGTAGGAAGATAAGCATTTTTTGTTTGGGGGGGCCCAAGCTCTGTCTCTCCAGATTTGCCTTTGGCCCCACCGCATCCCCACCCCCTCCACCTCATTCCCTTACCTACTATTTCATAGCCACCCCATGGTGTCCAGCATTTTTCACCTTCCCTGCCACTCAACTTTCCATGTTCAGCATCTCACTCGTTCTCTCCCCCCCCCCCCCCCATTCCATTGTGCCCAGTCTCTCTCCTTTTGCACATGCTCAGGGCCTAATGGCTCCCATCACCTCTGAACTTCCTGTTTTGGATGGGGCAAAAGCCACAAGGCCTTGTGTATGCATAGACGCTCAAGGACCCACATTGGCTGATCACAATGCCTCTCTGCTTACTGCCCCAGGAGAGGGAGATAAAAAGGAAACCCCTCACGGTAGAGCAAGGAAGAAGGGAGACAATGTTCCATCTAAGGAGTGAGTTGGCGTGAGCAAAAAGTTTCCATTTCATTCACCTGTGAGCACTTCTCACAGATACATACACAGATGTGCAAACACACACACACACACACACACACACACACAAAAACTCACAAGGAGAAGGAGATTGGAAAGAATTCCATGAGCCATGCTCTGCATACTTTCCCTACTTGTTTGCCTGTAGTTTAACTATAGCTTCTCTGAATTTTGCTCAGCTACTGTACCCTCATGATCAAAAGCAAACGCTGGGGCTAGAGGCTGTTAGTGCCATACTAGCACCGGCGTTTGCTACCGCCCCATTAGAGCCCTCGAGCGTGTGAAAACGCGCTCGAGGGCTCTTAACGCAAGTAGCATGCAAATGCATGCTAAACGGGGCTTAACGCATTCATCCCCAATGATCAGCGAGCAGCGCCAAAGATTGGGTTGCTGGCCACGACAAACCCTACACCAGCTCCGAGCTGGCATTAGGATTTGCAGATCATTGGGGAGGAATGGTGAGCCCTGTCCAGCATGCATTTGCATGCTGGCAGGCCTCCATTCCCCCCCAACGACGCAAAAGCATCCCCCAACAACAGGGGACTGGAGATCCGGCAGACCTCCAGTCCCCCCCGATGATCCCACCCCCACCCCCCCCAGGTTCAGGGAGGGCTGGAGATCCGGTGGGTCTCCAGCCCCCCCAAACCCCCAGAAAAAGACTCCCTGGTGGTCCAGTGGCCGCCGGTCAACCCCCTCCCTCCCTCCCAGCGAGCAACAGGGGTGGGCGGACCTCCAGCCCACCCCAACTCCCAGAGTTGTCTGCCGCCGAATCCCTGCTAAAAATAACCCCGAACCCCCTCCCAGCCTCCCTACCTTAGTTGGAGGAGTGACGCAGCCTGCCTCCCTCCTCTTCTTTCGACGCCGCAAAATGGTGGCGCTCAGCCCCGCCCAGTGCAACAAAAGGTAGAAAAATATTTTTTTTCCAATATAGTCTTTATAATTAGTACTTAATAAAGACTATATTGGAAAAAAGTTATTTTTCTAGAACAAAGAACAGCAAACAGATATTCAGAACATCCGAACATTATGTACTGTAGAACAATATACACGAGGTACAGAAAGTGCTAGCATATGCTCAAAGAAACTCCCCCCCCCCCCCCCCCCCCCACACACACACACCCCAAAAGGTAGAAAAATAATTGATTAGAATATGTTAGTTTTGGAATGTCTACATTAGTGCTTTTAGTTTGTGGTCACATATCTTATAATTGAACAGGTGCTTGTGTATGTGACAGAGGCCAGGTGCTGTGGAAGGGTATGAGAAAAGAAGGAGATAGGTCTCTGAAGGGGCTGAGTAAGGGTGAAAATGGAGTTAATATGGTCAAAGTGTGGCAATAGAAGATGAGGTAGAAGGTAAGAGACAGAATGGCCTGGAAACAAGGGAAGGAAAGAGAGACAATGATGGAGCTGGAACTAGTGAGGGGATGAGAGGAGGTGGAGGGTAGATGAGGGCTGACAGGGGGAGTACAGAGGATAGAAATGGGGAACTAGGGATTGGGTGAAAGATAGAGGTGGTGTAATACATTGGGGAAGGAGAAAGACAGGGGGAGCAATAAGATTGGTGGAGAAGGGATGAGAGGGAGATGAGAAAAGCCAATAGGTAGATGAAAGATGAAAAGGAGGAGACGAAGGATTAGAGGGTGAGAGAAAGGGAGAATGAGGAGTAAGAATCATATGTGGGTGAATATAGAGGCAGAGAAGAGAAAAGTGAAAAAAAGAAACGAAAAAAAGATTAGTACTAGAAGGAATAGAAAGGCAAACCTGGAAAAAAATTTAGGTGAAGACCAAAAGAAAATGTGGAACAGACTGGGACTAACACAATAGAAAAGTGCCTAGACAACAAAGGTGAAAAGGAAAAAAATATTTGTATTTAAAATGTTATTTATTGCATTTAATAAATACAAGTATCTACTTAATAAGAAAAACACCATGAAGCAATGTTACATAATTATAAGGCAAAAGTAAAATAGAAAAGGAAAAATATTAGTGCTATGTCAGTCCACAACAAGGAGGAAAAAAATCCCTGAAACAAAGGTAAACATGAAAAGCCTATAAAAGAATTACTTGAGAGAGAACCTATCTATTGAAAATCTTATCTGCCTTTATTCACCTGCAGGTGTAGGAGTCTCTGATTTCTTTGCTTCCAGAAACGATTTCAACTGATTAGGGTCAAAAAAGATAAATTTCTGAGAACTCAAAGTCACACAACATTGGCATGATCGAAAAGGATGCCCAGGTTTTGCTGAGGACATCCTCACAAAACGTCCCGGTGAAGGGGCGTAGAAACCCATATTATTGAAACAAGATGGACATCCATCTTTCGTTTCGATAATACGGTCGGCTACGACCAAATCCTGAAATTTAGGTCGTCCTTAGAGATGGTTGTCCCTAGACTCGGTCATTTTTGATTTTCAGCGATAATGGAAACCAAGGATGCCCATCTCAGAAACAACCAAATGCAAGCCTTTTGGTCATGGGAGGAGCCAGCATTCATAGTGCACTGGTCCCCCCCTGGCATGCCAGGACACCAACTGGGCATCCTATGGGGCACTGCAGTGGACTTCATAAATTGATCCCAGGTACAAAGCTCCCTTACCTTGTGTGCTAAGCCTCCAAAACCCACTACCCACAACTGTACACCACTACCATAGCCCTTATGGGTGAAGGGGGGCACCTAGATGTGGGTACAGTGGATTTGTGGTGGGTTTTGGAGGGCTCACATTTATCACCACAAGTGTAACAGGTAGGGGGTATGGGCCTGGGTCCGCCTGCCTGAAATGCACTGCATACACTAAAACTGTTCCAGGGACCTGCATACTGCTGCGACGGACCCGAGTATGACATTTGAGGCTGGCATAAAAGATTTTTAAAGATGTTTTTTGAGGGTGGTAGGGGGTTAATGACCACTGGGGGAATAAGGGGAGGTCATCCCCGATTCCTTCCAGTGGTCATCTGGTCAGTTCGGGCATCTTTTTCTGGCTTGGTCGTAAGAAAAACAGGACCAGGTAAAGTCATCCAAGTGCTCATCAGAGACACCTTTCTTTTCCACTATGGGTTGAGGATGACCATGTGTTAGGCATGCCCAAGTCCCATCTTCGCTATGCCTCTGACATGCCCCGTGAACTTTGGTCGTCCCCGCGACGGAAAGCAGTTGGGGACGCCCAAAATTGGCTTTTGATTATGCCAATTTGGGCAACCCTGTGAGAAGGACACCCATCTTCCGATTTGTGTTGAAAGATGGGCATCCTTCTCTTTCTAAAATAAGCCTGAAAGTAAACTTGGCACCAACTGCAAGCACTTGTTGCTGCATCTGAACTTTTTATGATCCTGTGTAGTAAATTAAATCAGGAAACATCCATAAAAAATATAACTTCAAAATATGGTCACAGTCTTGAGGAAATAAGAAAATCACTATTAATGTCTCTGGAGTCACAGTCTCAGATTTTTCCTGATAAGCAGTCAGATCTAAGCTGTCCTGAGATAATTCCTCCACATTTAGAATCTGAACAGCCCCTAAAGGTATATCCTGTTGAGGTAATATCTTAGATTTATTAGAAATGTAGTATGCTTAGCTGTTGGTGGGAAAGCTTCTTTTGGCAATAAAAGAATTTCCTCAAAATAGGTTTTCAATAAATGTACTGAAGAAAAAAAACAGATTCTTTGGGAAATTCAACAGTCTCAAATTCAAATACCTCACAGAGTTCTCTAGATTCTCAACTTTTCTAGCCATATAAACTTTACTTTTAATCAGGGCAGCCTGAACCTTCTGTGATTCCAAAGATTCACCAATTTCTGCAACTGACTCTAATGTAGACGACATTTCCTTTTTCCGCGAAGGCGGGACTGAGGGTACGAACTTATCAGAAACAAACAGGGAAGGCTAGAGACGGGCAGCAGGGCTTTAAATAATGCAGCGCTTCAACGGAGGTAATAGAAAAAGATGGATGGGCACGACGGCGAATCGCTGGACATCGATGAGAGCGGGAGGGGAGGATGGGGCAACAGAGAATCGTTGGAGATGGATGGGAGCGGGAGGGGAGGGCAGGGGAGGGAGAATCGCTGGGTATGGATGGGTAGAGGGGGGCAGGGGAGAGAAGAGAATTGCTGGGCATGGATGGATAGAGGGGGCAGGGGAGAGAAGAGAATTGCTGGGCTTGGATGGGTAGAGGGGGACAGGGGAGAGAAGAGAATTGCTGGGCTTGGATGGGTAGAGGGGGACAGGGGAGAGAAGAGAATTGCTGGGCATGGATGGGTAGAGGGGGGCAGGGGAAAGAAGAGAATTGCTGGGCATGGATGGGTAGGGGGGGCAGGGGAGAGAAGAGAATTGCTGGGCATGAATGGGTAGAGGGGGGCAAGGGAGAGAAGAGAATTGCTGGGCATGGATGGGTAGAGGGGGCAGGTGAGAGAAGAGAATTGCTGGGCATGGATGAGTAGAGGGGGGCAGGGGAGAGAAGAGAATTGCTGGGCATGGAGGGGTAGAGGGGGGCAGGGGAGAGAGGAGAGTTTCAGGACATGGACGAAGGGGAGGGCAAGAGAAATTCTGGACATGGATGGAGAGGAGGGAAGGGAGAGAGAAGAAATGCTGGACATGGAGGGAAGATAGAGGAAGGAGATTAGATGAGGGAAAAGGAAGTGAGAAGAGAAACTGCACATGGGTGGAGAAAATAAGCAGAAGCTGGATCCACTGTACAGTCAAGTCTGCGGAGGACCAGAAATGAAGAAGGAGGAAAGAAAAAAAATAAATGGAAAGGAAGCCCTGGAAACAGAGTCAAGGGAACAGATAGAGAGCAGCAGAATCAGATACTGGGCCAGCATGATCAGAGAAACAAAGTCTCCAGACAACAAAGGTAGAAAAAAATAATTTTATTTTCATTATAGTGTTTGGAATATGTCCACTTTGAGAATCAGGTGCTGAACGTTAAAAGTTTATATTTATTTATGGCATTTTATCCCATATTAAACATGAATTAGATTGGAACCTGGGATCATTTTGTTTTCCTGGAGAGTAATGCATTGTCCCCCCCCCCCCCCCCCCCCCCCCGGCTATAGCCAGCTCTGTAATTTTTTTTGGGGGGGGGCGCAGAGGTGGACCGGGGAGAGAGCCTGTTGTTAAAATTTTACCAGCACACCATTGTAAGAAACCAACCTTGCATTGGGGTGAGATGGTGAAAGACCGAACAGGGTGTGTGAAACTTTGCAAGACACTGAGATATTGAGTGTTAGCACTGTTCTTATTAGTTATATGTCGGTGGAAGGAACTAGTCTGCGCTGACCAGTTCTTTCCTACCCCTACAGCAGCTGTTATTCCCTGGGAAAGCCAGCCTGCTGTTGCAGATCTTTTCAATAAAGAAGAAAATTAAATTAATAATAAGGCAGCAGTACTCACCCAGTTGGACAAGGTTTCCAACCTGCCGCAGGCGGCTTTTTCTGTCCTGAAATGTCCACTATCACTGCTCTTAGGCTGCAACCCCAATCCTGACCCGTGTGTCTTCTATGCAGGTCCACTATGGACTAAATTTGATCTCTAGAAACAGCAAATCAAGGGCTACTCAGTACCCGGGGTTGCAGGATAAACCCTACTAGAGGCTGGAGTATAACTTTCTAGGTGGGGCTAGAGTACTTCCATGCAGTGTCCTGCATCTTGATAACAGACTGTACACTTTTATGCTGCAATGTACAACCAGGGATGGACTGAGACCGGTCTGGGCCCCCCGCCCAGCCGCTGCACAACACCCCCTACGTCCGCCTGATGCTTCCACCACTGCCACAACCAATGCCCCCGCCATCCCAGTTCTTTCCTGCCCGCTGCACTGCCGCTATTCCCCCACCCACAGATGCAAATTTCAAAAACTGACATATTTTAAACACTATAAGTTAACAAATAGAACAAAAAAATGGAAAAATATACCATTTTAGTGGACTAAATCCATTTTTCAATTAGCTTTCAGAGGCCAAAACCTCTTTCCTCAGGTCAGGACAGTATACTGCTGTTAAGGTATTCTGTTCTGACAATGTTGAGTATTATTAAAAAAGGGATGGAAAACAAGCATGAGGATGTTATAATGCCGTTATATCGCTCCATGGTGAGACAGCACCTGGAGTATTGTGTTCAGTTCTGGTCCCCTCATCTCAAAAAAGATATAAAGGAATTGAAGAAGGTGCAGAGAAGGGCGACGAAAATTATAAAAGGGATGGGACAACTACCTTATGAGGAGAGGTTAAGAAGGCTAGGACTCTTTAGCCTGGAGAAAAGGCGGCTGAGGGGTGATATGATAGAGGTCTACAAAATAATGAGTGGGGTAGAGCGGACGGATGTGAAGCGTTTGTTTACGCTTTCTAACAATAATAGAACTAGGGGACACAAGATGAAATTAGAATGTGGTAGGTTTAAAACAAATTGAAGAAAGTTTTTCTTTACTCAGCGCGTGGTTAGACTCTGGAACTCATTGCCGGAGAAGGTAGTGACAGCAGCTGGCCTTGCTGAGTTTAAAGGTCTGGATAGATTCCTGAAGGAAAAGGCCATTGAACATTATTAATTTAAATTGATCGTTATTAAATTTTGGGGTTTTGCCAGGTTCTTGGGGCCTGGATTGGCCGCTGTCGGACACGGAGTGCTGGGCTTGATGGACCTTTGGTCTTTTCCCAGCGTGGCAGTGCTTATGTACTTATGACATGAGAAAGGGTAGTTGGGTCTCCAAATATTAGTAAAAAATGTATTAAAATTAGTCCAATAAAGATATCACTAGTTCCATTTTCTGTGTTTATTAACATAGCTACCACACTATTTTATCCTAAACTAAAAATAAAATTCATTTTTTCCTACCTTTGTTGTCTGGCCATTTACTTTTTCTAATTGTGTTGGTCCCAGTCTCATTTCTTCTTTCCTTGGTTTCTTCTTAACTCTCATCAGTGTCTGGCCCTCTCCCTCCCTTTCCATCCAGCATCTGCTCCCTCTCTCTTCCCTTTCCATTTAGCATCTGCCCCCTCTCTCCACCCTTTGTCCTTTCCATCCAGCATTTGCCCCCTCTCTCCCTCCTTTCTGTCCAGCATCTGCCCCTCTCCCCCTTTTTCCATCCGTCTGCCCCCTCTCTCCCACTTTCCATCCAGCATATGACCCTTCTCTCTCCTCACTTCCATCCAGAGTCTCTCCTTTTTCTCACTCTTCCATCCAGCATCTGGCCCGTCTCTCTTCTCATCCACTCAGGTCCCCCTCTCTCCACCCGTTCCACCCATCTGCATCCTCTCTCCCCCTTCCATCTGGTATCTATCCCCTCTCTCTTCCCCATCCAGTGTCTGTCCCTCCTCTATTTCCAGCTGACATGTCCCTCCTCTCCCTCTTTCTGACATGCCCCCTCTCCTCATCCAGCATCTGTCCTCCGTCTCCCCTCCATCTAGCATGTTCCATCTCTCCTCCCTTCCATCTGTTCACCCTCCCCCCACTCTCTCCATCCAGCATCTTTCCCCCTTCATCCAATGCCTTTTTTCAGCTCCCCACCAAACCCCCCTCTCCCTCACCATTGCTGCTGGTGTGCCAGGCTTGCCCCACTCCCACCCAATACTGCCCCTGCTGCAATTTCAAAAGTGGCAGCAAAAACAGAGATTGCGGGATGCAGGGCCGCACTGTTCCCGCTCACAGCTGACTGGTTCTGCCCTGGAACAGAAAATTCTGTCAGAGGAAGGCAGGACCTGCAGCCATGAGCAGGAACAGCGCAGTCCGCACCACAATCTTTTTTTCTGTTTTTGCCGCCTTTGCTGAAACAGCAACAGTGGTGGCCATGGCAGGAGGATATTGGGTGGGAGTGGGGAGAGCGGCGGGCATCCAGGCACAGCCTCTGGGCCCTGTTACTGCCCAGTTGCCCAAATGGTCAGTCTGCCCCAGGTCAGTGTTCAGTGATTAGCTGTATCAGCTTTGAGAATGTGTATTACAGGATTTCATCTGTATGCTTCTAATTTCTACTCCTTTATTCTTTATTTGACAAGGGCAGTGCCGCCCAAACTATGATTCAATGTGACCCCATTTTAGGAGCTGAAAACTCAGGTAACCCCATATACTACTAATTATTTCTGTAGTGCCATGCTGTACACATTATATGCAGGTACTTTCTCTGTCCCTAGTGGGTTCACAATCTAAGTTTTGTACCTTGGGCAATGGAAGGTTAAGTGACTCGCCCAGGGTCACAAAGAGCTGCAGTGGAAATTGAACCCAGTTCCCCAAGATCTCAGCCCACTACACTAATCATGAAATAAAATTATACTCAAACATAAGCAAAACATTCACTGTATTTCTTTAAACATTCAGCAGTATGTAAATCTATGCTTTTTTCTTATGTACCTACACCATGCCTGCATGATGTGGCACTGAGTGCACTTTGTGTGTATAGATAGATAGACATATATAGGGATATAGATATTATAAACACACACACACAAGAGCAGAGGGACTGGTTCATGCTAACCCCCCTCCAACTCTTCTCATTCTCACCTTTTGTAGGCTTTTCTCACTCTTCAAAGGTGCAGGCCCTACCCCCCCTGCAGTCATTCCCCATCTCCTTCCATCCACTCCCCTGTAAGTCCCTTTTTAAAACTGTCAGTAGAGCCTGCAGAAATAACAGTATAGGAATGTCTTAGGCCTTATCTTCTACACCCTGGGGGGTGGGGGGGAGAGATAGTGGTGGACAGTGAAGACAAGGGCTGCACCTTGCAGCTGTGGTAGCAAACACCATGCAAAGTTAGTGGCTGTGACCACTGAAGGTGGCAGCTGCTAAATGCCAAGCCGAGTAAGACCTTAAAAGAATAATGGATCTATATAAAGACATGCAGAGACTGATAAGCTTGTGGGAGTCCAAGTCTCAGTTTAAAATTTAAACCCAAGCCTCTGACTTGGTTTCTTCATGCAGAGCTAGTTGTTGTGAATCAAAAAAAATTACTGACCAGACTATTCTGGTTCTTTTCAGGCTGCTGATTCTAGAATGCCAAATGTTCTTTTATAAAGTCAGGAAGAGAAGACTTCCGGTGACGTCATGAGCTCGAGTGCAGCTCGATACTGAAGCTCCGAGCCTAATCCCCCTTAAACCACCGCAATCCACAATAAAAATCAAAGCAAGGTACTTACTTTATATGGAAAAATACCTAACAAGTTCGCCCACAAATATGGCGCAAAAAACGCTGAAAAAAGATAGAAGCAAAGCGAGTAGCGGCGACACTAAGACGCTGGAGGAAACCGCGCCAATAGGGCCTATATTTACAGAGGCTCAGCTCCACCAACTGACGCAAGCGACCGAGAGGGCCTGGGAACCCAAATGGATAAGCCTGAATAGCAAACTGGAGGCATATCAGACGACCCTGGACGGGTTCAGTATCCGGCTTGGAGATTTAGAGACGAGGGTCTCGGCAACGGAGGATGACACGCGAGGATATGGCCCCGATATCGCAGAATTAAGGCAACAAGTGGTGGAGCAGCGCAACCTCCTAGATGAATATGAAAATAGAGCAAGAAGGAATAACATACGCATTATTGGACTAGATGAATCTGTCCCGGAGCGCAACCTTGAAACATGGTTGGAAACTTGGCTATCTAAAGAGCTGGCGCTCACGGACACGATGGGCCCAATGGTCATTGAAAGAGCACACCGCATGGGCAGGAAAATGGAGAATAGAAATAGGCCACGTGCAGTCATAGCGAAGATAATGAACTACCGACATAAAGTAGAGATAATGCAAGGCTTCAAAATTAAAAGGGACTCGCTACAGTATAACCAGAGGAGTATTTTGATATTTCAAGATTACTCTACTGCTGTCCAAGAAAAAAGAAAACAATATCATCCGCTTTGCTCAGAACTGGCACAGAAAAAAATTCGATTTCGACTACAATACCCAGCTCAACTAAGAATATATATACAGGAGAAATGGCAGCATTTTTCCACGGCAACTGAAGCCAGGAAACATTTAACGGACAATAAAATCTTGGAGGCAGTTTAAGTTAGCCTTCTGGCATAACTGAAATAATATACAAATCACAGCAAGTATTACTGAATATGTGGATAGCAAGATTATTGTTTATTGTTTAAAAATGTTGGGGAATCGGGAGCTCCAGGTGATCACCGAGGTCACAGGACATCCACCTGGAATATCCAGGTGGATGTACAAAGGTCACATGCGTGGATGGGATGGTAGGGGGAGGGGGGGGATTAGGGAAGAAGAACCTACTCTAAATATGGTAAATAAGGGACAAAAGACAGAACTCTTCAGAAATATTGAGGTTATGGTAAAACATGGAAATATGTTGATCAAGATATATGCAAGGTCCCTAGCGGGCACAAATGTTATGGGTTATAAGCGTAAAAATATGTGTATAGCCATGCAACAATGCCAAGTAGAATTATAACATGGAATGTAGGGGGCATAACATCCCCTATAAAACGGAACAAAATACTCACAGCCCTCAAGCGACACCGGGCAGATATAGCCTGCATACAGGAAACCAGATTAAATGATATAGAACATTCTAAATTACAAAGATTATGGGTTGGAGAATGCTATGCGGTGAATGCCCAGGGGCGGAGGGGAGGAATTGCGGTCCTAATTCGTAAAGGGTTGGCCTGTAAAGTAACAGTGGTAGAAAAAGAGAAACAAGGTCGATATATAACACTACGAGTATGGCTACAAGGGTTTGAATTTTACTTGATTGGGGTATATGGACCTAACGAATATGATAAAGAATTTTACCGGACGCTGGGAAGTAAATGTCTCCAATACCAACAGGGTAGGATTTTAATACTTGGGGACCTCAACTTAGTTCTTAACCCAAGAGAGGACACCACTAATCCACAGTCGGCACACTACTCCGGACAACGAGCAGGAGAGCTGCCAATGTTGTTAAAGACGTTAGACCTGGTGGATGTGTGGAGAACACTACACCCTGGGGAACGTGATTATACACATAGATCAAGGGCCCATGACACACAATCGAGATTGGATTATATTCTCTTAGGTCGTACTATGTTCCACCAGGTGAGGGGGGCAACCATAGGACCGGAGGAGATCTCTGACCATACTCCGGTATGGATGGATTTAGAGTTACCAGATGACAGGACGAGAGGGGCAGGGTGGAGATACCCGGCATATTTAGACGGGGACCCTCAATTTCAAAAATATCTACTGGATAAATGGGGAGACTACTCATTTCATAATAAAGAACATGCAGAGACAGACCCAATCTTGTTTTGGTCCGCACTAAAGGCGGTTCTTAGAGGGAATATTATTGCATATTGTAGTACCCAAAAGAAACGCCGAATGGCAACAATATTACAACTGGAAAAACAGCTCTCCAAAGCTAAGCGCATGCACATTTCAAGACCCTCCCAGGTCACATTGGAACATTTAAAGACCATACAGGTCACACTTAATACTCTGCTCCATGAAAAAGAACAAAGATCAGCAGTGTATTATAAATATAAATTACACAGATTTGGGAACAAAGCGGGACGCTTACTGAGTAAAGTCATAAAACGTTGGGGGGGCTCCCGGACGGTGGCGGCCCTGAAAGATGAGCAGGGTAGGCTTAGAGTAACACAAAGTGAAATTGGGAGAATCTTTACTACACACTTTACACAACTGTACACACCAGGAAACCAAGTAAATAAGCAGGTGATACAAGACTACTTAACTCAGGCGGGTCTGCCAATTATAACACCTGAAGACTTAGCTATACTCAATGCTCCATTAACCCTAACGGAACTCCAACAGGCTATAAAAAAATTGAAAAACCGAACGGCACCAGGGCCAGATGGATATACTGGGGAATTCTATAAAATCTTACCCCTAGAAGGCCAAAAGACACTGTTGGAGTACTACGAAGAGGTGATCAATGCAGGGACATTTCCCAAATATGCAAATACAGCTTTAATTACTTTAATCCCTAAACCAAAGAAATCGCTGGCTAAAGCAGAAGATTATCGCCCAATATCCCTAATAAACGTTGACATTAAATTACTGGCAGGAATGTTGGCAGACCGAATGGCAAAATGCCTCCCTAACCTAATAAGTCCGGAACAAGTTGGATTTGTTAGAAATAGACAAGCCACACACAATGTCCGGCGGTTGTTATTAGCTATAGCGTCATGTCAGGGGCAGGAAACGCCAGCGGTAATAATGAGTGCAGATGCAGAAAAGGCATTCGATAGGGTGGGGTGGGACTATCTCTTCCAGACTATGAGGACGATGGGGATTGAGGGCTGGTTCATGCAAGCAATAGAAACACTATATTGTAACCCGGGGGCGAGTATTATTGTCAATGGTATAAAAGAGACTGAATTTAAAATAATGAGGGGAACTAGACAGGGGTGCCCATTATCCCCTGCCCTTTTTGTGATATCATTGGAGCCACTGTTACATATATTAAGAAAACAGACAAGCATCACGGGAGTGCAGATAGCAGGTCAACATATAAAGGTATTAGCTTTTGCAGATGACTTAATGATGACCATAACAGACCCCCCCAGATCCATGGCACGGCTGATACAGGAGATCGAGCGATTTGGACAAATCTCAGGATTTAAATTAAATTTGACTAAGACTGTAGCCCTGGAAATAGTAAAACATCCACACAGGGGATGGACTGCTGGATTTCCCCTTGTCTGGGAATTAAATTCTGTTAAATATTTGGGAGTGCAAATACCGGCAGATCTTTCTCAGCTATACGATCTTAATGTAAACAACTTACTCAAAGAGACCATACAGACATTGCGGACCTGGGGCGCCCTTCCAGTATCCCTATTGGGTAGGATTGCACTCTTTAACATGGTCATTGCACCAAGATGGACATATATATTCCAAACCTTACCTCTATACCTGAAAAAAAAAGATGAGCGCACATTACACCGCCACACGCAACGATTTCTCTGGCGGGGAAAGAAAGCACGACTACCGATCTCTATATTGACTATCCCGGTGGAATATGGGGGGCTAGGATTATTGAATATTCGCTTCATGAGTATAGCTAATGGCATGAGACATATAAATGACTGGTTCAGGCAAACCAGTGATTATACTAACACAGCCCTGGAGCTGGGGGTGTCCCCGGGGATGCATTTTAGTAACTATCTGCATGGTACTGGAGTGGAGGTTCCATACCCCCTGGAGCACTCTGGGATAATGACAACTGCCAGGGCTGTCTGGGAATGGGTGTGCCGCCTCCACCATTTTTCACCTAAGGTGACACCATATTTGCCTATCTGTAACAACCATTCCTTTGTACCCAGACAAATGTACACTGTATTCAAGAGGTGGGAAAGGAAAGGTGTGGTATACCTTCTCCAGGTGGTGACTGCTGAGGGCAGACTCAAATCATTCAATGAACTACAAACCAAATATGGTTTGCCTGCCAGTGATGAGTTTTATTATAGACAACTACGTCATTACGTGTCATCCTTACCATGGACATCATTAACAGAAGACGTACAGGAAGAAATCTCCTCAGCATATTCTTTGGAATCCCAGCAAAAAGTACCTATGGCATATCACCATAGACATATACGAGATACAGCTTTGGAACTGGACTATGCCAAATTAGCACATACCTGGACCCTGGATTTACAAACTAAAATAACTGCACAGATGTTACAATCTCACATATTGCAGATTCGGAAGACCACAAATGCAGCTGCACACTGGGAACTACAATATAAGGTGGCTTTGAGACTTCACGTGCCACCGAGAAGGGCATTCCACATGGGACTATCCCCTTGGGGCGAATGCCCAAAATGCGGAGCTCCAGGAGCGACAACGGGACACATGCTCTGGCATTGTAAATATACGCAAAGTTTTTGGCGGCAGATTGTGACCCAGGTAACCACTATGTGGGGACAAACGTGGCATTATGACGCCCAATTGTTATTTGGACAACCAAAACTGGGGAAAAGACCCAAACGAGGATACACAGCATTTGTGATGCGAGCCACACTTGCAGGTAAAAAGACAATACTGTCAGAATGGATATCCCATCAACCCCCCAGGGTGCAACAGTGGAGGATACATATGATACACATGATGCGAATGGAACGCATGGCTATAAGGGACCTAGATTCTACAGAAGGAACACAATTCCAACAACGCTGGAACCCGTTTTGGATTACCATGACAGCAGCAGCGAGAAGTCATATCTTAAATCCCTGATAATAAGACTTTGGAAATAAGTGGATGTAGGAGTGGGAAAGAGAGAGGGAGGGTAGGGGTGGGTGGGGGGGAGGAAGTTAAGGGCAGGGGGGGTGAAAATTAAAAACACTGTTTTCCAAATATGGTTTAATATGAATGATTGTAGAACTGGTAGAAAACATACAATGTATATTTACCATGTGTTGTTTATTAATAATAAAAAAGATTTAAACATAAAGTCAGGAAGAGGATTGGCTAGAAACATCTATTCTCAAACAGATCTCCTCTACCCTGAGAATGCTGCAAGTTGCAGTTCTTCAGTTTACTCACAGGGTTTTTTTGTGTGTGTTTGAGTATATTTGTGTATATTTCACTGCAATCTGTGAATGTCTGTCACACATTAACTCTACTGTGCCACAACATCACTCTGTATTTGTTCATACCGATATTGGCGATCGCCTGTACGGTAACATGTAAGCCACATTGAGCCTGCAAATAGGTGGGAAAATGTGGGATACAAATGTAACAAATAAATAAATAAAGACGTGGGGGCGAAGATGGAGGTAAAGGACAAGCTCTGAGGTTGGGTTTACCTAATTTCTGCCAAACCTAGCAGTAGGCACATAGAAGCCCAGGCAGCAAAGAAAAACAACTCATTCCATGCTTTCACTCACCTCACATTTGGCTGTTGTTGTGAAAGTATGAGTTATATAAGTGTTGCTTGCTTGGTAGCCACACAGCGTCACAGGAACATTTTTTCTTTACTTAGCACATGAGCCCAAAGAGTTTGAGACCTCATTTGGTGTTTCGACTCACTGTTTGGAAATCGCTTAGTAAGAATCAGTTTGCTTTCTGCGTTTGCCTGCAGGGAGGGATTCTGCTAGTGTGTAGTTTCCTTGTGGAGATCAACAGCAGTCCAGCTTGTTCTGTCCGTGAACTGGTGAAGGTGTTCTATATTCCCAGTCCCAAACTTCTGATGATGTCATAAGATTGCAACTTTTGTGAAAAAATATACATTTAATAAATTTACTGTAAGTAATAGCTTGTTTAAAAAGAACACAGAAATCCAGTTCCAGGCTGGAGCATTTAGGATGGGCCTGGATTTTTGACCACCCCAACTTGGTGCATTATTTTCTTACTCTCTTACATATCTATATGGTAACCATCTCTTTGACCTCGTATGCTATTTTCTTTAGTCACCTTACTTTCTTATCTCCTCTTACCTAGTAGGCTCCATCGTTGCTTACACCCTACTATCAATTAAAATGTTCTATTATGTATTGTGTTGACATTGTAAGTAATTTACTGTGCCATACTTTGTACTGTTATTTGAATATTGTTTTTACTGCTGTAATTGTCTATTGCTCATGTTTGATTTATTCTTACAGTATACTGCCTTGAGTGAATTCCTTCAAAAAGGCGGAAAATAAATCCTAATAAATAACTAAATAAATAGTGAGACTTGCAGCACTGATTTTACTACTATTCCCATACTGCTTTGGAATATAAGTTCAAAACCAGGACAAGCCAAAATGTCTCCAGACCGGAACTGGGTAACTTGGTATCTCTGTATTTAAGGGCACTTATCTGTGTAGGAGCAGCTCCTACATGGATAAAAAAAAAAAGCAAACCATTGATTTTCATTAGCATCATAAAGATAATGCTGCTGAAAAGCTTGCAGGAACAGATGCTGAATAGCCTGGTATAAATTTAAACTCTGCAGTTAGCATCTGAAGTCAACATTGACCAGTGCTTAAACATCCACACCTAAATTGTAAAGAATAGTTTATGTTTCTCTTGTGTTGTTCTTAGCAGCAATAATTTTAGATTAAAAAAAAAATTAAGTTCAGTTGCAGACTGTAGTTCACAATATGTCACACACATAAACACCATTCATCTAGTGCATCAGAAGAGGAAAAAGATTGGGAACCGCTGGTCTAAACCAAACCCACTCCCTCACACTGCTCACAGTGCACCTTCTCCACAAGTAGAAAACTTCTGTTGGGGCAGCAGAGAAACTTTAGGCCAAGATTTGTTGAGGGCACTTGTGACATTACAGCGGCCTCAAAACACTGTGGCTCAGTTATTAGAAACGTACACAAGTTTAAAAAAAAAATTTTTTCCAAAAGGCAATGTAAAAATGCTTTCAGTTATCTATTTACACAGCGCTTCACAGCCTTCTCCTGAAGACAAACCCAGGTTTTCAGCATTCCCACAATGAATGTGCATAAGACAGGATTACATAGAATGGGTCTCCAACATCTTGTGATTTGTCTCATGCATATTCATAGTAGCAATCCTGAAAACTTGAATGTACCTCCAGGAGAAAGTTGAGAAGCATCAGTAATGGGCAAAATCCTACTGAAGCATCACTTTAAGGACCTGATTTACTAAAGATTAACAAATCAGGTTCTAAATTACCAGGAGCAGGATTGCACCACAGCTGCCAATCATTTTATGCCAAAGGTTTAGAAAGAGAAGACCTGCCCTTGGCCAGCCTCTGACCATATTAATTTCCACCTGCAGAAAGACCAAGTGTCAGCCAAAACGTTGCTGGGTTTAAAAAAAAAAAACATCTCTCCACAAAAACATCACAAAGTTCTGAATTACACATTTCCAGTGATAAAGAGCATCCATTTCTGGGTAACGTGATTCCATGGATTAAAGTCCATGGCATGATGCTTAAAGGATTAGACACTGCAGTGGCCCCATCTCCTTTTTCTCTATGCATAAGGGTTTGTTGTGAGGTAGAAGGTGAATTCTCCATCACTAGAGATAACAGCAAGTTGATTACATCAATATCTGTCTGGGAAGGTCCAGGGACCAGTGCATCATAGTTGGAGGCATCAGGATGAACTATAACACTTCAAAGTTCATTCAGACCCCATCATTCTATGATTCTGGATAAGCGTTGAAGGTTCTTTCCACCCCTCTCTATGATTATGGAGATCCCATAATTATTTCCAGCCCAATCTTTCTTTAATTCTACATAAGTACATAAGTAATGCCACACTGGGAAAAGACCAAGGGTCTATCGAGCCCAGCATCCTGTCCACAACAGCGGCCAATCCAGGCCAAGGGCACCTGGCAAGCTTCCCAAACGTACAAACATTCTATACATCTTATTCTTAGAATTATGGACTTTTCCCAAGTCCATTTAGTAGCAGTTTATGGACTTGTCCTTTAGGAAACCGTCTAACCCCTTTTTAAACTCTGCCAAGCTAACCGCGTCCACCACGTTCTCCGGCAACGAATACTAGAGTTTAATTACGCGTTGGGTGAAGAAACATTTTCTCCGATTCGTTTTAAATTTACTACACTGTAGTTCATCGCATGCCCCCTAGTCCTAGTATTTTTGGAAAGCGTGAACAGACGCTTCACATCCACCTGTTCCACTCCACTCATTATTTTATATACCTCTATCATGTCTCCCCTCAGCCGTCTCTTCTTCAAGCTGAAAAGCCCTAGCCTCCTTAGTCTTTCTTCATAGGGAAGTCGTCCCATCCCCGCTATCATTTTAGTCGCCCTTCGCTGCACCTTTTTCAATTCCACTATATCTTTCTTGAGATGCGGCAACCAGAATTCAACACAATACTCAAGGTGCGGTCACACCATGGAGCGATATAATGGCATTATAACATCCTCACACCTGTTTTCCATACCTTTCCTAATAATACCCAATATTCTATTCGCTTTCCGAGCCGCAGCAGCACACTGAGCAGAAGGTTTCAGTGTATTATCGACGATGACACCCAGATCCCTTTCTTGGTCCGTAACTCCTAACGTGGAACCTTGCATGACGTAGCTATAATTCGGGTTCTTTTTTTCCCACATGCATCACCTTGCACTTGCTCACATTAAACGTCATCTGCCATTTAGCCGCCCAGTCTCCCAGTCTCGTAAGGTCCTTCTGTAACTTTTCACAATCCTGTCGTGAGATAACGACTTTGAATAACTTTGTGTCAGCAAATTTAATTACCTCACTAGTTACTCCCATCTCTAAATCATTTATAAATATATTAAAAAGCAGCGGTCCTAGCACAGACCCCTGAGGAACCCCACTAACTACCCTTCTCCATTGTGAATACTGCCCATTTAACCCCACTCTCTGTTTCCTATCCTTCAACCAGTTTTTAATCCACAATAGGACGTTTCCTCCTATCCCATGACCCTCCAATTTCCTCTTTAGCCTTTCATGAGGTAGCTTGTCAAACGCCTTTTGAAAATCCAGATACACAATATCAACCGGCTCCCCTTTGTCCACGTTTGTTTACTCCTTCAAAGAATTGAAGTAAATTGGTCAGGCAAGATTTCCCCACACAAAAGCCGTGCTGACTCGGTCTCAGTAATCCATGTCCTTGGATGTGCTCTGTAATTTTGTTTTTAATAATAGCCTCTACCATATTCTCCGGCACCGACATCAGACTCACCGGTCTATAATTTCCCGGATCTCCCCTGGAACCTTTTTTTAAAATGGGTGTTACATTGGCCACCCTCCAATCTTCCGGTACCATGTTCGATTTTAAGGAAAAATTGCATATCACTAGCAGTAGCTCCGCAAGCTCATTTTTCAGTTCTATCATGACCTCTTGAGATCTATTCCAGCCCTATGTTTTTACAGTTCCTTACAACTCTTTCTACAATTCTAGGATTTTAATTTAAGATGTTATTTGAGAGAAGTTAAGCAGTTAGTAGCTAATGGTGCTTATAGGAACACAGAGAGGCTTTGAAAATATGCCTCAATCACTTACACAACTTCAGTGATACAAATATACAAAGCATGAAACAAAGTCTCAAAATACTTTTTATCAAGGCAGAAAAATGCTTCAGACTCCCCCCCCCCCCACCCCACCCACGCTTGTTAAACATAGACATTACAAAAATTCACAGAACAGGTCCAAGTACTGAAATCATTTTTAATAAAGATCAAAAAACTACGCTAAGTGAAAAATGTGAAAACATTTTCCAAAAACAGCATTTAGCTTCAAAAACTTGAAATAATTGTCATGATCCCACCGACGGGGGCCAGCACTTCGCAATTCTTCAGGGGATTCAGAACTGTCAGTTTTCATTTCAATATTGTCCCAAAGGCTGATGACTTGTATCCCTGGAGTTTTGTAAGTAATTCTGTGTCTTATTTAACATTCCAATACTCCTGTTCTGTGCATGTTTATTGGAACAGCAGCAGCTGACACAGGACAAGTTCATAACGGACCAGTCAAAAAAAAAAAAAAAAATCTGTGTTCTCTGTACATACTACAAAATATGGAACCATTCATTTGACCTCTCATTATGCAGGTTAACAGAATCATAAAAACACTGCATACATTGTTCAGTATGACCTAAAACAGTTTACAAAACACTCAATACCAGATTCAAGGCCTTTGGCTGGCTGGCTTCCAATCTCTTGATTTTAACGCCTTTGCAGAAGCCACAGACCGCAGACATAGCACTTATTAGGTAAAAAATAAGAGGCATCAGAAGGAAACCATCAAGATTGCAGACTTGCAAATCGTGTGTGTGTGTGTAAAATAAGGTCACAAGAGGCAAAACCATATCAGTAAGGTGCAAATGTGCTATTGTAACATTTATTAAGGTGACAAAGGCATGGCAGCAGAACCTCTGAAGAAACATTTGCTCCTGGTTTTCTGTACCAAGGAAAAAATAGTCAGCTGGAAGAAAGATGCAACTGAGTGGCTGCTTTGGGTTGGACTTGGTGAAATAGTGAGGAGAAAAAAAAAAAAGAAAACACTGCCCAGATCCAGTACTGCCATAAGCTAAGATAGTCTTCACAGAGATTATTTTTAACATCTCCCCTTTTTTTCCTATTTCCCAGTGGACAGCACCAGACTAACACAGGCATTATTTCAGGTATGAGTGAACAGGCAGAAGCAGACAAATCTTCTTTTCATTAAGTTGCCCCTTTCTCACTCATGGCCTCATTGCTTTAACCCAAAGCTTCTTGTTTTCCCCTGTATGTCTTAATATTCCCTACACTACTGGGACTGAGACTGACATTCCAGACCTACTGAATTTGGAAAAAGAAAAGGCTGACAGTCAACAACTTGCAGAGCTAGAGTCCTCCTTAAAACATTTCCGGACTCCACATATGGTGTCTGATACTCTGTTAGACCTCCTCAATTTAAACCTACTTTCTCAGTCATGGCCTTGCTATCTTAACTCAAAGGCTCTTATTTGGTTGTCAAGGTGGAGGGAATTCAATAAATGAAGTACAAATTTAGGCACCTAAAAAAAAATGCTACCCAATGTCCCAGCTTTATCCACTTGGGTTAAAAAGGTCTACAATGGAGGTTCTCAACCCATTCCTCGGGGCACACCCAGTCACTCAGGTTTTCAGGATACCCATGACAAATATGCATGAGAGATATTTGCATGCACTACCTCCATGGTATACAGATCTCTCATGAACCGAGAATGAAGGGGGGTAGACTCAAGAAAAATGTCAGGAAGTATTTTTTCACGGCGAGAGTGGTGGATTCTTGGAATGCCCTCCCGCGAGAGGTGGTGGACATGAAAACGGTAATGGAATTCAAACATGCATGGGATAAACATAAAGGAATCCTGTTCAGAAGGAATGGATCCTCAGAAGCTTAGCCGAGATTGGGTGGCAGAGCTGGTGGGGGGAGACGGGGCTAGTGCTGGGCAAGACTTCTACGGTCTGTGCCCTGAAAATGGCAGATAAAAATTAAGGAAAGGTATACACAAAAAGTAGCACATATGAGTTTATCTTGTTGGGCAGACTGGATGGACCATGCAGGTCTTTTTCTGCCGTCATCTACTATGTTACTAAATTCATTGAGAGTATCCTGAAACCCTGACTGGCTAGGTGTGTTTCAAGGACTGAGTTGATAACCTCTGGTCTATGATATTGCCATGAGTTTGAGTGCAACATTATCTTCTAATCCAAGTTCCTATGGGTCCTCTGGTGCACTATAAGATTGGAGCTGTGCCGGAAGCTCCGCCCACATCCAGCACACGAGTAGGGTCGCTCACCAGTGTGAATCCTCTTGTGCTGGACAAAGCTTGAGTTGTCACTGAAGCTCTTTTCACATTCCCCGCACCGATAGGGTTTCTCACCTGTGTGAGTCCTCCGATGCACTTTCAGCTGGTCTGATTTTCGAAAGCTCTTTCCGCAGTCCAAGCAGGAATAGGGCCTCTCACCAGTGTGGGTACGCTGGTGAACTTTCAAGGTGGAATTCCGGCTGAAGCACTTCTCACACTCAGGACACTGGTAGGATCTGGAGCCCACATGCCTCTGCCAATGAACCTGGACCCTGTCTGGCATGCTTGGACTCTCGGTACACAGCTGTGGCCTCTCCAGATGTGGATGGAGCAAGGAATTCTCACATTCAAGGTGGATACGTGGCGCTTCCCACTCCCGTGTAACTGAGTTTGCTAGCCTACTGATACTCCTTACACACTCAGGAGCTGTATCACCCCTGAATGCTGCAGGGAATCTCCAACACCCTTCAGCCTCATCTTGTCTCTTCTCAGAAAAAGAGAGGCTATCCTCCTGAGATTTCTCTAACACAGTCTCTACAACATGTTTTGATTTCTCTGTATAAGTCTTAGGATGTAGATCTCTCTTCTCCTGGTTCACATCATCTCCTATTGTGTGAATGTAAAAATATTAGGTTCTAACATTATTTCATCTGCTCATGCTGACAAACTATGAATCACAGTATCAACATTTAAGTTTTAAGGAAAAACCTGGCTTGCACACTTCTCATGTCTACGTTCCTTCTCGTCCATCTCTTACTCCACTTTCCTTATCACCTCCCACTCCATCCCTGCTGGTGGAAGCATGCATGGTGCTGCTCTTTGGAGAAAAATCACAGCAACAAGTTTCATTAGGTTTGGAGCCATGAACCTGGGAATGCTCACTGTCCTAACAGCATTGTTGCCCTCTACTCCTGCAAGTCTCCTTTTCAGACAGGAAACATGAAGTGAGTAGTGACAGGGCTTGAGTGGAGACTGAAAGCATGCACCAGTTCACAGTCCCATGCTTGGTGGATCTTTGTTTCCTGTTCTTCTCTGGACAGCAGGGCCTCGCACACCTCTGCTAAGGCACCAATAAAGATAAGGATGGTGCAGCCTCAACTATAGAACACTACTCTTATTTTACAGGCTCATAAGTGGTATGGCTTAGGGCTGTTCAGAAATAATTAAGAGTACAACCTTTTCCTTAATAAGTGAACTTGGAAAGAAGGGGTGAGAAAACACTGGCATACCATGCAGCAATATTTTGGGGAACAATAACCCCTCCACAATGCAGTGCTGCAATGTCCCCCAGAATCAGTCAGTGACCAATACGGCTCTGGAGGTACAATGACCACCCCTGATGCACAGTTACTCTCTATGGGGACTGTAGCCCCAGTTATACAGTTACTACAGCAGTGGCATAGCGAGGGCGGCTGCCACCAGGGGCGGTTTGCAGCTGCGCACCCCCCCCCCCCCCGGCGCATCCCCCAAGCCCCCCCCCCCCCCCCCCCGAGTGCATTCTTGCCTGCCACGTGCACCCCGCTGGGGGGTATCATTTCCGCTGGTTCCCTGCTCCCTCTGCCCAGGAACAGGAAGTAACCTGTTCCGGGGCAGAGGGAGCAGGGAACCAGCGGAGCCGACACCCTCCCAGCGGCATGCACCCGGGGCGGACCGCCCCCACCACCCCGCCCTTGCTATGCCACTGTACTACAGGGACCTCCACAGCTGCCAATTTGGTTAGCTTGAAGAATCTAAAATAGCCTTTTATAAATGAAAAGACAGAGCAATGGCCTCTACAATGCAAAAGTACAGGGACCAATTCTAGAGAAGCGGAGTTACAATGACTGACTGACAGACAGGACAGTGTCCACGACGATACATTTTACAGTGAGTGTTAGAAAAGTCCATTTAATGCCATAAGTCTGGTGAAGCAGTAAAAATAAACATATTTTAAAAACCATCTACAGATCCACAGATGCTACCTCCAATCGCCCCAGTAGATTACCCCTTTTTACCAGTTCAACATTCATCAATTCATCAACTGAAGCATTCAGTTCCATTCATTTTCCACAGAGGCCATTCAACCAATTAGCAGCCCATCCTGTTGGTGGCTGCTACTTAATTCAGACAGTTTCTGCCATATTTCTTCATACAATAAGTCTCTTGTTTTCACTTTTGTATTAAATTCACAGATGACAGCGCTCTTCTGTCACTTACTTGCTCCAGGTACCCTCCATGCTCCCATGGCCTTCTGCTGATTCATTAAAGAAGCCTCTTGCTCTTCCTTAATCATTAGCAGGATTTCAGGGTGCACATTTGCTGGATATCCTATTATTAAATTTCAAAAGTAAACCAATTATATATATATATATATATTTTTTTTTTGCATGGCAGCAAAGCTGAGGAATTTTTTTTAAGAGGCGTCATTACACAGACTATATCACAAGAAGGTCCCCATGAACTCACAGCACAGACAAAGACAGAGCAAATCTATAGCACAGAAATAAATCAGCAATATAGGAATCTCAGTAAAGTGTGCACAATGAGGTAATTAATTATTATTATTATTAAAATGTGTACATACCACGTACTTGTTAATATGTTAAAAACAAATAATTGAAGCAGTTTACAGATCCAAAACAAAATATAAACCTACCCGCATTCCCTCCCTAACCTCAAACAATAAAAACAAAATTAAAATGGAGATATCATCAACAGCAACAATGTTAATACTCCATCACAGTCATCTTCTGGAGAGCTGCATTTTTCAGGTGAAAGAAAGCTCTACACTGATGGACCATGTCCATTAGCAGGGGCTAGATTCAAGCGCAATGTAATGAAGAACTTCTATTTCTCAGAAAGGGTAGTGGAAGCCTGCGGCAGTTGCCTAGTGGAGAAACAATGGTACTGGAATTCAAGCAGAGGTGTTGCACAGCAGGGGATCAGAGGTAAACACCAAAGCTTAGGAAGGGTCTGTGGTAGTGCAGTAGGAGGAAGAGCTGCTAGAAACGAGATAGGTGTAATGGTCTTTCTCAGAGGATATCGTAATGGATAGAAAAATAGGAAGGGGGCTGGTCAGGTGGCTTGAAGTGTGCCTGGTAGGCGTCTATTCTGCAACAGAAAGTAGACGTCTACTTTCCATTACAGAATACTAGCATAAACAGCTTAGATACCTATAAATTTAGGCAAGAGCTGGCGTAAGTACACACATCTAAGTGTCAGAGATACACACATAACTTATAGTATTCCAAAAGTTATATGTGTGAGAGTCCCACCCATGATCCCATCTCCGCCTATGTACATGCCCATCTGCAAAATACGTATTATGTAAGATACGCAAATATTTACAGAATAGCACAAGTGCAAATTTGGCATATTTACGCATATGTGCACATGTAAATGAGTATGTGTCATTATTCTGAACAGTTACATGTGCAATCGACACTTTTCAGAATTACCCCCTCCCCCCCCTTAGTGCTGTGCACTGCCAAATGGGGATCAAACCAGGGAACTACCAAGTTGGCTGGGGATGCTATGGAGGCAGATTTCACAGCCCCTGGGGTGGAGGGTGTTATGGTTATCATTAATGGTGACATAAGATCATAAGAACCACCTGACAGCTGGGTCTGGAACCCATAATGCAAAGCTCCAGCCCTCAGAACTGTTGCTACAATAACCAAACTAAGAAAGGTAAGAGAATGGGTCTGTAAAAACATGGGTTTGATCCCCAGGAAGGTTTATGGTGCCAAACTCCAAGCACTGGTTCCAACTGAGCTGGAAGAACAAAGGAGAAAGTGACAGTTACCAGGCCTATAAAATGCACTGGAAACTAAGTGATCTAGGTTTAAATTTTCTTTCTGCCATCGGCACTTCTGGCCTTAGGCGAGTCACTTTCTTTCTGACTGCCTTAGGTATATGGACTATAAGCTCACTAGGAAAGGGACTAGTTGAACATGTATTTAGGGGTCCTTTTACTAAGCTGCCTAATGCAGGATGTGCTAAAGCGTTCTGTGTTAATTTTGGTGTGCACATGCTAAGTGCACAGTAATTTTTTGTGAGGGGTTGTGTCGGGGCAGAGAATGGGTGTTCCTATGCTAACCAATTATTGCATCTACATTACTGCATGCTAACTGGTTAACGCACAGTTTCCCTAGAAGCCCTTACCATCTCCTATATAGCTGGTAGTAAATACTCCCATGGTAATTTTTTTTTTTTAGAAGTCTTTATTAAGAACCAGGTGTCAAAGTAACAGGAAACAACAAAAATGAAAGGTTGCACAACAATAATGAATACAAAGCGTAGTTACAAACTTAATGGCATCCCACCAGTACAAGTCACCCAACTTCAAAGAGAAAAAATAGCTCAACACGTACTTCTAAACACTTCTTGGTTTACCACACCTAAAAGCATTTTGTTTGTATACTCCCACCCACACACACTCCTCTCTCTCCCCCAAAATAAAGATCCAGGTACGACAAAGACCAGAAACTAGAAAGCCAAGAGGAGCAATGGTGCAAAAAAGGCTCTCAAATTGCCTCCCATTTAGCAAGAGAGTGGCGACAACTTGCCAAAAGATGATCCAGTCATAAAAATACCATAGGAATGCACCCACTTCACCAGGGAAGGGACAGAGGGCTGTTTCCAGTGAGCTACCAAATACACATGGGCAGCACACATAGCATGGCGTACGAAGAGGGCCTGAGAGCAGGTAAGATCTGGTGGTTTCCTAGGGAACAAAAAGTGAGCTTGTGACCACTGAATGGGTCAATTCAACCAGCCCTGTAATCGATGTTGCACCGCTCTTCAATAATCCCATGCCCCGACATGGTTGACCCATAGTATCAAGTTCACCACAACCCCTCCAACACAGAGAAGACTTAGGGAACATATGGTGAAGTCAAATAGGGGTGAGATACCAACAGTACATCACTTTTAACTGCATTTTCTTTGAAAGGTGTAGAAACAGAAACGCTCGAGTCTTTTCCATGGTATTCCAGTGATCATCCTCAAAAGTAATCCCCAAAACATAAGGGCAGAGACTAAGTCTTTGGTGTTTGTAAAGACAACTGATCGAGCCCAGTGTACCCCTAGGGCCTAGAGTCTTCACAGAGGACCTCCAAGGAGGACTCCTCGCACACCACTCGGCTACGAATGGAAGCCGCAGACAAAAATGACATAGTTGAATGTATGCATAAGTCTCCTGTGGCAACACCGGATAGTCAGCTTTCAAGAGATTCAAAAGAAACCAAGGCATCATTGTCAAACAGCTGACCCCAGGACACCAAGCCAAAAGAGGCCCAGCGAGTAAAGAAACCTGAGACAAAGCCCGGGGGGAAAACTGATTAAAAGCTATAGGCTTGAAGCGCAAAAGGACCAAATCAGGTCAAGTAAAAAGGCCATCCCAATTTTTAAAAAGTCATAACAACGGAAGGACAAAGATTTCCCGGTAAACAACGATGCTTACGAGGGAGCCACATAAGAGAGCATGTCATTTTTTTTTTTTTTTTTAATGGCTGCACACTAATGGAAATGGGACTTGATATACCGTCTTTCTGAGGTTTTTGCAACTACATTCAAAGCAGTTTACATATATTCAGGTACTTTTTTGTACCAGGGACAATGGAGGGTTAAGTGACTTGCCCAGAGTCACAAGGAGCTGCAGTGGGAATTGAACTCAGTTCCCCAGGATCAAAGTCCACTGCACTAACCACTAGGCTACTCCTCCACTCTAATGCTAACATTAGATTAGATTATTTATAACCTGTTTTTATCCAAATCAAGATACAAAAACATCAACAAATCTACCACTTAAACATACACTACCAAATAAACTATAAATATATATTTTTTTAAATTAGGCGTGCATCTAGTCCATCCAAAGAAGCACAATGTGTTGCAAAGGCACTCTGCGAAAGCTAACACCTCAATAACTTCTTTAAGAAAGTGACATTTTGTGTTTGACGTTAACACCAGTGGTAACTGATTCTATTCACAAGGTTCGGTTAGTGAAAAACCCCTTCGCCGAGTTGCTTCTAGCCTTGATTGTCGAAAGGCTGGCACCACCAATATACAGACATCCGCCGTGTGTAATGTCTATGTAGGAACATAAGATGGTAAAGCATGAAGTACACAAATGGAAGAGGCATGATAAAGTCCCAAATGTACCAATATAAGTAATTTATACTTGACACGGTAGGCTACAGGGAGCCGCCCAAGTCCGGCAAGATGTGGCGTGATATGATCAAACTTACTAACACCCAACTACAGCGGTACTGTGGAATTCTGCAGAACCTGTAAAGCCTGCATACAGAAATCAAAGAGTCCTAAATAAAAAAATTTTCAATAGTCAATTCCAATAAGCACCATAGATTGTAACATTTAAAATCTGAAAATGACAAAAACTGTTTCAATTTGCTCAATAACTGCAGCTTAAAATATGAATTTCTAATCACATTCAGTAGTCGAGGTTGAAAAGACAACTGTAAATCAAACCAAACGCCAAGGTTGCATACCTGATTAACATTCTTTACAGGGGTTCCAAGTAGCAAAATTTCTGAAGGTATATCTGAAATGGAATCTTTAGTTACCAATAGAAGTTCAGTCTTAGAAACATTCAATAATAATTTATTCTCTTTCATCCAATCTAAGATGCCCTCAAAAATAACCTGCAACTGTGCAATCATATTTGAGACTGACAAATCCACTGGGAGCATAAATTGGACATTCAACCGCATAAATACAATAAGAAACTCCAAAACAGCACAGCAATTTACACAATGGAATCAAATACAAGTTGAAAAGAACAGCCGACAGCTGTGGGACTCTGGTTTGCAACAACCTAGTCCTAGAAATCTGAAAGCCTACACAAATGTTTTGCCTTCTGCCTGACAAAAACGAGCTGAACTATTTCAGTACTGTTCCCGCAAGGCCACAAGTATGTAAATGGTGAAGCAAAATCTGATGGTCTAGTATGTCACACACTGCAGAAATATCAAGGTAGGCTATGAATAGCCAATGTGATATTCTAACCCACGATGCACTTTATCCAAGGTAGCAAGTACCAAGGACTCTGTGATATGAGCCTTGTGGAAACCATATTGAAAATGGTCCAAAAGCTCCATACATGAGAAATAATCATCCAACCGACAATGTACAGACCTCTTAATTATCTTTGCTAAGATTGGCAAAGCAGATATAGGACAATAACTACCTAACACTTTGGGACTCAAGTTAGCATCATTCTAAATGGGACACAAAGTCATATATTGAAAAAACAGAAAACAGACCTTTTTCATGGCTGCGGTAAAAATGGTCTTAGTGTGCCAGAAAGACCCACATAAGGGCATGCTAAAGCCATTTCTTACCACAGCTTAATAAAAGGACCCTTGGTTTGTTGTAAAGCACCCTGCTTTAGGGTGCTGTATAAATTCTAAATATCTCTAGAAACAGGAGCCGATCACCAACACAAAAGAGTGTAAAAGTTTAAACTACAGAAATTAGTGTTACTTGACAAAAATACCCTAGGAACTGGGAGGACAATTGTGTTTGGATATTGTTCACAATGGGTATTCAGCCAGTAACGTTTCTAATGGCTGAATGGTGGTGAAGGCAAGTGATGTCATCTGCCAATCAGTGTAGTAAGGCAGGAGTTCCTCTTTATAAATGGCGGCAGAGTAGCCCTCTGCTTTTTGATTAACATGCTGCAGAACGCTTGATCTGAGTTCTTGGCAAGTAGTACCTTATTATGGTTCGTTTGATAATGGTTTAAACTTCTTTTGGGAAATAAACTAATATGTTTTGATGTTTTGTTGCAGTGGTAATGCTAGTCTTTTTGCTAGAGTTATATCAAAAGCTGCCTTGCTGTTGCACTGGTGTGTAATTCCTCAGAGGTAGATTAAGAAGTTTTTGTGTGAATCATCACATCAGACTAGAATTCATTTCGTTTATGAAGAGATCAATAGTTTGAATGTGATTGTTTCAAATGAAGATTTTATTCTACTGGATTCAAAAGATATTTTTTAAGGATAGAAATTAGGTTATATTTATTTATTCTGAATACATATGTATAAGCTAGCTTTCTTAATCATTGAATACAGTGGGGGAAATAAGTATTTGATCCCTTGCTGATTTTGTAAGTTTGCCCACTGACAAAGACATGAGCAGCCCATAATTGAAGGGTAGGTTATTGGTAACAGTGAGAGATAGCACATCACAAATTAAATCCGGAAAATCACATTGTGGAAAGTATATGAATTTATTTGCATTCTGCAGAGGGAAATAAGTATTTAATCCCTCTGGCAAACAAGACCTAATACTTGGTGGCAAAACCCTTGTTGGCAAGCACAGCGGTCAGACGTCTTCTGTAGTTGATGATGAGGTTTGCACACATGTCAGGAGGAATTTTGGTCCACTCCTCTTTGCAGATCATCTCTAAATCATTAAGAGTTCTGGGCTGTCGCTTGGCAACTCGCAGCTTCAGCTCCCTCCATAAGTTTTCAATGGGATTAAGGTCTGGTGACTGGCTAGGCCACTCCATGACCCTAATGTGCTTCTTCCTGAGCCACTCCTTTGTTGCCTTGGCTGTATGTTTTGGGTCATTGTCGTGCTGGAAGACCCAGCCACGACCCATTTTTAAGGCCCTGGCGGAGGGAAGGAGGTTGTCACTCAGAATTGTACGGTACATGGCCCCATCCATTCTCCCATTGATGCGGTGAAGTAGTCCTGTGCCCTTAGCAGAGAAACACCCCCAAAACATAACATTTCCACCTCCATGCTTGACAGTGGGGACGGTGTTCTTTGGGTCATAGGCAGCATTTCTCTTCCTCCAAACACGGCGAGTTGAGTTCATGCCAAAGAGCTCAATTTTTGTCTCATCTGACCACAGCACCTTCTCCCAATCACTCTCGGCATCATCCAGGTGTTCACTGGCAAACTTCAGACGGGCCGTCACATGTGCCTTCCGGAGCAGGGGGACCTTGCGGGCACTGCAGGATTGCAATCCGTTATGTCGTAATGTGTTACCAATGGTTTTCGTGGTGACAGTGGTCCCAGCTGCCTTGAGATCATTGACAAGTTCCCCCCTTGTAGTTGTAGGCTGATTTCTAACCTTCCTCATGATCAAGGATACCCCACGAGGTGAGATTTTGCGTGGAGCCCCAGATCTTTGTCGATTGACAGTCATTTTGTACTTCTTCCATTTTCTTACTATGGCACCAACAGTTGTCTCCTTCTCACCCAGCGTCTTACTGATGGTTTTGTAGCCCATTCCAGCCTTGTGCAGGTGTATGATCTTGTCCCTGACATCCTTAGACAGCTCCTTGCTCTTGGCCATTTTGTAGAGGTTAGAGTCTGACTGATTCACTGAGTCTGTGGACAGGTGTCTTTCATACAGGTGACCATTGCCGACAGCTGTCTGTCATGCAGGTAACGAGTTGATTTGGAGCATCTACCTGGTCTGTAGGGGCCAGATCTCTTACTGGTTGGTGGGGGATCAAATACTTATTTCCCTCTGCAGAATGCAAATAAATTCATATACTTTCCACAATGTGATTTTCCGGATTTAATTTGTGATGTGCTATCTCTCACTGTTACCAATAACCTACCCTTCAATTATGGGCTGCTCATGTCTTTGTCAGTGGGCAAACTTACAAAATCAGCAAGGGATCAAATACTTATTTCCCCCACTGTATATACATATGGTAAAGGTAATATTTTTTATTTTAAGTCTACAGTATATCAGATGCTGATCATTTCTAAAGAGGGTTTTCCTTATGAAATATACTAAGGCTTTTCACTGGTTTCATTTAATAGACATGTTATTGGATTAGTCACAGGAAAAAAAAAGAGGCAATTATCAACTGCAAAACGAATGTAGCGAACAAAATGAGCAATGTGGCAGCAAAAAAAAAATGCTCAAATGAGAGCCAATAAAAAGGTGGTTCCAAGTGTGTGTATGTATATCGAAAGAGAAAGAGAGAGAGAGAGACACTTCAAAATCAATTGTAAAAAAAAAGCCCAACCTGTTTCAGCATTAGGGGTGAATATTACATTCATAGTGAGTTGGATAACATATCTGCCTGTAAATAAAATAAACAAAATTGGGCGGCGGGAATGTGAACTTGTTCTTCATGCCGTTTTTACATTTTCTTAAACTAATACCTATTGGTAAATGGAAAGGGAAACCACAGGTCTTTCCCTTGGAGACCTCTGTATCTGCTTCCCTTGGATCACTGGATTCTTTTTTTCATCGTAGAGAACCTCAAAGTTTGAGCTCTGGAGTGCAGGCGCTGGGACCAGAACCAGAGACAGGAGGACAGTTTTCCTCCCTTGGATACTACTCTCAGCCCACAGCAGCAAACGCTCCTAGTCAGCAACAAACTTCCTTCCCTATGACCAGGCAGGATGAACAGACGCTTACTGAAGCTATAAGCGACCTGCAGGTGCAGGCTTAAGGAGTTGAAACCAGAACGGATTTTCCCAGAACGAAGCTCAGCATTTGTCAGTGAGAGAAAGATGCCATTGAAGAGACCGTTTCCATCGTTGGGGCTGCTGAGCTAAAGGCACTTGTCAGAAAAGGAGAGCACATTCCTTCAGCTCAGATATTTTAATTTACTCTATCATGGCCAGAACATTTTACCTTGCAATCCATCTGGTAAGCCATATCTGAATTGGGGAAAGTTTTGATCCCTCAAGTTAATTTACTGGCACAGAAGGTACAGGATCAAGAGGAGAAGTTGGCATTTTGCATTCCAGAGGCAAAAGATTTGAAGAAATCAAAGCAGGAACTTAAAGATGAAAAATTAAAAATACAGGCATGTGATGCCTCTATAATAAAAGATAATATGATTATGAGAGCTAAAATTGAGGCTCTGGAAAATGAAGCTAGATCTTCAAATCTCAGGTTAATTACTTTTATTAATTATTTTATTTTCATATTTATACTCTGCTTTAATCCAAAGTGGGTTACAAAACAACATATAAAATCATTTAAAACAAAACATTTCTGTAAATGTCTTACATCATACTACAATCCCAAAGAGAACAGCCTATTATAAATCTGAGATCATCAAATATTTCTTTAATTGTTGTCTATTGGAACAAAGTCTTAAATGTCCTGGCAAGTGATTCCATCAAACTTGCCCCTGTAACAGAAAAGGCTTGATTACATGTTTCAGCCAAACGACTAACAGGAACACAAAATTGCTTAGCAAATTCTGGGGCCCTTTTACTAAGCAGTGGTAAGCCCACCACGGGCTTACCGTGCACCAATTTGGAGTTACAACCAGCCTAACAAGGGCGCTAGCGGTAGTTCCACCCCCAGCGCACGGCATTTCCGGCACTAGTGGAAATATTAAAAAAAGTATTCTTGCAGGTGGTTACCTGGCAGAATCCACCATGGATCTAAATAAAATAGAAGAACATGGATCTGAAAAGGAGCAAACAGGGGAAAGATTTAACACAGTCAGAAATTTCATCAGCACTGTCTGGGATTCTGACCATAATTCAGACACACCCAATTTAACCTCTTCTCTTACGACCCTACAAGAATGAACCTCATCTGAATATAACTTTTTATACAACCAGTCACCATGAATTTAAAGAGACAAACTCTGATCAAACTTATTACCATTAATCAAAAAGTATACAGTTTGAAATAATTCCTTTGGCCAATTTAAATCGCCTCTTGATAGTATGAATTTCTAGTTTGCTCATAGGAGGGTCCTTTTACTAAGGTGTGCTGAAAAATGGCCTGTGCTGTTGTAGGTGTGATTATTGGACGTGCGCAGGTCCATTTTTCAGCGCGCCTGCAAAAAATGGACGTGCAGCTAAATAAATATTGGCGCACATCCATTTTGAGCCTGAGACCTTACCGCCACCCATTGACTTAGCAGTAAGGTCTTATGCGTTAACTGGGCAGTAATCGTGTGCGCACGTACATTATCGATTACCACCCAGTTAGCGCGACGTGGTAGAAAATAAACAATATTTTCTGCTGCGCGTATGGGACGCGCATACAAAATGGAATTATCACCCGGGTCTCTCGGTAGTTCCAAATTGACGCATGTTGGATGCTCATAGGCGCCTATGCGTCTTAGTAAAAGGGCCCCAGAAAATTTTCTATTCCAATAATTTCAACAAATATATTCATGATCATCAATATCTCTGGTTTTTCTCCATACTCATTTGGCTGCTCTCCCTCCTCTACGCACCTCTTTCAAAACAGCAGTATACTAACGATCTTTCTCATTACTTTCTTTATATATTACTAGCCAATAAGCCCGTTAAAACGGGCGAGTTTTTAAAATTTCACCTCCATGTCCAGCAAACCTCCTCTGTCCCCTGCCCTCCCCTCCCCCGATCCAGCAACCCTGCTCTCTCCTCTGCCCTCTCTCCCATGTCCAGTAGCCCTCCTGTATTCCCTTGCCCTCCCCCTGTGCACCAACCATCCTCTCTCTCCTGTCCTTCCCCCATATCCAGCAACCCTCCTCTTTCCCTTGGCCTCCCCCCCCCCCACCCGTCCAGGAACCCTGCTCTGTCCCCTGCCCTTCCCCCATGTCCAGCAACCCTCCTCTGTCCTCTGCCCTCCCCCAATATCCAGGCACCCTCCTCTCTGCCCTGCCCTCCCCTTCCCGTCATTGATTCATTAAATAAAGTTTTGAAATAAAGTTAAAAAGCATTTAATATTTGATTTTTACAGTACACTTTTATATACAATGTTTTTTGTGTAAACAGAATTTGATCCTTGGAGAGCGTGAGAGTGAGCTGTCACAGTGGTGGTGCTCAGTGCCTCCTTATAGCCATTTTTTAAAGTGGCAAATCAGGGTTTGTTTTTTATTTGCCTTCCCCCCACCCCTTCTTATAACATTGTGTGTGTGTGTGTCTGTGTGTGAGAGTGCGTGAGAGAGGAAGTGTGTTTCTGTGGAAAATTGACAGTGAGTGTGAGAGTGTGCAGCTAGTTCTCCCTGTCAGAGTGGAGTGTTAGTTGCTCCTTTGTTTGTTTTTTTTAAAGTAGGAAATCAGGGTATGTTTTTCATTTGTCTGCCCCCACCCCTTCTTCTCATATAGTGTGTGTGTGTGTGTGTATGTCTCTCTCTCTCTGTGTGTGTGTGAGTGAGTAAGAGAGAGTGCTAGTAGCTGTTATGACTCCCTGTCTCAGTGGAGGTTCATTGTCTCCTTGTAGTCTGTTGTTGGAGCTGTGTCACAGTGGTGGTTCATTGTGTCCTTGTAGGCAGTTGTTAGAGCTTTTTGAATGTCAGGCTCGTTTTGCAATCGTGTGCCGGTTTTACTCCCCCCACCCCCCCCCCCCCCCCCCCCGTATACATGTTGTTGTTGTTGTTCCACCCCTTCTGCTGACTCACGCTGTTCAGTGAGCCAAAGGGGCGGGACAGTTATGCCTTTGCTTCAGGCAGCAAAGCAGGACGTGTGTGTGTGTGTGAATGCACCTTCTTACCTTTTCCTGTGTGGCCGATAACGTTTTTGGATCTCTTTTTGTTTTCTGCTGCTGTTCTTTGTTTTGCCTCGCCCATGTCGCCGTTCCTGCTGTGTCCTTGCACATCGTGGTTCTCTTCTCTCCTTCCTTAGTTTCTCGTCGCTCAGGTCTCCGCTTTGGCTCTGCCCCAGATTTTAGTGCTTCTGCCCATTGGTTTTCGTTGTTCTTGGCTCCTCCCTGTTGCTCTGCCCACGATCGTTGCGCCTCTGCCCATTGGTTTTCGTCGTTCTTGGCTCCTCCCTGTTGCTCTGCCCACAATCGATGTGCCTCTGCCCACTGGTTTTCGTTGCTCTTGGCTCCTCCCTGTATGTTAGCGCTTCTGCCCATTGCTTATGTTAGTGCAAGTCGCCGCAGTTGCTCCGCCCACAATCACTGTGCCTCTGACCATTGGTTTTAGTTCTCTAATTCGCCGTAGCGGCTCCACCCATTGACGTTGCGCTTCTGTGCATTGGATAACATTGCTGAGCTATTCGTTGGTGCTCCGCCCAGCTTCATATTGGTTTTCGTCGTTGTTTAATCTTAACGCCGCACGAGGGGAGCTTAAACGCATGCGCGGAACGTTCAGGACATGCTCCCTACTGCGCATTTGTGGGTGAGTCGGTCACTTGCAATTTATATGTTTGATATTTTTTTCCGGGGCTACTGAATCTAGAGACTCTGACAATGAATTTACCCATCCATTGACCGTCTCATCCAAACTCATGTCATCAGTAATTGCTAATCTCCGTCTCCAAAAGTTTAAAGTTTATTTTGTACTCAATTTACCACTCATGAGAAAACTATCAGAGAGGTACAATTCCACAATAACACCATTAAAAAAAAAACACAGAAAGAAAAGGAACTAAAATATTATAGAAAAGGAGAGATAGAAGGAACAAAGAGCTGCACTGCTGTAGATCAAATTGCCCCCCCCCCCCCCCCACTACTATCAGGCCCCAGTCAGACGCCTAGGTTACCAAATGCCTTGTGAAACAAGTGAGTTTTAAGTTTAACCTTAAAATCATCCAATTATTGTGTCAAGCGTAGGTTCACTGGGAGAGCATTCCATAGAATGGGGTCTTGCACACTAAACAGTTTCTTCCTAACAGTAAAGGAGCAAATGGTAGCAAAGAAGGAATCTGGAGTAGTCCACCCTGAGAAGAGCGGAGTGTCCATGAGGGATTGTATGGCTGCAAAAAAATGAGAGGAGACGCAGAGGAAAGAGTCTTAAAAACTAGAAGCAGTAATTTATAAGTCACTTGATATGAGACAGGGATCCAGTGTTCATCTCGCAAGTAAGGAGTGATGTGTTCAAAATGGCCTGCTCCTGTAAGTAAACGTAAGGCCGCGTTCTGTCCACTTGCAAGCATTTCAACTGTCACTGAGTAACTCCACATAATAGAGAATTACAGCAATCTAATGTAGAAATCACCAATGAATGCAGAAGTACCCGGAGAGCAGAAACAGTAAATAACCGACGAATTGAATAAAGTTCTCAGTTTGAAGAAACAGCTTTTAACAATTTGAGACATGTATTGGCGAAGGACAAGGAACTGTTCAAAATCACTTCCTGCACCCGCACCTGTTCAGCCACTGGTAAAACGCAACACATTTGCAGAGGTTGAGGTGACGGAGTGACCATGGTTGGGCCAAAGAATAAACAGTGGCATTTTTGTCCGTATTCAGCTTAAGGCCATGAGATGCTATCCAATCATTACATAAGTGCATAAGTATTGCCATACTGGGAAAGGCCAAAGGTCCATCAAGCCCAGCATTCTGTTTCCAACAGTGGCCAATCCAGGTCACAGATACCCGGCAAGATCCCAAAAATGTACAAAACATTTTATACTGCTTATCCCAGAACTAGTGGATTTTCCCCAAGTCCATTTAATAACGGTCTTTGGACTTTTCCTTTAGGAAGCCGTCCAAACCTTTTTTAAACTCCGCTAAGCTAACCGCTGATACAATTTCTGCTTCAGAAGATTAAGAGACTATAAGGTGTATTTTCAAAGCACTTAAACTTAAAAAGTTCCATAGGTTACTAAAAGGCATATTTTCAAAGCACTCAGACTTAAAAAGTTCCATAGGTTACTAAAAGGCATATTTTCAAAGCACTTAGACTTACAAAGTTCCATAGGCTACTATGGAACTTTGTAAGTCTAAGTGCTTTCAAAATGAGCCCCTATGTAACTTTGTAAGTCTAAGTGCTTTGAAAATATGCGTGTGTGTATCTTCTGGGCTACTTTCCAGAGAACATCTGTCCTCTGTGGGGGCAATAAAGCTGGAACCCATAATGATCTCTGATCATGCATGGGTGGAATTACAACTGCAGGCTACGGACGGTACTCCTCAGGGAGGTTCTTGGAGGTTTCCCATCTTCTTGTACAAGGATAGTCGCTTTAAGTCCTTTTTAGGATCTAAATGGCAAGACTATAAGACTAGCAATGTAGAACACAGAGAGGACCCAATTCTCTACTGGGAGGCCGCGAAGGCTATCCTCCGGCGGGGGGGGGGGGGGGGGGGGGGGGGGGGGGAGGTGATATCCTATGATAGTTTTCAGCGGAAAGCCTGGCACCACAAGGTGTTGCAGTTAGAGAGAAGGGTAACCTCTCTGCGTCAGCAATACGGGAGGAGTCACTCCATGGGGGTTAGAAAACAATTACTGGAGGTCCAACAGGCTTTAAATGAATTGTTGCATAGGCGAGCAAAGAAGTCCCAAGCGCATTACAAATATAAACTTTATAGATTTGCAAACAAGAGTGGCAGGCAACTGGCTAAAATGGCCGATAGTTCTGGGCCAGGCAAGATAGTCACATTGCGAGATGCTACGGGGGAGCTTGGTGCACCACGATAACAATATTAATACAGTATTAAAAGAGTTTTTTGGTCATCTTTATGGCCCTCAGACGTCAACGCCTTTGGACGGAGAGGTGTACCTATCGGGCCTGGATCTGCCTATAGTGGCGAACCAGGGTTTGGCAGAGCTTAATGTGCCCATCACAGCGGAGGAGGTGGAGTGGGTGATTAGTCAGGCAAGGCTCCTGGGCCTGATGGGTGGCGTAAAGAGTTTTATAAGCTTTTACACCCTGAAATGGGAATGCTCCTGGCAGATGTGTTCAACGAATCCATATAAGGACAGTTGCCTCGAACCCATACAAGGACAGTTGCCTCGTCATCTTAATAAGGCTCAAATTATTGTCTTCTCTAAGCCTGGTAAGCCACTTGACCATGCAGACTCTTACCGTCCTATACCTTTGTTAAATATGGAAGCTAAATACTTGGCCAAGATTCTGGCCAACTGACTGGCGAGGGTGCTACCATCGCTGATTTTGGAACCCCAGGTAGAGTTCACTTGTGGGAGAGTAGTGGCAAAGAATATGAGGCGTATTTTGACAGCACTGGAAAGGGTGAGGTCGGAGGATATCCCCACTCTACTGATTACTTTTGATGCCGAAAAGGCTTTTGATCGGGTGGAGTGGGGATATCTCTTCGAAGTGTTGAAAGCATATGGCATCAGCGGTTTCTTTGTACAGGCCATTCAAGCTTTGTACACTGATCCTAGGGCGAAAATACTCGCAAATGGAGTTTTTTCAGATTGGTTTCCAATTATAAGGGGAACCAGGCAGGGCTGCCCCTTGTCTTTGCTTTTATTTGTATTATCTTTGGATCCATTACTTAGGGCGATTCAAGATAATGTAGGGATTTGGGGAGTGCGGTTTGGTAAGCAGATGTTCAAGTCAGCAGCATTCGCTGATGATCTCCTTCTGCTGATCTCAGACCCGAAGTTCTCTTTACCTCACTTAATGGAAAGCCTGGAGGAGTATAGCGACTTCTCTGGCTTCAAACTTAACCTAACCAAGTCGGAGGCACTGGCCAGCTCAGAGAAGGTCAGGCAGTCCTGGGGTAATACCTTCCCTTTACAATGGGCTCAGGACTCGTTTCGGTACTTGGGCATACAGCTGCCAATGAATCCGAAGCTTTTATATGACCTTAATATTACTAAACTGCTCAGGGACACTAGACAGCAGCAGCTAGCGCATTGGACAATGCTTCCACTAACTTTTATGGGACGGATACAGCTTTATCGTATGATAATTTTTCCAAAATGGCTGTATGTGTTGCAGTCGCTCCCCATTAGAGTCTTGCATCAGGATTTGGAGTCCTTACGGAAAATGCTGATGAAGTTCTGCTGGGGGGGGGAGCCCAAAATGCAATGGAGATTTTTAGTGGGCACTCAGAATCAAGGAGAGTTGCGTCTCCCAGATTTGGGTAGGTAATCAGGCTTGCCTACTGAAGCATCTACGAGATTGGCTTTTGGATACTAACATAAATACTGATGTGGAACTAGAGCGCGCATACTTTCATCCCTGGCACTTGAATTACTTACTTCATGCTCCCCAGGGAAGACTACCCGTGGGGATTCGAGGAAGTGTATTGCTGCGACCACTATGGTCTCTCTGGCGTTCATTGCTTTCCCTGTGGGGACAGAAGCCTACCAGCAGTGTATTTTTGCCTGGGGGGGGGGGGGGGGGAACGCAGATTTTTCACCAGGTACTGAGAACCAAATTTTGCGAAGATTGGGAGAGAGGGGGGGTGTTATTGCTAGAAGATGTAGTCAGGGAGGATGGGTCCATCCTGTCTTTTCAAGAATCTTTTACCCAAGAGGCACAGGGCCCCGCGGTGGTTCTCGCTTATCTTCAGCTGTTTCATTATTTGAGTGCCTTGCCAGCAGGCAGCCTCAGTAGTTTTCGGGCAACAGCTGTGGGGGCTCCTGGAGGGGGATGCCCTGGGCCAAGTTTCGGTATCATGGTTTTGTAAAGAACTTGGAAAGTGCTCACCCACAAGGAGTCTGCAAGTGGTTGCAGATCGGTGGGGATGGGAAGTGGGTCAGCCAATCGAGGCACAGTCTTGTTAGCCACTCTTAGAGGGGGCTCGCGAATAGTACACAGTGCTGAATTACAAGAATGCCATTTTTGTACAGTACCACAGAGCATATTTTTCTCCTAAACAGGCCTGCCATGCTGGGGTAGTGGATACGGGACAATGTCAGAAATGTGGGTCGACAGATGCCTCTGTTTCACGGTATGTGGCAGTGTAGATACATAAGACCATTTTGGTCGGCAATAGCAGGGTTTCATAGCTTAGTGCTCGGGCGCAGGGTTTCCCTCACATTTGAAAAAGCGATTTTTTGCACTCTGGGCTGTTGGGGTCCTGGGAATCTGGGCGAAGTTGTTTCTAGGTAAGGTCTGGTACTGGAAGAATAAGATACACCAGCATATGATCTGGGAATCACAGGGAGCCCACTTGTCTCCAAAGAGGCAGCAGAGGTTTCTTGCAATTTGGGAGGCCTATTTGAATAAAATCTCACCGGTAGCTCGAAGTCAAATTTTAAATAGATTCTCACTGGACCGTTGAGGGGGGCCGGGGGTAGAAGAGATTAGGGAGAAAATTTGATGACGTGGAAGTATTAATGGTATCGATATGGCACAAGCTTGATGTTACCATGTTGGATCTGTTATGTTTGTTTGCTAGAGCTTGCGTAAGAATGTAATGTCGGATACTGTGAAGTCATCAATAAAAATTGTTTCAAGTTAAAAATGATCAACTAAAGAGGCCTTTAGCCACCCTCTTTTTATGCAGATTTTATGTTCAGAAAGTCTTTGTTTTAAGCTTAGAGTCATTTTTCCAATGTATAACAACTTACATGGACAACAGCATATATAAAAAAAATCTGATGTACAATTAGTGAATTGATGTAATTTTACCTTGCCCTTGTTAACACGATGTAAATGTACCAGTCACAATTAACTGTTTGCAAAACATACATTTGCCACATTTGAAATGTTCAGATTTCTTGTGTGTACGAAAGGCTGATGGAACAAGTTTACTTCTAAGATTCTGCCTTCTGGTGTGCGCTTAAATCAGTCTAAACTTTAAAGTACAAATGTTTTCTTAAAATCTTTTTAATGTCTCCAGCCAAATGTGGAAAAGTACAGAGGGCAGAAGAACTTGTCCTTAGTATTCCTCTGTTTTGTAGTTAACAAAGACAACGGATCATATGTCTGGCTTTTATATATGCACTGGTAATGCAATATCAGGATATCCTTTCTCCCTGAATCTGTGCTTCAAATCTATGTCTTGTGCTTCAAATTCTTCTTATGCATAAAAACTGACTTACAGGTAAGTTTATCTTTCATACTCCTTACGTGGAAACTCTGATAATGCAAATACTTGTTCCTGGTTGTTGGATTGCTGTGGTTTCAGAATAATCTTTTCTTTTCCTAATCAGAATATCCAAATAGGAGATTTCTAGTTCATCACAAACCATTTGAAATTTTAGATAAAAATCACGCTGGTTGAGCCGTTGATAGAAACAATCTAGTTGTTGGTGGTCTCTTTGCCACAGTAAGAGGACATCGTCAATGTATCTCTTCCAAAGAAAAATGTCATCGAAGTCGTTTTCATACAGAAAAGTATCATCAAATTTCACTACATACAAATTGGATAAAAATCTGGAACCACGGAGGTCCCAATATGGCAGTGCCTTTCATTTGTTGAAAAAATGACTATTAAACGTAAAGAAATTCTTTGTTAATGCTAGATTAGTCAATTCTATAAAAAAAACTCTGTTAGGATCCTAGGGGAATTTCTGTTCCCAAGGACAGACCTGACAATGGATAAAACTTCGTCCAGTGGAATATTAGCATAGAGGGATTCTTAATTGCGAGTAACAAGAATCATGTTTGAGGGATTCATATGAATGTGCTTCAGGATGTTAATCACATGTGCAGAGTCTTACATATGATTTCAACTTTAGAATGAGAGGTCAAAGGAAAAAAAAATCTGTAAATTTGGATAGAGGCTCTAAAACTGATCCTATAGCTCATACTAAACAGTCGACTTGGAGAATTCAAAGATTTATGTATTTTTGGCAAACTATAAATAGTAGAGATGACTGAATATTCCACACAAAGAAACTCTCTCTCTAGTTGTTAGAAACCTTACTTCTATTCCTATGGTCATGAGAGATTCAATGTGCTTGTGTAAATCCTTTTTCGAGTTAGTTTCAAGGGGAAGGTAGAAGTTTGTGTTGTTGTCTATTAATTGTCCATGATGACAATGGCACCGCCCTTGTCAGCAGTTTTTATGGATTATATATGTGTACTTTTGTAGGGAGATCAGCTTGGTTTTCTTCTTTTGCAATATTGTAGAATTTCTTTTTCTGTTTTACAGCTTCAATGTCTTTCATCCTAATCCTCTGGTAGATCTGAATGGAATGACTAGGAAAACCCATTTTGATGCACGCTTAGCTACTGAACCATCACATGGTCCAGCAGAAAGTTTTGAAAAATTATGCTGATCTATAGATTCCTGGTCATTTTAAATAGGTCAATCTGAGTCTGAAAGGCATTATGGGGGCCTTTTACAAAGCTGCGCTAGTGTTTTTAGCTCTCAGTAAAAATCAGCTGGTGGTAAATGCTGAGACACCCATAGGAATATAATGGGTGTCAGCACTTACTGCCAGCTGATTTTTACTGCGAGCTAGAAACGCTAGCGCGACTTTGTTAAAAAAAATTGTAATCCCTTATATTTGTAGGTAGAGAAAAAAAAAACAAGCCTTTTTCTAGAACTTTATTCTGAGTTTGGGACAACCATACAGAAGACAGGTTTACCACCAGGTGTTTGATCTGGTGTATGTCAGTCCTCTACCTCTCCTCAGAGATCCTCAACCTCATCTTATTCCATCAGCTGTTGGCTCCATATGTTATTATATTAAAAAATTCCTTGAAATGAATGGAGAGGGGCTAGAGAGTGAAATATATGACAGTGATAAAGAAGTCTCTTTTTCACTCTGAATCCTCTTTCTGCTTTTTTTGGTTCATCCTCAGATCTATCCTGATTGGTTTCTTGTATTTTTGGGATTGTTTAACAATCTGGAGTTTGCTCCTCATCCATGGATATACCAGGCCTCTTTTTTATAATCTGCTTCATCACTCTTAAACTTGTCAAATTTGACCTTTTAACACTTTTTAAAATCTAAAGCTTTGATGTCTTCTATAAATTTACTGTAATCCACCACATAAGTCTCTTGTAAATCTTTATCTTTTAGATCAATCTCTTTCTTGAACCGATCACTTTCTTTTTTGGAAATTTCAATCAGCAAGATGTTAGTCCCCCGCCCAGAGCCCCCCTCACCCAACCTCCTCCCCGATGGACACTCGCTGCAGCCGCACGCTCCCTGTCCCGACGCCCTCCCTCTCATCTCCGAGACCCTTCCCTCTCTTCCAGTTCCAGGCCCCTTCCTCCGATTTTTATTGTAATAGTGTTTTTATTGATGAATGCATAAATGATACAATATCATGCCAATCCTTAAAACTCCAGTAGTAAACATTCCAAACCTGTACTAATACATCTGAACTTCTATCATCAACATTTTTATTATCCCCCCCTCCCTTTCCCTCCCCCCTCCCCCTCCCTTTTCTTTTTGTAATATGTTTATTGACTGTATCCATTGTTGAAGAGAAAATCTGTACAGAATTATTGTCCAGGAAGCTTTACAGGAACCTTTGGACTGCATCAAACAGTAACCAAAACATTGTTCAGCAAGATTCATAATGAAAATAAATATGGAATGCTGTCAACATTCTGTAGTCAGTATATGTAGTTCCTGTGTTTCACTACTTTCCATGTCTCCTCCATCATATGTCAAAGTTGTGATTCATCAACAAGTTAACGCCCACAGGGCAGGAGGAACATATCACGGTTTTAAATGCCATTCTCCTTTTTTTCCATCTCTCAGACTCCCACCCTTCTATATCATACTCTTCCCGTCTACCCTCCCTTCCCCTCCTAACCCACCCTGAGATATCTTCCAGAAATGTATCTCGCTGTGAAATCAAAGGGAATTCAGGACCAGACTTCTACCTCTGGTATGTAGTGTCTGAATATACGGGCCCCAGATGTCCAAAAAGGCCTTCCTCCTCCTCTTCGAACCTCCCACCCCTCGGCGCTCACATAACATTAGTTCATGGAATCTATTCCTCCAGTGCCAGAAATCCGGGAGAGCACTACCCACCCACTGACAAAGCAATAACCTCTTGCCAACCAAACAGGCCCTACGGATCAAATGTCTTCCAGATATGCTCTGCAGTGCAAACACCTCATGTTTATCCAGCAACACACCCATCGGGGAGTCCACTACCCCAGAGCCCAACAGAAAGGACAGATATTGCAGAACCTCCCTCCAGAAATGGTGTACCCGAAAACATTCCCACAAACAGTGAAATAATGACCCAGGTAATCTTCCACATTTTTCACATAGTGGGTCTTCCACCCCTCCCATCCTAAAAATCTGAGCTTTTGTAAGGTATGCTCTATGCAAAATTCGGTATTGGCATTCACGGAAGCCTGCATTGCCAGTCATCTCCGGAATTCTAGAAACTAACATATCAAAATCCAAAGACAGCCCTGGTCTCGCTAAATCTCGGGCCCATCGCATTTGTATTAACTCCCGGTCCTTTAGAAGTGGCAATTTCCCCAAGAGCTTGTACAACTTAGAGACAGAGAGTCGTTCTGTGTCTCCTCCTGTTAAAAACTGTCTTACTCGGTGACAATGTCTGTGTTTCAAAGCCTCTGAGTCTACCGTCTTCACATAGTGTATAATTTGATTATAGGCAAAAATGTTATTCATGTCATAGCCAATACCCAAAGCTCCCAAACTTAATAGCGTCCCTTGCTGGTTTAAAAGATGCTCCAGACGACTAATGCCCAAGCGTCCCCAAGCCTGAAATGTTTTATTGTCCATCCCCGGTTTAAACAATAAATTCCCACAAATGGGTAGCATATCTGATGTGTTTTTCGATATACCCCAAATACCCATCAGGTCTTTCCAAAGAAACCGCAAAGATGTTAGCAACAGGCTATTTCTTAGGTGTTCAGGTATACGAGCCCCAGGTGCCTGTAACAAAAAATAAAAGTGGCAAGGAGCAAAAAATTGAGCCTCTATTCTCCGGGGTGTATAATCTTCACGGTCAAAAAACCAGTCACCAAAGTATCGCAATAAGCATGCCCTATTATATCTTCTCAAGTCTGGCAAACCCAGGCCCCCCTCTTTCCAGTTGCCCATTAACAGAGGTAGTGGTAGTTTAGCTTTTTCCCCCCCCCCCCCAGCAATATCGTCTGAGTAAACGATGTAAGACTTTGAGATCTCTCTGTTTGATAAGGACTGGTAGCATCCGTAGACAGTAAAGCCATCTGGGGAACTCCACCATCCGAAACAGCTGAATGCGCCCATAAAGTGTAAGAGGCAGTGTCACCCAACTTTTCAGTCTGGTCTCTGTACCACTTAGCAATCTATTCACATTCAATCGATAAAGATCCGCTGAGGTCATAGACAACCATATTCCCAGATAGCGAAATGACCCTCGTGCCCACCGAAGTGGGAAAGCCTGCCCCCATTCCTTCTTCTGGTCTTCTGAGGACGCCAATGCCAGAGATTTCATATAATTAAGCTTGAATCCCGCATAATCTCCAAATTCTTGGAATAGCTCCAACAGAGCCGGGAGAGATTGGGATGGTTGTGTCAAGTGCACCAGTAAGTCATCCGCAAAGGCTGACAGAAGAAACCTCGAGGTCCCTATCGGAATTCCCTTGATCTCTGGATGAGTTTGTATCGCCCTAACCAAGGGGTCCAAGGATAAAACGAACAGTAGAGGAGAGAGCGAACATCATTGCCTAGTACCTCTAAAGATATGAAATGAGCGAGAACAGACCCCATTCACTCACACATAAGCCATTGGCTCCTGATATAACACCTGAATCGCATCTAAAAACGATCCTTGAATACCATATTGCTTCAAAGTCTCAAACAAGTAAGGCCAGCTCACTCTGTCAAAGGCTTTCTCTGCATCAAAACTAATTAACAGAGAAGCCAGACTCTTATATTGCACTGTCTCTAAAGAGGCCAAAATTGCACGAAGATTCCGAACCGCTGTCCTCCCCTTCACAAAACCCACTTGGGCCTCTTCCACCAAGTCCGGGAGTACCTGGGCCAACCTGTTCGCCAGTATCTTAGCGTACAACTTGGCGTCCACGTTGAGAAGGGAGATTGGTCTATACGATCCAGGGTCTGCCATATCCTTACCATCTTTCGGGATAACTACAATCTGAGCTCTCTTCATTGTTTCAGGCACAGTCCTCTCCTCTATCATGGAATTAAACAAAGCTAAAAGCGGTCTCTTGATATGTTCATAGAACTGTTTGTAAAACTCCACTCGGTATCCATCTGGACCCGGCGTTTTGTGAGAAGCACTTTGTTGTAACGCCAACATAAGGTCTCCTTCCTCAAGTGGGCTATTTAATCGTTGTATTTGGCGAGGGGACAACTTGGGCAACTGTACCGACTCTAAAAACATATCAGCATTCAGTCCTTCATCTTCCGGCCTAGCGTATAAGGCCTCGTAATACTGGCCAAATCGATCTGCTATACCCTGATCCGTTCTCAACAACTTTCCATTTAAATCTTTCAGTTGTAAAATTTTAGAGGCTCCCCTTCTACTCCGCACCATATTCGCCAGCAACCTCCCTGCCTTATTGCTGTATTGGAATAGCTTGTATTTATAATAAAATTGGGACTTAACCGCCCTCCGATGCAGCAATTCGTTGAGCTCTTGCTGCGTAATGAAAAGCAGTGACTTATTCTCCGCAGTAGCATTCCTACCATACAGTTTTCTATATTTGCGGACCTGTAATTCCAACCTCAAAATCTCCCTGTCTCGAATCCGTCGAGTTCTAGCACAGTAAGAGATTATGTCTCCGCGCAAGACAGCCTTTTCCGCCTCCCAAAAAAGGGTCGGCTGCTGGCTATGAACCCCATTATGGAATTCATAATCTGTTATCCTCTCTGCTAAAAATGTCTGAAATTTTTGATCATTTACTAGGTCTAAGGGATATCTCCAGAGGCGCAGTCCACCCCCCTTCACAGGCCTCCCCCATCTCAGCCAGATCAGAGCATGGTCTGAGACCTCATAGGGACCAATCTCTGCCTGAACCATCTGCGAAAACAGGGGAGTTGAAACAAATAGATAATCTATGCGAGATTGGGATGCATGGGCCCTGGAAAGATGAGTGTAATCTCGGTCCGATGGGTGTAAAACACGCCACACATCCACAAGGTCTAATGCATCACAGAGCAAAGTCAAGGCTCGAGCACCCCCTCCCGAACCCCTGGCACCAGCGCCAGATCTATCCAGCTGGGGGTCAACCACTAAGTTAAAATCACCTCCCAGGATAATATTCCCCCCTTTAAATTTGGACAAGTTGGAGATCAGCCCCTGAAAAAACTTCTTGTCATATACATTTGGGGCATATACATTACAGAGCACTAAAGTATGGCCCTCAATCTCTATCTCTGCCAGAATATAGCGGCCCTCCGAACTCCTCAATGTGGAGGTGATCTTTATCTGCAGTCCTTTTCGAAAAAGAATCAGGACTCCAGCTTTCCTCTCCACCGCTGGGGCTTCCAAGAGAGATCCCACCCACCCTGTCTTAAATTTTAAATGCTCCCCTGAGGACAGATGTGTTTCCTGCAGTAGGGCTATATCCACTTGTTGTCTTTTCAACGCCTGAAGCACCTTTGTCCGCTTTATTGGGGACGACACTCCCCCAATATTCCAAGAAACTATTTTAAGTGATCCCAGTACACCAGAAATCCAATAACATCATGAAAAAGGTTATACATCTAAACAAAAGAAGGGAAACCCTCCCAGCACATAGGGCCTCCCTTTTCAATCCCTTTGAATTTTGTCTCTGAAGCCCAAATTCTGTCAGATACTTCCCTCCCTCTTTAACCTTCCCACCCCCCATCCCTACCCCCCTCCCAGAATCACTCAACCATTCCCTCATGGTTAAAATCACGTGAGCTCCCCCCTCCCCACACCCTCCTCTGATTTAGTATCTAGTATAGTACCTCCTACAATCTTCCCCACCCCCTCCTTATGTAATCCCTAGACCCGTCACTATTGGGGCTATCCCCTTACTGGTATCCACAATTACCCTGTGAAAACCTCTATCCCAAAAGAAACCCATCTAACCTTTGTAATCCCTACTAGGGAATTTATAGTATCAGATGTGAGGGCCCAATTGTAAAACCATGCCCCTCTTCTGCGGGCCCCCTCAAACAAAGAACCTTTGAAACAGCAACAGTAAACATAACATGCCCCATGTACCCTCTTTATAGTCAGTAGCAGATAGGTACGTTCTGGGTTATAAAATTACCAAACTGTGTCCCGTCAGCTCGGCGTGAGCGCGCCACCCCCGCTTTTCAAGCTCACCATCTTAATCAAATCAGCCAGGTTTTCTTGGTTGTTCTTTCAGGCCGGATCCTCAGGGCTCAGGTCTCGCTGCACAAACTTCAACGCTTCTGCCGCCGATGAGAACAGTGAGTGTTTTCCATTATGCCAGATCTTTAGACGGGCAGGATAAAGTAAAGCAAATTGAATTTTCTTTTCAAATAATTGTTGGCACACTCCACGAAATGCTCTTCGCTGTAAAGAAACTCCGGTCGAGAAATCCTGGAAGCAGTGTACTGTATGGTTCTCGTATTGTATGGTCCCAGCCTTTCTGAACGCCCGAAAAATTTCCTGTTTGTGGGCAAAATTCAAGACTTTGAAAATGACGACTCTTGGGCGGGGGTCCTTCGAATTTCCAGGCCCCAGACGGTGAGCACGTTCTATTCTTAAAGGCCCAGCAGACAGTTGTAAAGGTAAAATTTTTGGTAGCCAGATTTCTAGAAAGTCTCTTAATTCTGAGTCTTTGATCTTCTCAGGCAACCCAATCATTCTTATGTTACTCCTGCGAGCTCTATTTTCTAGGTCCTCCAGCTTACTCTCCAGCCGTTCCACCTTGCTCTCCAGGTCTTTTTGTGTTGTCTCATGCTGCTGCACTCGATCTTCCACATCAGATAATCGCTGCTTATATTGAGAAAACTCTGAGTGGATGTTTTCCAGCTTCGCGTCGATGCCTCCTAATTGTTCTTTGATCGCTTGTAATTTGTGATCCACTGATGCCCCCAACATAGCAGAGACTTCTGCTGCCACCTCCGCGGCCCACGCCGAGCTCACTGACCTCGGGCCGTCTCCGTCCGCCATCTTGGAGTCTGTTGTACGGGTCCGCATGCTTTCTTTTTTTGGGGAGTTTAGCCGCCATCGCACCTCTGCCAAGCTCCGTTTTAGTATTCCGCGATACCCCGATGTTTCGGATCGCCGTTGTTGTTATCCTCGCTTTTTAATGCTGCGAAATGAGGTATTTATTTGCGGAAAACGGCGCGGGGAAGGCGGGAGCTCAGCACGACGACACCTTCTCTCTAGCCGTGCATCACGTGATCTCCCTTCCTCCGATTTTTAAAAGTCATCTTCACTTACCAAGTCTGGGTTACAGCGGCGGGCAGCAGCGGTAAAATGCATGCAGGCTCGGCCCTTCTCTTTCTCAGCTGTGGTCCCGCCCTTGCGGAAGTAGGAAAGGAGGGCGGGACCACAGCTGAGAGAGAGAAAAGGGCCAAGGCTGCACGCATTTTACCACTGCTGCTGGCCGCCATAATCCTGACTTGGTAAGTGAAGATGACTTAAACATCGGAGGGAGGGGGCCTGGAACTGGAAGAGAGGTAAGGGTCTCGGAGATGAGAGGGAGGGCGTCGGGACAGGGAGCGTGCGGCTGCGGCGAGTGTCCATCGGGGAGGAGGTTGGGTGAGGGGGGCTCTGGGCGGGGGACTGGGTCCAGCGGCGACTCAAGATGGGGAGTGTCCATCGGAGAGGAGGGTGGGTGAGGGGGGCGGGAGAGAGCCGCGGCTCAAGCGGCGACTCTGGAGCGAGCGGGGGGAGATGGTGGGGGGTCCAACAGTGACTCGGGAGGGAGTCGGTCGGAGAGGAGGGGGAGGGACCGAACTTGGAAAGCAGAGGGAGGTCGGCGGGACGGCTTGCATGCGGCTGCGGGTAGTGTCCATCGTGGAGCAGGGTGGGTGAGGACTGTGGCCTGGGGACAGGGTGCAGCCACAACTCGGGAGGGGCGAGAGAGAGAGCAGCGTGTCCTGCGACGACTCGAGAGTGACTGGCAACTATGCTGCGTCCCCTTCCCTCTCAGTGTTCCGCCCTCGATGTCATTACATTTGGACGCGAGGGCGGGACAGTGAGACAGATGCTTACAGGCAGCACGAACCCCTACGAACTCTTCAGTGCCACGGGAGTCAGCTTCCAAGGCAAGGGGTGTTTCCCTACTCCTCCCCCTGCCTGGGAAACAGCTCAGTGCCCCTCCCTTGGCGCAACACCCAAGCCCCTACCTTGCAAAACCGCGAGCCAGGCAGGGGGAGGAGTAGGGAAACACGCTCCGCCTACCAATCAGCTCTCAGTGCCCCCCCTCGGCGCAACACCCAAGCTCCTCCCCCCCGGCGCATCACCAAAGCCCCTACCCCCCCTCTTGGGCACATCAACTCCCTCGCCACCCGCAGCCGCCAATACTAACGCTGTCCGGCCGCTGCTGCTTCTCCTGTGGAGCAGCAGCGGCCAGTACAAAAAGAAAAAAGCCCAAAAAAGATTTTTAACGTGAAACGCTGCTCCATAGACAGCCATCTGGCATTGGCTGTCGTCACTGCAGCCGCTCCTCCTCTCCCCTCCACGTCACTGCCCCTGCAGGAAGACCCCGGAGGAGCGCAGCGACGTCAGAGGGGAGAGGAGGAGCGGCTGCAGAGATGATAGCCAATGCCAGATGGCTGTCTACGGAGCCATGTTTCAGGTTTAAAATCTATTTTTGGCTTTTTTCTTTTTGTACCGGCCGCTGCTGCTCAACAGGAGACGCAGCAGCGGCCGGACAGCGTTAGTATTGGCGGCTGCGGGTGGCGAGGGGGTTGATGTGCCCGAGGGGGGGTAGGGGCTTGGGTGATGCGCCGAGGGGGAGGGGAGGGTCGCTGGACATGGGTGGCTGGAGGGGGGCAGGGGGAGGGGAGGGTCGCTGGATATGGGTGGCTGCAGGGGGAGAGGAGGGTCGCTGGACATGGATGGCTGTGGGGGGGCAGGAAAGAGGGAAGTGGGGAGGGGGTCCTGAGACCAGATGGGTGGCTGCAGGGGAGGGCAGGGGAGACAGAAGGGACGCTGCAGGGGGGCAGGAGGAGAGGAGGGTCACTGGACATGGGTGGCTGCAGGGGCGGCAGGGGAGATAGGTGGGTCGCTGGACATGGGTGGCTACAGGGGGCAAGGGAGAGGAGGGTCACTGGACATGGGTAGCTGCAGGGGGAGAGGAGGGTTGGTGGACATGGGTGGCTGCGGGGGGGGGGCAGGGGGAGAGGAGAGTCGCTGCACATGGGTGGCTGCAGGGGGGGCAGGGGAGACAGGAAGGATGCTGCGGGGGGGGGGGGGGGGGGGGATTACCTTGCTAGCGCCCGTTTCATTGCCTACCGAAACGGGCCTTTTATACTAGTATTCTATAAACAGTATGTATAAATTCTGGAACACCTATGAAACACCCATTTTCTCACCCATAACCACGCCCCTTTTGGCTCCATGCATTAGAATTTAGGCGCTGTGCATTACAAAATACGCTTAGCGAGTTATGTATGTAAATACTAATTGCCAATTATTGCTTAAGTGCTGTTAAAACTCTGATTGGCTTAAGCCAATTAAGTTACATGCATTGTTATAGAATACATTTGGATTTTGGCACAGAACACTAGGTGCAATTTATACAATTTGGCGGTATATGCAAATATTTTTAAAAAGTCTCCTTAAGGAAATACTTTACAATGTAAGTCATTTGGAACTGATACTAAGTTACAAAGGGGTCCTTTTACTATGGTGCACTAACGGATTTAGCTTGCGCTAATGATTAGCATGCACTAAATGATAAGACACCATTATATTCCTATGAGCATCTTCTCATTTAGCTCATGATAATCGTTAGAGTGCGTTAAATCTGTTAGCGCACTTTAGTAAAAGGACTCCATAGTCTTATTTATACTAAGACGGTATATGTCTTCAATAGATTTTAATTAAAAATGGGTATTTTTTTAATATGTATCTGTGTTTATGTTAAACTTGTTTTAAAGTTAAGATATTTTAATTTTTTTAATGTATTTTATGTAACTGTTTTAGGATTGTCGTATGACCCTTGATGCAGCTTATTTAGACGAAATATGGACATGTTGGGTATTTTTGTTAATGAACACGACTTGTTTTTGTGTTGGTGATCTGCTCCCATTTCTGGAGATTTTTAGCATTTATACAGAACTCTAAAGCAGGCTGCTTTGCAACAAACTAAGGGCTCCTTTTACAAAGCAGTGCTAGCAATTAGTAACACGCCAAATCATTCTTATTGCGGTTTTGTAAAAGGAGCCCTAAATATATGTACAAGTCCCTTTCCTAGGGAGCTCACAGTCCATGTACCCAAGATGGTCAGAGAGAAAATGATTTGCCCAATGTCAGAAGTGCCAATGGCAGGAGAAAAATTTGAACCTAGATCACATGGGGGTCCTTTTACCAAGCTGTTTTACAAGCTAACATTAAAACGTGCAAAAAAAAACAAAACAAAAAAAAAAACCTAACGCCGCATGCACTAAAGTGTTTCACGTTAGTTTTGGTACCTGCACATGCTAAAAAGTACAGTAATTATTTTTTTGTATTTTTTTTTGAAGGGGTGATCTGCTCCTGTTTCTAGTGTTTTGGCTACTGCAGATCCTAGCCTCTTTTGGGTGTTCATTGTTAAATGCTAAAAATAACAGTAATGCCATTCTTCCTCTAGCGTTTTTCATATCCGCATGCCATTCTCAACATATCTTGAGGGTTTGCTACCCAGTACTCACTTAAGGCGGGATCGCTAGTGCTCTCCTGTTTTTCCAAATTCCAACATTCCTTGTTCGGTTCCGATGATTCTTTATCTTCCTTGGTCCGAAAAGACAGAATAGACGGGTGACCTATGGTTCCTCCCCAATACAGAAAAAATTCAAACATAAAGGTCAAACATTTATATCTTGGAAAGTTGCTCTCACTTATTTTCCCCTATACTCCTTCTCATTCACTGCAAAACTGCATACCGCCTTGGGATTTGTAGTATGGAGTGTTGCCACAATTTGGGTTTCTGTCAGATACTTGTGACCTGGCTTGAACGCTGTTTGGACAACAGGATACTGGGCTAGATGGACCACTGGACTATTGGTCTGACACAGTATGGCTACTCTTATGTTCTTATCTGCACATTGTTTATCTACCCAAGCTGTTCACTGTTCATGACTGGAATCAACCCACCATTCAGCACTTTTCTCTGTTGTCCCCGTCCCTCTGGAACTCTCTTCCAGTAGAGATTCGTTCAGAACAATCTTTCCTCAGATTCAGATCCTTAGTGAAGACCAACTTTTTGTTTAAATTTATTTTTATTTTCCCTGTCCTTTTCCTGTCAATTATTGCAGTTCTTGTAAGAATTCTTAATTGTGAACTGCTTTGATTTTTAACTGAAAGGTGGTATATCAAGTTTTCACTAAACATACATTTTTAGTGCAGGGTACAAAGAGGCAGAAAGCACACCATGGAGACTTACTCCACCACAGACTAGGCAGAATCATTCCATAACAAGAAAAGTAAATTTCCAAAAATGTTACTATTCTTTCCATAGTAGGCCATGGAGTTTAAACAAATAAGATTTCTCTCTCTAACTCACACCTCTACTCAGAACACTCCAGTGTCACATACATCCCAGCTGCTTACAAAAAAGAATCTCTCCAAAATCCCACTAAGAAAAGGAGTCCATTTTCTCTGTTTTGCAGTTTAATTCTAAAGCAGTAGGAACTGCATGTTAGAATAAAAAGATCAACAACTGAGGGACGGTTCAGTCATCAATTTCCCTATTGTTTCAGTGTTCTCAACAGACTGTGGATGGGCTGGCAGATACAGATACATGTTTGGAATCTAGAGTGACTCAATGTGAATCTCAGAATGTTAATTACTATGTGACATGTTTGTTTACTATTAGCTTAGTGATTCACAAACAGTTTGGAATTTCTAGAAAATAGTCAGATCTAAAACATTACGAGGCCCTTTTAATAAAGCTTAGAGCATCTAAATGCTAAGAAGCCTATAAGTTTAAAATGGACTTCTTAGCATTTAGCACGCGCTAAACTTTCGTAAAAAGGTCTCTATGTTTTTTTGAATTTGTCATCTTTTATCCTCAGAAATTCTGCTGTGAAGATACTTAAAGGAAATATTGCTTCTTGAAAATACTCATAGTTTGCTTATTTGGAATTGAAAATGTTTTGGGTGGTGAAGGGGTGCTCTCAAGATGGAGTCCTTGGATTTAACTGCATTTTTAGTAACATTTCAGGATACTCAAGCTACCTTTTGGTCACCTTAGCATCTAAAACAGGAGAAAATTTGTTAAAATCTAATTTTCAGAAGAAACATACGCAGCTCTGTGGTCAGCAAGTTCAGGTTTTTCCTGACATTGCGAAAACTTCTCAAAGATGTCAGAAAGAATTTCTTACATTGAAGGATAGGGACATCTTATTTTTTGCAGCTCCCCTGCAGGTGCCCAATTATTTATCAAAATGTACATTATGTTTATTTTGATCTTATGCAGCTTGAAAGATTTCTTATAGAAAAAGAAGTTTCTGTAGGAGGCAAAGTATAAATTTAGGGTCTATAGTACAATATCCCAGTTGTATATGCCATGATATAATATCAAGACTGGATTACTGCAATGCACTATTCAATGGTCTGACTACAAAGGGCCTGCACCAGCTCCAGTTGATTCAGAATGCAGCAGCAAGACTCATAGAAGGTTGCAAGCGACGTGACCACATCACACCATTTTTGCAAAACCTTCATTGGCTACCAGTACAATACAGGGCTAAATTTAAAACTCTATGTCTGATCTTCAAGGCCCTGAAAGGGAAAGGCCCCAAGTACCTAAAGAATAGGATGATCCTCCACACACCGCCAAGGACACCAAGGTCTTCCCAATTACTATTAGTAGCCACACCCTCTCCAAAACACATTACACGATGTGATACCCGCAAGCGAGCCTTCTGCGGAGTAGCCCCCACACTCTGGAATACACTGCCTGAAAGGCTCCGCCTAACACAAGACTTCAGGAAGAAGGTGAAAACTTGGCTCTTCAACCAGGCCTTTAACAGAAGAAGTAACTAACTTGTTAGTTTCACACACAAGGAGTGACTCAGGCTGCACATACAGCAGCAGGACATTTTTATCCACTCCTACCCTAGCTGAGATCATATTTAACCATCTATCTTGACCTCATGTGCAACTTTCTTTAAATCAGTCACCTTACTTTCTAACTCTTCTTACTCTCTTACCTATCTATATGTTTCATCTTTGCTTTACCCTTCACTATCAATTAAAATGTTCAATTACGTATCGTGTTGACAATGTAAGTAATATACCATGACATATTTTGTATTGCTATTTGAATACTTTACTGCTGTATGTTAAATTGTACAGCGCTACGTAACCCTAGTAGCGCTCTAGAAATGTTAAGTAGTAGTAGTAATTGCCTATTGCTCATGTTTGTTCTATTCTTACTGTACACTGCCTTAAGTGAATTCCTTCAAAAAGGCAGTAAATAAATTCTAATAAAATAAATAAATAGTAGCATTTTTGATGGAAGTATATCCTGATTGATGAATGATTAATTTCAATATTGTCCTTCTCTGTTCTCCTTAATATGGTCTTTATCTGGGAATTTTTAATTTTGAAAATTTAAAACTATTTTAACTTTAATGTGATTGACTCAATTTTTCCCACGATGATAGACAAAATGTCTTCTGGGTTTAAATGATGCCCAACATATGTCCTGCCCCCTTTTACTTTCTAGCTCTCATCAGAAACCAGGATACACTAGAATTGATTTCTATTTTTCCTTATCATTCCTAGCCGATTTGATGACGGGATTGTAGCCCCTGAAAGCTCACTGCAAGTGTATTTAATCAAACATTAATTGGGAAAAACATGGAGGACATGGCTTATGGAATTCTTTCCAGTCTTTGTGTGTGTATGGGTTGGTTTGTTTATACATGTTTGTATGCATGGACACGTGTGTATGTCTGTGAATGCTTGCATGCATGTGTCTGGTGTATGTTTTGTGATTCATTTTTTTCTGACAAGATTGCTTCAGACACAGCCTAAAGTGCCCTACTGTTCACTTCTGTACTCCTGGTGCCAGGTAAGAGAAATCCAGTGTCCATGCTGTCAGCATTTGGTACTCACCTGTACCAGGGCACATAGTGCTTTCCTGCTCCTCAGAGCGCTGCCAAACCCGCCTGTATGACTCCTCCTCCTCCTTTTTAATCATTAATAAAATATGCCCAGATCCTAAACAAAAAAAAAAAAAGCATCCAAACGACATAAATTAAATCTTAAATCTCATTATAATGGAAAATCTCATTATAATGGAACAGTCAGTGACAGAGTAGAAAGAAGATGCACCCTGATGGGTCAGATCAAGTATTCATCAAGTCCAGCAAACTGGCTCCAACAACAGTCAATCCGGGCCACTAGGAAATATCTAGCCAATCCATTCCTTGTTGTTGTTCTACCAGGATAAACAGTGGTTTTCCCAAGACTACCTGACCAATTTCAGCTTAAGGACTTTTTCTCCAGGAACTTGTCTAAACCCTTTTTGCTTACTTCAATTATTTTTTTTTGTGAAAACAAGCAAACACTTGAACAAATAACATCTGATGTAATGGAAAGAACAAATAACACAAATGATCAAATCTTCCAAACAACTTCCATCACAGCCCAAAATTAAGTCCTCAAAAACAGGAGAAACCAAGACCCCCAACCCAAAGAATTGCTCAAGAAAAACAACAAGCAAATATTTCAAAGGGACAGCCTAAAGTTCAAAACTAGGGAGCTACATTTTCATACATGGGAAACATCAACTAAGGCGACAAGGCAATGATAATTATGACGGTTCATAGAATATGTATGAATCATTGTTGTATCTGATTAAAACAGCTATGTTATCATCTGGAAATAAATTCCACAGCCTAATTGTGATACTGAATTAAAGAATGTCTTCTCCCATTTGTTTTAAATCTACTACCATTAGTTTCAAGAAATGTCTCTTGGTCTTAGTAAGGTTTGAAAGGGTAAACCATTCCTTATTTAAATGTTCCACCGTGCTCATGATTTTTAAACATCTAGCACATCCCCTTTTCAATCATCTGTTCCAAGCTGAAGAGTCCTAACCTGTTTAGCCTCTCTTTGTAGGAGAACTCTTCCACTCTCATCCCCTTTATCGTTTTTGTTGCCCTTCTCTGAACTTTTTCTAGTTCTGCAATGTATTTTTTTCAGATGGGATGACAAATTACTTTGAATATTTTTGTGTAATCTGCAAATATGATCATTTCACTCATTGCTCCCACTTCCAGAACATTAACGCGTAAGTTAAACACCGCTTCCAGTGCAGATCCCTGGGGCGCTCCACTATTTACTTATTTCCACTGGGAATGATGTTTAGACCTACTCTCTGTTTCCTGTATTTTAGCTAGTTCCCAGTCCATAACAGGATACTGCCTCCTATCCCATGACTTTTGAATTTACTGAGGTTCCTATAGTGTCTTTACCCGCACACTTATTCACACCTTACTAGATTTGAAAGACACAACTTCTCTTTGCTAGATCCATAATGGGTCTCTCTCATTAAGTAATGTTTATCCATTGAACCAGCAATTTGGTTCTTAACTATACCTTGGGAATCACGCAATTATGCGCATGTATGATTATGTACATGTATGATTTCCTATGCAATTAATGAGTAATGAGGGTGCTCCAAATAATGTAATTCTGCATAAGCTGCCCTCAGCAGCAGTCAGAGCCCAAGAAAAAGATGGTCTGAAGGCATGTGGAAGGCTTCCAAGCACAGGTGGGAGAAGGCAATTACCTAGAGCCCATCAGTCTATAGCTTTCTCCTGCCAGTTGGCAGAAAATGGATTGGAATCATGCTGAGGGGCACAGAGAGATTTAGTTCATCAAAGCAACAGCATCATTTTTCTGCTGCACGCCCTGAATAATGCAGGCAATGTGTGTGGAGAGCTGCATCAGAGGAGATCTGGTCCTATGGTAGAAAATCAGCCTGTGCATCAGTGGTACAGAATAACCTCATCATTCAAACTCCCTAGTCCACAAACCCCACAACATTTACCTAGTGGCCCAGTGGGCACTGGATGCTCCCCCATTCCTGAACCCCCCTTCTCGAGGCAACCCTGTCCTCAGTGGCTATGTAGGCCAAGACCTTGGCCTAGAGAGCCTCCTGATGCTGGCGGAACTCACCACCCCCCCCCCCCGGGGGTCTGAATTATGCCTGGCCCAGAGAGGGGTCCAGCAGTGTCCTTCTTCACTACCGCCATATTGGCAAATAGCATCATTTGACCTCTAGTGGTACATCGGAAGGCATTGCTAAGGGTAGGCACCACCATTTTCCAAGATGGCTGTGCTGGAGGCAAGAGCAAATGGGGTATTACTCCTGCTTTTAGAGGTATACCATAACACTGGGTTAAAGCATATTCAAATGAGCTCATAAATTAACCTAATTACCAAAGATCATTAATAATATTTCAAATGTTATTCACTACTGAGCCATACTAGCGGAAACCAGATATGATGGCAGACATAAATCCTCCCATAAATGCACATCACATGTGCAGTAATTATACAGTAGAAACAAAAATAGTATATAATGAGAGGATTCATGTCTGCCATCATATCCAGTTCCTGCGAGTATGGCTCGGTAGTTTCCTGAGCATCTACGGGAGGAGGTTATTCCCCAGTTAAAGATGTGCAGGACTGTACACAAGTGATGTTTAGTGAGTAATGTACTTTTATATTTTGTACAGTGTTGAACGTATAGCCTTGAAAGCATAAGGATGATTGCTTTTAATGATCACATATGTATACGTATATAATTTTCTAGTTTAGTCTCCTCATGACGCCATGTGGGGCAAAACGTGAATTCATGTTAAGACCAACAAATTGAATGACAAACACCAAGCATAGTGGTTTGAGATATATTGGAATGACATGATTCATCTGCCCTAATTATTTCCAAAATATTGAATCTGGAAGAGTACTCCATTCAGATCCGTGAGGAATTGGTCTTTTGCCTCCATAGAAAATCTGTAGTCTGAATCACAAGGATTGCCTATTGGTTGTAAATGAGAAAAAATCTGACCAACTATGCAAGGCACTTAAGCTTTGATGACACTGGGGACAAAGAACAGGATTTCTCATTGACTCACAAATTTTGGAACATTTGATTGTGGCTTCATTTTTAGTATTGAATCAATTTTAGAATTCATAGGAGATCCCGGAGTGGAAGTGTGGGAGGGAGAGGAGAGTAGAAGTGGCTTGCCTACCACAGATATATATATTTTTTTTTTAGAGGGGAGGGTCATAGTAGGTGCCAGGGGGCCAATTGGGCCACTTTGGATTGGGGGAGGGACGTGTCAAGGGAGGGTACTGAGATCTGCAATGGGCCATTTGGTCCACTCTAGATATTTTTTGTGGGGTGGGGGGTGTGGGAATCAAAGAAGGCAAAAGACACATTGTGCTGCTCTCAGAGATAGCAACACCCCTGCAGCACAGCAACCTCACTATGTACACACCAGAGAATCTAGCATAATTTTGCATTTTTTGGTGCATAAAAATTCTGAAATTCCCTGGGGTTTACTTAACAGTATTTCCAACATTTTACCTGGTAACAATACCCAGCTCACCAGTCCAATCACTTCATTGCACAAAACAGTTTTTTTTTTCCTTGTTACAAACAAATTATCTGGCTACACAGCGAAGCATTTTGTAAAACAGCTGCAAACTCACCTGTGGCCAAGCCATTACTGATGTCCTGTCCCTCTGTGTCCTGGGGATCACATGACTCCTCCTCCTCCTCCTCTTTAATTCGTAACAAAATATCAGGGTTCAGACAGGTACAGCCTGCTGGCAGAAAAAACACCACATTTTGTAAAGGAACCATGACAAAATTCTGGGACATCTCTATTCTCACACCTCAGCACTCCATACGGTAATTAGGAAATTAGTGGATGGCATGGGATAGAGCATCTGTTTTACAACCATTTCCTTCCCTCTCCTCCTTTCTCGTTCTGTCCTAAATTTTAACGGAGTTCCCACTTTCATATTTGATTATAATATATTTTTTATTGTACAGCGCTCTGCTATGTTTGTTCATTTTGTCATCCAGGTATTTCTGTTCTCTGTGTATAATGGAGTGAGCATTCCCTTTTAGCGCTGCCATTGTAGAGGGCACGTTTCAACCTGCCTCATGAACTGCAGCCTCCACAATTTTTGCTTGAGCTGGGGGTTCCTAAGGAAGGAGGAATCTGAAATGAAGCTCTTTATAGCCCTCATCTTTGGAAGAGACATTGTGTGCAGAAGCATTTCTCAAGGCAGATTTAAATTTGTCCCACAGATAAGCGACTCTTGTACACTGACTGCGGAAGACTTCAGAGCATTAAGTATTTAATAACATGATGAAGTTTTTGAAGATTTCAACTTTTAATTGGGGACACATTTCAGTGGGATTGATATAGTGTTGTGTGTGCACAGTGAGAACATGTATTCATACATTAGTTTCATTTTATATGGTTGCCTCCTCAAGGATGTGCAACAGAGTTTAAATGAGAACTGAATTAGCACACACTCATTTATAACACTACTGATTCAGGCATGGGTGCCTGTAGAGTACTGAGATCTGCCACCTTTCATTTTGTTATTATTATTTTGTTACTATAATATTGACACATATATAAGGTTTTGAATGATTGCTGGTTCTCCTGTTCTCACACTTCAATTTTATTTCCAGTTAATCACGTGTGTATATATATTTTGTCTCAATTTGGGTTCTTTTCAAGTGTGTGTTCAGGAAGTGAGGCATATCAAGTTTAATGAACCATAAATCATATATACCTGCTCATTAATACCAAGTATGGTGCTGCACGGACTGAGGATTAATTGGTTAAGAACTAAAATGGCAATTCTATAGCTGGACGTGTAAATGTACAGGATACTAGCACTTACGTGCATAAGTGTATACTAACCTGTCAACATGCCAGCAGGGTGCCTAAGCCAGTGGCATAGCAATGGGGGGCCTTGGGGGCCCAGGCCCCCCATTCCAGCTTCAGGCACTCCCAACTCTAGTGGCCAGACAAGTGCCTGCGTTTTGGGCACTACTGGCTACCCTCTGCTCCCTGCACCGCTGTCCTTCAATATTCCGGGCCACTGGCAGCATTAGTAAGGTTAATTTAAACCCTTTAGTGTCCAATGTTCCCATCAATCTGTTCCTATATAGCTTTCGGGAACATTGGACACTAAAGGGTTAAGCACACTGCCTTCGGCGGCCCGAAATCTTTCCCTCTGCTACAGTTCCTGTCCTGCATAGGCGGGATGCTGCAACAGAGGGAGAGCTTCCGGGGCTGCTGAAGGCAGTGTGCTTACCACACTGATGCTTCCAGTAGCACAGAAAATTTTGATCAAGGAGATATGCTGAAAATGGTTTACTGTGATTTTGAAATATCTCAGTAATAAACCAAGCAGACTAGGGGGTGAGTTCCAGGATGATGGACTGGATTAGAAACTTAAGTGGTACGTTTTCAAAGTAGAACTGATATCTCATATTAACTCCCCTACTCTCGAAACAATTGCTTGCAAAATCAACAATGATATTATCTGATCCTACCTGCATCATCCTTTTTTACCACCCACCAGGGAGGTGGCAATCAACAGAAAACATCTTCACTGAATTTGTATCTAAAATATGCACTAAATTTGATAATGACATCAATTTACACCTAGATAATCAGAATGACAGTAATACAAAAAATTTACTTGACTTTTTAAACTACTGGCAACTCACACAGCCATACCTCTCACAATAAAGGCCACTTACTTGACCTATTAGACTATCAATTTGCAAACAACAACTTTCATCTAAGTAACCATACTTGCACTTAAACTCCCTGGTCAGATCACAGTAAACTTGTGTTTTCCCTCTATTGGAGGAAAAATACAAAATCAATGAAAAATAAAAGTATTACGACTGATCACAAAACTAGAGGAAAAATAAATACCACAACATTCTGGTCTAACGTCTTGAATAATCCTGCTCTTCCTCCCGCAGACAACAACTTTATGATTAAATGGGATGATCTATATGAAAATGTCTTAAATAACATAGCTCCCCTCAAATCTACATCCAAACCAACCCAGAAAATTTCACCTTGGTTTAATCAATCTATCCTTCTTTTGAAAAGAAAATGTAGAAAACTGGAAAGAAAATGGGCTTAAGACAAATCAAATGAAAACAAATTAACTTGGAAAACTGCCATCAAAACATATAAAAATTAGATCAAAATTACAAAAGCATCAGTGGTAATTTCTTTAATAGTAACATAGTAACATAGTAGATGACGGCAGAAAAAGACCTGCATGGTCCATCCAGTCTGCCCAAGACAAACTCATATGTGTATACCTTACCTTGAATTGAATTTGTACCTGTCCTTTTCAGGGCACAGACCATATAAGTCTGCCCAGCAGTATTTCCCGCCTCCCAACCACCAGTCCCGCCTCCCATCACCGGCTCTGGTACAGACCGTATAAGTCTGCCCTCCCCTATTCTTGCTTCCCAACCACCACCCCCTCTTCCCCCCACCTGCTCCGCCACCCAATTTCAGCTAAGCTTCTGAGGATCCATTCCTTCTGCACAGGATTCCTCTATGCATATCCCATGCATGTTTGAACTCCGTTACCGTTTTCCTCTCCACCACCTCCTGCGGGAGGGCATTCCAAGCGTTCACCACCCTCTCCAGCAAACGTTTCAATCTGATAAAAAGCCTATTATCTGCAAAAGAAATAACCACAACAACAGAGTCTCCACCAATAACAGAGCAACTGGCTACTTTTTTCAAACAAAAAATAGTTAATCAGAGAAGGAGTCCTCAAATTAAAAGTCAACCATCAAGATATTTATGAAAAACAGTCAGACACAGATACAGGAATAGAAACCAACAGAATTTGGTCTTCCTTCCAACTACCAACCCATGACACAGTAAAACATTACCTCCCAAAATATTCAAACTCACAATGCATACTAGATCCTTGTCCTGTTACCTTATGAAGGAAGTTCCTAATATTTTCATCAATCTGCTTCAGCAGCATATCTCATTCCTACTATTCCACAGCACTTTCCCTGATAACAAAGGTTCTATTATCCTAACACCAATACCAAAAAACAATTCAATCACCATAACTGATGTAACAAACCACAGACTAGTAGCCTCCACTTCTTTGATGACAAAGGTGATGGAAGGAATAGTAGCAGCACAAACTATGGACTACCTTTCACATTTCTCCCTACTACACAAATTGCAATCAGGTTTCAGACCATGCTATACCATCGACACTGTCCTTACTACCCTAGTATCAAATCTCAGAAAATAAATTAGCATAGGGTCTAAGATCTTAACAATGCAGTTCGATATGTTTAGCGCATAATACCCTACTAAACATATCAGACAACTTTGGTATATGTGGCACAGTCCACAAATGGTTTCAAGGATTCCTGAAATCAATATCTTACAAAGTGAAAATGAAAGGAACCTTATCCTCTCCTTGGTCACCGGGCTGTGATGTCCCTCAGGGCTCTCCATTATCGACCATTCTGTTTAATATAATGATGTCACCACTAGGTAACAGACTAGAAACAGCGGTATTCAAAACATTCATATATGCCGACGATGTTACCATATACACAACCTTCAAAAAGAAAATTAAAGGTATCTTACAAAAGATAAAACTTGGCTTAAATTTGATGAAAACCTGGGCCTCAGAATCCAAACTAAAGCTAAATAAAGAAAAAAAAACTAAAATTCATGGTCATTACCAACCTATTTGACCAAAACGACTACAACAGTTTCACAATTGACAACACTTCATTCCCCATCGACAATAATCTGAAAATTCTAGGTATAATTATAGACAAACATTTAACATTTGATACTCAAGTTTCCTCAGTAATCACAAAATCTTTCAGGTCTCTTTGGAAACTAAAAAGGATCAAACCCTATTTCTCATCAGAAACATTCAGCCTATTGGTACAATCATTAACATTATCCCAATTCGATTATTGTAATGCCATATATGCTGGATGTAAGGCGTGCGTGTTGAAAAAACTCCAAAACAGCAAAAAAAAAAAAAAAAAACTGCAGCCAGGTTCATATATAAAATCTCTCATTTTGAAAGTGCCTCCCCTTTATTAATCAAATTACACTGGCTTTCCATCAAAGCAAGAATCACCTTCAAATTATGTACCTTTATCTTTCAAATACTAAATGGCCCAGCTTCAGACTATATGATACCATTAATAAACTTACCTCAAAGAAACACTAAATATGAGGCAAGAAACTCTCTCAGACTACACCTCCCAAATTGCAAAAACGTGACCTACAAAACTGTCCACTTTGCAGACTTCACTTACCTAGGAACCAAATGGTGGAACTCCTTACCACCCAAAATAAGAAATATAGAGGAAAATACTAGATTCCGCAAAATCCTCAAATCGTTCCTATTCAAACTAATCCTCATAAAGAATGACCATATCTCAAATAATTAATTACCACCTGAATTGGTTATTACTCTACTTACCATTAACTTTCTCTTTTCTTCATGTACAATTTCTCACTCATAATAGATTTTCTAAATGTTAATATCCATAGTTATCCCAGTATGTTTATGATAATGTACTGTAAAATTGGATTCTTACAACAAATTACTTTCTTATGAATTAATTCTTTGTTATGTATCCTATACTGTTTATTGTCCTCCTAAGGACTTTCACTAACTACACCCTCTCCAAAAGACATTACACGATGTGATACCCGCAAGCGAGCCTTCTCCGGAGTAGCCCCCAAACTCTGGAATGCATTGTCTGAAAGGCTCCGCTTAGCACAAGACTACCTCTACTTCAGGAAGGTGAAAGCTTGGCTCTTCAACCAAGCCTTTAATGGAAGAAGTAACTAACTTGTTAGTCTCACTCACACACAAGGATTGACTCGGGCTGCACATACTGCAGCGGGACATGTTTATCCACTCCTACCCTAGCTGAGATAATATTTAACCATCAACAATCCCCTTACTTTCTAATTCTTCCTACTTTCTTCACATCAATCCCCTTACTTTCTAATTCTTCCTACTTTCTTACTCATCTATATGTTACAACTTTGCCTTACCCCTCACTACCAATTATAATGTTCTAGTACGTATTGTGTTGCCATTGGAAGTAGTATACCATGCCATACTTTGTATTGTTGTTCGAATATTTTTACTGCTCTAATTGCCCATTGCTCATGTTTGATCTATTTTTACTGTACACCACCTTGAGTGAATTCCTTCAAAAAGGCGGTAAATAAAGCCTAACAAATAAAATTGTAAGCCACATTGAACTCAAACTTGTATGGGATAATGTGGGATATAAATGTCACAAATAAATAAATAAATAAATAAAGGTAGCAGCAAATGAAATTCATTCTGGAGAGAGAAGGGTGAGTAGTGGAGTACCTAAGGGATTGGTCCTGAGACCAGTTCTGTTCAATATCTTTGTGTATTATATGGAAAGAAAGAGATTTCCCTTCCCATGGATGACAAATACCTGCAAAAGAGTGGACACACTTAAGAGAAAAAAAAAAAAGAAAGATGTAATCTACGATAGCTATTGAAGTAGCAGTTCAGATTTAATGCAAGAAATAGTCTCATATCTTTAGGATGCAGAAACCTGAAGGCTCAGAATAAAATGGGGGGGGGGGGGGGGGGGGGGGGAGTGGAAAGCTGATGTTCACAGAAGAGGAAGGAGATCTCAGGGTTATATAGCACCCGATGATCTTGAAATAGCAAGAGGGTGAAAAGGCAGTGACCAGAGCTAGAGTAACAGGGAACACAGGAAGAGACATTACAAGCATGGAAACAGAGAAAATAATGGTAGATAAAGGCCATATTGGCCTATCCAGTCTGCCCATCCACGCCATCCACTATCCCATCCTCTCCCATAGACATCCTATGTTCTTGTCCAATACTTTCTTGAATTTAGGAACAGTCTGTCTCTATCAGGAGGCTGTTCCACACATCCACCACCCTTTTCTATAAGGAAATATTTTCTTAGCAGAATTAAAAACAAGTGGTAGATGCATCTGCATGAGTTGTTTGCAAGGTTTCATCTAAAATATTGTATTCAGATTTGGAGAACATTCCACCGAAAGGATATAAATAGACCACCAAATGGGTACAGTCTGCATTATAAGCCATATGAGATGAAAATGAAAGATCTAGAAATGTATACCATTTAGGAGAGGTGAGAGGGTAGAAATACAATACAGGCATTTAAACACCTGAAAAGTATTAAACACACACAAAAAGGTAACTTTTCCCAACATAAGTTGTACAATTAAATTATAGAAAATGCCAAGGGGCAGTCTGAGAACGTCATCAGGAATTTTAAAAAGAATTTTTTTTATTTTTTGGGGGGGGGGGGGCAGATGTGTATGGGAGAGATATAGTTGGCGGGCTCTCACCTTTCTCCTCAATGGGCTGCAACATCTGGAGGAGCACTACTGGTCAGCCCACTTTCCTGTATATTTTTCCAACCAGTCAATGAAATGGAGCTTGTCATACCTGACCCACAATCAGAACAGCTCCTAGGGTTACAGCCCTAAGAGCCTATGCTTCTAAGGAATTGAAAGAACCTACAAAGAGCAACACCAAATTTCAATGAGTTGGGTGGAGGAAGGCTGGAAGTTCTGGGCAATTGTTTTGTTAGCTTAGGTAGTGGTATGGATTATTAGAAAACTTGGTAATAAGGCATGTTATGGGAACTCAGGGCCCGATATTCAGAAGGGTATAAAACAGGACAGAAGAGGCTCCTGTCCAATTTGGCCATCCGCCAATATTTAGTGGCACTTAACTGGGCAGTGCTGCTGAATATTAGTTCTAATTGAAAACAGGCAGTTGAAGCTGAGAGCCGGGGCAGACCTGAAGTTATGTAGGCACTGATAATATTCAGTGGCTGTGCCTGCACAGCTAACCAGGTAAGTAGAACCACGTAAATAGCAGTCTTAACTTTGCCCAAATAGCTATGCAGGTACAGCACTGAATACTGGCCACAGCCTCATAACTTCTGGATATTCAATGCCGGTATCTGGACATGGCCCAGCATGGAACATCAGAGTCTAATTAAGCCGGCAACGGTCAGCACTTATAAAAACACTGACCGCTGCCAGCTGAATATTACCTGCTAATAATTACACAGCCTAATATGGCCTACAAGTGGTTTGATAATGCAATTTAAAACTCATGTGCTGCTTTCAATGGCAGGGAATAACAGCTCCTGAAAACACTGATTACTTTGATACTTTCAGGACTGGATTACAAAGTTTCAAAGCTGTTGACAATCTTATCAGTGAAGCTTAATGGGATCTACAAGTATCCACTTTGATAACCCCTTGAAGAATTGCTACTGACATTGGAAGAAGTACTTTGAAGATTTTTTTTTGCGCTATTTTTGAGTGACATTTATTTGGTATTTGGAGAGGCTGTGGTCTCTTAATGGATGAATCTGCTTGGAGTATTTGACAGAATATGTAACCGAATCCAATACATATACTGGATAATTATTAATAGCTTGAATTTTTATTGAAGCTGAAATGGATGTTTAATATTATTGTATAAGAAAGTATTATATGTATGGAGATCTGCATTATTAGATTTCCTGACAGGCAGAAATCCATAAATAGGTTATAGTTATGGGTAATAATTTTGATTAAAGAGTGTGTCACAGTTTAGTGTTGTATTTTCAATATAACTTTTTTTGTGAAGATTTTGTGTACTACGAAGAATAGTAATTGTTTTTATTTCCCTATATAATTGTTTCTTTTTTTGCTACAAGTGGCAACGGCAGAAGCCAGCACGTAAACAGATTCTGAATATGCTCAGGTCAGCTAGGGAGTCAAAGTAGAGATAAAAAAAAATTAAAAATAAAAATGAAGTGTTGGGCATTCAAGTAAATAGACAAGCTGTGTCGGGCTGAATATGGAATCTGTATGCTCATGCGCCTCAAATGGAAGTCACAATTGGGCAAACTGGATGGACGAATGATTTTTTTTTTTAGGGGGTGGGGGGGGTTGTGTTATTTAGTATGCGATTAAAATAGGAGGTGAGGAAGGCCACACAGATGTGCACTGGCAGATCTGTGTATAGGGGAATCAGTACTAGAGGAAAAAGGAGAAGCCAAAATACAGAGCCTATACCACTTTATTAACTATTAGAACAAAAGTCTCCTAACTAAAGAAAGTTTGGAAAGTTCTTACATGTGGTGCACCCATTGATGATTCTCTGCCCCTTGGCATCACATTCATCTTTGAAACGTGTTCCTTTTTTTATCCTGAATAAAACGTCAGAATGAACAATTGCACAACCTATTTAAAAACAAGCAAATAAAAAAACCAAATAAACACAGGATTAAAGCAAGTCTTCCCATCCCAAAGCTCCAACTCAAATCCAATAATACACAGATTTTTTTCACATTACTCTTCTTGCACAAACAGCCCATTAAAATATGCAAATCGGTTTCACCAAACTTTTTGTGACCGAGTTTGTATGAAATCACAACTTGACTGCAAACAAAATCTTAATTATACCTTTAAAAAGATGTTTAAATTTTTTTTTTTTTTTTGGGGGGGGGGGGGAGGGGGAAGCCTTCTGCTCTTGCAACATTTTTCTGGCATTATTTTGGTTATGATGAATCACTAATCGGCTGATTTATTGGGATTTTTCAGCTCCATTAGTGAAACAGCACAATTTTTGACAATGGCTTCGCACACACAAAATCATGAGCTCATTTTACTAAGCAGCAATAGAGATTCTCACATGGAAAATGCAACGAAGCCCACAGGAATTAAATGGGCTTTGTCGCATTTGCCGCACTAAGAAGTCAGTACCACGGCTTAGTAAAAGGAGCCCCACGTGCACTATTTGCCATTTTAATGCATTTGCAAAGCCACTGCAGATTCGTATATCAGCCTTAGTAAAACCCTTATCCTTTGAAATTCATAGACTTGCAGAAAATCTTACACAGCAAGAAATCTCTACAGGAACAGGTCAGTATCTCCTTGAGAAAAACAAATGCCATGGGTCACAGATTTGTGAGAACCTGGATTTTGCAGCCATGAATTTGGGGACTGAACACATGCAACTCTAAGTCTGCCTGATAAGCAGAGAAGACACTGCTTCACCCAGTGAAAACAGGGCTCTGTGGATCTCCTTCACCACACGTGCATACAACTCCTTCTGCCATTCTTCCAAAAGCTGCCACTCTTCCTGGGAGAAACAGACTACCGCATCATGGAACGTCACCGAAGCCTGAAATAATAACATATACAGAGCACTGTCAGTATACCTAGAACTGGACAAATTAGTTTACAGAACTACAATATCTTTTTGCTGAAAAACCAGGATTCATTGAAGGTTGTGAATACACTCTTATAGAACCAAGATTAAAATAACCCAAAATTGTAGAAGACATTTAATCCTGTTTGACTAGTCCGGATTAGTGGGTATTTGCAATGGAAGCAGAGAACAAGACCTTCAGTGACTTCACTTCCCCTATAAGAGGAGAGTGCAGCAAGAAGCACCAAACCTCTCGCGAGAACCGCGACGATGGCGTTTGGAGGTCCCGCTGAGTTTACAGCGCCAGGAGAGGCTGACCTCTTGGGACAGGATATTTCGTTGTCCCCTCCATCGCGATCTCAACCGCCACAACCGACTGGGCCCAATTATGGAGGCGACCTGCAAAACCGCGACGACGGCGAAGCGGTGAGTCAACTGGGCCCCATAGCGATCTCCCCAGTCGATGCCTGTGTTTCATCTAAGGCCCAGAAAGTGCCGGTATTACTCGAGGCTATATGGGAGATACTTCAGACGGTCTTAACCTCAACTAGCAAGATCGACTCTCTCGTGAGTAACGTTCAAACTTTGTCTAAAGACCTTACAGCAATGAAAAATGAAGTCTCAGAAAGAATGAATCATTTATCTGGTGAAAATGTAAAAATGAAAGAAATTTCAGCAAAGCTTATACAGGACAATACATTGATTCATAGCAGACTGAAGTACTTTGAAAATTACAACAGGAGGCTTAATTTGCGTTTGTTGAACTTTCCAAGAACTTTAGTTTATTCCCCTTTGGATATCTTCAAACGATATTTGATGGAAAATTTGAAATTTACAGAAGATAAAATACCTCCACTCAATAAAGTATATTATTTGCCAGCAAGAAAATTGAAAGATGGCCCCCAAGAACTACTACAAACAGAACCTGATTTAAATGTATCGGAACTATTAGAATCTTCCTTGACTGAAATAACTGAAAGAAACTCTTTTGGTATCTTTTATTTTTCAACAGGACCTGGAACTGGTTAGAAAAACTGCATTAAAGCACTTACAAACCCCATTTTATGGGAAAAAAGTACTAGTCTTTCCAGATGTCACTAAACAGACTCAGGCTAGAAGGAAAGAGTTTTTGGCACTAAGATCCGCAACATTAGCTCTGGGAACCTCTTTTAATCTCAATTACCCATGTAAATGCAATGTGAAATATCTAGGGGTTAAATATGTATTTTTTGTTTCTGAGCATCTGAAACAGTTTATTACACAGAAAAAGGTTTTATAATTTATGTTGGAGTTTAGTAGGTCTGATTAGCCTTGGAAAAAGAGATTAATGAAAAAGTAAAAATGCGCGGTATATACTGTTAAGCCTTTACCTCTTAATTTTTGAAGATATTTGAAACTAATCTCCTGAGTAGTATTAAGTTCCAGCCCCTTTAATTTGGGGTCTAATACAAGTTGATAATCTATATTTTCCTTATTTAATTTTATTTTTCCCTAGAGAAAAATGCCTGTAACCTGTTAAACTGCTTTACCTGTTCAAGATATATTCTTGTAAATTAATGAAAATGATAAATAAAGTTAATAAAAAAAAAAAAGAAGCACCAAACCTAAGCTCTAAGAACATAATCTAGGTGAAATTAATTCATACCTGTTAACTTATTTTCTTTAGTCCGGCCACAAGAAAGCTGTACAAATGGGTTAAATTCCATCCACAGTGAAATCTAACCCATACCCACCTGTTCCTGCTAAGATCCATTCCATCCCCACAATTAGTCTCCTCCATCCTCACCCATACCTGCAGGAGTTGACACTTTATTTACTTGCTCGCAGCCCTCTGTTTCCTTCCAACCCCAACAATCTCCTGTAGATTTTTGGATGGAATTCGCTATTCAACCAATAAGTGTTCCAAGCTTTAAGTCTGGTGTTCCAGCTGTCTCTCAGTGCATTCCAAGCCTCATTCTGAAGTCACCAGAGATTTTGACTACACTCCCGCGGGAATCCCACAGCAACTTCTTTTATCCCCATGGGACTCCCGCAATCCCTATTCCAGTGCAGCTCTCTAGTTGTGTCCCTTTCCTACTAGGAGATGGAAGTAAAAAGCTGAGTTTTCCAGTGACACCACCAGATATAGGCTGGTGCTCTGCTGGAACTTTCCAGTATGCCACTGCCAAAGCAGCCTAAGGTCCCATGAGCCATCCTAAAGCCCCATCCACCACTGCAGCATTATCAGATTAAGTAATTCACTAAAACTTGAACCTTCTACACATTAAATGAATGGCAGAGAGAGCAGAGTGCCCAGGGAGTCCCCAGGCCACAGTCTTCTAGGGTGGAAACACCAGAACTGTCAAGGGGGACTTATCTTTGAGAGGAATATTTAAGCCATGCTCCCAGCTTTGCCCCACTCTGCCCAGCCATGCCATCACTCCCTCCAGACCCGTCCACTCCACCTCCTGGCTCCACTCCAACAAACCTCGGCCACAGCACCAACAACCCACCTCTCTCTCAAGCAGCAGGAAATGTCTATATAAAACATTATCTCCTGCTGCTGTGGGACCAGTCTTGTGATAAGAGCTGTGAGATTTTGCAGTTCTTATCATGAGACTGGTTGCACAGCAGCTAAGATGATGTCTTATTAACACCATCTTCTGCTGCCAAATGGAAGGGGATGCTGCTTAGTGCAGTGGTGTATTTAGGATACAGTGAACCCCTGTGAGAAAAAATTAAGATGGGCCCCCTATAGCTCTATTTCTCCCAAGGTATTAGGGATGGGGAGGGGCAGAAGAGGGAACCCTTTCAGAGTCCAATAAACAAACCCTGCCAGAAGTAATACACTCCAGACCTACATAGAAAATCTATCATAGAAATAGAAACTGAAATGCAAGATATTAGATATGCACATTTCCCAAAGTTAACACGTTACAATACATTTAGAAAAAAATTTATTTTTCTACCTTTGTTGTCTCAGCATTGCTTTGATCTAAGTGTTTCTCTTCTGCTTTGAATTTTTCCTTAACTCTCTCCTATGGATATTTCTTCTCCCTCTATGTCCACTATCCATCTTTCTGCTGCATCCCTTATCCATCATATCCAGCATCTCCCCTTTGTGTCCAGCATTGCCTCTCTGTGTCCCTGCCCCTAGCCCTATGCTCCTTCCGTACCCAGCATCACTTCACTGTCTGTTCCTTCCCATATCCAGCTTATTCCTTCTCTCTTCCTTTCCTCCTGCATCCCCTAGCTCAGCATTTCTGTCTCTGTCCTGCTACTTCCCCCCCCCCCTCAAAAAAAAAAAACATGGGGCCAGCATTTCTCTCTCTTCTCTGCTGATCTGCTGTTAGTAATATGCAACCTGTCGTTAAAATAGTCCATATTATAAGACTGGCCAATGTGACGCCGCTTTTTAAAAGGCATTCTAAAGGTGATCCAGGAAATTATAGACCGGTAAGTCTGATGTCAGTGATGGACAAAACAGTGGAAACTATTATAAAGAATAAAATTACGGAACACATAGACAAACATGGTTTAATGGGATAGAGTCAGCATGGATTTAGCCAAGGGAAGTCTTGCCTCACCAATTCTTTGAAAGCATGAATAAACATGTGGATAAAGGTGAGCCGGTTGTTGAAGTGTATCTAGATTTTCATAAAGCCTTTTGATAAAGCTCCTCATGAGAGACTCTTGAGAAAGTCAGAGAGTCATGGAATAGGAGGCAAGGTTATGGTGTGGATTAGGAATTGGTTATTGGACAGAAAACAGAGGTTAGGGTTAAATGGTCACTTCACTCAATGGAGGAGTGTAAACGGTGGAGTGGCGCAGAGATCAGTACTGGGACCAGTGCTATTTAACATACTTATAAATGATATGGAAATCGGGACGACGAGTGAGGTGATTAAATTTGCAGAAGTCACAAAACTATTTAAGGTTGTTAAAGAAAGTGCCGACTGTGAAATATTGCAGGAAGACCTTAGGAAACTGGAAGATGGGCATCTAAATGGCAGATGAAATTTAACATGAACAAATGCAAGGTGATGCACATTGGGAAGAATAATCCGAATCATAGTTACCTGATGCACTCAAGAAAAAGATCTGGGTGTCGTAGGTAATATGCTGAAATCTTCTGCTCAGTGTGCGGCAGTGGCCAAAAAAGCAAACAGGATGTTAGGAATTATTAGGAAAGGGATGCTGAATAAAACTGAAAATACTATAATGCCTCTGTACCGCTCCATGGTGCAACTGCACCTTGAGTATTGCATCAGAGCTGGTCGCCGTATCTCAAAAAATATATAGAATATATAGCGGAATTAGAATAGGTTCAAAGAAGAGCAATGATAAAAGGAGATGGAACTCTCATATGAGGAAAGGCTAAAGGTTAGGGCTCTTCAGCTTGGAAAAGAGACGGATGAGAGACGATATGATTGAGGTCTACAAAATCCTGAGTGGTGTAGAACAAGTAGAAGTAAATCAATTTTTTATTCGTTTGAAAAGTACAAAGACTAGGGAACACTCAAGGAAGCTGCATGGAAATACTTTTAAAACAAATAAGAGGAAATATTTTTTTCACTCAATGAATAGTTAAGCTCTGGAACTCTTTGCCAGAGGATGTAGTAACAGAAGTTAGCGTGTCTGGGTTTAAAAAAAAGATTTGGACAAGTTCCTGAAGGAAAAGTTTAGTTTGTTATTGAGACAGACATGGGGAAGCAACTGTTTGCCCCAGGATTGGTAGCATGGAATGTTGTTACTAATTGGGTTTCTGCCAGGTACTTGTGACCCTGGCTTGGCCACTATTTGGAAAGACGATAATAGGCTAGGATGGACTATTCGTCACACCCAGTATGGCAACTCTTTTATGTTCTTATGCCCCCACTGACCCATCTTGGGACCAGCATCCTTCCCTCTTGCACCTTTGAATCCCCTCCTCCTCCCTCCCCTTGTGGTCTGATATCTCTCTCTCCCTCGGTCAAGTGTCTCCCCCCCCCCCCCCCCCAATTCACACCTCCCTTTCTGGTCTGGTTATTCTTTCTTCCCTCACCCTCCAGGTCCAGCACCTCTCTTCGTCTCTCCCCTCATCCACCACCTTGTGGGTCCAGCATTTGTTTCCCTTCCCCCTCCACAGATCTAGCCTCTCTGTGCTCATTCTTCCCATTCACGGATCTGGCAACTCCCTCTGTTCCACACCCCTCCTCCCTGCGGCCCTCCCAAACCAGTGGCTGGCAGAGAGAGCACTGTAAGCAGGTTGCCTGTGGCCAGCCCCACCAGGGACTTTCATCTGTCAGGGGTACTCCAGGACTGGACTTGAGAAGCACTATCCTAGGGCACGCCAAGAAGAGCAGATCAGAGGTAGTAGTACACTATACTGAACCTGAGAATCATTGCCTGAAAGTGTAAGTCCCACCATGGAGATCAGCAAGCCACTGACCATGACTACACAAACCCTTGCCTCAATCTTATGTTTCACTAGGGGAGAAGCAGCTCTTCGAGACTGTTGTCCCAAGAGGTTCAGCAGACAGAATACATTACTACTGCATCAATATGCCACCATCTGCTGAGACACAAAACTGACCACCATGCACTTATAGGGGGAGGCAAATTCATTGGACATCTTGATCTCTGGCTCCATCTATAGGGTGTCTGGCAGAATAACTAGTAAGAAGCTGTTAAAACTACAAAAGTCCCTTCTGAAGAAAGTGTCTTTGTAACCTTGAAAGTTCAGATATATCATCTTTAGCTAGTTGGTCCAAGAGTCCAAATAAGTGTCTCACAACCTGTAAAGAACTCAATTTTCTCCAAAACCAACAGGACTACTAGAACTCTGCATGTCTACAAAATCATATACAGCCCATTTTCATACACATATAGCTTAAGTTATTCAATCAAGGACAGCCTAACTGGGTCTCCATCTTTATAGCGCTATGCTTTACTTATTACATGTGCAGCATCTTTTCACTTGGATTAAAGATAATCACTGGTGCTAAGTTTTAACACAAATTTAAGAAGCAGCTGCAATGGAGCTTATTTTCTTTCATAAGTTTAGTACAGGTGGGCAAAAGGATACAATTTTGCCAAATTGTTGTTTGGTTGTCTTTGATAATTCATGCTTTATTGATAAAGTGACTTGGTTTGAGAGGACTATAAACTGGTGGCAAGATGGTTTCCAGCATGCTTGTATATGCTCCCCCTTCCCCCCCCCCCCCCCCCCCCCCCCCCATTTAATCAACATGCAATCATTTCTAGAAAATGCTCCTACTTGGCAGGAGGTTGGTCCGGGCATATTCCTTCTTCTCAACTGCACAAATAAAGCGTTTGGGTTGCTACTGCATTTTGGGAAGGCAACAAGAAGAGGAGAGCACACAGAGTCAAATAACGTTGTCTACTCCTTCAGTAGCTGTACAGCAGTTTTGCAATTCCTTCAGTGTTTACACAACCCTGGATCTTGTCTCAGTGGTTCCTACAGATCAGAAAGGAAGAAAAATGAGATTATATGTTTGGACACGTCCATTTTATTAGCCAAATAATGCTACCCTCTGTGGCATTAGAGCAGTGGCCCATATTTGCTGTACAGATTTTTTTTTTCAGTACAAGTGGCTCCGAGACCTCAAAGGTACTACCAGCTAGCTCAGAAACAGAAATGTAACTCATAAACCAAACAACTAAACAGATTTACGATAACTGCATGATGGGGAGTCTCTTAGGTTGCAGCTTTCTATTTGGTTGATTTGGCTTCAGTCCTGCCACTAAACCTAGAGGTTCAGGAAGATGCTTTTCCAAAAGAGAACCACATGCAGTCGTGATAAAATTTTTCAAAAATAAAACTTTCACAACCATTAATGATCACAAAACACCATTACCATTAATGGTGCACAACCAAAAACACAGACTCCATTCATTCAGAAAAGGTGAATCAGCCATCTATCTATAAAGAAATCATTTCAGAATCAATACATATACATAAAACGCATAGCACCATTCAATATCTAAATGCAACTCAAACAGATGTGTACTAGCCTAAACATACTAGGTCAAACCGTCCATCAAATCTAGTTCCTTGTTTCTATCACTGGCCAGTCCAGGTCACAGATACCTCACAGGACCACCCTTGGAACCATTCTTCTTAAACACTAGTATAAGTTGACCATACTACAATCTATTGAAAAGCGACCAACTTTATTAAACATATGCTCAATATACACAAATACTACATCTGTCCTATTCACTTCTAATGTCTGTCTCCCTCCTTCCATATCATCATGCTGATCAATCCATAGACTGGTGGGATGTACCGAAGCAGTACTCACCCAGGGTGGGACATAGAAATCCCTGACCGCAACACTGAAGCTCCAAACCGGGCCTCCGCCCAAGCAGCCACAGTCAAGCGGTAATGCTTGGAGAAGGTATGGGCCAATGCCCAAGTTGCCGCCTTGCAAATCTCTTCCAAGGAGACGGACCCGGCCTCTGCCATCGAGGCCGCCTGAGCTCTAGTGGAGTGAGCCTTCAGCTGGATAGGCGGCACCTTCCCCGCGGCCACATAAGCCGCTGCAATGGCTTCCTTGACCCATCTTGCCACTGTAGGCTTAGCAGCCTGCAGACCCTTACGAGGACCTGCAAACAGGACAAACAGATGATCCGACTTCTGGAAATCATTGGTCACTTCCAAGTATCTGATGATGACTCATCTCACATCCAGATATTTGAGAGCAGAGTATTCCTCTGGGTAGTCCTCCCTACGAAAGGAAGGGAGACAGAGCTGCTGATTCACATGGAAGCGAGAAACAATCTTGGGCAGGAAGGAAGGCACTGCCTGCCTCAGTGAACTGCAGAAAGGGCTCTCGACATGAGAGTGCCTGGAGCTGGGAAACTCTTCTGGCTGAAGTGATAGTCACCAAAAGACTGCTTTCAACGTCAGGTCTTTCAGAGATGCCCTTGACAAGGGTTCAAAAGGTGGCTTCTGCAAGGCTCTTAGCACCAGGTTGAGATTCCACGCAGGCACCACTGAGTGCAGAGGAGGGCGCAGGTGATTAACTCCCTTGAGAAAGCGCACCACATCTGGCTGCGAAGCCAGGGAAGCACCCTTCAGGCGGCCCCTGAAGCAAGCCAGAGCCGCTACCTGGACTTTAAGGGAACTGAGCGACAGGCCTTTCTCCAGACCTTCTTGCAGGAACGCCAACACTGAAGAAATTGGAGCAGTGAAGGGAGAAAGTGAGCCTGCTTCACACCACGCTGCAAAGGTACGCCAAACCCTGGCGTAAGCAGTAGAAATAGAGCGCTTCCTCGCTCTCAGCATAGTGGCGATGACCTTGTCTGAGAAGCCCTTCTTTCTCAGACGCTGCCGCTCAATAGCCAGGCCGTAAGACCAAAGGGGGAGGGATCCTCCATCACCACGGGACCCTGATGCAACAGGCCCTGCTCCACTGGCAGCCGCAGAGGATCGTCCACTGAGAGCCTGATCAAGTCCGCATACCAGGGACGTCTGGGCCAGTCCGGACCCACCAGGATTATCCGGCCCGGATGCTTTACCACCCGGTCTAGCACCCTGCCCAACATGGGCCAGGGCGGGAACACATAGAGAAGCTCCTGTGTCGGCCACTGTTGGAGAAGAGCATCTACTCCCAGGGATCGAGGGTCCCGTCCTCTGCTGAAAAAGCGCGGCACTTGGCAATTGGCTGATGACGCCATCAGATCTAGGCTCGGCTGGCCCCAGCGCTTCATGATGTCCAAGAACGCCTGAGCAGATAGCTGCCACTCTCCGGGATCCAAGGTATGGCGACTGAAAAAGTCCGCCTTGACATTCATGACTCCGGCAATGTGGGCCGCTGACAGCTGTTCCAAGTTCGCTTCCGCCCACTGGCATAGATTCATGGCTTCCTTGGCTAGAGGGGCGCTCTTGGTACCTCCCTGGCAGTTGACATAGGCCACAGCCGTGGCATTGTCCGACAGGACCCCTACTGGCTTCAACGCCAGTACCGGGATGAACTCCAAAAGCGCCAACCGAATGGCTCTGAGTTCCAGGAGGTTGATAGACCACTTTGCCTCTGCAGGAGACCAGAGCCCCTGCGCTGTCCTTCCCAAGCAGTGGGCTCCCAGCCCGACAAAGAGGCGTCCGTTGTGACGACAATCCACTCCGGGGTCACCAGAGGCATTCCTGCAGACAACTTGTCTGTCTGCAGCCACCAGCTCAGCGCCTTGCGCACTGCTGGGTCCAAGGGAAGGCGCACAGCATAATCCTCCGACACCGGAGTCCAGCGCTGCAGCAGAGAGTGTTGTAGTGGTCTCATATGAGCCCTGGCCCAGGGCACTACTTCCATCGTGGCCGTCATAGAGCCCAACAGCTGCACATAGTCCCAAGCCCGAAGAGGAGAGGCTACTAGGAACTGGTCCACCTGAGCCTGAAGTTTGACAATCCGATTGTCCGGCAGGAACACTCTGCCCACTTGGGTGTCGAATCGAACTCCCAGATACTCCAGGGACTGAGTCGGGCGCAGCTGGCTTTTCTCCCAGTTGATGATCCACCCCAGGGAGCTCAAAAGAGCAATCACCCGGTCCACAGCTTTGCCGCACTCTGCATAAGAGGGGGCTCGGATCAACCAGTCGTCCAGATAAGGATGGACTTGTACTCCTTCCTTTCGCAGGAAGGCCGCGATGACCACCATTACTTTGGAGAAGGTCCGCGGAGCAGTAGCCAACCCGAAAGGGAGGGCTCTGAACTGGAAGTGTCGGCCCTGGACTGCAAAACGCAGAAAGCGTTGATGAGGAGGCCAGATGGGAATATGCAGGTACGCTTCCTTGATGTCCAAGGAAGCCAAGAACTCCCCTGCCTTCACTGCCGCTATAACAGAGCGGAGAGTCTCCATGCGAAAGTGCCACACTTTCAAGGCCCGATTGACCCCTTTGAGGTCGAGGATAGGCCGGACAGAACCTCCTTTCTTTGGTACCACAAAGTAAATGGAGTAACATCCCTTGCCAATCTGATTTTCTGGCACCGGAACGACCGCACCCAGGCGTATCAGGTTGTCCAAGGTCTGCTGCACTGCCACAGCTTGACCGGAGACTTGCAGGGAGAGAGTACAAACCTGTCTCTTAAGGGTCGGAAGAACTCTAGCTTGTAGCCGTCTCTGATGACTTCCAGAACCCAAGCGTCTGAAGTTACCCTGGTCCACTCGCCCAGAAACGAGGACAGGCGTCCTCCAATCTGCACTGGGCCATGGACCAGGGCCCCGTCATTGGGTACTAGACCCTGGGGGAGGACCGGAGGGCGCACCTCCGGGACGGCGGTCTCTGCGAAAGGAATGCTGCTTGGGGGAGAAGTTCCTTTGAAGGAAGAGGGGGCAGAGGAGCCCGACTTGCCCGGGCGGTACCGACGGGCTTCCTGAAACCGTCCTCTGGAGTTACCAGGGCGAGCACCACTGGCCCGAGCCCTGATCTCTGGTAACCTCTTGCCCTTAGACGTGCCGAGATCGGTCACAATTTTGTCCAGCTCGACCCCAAAGAGCAGCTTGCCTTTAAAAGGCAACTTTGCCAGGCGGGACTTAGATGCGTGGTCAGCAGACCAATGCTTCAGCCAAAGCCACCGCCGCGCAGAGACTGTCTGAGCCATACCTTTAGCCGAGGCTCTCAAGACATCATACAGTAAGTCTGCCAAATAAGCCAGGCTCGATTCCAGGGCCGGCCACTCAGCCCTCAAGGAAGGATCCGAGGGGGAAGCCCGCTGCACAATCGTCAGGCACGCCCTGGCCACGTAGGAGCCGCAAACTGAGGCCTGCAAACTTAAGGCAGCCACCTCAAAGGACGACCTTAAGGCTGCCTCCAATCTTCTGTCTTGGGCGTCCTTTAGGGCCGTGCCACCTTCCACCGGCAACGCCGTTTTCTTAGTCACCGCAGTGATTAAAGAATCCACGGTAGGCCAAAGAAAGGTCTCCCGTTCACTTTCAGGCAAAGGATAGAGGCGGGACATAGCCCTAGCCACTTTAAGGCTCGCTTCCGGGACATCCCATTGAGCCGAAATTAAGGTGTGCATGGCATCATGCACGTGGAAGGTTCTAGGCGGGCGCTTCGTCCCCAGCATAATGGCGGAGCCAACAGGGGCTGAGGGAGAGACGTCCTCTGGAGAGGAAATCTTCAAAATGCTCATGGCCTGCACTAACAGGTTGGGCAAATCCTCTGAGCGAAAGATCCGTGCTGCAGAGGGGTCATCCGCTCCATCCGAGCGGGAATCCGTCTCCTCCAAGGAATCCCCAAAGGACCGTTGGGAGAACTCAGATACGCTGCCCTCATCTACATCAGAGGAAACAGAGTCCTCTAAGGCCTGGGAATCCACCCGAGGGCGTTTACTTCCGGGGGCCTCAACCCCTTTATCGGACAAGGGAGAAGGGGCAGCGTTTTGCATAAGAAAGGCCTGATGCAGCAGCAAAATAAACTCGGGGGAGAAACCCCCCAGACTGTGCACTTCAGCAGCCTGGGCCACAGCCCTAGACGCACCCTCAACCGGCGCTCGCAAGAGCGGGGGAGAAACATGCTGCGCATCCAAGATGGCGTCCGGCGCGACACTCCGTGAAGGAGCCGCGCGGGAAGAACAGCGCTTAACTAGCCGCTTTTCTGCCGTCACCCAAATGAAGGGCGGCCATGGCATTAACGTCTCCCACCTCAAGGGCGGCCCAAGAAGAAGCCGTCCGAGCAGCGTGGCCGGCCAAGATGGCGGAGGCGAGCAGCGGGGGATGGGCGTTTATGGCGGGAAAAACCGCCGCACCCGAGGAAGAACCGGGACACTGACCGGCCTCCAAACTGACACCCAACAAGGGCGAATCAGACTTTAAAACCCCCGCATCCCCGCTAGACGCGCACACGCGGTCCGGAGAGCGATTCTTTGCGCCCTCGCCCTCCAACGCCATCAGCCACGTGGAGATCAATCGGGGAACCCCCTGCCCGCTACAAAAAGGTAAAATTACCTGCTTTCTGCTCCGAGTTGTAACGACCTGGGGTCCCAGTGAGTAGCTGCAATAAACGTTTAAATAAACGTCGAAAATAAACGCCCTTAAGGACGTCCAAAATTTTTTTTTTTTTTTTAAACAGAGCCAGCAGGAGGGGGGGGAGAAAAGGAGGGACCTGGCACCACCAGGTTTGCACTTGCTCAAGAAGAGCCCTCAACCCCAGGCACTCAACAAAACCTAAAAATTAGGCTTGGAGGCCTAGCCAGAGCTGCTGCTGTGTGTGACCACCACCTGCTGAGATAGAGAACATACCGAGGAGTTTCCGGCAGCACATGACCACATATAGGGAGGCAAAAGGATTGCTCTCTATCTCCACCTGCTGGTAGATGGACACAACCCACCAGTCTATGGATTGATCAGCATGATGATATGGAACCATCTTTCCTCCGTAAGGAAAGGAGGAGGTTAAAAAACGTTAGCACTTTCCTCACAAAAGAGGAGTATTCACATTTAAAAAAAAATCGCCTCCTTCCATGTATGTATACAATAAAAAAAATTACATTCCGCTACATACTATTACTGGATCTATTACTGGATCTGTGCAGTTTACAATATTAAAATAAACTAGGCAACCCCATTCTGACAAATAATCATTACCACTAAAATACCCCCAATTCATTCATGTGTGTGTAGCAACAATATAAATGGGTTTAATAGCTTATGAAAACAATGATTACGAGTTAACCTTAAATCTAAAGGTAATGAAATCCATCATTGTGCTGAAATGTAAACAAAACAAACAAACCCTAGTCTCGCAACCTGATAGAGACGTGACAGTGCCTTTGATGTGAAACCTTGCACTTCGGTCCCATGTTAACAATAAGGATGCGTTACCAGAACGAACCATTCCACCCAAATTAAGCGTATGCACGGAGAACCAACCCATCCTTTACCTGGTCAAAGCAGCCCTCTAAAAGCAAACCATGCTGCTCAGACTCTTTGTACATAAGAAATATTTTTCTTACTTAACTAAAAAACAAAGAAGCTGGCCTGGGATTTATGTAATTTTTTTTCAAGTTTGCGCAGAAGCAAACCAGTAATCTATCTCAAACCCCACCACCCAATGTCTATTTTATTCACTAACGAAAGCCTGGAGCCAAGTCACAATCAGCGAAATAAATAAGATTTTAAACCCCTCCCCTCCTTGACAGCCGTTCTTTGCTAAAAGGTCTGCACTAGACAATGTTTCCCAGCGCCCAGGAGGGTTCAGAGATATTCCGGTAGGTATTGTCGCACACTGATTACAGCTGCTGTAACGTCTTTCTATTTACCAGCAACACGGTAATCAAAGAGCTTGAATAAAAACAGGAAACGAAGTGACGTCAACACGTTGAAACCAATTGGGTAATTTGTTTCCACTCCCACGCGCAGCTGTCATCCCGATACACTCAAAACAAAGCAAACAAACCTGTGAGCTGCTGCATGCACGTTGTCGTTCTTTATTGTTGGTAACATTTTTATTTCTCACTTATATTTTCAAACATACCAGTTTGTGAAGGCAGCATACGGATGTACACATAGGAAGTATAATAACGGAATAACTTTTCATAGGGTAGAGTAATAATCTCTTATAAATCGGGATAAGGTATCTTGCAAGGATACCTCACAAACAGGGAAGATAGGGTTTCTGGATAGTGAGGTTGCACAATAGACCGTGGTACGCCAGGTGCCCTTAAATACAACTAAAGGTTAGACAAAAGATGCTTTTCCTACCATCTCTATGCTGATGACTCCCAAATCTACCTTTCTACCCCTGATATCTCACCTTGCATCCAAACCAAAGTTTCAGCGTGCTTGTCTGACATTGCTATCTGGATGTCTCAACGCCACCTGAAATTAAACATGACCAAAACCGAACTTCTCATTTTCCCCCCAAACCCACCTCCCCACTCCCCCCGTTTTCTATTTCTATTGATGGCTCTCTCATTCTCCCTGTCTCCTCGGCTCGAAACCTTCGGGTCATCTTTGACTCTTCTCTCTCCTTCTCTGCTCACATCCAGCAGACCGCCAAGACCTGTCGTTTCTTTCTTTACAACATCCGTAAAATCCGCCCCTTTCTTTCTGAGCACTCTACCAAAACCCTCATCCACACCCTTGTCACCTCTCGTTTAGACTACTGCAATCTGCTTCTTGCTGGCCTCCCACTTAGTCACCTCTCCCCTCTCCAATCGGTTCAAAACTCTGCTGCCCGTCTCGTCTTCCGCCAGGGTCGCTTTACTCATACTACCCCTCTCCTCAAGTCGCTTCACTGGCTCCCTATCCGTTTTCGCATCCTGTTCAAACTTCTTCTATTAACCTATAAATGTACTCACTCTGCTGCTCCCCAGTATCTCTCCACACTCGTCCTTCCCTACACCCCTTCCCGTGCACTCCGCTCCATTGATAAATCCTTCTTATCTGTTCCCTTCTCCACTACTGCCAACTCCAGACTTCGCGCCTTCTGTCTCGCTGCACCCTATGCCTGGAATAAACTTCCTGAGCCCCTACGTCTTGCCCCTTCCTTGGCCACCTTTAAATCTAGATTGAAAGCCCACATCTTTAACATTGCTTTTGACTCGTAACCACCTGCCTCCACCTACCCTCCTCCTTCCTGTACACAATAATTGATTTGATTTGCTTACTTTATTTTTTGTCTATTAGATTGTAAGCTCTTTGAGCAGGGACTGTCTTTCTTCTATGTTTGTGCAGCGCTGCGTATCCCTTGTAGCGCTATAGAAATGCTAAATAGCAGTAGTAGTAGTAAATCAGTAGTGTCAAGTACTATGCATCATGCAAACAGGAACAACAAACATACTCTGAAATGTCTATATGCAAATGCTAGGAGTCTAAGAAATAAGATGGGAGAGTTGGAATATATTGCACTAAATGAAAAATTGGATATAATAGGCATTACTGAGACCTGGTGGAAGGAGGATAACCAGTGGGACACTGTCATACTGGGGTACAAAGTATATCGTAGTGATAGGGTGGACCAGACTGGTGGAGGGGTAGCATTGTATATTAACGAGAGCCTTGACTCAGATAGATTACAAATTCAGCAGGACACAAATCACACCTTTGAATCATTGTGGGTTGAAATTCCATGTAGAAAAGGGAAAAGGACGGTGATAGGAGTGTACTACCGTTCACCTCACCAGGATGAGCAGGTAGACGCAGAAATGATAAAAGAAATCAGAGATGCAAACAAAATGGGCAATGTGATAATAATGGGTGACTTCAATTATCCAAATCTAGACAGGGTAAATGTAACATCGGGACATGGTAGAGAGGTACAATTCCTTGATGAAATTAAGGACAGCGTTATGGAGCAGCTGGTGCAGGAGCCGACGAGAGAAGGAAAAATTCTAGACTTGGTCCTTAGTGGAGCGCATTATCTGGTGAGGGACATTAGGGTTCTGGGGCCGCTTGATAACAGTGGTCATAATATGTTCAGTTTTGATATCAACCTTGAAGTAACTATACACAGGAAGTCAAATACATTAGCGTTTAACTTTAAAAAAGGAGACTATAATAAAATGAGAAGAACGGTTAAAAAAAAACTTAGGGGGGCAACTGAGAGGGTAAAAACTGTACAACAGGCATGGACACTGTTCAAAAATACCATCCTGGAAGCCCAGGCCAAACATATTTCGCGAATTAGAAAAGAAAGGCGGAAGTCCAAAAGACAGCCGGCATAGTTGAAAAGTAAGGTGAAGGAAGCTATTAGGGCTAAAAGAAACGCCTTCAGAAAAAATGAAAGAAGGAACCATCTGAAAATAACAAGAAGCAGCATAAGGAGTGTCAAAGCAAATGCAAGGCGCAGATAAAGAAGGCCAAGAGGGATTACGCAAAAAAAGATAGCATTCGAGGCAAAAAAACATAGCAAAAATTTTTTCCTGTATATTAAAAGCAGGAAGCCGGCAAAAGAATCGGTTGGCCCGCTGGATGACCGAGGGGTAAAAGGGGCGATCAAGGAAGATAAAGACGTAGGGTAGACATTGAATGAATTCTTTGCTTCGGTCTTCACCGAGGAAGATTTGGGTGGGATACCGGTGTCGGAAATGGTATTTCAAGCGGACGAGTCGGAGAAACTTACTGACTTCACGGTAAACCTGGAGGACGTAATGGGGCAGTTCAGCAAACTGAAGAGTAGCAAATCTCCTGGACCGGATGGTATTCATCCTAGAGTACTGATAGAACTAAATAATCAGCTTGCGGAGCTACTGTTAGTGATATGCAATTTATCCTTAAAATCGAGCATGGTACCAGAAGATTGGAGGGTGGCCAATGTAACGCCGATTTTTAAAAAAAGTTCCAGGGGAGATCAGGGAAATTATAGAACGGTGAGGTCTGACATCGGTGCCGGGGAAAATGGTAGAGGCTATTATCAAAAACAAAATTACAGAGCACATCCAAGGACATGGATTACTGAGACCAAGTCAGCACGGCTTTTGTGTGGGGAAATCTTGCCTGACCAATTTACTTCAGTTCTTTGAAGGAGTAAACAAACATGTGGACAAAGGGGAGCCGGTTGATATTGTTTATCTGGATTTTCAAAAGGTGTTTGACAAAGTACCTCATGAAAGGCTACAGAGGAAATTGGAGGGTCATGGGATAGGAGAAAATGTCCTATTGTGGATTAAAAACTGATTGAAGGATAGGAAACAGAGAGTGGGGTTAAATGGGCAGTATTCACAATGGAGAAGGGTAGTTAGTGGGGTTCCTCAGGGGTCTGTGCTAGGACCGCTGCTTTTTAATATATTTATAAATGATTTAGAGATGGGAGTAACTAGCGAGGTAATTAAATTTGCTGATGACACAAAGTTATTCAAAGTCGTTAACTATCGACAGGATTGTGAAAAATTACAGAAGGACCTTAAGAGACTGGGATACTGGGCAGCTAAATGGCAGATGACGTTTAATGTGAGCAAGTACAAGGTGATGCACATGGGAAAAAAGAACCCGAATTATAGCTACGTCATGCAAGGTTCCATGTTAGGAGTTACGGACCAAGAAAGGGCTCTGGGTGTCGTCGTCGATAATACACTGAAACCTTCTGCTCAGTGTGCTGCTGCGGCTATGAAAGCGAATAGAATGTTGGGTATTATTAGGAAAGGTATGGAAAACAGGTGTGAGGATGTTATAATGCCGTTGTATCGCTCCATGGTGCGACCGCACCTTGAGTATTTGTTGAATTCTGGTTGCCGCATCTCAAGAAAGATATAGTAGAATTAGAAAAGGTGCAGCGAAGGGCGACTAAAATGATACCGGGATGGGACGACTTCCCTATGAAGAAAGACTAAGGAGGCTAGGGCTATTCAGCTTGAAGAAGAGACGGCTGAGGGGAGACATGAAAGAGGTATATAAAATAATGAGTGGAGTGGAACAGGTGGATGTGAAGCGTCTGTTCATGCTTTCCAAAAATACTAGGACTAGGGGGCATGTGATGAAACTACACTGTAGTAAATTTAAAACAAATCGGATAAATTATTCTTCACCCAACGCATAATTAAACTCTGGAATTCGTTGCCAGAGAACGTGATGAAGGCGGTTAGCTTGGCAGAGTTTAAAAGGGGGTTAGACGGTTTCCTAAAGGACAAGTCCATAAACCGCTACTAAATGGACTTGGGAAAAATCCACAATTCCAGGAATAATATGCATAGAATGTTTGCATGTTTGGGAAGCTTGCCAGGTGCCCTTGGCCTGGATTGGCCGCTGTTGTAGATTGCAGTGGTATATTATATTTACTTTTCCTTTGGTACCTGTAAATGAAGAATTATTCAATCAGTACTGATTACAAGTATTCCTCTCAGTATTTAATTTTTATATTCTTTTATATCGGAGGAAAAGACTTCTGATGCTCTGCCTTCTCAGTGCTCCCCATATGTTTTCAAAACTGGTTGCTCCATATCCAAAATGGACACTATTGTCTGTTACTAATGGATATGATGTGAGCTCGTTAAATTGTATTGCTAGCAGGCTATCTTACTACTTATATTTTTTGGAGTAGAAGAGCTACTTATCCGAGTTGTAGCTGTAGCTGAGTTAGAAGGGAACACTCGACAGAGAGTCCCCTGTTTCGTTTCTTCTTCTTAAGGAGCTAACCCTCGGCTACTGCTTGTGTCCTGAAATAATATAATAAAATAATAAAAACCCTTTTTTGCCAGCCTCAAATTTTCTTATTCAGGTGCATCGCAGCAGTATACAGGTCCCTGGAGCAGTTTTAGTGGGTGCAGTGGACTTCAGGCAGGCGGACCCAGGCCCGTCCCCCCCCTACCTGTTACACTTGTGGTGGTAAATGGGAGCCCTCCAAACCCCCCCAAAACCCACTGTACTCACATGTAGGTGCCCCCCTTCACCCATAAGGGCTATGGTAATGGTGTTGAGTTGTGCGGAGTGGGTTTTGGGGGGGATTTGGGGGGCTCACCACCCAAGGTAAGGGAGCTATGCACCTGGGAGCTATTTTTATTTTTTAGAAGTACCCCCTAGGGTGCCCGGTTGGTGTCCTAGAATGTGAGGGGGACCAGTGCACTACAAATGCTGGCCCCTCCCACGACCAAATGCCTTGGATTTTGCCGGGTTTGAGATTCCCAGCCTCGGTTTCCATTATGGGCGAAAACCGAAGCCGGCCATCTCTGACATTTGGGCGGCCCCAACCGTATTATCGAAATGAAAGATGGCTGGCCATCTCGTTTTGAAAATATGGTAGGCCCCGCCTCTTCACGGCACCATCCTCGGAGATGGGCACCCTCGATCGAAAATGCCCCTCTATCCAGCTTATTTCCGAAGGAGATCGCTGGCCATCTTCCGACACAAATCGGGAGATGGCCGGCCATCTCATGAAGCCAGTCAAATCGGTATAATCGAAAGCCAATTTTGGCCGGCTCTAACTGCTTTCTGTCGCAGAGCCGGCCAAAGTTCCCGGGGGCATGTCGGAAGGGTAGCGAAGGCGGGACAGGGGTGTGCCGGGGCGTGCTTAAGAGATGGGCGCCCTCGGCCGATAATGGAAAAAAGAAGGGCGTCCCTGGCGAGAATTTGGTCCACTTTATTTGGTCCCTTTTATTTCACGTCCAAGTCCCAAAAAAGTGCCTGAACTGACCAGATGACCACCGGAGGGAATCGGGGATCACCTCCCCTGACTCCCCCAGTGGTCACTAACCCCCTCTCACCCTCAAAAAAACAACTTTAAAAACTTTTTTGCCAGCCTCAAATGTCATACTCGGGTCCATCGCAGCAGTATACAGGTCCCTGGAGCAGTTTTAGTGGGTGCAGTGGACTTCAGGCAGGCAGACCCAGGCCCAACCCCCCCCCCCCTACCTGTTACACTTGTGGTGGTAAATGGGAGCCCTCCAAACCCCCTCAAAACCCACTGTACCCACATGTAGGTGCCCCCCTTCACCTATAAGGGCTATGGTAATGGTGTTGAGTTGTGGGGAGTGGGTTTTGGGGGGGATTTGGGGGGCTCAGCACCCAAGGTAAGGGAGCTATGCACCTGGGAGCTAGTTTTATTTATTTTATTTTTTTTTAGAAGTGCCCCCTAGGGTGCCCAGTTGGTGTCCTGGCATGTCAGGGGGACCAGTGCACTACAAATGCTGGCCCCTCCCACGACCAAATGCCTTGGATTTGGCCGGGTTTGAGATCACCAACCTCGGTTTCCATTATGGGCGAAAACCGATGCTGGCCATCTCAAACCCGGCGAACTCTGACATTTGGGTGGCCCAAACCGTATTATCGAAACGAAAGATGGCCGTCCTCGGAGATGGGCGCCCCCAATCGAAAATGCCCCTCCATGGGGCTCATTTTCAAAGCACTTAGACTTACAAAGTACATAAGTAATGCCACACTGGGAAAAGACCAAGGGTCCATCGAGCCTAGCATCCTGTCCACGACAGCGGCCAATCCAGGCCAAGGGCACCTGGCAAGCTTTCCAAACATACAAACATTCTATACATGTTATTCCTGGAATTGTGGATTTTTCCCAAGTCCATTTAGTAGTGGTTTATGGACTTGTTCTTTAGGAAACCGTCTAACCCCCTTTTAAACTCTGCCAAGCTAACTGCCTTCACCACATTCTCCGGCAACGAATTCCAGAGTTTAATTATGCGTTGGGAGAAGAAATATTTTCTCCGATTTGTTTTAAAATTACTACCCTGTAGTTTCATCACATGCCCCCTAGTCCTAGTTCCATAGGTTATTACAGAACTTTGTAAGTCTAAGTGCTTTGAAAATACGCCTCTATAAATGAACCAAGTGCATGTGTGTCCTAGCATACAAAAAACAAAAAGATGAATGATATAGCTAGATCGGTGGAATATACAGAAATATTTCCTTTTTTCTTATTTCACTGCACTCCACCGAGATTTCTGATCAGCTGAAGAGATATGGAATCTCAATGGAGCATTTAAACAGTACTATTGTACCTTTTTTTTTCCTTCTGTCTGGAATAGCTATCTCATATACTTCTAGCCCTAGGACATAGTTTTGGTACTTTCTTCTGATTATGCCTAGTACTGCATTTCCATAGCGTGCTCTAATTTGCAACCTTTTATCCATCTGTCTTGCCTTTTCCCAGGAAAATGCCAGATAGAAGAGGGGGATGGTAGCAAATGTATTAGTTACAGCTAAAGTGTAATGTTTTCTCATTCTCTACAGAATTACAGTCTCTTTTCCTTAAAGATTATTTTTATTTTGAAGCCTCATCTTCATTATGTGACTCTTTGTAAAGGTCAGTCAAGGACATAGCTTCTGTATTTTTCTGTTATTTCTACATACTTTATTGTTCCCATATCCAAACAAACAGTGACACCTACAGCTGCATTGCTGGAAGGAGACTTTTAGTTGGACTCATTTGTGTGCTTTAAAGACCTACTCCGTTTATTGGGTGAATTGTTAAACTCCAGCATTTAAACTGTTGGTTTGACTTGATGGAATATTACTCTTTTTTGTATAATCTTTAAGTTACATTTTGAGTTATGATGATTTCTTTCTTTGGTTCTCTTCTTCTGACTCTAAATCCTTTTTGCTTACTAGGTGTAAACTCACATGTTAACACAATTAGTTTTAATACTGCTAAAGTAACCGATTGTTTCATGTTTGGTAATGCTTCTATTCACCTAATAAGATTTTTATTATATTTTACATATACCTTGAACTGTGCAAAGAATGAAATCTGAAGAACACCCTTAAGTCAATGACATGTTACTAATGAATTGGACAACTATTATATGGACTATTTAACTTGCTGGAAATCATGAGATGCTCTAAGTGGAAGTCTTCTGGATGCAACATGATGCCTGTCTGTGTGAGCCTCCCAAAAGTATACAGACTGCTGTTTCACAATACCAGAACCTACACTGACTTATAAATTTCTCTGATGCCAAGATTGTCTACTTATCAGATTAACGAAATCTTAAAATTACCTGATTTCTGTTTACATTTTAAAACCACACATTATAGATTTTTCCAAAGATTCTCTTACTGAATTATCTCCTTACATCACAAGTTGTTTTATGCACTGCTAATGTTAATTGCTTATACAATGTTCACCATGCTATGGAAAACCTTTATATTATCTGGTTTCACCACATTGATAATCATTATTGCTGTATTTGTATTTCTTAGCTGTTGTATAACACCCTGTATTAGAAGCTTAGTGCAACAGTTAATTGATACTGCTTTAAGTAAAAGAGAACCTATAGAACATGCATATGCAATGTATGAAAGACTACGCATTAGCGCAGAAATTGAAAATATTGAAGATAATGTTTAATTTCTTTGTGATACTCTTGGTTTTGCATTATCTTCCTCTAGGATCATTTAGATGGTAAGGTATTGTAAGTAACATAAGGCCCAGGGAAGGTTAAAGAGGGGTAACTTACATCTCACTATAACCACATTCTTTTGTCACCTATAGCCCGATAGCTGTAAAAAGGGTTTGACATCGAGACTCACACCTACAATCTCCCTACCTGACGTCACAGTCCCGGAACTCTAACAAGCATTTTTAAAACAAAATAATGTAGCAACTTATATTCTCGTGCTTCTCACGCTCCACTACACCCTACAAATACCAGGTGTCCCATGCCCCTGACAGTTTCATATATTAGCTAGCGTCAACTGCAGGGAGGGTAGGGCGGGCTTGTGTGGCTGCAAGATGATCTGTCCAAGGAGAACTACCGTTACAGGTAAGCAACTTATATTTCTCCATGGACAGAATGCATCTTTTAGCCCCACAATAGAAGACTCCCAAGCTACACAGGTAGCAGTTTCACACAATAGAATATTGAAAATTGAATAATTATAACTGTTACTTGTGGTAGGAGGTGGAGGTAGGTGACGCTTCATAAGCTGGAAGACAACACTGCCTGGCCAAAACTTGATTCGGCTGAAGAGGCAGTGTCAATGCAGTACTGTTTTGCAAAAGTATGAGTCGTTGCCCAAGTTACTGCTTTACAAATGTCCTGCAGTGGCGTCCTTTGTAAGTGTGCCATAGTGGCAGCCATGGCTCTCAGATGGTGCGCCGTGACCCGTGGAACTTCGGTGGCCACTTCTGGATGATGAGAGTTGGCTAACTGATAGCATAAAGTAATGCATTTCGCAATCCACTGCGACAAAGTGCCTTTGGTAACTGGTTTCGTCGGAGTAGACCTCAAAGACAGAAATAACTGAGATGGTCGGTTTGCAGATTTCGTTCGTGCCAGATAGATGCGAAGAGCTCTCAAGCAGTCTAAAGTATGCAACCGTTGGTGTTCCTCTGTTCCATGTGGAGGAGGATGAAAGGATGGCAGCACGAGTTGATTCATATGAAAAGGAGATACGATCTTGGGGAGAAACTTCGAGTGTGTACGTAAAATTACTTTATCATGCAGTATTTGTGTGTATGGTGGGTAATGCACTAGTGCCTGAATCTCCCCAATTCTACGTGCTGACGTAAGTGTAATGAGAAATAATGTTTTCAAATGGCGATTTCATCAGCGCGTCCAACACCAAGTTAAGATCCCACGCCGGTGGTGGCGGACGAACAGGAGGGTACAGATGTATGATACCCTTAAGGAACCTCTTCGACAATGGATGCTGCATAAGCGTGCAATTGTCTACAGAGTCATGCAGAACTGACAGCGCTGCCAGGTGAAGTCTAATGGATGTGGCAGAGAGGCCAGTTTTTGCAAGATGAAGGAGATATTCTAATACCCGTGGAATGGATACAGTTTCTGGATGGAGATCGTGCTTGGAGCACCATGCTGAAAATCGCCGCCATTTTGTGCCATAAGACTTCAACGTTGAATCTTTCCTGGAGGCAAGCAGAACTTGAAGTACCCCCTGTGAAAACATCATGGGCGACATGGCCCCAGCAACCACGCTGTCAGGTGAAGAGATGGTAGGTCCAGATGTAGAAGGGTACCGTGATTTTGTGTGATCAAATCTTGTTCCAGAGGTAAAAGGAGCGGAGGTTCCTGGATCAGTGTTAGTAGCAAGGGAAACCATGCCTGCCGTGGCCAATGTGGCGCTATCAGAATGAGTGAAGCCGCCTCCAGTTTTGCCTTCTGAAGGACCCTGGAGACGAGAGGAAAAGGCGGGAAGGCATAAAAGAGATTCCCCGTCCAAGGGATTTGAAACGCATCGTCCACTACGCTGCTCTGACTGGGATACCTCGAGCAGAATTTGGGACATTTGTTGTTGTGAGGATGTCCCCACCTGTTGAACAGGTCTTGCGTAACTGTGTTCTGTAGCGACCACTCGTGAGACATAAGTTGCCTGCTGAGAGAATCTGCGATCACATTCTGTACCCCTGGAATGTAAGTTGCTGTGATTGTGGATTCCAAAATTAGAACAATGCGCCAGAGCTGCATGGCTTCCTTGCACAGTTGCCGGGAACCCATGCCTCCTTGTTTGTTGATGTAAAACATCGCCACCTGATTGTCCGTTTATATTTGAATATGTTGTTTGTGAAGGTGCTGTTTGAACGCTTTGCAAGCTAACTTTATCGCTCTTAACTCCAGTAGGTTGATGCTGTACCTGGCTTCTGATAAGGTCCAAATACCCTGTGTTTTGTAAGTCCCATAGTGTGCTCCCCAACCTTGTTTGGAGGCATCGGTTGTTAGGTAACGGGTGGGCTGTCGTTGCCGAAACAGCATTCCCTGGAGAAGATTCGGAGTGCAGGTCCACCACTGAAGAGTATTTTTTAGTTTGACTGGAAGTGGTATGACTACTGACAGTGGTTGCAATGCTTGAACCCAGTAGGCCTTCAAATGCCACTGTAGATGCCGCATATGCAGCCTGGCTAGAAACACTACAGGTATGGTTGCTGCCTTATGCCCCAGTAGTACTAATACAGTTTGAGCTGTGGTACAGGTGCGGGAATTCAACTGAATGATGAGGGACCGGATGAGCAGGGCCCTGTCTAAAGGTAAGTAGGCGAGTGTCCGTGGCGTAACTAGTACTGCTCCTATAAACTGAAGGGACTGTACTGGTTGAAGCTGGGACTTTTTGTAGTTGACGAGGAAACCAAGTTGTTGCAGCACCGAAATCGTGTCCTGAAGGGCCCGAACAGTCTCCTGGATTGATGGTGCAGAAATTAGCCAATCGTCCAAATATGGATAAATTGCTATCCCATTCTGGCGCAGGTACGAGACGATCGTGATGACACACTTCGTGAAAACCCGTGGAGACAAGGAAAGGCCGAAGGGTAGAACTCGATATTGGAAGTGGCGTGATTGTACCTTGAATCGTATCTCCTGTACAACTGGTGGATGGGAATATGCAGATAGGCATCCTGAAGATCCAAGGAAACCAACCAGGCCTGTTGTTCCAAGGATCGCCCGAAGACCCCCTTGTTTTTTCGGAATGACGAACAGTCTGGAATAGAAACCTGTGTTTATTTGATTGGCTTGCACCGGTTCTATTGCCCTGATTTGGAGAAGGTGGGCAATTTCTTCCTGGACCCATTGACGGTGAGATTGCGGAATGGGCGAGTTGACAATGTGAGAATGGGAAGGTGTGGTTGAAAAATTCAGTCGGTAACCTTCATTGACTATAGACAGGACCCACTTGTCGGTCGTGACAAGGGCCCATTGTGGGGCAAAATATTGTAGTCGGCCCCCCACTGGCCAATTCTGGGGTGCAGGGTCAAAAAGAAGGAAGGCTTTTCGGAGCCCCAGCACTAGCCTGTTTTGGGGGTCTTCGCTCTCGGGTGGGTTTATTATATTGTTGATACCGACTAGGTTTGTTTTTTGGAGGCATAATAGGAAAACAGACCGCAGAAAAATCAAACTCGCGAAGTATGTTGAAAAAGAGAGACGGAGTCAGAGACGGGACTGTCCGATGGCGGAAAAGAAAAAAACTGCAAGCGGGAACCTATGAGGGGCTATCCCTTAAACAGAAAAATGAGAGATCATCCATTAGTGCTTATGAGGTCATATGGTAATGATGGGTAAGATAGGACAGCCTGCAACCTAAGACAGCCTGTGGCCGGGGCACTAACAGAACCTTGAGGGAGCCCGATACGAAGGTTCAAAATAAGTGAAGCCCTTTTCAAGGCCTTCAAGAGGGGAGTTGTAGAAATACGAGCACAGGTCAGTGTCAGCAATCGTTGTCTAGGGTTGGTCCCGGGTCCAGTTCGCAGAGGCAGTGCTAAACACACACCCAGAGACAGCCTTGTACCCTTTTACCTGTACTAAGTGCTATGAACCTATACCTATAAGCAAACATAATATACTATATATATCCAAACCTGTGTGGATTGTGTATTCTTTGAGAACCCACTGCCTCTGCGAACTGGACCCAGGACCAACCCTAGACAACGATTTCCCCAGCACAGGTTAAAAAAAAAAAGGGCAGAGGCTAACAAGTCAGTGTGACTCTGGAATCTATCAGAGATTGAGAAGCCTGTAATTTATTAAAGAACATGAGCCTGTGTAAACTCAGGAATTTATGATACCCTTACAGGCAAGCTGGCTGGCGTGGGAAAGATACAATTATGGATGGACAGAAGCATGTGATTTAGCAACTTAAGGGAAAAATATATTGTGAGAACAGAATGATCTCTCAGGAAGATAAGTGCTGAAGTAATGTAAAGCCTTGCTTAACATAAAAGGTATATAAACAATTGAACCAGAGCATTACGTTGGAGAGGCAGTGGTAGACCACGTTTGTGTCCCCTACTCTCCATATGAGAAACTAGCATTTGTAATTGTAACTTTCTCTTGGTAAGAATTAAATAATTGCTTTTCTCATAAAACGCAGCCTTCCTAGTCTTTTATCTCTCTAAATTGCAGGTGGTTGGTGAGTACTAATTTGGGGAGGTGATAAAAAGACTAATGATATAAAAAAAGCACACTGTATTTTCAAATGTAAGCCACATTGAACCAGAGTTTGCTTGGGACCATGTAGGATATAAATGTTTTAAAAAATATTCTTTATCCTCCACCTTTTAAGACATTGCCTATCCAGCTGGATGGTGATGGCACAAGGAAAGCAAGTTTGGTCCAGTGAAGGCTAACTCAAAATAACTTGTTCCTTAGCCGGGTCCTAGTATTACCGTGTTGAAAATGCAACTATACCATGCCTCTGTGGTTATGTTCCACTAATAAGTTAAACAATTAACTGGCTATCTTGAAAGGATTATATAACCTTTGGATGCATGACTAGGGACACAAACATACACTTATTTATTCAATATCACAATTCCTCATTTACAGCCAGAAAACAACCTTTTAGGGAGGTTATTGTTCACAATGAGCTCCTTTTATTACTGACCAGATAGAAGAGATAAGAGTTTTCAGTTCTGGCACAGTATAAGTAAGAACAAAATATAAGAAAACCAATGGACTGCATTGGGGGCTTATAGCCCATTTAGTTATCTTTAAACAAAAGAGATCTGCATGAAACAAAATATTTATTTTTATTTGACTTATAAAACCACTTGCCCATGAAACATGTTCAAAACAGAATAATCCATTTATATATCTAAAAGGTAAACTTCTACAAAACAGATGAAGATGTGATTCCATGTGCCCCAGTGAAAGGAGAGTTTAATTTTACTTCCATTTAATTTCAATATATTTCATCTTTATAACACCAGGCTTCCCAAGGCAGATTATAACAACAGTTAACATGAATCCATCAGGAAATAGGATGTCCTCACTGAAATTTGACCATCTGTATTGTATAGGACAGTGTAGAAAAATTAGCACAAAATACAGAGCTTATAATTGCTGTTTCTACCAGCTATAATAATTTTTAAGCAGTTTTAGTGATATTCAACTGTTATTTCATGATATTTATAACTACATATGGGAAGCTTTCAAGTAAATTAAAAAGCTGTCAAATATTTTTTCCTTCATCTTTTAAGGCACTGCCTTTCCAACTGAAACAGCTTTGAACTTGTTACACATGGATAAACTAAAACAAAAACTGAGTGGATATGGAGTCAATATGAGCAAAATTCTCAAAACCAAATGACCCCCTATAATAACAAAACTTTGTGTGACCAGAAAAGTAATAGTAATACTCAAAAACAGAAGGAAAAGGCCTCAAAGAGCTCCAGACCCAAAGATCTATAGAGCTGAGATGATCATGAATGATCCACACTTCATCACTGGCTGAAAAAAACTTTCACATATACACACACACACTTGATGCAAAGAGCTCCTCACTCTCTAAAAACAAGTCTGCTCTCTGGAGGCTACAGTTGTAGACCTGGAGGAGATAAGACAGACTAAGATGTGCTTGCAACATCCAAATTCCAATTTTGCAAAAGAACAATTTGGACGTCCTACACTGCCATATGTCCAAATAGCAAGGGGATGTGTTGTGGGCAGGACTAGGAAGGGCTCAAAATCAGATATCCAACAACGATTACCAATGGGAAAGAAACATTTAAGTCTAAGAATGATGTCCTTATTTAGACTAGTGAATGACACAGGGACACAGTTTGTCCCTATAGGCTCTGTTCTCATCTGCACAAGCCTCTAACACTTATGGTTTTATATTTAAATCTCTTTATTTAAGTATTAAAAAAACAATATTCTGTACATCTGTTTTCAAATCTATGCTGAAAACCCACCTTTTCACTGCTGCTTTTAGCTCCTTGCCACAATTGCCCTCACCTTGTCCCTTCCTCCCTTCTCACCCATTACTTCCCTCACCCGTATCTGTCTTGTCTGTATTACTTAGATTGTAAGCTCTTTTGAGCAGGGACTGTCTCTTTGTATCAGGTGTCCAGCGCTGCGTGCGTCTGGTAGCGCTATACAAATGCTAATAATAATAATAATATATATCACAAATAGAAAACAATAACGAGCAAGTGAAATAACACCCCCCCCCCCACCCTTCAAACCAACAATATCTGACTTCTGCTATCCTAAGGAACCCTAATTCACCCTGTTAAAGTTCCAGGGGGAACAAAATACAATCCGCTCTGTATGCCCAAGTGGGCACGGTTATGATTTTTTAATCTGTGGATGAACAAGAAGTCATCAACAATCTCAGGATTCAGTCTAGCTCTCCTGTTTTCCACAGTCCTTCCCGCAATAGAAAATATCCTCTCAGATGACATGCTGGTAGAAGGAATGCACAGGATCTCCCATGCAAGTTTTGGCCAGCACTTTTGCTGGTTTTTCCAAAAAATCAAAACATCGTCATCTGCATTTCTACATCACTCAAACATAACCATCCAATTCATTAACAATAGCCTTCAAAGGAGACATCCTATATAATTAAAAGCACCTCCAACATTCTGAAGCTGACTCCGTGAAAGTGAAGCCTTGAAGCATTCGTGCTCCTACTGTATCCATCTCCTGAAATTACATCACGTACTTCCGTGTTCGTAAAAATCAATCACTGGAAGGGAACACTGCAGAGTTGCCAGGCAATGGAACGCGACGTCACACACATGAGGGTGTCGTCGTCCCTCCCTTCCTCCCTTCCAGTTCCAGGCCCCCTACCTCCTAATTTTAAAAGTAACTTCACTTACGAAGTCGGGTTTACGGCGGCCGGCAGCAGCGGTAAAAGGCATGCAGGCTTGACCCTTCTCACTCTCAGCTCTGGTCCCGCCCTCATTTCCTATTTCCACAAGGGTGGGACCAGAGCTGAGAGAGAGAAGGGCCGAGCCTGCACGCCTTTTATTGCTGCTGCTGGCCGCCGTAAACTTGACTTCGTAAGTGAAGATGAGTTTGAAAATTTGGAGGTAGGGGGCCTGGAACTGGGAGGGAGTGAGCCTGGGAGGGAGGAAGGGAGGGACGACGACACCCTCATGCATGTGATGTCGCGTTCCGAGGGGGGGGACCCTGAAACTCGGAGGGAGGGAGGGAGGAACCTGAAACTCGGTCTCCTGGAACTCTGAGGGAGGGGACGACCCTGGAACTCAGAGGGAGGGGGGATGACCCTGGAACTCAGAGGGGACAACGACCATGGAACTCGGAGGGAGGGGACGACGACCCTGGAACTCGAAGGGAGGGAGTGACCCTGGAACTCAGAGAGAGGGAGGGAGGGGATGACCCTGGATCTCAGAGGGAGGGGGAGGATGACCCTGAAGCTCGGGGATAACCCTGGAACTCGGAGGGACAACCCTGGAACTCAGAGGGAGGGGGGACGACCCTGGAATTCAGAGGGAGGGAGGGGACGAACGACCCTGGAACTCAGAGGGAGGGAGGGAGGGGATGAACGACCCTGGAATTCGGAGGGAGGGAGAGGACGACCCTGGGAGGGAGGGGGGACCCTGGAACTGGGAGGAAGGGAGGGGGGCACATGGCACACACTCTCATTCTCACATACACTCTCTCTCTCACAGGCACACTTGCACCCAATCTCACTCTCTCTCTCTGTCACACACACACACTCACACATTCACTCTCTCTCTCACACACACACTCTCTCAAACATACACACTCCGAGGAAAACCTTGCTAGCGCCCATTTCATGTGTCAGAAACGGGCCTTTTTTACTGGTTGTTCCATAAAAGACGTTCATAAAACTGCTTTTTTTTTTTTTTTTTTTTTTTTAATTTTATTGTCACCAATGCGATACATAGGTACATCTACAATGTTTCAGGTAATATCAAAAGCCTTTCCATACAGTAGATGGCCTGAACAGCATCCAATAGTAAACAAAGATTTAACAACTTAGGTTTTGTAATGCCATAAACGTGTCGGCTTTTTTTTTTTTTTTTTTTTTTTTTTTTTTTAAGTACCCCCTATCCATTCATCTCATGCATCCCATTCCCTCCCATTCCTTCTCACACCATTCGCTTCAAAAACACATCCTATTCCCTCCCATCCCATCCCCGCCTCCTTCCCTCTTTACCCTAGCTGCTGTAAACAATCTGTCCACACCTTCGAATATTGCTTGTTTATGGATTTTAGAGATTTGGCATAGATCCGGCTTTCATATTTGCCGACTTCCTGCATCCTGGTCTTCCAGGCTTCAATTGGTACACTCTCAGCGGAGGTCCAAAATTGCAAAATAGTCTTTTTGACTAGCAATAATGTCATATATATGAATCTCCTGTGTGGTTGCGATAGGCCCTGTGTCAACAAAAGATTTTGATCTCCCAGTAGTAATGTTATATAGTCCCACTCTATCTGCTTGTGGGTGACCTGTTGTATTATTTGAAATGCCTCATTCCAGATAGATAGGCTCGAGCACTCCAAAAAAGAGTGGAGAAAAGTACCCTCTCCCCGGCGGCATCTGTTGCATTGTCCGTCCCCCCATAAGCCCATAGCTGCCCCTTTGGCTTTGGTAATATAAGCTCTATGCATTATCTTGTACTGCGCTTCCTGTAAATCTGCTGTCTTGACCATGGCATATAATGTGTTAAAAAGCCGATTAAATGTTTGAATTGTGTATTTCGTACTCAGTTCCCAAACTGCTAACATCCATTTTCATTCTTTGGAGGGGAGCTTTTTCACATATGCAATGCTTTCTGGGAATTCGGATTGTGGAGGATCCTGAGTTGTTGATGATGGACTCAAGCCTTCCATTTTGGTCTGGTTTTGGTACAACCTTCTCAAAGATTCAGTTATCTGTGTTTTTGGATTGTCTTCAGACATGGGTGTAGAAGAGAACCAACAGTGTGCAGTAAATGAAAAGGAAAAGTATTGGAGATGCTCCATTGTGCAACAATGGATAAATCTGTTGCAGTAACAGTAAGATGCTTGAGCAACTGGACACATGATGGAAGGATGTTGCAGATGGTAAAAGACTGATCAGCAGACAAGGCTCTTGTTGCCACATCAAAGGCAGACAAGACACAAATTATGTCATTTAACAGTGCTTCATTTAAATCCAAAAAGCAGCTTCTGCAGTTTTTGTCATTGTATTCAGTTGCCAGTTGTCTAAGGTGTGTTAAGTTTGGAACAGCCTGTTTAAGGTTAACCATGTGTCCACAGCCCCAAGTCATTCTCTAATTTAGACCGTTTCAGGAACATCCAGGGTACAAAAAGTTGCTCTGATTGAGAAGCAGGCTACTAGAGAAATTAAGGCATGACTCTTCCTTAATCCCCTTAGTGGTGGCTATCCCCCTCCCTCTCCACTGAAAGGGGATACCAGGCTTCAGGTATTATAGGCATTCTTAACAAGGCAGGAAGCAAGTAGCTAGTGGTCAGTGCAGTGGACTTAAACAAGGGACTGAGGATCAAAACCCACTTTAACTCTTAATTTTAATTCATTTATTTTATTATTATGAGCTCTCCAGGAACAAAATAAAATACTCACTGTACCGAAATATATAAAGCCACCTGCAAGTCTGAAGGCTATTGAAGTGGTGTACATTCAAGTACAGTAGGTGGACATCTGTGTGGTCATTTTCTATGAATGCTGACATAGAGACGTCCATGTCCCTTGTTACACCCACCCCCATTCGTTCCAGTTTGTAAATGGTTGTTCATGCTGGATGTCTCCAGCACACAGATGGCCATCTCACATATTTTTAAACAGGAAATCTTGACGTATATCCTGTTTGAAAATATATTTATTTGTTGCATTTGTATCTCATATTTTTCTACGTATTTGCAGACTCAATGTGGCTTACAATAATATATCATCATAACAGCGCCAATCAAGAGTAGATAAATAATTGGTTACATAAAGAGCAAGTGAAACATAATGGATATAATCAATTCAATAAATCAAAAGGCAGACAGATTATCAAGTAATTGGTGATGTGTTGGAATTCCTATTATTGATTATTATGGGAAGTCTTGTTATAAAGGAAATGGATATCAATTCAATAAATCTGAAGGCAGACAGATTATCAGGTAATTAGTGATGTGTTGGATTTCCAATTATTGATTATTATGGTAAGTCTTGTTATAAAGAAAAGTCTTTAAAGATTTTCGAAAGTTGATGAGGTCATGAATATTTTTTAGATCCAGTGGTAATGCATTCCACAGTTGCGTGCCAATGTAACAGAAACAGGACACGTGTACTAGTTTATACTTTAGACCTTTGCAGCTGGGGTAGTGAAGTCCCAAGAATGTGCGTGCTGACCTTTTGGTGTTTCTGGGAAATAGATCAATGAGGTCTGACATGTATGCTGGAGCATTTCCATGAATTATTTTATATATTTATTATGATTTTTATATATTTGAGACAGATGTCCTTTTGGGATGTTCTGATGTGGATGTTCCTTCAAAAATGCCCATCCATAGCACTGAAAGCAGAAAAAAAGATCAAAACCAATGTGGTTTGAAAAATAAATTGCCTAAGCAACAAAGGTAAAAAAAAACCTATATATATTTTATTTTAAATTTACTGATTGAAAAATGTCAGCTTTGGAAATATGCACCTCTGATGTCTTTATTCTTTCCAATTATACAAAACAAAACCCTAAAAAAACATGTTTAAAACACACATAGAGAAAAGAATTCCATTGTAATAGGAAAGAAAAACACACAAACCAACAGCACTCAAATTACAATTAAATAAAAACAGTTGAAACCCTAGCCAGGAAAAATCAGCACTGAAATAATCCAAAAGCAACAGAAAAATAATGGGTTTTAAGTAAAGATTTAAATGTCTTAAAAGAAGACTCTGAACGAATAGAGGATGGTAGGTCATTCCAGAGCTTTGGACTGAGAAAATAAAAAGTGGTGTGTCTTGTAGATTCAAGATGAGCTAGTTTGGGTGTTGGAAGAACTAAGCGGTGAGAGTCCAAAGAATGTAAACATCTTGAAGGAGTGTGAAGAATAATCAAAGAAGAAAGAAAAGAAGGAAGACTGATAAGTTTTGTGAACCAGAGAATCTTTAAAAAAGACCAATAAGGAAAGGACAATCATTGAAGATGAAAAACAAAGGAATGCCAGGATCAAAGTGTTTGGCTCTACAAAGAAAATGAGCAGCAGAGATATGGAGTGTTTAAGACTTTTATATTGAAAATTAGGAAGACTAGTGAGAATAGAATTACAATAGTCAAGTTCAGAGATAATAAACGCATGTCTCAGACTGTGTAAAGAGGCTAAATCAAAGTAAGAATGACTAGAACAAAGCCTATCAAGAGAACAAAAACCTGACTTTAAAACAAAAGAAATAAGTTGAATAAAGGACAGTTCCGAATTCAAAATTATACCCAAATAGCGAAAAGATCGGACAGGTTGCATAACTCGATTGAAAAGAAAATGAGGAAGTGTAGGAGTCGGAAAAGAATTTGTGACCCAACAGTCTTAACAGGATTTAAGATAAGTTTGTGAGTAATTAGCCAAGATTGGATTGTGCAAAGACAAGACAGAACATGAATAAGATCAATTTGGTATGGAGATAAAGGGAAATCAGAAGGATGTCATCTGAATAAATATAAAAACTAATCTTAAGCTCTTGAATAAGGAAAGCAAATGGACTAAGAAAAATGTTAAAAGAGAAGAGAAAATGGAACTGAACCCTGAGGGACTCTACAAGAGAATGGCAAAAGTGCAGAGGTCGTAGATGCCATAGAAACTGAGAAACTGCATCCTGAGAGAAAAGAGAATCATGCCAGAGCTGTTTCAGAAATACCAAAATCTGAAAGATGCCGGAAAAATGAGTGATCTACCACATCAAAAGCCACTGAAAGATCTAGTGAAATGAGAAGAGAGATATTATTTCTATCAAAAGAAGAGTGTAAATCACTAACCAGAGGAGTCAGAACTGATTCGGTGTCATGATGATGACGGAATCTGGCCTGGCGAGGATGAAAAACTTAAGATATCCTTAGAGAATGAATAAAGATGAGAATAAACCACTCTTTCAAGCAGTTTGGATAGAAAACATAGGTTTGAAGTGGGACGATAATTCACCGGATCACTAGGATTAAGGTTAGTTTTTTTCAAAATGAGACATACCAAAGCATGCTTACAGAAAAATGGAACTGTACCTGAAGACAGACTGTTAATGATCATATTTGTTTGCCTATCTACTTGCCTGGAGCAAAATAACTCTTTAAAAATTAATGGAATAGCACCAAGTTTGGCACCAGTGGATTTTCAAAAGGAATTTGACAAAGTATCTCATGAAAGACTCCACAAGAAATTGGAGAGTAGTGTCCTACTGTGGATTAAAAACTGGTTAAAGGATAGAAAACAGAGAGTAGGGTTAAATGGTCAGTATTCTCATAGGAGAAGGGTAGATAGTGAGGTTCATCAGGGGTCTGTGCTGGGACCGTTGCTTTTTAAAATACTTATAAATAATCTAGAGATGGGAGTAACTAGTGAGGCAATTAAATTTGCTGATGACACAAAGTTATTCAAAGTTTTTGTCATATCCTCAATCTATCACTTCCCACTACAACTGTTCCTAATACCTTTGAACATGCTGTAATCACACTTCTCCTCAAAAAATCTATACTAAACCCTACCTGCTGTTGCAACTATCATCTCATCTCCCTTTTCTAGCCAAGAAACATGCTATTCACTGCCATTGTTTTGACTTTCTTTCATCTCAATCTATTCTTGTTCCACTAAAATCCAGCTTTCGTCTTCTACATTCTGACCTGTTCCTGGCCAGATCCAAGGGCCTTTTACCCTGTCATCATCCTTCTTTACCTATCTGGTCCATTTGATATTTTTGATCACCACCTATCCCTTGATACACAGTCCTCATTTGGATTTCATGTCTATATTCTGTCTTGGTTTTCTTATCTCTCCCATTACACTTTTGGTATATGCTTTGTGGATCCTCCTCCACTGCTATCCCACTATCAACTGATGTATATCAGAGCACTGTCTTAGGACTTCTTCTCTTCTCTATCTATACTTATTGGTGCTCTGATCTCCTCCCTTGGCTTTCAGTGCCAGTTTTATACTGATGACTCTCAGATCTACCTCTGTACAATAAAAATTTCACCAGGCATCCAGACTCACATCTCAGCCTGCCTGTCCGACATTGCTGTTTGGATGTCCCGTGCCATCTGAAATTTAACATGGCCAAGACAGAGTTTCTTATCTTTTCCCCTAAACTCACCTCTCCTCTTCCCTCTTTGTCTATTTCTGTGAACACTCATCCTCCTAATCCCCTGAGTTTGTAACCTTGGGGTTATGTTTGATTTCTCTCTATTTTTCTGTATGCAAAAGAAAGGAAAGCACAAGTATTCTCAAATACATTTTTAAAATCACCCAGCCTTGAAGTGCTTTAAGCCTGCCTGCATTTATTGCTGGATAGTGGGGGTGAAGGGAAGGAAGATAAAAGTTAGGAATGGGGAAGATCACGGGCTGGCCAGCTGACCACACTGTAATGTGAATATATTTTGGTCTGGTGTATGAAGGGACATGCACTGGACTGCTTGTCCAAGATATCATGCGTTTTAAGTTAAAGGATGGAAAGGAAAGAGGATAATGTAAAAAATGTTTAAAACTGAATTTTGCCATTGTATCTATTGCTAAAAATTTGTATTTTACATACCTCATATTATGCAATTGGATATATACCAATAATAAACATTCCGATATTAGCTGGATACCTTCTTGCACATTTGAGTTAAAGATTCTTTTTTGTCATCTTCAAAGAAATCCTGGGATGATGATGTCATAGGAACCTTCAGTTTCCCAGGCAACAAGAGTACACAGAATGTGCTATCACAGCTCACAAACCACAAGTCTTACCTATATCAATAGAAAACATGTCTTCCGTCCCTTGTGATCAGAATCCAGTCTGTTTTGCTTCTCTGGAGCATAATCAAGGTACAGAACTAATGAGAGAGTTGATAATCAGTCTAGCAGTAAAGTACAAAAGGTGGTAGGCTTTTATAAGTAAAAATCATAGGAGCCGACTCTATGAGTGCTGTGGGTGCTTGATCACCCCCAATATTGAGACAATTCCTTGTATGTGTCCAGGAAGGGGTTATTTCCACTAGACTTAGCACCCCCAATAATTTTAAAAAGTTGGCTCCTATGGTAAAAATAATAGAAATTTTTTTTATTCATAGAAAACCAAGAGCAATACTAGATTAATTATTGGAAAGTAGACGGCCAGTCAGATTACTGGTTTGCTTACAGGCCACCTAGGAGGTCTTTTACTAAAGATTAGCACATAGGTATAAAATGGCTCCTGTGGCAGATAATATATGCTAATCTTTAGTAAAAGACTCCTTTGCTTTATATTCAGTGTACAACAACAACTTGTGTGTCAAGTTTTTCAAAAGAAATGTTTGGGCATTCCTGTTGTAAAATGAAAAATGATGTCTTACCTAATAATTTTCTTTCCCTTAGTCGCAGCATATGAATCCAGAGATTTGTGGGTTGTGACCATCTACTAGCAGGTAGAGACAGTGCAATTCAGCGCTCTCTGTTATATAGGATAGAATGCTCTTTGGTCAAGCAGTATTTCTCGTAACAAAGCAGGAGGAAATAGAGTTAACATTTCTTCTTCCCACAGGGAAAAGTGATAAACCAAGAACGGCAAACATGTACACTGGTAACATCCTGCTATCTAAAATGTAAACATGCAGCAATCCAGAACAACTGAGATAACTAATTGATAGAAACCGCAGAAAAATTACAGAATAGGGGACTCTAGATTCATCTGCTGTGACTAAAGGAAAGAAAATGATCAAGTAAGACAAATTTTCATTCCTTAGCGTCAGCAGCAGATGAATCCAGAGACTTGTGGGATGTAGCAAAGCAGTCCTTAAGTAGGTTGGGAACCTGAAACTCCTGCAGAAAAACTTGACACACTGAAAGGAGGCCCCTGAGCGAATTTAGACATCCAAACGGTAGGGTCTGGAGAAGGCAGCAAGGAAGACCAAGCCGCCGTCCTACAGGAGTCTTTTAAGGAAAACAAAGGGCTCCGCCCAGGAAGATGCACCAGTCCAAGTAGAAGGCTCCCAGCATCTGACCAGAAATAGGATAGCCACAAGTACTGACTTGGATGCGATAGCCTCATAGGCCCAGCAAGGCTGTGTGGCATTGGAGGACATAGCACCCAAGCAAAGACCAAAGCAGAGCCGGAGCCAATTAGCAGACCAATAGCTCTTATTGGGCACTCCCAAAAGGAGTAGAAGTACAGACAATGTCAAATCAGCAAAAAAAGACGAAGTCCGAAAGCCCCCTAGAAGAAAGGGAAGGGTTGAGCCTCCAAACCCCCAGGCAGAAGAAACTCGGAGGAACCCGACCGGACTGAACATGGAGCTCGGAGAACACAAGGCCACCATGGACAACATTTGGTATCAGAAAAAACAACAGAACATGAAGACGACCTCAGAATGATGTATCTTCAATGCACCCAGAAATATCCCTGACTGTACAAGGCTCACTACACAACAGCTTACCCTTAACAGGAGCCGAAACAGTTGCTGCTAGAAGCTGAAGCTGCCACAGAGTGGCGCCAGCACAGTTACCAACGGACTGTATTTGCCCAAGAAAGATGCCAGGTAAAAGCCCAACTGTTGGCTCACAAGGAATCCGCCATACAAGACAGCCCAGCTCAACCTCCTGCAACATAGGAGGTGGTAGGCTGTCGGACGTCTGACTGAACCTGAAACCGATGCCTCCAGTTAAGGAACGCCCTAGCGACAGAAGAGCTGCAATGAGAGAATCGCTGTTGAACTGATAGAGGAAGGCACTGTAGCACCCCCCAGCTGAAACAGAGATCAGCTTGGAGGATCCTGGAGGGATGGAGCCCAACCACAGAGAAGGGGCCATTAAAGGAGTCTGACATAGAACTTGGCTCTTGGAAGAATGTCCAAGACAGAGGTCATGTCACCCAGAAAGCACAAATATCCCCAGGCCCCAGTAGGGAAAGTAGAAACTGACAGGGAGCGATGCTGGATTATGTGCTCACAAATGGGAATAGTGTGTCAAATGTCCGAGTGGGTGCCCACCTGGGCAGCAGTGACCATCAAACAGTTTGGTTTGATATAACAGCTGAAGTTGGGGGCAGCCACTCAAAACTCAAAGTCATGGATTTCAAGCACGCTGACTTTAGTAAAATGTTAGTATACCTGAGGAAGAAGCTGATGGGCTGGGGGAACATACGAGAAGTGGAAGGGCAGTGGTCCAGGCTGAAAGAAGCTATAAATATGGCTACAAACCTTTATGTAAGGAGAGTAAATAAAAGCAAGAGAAAAAGGAAACAGATACGGTTCTCCAAGCAAGTGGCTGAGAAAATAAAGGCTAAAGAGTTGGCGTTCATGAAATACAGAAAAACTAGACTAAAGAAGAGGAACACGGAGAGGAATACCAGATGAAACTGAAATAAGCCAAGAGAGATAAGTCTGGCAAAAGCACAAGTGGAAGAACAAATGGCTAGAAATGTAAAGAGGGGTGACAAAAATTTCTTCAGTTATATTAGTGAAATGAGGAAGACTAAAAATGGAATTGTGAGACTGAAAGATGCTGTGAACCGCTATGTGGATAATGATGACAGAAAAGCAAATTTGCTAAACAAATACTTTTGTTCTGTTTTCACTGAAGAAAATCCTGGAGAAGGACCACGATTGATTGGCAAAAGTACATATGAGAATGGAGCGGATAAAGCACCGTTCACGAAAGCGAGTGTGTATGAACAACTTGAAAATCTAAAGGTGGACAAAGCCATGGGACCGGACAGGATCCACCCCAGGATACTGAGGAAGCTCAGAGAGGTTCTGGTGGGTCCTCTTAAAGATTTGTTTAATAATCTTTGGAGACGGGAGAGGTTCTGTGGGATTGGAGAACAGCGGATGTGGTCCCTCTTCACAAAAGTGGTGATAGGGAAGAAGCTGGAAACTACAGGTTGGTAAGCCTCACTTCGGTTATTGGAAAAGTAATGGAAGCGATGCTGAAGGAAAGGATAGTGAATTTCCTGGAAGACAATAAGTTGCAAGATCCAAGACAATATGGTTTTATCAAAGGTAAATCATGCCAAACGAATCTCATTGAATTCTTTGACTGGGTGACTGGAGAATTGAATCAGGAACGTGCTACAGATGTAATCTACTTAGATTTCAGCAAAGCTTTTGAAACGGTTACCCACAGGGCTCTTAAATAAACTTGATAGGCTGAAGATAGGACCCAACGTGGTGAACTAGATTAGGAACTGGTTGATGGACAGACGCCAGAGGGTGGTGGTAAATGGAATTCACTTGGATGAGGGAAAGGTGAGTAGTGGAGTGCCTCAGGGATTGGTGCTGGGGCTTATTCTGTTCAATATATTTGTGAGTGACATTGCCAAAGGGTTAGAAGTTAAAGTTTGCCTTTTTGCGGATGACACCAAGATTTGTAACAGAGTGGACACCCCGGAGGGAGTGGAAAATGTGAAAAAAGATCTGCAGAAGCTAGAAGAATGGTCTGATGTTTGGCAATTAAAATTCAATGCAAAGAAATGCAAAGTGATGCACTTAGGGAGTAGTAATCCATGGAAGACGTATGTGTTAGGCGGTGAGAGTGATATGTACAGACGGGGAGCGGGATCTTAGGGTATCTGAGGATCTGAAGGCGACGAAACAGTGTGACAAGGCAGTGGCCATAGCCAGAAGGTTGCTAGGCCGTATAGACAGAGGTGTGACCAGCAGAAGGAAGGAGGTGTTGATGCCCCTGTACAAGTCGTTGGTGAGGCCCCACTTGGAGTATTGTGTTCAGTTTTGGAGGCCGTATCTTGCTAAGGATGTAAAAAGAATTGAAGCGGTGCAAAGAAAAGCTACAAAAATGGTATGAGATTTGCGTTACAAAACGTATGAGGAGAGACTTGTTGACCTGAACATGTATACCCTGGAGGAAAGGAGAAACAGGGGTGATATGATACAGACGTTCAAATATTTGAAAGGTATTAATTCGCAAATGAACCTGTTCCAGAGACGGGAAGGCGGTAGAACTAAAGGACGTGAAATAAGGTTGAAGGGGGGCAGACTCAAGAAAAATGTCAGGAAGTATTTTTTCATGGAGAGAGTGGTGGATACTTGGAATGCCCTCCCGCGGGAGGTGGTGGAGAAGAAAACGGTAACGGAATTCAAAAATTAATGGGATAAACATAAAGGAATCCTATTCAGAAGGAATGGATCCTCAGAAGCTTTGCGGAGATTGGGTGGCAGCACCGGTGGTTAGGAGGCGGGGCTAGTACTGGGCAGACTTCTACAGTCTGTGCCCTGAAAATGGTAGATATAAATCAAGGTCAGGTATACAGATAAAGTAGCGCATATGAGTTTATCTTGTTGGGCAGTCTGGATGGACCGTACAGGTCTTTTTCTACCGTCACCTACTATGTTACTATGTTACATATGTGAATCTGTGTGAAGTAGCACCAGGAAGAAACGCCATCCTGAAGTCTATGGGAAAGATCACTCCCAGATACTCTAAGAATCATGTTGGAAACGACTGATTCCTGGTGACAAGAGATCAAACCACAGAACAGAAAAACATCAGTTATAACGGAGGAAACTTGCATTGCAGATTCCTGATTGGAAGAATTGTCAATTAGTCAGTCAGTTGGTAAGGCAGAAGCTGCAATTCACGCTTGTGAAGGAAAGTGGACATTACTACCCTGACTTTGCAAAATGACTGCTGCAAATCAGAAAAGCAGAATGCCAGGGCAAAACTGACAACATAAAGCAAGGATTGCCAAGCGCAGAAATGTCTGTGGGAATGTCAAAAGAGGGGATAGGAAACATGCCTCCTTGAGAACCAGAAGATAGACACACCACTTACTGGACTGAACTAGTATAGACTTATGTGCCCACTGTGAAACGCGGACTCGTTTCAGTCCAAACAAGGAAGGATCCCTGTTCCTGAAACTACAAAGTAAATGGAATGAGTCCCAGCCCCCCCCCCCCCCACACACACACACACAACCAGGCACAGTCTTTACTGTGCCCAAATGAAAACATATGTGCAAGGTGGCTGCAACCCCTTGAAATTTAGAAATGTAGGCTGAAGCCTGCAATACGATGCCAAGGAAAATATGCAGAGGATTGTGAGAACTCCATTGTAACCCTGCTATAGCACACTCAGGACCATAGGTCAGATGCAATTTCGATCCACTCTTCATGGAACCTGAATAGGCTATCATACATTATGAAACCAGAGGAGTGAACCGAGACCCCGTCACAGGAGCACGCAAAAGGCATGAGTAAACCTGAATGGGACGCCCAGTACTGGTCGTATGTTGAAGTGGGAGCCTAGAGAGGTGTACATTGCCTGGATTGCAGCCCATGGCCATTGGAAACTTAAGATGAGACTGAGAGGAATCTTGAAGCTTGTCCTGTCAGTCATAAATCAAAAAGCTCTAGAGGTTCTCCAAAGTAAAGCTCACCTCTAAAGGTAGCAAGCCAAATGTGACTAGAAGACACAACAGCTGTTCAACGTCTAAGCCAGATCTGTAAGTCAACCTAAAAACCTTTGATTTGAACCTGTTGCTTTGTTTTATGCACAAATTCTCTGTAACGATCCTTGAAGCTATCTCTCGTTGCAATATTTGTATTTTGAATAAACCCTTTGGAAGCTAAAAATATAGTCTCTTTGTGTTCTGAGCATATGGTATCTTTTAAAGTTATACTGATAGTGCATGGACACTCTTAAAACTTAGTGCCATGCTCTGAGCACATACTTTTAAATCTTGCAGTACATGCTAGTGAAATTACAGAAATATAGCATTTAATTCTTTTGTATTCTTGCAATTGTAAATCATTCTTACCTTATAGGTAAGTGGTGGAGAAATATTAGCGAGTGCTCTTAAAATATTCCCTGCTCTTTGTTCTTAAATATCATATTAGGACTGTGTCAATTTTGTAACATTTTTAATGGATATTAAGAACATTTAAATTATTTCATGTAACAGTAGTAGATGTTGCAAAAATGTAAGAAAAACCGTAAAACTCACTCAGTCTTTTGGTTTAGAAGAGTAGTTGGTTCTTAGGTTGTTTTTTTTGTTTTTTTTATATTATTGATGTGTTTAATTTTATGAATAGCACTGTGAACTGCTAAGGGGCCCTGGTCTGATTGCTGGTAAAGAAAAATAGGAAAATATATATATTTTTAAATTTGGTGGGTGGCTATATAGGAAAAAGCGATGACAAAGGCCAGAAAGATATGTGTATGCAGCAAGAAAAAGGAGGCAACAGTGTCTCTGTATAAGTCTCTTGTGAGACCTCATTTAGGGCCTCTTTTACCAAACCATGCTAGCAATTCCCACAGAGCAATTCTGACAAAGCCCATTCAAAGTGAATGGGCATTGTCAGCATTGCTGCACCGGGAATTTTTAGTGCGGTTTGATAGAAGAGGCCTTTAAAAGTGCTGTGAACAATTGTGGAGATGGCACCTTCAAAAAGACTAACAGGACAGAGTTTGTCCAGAAGGCAGCTACTAAAGAAAGGTGGGACAGGGGAGATATTATAGAGTTATTTACCTCCGTGGCATAAACGCACAGGAGGCAAGTTTCTTTCAATACAAAGGAAACTCTGGAATGAAGAGGAATGGGATGAAGATGAAGTGAAGATACTTACCTGTAGCAGGTATTCTCCAAGGACAGCAGGCTTCATATTCTTACAAGTGGGCGAAGCCAATCCACGTCACCCGGTCCAGCTTTTGCCATAGTAAAAAAGAAAGAGCTTTGTGGAGTGTGAGCCGCACTCCACAGTGCATGCGTGAGTGTCTTCCCACCTGTTGCATGAACGCAGTCATTCTCGGTTTAATACTAAAACAAAAAAATGAAGTAAAAATAACCAAGGAGACAACTCCAAGGGGAGGTGAACGGGATTGTGAGAATATGAAGCCTGCTGTCCTCGGAGAATACCTGCTACAGGTAAGTATCTTCGCTTTCTTTGAGGACAAGCAAGCTTCAAACTTCTCACGTGGGGAATCCCTAACATCCAGGCTCACCCAAAACAACAAATATTGGTCAATTAGGCCTCGCAATGGCGAGGACATAACACAGATTAACCTGAAACTATATACAATATGAATGAGGGTGCAGCATGGAACGGACTAAAACATGCCTAGGAGAGTGGAGTTGGATTCTAGACCCCAAGCAGATTCTGCAACACTGACTGCCCAAACCAACTGTTGCATCAGGTATCCTGCTCAAGGCAATAGCCTGATGTGAATGTGGACTGGGGTGACCAGGTGCACCCCCTAAAGGTGGAACTGCTCAGCTGCATACCCCATAGCTCAACTAAACCAGGAGACCCAGAATAGAAGCTGCAACCAGATGAGACCAGGAGCTCATGGAGAGACCATCCATCCATCCACATGGACTGAAGACCACGTCTCAGCCTTGCAAATTTCTTCAATGGAGGTTGACCTCAAATGGGCTACCGATACAGCCATGGCTCTGACATTATGAGCCGTGACATGACCCTCCAAGGGCATCCCAGCCTGGGCATAAGTGAGGGAAATGCAATCTGCCAGCCAAATTGAAATGGTATGTTTCCCCGATGGTGACCCCGATCCCGTTGGGATCAAAAGAAACAAAAAGCTAGGCGGACTATATGTGGGGCTTTGTCTGCTCTATGTAATAGGCCAATACTCTCTTGCAATCCAAGGTGTGCAAACTGCTTTCACCGGGATGGGCATGACGTTGGGGAAAGAATGTTGGCAAGATAATTGACTGATTCAGATGGAACTCTGACACCAACTTAGGCAGGAACTTAGGGTGCGTGTGGAGGCCTACTCTGCTGTGATGAAACTTTGTATAAGATGCATTCACTTCTAAGGCCTGAAGCTCACTAACCCTACGAGCTGAAGTAACAGACACCAAGAAAACGACCTTCAAGGTCAAGTACTATAGATGGCAGGAATTCAGTGGCTCAAAAGGAGCTTTCATCAGCTGGGTGAGAACGACATTGAGATCCCATGACACTGGTGGAGGTTTTATAGGGGGCTTTGATAAAAGCAAACCTCTTATGAAGTGAACAACTAAAGGCTGTCCAGAGATAGGCTTACCTTCTACATGTTGATGATAAGCACTAATTGCACTAAGGTGAACCCTTACGGAGTTGGTCTTGAGACCAGACTCTGATAAGTGTAGAAGGGATTCATGCAGGGTCTCTGTAGGACAAGTAAGGGGATCTAAGGCCTTGCTCGCACACCAGATGGCTGTTATGTTCCTCACCTGGTTCCAGGCCTGCACAGCCGATTCGCCAGCGAGGTGCGGTCCGGCTGAGATAGCCGGCTATTTTGGATGTGGTTTCTCCAGGATGGGTCTGTTTCTGTTTCTGGCAGCCGTCATCTTGGTTGGATCAAGGACAGCAGCCATCTTGGCTAGCTTAGGAGGGGGCAGCCATCTTGGAGTAACGAGGTCAGGAAGGAAGCCCATATTTGGATGTAGGCACCTGTGCTGATGGGGGCAGCCATCTTGAATCAGCTGCACATGCTTGAGCCTAATTCCTCCACTACTTAAGGCCCCTGCCTTCAGTCCTTCATTGCTTTGGCCTCAATTGTCTCAGAGGTCCACGCTGGAGTTCAGGTCACCGGCTTTCCTCAGTTCCTGTTTTCCTGTGTACCAGACCTCGGCTTGTTTTCCTGACCACGATTGTTTGCTGCCTGCCTAGACCTTGGACTGGTTTGACTATTCTTTGCCCTACGGATTACTTGGCTATTGGACTGTGTCTGCTTGCCTGTCAGCCTGGTCAGCGGCTGTGCAACCCCGCCGGTTCCAGAAGTCCTGGTGGCCACCTGCAGCTGGGAGCTCAACTCTTGGTGAACAGTGGTCGCTTCCCAGGTGACGCTAGGGGTTGTCTGGCTGCCTGACCAAGTGCGGCGTCACTCCATCTCTGCCGTGCTCAGTCGGGGCACAGGGGCTCACTACTACCGGGTCATAACAGTAGGCCGAAGCCATGAGCTCGCCAGACGGTTCCGAGCTTCCTAAGCTGGCTCAAGTGGTACAGGAGCAGCAAGCACAAATAGCACGATTGTCCTGTGTGCTGCAGAACATCTGCAATCAACTTCCAGCAGCCCAGCAGCAGGCTGCTACGGGTCCGCCATGATCTAGAGCGGAGGCTTCCACCGCACGTCTGCGTCTCCCAGAGCCACCGCGTTTTGATGGGACCCCGGCAGCCTGCAGGGGGTTCCTTAATCAATGTCAGATCTTGTTTGAATTACAGCCGGAGGCTTTTCCATCTGACAGAATTAAAGTAACTTACATTATTTCCCTGCTGTCCAGGGCCGCATTGGCTTGGGCGTCTCCGTTTGGGAACAGCGGAGTCTGATACTGATTAACCTGGAGGAGTTCTTACGACAGTTCAGGATGGTGTTCGACGTACCTTGCCGACCATCTTCTGCCTCGGGAGAACTGCTGCGGATTCAGCAGGGCTCCGGGTCGGTCGGGGCGTATGCCATCTGGTTTCGCACGCTGGCCGAGGAGCTCCGGTGGAACCAGGAGGCATTGACGGCCATCTTCTGGCAAGGACTGGACGGGCGAATCAAGGATGAGCTGGCTAGCCGAGAGATTCCGGCCACTTTGGACGGCCTTATTGTTCTCTGCACAAGGATTGACATCCGGTACCAGGAGTGAGCCCTGGAAAGGGGCATGTTGCGGTCAGGGCAGAGATCCAGAGGTCCGTCTCATCATTCAGAAGTGCCTGGGTCCCGTGAGGAGGGTTCGGAAGGAACCAAGGAGGAACCCATGATAATGCCCGGCCATCGTCTGTCCAAGAAGGAGAGGGTCCACTGTCTCCAGAATCGGCTACGTCTGTATTGTGGGCAGGACGGCCATTTCACATGTACCTGTCCAAACAATTCTGGGAAGTCGGGAAACGCTGTGGCCCGAGCCCTATGAAGGGGGTGGCTCTGAGCCGGTTGTCTGCCCTTCCCGACCAGTTGCTCTCCGTTCCTGTACTACTTCAAGGTGGAGGCGGCCAGGTTCATGCTCAGGCCTTACTAGACTCCGGGGCCGGAGGGAATTTTATCGATGCTGAGTTCCTGTCCCAGCTGGGTGGCTCCACGGTACCCTGCCAACCGGAGCTCCGACTGACCTCCATCCAGGGGGAGAGTCTTCCCCTGACCATCACCCGGATCACTGTGCCTCTGCGTTTGCAGGTAGGGGCACTACATCAGGAAGATATTCAGTTCCTGGTCCTCACCCAAGCCATTCATCCGGTGATTCTTGGACTGCCTTGGCTCCGTCTACACGCTCCAGTGATCGACTGGTCCACCGGTGAGATTGGGCAATGGGGCGCCCGGTGTGTCAAGCAATGCCTACAGCAAGTCAAGCCTCCCCTGTCGCTCTGCTCGGCTCAGCTTCAGACCCCCGCTGAAGGAGCTGCCCGGGCTGCCTAGGGACTATCAGAACTTTTGCGATGTATTCAGTGCCCGGGTGGCTGACACGCTGCCTCCGCATCGGTCATTCGACTGTGCCATAGACCTCCTGCCAGGAACCGATCCTCCCCGGGGGCGTCTTTTCGCCCTATCCCGTGAGGAGTCCCATGCTATGAGGGAGTATATCCGAGAGAATCTCCTTAAGGGGTTTATCAGAGCTTCTACGTCACCAGCAGGAGCCAGGTTCTTCTTTGTATCAAAAAAGGATGGGTCTCTCCGTCCCTGCATGGACTACCGGGGGTTGAACAAGATCACGGTGAAGAACCGGTACCCGCTTCCACTTATCCCGGAGTTGTTTGACCGTCTGCAGGGGGCCAAGATTTTCACCAAGCTGGATTTGCGCAGAGCCTACAACCTGGTGTGGATCCGGGATGGAGATGAATGGAAGACAGCTTTCAACACACATGAGGGGCACTTTGAATACCGGGTAATGCCGTTTGGCCTCTGCAATGCCCCTGCGGTGTTTCAGAATTTTGTCAACTTCATTTTCCAGGATCTGCTCTACACTTCGGTGATTGTGTACCTAGACGACATTCTGATCTTCTCTTCCTCGCTGCCCCAGCATGTTTCCCACGTCCGCACGGTACTTCAGCGCCTCCAGGAACATCGGCTATATGCCAAATTGGAAAACTGCTCGTTCCACCAACAGAGTCTGCCTTTCCTGGGGTATATTGTCTCTTCCACCGGATTGCAAATGGACCCCGGGAAAGTGACTGATATTCATGACTGGCCGGCTCCCCAGGGTCTGCGGAAGTTCCTAGGGTTCGCCAACTACTACCGGCAGTTTATCCAGGACTACTCCCTCATCATGGCTCCACTAACAGCCCTCACGAGGAAGGGCGCTGATGTCAAGAACTGGACGCCGGAGGCGGTTGCTGCATTACCACCCTGAAGAAGGCGTTCCTTTCCGCACCAGTCCTCCGCAGTCCGGATCCTACCCAGCTTTTCGTGGTGGAGGTGGACGCCTCAGCCCTGGGAGTAGGGGCTGTGCTCTCTCAGACGTCTGCTGCCGGGAAAAAGCACCCCTGTTTTTTCTTCTCCCGCAAGTTCACCCCCGCGGAACGGAACTATATGGTGGGGGATCGGGAGCTTCTGGCACTCAAGTTAGCTTTTGAAGAATGGCGTTACTTGCTGGAGGGGGCAGCGCATCCGGTGACGGTGATCACCGACCACAAGAACCTGCTATACCTCCAAAATGCCACCAGACTGAATCCTCGCCAGGCTCGGTGGTCTCTGTTTTTTGCTAGATTCGACTTCCGCCTGATTTTCAGGCCGGGAGAGAAGAACGTCCAGGCAGATGCCCTGTCCCGCAGCTTCTAGGCTCCCGGGGACCAGGAGGAGCCCTACCCCATGCTGAACCCGGCCAGTATTCCCTCCATACCTGGAGCTGGTGCCGCTTGCCAGAAGGCAGTACCAGTGAGTCTCCGTAGGAACGTGCTACGCTGGGGGCACGATTCCGAATTCGCCGGACACTTCGGGTTCCACAAGACCCTCCATCTGATCGCCCGGTCGTACTGGTGGCCTCGGATGGTGCAGGATGTGCTGCAGTATGTGTCCACCTGTTCGGTGTGAGCCCGAACTAAGAGTTCCCGTCAGCGGCAGTGGGGCTAGATGCAGCCCATGCCGGTACCACAAGGTCCCTGGGAGGACCTGTCCATGGATTTTATCACTGATCTACCAGCCTCCCAGGGCAACTCTGTCATTTGGGTAGTGATAGACCAGTTCTCCAAGATGGCTCACTTTGTTCCTATGAGGGCCTTACCCACTGCTGCCAGCCTTGCCGCCAGCTTCATAACCCACATCGTCAGGCTCTATGGATTACCCCAAAGGATCATTAGTGACCACGGCTCACAGTTCACCTCCCGCTTTTGGCAAGCGTTGTGTTCAGCCTTTGGGGTAACCACTCTTTTCTCATCAGCGTACCACCCTCAGACTAATGGAATGGTGGAGCGGGTCAACCAGACGGTGAAGGCGTTCCTCCGGGCCTACTCCAATCAGTGCCAGGATGACTGGTCCACTCTACTACCCTGGGCTGAGTTTGCCTATAACAGCAGCCTGCATTCAGCCTCCCGGACTACACCGTTCAGCACCATCTGTGGATGCCATCCACGTCTACCTCCACCTATTTCCCCCGTGGAGGTCCCACCGCAGGTACAGCCCACGGTCCGTTTGCTTCAGGAGGCCTGGAAGAAGGTGCAGGAGAGTTGCGCCAGGCAGCGGTCAAGGCCAAGGAGACTTACGATCGCAGGAGACAAGCGGCGCCCACGATTCATTGGCCCTTTTGTGGTACACTTCAGGATAGGAGCAGTCACTTACCAGTTGCACCTACCCAGTCAACTCCGGGTGCATAATGCCTTCCATGTGTCTCTCTTGAAGCCTTTCCGCAGGTCCAAGTGGCATCCTGAACCCAAGAAGGTGGTTGTGCCTGAGAGTGATCCAGATCCCGAGTACAAGGTGGACCGCATCCTGGACTCAAAGCTGCGTGGAGGAAGGCTGTTCTACCTGCTGTCCTGGAAACACTTTGGACCAGAAGACAACTCCTGGGAGCCAGCAACCAACGTCCATGCTCCAGACCTGGTCTGTGAGTTCCATTCTCTCCATCCTACTCGCCTCGGGCCGGGGAGAAGGGGGAGGCGTCAGGGGGGGATACTGTTACGTTCCTCACCTGGTTCCAGGCCTGCGCGGCCGATTCGCCGGTGAGGTGCGGTCCGGCAGAGATAGCCGGCTATTTTGGATGTGGTTTCTCCAGTATGGGTCTGTTTCTGTTTCCTGTTTCTGGCAGCCGTCATCTTGGTTGGATCAAGGACAGCAGCCATCTTGGCTAGCTCAGGAGGGGGCAGCCATCTTGGAGTAACGAGGTCAGGAAGGAAGCCAATATTTGGACGTTGGCACCTCTGCTGATGGGGGCAGCCATCTTGAATCAGCTGCACATGCTTGAGCCTAATTCCTCCACTACTTAAGGCCCTGCCTTCAGTCCTTCATTGCTTCGGCCTCAATTGTCTCAGAGGTCCACGCTGGAGTTCTGTTCACTGGCTTTCCTCAGTTCCTGTTTTCCTGTGTACTAGACCTCGGCTTGTTTTCCTGACCACGATTGTTTGCTGCCTGCCTAGACCTTGGACTGGTTTGACTATTCTTTGCCCTACGGATTACTTGGCTATTGGACTGTGTCTGCTTGCCTGTCAGCCTGGTCAGCAGCTGTGCAACCCCGCCGGTTCCAGAAGTCCTGGTGGCCACCTGCAGCTGGGAGCTCAACTCTCGGTGAATGGTGGTCGCTTCCCAGGTGAAGCTAGGGGTTGTCTGGCTGCCTGACCGAGTGCGGCGTCACTCCATCTCTGCCGTGCTCAGTCGGGGCACAGGGGCTCACACTACTACCGGGTCATAACAATGGCAAACTTCCGCCATTTAAGTGTCGCACCTCTTAGTGGAATCTTTCATGGAAGCCAGCAAGACTGGAGAGACACTCTCCAAAAGACCCAAAGAAGCAAATTCTAGGCTCTCAACATCCAAACTGTGAATGCCAGAGACTGGAGGCTGTGATGTAGAAGCGACCCCTCGTTCTGTGTAATTAGGGTAGGAAAACACTCTCATCTCCACGGTTCTTCAGAGGATAATTCCAGGAGAAGGGAGAACCATATCTGCCGTGGCTAGTATGGCGCGATCAGAATCATGGTTCTGCAGTCTTGCTTGAGTTTCAATAAAGGTTTTCCCACAAGAGGTATTGGAGGATACGCATACAGGGTATTGTTTGCGCCCGCCAGATAAGTGGCTCAAAGCAACATGCTGTGCTGTCGAACCCAATGCCACATCTGGATGGCCTCCTGACACAGAGGGCGTGATCTGGTGCCCGCCTGCCTATTGGTGCAATACACTGCAACCTGATTGTCTGTTAGAATGAGAACAATTTGATGAGATAGCCGATCCCTAAAAGCCTTTAGAGCGTTCATAACCCGAAGCTCCAGGAGGTTGATCTGAAGATTCATTTCCTGGGAAGACCAAACTCCTAGAGTGTGAAGCTCATCTACATGAGCTCCCTATCCTAGGAGAGATGCATCCATCATCAGCAGCACTTTTTGTGGCTGAGGAATTTGGAATGGAAGTTCCAGAGTCAAATTGGATTGAATTGTTCTCCACTGCAGAGAGCGTACAAGCTCTGGGGACACTTGAATTACATCTTCTAGACTCCCTGTGGCTTGATACCACTGAGAAGCCAGAGTCCATTAAGCTGATCTCATATGAAGATGTGTCATGGGTGTAACGTACACTGTGGAAGCCATGTGGCTCAGTAACGTCAACATTGGCAGAGCTGATCTGCTGAGAGACACAAACCTTGGATGCCAGCGAGACCAGATTGCCACTCTCATCTCCGGGAGGTAGGCTTAAACCCTCTGCGTGTCGAGCAGGGCTCCTATGAACTCCAGTCGCTGGCAAAGGTGGGATTTGGGGTAGTTTAAAATGAACCTTAGTAGCTCTAGCACCCGAATAGTCATCCGCATGGACTCCCAAACACCAGCCTATCGTTGAGATATGGGAACATATGGACTCCCAATGTACGTAGCGACGCTGCAACTACCGCTAGACACTCGGAGACCCTGGGAGCTGATGCGAGGCAAAAAGGCAACACGCGATACTGAAAGAGATGTGTTCCCAGCTGAAATCGAAGATACTTTCGGTGGGCTGGAAGTATTGGGATGTGAGTATATGCATCCTTTAAGTCCAGATAGCATAGCCAATCATGTTCCTGAATCATGGGGAGAAGGGTGCCTAAGGAAACCATCCTGAACTTTTCTTGGACTAGAAACTTGTTCTGGGCCCTTTAGGTGTAGGACGGGACTCATCCCCCCCCCCCCCCCCCCACATCCACTGTCTTCTTCTGCACAAGGAAGTACCTGGAACAGAATCCCTGCCCTTCTTCCCCTGCTGAAACGGGTTCAACCGCATGGGCCTTTAGAAGGGCGGAACGTTCCTCTGCAAGTATCTGCCTGTGCTGAGAGCTGAATGAATTAGCTCTCGGTGGGCAATTTGGAGGTTTGAGATGCCAATTGAGGGCATATCCGAGACAGACTATTTGAAGAACCCACCGGTCGGAGGTTATAAGAGGCCACCTTTGTGAAAACATTTTAGCCTCCCCCCAACCAGCAAGTCATCCGGTATGGACCCTTTTTCTGTGGCTATGCTCTGCTGGACCCAGTCAAAAGGTTGTCCCTAGCTTTGACTGGAGAGTAGCAGGAGACTTAGGCACATGCTGTTGACGTGAACGAGCATGCTGATGAGCCGAAGGATTGTATCTACACCTAGAATAGTAGTAGGGACCACTCCTTGGCTTGCCAAAAATCCTCATAGCTGAGGAGGTAGATGCAGAAGGTGCCCGGTGGGAGAGAGAAGAGATTTTATCAATATGCTTCTTGATTTGGTCAGCGACCGCCTCAACTTCTCTCCAAAAAGGTTATCCCCCGGCAAGCGACACCCTCCAACCTCTGCTGAACAGAATGTTCCAAGTCAGAAACACACAGCCATGAGAGTCTGTGCATTACTATACCTTGAACAGAGATCCTGGATGCCACATCAAAAGTGTTGTAAGTGCCCCTGGCCAAGAAATTTCAACACACCTTCTGCTGCTTGACCAACTGGCAAAATGGCTCAGCCTGCTCTGGAGGGAGTGCATCCACCAAGTCCAACAGCTGTTGCACCGAGTTTTGCAAGCAGATGCTCGTGAAGAGCTGGTAGGATTATGAGAGATGAGCATTGACACCTGGTACATTTTCCTCCCAAAAGAATCCAGGGTTCTAGCTTTTCTGCCTGGGGGGTGTAGAGGCATAGTCCCTAGTATACCTAGTTCTCTTGAGAGCAGACTCCACCACCATGGAATTGTGAGGTAACTGAGACATAACAAAACCAGGTTCACTGTGGATCCGATACTGGGTGTCAATCTTCTTGGGCATGACATGGACTAACAGAAGGGACTCCTAGTTCCAGATGAGGACTTCCTTGAGTACCTCGTGGAGAGGGACAGTCACAGGAGGAGGAGATGTGTAGTCCAGGACCTCGAGCATCTTAGCCCTGGGCTCATCCTCCACTTCTAAAGGAAATGGAATGGCATCAGCCATTTCCTTAGCAAAAGATTGAAATAAAAGGCTCTCCGGTGGAGACCGTCTCCTTTCAGGTGGAGGGGCGAGTTTAGAGGTGTCATGGTTGTGGCCGTGCCCTTATGTCCAGACCTACTGTTTCTCTGTATCTAGCTCTGAGACCTCTCCAGTCATCCTTTTTTCCTGTTGTTGTTCTTCCTGTTAGCCAAGCCTCACTTTGATGTCCCTGAAGCAAAGCCTCGCATTGGTCTCCCTGCTTCTGCTTCATTTCCTACTTGTGACATCATCAGCCTACTCCTTTATAAGGGCCCAGGGAGATTTCCTGCGTTGTCTTTGTAACAGGTCTATTTTTCCCTTTTCTTGTTGTACTGTTGTTTGATTCTGAGGAAACTGGTGGTCTTGTTAGCTGTGTCTCTGGGCACAGCCTTGAGCCCAGTGTGTGTGGTTTTGGTTTGAACCTGTATGGATTATTTGCTTGTTATTTTGCTTCCAAGCAAAGCCCTTTTCTGTTTCTCTGTGTATGTTGTGCTGGTTTGAATCTATATGGATTACTTGCCTGTTAACTTTGCTCCCAAGCAAAGCCCTGTTCTGTTTTTCTGTGTGCATGGTTCTGGTTTGAACCTGAATGGATTACTTCCCTGTTAACTAGGCTCTCCAGCATAGCCTGTTCTGTTTCCCTGTGTGGTTTCCCTTGTTACCTTTCACTGTTCAGAGAGCCAGCTGTTGGCAGCTGCTTTCCTTGATTAGTTTACTTCCATGCAACTGTGTGTGCTCTGTCTGCCTTCCCTTTCCCTACCTGGCTGTGGGTGCTAGCTGAGCTCTGGTAAGAACATTATTTGTTTTTCTCTTTGTTTGCTTTAAACCTTTGACTGCAGTGTAAGCCCTGCTTCTTTCTGACTTGTGTATTACAAGTAGTCCTTCACTTTAGCCTGCTTTAACTATTTGGCTGCTGTGTTTGTCTCCTAATACTTGTGAGCATTGCTCCTGATCTGATTTGTGTATGTAAAGGCAGCTTTCCCTGTTTGCTTGCTTTTCCCTTTGTCTCTAGTGTCTGTTATTTGACTCTGTGGCACAGCCTTGTGTATTCCTATAAGTGGCTTCCCTTTATCCTTGAGTGCTGTGTGGCACAGTCTTGTGTATTCTTATGAGTGGCTTCCCTTTACCCTTGGAGTGCAGTGTGGCTAGCCTTGTGTATTCCTATGAGTGGCTTCCCTTTTTCCTTGAGTGTCTGGTGGCACACCCTTGAGTATTCCTTTGAGTGGCTTCCCTTTTCCCTGAGTGCTGTATGGTACAGCTTAGAGTGTTCCTTCATGAGTGACTTCCCTTATGCTTGAGTGCTGTGTGGCACAACCTTGCGTATTCCTATGAGTGGCTTCCCTTTTCCCTGAGAGCTATACGGTACAACTTAGAGTGTTCCTATGAATGATTTTCTTTTTCCATTAAGTGCTGTGTGGCACAGCCATGAGTGTTCCTTTACTATGGCCATGTGGCCTTGTCTTGAGTTTTCCCTGTGTGATTTCTCTTTGAGTCCTCTCTGTGAGGTTCCTGTTTTGAGTTTGAGTGGGTTGCTCTTCCGTTTAGCTGTGACTATTAGCACAGCCCTGAGTGGCCTCTCCGTTTAGTTTCTGTTTAAGTGGGTTGCTCTTCTGTTTAGCCGTGACTACTAGCGCCACGCTGACTGGCTTCTCTGTGTGGCATGAGTGAGCTGTTCTTCCATTTAGCTGTGTCTACTAGCACAGCCCTGAGCATCCTCTCTGTTTGGTTCTGTTTGAGTGGGTGGTTCTTCCGTTAGCTGTGACTACTAGCTCAGCCTTGAGCTGGTTCTCTGTGTGGCACGAGTGGACAGCTCTTTCGTTTAGCTGCGACTACTAGCTCAGCCCTGAGCTACTTCTCTGTGTGATTTCTGTTTGACTTGGTTAGGACTACTCGTGCATAGCTGTGGTTCTAAGCACAGCCCTGTGCTGCCTCCCTGTGTGGTTTTCTTATCTTTTACTTGTGGTTTCTACCATGTGAGTCTAAGTGGGGCTGACTTTACCCTTCAATTTCTTTGTGCCTGTGTGCAGGGTCATTTGACCCCTTGTTTGTGCCTCTGTTTAGTGCAGTGTGTGTGCACTGCTTGAGTAGTACTTGCTCAAGAGATTCCATTCTGTTTCTTTTCCCTTTCCTCTGGTATGAGTGGGTTCCAGTTCAGCCTTGCGGCCCGTATGAGTGTCCTTCCTCTGTTCCTGGTTCCTGCTTTTGTTAAGTTCCTTTCCTGGTTTTCGCTTTAGCCAGGCTCTAGTTTCACCTTGTCTTGAGTGTGCTCTGTCTATTTGCCATGTCTGGTATCTTGTTTGTATTCAGTGCCTGGTTCACCTCTGCTCTGTGCCTCCCCAGAGGACTTATCTGCTGCAGCCTGGCTGCAGCCCAAGGGCTCACCATCCCGGGTTCTGTGACAAGAGAGAATCCCATAAGACTCATCTGAGGAGAAGTATCTGGGATCTTCCTCTGAATATCCTGAGCGCTCCTCCTCGGTGTCGGGCAGTATCTTCCTATGGAACTGCCAAGACCGAACCTGCCTCGATGCAGAGGAATCGTGACCTCGAGAGTAGTGTTGAGAAGCCGGCTCCTGTCTTGACTCCAGTGAAGCTTCCTCCACCAATGTCGACAGGGTACCGGCTTGGGTGGCAGTTGACACTGAGGCCATAAGCTGCGGTGGAGGCAGCACCGCAGGCTAAGGGCCAGGCGGGGCCATGATGAGAAGTATGGCAGGTGCAAGCACCCCCGATACTGATGTACACCACTGCATAAGGCTATCCAGCAGCTCTGGGAACAAGACCTGGATGCACTCATCGAGGGCCAACACCAGGAAAATCTGGGGTGCAGGTTCAGGCACAGGTTGAGAACTTCTGGGTTCGATGCAGGAGCAGGCTCTTGGCTGCTTTGAGACAGACACATCAGCACCTTCCCTAAGGAGGGAGAGCAATCCTCCTGGCGTCAACGCTTCTTGGGTGCCGAATCCTTCGACGCCCCGGAGCTCCCGGCACCATGTGTCAAGGGTGACCGATGACGATTCTTCTTGGCCTTTGCCTGAAGCGTGTCACCAAGGCTCCTCGGTGCTGAGGACAATGTCAAATCCTCACATCACCTTAGGGTCGGGTCCAATGATGGATGGTCCCAGGGGCCCTGCACATCAGGAGGTCTCGAGACAGGTAGAGATCCACTTGATGCCTCACTGCTCCCATGTCTAAGGGTCTCGAAGCAGCCATGCTTACCGACGCTTCTGATGCCAGTGTGATGTTTGACGTTGATGCCGATGCGGACGTTGAGAAACCAGACTTGGCTCCAAAAGTTCTCTCTTGTTGAGCCTCTTGGGAAACCTGGATTCTCTTCTTCATGCGAAGACAGAGAACACAGTTAGCAGGGCTATAGTTGGGGTCAAGACACTGCAGATACCAAGAATAGGTGTCTTTTCCTGAGATAGTCTGACTGCACCAGGTACAGCATTTGAAGCCACTGGGAGTCTTCGTGGACATGGACGGGAAAACCTCATCGGCTAAATTAAACGACTCGATGATGCCTCAAAAAAGGGAAGGCACAGAAAAAAGAAAGGGAAAAACCAAACCAAAGTCAGAGCCTAAAAATGGCCCGATAACGATGCAAAAAAGAAGAAAACAAACCCAGGCAAAATGAAACTAAGGAAAATAAAGGACGGGTTTGAAAAAGGCCCAAATAAAAGAGCCAAAAGAAAAATAAGAGGCACTTCAAAGCTCTCAAAAACCTGGTAAGTGAGGAAAGGACCAAAAATGCGCACCTTTTCCTCACACCGAAAAAAGAGAACTGAGGAGACCGCATTCGTGCGATGGGCAGGAAGAAGCTTGCGCTCCACAAAGCTCTTTTTTTTACTATGGCAAAAGTCGGACCAAGCGACGCGGATCGGCATCACCCACTTGTGAGAAGATTGAAGCCTGCTTGTTCTCGGAGAAAAGAGGACAGACTCGGGATTAATCTAAGGAAAAACTTCTTTACAGAAAGGGTGGTGGGTGCGAGGAATGGTCTCTGAGTGGAGATGGTAGAGACAAGGATTGTATCTGAATTCAAGAGTGTGAGACAAACATAAATGGTCTCTAAGGCAGAGGAAGATATTGTAGAGCTCAGTAGTTGGTATAGATGAGCAGACTGGATAGGCTACATGGTCTTTATCTGCTATCGTTAAAAGAGCTCATGTGTCATCAATGTTGAAAAATTTACATTGACTTCCTACTGAAGCACTTTTTAAATTTCAGGTTATTATTACCTTTAAGACTTGCTGTCTTCAAATTATTTGAAGCATGACCCTTATCTATATGTTCCTACGCAGTCATTTATGACCTTCACAGAAGGAATTACTTGAAGTTCCAATTTTATCAACTATTTATCTAGTAGGAACTCAAAATTGTGCTTTTTCTTGTACAGCCCCAAGGATGTGAAACAGTCTCCTGAAAAATTCTGGATACAGAAAAGTCTAATATGTTTTAGCAAACACAAAAAGACCTGTCTATTTCAATTCTATCATTCTACAGACCATTGATTGTCTTTATTATAGTGCTGAAAAATGTAAGAATGATATGAGTGGAAATTATAGTGCTGAAAAATGTAAGAATGATATGAGTGGAAATTAGTATTAATGTTGTATTAGTATTATGTTTTAGTACAATATATTGTAATTTTACATTGCACTCTTAATTGTACGTTGCTTTGAGTTTTCTGAAAGAGCATGAGAAATAGCCAAATAAATACATACATTTTCCTGCCTGTAAATTGCCCCTCAAAGTACAAACAAACTTTCACAATTTATGCAATTTTAGCCAGATTGAAGAGATGTGTAGCTGGAAAAAACATGCATTTTCCACATTGTGCCTACTATTATCCACAACCAGTGGAGGCTGTCCTAGGTCAGGTTTAAAAACTGCATGCATTGCTTGAGTCATAAATGCACATGTGAAATAAATTAGATGCACGGCTTCACAGATTCACTTTTAAAGTATTTTAAGGAAAAAATGTAAGTACACACCTTAGCAGTGGACTCTGCAGGAGGGTGAGCAGTTTGGAAATTCAATTTCAAGTTGAACTTATTTGATATACTGCTTATACAAATGGAAGTCTAAGTGGTCAATGTTAAAAAATATATGTATGTTGGGGAGGAGACGAATAATATCAGAAGTAGTCAATAGACTATGGACACAAGATGGCAAAGGGGTGTCTATAATTAAGTTTTACTTCAGGTATACTGCACTATTTCCCATCCCCCATCTCTCTTGTCCTATCAGCCACATGAAGGAATTTCTGGCTGGTCGCATGCTCTGATGGGGCCTTTTGTTGCTAAGGCAACTCAGATACCTGGTATATCCTGTTAAAGTTATTTACTGAGAAAAGGTACGGCAAGAACCATTGAAAGCCTACCATGCTGCAGACAAAAGGACTCTGAAAAACCAGGCATGCTTGTAGAGAGTGTTTCAGATCCGTCCAAATGGCCTGTTTTTTCCCGTAGGGGGTTTGCTTCCCTCCTTTCGTACCTTCTAGAATCTAATTCTCTATATCTAAGAATCTTTCTTTCATTTATTCTTTCTTTCTTTCTCCTCTCTGTGGTTCTGTGACCTTTGTATGAGGAACAAACCTTTCTTCCTTCTTCATTTAATTAGTCTAATTACTTATAATTACCAGAGGTACTGATGTTAGATTTTGTAAGTTTTGTTATAACTTGAAACTGATGTCTGATGCTGTGCTGGTGGGTGAGGTAATTAAAAAGACTTTAATTCTAATTCCTGTACAATTTTTCTATAATATTTATAAGTTGTTTTAGCGAATAGCAAATCAAATGCGTAGCCTGGTACAGGGGGGAAAGGGAAGAATACAACTAAATGCAAGGAGAGATGGGGAGGAAGGTATACAGGAGAGGGTTACAAGGTTCTTCTTGTTTTCCATGAGTACTAGCCTGAAAGCCGTGCTACAATATTTGATCCAGGGAGGTATTTCGAAAGATGAGAAAGAAACAGTATGCCTTAAGCTGGAACTTAAATTTGTTGAAAGAGGATTTAAGCCTAAGGATAGAGAGGAAGACTATTCCAGAAGATGGGGGCTACAACACTAAAGCATGATGATCTATTAGTGTCCAGATACATTTGATAAGAGGCATTATTAGGATGAGTGGAAGGTCTTAGCTGAGAAGTAAGGGGTAAGAAGGCTGGTGAAGAAGGAAGGTATCCCTGATGATTTAATCTGATACTTTTCAAACTTACAAAATATTTTCCATAAAGATTTAGCCCATAGGAAGAGCTGTGCAAGCAGATCAGGCATACTGAGAATGATGCATTTCTCCTTCTAAAAAAATTGGAAAATAGGACAGAGGCAAGGCAAAATGTTTCCTTTATCAGAATTTCAAACTAAGTTATTACTGCATAAATTGGAGGGGGTAGTTGTATAGAGATGAAGGGGGAGGGATAAAAGAGTTGCTGTCTAGGTTCTACAAGACATTACTGAGGGAATACCACACAGAGGTGATATTAATGCATGGAATGGCTGATTTAGCATCCCTCCGGAAGAAGTACAATGAAAACAAATCCATAATTATTGTTACACATGCTCCTTCGGTATAGCCTGCAGGCAAACACAATACAAGCTGGTTTGAAGATTATACCTAAGTCCATTAAAATTATACTAGTTTCAGGAGTTAAAATTACCAAATGTTGAAATGTGGAACTCAGATGGCTCATATTCCATATGTGATGGTACTTTGGTGTTTATGCAAAGAGTTTGGCTAGAGACACAAAGCTGCATAATGAGATACTTGGGGAACAATTTCACGATGAACCTGAGATGGTGGCTTTTTGGGAGAACTGACTGAGAAAGATGTGCACTCTAGGCTGGCTGAACAGGTGCTACTGACAGCCCTGCTGGTGATAGAAAAGAAATGAAAGTGGAAGCACGCCCAGTGTTCTAGATTTGAAGCTCAAAGGAGAATCAATGCGTTGGGAAAATTTGACACAGTCAATGGAAGTGTGTATGTGTGTGGAAGGGGGGTGAGGGGGAATGTATGCATGTATTTAAGTAAGAGGATTCATTTGCCACCTTTTTAAAAGAGAGTTCATCCAAGGCAGTATACAGCAAGTATATCTGGATATAGACAAGTACTAACAGTAAAATATTAAAACCGTATACATTATAGCATAGTATACTACTTACATTAACACTGTAAATATTAAAACTTCTTAATAGCACAAGAAACAAGCAGAGGTGGGACATAAGATAAAACAGATTAACAGGCGTTAGATAAAAATATGGGTGACTAATTTAAGGAAAAATTGCACACAGTCTTATCTCAGATAGAGTAGCATGAATAAGTGTGAAAAGCCTGGGGAAATAGTCAGGAAAGATTCTAGGGAGAGGAACCAGAATGGCAAGTTTTACCCTGAAGCCTTTAAGGACTACAAATCCCAGCTTTCCCGAGGCAGATTACCTGCCCTTCACCCGAGGAATAGATCCTCCGAGAACCCGGAAGACTACAGTTCCCAGCTGCCCGAAGATAGAACACCTGACCCTGCCAGGGAAGATAGTAGGAACTACGATTCCCAGGCTCTCCTCACATGCTATTCTTGACCCACTACAATCTGGTTTTCGCCCTCTCCACTCAACCGAAACTGCGCTTACTAAAGTCTCCAATGACCTATTACTGGCTAAATCCAGAGGTCTATATTCCATCCTCATTCATCTTGCTCTTTCCGCTGCTTTTGACATTGTCGATCACAGCATACTCCTCAATATCCTGTCCTCACTTGGATTCCAGGGCTCTGTCCTTTCCTGGTACTCTTCCTACCTCTCCCTCCGCACCTTCAGTGTTCACTCTGGTGGATCCTCTTCTACTTCTATCCCTCTGCCTGTCGGCGTACCTCAGGGTTCTGTTCTTGGTCCCCTCCTCTTTTCTATCTTCACTTCTTCCCTTGTTCATTACCTCATCCTATGGCTTTTCCTACCATCTCTATGCTGATGACTCCCAAATCTACCTTTCTACCCCTGATATCTCACCTTGCATCCAAACCAAAGTTTCAGTGTGCTTGTCTGACATTGCTGTCTGGATGTCTCAATGCCACCTGAAATTAAACATGACCAAAACCAAGCTTCTCATTTTACCCCCCCAAACCCACCTCCCCACTCCCCTCGTTTCTATTTCTGTTGATGGCTCTCTCCTTCTCCCTGTCTCCTCAGCTCGAAACCTTGGGGTCATCTTTGACTTCTCTCTCCTTCTCTGCTCATATCAGCAGATCGCCAAGACCTGTCGTTTCTTCTTTACAACATCCGTAAATCCGCCCCTTTCTTTCTGAGCACTCTACCAAAACCCTCATCCACACCCTTGTCACCTCTCGTTTAGACTACTGCAATCTGCTTCTTGCTGGCCTCCCACTTAGTCACCTCTCCCCTCTCCAATCGGTTCAAAACTCTGCTGCCTGTCTCGTCTTCCGCCAGGGTCGCTTTACTCATACTCCTCCTCTCCTCAAGTTGCTTCACTGGCTCCCTATCCATTTTCGCATCCTGTTCAAACTTCTTCTACTAACCTATAAATGTACTCACTCTGCTGCTCCCCAGTATCTCTCCACACTCGTCTTTCCCTACAACCCCTTCCCGTGCACTCCGCTCCATGGATAATCCTCTTATCTGTTCCCTTCTCCACTACTGCCAACTCCAGACTTCGCACCTTCTGTCTCGCTGCACCCTACGCCTGGAATAAACTTCCTGAGCCCCTACGTCTTGCCCCATCCTTGGCCTCCTTTAAATCTAGACTGAAAGCCCACCTCTTTAACATTGCTTTTGACTTGTAACCACTCTACTCCACCTACCCTCCTCTCCTCCTTCCTGTACACATTAATTGATTTGATTACTTTATTTTTGTCTATTAGATTGTAAGCTCTTTGAGCAGGGACTGTCTTTCTTCTATGTTTGTGCAGCGCTGTGTACGCCTTGTAGCGCTATAAAAATGCTAAATAGTAGTAGTAGTAGTAGGGTGGTGACTGGTTCAGGAGGGCTAGTCAGGGGGATTTGAGGCAGCTGGGGGGAGACACAGAGGGAAGAACCGATGGACTGGCAGCCCTTAGAGGGAGTTCAGGAGTTTTCTCAAGGAGGTGAAGTGGCTGAGCCTGAGCCTATGGATATCTCTGCACTGGTCAAGGTAAAGGGGAGATGCAGAGAGGATTTATAGCCACCCTACTTCTCTAACTTGGTTCAGGGGTGGAGGACAGATTGATAGAAGAAAGTCTTGGAGTTTGAAAGGTTAGAGCCAGCTCTAGGCTTATTGCAAGAACTGTTTCTTGAAGGAAGGACACTCGGTGAAGAACTCAAATCTGACCCATGAAGGTGGATGCCAGGCGTTTGATGCTGGTATAGTAAGGGAGGGGGTCCCTTTCATCCTCTACATGTATATGGGTTGAAGGAAAAGGGATCGGAGCTCAAACCAATGGAACTGTTCTATGTAAATGAACTTCAGGGCTGGCGGAACAAGGTAAGCGTGGTAAGCATGGCAGGGGGGCGCCGACCTCTGGAGGGCACCACAAGCCATGCTTACTGCTGCCTGGGCGCTCACCTACAGGCTGCTCTAGGTTCCCACCTGCCCACCCTCAGCTCCCCGACAGCCCTCCTTTCGTTCCTGCTGCCCTGGGGGGTTTAAATCTTTTATTTTACTTCAGTCACAGCAGCAGCAGCCACATTAGTGAAAGCAGCAGGCAGGCTTGTCATCTCTAGCCTTCCCTTCCCTCTCAGTGTCCCACCTTCTTCTGATGTAATTTCCTTTTTCTGCGAGGGCGGGACACTGAGAGGAGGAAGGCTAGAGACGACGAGCCTGCCTGCTGCTTTCACTGACGAGGGCCGCTGAGGTAAAATAAAAGATTTAACCCCACAGGGCGGCAGGAATGAAAAAGGGGGTGTTGGGGGAAAAGAGGGTGGGCAGGTGGGGCTGAGGTTGGAACCGGAACTCGGGGGCTGAAAAGGGGGGGCAGGTGGGGGCTGGGGTGAGTCACTGGACATGGATGGAAGCGGGAGGGGAGGACAGAGGAGAATCGCTAGACATGGATGGGATGGGAGGGTAGAGGTGAATCACTGGACATGGATGGGAAGGGACGGTAGAGGCAAAGGAGAATCGCTGGACATAGATGGGAGGAGAGAGCAGGGGAGAGAGGAGAAATCGCTGGACATGGAGGGGAGGGCAGGGCCAGGGAGAGAGGAGAAATCACTGGACATGGAGGGGAGAGCAGGGGAGAGAGAATTACTGGGCATGGATGGATGGATGGATGGAGGGGATAGGGGAGAGAGAATTGCTTGATATGGATGGATGGAGGAGAGGCTAGTCCTGTATCTTTCTTAATAAGAGCGGTATCAAATTATCTATCAGAACAAGGATATAAGGAATTTTCTTCATAAAAAACCAGCATGAGCAGCACAAAATAGCATATCCTGTGTGACGCCAGATAATCGATAAAGAGTCTGCTATCAAAGGCTGGATAGCAGACTCTATCAATTATCTGGTGTCACACAGGATATGCTATTTTGTGCTGCTCATGCTGGTTTTTTTATTAAGAAAATTCCTTATATCCTTGTTCTGATAATTTGATACCGCTCTTATTAAGAAAGATACAGACTAGCCCCTAATGCAGCCCTATCGTTGGGCGAAACAAGGCCTGTGTCGGGCATTTGTCTCATACAGGGTATCTTCAATAAAGCCTTTTTGGATATTATACTGATCTGCTAGTTTGTTTTCCACGTTGGATTTTGCAGATTGGTTGCCTTATTGTTTTCTGGATGGAGGAGAGGGCAGGGAGAGAGAAGAGAATTGCTTGATATGGATGGATAGATGGAGGAGAGGGCAGGGGGAGAGAAGAGAATTGCTTGATATGAATGGATGGAGAAGAGGGCAGAGGGAGAGAAGAGAATTGCTCGATATGGATGGATGGATGGAGGAGAGGGCAGATGGAGAGAAGAGAGTTGCTGGATATGGATGGAGGAGAGGGGAGGGGAGGGCAGGGGAGAGAGGAGAGTTGCTGGATATGAATGGATTTAGGGGAGGGCAGGGGAGAGGAGAGTTGCTGGACATGGATGGAGGAGAGGGCAGGAGAAATTCTGAACATGGATGGAGGGGAGGGAAGACAGGAAGGAGATGCACATGGAGGGGAGAGAGGAGAAATGCTGGACATGGATGAAGTGGTGGACAGAGAAGAGAGGAGAAATGTTGGACAAGGATGGAGGGAAGGAAAGACAGAGAAAGGAGATGCACACGGATGGAGGGAAAGGAAGAGAGGAGAAAAACTGCATATGGATGGAGAAAATAGGCAGAAGCTGGATCCACTCTATACCTCCTCCAGTCAGGTCAGCGGAGGATCCACCTTTTACTTATGAACTTAGGGCAAGAAATGAAGAAAGGAGAAAAGTAAAGAAATGAATGGAAAGGAAGCCCTTAACTGAGTTAAGAGGACAGAGAGCAGCAGAATCAGATACTGGAACCAGCATGATCAGAAAAACACAGTCAACCAGACAACAAAGGTAGAAAAAAAAATCATTTTATTTCATTTAGTGTTTGGAATATGTCCACTTTGAGAATTTACATCTGCTGTCTTATTTTGCAATGTATAACAATGTGTTTCTGTTTTTTCTGGTATTGTGCTGCATGCAGAGTCTAACTTCTTAGGATTTCAGGTTAATTTTTGAAGAATTTGAAGAGGGGCTATCTCTGTGCTGCATGTGTGACTGCAATGCCAAGTGTCTGAATAGGGATCTGTCTGTTAGGTTCTGAGATTTTGAAAACATATTGTTTTTCAGATTTGGCAAGAATATTCTTCTAATTCCTGGTCTGTTTGCTAATTTGGTGTGTCATTTTTAGTATACTGGAGCTGTAACAGCTTACAGAAATTATTTATAATGAAAACAAACAAAAAAACCCACGTTATTTTTCTTCTCCTATACTGGTGTAATATTTTCAGTGATGCCTGTTTATATGTGCCATGGCTGGTAAAAGGGGTGTGGCTACTGTGTGTGTACTACTGTAGGGGATGAGCCTTTAGGCATATTTTCAAAGCACTTAGCCTTCCAAAGTTCCATAGGTTTCTATGGAACTTTGGAAGGCTAAGTGCTTTGAAAATATGCCTCTGTGATCCCGCCCCTGGATGGGTAGGGGCGCCAGAAACCCTAGCACCAGCCCTGATGAACTTCATCTCCAGAAGAACTGTATTCTGAGGGATAAATTAACTTTGGGCCCATAGGGGCTTATTTCAATATACTAGTGCCGGGTGGGGCCAGTACAAGATCCTGCTTTGTTCATGTGAAACAATTTTCCTCCAAGGACTGTGTAACCTGTTGGAAGAGAATCAAACCCTGAAAAAGGAGGCTAAATTGGGACCTTTTTGCTAGGGCTGCCTTGGGCTATGCTGAACCCTTTTTGCCAAGGCTGCCCTAGGCGGAGCCTATATGAGCTTAACGACTGAATGATCAGAGCCTGAAAAGACTGCACCAAGGAATGGATGTAAAATATTTCAGTTTATTAATGGTCCTGATTTCAAGTTAATAAAGGAAACTCACCAAAGCAGACAGAGCGGAGTCGTGTCTCAAGACAGTCCCAGGGCAGACATCTCATTTACCTTCGGAGGGGAGGTGGGACAACAATAAGTAAGTCCTGCCTGCTACAGTAAGTGCAGCCAATGTTTCTCCTTCTGTAAGTGACTAGCTAGTTAGTCGCTTCTTCTATTAAAGGCTTAGGAGAATAGCCGGGCTTTCATCTGACCTAGTCAGACCTGATCTAGACCTAGTCCTTAGTGGAGCGCATTATCTGGTGCGGGAGGTAATGGTGCTGGGGCCGCTTGATAACAGTGATCATAATATGATCGGACTTGATATTAGCTTTGAAGTAAGTATACATAGGAAATCAAATACGTTAGCATTTAACTTTAAAAAAGAAGACTATGATAAAATAAGAAGAACGGTGAAAAAAAAATTTAGGGGAGCGACTGCGAGGGTCAAAAATTTACATCAGGCGTGGATGCTGTTCAAAAACACCATCCTGGAAGCCCAGGCCAAATATATTCCATGTATTAAAAAAGGAGGACGGAAGACCAAACGACAGCCAGCGTGGTTAAAAAGTGAGGTGAAGGAAGCTATTAGAGCTAAAAGAAAATCCTTCAGAAAATGGAAGAAGGAACCGACTAAAAATAATAAGAAACAGCATAAGGAATGTCAAGTCAAATGCAAAGCGCTGATAAGGAAGGCTAAGAGGGACTTTGAAAAAAAAGATTGCATTAGAGGCAAAAACATATAGTAAAATATTTTTTAGGTATATTAACAGCAGGAAGCAGACAAAATAATTGGTTGGACCGATAGATGACCAAGGGGTAAAAGGGGTGATCAGGGAAGACAAAGCCGTAGCTGAGAGATTAAATGAATTCTTTGCTTCGGTCTTTACCGAGGAAGATTTGGGTGGGATACCGTTGCAGGAAATGGCATTCGAAGCTGACGAGTCGGAGAAACTTAATGAATTCTCTGTAAACCTGGAGGATGTAATGGGGCAGTTCTACAAACTGAAGAGTAGCAAATCTCCTGAACCGGATGGTATTCATTCCAGAGTACTGATAGAACTGAAAAATGAGCTTGTGGAGCTATTGTTAGTAATATGTAATTTATTCTTAAAATCAAGCGTGGTGCCGGAAGATTGGAGAGTGGCCAATGTAATGCCGATTTTTTAAAAAGATTCCAGAGGAGATACAGGAAATTATAGACCGGTGAGTCTGACATCGGTGCTGGGCAAAATGGTAGAGACTATTATTAAGAACAAAATTACAGAGCATATTCAAAAGCATGGATTAATGAGACAAAGTCAACATGGATTTAGTGAAGGGAAATCTTGCCTCACCAATCTACTACATTTCTTTGAAGGGGTGAACAAACATGTGGATAAAGGTGAGCCAGTTGATATTGAGTATCTGGATTTTCAGAAGGTGTTTGATCATTAGGCATATAGATAGCTGGGTGGCTGGTGGACGTGAGGATCGCCTGGTGACTTGCCTGCCTGGTGCGAAGGTGGCGGACCTCACGTGTCACCTAGATAGGATTCTAGATAGTGCTGGGGAGGAGTCCGCTGTCTTGGTACATGTGGGTACCAATGACATAGGAAAATGTGGGAGAGAGGTTCTGGAAGCAAAATTTAGGCTCTTAGGTAGAAAGCTGAAATCCAGATCCTCCAGGGTAGCATTTTCTGAAATGCTACCTGTGCCACGCGCAGGGCCCAAGAGACAGGCAGAGCTCCAGAGTCTCAATGCGTGGATGAGACGATGGTGCAGGGAGGAGGGCTTTAGATTTGTTAGGAACTGGGCAACATTCTGGGGAAGGGGGAGCCTATTCCGAAAGGATGGGCTCCATCTTAACCAGAGTGGGACCAGGCTGCTGGCATCGGCGTTTAAGAAGGAGATAGAGCAGCTTTTAAACTAGAAATGGGGGGAAGGCCGACAGTCGCTCAAAAGAGCATGGTTCGGGATAAGGTATCTTTCAAAGATATCACCATAACAGGGAAGATAGAGTATCCTGATAGTGAGGTTGCAAAGAGATTGTAGTAGATCGGGTATCTTTAAATAACAATAAAAATCAGACAAAAGATTGCCAATTAATACTGTCAAGTACTAAGCATGATGTACTTAGGAACAACAAACATAGTTTGAAATGTCTATATGCGAATGCCAGGAGCCTAAGAAATAGATGGGGGAGTTAGAATATATTGCACTAAATGAAAAATTAGATATAATAGGCATCTCTGAGACCTGGTGGAAGGAGGATAACCAGTGGGACACTGTCATACTGGGGTACAAATTATATCGTAGTGATAGGGTGAATCGGATTGGTGGAGGGGTAGCATTGTATATTAACGAGAGCCTTGAATCAAATAGATTGAAAATTCTGCAGGAAGCAAACACTCCTTGGAATCACTGTGGATTGAAATTCCATGTGCAAAGGGGAAAAGGATAGTGATAGGAGTGTACTACCGTCCGCCTGGCCAGGACGAACAGACGGATGCGGAAATGTTAAGGAAATCAGGGACACAAACAAACTGGGCAACACAATAATAATGGGGGATTTCAATTACCCGCATATAGACTGGGTTAATGTAACATCTGTACACGCAAGGGACATAGATTTCTTGATGAAATCAAGGACAGCTTCATGGAACAGCTAGTTCAGGAGCCGACAAGAGAAGGAAAAATACTAGACTTAGTCCTTAGTGGTGCTCATGATCTAGTGCAGGGGGTAACGATACGAGGGCCGCTTGATAACAGTGATCATAATATGATCGGTTTTGATATTGGCATTGAAGGAAGTGAAACTAGGAAATCAAGTACGCTAGCGTTTAACTATAGAAAAGGTGATTACGACAAAATGAGAAAAATGGTGAAAAAAGACTGAAAGGAGCAGCTCGCAGAGTAAAAAACTTGCATCAGGCGTGGATGCTGTTTAAAAACACCATCCTGGAGGTTCAGGACAAATATATTCCACGTATTAGAAAAAAGGGAAAAAAGACTAAACGTCAGCCGGCGTGGCTAAACAGTAAGATAAAGGAAATCATTAGAGCCAAAAAACAATCCTTCAGAAAGTGGAGAAGAGAACCAACTGAAAGTAACAGGATAGATCATAAGGAATGCCAAGCCAAATGCAAAGCGGAGATAAGGAGGGCAAAAAAGGACTTTGAGAAGAAATTAGCGTTGGAAGCAAAAATACATAGTAAAAAACTTTTTTAGATACATTAAAAGCAGGAAACCGGCCAAAGAGTCGGTTGGGCCGCTGGACGAAAATGGTGTTAAAGGGGCGATCAAGGAGGACAAAGCCGTAGCGGAGAAATTAAATGAATTCTTTGCTTCGGTCTTCACCGAGGAGGATTTGGGGGGGACACCGGTGCCGGAAAGAATATTTGAAGCGGGGGAGTCGGAGAAACTAAACAATTCTCTGTAACCTTGGAGGATGTAATGGGTCAGTTCAGCAAGCTGAAGAGTAGTAAATCACCGGGACCTGATGGTATTCATCCCAGAGTATTAATAGAACTAAAAAATGAACTTGCGGAGCTACTGTTAGAAATATGCAATCTGTCCCTAAAATCGAGTGTAATACCGGAAGACTGGAGGGTAGCCAATGTTACTCCGATTTTAAGAAAGGTTCCAGAGGAGATCCGGGAAATTATAGACCGGTGAGTCTGACGTCGGTGCCGGGCAAGATGGTGGAGGCTATTATTAAGAATAAAATTGCAGAGCATATACAAAAACATGGACTGATGAGACAAAGTCAGCACGGATTTAGTGAAGGGAAGTCTTGCCTCACCAATCTAATGCATTTTTTTGAGGGGGTAAGCAAACATGTGGACAATGGGGAGCCGGTTGATATTGTATATCTGGATTTTCAGAAGGCGTTTGACAAAGTGCCGCACGAAAGACTCCTGAAGAAATTGCAGAGTCATGGAATCGGAGGTAGGGTATTATTATGGATTAAGAACTGGTTGAAAGATAGGAAGCAGAGAGTAGGATTGCGTGGCCAGTATTCTCAGTGGAGGAGGGTAGTTAGTGGGGTCCCGCAGGGGTCTGTGCTGGGTCCGTTGCTTTTTAATGTATTTATAAATGACCTAGAGATGGGAATAACTAGTGAGGTAATTAAATTCGCCGATGACACAAAATTATTCAGGGTCGTCAAGTCGCAGGAGGAATGTGAACGATTACAGGAGGACCTTGCGAGACTGGGAGAATGGGCGTGCAAGTGGCAGATGAAGTTCAATGTTGACAAGTGCAAAAGTGATGCATGTGGGTAAGAGGAACCCGAATTATAGCTACGTCTTGCAAGGTTCCGCGTTAGGAGTTACGGATCAAGAAAGGGATCTGGGTGTCGTCGTCGATGATACGCTGAAACCTTCTGCTCAGTGTGCTGCTGCGGCTAGGAAAGCGAATAGAATGTTGGGTGTTATTAGGAAGGGTATGGAGTCCAGGTGTGCGGATGTTATAATGCCGTTGTATCGCTCCATGGTGCGACCGCACCTGGAGTATTGTGTTCAGTACTGGTCTCCGTATCTCAAAAAAGATATAGTAGAATTGGAAAAGGTACAGCGAGGGGGCGACGAAAATGATAGTGGGGATGGGACGACTTTCCTATGAAGAGAGGCTGAGAAGGCTAGGGCTTTTCAGCTTGGAGAAGAGACGGCTGAGGGGAGATATGATAGAAGTGTATAAAATAATGAGTGGAATGGATCGGGTGGATGTGAAGCGACTGTTCACAGCTATCCAAAAATACTAGGACTAGAGGGCATGAGTTGAAGCTACAGTGTGGTAAATTTAAACGAATCGGAGAAAATTTTCTTCACCCAACGTGTAATTAGACTCTGGAATTCATTGCCGGAGAACGTGGTACGGGCGGTTAGCTTGACGGAGTTTAAAAAGGGGTTAGATAGATTCCTAAAGGACAAGTCCATAGACCGCTATTAAATGGACTGGAAAAATTCCTCATTTTTAGGTATAACTTGTCTGGAATGTTTTTACGTTTGGGGAGCGTGCCAGGTGCCCTTGACCTGGATTGGCCACTGTCGGTGACAGGATGCTGGGCTAGATGGACCTTTGGTCTTTCCCAGTATGGCACTACTTATGTACTTATGACAAAGTACCTCATGAAAGACTCCAGAGGAAATTGGAGAGTCATGGGATAGGAGGTAGTGTTCTATTGTAGATTAAAAACTGGTTAAAAAATAGAAAACAGAGAGTAGGTTAAATGTTCAGTATTCTCAATGGAGAAGGATAGTTAGTGGGGTTCCCCAGGGGTCTGTGCTGGGACTGCTGCTTTTTAACATATTTATAAATGACCTAGAGATGGGAGTAACTAGTGAGGTAATTAAATTTGTTGATGACACAAAGTTATTCAAAGTCGTTAAATCACGGGAGGATTATGAAAAATTACAAGAGGACCTTACGAGACTGGGCGTCTAAATGGCAGAGGATGTTTAATGTGAGCAAGTGCAAAGTGATGCATGTGGGAAAGAGGAACCCAAATTATAGCTATGTCATGCAAGGTTCCACGTTAGGAGTCATGGACCAAGAAAGGGATCTAGGTGTCGTCGTTGATGATACGTTGAAACCTTCTGCTCAGTGTGCTGCTGCGGCTAAGAAAGCAAATAGAATATTAGGTATTATAAGGAAAGGAATGGAAAACAAAAATGAGGATGTTATAATGCCTTTGTATCGCTCCATGGTGCGAGCGCACCTCGAATATTGTGTTCAATTCTGGTCGCCGCATCTCAATATAGTGGAATTAGAAAAGGTACAGAGAAGGGTGACGAAAATTGTAAAGGGGATGGGACGACTTCCCTATGAGGAAAGGCTAAAGCGGCTAGGGCTGTTTAGCTTGGAGAAAATACTAGGACTAGGGGGAATGCGATGAAGCTACAATGTAGTAAATTTAAAACGAATCAGAGAAAACTTTTCTTCACTCAACGTGTAATTAAACTCTGGAATTCGTTGTCACAGAATGTGGTAAAGGCGGTTAGGTTAGCGGAGTTTAAAAAAGGTTTGGACGGCTTCCTAAAGGAAAAGTCCATAGACCATTATTAAATGGACTTGGGGAAAATCCATTTCTGGGATAAAATGTTTTGTAGTTTTTTGGGATCTTGCCAGGTATTTGTGACCTGGATTGGCCACTGTTGGAAACAGGATGCTGGGCTTGATGACACCTTTGGTCTTTCCCAGTATGGCAATACTTATGTACTTATGTATCTGCTTTGTGAAGTGGCATTTTAGAAAGGCCGTTCAAAATGGAATTTAGATATCCATGTCCGCTAGTATCTTAGAACAGAATCTGCTGACATAGAGCCTGTTCTAAAACGCATGGTGAAATGGACATTTATGTGCTGGTGACATGCAGCATGATCATCCATTTTAGAAAAATAGAAATCTAAAAAAAAATTTTTTTAGTTCCAACTTTTTAATTAACGTTTAGAAAATATAACAAAACATAATTAACAACACAAGGACAAATGTCGTAGAACAAAGACATACATTAAATGGAATTAAAATATGTCTACAGTGATGGACATATTTAAAAGAAATGACAACTACCTATAGTATGATACATATTTGGGAAAAGAAAGTGAAAAAGAACTATATTGCTATAAAATCAATATACAATGAAGCAGTGACGTAGCCAGCTTGCCAATTTTGGGTAGGTCTGAGCCGAAAGTGGGCAGGCACAAAATTTTCTCTGCCCCACTCTACCACTACCTGAAAATAAATAAATTTAGCTAATGAAGATCCTTAAGCTGTGTAGGCTGAAGACTTCTTTCGAAAGCGGCCAGAACTCCCTTATACCAAGCTTGGCAGACAGTAGCAACATTCCTAAACCACCATTTCTGGCATCCCACGCATGCTTAGTTGTCAGTAGCTCATGGATGCTGCTGTTCCCACCGACTTTAGGGAAATGGGACTTGATATACCACCTTTCTGAGGTTTTTGCAACTACATTCAAAGCAGTTTATATATTCAGGTACTTATTTTTGTACTGGGGCAATGGAGGGTTAAGTGACTTGCCCTGAGTCACAAGGAGCTGAAGTGGGAATTGAACTTAGCTCCCCAGGATCAAAGTCCATTGCACTAACCACTAGGCTACTCCTCCACTCCACTGTAGAGCTTGGTATAAGGGATTTCTGGTCGCCTTTGGAGGAGGTCCTCAGCTGGCGATGCTTGAGGATACCTACCAGCTGCAGCAAGGGCCAGGGCCAGTGTTACATATATTAGGGCCCAGGTCAGAAAATAAAGGGCGGCTCCTCCTGATCTCCTATCACACCAATAGACCCTCACCAAATACAGAACAAGGGATCACAAATAAGAAATTAAAAAAAAATATATATATATATAGATAGATATAGAAAGAGAGAGAGAGAGAGAGACAGACAGACACAAAAATTCAACTGGGAACTCCAAGAATTTATATATTGCATGAATTACAACACTGGAAAAATAAAAACATAAATGTCCTTTTCTACTGAATACAAAGACATCTGCTATTCACATTTCCCAAAGCTAACATATTCCATTTAAAACATTCAAAATGAAATGCTGTTTTCTACCTTTGTTGTCTGGACATTTTATTTTTTAATTATATTGATTGCAGTTTCCCTTTACTGCTTTCTGGTCTGTCTTCTGCTAATTTTCAAGTGGCTGCTGTCCTTTTGTCTTTTCTCCTCTCTCCTGTCTTGTTCCATTCCCTCACTACACCTGCCTCTGACATACTGATTCTTCATTTTTAGCTCTTTCCGTTCAAATTTCACCCTCTTTCACCTTTTTCCTCCTTTTTACTTTTCAGCTATCAAATTTCCATCTCCTTCTCCTCACCCACTAGCTCTCTCATTCCCTATCTCACTCCTTCCCCAACCTTCCATTCTCTTTCATCTTTAATCTACTTCACTTTAATTCAAACTTGATATACCGCTGATGCTGACAGATAAATTGCAGCGGTTTACAAATAACACCTATAAAATCATCTAGAAAGGAACACCATTAAATCAGATAGGAAAGAACAATCACAAAAGTATACTAAGATTTGTGAACCATGTGCAAAGATGAGCTGGGTCAGAACAATCACCACTGTGAATTAAGAACCACGAAACAACTGGAAAAGTGGGTCTTCAGCAATGATTTGAATTTAGGGTTCCATTGAAATGGATTTCGGAAGATCGTTCCAAGTTTTTGGGGCCAAAAAATAAAAGACAAAGTGATGCATTACCTCATAATAAGCTTGTTTGGAGCTTGGTGGCATAATTGATGAGCATCGAGAGATCTAAGGAAACATGTGGGATTGTGAATGCAGACAAGTACCAAGGGATTCTTAGATGGCGATTCCTAGATGGTATGCCTTATGAACCAGGCATAGAATTTTAAATAAAATACGATATTACACCAATAGTGTAATCATTGGAATCCAGTGTAATCATTTGAATAAAGGAGACAAATGATCAAATTTGGGGGCTCAGCATAAAAGCCTTGCCACTGTGTTCTGTAAGGTATGAAGGCATTTGAGATTATATTTTGATATGCCAGTATAGATGGAATTACAATAATCTAAATTACTAATTAGGTAAGTATGGGACAAAGTATGAAAAGCAGAAAAATTACAAGGTTCTGAAGATAATGAAGCTTCCTTAAAGCAAGTGAACAAGTGCAAGGTGATGCATGTGGGAAAAAAGAACCCGAATTATAGCTACGTCATGCAAGGTTCAACGTTAGGAGTTACAGACCAAAAATGGGATCTGGGTGTCGTCGTCGATAATACACTGAAACCTTCTGCTCAGTGTGCTGCTGCAGCTAGGAAAGCGAATAGAATGTTGGGTATTATTAGGAAAGGTATGAAAAACAGGCGTGAGGATGTTATAATGCCGTTGTATCGCTCCATGGTGTGACCGCACCTTGAGTATTGTGTTGAATTCTGGTCGCCGCATCTCAAGAAAGATATAGTAGAATTGGAAAAGGTGCAGCGAAGGGCGACTAAAATGATAGCGGGGATGGGACGACTTCCCTATGAAGAAAGACTAAGGAGGCTAGGGCTTTTCAGCTTGGAGAAGAGACGGCTGAGGGGAGACATGATAGAGGTATATAAAATAATGAGTGGAGTGGAACAGGTGGATGTGAAGCGTCTGTTCACGCTTTCCAAAAATACTAGGCCTAGGGGGCATGCGATGAAACTACAGTGTAGTAAATTTAAAACAAATCGGAGAAAAGTTTTCTTCACCCAACGCATAATTAAACTCTGGAATTCGTTGCCGGAGAACGTGGTGAAGGCGGTTAGCTTGGCAGAGTTTAAAAAGGGGTTAGACGGTTTCCAAAAGGATGTCCATAAATCACTACTAAATGTACTTAGGAAAAGTCCACAATTCCAGGAATAACATGTATAGAATGTTTGTACGTTTGGGAAGCTTGCCAGGTGCCCTTGGCCTGGATTGGCCGCTGTCGTGGACAAGATGCTGGGCTCGATGGACCCTTGGTCTTTTCCCAGTGTGGCATTACTTATGTACTTATGTAAGGAAACCTGCTCTTACCACAGCTGAAACCTGATCTGTAAATGTTAATCCTGTAAACGCAGAAGGAGGCCATTCTTTCAGTCTGCTAGATGGATGTTTTTTTTCCCAGCTATTTCAGGTTGAAATCACTGCGCATGCAACTGCCACAATGGACGAACCGGCTGCTTGAGCGATTGAGAACAGCCCAAGCCACGGGAATATAGCCTTGCGGGATGGGACCTACAACTCCCCTGCCCCCTGGATTGGATTCCCAGCCAGGTCTGGATGGGTTGCTGTGACAGATGGCATCCCTTCCGGATGTTAGCGAGTTGAGTGCTGGAATTGCTTCCAGAAGATTACCATCACAGGCACCGCTGTTGGGTGAGTAGCCAGCTGGGCAAACGCTGGAAGGACAGACGGTGGATCCAAGTCCAAAGGAGGTTTTACTGCCGCTGCTTAAACCAGTCACAATCACCCTATACACATTTTGGTAGGCTCTAGAGGCCCTCTGTTTCGCATCCACAAAGATCATCCCTCTTCAGACTAAGGGGAAGATTCAAGTTCTGGAGGAAAGTACTGTGGCTTTGGGTGTTAAGATGGAGGCTTTAGATACTCAAGTCTAAGATTAAATCTACACAAAAGGTAATGTTACAATATAAAATGATTATCTTGAGAGTGGAGAATTTTGAGAATTACATTAAAGTTCTGAACTCGAGTTCTGAATTTTCCCCAGTTGCTTACAAAGAAAGTATTTAAGTATGAGGAAACAACTATGCCAATTTTGAATAAGATATATTTTATTCCATTACCAACTAAGAAGTGAAGTAGTACTTTGGAGAGACCCGATCATGAAGAACTTTCATCTAATAGTTTGAATCTTACTAATATTCTGGAGACTTCTGGTGAAGAGATACTATCTCAAGTGACACTATTGGTTTCATTTGTGTTTCAGCAGGACAAGGAGGCTCTGTTATGTTTTCTTCAGGTTAAAGGGACTATAACTTTGTAGGGGGAAAGATTTAAATTTTTCCTGATGTGTCTCAATGCACTCAAATGAGGCATAAAACATTTTTGATATTTCATCAGAAGGTTTTTGACTTAAGTGCTACTTTTCAGTTACGCTGTTCCCTGCAAGTGTATTATTTCCTTGAATAAATGGTTTTTTTTAAAAAATCCCTTCCAGCTCTAGTTCTTTTTGGAAGGCAAAGGTGTTGGTTCTCTCCATTATGTGGACTGTTTTTTGGTAGTGTTAACATAGTAACATAGAGGGGCATAATCGAACGTCGCCGGCGAAATAGTTCACCGGTGATCTATTTGGCGGCGGCGCAACAGCTGGCCGGAACCGTATTATCGAAAAAGATGGCCGGCCATCTTTTTTTCAATAATACGGTTTAACCTGGCCAAATGCCAGAGCTCTCCGGGTTTGAGATCGCCGGTTTTGTTTTTCAGTGATAATGGAAAAAAATGCCGGCCATCTCAAACCCTGCGAAATCCAAGGCATTTGGTCATGGGAGGAGCCAGCATTTGTAGTGCATTGGTCCCCCTGACATGCCAGGACATCAACCAGGCACCCTAGGGGGCACTTCTAAAAATGCTTAAAAAATACACAAATAGCTGCCAGGTGCATAGCTCCCGTACCTTGGGTGCTGAGCCCCCCAAATCCACTCCCCACATCTCTACACCATTACCATAGCCCTTATGGGTGAAGGTGGGCACCTACATGTGGGTACATTGGGTTTTGGGGGGGTTTGGAGGGCTCATCACTTAGCACCACAAGTGTAACAGGTAGGGGGGGGGGTGGTCGACCTGGGTCTGCCTGCCTGAAGTGCACTGCAACCATTAAAAACTGCTTCAGGGACTTGCATACTGCTGTCAGGGAGCTGGGTATGACATTTGAGGCTGGCATACAGGCTGGTAAAAAAAGGTTTTTATTTTTTTCATGTGGGAGGGGGTTGGTGACCACTGGGGGACTACGGGGAGGTGATCCCCCATTCCCTCTGGTGGTCATCTGGTCAGTTGGGGCACCTTTTTGAGGCTTGGTCGTGAAAATAAAAGGACCAAATAAACCCGGCGAAATACTGATGAACGCCGCTTTTTGTTTTTCCATTATCCACGAAAGCCGGCCATCTGGTAGCCACGCCCACGCCCGCCTTCGCTACACTGACGACACGCCCGCTTGAATTTCACCGGCGCAGCAACAGGAAGGCGTCGATGCTATAAAAAAAGCCGCTTTCGATTATACGGATTTCTCCGCTTTTGAGAGATTGCCGGTCATCTCCCGATTTATGTCGGAAAATGACCGGCAATCACTTTAGAAAATAAGCCTGATAGTAACATAGTAGATGACAGCAGAGAAAGACCTACACGGTCCATCTAGTCTGCCCAACAATTTAAACTCATATGTGCTACTTTATGTGTATACCTGACCTTGATTTGTTTCTGCCATTTTCAGGGCACAGACCGTAGAAGTCTGCCCAGAACAAGGCCCACCTCCCAACCACCAGCCCCGCCTCCCCCCACCGGCTCTGCCACCCAATCTCAGCAAGCTTCTGAGGATCCATTCCTTCCGAACAGGATTCCTTTATGTTTATCCCACGCATTTTTGAATTCTGTTACCGTTTTCATCTCCACCACCTCCCGCAGGAGGGCATTCCAAGTATCCACCACTCTCTCCGTGAAAAAATACTTCCTGACATTTTTCCTGAGTCTGCCCCCCTTCAATCTCATTTCATATCCTCTCGTTTTACCGCCTTCCCATCTCCGGAAAAGGTTTGTTTGCAGATTTATACCTTTCAAATATTTGAACATCTGTATCATATCACCCGTTTCTCCTCTCCTCCAGGTCAGGTCAGCACGTCTCTCCTCATACGTCTTGTAACGCAAATCCCATACCATTCTCGTAGCTTTTCTTTGCACCGCTTCAATTCTTTTTACATCCTTAGCAAGATATGGCCTCCAAAACTGAACACAATACTCCAGGTGTGGCCTCACCAACGACTTGTACAGGGGGGGTACAGGGGCATCAAAACCTCTTTTCTTCTGCTGGTCACACATCTCTCTATTCATCCTAGCAACCTTCTAGCTACGGCCACCGCCTTGTCACACTGTTTCGCCGCCTTCAGATCCTCAGCTACTATCACCCCAAGATCCCTCTCCCCGTCCGTACATATCAGACTCTCCCCGCCTAACACATATGTCTCCCATGGATGTCTACACCTAAAGTGCATCACTTTGCATTTCTTCGCATTGAATTTTAATTGCCAAACCTTAGACCATTCTTCTAGCTTCCGTAGGTCCTTTTTCATGTTTTCCACTCTGTTACAAATTTTAGTATCATCCGGAAAAAGGCAAACTTTACTTTATAACCCTTTGGCAATGTCACTAACAAATATATTGAACATAATCGGCCCCAGCACCGATTCCTGAGGCACTCCACTACTCACCTTTCCCTCCTCCAAGCGAATTCCATTTACCACCACCACCACCCTCTGGCATCTGTCCATTAACCAGTTCCTAAACCAGTTTATCACATCGGGTCCTATTTTCAGCCCATCAAGTTTATTTAAGAGCCTCCTGTGGGGAACCGTGTCAAAAGCTTTGCTGAAATCTAAGTAGATTACGTCCATAGCATGTCCACGATTCAATTCTCCGGTCACCCAGTCAAAGAATTCAATGAGATTCGTTTAGCACGATTTCCCTTTGGTAAAACCATGTTGTCTGGGATCTTGCAACTTAGTGTCTTCCAGGAAATTTACTATCCTTTCCTTCAGCATCGCTTCCATTACTTTTCCAATAACCAAAGTGAGGCTTACTGGCCTGTAGTTTCCAGCTTTTTCCCTATCACCACTTTTGTGAAGAGGAACCACATCCGCCGTTTTCCACTCCCACGGAACCTCTCCCGTCTCTAAGGATTTATTAAACAAATCTTTAAGAGGACCTGCCAGAACCTCTCTGAGCTCCCTCAGTATCCTGGGGTGGATCCCGTCCCGTCCTAAGGCTTTGTCAACATTTAGATTTTTAAGTTGTTCATACACACTCTCTTCCGTGAATGGTGTTGCTTTTGTATATTGTATATTTAGTTTCCTTTTATTGAATATGTAGAGCTCACTCTGTTTTTCCTTTCAAAAAGATTCTTAGTATAAATGTTTGACATATTTAAAAGAAACAAAACACCCAAGTATCAAAAACATCGAACAGGCTCAAAAGAAAGGCTGAAAAGGCTTTAAGGTCAGTTGAGAGAGAGACCCTGCAATCCAGCATACTACATTTTTGTTTAGATTTGAGACAAACAAATGTTTAGATAGCCATTGCGCTAGAGAAATAACACAATGTTGTAAAGGTTGTAGATCAGTTCATACCGAAGTCAGATAAATGAAAAAATATCATTACAAAAATTGATATTGAAAGACTGAACAAGGGTAGGTAGTGGACTAAGATAGGTTAAAAAGCAAAGGAGAGAGGATGGAGCCCTGAGGTACTCCACAAGATACAGAGCAAGATGATAAGACAATACTTGAAAATTATACTCCATATTACCATATTTTTACCCCCTGTAATCACTATTCTCCTCTCATTTCCTTGCCACCCCCTCCTAACCTTTTCCTCATGGTTCTACCATTCCCAACATCTTCCTCCATTCATCCTTCGAGACCAGCATCTGCTCCCTCTTTCTCCCCCTCCCCCCACCCTTGTAAGCCTGACATGTCCCTGTGCCTTCTCCCTTCTCTCCCATGGTTCAGCATTCCTTCCTCACTCCTCCTCGCCCATGGTCCAACACATCTCCCTCTCTCTTTTTCACTCCCCTCATCTAGCATAGCTCTCTCACTCCCTTCTGCCCCTCGATCCAGCATCTCCCTTCCCCATCTCCTGTGCATAACTCCCTCCCTCTCCTCCACCCCATATCAACATCTGTCCATCTCTCACATTGAAAAAAAGAAAAACAAAAAAGGCAACAGTCTACTTGCTACATAAAAAGTCTGTTATAAAAAGTAGACCGATACACATATATTAAAACAAAGAAATAATTTATTCAAACCAAGATAAAAGCAATAACCCCATAAATAATATAAAATAATGTAAAAAATTGTCTATTAAAAAACTGTGTAGTTATTCTCCTGATTCAGTCCAAAGGGTTTCACTGTGTTGAATTTAAAAATCATTCTTTGCTCTGCTTGTAATAGTTGCCTGTCTGTATCTCCACCTCTCCAAAATGTTTTAACTTTTAATAATACAAGGAACTTTAATTCTTCAAAAGAGTGCTTCAAGTCATATACATGTTCAACTAGTGGTTTCTCCTGTATATTTCTCTTTATAGCACTTTTATGCTCAGCAATGCGTTTGTTAAATGCTCTCATAGGTTTTCCAATATACACAAGTCCATATGGACAAATCACTGCATAGACCACCTGTGTAGTCTTACAGTTGGAGTATTGCTTCAATTCATATCTCTCTCCTGTCATGGGGTGAATAAACCATTTAGTTTTTTAATTAACATTACAAAATGAGCAATTCAAACATGGAAAATGTCCCCACACTGGGTCATCTCTTATGAGTACAGGTAGAGCCGATGGTGCAAGACAATCCTTCAAATTCCTATTCCTTTTGAATGCTATTAATAATTCTTTATCAGAAAAGTATGGAATACTCTGCATCAATGACCAATGCTTCCCAAATATTTTAATTAAATCAGATGACATGTGGTCATAATATAATGTACATACAATCTTATCTTCTCTTTCCTTTTTCAAATCAATGGTAGTACGGAGGAGATCATTTCTTTGTTTCTGTGACATTCTAAACAGCCCTTCTTCAATGTATTTCCTTGGGTACCCTCTTTGTATAAATCTGTTAGCCATTACCTTCATTTGTTTTCTGCATTCGTCATTATCTGAACACAGTTTCTTTACTCTCAAAAACTGAGTATAGGGCAGGTTACACTTCAGTGGATGGCTATGACAGCTACCATATTGTTACAATTTGTTTCGAAGTCAGCCATTTTAGAAACATAGATGTCTATTTCTCCTGAGGCTGTTAAAGCCCAGTGTCCATTGCTAGCTTTGCTTTTAGAAGGGCCACCAACCACTGGGGGATGAAGGAGGTGACCTCCCCTAATCCCTCCAGAGAAGTGTTGCTCAATAGGAGCACTCTTCTGAAACCCAGATGTCCCAGGTAGCAGATATAACTCCCAACATCCATCTTTTTGGACATTGATATTCATTCCCCTTCTGAAATGGGGAATAAATATCTATTTTTTGGGCAAGCCTTAGCCCTGCCCAAACCATGCTCCCTTGCCATTTGTAAAATTGGAACTTAGACATCTATCCATGATAGATGTCTAAGGGGCTTAGTTATCAATGCGGGCTACCACTAAGACATGTGCTAAAATAGCAGGAGTTAGCAGTAAAATAAAAGGTCCCATTTTATGATGAGACCTAGATACTAAGCAATGGGGTTAACATTAAAATAACACATCTTAACAGTAGATCACATGGATAACCTCTCTCCTGAGTGCGGATTTATGACTGCCAAAATGCAAATTGCATGTCTAATACTTACTATCTGGGATGAACCCACAAAGGAAATCTACTGTATCTGCATTTAATTTTCAAAAGGGTGACTATAATAAAATGAGGAAAATGGTTAAAAAGAAACTAAAAGGATCGGCTGCAAAGGTTAGGACACTAACCTGCTTATTTTCGAAGAAGGGCGGCCATCTTCCGACACAAATCGGGAGATGGCCAGCCTTCTCCTAAAGCCGGCCAAATCGGTATAATCGAAAGCCGATTTTGGCCGGCTTCAACTGCTTTCCGTCGCAGGGCCGGCCAAAGTTCAAGGGGGTGTGTTGGCAGTGCACCAAAGGCGAGACAGGGGCATGTTTAACAGATGGCCGGCCTCGGCCGATAATGGAAAAAACAAGGCCGGCTCTGACGAGCATTTGGCCGGCTTTACTTGGTCCCTTTTTGTTCACGACCAAGCCTTGAAAAGGTGCCCAAACTGACCAGATGACCACCGGAGGGAATTGGGGATCACCTCCCTTTACTCCCTCAGTGGTCACCAACCCCCTCCCACCCAAAAAAAAAAAAAAAACCCAACACATTGTTTTGCCAGCCTCCAGTATATAGGTCCCTGGAGCAGTTTTAGTGGGTGTAGTGGACTTCAGGCAGGCGGACCCAGGCCCATCCCCCCCTTACCTGTTACACTTATGGTGGTAAATGGGAGCCCTCCAAAACCCACCCAAAACCCACTGTACCCACATCTAGGTGCCCCCCTTCATCCTAAGGGCTATGGTAGTGTTGTACAGTTGTGGGGAGTGGGTTTTAGTTTTTTTTTTTTCGAGGGGGGGGGGGGTCAGCACCCAAGGTAAGGGAGCTATGCACCTGGGATCATTTTGTGAAGTCCACTGCAGTGCCCCCTAGGGTGCCCATCCTGGCATGTGAGGGGGACCAGTGCATTACAAATGTTGGCTCCTCCCATGACCAAGTGGCTTAGATTTGGCCAGGTTTGAGATGGCCGCCATTAGTTTCCATTATCGGCAAAAACCAATAGCGGCCATCTCTAACGCCAGCGATCTCTAAGGGCGGCCCAAATGTTGAGATTTGGCCGGCCCCGACCGTATTATCGAAACGAAAGATGGCTGGCCATCTTGTTTCGATAATACAATTGGGTACGCCGCTTAACGGGGCCGTCATTGGAGATGGCCGCCCTTATAGATGGCCGGCCCTGTTCGATTATGCCCCTCCACATCAGGCGTGGGCGTTATTCAAAAATACCATCTTGGAAGCCCAGTCCAGATGCACTCCCCTTATTTGCAAAGGTGGAAAGAAGAGAAAACGTCAGCCAGCATGGTTAAAAGGTGAAGTAAAAGAGGCCATTACAGCCAAAAGATTGTCCTTCAAAGAATGGAAAAAAGACCCAAAAGAATCAACATAAGCACAGGCAAGTCAGATGCAAAGCATTAATAAAGAAGGTTAAAAGAGAATATGAAGAGAAACTTGCTGTAGAGGCAAAAACTCACAAACAACTTTTTCAGGAACATTAGAAGCAGAAAGCCTGCGAGGGAATCTGTGGGACCGTTAGATCATGAAGGAGCAAAAGGGGTGCTCAGGGAGGACAAAGCCATAGCGGAGAAACGGAATGAATTCTTTCCTTCTGTCTTTACGGAAGAAGATGTAAGAGATCTGCCTGTACCAGAATTGTTTTTCAAGGGTGATGATGCAGAGGAACTGAAAGAAATCTCAGTGATCCTGGAAGATGTTCACCTGGACCGGATGGCATACATCCAAGGGTAGTCAAACAACTCAAACATGAAATTGCTGATCTGCTGTTAGTAATATGTAACCTGTCATTAAAATCATCCGTAGTACCTGAAGATTGGAGGGTGGCCAATGTGATGCCGATTTTTAAAAAGGGTTCTAGGGGTGATCCGGGAAATTATAGACTAGTAAGTCTGACGTCAGTGCTGGGTAAAAAGAATAAAATTACAGAACACGTAAACAAACATGGTTTAATGGGACAGAGACAGCATGGGTTCAACTGAGGGCACTCTTGCCTCATCAATTTGCTTCATTTGTTTGAAGGCATGAATAAACATGAGGATAAAGGTGAGCCGGTTGATGTAGTGTATCTAGATTTTCAGAAAGCTTTTGATTAAGTTCATCCTGAGAGACTCCTGAGAAAATTAAAGAGTCATGGGATAGGAGGCAAAGTTCTGGAGTGGACTAGGTATTGGTTATTGGACAGAAAATGGAGGGTAGAGTTAAATGGTAATTTCTCTCAGTGGAGGAGGGTGAATAGTGGAGTGCCGCAGGGATATATTTATAAATGATATGGAAATTGGAATGACGAGTGAGATGATCAAATTTGCAGATGATAAAAAACTATTGAAGGTTGTTAAAACACGTGCAGACTGTGAAATATTGCAGGAAGACCTTAGGAAATTGGAAGACTGAGCGTCCAAATCAGGGGCATATCTGAGTGGGGCCACAAGGCCTGGGCCCCTGCAGATTTCACCCTGGATCCCCCTACTGCCGTCAACCCTCCCCCGCCGTCGGCGTCACCTACCCCCGCTGAGGTTCGCTTCCTTCTGCCGGTGCCTTTAAAAATATTACTTAAGCTGGCGGGGAACCCCAACCCCCACCAGGCCAGCCGAGGCCTTGTTTAAGTTCTTCTTCCTCGTGCTGTTGAAAGCTGCAGCCTGCATCCCTTCCAGTTTCGGACGGAGTCTGACGTCGCAGCACGTTGTACGTGCACGTCAACGTGCTGTGACGTCAGTCTCCGTCCGAAACTGGAAGGGATGCAGGCTGCAGCTTTCAACAGCACGAGGAAGAAGAACTTAAAACAAGACCTCGGCTGGGCTGGCGGGGGTTGGGATCCCCCGCCAGCTGAAGTAATATTTTTAAAGGCACCGGCAGGAGGAAGCGGACCTCAGCGGGGGTAGGTGACGGCGGTAGGTGGGGGAGGGGTGACAGCGGTAGGCGGGGGAGGGTTGACGGCGGTAGGGGGGAGGCGGTGGCCGGGGAGCTATAATGTGCCCCCTCACTCTAGCCCCTGCCCCCCCTACCGCCAAACCTCAGATACACCCCTGGTCCAAATGGCAGATGAAATTTAATGTGGACAAATGCAAGGTGATGCACATTGGAAAGAATAATCCAAATCATAGTTACCTGATGATAGGGTCCACCTTGGAGGTCAGTGCTCAAGAAAAAGATCTGGGTGTCGTTGTAGATAATATGCTGAAATCTTCTGCTTAGCGTGCGGTGGTGGCCAAAAAAGCAAATAGGATGCTAGGAATTATTAGGAAAGGGATGCTGAATAAGACCGAAAACACTATAATGCTTTTGTATCACTCCATGGTGCGTCCGCACCTTGAGTACGGCGTTCAGTTCTGGTCGCTGTATCTCAAAAAAAGATATAGCGGAATTAGAAAAGGTTCAAAGAAGAGCGACCAAAATGATAAAGGGGATGGAACTCCTCTCGTATGAGGAAAGGCTAAAGAGGTTAGGGCTATTCAGCTTGGGAAAGAGATGGATGAGGGGAGATATGATTGAGGTTTACAAAATTCTGAGTGGTGTAGAATGAGTAGAAGTAAATTGATTTTTTTTGCTCGTTCCAAAAGTACAAAGACTAGGGGACACTCGAGGAAGATACATGGAAATACTTTTAAAACTAATAGGAGGAAATATTTTTTCACTCAACGAATAGTTAAGCTCTGGAACTCTATGCTGGAGGATGTGGTATCAGTGGTTAGCGTATCTGGGTTTAAAAAATGTTTGGACAAATTCCTGGAGGAAAAGTTCATAGTCTGCTATTGAGGCAGACATGGGAAGCAACGTCTTGCCCTGGGATTTGTAGTATGGAGTGTCGTCACAATTTGGGTTTCTGTCAGGTACCTGTGACCTGGCTTGGCCACTGTTTAGAAAACAGGATACTGGGCTAGATGAACCATTGATCTGACCCAGTATGGCTACTTTTATGTTGTTATGTAAAATAAAGCACCATAGTCTTATGTGAAGCCTTTCTGGGTGTGTGTTCCAGCATGTGGGGGCTATTGCAGAGAAGGATCATTGGTGGGTGTCCAACAAATTTCCTTCACATTCTACAAATCAAGTGACTTCACTGCATCTCTGTTTACTTAACTGCAGAACTCTGTTCAAAAATGATTCAGGTACATGACCTTTTCATTTCCTGTTGTTTTGACATGACTTAGGGAGGGAAAAGAATCTTTACCCGATCCTTCCCCCCAAATTTTGTTGCCTATCACTCAGCCCACCATATTAAAAAGGGCGGCAGTCTGGCTGCTTGCCTTAATTTTTGAAATTCCTCTAATTGAGTTCTCGTACTTGAGTTATTAGCTTCAAAAGTCACTTTTCCCTTCTCTATCACTATTCTGTGTTGTTATCGCCCTCCTGCCCACTCTCAATCTTCTTGGGAAACTCTTCTTCAATCTCTGGCTGATGCCTCTATCTGCTATACAAATCTGATGGTACTAGGCAACAGGGACGTAGCCAGACCCCGGCGGGAGGGGGGTCCAGAGACCGAGGTGTGGGGGGGCACATTTTAGAACACCTCCCCCAGCCGCCGACCCTCCCCCACCACTTTCAACCCTCCTCCCGCCGCCGCCGACCCTCACCCGTCACCGCCAGGTACCTTTGCTGGCCGAAGTCTTCTTCAGCGCCAGTCTTCGGTGCGTTCACTGATCTGTTTCTGCGAGTCCTGACTCCTGACATCCTGCATGCACGTCCTGCACGTTACGTGCATGCAGGATGTCAGTAAGGACTCACAGAAACAGATCAGTGAATGCGTCGGAGACCGGCACTGAAGAAGACTTTGGCTGGCGGGGGTTGGAGACCTCCGCCAGCAAAGGTACCTGGCGGCGGGTCATCGGGGAGGGTCAAAAGTAGAGGGGACCAGGGCTAAATCTGTGGGGGCCCATGCCCCCGTGGCCCCACCTAGCTACGCCCCTGCTAGGCTATTTCAATATACACGATAACCCCTCACACTCGTGCTCTGCTGCATTCCTTTCTTTTCTTGAAGATATTAATCTATTGTAATACGTGCACATCTCAACTCACAATGCCAGACATATTCTTGATCTGCTTCAACAACAAGCTATTTCTCTCTCTGGAGCCCTTTTACAGAGTGGCAGTAAGCCCAACGCGGTTTTACCTCTTGCTGTTCTGGAACTACCACCAGCCCAACGCAGCCCCTGGCAGTAGTCCTGTCCCCAGCGTGTGCCGTTTCTGGGGGAAAAATGGCTTGTGTGGCGCTAACCCGGCAGTAATTGGGCATCGCTGCTCGCTGCCCAGTTACTACTACTACTACTTAACATTTCTAAAGCGCTGCTAGGGTTACGCAGCGCTGTACAATTTAACATAAAAGGACAGGCCCTGCTCAAAGAGCTTACAATCTAAAGGACAAGTGAGTAGACGATACGATGGGGGCAGTCAATTTGGGGCAGTCCAGATATCCTGAAGGTAACAGTTAGGTGCCGAAGGCAGCATTGAAGAGGTGGGTTTTAAGCAGAGACTTGAAGATGGGCAGGGAGGGGGCTTGACGTAGGGGCTCAGGAAGGTTGTTCCAGGCATAGGGTGAGGCGAGGCAGAATGGGCGGAGCCTGGAGTTGGCAGTGGTGGAGAAGGGTACTGAGAGGAGGGATTTGTCCTGTGAACGGAGGTTTCGGGTGGGAACATAAGGGGAGATGAGGGTAGAGAGGTAGTGAGGGGCAGCAGATTGAGTACATTTGTAGGTAAGAAGGAGGAGCTTGAACTGAATGCGGTAACGGATTGGAAGCCAGTGAAGTGACCTGAGAAGAGGGGTGATATGAGTATATCGGTTCTGGCGGAATATAAGACGTGCATATAAGACTGCTAGGTTAGCATGAGAGCCCTTATCACCACCTCAGTGGGTGGCAGTAAGGACTCCCCGCCGCATGGCCACACAGTAAGAGTTCTGTCACCATGTGGCCATTTTTTTGGGGGCTTTTACCGGCTGTGGAAAAAATGGCCCCTGCCACTAGCACGGGGCCCTTTTTCTTGCAGCTTGGTAAAAGGACCCCTCTGTTTCTAATCTTCATACTTGACCTCTTCCCTGGACAGACCATTTTCTTATTTCTGCTTCATTATCCTTCCAATCTCCTCAAGCATTTGCTATTCAAGTTTCTCCCTCTGGCCAGTACAGGAATACTTCACAAATGCAACGTTTCCTAACCAGACTACTCATCTTCCACTGTGTTCTTTTCTTCCCCAAAACTTTTCAGATATGAATCTTGACCATGCTGTTTCTTGCTGGAATTCCACATTTTCCAATATCTCAATGCCTTCTACTCAGAAGTCTAACTCTTCTCACTCAGCACTTGGTATCACAGTGGCTTGTTTCTTCATAGAAAGCAAGTTTAGGGCACAACTTATCTGGCCTAAGTTGTGTGATGCAGTTTCCCTTAATAATTATAAATCTGCTAGTCACCACTACTCTTTACAAGTTAAACTTGCTAAAAATTTTTACTATTCCAAACAGTTACTACTACTACTACTACTACTTAACATTTCTAAAGCGCTACTAGGGTTACGCAGCACTGTACAATTTAACATGGAAGGACAGTCCCTGCTCAAGGAGCTTACAATCTAAAAGACAGGTGTACAATCTAAAAGACAAGTGTAGAGTCAATCTGATAGGGCATACTATATTTCTCAAAAGGTTAGGTACCGAAAGCAGCATTGAAGAGGTGAGTTTTAAGCAGAGATTTGAAGATGGGTAGGGAGGGGGCTTGGCGTAGGGGTTGAGGAAGATTGTTCCAGGCATAGGGTGAGGCAAGGCAGAATGAGCGGAGCCTGGAGTTGGCAGTGGTGGAGAAGGGTACTGAAAGGAGGGATTTGGCCTGAGAGCGGAGGTTACGGGCGGGAACATAGGGGGAGATGAGGGTAGAGAGGTAGTGAGGAGCCGCAGACCGGGTGCATTTGTAGGTAAGGAGAAGCTTGAATTGTATGAGGTATCTGATCGGAAGCCAATGAAGTGACTTGAGGAGAGGGGTGATATGAGTATATCGGTTCTGGCGGAATATAAGACGTGCGGCAGCGTTCTGAATGGATTGAAGGGGGGGGGGGGGGGGGGATAGATGGCTAAGTGGGAGGCCGGTGAGGAGTAAGTTGCAGTAGTCAAGGTGAGAGGTAATGAGAGCGTGGACGAGAGTTCATGTGGTGTGCTCAGAGAGGAAGGGGCGAATTTTGCTGATGTTGAAGAGGAAGAAGCGACAGGTCTTGGCAGTCTGTTGGATATGCGCAGAGAAGGAGAGGGAGGAGTCGAAGATGACTCCGAGGTTGCGAGCAGATGGGACGGGGATGATGAGGGTGTTATCAACTGAGATAGAGAATGGAGGAAGAGGAGAAGTGGGTTTAGGTGGAATGACGAGGAGCTCGGTTTTGGACATGTTCAGCTTCAGGTGGCGGTTTGACATCCAGGCAGCAATGTCGGATAAGCAGGCCGATACCTTGGCCTGGGTCTCCACGGTGATGACTGGTGTGGAGAGATATAGCTGGGTGTCATCAGCATAAAGATGATACTGAAAACCATGAGATGAGATCAGTGAGCCTAGGGAAGAGGTGTAGATTGAGAAGAGAAGGGGTCCAAGGACAGATCCCTGGGGAACTCCAACAGATAGTGGGATGGGAGTGGACGAAGATCCATGAGAGTGTACCCTGAAGGTGCGGTGGGAGAGATAAGAGGAGAACCAGGAGAGGACAGAGCCTTGGAACCCAAAAGAGGACAGTGTGGCAAGAAGTAAATCATGATTGACAAACGCAGCGGATAGATCGAGGAGGATGAGGATGGAATAGTGGCCTCTGGATTTGGCGAGGAGCAGGTCGTCGCAGACTTTAGAGTGCTGTTTCTGTCGAGTGTAGAGGGCGAAAACCGGATTGAAGTGGATCGAGGATGGCATGAGAGGAGAGAAAATCAAGGCAGTGACTGTGAACGGCGCGCTCAAGTATTTTGGAGAGGAAGGGTAGGAGAGAGATGGGGCGGTAGTTGGAGGGGCAGGTAGGGTCAAGTGATGGTTTTTTTTTAGGAGAGGTGTGACTACGGCGTGCTTGAAGGTGTCAGGGACAGTTGCAGTGGAGAGAGAAAGGTTAAGGATGTGACAGATGGAGGGGGTGACAGTATGGGAGATGGTGTTAAGTAGGTTGGTGGGGATGGGATCGGAGGAACAGGTGGTGCATTTTGAGGAGGAAAGAAGGCGGGAGGTTTCATCCTCAGTGATCTCAGGAAAGGAGGAGAAAGAGGCCATGGTTGGTTGGTTGTTGGATGGGGCTACAGGCTGAAGAGGAGGTGGTGGCTTGGTAGTGAACTCAAGGTTGATCTTTTGCACCTTGTCGTGGAAGTAGTCAGCCAGTGATTGAGAAGAGAGTGAAGGGGGAGTGGGAGCGGGGGGCACTTTGAGGAGGGAGTTAAGGGTGGTGAAGAGACGAGGAGGGTTGGAGCTGAGAGAATTGGTCAGTTGGGTGTAATAGTCCTGTTTTGCAAGGAATAGGGAGGAATGGAAGGAGGATAGCATGAATTTGTAGTGAAGGAAGTCTGAATGGGTACGAGATTTCCTCCAGAGGCATTCAGCGGATCAGGTGCAGGAGCGAAGGTAACGGATGCAAGGGGTCAGCCAAGGCTGGGGACTAGTACGCTTTGTGGGACGGGAGGTGGATGGAGCGAGGGTGTCCAAAGCAGAGGAGAGAGCGGCATTGTAGGCGGAGACTGCTTTGTCTACAGTCTCAGAGGACATGATGGAGGGGAGGAGATTAGAGATACTAGAGAATAAAGTGGGGGGTCAATAGCCTGGAGATTCCTGGAGGTGGTGGATAAAGTTGGATGGGGCAGAGGGGGGGGGGGTGAAGAAGTGTGAATGTGATCAGGTAATGATCGGAGAGAGGGAGAGTAGAAGCGTGGAAATTGGAGGGTGAGCCGGAGGAGGAGAGGACGAGGTCGAGACAATGGCCGTCACAGTGAGTGGGGGTGGTGGAGCACAGCTGGAGTTTGAAGGAGGATGTTAGGGTGAGGAACTTAGAAGCGTTAGGGTCGGATAGGTCATCAGCGCGTATGTTAAAGTCTCCGAGAATGAGAGACGGAGATGAGGGTTCAAGAAAGACGGAAAGCCAAGCATCAAAGTCGGTGAGGAAGGAAGAGAAGGACCAAGTCTAGTAATCGTGCTAAGTCTCTTCTTGCCATGGTCTCCTCACTTACCACTATGGACTCTCCAGCTAGTACCTTGTCCTTTCCAGCTTTCTCTTATTGCCCCTTCTGAAAGCCCTTCTACCTCCGTGATTGTCAATACTTGGGAGTCATTCTCTCTTCCATCACTTATTCAATTATCTAAAGTTGTTACTTTAATACATTTAACCTCTTTTCAACTTGACCCATTTCCCTCTTCTTGGATTAAGACAGATAAGTATGGACTCCTCCCATTGATCCTTCACTTGGTTAATCGTAGTCTTTCGACAGGAGTAGTTCCCTCACCTTGGAAGAATGCAGTCGTCCGTCCTATACTTAAAAAAATTCTTCTTTGGATCCATCAGTCCCTGAACAGTACCGTCCCATTTCTAATTTATGTGTCTTATCAAAAATTGCTGAAAAAGTTTTTTCAACAGCTACTCCAATTCACAGAGAATCATTTTATTTTGCACCCAAGGCAAACAGGTTTCAGGGCTTTACAAAGCACGGAGACTACAGTAACCTCTTTGAACAGTAAATTACACTCATTTCTTGATTCTGGCATGGCTATTCTGTTAATATCCCTTGCTCTTTCTTCAGCTTTCGACTTGGTGGATCATTCTTTACTTTTCTCCCGATTAAAATCTATTGGATTAGCAGGTATAGTACTCCAATTGTTTTCTTCTTTTCTTGCTGATAGGAAATTTGCTGTCACAACTGATTCCTCAATATTCTCTTTAAATTCTATGCACTTTGGTGTTCCTGTTCTATCTCCCCTCTTATTTAATATTTTTCTTAGTTCCCTGGCCATTTTGATTCACGATTACAATATTAAGTTCTATATGTATGCAGACAATATTAGTTTTTCCTGTTTCCCCTTTCTCTCCTGATACTACACATTTACAAACCTGTCTCCCAGAAGTTTCTAAGTGGCTGTCAAGCCAAAAAATGGTCCTTAATCCTTCAAAAACTACAACATGCTGGATCACTGGTATGCTTCCAACCTGCTTAAGTCTGCTTAATTTGTTTAACTCTTTGGTCACCCCATTAAATTCCTTTCACTATCTGGGAGTTATGTTTGATTCTAAACTGTCCTTTCAAAATCATGTTTCTTTAGGGGTTAAAAAAGGTTTTTTTTGGCTTTGTCGTCTCCACTCTGTAAGCCGATGCTTGGATTTTTCATCACTTCATACTTTAATTCACATCTTTGTCATTTCACGTATTGATTATTGCAATACTATTCTTTGTGGGATCCCTGCTTTTCTTCTTTGATGTGTGCAAACATTGCAAAATTCAGCTGCTCATTTTTTGTGCCGTGCCAAGTGCTATGATTATGTCACCCCTCTTCTCATCCAATTCCATTGGCTCCCAGTTCAGTATAGATGCTCTTTTACAGTTCTTTGGCTCATAGATCACTTCACCAGGGATGCCCATTATATTTGTCCTCAGTTACAATCCCTTCATGATCACTTAGTTCCCTGGAATCTCATAGGCTACTTCTCCCATCACCAAAGAATGCTCACTATGAGTCTGCCCGGCCTTCTGCTTATTTTTTTCTGGCACCTTTTCTTTGAAATAGCTTACCATCCTACTTACGTAATTAACTTTCCTTTTTAAGATTTAAATCTCTGCTTAAATCATATTTTTTGAACTGGCATTTGGAACTAAATTATCTGTACTGGAGCCTAGCTGACCTGCTTTCCACCCAGCAAGTATGGCTAAGAAGAATTTTTACCTATTGTTTTTATCTTTTCTTTTTTTTTTTCTCTAAGTAAATTTGGGTATGTCTGTGGTGTGTATAAGTGCCCTGGCCTATCTTGAAATGGTGTTCCTTTCCAATTTTATTTTTTATTAATTGTAATCTGCCATGAGCCAGTTTGGGAATTTGGCGGGCATCAAGAATCTAATAAACAAACTACGTGATTTCCTTTGGAGAGGATATGGTTAGGGATACTCCTTGGGAAGACCTTTGCAACTTTGGATAAATTTGTAAAGATCTGGGCCCCTATTTATAACCCAAACTGACAAAATAAGAAACATGCTAAAACTGAATGGTATATGGGTAGACAGAGTGCTTCTGTTTACTTTGTTTCAATGTTATGTTATCTGTTTGGTCGTTTCTCTTGTAAGATGGCCTAATATAGGATCTTAACTCCTGAATAATATGTTTGGTTGTGGGGGAAAGGCCTAGAGTCATATAACCAACTATGCAAATTTGGACAATATGAGAATGAAGAAGCAGGTGGCTATAGATTTTCCTTGTCAGCTCACATAAGTTAAGGAAACGTGCAATAAAGATGAATTACAAACAAACAAACAAACAAACAAACAAAAAAGGCAGTGCAAACCATAAACAGCTCCCTGCAGTGCCGAGTGTGATGGGAATGGAGGTCCAGGAGTACGGTGGATAACTTTTGGGTGTTCCCAGATCTGCTGAGGTGGCCACAGGGCCAGCTTAACCATTGGGTAGACTAGGCAGCTTCTGGGCTTCACCGAAGAGTAGCTGCAGTCAAACCAAAATAATACATTGTGACTAACTCAAAGAAATGATAAGGGGCATTTTTATCAACAGAGGTTGAGCAGTTTTAAAATGGACAATACACTCAGATTATCATGGGAGGGGTGGGGTTGAGGTGATGATCATTATTACACTTACTTATTAATATCTTGGACTGGGAGTAGCTACAGGCTGAATGTTAATGTGGGGAGGGGGTTGCAGGAAGATGAAAGACTGATCATTCATTAGACAAAGGGGCTGGATGGCCCCCAATTCCTACTCTGTGGACCTTTTCTGAAACTGTTGTTAGTGGCCTTTAAATTGAACTTATGCCATTGAATGCAACTGCTGTGAGTACCCAGAATCCAGAGGTAGCTTTCAAAGAGAAGTAACCACATAGTTTTGGTTGGAGTTCCAAAGTGTACTTGTGGACTTGGTAGCTACAAGTGCTTTCTGAAAATTGACACCTTTATCACATTTTGATGGCTGTGTTTTTCTTACTGGATCATTTTTTGATTGTTGACTTGCAGGTGATGGAGGTAGCCTTAATCCAAGCCTTCTAGCAACCTCAACACCACCTCCACCAGTAGCACAGCAGCAGCCTGCAAACCGTGCATTCCCCTCCCCATCCTTCCCCACACTGCTGCAGAGTCAGCCAGCCTCATCTAATCTGGGAAGCACACCAGCTTACATCTACAGCTTAGTGGAGGGACCCTCCATGCAGGGGGTGGCACCACCACCCTCCCCAATTCTCTTCCAGAACTTTGGTGGCTCAGTCTCCTTCCCAGATATCTACGAAGGTGACGTCAAGAAGTGGGAGGAACATTTCCGCACCATCCAGCGTGCTTACAAAGAGTTTGGAAAGGATGCGGACTTTGCCATTCGTGTGCTCACAGAAGACTTCACTCTACCCTTCCCATATGCTTGGCCACCAGAGGATGAGCAATCAGAAAGAACAACTTTCTACAATGCATCTGACAAGGAGAACTTTGATTTTTTCCTGCATCCAGGCAAGCCAATACCCAGGCTCCTCCAGCCATTATATGCAACCACTCAAGCATATTTCAAGAAGCGACGGCTAGAACAGCTAGCACTTAGCTATGCCTCTAGGACTACCTCCATTGCCAATACCTTGAAGATGGCTCCAGGCTCTGCTTCACAAGAGGTAGTAGGGGGCCCTAAAGCTCCACCGCCTGGGTTTGTCCTGCTTGCTGGGGCACCTCCAGTAGCTGTCTCCACCCCTGTTGCTTCATTTCATTTGCAGGCGGGAAAGGAGATCAGAACTGTCCAGCTGTCCTCCAGTCCCACATCCCCACAGCAGCAAGGAAATGTGACAGAGATGAATTCTGGGCACACATGTTAAAATGTTTGATAATACATGCATTATAGAGATTTATTCTAGCTACACATCCTCAATAATTCACTGGTTCTACCAATGTTTCCATTCTGAGGTCACATATTCTATATGCGCTGTTCCTTCTGAGGTCAATATATTCAGAATTACAGTGGTTCAACAGACAAGTGTACATTTTTGGGTCATATATTTGGTAATGCACAGGGGTTAATATTCCACTGCAGTATGTTTGGTAAAGATCCTAAGACACATTATCTGGTTACCTTTAACTGGATACTGAGACTTATCCAGTTAAATTGCACATGGTGCCTATTCTATAATGGAACCTAGTTGCCTACATTTCTTTATAGAATACAAGTGTAACCTAGTATCTGTGTGCCTAACATCTAGGTGCCCACACTTGCACCATACAGCTGACGTAAGTGTGGTGCCTAAAAGTGGCAGGGACACATATAACTTACATGTAATAAGCAGGAGCCCTGTCTATGTCCTGCCCATGCTCCTCCTATGTTTAGGCCCCCCCCCCCCTTGGAAATACACTTAATTACGCAGATATTTGCAGAATAGCACTGTATGTGCACACATATGCATACAAGTGCTAGTGTTCTAAATGTTCACACATATTGGGGGGTGGAGGTGGGCAATTCAATAAAAGGCGATACAAGTTAGGTGCCAAGCTAGAATACTTAGGTGCCCAATTACAGAAAAGCACCTAAGTGGATTTAGGCACCTAACTGCCATTTGTCCCCTGTTTTGACACAACTTTCATTTGAGGGCCAAATGTTAGGTGACTAAAATTTGGCACACTATTTAGGGGTTCATTTTCAAAGCACTTAGCCTTCCAAAGTCCCATAGGTTTCTATGGAACTTTGGAAGGCTAAGTGCTTTGAAAATATGCCTCTAAATGGAATTACCCGATAACATTCATATAAATGTGAGCATCTAGGTTATAGAACTGCCCTTTAAGTGGCTGAAGGCTTCTTTTACAAAGCCATGCAACAAATGAGAGGAAGCCTATAGGAATTGAATGGGCTTCCTCCCATTTACTACACAGGAATCGCTGGCGTGACTTTGTAGAAGAGGCCCTAAGTTTACCTGTGTAATTTAAGGACAGTGATTTTTGCAATCGAGTTACCTTTAACCAGATAGCATTGAACATCAACACTATCTGGTTAAAGTTTTAAACTGTCCATAATGTGCCTCTTGACTCCTTTAATTAAATGATTATCTTTTGACAAGATTGAGTTGTCTGAACAAAAAGATTATTAGGCAGTAGCCCCATAATTTCTTTTGCATATCAACTCCATAGTTTCTAAAGATCGATCTAGGCTGATGACACTTTTACCATTACCAACACTACTGTAATAAAGGTTTCAGCCACACACTTCCAGTAGCAGATTCTTAACTTCTGTTTTCCCTTCTTGCACAACTTGGCCAAAAACTCAGAAAGATATTATGAGAAAGGAATAACTGAAAGAATATCCCTTTGGTTACAGTCTCCATGTTGTTGCGGTGCTGGTATTCTGAACAAAAAAATGTTTCCACGATCAGCTTTGTTTTGTAAACTTATATTTAAGTGCACTGCTAGGTTGCAAAATTAAAAAGTTATCACACTCTAGTAAGATATCAGTACAAGGGATGACTACAAGCTACCAGGAATTGAATAAGTCAGTAGTTTGAAAGGACAATTCTTATTGTTAGCCTACAGAGAAACCAACTTTATAAAACCACGCCTGTCTTGTACCTACTTTTGTTTATGTGTGTGTATGCTCTCCCCTCCCCTTATAACTTAATTAATCTGTTACCCAATTTCATTCAGATTTCTGCCAGTTTGGGGGATGAGCACAAGAGGGCAATAATCCTCTCCCCCAATTCTCTGAGCAATAATTGGCCTACAAGAGGCACAAAAAAAGAAATGGTCATGTGGACTGGAAAATGGAGCTGGCATCTGTACAGGGGCACAGGGAGTTGCAGGGACACCTAGTGTAGGTGCAGTAGGGCTCCACCAAGAGCATAAGGGAGTTGAAAGGTGGGAGCAGAAGTGCCCCATGCTGCCTACTCTCAGGCCCAGATTCAGGCACAGCTCACCTGCATATCTGCCTTGATTGCTAAAGATGCTCCTGCCCAATCACTATCACTATGGAAAAGACCCCCTCTTGACATTGTTTATTAATTTCATCTACCACCTGGCTTGCAAGCAAATTAAGGCGGTTTACACTTATTAAAATCTTATAAAAACTAAAAAAGAACTCCATACTATAATATAGGAAAGACCAATCATACAGAACATTCACACCCACTATAATACTCTTACATTAGTACTAGTAAATCAAGCATATAAAGCAAAGGTAAATCAATCAAGCCTAAAGGCAATTCCTCACCACAGGTACAACTGTAATCAGGTCTCAACAGCAATTTGAAAAAAAAAAAGCCTTTAGGGCTATGTGTAAAGAGGAGTAGGTGGTATCCAAACCATATATAAAATTTATAACAGCCTTAAAGACCTATTACTTTCTGGCTAACTCCCTGCACTACTAAAATGCAAAGCAGGAACAGGAAACCACCTCTACGAAAATCCAAAGATTTAAACGAGAAAGTAGAGGATGACAAAGCAACTTCCAAACCAGGAGTAGATGAACAGGAACTCTTTACTGAAGCACCAGGAAAATGACGCAACAGGGGGCCACATTTCAGCGGACGCAGCAGCCTGCTTCAGAGGTCACAAACACTGTATACATAAAAAACACAAAAAAAATACTATGTCTATATATTGAGACACAGTATTTTTTATGTTATGTATATAGTGATGTGAGGGTCGCCTAGTCACTTGCCTGTCTGGTGCGAAGGTGGCAGACCTCAAGCGTCACCTAGATTAGGATTTCAGATAGTGCTGGGGAGGAACTGGCTATCTTGGTACATGTAGGTACCAATGTTAGGCTCTCAGGCAGAAAGCTCAAATCCAGAACCTCTAAGGTAGCATTTTCAGAAGTGCTCCCTGTACCTCGCACAGGGCCCAAGGGACAGGCAGAGCTCCAAAGTCTCAATGCATGGATGAGGCAACGGTACAGGAAGAAGGATTTGATTTGTTAGGAACTGGGCAACATTCTGGGGAAGGGGGAGCTTATTCAGGAATAATGGGCTCCACCTTAACTCAGGTGGGACCAGGCTACTGGCTTTTAAAATGGAGAAAGAGCAGTTTTTAAACAAGAAACTGGGGAAAGGCCAACAGTCATTCAAATGTGCATGGTTCAGAACAATGTATCTTTCAAAGATATCACCAAAACAGGGAAAATAGGGCATCCCGATAGGGTGGTTGCAATAGAAACTATAGTAGACTAGGTGTCTTTAAATAAAAAGCAAACAGATTTTCAAGATTGCAAACTGTCACTGTTAACTGCTGAACAAGATGTCAACAGAAACAAGAAACAATTTGAAAGCGAATGCTACATACCTGTAGAAGGTATTCTCCGAGGACAGCAGGCTGATTGTTCTCACTGATGGGTGACGTCCACGGCAGCCCCTCCAATCGGAAACTTCACTAGCAAAGTCCTTTGCTAGCCCTCGCGCGCCCGCGCGCACCGCGCATGCGCGGCCGTCTTCCCGCCCGAAACCGGCTCGAGCCGGCCAGTCCAGTATGTAGCAAGACAATACACTTCAAGGGAAGACACAACTCCAAAGGGGAGGCGGGCGGGTTTGTGAGAACAATCAGCCTGCTGTCCTCGGAGAATACCTTCTACAGGTATGTAGCATTCGCTTTCTCCGAGGACAAGCAGGCTGCTTGTTCTCACTGATGGGGTATCCCTAGCCCCCAGGCTCACTCAAAACAACAACCATGGTCAATTGGACCTCGCAACGGCGAGGACATCACTGAGATTGACCTAAAAAATTTACCAACTAACTGAGAGTGCAGCCTGGAACAGAACAAACAGGGCCCTCGGGGGGTGGAGTTGGATCCTAAAGCCCAAACAGGTTCTGAAGAACTGACTGCCCGAACCGACTGTCACGTCGGGTATCCTGCTGCAGACAGTAATGAGATGTGAATGTGTGGACAGATGACCACGTCGCAGCTTTGCAAATTTCCTCCATGGTGGCTGACTTCAAGTGGGCTACCGACGCTGCCATGGCTCTAACATTATGAGCCGTGACATGACCCTCAAGAGCCAGCCCAGCCTGGGCGTAAGTGAAGGAAATGCAATCTGCTAGCCAATTGGATATGGTGCGTTTCCCTACAGCCACTCCCCTCTTGTTGGGATCAAAAGAAACAAACAATTGGGCGGACTGTCTGTGGGGCTGTGTCCGCTCCAGATAGAAGGCCAATGCTCTCTTGCAGTCCAATGTGTGCAGCTGACGTTCAGCAGGGCAGGAATGAGGACGGGGAAAGAAAGTTGGCAAGACAATTGACTGGTTCAGATGGAACTCCGACACAACCTTTGGCAGAAACTTAGGGTGAGTGCGGAGGACTACTCTGTTGTGATGAAATTTGGTGTAAGGGGCCTGGGCTACCAGGGCCTGAAGCTCACTGACTCTACGAGCCGAGGTAACTGCCACCAAGAAAATGACCTTCCAGGTCAAGTACTTCGGATGGCAGGAATTCAGTGGCTCGAAAGGAGGTTTCATCAGCTGGGTGAGAACGACATTGAGATCCCATGACACTGTAGGAGGCTTGACAGGGGGCTTTGACAAAAGCAAACCTCTCATGAAGCGAACAACTAAAGGCTGTCCTGAGATCGGCTTACCTTCCACTTGGTAATGGTATGCACTGATTGCACTAAGGTGAACCCTTACGGAGTTGGTCTTGAGACCAGACAAGTGCAGAAGGTATTCAAGCAGGGTCTGTGTAGGACAAGAGCGAGGATCTAGGGCCTTGCTGTCACACCAGACGGCAAACCTCCTCCAATGAAAGAAGTAACTTCTCTTAGTGGAGTCTTTCCTGGAAGCAAGCAAGATGCGGGAGACACCCTCTGGCAGACCCAAAGAGGCAAAGTCTACGCCCTCAACATCCAGGCCGTGAGAGCCAGGGACTGGAGGTTGGGATGCAGAAGAGCCCCTTCGTCCTGCGTGATGAGGGTCGGAAAACACTCCAATCTCCACGGTTCTTCGGAGGATAACTCCAGAAGAAGAGGGAACCAGATCTGACGCGGCCAAAAGGGAGCAATCAGAATCATGGTGCCTCGGTCTTGCTTGAGTTTCAACAAAGTCTTCCCCACCAGAGGAATGGGAGGATAAGCATACAGCAGACCTTCCCCCCAATCCAGGAGGAAGGCATCCGACGCCAGTCTGCCGTGGGCCTGAAGCCTGGAACAGAACTGAGGGACCTTGTGGTTCACTTGAGATGCGAAGAGATCCACCAGGGGGGTGCCCCACGCCTGGAAGATCTGTCGCACCACACGGGAATTGAGCGACCACTCGTGAGGTTGCATAATCCTGCTCAACCTGTCGGCCAGACTGTTGTTTACGCCTGCCAGATATGTGGCTTGGAGCACCATGCCTTGACGGCGAGCCCAGAGCCACATGCTGACGGCTTCCTGACACAGGGGGCGAGATCCGGTGCCCCCCTGCTTGTTGACATAGTACATGGCAACCTGATTGTCTGTCTGAATTTGGATAATTTGATGGGACAGCCGATCTCTGAAAGCCTTCAGAGCGTTCCAGATCGCTCGCAACTCCAGAAGATTGATCTGTAGATCGCTTTCTTGGAGGGACCACCTTCCTTGGGTGTGAAGCCCATCGACATGAGCTCCCCATCCCAGGAGAGACGCATCCGTGGTCAGCACTTTTTGAGGCTGAGGAATTTGGAAGGGACGTCCCAGAGTCAAATTGGAGCAAATCGTCCACCAATACAGGGATTCGAGAAAACTCGTGGACAGGTGGATCACGTCCTCTAGACCCCCGGCGGCCTGATACCACTGGGAGGCTAGGGTCCATTGAGCAGATCTCATGTGAAGGCGGGCCATGGGAGTCACATGAACTGTGGAAGCCATGTGGCCCAGCAATCTCAACATCTGCCGAGCTGTGATCTGCTGGGACGCTCGCACCCGCGAGACGAGGGACAACAAGTTGTTGGCCCTCGCCTCTGGGAGATAGGCGCGAGCCGTCCGAGAATCCAGCAGGGCTCCGATGAATTCGAGTTTCTGCACTGGGAGAAGATGGGACTTTGGGTAATTTATCACAAACCCCAGTAGCTCCAGGAGGCGAATAGTCATCTGCATGGACTGCAGGGCTCCTGCCTCGGATGTGTTCTTCACCAGCCAATCGTCGAGATATGGGAACACGTGCACTCCCAGCCTGCGAAGCGCCGCTGCTACCACAGCTAGGCACTTTGTGAACACCCTGGGCGCAGAGGCGAGCCCAAAGGGTAGCACACAGTACTGGAAGTGGCGTGCGCCCAGCTGAAATCGCAGATACTGTCTGTGAGCTGGCAGTATCGGGATGTGTGTGTAGGCATCCTTCAAGTCCAGAGAGCATAGCCAATCGTTTTGCTGAATCATGGGGAGAAGGGTGCCCAGGGAAAGCATCCTGAACTTTTCTTTTACGAGATATTTGTTCAGGGCCCTTAGGTCTAGGATGGGACGCATCCCCCCTGTTTTCTTTTCCACAAGGAAGTACCTGGAATAGAACCCCAGCCCTTCTTGCCCGGATGGCACGGGCTCGACCGCATTGGCGCTGAGAAGGGCGGAGAGTTCCTCTGCAAGTACCTGCTTGTGCTGGAAGCTGTAGGACTGAGCTCCCGGTGGACAATTTGGAGGTTGAGAGGCCAAATTGAGGGTGTATCCTTGCCGGACTATTTGGAGAACCCACTGATCGGAGGTTATGAGAGGCCACCTTTGGTGAAAAGCTTTCAACCTCCCTCCGACAGGCAGGTCGCCCGGCACTGACACTTGGATGTCGGCTATGCTCTGCTGGAGCCAGTCAAAAGCTCGCCCCTTGCTTTTGCTGGGGAGCCGCGGGGCCTTGCTGATTCGCACGCTGCTGACGAGAGCGAGCGCGCTGGGGCTTAGCCTGGGCCGCAGGCTGTCGGGAAGGAGGATTGTACCTACGCTTGCCAGAAGTATAGGGAACAGTCTTCCTTCCCCCGAAAAATCGTCTACCTGTAGAGGTAGAAGCTGAAGGCTGCCGGCGGGCGAACTTGTCGAATGCGGTGTCCCGCTGGTGGAGAGACTCTACCACCTGCTCGACTTTTTCGCCAAAAATGTTATCCGCACGGCAAGGCAAGTCCGTAATCCGCTGCTGGATTCTATTCTCCAGGTCGGCGGCACGCAGCCATGAGAGCCTGCGCATCACCACACCTTGAGCAGCGGCCCTGGACGCAACATCAAAAGTGTCATAAACTCCTCTGGCCAGGAATTTTCTGCACGCCTTCAGCTGCCTGACCACCTCCTGAAAAGGCTTGGCTTGCTCAGGGGGAAGAGCATCAACCAAGCCCGCCAACTGCCGCACATTATTCCGCATGTGTATGCTCGTGTAGAGCTGGTAAGACTGGATCTTGGACACGAGCATAGAGGAATGGTAGGCCTTCCTCCCAAAGGAGTCTAAGGTTCTAGCGTCCTTGCCCGGGGGCGCCGAAGCATGTTCCCTAGAACTCTTAGCCTTCTTTAGGGCCAAATCCACAACTCCAGAGTCATGAGGCAACTGAGTGCGCATCAGCTCTGGGTCCCCATGGATCCGGTACTGGGACTCGATCTTCTTGGGAATGTGGGGATTAGTTAATGGCTTGGTCCAGTTCGCAAGCAATGTCTTCTTCAGGACATGGTGCAAGGGAACAGTGGACGCTTCCTTAGGTGGAGAAGGATAGTCCAGGAGCTCAAACATTTCAGCCCTGGGCTCGTCCTCCACAACCACCGGGAAGGGGATGGCCGTAGACATCTCCCGGACAAAGGAGGCAAAAGACAGACTCTCGGGAGGAGAAAGCTGTCTCTCAGGAGAGGGAGTGGGATCAGACGGAAGACCCTCAGACTCCTCGTCAGAGAAATATCTGGGATCTTCCTCTTCCTCCCACGAGGCCTCACCCTCGGTGTCAGACACAAGTTCACGGACCTGTGTCTGCAACCTCGCCCTGCTCGACTCCGTGGAACCCCGTCCACGATGGGGGCGTCGAGAGGTAGACTCCCTCGCCCGCATCGGCGAAGCTCCCTCCGCCGACGTAGTCGGGGAGCCTTCCTGGGAGGTGGCCGCGGTCGGCACCGCACGCGGTACCGACGTCGGGGACCTCAACCTGGGCGATGGGCCAGCCGGCGCCACGCTCGACGGTACCGGTGGCGCAAGCACCGCCGGTACCGGAGGGGTAGGGCGCAACAGCTCTCCCAGAATCTCTGGGAGAACGGCCCGGAGGCTCTCGTTTAGAGCGGCTGCAGAGAAAGGCTGAGAGGTCGATGCAGGCGTCGACGTCAGTACCTGTTCCGGGCGTGGAGGCTGTTCCGGGCTGTCCAGAGCGGAGCGCATCGACACCTCCTGAACAGAGGGTGAGCGGTCCTCTCGGTGCCGATGCCTGCTGGGTGCCGAATCCCTCGGCGACCCAGAGCTCTCGGTGCCGACACGGGGAGGAGACCGGTGTCGATGCTTCTTCGATTTCTTCCGAAGCATGTCACCGGAGCTCCCCGGCACCGACGAGGAGGACGTCGAATCCATCCGTCGCTTCCTCGGGGCCGAGACTGAAGAAGGTCGATCTCGGGGGGGCTGTACCGCAGGAGCCCTCAGGGTAGGCGGAGACCCACCCGAGGGCTCACCGCCACCAGCAGGGGAATGGACAGCCCTCACCTGCACTCCACCCGATGCACCACCGTCCGACGACATCAGCAGACGAGGTCCTGGTACCACCGACGTCGATGCAGCTATCCGATGTCTCGGCGCCGATGCAGAGGCCCGGTGCCTCGATGCACTCGATGCAGGGGCGGCCGAGGAAGATGGTCTGGACGCTGACGACGTCGATGCACTCGAAGATCCCGGTGCCGATGCCGACGAAGAGCCCGAGAACAACACGTTCCACTGGGCTAGTCTCGCTACCTGAGTCCGCCTTTGAAGCAGGGAACACAGACTGCAGTTCTGAGGGCGGTGCTCGGCCCCCAGACACTGAAGACACGACGAGTGTCGATCAGTGAGCGAGATAACCCGGGCGCACTGGGTGCACTTCTTGAAGCCGCTGGAAGGCTTCGATGTCATGGGCGGAAAAATCACGCCGGCGAAATCAAAAGCCGAAATGGCGAAATTTGAAGCACCAAATTTAGAGGGAGAAAAATCTCGACCGAGGCCGAAAAGAGGCCTACCCCGACGACGAAAGAAAACTTACCGGGGCAAAAAAGCTGGAAGTACGGGGAGGATTTACACGAAACCCGGCGGGGGGTTTCCGGAGCACTTCCCGACTAGGACAAAGCTTTCCCGAAGGAAAAAAAACACGTTCAAAACAAATTGGACGCGCGAGGTCGACTTTCCGGGGCTCGACACGGCGAAAACACGACCGTACCGAGTGCGGACAAAAGAAGACTGGCCGGCTCGAGCCGGTTTCGGGCGGGAAGACGGCCGCGCATGCGCGGTGCGCGCGGGCGCGCGAGGGCTAGCAAAGGACTTTGCTAGTGAAGTTTCCGATTGGAGGGGCTGCCGTGGACGTCACCCATCAGTGAGAACAAGCAGCCTGCTTGTCCTCGGAGAAATGTCTATATGCAAATGCCAGAAGTCTAAGAAATAAGATGGAAGAGTTAGAATATATTGCACTAAATGAAAAATTAGATATAATAGGCATCTCTGAGACCTGGTGGAAGGAGGACAACCAGCAGGACACTGTCATACCACGGTACAAATATTGTAGTGATAGGGTGTATTGAACTGGTGGAGGGGTAGCATTGTATGTTAAGGAGGGCCTTGAATCAAATAGACTAAAAATTCTGCAAAACCCATCATGGAATCCTTATGGATTGAAATTCCATGTGTAAAGGGGAAAAGGATAGTAATAGGAATGTACTTCTGTCCACCTGGCCAGGATGAACAGATGTATGTAGAAATGATTATCAGAAATTAGGTAGGCTAACAAACTGGGCAACACAATAAAAATGGGTGATTTCAATTACCCCCGATATTGACTGGGTAAATGTAACATCAGGGCATGCTAGGGAGGTAAACTTCCTTGATGAAATCAAAGACTGCTTTATGGAGCTGCTGGTAAAAAGGAGCCAACAAGAGGAGAAAAAATTCTAAATCTAGTCCTTAGTGGATCACATGATCTGGTGGCAGGAGGTAGTGGTGATGGGGCTGCTTGATAAGTGATCATAATATGATCAGATTTGATATCAACTCAGGAGTACGTAAACATAGGAATTTAATAATCAATGATCAAAAAAACTACATCGATAGCTGACTGGATAACGGAAGATAACCTTGACTTCCTTCTCATCAATGAAACTTGGATCCATAATTCCAAAGACCCGATAATCATAGAGCTGTGTCCACCTGGATACAAAATCACTCATTGGACAAGAGAAGGAAAAAGAGGCGGAGGTATAGCCATAATTTATAAATCCCAATTCACAGTTACAACAACAGCTGCATCAATCCTCCCCCAATTCGAAATAGCCACAGTCAGAGTCACCCACCCGAACCTACATGATCATCTAAACGTAACCCTATTCTACAGACCCCCCGACGAACTGGCAAGACGGACAGATCCACTTCACAGACTTCATATCAAATACTTGTCTGTCCTCCCAAAATGTCCTCATAGCAGGAGGCATAAACCTCCATCTTGAAAACACCAACTCAAACAACGTACACGAATGCAAGGAACTCCTCCAACTATGGGAGATCCACTGGCCTAACATGCAACCCACCCACAAAAAAGGACATACACTAGACATCATAACTCATAAATTTTCATCAGAAGCGAACCTCATATTCAGGGATACAAAATGGACAATCACACCATGGTCAGATCACTACAAGGCAACCACCTCCCTCCTCTGGAAAACAAAAGAGAAACAACAAAAACAAGAAAAGAAAACCTATACTACGAGAGGCAAAATAGACCCTCTAACATTCTGGCAACAGATATATGCCGAGGAATGGAACACAACTACAGAATCACCCCAATTTCTACAAGAAGGGGACTACAGATGCAGAACAGTGCTAGACAAAATAGCACCGCTCCAAACGAGAACCTCACACAGCAACAACTCAATCCCATGGTTTAACGAAGAACTGAAAGAACTAAAAACACAGGTTAGAAGACTAGAAAGGGCATGGAGTAAAAAAAAAAGATGATCACACACTCAAAGAGTGGAAACAGGTACAAAGAAAATACAAATACAAAATCAGACATACCAAAAGAATGCATTACAAAACTATATTAGGACCAAACTACAAGGACACGCACAAAGCGAATGCTACATACCTGTAGAAGGTATTCTCCGAGGACAGCAGGCTGATTGTTCTCACTGATGGGTGACGTCCTCGGCAGCCCCTCCAATCGGAATCTTCCTAGCAAAGTCCTTTGCTAGCTCTCGCGTGGCCGTCTTCCCGCCCGAAACCGGCTCGAGCCGGCCAGTCCAGTATGTAGCAAGACAATACACTTCAAGGGAAGACACAACTCCAAAGGGGAGGCAGGCGGGTTTGTGAGAACAATCAGCCTGCTGTCCTCGGAGAATACCTTCTACAGGTATGTAGCATTCGCTTTCTCCGAGGACAAGCAGGCTGCTTGTTCTCACTGATGGGGTATTCCTAGCCCCCAGGCTCACTCAAAACAACAACCATGGTCAATTGGGCCTCGCAACGGCGAGGACATAACTGAGATTGACCTAAAAAATTTACCAACTAACTGAGAGTGCAGCCTGGAACAGAACAAACAGGGCCCTCGGGGGGTGGAGTTGGATCCTAAAGCCCAAACAGGTTCTGAAGAACTGACTGCCCGAACCGACTGTCGCGTCGGGTATCCTGCTGCAGGCAGTAATGAGATGTGAATGTGTGGACAGATGACCACGTCGCAGCTTTGCAAATTTCTTCAATGGAGGCTGACTTCAAGTGGGCTACCGACGCAGCCATGGCTCTAACATTATGAGCCGTGACATGACCCTCAAGAGCCAGCCCCGCCTGGGCGTAAGTGAAGGAAATGCAATCTGCTAGCCAATTGGATATGGTGCGTTTCCCTACAGCCACTCCCCTCTTGTTGGGATCAAAAGAAACAAACAATTGGGCGGACTGTCTGTTGGGCTGTGTCCGCTCCAGATAGAAGGCCAATGCTCTTTTGCAGTCCAATGTGTGCAGCTGACGTTCAGCAGGGCAGGAATGAGGACGGGGAAAAAATGTTGGCAAGACAATTGACTGGTTCAGATGGAACTCCGACACGACCTTTGGCAGAAACTTAGGGTGAGTGCGGAGGACTACTCTGTTGTGATAAAATTTGGTGTAAGGGGCCTGGGCTACCAGGGCCTGAAGCTCACTGACTCTACGAGCTGAAGTAACTGCCACCAAGAAAATGACCTTCCAGGTCAAGTACTTCAGATGGCAGGAATTCAGTGGCTCAAAAGGAGGTTTCATCAGCTGGGTGAGAACGACATTGAGATCCCATGACACTGTAGGAGGCTTGACAGGGGGCTTTGACAAAAGCAAACCTCTCATGAAGCGAACAACTAAAGGCTGTCCTGAGATCGGCTTACCTTCCACATGGTAATGGTATGCACTGATTGCGCTAAGGTGAACTCTTACAGAGTTGGTCTTGAGACCAGACAAGTGCAGAAGGTATTCAAGCAGGGTCTGTGTAGGACAAGAGCGAGGAGCTAGGGCCTTGCTGTCACACCAGACGGCAAACCTCCTCCACAGAAAGAAGTAACTCCTCTTAGTGGAATCTTTCCTGGAAGCAAGCAAGACGCGGGAGACACCCTCTGACAGACCCAAAGAGGCAAAGTCTACGCTCTCAACATCCAGGCCGTGAGAGCCAGGGACCGGAGGCTGGGATGCAGAAGAGCCCCTTCGTCCTGCGTGATGAGGGTCGGAAAACACTCCAATCTCCACGGTTCTTCGGAGGATAACTCCAGAAGAAGAGGGAACCAGATCTGACGCGGCCAAAAAGGAGCAATCAGAATCATGGTGCCTCGGTCGCTTGATAACAGTGATCATAATATGATCGGTTTTGATATTGGCATTGAAGGAAGTGAAACTAGGAAATCAAGTACGCTAGCGTTTAACTATAGAAAAGGTGATTACGACAAAATGAGAAAAATGGTGAAAAAAAAGACTGAAAGGAGCAGCTCGCAGAGTAAAAAACTTGCATCAGGCGTGGATGCTGTTTAAAAACACCATCCTGGAGGTTCAGGACAAATATATTCCACGTATTAGAAAAAAGGGAAAAAAGACTAAACGTCAGCCGGCGTGGCTAAACAGTAAGATAAAGGAAATCATTAGAGCCAAAAAACAATCCTTCAGAAAGTGGAGAAGAGAACCAACTGAAAGTAACAGGATAGATCATAAGGAATGCCAAGCCAAATGCAAAGCGGAGATAAGGAGGGCAAAAAAGGACTTTGAGAAGAAATTAGCGTTGGAAGCAAAAATACATAGTAAAAACTTTTTTAGATACATTAAAAGCAGGAAACCGGCCAAAGAGTCGGTTGGGCCGCTGGACGAAAATGGTGTTAAAGGGGCGATCAAGGAGGACAAAGCCGTAGCGGAGAAATTAAATGAATTCTTTGCTTCGGTCTTCACTGAGGAGGATTTGGGGGGGACACCGGTGCCGGAAAGAATATTTGAAGCGGGGGAGTCGGAGAAACTAAACAAATTCTCTGTAACCTTGGAGGATGTAATGGGTCAGTTCAGCAAGCTGAAGAGTAGTAAATCACCGGGACCTGATGGTATTCATCCCAGAGTATTAATAGAACTAAAAAATGAACTTGCGGAGCTACTGTTAGAAATATGCAATCTGTCCCTAAAATCGAGTGTAGTACCGGAAGACTGGAGGGTAGCCAATGTTACTCCGATTTTTAAGAAGGGTTCCAGAGGAGATCCGGGAAATTATAGACCGGTGAGTCTGACGTCGGTGCCGGGCAAGATGGTGGAGGCTATTATTAAGAATAAAATTGCAGAGCATATACAAAAACATGGACTGATGAGACAAAGTCAGCACGGATTTAGTGAAGGGAAGTCTTGCCTCACCAATCTAATGCATTTTTTTGAGGGGGTAAGCAAACATGTGGACAATGGGGAGCCGGTTGATATTGTATATCTGGATTTTCAGAAGGCGTTTGACAAAGTGCCGCACGAAAGACTCCTGAAGAAATTGCAGAGTCATGGAATCGGAGGTAGGGTATTATTATGGATTAAGAACTGGTTGAAAGATAGGAAGCAGAGAGTAGGATTGCGTGGCCAGTATTCTCAGTGGAGGAGGGTAGTTAGTGGGGTCCCGCAGGGGTCTGTGCTGGGTCCGTTGCTTTTTAATGTATTTATAAATGACCTAGAGATGGGAATAACTAGTGAGGTAATTAAATTCGCCGATGACACAAAATTATTCAGGGTCGTCAAGTCGCAGGAGGAATGTGAACGATTACAGGAGGACCTTGCGAGACTGGGAGAATGGGCGTGCAAGTGGCAGATGAAGTTCAATGTTGACAAGTGCAAAGTGATGCATGTGGGTAAGAGGAACCCGAATTATAGCTACGTCTTGCAAGGTTCCGCGTTAGGAGTTACGGATCAAGAAAGGGATCTGGGTGTCGTCGTCGATGATACGCTGAAACCTTCTGCTCAGTGTGCTGCTGCGGCTAGGAAAGCGAATAGAATGTTGGGTGTTATTAGGAAGGGTATGGAGTCCAGGTGTGCGGATGTTATAATGCCGTTGTATCGCTCCATGGTGCGACCGCACCTGGAGTATTGTGTTCAGTACTGGTCTCCGTATCTCAAAAAAGATATAGTAGAATTGGAAAAGGTACAGCGAAGGGCGACGAAAATGATAGTGGGGATGGGACGACTTTCCTATGAAGAGAGGCTGAGAAGGCTAGGGCTTTTCAGCTTGGAGAAGAGACGGCTGAGGGGAGATATGATAGAAGTGTATAAAATAATGAGTGGAATGGATCGGGTGGATGTGAAGCGACTGTTCACGCTATCCAAAAATACTAGGACTAGAGGGCATGAGTTGAAGTTACAGTGTGGTAAATTTAAAACGAATCGGAGAAAATTTTTCTTCACCCAACGTGTAATTAGACTCTGGAATTCATTGCCGGAGAACGTGGTACGGGCGGTTAGCTTGACGGAGTTTAAAAAGGGGTTAGATAGATTCCTAAAGGACAAGTCCATAGACCGCTATTAAATGGACTTGGAAAAATTCCGCATTTTTAGGTATAACTTGTCTGGAATGTTTTTACGTTTGGGGAGCGTGCCAGGTGCCCTTGACCTGGATTGGCCACTGTCGGTGACAGGATGCTGGGCTAGATGGACCTTTGGTCTTTCCCAGTATGGCACTACTTATGTACTTATGTACTTATGAGTTTCAACAAAGTCTTCCCCACCAGAGGAATGGGAGGATAAGCATACAGCAGGCCCTCCCCCCAATCCAGGAGGAAGGCATCCGATGCCAGTCTGCCGTGGGCCTGAAGCCTGGAACAGAACTGAGGGACTTTGTGGTTCACTCGAGATGCGAAGAGATCCACCAAGGGGGTGCCCCACGCTTGGAAGATCTGGCGCACCACTCTGGAGTTGAGCGACCACTCGTGAGGTTGCATAATCCTGCTCAGTCTGTCGGCCAGACTGTTGTTTACGCCTGCCAGATATGTGGCTTGGAGCACCATGCCGAGACGGCGAGCCCAGAGCCACATGTTGACGGCTTCCTGACACAGGGGGCGGGATCCGGTGCCCCCCTGCTTGTTGACATAGTACATGGCAACCTGGTTGTCTGTCTGAATTTGGATAATTTGATGGGACAGCCGATCTCCGAAAGCCTTCAGAGCGTTCCAGATCGCTCGCAACTCCAGGAGATTGATCTGTAGACCGCGTTCCTGGAGGGACCAGCTTCCTTGGGTGTGAAGCCCATCGACATGAGCTCCCCATCCCAGGAGAGACGCATCCGTTGTCAGCACTTTTTGTGGCTGAGGAATTTGGAAAGGACGTCCCAGAGTCAAATTGGACCGGATTGTCCACCAATAGAGGGATTCGAGAAAACTCGTGGACAGGTGGATCACGTCTTCTAGACCCCCAGCAGCCTGATACCACTGGGAGGCTAGGGTCCATTGAGCAGATCTCATGTGAAGACGGGCCATGGGAGTCACATGAACTGTGGAGGCCATGTGGCCCAGCAATCTCAACATCTGCCGAGCTGTGATCTGCTGGGACGCTCGCACCCGCGAGACGAGGGACAACAAGTTGTTGGCCCTCGCCTCTGGGAGATAGGCGCGAGCCGTCCGAGAATCCAGCAGAGCTCCTATGAATTCGAGTTTCTGCACTGGGAGAAGATGGGACTTTGGATAATTTATCACAAACCCCAGTAGCTCCAGGAGGCGAATAGTCATCTGCATGGACTGCAGGGCTCCTGCCTCGGATGTGTTCTTCACCAGCCAATCGTCGAGATATGGGAACACATGCACCCCCAGCCTGCGAAGTGCCGCTGCTACTACAGCTAGGCACTTTGTGAACACTCTGGGCGCAGAGGCGAGCCCAAAGGGTAGCACACAGTACTGGAAGTGGCGTGTGCCCAACTGAAATCGCAGATACTGTCTGTGAGCTGGCAGTATCGGGATGTGTGTGTAGGCATCCTTCAAGTCCAGAGAGCATAGCCAATCGTTTTGCTGAATCATGGGGAGAAGGGTGCCCAGGGAAAGCATCCTGAACTTTTCTTTTACGAGATATTTGTTCAGGGCCCTTAGGTCTAGGATGGGACGCATCCCCCCTGTTTTCTTTTCCACAAGGAAGTACCTGGAATAGAATCCCAGCCCTTCTTGCCCGGATGGCACGGGCTCGACCGCATTGGCGCTGAGAAGGGCGGAGAGTTCCTCTGCAAGTACCTGCTTGTGCTGGAAGCTGTAAGACTGAGCTCCCGGTGGACAATTTGGAGGTTTGGAGGCCAAATTGAGGGTGTATCCTTGCCGGACTATTTGCAGAACCCACTGATCGGAGGTTATGAGAGGCCACCTTTGGTGAAAAGCTTTCAACCTCCCTCCGACTGGCAGGTCGCCCGGCACTGACACTTGGATGTCGGCTATGCTCTGCTGGAGCCAGTCAAAAGCTCGCCCCTTGCTTTTGCTGGGGAGCCGCGGGGCCTTGCTGAGTCGCACGCTGCTGACGAGAGCGAGCGCGCTGGGGCTTAGCCTGGGCCGCAGGCTGTCGGGAAGGAGGATTGTACCTACGCTTACCAGAAGTATAGGGAGCAGTCTTCCTTCCCCCGAAAAATCGTCTACCTGTAGAGGTAGAAGCTGAAGGCTGCCGGCGGGAGAACTTGTCGAATGCGGTGTCCCGCTGGTAGAGAGACTCTACCACCTGTTCGACTTTCTCTCCAAAAATATTGTCCGCACGGCAAGGCGAGTCCGCAATCCGCTGCTGGAGTCTATTCTCCAGGTCGGCGGCACGCAGCCATGAGAACCTGCGCATCACCACACCTTGAGCAGCGGCCCTGGACGCAACATCAAAAGTGTCATACACTCCTCTGGCCAGGAATTTTCTGCACGCCTTCAGCTGCCTGACCACCTCCTGAAAAGGCTTGGCTTGCTCGGGGGGAAGAGCATCAACCAAGCCCGCCAACTGCCGCACATTATTCCGCATGTGTATGCTCGTGTAGAGCTGGTAAGACTGAATCTTGGCCACGAGCATAGAAGAATGGTAGGCCTTCCTCCCAAAGGAGTCTAAGGTTCTAGAGTCTTTGCCCGGGGGCGCCGAAGCATGATCCCTAGAACTCTTAGCCTTCTTTAGGGCCAGATCCACAACTCCAGAGTCGTGAGGCAACTGGGTGCGCATCAGCTCTGGGTCCCCATGGATCCGGTACTGGGACTCGATCTTCTTGGGGATGTGGGGATTACTTAGTGGCTTGGTCCAGTTCGCAAGCAATGTCTTTTTCAGGACATGGTGCAAGGGAACAGTGGACGCTTCCTTAGGTGGAGAAGGATAGTCCAGGAGCTCAAACATTTCAGCCCTGGGCTCGTCCTCCACAACCACCGGGAAGGGGATGGCCGTAGACATCTCCCGGACAAAGGAAGCAAAAGACAGACTCTCGGGAGGAGAAAGCTGTCTTTCAGGAGAGGGAGTGGGATCAGAAGGAAGACCCTCAGACTCCTCGTCAGAGAAATATATGGGGTCTTCTTCTTCTTCCCACGAGGCCTCACCTTCGGTGTCAGACACAAGTTCACGGACCTGCGTCTGCAACCGCGCCCGGCTCGACTCTGTGGAGCCACGTCCATGATGGGGGCGTCGAGAGGTAGACTCCCTCGCCCGCATCGGCGAAGCTCCCTCCGCCGACGTAGTCGGGGAGCCCTCCTGGGAGGTGGCCGCAGTCGGCACCGCACGCGGTACCGACGTCGGGGACCTCACCCCGGGCGATGGGCCAGCCGGCGCCACGCTCGACGGTACCGGAGGCGCAAGCACCGCCGGTACCGGAGGGGTAGGGCGCAACAGCTCCCCCAGAATCTCTGGGAGAACGGCCCGGAGGCTCTCGTTCAGAGCGGCTGCAGAGAAAGGCATGGAGGTCGATGCAGGCGTCTACGTCAGAACCTGTTCCGGGCGTGGAGGCTGTTCCGGGCTGTCCAGAGCGGAGCGCATCGACACCTCCTGAACAGAGGGTGAGCGGTCCTCTCGGTGCCGATGCCTGCTGGGTGCCGACTCCCTCGGCGACCCAGAGCTCTCGGTGCCGACACGGGGAGGGGACCGGTGTCGATGCTTCTTCGACTTCTTCCGAAGCATGTCACCGGAACTCCCCGGCAACGACGAGGAGGACGTAGAATCCATCCGTCGCTTCCTCGGGGCCGAGACCGAAGAGGGTCGATCTCGGGGGGGCTGTACCGCAGGAGCCCTCAGGGTAGGAGGAGACCCACCCAAGGGCTGACCGCCACCAGCAGGGGAATGGACAGCCCTCACCTGCACTCCACTCGATGCACCACCGTCCGACGACATCAGGAGACGAGGTCCCGGTACCACCGACGTCGATGCAGCTATCCGATGTCTCGGCACCGATGCCTCGATGCACTGGCAGCCAAGGGTGAAGGTCTGGACGCTGATGACGTCGATGCACACGATGACCCCGGTGCCGATGCCGACGAAGAGCCCGAGAACAAAACGTTCCACTGGGCTAATCTCGCTACTTGAGTCCGCCTTTGTAACAGGGAACACAGACTACAGTTCTGGGGACGGTGCTCGGCCCCCAGACACTGAAGACACGAAGAGTGCCTATCAGTGAGCGAGATTACCCGGGCGCACTGGGTGCACTTCTTGAAGCCGCTGGAAGGCTTCGATGTTATGGGCGGAAAAATCACGCCGGCGAAGTCAAAATCCGAAATGACGAATTTGGAGCACCAAAACTTTAAGGGAGAAAAAAATCTCGACCGAGGCCGAAAGAAGGCCTACCCCGACGACGAAAGAAAACTTACCGGGGCAAAAACTGGAAATACGGGAAGGGAAAACGAGACCCAAGGGGGTTTTCGGAGCACTTCCCGACAAATTTACAGAACTTTTCCGAAGAAAAACACGTCAATATAAAACGGATGCGCGAGGTCGACTCTCCGGGGCTCGACACGACAAAAAACACAGCCGTACCGAGTGCGGACGAAAGAAGACTGGCCGGCTCGAGCCGGTTTCGGGCGGGAAGACGGCCGCGCATGCGCGGTGCGCGTGGGCGCGCGAGAGCTAGCAAAGGACTTTGCTAGGAAGATTCCGATTGGAGGGGCTGCCGAGGACGTCACCCATCAGTGAGAACAAGCAGCCTGCTTGTCCTCGGAGAAACTCTTCTCACTTGTAAACAACCTCCTAAACACCTCACGTGTCACCTCGAATAGCACAGACACCCCATCGGCCACCAACTTAGTGAAATATTTCAATGAAAAAATCACAAAGCTCCGACGTATGATACCAAGCAATACCATTGAGTATACAAGCTTCCTTGAATGCTTAGACCCAAATCCTGGGGAATACCCAGCCGATCGATCATGGACCAATTTTGACCCGATTTCAATAAATGAACTCACACACTGGCTCAGTAAATATGCCAAATCTCAATGCAAACTTGACATTTGCCCTACCAGCCTAATAAGATCTGCACCAAAACAATTCAAACAAGACCTCACGAACCAAGTAAACTATAGACTCATAAATGGACTCTTCCCCACGGAAAATGGAAACATCCTACTCACTCCACTGCCTAAAGATGTCAAGAAAAGCACAATGGACTTAACCAACTACCGACCAGTCGCTTCTATCCCACTCACAACAAAATTGATGGAAAGCATAGTGACGAAACAACTCACAGAATACCTGACCAAACACTCAATTCTACACGAGTCTCAATCAGGATTTCGATCAAATCATAGTACTGAAATTGTACTAGTGTCGGCAATGAACACATTCAAAAAAATGATCGCAACCGGCAAGAACATACTCATACTGCAATTCGACATGGTGGATCACGAAATACTATTACACCTACTAGAGTACTTCGGAATCGGAGGCCCAGTTCTCAAATGGTTTGAAGGATTCCTCATCACCAGATCCTACCAAGTAACAACGAACACGGACAGCTCGCCACCTTGGAGACCAGAATGCGGAGTTCCTCAAGGATCCCCCCTCTCTCCAACTATCTTCAACCTAATGATGATACCATTAGCCAAACTCCTAGCCAATCAAAACCTTAACCCTTACATATATGCTGATGACGTTACGATCCATATCCCGTTCAAAAGTAACAAACGAAATAACACAGAGTTTCCAGACCATGCACTCTTGGGCGGACTCAACGCAGAAAAAACTCAGTGTCTAGTTCTCACCTCCCAATACAATAAAAACAAATACCCCACAATAACCACACCCTACTGCACACTTCCTATCTCAGAAAATCTGAAAATCCTTGGAGTCACTATTGATCGAAACCTCACTCTCGACACCCACGCGAAGAACACGACGAAAAAAATGTTCCAATCGATGTGGAAACTCAAAAGAATAAAACCTTTTTTCCCAAGAAACATTTTCCGCACCCTAGTACAGACATTGGTATTAAGCCACTTGGACTACTGTAACATTCTATACGCAGGCTGCAAAGAACAGACCATCAAAAAACTCCGAACAGCCCAGAACACCGCAGCCAGACTCATTTTTGGAACACCTAAATATGAAAGTGCGAAACCCCTCAGAGAAAACCTGCATTGGCTCCTGCTCAAGGAACGAACTGAGTTCAAGATCTGCACAACTGTACATAAAATCATTCACGCAGATGCCCCAATCTATGTGCTAAACTTAGTGGACTTCAGACCAGGAATGCCAAAAGATCGGCCCGCAAATTCCTCAACCTGAACTTTCCCAGCTGTAAAGGAATGAAGTAGGCTTATGCTACCACCTTTGAGTACAAAAGTACATAGTTTTGGAAAGCACTACACATGGCCCTAAAAACCATGACCAATCTAACCAGCTTTCGCAAAGCTTTGAAAACGCATCTCTTCAACAGAGCCTACAAAAGTCACCCTCAATGAAACAAATCATTCCTTAAACCACCCAAGTACACCAAAACACCTCTTTCACAACCTTACCTAACACCTTCTACCTAAATTCCTCTTTCACCTCAGCTTATGATCGATCAACTGTTTTCTTATATCATGTAATGACGTTCTCATTTCCATACTCCGTAAGCCACATTGAGCCTGCAAAAAGGTGGGATAATGTGGGGTACAAATACAACAAATAATAAATAAATAAATAACTTTCAAAAAGGAGACTATGATAAAATGAGAAGAACATTGAAGGAAAAAAAAAAAAACTTAAGAGGAGCATCTGCAAATGTCAAAAATTTACATCAGGTGTGGATGCTGTTCAAAAATACCATCCCGGAAGCCCAGACCAGTTATATTCCATATATTAAAAAAGGAGGAAGGAAGGCCAAACGACAGCCGGCATGGACAAAAAGTGACGTGAAGGAAGCTCAGAGCTAAAAGAAAATCCTTCAGAAAATGAAAGAAGGATCTGACTGAAAATAATAAGAAACAGCATAAGGAATGGCAAGTCAAATGCAAAGCGCTGATAAGGAAGGCAAAGAGAGACTTTGAAAAAAAAGATTGTGTTGGAGGCAAACACACATAGCAACATTTTTCTTTAGGTATATTAAAAGCAAGAAACCAACAAAAAAATCAGTTGGGCCGCTAGATGACTGAAAGGTGAAAGGGGCACTCAGGGAAGACAAAGCCATAGCAGAGATATTAAATGAATTCTTTGCTTCGATCTTCACCACGGAAGATTGGGAGACATACCAGTGTCAGAAATGGTATTCAAAGCTGACGAGTCAGAGAAACTGAATGAAATCTCCATAAACCTAGAGGATGTAATGGCACAATTTGACAAACTGAAGAGTAGCAAATCGCCTGGACTGGATGGTACTCATCCCACAGTACTGATAGAATTGAAAAATGAACTTGCAGTACTATCGTTATAATATGTAATTATTTATCTTTAAAATCAAGAATGGTACAGAAAGATTGAAGGGTGGCCAATGTAACTCCAATTTAAAAAAAAAAAAAAGGTTCCAGAGGTGATCCGACAACTTATAGACCAGTGAGCCTGATGTCGGTGCTGGGTAAAATGGTAGAGACTATTATAAAGAACAAATTACAGAGCATATTCATAAGCATGGATTAATGAGACAAAGCCAACATGGATTTAGTGAAGGGAAATCTTGCCTCAGCAATCTACTACATTTCTTTGAAGGGGTAAACAAACATATGAATAAAGGTGAGCCGGTTGATATTGTGCATCTGGATTTTCAAAAGGCATTTGACAAAGTAAATCATGAAAGACTTCAGAGGAAATTGGAGAGTCATGGGATAGGAAGCAGTGTTCTATTGTGATTAAAAACTGGTTAAAAAAGAACAGAGAGTAGGGTTAAATGGTCAGTATTCTCATAAGTGTGTGTGTATATATATATACAGTGGGGGAAATAAGTATTTGATCCCTTGCTGATTTTGTAAGTTTGCCCACTGACAAAGACATGAGCAGCCCATAATTGAAGGGTAGGTTATTGGTAACAGTGAGAGATAGCACATCACAAATTAAATCCGGAAAATCACATTGTGGAAAGTATATGAATTTATTTGCATTCTGCAGAGGGAAATAAGTATTTGATCCCCCAACAACCAGTAAGAGATCTGGCCCCTACAGACCAGGTAGATGCTCCAAATCAACTCGTTACCTGCATGACAGACAGCTGTCGGCAATGGTCACCTGTATGAAAGACACCTGTCCACAGACTCAGTGAATCAGTCAGACTCTAACCTCTACAAAATGGCCAAGAGCAAGGAGCTGTCTAAGGATGTCAGGGACAAGATCATACACCTGCACAAGGCTGGAATGGGCTACAAAACCATCAGTAAGACGCTGGGCGAGAAGGAGACAACTGTTGGTGCCATAGTAAGAAAATGGAAGAAGTACAAAATGACTGTCAATCGACAAAGATCTGGGGCTCCACGCAAAATCTCACCTCGTGGGGTATCCTTGATCATGAGGAAGGTTAGAAATCAGCCTACAACTACAAGGGGGGAACTTGTCAATGATCTCAAGGCAGCTGGGACCACTGTCACCACGAAAACCATTGGTAACACATTACGACATAACGGATTGCAATCCTGCAGTGCCCGCAAGGTCCCCCTGCTCCGGAAGGCACATGTGACGGCCCGTCTGAAGTTTGCCAGTGAACACCTGGATGATGCCGAGAGTGATTGGGAGAAGGTGCTGTGGTCAGATGAGACAAAAATTGAGCTCTTTGGCATGAACTCAACTCGCCGTGTTTGGAGGAAGAGAAATGCTGCCTATGACCCAAAGAACACCGTCCCCACTGTCAAGCATGGAGGTGGAAATGTTATGTTTTGGGGGTGTTTCTCTGCTAAGGGCACAGGACTACTTCACCGCATCAATGGGAGAATGGATGGGGCCATGTACCGTACAATTCTGAGTGACAACCTCCTTCCCTCCGCCAGGGCCTTAAAAATGGGTCGTGGCTGGGTCTTCCAGCACGACAATGACCCAAAACATACAGCCAAGGCAACAAAGGAGTGGCTCAGGAAGAAGCACATTAGGGTCATGGAGTGGCCTAGCCAGTCACCAGACCTTAATCCCATTGAAAATTTATGGAGGGAGCTGAAGCTGCGAGTTGCCAAGCGACAGCCCAGAACTCTTAATGATTTAGAGATGATCTGCAAAGAGGAGTGGACCAAAATTCCTCTTGACATGTGTGCAAACCTCATCATCAACTACAGAAGACGTCTGACCGCTGTGCTTGCCAACAAGGGTTTTGCCACCAAGTATTAGGTCTTGTTTGCCAGAGGGATCAAATACTTATTTCCCTCTGCAGAATGCAAATAAATTCATATACTTTCCACAATGTGATTTTCCGGATTTAATTTGTGATGTGCTATCTCTCACTGTTACCAATAACCTACCCTTCAATTATGGGCTGCTCATGTCTTTGTCAGTGGGCAAACTTACAAAATCAGCAAGGGATCAAATACTTATTTCCCCCACTGTATATATATATATATATATATACATATATATATATATATATATACATACATACACACCATAACATATTCTTCTTTACCATGTTATGTACGCACCTTAATGCAATACCACTTTAATCCTTAATCAAATACGATTTCTCTATAATTGATGATCTAACATAAGTTACATTCCAATATATCACTCAGGAACCTATATGCAATACCATAATGTATTCTTCTTTACCATGTATGTATGTACCTTTCGCCACTACGGCAAATGTAAGCCACATTGAGCCTGCAAATTGGTGGGAAAATGTGGGATACAAATAAATAAATAAATAGACCGAAGGTCCATAAAACCCAGCATTCTGTTTTTCAAGAAAAAGATCTGGGTGTCGTTGTAGATAATACGTTGAAATCTTCTGCTCAATGTGTGGCGGCAGCCAAGAAAGCAAACAGGATGCTAGGAATTATTAGAAAAGGGATGGTGAATACGACCGAAAATATTATAATGCCTTTGTATCACTCCATGGTGCGTCCGCATCTTCAGTACTGCGTTCAGTACTGGTTGACGTATCTAAAAAAAAAAAAAAAAAAGATATAGCGGAATTAGAAAAGCGACCAAAATGATAATGTCATATTCTCAAAGCTGGAAACTGGGTTGTGAGCCCTTGGGCCACTGCCGAGTAGCGGCAGCAGCAGGCAAAACCACCCCACCCCAGAGGCAAGGCAGAAGTCTGATAAAGAGCTAGGCTTCACCTGCACATGGCCACCTTTCACCAGGAGTTGAACCCCTGGCTGCTGGCAGGACTTATAGGACAGGGCAGGACTGGATAACAGCTAGGCAGCACAGGGACTGAGGGTCAGAGGGAAAGGAATAAACATGGGCAGCAAGGCAGGAAACTGGGCTAGGACTCACAGAATAGACAACACAACACAAGGCAGGGAATGGACAAGCTAGGGGACAGAAACTGGAAGCTGCAAGCAGCCACAAAAGCAGGAAACAAACACTGACAAACAAGGGAAAGAACTAAAAGCTGCAAGCAGCCACTGAAGACAGACAACACAGAAACCTAAGCACTACACAAAGAACTACAAACAAAGAGCAAGACTAAGAAACAAGCAAACCCTAAACTAAACACAGACTAACTAGAAACAGGCAAGAACCTAGAACAATGAAACAAACTCAGGCTGAAGTGCAACAAGCACCAACATACCAGGGCCTTAGACGATGCAAAGGCAAAGGCAGAGAGTTTCCAAATGGCTAATAAGCCCAGCAGCAATTGAGGCTCAGCTGCAGCAGTCACCAGGCCACTACGGGAGCTGTGCAGGGTCAAACAAGACAGACAAATCTGGCAACCCGGAAGATCTGGACTGGACTGTGCTAAAGTCTGGAACGGGGGATAGTCCATAGCAGCCACCGGTTCTGGCCACCAGAGAGCGAGGTGAGCACAGACGTAACAGATAAAGGGGATGGAATTCCTCTCATATGAGGAAAGGCTAAAGAGGTTAGGGCTCTTCAGCTTGGAAAAGAGAAAGATGAGGGGAGATATGATTGAGGTCTACAAAATCCTGAGTGGCGTAGAACGCGTAGAAATACATCCATTTTTTTACTCATTCCAAAAGTACAAAAACTTGGGGACACTCTAGGAAGATACATGGAAATAATTTAAAAACAAATAGGAGGAAATATTTTTTCACTCAAGGAATAGAAGTTCTGGAACTCTTTACCGGAGAATGTGGTAAAAGCGGTTAGTGTATCTGGGTTTAAAAAAGGTTTTGACAAATTCCTGGAGGAAAAGTCCATAGTCTGCTATTGAGACAGACATGGGAAGCACCTGCTTGCCCTGGGATTTGTAGTATGGAATTTTGCCACAATTTGAGTTTCTGCCAGGTACTTGTGACATGGCTTGGCCACTGTTTGGAAAACAGGATACTGGGCTAGATGAACCATTGGTCTGACCCAGTATGGCTACTCTTATGTTCTTACAAATGATAGAGAGATAGGAGTAACATTTGCTGACGACAAAAAGTTATTCAAAGTTGTTAAATCACAATAGGATAGTGGAAAATTACAAGAGGACCTTACAAGACTGGGCATCCAAATAGGAGATGACATTTATTGTGAGCAAGGGCAAAGTGAAGCATGTGGGAAGGAGGAACCCTAACTATAGCTAGGTGATGCAAGGTTCCACATTAGGAGTCACCGACCAGGAAAGGCATCTAGGTGTCATCGTTGATGATATGCTGAAACCCTCTGCTCAGTGTGCAGCGGTGGCTAAGAAAGAAATAGAATGTTAGGTATTATGAGGGAAGGAATGAAAAACAAAAATGAGGACGTTATAATGCCTTTGTATCGCTCCGTGGTGTGACTGCACCTCAAATACTGTGTGCAATTCTGGTCACCATATCTCAAAAAAGATACCGTGGGATTAGAAAAGGTACAGAGAAAGGCGACAAAAATGATAAAGGGGATAGGACGACTTCCCTGTGAGGAAAGGTTAGCAGCTAGGGCTCTTCAGCCTGGAGAAAAGTCAGCTGAGGGGAGATATGATAGAGGTCTATAAAATAATGAGTGGAGTAGAACGGGTAGACGTGAATCACTTGTTTCCTCTTTCCAAAAATACTAGGACTAGGGAGCACAAAATAAAGCAACAAAGTAGTAAATTTAAAACAAATCAGAGAAAATATTTCTTCACTCGTGTATTAAATTCTGGAATTCATTGCCAGAGAATGTGGTAAAAGCAGTTAGCTTAGCGGGGTTTAAAGAAGGTTTGGACAACTTCCTAAATGAAAAGTCCATAAGCCATCATTAAGATGGACTTGGGGAGAATCCACTGCTTATTTCTAGGATAAGCAGCATAAAATGTATTGTACTATTTTGGGATCTTGCCATGTACTTGTAACCTAGATTGGCCATTGTTGGAAACAGGATGCTGGGCTCGATGGACTTTTGGTCTGACCCAGTATGGTAATGCTTATATTCTTATGTAAATGCACAATATAGGGGGAGCAGTTGAAGCACAGAGCTAGTATCTATGCTCTGCTTATTCAGATTGGGGAGGGGATGAAACTACTGTAGTCATCCCTGGAAGAAAGATATGGGGGGGGGGGGGGGGGGGGGGGGGAGGGAAGACATGAACCATTTATATTAGTTCAATCCCTTACCCCTCCATACCATGCTTATCAATTGGAATCTTAGACTGACCACAGCTCAAAACTTCCCAGCTATGCCAATTCAGTCCACAGTGCCAGACCAGCACATCAACAGGATTCCAGATGGTGGGGATATCTTCCCTTTTAGCCTATAACAGTGATGGAAAAAAGTTATTAAAACCAGGCCTATGTTCTTTTCTGGCACACTCTCACAGATCCTGTGGTAGCTCCTTCTCCTTTTCATATGTTTCATATGTGGAAGCTGGGGTGGAACTACTACATGACCTCCGAGTGCACAGCTGCTAACAGGCCCTGTACTAATGTCTTTCAATTTCTGTCACCCTCATTTGGGTTCCAGGTAGAGAGTTGCACAGGGACAGAAATCTTACCCATCCCCGCCCGTCCCTGCTAGAATCTCACCCATCCCCACCCGTCCCCACTGGAATCTTACCCATCCCCACCCATCCCCGCAAATATTTAACCCATCACAACCCGTCCCCACAAGAATTTAACCCATCCCCACAAGAATTTAATGGCACATAAAAGAACATTCTGGTCAGCTCCCTCAGTCTCTCTAGATTTGAGCCACATCACTGTAGGCAAGGAAGGAATGGAAGCTGAAACTTAGAACACTCTGGTGTGCACATGTAAGATTTGTCTCTGATTTCTGGCACTGTGTTCTGAGAGGTCACCACATGCACGTGCCAGTAGGTCAGGTGTCAGACCTGAGGTCTGCGCATCAGCCCGGGAGCAAAGAGGATTAATTGTAACATAGTGACAGCAAATAAAGACCTGAACGGTCCATCCAGTCTGCCCAATAGTCACACTCATTATCAATTCATGATTAAATCAACGAGTGTGATATATACTTTCTTTCGTGTTTCTGGATCATAGACCATAGAAGTCTATCTGGCCCTATACTTATGTTCCAACTGCTGGAGTTCTTGTTGAAGCCCACTCCAGTCTATTCGTCTTCTCATTTGTGGGATACAGACCATAAAAATCTGACCAGCACTGTCCTTATGTTCCAGCCACTGAAGTTGCTGTTTGAGCCCTTTCTAGCCCATCCTAAACCAGACTGCCATATATTAGACACAGACCATATAAGTCTGCCCGGTATCGGCCCTAGTTAATCACAGCCAGAGTCGCCATCTAAGCATCACTTGACACATCCACACACATGCAGCCATTTAAGTTAGGATTTTTATAACTTCCATTTTCTAATTAGAGATCCTCTGTGTTCGTCCCAAGTCTTTTTGAATTCCATCATCATTTGTGTCTCTACCACCTCCTTAACGGAAGACTTTCCACATTTGTGCTGTTAAAGCAAGGACGAAGAGGAGGAGGAGGAGGAAACAGCACTCAAGGTACTTGGTAGATGAGAGGCTGATGCAGTGCAGCTTACACTTCCACAGGAACCCCGCAGAACTGCTTCCATCCCCGCGGGAGCCCTGCAGGACCTGCTTCCGTCCCCGCGGGAACCCTGAAGAACTGCTTCCGTCCCCTCGGGAACCCCGCAGAACTGCTTCCGTCCCCTCGGGAACCCCGCAGAACTGCTTCCGTGCCTGCGGGAATCCGCAGGATTCCCGCAAACCCCGTTCCCGTGCAGCTCTCTAGTTCCAGGGCTCTGTCCTCTCCTGGTTCTCCTCTTATCTCTCCCACCGTACCTTCAGAGTACATTCTCATGGCTCTTCCTCCACCCCCATCCCGCTCTCTGTTGGCGTTCCTCAGGGATCTGTCCTTGGACCCAGTGGCGTACCAAGGGGGGGGGGGGGGGGGGGGGGTCGGTCCGCCCCGGGTGCCGCGCGCCTGTTGGTTCTTTGTTTCCATGCTCCCTCTGCCCCGGAACAGGTTACTTCCTGTTCCGGGGCAGAGGGAGCATGGAAACGAAGAACAGACAGGTGCGCGGCACACCCCCCCCCCCCCCCCAGCGGCGCTGCACCCGGGGAGCGGGGCGCATCGACGATACGCCCCGGGTGTCAGCGCCCCTAGGAATGCCACTGCTTGGACCCCTTCTTTTTCAATCTACACCTCTTCCCTGGGCTCCCTGATCTCATCTCATGGTTTCCAATATCATCTTTATGCTGATGATACCCAGCTTTATCTCTCCACACCAGACATCACTGCGGATACCCAGGCCAAAGTATCGGCCTGCTTATCTGACATTGCTGCTTGGATGTCCAACCGCCACCTGAAACTGAACATGGCCAAGACCGAGCTTATTGTCTTCCCACCCAAACCAACTTCTCCTCTCCCTCCACTCTCTATCTCAGTTGATAACACACTCATCATCCCCGTCTCATCTGCCCGCAACCTCGGAGTCATCTTCGACTCCTCCCTCTCCTTCTCTGCGCATATCCAGCAGATAACCAAGACCTGTCGCTTCTTCCTCTATAACATTAACAAAATTCGCCCTTTCCTCTCTGAGCATACCACCCGAACTCTCGTCCACTCTCTTATTACCCCTTGCCTTGACTACTGCAACCTACTCCTCACTGGCCTCCCACTTTGCCATCTATTTATTGCATTTGTATCCCACATTATCCCACCTCTTTGCAGGCTCAATGTGGCTTACAATACATCATGGATACTGGAAATCAGAAGAGAATATACAATTGGTTTTACAGAAGGATTTGGGGTACATGGTAGTAGGATACATGATAGTGGTAGGGTATGATACATACCTGTAGCAGTTGTTCTCCGAGGAAAGCAGGCTGATTGTTCTCACGACTGGGTGACGTCCGCGGCAGCCCCCACCAACCGGAAAGAAGCTTCGCGGGACGGTCGGCACGCAGGGCACGCCCACCGCGCATGCGCGGCCGTCTTCCCGCCCGTGCGCGACCGCTCCCGCCAGCTGAATGACTAGCAAAAGATGAAACACACAACTCCAAAGGGGAGGAGGGAGGGTAGGTGAGAACAATCAGCCTGCTGTCCTCGGAGAACAACTGCTACAGGTATGTATCATACCCTTTCTCCGAGGACAAGCAGGCTGCTTGTTCTCACGACTGGGGTATCCCTAGCTCTCAGGCTCACTCAAAACAAGAACCCAGGTCAATTGAACCTCGCAACGGCGAGGGTACAACAGAAATTGACCTACGAAGAACAACTAACTGAGAGTGCAGCCTGACCAGAATAAATTCGGGTCCTGGAGGGTGGAGTTGGATTTACACCCCAAACAGATTCTGCAGCACCGACTGCCCGAACCGACTGTCGCGTCGGGTATCCTGCTGGAGGCAGTAATGAGATGTGAATGTGTGGACAGATGACCACGTCGCAGCCTTGCAGATCTCTTCAATAGTGGCTGACTTCAAGTGGGCCACCGACGCTGCCATGGCTCTGACACTATGAGCCGTGACATGACCCTCAAGAGTCAGCCCAGCCTGGGCGTAAGTGAAGGAAATGCAATCTGCTAGCCAATTGGAGATGGTGCGTTTCCCGACAGCGACCCCTAGCCTGTTAGGGTCGAAAGAAATAAACAATTGGGCGGACTGTCTGTTGGGCCGTGTCCGCTCCAAGTAGAAGGCCAATGCTCTCTTGCAGTCCAATGTGTGCAACTGACGTTCAGCAGGGCGGGTATGCGGCCTGGGAAAGAATGTTGGCAAGACAATTGACTGGTTAAGATGGAACTCCGACACCACCTTCGGCAGGAACTTTGGGTGGGTGCGGAGCACTACTCTGTTGTGATGAAATTTGGTATATGGAGCATGAGCTACTAGGGCTTGAAGCTCACTGACCCTACGAGCTGAAGTAACTGCCACCAAGAAAATGACCTTCCAGGTCAAGTACTTCAGATGGCAGGTATTCAGTGGCTCAAAAGGAGGTTTCATCAGCTGGGTGAGGACGACGTTGAGATCCCATGACACAGTAGGAGGCTTGATAGGGGGCTTTCACAAAAGCAAGCCTCTCATGAATCGAACGACTAAAGGCTCTCCAGAGATGGCTTTACCTTCCACACGATAATGGTAAGCACTAATCGCACTAAGGTGATTCCTTACTGAGTTGGTCTTGAGGCCAGACTCTGATAAGTGCAGAAGGTATTCAAGCAGGTTCTGTGCAGGGCAAGAACGAGGTTCTAGGGCCTTGCTCTCACACCACACGACAAACCTCCTCCACTTGAAAAAGTAACTCTTTTTAGTGGAATCCTTCCTAGAGGCAAGCAAGACCCGGGAGACACCCTCAGACAGACCCAACGCAGTGAAGTCTACGCCCTCAACATCCAGGCCGTGAGAGCCAGGGACTGAAGGTTGGGGTGCAGCAACGCTCCGTCGTTCTGCGAGATGAGAGTCTGAAAACACTCCAATCTCCACGGTTCCTCGGAGGACAACTCCAGAAGAAGAGGGAACCAGATCTGACGGGGCCAAAAAGGCGCTATCAGAATCATGGTGCCGCGGTCTTGCTTGAGCTTCAGTAAGGTCTTCCCCACCAAAGGTATGGGAGGATAAGCATACAGGAGGCCGGTCCCCCAATGGAGGAGAAAGGCATCCGACGCTAGCCTGCCGTGTGCCTGAAGTCTGGAACAGAACAGAGGCAGCTTGTGGTTGGTCTGAGAGGCGAAAAGGTCCACCGAGGGGGTGCCCCACACTCGGAAGATCTTGCGTACCACTCTGGCATGGAGCGACCACTCGTGCGGTTGCATGACTCTGCTCAGTCTGTCGGCCAGACTGTTTACGCCTGCCAGGTACGTGGCTTGGAGGAGCATGCCGAACCGACACGCCCAACGCCACATCCCGACGGCCTCCTGGCACAGGGGGCGAGATCCGGTGCCCCCCTGCTTGTTGACGTAATACATTGCAACCTGATTGTCTGTCCGAATTTGGATAATTTGGCAGGACAGCCGATCTCTGAAAGCCTTCAGTGCGTTCCAGATCGCTCGGAGCTCCAGGAGGTTGATCTGCAGACCCTTTTCCTGGAGGGACCACAGACCCTGGGTGTGAAGCCCATCGACATGGGCTCCCCACCCCAGGCGAGATGCATCCGTCGTCAGCACTTTCGTGGGCTGCGGAATTTGGAATGGACGTCCCAGGGTCAAATTGGTCCGTATGGTCCACCAGAGCAGTGAAGTGCGGCAACTGGTGGAGAGGCGGATGACATCTTCTAGATTCCCGGTGGCTTGGAACCACTGGGAAGCTAGGGTCCATTGAGCAGATCTCATGTGAAGACGAGCCATGGGAGTCACATGAACTGTGGAGGCCATATGACCCAGAAGTCTCAACATCTGCCGAGCTGTGATCTGCTGAGACGCTCTGGTCTGCGAAGCCAGGGCCAAGAGATTGGTGGCCCTCGCTTCGGGAAGGTAGGCCTGAGCCGTCTGGGAATTCAGCAGCGCTCCTATGAATTCCAGAGACCGAGTTGGCTGGAGATGGGACTTTGGGTAATTTATCACAAACCCCAGCAGCTCCAGAAGTTGAATAGTGCACTGCATGGACCGGAGGGCTCCTGCCTCCGAGGTGTTCTTGACCAGCCAATCGTCGAGGTATGGGAACACGTGCACTCCCAGCTTGCGTAGGTAGGCCGCTACCACCACGAGGCATTTGGTAAACACTCGTGGGGCAGAGGCGAGCCCAAATGGCAGCACACAATACTGAAAGTGGCGTGCGCCCAGGCGGAATCTGAGATACTGTCTGTGAGCTGGCAGTATCGGTATGTGAGTATATGCGTCCTTTAAATCCAGGGAACATAGCCAATCGTTTTTCTGAATCATTGGCAGAAGGGTGCCCAAGGAAAGCATCCTGAACTTTTCTTTGACCAGGAATTTGTTCAGGCCTCTCAGGTCTAGGATGGGACGCATCCCCCCTGTTTTCTTTTCCACAAGGAAGTACCTGGAATAGAATCCCTGCCCTTCCTGCCCGGGTGGTACGGGCTCGACCGCATTGGCGCTGAGAAGGGCGGAGAGTTCCTCTGCAAGTACCTGCTTGTGATGGGAGCTGAAAGACTGAGCTCCCGGAGGACAATTTGGAGGCAGGGAGGCCAAATTCAGGGCGTATCCGCACCGCACTATTTGGAGAACCCACTGGTCGGAGGTTATGAGAGGCCACCTTTGGTGAAAAAATTTTAACCTCCCTCCGACCGGCAGATCGTCCGGTACGGACACTTGTAGGGCGGCTATGTTCCCGTGGATCCAGTCAAAAGCCCGTCCCCGGCTTTTGCTGTGGAGGCGCAGGGGGCTGCTTAGGCGCACGCTGTTGACGAGAACGAGCGCGCTGGGGCTGTCCCTGTGCCTGACGAGGCCTTCGGGCCGGCTGGTTGAACCTACGCTTTGCAAAAGAATAGGGTGCAGCCTGCCGTGCCCGGGAAAAACGCCCACCCGTGGGGGCGGATGCTGAAGGCGCCCGGTGGGAGAGCTTGTCGAGAGCGGTTTCCCGCTGATGCAGTTGGTCCACCATCTGCTCGACCTTCTCACCGAAAATGTTATCCCCCCGGCAAGGGACGTCGGCCAGTCTCTGCTGGGTGCGGTTGTCCAGGTCAGAGGCGCGCAGCCATGAGAGCCTGCGCATCACTATACCTTGGGCCGCAGCACGAGATGCCACGTCACAGGTGTCAAAAATACCCCTGGACAGGAACTTTCTGCATGCCTTCAGCTGCCTGACCACCTCCTGATAAGGCCTGGACTGCTCCGGCGGGAGCTTCTCGACCAGGTCCGCCAGCTGTTGCACATTGGTCCGCATGTGGATGCTCATAAAGAGCAGGTATGACTGGATGCGGGTCACGAGCATGGAGGATTGGTAGGCCTTCCTCCCAAACGAGTCCAGAGTGCGAGACTCCCGCCCCGGGGGCGCCGAGGCGGTATCCCTCGAACTCCGTGCCCTCTTGAGAGCAGAATCCACGACCGCTGAGTCATGGGGCAATTGGGGCCGCATGAGCTCTGGGTCGGAGTGGATCCTGTACTGGGACTCTGCTTTCTTGGGAATGGTGGGGTTAGTTAATGGTCGCACCCAGTTCCGAAGCAGTGTCTCCTTCAGGACATTGTGCAGCGGCACCGTGGAGGACTCTCTAGGTGGTGATGGATAGTCGAGGACCTCGAGCATCTCGGCCCTCGGCTCTTCCACAGAGACCACGGGGAAGGGAATGCTGATAGACATATCCCGCACAAAAGAGGCAAAGGAGAGACTCTCAGGAGGTGAGAGCTTCCTCTCCGGTGAAGGCGTGGGGTCCGAGGGAAGGCCCGTAGACTCCTCTGAGGAGAAATATCTAGGGTCCTCCTCTTCCCCCCACGAGTCCTCATCCTCGGTATCGGACATTAGCTCATGTAGCTGAGTCCTGTACCGGGCCCGGCTCGACGTCGAGGCACCGAGGTCTCGGTGTCGTCGAGCGGTGGACTCCCGCGCCGGCGGGGACGGAGCTCCCTCCATCGACGTCGACTCCACCTGCGTGGCAGTCGAGACCGGCACCGCAAGCGGCGGCGGTGTCGACAGCCCCGGCGCCGGGCTAGAGCTCGCCGGCGCCACAGTCATCGGCGCCAAGGGCGCAAGCACCCCCGGCGCCGGCACAGCCTGGCGCATCAGCCCTTCCAGGATCCCCGGAAGGATGGCTCTGAGGCACTCGTCCAGGCCCGCTGCCGGGAAAGGCGGTGGGGCCGGTAAGGGTGTCGGTGCCGGAAGCTGCTGGGAGCCAGGAGACGGCACCGAGGTGCCGGAACCCCGACGCGTCGGTACCTCCACAACCGACGGAGACCTCTCCTCTCGACGATGACGCTTCGGCGTCGACTCCTCTTCGGGATGCACCGAGGGCGTCCGGTGACGACGCTTCTTGTCCTTTTTTCGATGCACGTCACCGGCGCCGGAGGGCATGGAGGAGGAGGAGGTCGATCCCCCTCGGTCTCGAGGCACCGGGTCAGACAGGGTTCGGTCCCGTGGCTCACGAGCTGAGGGAGTGACCGGGGCCGACTGCCCACGCGGCCTCTCAACCCCACTCTCACCGGCGGACCGGCGGGCCGACGGGACCTGTTCTCCTGGGGTCGCTGCCATCGGTGCCGATGTCTCGGGCATCGATACCGGTACCGAAGAACCGGCCTTCGATACCGATGCCGTCGAGGTCGACGTCGAGGGGCCGGCGCAAGTTCCAAAAAGACGGTCCCGCAGAACTTGCCTCGCAACCTGAGTCCGTTTCCGGAGACCGAGACACAAAGCACACGACTTGAGATTGTGCTCCGGCCCGAGGCACTGGAGGCACCAAGCGTGGGTGTCGGTCTGCGAGATCGGCCGGCCGCAGCGACCACACTTTTTAAATCCACTCGGGACCTTCGAGGACATCGACGGAAAAATCGCGTCGGCGAAGTCAAAGTCGTCAATGGTGGCTAAAATCACACCACGAAAAGATAAACGACCGAGCGACCACTAGGCCGCAATGTGGCGTCCCCGCTGGAAGCGAGGGAAAAGGGGAGCGCGTGCTCCACACGCGCAGAGATTTTTTTTTTTTGTTTTTTTAACAAACAAGAAAAAGGAAAACCGAACGGTAATCCGAAGCGAAGCGACGATCCGCGTAAACGCGGTCGAAAAATCCGGCGGCTGAAACAGAGAGAGTGGCAGAAACACAACTCTCTCCAGTCGCGGAAAAAAAGGAACTGGCGGGAGCGGTCGCGCACGGGCGGGAAGACGGCCGCGCATGCGCGGTGGGCGTGCCCTGCGTGCCGACCGTCCCGCGAAGCTTCTTTCCGGTTGGTGGGGGCTGCCGCGGACGTCACCCAGTCGTGAGAACAAGCAGCCTGCTTGTCCTCGGAGAAATAGCAGAAGACATTATAAGACATTTTGGATATATTAGGAGATTTTTACATGTGTTAATCTTTGTGGTATATCTTCTCAAAGAGATAATCTTCAGTAGTCTGCGGAAGTTGGTCAATTAATAGGTCATTTTCAGGTTACGTGGCAACGCGTTCCAGAGTTGCGTGCTCATATAGGAAAAAGTAGATGCGTACATTAATTTGTATTTTAGACCTTTACAGTTGGGAAAATGGAGATTAAGGAATGTGCGAGAAGATTTTTTTTGCATTCCTTGATGGTAGGTCTGACATGTAGGCTGCGGCATCACCATGGATGATTTTATGAACTAGGGTACATACTTTGAACGTGATGCGTTCTTTAAGTGGGAGCCAATGTAGTTTCTCTCATAGGGGTTTCGCACTTTCATTATTTTGATTTGCCGAATATTAGTCTAGCTGCCGTGTTTTGGGCTGTCTGGCGTTTTTTTGATTATTTGCTCTTTGCAGCCGGCGTAGAGTGAGTTGCAATAGTCCAGATGACTGAGTACCAATGATTGTACCAGATTGCGGAAGATGGTCCTTGGAAAAAATGGTCTTACTCCCCTTCTATCCCCACTTCAGTCCGTTCAGAACTCTGCTGCACGTCTTATCTTCCGCCTGGACCGATATACTCATATCACCCCTCTCCTCAAATCACTTCACTGGTTTCCGATCAGGTACCGCATACAGTTCAAGCTTCTTCTACTAACCTACAAATGCACTCGATCCGCAGCCCCTCCTTACCTCTCTACCCTCATCTCCCCTTACGTTCCTACCCGTAACCTCCGCTCTCAAGACAAATACCTCCTTTCAGTACCCTTCTCCACCACCGCCAACTCCAGGCTCCGCCCTTTCTGCCTCGCCTCACCCCATGCTTGGAATAAACTCCCTGAGCCCATACGCCAGGCCCCCTCCCTGCCCATCTTCAAATCTTTGCTCAAAGCCCACCTCTTCAATGTCGCCTTTGGCACCTAACCCCTATACCTCTATTCAAAAAATCTAGACTGCCCCAACTTGACATTTCGTCCTTTAGATTGTAAGCTCCTTTGAGCAGGGACTGTCCTTTTTTGTTAAACTGTACAGCGCTGCGTAACCCTAGTAGCGCTCTAGAAATGTTTAGTAGTAGGAGGAGGAGGGTGCATGTGCAAAAAGTGAGAATGTGGACAAGGGCACTCCAGTGAACCCCCTTCTCCAGTGCCTAGGACTCCACCACCCTGGTGAGCGACCTGTGAGCACCAAAGTCCCAAATCAAGTTCTGGATGGAAGATAAGAGGGGAAGGATAAGAAGTGAAGGAAGGAAGGAACAGAGGGAAGAGGGTATGGTAGAAAGAGATGACATTATCACCTCTCTCCCCCTTCCTCACCCCCTTCTCTCATCATTCTTGTCCAGTTGAATGCTGGAATTTAGACAGGCCTGCATAAAACTCTCTTTATTAATATGGGATAGGTTCAGGGAAACCACCTCTTATTCTCCACATATGCTTACAAAATACAGCGTATAGTAAACACATTAAATATTCCATATTTGAGACAATTGAAGCACCAGTAAAGAAGAACTAATCTGTTGTGATGAAACTTTGTGTAAGGTGATGAGCTACTAGGGCCTGAAGCTCACTGACCCTGCGAGCTGAAGTGACCACCACCAAAAACACAACTTTCCAGGTCAAATACTTCAGATGACAGCAGTCAAGTGACTCAAAAGAAGTTTTCATCAGCTAGGTAAGAATGACATTGAGATCCCATAACATAGTAGGAGGTCTGATCAGGGGCTTTAACTGCAAATCTCTCATGAATGAAACAACTGGAATAAAAAGAAAGATGATCTCACACTTAATGCTTGGAAACAACTCCGAAAAAAATATAAATACACCACAAGACAAACCAAAAGACTATACTACAAAACAGAAATTGGACCAAACTACAAGGACACACACAAACTCTTCCAACTAGTGGATAAACTACTAAACACCAGTAACGAATAACAGCAATGACATATCAGGAGCTGACAACCTCGCAAAGTACTTCAAAGAGAAAATTGTACAACTATGACTTAAAATACCTGTCAGCCCCATCGAATACACTACACTCCTAGACTGTCTAGACCCAAACCCTGAAGTATACCCAGCAGATAGGATTTGGACTGAATTCGAGATGCTACCGGAAGATCTCATCGCCCAAACGCTTAAAAGATTCGCCAAATCTCATTGCAAACTAGATATATGCCCAAATAACCTCATGAAATTGGCCCCTCAACAATTTATAACAGACCTAACGATACATGTGAACTTCATGCTACAAAATGGACTCTTCCCAAAGGAGAAAGGAAACATTCTACTCACCCCCATACCCAAAGACGCAAAGAAAAATGTGAGTGAACTAACCAACTACAGACCAGTAGCATCCATTCCCTTAATAACCAAAATAACAGAAGGGATAGTGACCAAACAACTCACAGACTATCTAAACAAGTTTTCTATACTACACGACTCCCAGTCAGGATTTCGTTCTAACCACAGTACTGAAACAGTACTGGTTACGCTCATGACTAAATTCAAACAAATGATCGCAACCGGCAAGAACATACTACTTCTACAATTCGATATGTCAAGCGCCTTCGACATGGTTGATCATGGAATTCTATTACACATCCTTTAATACTTCGGTATCGGAGGCAACGTTCTTAATTGGTTTAAGGGATTCCTTACCACACGCTCATATCAAGTGACATCAAATTCGATTACATCAGCCACACGGACACCTGAATGTGGAGTCCCACAGGGATCCCCCCTTTCACCGACCATATTCAACCTAATGATGATACCCTTGGCCAAGCTACTATCAAACCAAAACCTCAACCCATACATATACGCTGATGATGTAACGATCTACATCCCATTCAAACAAGACTTAAAAGAAATTTCCAACGAAATCAACCAAAGTCTACATATCATGCACTCCTGGGCAGATGCATTTCAGTTGAAACTTAATGCAGAAAAAACCCAATGCCTAATACTCACCTCTCAACACAATACAAACAAATTTACCACCATCAATACACCAAAACTAAACCTACCAATCTCGGAAACCCTAAAAATCCTAGGAGTTACCATCGATCCACATCTAACACTTGAAAACCACGCGAAAAACACAACCAAAAAGATGTTCCATTCAATGTGGAAATTAAAAAGAGTAAAACCATTCTTCCCAAGAACTGTCTCCGTAATCTGGTACAGTCTTTAGTACTCAGTCATCTAGACTATTGCAACTCACTCTATGCAGGCTGCAAAGAACATATACTCAAAAAACTCCAAACAGCCCAGAACACGGCAGCCAGACTCATATTCGGAAAACCAAAATACGAAAGTGCAAAACCCCTACGAGAGAAGTTACACTGGCTCCCACTCAAAGAACTTATCACGTTTAAAGTATGTACTCTAATTCACAAAATCATCCATGGTGATGCTCCAGCCTACATGTCAGACTTGATAGACCTACCACCCAGGAATGCTAAAAAATCATCTCGCACATTCCTTAATCTCCATTTCCTCAACTGCAAAGGTCTAAAATACAAATTAATACACGCATCAACCTTTTCCTATATGAGCACGCAATTCTGGAACGCGTTGCCACGCAATCTAAAAGCGATCTATGAACTGACCAACTTCTGAAAACAACTGAAGACCCATCTCTTTGACAAGATATACCACAAAGATCAACACATGCGAAACTCCCCACATATATCCAGAAATGCTTTATGCCTTTTGTTACATTACTATCATGTACTCTATTACCATGTAACCCATAATCCTTCTGTGATATCAAATATCTATTCTCATCTTACTTCCACTATCCATGATGTATTGTAAGCCACATTGAGCCTGCAAAGAGGTGGGAAAATGTGGGATACAAATGCAATAAATAAATAAAATAAAATAACTAGAGGCTGTACAGAGAAGGGCTTAGTTCTCACACAAAAATGGTAAGCACTGATTGCACCGAGATGTACCCTTACAGAGTTGATTTTCAAACCAGTCTCAGAGAGGTGCAAGAGGTATTCAAGTAGTTTTTGTATAGGGCTAGAGAGAGGATCTAGGGCCTTGCCCTCACACCAGATGGCATGCCTTCTCCATTTAAAAGAACATCACAGTGGAATCTTTTCTGGAACTAAACAAAATTTCGGATACACCCTCAGGCAGATTAAAGGGCTTAAATTACGCTAACATCCAGGCTCAGAGGGCCAGAGACTGGAGGATGGGATGCAGAAGGGACCCCTCGTTCTGCGTTATGAGGGTCAGAAAACACTCCGATCTCTAGGGCTCCTTGGAGGACAACTCCAGAAGAAGTGGGAACCAGATCTGTCTCGGCCAGAATGGAACGATTAAGATCATCGTTCCCCGATAATGCTTGAGTTTCAGCAAAAAGTCTTCCCTACTAGAGGTATGGGAGGATATGCATACAGAAGGCCTGTTCCCCAATGTAGGAGAAAGTCTGTTGTGGACCTGAAGCTTGGAACAGAACTGAGGGACCTTGTACATAAGTACATAAGTAATGCCACACTGGGAAAAGACCAAGGGTCCATCGAGCCCAGCATCCTGTCCACGACAGCAGCCAATCCAGGCCAAGGGCACCTGGCAAGCTTCCCAAACGTACAAACATTCTATACATGTTATTCCTGGAATTGTGGATTTTTCCCAAGTCCATTTAGTAGCGGTTTATGGACTTGTCCTTTAGGAAACCGTCCAACCCCCCCCCCCCTTTTTTTTTTTTAAATTATTCTTTATTAGTTTCTTACAGTTTACAAAATAAACTTATAAGTTGCAACACAGCAGTAATTACAAAAGTAAGTAGTAATAGCCAGAATTATTAACAACAAAATCTTTGTATCAATTGTAAAGAAATAAAAAATATATATATACTAAAGGCAAATACTCAGTTTCCTTAGACCACCATCAGTTTGGGAGGAGTACTCAAATAAGGAGTCTAATGACATATAGGTAAAAGGAAAAATGGCCTGATCCACTAATCCCCTGTATCTTTATATTTCCCTTAGAACCTTTACACCAACTATCTGGGCAATTTCTTATTTTCTATGAACTTTTTAAGCTGATCTGGATCAAAGAAAATATATTTATTCCCCCTGTACTTTATACAACATTTGCAAGGGTATGCTAACAAGAAGGTAGCTCCTAAAGATCTAACTTCTTCTCTATAAGCTAGGAAAGTTCTTCTTCGATCCTGCGTAGTTCTCATCACATCTGGAAAGAGCCACACTTTTTGTCCACAAAATATTTTTTGTGAATTTCTGAAGTATAATTTCAAAAGAGCCTTCAAGTCTTGTTCAAAAACAAACGATATCAGTAAAGTCCTTCGAGTAGACACTTCTGAAATAGATTCCTCCAATAAAGCTGAAATATCTTGAAGATTTAATTCAGGATTTTGATCATTAACTATTGGATTCACCTCAGACTGTTTAGATTCTGGAAGGTAATAAATTCTATTAATTGGCGGAATAGCAGACAGAGTATGCCAGAATTTCAAGAAGATATATTTCTTAAGAAAATCCATTGGTGAAATTCCAATAGAAATAGGAAAATTTAAAATCCTAAGATTTAGTCGTCTATTATAGTTCTCTAGCTGTTCCAGCTTTGAAGCAACTTTCATTTTATCCACTATTAACATATCTGTAACATTTTTAAGAGATGTCATATCAGTTTGTATCTGAATGTTTTGAGTTTTCGCTTCCTGTTTAACAGTCTCCAAAGCCAGCGATAAAGAATCTACTTTATTTATTAATAAAGCAGTATCTTGGGATGTTTTAGCAACTGCCTTGGTTAAATTTTGTATCGCTGCCCAGATAGTTTGTAAGGTTACCACTTGGGGAGCAGCGAGCTCCATGATCGTCTCTTCTGCTGCTTGGGGCTGTGCACCACCGTCAGAGGCCCCTTCGGTCACCGACTTCCGATTCCGTTGAGACCTCCTGCATAGCCCGAAGATTAGCAGGACAAAGCGGTTGACTAAGTTCCGGCGGGGATAGCGATGTTTCAACCCCTAATGGAGACGCCGCTCCTCCTGACGTTCCAACTGCGGGGTCCCTCTCGCCGGTTCCAACTGGGGTGCTCGATAAGAAGCGTCGCAGCGTTTGCTGAGTGGGGGTAGGTATAAGGGCTGACGATTGGAAACCCTTAACCACCCCCTTTCTCTTAGTATGAGGCATATTGTGAGAGAATTCAAAGAAAAATCAGAGAGTGTAGTACCGGAAGACTGGAGGGTAGCCAATGTTACTCCGATTTTTAAGAAGGGTTCCAGAGGAGATCCGGGAAATTATAGACCGGCGAGTCTGACGTCGGTGCCGGGCAAGATGGTGGAGGCTATTATTAAGAATAAAATTGCAGAGCATATACAAAAACATGGACTGATGAGACAAAGTCAGCACGGATTTAGTGAAGGGAAGTCTTGCCTCACCAATCTAATGCATTTTTTTTGAGGGGGTAAGCAAACATGTGGACAATGGGGAGCCGGTTGATATTGTATATCTGGATTTTCAGAAGGCGTTTGACAAAGTGCCGCACGAAAGACTCCTGAAGAAATTGCAGAGTCATGGAATCGGAGGTAGGGTATTATTATGGATTAAGAACTGGTTGAAAGATAGGAAGCAGAGAGTAGGATTGCGTGGCCAGTATTCTCAGTGGAGGAGGGTAGTTAGTGGGGTCCCGCAGGGGTCTGTGCTGGGTCCGTTGCTTTTTAATGTATTTATAAATGACCTAGAGATGGGAATAACTAGTGAGGTAATTAAATTCGCCGATGACACAAAATTATTCAGGGTCGTCAAGTCGCAGGAGGAATGTGAACGATTACAGGAGGACCTTGCGAGACTGGGAGATTGGGCGTGCAAGTGGCAGATGAAGTTCAATGTTGACAAGTGCAAAGTGATGCATGTGGGTAAGAGGAACCCGAATTATAGCTACGTCTTGCAAGGTTCCGCGTTAGGAGTTACGGATCAAGAAAGGGATCTGGGTGTCGTCGTCGATGATACGCTGAAACCTTCTGCTCAGTGTGCTGCTGCGGCTAGGAAAGCGAATAGAATGTTGGGTGTTATTAGGAAGGGTATGGAGTCCAGGTGTGCGGATGTTATAATGCCGTTGTATCGCTCCATGGTGCGACCGCACCTGGAGTATTGTGTTCAGTACTGGTCTCCGTATCTCAAAAAAGATATAGTAGAATTGGAAAAGGTACAGCGAAGGGCGACGAAAATGATAGTGGGGATGGGACGACTTTCCTATGAAGAGAGGCTGAGAAGGCTAGGGCTTTTAGCTTGGAGAAGAGACGGCTGAGGGGAGATATGATAGAAGTGTATAAAATAATGAGTGGAATGGATCGGGTGGATGTGAAGCGACTGTTCACGCTATCCAAAAATACTAGGACTAGAGGGCATGAGTTGAAGCTACAGTGTGGTAAATTTAAAACGAATCGGAGAAAATTTTTCTTCACCCAACGTGTAATTAGACTCTGGAATTCGTTGCCGGAGAACGTGGTACGGGCGGTTAGCTTGACGGAGTTTAAAAAGGGGTTAGATAGATTCCTAAAGGACAAGTCCATAGACCGCTATTAAATGGACTTGGAAAAATTCCGCATTTTTAGGTATAACTTGTCTGGAATGTTTTTACGTTTGGGGAGCGTGCCAGGTGCCCTTGACCTGGATTGGCCACTGTCGGTGACAGGATGCTGGGCTAGATGGACCTTTGGTCTTTCCCAGTATGGCACTACTTATGTACTTATGTACTTATCAGAGAATTACAGCGTACTCCTCCGACGCCCTCTCAAGCTCGGATCGCCATCTTCTCTCCAACCCCTTTTTTAAACTCTGCCAAGCTAACCGCCTTCACCACGTTCTCCGGCAACGAATTCCAGAGTTTAATTATGCGTTGGGTGAAGAAAACTTTTCTCCGATCTGTTTTAAATTTACTACACAATAGTTTCATCGCATGCCCCCTAGTCCTAGTATTTTTGGAAAGCGTGAACAGACGCTTCACATCCACCTGTTCCACTCCACTCATTATTTTGTATCTCTATCATGTCTCTCCTCAGCTGTCTCTTCTCCAAGCTGAAAAGCCCTAGCCTCCTTAGTCTTTCTTCATAGGGAAGTCGTCCCATCCCCGCTATCATTTTAGGCGCCCTTCGCTGCACCTTTTCCAATTCTACTATATCTTTCTTGAGATGCGGCGACCAGAATTGAACACAATACTCAAGGTGCGGTCGCCCCATGGAGCGATACAACGGCATTATAACATCCTCACACCTGTTTTCCATACCTTTCCTAATAATACTCAACATTCTATTCGCTTTCCTAGCCGCAGTAGCACACTGAGCAGAAGATTTCAGTGTATTATCGACGACGACACTCGGATCCCTTTCTTGGTCCATAACTCCTAATGTGGAACCTTGCATGACGTAGCTATAATTCGGGTTCTTTTTTCCCACATGCATCACCTTGCACTTGCTCACATGTGATTGGAGTGGCAAAAAGATCCACCGTGGGGGTGCCCCACGCTCGGAAAATCTTGCGGGATACGCCCATATTCAGCGACCACTCGTGAGTTTGCATTACTCTGCTCAACCTGTCGGCCAGTCTGTTGTTTACACCTGCCAGATAAGTAGCTTGGAGAAGCATGCCGTGACAGCGTACCCAGAGCCACATCTGGACGGCTTCCTGACACAGAGGGCGAGATCCGGTGCCCCCCTCCTTGATGGTGTAGTACACCTCAACCTGATTGTTTGAATCAAGATGATTTGGTTGGACAGCTGATCTCTGAAAGCCTTCAGAGCGTTCCAAATCGCTCGTAGTTCCAGGAGGTTGATCTGAAGACCTGTTTCCTGGAAGGACCAGGCTCCCTGAGTGTGAAGCCTATCTATATGAGCTCCCCACCTAAGGAGGGATACATCTGTCGTCAGCACTTTTTGTGGCTGAGGAATTTGGAATGATCGTCCCATAGTCAAATTGGTTCGGATTGTCTACCACTGAAGAGAATTCCGAAAGTTGGTGGACAATTGGATCTGGTACAATCCACAGTACTCACCCACGCTGACTACTGCAACAGCATCTTCATTGGGTGTAAAGCCCAAATCCTGAAAAAACTCCAAACCGCCCAAAACACAGCAGCCAGACTCATTTTTGGTAAATCACGATTTGAAAGTGCAACACCACTCCGTGAAAAACTCCACTGGCTCCCTATCAAAGAATGAATAAACTTCAAAGTCCACACACTGATCCACAAGATCCTCCACGGAAGTGGCGTAGCCAGACTGCCAATTTTGGATGGGCCTGAACCCAAAGTGGGTGGGCAAAAAATTTTCTCTCTACCCCCCTCCCCCAACAAAATTTAGTCACGCTAATCAGATGCATTTGTCACACAGGGTAAAGTGCTGCTTCTCAGTGCATCAGACTTCAGAAAATTTATTTAATAGCCTAACACCCTTTTCAATGAGCTTTCAGAGGCCAAAACCTCCTGCCTCAGGTCAGTATAATGCTGTTACGGTATCCTCGCCTGACCTAAGGAAGGAAGTATTGGTCTCTGAAACTTCATTAACACAGGTACCATATTACTTTATCCTAAATTAAAAATAAAATTATTTTCTTTACCTTTCTTGTATGGCCATTTACTTTTTCTCATTGTGTCGCTCCCAGTCTCTAGATTCTGCTTTCCTTCGTTTTCGCTTAACTCTTCTGCCACGGTTTCCTGGCCATTTCTCATTTTTCTCTCCTTTTTCTTTGCGTTCTTCAATATTTTTCTGCCTCTCTCTCTCTGTCCTGATTTAATTCATTCTTACTATCCATTCTTTAATTTCCTTCATCTACTTATGGCTTTTCATCTTTTTCTCACCCTTGTTCTCCCCATGCCCCTTCCTCTTATTCTCCAGTCTTTCACTACTCTCCTTTTCCATCCAGCAGCTCTCTTCTTTCTCTCCCCATCCTTCCAGTCTCCCCTCTCTCTCCCCATCCTTCCAGTAGTCTCCCCTCTTTCTTTCTGCATCCTTCCGTCCAGTGTCACCTCTTTCTCCCTACCCTTCCATCCAGCGTCTTCCCTCTTTCTCTCCCCATCCTTCCATCCATCTATCCTCTCTCCTGATCCTTCCATCTAATGTCTCTCTCCCTCTTTCTAACCAGTGTCTCTGTATCACTCTACCCTTTTCTGTTCAGTGTCCCTTCTCTCTCCACATCCTTCCAGTCTCTCACCTTTCTCTGCATCCTTCCAGTCTCTCCCCTTTCTCTCCCCATCCTTCCATCCAGAGTCTCTCTCCCCATCCATCCGTTTTCCCTCTTTCTCTCCCCATCCTTCCATCTGTTTTCCCTCTTTTCTCCCCATCCTTCCAAGTTTTCCCTCTTTCTCCCCATCCTTCCATGTTTTCCCTCTCTGCCATCCTTCCATCCGTTTTCCCTCTTTTCTCCCCATCCTTCCATGTTTTCCCTCTTTCTCCCCATCCTTCCATGTTTTCCCTCTTTTTCTCCCCATCCTTCCATGTTTTCCCTCTTTTTCTCCCCATCCTTCCATGTTTTCCCTCTTTTTCTCCCCATCCTTCCATGTTTTCCCTCTTTTTCTCCCCATCCTTCCATGTTTTCCCTCTTTCTCCCCATCCTTCCATGTTTTCCCTCTTTCTCCCCATCCTTCCATGTTTTCCCTCTTTCTCCCCATCCTTCCATGTTTTCCCTCTTTCTCCCCATCCTTCCATGTTTTCCCTCATTCTCTGCACAAAAGAGGAGTGGGAAATGGACCAATGACTCCAGGAGAATGGGAGATAAATTTAAAGAACCACTTTATTAAATGACTCGACACAGACAACTGTGTTTCGGCCAGAAGGCCTGCCTCAGGAGTCTAAAAACAATAGATATTTGAAAACATCAAATTAAAATAAACAACAACAAATATAAATCAAAAAATATAATCAAAAATAATGTAATAAAAAGAATATATATAGAAAAAACATGATATCATATAAATATAAATAATACAGAGTGATAAAACAATATGAATCTGTATAATCTAAAAAAGATATAAAATGTAGTAAAAGGTACATATATATACACATATAATATAGTATAATTACATGTCCATATGAAAAAACTCTATAAAATATAGCAAATAAAAAGCAGAACATGCTTTCATATTATATTTCATTAGTGTGCACACATATAAATCTATGATTAAGACAAAGAAAGTCAGGAATATATGTGTACATAAATATACATACATACACACACATATACATGCATACACACATATATATACATATTATATGTATATGTATCTTTAAATCAAACTGAAAGTTAAAAAATAGAAAGTTAAAGAAATAGAAGATTAAAGAAATATATATATATGTATACTGAGGGTATTTAATTATTAAAAATTTTTTTTATACATATATGTATATATGGCCATATTCAAAGCACATTTAAAGAGAGGGTATAAGATCAGTAATTGCAGAAAGTATGGAATGCAGTGAGCATATAGGAAAATGATGAGATCAGGTGTTTCTATGAGAAAAATATATATAAAGACCGACCTTGGTGATCCTTGTATTCTCAAGTGAAAACTTGAGGTCGAATAGTCTATACAGAAAAAAGGAAAGAAAGGAGAAAACGACATTACTCCAACTCAGGTTACAGCAGAAAATATATCGTACTTTAAAGATGTGTCCACGGGATCTTCCGTTGTGAAACGGGAAATATAGAGCAGAAAAGTATGTATGGTGTTGAGACCAAAAAATGGGTCCGTAAAGTATACACAGTGTTTGCACTACACTGTGTTGGTGATTTAAATAAGAAAAAGTATGCGCAGTACTGCAACTGAGTAATGTTTGTACCTTCTCACGGCGTTCACGGTACAAACGGAACAGCCAAATAAGACCGCAAAATCAATGACTATAACCAACTTCGAGCTAAAAAGTGAGCACAATCAAAGTATGCGAAAATTTTTTTTTTATATATATATAGGCACTGCCATATGACACTCTAAATGTCTTACGTAGGCGAACGAAAGAAAAAGAAAAAAAGATAGAAAAGGAAAAATATTTGCAGTTACTCATATCGCCCTGAGTATCTTCCATGAGCGAACAAAAGGAAAAAATATATTTACCTTGAGAAAGACCTTTGTAATATTCTGTTGGCGCAGCGTCTCGATATACTTATAATGACTATGGGAAAAACCATATACTCTAAATGCTGTGTTTGGCGCCAAAAAAAACGGGGGAAGGAAGACGTATTACGTAAGCGCGTTACGGGTGAGTCATGATCATGTAAGTGCGCTATTGGATGAGTCATGATCATGTGATATTCGATGTAATAGATTGACAGAGAAGGTACTCAATCAGGGTGTCCAAAAAGCAGAGGATTAGTATAAAGGTAATCCAATAGTGAGTGTAAGTAGGGAAACAGTTGTCTGTGTCGAGTCATTTAATAAAGTGGTTCTTTAAATTTATCTCCCATTCTCCTGGAGTCATTGGTCCATTTCCCACTCCTCTTTTGTGCTGTTATTTTTACGTGGGAGCTAGTGTTCATCCACTTAGGTGGATCACTCCTTCTCGTTTCGGACCGGACCATGACTTCCCGGACATGGGAACACACACTATGTTATAGTGAGGAATATGTCAACAATTTACTACAACAACAAGAAGAAGAAGATGAACCTTCCCAACCTAATTCTACTATTATGGACTTATGGCTAGAGATTATACAGTTAAAGAAAAATGTTATCAGGAATGATATGCATTTTCAGACTATGCTGAGTTATGTAAAAGCTAAAAGAATCCCTAGGGGACTCAGAATGATAAAAGCACCAACCATGTTTTTAGATGATCAATCTTTCTTAGATAAGTGGTGCTGTATATTAAACAAATGTAGTTTAGACCTTATGATTCTATTAGCCGAAACATCTAAACAAAAAAGTACCAAATTAGAAGAAGTTTTAGAAACCAAAATTAATAATATCTACTCTGCAGATCCAAATCATGAACAAATTTCCCAAGATGTTGACCACAAGATGTCCAGATTTAGAAATGAAATTAAAGAAACCAAAAATCATAAATTCTCAAGAGATGAGTTGGATTATAAGAGAGGTAATGTATATCCTTTTGCGAAAGCTAGGGTTTATCATCATAGAGATAAAAATAATAGAATATCTTACAGGAACAATTATACAGTTCCCTCAGATGATATAACAATACATAAGAATAAGAACAGTTACTCAGTTCCATCTGACGGCACTAGAAGAGAAAGTTTGCCCACTACATCAGGACTTCAGAAAACAGTGGCATCCAACGAACAGAGACGAAAAAGAATTAGGAGTGAATCAGATGATGAATTCACATCACCCATCTGTAGTCCTACGGGAATACCTAATTTTCAACAACCATCGAAGAATGACATCCATGAATCTTACCTACCAACAGATGAAAGTTGCCCATCATCAGAAAATGTACAAGGTGACCACACACGTATTTTTTTAGAGAGACTGTGGACCAAAGATACAGAATTCAAGAAGTCAAGGACAATGTCCAACTCCAGGAGCATGTATCACCAATCCAAAGAGAGAGAATACCCAAATCAATATCAAACCAACTACAGTTTCCCCCAAAGAGGCAGGGGCAGGGGCAGACCCAGGGGATCGTCCTATCACCAGGACTATCCACTGAACTATCAGGATCATTCATATCAAGTAGGGAGATTTCACTATCAAAACCAGAAGAGAATACACCCACACGATTAGTAAATAATCAGCCATTAGAGAAGCTGATCCCAATTTTCAATCTCTCTAGTAAGACATTGACCAATATAGAAAAAGATGTTTTACAAAAAGGACTGTCGGTTGTACCTACGGTCAAATACAATGCTTTCCAAACAAGGGTTGACCTATTTAAATTCAATCGTAAACTACAAATTATTCAAGCTTTTTCTAATACCACAATTTCATCTAGTGATATGTCTATAGTGAAAAAAACTTCCACCTGGATCCCTCCTGGCCCAGTTAACCCTCTTATCCAAGCTTTTTCTACATGTGTTGAAAATGATGTCCGCCAACTCGAAAAGAAAAAACATCTACGCTACTACAATACCACCAGAGTAGAACAAGAAGCGATTGCACAATTAGGACGTAATCAAGAAATAGTTATTAAACCAGCTGACAAGGGAGGCGGGATCGTGGTGATGAATAGACATCAATACGTAAGCGAGGTCCTACGTCAACTATCTGATTTGGAATTTTATGTGCCTCTAGACAAGGATCCTACTCCAGACCTCCAAGAAGATATTAAAGAACTAATAGATATATCCTCACGGATGGGTTTTCTGACGAAGAAAGAAAAAGAATTTCTACAAGTCAAGCATCCAGTCATTCCTACTATTTACATGTTACCTAAAATCCATAAGTCTCTAGAGAATCCACCGGGTAGGCCCATTGTATCAGGGAATGGATCTGTTCTAGAACCATTATCAATATTTGTAGACTTCTTCCTTCGACCCTTCGTCCCTCAGATTCCCTCATATGTTCGTGACAGTACTGACATGATTAACATACTAGAAAATTATGAAGGTACTTTGACAGACACAATTATGGTCACGTTGGATATTGAATCACTGTACACGAATATACCTCAGATAGAAGCATTACAAATTATAGAATCAACTCTTCTTAAAAGAACTACACATAAAAGGATTCCAAATCATCTCATTCTAACATGTGCGACTTTAGCACTTACTAAAAATTACTTTTCATTCCAGAACACTTTTTATCAACAAGTTAAAGGGACTGCCATGGGGTCCACCATGGCTCCCGATTTGGCCAATCTGTACGTAGGAGACTTTGAAAAACAACATCTCACTGCATGTCGCTTCTCAGAACATATTAAAATATATAAAAGATATATCGATGATATTTTCATCCTGTGGCATGGTAGTATAGAATCTTTGCAACAATTCTACACTTGGCTCAATTCACGAGACCCTAATCTCAAATTCAAAATGGAGTATAATGAAGGACAAGTCCACTTTTTAGATCTCAATATCTCAAAAGGCACATATTTTTTTCAGACATCCATTTACAGGAAACCCACCGATAGAAATGTCTTTTTGCATTACACCAGCTATCATAACCCATCTTTGAAACAAAACCTACCACTCAGCCAATTTTTGAGATTACGCAGGATTTGCTCTAGTTTTGAAGATTTCAACACGCAGGCAGAACAACTAAGCAAGAGATTCTCCAGTAGGGGTTATCCTGAAAAATGTATCAAGGACGGATATACCAAAGCACTCTCAAAAGATAGGTCTGCTCTACTACAATCCACCATGCACAGAGAGAAACCGGACATTGTATGCACTTTACGATATTCCCATTTGGCAAAAGATATACAGAGATCAATAAGACGGAATTGGCATATTTTAGATAATTTAGACTGTTTTAAAGACAAAAATTTAGTTGTGGCCTATTCAAGAAATAGAAATCTTAAAGAACATCTTATACCATCCTGTTTGCCAGAAAGAAGAGAACCTCTAATTCATCATGGTCACCGACCCTGTGGTAAATGTAGTGTATGCAAACACTCTATGGATACGTCTGTTTTTTTGCATCCCACAACCCTTCAGACCTTCCATCTACGTCATACTTCAGATTGCAATACTGCATGCGTTATTTATATTATACAATGCCCGTGCCTCAAGCTATACATTGGAAAGACCGTTAGAGCAATAAAAACAAGACTGATAGAACACCGCAGTTGTATCAATAGAAAAATTGAAAGTGCTCCATTGGTCTCCCATTGGCTTACTGCCAACCATGATATCTCTGATCTTAAGTTCCTGGTTTTTAGAACTTTACAAATCAATAAGAGAGGTGGAAATATAGATGTTCAACTTCTGAGAGAGGAACAAAAATTGATTTTTGAATTAAAAACCCTCGCGCCTGAAGGACTCAATAGTGAATTGGATCTCTCTGTCTATTTATAAAATTCTATAATAATTCTCTCACCTCTATAATATTCAGGTATGATGTACATAAAAGCATCCCATCAATAGAGAAGTTATTATTTTTTATGTCTCTTTCATTTAATTATCCCTTAAGATCAAAATAGACTATTAAATATTTTATACTGATGCACTGTTTTAATCTTATATGTATGTACGTGCATGTTTCTGTGCATGCATGTATATATATATATATATATATATATATATACAGATATGTATTTGCATTATTTTGCACTTTTGTACGTATATACGTTGATGACATAATGTTTTTGTAAACCCATTCCGCACATATATATATATATATTTTGTCTAGATTATTATTATTATTTTATTATTAATTTTTATAAAAAAATTTTTCTATTATAGATATATTAATCCATGTCTTTATGTATGAAGATGTGGGGATAAATATGTATATGTACCCTAATTAATTGACCCTTTTAATATCAGTAGATTTATTTTTATTGCATATGTTCGTATGCATAGACAGACACTTACACTGCAACATTCACATTAGTATTTCTTTTTTTTTTTTCTTTTTTTCATTGATCAAACCTCCTTTTTCTCAAACACATAGAAACTTTGCTCTTTAACCATTCTAATCTATACTTCCCTCAAAATATTTTTTACCCTTACAAATTCAGAGCACTTTGCTCTTTTAATTAACATAGCTTTAATCTTTGCTTTGCTTTCAAATCTTGTTTATCCAATGTGTCATTTAACATTTACAGCGTTCTTCTATGATAAGATACATCGTTCGTCAATAATGACACTCCCTTTCCTTATGACAACGTTCGTTTATTCGACACGTCATTTTCACGTCCTTTCCCTACTTACACTCACTATTGGATTACCTTTATACTAATCCTCTGCTTTTTGGACACCCTGATTGAGTACCTTCTCTGTCAATCTATTACATCGAATATCACATGATCATGACTCATCCAATAGCGCACTTACATGATCATGACTCACCCGTAACGCGCTTACGTAATACGTCTTCCTTCCCCCGTTTTTTTTGGCGCCAAACACAGCATTTAGAGTATATGGTTTTTCCCATAGTCATTATAAGTATATCGAGACGCTGCGCCAACAGAATATTACAAAGGTCTTTCTCAAGGTAAATATATTTTTTCCTTTTGTTCGCTCATGGAAGATACTCAGGGCGATATGAGTAACTGCAAATATTTTTCCTTTTCTATCTTTTTTTCTTTTTCTTTCGTTCGCCTACGTAAGACATTTAGAGTGTCATATGGCAGTGCCTATATATATAAAAAAAATTTTTTTCGCATACTTTGATTGTGCTCACTTTTTAGCTCGAAGTTGGTTATAGTCATTGATTTTGCGGTCTTATTTGGCTGTTCCGTTTGTACCGTGAACGCCGTGAGAAGGTACAAACATTACTCAGTTGCAGTACTGCGCATACTTTTTCTTATTTAAATCACCAACACAGTGTAGTGCAAACACTGTGTATACTTTACGGACCCATTTTTTGGTCTCAACACCATACATACTTTTCTGCTCTATATTTCCCGTTTCACAACGGAAGATCCCGTGGACACATCTTTAAAGTACGATATATTTTCTGCTGTAACCTGAGTTGGAGTAATGTCGTTTTCCTCCTTTCTTTCCTTTTTTCTGTATAGACTATTCGACCTCAAGTTTTCACTTGAGAATACAAGGATCACCAAGGTCGGTCTTTATATATATTTTTCTCATAGAAACACCTGATCTCATCATTTTCCTATATGCTCACTGCATTCCATACTTTCTGCAATTACTGATCTTATACCCTCTCTTTAAATGTGCTTTGAATATGGCCATATATACATATATGTATAAAAAAAATTTTTAATAATTAAATACCCTCAGTATACATATATATATATTTCTTTAATCTTCTATTTCTTTAACTTTCTATTTTTTAACTTTCAGTTTGATTTAAAGATACATATACATATAATATGTATATATATGTGTGTATGCATGTGTATGTGTGTGTATGTATGTATATTTATGTACACATATATTCCTGACTTTCTTTGTCTTAATCATAGATTTATATGTGTGCACACTAATGAAATATAATATGAAAGCATGTTCTGCTTTTTATTTGCTATATTTTATAGAGTTTTTTCATATGGACATGTAATTATACTATATTATATGTACCTTTTACTACATTTTATATCTCTTTTTTAGATTATACAGATTCATATTGTTTTATCACTCTGTATTATTTATATTTATATGATATCATGTTTTTTCTATATATATTGTTCTTTTTATTACATTATTTTTGATTATATTTTTTGATTTATATTTGTTGTTGTTTATTTTAATTTGATGTTTTCAAATATCTATTGTTTTTAGACTCCTGAGGCAGGCCTTCTGGCCGAAACACAGTTGTCTGTGTCGAGTCATTTAATAAAGTGGTTCTTTAAATTTATCTCCCATTCTCCTGGAGTCATTGGTCCATTTCCCACTCCTCTTTTGTGCTGTTATTTTTACGTGGGAGCTAGTGTTCATCCACTTAGGTGGATCACTCCTTCCCTCATTCTCTGCCATCCTTCCATCTGTTTTCCCTCTTTCTCCCCATCCTTCCATGTTTTCCCTCTTTTCTCCCCATCCTTCCATGTTTTCCCTCATTCTCTGCCATCCTTCCATCTGTTTTCCCTCTTTCTCCCCATCCTTCCATGTTTTCCCTCATTCTCTGCCATCCTTCCATCTGTTTTCCCTCTTTCTCCCCATCCTTCCATGTTTTCCCTCATTCTCTGCCATCCTTCCATCTGTTTTCCCTCTTTCTCCCCATCCTTCCATGTTTTCCCTCTTTTCTCCCCATCCTTCCATGTTTTCCCTCATTCTCTGCCATCCTTCCGTTTTCCCCTCTTTCTCCCCATCCTTCCATGTTTTCCCTCTTTTCTTCGACGAGGCCCACCCTGCATGCCAGCGCCAGCTCCCATTGCCGGCCACTGCTGCTTTTCCTGTTGAGCAGCAGGGCCGGCGCTACAAAAAGAAGAAGCGCTAAGGACCGTAGGACGAGAAAGGTTTAAAAAAAAAAAAAGCGCGGCACCGGCAGGCACTGTCTCGGCAGCCTTGAGGCATTGGCTGCTGAGGCATTGGCTGCTGGATTTGTACCCATACATTGTAAGCCGCACTGAACCTGCTATCGAGCAGGAAAGAGCGGGGTATAAATGCTACAAATAAATAAATCACATCCTCTAGATTCCCTGCAGCTTGATACCACTGGGAAGCTAGGGTCCACTGAGCTGATCTCATATGTAGATGTGCCATGGGTGTTACATGAACTGTGGAGGCCATGTGCCCTAACAGTCTCAACATCTGCCGAGCTGCGACCAGCTGAGACGCTCGAACTGTGGACACCAGGGACAGGAGGTTGTCTGCCCTTGTCTCGGGGAAATAAGCCTGAGCTGTCTTCGTGTCCAGTAGTGCGCCAGTGAACTCCAATTTCTGAACAAGAGAGAGATGGGACTTGGAACCCCCAATAGCTCCAGCACTTGAATAGTAATCCGCACGGACTCCAGAGCACCTGCCTCCGAGGTGCTCTTTACCAGCCAATCGTCGAGATAAGGAAACGCATGCATTCCCAGTCTGCGTAGCGAAGCTACGTCTACTGCTAGACACTTTGTAAACACCCTGGGCGCAGATGCCAGGCCAAAGGGCAGTACACAGTACTGAAAGTGCTGTGCTCCCAGCCAAAATTGAAGGTACATCCTGTGAGCTGGAAGTATCGAGATGTGCGTGTAAGAATCCTTTAAGTCCAGAAAGCATAGCCAATCGTTTTCTTGAATCATGGGAAGAAGGGTGCCCAGGGAAACCATCCTGAACTTTTCTCAGACTAGGAATTTGTTCATGGCCCTTAGGTCTGGGATGGGATGTATCCCTCCCTGTTTTCTTTTGCACAAGGAAGTACCTGGAATAGAATCCCAGCCCTTCTTCCCCCCTTGGTGGAACGGGTTTGATCGCAAGGGCCTTTAGAAGGGCGGAGAGTTCCTCTGCAAGTACCTGCCTGTGCTCCTGTGCTGGGAGCAGTATGAACGAGCTCCCGGTGGGCAATTTGGAGGTTTGGATTCCCGATTGAGGGTGTATCCTAACTGGACTATTTGAAGAACCCACCGATCGGTTATGAGAGGCCACCTTTGGTGAAAAAAACATTAACCTCCCTCCGACAGGCAAGTCGTCCCGCACGGACAATTTTAATATGGCTACACTTTGCTGGAGCCAGTCAAAAGAACGTCCCTTGCTTTTGCTGGGGAGCAGCAGGGGCCTTAGGCACACGTAGTTGACGAGAACGAGCAAGCTGGGGCTGAGCCTGAATAGGCAGTCGGGATGCCGGAGTGTACGTACGCCTAGCATAGGAATAGGAAGCACTCCGCACCCCCCCCCCCCAAAAAAAAAAAACCTCCTAGCTGAGAAGGATGTAGAAGAAGGCGCCCAGTGGGAGAGAGAAGCCATAGCATCATTGTGCTTCTTGATCTGGTCAACCAGAACTTCCACCTTCTCTACGAAAAGGTTATTCCCCCAGCAAGGTACATTCGCCATCCGCTGCTGGACCGAACGATCCAGGTCAGAGTCATGCAGCCATGACAGTCTGCGCATCGCTATATCATGAGCAGTAATTCTGGATACCACATCAAAAGTATCCTAAGTGCCTCTGGCCAGGAATTTACGACAAGCCTTCTGCTGCCTGACCACTTGGCGAAAAGCCTCGGCCTGCTCTGGAGGGAGGGCATCGACCAAAGTAGACAGCTGCCTTACCGAGTTCCGCAAGTGAACGCTCATGTAGAGTTGGTACGACTGGATACGGGCAGCGAGCATAGAGGCCTGTATATCTTCCTCCCAAAAGAGTCCAAGGTCCTAGCTTCTCTGCCTGGGGGCGTCGAAGCATAGTCTCTAGTACTCTTGGCTCTCTTGAGGGCGGAGTTCACCACCACGGAATTGTGTGGTAACTGAGACCTCATCAAACCAGGTTCACCGTGGATCAGATACTGGGCATCAGTCTTTTTCGGGATCACGGGGGCAGACAGAGGGAACGACCAGTTTCGCATAAGGACTTCCTTAAGTACCTTATGCAAAGAAGCCATCACAGTCTACTTAGGTGGAGAGGGATAATCCAAGACCTCGAGCATCTCAGCCCTGGGCTCATCCTCCACCTCCATAGGGAATGGAATAGCCGTAGCCATTTCCCGAACAAAAGATGTAAAAGAGAGGCTCTCAGGGGGTGACAGTCTCCGTTCAGGTGGAGGGGAAGGTTCAGAGGAAATCCCAAAAGACTCATCAGAGGAAAAGTATCTGGGATCTTCCTCCGACTCCCATGAACACTCTTCTTCAGTATCGGAAAGCACTTCCCTAAGGGAACTCCCAAGACTGAGCCTGTCTCGACGCCGAGGATCGACGTCTTCAATGGAGACGTCAAGAAGCCGATGCCCGTATGGACTGCGGTGAAGCTTCCTCCACTGATGGCAAAGGGGAGTCGACCTGGGTGGCAGCCGACAGCACCTCACCACAGGTGTAGGGTCAGACGCTGCGGCAGCAGGCGGCACGCAAGGCGCAAGTACCTCAGACGCCGAAGCAGACTGGCACAGCAGTCCTTCCAGAAGTTCTGGAAGCAGGGCCCAGCTGCGCTCGTCGAGAGCTGCCATCGGAAAAGGCTGCGGGGCTGGTGGAGCAACCGGTGGCAGAATCTGCTGAGGTTCCGAAGCAGGTACCGGGCTGCTAAGAGGCCAATGCATCGGAACCAGTATGGAAGGAGATCTGCAATCGGAGAAGGCTGCGGGGCCGGCGGAGCAACCGGTGGCAGAATCTGCTGAGGTTCAGGAGCAGGTACTGGGTTTACTAAGAGGCCGACGCATCGGCACCTCCTTTATGGAGAGGGAGTGGTCCTCCCGGTGCCGATGCTTCTCGGGAGCCAAACCCTTTGACGCCCCGGAGCTCCCAGCACCGTGTGTCGAAGGAGATCAGTGATGGTGCTTCTTCGCCTTCGCTTGATGCCCGTCGACGAGGACGAAGTGGAATCCTCACTTTTCCTTGGGGTCAAGTCCAACGATGGTCAGTCCCAGGGGGCCTGCATAGCAGGAGGCCTTGAGACAGGTATCGACCCACTCGACACCTCACTACTCCCAGCGAGACTTGACCTCTCAGCAGCCATTACCTCTGCTCCTGATGTCGATGCTTCCCTCGATGTCGATGTCACCGACCTTGGTACCGATGCCAATGTCGAAGGACCGGACCGAGCTGCTTTACTCATTTTATAATCACCTCACCATACGTTCTCTTTGCAGCTGTTTTGACATCTCATTAGAATGATTATTATTATAATTTTTAATATTTTTAGATTTTTGCTTTTTTGGCGATTTTTCTTTTCATAGTTTTTTTAGACCATGGTATGCGCCCAGGTGCACATTTGATATGCTTTTCACAAGGTAATTACATTGAGTTATTTTATCCTGTATTAAGGAATGTTGGTCTTAGTTGCTTTTATCTTCAATTCACACCAGGTTATTTTTTTAATGTACTTGTTATTTAGAGTATCAGCATCTTTTACTGATTTTTGTCTAGTAGGCGGCTCTTTATCATTCGTGCCTGTTTTTCTGCTCTCAGAGCATCGGCATCCTTTTCTGCTTTACTATGTATCATATCTAAGCAAAAATGGGTACCTATATGTTTTTTTTTTTAAGTTCCTTTTACTTAATCAAGATATAACAGAATTTGTTATTTGCTGCATTGTTTTTGGTATGTTGGCGCACGTGCTTTTTTCAAGAACCAGCAATGCTCGTTGCGTAGATTTATCTATTTTTTTTATCGCTACTTTATATTTTATTATTGTTTTCAATCCCTTATTATTTTGGATTCCAGTTATGGTTTTGATTTCTTTTGAAGAAAGGCAAGTACATTTTATACTTTCTATAAGGATTGATAACTTTTTGAGATATACACAATATGAGCAGTTTGGGTGTCATCACAGCCATCAATTTATAAATATATATATTTTTTATTCATCTCCCTTTTTCCCCAATGTTGCAGTTTTTAGTGTATTTTATACATGCAAACGTTTTTTCTGTTTTGTTTTTTAATTTCTTTTCTACTAACGTTTACTGAGAAGTCTTTTTTGTCCTTTTTAATCTATTGGCTTTTAATTTATTGTTTTTTATGTTGAGAAGTTAATCACAATTTGGAAAAATAACTTTTCTTCTTAAAGCAGCAGTTTTTTTATTTGGTAATTTTGTCACTTGCTACATTCCTCATGAGCATTGTATTCCATAGAACATTATTAGTTTTGCAATGTGCAGTTCTGGATGCATCTTTTTCTTTGTACAATTTTTAATCAGGAGGCAGTATCTTTTCTAATACTTAAGACTTTTTCTATCAGTATTTCACATATCTGTTTTTCCAGTGCAGCTGTTGTGTACACATTAGCTCTTTTTGTATTGTTCCTCTAGGCTTACTGATCATCAGTTGTATCATTCTGCACCCATATTGTGTGATTCTCTACAGCAAGGTCAATCTTTATGTAATATTAATATTTTATAATGTTGTTACAGTCACCATTACCATTGTTTGCTACTGTACAATATTATATATACATATCTTTCAGATATGATTTCCTCATTTTTTGATGCATTATGTCCTTTGTGTTTCACATGTTCATTTATCAACTTTTTGGTTGTTTTTATTTGAACTATGTTTGATACATATATATGTTTTTATATTTTATATACAGTGTCAGACCCCTGATGCAGATGGTTGTTCCGTCAAAACAGGGCCTCGTGTCAGGTCATACACTACTGTGGTGCTGAATAAAAGGTGTTTTTATTGATCCCTGGCTGTGAAGATTTCTTGGTCCACCCCTACTTCTTGGTTTGCTGTTTGGACTACACATAGGGTTTTTTTTTTTTTTTACACCTCTACCTTTGGATTTAGTTTGGTCACTGAAAACAACAAACATTGGTCAATAGAGCTTCGCAACGGCGAGGACATAATGCAGATTAACTGAAGTTATATACAATCTGAAGAATGCATCCTGGAACAGAATAAAATGGGTCTAGGAGGGTAGAGTTGGATTCTAGACCCCAAACAGATTCTGCAATACTGTCTGCCGTATCGGGCATCTGCTCAGGGCACTAGTGAGATGTGAATGTGTGGACTGAAGATCACGTCGCAGCCTTGCATCAATGTAAGTTGACCTCAAGTGGGCTACTGATGCAGCCATGGCACTGACATTATGAGCCGTGACATGGCCCTCCAGGATCAGCCCAGCATGGGTATAAGTAAAGGAAATGCAATTTGCCAGTCAATTAGAAATGGTGCGTTTCCTGGTAACGCCCATCATGTTGGGATCAAAAAAAAAAAAAAGTTGGGCAGACTGTCTGTGGGGCCTGGTCCGCTCCATGTAGTAGGCCAGTGCTCTCCTGCAATCCAAGCTGTGCAAGATGCGTTTGCCAGGATGAGCATAAGCTCAGGGAAAAAATTGTGGCAAGACAATCGACTGGTTCAGATGGAACTCCAACACCACTTTCATCAGGAACATAGGATGCGTGCGGACTACTCTGTTGTGATGAAACTTAGTATAAGGTGCATCTACTACTATAGACTGAAGCTCATTGACCCTACGAGCTGAAGCAACAGCCACCAAGAAAATTACCTTCAAGGTCAAGTAACATAGTAACATTGTAGATGATGGCAGAAAAAGACCTGCACAGTCCATCCAGTCTGCCCTACAAGACAACTCATATGTGCTACTTTTTATGTATACCCTACTTCGATTTGTACCTGTGCTCTTCAGGGCACAGACCATATAAGTCTGCCCAGCACTATCCCCGCCTCCCAACCACCAGCCCTGCCTCCCAACCACTGGCTCTGGCAGAGCCCATATAAGTCTACCCAGCACTATCCCCGCCTCCCACCACCGGCTCTGGCACAGACTGTATAAGTCTGCCCAGGACTATCCCTGCCTCCCACCACCGGCTCTAGCACAGACCGTATAAGTCTGCCCAGCACTATCCCCGCCTCCCAACCACCAGCCCCGCCTCCCGATCTCAACTATACTCCTGAGGATCCATTCCTTCTGCACAGGATTCCTTTATGCTTATCCCACGCATGTTTGAATTCCGTTACCGTTTTCATTTTCACCACCTCCCGCGGGAGGGCATTCCAAGCATCCACTACTCTCTCCGTGAAAAAATACTTCCTGACATTTTTCTTGAGTCTGTCGACCGCCTATCCATATAAACAAAGAGCTGACTGGCACCCCATCGTTGGGAGGATCGGTTGGACACTCCTGGTCGCGCCGCAGCACCAGCGGGTCACATCCTCGCAAAAGGAAGAATGCTGTAAAAACTGGGGTGCTGGAAGGAAATTGAAGCTTGCTCAGACAGTACCGGCAAGCCTCCCAAGAATGGGGCCTCACCACACCACAAATTTTGGTTTGTCCTCAGAGAGCCATTGCTGCTTAGAGCCCCCCAAATCTTTCACAATATTCTCCAGCAGGCAGTTAGACTCCAAAACTGTCATTCCCTGCATGGCGGGAACCGCATCAGCAGGCGAGGATAATATGACGAAGACCCCCTTCTCGTCCTGCAGCGGAACACCACTTTACCACTTCCACCACCATAGTCACGTCTCGGAGCATAGAAAAAAAGATGGCACAGCGTTGCTTACCACACGGGAGGGACCTGCGGTAATTTCCAGCACTCATCACTACAAAAACAGACTCCCCAAGCTCAGACTAAGCTTTCCCGTGCAGGCACAGCACTGTGTGCTCACTTTCTGTGCTGTTTGCCTCTGAGTTTTTTTTTTCTTGGCTAACCTCTAAAACCGTGTTTTTTGTTCTTGATTTGTTTTTTTTTTAATTTGGTGAGGAAGGCATAGCCCACAAACAGCCAAGACAACAGGGAAAGTTGGGTGAGTTAGGTACCTGGAGCCCAGGTATGCCTCCAAGGATGGCACAACTTGGACAATCACCCCCAAATTCAAATGGCAAAGGCCCAGGCGCTGCCCCACCGAAGATGAATTCAGGAGCTGGTGAGATGTTGTCTAACACCTGCTGGACATAGAGATATACTAACTGATGAAGGGGCTGGTCATCTGGTATCACTGTCTTCAGTCTAGTAATCTCTGTCTCCAACTGCTGGCAGATGGACACAACCCACCAGTTTCTGGATTCATCTGCTGCTGAGGCGAAGGAATTTAGTATACTTATGTTTATGTCCAATATTTTGTTTGTATGATGTCTTCCCAATTTTACCATGTTATTTTGTTTTTGGATTACTGTATATGTTTTTTTTTAATTTATATTGTGTTATATTCTGAATGTGCATTGTAATAGCCTGGTAGTAATCCCACTTCAAAAGACAGCCAGCCTGGTTGAAAAGTGAGGTTAAGGAAGCTATTAGGGCTAAAAAAAACGCCTTCAGAAAATGGAAAAAGGAACCGTCTGAAAATAACAAGAAGCAGCATAAGGAGTGTCAAAACAAATGCAAGGCACAGATAAAGAAGGCCAAGAGGGATTACGAAAAAAAGATAGCATTAGAGGCAAAAAAATATAGTAAAAACATTTTTCGGTATATTAAAAGCAGGAAGCCGGCAAAAGAATCGGCTGGGCCGCTGGATGACCGAGGGGTAAAAGGGGCGATCAAGGAAGACAAAGACGTAGGGGAGAGATTGAATGAATTCTTTGCTTCAGTCTTCACCGAGGAAGATTTGGGTGGGATACCGGTGTCAGATATGATATTTCAAGCGGACGAGTCGGAGAAACTTACTGACTTCACGGTAAACCTGGAGGACGTAATGGGGAAGTTCAGCAAACTGAAGAGTAGCAAATCTCCTGGACCAGATGGTATCCATCCTAGAGTACTGATAGAACTGAAAAATGAGCTTGCGGAGTTACTGCTAGTGATATGCAATTTATCCTTAAAATCAAGCGTGGTACCGGAAGTTTGGAGGGTGGCCAATGTAACGCCCATTTTTTAAAAAGGTTCCAGGGGAGATCTGGGAAATTATAGACCGATGAGTCTGATGTCGGTGCCGGGGAAAATGGTAGAGGCTATTATTAAAAACAAAATTACAGAGCACATCCAAGGACATGGATTACTGTGACCAAGTCAGCACGGCTTTTGTGTGGGGAAATCTTGCCTGACCAATTTACTTCAATTCTTTGAAGGAGTAAACAAACATGTGGACAAAGGGGAGCCGGTTGATATTGTTTATCTGGATTTTCAAAAGGCGTTTGACAAGGTACCGCATAAAAGGCTACAGAGGAAATTGGAGGGTCATGGGATAGGAGGAAAAGTCCTATTGTGGATTAAAACCTACTGGTTGAAGGATAGGAAACAGAGAGTGGGGTTAAATGGGCAGTATTCACAATGGAGAAGGGTAGTTAGTGGGGTTCCTCAGGGGTCTGTGCTAGGACTGCTGCTTTTTAATATATTTCTAAATGATTTAGAGATGGGAGTAACTAGCGAGGTAATTAAATTTGCTGATCACACAAAGTTATTCAAAATCATTAACTCGCGACAGGATTGTGAAAAATTACAGAAGGACCTTACGAGACTGGGAGACTGGGCGGCTAAATGGCAGATGACGTTTAATGTGAGCAAGTGCAAGGTAATGCATGTGGGAAAAAAGAACCCGAATTATAGCTACGTCATGCAAAGTTCCACGTTAGGAGTTACGGACCAAGAAAGGGATCTGGGTGTCGTCGTCGATAATACGCTGAAACCTTCTACTCAATGTGCTGTTGCGGCTAGGAAGCGAATAGAATGTTGGGTATTATTAGGAAAGGTATGGAAAACAGGAGTGAGGATGTTATAATGCCGTTGTATTGCTCTATGGGGCGACCGCACCTTGAGTATTGTGTTCAATTCTGGTCGCCGCATCTCAAGAAAGATATAGTAGAATTGGAAAAGGTGCAGCGAAGGGCAACTAAAATGATAGTGGGGATGGAACGACTTCCCTATGAAGAAAGACTAAGGAGGCTAGGGCTTCTCAGCTTGGAGAAGAGACGGCTGGGGGGGGGGGACATGACAGAGGTATATAAAATAATGAGTGGCGTGAAACAGGTGGATGTGAAGCGTCTGTTCACGCTTTCCAAAAATCCTAGGACTAGGGGGCATGCGATGAAACTACAGTGTAGTAAATTTAAAACAAATCGGAGAAAATGTTGCTTCACCCAACACGTAATTAAACTCTGGAATTCGTTGCCGGAGAACGTGGTGAAGGCGGTTCCATAAATGGACTTGGGAAAAATCCACAGTTCCAGGAATAACATGTATAGAAGTTTGTAGGTTTGGGAAGCTTGCCAGGTGCCCTTGGCCTGGATTGGCCGCTGTCGTGGACAGGATGCTGGGCTCGATGGACCCTTAGTCTTTTCCCAGTGTGGCATTACTTATGTACTTATGGTGGTCAGCCCACTAGTGCTTCTCCCCGCAGGACTCCAGGAAACCGGGTGATCAGCAATCCAGCTTTCTCCCCTTCAGTGGTCCAATCACAAAGTCTCTCAAGGCAACCGGGCAGTTAGTGAAAGCCTGTTTATTCCTCTGCACCCACGTCCCCTTCCCCCAACACAGTCTGCATAAGCAGTTTATGTAAAGCACTGCCCCCAACGCAGTAATTAAAAAAAAAAAAAAAAAAATTCCAAAATCTCAGCAAAACTCCCCCTGTGTGAATTCCAGTTCCAAAGTTTAAACCTCCTAGTTTTTTAACGTTAAAGTCTTTCCTCCTGAGTGGTTGTAGGATGGCAGCACACCTCCCTCTACATAGCAAACTGGACTCCTGTGACCTCCCCACTGCCTTCAAACCCTCGCAACCCTCCACCAGAGTACAATCACGGTCCACATCCATTTGTTCATCCAAACCTGGCAGTACTGCACTCTCTCCTTCTTCCACACACCCCATTAACTCTGGCTCCTTCCCAGCCTGTCTGTTAGCTTCCCTCTCTGCCTCCCAGGTGGAAGGCATCTTGTATTGATTTTTGACCCAGGGAAATTGAGTCTTCCCATTACTGATCCCCCTCCTGGTCACTGAGTGCCATAGCTGCTGCTCCCTCCAGTCTTTCCCTCCACCTCCCCAATGTGAAGTCCCTGACAGGTTTTTGAATTCACCTTCCTGCTTCCCTTTCCCACTACCTTCTGGGATGTGTAGTTTGGCCCCGCACCTCATCCTGCCTGGCTTGAATTCTCCCACCTTATCGCAGTATTTAACATTTCCTTTTTAATTTAGTGATTATGACCCCTGATGCAGGCAGATTTCCACCGAAACACAGTTCCATGTTGGGTCCTTTTATGCAAGGTGCTTTGACAATTAAATTTTAATGTACCTACATTTGGCTACTGGCGGTTTGTGGCCTACCCCTACTGCTTTGTGTGTTGCCTTGAAAACAATGTAGGTAGCATGGTTGCAGAGGTGCTGTGAGAAAGTCACATAGGAGGAGGCTGAGGGATGGTGGCCGAGAATAGGGGCTGGCGTTGGGGGTGGGATCAGGAGAAGGATCCAATATTGGCGCTAGGGGATTAATGCTGAGGAAAAAGAACTGGATGGCAGAGTGTGGGAGGAAAGAGGTAAAAGGGACAGGCAGTGAAGACCCAGAGGGAATACTAGGTTAAGAAGGAAAAAAAGGAAGAGTAAACAAACCTAAGAGGTAGATGGATGAATGCCGAAGAAGGGATGAGGTAGGGCTGTGGATGCTGGCAAAGATGCAGAAGATGAGACACAAAAAAGGGACAGGTTTCTTGTAACAAAAGTGAGGGAGATTGGAAATGGGGAAGGTAAATTGGGGACTGGGAGCAAGACAAAGGGACTGGAGGTGGAGAGTGTACGAGTAACAGGGCATGAGTTGGTGTTTATGAGGGGATGAAAGGTAGAGAAAGATAAGGCTGGGGGAGGGTCCAGAGTATACGTTAAAATTAGGGGCTGGGGGAGGGCACCAAGTATAAATTAAAATTGGGGGATTGGGGGGTACAAAGTAGGTGAAAAGAGGAATAATAGGTTGTGGAAGGAATGAGATAACAGAGGTAAGAATAGTAAATGGAAAATTGCTAAGTAGGTCAAAGGTGAAAAGAGGGAGAATGAGGAGGAGGAATGCAATTGAGGAGGAGGAATGCAATACAACTATAGGTAGATAAAAAGGCAGATAGAGAGAGAAAAAAAATGAAAGAAGGACAGATGTCAGACAGACAAACGGAAGGAACACATTTAGGAATAGATCATCAAGCGAAAGTGGCAGAGAGAGATGAGGAAAAAATGATCAATATCACCCTTGATACATTGAGGAGGGTTACCTAGCACCATCATTTATACCAAGCAGCATTACATAATCAATATGTTTGATAAGTCTCTCCATAATATCTTAGATTGTGACACCAGGCAGTCAAGCACAGCTAGCTGGCAGATGGACACCAATAATGCAGTTTTTGGTTTATGAGCTCTAGTTCCTCCTGTTCTTCGGCAGTTTCTGCCTCTTCAGTTTCTAAGGCTGCATACCAGTGCAATGGTGCTCTGAAGTCTAGAAGAAAACACAGTTAATACCAAACAGGCAAACTCTTGGAGCCAATGTGCAGAACCTCACTGTTCCTGCTTGGCCAAAGGCAACTGCAACCTCCCCTCACAGTAAAGTAAGCGGGAGGGAATGGTCCATACTGAGCTTGCTCAAGCACATAGAGATCTACCTCTGAATCCAGGGAAAGAACTCCGTGATCCCAAGTAACAGGAGTCATATAGAGCTGGCACAACAACAAGTGGCAGGAGAGTCAATAGAGAAGATGAAGTAGGCAGTGCTGTAGGACACCCCAGCGTATTGAAGCGTTGTGGAACAGCTAGGGATACCTAAACGAAACAACACTCTGACAGATTTTAGCCAGGGAGGGCATCTGGACTGGTATGATTAAAGGAAAGAAAATTATCAGGTAAGAACATAATTTTCCTTGTCATCTATACCAGACCAGTCCAGACTAATGGGATGTAGCAAAGCAGTTTCCCAAAGAGAGGGGTGGGGGGGTGGGGGAGAAAAGAAGAATGCAGAAGGTTTAAAAATCAACAAAGCTATACACAGAGCAAAAAACTGATCAGCAGAAAAGGATTCGAATATCCAAACCACCAGGCCACAAAAATTGAACAGAGTTAGACACTAGAAAAGGAAGTGAAGCCTTAGGACGTAAAACAAACGTCCTGAGCAAAAGAAAAATTACGTACCTCTGTCCCAAGAGTAGCAAAAGAAGCAGCAAAAGATACTCATGCCAAAGGACCCCCCCCCCCCCCCCCCAGAAGGAAGGCAACAGTCGTATCCGAGCAACGAGAAGAACTGTCTCTCCTAGACTAGGATCCATTTCTCCAAACCCTGGCAGGACAAAGACTAACTCCCAAACCTGCCGGTCTGCCTTGAGTCCAAGATGGTCGGAAGAAGCGATCCTAACATTTACTAGGAATACGCAACCCCAAACAGTGCGCCACACTTCATAGAAGAAAAGAAGGCCCAGAAACCACTCAGACACGCGCCTAGTGAGAGAATTAAACTCCACAGAACAAGAAGAGACTCCAGAGTCGAGAGAACTAACTAACTGGAGCGCTAGTCTCTCCAAGAGAACCATGAAGAAAAGGGCAGCAGCATACCAGGGTACAACTGTAGAAACAGTACTCCTCAACGAGCTCGCACTGGACTTAGGGATGAAAGACCAGAGCGAAGAGAACAAAAGGAGACAAAAAGAAAAAAGTCGAAAGCCACACTGTGGAGAAAAGACCCCCAAGCTGCCAAGTAGCCACAAAAGGAGCAGAGACTAATTCAAACTCCAGCAATGGAGAAGCTTCTCGCCAGCCACCAAGAGGCTACGGCAAGAAAAGGTGTCACAGGAATGGTAGCTAACAGGAGACAAGACAGCCTTGTCTTAGCAGTCTAACTGCGGTAAGCCACAGCTGCTGAGAAGTTACTGTATCCAACCCGCAAAAAAAAGCTGGGGTTGACTATCAAGGTGAAACAGTGCCCAACAGGCAACGGTAAAAATATGCTCCACAGTCAGAGACTGAACTGTGCTCAAGGGACTGAAAAGAAGCTGCGTTCATCAGGCAGAGTAGGATCCGTGCTCAACGAGAACAAAAGGATTTGCACTCAAAGCACACAAACTGAGCCATGCACCAGGGGCAGAGAAAGAATTGCACACCTCTGACAAAGATAGAAATGCACTGACCAAGCAGAGAAGAAGCTGAGAGTAACAGACAGAGGATGAGCAGTGCCCCACTGAAAGAGCTGGATGTTAGAGGTACCTGCAGAACTGAAGCTGCAGTAGCGATGGAAGTGTATAAAACGCAGACAAGGAGCTGCTTTCCAAATGCAAACAAGTAGCTGCACTCCGGATGCCAGCAAGGAGCTGCGCTCCTGACACCGGCAAGGAACTGCTCTCCAGACGCCAGCAAGGAGCAGCGCTCCACACACCGACAAGGAGCTATGCTTCCTAGGAAGACATGAAGCTGTGCTCCACATACCACCCTAGAACTTCACCCAGTTTGCAGAGAAGAGTTGTGCTAAACATAAAGAGATGGAGCTACACTCAAAAGGTGGTGGAGCTGCGCTCTGCACACAGACAGGGAGCTGCGTTCCATACGCAAAGAGAGAGCTGCGCTCCACAGGCAGACACAGATAGTGAATGATACATACCTGTAGCAGGTGTTCTCCGAGGACAGCAGGCTGATTGTTCTCACGACTGGGTAACGTCCGCGTCAGCCCCCATCAACCGGAAGAAGCTTCGCGGGCGGTCCGCACGAAGGGCACGCCCACCGCGCGTGCGCGGCCCTCTTCCCGCCCGTGCGCGACCGCTCCCGCCAGTTGAATGACAAGCAAAAAGATGAAAACGCAACTCCAAAGGGGAGGAGGGAGGGTAGGTGAGAACAATCAGCCTGCTGTCCTCCGAGAACACCTGCTACAGGTATGTATCATTCACTTTCTCCGAGGACAAGCAGGCTGCTTGTTCTCACGACTGGGGTATCCCTAGCTCTCAGGCTCACTCAAAACAAGAACCCAGGTCAATTGAACCTCGCAACGGCGAGGGTATAACAGAAAATTGACCTACGAAGAACAACTAACTGAGAGTGCAGCCTGACCAGAATAAATTCGGGTCCTGGAGGGTGGAGTTGGATTTACACCCCAAACAGATTCTGCAGCACCGACTGCCCGAACCGACTGTTGCGTCGGGTATCCTGCTGGAGGCAGTAATGTGATGTGAATGTGTGGACAGATGACCACGTCGCAGCCTTGCAAATCTCTTCAATAGTGGCTGACTTCAAGTGGGCCACTGACGCTGCCATGGCTCTAACACTATGAGCCGTGACATGACCCTCAAGAGCCAGCCCAGCTTGGGCGTAAGTGAAGGAAATGCAATCTGCTAGCCAATTGGAGATGGTGCGTTTCCCGACAGCGACCCCTAGCCTGTTAGGGTCGAAAGAAATAAACAATTGGGCGGACTGTCTGTGGGGCTGTGTCCGCTCCAAGTAGAAGGCCAATGCTCTCTTGCAGTCCAATGTGTGCAACTGACGTTCAGCAGGGCGGGTATGCAGCCTGGGAAAGAATGTTGGCAAGACAATTGACTGGTTAAGATGGAACTCCGACACCACCTTCGGCAGGAACTTTGGGTGGGTGCGGAGCACTACTCTGTTGTGATGAAATTTGGTATATGGAGCATGAGCTACCAGGGCCTGAAGCTCACTGACCCTACGAGCTGAAGTAACTGCCACCAAGAAAATGACCTTCCAGGTCAAGTACTTCAGATGGCAAGAATTCAGTGGCTCAAAAGGAGGTTTCATCAGCTGGGTGAGGACGACGTTGAGATCCCATGACACTGTGGGAGGCTTGATAGGGGGCTTTGACAAAAGCAAGCCTCTCATGAATCGAACGACTAAAGGCTCTCCAGAGATGGCTTTACCTTCCACACGATAATGGTAAGCACTAATCGCACTAAGGTGATTCCTTACTGAGTTGGTCTTGAGGCCAGACTCTGATAAGTGCAGAAGGTATTCAAGCAGGTTTTGTGCAGGGCAAGAACGAGGTTCTAGGGCCTTGCTCTCACACCAAACGACAAACCTCCTCCACTTGAAAAAGTAACTCTTTTTAGTGGAATCCTTCCTAGAGGCAAGCAAGACACGGGAGACACCCTCAGACAGACCCAACGCAGCAAAGTCTACGCCCTCAACATCCAGGCCGTGAGAGCCAGAGACTGAAGGTTGGGGTGCAGCAACGCTCCGTCGTTCTGCGAAATGAGAGTCTGAAAACACTCCAATCTCCACGGTTCTTCTGAGGACAACTCCAGAAGAAGAGGGAACCAGATCTGACGGGGCCAAAAGGGCGCTATCAGAATCATGGTGCCGCGGTCTTGCTTGAGCTTCAGTAAGGTCTTCCCCACCAAAGGTATGGGAGGATAAGCATACAGGAGGCCGGTCCCCCAATGAAGGAGAAAGGCATCCGACGCTAGCCTGCCGTGTGCCTGAAGTCTGGAACAGAACAGAGGCAACTTGTGGTTGGTCTGAGAGGCGAAAAGGTCCACCGAGGGGGTGCCCCACTCTCGGAAGATCTTGCGTACCACTCTGGAATGGAGCGACCACTCGTGCAGTTGCATGACTCTGCTCAGTCTGTCGGCCAGACTGTTGTTTACGCCTGCCAGGTATGTGGCTTGGAGGAGCATGCCGAACTGGCAAGCCCAACGCCACATCCCGACGGCTTCCTGACACAGGGGGCGAGATCCGGTGCCCCCCTGCTTGTTGACGTAATACATTGCAACCTGATTGTCTGTCCGAATTTGGATAATTTGGCAGGACAGCCGATCTCTGAAAGCCTTCAGTGCGTTCCAGATCGCTCGGAGCTCCAGGAGGTTGATCTGCAGATCCTTCTACTGGAGGGACCACAGACCCTGGGTGTGGAGTCCATCGACATGAGCTCCCCACCCCAGGCGAGATGCATCCGTCGTCAGCACTTTCATGGGCTGCGGAATTTGGAATGGGCGTCCCAGGGTCAAATTGGTCCGAATGGTCCACCAGAGCAGTGAAGTGCGGCAACTGGTGGAGAGGCGGATGGCATCTTCTAGATTCCCGGTGGCTTGAAACCACTGGGAAGCTAGGGTCCATTGAGCAGATCTCATGTGAAGACGAGCCATGGGAGTCACATGAACTGTGGAGGCCATATGACCCAGAAGTCTCAACATCTGCCGAGCTGTGACCTGCTGAGATGCTCTGGTCTGCGAAGCTAGGGACAGGAGGTTGTTGGCCCTCGCTTCGGGAAGGAAGGCCTGAGCCGTCTGGGTATTCAGCAGAGCTCCTATGAATTCCAGAGACTGGGTTGGCTGGAGATGGGACTTTGGGTAATTTATCACAAACCCCAGCAGCTCCAGGAGTTGAAGAGTGCACTGCATGGACCGGAGGGCTCCTGCCTCCGAGGTGTTCTTGACCAGCCAATCGTCGAGATATGGGAACACGTGCACTCCCAGCTTGCGTAGATACGCCGCCACCACCACGAGGCACTTTGTAAACACTCGTGGGGCAGAGGCGAGCCCAAAGGGCAGCACACAATACTGAAAGTGCCGTGCGCCCAGGCGGAATCTGAGATACTGTCTGTGAGCTGGCAGTATCGGGATGTGAGTGTATGCGTCCTTTAAATCCAGGGAATATAGCCAATCGTTTTTCTGAATCATTGGCAGAAGGGTGCCCAAGGAAAGCATCCTGAACTTTTCTTTGATCAGGAATTTGTTCAGGCCTCTCAGGTCTAGGATGGGACGCATCCCCCCTGTTTTCTTTTCCACAAGGAAGTACCTGGAATAGAATCCCTGCCCTTCCTGCCCGGGTGGTACGGGCTCGACCGCATTGGCGCTGAGAAGGGCGGAGAGTTCCTCTGCAAGTACCTGCTTGTGATGGGAGCTGAAGGATTGAGCTCCCGGAGGACAATTTGGTGGCAGGGAGGCAAAATTCAGGGCGTATCCGCACCGCACTATTTGGAGAACCCACTGGTCAGAGGTTATGAGAGGCCACCTTTAGTGAAAAAATTTTAACCTCCCCCCGACCGGCAGATCATCCGGTACGGACACTTTGAGGGCGGCTATGTTCCCGTGGATCCAGTCAAAAGCCCGTCCCCGGCTTTTGCTGTGGAGGCGCAGGGGGCTGCTTGGGCACACGCTGTTGACGAGAACGAGCGCGCTGGGGCTGTCCCTGTGCCTGACGAGGCCTTCGGGCCGGCTGGGTGTACCTACGCTTTGCAAAAGAATAGGGTGCAGCCTGCCAGGCCCGGGAAAAACGTCCACCTGCTGAGGTGGATGCTGAAGGCGCCCGGTGGGAGAGCTTGTCGAGGGCGGTTTCCCGCTGATGCAGTTGGTCCACCAGCTGCTCGACCTTCTCACCAAAAATATTATCCCCCCGGCAAGGGACGTCGGCCAGTCTCTGCTGGGTGCGGTTGTCCAGGTCAGAGGCACGCAGCCATGAGAGCCTGCGCATCACTATACCTTGGGCCGCAGCACGAGATGCCACGTCACAGGTGTCATAGATACCCCTGGACAGGAACTTTCTGCACGCCTTCAGCTGCCTGACCACCTCCTGATAAGGCCTGGACTGCTCCGGCGGGAGCTTATCGACCAGGTCCGCCAGTTGCTTCACATTGTTCCGCATGTGGATGCTCTTATAGAGCTGGTATGACTGGATGCGGGTCACGAGCATGGAGGATTGGTAGGCCTTCCTCCCAAACGAGTCCAGAGTGCGAGACTCCCACCCCGGGGGCGCCGAGGCGGTATCCCTCGAACTCCGTGCCCTCTTGAGAGCAGAATCCACGACCGCCGAGTCATGGGGCAATTGGGGCCGCATTAACTCTGGGTCAGAGTGGATTCTGTACTGGGATTCCGCTTTCTTGGGGATGATGGGATTAGATAGCGGTCTCATCCAGTTCCGCAGCAGTGTCTCTTTGAGGACATTGTGCAACGGCACCGTGGAGGACTCTCTAGGTGGTGATGGATAGTCGAGGACCTCGAGCATCTCAGCCCTCAGCTCATCCACAGAGACCACGGGGAAGGGAATGCAGATAGACATATCCCTGACAAAAGAGGCAAAAGAGAGGCTCTCCGGGGGTGAGAGCTTCCTCTCCGGTGAAGGCGTGGGGTCAGAGGGGAGGCCCGCAGACTCCTCTGAGGAGAAATATCTGGGGTCCTCCTCTTCCCCCCACGAGGCCTCTTCCTCGGTGTCGGACATAAGCTCATGTAGCTGAGTCCTTAACCGGGCCCGGCTCGACGTCGAGGCACCGAGGCCTCGGTGTTGTCGAGCGGTGGACTCCCGCGCCGGCGGGGACGAAGCTCCCTCCATCGACGTCGACTCCACCTGCGTGGCGGTCGAGACCGGCGCCGCAAGCGGCGGCGGTGTTGACAGCCTCGGCACCGGGCTAGAGCTCGCCGGCGCCACAGTCAACGGCGCCGAGGGCGCAAGCACCCCCGGCGCCGGCACAGCCTGGCGCATCAGCCCTTCCAGGATCCCCGGAAGGATGGCTCGGAGGCACTCGTCCAGGCCCGCTGCCGGGAAAGACGGTGGGGCCGGTAGAGGTGTCGGTGCCAGAAGCTGCTCGGGTCCAGGAGACGGCACCGAAGTACTGGGACCCTGACGCGGTGGTACCTCCACAACCGAAGGGGATCTCTCCTCTCGACGAGGACGCTTCGGCGTCGACTCCTTGCCGGCACCGGAACCCTGGTGCATCAAGGGCGACCGATGACGGTGCTTTTTTGATTTTTTCCGATGCCCGTCATCGGCGCCAGGTGGAGCAGAGGAGGAGGAGGTCGATCCCCCTCGGTCACGGGTCCGACAGGGTTCGGTCCCGAGGGCCACGGGCCGAGGGAGTGACCGGGGCCAATTGCCCACGCGGCCTCTCACCCCTACCTTCACCGGAGGACCGGCGGGCCGACGGGACCTGTGCTCTATGCCATCGGTGCCGATTTCTCGGGCATCGATACCGGTACCGAAGAACCGGCCGTCGATACCGATGCCGTCGAGGGGCCGGCGCAAGTTCCAAAAAGACGGTCCCGAAGAACTTGCCTCACAACCTGAGTCCGTTTCCGGAGACCGAGACACAGAGAACACGACTTGATATTGTGCTCCGGCCCGAGGCACTGGAGGCACCAAGCGTGGGTGTTGGTCTGCGAGATCGGCCGGCCGCACCGACCACACTTTTTAAATCCACTCGGGACCTTTGAGGACATCGACGGAAAAATCGCGTCGGCGAAGTTAAAGTCGTCGATGGTGGCGGTAATCACACCTCGAAAAAGGAAATCGACCGTGCGGCCACTAGGCCGCAACGCGACGCCCCCGCTAGAAACGAGGGAAAATGAAAGCGCGTGCTCCTTTTTTTTTTTTTTAACAGAAAGAAAAGTGGAGCGCGCGGCAACTAACTAAACTAAAAAACAAGAAGTTCGCGTAAACGCGACGGTTTTTCCGGGGCTGAAACAGAGAGAGCGGCGAAGGCACGACTCTCTCCAGGCACGGAAAAAAAGGAACTGGCGGGAGCGGTCGCGCACGGGCGGGAAGACGGCCGCGCACGCGCAGTGGGCGTGCCCTGCGTGCGGACCGCCCGCGAAGCTTCTTCCGGTTGATGGGGGCTGACGCGGACGTCACCCAGTCGTGAGAACAAGCAGCCTGCTTGTCCTCGGAGAACTGTGTTCTACACACAGACACAGGACTGTGCCCGACACTGAGACCTGCAGAGAAAGAACTACAATCAACATGTGACAATGGAGCTGTGTTCAACATGCAGAGATGAAATGTTGCAGAATAAGCAGCGAAGGAACTTCACTCAACATGCCATGATAGAGCCGTGCCCAACATGGAACAGTGGAGCTAAAGCCAACCTGGAACTGTGGAACTGTGCTCAGCATGGAACGGTGGAACTGCATGAAATAATGAAGCTGCGCTCAACATACAATGATGGAACTGTAAAGCGATGGGAGCCGCGCTCAACATGCAGTGATGGAGCCACGCTCAACATACAATGATGGAACTGTAAAGCGATGGGAGCCGCGCTCAACATGCAGTGATGGAGCCACGCTCAACAAGCAAAATGAATAGATGGAGTCCCGGGGAACAACCAGAGAAGAAGGTGATGCCAGGAGGCCAAAAGGAAATGTGCACAACTTGTGGAAATGCAGACCTGGCGCTGCACTACCCTGGCCCAGAGGGACTAAAACTACAAGAAGAGAAAGCCCTTACCCAAGAGACACTCTTGGCCCTCAAGTGGTCTCTAAGCCACAATGACTGCCCCCTCCTAGGCAACCGATACGGAGCAGCAGTCAAGGTAGAGAAAGAACTCCCATCAAGAGGGAGGTAAGCATCACGGAGACAGAATCCTCAGACCATAGGGAGCAAAATGCAGCCGTAAGGCAGTGAGAAAGAAACAACTCTCGCCAGGCCAGGAACAGAGGAAGCTGGCCACTACCACCAAACTGAGGAGCTGAGAAAGCAACGTTCACACCTGCTGGGAGATAGAGATACACTGAAGGCAGAGGGGGCTGGGCGTCCAGAAACACCGTGTGCTTTCAGTGTTCTCTATCTCCACCTGTTGGTAGGTGGATACAACCCATCAGTTAATGGATTCATTTGCTGTTGATGACAAGGAACAGCAGTTTAAACCGGAGAGCCCGATACACACCCCGACTGAGAAGAGCGTCGGGACCTCTTTGGCGGTAGAAAATGTACAACTACCAGACGCCGTGAGGCCCCTGCGCTGGCATACCACACAATGCTGTAGCTTCTCCACCATGATTTTTTTGTTTAAAAAAAAAAAAAAAAGAGCTCACAAAAATGCAGGAGAGTTAAATACCAGCTGTAATACAGACGCGGCAAGCTAGAAGATGAGTTGTTTTGCTTATTTGGCAGGGGTTTTTTTGTTTGTTTTTTTCACAACACCAATGCAATGCGGCAGCCTCCCCCTGTCCTCTGAGGTTAGTGCAGAACAGAAAGCAGGTAGTTGTGGGGGGGAGAGACCAAGCTGAGTGTGACACCCCCGAGGCTGTAAGAGAATTCCCATGGGCCTCAGCATTCTTCAATAAGAAAATTGGCCCTTTTTTTTTTTTTAAAGACTGTTGCACAGAATAAAGGACAAACAATATAGATTTTCTTTTAACCAAAAAGGAGTCAAAATTAGAAAAAAATAGAAGAAGATTAAGAGCCTGAAGGGCTCACCACCTTCCACCTGCTGGAGACTGAGAATACTGGATCTTACTATAGCTAGCCAGGGCTCTTACAAGAGTCAGATTCCTCAGTAGAGATTCACACGGGCCGGGGACCCGCAGTAACCACAGGGATGGGGACGAGGACAGAGCTTGCGGGGATGGGCGGGGACAGGGACAAACTTTGTCCCTGTGTCATTTTCTACTTTGAAGCTTGTTAACGAACTGGACTGTTATTTATGTTTGAGTGATGCAGACAATATTCTGACGTTGGTGCCGGAGAAAATGGTAGAGGCTATTATTAAAAACAAAATTACAGAGCACATCCAAGGATATGGATTACTGAGACCGAGTCAGCACGGCTTTTGTGTGGGGAAATCTTGCCTGACCAATTTACTTCAATTCTTTGAAAGAGTAAACTAACGTGGACAAAGGGGAGCCGGTTGATATTATGTATCTGGATTTTCAAAAGGCGTTTGACAAGGTACCTCATGAAAGGCTACAGAGGAAATTGGAGGGTCATGGGATAGGAGGAAAAGTCCTATTATGGATTAAAAACTACTGGTTGAAGGATAGGAAACAGAAAGTGGGGTTAAATGGGTAGTATTCACAATGGAGAAGGGTAGTTAGTGGGGTTCCTCAGGGGTCTGTGCTAGGACCGCTGCTTTTTTAATATATTTCTAAATGATTTAGAGATAGGAGTAACTAGCGAGGTAATTAAATTTGCTGATGACACAAAATTATTTAAAGTCGTTAACTCGCGACAGGATTGTGAAAAATTACAGAAGGACCTTACGAGATTGGGCGGCTAGATGGCAGATGACGTTTAATGTGAGCAAGTGCAAGGTGATGCATGTGGGAAAAAAGAACCCGAATTATAGCTACGTCATGCAAGGTTCCACGTTAGGAGTTATGGACCAATAAAGGAATCTGGGTGTTGTTGTCGATAATAAAATGAAACCTTCTGCTCAGTGTGCTGCTGCGGCTAGGAAAGCGAATAGAATGTTGGGTATTATTAGGAAAGGTATGGAAAACAGGTGTGAGGATGTTATAATGCCATTATATCGCTCCATGGTGCGACCGCACCTTGAGTATTGTGTTCAATTCTGGTCGCCGCATCTCAAGAAAGATATAGTGGAATTGGAAAAGGTGCAGCGAAGGGCGACTAAAATGATAGCAGGGATGGGACGACTTCCCTATGAAGAAAGACTAAGGAGGCTAGGGCTATACAGCTTGGAGAAGAGACGGCTGAGGGGAGACATGATAGAGGTATATAAAATAATGAGTGGAGTGGAACAGGTGGATGTGAAGCATCTGTTCACGCTTTCCAAAAATACTAGTACTAGGGGGCATGCGATGAAACTACAGTGTAGTAAATTTAAAACAAATCGGAGAAAAGTTTTTTTCATCCAACGCGTAATTAAACTCTGGAATTCGTTGCCGGAGAACGTGGTGAAGGCGGTTAGCTTAGCAGAGTTTAAAAAGGGGTTAGACGGTTTCCTAAAGGACAAGTCCATAAACCGCTACTAAATGGACTTGGGAAAAATCCACAATTCCAGGAATAACATGTATAGAATGTTTGTACATTTGGGAAGCTTGCCAGGTGCCCTTGGCCTGGACTGGCTGCTGTCGTGGACGGGATGCTGGGCTCGATGGACCCTTGGTCTTTTCCCAGTGTGGCATTACTTATGTACTTATGAATTTTTGGAAAAAAGAAAACATGCTGGCCACAACTAGCAAAATTTGCATGGGGGATCCTGTACATCCTGCTACCAGCACGTCTTCTATGAAGACATCTTCTTATGGAGGAAGGACTGTGGAAGACAAGAGAGCTAGACTGAATCCTGAGATTTTTGATGACTTCTTATTCATCCACAGATTAAAAAATGACAGTGCTTCATAGGGCATATTTCTCCTCTCTAGAGCATACAGAACGGGTTGTATTTTGTACCCCTGGACATTTTAACAGGGTGGATTAGGATTCCTTGGGGTAGTAGAAATCAGCTATTGTTGGGGTTGAAAGGGTAGAAGGGTGGTGGTGAGGAGGGCTATTATAGCTACTCACTGTTATTGTTTTCTATTTGTAATTTATACACAACAGTTGCACGGCATATTGTTCCTTTTTATGCTTTAATAAAAAGATTTAAATATAAAATCATAATTGTCCGAGGCTTCTGCAGATGAGGACAGAGCCCATGGAGACGGAGTGGAGACGGGGCGGGGACGGAGACACAACCCACGGGGAGGGGACAGGGACAAATTTTGTCCCTGTGTCATTCTATAATTCTCAGTCTCCACCTGCTGGAAGGAGTGCACAACCCATCAGTATCTTTCTGAGCCAGTCCGGAGAGACGCTAAGGAAGCTTCAGTTGGTCTTTACCAGGTAACTTGGACTGGTAATTGGGAACACTCATATTTGATGTCCTGACAGTAATGCTCCCCTCCAAGCTCCTTAAGTAATGCACATAACCATTTCCAATGAAATGCAATGAAAAAGGTACAGATTCTGCACCAGAAGAAATATGAGAAGAGACTTGAGGACCCAACTACATATGTACTAGAGAAGAGAAGGAAAGGGTAAGATATGATCAAGTTTAAATAACTGAAAGTTATTAATGAACAAATGAATCCTTTTCCAAAGGGGGAGAACTTGCAGAACTAGGGGTCATGATATTAAGCTGCAAGGAAGTAAACTCAGAAACATCAGGAAATTGTAGAACAAATAAACAAAAAAACACCCAGAATGTGGTAGATGCCTGGAACGTGCTTCCATAAGTGGTGGATGAGACAAAAATAGTGATGAAAGTCTAATAAGTGGGATATAAACAGTGGAACCCTGAATAGCAAGAGGATGGAAACAAAACATTGAACATTTCAGCTCAATGAAATGACATTTTGCACTTCTAAAAAGGCATGGGGGAATTAACCTGTACAGAGTGGCAGTTATAACCCTAACCATCTTACTGGACACACTAGAGAGGTCACTTTGGTCTTTATCTGTTATCATTTACTATACTATTATGATCAGAAATAGATAACACTTGTAGATCTGAAGTATGTCAACGGTGTGAGAAGAGAGAAAGAAAAACCTAACACTATACTGCTTAGGCACATATCTTCTCAAGTAAAATTCTGTACAAACTTAAAAAAGAAAAAACAGAAAAAGAATCTATGTTCTACTTCATCAGAGTATTATTAGAAGGAAACTGTAAATCTCAAAGTGCTAATCTGATAATGGTTTCAAAATTCCATGCTTTGATATTTTGCTCACCTATTAAATAAAATTACAAGAGAAACTTATTTACCGGCAATAAGCAATTCATTTAGTTACATTTGGCAATTGCCACTATCTTGAAAGTTTGTAGAAATTTATAAACAATAAAATCAAAACTGCACCTAAACTAAGCCGTTGGCATTGCTTCACAAGTTTCTTGCAACAACTTGGAGGAACTTTAAAATGCACTCCACATTATAGGGGAAAAAGCATTTTATCTGTTTCCAAGAAACCAGTATGACCAATTAATCCTAGATCCCATGTCAACACATTCCAGTGTTGATTCCCACACTGACCCCCCCCCCCCCCCCCCCCAAAACCCTACATTCCTGGGTCTTCTGTACCTGTTTTTTTTTTTTTTTTTTTACTGATTATTAAGTAGTTGAAAAACTAATTAAGCCAGTCTATACATACATATATTTAAAACAGCCTTTAGTACTGATTTGTGCCTTTTCATATTAATAGAGAATCCACAAAGCGTGGAGAACTCAAAGAAGACCCACGGATACTTTGTAAAACAAACAGAAAAGTGGGCACAAAACCAGGAGTCCCAGAGACTGGATCACAGTAAAGCTAAAACCAAATTTTATTAATTAGTATATTTGACTCGACACAACCGTTGTGTTTCGGCCAAAAGGCCTGCATCAGGAGTCTAAATACTAAGGTAGACAGCTAATGATGAGCCAGAATAAGAAATACTGGCGAATAGTGTATAAATGGTCTTAAAAAAGACCTTTGTATTGAATTGTGGAACGGATCACTGCTGAACCCTTCACGCAAGTGATCCGTTCCACAATTCAATACAAAGGTCTTTTTTAAGACCATTTATACATTATTCGCCAGTATTTCTTATTCTGGCTCATCATTAGCTGTCTACCTTAGTATTTAGACTCCTGATGCAGGCCTTTTGGCCGAAACACAACGGTTGTGTCGAGTCAAATATACTAATTAATAAAATTTGGTTTTAGCTTTACTGTGATCCAGTCTCTGGGACTCCTGGTTTTGTGCCCACTTTTCTGTTTGCCTTTTCATATTGCCAGGTACTTCTGAACTGCTGAAGGTGCAAACTCTGATGCATGAGAGGACAGTGTCAAGCCTCAATATCTTGAACTATAACCTTGGCACACCTGAAGTCTCTATCTTTTCTGAAGTTTCTTTTATTGAATAAACACAGATAATTTACTCACAGTCAGATGTTCAGAAGTGTTGCCCCAGGGCACAGAGACTCCGTGATTCTGAGAGCTGTAACAGAGGTTGGAGGTAGAAATCTTAAGAGAGGCAGCTTTATTGCAGAGGTGAGAAATAGTTGAAAAGGTAGAAGTAGCTCAGAGCTGGGTGACTGGAGAGTGCAATATCTCATTAGGAGGATATATTGAAGGTAAAAAACCAAGTTCGTTCCAAGGAATGAAGCAGGACAAGTGCTGTCTGAAGCAAGATGGTGAATGCCTCATGGAGAGAGAGACAGGGGGGTCAAGAAAGCTCACACAGGCCCAGGGAGGAAGGGGTAAAGACCAAAGGGGACAGAGCCTGCCACCAGGTGGCAAGGGTGGTCCAAGAGGACGGCCCTCGATTGGAGGGAAAGTTCATACCTGTCTGACCTCTCAGGACAGAGATAGTAAGAATGACCAGGAAATGATAGCAGGTAGACAAAGGAGCCAAGCTTGGCTGAGAAAGAAGAGGTATAGGCAGCAGCACAACCAATGGTAACAGTTCCTATACAGACAGGCAAGTGTGGCTGCATTGCCTGTGAACTACATTACAGACAATGCATTGCTCACATATCTTTGCAGTGAGAACTGCAGCAATGAAAATCCTCAGAAATGAGAACAGTAAAAGCATTAAACACATTTTAGGGTCACATTATAAACTAGTGCAAGGCTGTCAGAGGACAGAACAGACAGAACAACCTCTGCACAATACTGGAGCTACATGCACATCCAAGCACAGAATACCAGCACACAGTGCACAATGCCAAAATTAGGCAAATACCCAAGCACACAATGAGCACATCAATGCAACCTCATGTTCCATATACCTTGTGGCTTAGGAGTGAAGTTCTTTCATGTCATGGTATGAGCAAAACTAAGACCACTTGGAGAAATTGCCCACGAGATAACCAGTCACATACAGAGACAAAAGGCACAAACCACACCACTGGAAGGCTGCTGGGGCAGATAGAACATGAGTGGTTGGGGAAAGAGGAAAAAAGGCAAAAGGCTAGGTGTTCATGTAACCCTCCCATCTACCCCACATACATGCAAGCACACACCTCCCACGAACACATACACATGTACACTCTCTCTTCACAGATACAAATAAACTGTAGTAGGCACACACAACCACTACCAGTCACCACACATATTGTAGTAGTGACAGACACTACCATGAAGTCCTGTAGAAGGGTATGTTCTGTGCTCAAGGACCTACATCTCAATGCCTCGTATAAACAAGTCTCTCGCATTAATGGGCCTAATGTTAAGGAATGTACAGTTTTTAGAGCTCCTCTAGAAAAATGATAGTGATTTAAGAAGGTGAAGGCCTATTGAGTGCTTTCATACTCTGTTACATTGCTGTTTCATCAGTCTGACTTTGCCTTTTTTCAATGTTTTATTGAATTATGTAGTATGTTTTATTAAAAGTAATTGAACTTGTATCTTGCTCTGTGGATTAGGATGTAAATTTACAAAATAAATATACATTCTGCTGCAAATATTTTACTTGCTATAACTATATACTACCTTTGCTGATCTGGCATAAGAAATTATTAGCAATCTTAGCAAAATGAGGAACTGAAATTTGACTCTGGATAAAATAGGAAAAAAGGCAAAACAAGAAAAAAGATAGCTCTCTTATACAAATTATGAACCACTTATGGGAGCTGCCACTTGTGTGACAATTTCTTGACAGACTATCAACTGGGTGGATTTAATAAGTATTCCTGACTCGAGAATTTACATATTTTTCAAAGATGTTAGTTTAACCCTTACTTCGTCTACATGCAGCTTTGGCCAAATGGAATCCTTCCATTATCTAGAATTTCTGGACAGGAAGTAGTACTTTTTATATACACCTTCTTTTGAGATACCATCAATCCCATTCATAATGTAACTCTAGGGGTTAAAATTATGTTTAATTGTTGAGCTTTACCTGGGGGGGGGGGGGGGGGGGGGGGGCTCCAGAGCATTTGTGGAGGATGGAGAGGCAGGGCAGACTGATTGAGGGAGGCTGCGGGTTGTCTGTGGGCATCCTGACGGGTCCAGGCTTGCAGGGACGCTTTTCCTTGAAGGTGCGAGGGGGCGGAGCGTTGGTAGCATTGGCGGCAGTTTCTGAGGCGAGCTGAGGCTGTGTCTGCCCGCATTTCCGGCTGCAGCGGTGAGCTTGGGGAGCGGCGATTTTGGAGAGACAGTCTGAGGGAGCAAGGAGCCTCAGCTGTTGGCGTGTGCAGCCAGGGGGGGGCACTGGAAACGGGGCCGTTTTAGCGTGGAAAGGGGGCGTTCTGGTGGCGCGCTCGGGGCTGCAGCACCGGAACAGTGTGCATCAGCTGTTCGGCGCTGCAGGGATCGTCGGCGTCGGCTGATTTAGATGGGAGGAGAGCCGGCGAAAGCCTGGGAGTCTGGGCTCTGATTGGCCCTGCGTCAGCGTCCGACATCAACGTGTTGACATCGGACACGCGTTTTCGACGCAGGGCCCGAGGATCTCCATTTTCTTAAAGTGAACCGGCTCTTTTAAGCTACAGAGCCGGTTCCGAAGGCAGAAGACGACCGGAGATGGTTTGGGAAAGCTGGGGAAAGTGCTCCGGTGCACTTTCCCAGCATTTTTATTGTATTTTAAGGGCGGCTAACCACGAAGTTGGCGCTGCACGCGCCGGGAAGTGTGAGGAGCCGGGTGCAGAAGTGGGCACAAGCCAGATGCTAGCTCGTGGACGGAGCTGACAGGAGGCTCGTGTCAGAGAGAATAAGGAGGATTTTCGGGCTCTAAGGAGGAAAAGGGTACTACTATTTACATTAATTTGAAATGTAGTCTATATGTATAGATTCAAAAAGTGTTCATTTAAATTCAAACATGCTATGTTTATGTGCTGGGGGGTTTAGAGTGTTGGAGGCTCATGCTGGTGGCTCGAGCTGGGGAGTGGGTTCTAAACTTACAGTTAGGCAGTTGGGGTAAGGGAAAAGCTGTGCAGACGTATGTTAGGTGTCTGTGAACAGTTTTAGAGAAAATCTGTTTAAAAATGGATTTGGGAGTGTTTTAGAGGTTATTTGTGAGTGTGGAAAGAGTGAACAAGTTTAATTACATAAGAAGCCTGACGCGTTTTTAGAGAGGTGACTAAGTTTGAGAATCGGGGGGTGGGGGGTGGGACAGAAATGAAATGACACAATAAATCCTCCCAGGAGGTTAATGTTTTGATGAGCTGGTAAAACGGGATTATTTAATAAAGTGTCATATTCAATATATTCAGCAAAAGTGGAGGACCTTACGAGACTGGGCGGCTAAATGGCAGATGACGTTTAATGTGAGCAAGTGCAAGGTGATGCATGTGGGAAAAAAGAACCCGAATTATAGCTACGTCATGCAAGGTTCCACGTTAGGAGTTACTGACCAAGAAAGGGATCTGGGTGTCGTCGTCGATAACACGCTGAAACCTTCTGCTCAGTGTGCTGCTGCGGCTAGGAAAGCGAATAGAATGTTGGGTATTATTAGGAAAGGTATGGAAAACAGGTGTGAGGATGTTATAATGCCGTTGTATCGCTCCATGGTGCAACCGCACCTTGAGTATTGTGTTCAATTCTGGTCACCGCATCTCAAGAAAGATATAGTAGAATTGGAAAAGGTGCAGCGAAGGGCGACTAAAATGATAGCGGGGATGGGACGACTTCCCTATGAAGAAAGACTAAGGAGGCTAGGGCTATTCAGCTTGGAGAAGAGACGGCTGAGGGGAGACATGATAGAGGTATATAAAATAATGAGTGGAGTGGAACAGGTGGATGTGAAGCGTCGTTTCACGCTTTCCAAAAATACTAGGACTAGGGGGCATGCGATTAAACTACAGTGTAGTAAATTTAAAACAAATCGGAGAAAATTTTTCTTCACCCAAAGTGTAATTAAACTCTGGAATTCATTGCCGGAAAATATGGTGAAGGCGGTTAGCTTAGCAGAGTTTAAAAAGGGGTGGGACGGTTTCCTAAAGGACGAGTCCTTAAACCGATACTAAATGGACTTGGAAAAATCCAAAATCCCAGGAATAACACGTATATAATGTTTGTACGTTTGGGAAGCTTGCCAGGTGCCCTTGGCCTGGATTGGCCGCTGTCGTGGACAAGATCCTGGGCTCGATGGACCCTTGGTCTTTTCCCAGTATGGCATTACTTATGTACTTATGTAAGTGCTGGCTGAAGTGTACTCTAAGATTCTATCAAATCTAATTGGTTTGAGAAGGAGGTTTAAAAGTGAAAAGCTTCACTGAAGTTTTGAATAAACAATTATTTGAAAGAGAAAGGTTATTACACTGCAGTTAGGTGGCAGTGTGCATGCAGTACAGCTGGAAGTTATATTAATCTCAGGGAATTTTGTGCTACCAGTTGTTGAAAGGAAAATTACTCCCTACACTCCTTTTATTTAAATTGACAGCGGGAGGGAAAGTATAGGGATACAGAATTATCCATTTCTTTGTATTGGGTATTTAGCTGGGGAAAATCAATTATCCCTGAGAGCTGCTAGTGTCATTTACCAGTGCCACTATATAGTTAGGGTGTAGGGTTTTTCTTCTTTGAGTTGATTAAAGCCTAGAGTAGTAGGTACCCTGAGGTGTTTCTGGTTCCGGACAGCTTCATACATGTAAACATCACAAACAACACGGTACCCAACGATAAAAGAAAGAAGAAGAAAGAAGATAATGCAAGAAAGCTGGAAAAGAGTATCCTTTAAAACATCATTGAAAGCACAGTGAGAAAGGAGTCATAAGAGACTTGATAAAGAGAGCAAAATAAAAACATGGACCTATACTTACCTTAAAGTTGTCCTGAAGAGGTACCTAGGGAAAAAAAACACAAAGAATCAATTCTTGAAAGTTGGCACATTTTAGACATTATTTGTTTTAAGGTTACATGCATGTTTATATATTATAAAGTTGTGCAGGAGTCAAATGAATACTTTTCTGATTTGTTACATTTGTACTCCGCGCTTTCCCACTCATGGCAGGCTCAATGAGGCTTACATATTGTATACAGGTACTTATTTGTACCTGGGGCAATGGAGGGTTAAGTGACTTGCCCAGAGTCACAAGGAGCTGCCTGTGCCTGAAGTAGGAATCGAACTCAGTTCCTCAGGACCAAAGTCCACCACCTTAACCACTAGGCCACTCCTCCACTGTCATGTTCAGTATTGGAGAAGGGGATAATTATCTGACAAGAAACCAAACCACTGTCAGATTCAGAGAAAGTTTGTTTGTTTACCAGTGTTGTACAAATTGACTAATTTCAAAAGCGAAACAAAGATACGTATCTGATAGTAGTTGCACACTTCCGCTGATAAAGTGATCCTGTGCAAAAGTAAAGAGACAATTGTTAATAGTCACAGTTCTTAAATCAGGAAAAAAATTAAGAGTTATTGATAGAAGGAAAAAACATAGTATTTTAAGTGACTAAGGGTAATATTTAGTGTCTGTTATAATTCCTTAAATTGTTGAGTTAAAAATTGTTTTGAATAAAGAAACTTTTAAATCAATTCCATCTCCCTAATTTTATTTGAATCCTCTCTCTGCTTCTGGGGAATGTGTCCGTGCCACCCGGTCAACACTACCTAACAACTGAACTAGAACACATTTGGTATTCCAGCTTCACCCAGGAGTGGGGGAGGGGATTACAATAGTTGGGAGCTTCTTTGACCCATTAGGGCTAGAGATGCTGAACACGACCGAAAACACATTTTCAAAACTGACATTTCTTTTTCAGCTGGTTCACATACTTGTTTTAATAGAAATATGTCAATGCACATTAGAACTTTAATACATGCAAACTGATTATGTAAACAATTCATTGGTTTATGGGTGTACAACTGATTCGGCACACACAAAAATCGTCTAAGGTGCCCAAACCAGCTGAAAGCACATCCTTAATAAAAGCAGTTTAAATAAACACTTCGGACATCCCAATAACAAGCTGAGGGTCCTGCTAAATATCCATATTATGTTTTAAACTTCCATATTAGGACCAAAAATGTAATAAGCCTCTACCAATTCAAACGTTCTACCTCTCACTGCTGCTTACAGTTACTTACCACCCACCAGTACGTTTGCACGCCGACTGACTAGGCTAAGACAGACTTCCTGTTTCTTCACGATCTAACCTACCTAACCCTCCTCCCAAGCGCTTTTATTAACGTACCCTTCCCTACCCACTACGGAAGCCTGCTGGGTCAGGTGCTAGCTAGAGAGGCCAGATTGGATACGTCCTGTCGCTGCATCAGCGCAGCTGCGTTCGTTCTCCATCTTGGATAGTAGTTGCAGTCAAATCTCCACAATATCGGGAAGAAAAATACCTAAAAATACGCAGGGATAAAGAGTACTTCCTCCCTCAAATATAAAAAAGGAGAAAAATAGTATTAAGCAAATAAAAGCACTAGTACGACTGAGGACACTTTTCCAGGTTGAAAAAAACATTGGAGACTTACTCCCTTCTTACCTCGTCTGGCCGGCAGGGGCGCAGGCGTGCCCCGGGCACCCAGAGTCAAGGCGAAGGGAAACAAAAAAAAAAAAAAAAAGAGGGCCGTTATCGAACAATTCGGCTGGCGCTCATTTTTTGTTTGGTTTTTTTTTTGCCTCACTGGTCAACCGCTGCCCATTTTTTCCCCTCACAAAACAAACACTTAAATGCTTTGTTTTCTCTGTTTACAGCGTCACGGGTTATATCTGCCGCCAGTGCGAATAATTAAAAATAATAATCCATCTTCTCGCTTCCGCCCCGCTTCTTCTCCCAGCTGCTGTCCCTCCGTCGCTTCGCGTGCACTGCTCGGGCTCTGCTGCGTACTGTCTTGCGCCCACGTCCCGGCTGCTGTCCCCAGTCTCCTTGCGCGGCCAGACTTTACGGTGTGGCGTCTCACGCTTAGCTGTTGTATCCTTGCTCGCGGTCTCCTACGCTCTCACCCTCCCTTCGTCCTGCGTCTAGGCCTCCGCCGGGAACAAGGAAGGGAAGGATTTCGCGTCCGTTTGGGCTCGCTGGGCTGCCGCGCATCTCTTTCCCCTTTCTCTGGTCTCCACACTGTTGTCTGTGTCTCCTCCTCACGTGTCCCGGCTGAGGCGGCGGGAGGTGGGGAAGGAGTCTCCTCACATGACCCGTGTGTTTGTCCCCGTGATCAACAGCGCTCCCGTGTCTCTAGGCCTAACTGCGGCGGTGGTGGTTAGTTTCCTCAAAGAGGATTTGACCCAGAGTTGACAGAGCCGAAGAGAGACTGAGAGATTGGGCCCCGTGCGCCGCCACCGTCGCCTTCCTCCTTCCCTCCCCCATCCCTTCCCTTCTTCCTTTCCTTCGTCTCCGATGGATATGCTGGATCCTGGCCTGGACACTGACACCAGGTAAGCGATGGAAGCAGTAGCGGCAGCGCTGACCATGTTGGGAGAGAAGTAGTCTTCAGGCTCCGGACTGTAGGAACTATTAGTCGTTCAGAACCGGGACTTGGGCCGGAAGGCCACACAAAATGGAGGACTGGGAGAGAACAACCGGGGACTGGCAGAGAGATGTCTGGGGCAGAGAGAGAGAGGGGGAGGAATATTTAATAGTGTAACAACGATCCGGACAACATAGGCCAGCGGGTACCTGAAGTATTGAACAATTTTTTTTTATGTTTTCCGGGGAGGGGTCATTTATGTGGAGTTTAATCCATACCCCCCATCGCTTTGAAAAGATGCCCGAGATAGCGATGTAAATATAAAGGTACAATCATAAATATACGGAGAGCAGATAAAGTATAGTTGCTATATATGAAAATAGGGTACAGAGCCAGCAAAGAGGAGAAATAACACGTGTGAAATTATCTTTGGAAAAAAAAATGGAAGAATGTAACTCCAGACAGCGAATCTGAGAGCGCACAAAATCTAATGTAAAAAACACAATAGAATTCACATGGCTGTAGAAACTCAGCCAGGGAATAGGACGTAAAAGAGGGCAGAGGGGAAGATAATTACAAATAATTACAAGTACAGTTAAGTAAGAGGTTGCACGGACCTAGCCAAGGGAAGAAGGATTTAGATTGCATGCATGCAAACATTGCTTTCGAATATTTTGAATGTCCTAAATTGTTCTTAAAACTGTTTGCTCATATATGTTTGCATAATAACAGGGTTACTTTGTAAGTCTATGTGCTTTGAAAATGAGCACCATGGTGTTATGTTAATATTGTTAAGCCTGGGTCCATAAGGTTGTTCCTACCTCCACGATTCAAGTGTAAGAAGCAAGCACCATAGGGTCTTTGTGTCCAGAAGCCTATCTCGGACAATGTTTAATCCAGCAGGATGCTGAAGAGTAGATCCATTTTCCTTTAGCTTCATGTACAAGCTGTGGCTTTCTCAATTTTACATGGATAACAGATTGTAAACACAAGTTTTCACCAAGAGCTTGTCCAAATACATTTTAAACCCAGTTATGTTAACAGCCATGCCCACATCCTCGGGTAATATAGTCCCAAGCTTAATTATGTTGAATGAAAACATTTTATTTGTTTTAAACATGCCACGTAAGAGTTTCATAGAATGTTCCTTAGCATAATGCTCTGACTACTAAAGAAGAGGGCCATAAAAGAGGCATTTGTTGATTTTTATAAAACTCTAAAGGGTATTGTCATGTGGAAAGAAGGGAGGAGTTTTTTAGGGAGTTGGAGCTCCCCCACTCTTTCTCAGGCTCAACTGTACAGTCTTAATGTGCCAATCACTGGGCCTGAGATACAGCAAGCATTGAAGCGCCTCAAACTAGTGAAAGCTCCGGGGCCGGATGGGCTGGGCCCGGAATACTATAAAATACTAGGTCATCATATTGCTGGCCCCTGTCAGTCAGTCTGTACCAGAGCCGGTGATGGGAGGTGGGACTGGTGGTTGGGAGGCGGGAAATACTGCTGGGCAGACTTATATGGTCTGTGCCTGAAAAGGACAGGTACAAATTCAAGGTAAGGTATACACATATGAGTTTGTCTTGGGCAGACTGGATGGACCATGCAGGTCTTTTTCTGCCATCATCTACTATGTTACTATAATTTGAAAGGGATCTATTTATTTATTTATTTTCTTGATGCAATATGACATCTTAACTAAGATATTCAGGTAGCATTGCCACAGATTGCAGGAAACAAACTGCTGACTGACAATACATTTTAGTGAGATTGAAACTATTATAATGTTTTATCTCGGATGGAACAGGAACAACTACAAATTTCAGTAGAAAAATGCTCTTTCTTTTTGAGTCAGACTGTTTAGAAATGAAACACACATAAGGTAAGAATTCCTGTATTTAGGAAAATGAAACGTTGCTATTTCCATCTGTTGAACTCAAGGAATTTGTATTACTACTACTACTACTTATCATTTCTATAGCGCTACAAGGCATACGCAGCGCTGTACACCTGAAAGGCTTTGTTTTGGTGGAGGAACTTCTTTAGAACTTCCAGTGACATACCTACATTAACATCGCCATTCTCCAAGGAGCAGTCAAGTGTAAACATAGAGAGGTCTAATACAGCCAGAAGAAGAGGTAGGAGAGCACCAAAACCCCTTCTCCCCCCCCCCCCCCCCCCCCCCACTGGAGGCTATAAGGACTTGGCAAATACTTACGGGACTGTGGAGGAGGGATGTGGCTATCTATGGGGTCTGCAATGCTGCCCATTAATTTTAATACTGGGGGCTCTTTGCCTAGGAAAGATAGGCATGTGCGACTATACATGCATAGAAAGGATGTCTTGCATGTTTTGAAAGCCACCGTTGGTGTTTTCTTGTTATTGTGAGATACCGTGAGCAGGGTCTGGATACTATTCTGCACCTGATCATCAGGCTGTTGTGAGGTTTCTTTGGCAAACCTGATTAGATCTGAAGGCACTCTGATTGAGAAATGTTGCTGTATCATATTCCCTCTGTTCTAAAAGCTAGAGAGCCATGGAATCGGAGGTAGGGTATTATTATGGATTAAGAACTGGTTGAAAGATAGGAAGCAGAGAGTAGGATTGCGTGGCCAGTATTCTCAGTGGAGGAGGGTAGTTAGTGGGGTCCCGCAGGGGTCTGTGCTGGGTCCATTGCTTTTTAATGTATTTATAAATGACCTAGAGATGGGAATAACTAGTGAGGTAATTAAATTCGCCGATGACACAAAATTATTCAGGGTCGTCAAGTCGCAGGAGGAATGTGAACGATTACAGGAGGACCTTGCGAGACTGGGAGAATGGGCGTGCAAGTGGCAGATGAAGTTCAATGTTGACAAGTGCAAAGTGATGCATGTGGGTAAGAGGAACCCGAATTATAGCTACGTCTTGCAAGGTTCCGCGTTAGGAGTTACGGATCAAGAAAGGGATCTGGGTGTCGTCGTCGATGATACGCTGAAACCTTCTGCTCAGTGTGCTGCTGCGGCTAGGAAAGCGAATAGAATGTTGGGTGTTATTAGGAAGGGTATGGAGTCCAGGTGTGCGGATGTTATAATGCCGTTGTATCGCTCCATGGTGCGACCGCACCTGGAGTATTGTGTTCAGTACTGGTCTCCGTATCTCAAAAAAGATATAGTAGAATTGGAAAAGGTACAGCGAAGGGCGACGAAAATGATAGTGGGGATGGGACGACTTTCCTATGAAGAGAGGCTGAGAAGGCTAGGGCTTTTCAGCTTGGTGAAGAGACGGCTGAGGGAAGATATGATAGAAGTGTATAAAATAATGAGTGGAATGGATCGGGTGGATGTGAAGCGACTGTTCACGCTATCCAAAAATACTAGGACTAGAGGGCATGAGTTGAAGCTACAGTGTGGTAAATTTAAAACGAATCGGAGAAAATTTTTCTTCACCCAACGTGTAATTAGACTCTGGAATTCGTTGCCGGAGAACGTGGTACGGGCGGTTAGCTTGACGGAGTTTAAAAGGGGTTAGATAGATTCCTAAAGGACAAGTCCATAGACCGCTATTAAATGGACTTGGAAAAATTCCGCATTTTTAGGTATAACTTGTCTGGAATGTTTTTACGTTTGGGGAGCGTGCCAGGTGCCCTTGACCTGGATTGGCCACTGTCGGTGACAGGATGCTGGGCTAGATGGACCTTTGGTCTTTCCCAGTATGGCACTACTTATGTACTAACCTGTTTAGCCTTTCTTTATAGAAAAGGCATTTCGTTTCTTTGGTCACTTTTGCTGCTCTGTACCTTTTCTTGTTTCACTATCTTTTATATATATAGATATTTTTTGAGATGATCCATAGGTGTTTGACCCGGATATTTAGGGATGCTAAAGTGGGCAGGGTAACAGCTATGTCAGCAGTAAATGCACAGTGCAGGCACTTCTGAACACAGCAGGGAAGAACCCCTTCACTGTGTTGCTCTGGTGAAACTGCACCACCTACCCCTCCTGCCAGCACCTTTGTTACTGATGGTAATCTGCACACTGAAGGAGGAATTCTATAAATGGCACTCAAAAATAAGTGCCAGAAAAAAATCGGTGCTAAGCACTATTCTATAAGAGGTGTCCACCCATGGGCGTAGTTTGACAGTTTCATGGTGGGGGGGGCGTGGCACACTAGCATATTAGCATATTCATTTGTGTATATACATCTTACACATATTCATTATAGTTATTCAAAACACACACACAAGCCTAGAACACTGAAATATATATATGACCACAAAAAAACATTCAGACAAAAACTGAAATGGAGACCCCCGTTTTCCCCTTCACCTAAGAAAGCCAGACTCTACAAGCAGGGCAATACTGGTAAGAGAGAAACAAATGTTTTTTTTTCTCCTGTACTCTGCAAAATACAAAACTAAAAAATAAAAATGTACATTTCACAAAGCAGGCACATCTCAATCTTTAAAAAATATTAAATAAAAATATATTTTTCTACTTTTGAGCATTTTTATTTTTCTGATTGGGCTGGTCCCACTCTCTTCCACTTTCCATGTGTCAGTCTTCTGAATTTTTTTCCAGGTTGGCTTTTCCCTTTCTTCTCTCTCTTGTCTTCCTTTCCCATTCAATCACCAATAAGTCCCACTCATCTTCTGCTCTGTTCCCCTTTCCCCCACACCCCTAGTCCCATCCATCTTCTGCTCCCTCCCTCCCACCCACCCCCTAGTCCAGGGGTAGGCAGCTCCGGTCCTCGAGAGCCGCAGGCAGGTCAGGTTTTCAGGATATCCACAATGAATATGCAGGAGATAGATTTGCAAGCACTGCCTCCATGGTATGCAAATCTATCTCCTGCATATTCATTGTGGATATCCTGAAAACCTGACCTGCCTGCGACTCTCGAGGACCGGAGTTGCCTACCCCTGCCCTAGTCCCATCCCTTCTACTTTCTTGGTGGCTGTTACTTCAGCTCGTAGAGTCAGTGAGCTCCAAGCCTTGGTAGTTCATGCACCTTATATTAAATTTCACCATAACAGAGTAGTCCTCCGCACTCACCCTAAATTCTTGCCAAAGGTGGTGTCGGAGTTTCATCTGAACCAGTCAATTGTCTTGCCAGCATTTTTTCCTCGTCATACCCACCCTAGTGAAGACAAGTTGCACACCTTGGACTGTAAGAGAGCATTGGCCTTTTACGTGGAGCGGACTAAGCCCTACAGACAGTTCGCCTAATCGTTTGTTTCTTCGATCCCAACAGGAGGGGAGTTGCCATCGGAAAATGCACCATTTCTAATTGCCTGGCGGATTGCATTTCCTTCACTTATGCCCAAGCTGGGCTGACTTTGGAGGGCTATGTCACGACTCATAATGTTAGAGCCATGGCTGCGTCAGTGGCTCACTTAGCCTCCTTTGAGGAGATTTGCAAGGCTTCAACGTGGTCATCAGTCCACACATTCACATCTCACTACTGCCTTCAGCAGGATACCCGATGCGACAGTCGGTTTGGGCAGTCGGTTTGGGCAGTCGGTGCTGTAGAGTCTGTTCGGGGTTTAGAATCCAACTCCACCCTCCTAGGCCCATTTCTGTTTTGTTCCTGGCTGCACTCTCACTTAACTTAGATTGACCTGAAAAGAAACACAGCTATGTCCTCGCCGTTGTGAGGCCCAATTGACCAATGTTCTTTATTTTGAGTGAGCCTGGGGGCTAGGGATACCCCACATGTAAGAATATTAGAGCCTGCTTGTCCTCGGAGAAAATGAAGTTACATAACTGTAGCAGGTATTTTCTGAGGACAGCAGGCTCAATATTCTTACAACCCTCCCTCCTCCTCGTTGGAGTTAATTTACATTTATCTTGTTTTGCTTTTTATTAAACTGATTGCTGCACGTTCGCGTCGCGGGCGGGAAGCCGTCCACGCATGCGCGGTGGGTCGGCCCACGCGATGGAACGATCAAGAAGGTTCCAGAGCTTTGAAGTCGCGGATGACGACCCACATGTAAGAATATTGAGCCTGCTGTCCTCGGAGAATACCTGCTACAGGTATGTATCTTCATTTTGCCCCCCCCCCCCCCCCCCCCAGGCTCTCTCTCTGGCTATAGCCAGCTCTGCAATTTTGAGGGGGGGTGCAGAGGTGTACCGGGGAGAGAGCCTGTTGTTAAAACATTTACCAGCACACCACTGTCTAGCGCCCACCCATCCAACCTGTTGGCCCACCCAAAAATTGCCTTCTGGCTACGCCACTGATAACTCTGTTGCTTTATTCTCTGTGGCATTGGTGGTGGTAAATTGTCAGGGAATTGGCTACAGTTAAAGAAGCATCCAGGATTGCCCAATTCCTTCTTGAGGTTGTTGATGTCATCTTTCATAGCTGATATTTGGAGACAGATGGGGCATGCTAGGATTCAGATGGTTTGCCTTAGGACTAAAGCCCAACATGTATTGCATTGAATGAAGGTCATATTGATGTGATTCACAAGTGTGAAAAGGTGAACTGTGTTGAGGGATATGAATGAGTAGGATTGACCAAGTAGGGTATATTGAAGATACTTGTCTCTTGATTTTCCTATATAGGGAGAGTTAACCCAAGGGTCAGTAGGGAGGGACTATACAGTCAGGATAGGGAGGGACTATAAGGAGGAAGATGGAGATATAGCAACTTTTAGAGGCCAGAACCCTCCTCAAGTGGAAATAAAGGGAGGTTTTTGGGTCTTTTTTTTTTTTTCTTTATAGGATAGATGGAGGTAAGGTTAGCAGATTATCAAGGAGGTATTAAGAGAAAGACCACAGGTGAGATCAGATTAGAATGTGTGATTCAAACCAAAAATAATCTGAATATTAAAAGCTTCCGTAGCGCCCCTCTGGACCGGGCCAGAATGCAACTAATGGGTTGTGCACACCTTCCAGCAGGTGGATACTGAAAACTCTGACTCTAGAGAGAGCCAATAAGAGCCCTGACTAACTGTAGCTAGACCCAATATTATCAGTCTCCAGCAGGTGGAAGGTGATGATCCCTTTCAGTCTCTCTCTCTATTTCTTTTTCTTCTGTAATTTTTAAATAACGTGTATTTATTTTTTTTTATTTACTGTATTTACTGCCTTTTTGACGGAATTCACTCAAGGCGGTGTACAGTAAGAATATGCAGTAAAAATATTCGACCAATACAAAGTATGGCATGGTATACTACTTGCAATGACAACACAATATGTACTAGAACATTATAATTGGTAGTGAAGGGTAAGGCAAACTTGTAAGATATAGATGAGTAAGAAAGTAGGAAGAATTAGATAGTAAGGTGATTTTGAAGAAAGTTGCACGTGAGGTCAGAGAGATGGTTAAATATTATCTCAGCTAGGGTAGGAGTGGCTAAACATGTCCCGCTGCAGTATGTGCAGCCACAGTCAATTCTTGTGTGTGTGAGTGAGACTAACAAGTTAGTTACTTCTTCCGTTAAAGGCTTGGTTGAAGAGCCAAGCTTTCACCTGCTTCCTGAAGTAGAAGTAGTCTTGTGTTAAGCGGAGCCTTTCAGGCAATGCATTCCAGGGTGTGGGGGCTACTCCGGAGAAGGCTCGCTTGCGGGTATCACATCTTGTAATGTCTTTTGGAGAGGGTGTAGTTAGTGAAAGTCCTTGGGAGGACCTTAGTGTCCTTGGCGGTGTGTGGAGGATCATCCTATTCTTCAGGAACTCGGGGCCATTTCCTTTCAGGACCTTGAAGATCAGACATAGAGTTTTAAATTTAGCTATGTATTGTACTGGTAGCAAATTAATTTTTTTTTACAAAAATGGTGTGATGTGGTCACGTCGCTTGTAACATTCTGTGAGTATTGCTGCTGCATTCTGAATCGACTGGAGCTGGTGCAGGCCCTTTGTAGTCAGACCATTGTATAGTGCATTGCAGTAATCCAGTCTTGATGTTACCATGGCATGCACAACTGGGATAAGATTTACCTTCTCGATGTAAGGTGAGAGGCAGCATAGCTGTCGCAAATAGTAGAAGCAGTTCTTGAAGGTTGCTTGGATTTGGGGGATCAGAGTAAGTGTTGAATCTAACTGTATTCCAAGGTTCCTGACTTGTGATTTGAGGGGGAGTTCATACTTCCCAAAAGGGATTTTGATGTCAGGTATGTATCCATTTGTGTTAGGGACCCAGAGAAGCTCGGTTTTACTTGGGTTCAGGCAAAGTTTGTTGTGTTTAGCCCATTCTTGATGTTAGGTAATCAGTTTATTCAAGGCTGTAGGTAAGTCAGGTTGAATGGGTAGATGTAGAACTGAGTGTCCATTGACCGAATCAGCTCAGCTAGTGGCTTGAGGTAGATATTGAACAGAATAGGTGACAGTATCGATCCTTGTGGTACCCCGCAGGTCAGTGTCTGTGGTGGTGGTGAGTTGCTGCCAATCATTATGGATTGTTGCCTGTCTGATAGGATCTGAACCAGGCAAGTACTGTTCCATTGATACCTGTTTCTGTCAGTCGTGCAAGCAAGATATCATGATCCACAGTGTCAAAAGCTGCTGAGATATAATCTAGCAGTACTAACATCGAGGCAAATCCCTTGTCTCGGTTTCTGTGAAGATCATCTAGCAGGTATACGAGGACCGTTTCTGTTCCATAACCAGGTCTGCATCCAGATTGACATGGATTTATCCAGTTACTCTTTTCTAGCCATTCATTAAGTTGAACACAGACTGTTTGTTCTATGAGTTTCCCTAGAAACGGGTTGTTGGATACTGGCCTGTAACTTTCAAGTTTGTCCTGGTCAAGGTTGGTTTTCTTCAGCAGAGGGCGAACCACTGCCCTTTTTAATGCTGTTGGTAGTTGCCCATTAGAGAGGTGTTCACAATTTTTGTGGCGCCTTCTATAAGGCCCATACTTGCCTGCTGCATCTTTGATGGGCAGGGATCGAGGGAGCAGGTAGTTGGTCGAAGGTCTCTTAGGATTTTGTCAAGGCTCTCCTCTGTCATTAGGTTTAAAAGTGTTTCGTCTGTCTCTGTTAGTAGGGGGCGAGTTTGTGGACCCCTGGTTGACTGGTTGGGCACTGGGTGGGATTGCCTGTAAATCCTGGTGGAGACTTTTAATTTTGTTGGCAAAGTATGCAGCAAAATCATTGCAATTCAGTTTAGACTGGGCAGGCTGGTTTTGTTGTGGGGGTTGCAGTAGGCTGTTCACTATACTGAACAGCTGCTTGGTTGAATTGGCAGCCTGTGCAATTCATTGAGAGAAATACTGTTTTTTGGTTGCTGTTAAGGCTTGGCGGTACTTTGCCATGTGCTTCCTGCAGTTTAGCCTGTCTTCATCCTGGTGAGATTTGCGCCTTCTCCTTTCCTGTTTTCATCCTTTGCGTTTAAGGATCTGAAGTTCTGGAGAAAACCAAGGTGAGCGTTTGTGAGTGGGGTATAAGACCTTTTTTAGTGGTGCTGTTTTCTCTAAGGTCTTGGCTAGGTGTATATTCCAGATGTCAATTTGTTATGCCACTGTTGTCTTTTCATCTATATGCGGATAGTCCAAGGCCTCTAGGAAAATCTCAGTGGTCAACTTTTTTTTGTCTCTGATTTCCTTCCAAACTCTGGGAGGTGCCATTTGTTTCAGGTGGTCATTTAGGGAGAATTTAATTAGAAAATGGTCTGACCATGATAGGGGTGTTATTTCTTTAAATATTTCTCTCATTTGGTGTTTTAAATTTTAGTTCTTCTGTGTCCCAGTGTCTCTTGCTGTGTCTGGAGGCTGATATCTGCGGGAGTCTCTCTAAGCCTCGGGGATGTCACATTCGGGTGGCCAGGTCCCTCCCCCCCTTTCTCTCTTGGTCTCCCTAGTTGTGTAGTTTCCTGCAGGTTGTCAACCAGCCTTCAACTTTTCGAGGGAAGAGTGATTTAGGCTTTGGGAAAGGCAGCTGCTGAAAAAAAAAAAAGTACACTTGAGCTAAAGGCAGTGTCATTCCCAGGCGCGAACGAGCAAAGTGGCTTTGTGCCTGCCTCAGTCGGTGGCAGCTTTTTCTTTTCTCTTTTCAGTTATTAAAAAAAAAAAAAGACCGTGCCATCGTTTTCACTCAGTGCCATGGCTGAGAAACTTAAGCGGTGTTCAGTATGTCTCCTGTGTGGTTTCATGCCTGCTGGGGTTTGCAAATTCTGTATGGCAGTGGATGGTGCAGTAGATTCCGATTCCTCCTGAGTTGTTTCTGTAGCACTGGCGGCAGCTGTGGTTTTCAGGGATTTGGGTGGCTTGGAGGCAGCGCCAGTGTACAGAGTGGCAGGAAACGCCACCATCTTGTCTTATTCTGTGCCGACTGACAGAACTGCTCCTGTACAGCCACTGCCGTTGAACTGGATGATTTAGCCTTTTCTGTGCCTTCAGGGTCCTCAGAAGGCGGCTTCCTGCCTGAGTTTGTTTTACAGATGTATAAGCAGAAGTCTAATCCCCTTTCAGCTCCTTTGAGGGAGAATATAAAGCAGCAGGCCCTGCCTACAAAGCGTCCCAGGGGGGCCTGGGACTTGGAGGAGGATCTGGTATCTGATCCAGATCAGGACATGCCCTCTTTTGATGGGCCTGACTATTTTGGGGGAGGAGATGCTTTCTGAGGACCCAAGCATGTTGGAACGGGGGGGGGGGGGGGGGACGGACCCCCTCGCTTCCAGGAGAGGATCCTTCTGTGGTTTGTATTTTCCACAAGTAAGATTTGCAATATCTTATTTCTTTGGTGGCTTCTACTTTGCATTTTAAGGAGGACCAGTCCCCAGTCATGGAGAACCTTAAGGTGGTTCTTCTAGTGAAAGTTATTAGACATCCAGGTAAGACGTTTCCTGTGCATCAAGACATTTGAGATATAATTCAAGCTCAGTGGGATGCCCCAGACTTTCCCTTTTGGCTTGCTAGATCAGTGGATTGAACTGTATCCTGTTCCAGATGCTGACAAGGACCTTGTTAAACCCCCTGTAGTGGATGCTGTTGTCTCAGCGGTTACTAAGAGGAATATGGTCCCGGTGGACGAGGGTACGACTCTGAAGGATGTTCAGGGTAGGTGTATTGAAGCCCTTTTAAAGAGCAGTTTTGATGTCTCTGCCTTGGCGGTTCAAACAGCCAACTGTGGTTCCTTGGTGGCTAGGACATGCTTCTGCTAGTCTGAGCAGAGTTTCAGATGATCTGACTTTAATGGATGCTGAAGTGGCAAAGCTTGAGATGGGCTGTGCCTTTTTGGCAGATTCTTTGTATGTTTTGCTAACAGCTTGAGTTTGGCCGCTAGATGCTCGCTGTGGCTGCAGAGTTGGTCCGCGGACGCGGCTTCTAAGTCAAAGTTGAGTAAGTTTCTGTTCTATGGTTCTCTTCTTTTCAGGGAAGAGTTAGACAAGTTGGTTCAGAGTCTAGGAGAGACTAAAGTCGTTCTCCGCTCCCTGCTGGGGGGGGGGGGGGGGGGGGGGGAGATTTTCACAGATATAGGCCAGGGCGAGTGTTTCTGGCTCAGAGATCTTGTTTTTTTCAGAAGACTCAATCTTTTATGGGGACCCACAGAGGGACAGGGACTTGGGAGCTTCCTTTCAATCCCCCTCCCATCCTGCCCAATGAAGGTTTATGGGTCCAGCCTCTAATTCCTGTGTGAGCTCAGTTAACACACTTCTATTGGAGGTGGGCCCAGATTACCTCCGATCAGTGGGTGCTAGAGGTTATTCGAGACGGGTACCCCTTAGAATTCGTGTGGCATCTTCTAGACGTCTTTTTGGAGTCTCCTTGTTGCTGTTGTCTCGAGGTGGGTGTGATTCGGGGTACTAAACAGATTTCTCGAGTTACAGGCTATTTGCCCAGTACCTTCCATAGAGTTCACACAGGGTCATTATTTCATTTATTTTGTCATCCTGAAGAAGGAGGGGTCATTCAGTCCAATTCTAGACCTCAAGGTGGTCAGTTGGGCCCTCAAGGTTTCCGCCATTCGTATGAAGACCCTTTGGTTGGTCATAGTGGCGGTCAGGTCCGGAGAGTTCTTGATGGAAGCTTACTTGCATATCACTGTTCGGCCGATGCATCAGCGTTTTCTGCTGTTTGTGGTTTTGGGCAGGCATTACCAGTTTCGGGCTCTTCTTTTTGGACTTGCTACAGCTCCTCACACTTTCACAAAGGTGATAGTGGTAGTGGCTGCAGCTGTCCGGGAGGAAGGCATTTTAGTTCATCCCTGCCTGGACAGTTGGCTGATCAGTGCAAAGTCTTATCAAGAAATTGTACAGGTCACGGATTGAGTGGTACAGTTTCTGCAATCTCTGGGTTGGGTGGTTAATTTCTAAAGAGCAGCCTAGTTCTGTCTGTCACTCGACTATCTGGGGGTTTCCTTCGACACGGTTCAAGGCTGAGTCTTTCTCCCTCAGAGCAGGATTCGCAAGTTGCAGGCCAAGATTCAGGCATTCCTTTGCAGGTAGGTCCCCTGTGCAAGGGATTATCTTTAAGTGTTGGACTCTATGGCGGCAACTATAGAGGCAGTACTGTGGGCCAGGGCGCACACGAGGCCTCTACAACAGTCTCTGCTGTCCAGATGGTCTCCCCTTCTAGTAAAATTACCTTTGAGAACTTGGGAGCGCAGCAGCTTGCATTGGTGGCTTTGGATGCCCAGCTTAACCAGGGGAATGCCTCTGGATCTGCCACAGTGGACAGTAGTCACAATGGATGCCAGTCTCAAAGGTTGGGAAGCTCACTTTCCTTGTCATCAAGCAGATGAATCCATTACGAATGGGTTGTGTCCATCAACCAGCAGGGGGAGATAGAGAGCACTGAAAAACCATAGTGCCTCATGGCCAGCTAGCTCCATCTGCCTCTTCAGTATTCTCTATCTCCCCAGCAGGGTAGACGCAGCTTATTCAGCTCCTTAAAAAAAAAAAAAAAATCTGCCTGGGGTGGCTCTTGTGCTTTGGCCATTGGTAGCAGGGGTGTTGGGGGCTATTGCAGCTCCACTTTAAAGGCACATAGGTTCGCCCTTTCCCTGCCTTACCCGGCCCCCGATGTGGATGTAAACACACAGATTTGCCCTGTCCCTGTCATTTCCCACACTCTCCTTTGTGGTTGCAGGCACCTTGGTTTGTCCTTTCCCTGCCTTTCCCACTCTACTGATCCTCTGGAGTTGGAAATTTGCCTCTAACTTTCCTCACAGCGTTAAAAAAAAAAAAAAAAAGTTGCGTCGTGCTTTGGCGCTGCGATTCCAGAAAAGAGGCTTTCTTCTGATTGTGCAGCGTGACCGGAGCTCTGGGACTCGGTCAGGTGAGGTAAGAGTGTTTTGTAGCTCCTCCGGGGAGGGCCTGCGATCGGGACGTTTTTGGCGCGAATCCTCCATTTTCGGCGATGGCTGCGGAGGTTGTTAAGCGCTGTTCCCATTGTGGCAAGCGCAGACCCGCAGCAGGGCTCTGTAAATCATGCTCTTCAGATGTCAGGGCCGGCACGAGCATGGCGAGCGATGTTTCTTCCCGCTCAGTGGAACTGGCAGCGGGTGCCATTTTGGACGAGCGACCCCCGCAGAAGCGGAGGGGTTTGAAACTGGAGGGGAGCCTTGTGTGGAGGCTAACGGGAGCTTCTATCCCTGGACTGGAACCGGGAGGCCAGGGTGAGCCCTTCTCCCCTGAGTTTGTGTTTCTGCATAAAGCATTCATGTTAAAAAGAGCTCTCCCGCAGGAGTCTCATTCTGCCCTGCTAACTGTTCCCCCTCCAGTGGAGCCCGGCCTCGGATTGCAGTCAGGTGTGTTTTCCCCTGACAGCTGGCCGCAAATCAAGCGCAGAAGGGTTAATTTCCCAGAGTGGCGCACCCCCCTTTTCCCCCCGTGGTCGGGGTGTGAGGATTCTGAGGGGTCTGGCAGGCCGTCGTGTTCTGAAGAGCCAGAGGAAGGTGCAGGATTGCCACCGGATCCAGATGATCCTTCCGCGGTGAGGATTTTCCACCGCGACGAGCTGACAGCGCTTATTTCTGATGCCTTGCAGGTCCTCTCTATTGAAGATCTTGGGAGTGGCGAAGCCTCCTCTGGTAATCTAAGGATGGCAAGTACTAAGAAGCCTGCTTGAGCCTTTCCTTTGCATGACTCCATCCAAGAGCTTATTTTGGCTCAATGGGCTGACCCCGAGGGGCCTTTGAAAGTCGCCAGGGCAATGGGGCAATTGTACCCTCTAAGTGAGGAGCATTTGGCGTGCCTAGCAGTGCCTAAAGTGGATGCCCTAGTTATAGTTGTGACAAAGAGGACTACCCTCCCAGTTGAAGGAAGAGTCGCCCTGAAAGACATGCAGGACCGACGCCTGGAATCAGCTCTGAAATGGTCCTTTGAAATTTCAGGCCTATCCTTACGGGCGTCTGCATGCAGCTGCTATGCTGCCCGAGCCTGCCTCGCTTGGTTGCAACAGGCAGTGGAACAGCCCGGGGGTGGAGCGGAGCCCCTTACTGAGGTGGCACCGCGGATGGAGTCGGCCTTGTCTTTCTTGGCTGACGCCCTTTATGATCTGGTCAGAGCTTCGGCTAAACAGATGGCTGTGGCGGTGGTGGCTTGCTGCCTTCTATGGCTACGGCATTGGGTGGCTCACATGGCCTCTAAGCAAAGGTTGGTTAAGTTGCCCTTCCAAGGCCTTCTCCTATTTGGTTAGGAGTTGAAGAAAATTGTTAAAGGCCTGGGGGATGCTAAACCCCAGCGCTTACCCAAGGATAGGCCGAGGCCTCCTTCCAAGGGTCAGGCGGTTCCCTTCTCTTACAGACCTCGCTTCCGTGAAGCTAGAAGGTACCGCCCAGGGCATTCTGCTGGGTTCACTTCTCGTGCCCGCTTTCAGCAGAGGAACTCCTTTCGTTCGGACAAGCGTTCCGCAGCGACCGGCTCAAGGCCTGGAGTTCAAGGGCGACCCTCTCAATGATGGTGCGCCGGCCCTCTCCTCGATTTCTGCAATAGGAAGACGGCTTTCCCTCTTTCTAGAGGAGTGGGTCAAGATTTCCTCAGATCAGTGGGTTTTGGACCTGATCAGAGATGGCTACAGAATAGAATTCAATGCCCCGGTAGAGCAGTCCTTGCAAGGCTTGATTCACCTAGGGGCGGTGTCCCCGGTGCCTCCCGCCGAACATGGCTCCGGCCGTTACTCCATTTACTTTGTGGTGCCGCGAAAAGGTGGGTCTTTTCGGCCCATCCTCGACTTAAAAGAAGTTAACAAGTCTCTAAGAGTGCGGCATTTTCACATGGAAACTCTGCGCTCCGTCATTGCGGCGGTACAGCCAGGAGAGTTTCTCACGTCTGTGGACCTGAAAGAAGCTTACTTGCACATTCCTATTTGGCCCCCGCACCAAAGGTTTCTTCGGTTTGCGGTGATGGGAAAACATTTCCAGTTTCGGGCCTTGCCTTTTGGCCTCGCCACAGCTCACCGAACCTTTTCCAAGGTAATGGTGGTAGTAGCTGCTTTTCTCAGGCGAGAGGGTATTCCGGTTCACCCGTACCTAGACGACTGGCTCATCAGAGCGGACTTGACAGAGGAGAGTCATCAGGTAACAGCCAGAGTGGTCTCAGTACTTCAATCTCTGGGCTGGGTCGTCAATATAGCCAAAAGTCACCTGACCCCCACCTCTCAATCTCTAGAATATTTGGGGGTCCGGTTCGACACAGCTTCGGGGTTTGCTTTTCTTCCCGAGCAAAGGCGGTGCAAGCTTCAGAACCAGGTCCGTCTATTCCTGAGGATGCCTCGCCCCCGCGCTTGGGACATTGTCCAACTGTTAGGGTCGTTGACGGCCACTTTGGAAGTGGTGCCCTGGGCGAGAGCGCACCTGAGACCTCTGCAGTATTCCCTGCTTCAATGATGGTCTCCTATTTCTCAGGATTATCAGTGCAGACTCACGTGGTTCCCTGCGGCCTGGCTCAGTATGGAGTGGTGGCTCTCAGACAGCATGCTGCGCCGAGGAATGCCGCTAGCGCTCCCCGATTGGTGCCTGGTGGTAACAGATGCCAGCCTGAAGGGCTGGAGTGCACGTTGCCGGGGAAGGCATGCCCAGGGTCTCTGGACACCCGAGGAGTCGGAGTGGTCCATCAATTGCTTGGAGTTGAAAGCGATTTTCCAGGCTCTTCTGGCTTTTCACTCGACCCTGGAAGGATTGGCTGTCAGAGTGATGTCGGACAACACGACAGCAGTGGCCTACATAAATCGACAAGGCGACAGTGCAGAGCACTGGCCGCGCAGATTTGTCACTGGGCCGAGCTACATCTGCAGTTTCTGTCAGCAGCTCACATTACAGGTCAGAGCAACGTGCAAGCCGATTATCTAAGCAGGCATCAAATCGACCCAGCAGAGTGGGAACTGGCAGACGAAGTGTTTCTTCAGATCTGTGCCAAGTGGGGGACGTCCGTAGCGGATCTTAATGGCCTCAAGCGCAAATGCCAAAGTCCCGTGCTTTTACAGCAGACGGAGAGATCCTCGCTCGGCGGGGTTGGATGCCTTTGCTCAACCCTGGCCTCAGGCCCTCCGTGGCCCTTGATAGGGCGAGTACTCCTGCAGATTCGGCTACATCAAGGAGAGGTGGTTCTCATTGCCCCAGATTGGCCCAGGAGGCCGTGGTATGCTGACCTCCGGCGGATGCTGGTGGAGGTTCCCCTTCCTTTGCCTCTGGTACCGAATCTGTTGTCACAGGGACCGGTGACCATGGAGGATGCCTGCCGCTTTGGTCTTGCGGCATGGCTATTCAGAGGGTGCAATTGAGAGAGGTTATTCCAGTAAAGTCATTTCCACTCTCCTACAGGCCCGTAAGCGTTCCACTTCCGTGGCTTATGCCAGGATTTGGCGCCAATTTGAGGCTTGGTGTGCTGTGAAAGCGATTACACCTATGGGGGCTTCTGTCTCGCCGATACTTGACTTTTTGCAGGATGGTTTACAAAAAGGCCTTGCCTATAATTCCCTGCGTGTTCAAGTGGCAGCGTTAGCATGTTTTTGAGGGAAGGTCGCTGGCCTCTCCCTGGCTGCTTATCCGGATGTGGCACGGTTTCTTAGAGGGGTGCTTCGGCTCCGTCCTCCTGTGCGGGCTCCGTGTCCGGCCTGGAATCTGGGGTTACTTTTAAAGGTCCTTCAGTGTTCGCCCTTCGAGCCTCTAAGGCAAGCTTCAGAGAAGGATGTGACCCTAAAAACGGTCTTTTTGGTGGCCATTACTTCAGCAAGACGGGTGTCTGAGCTCCAGGTGCTGTCCTGTCGAGACCCTTTTCTGCAATTCTCAGAGTCCGGAGTTATGGTACGTAGGGTGCCTTCCTTCCTGCATAAGGTGGTTCTACGTTTCACCTAAACCAGCCTATTTTCCTGCCTTCCTTTTCCAGAGAGGAGTTTCCGGAAGCCTTTGGGCAATTGCACCTCCTAGATGTGCGAAGGGCTCTGTTGCAGTATCTGCACATGTCAAATGCTTTTAGGACCTCTGATCATCTTTTTGTGCTGTTATCAGGTCTGCGCAGAGGGTCCCCAGCGTCTAAAGCCACTGTAGCCCGTTGGCTCAAGGAAACTATTTTTTCAGCCTATCTGCTGTCAGGCCAGCCTCCGCCTGAAGCCTTCAAGGCACATTCCACAAGAGCGATTTCCTCTTCTTGGGCTGAAACTGGAGCACTCTCTTCAAGAGATATGCAGTGCAGCGACATGGGCTTCTAAGCTCTGTTTTGCCCGACATTACAGGCTGGATGTGGCTGCCAGGAGAGACGCGCATTTTGGAGCACAAGTGCTGGCACATGGTGTGGCTTGTTCCCACCCTATCTAGGGATTGCTTTGATTCATCTCATTCGTAATGGATTCATCTGCTTGATGACAAGGAAGGGAAAATTAGGTTCTTACCTTCGTAATTTTCTTTCCTTTAGTCATAGCAGATGAATCCATGAGCCCTCCCTCAGTGATTCATTGTGTGATTGATGTTGTTTTATGTTCAGTTTTTCCTGTAGATATGTTCCCTCATTGGGAGAAGTTGGAAAACAGTCTGCAGGATTTCTGTTCTGTTATAGGAGGTTGAGTTCGTCCCTCCTTTGTGTTATTGCTCCTGTTTTGGGGCGTTCATCCGCTGTGAGGAAAGTTCATGTTATGCTACTTTGCGATGTCACACTGCTTTGGAAGCTTCAAATACTGAAGAGGCAGATGGAGCTAGCTGGCCATGAGGCACTGTGGTTTTTCAGTGCTCTATCTCCCCCTGCTGGTTGATGGACACAACCCATTTGTAATGGATTCATCTGCTATGACTAAAGAAAAGAAAATTACTAAGGTAAGAACCAAATTTTCCCATTTTGGTTAGTATGCTCAGGGCCTGTGGTCGCACCAGGAGGCTTTCTGCTCGATCAACCTCTTGGAAACCAGGGCGATTTGTTGGGCATTGGAAGCATTTCGCCCTCTGCTCGAAGGGAAGTTGGTGCGCATTCTGTCGGACAATGCCACAGCAGTGGCATACGTCAATCATCAAGGAGGAACGAGAAATCGTCTCCTGGAGCAGGAAGCAGTGCACCTTATGACCTGGGCGGAGAAACATTTGGTGGCTATCTCGGCGTAGTAGGGATGGCGAATGTTCACACGGACTTTCTCAGCCATCACTCCCTGGACCCGGGAGAATGGGCTCTCGGGGCAGAAGTGTTTCAAATGGTCGTGGATCGCTGGGGGCCTCTGGTCATGGATTTCTTGGCCTCAAATCTCAACACAAAAGTGCCTTAATACTTCAGTTGAAGAAGAGACCCCAGGGCGAGCGGGGTGGATGCACTGCTTCAGTCCTGGCCGTCGGGACTTCTGTACGCCTTTCCTCCTTGGCCTCTTCTGGGTAATCTAATTCAAAGAATTGAAACACACAGAAGTTGTGCAATCTTGATAGCTCCAGAATGGCCTCGCAGACTGCGGTATGCCAATCTCATGCGCCTTCTTGTTGACTCTCGTCTCAGGCTGCCGGAGTCCCGCAGGCTCTTAGTACAGGGTTCAGTAGTTTATCCAGACCTGGCTCGATATTGCCTTACGGGCTTGGTCCTTGAGCGGACACGGTTGACAAAACAAGGTTATTCACCAGTGTGATTGCCACGGCTACTTCTCTTAATTATATCAGGACTTGGCAGGTGTTCGAGGCGTGGTGTTCGGATCGAGACATTTCTCCCTTTGGTGCCCAAGATCTTAGATTTCTTGCAGCAGGGGTTTGATAAAGGCTTAGCGCTAGCTTCTCTAAAGGTCCAAGTAGTGGCCCTCTCGTGTTTTGGGTGCACATTCGGGGTAAGGCTTTGTCTAGCCGTCTGGATATTTCATGGTTCCTTTAGGGAGCGGGTCTTCTCCGTCCTCCTTCCAGGAGCTGTTTTTCCAGTTTGAGATTTGAACTTTGGTTCTTTTGGTTCTTACTAGGGCTCTCTTTGAGCCCTTGACTTCCTGCTCTCTGAAGGATTTAACGCTTAAGACAGTGTTTCTAGTAGCCAATTCCTCGGTTTGCAGAGTTTCAGAGCTACAGGCTCTTTCTGGCCAGTCCCCATTTTTGGAATTCTATAAGGAATGGGTTGTCTTATGTCTGGTTCTTTCCTTTCTTACTAAGGTGTTTCTCCTTTCCTCTAACGTATACATGTTTAGGTCAGCAAGTCTCCTGGTACGTTTTGTAACGCAAATCTCATACCATTTTTGTAGCTTTTCTTTGCACCGCTTTCAGTCTTTTTACATCTTTAACAAGATACGGCCTCCAAAACTGAACACAATACTCCAAGTGGGGCCTCACCAATGACTTGTAGAGGGGTATCAACACCTCCTTTCTTCTGCTGGTTATGCCCCTCTTTACGCAGCCTAGCATCCTTCTGGCCGCAGCCATCGCCTTGTCGCATTGTTTCTTCACCTTTAGATCCTCAGACACCAATGCCCCAAGGTCTCTCTCCTGAGTCGAGCTTTCTAATCTCTCCCCTACTATTCTGTATCTCTCTTTCGGGTTTCCACACCCCAAGTGCATCTCTCTACACTTCTTGGCATTAAATCCGCACCGACCAGTCTCCAACAATTGTGAGTAAAGTCTTTGGAACTTTAAATACTATGTAAGACAATAATTTTGTAAAGTAACGATATATGGTTGATAAAGAGAAGACTCAATATTTCTCTGTTTGTTTTAGGTTGGAATATTTGTTCTCCTGATGACGCTCTAAGCGAAACATGCAAGCATGTTGAGAACATTGAGAGTGATAAGTTAGAGTTAAGCAAGCACTATATGAGCAAAGAAAAAAAGAAAGAAGGGGCATGCATCGATAAGATAAGTAATACTGCTTAAGTTGTTAAGCACATTATGCTGCATTAAACACTGGCAGGAAGGGAGGTAGGGACCCGGAGTGCAATGATGTATGGATACCAGTGTGCTGCTGTGGGCTGCTGTATAGCTATAAGACAGCCACTGAGCACTATTGTCAAAATTTTTTTTTTTAATTTTTTTATACCATTATATGTACCTCTTACATTTTATAGATATTATTAGGTTTCCATATTTTAAAGAAGTATTTATACACAGCAGAAACCGAAATATTCCTTGTCATCACGCAGATGAAGCCATTACGTATGGGTTGTGTCCATCAACCAGCAGGGGGAGATAGAGAGCACTCAACTTTTCACAGTGTCTCATGGCCAGCCAGCTCCACTGCCTCTTCAGTATTCTCTATCTCCCCAAGCAGGGTGGCTGCAGCTTCTTCGAGCTCCATCAAAAATCTGCCTGGGGGTGGCTCCTGGCTTGCCAGTTGTTAGCCGGGGTGTTAGAGGCTATAGCAGCTTCACTTTGAAGGCACATAGGTTAGCCCTTTCCCTGCCTTACCCAAGCCCCCGTGGATGTGGACATATTAGCTTGCTTTTCCCTGTCCTTTCCCACTCAGTGGATGCAGGCACATTGGTTCGCCTTTCCCTGCCTTTCCCACTCATCTGAGCCTCCCGAGTTCTTATTACCTCTGCTTTCCTCACAGCGTTAAAAAAAAAAAAAAAAGGAACAGAGGTTTTCCTTTGATTCTTCTATGGGACCGGAGCTGTGATACTCGGTCCGATGAGGTAAGAGTGTTTTCTAACTCCTCCGGGGTGGGCCCGCGATCGGGGTCTCCGCCTGTAGCCTTTAAGGCACATTCTACCAGAGCGATTTCTTCCTCTTGGGCTGAAGCTGGAGCACTCTCTCGTCAAGAGATATGCAGTGCAGCAACATGGGCTTCTAAGCTCTCTTTTGCCCGACATTACAGGCTAAATGTGGCTGCTAGGAGGGATGCGCGTTTTGGAGCACAAGTGCTAGCGCGTGGTGTGACCTGTTCCCACCCTATATAGGGATTGCTTTGTTACATCCCATACGTAATGGCTTCATCTGCTTGATGACAAGGAAGGGGAAATTAGGTTCTTACCTTGGTAATTTTCTTTCCTTTAGTCATAGCAGATGAATCCATGAGCCCTCCCTGTATGATTGTCTATATGATGTGAATCTGTTTCAGGTTCTGTTCTTGTTTCCTGAAGTTCTAATCCTTCCTTGGGAGAAAGTTGGAAAACAGTCTTCAGGATTCTTGTTCACTTATAGGAGGATGAGTTCATTCCCTCCAGTTCATGTGTAGGAGGTTGAGTTCATTCCCTCCATAAATACAAAGAGGAGTACAAGTTTATTCCCTCCAGGAGGATGTGTTCATTCCCTCCTTTTGAGTTCATGCCCTTGTTAAGGGGCCATCGTTCGCTGTCAGGAAAGTTCATGTTATTCCCATTGCGGTTTGCCATACTGCTTTGGAAGCTTCAAATACTGAAGAGGCAGTGGAGCTAGCTGGCCATGAGGCACTGTGAAAAGTTGAGTGCTCTCTGTCTCCCCCTGCTGGTTGATGGACACAACCCATACGTAATGGCTTCATCTGCTATGACTGAAGGAAAGAAAATTACCAAGGTAAGAACCTAATTTTCCATTTTGCATCCCCAGATCACGTGAGATTAAATTTTAACTGCCAGACCCTCGACCATTCTTCTAACGTTTGGAGATCCCTTCTCAAAGTTTCTACTCCCTCCAGGGTATCCACTCTATGGGTTATTTTCGTGTCATCCGCAAAAAGGCACAACTTTCCTTCCAACCCTTCAGCAATATTTCCCACAAATATATTAAACAGAATAGGCCCTAGCACTGACCCCTGAGGAACTCCGCTGCTCACCTTTCTTTCCTCTGAGCGGATTCCATTTACTACCACCCTCTTCCACCTGTCAGTCAACCAGTTTCTTGTCCAGTTCACCACTTTCGGTCCAAAGTTCAACCCTTTCAGCGTATTCATGAGTCTTCTGTGGGGTGCCGTATCAAAGGCTTTGCTGAAGTCCAAGTAGATTACATGTAGCACACGTCTCAAACTTTTTGGTTTGGCCAGTGTACAGGGCATTACAGTAGTCTAGTTGTGATGTTGTCATGGCATGGACCACTGTGATCAGACTTGTCTTTTCAATATATGGAGAGAGAATTCGTAGCTGCTGTAGGTGATAGAGACAATTTTTGAAGGTTGTTTGAATTTGTGGGATCAGAATGAGCGAGTCTAGTAGTATCCCAAGATTCTTGACCCGTGATTTTAGAGGGAGTTCATACTTCCCAAAAGGTATTTTGAAGTTGGGTATTTGTCCACTTGTGTTTGGTACCCAAAGAATCTCTGTTTTATTTTGGTTTGTATACAGAACCCCTCAGCTTACCAAATCAGCCCCTCTTTTAATCAAGTTGCATTGGTTTCTTATAAATGCAAGAGTCACCTTTAAACTGTGTGCCCTTGTTTATCAAATTTTGTTCGGTCTTCTGTCTGCAATTACCATCACGCAGTGTCTATCCTGCGTTGAGAGGCTATCTACTTCTCCATTTTCTGAATTCTAAGAATCTCCATTACAAATCAATTAATGATGCCAGTTTCTCCATACCAAGCTACTAAGCAATGGAATTCCCTTCCAAAGTCAATTGGGCGTGTTTCTGATTGCCTAAAATTTCGTAAATTATTGAAAGCATTTTTATTTAGTGAATTCCTTGCCACTATTGACCATTGTAATTCTCTTAGCTAGTTTATTTTCACATGCCATTCTGTTGCTCTAATGTTAATACTTCTTATTGTCTTTTACTTTTGTTTAATTCTTATTGTACTTTGCTTTAAAGTTTGGTGTAAGCCACATTGAACCCAATCTTGTTTGGGATAATGTGGGGTATAAATGCTATAAATAAATAAACCCTTCCACCTCTCTTTGGAGTTGTCTCCTATTTTATTTTATTATGCTGTAGTATTTAACTGTGGTAACCACACTCTCGTAGTGAGCGAGAAGGCACTCGTACATGCGTGGTGGAGTGAGTCTCAACGATCCACAAAGCTCTGTTTTTGTTTTTTTAGCTTGTTACAAGCTCCGGGTTGAGTTACCTAATTGTGAGAATATAAGGCCTGCTATAGGTAAGTATCTTTACTTTCCTTCAGTCGCAGCAGATGAATCCATGGTCCCACAATTTTCAGTTTGCTGATTCTGCTCTTCTGTGCTCTCTTCCTGCACGGAGTTTTGCTGCAAGTTTTAAGGGGAGTTGGGGTTTCTTGTGCTCTCTTTTTGCCTTTATTTTTATTTTTTTGTTACATTTGTACCCCGCACTTTCCTACTCATAGCAGGCTCAATGAGGCTTACATGGGGCAATGGAGGGTTAAGTGACTTGCCCAGAGTCACAAGGAGCTGCCTGTGCCTGAAGTGGGAATCAAACTCCGTTCCTCAGTTCCCCAGGATCAATGTCCACCACCCTAACCACTAGGTCACTCCTCCACTAGGTATGTGGAGTTTTGTCTGCTGCATTTCTATGAGGAATAGGTAAATTGTTTTTTTGTTTTCTACTTTTGTACGAGAGATACTGAGCGTTACATCCCATTAGGCACAGTGCAGTTCAGTGCTCTCTATCTCCACCTGCTGGAAGACTGACACAACCCACAGGTTTCTGGATTCATCTGCTGCGACTAAAGGAAAGTGAATTTATCAGGTAAAGCATAATTTTACAATCAGGAATGTTTATTTCTGTCGATGAGGATCTTAATATTACTATAGAGTAAGAGATGGGGATGGCGTTGACCTGCAGGATGATGACATTGATTCTTTCCCAAATGTAATTCCAATAGAGGTGAAGATTTTCACATTGGGAGCAGTAAGTGAGACAAGTTACCTAGTTCCAAGGTACAGGATGAGCAAAGATTTGAGGAGGAATCATCGGAGATTTTTCTCAGTTTTGTAGGCATCCAGTATGCTTTATGGAGTATGGAAAGAGGATTCTTTAATTCCAGCTGATACGGAAGGGCATATAGTCTTGGTCTATAGCATTAACCAGAGGATTTTATGATTAGATTAACATTAGAAAGGGAGTATTTGTTAGTTGAGAGTAATAAGTATATTTCATGTGGGTATAGTATAGTTTTTCAAAAGTGAGCCATCTAGGTGGGTCGTGGCGTGTTTGTTTTTCAAACCATTTATCATTTGTGACGTCTGGAAGGCAAGGTGGTACATTGTAAAATCAGGTAAGTTGATGCCCCATTTAGTTTTAGGAAGTTTTAATTTATACAAGGCTTTTCATGTAGTATCTTACCCCATATCAATTTATTGATGGCATTGTCTATTTTTTTTTTAATAAAAATTTGAAGGGAAGTATTTCGGGATCATACTTGGAATGTAATTTTAAATTTGGGATTAGAACCATTTTTTAGGTTCTGAGCTTCTGTTCTGCCCCACCAGCTGAGATATAAGGGGACCATTTATTGAAGATTTTAGTGATCAGTTTATTCCTTGGCACCAAGCAGATGAAGCCATTACGTATGGGTTGTGTCCATCAACCAGCAGGGGGAGATAGAGAGCACTCAACTTTTCACAGTGCCTCATGGCCAGCTAGCTCCACTGCCTCTTCAGTATTCTCTATCTCCCCAAGCAGGGTGGCTGCAGCTTCTTCGAGCTCCATCAAAAATCTGCCTGGGGGTGGCTCCTGGCTTGCCAGTTGTTAGCCGGGGTGTTAGAGGCTATAGCAGCTTCACTTTGAAGGCACATAGGTTAGCCCTTTCCCTGCCTTACCCATGCCCCCGTGGATGTGGACATATTAGCTTGCTTTTCCCTGTCCTTTCCCACTCAGTGGATGCAGGCACATTGGTTCGCCTTTCCCTGGCTTTCCCACTTATCTGAGCCTCGAGTGTTTTTATTTACCTCTTTTGCCTCTGCTTTCCTCACAGCGTTAAAAAAAAAAAAAAAAAAAGTTGCGTCGCGCTTTAGCGCAGCGGTCTTGGAAAAGAGGTTTTTTTTCTTGAGATTCTTCTGCAGGACCGGAGCTGTGATACTCGGTCTAGTGAGGTAAGAATGTTTTCTGACTCCTCCAGGGTGGGCCTGCGATCGGGACGTTTTTGGCGCGAACCGCCATTTTTTAAATTTTACCGCCGTTTTTGGCGATGGCTGCGGAGACTATAAAGCGCTGTTCTAAATGTGGCAAGCGCAAATCAGCAACGGGGCTCTGTAATTCGTGCTGTACAGACAGTAGAGCTGGCCCAAGCATGGCGAGCGGCGATCTTTTGCGCTCTGAGCTGGCAGCGGACACCATTTTGGATTTTCCACATGGCGCGGCCTTCGTTGCGACGGAGAGCCCTGAATCCGGGGGGGGGGGGGGTCCTCTGAGTGAGGCTAATAATAGAGCTGATAGCCCTGGGCAGGATCCAGGCGGTCAGGGAGCGGTTTTCTCCCCTGATTTTGTTTTAATGCTGCATAGGGCGTACATGCTTAAAAGAGCTCTTCCACAGGGATCTTCGGACCCTCTGCATGCCCCCCCCCCCCCCCCACTCCCACCGGTGGATCCTGGCCTTTTGGAGTTGGCTTTGCCTGTTTCTTATCCTCCTGATAAACGCAGAAGGGGCTAATTCCCCTTCTGAGTGTGGCGCATCCCCCTTTTTCCCCCCCGTGGTCGGGCTATGAGGATTCTGAGGAGTCTGGCAGAACTTCTTGGGCTGAGGAGCCAGAGTCGCGTGCAGAATTGCCAAAGGAGCTTGATGATCCGTCTGCAGTGAGGATTTTCCACCGCGAGGAACTGCCAGCGCTTATTTCAGATGCCTTACAAGCCCTCTCGATTGAAGATCCTGGGAGTGGCACAGCCTCCTCTGTTAATCCAAGGATGGCTAGTACCAGAAAGCCTGCTCGAGTCTTTCCTTTGCGTGACTCCATCCAAGAGCTTATTTCAGCTCAATGGGCTGACCCTGAGGGACCTTTGAAGGTTGCCAGGGCTATGGGGCAATTATACCCTCTGAGTGAGGAACATTTGGCTCGCTTTGCAATGCCTAAAGTGGATGCCCTGGTCACGGCTGTGACAAAGAGAACTACCCTCCCTGTTGAAGGAGGTGTTGCCCTGAAGGATATTCAAGACCGCAGGCTTGATTCAGCTCTGAAGCGGTCCTTTGATTTGGCAGGTCTCACTGTTCGGGCGTCTCCATGCAGTTGTTATGCTACTAGAGCCTGCCTGGCTTGGTTACAGCAGGCAGTGGAACAGCCCGGTGATAGAGCGGAGACCTTATCTGAAGTGGCTCCGTGGATGGAGTCGGCCTTGTCCTTTTTGGCTGACGCCCTTTATGATATGGTCAGAGCTTCGGCTAAACAAATGGCTGTAGCAGTGGCAGCTCGCCGCACTCTTTGGCTACGACATTGGGTGGCAGACATGGCCTCTAAGCAAAGGCTGGTGAAGTTGCCCTTTCAAGGCCTTCTCCTGTTGGGTGAGGAGCTGGAAAACATTGTTAAAGGCCTGGGGGTTTCCAAACCTCAGCGCTTGCCAGAAGATAGGCCAAAGCCTTCCTCTAAGGGTCAGGCGGTCCGCTCCTCTTACAGACCTCGCTTCCGTGAAGCTAGAAGGTACCGCCCGGGGCTGCTGGGTTCACTTTGTGTGCCCGCTTTCAGCAGAGAAACTCCTTTCGCTCGGACAAACGTTCCGCAGCTGCCGGGTCAAGGCCTGGAGTTCAGGGGCGACCCTCTCAATGATGGTGCGCCGGCCCTCTCCTCGTTTCCTGTCATCAGAGGAAGACTTTCCCTCTTTTTCGAGGAGTGGGCCAAAATCTCCGCAGTTCAGTGGGTCTTGGACCTGATCAGAGACGGATACCGAATAGAATTTGATGCCCCGGTGAGAGACGTGTTTGTGGAGTCCCGATGCGGTTCTGCCGCCAAACGGGTGGCGGTAGAGGAGACTTTGCACAGTCTGTGCCAGATAGGGGCTGTGACCCCGGTGCCTCTCGCCGAACAAGGTCTAGGCCGCTACTCCATTTACTTTGTGGTGCCACGAAAAGGCGGGTCTTTTCGCCTGATCCTGGACTTAACAGAGCGAAACAAGTCCTTAAGAGTGCGGCATTTTCACATGGAAACCCTGCGCTCCGTCATTGCGGCGGTACAGCCAGGAGAGTTTCTCACGTCTCTGGACCTGAAAGAAGCTTACTTGCACATACCAATTTGGTCCCCGCACCAGACGTTTCTGCGGTTTGCGGTGTTGGGAAAACATTTCCTGTTTCGGGCCTTGCCTTTCGGCCTCGCCACAGCTCCCCAAACCTTCTCCAAGGTAATGGTGGTAGTAGCTGCTTTTCTCAGGCGAGAGGGTATCCGGGTTCACCCGTACCTAGACGACTGGCTCATCAGAGCAGACTCAGAAAAAGAGAGTCATCTAGCTACAGCCAGAGTGGTTTCAGTCCTTCAATCTCTGGGCTGGGTCGTCAATATGGCCAAAAGTCACCTGACCCCCTCGCAATCTCTAGAATATTTGGGGGCCAGGTTTGACACAGCCTCGGGCTATGGGTTTCTTCCCGAGCAAAGGTGGTGCAAGCTTCAGAATCAGATCCGTCTGCTCCTGAGGATGCCCCGCCCGCGAGCTTGGGACATTGTCCAGCTGTTGGGATCGATGACGGCCACCTTGGAAGTGGTGCCATGGGCGAGAGCGCACCTGAGACCTCTACAGTATTCTCTACTTCAACGATGGTCTCCAGTATCTCAGGAATATCAATGCAGACTCTCTTGGCTCCCTACGGCCCGCCTCAGTATGGAGTGGTGGCTCTCGGACAGCATATTGCGGCGGGGAATGCCGCTGGCGCTCCCCGATTGGTGCCTAGTGGTGACAGATGCCAGCCTGAAGGGCTGGGGCGCACATTGCCAGGGGAAGCATGCCCAGGGTCTGTGGATGCCTGACGAGTCGGAGTGGTCTATCAACCGCCTAAAGTTGAAAGCGGTGTTTCTGGCTCTTCTGGCCTTTCAAGTGACCTTGGAAGGATTGGCTGTCCGAGTGATGTCGGACAACACGACAGCAGTGGCCTACATAAATCGACAAGGCGGCACTCGGTGCAGAGCTCTAGCCGCACAGGCCGAACAAATTTGCCACTGGGCCGAGCTGCATCTACAGTCCCTGTCAGCAGCTCACATTGCAGGTCAGAGCAACGTGCAAGCCGACTATCTAAGCAGGCATCTGTCACATCTGTGGCCGTGACCACCCTCAGCCTTACCTTCTTTCTGGGGGTCAGCAGTTCTGCTGGCTTCTGTCTGTGTTTGTGTTAGTCTTGTCTCTGTCCTGGTGTGCTGGCTGCCTCCAGCATTAACCTGATTGCTTCACTAGACCACCTGTGGGGACTATGTCTCTCTAGGGAGCCAACATCTAAGATGGCTGCCACCGGCTCTGTGCCAGCTTCCAAGATGGCTCCTGCTTGTCTTTCCTGTGGGCTCACTTCCTATGTGTGTCAAGCTTATCTTTGGGGTCAAGGTACTTCCTGTTTCTGTCCTGCTGCTGGTGACCTCATCAGTGAGAGCCTTCATAAGGAAGTACTGTGCTGGCATTCTGGGCCATTACATGAAATGTTATGCTCTTAGGTCAGGTTAGTGTGTGTCTGCTGCACTACTGCTTAGCCTCTCTCTGGGTTCCAGCCCAGTTTCTTTCTGTGTCTCTGTTGTCCTTCCGTGGGGGTCTTCCCTGCCACTGTCTGTCTGTGGACTGCGGGTCCTTCCAGGCTTACCCTGTGTTTGGGGTGAAGCCTCTGCTCCAGGCTTACCCTGTGTTTGGGGTGAAGCCTCTGCTCCAGGCTTACCCTGTGTTTGAGGTGAAGCCTCTGCTCCAGGCTTACCCTGTGTTTGGGGTGAAGCCTCTGCTCCAGGCTTACCCTGTGTTTGGGGTGAAGCCTCTGCTCCAGGCTTACCCTGGGTTGGGGTGAAGCCTCTGTTCCTGGCTTACCCTGGGTTGGGGTGAAGCCTTTGTCCGGGTTTGTTCTCTGTTCTGTATGCGAAGCCTCAGCCTTTGTGGGTTCCCCAGTTAGTGTGTGGAACGGCTGTGGCTTCAGACCCTTGGCCTGCTCTTCCTGGTTACTCTGTTTGCTGTGCTGCCTGCCCAAGACCCTTGGCCTGTTATTCCTGGTTTGCTCTCTTTACCCTGAACCCTGCCTTGCCTAGCCTGTGTGCCTACCCTGCTTGTATATCCTGAGGGTATATCCTGTATCTGTCTGGCTAGTGTGTTTTTCTTGGTGATTATTCCTGTATCCTGTCTCCACATAGCTAGAGGGTTTACCCTGTGGGTATTCCCAGATCCCCGTTCTGCCTACTGTGTTGCTGCCCTAGTCCTTGCTCCTGCTAGCTTCTGTACGCCTTGTGTTCCTTGGTCTGTCTTCTGGGTCTTGCTAGTGGCTGTGCAGCAGCACACTGTCTGAGTCTAGTTCCGTGCCCTGTCGCCCTCGTGTATCCCAGACCCATGGTGGGTCCTCTGGATCTTCAGTTCCTGCCTTATCCTGCAAGTCCTGCCGGCTGCCTGCACTTCGGAGCTCAACTCCAGAGGAACGGTGGCTAGGTGCAGGTGAAGCTGTTCCTATCTCATCTGTTCTAGTTGCCTGCATTGTACTACTCCAGTCCAGAGTTCCAGTACTGCTCTTCCGTGTTTCCAGTCCTGAGGTGGTCTTGCCTGCCGCTGCCGTTCCTCGGCAGTGGCCCAAGGGCTCACGAACTCCAGTCCTGCCTCGAGGACCTGACAGGATGCCAAGGCCCTTGAGAACGCAATGCATCAGATTGATCCAGCGGAGTGGGAACTAGCAGACGATGTATTCCTGCAGATATGTGCCAAATAGGGCAAGCCAGTGATGGATCTTATGGCGACCAGTTCCAATGCCAAAGTCCCGTGCTTCTTCAGTACACGGAGGGATCCTCGCTCTGCCGGGTTGGATGCCTTGGCTCAACCCTGGCCCCTGGGCTTGCTGTATGTCTTCCCTCCGTGACCCTTGATAGGGCGAGTGCTCCTGCGGATTCGGCTGCATCTAGGAGAAGTGGTGCTCATCACCCCGGATTGGCCCAGGAGGCCTTGGTATGCGGACCTCCGACAGATGCTGTTGGAGGCTCCCTTTCCGTTACCTCTGGTTCCGCACCTGTTGTCACAGGGTCCGGCGGCCATGGAGGACGCCTGCCGCTTTGGTCTTATGGCATGGCAATTGAGAGGGCGCAATTGAGAGATAAAGGCTACTCAAGGTAATTTCCACTCTTCTGCAGGCCTGGAAGCGCTCCACTTCCGTGGCTTATGCCAGGATTTGGCGCCAGTTTGAAGTCTGGTGTGTTTCAAGAGCGCTTTCTCCGTTGCAGGCTCCTGTCTCGCCGATTGTGGACTTTTTGCAGGATGGTGCCCGCAAAGGCTTGGCCTATAATTCCCTGCGGGTGCAAGTGGCAGCATTGGCTTCCCTGCGTGGCAAGGTTGAAGACGTATTTTTAGCTGCTCATCCAGATGTGGCATGGTTTCTTAGAGGGGTGCTTAGGCTCCGTCCTCCCGTGCGGGCACCTTGTCCAGCTTGGAACCTGGGGTTAGTATTGAAGGCCCTTCAGGGGGCTCCCTTTGAACCGCTTCGGCGTGCTTCAGAGAAAGATTTGACACTGAAGGCCGTCTTTTTAGTGGCCATTACCTTGGCGAGACGGGTGTCAGAGCTCCAGGCGCTGTCCTGTAGAGACCCTTTTCTGCAATTCTCAGAGTCAGGGGTCATGGTTCGGACCGTGCCTGCCTTCATGCCTAAGGTGGTTTCAGCGTTTCACCTAAACCAGCCTGTTTTTCTTCCCTCCTTTGTTGAGGAGGAGTTTCCAGATTCATTTGGGCAGTTGCACCTCCTAGATGTGCGCAGGACTCTGTTGCAGTATCTGCGAATTACAAATTCTTTCAGGACCTCTGATCATCTTTTTGTGCTGTTTGCAGGTCCTCGCAGAGGGTCTTCAGCGTCTAAAGCCACTATTGCCCGTTGGCTCAAAGAAGCTATCTTTTCAGCATATCTGCTGTCTGGCCGGGCTCCGCCTGAAGCCTTTAAGGCACATTCTTTCCTCTTCCTGGGCGGAAACTGGAGCACTATCTCTTCATGAGATTTGCAGTGCTGCAACATGGGCTTCTAAGCTCTCTTTCGCCCGACATTACAGGCTGGATGTGGCTGCCAGGAGGAATGCGCATTTTGGAGCACAGGTGCTAGCGCGTGGTGTGGCTTGTTCCCACCCTATTTAGGGATTGCTTTGTTACATCCCATACGTAATGGCTTCATCTGATTGATGACAAGTAAGGGAAAATTAGGTTCTTACCATGATGATTTTCTTTCCTTTAGTCATAGCAGATGAAGCCATGAGCCCTCCCTGTATGATTGTCTGTATTGCAGTGATTCTGATTTTAGGTGCTGTTCTTGTTTCCTGAAGTTATTTTCCTTCCTTGGGGAGTCAGAAAACAGTCTTCAGGATTCTTATTACAGTTATAGGAGGATGAGTTCATTCCCTCCAGTTCATGTTTTGGGAGGATGAGTTTATTCCCTCCAGGAGGATGCAAGTATTCCCTCCATTTATACAAAGTGGAGGACGAGTTTATTCCCTCCAGGAGGATGAGTTCATTCCCTCCTTTTTTGAGTTTATGCCCTTGTTAAGGGGCCATCGTTCGCTGTGAGGAAAGTTCATGTTATTCCCATTGCGGTTTGCCATACTGCTTTGGAAGCTTCAAATACTGAAGAGGCAGTGGAGCTAGCTGGCCATGAGGCACTGTGAAAAGTTGAGTGCTCTCTGTCTCCCCCTGCTGGTTGATGGACACAACCCATACGTAATGGCTTCATCTGCTATGACTAAAGGAAAGAAAATTATCATGGTAAGAACCTAATTTTCCCTTAATGTAGTCTGTCTTAAGTTTGGTTGGTGGTGTTACTATACAAATCGCCATTTAAAATGATAGCTGTTTAAGTGATGTTTCATTATATGTGAGGATAGAGGCATGATGGCTCACTTATCAATTAATTTTGTACCCTGAAGTAACGTAGCGAGTGAATTTAAAGTAGTATATAGAAGTATGTCATCTATGTATAAGGATAGTTTGAACGTTTCATTGTTTGTTTGGACGTCGTGGATACTTTGATTTGGTCCTATAGCTTGAGCAAGGGGTTCAAGAGGTAGGTTGAAGAGAAGTAGAGAGTGTGGGCATCCCTGTTTTGGTGCCATGGTGCAATTGGAATTTCTCAGGTAGTTTACCATTTATCATGATGGAAACAACGGGGGAGTCATATAATAGACAGATCTTTTGAATGAATATGTCACTAAAGCCAAACCAATGTAAAACATGAAAAAGGTAGTCCCAGTCTAGTCTGTCAAATGCTTTCTCCACATCCAGGAAATCCGATCTGAGGAAGAAGGGCAACCTTCGAAAGCTAATCAAGAAATGTATTAAGTTATGTCCAATAAAAAAGGTATCATCTTATTTTCTTTTCCATGTTTTATTTTGTTTGATTTCCATTGATAACCTTAAGAGTGGACTAATACGGCTACCACACTCCTCCACATCCAGGAGAAAGCATATGACAGAGTATTCCAAAATATTCTAGTTTGTCATTTGATAGTCTGCTGGGTGTAAATCCAGTTTGGTCATGATGGATAAGAGAGGGAAGTATAACACTTAGTCGAGTGGCTAGAATTTTTACTTAAATTTTACTGTCAATATTGATGGGTCTATATTTTTCAACTTTTGTGTGATCTCTGTCAGGATTTGGGAGGACTGTAATTGTAGATTCAAGAAAAGAGCTTTTATTTTGATTTTGTGAGTACAGATTTTTATAAAGTTGGTATAATTTTGGAGTAAGGAGATCTGAAAATGCTAAGTAGAATTCTATACCAAGACTGCTGTTTCCAGGCGCCTTGAGTTTTTATTGCACTTGGTATCTCCTTGATTGTAATCTCTTTTTCTAAAGTTGTGTTTTGTAATACAGTGACTTTGGGATGAAAAGAATTGGAGAATTTTTGGAAAAGAGATTTAGAGAAGGTGATTTGAGTTGTATAAGTGTTCATCATTGTTAGCTAGATGTTACTTTCTGCCTAATATTTCGATTTTTCCATGGAAATAAATGATAATCCTTGGACTAAGGAAAAGTTGTAATGCATTTTAGGGATGTAACTTAGTGTTGGTGGTATTATTATTCATATATCATTTTCTAATTTCTTAATGTGTGACCCTAGTTTTTGGGTTTTTATTTTTAATTTAAAAACCAAATGTTTGTGAAGCAGATGTTAAATTGCTAATGAGGGAAAAGTCTCAACTGCTATGGCTATTGTTTACACATGAACATTCATTGTGTAGCCCATAGAAAAAAGTCATCATCGACTTAAAAACCCTCAATATTTGATTTTTTATTAAATTTTACTATATCAATATCTGTGCATGACTAATTCAACCTTAAAACTTAATGGCAATATCTAAATAAATCAAAAATATCAAAAATTGAATCACTTATCTTGCCCAGAAATACAGAACGGTGTTGTTCTTTAGTGCTTTCAATGCTGTGTTATGTTCAAATTGTCTAGTAAAAAGACGCTAGATCCAAAAAATAGATAAATGCAAAGGTTCCAACGGTCCCGTTTCGAATGTCTTCATCAGGGAACCTGCTTATTTGTGGAACACTGCGCCGTCATAACTATCAATGAATCAGAACAAGAAAGGTTCAAATAAACTTAAACACATCTTTTCAAATTACTCTTTTAAAATTACGTAAATTTGAATTATAATACTCCCTCACGAGCAACTCATGTCATTATTACCTGTATTCGCTATAATTTTCAAACGAAGATTGTATCTTCTAGAAAAGATTTTTCGGCGTCCTCACCTGCCTTCGATAGAGAATTAAAGAAAACTTTACCCTATCGCTGACTAAAGCGTCATCTGACGTGCTGATAACTTCATCCAATTACCAACTAGTACGTCATCTGCTATCGAAAAAGACTAGCAGAGACATTTAAAGGGACGCTAACTGCCCTGAACAGCTGATATGAAAATGTGAGTGGAAAAATGCTCTGAAATACATAATCTACGAATATGTTCCATTATTAAATGGGTTTATAAAGAATGGGATTGTGTTTATACTCGTAAGAAATGAGATGGTGTTTATAAAAACGCTCCCCATTGTATAGTTGAATTCAGACCATGAGGTTCCAACGTATGTAATCTGTAGATCCATCTTTGTTCTGCCTGCAATAACAATTTACTGCGATCTCCTCCTCTGATATGTTCCCCCACATGATCTATCGCTGAACATGAAAACTGATCAAAATTATGTTTAAATTCTTTACAGTGAGAAACTAGAGGGGCTCCAAATTTCAAAGAGTTAATGCAGGACTTGTGTTCACTCAATCTTATTTTTAAACTTCTATCTGTCTTGCCAATGTATAGTTTATCACACGGACATTTGAGAAAATATATTACATGGTCGGTCTTGCATGTGGTAAGATGTCTGAATTTATATATTTTGTTATCTGATGGATTACAGAAACTGTCACTTTCAATCATTATGTCACAAAACAAACAGGATCCACACTTCTTGTGAATCCCTTCCTCAATGTTTTTTCTGACCACAATATCAGCTGGACATAGTAATTCCTTTAAATTACGTTCTCTTGAAAAAGCTATCTGTAATTCGGATTTACTGAACAAAGAATGTTGTTGAACAATGTCCCAGTTTTTTCGAATGATTTTCCTGGACACCCTTCCCATGGTTCAGGCTTTGCCGCAGTCCATTTGGGGGTCAGCCCCTCGACATCGCCATTGAAACCACGGGTCTTTGGCTTCAAGGCGGGTTCGGTCTCGGAAGTCACTAAGGGAAGTGCTCTCCGACACCGAGGAAGAACACTCATGGGAGTCAGAGGAAGATCCCAGGTACTTCTCAGATAAGTCCTTTGGGATTCCCTCTGAACCTTCGCTTCCATCTGAAAGGAGACTGTCTCCTCCTGAGAGCCTCTCCTTCTCACCTTTTGTGTGGGAAATGGTTCAGGCCATTCCATTCCCCGTAGACGTGGAGGATGAGCCCAGGGCTCAGTTGCTCAAGGTCCTGGACTTCACCTTTCCACGTAGAGAAGAAGCAGTGACAGCTCCTTTGCATAAGGTACTCAAGGAAGTCCTTATGCAAAACAGGGCGTCCCTCTGTGTGTCCCCATTGTCCCGAAGAAGACAGATTCTCAGTATCAGATCCACGGGGAGCCTGGGTTGATGAGGTCTTAGTTACCACACAACTCCATGGTGATGGACTCCGCTCTCAAGAGAGCCAAGCGTTCTAGGGGATATGCTTTGGCGCCCCCAGGCAGAGAAGCTAGGACCTTGGATTCTTTTGGGAGAAAGATGTATCACGCTGTGATGCTCGCTTCCTGTATTCAGTCATACCAGCTCTTCACGAGTATCCACTTGCAGAACTTGGTGTGGCAGCTGTCTACAATGGTCGATGCCCTCCCTCCAGAGCAGGCCGAATCCTTTCCCCAGCTGGTCAAGCAGCAGAAGGCGTGTTGTAAATTCTTGGCCAGGGGCACGTACGACACTTTTGATGTAGCATCTAGGATCTTTACTCAAGGTATAGCATTGAGCAGACTCTCATGGGTGCTTGTTTTTGAACTGGACCGTTCGGTCCAGCAGAGAATCGCAGATATTCCTTTCCAGGGGGGATAATCTTTCTGGAGAGAAGGTGGAAGATCTAGTTGATCAGATCAAGAAGCATACTTCTGCTATGGCTTCTCTCTCCCGCTGGGAGCCTTCTGCATCCATCTCCTCAATTAGGAGGTATTTTGGTGGGTCATGGAGTGCTCCCTATTCCTATTCTATGCGTAGGTATACGCCAACATCTCGCCAGCCTACTCAGGCTCAGCCCCAGCACACTCGTTCTTCTCAACAGCGTGCACCCAAGGCCCCTACTGCTCCGCAGCAAAAGCAGGGGATGGTCTTTTGACTGGCTCCAGGAGAGCACAGCCACCATAAAAGTGTCCGTGCCGGACAACTTGCCAGTTGGGGGAAGGTTACAATTTTTTCACCAAAGGTAGCCTCTCATAATCTCCAACCGGTGGATTCTTCAAATAGTCCAGTTAGGGTAAACCCTCAATCTGGAATCCAAACCTCCAAATTGCTCACTGAAAGCTCATTCGTTCAGCTCTCCGCACAAGCAGGTACTTGCAGAGGAACTCTCCGTCCTTCTAAAGGCCAAAGCGGTCAAACCCATTCCACCAGGGGAAGAAGGGTTGGGATTCTATTCCAGGTACTTCCTTTTTTCAGAAGAAAACAAGGGGAGTGCATCCCATCCTAGACCTAAGAGCCCTGAACAAATTCCTGGTCCGAGAAAAGTTCAGGATGGTTTCCCTGGGTACCCTTCTTCCCATGATTCAGGAAAACAGTTGGCTATGCTCTCTGGACTTAAGAAGGGACACTTATACTCATATCCCGATACTTCCAGCTCAAAGGGAAGTATCTTCGCTTTCAGCAGGGAATGCTGCACTTCCAGTACCGCGTTCTGCCCTTTCGCCTAGTGTCAGCTCCCAGTGTGTTCACAAAGTGTCTAGCGGTAGTTGCAGCATCGTTTCGCAGGCTGGGAATGCATGTTGTCCCTTATCTGGACGATTGGCTGGTGAAGAGCACCTTGAGGACGGTGCACGTGAGTCCATGCGGTTGACTATTCAGGTGCTGGAACTACTAGGGTTCGTAATAAGTTACCCCAAGTCCCATCTAACTCCAGTCCAGAAATTGGAGTTCATTGGAGCATTGCTCGACTTGAGAACGGTTCGAGCCTATCTGCCCGAGACCCGGGCAGACAAACTTCTGTCCCTAGTGAGTCTCAGCAAGTCACTTTGGCAGATGTTGAGACTCCAGAGTTCATGTTATACCCATGGCACGTCTGCACATGAGATCTGCTGAATGAACCCTAGCTTCTCGGTGGCATCAAGCCACTGAGAATCTAGAAGATGTCATCCATGTGTCCACTGACTTTGCACATTCCCTTCAGCGTTGGACAGTTTGACTATGGGACGTCTATTCCAAATTCTTCAGTAGCAGAAAGTGCTGACGACGGATGCATCTCTTCTAGGATGGGGAGCTCACGTAGATGGGCTTCACACCCAGGGAGCCTGGTCCTCCCACAAAACAGGTCTTCAGATCAACCTCCCGGAGCTCCGAGCGATTTGGAACAGGCTTTCAGAGATTGGCTATCCAACCAATACCTTGTACACTTATCAGTCTGGTTTCAAGACCAACTCCATAAGGGTTTACCTCTGTGCAATTAGTGCTTATCAGCGTGTAGAAGGTAAGCCTATCTCTGGACAGCCTTTAGTTGTTTGCTTCATGAGAGGTTTGCTCTTATCAAATCCCCCAATCAAACCTCTTGCCAGTGCCATGGGATCTCAACATTGTTCTCACCCAGCTGATGAAAGCTCCTTTTGAGCCACTGAATTCTTGCTTTCTGAAGTACTTGACCATGAAGGTTGTTTTCTTGGTGGCTTATGCTTCAGCTTGTAGGGTCAGTGAGCTTCAGGCCTTAGTAGTGGATTCACCTTATATTAAGTTTCATAAGAACAGAGTAGTCCTTTGCACACACCTTAAGTTCCTGGTGAAGGCGGTTTTGGGATTCCATCTGAACCAGTCGATTTGTCTTGCCAACATTTTTTCCCCGTCCTCATGCACACCCTGACGAAAGCAGCTTGCACACCTTGGACTGCAAGAGACCATTGACCTTTTATATGCAGCGGATGAAGCCCGTCAGACAGTCCGCCCAGTTGTTTGTCTCTTTTGATCCCAACAGCAGGGGAGTCACCATTGGAAAACGCACAATCTCCAGTTGGCTAGTAGAATGCCTTTCCTTCGCTTATGCCCAAGCTGGGCTGACTCTGGAGGGCCATGTCACGGCTCATAATGTCAGAGCCATGGCTGTGTTGGTGGCTCATTTAAAATCAGCCTCCGTTGAAGAGATTTGCAAGGCTGCGATGTGGTCTTAAATCCACACGTTCACATCTCATTACAGCCTTGAGCAAGATACAGTGGTGGAAATAAGTATTTGATCCCTTGCTGATTTTGTAAGTTTGCCCACTGACAAAGACATGAGCAGCCCATAATTGAAGGGTAGGTTATTGGTAACAGTGAGAGATAGCACATCACAAATTAAATCCGGAAAATCACATTGTGGAAAGTATATGAATTTATTTGCATTCTGCAGAGGGAAATAAGTATTTAATCCCTCTGGCAAACAAGACCTAATACTTGGTGGCAAAACCCTTGTTGGCAAGCACAGCGGTCAGACGTCTTCTGTAGTTGATGATGAGGTTTGCACACATGTCAGGAGGAATTTTGGTCCACTCCTCTTTGCAGATCATCTCTAAATCATTAAGAGTTCTGGGCTGTCGCTTGGCAACTCGCAGCTTCAGCTCCCTCCATAAGTTTTCAATGGGATTAAGGTCTGGTGACTGGCTAGGCCACTCCATGACCCTAATGTGCTTCTTCCTGAGCCACTCCTTTGTTGCCTTGGCTGTATGTTTTGGGTCATTGTCGTGCTGGAAGACCCAGCCACGACCCATTTTTAAGGCCCTGGCGGAGGGAAGGAGGTTGTCACTCAGAATTGTACGGTACATGGCCCCATCCATTCTCCCATTGATGCGGTGAAGTAGTCCTGTGACCTTAGCAGAGAAACACCCCCAAAACATAACATTTCCACCTCCATGCTTGACAGTGGGGACAGTGTTCTTTGGGTCATAGGCAGCATTTCTCTTCCTCCAAACACGGCGAGTTGAGTTCATGCCAAAGAGCTCAATTTTTGTCTCATCTGACCACAGCACCTTCTCCCAATCACTCTCGGCATCATCCAGGTGTTCACTGGCAAACTTCAGAAAGGCCGTCACATGTGCCTTCCGGAGCAGGGGGACCTTGCGGGCACTGCAGGATTGCAATCCGTTATGTCGTAATGTGTTACCAATGGTTTTCGTGGTGACAGTGGTCCCAGCTGCCTTGAGATCATTGACAAGTTCCCCCCTTGTAGTTGTAGGCTGATTTCTAACCCTCCTCATGATCAAGGATACCCCACGAGGTGAGATTTTGCGTGGAGCCCCAGATCTTTGTCGATTGACAGTCATTTTGTACTTCTTCCATTTTCTTACTATGGCACCAACAGTTGTCTCCTTCTCGCCCAGCGTCTTACTGATGGTTTTGTAGCCCATTCCAGCCTTGTGCAGGTGTATGATCTTGTCCCTGACATCCTTAGACAGCTCCTTGCTCTTGGCCATTTTGTAGAGGTTAGAGTCTGACTGATTCACTGAGTCTGTGGACAGGTGTCTTTCATACAGGTGACCATTGCCGACAGCTGTCTGTCATGCAGGTAACGAGTTGATTTGGAGCATCTACCTGGTCTGTAGGGGCCAGATCTCTTACTGGTTGGTGGGGGATCAAATACTTATTTCCCTCTGCAGAATGCAAATAAATTCATATACTTTCCACAATGTGATTTTCCGGATTTAATTTGTGATGTGCTATCTCTCACTGTTACCAATAACCTACCCTTCAATTATGGGCTGCTCATGTCTTTGTCAGTGGGCAAACTTACAAAATCAGCAAGGGATCAAATACTTATTTCCACCACTGTACCTGATGTGACAGTCGGTTTGGGCAGTCAGTGTTACAGAATCTGTTTGGGGTATAGAATCCAACTCCACCCCCTTAGGCCTGTTTTGTTCTGTTCCAGTCTGCACTCTCAGCTAGTTTGTATATAGTTTCAGGTTAATCTGTGTTCCTTAGCGTCCCTCCGGACCGGACCAAGATTGGACTGATGGGTTGTGCTCGCCTACCAGCAGGTGGAGACTGAGAAAAAAACTCTGACTCTAGAGAGCCAATAGGAGCCCTGGCCATGTGACCTTAGCCTCAGTATTTTCTCAGTCTCCCAGCAGGTAGGAAGTGAGCCCATTAGTCTCTCTCCTTTTCTCTTTAGATATTACAGATATTTGTGATAATTCTTCTGTGCCTGGAATCTTATTTAGAGGCTTGACAGGGTTTCCTTTCTCTTCTTTCTTTGACAGCCTCGGGGGTGTTAAACTCGGGTGTCTCGAGTCCACCCCCCTTCCTCCCCATCTCCCTGGCTTAGCAGGGAAGGGCCGTCCCTTTCTCTGGAAAGGTGTACCGTCTTTGGGAGAGGCAGCCACTTTTAACAGGTAGCTGCTTTAAAAGAATTAAATCAAATAAAAGGACATTCAAAGAAGCAGCCTTTCTTTCCCCAGACTTCTAACGAGCAGGCAGCTCCAGTGTTTTATTATGATTGAGGGGTTATAAAAAAAAAAACAAACAAACAGAAGAAAATAATTCAGTATCTGTGACTTTAAACAGCGATTTTTCTCGTCAGATTTAATTTCCTCCATTTTCTTGCGTTTTGGCGGCGGCAGTTTAAACAAATGAAAAAAAAAAAAAAAAGAAAGGTGCGAGCCGCGTAAGCGCGGCCACCTGTTTTTTCCGATATGTTTTAAAAGTTCAAACAGCTGCTGTCGGCCAGCGTCGCGCAGTTCACGCAGCCGGAACGTGTAAATTTTGCTCTCCCTTCAAGGTTTCTTCGGGTCCGGTGCTGCCTCCAGTTTTTTCGGGGCCTTTTTCGCCGGCTGTTGTTTCTTCGCCGTTCCACTGGGCTCCGCTTGTTCGGAGGTGTCGGGCGCGCTGTCGACGATCGCCACAGGGCCAGTGGAGCGAACGGCGGCCATTTTGTTTCTCCCTCCATCTTATCAGTCGGGGATCTCTCTGCTGAAGGTAAGGCTGCAGTTCATAGAGCAGTTCGGCTCCAAGATGTGTACACTTTTGTATGTGCTGAACGGCGTATTCTAAAATGCTCTTCACATCAGCAGGCAATATTTGGTTGAAAGGGGGCTCCTTTCATATATGGATATATAACAAGCTTTTCTTCTTTTAAATTTCTATGTATCACGGGGCTGTTAACACTAGTTTTTTCTGGTGCTCAGTCATTTTTCATTGCCTGGTGGAAAATCTACATCTTATCATAATATCATAATTCATTTCAAGCATTTTCCTCAATAGCTGTAGTTATACAGTGTTTTAAGAACTTTAGAAACTTTCTCTATAGGCATAGAGTAAATTTCTGTCTTTCTCATTCCCTGGTGAATAGGACTACATTGTCTAAGAGTCAATTGATTGGTACTTTGCAATTCTGACCATAATATCTTAGTTCCTTTCAAGCATTTTACTCCATGCCTATGATGTAATATAGTGTTTTAAGAACTTAACAGACACTCTCAATGGCTGTAGTGTTATACAGTGTTTTCTTTTTCCGACTTTAAGAAGCCTTCTCTAGAGGCATACAGTATATTGTTCAGATGCCATGGGGATATATCAGCTCTTTCATATTCTCTGAGGGACAGTCCTGTCTACCAAGCTCCCAGTCACTCAGCTGCCTTAGCAGGCATGCTTTATTCATGTCTTCCCTTCTTTTCCAACTGCCTTGAAGCCTCTCGTATTTCATTTTAGCTTTCTTCTGGTTTTTACAGGACATATGGTCACTTAGAGAATAAAGTCATCCTTTCACTTAAAGATAGTGGACGGTCCTCAAACCATCTACTCGTGTTTGTCTCTACTCTATCAGTTCAGCATTGGCAGATTATAAACATCCTGGTTTGGTCCAGTATGCCTATACATACCATCTGCTATCTCTTCCTTAGAGACCTGATGTTATATCAAGCTTTCTTGAATTCAGATACAGTCTTGTCTACACTGCCTTCACCAAGTGGCTGTGGCACAACTTCACTTTTTTCGTTACAGGTAATTTCCAAGTTTGTCCTTTTTCATTTTCATTCTATGCGCCTTCACTCCAGAGTGTTCTTTCAATTGGAAGGGGATTCACTCACTTCCTGTGTATTTATACCATAGGTACATAAGTATGGTTATGCTGGGTAAGGCCTAAAGTCCATCAAGTCCAGCATTCATATCTAATGGGCACAGGTACATAAGTTTTGCCATTCTGGGGAAGCTCAAATGTCCACCTTTCTACAGCCAGAACAGCATTAAAGAAAAAAAAAAAAAAAACCTCTCACGAGAGTATCGAACAGAAATCTCTGCTCCAAAAGCAAGGCTTTGCAGTAATTCTGCAAACTAACGCATACAATATTTGCCATGGCTGTTCACCACTAGGAACACCGGGGACCCTGGGCCTAGGTTCGGTGTTTTAACCTGAAACAAGTTCAACATTCATATCTATTGGGTGTGAGTCTGGTACTACTACTACTACTTAACATTTCTAGAGCGCTACTAGGGTTACGCAGCGCTGTACAAATTAACAAAGAAGGACGTTCCCTGCTCAAAGGAGCTTACAATCTACATCTCAGTGAGGGAGGACGCATGACCGTGGTACGTGGATTAGTGGTATGTGGATTAGGGAGATCCAAGAAATTACAGGCCGGTGAATCAGACGTTCATACTGGGACAATTTTTTTCTGTCCGGAGCGTACTACCATAGCTGGTGGACTCCTATATTCAGAACTTTCTATATTCAGAACTTACCCAACTATGGAACGCCATAGAGATAGGGTTGGAGTTTGTAGCCCTATTTAACTGGTGTCCTTGGTCACCCTTCCTCTTCTCCTCAGGATCCAGAGAATGGCTAGTTTTTTGCTTATGCATTAACCGGTCATTTTCAGCAGTACTCTCTCTTCCGTTCTTTTATAGATCTAAGAGGATGTTCATTGCGCTCTTAGGGTCATTTCATTCTTACCTAGACGACTGCCTAATTGGAGAAAGTCTTATCAGCAGAGTTCTCAGGTCACGCACCGGGTGTTGCATTTCTTACAGTCTCTAGGTTGGGTGGTGATTGTAGCCAGGCCTCTCATTTGATCTCTCATTTGATCTCTCAACAGATATCTCTGATTTTCTCTTTGTTTAGTCAGGTTGGCGCACAGTCTTTTGTCTCCTCTGCAAACATCCCAGTTTATATTTTTCTTGGTGACCTTGGGCCTTCGGCCATTTCCTCGCTCTATTCTGCAGAATGCAATTTTACTTTCTAATACCCAAGAAGGAATTTTCCTTCATCCTATTGCGAATCTCAGGGTCATCAATCGCGCTATTTAAGTGTCATCTAGTTATCTCAAGAACCTTAGTTCTGTCATTGGGATGCTTCGTGCAGTACACTTTTTGGCAGAAGCTTTTTTGTATATATTTTTTTTTTCTGGGGGACCTCAGCAATTCGTTTTACCTTCGGGTGAATTTTGTTTTCCCTACTGACAAACAAGGCGGAGAGAGCTATGTTGGTCCTTGCCATGGCAATGGGTTATGTCATCCGCCAAGGAGGAGTTAAGAGTATACTCTTGAGTTTGTACTCATTTTTTCTTAGTTGTCACCCTGCATTTAGGTGAATGGACTCTCATTTTTTCAGCCTTACTTCCTCACTGCGACACTTCAGGGCTATCTCTTTTTGCCTTCAGGCTCACGAACATTTCTTGCTTCTTCCGTTCAGCAACAGTCTTGACGGAGACAGGGACAGATGCCAACGTCCAGCAGGGGTTTTTCAGCCTTCTTTATGCGTTTCTTCCATCATCTCACTAGGTGTTTACGCAGAACCAAGGCACCCTTCTACATCCGGACCCCCAGTCACTCAAACTTATGGCGTGGTTACTGGGTCTGCAACATCTTTGATATTTTCGCAGGAAGTACTTCAAGTTTTAATTGCTTCCAGACAGAAATCTACATTAAAGTCCTATGAATCAAAGTGGCGACGGTTCACTCTGTGGTACTCCTCTCGCCACTTCATTCCACAAACAGTATCCATTTTGCATGTTTTGGAATATCTTCTGCATCTTGCGAAATCTTGTCTGTCTTACTCATCCATTAGAGTTCATTTGGCAGCTCTATCAGTGATGCATGATACTGTTGACAACCGCACGCTTATGCAGCATCCACTGTCAAAGCGGTTTCTTAAAGGAGTCCTGCACCTGTACCTCCCGCTTCGTCCACCAGCTAGGTGAACTAGGTGAACAGACTCTTAAAGTTCTGTTTTCTAGTAGCCATAACTTTTTCTATAAAGTTTTCCTCTTCAAGCAGTGTTTCCCAGTAGCCATTGCAGCAAGTAGATCTATGTGTGGAATACTTCTATGGTTGGTAACTTCTTTTCGGTCTGCTGTAGTTTAAAGTTTTCACCTTTCCCAATCGGTTTTTTCTTATTGGTTTTGTCCTTCTAGCCAGTAGGCGTAAAAGTTTTTCATTGTTTCTAACCCACTATATCGCGAAGGATCAAGGAAATGAGAATGTCTATTTCTCTTCTCGCTGAGAGGGCAGTTCCACAGCGTATTACAACATATTCCACAACTTCAGAAGCGGGCTCTATTCTTACTACGGCGATTTTTGGTGCGCTCGGTGCACATTGGTAAGTTGGCAACTTAGTCCTAGTTTCATTTTATTTTGCTCATTGGGACACACTACATGTTAGTTGTCGCCAGGTGGCCTATGCAGCATGAACATTTCTCTGCAGTTTTCATAAGGTCCCTCCCTTCAGATTACTGCTTTGGTACTTCCCATCAGTCCAATCCTGGTCCGGTCCGGAGGGACGCTAAGGAAGGAGAAATTAGATCTTACCTGCTAATTTGCTTTCCTTTAGTCCCTCCGGACCGGACCAGGCCCCTCCCATGTTCTCTCTACTCTTTAGCTTCTTTTATTAAGTAGGAAGTGTATTCAGTAGGAAGTGTATTCATTCCTTTACGATTCGTGGAACAATACTATATATATACAGAACTTTACGTGGTCTATACCACTTCTCTGGTGGTTGCTGGTGAGCTCAATTGCTGGAATCTATCTATAAAACCTTAAATACGCCATACCACTTCTCTGGTGAGAGTTGTGGCCGAGCTCAGTTGCTGGAATATCTATAAAACCTTAAATATGATTTACCACTTTTCTGGTGAGAGTTGCTGGTAAGCTCAGTTGATGGAATATATATAAAATCTTAAGTGGGCCATACCACTTCTCTGGTGAGAGTTGCTGGTGAGCTATAAGACAAGTGAGCCATACCACTTCTCTGGTGAGAGTTGCGGGTGAGCTATATTATATGTGAGCCATACCACTTCTCTGGGGAGAGTTGCTGGTGAGCTATATTACATGTGAGCCATATCGCTTCTCTGGTGAGAGTTGCTGGTGAGCTATAGTACAAGTGAGCCATACCACTTCTCTAGTGAGAGTTGCTGGTGAGCTGTAATACATATCGGGCCATACCACTTCTCTGGTGAGAGTTGCTGGTGAGCTCTGATACTTGGCATTGCCGAGTGCTTTGTGGCTGCTAGGATTCCATACGGCACAGAAGGTCTTTCTTTCTTTCCTGCTTTGTTATTCAAATACTGAGGCTAAGGTCACATGGCCAGGGCTCCTATTGGCTCTCTAGAGTCAGAGTTTTTTCTCAGTCTCCACCTGCTGGTAGGCGAGCACAACCCATCAGTCCAATCCTGGTCCGGTCCGGAGGGACTAAAGGAAAGCAAATTAGCAGGTAAGATCTAATTTCTCCTTATGTCCTCGCCGTTGTGAGGCCCAATTGACCGATGTTTTAAGTGAGCCTGAATGCTAGGGATACCCCACTTGTGAGAATTATTTCAGCCTTCTTGTCCTCGGAGAAAGCAAATATACTTACCTGTAGCAGGTATTCTCTGAGGACAGCAGGCTGATAATCCTCAGAAAACCCACCCTCCTCCCCTTAGAGTTTCCTCTTTTTCTTTTTACTCTTCAATTAACTGAGGAGCGCGGCTGCGATACGGGTGGGAAGACATTTAAACTTGGAAGGTAGACTGATTTCAGTAGGTAATTTCACTGTCTTTATTTTTAAGTTATTCTGCTTATTTATCAAATGCAGTTCAATGAATAGGATTTGGGGGGGGGGGGGGGTGTAGCTTCTCTATTATACTTCCATAGGTTAGCAGTTAAGGGACTGTTCCATTATGTAACTTCCCACTATTCCAGAACCTGTGGGATAGTTATGTTCATCAATCAGCAGGTGGAGATAATTTTCTAAGTTGAGATATATTTCATGGATTCCAGTCCAACTCCTCAGTATTTTCTGTCCCCAGAAAGTGGATGGACACACTTTTCAGCCTCAACTGGTCTCCAGTTACATAGAAAAACATAGGTAGATAAAGACCATTTGGCCTATCCATTCTGCCCATCCATGCCAGCTGCTCTCCCTATCACTCTCTTAGAAATTCCATGTACTTGTCCCAAGCTCATTTGAATTGAGATACAGTTTTCATCACTGCCACTTCCACTGGGAGGCCGTTCCATGAATTCACCACCACCCAGTAGTATTTCCTCAGGTTACTTCTGAGTCTATCCCCTTTCATCTTCATCCTATACCCCCTTGTTCCAGAGAATTATTTCAACTGAAAGAGACTCGCCTCTTGTGCATAGGGTTTTTAAAAAAATTAATTTCAATATATAATAAAAGCAATCTTTGCATAGAAAACCAGAAAAACATAAATTTCGGGGGAAAAGTCAAAATATACTCTCAGTAGTAACAATTCTGGAATAACAGTCCACAAGAAGACGAAACCAAGTGGAGAATCTAAGATAACTAGATATGTAATAAAAAATATATAAGAACTGTACAGAGTAGTACTCTAAAAACATAAACTGTACACAGTGAGATCAAAGCCATGGAAATCAAACTCACAGAGCTCCTTTCCCCTGTAAAAAGAGCTGCAGCTGAGCAGGGTCAAAGAAAACATATTTAACATATGCTGAGCAGGTATTTTAAGTGTCTCTATCATTTCTCCCCTCTCCCACTTGCGAGTATACATTTTTTTTTTTAATTTGTATTTTGCTTACGCCTTTTTCAGTAGTAGTTCAAGGTGAGTTACATTCTGGTACACTGGGTATTTGGATATATATTGAGATCTTGAATCCTGACCCCATAGGCTTTATGACGAATGTCACTGATCATTTTATTAGCTGCCCTCTGGACCAACTCCATCCTGTTTATATCTTTTTGAAGGTGCGGTTTCCAGAATTGTACACAGTATTCTAAATGAGATCTCACCAGACTCTTATACGGGGGCATCATCATCTCCTTTTTCTTACTAACCATTCCTCTCCCTATGCACCCAAGCATCTTTCTAGCTTTTGCTGTTGCCTTTTCTACCAGTTTTGCCACCTCATGAGTCCCGCTCATGAGTAAGTTCCCTTTCAGTGGTTCCTTGCTGTTTGGTGATGAGTTAGAGAAGTTGGGGGATGAGGACGTGACACTAGACTTTATTGTATTGGCAGAGGAGCTATTTTCCAGAGATCTTGTTACTATCAGCATTTGCAGTCCTTTCGGGGGTGGGGGGTGGAGATGGTGTGGAGGTCGAGATGGGGAGTTTCCCTCTCCAGCTCAAAGTCCTGTACAGTGAAGGTGTACGGGCCCAGCCTCCAGTTCTGGTAGGTTACAGGTTAAAGGATTTCTTGGGGAGGTGGGCCCAAATCACTTTGGAGGGGTCCTCAAGATTATTTGGGATGGGTACGCTCTGGAGTTTGCTCACTCTCTTCCAAACGCCTTTTTAGAGTTTCCTTTTCGTTTTTGAGGGAAGATGCTAGCGGTCAGAGAAACTTTGAAAAGGCTGGTCAGCTTACAGGCAGTTAGTCCAGTTCCAGATCTTGAGTGAGGCACAGGCAGGTACTCCATTTACTTTGTTGTTCCAAAGAAAGAGGATTCCTTTCGTCCCATTTTAGAAAGATCGAGCACTTCGGATATTGCCTTTCCACATGGAAATCTTAAAGTCGGTTATTGTGGTTATGCGCTCCAGAGAATATCTCACAGCCCTAGATGTGACAGAAGCCTATTTGCATATTTCTATAAGGCTAGCACACCAGCATTTCCTTCGTTTTGCTGTCTTTGGTCTCCCTTTTCAGTTTTGTGTGATGCCGTTCGGTCTAGCGACGGCTCTAACAACATTACCAAGATTATGGTAGTGGTAGTGACAGTGGCGGCACTTCGCAAGCAGGGCATTCTGGTTCATCCTTACCTGGTTGACTGGTTGATTTGCTCAGAGTTGTATCAGGAAAGTTGCCAGGTGACAGCACAGGTAGGTCAGTTCTTGGAGTCCTTAGACTGGGTGATCAATCCGCTCAAGAGCCATTTTGTTCTGACTCAGACCTTGGAATATTTGTGGGTCATGTTCGACATGTTGAAAGGACACGTGCATCTTCCGTTGGCACATGTCGTCAAGTTGCAGTCTCAAGTCTGAGATCTCCTAGGTCGATCGGCCTCCTATGCTCGGGATTATTTTCAGGTTCTGGGGTCTATGGCAGCAGCAATAGAAGCGGTGCAGTGTGCCAGGGATCACATGCGCAGTCTCCAGCAGTCTGTTCTTTCCCGGTAGTTGCCTCAGACGGATTCCTTGGGTGTCAAACTACCTCTTCCAGCTGTAGTACGACAGGATCTACGGTGGTGGCTCAACAGCGACAGTTTGTCCAAGGGAGTGATGCTGGACCCTCCTTATTGGACAGAAGTGACCACAGATGCCAGTCACTTGGGCTGGGGAGCCCACTTTATGGGTCAGTCAGCTCAAGGGTGCAGGTCGGTGGAGGAGGCCTCTCTTTCCATCAATCTGTTGGAGACCAGAGCGATTCATCTAGCATTGCTTCAGTTTTGTAGCCTCATAGAGGACAAGGCGGTCAGTGTTGTCAGACAACGCTACAGCGGTGGCGTATGTCAATTGGCAAGGAGGAACAAGAAGTCTTGCTGTGGCACGGGAGATGGCGATTCTCCTAGCATGGGTAGATCGTCATCTCGAAGATCTGTTGGCATCACATGTAGTGGGTGTAAAGCTCAACACACCACCAAAGTACCATGCTGCTTCTTCAGTCGCAGAAGGGAACAGATCTCTGAAGGTCTGGATGCTGTCCTCTGTCCGTGGCCATTGGAGCTTCTGTACGTGTTTCCTCCCTGGCCGCTGATAGGCCAAGTTGTTCAGAGAATAGAAAAACACGCAGGTCGAGTGATCCTAGTAACTCCAGATTGGCCAAGACGTCCATGGTATGTGGATCTCCGTTGGCTGCTTGTAGTTCCTGAGCTCTATCTTCCAGACTCGGTCGGCCTATTATTTCAGGGACCGGTGCTCATGCCGAATCCAGCTTGATATTTTCTTACGGCTCTTGAAAGGGCTAGGCTACAGAAGCTCAGATACTTGGCGAGCGTGATTGATACAGTGTTGTGTTCTTTCCATCGATCTACTTCCTTGGCATATGTGTGCATCTGGTGTGTTTTTGAAGCCTGGTGTGCAGATCGGGAGATCTCTTCTCTGTATTTTTCTGTTCCGCAAGTCTAGGAATTTCTTCAGAATGGTTTCCAAAAGGGCTTGGCCTTGACTTCTCTGAAGGTTCACATAGCTGCGTTGTCTTGCTTCCAAAGATGACTCAAGGGCAAGTCGTTGGCTGGTCATCCTGATGTGGTTCGGTTTCTGAGAGGTGTCGGTCTATTCCGCCCCCCTCTGCGTTCTGCTTTTCTATCTTGGGATCTTAATTTAGTCCTCTCAGTGCTTGTTTGTCCTCCTTTTGAGCCGCTGTCTTCCATCTTCATTAAAGATCTTACCCTGAAATCGGTCTTCTTGGTAGCCATTTTGTCAACAAGATGCATGTCCGAATTGCAAACTCTTTCCTGCAGATCTCTTTTCCTTTAGTTTTTAGAGGATTGTGTGGTTTTGCGGCTGGTGCCTTCCTTTCTACCGAAGGTTTTGTCATCCTTTCATGTTAATCGGTCCATAGTTTTGCTTACTCTGTGATCTTCCACGGGATCGAAGGATCAGCATTCGTTACGTAAGCTCGATGTTTGGAAAGGAAGAGTTTTGGTGGTTGGACTGCCTCTTCATTTTACTAGGGAGTGGATGCAAGAGTTTGGCGGCGTCTAAGGCCTTTTTAGCCAGGTGGATTAAGGAAGTTATTGCCTCAGCTTATCTTCTCAAAGGTAAAACTATTCCAGATGACATTAAGGCTCATTCTGCTAGAGGTCAAGATGTGTCCTGGGCAGAGAATTCTTTGGTGTCTCAGACATTTGCAAGGCATTCCTTTGTTCGGCATTAGAGTGGATGTGCAAGCGCATTGGGATGCAGTGTTTGGTCGAAGGGTCCTATTGGCGGGGCTGCTTCTGTCCCTCAAGTGACTGCTTTGGTACTACCTACCAGTCATGCTGGGCCGGTCCAGAGGGATGATAAGGAAGGAGAAATTAGGTCCTACCTGCTAATTTGCTTTCCTTTAGTCCCTCCAGACAGACCCAGCTCCTTCCCTCTGCAGCTGTTGTTTTCTCCTGGTGATGGACTTTTTAAGAGTTGGTTACTTGTATGTCTTTGTGGAAACAGTTTTTTTCTAATGAAAAAATTAAAAAAAATAGAGAGTGGCTCCATTTTTATGTGTCTCTATAGAAGCATATATATAACAATGCAGTTAGTATTGGTCATATCCAGTGTGCGTTTGCACTGTCAGTGTCCGTGGCTGTACAGTCCAGCAGTGCACAGACGCTCAGTTTCTATCTTCTTCTGGCTTTGCTACTGATATACCGAGGCTTGAAGGAGCTGAGCTGGGCGCTTATTGGCTCTCAAGTTTCAATGTTCTCAGCCTCCATCTGCTGGAAGGCGTGCACAACCCACCAGTCATTCTGGGCCGATCCGGAGGGACTAAAGGAAAACAAATTATCAGGTAGGACCTAATTTCTTCTTAGTATGCAAGTCTGTTTCATGCACATTTTTGCAGATATCCTGAAAACCCGACTGGCCAAGTGGTTCCCGAGGACTGAGTTGAAAACCACTGCTCTAGATCCTCAAATTCTGCAGGACATCTTTCAGAATTGGGGAATACCTCACATAGGCATGTTTACCAGTAACGACAACACAAAGCTTCTCTCTTCAGTACACCCAAATCTAAATTATGTAGCACAGGATGTACTAGCTATCAACTGGACTTGGGCCCCTCCTCTACGCTTATCTACCATACATTTAATAGCTGAGATCCTATACAAGTTTCAAAGGAAGCCCAGCATAGTGATTTTTGCATAGCACCTTACTAGTCTCAATGGGTTTCCTATTCTTAGGATTCTGTACTACCTTCCCTTCTGCATTTCAGCCTCGAGTCTCTGGTCTTGAGAGCATGGACATTGAATATCTGGTTGCTTCATTTGGCTTGCTATCTCCAATTCAGGACATCTTTGTGATAAAAAGGAAACCATCCACAAAATGTACGTATGCTTTTAAACAGAAGAGCTTTTCAATCTGGTTTGTGTTATCAGTTCAAGGGTAAGGCAAAGCCAATGCCCTTTGAGTACTATATCCCTAATAGGAAATTCTCTAGCCCTAGACAGAATAGGTTTAGAATCCTTGGGAAAAAGAAAATGTGGGCTAGCCACCAGAAAGGAATAATTTTGCAACAACCTGCTAGGGTCAGAACAGGCAGACCACATGCTGGTCAGAAGTAGGAGGGGTAAGGATGATAGCCAGTTCTTTGGTTAACCAAAAAATTTATGATAGAGCCAAAGAGTCTGGGAGGAGGAGCTCCACCTTACAGTATCTAAGGAAGATGCCCAGACAGAAGAAGGGAGGTAGAGAATGACACGGGGATGAGGACACACAGTTAACCGCAAGGACGGAGACAGAACCTGCGGGGATCCCATGCCATTCTCTAAAAGCTTGAGACTACCCTAAAATAGGCTGTTCCAGCTAGATGGAACAGCATCTATAAAATGCTAGTATCAATATGTAAAAACACATCTTGGACAACTGGCAACTGAATACAATGATAAAAACTGCAGAAGCTGCTTTTTGGATTTAAATGAAGTACTGTTAAATGACATCATTTGTGTCTTGTCTGCCTTTGATGTGGCAACAATAGTCTTGTCTGCTGATCATGCTCCTACCATCTGCAAAGTCCTTCCATCACATGCCCAATTGCTCAAGCATCTTACTGTTACTGCAACAGATTCATCCATTGTTGCCATCAAGGATCATTTCCAACACTTTATTGATATTTTCCTGTTTATTTACTACGTAGTACTGGTTCTCTTCTACACCCATGTCTGAAAGACAATCCAATTATCTTTCCTGATGATGTCAAACACAGTACCAAAAGAAGATCAAAATGGAAGGCTCGACTCCATCAATGTCAACAACTCAGGATCCCCCACAGTTCACATCCCAGAAAGCATCATATCTGTGGAAGACCCCCCCCCCCCTAAAAGAATGAAAATGGATGTTAGCAGTTTTATGAGTGACTTTTGAAGGCTATTGTTAATGAATTGGGCAGTTATTTATGTTTGAGTGATGCAGATGACAATGTTTTGATTTTTTGGAAAAACAAGCAAACGTGCTGGTAAAACTTGCATGGGGGATCCTGTGCATTCCTGCTACCAGCACGTCTTCTGAGAGGACATTTTCTATTGCAGGAAGGACTGTAGAAGATGGGAGAACTAGACTGAATCCTGAGACTGTTGATGACTTATTATTCATCCACAGATTTAAAAATCATAACGGTGCTTCATAGGGCGGTTGTATTTTGTCCCCCCCTGGCATTTTAACAGGGTGGATTAGAGTTCTTTGGGTAGTAGAAGTCAGATATATTTGGGGTTGGAAGGCTAGAGGGTGGGAGGGGGCTATTTCATTTGCTCATTGTTTTATATTGTGATTTATAAACAGTTGTACAGATTATTCATTTTTATATTTTAATAAAAAGATTTAAATATAAAATCATAAGTGTTTCAGGCTTGTGCAGATGGGGACAGAGCAGGGACAGGGACAGAGCCGATGGGGGCAAATGTTGACCCCTTGTCATTCTCTAGAGAGAGGAACTTGGGAGCCCAGGGCTTCCCTCTGAAAGAATAAAGTGTGGGATTTATTGGAGGGGAGATGTAGGATGATGCAGTGGACTTTGGCATTAAACAGTTCAGACAGTTGAGGCTGACCGTTATTAGAAGATGGGAAGAGGAAAGTATGCTGCAGGCCCAACTTGTTTGGTGCCATGTCAGTGGAAATGAACTTTAAATAATATTTGAGTTTTATGAGAAAGATTGTAATGTATGGATATGTAAAGCAGGCTATGCTTAATTAACTGAGGAGAGCTTCTCCTAATCGGAGATAAAAGGATTTCTGTTGAAGGCAAACTTAAGGATTACAGAGCTCATGCTAAGGCTGAAATTTTAAGATGGTAATCCTGCAGCTCCAGATACTTGGAAGGAGTTTTCTTTCTTTGGTGGATTATAAATAAATAGAACTTTGGAGACCAGTTCTTTTGCTGCTTATTTGTGAACTGAGATAAAAGGAAAACCTGAATTGGGTTAGTTTTCTGCTCTGGATTGAACCCCCCCCCCCCCCCCCCTCCAGTCGTTTGAGCATTCCTGAAGTGAAGGGAGGCCATTCCTGGACATCATACCAGATATTATTCTTCTGTACCTTTGTCACCTTTAACAGCTTGGTCTGTTAGAATTCTCGTCACTGCACTCTTCATCTACATGTCTTCATGGACAGATCACCAATTTCCCTCTGTTCCATTGTTTCCTGATTTCATGAAAGGACCATGTCAGACCACTTATATAGAAGCTTCTGTTCCATAAGACCTGAACATTGTTGCTTCTCTTAGAAATCCGCCATTCAAACTGCTAGATTCCAAGTGTCTGAAATACCTACCTTGGAAAGTAGCTGTTTGGCCAGAAGAATAACAGCTTCAAGCTTTAATCATGTATGACCCATACATTTGGTTCAATCATAAGATAAACTTAGTAATATCCTAAATTTGTGTCAATGGTGACACATCTTTTCAAATGAAGAACTAATGCTTACAACATTTTTTCGTAAACTGCATGAGCATCAATTATAGAGGTCCCTCCAAACTCTAGACTGCAAAGGGACTTTCACTTACAATCTTAAAAGGATATAATCTATCATGATGTCTTCACAATTGTTGGTCTCTTTTGGCTTCAATAGATTTAAAATTCCAGTGGTGAAGTGTATACTAACTGGATAGCATTCTGTATTCAGTTTCTAGTAAGGTCAGTTCTCATCAGATATGAACCACTTCTACTTTAGCTATTCTAAAGTATGCTTTATTGGAAACATTTGAAAAGCTTCAGTCTGCTCATTGTTTTATACTTTGACTTTGCACTACTACCCGGACCAAACTTCAGTTAGATTCAGTGCTTTCAGACAAGCAGTATTGAGCAACCTGTCTTCATAAGCTAAGCAACTCTTGCCTGCTTTTCACTGGGTTGTTCTTCAACAATAAGAAGCTATCTACAAAATAGACTGACCTGGGTATATGTCTGATTCAATCCTGCTTGACATCGGAGAAAGCAAAGATGCTAATTGTGACAGGTGCTCTCCACAGACGACAGGATTAAGCAGTCCTATAAACTGTTCCACTTTCCTCAGAGCTACATTCCATCTTCAGGAGGCAGATGTGCATGCTCAAAATTTTAGGCTAATCGTGAGCTATGGGAGAGCTGTTCATCACAGCACCCTGTAATGACATCATCCACATTCTATATAATAATTTGCACCTCCAACATTCTACGTCTGGAAGCCTGGGTTCGTAACATCCATTCCCACTCATTGCCCCGCCCTCACGTCAAAACGTAATGATGTCAGAGGGCGGAACAATGAGGGGGAAGGGAATGCTGGAGGCGAGATGATGTCAGGAGGAGAGAATCGCGGGACATCGAGGGGAGGGAGGGCAGGGCAGAGGAGAATTGATGGACATGGATGGGAGGACAGTCATAGGCGCCCCATATAAGAGGCTAACCTCCCCAGCCCAACCGTGACCTTCCCCTGGCTGCTGCCTTCCCCAAACGCAGGGCTGCCTGGCACAGCAGCGCTGCAGCCAGGCAGTTCTTGGACGGTCCCTCTGCTCCTTCCTACCCTCAGCTCCCTGATCGACAGCCCTCCTCCGTTCCTCCCTCCCTCGCGTATGTTTAACCCTTTTACTTTCAGATGCAGCGATGGCAGTGAAGAGGACAACACAGCAGGCTCGCCTCCAGCTTCTCCCTTCCCTCACAGTTTCCTGCCTTCTGTGATGATGTATTTCCTGTTTCCGCGAGGGCGGGACACTGTGTGAGGGAAGGGAGAAGCTCTTTTGTTCTCTTCACTGCCATCGCTGCGCCTGAAAGTAAAAGGGTTAAACGCTGGGGGGGGGGGGGGGGGGGGGAAGGAACGGAGAGGAGGGCTGTCAGGGAGCTGAGGGAGGGCAGGGAGAATCGCTGGAAATGGGAGGGCAGGGGGAGAGAAGAGATGGCTGGAATTGGAGAGGAGGGCAGGAGGAGAAGAGATCGCTGGACAGGAGGGGAGGGCAGGGGAGAGAGGAGCATTGCTGGACATGGATGGCTGGAGGGGGCAGGGGAGAGAGCAAATTTGCTGGACATGGATGGATAGGGAGAGGGCAGGGGAGAATGGAGAGTTGCTGGATATGGCTGGATGGAGGGAAGAGAGGAAAATTGCTGGACATGGATGGATGAATGGGGGCAGGGGATAGAGGAAATTTGCTGGATATGGGTGGATGGAGGAGAGGGCAGGGGAGAATGGAGATTTGTTGGACATGGATGGATGAGAGGGGAGGGAAGTCAGGAAGGAGTTGCACATGGATTGAGGGGAGGGAAGAGAGGAGAAATGCTGGACATGGATGGAGTCTGTGTACTCTTTATCTTTTAAAAAATACTATAAATAAAAATCACAAAAAAAGATTAAAACAAAAAAAAAACATAGATAAAACAATCCGTATATCATACCCCTGGAGCATATTACTCATTATACACCCTTCCCAATTATTACTTATCATGATAGAACATTTCTCCTAACGGTTCCCTTAAAAACATAATCGCCGTCAAACATATAAAAGACAAGTGACCGACTCACCCGCAAATACGCAGTAGAGACTTCCCTCTCTGTCCCGCCCTCGCGTCAAGACGTGATGACGTCAGAGGGCGGAACAGAGAGGGAAACGGACGCTGCCGGCCTGCTGCTGGAGAGCCTGGAGACGAAGAAAAGGAACATCGCCGGCGCACCAACCTCCCCCCATCCCCGACGTCATCGCCGCCGCTCCCTCCCCCTCTGTATCAGGCCCCCTGCACTGACATGACAGCGCCTCTCACCTCCGTATGGAAGCGCTGCAGGCAGCAGAGACCCAGGCTAAGGTATCAGCCTGCTTATCCGACATTGCTGCCTGGATGTCCAACCGCCACCTGAAACTGAACATGTCCAAGACCGAGCTCCTCGTCTTTCCACCAAAACCCATGTCTCTTCTTCCTCCACTTTCTATCTCAGTTGATAACACCCTCATCCTCCCCGTCTCATCTGCCCGCAACCTCGGAGTCATCTTTGACTCCTCCCTCTCCTTCTCTGCGCATATCCAGTAGATAGCCAAGACCTGCCACTTCTTCCTCTTTAACATCAGCAAAATTCGCCCTTTCCTCTCTGAGCACACCACCCGAACTCTCGTCCACGCTCTCATTGCCTCTCACCTTGACTACTGCAACGTACTCCTCACCGGCCTCCCACTTAGCCATCTATCCCCCCTTCAATCTGTTCAGAACTCTGCTGCACGTCTCATATTCCGCCAGAACTGATATACTCATATCACCCCTCTCCTCAAGTCACTTCACTGGCTTCCAATCAGATACCGCATTCAATTCAAGCTTCTCCTTCTTACTTACAAATGCACTCAGTCTGCTGCCCCTCACTACCTTTCTACCCTCATCTCCCCTTACGTTCCCGCCCGTAACCTCCGTTCACAGGACAAATCCCTCCTCTCTGTACCCTTCTCCACCACCGCCAACTCTAGGCTCCGCTCATTCTGCCTCGCCTCACCCTATGCTTGGAACAACCTTCCTGAGCCCTTACGCCAAGCCTCCTCCCTGCCCATCTTCAAGTCTTTGCTCTTCAGCTTGGAGAAAAAGGCGGCTGAGGGCAGATATGATAGAGGGCTATAAAATAATGAGCGGAATTGAACGGGTAGATGTGAAGCGTCTGTTTACGCTTTCCAAAAATACTAGGACTAGGGGGCATATGATGAAGCTACAATGTAGTAAATTTAAAACAAATCAGAGAAAATGTTTCTTCACTCAACATGTAATTAAACTCTGGAATTCGTTACCAGAGAATGTGGTAAAGGTGGTTAGCTTAGCAGAGTTTTAAAAAGGTTTGGATGACTTCCTAAAGGAAAAGTCCATAGACCATTATTAAATGGACTTTGGGAAAATCCACTATTTCTGGGATAAGCAGTATAAAATGTTTTGTACTTTTTGGGGATCTTGCCAGGTATTTGTGACCTGGATTGGCCACTGTTGGAAACAGGATGCTGGGCTTGATGGACCTTTGGTCTTTCCCAGTATGGCAATACTTATGTACTTATGTACTTAAAACCCACCTCTTCAATGCTGCATTCGGCACCTAACTCTTACCGTTCAGTAAATCCAGACTGCCCCATTTTGACCGCCCCTATCGGACTGACCGTTCATTTGTCTCTTAGATTGTAAGCTCTTTGAGCAGGGACCGTCCCTCTATGTTAAATTGTACAGCGCTGCGTAACTCTAGTAGCGCTTTAGAAATGTTAAGTAGTAGTAGTAGCAGAGTGATCTGCTGCCTGCCTGCAGCGCTTTCACACGGAGGGGGGAGGGAGCGGCGGCAAGGAGGGTAGCTGGACATGGGGGGAGAGCAGGGGGGAGAGAGGAGGGTTGCTGGACATGGGGAGAGAGCAGGGCAGAGAGGAGGGTTGCTGGACATGGGGGGAGGGCAGGGGATAGAACAGAATGGGGGGGGGCCAAGGGAAAGAGGAGGGTTGCTGGATATAGGGGGAGGGCAGGGGAGAGAGGAGGGTCGGTGGACGGGGTGAGGCCAGGGGAGACAGGAGGGGCTGCTGGACATGGGGGGGGGAGAGCAGGGGAGAGAGCAGGGTTGCTGGGATCGATGGAGGAGAGGGGAGAGAGGAGGGTTGCTGGACATGGGGGGAGGGCAGGGGAGAGAAGAGGGTTGCTGGACATGGGGGGAGGGCAGGGGAGAGAGGAGGGTTGCTGGACATGGGGGGAGGGCAGGGGAGAGAGGAGGGTTGCTGGACATGGGGGGAGGGCATGGGAAAGAGGAGGGTTGCTGGATATGGGGGGAGGGCAGGCGAGAGAGGATGGTTGATGGACGGGGGGAGGCCAGGGAATACAGGAGGGTTGCTAGACATGGGGGGGAGGGCAGGGGAGAGAGCAGGGTTGCTGGACATGGATTGGGGGAGGGGAGGGAAGAGAGGAGGTTTGCTGGACATGGAGGTGAGAATTACAAATTTCGCCCGTTTTAACGGGCTTAACGGATAGTTACATGATAACATTGCTAGCGCCCGTTTCATTTGTGTGAGAAACGGGCCTTTTTTACTAGTATATGTATGATTGAAACTGTTTACAGAGAGCACTTGTTACAGGTAAGTAAGTGTTAAGTAGTAGTAGATAGAAGTTTAAATAAATTTTATGTATTTTGGTTCCAGACATGAGCTATGGATATCAATTTCCATTACGTGTTCAAACACATCATGTCTTATGCCCTTTGCTGGACTTCTATGTCATGAAACATACATATCAGCCAAAGAAACAAAACCAAAAGTCTTATACGCATTTCTTTTGTTGAATGTAAACCTGTTTTCTTACTGTACCACAGAGAAAAATGTTATCTTGCATTATTTGTTCAACAGCACAATTAGTTTACCCTAGTCTACAGAATCTTTATATTTTTAAAGCTAGGCAATATTATAGATTACAACATGTCTCTTCTACTACTACTACTGTCTCTTCTCTTTTCTTTTTTTTTTCCAGCCACGATAAAGGACAAGAAACAGAAGGAGTAGAGCTACAGGAAGGTGAGAATAACACATTGTTGCAGCAGACTTATTATAATTTCCCATAACAAAGGTAATTTCTCTCCTTCCTCTCCTTGCTGTTTTAATTAATTTAAATTCAACAACATTGATGTCAAAAGATGGTGGTTAACTGCAGTTACCTACTTTGACTTGGTTTCCACAAGTTTTTGATCTTCCTTTGAAATCTGAACCATGTAACAATTATTCACTGTATTTATGTACATGCATACATAAGATTTATATACAGCTACTTTGTTACACATTGAGGCGGTGCACAATAAACATAGTTATGAGAGACATGCATAATATAATAAAAGAAGTTAAAAAATAAGCAAAATAAAATATACAAATTTGTTATCCTTTTGTTGAACAATAAACATCCATAAATGTTAAAAATACATTAAGTATTATCAACTTTTGGCAGTATACACAGGATTCTGCTACAGAAGTCACTTGGTTAAAATATTCCTAGTTTAATGGGCTTTACAGCCTTTTGAATGTTGAGCATGAGGAAGTTATGACTTGTAACAGGTTATACAGTGAGAGGTAGAGGTAGAATTGGAACCCTAGCTCTGGTTTTGTGTTGTCAGCAACAGGCAATACTGAAGACTCTTGTACTACTTTTTCACAGACTACTGACTAACCCCTTAACTAAAATGAGCAAATACCGTATATTTATCCATTTTGTACATATGATCTTTTAGTTGTACCCATTTCACATCTCTGTTCTGAACGGTTTTGATCATTGGTTAACAGGGTAAACCCATGGGGCACCAACTAAGCTATATTATCAGATTTTGTCATGTATTTTTGGTTGCACTCGCAGACTCCAATGACAGAACAATTTTGTAGTTCAAATGCTTGGGACAATAAAATTCTCAGAGGTTGCTTGCGATATCGAAGTCCTCTACTTGCACTTCCTTATCATTCCACTAGACCAGTCCAGGCCAACAGGTTGTGTGTCTTCCTGAACAGTAGTATGATGGCTAGACCAGTATAAGGGCTAGTGCAAGCTGTTCATCAGTATTTTCTGTGTCTTCAGCAGATGGTATTGATGGGCTGGTGCAGTAGAACATAAGTGAGATAGACCTTCCCCCCCACCCCCCCCCCCAGTTTGTAGTCCATGACCTAAATTCCTGGGGCGAGGTTCTTTTGGCCATCTTCTCATGGGATTCGGACCATGGTCAGCTCAGTTGAGCCAAGAGGACTTTGCAGCATCCTTGCCCTGAGCATTAGCTCACGAGCTAGTCTAGCTCACTTGGCGAGCTGGCACAGGTACCCATGGAGCCCCTGCTGGGGGGGGGGGGGCAGCAAGTTACTTGAAAAAAAAAATTTTTTTAAGCCTGGTTGGTAAAAGCAGCATCAAAGAAGGTTTTGTCCTGGTACTAGCAGAGGGTAAGTCCACAACCAGGTTCCTGTGGGGAGTCACCAGGACTTCTAGCCATTTGCTGCTGCAGGCTCAGAGTGCAAGACTGGCAAGGGGCAGTAGTTAAGCAGCACTGCTGGCTCTTTTATCTAACATGCATTGGATCTGGGACTAAAGCGGTCCCACTAGATCCTAGCACTGTAGGGGGCAAAGCATAGTGAAGGTTCTCTAGTCTTTGACAGTAGTGGTGGCCAACTTCATGGCATCCTGCTGAATAGAGGGGAAACTTGGTTATGCAGTCACCTTTCTGGGTGGGAGGGGGAATCAGAGGAAACCTTCCTTTGCTCTTTGGACATGGCTCAGTTGGGGGCAACCCCCCCCCCCTTTCCTTTGGAGACCCTAGGATCTGAATGGACTCATCTGATTGTGGCCAATGTCTGCAGCGTTTTGGTAAGGGGACTGGGCTCGGAGTTAGGGGTCTCCTGCCCCCATGATGGCAGGGTCCCTGTGTAGTCCCAGCAGGTAATCCTAGGTGGCCAAGATGGGAGAGCGATTGGGTCTCAGACAGGACCCAAATCCTGCCTGCTTCAAAGTTCTGTGAAAGGAAGCCCACTGCAGACCTTTCCTTCAGGAGAGGCTGCAGGGTTTTGGAGGATGAGGTCTCCCTGTGGTTACCCTTTTAGAAGAGAGCAACTGAGCTATTCTGGCTTGGTCTCTTCAGCTCTGCAGATCTCTGCCTCCAGTCAAAAAAGAACATTTGAATGAGAATCCAATCCTTGAAGACCCCCAGAAGCTGCTCAGCGCTTTCCCAGTTAAAAAGGAGCCTTCCATATCATCAAGCTGATCAATCCATAGACTGGTGGGTTGTGTCCATCTACCAGCAGGTGGAGATAGAGAGCAAACTTTTGCCTCCCTATATGTGGTCATGTGCTGCCGGAAACTCCTCAGTATGTTCTCTATCTCAGCAGGTGGTGGTCACACACAGCAGCAGCTCTGGCTAGGCCTCCAAGCCTAATCCTTAGGTTTTGTTGAGGCCTGGGGTTGAGGGCTCTTTTGAGCAAGTGCAAACCTGGTGGTGCCAGGTCCCTCCTTTTCTCCCCCCTCCCGCTGGCTCCGTTTAAAAAAAAAAAAAAATTTTAAACGTCTTTAAAGGCGTTTAATTCGACGTTTCTTTAAACGTTCATTGCAGCTACTCACTGGGACACCAGTTCGTTACAGCTCGGAGCGGCAAGCAGGTAATTTTACCTTTTTATAGCGGGCAGGGGGTTCCCCGATTCTTCTCCTCGTGGCATATGGCGTCGGAGGGCGAGGGCGCAAAGGGTCGCTCCCCGGATCGCTGGAGCGCTTCTAGAGGGGATGCGGGGGTTTTACAACCTGATTCGCCCTTGATGGGTGACGGTTTAGTGACCGATGAATGTCCCGGTCGTTCCTCCGGCGTGGCGGTTTTTTCCCGCCATAAACGCCCATCCCCCGCTCCTCGTCTCCGCCATCTTGGCCGGCCACGCGGCTCGGACGGCTTCTTCGTGGGCCGCCCTTGAGGTTGGAGACATTAATGCCATGAACGCCCTTAATTTGGGCGACGGCACAAGCGGCTAAAGTTAAGCGCCGTTCTTCCCGCGCGGCTCCTTCGCGGAGTTTCGCGCCGGACACCATTTTGGATGCGCAGCATGTCTCTCCCCCGCTATTGCGAGCGCCGGTTGAGAGTGCGTCTAGGGCTGTTGCCCAGGCTGCGGAAGTGCACAGTCTGGGGGGTTTCTCCCCCGAGTTTGTTTTGCTGCTGCATCAGGCTTTCCTCATGCAAAACGCTGCCCCTGCTCCCTCTTCTGATAAAGAGGTTGAGGTTCCCAGAGGTAAACGCCCTCGGGTTGATTTCCAGGCCTTGGAGGACTTTGTCTCCTCCGATGTAGATGAGGGCAGCGTGTCTGAGGTCTCCCAACGGTCCTTTGCGGATTCCTTGGAGGAGATAGATCCCCGCTCGGATGGAGCGGATGACCCCTCTGCAGCGCGGCTTTTTAGCCCAGAGGATTTGCCCAACCTGTTTTTACAGGCCATGGACACTTTGAAGATTTCCTCTCCGGAGGACGTCTCTCCCTCAGCCCCTGTTGGCTCTGCCATTATGCTGGGGACGAAGCGCCCGCCTAGATCCTTCCACGTGCATGATGCCATGCACACCTTAATTGCGGCTCAATGGGATGTCCCGGAAACGAGCCTTAAAGTGGCTAGGGCTATGTCCCGCCTCTATCCTTTGGCTGTGAGTGAACGTGAGGCCTATCTGGGGCCTACCGTGGATTCTTTAATCACTGCGGTGACTAAGAAAACGGCGTTGCCGGTGGAAGGTGGCACGGCCCTAAAGGACGCTCAAGACAGAAGATTGGAGGCGGCCTTAAGGTCGTCCTTTGAGGCAGCTGCTTTAAGTTTGCAGGCCTCAGTTTGCGGCTCCTATGTGGCCAGGGCGTGCCTGACTATGGTGCAGCGGGCTTCCCCCTCGGATCTTTCCTTGAGGGCTGATTGGCCGGCCCTGGAATCGGGCTTAGCCTATTTGGCAGACTTGCTGTATGATGTCTTGAGAGCCTCAGCTAAAGGCATGGCTCAGACAGTCTCTGCGCGGCGGTGGCTTTGGCTGAAACATTGGTCTGCTGACCACGCCTCTAATTCCCGCCTGGCTAGATTGCCTTTTAAAGGCAAGCTGCTCTTTGGGGTCGAGCTGGACAAAATCGTGACCGATCTCGGCACGTCTAAGGGCAAGAAATTACCAGAGGTCAGGGCTCGGGCTAGTACTCGTCCCGGTACCTCCAGAGGACGGTTGCTGGAAGCCCGTCGGTACCGCCCGGGCAAGTCGGGTTCCTCTGCCCCCTCTTCCTTCAAGAGGAATTTCTCCCCCAAGCAGCATTCCTTTCGCAGAGACCGCCGTCCCGGAGGTGCTCCCTCCGGTCCTCCCCCAGGGTCTCGTACCCAATGACGGGGCCTTGGTCCACGCCCCAGTGCAGATTGGAGGACGGCTGTCCTCGTTTCTGGGCGAGTGGACCACTATAACTTCAGACGCGTGGGTGCTGGAAGTCATCAGAGACGGCTACAAGCTAGAGTTCTGCCAACCCTTAAGAGACGGGTTTGTACTCTCTCCCTGCAAGTCTCCGGTCAAGCTGTGGCAGTGCAGCAGACCTTGGACAACCTGATCCGCCTGGGTGCGGTCGTTCCGGTGCCAAAAAATCAGATTGGCAAGGGACGTTACTCCATTTACTTTGTGGTTCCAAAGAAAGGAGGTTCTGTCCGGCCTATCCTCGACCTCAAAGGGGTCAATCGGGCCTGGAAAGTGAGGCACTTTCGCATGGAGACTCTCCGCTCTGTTATAGCGGCAGTGAAGGCAGGAGAGTTCTTGGCTTCCTTGGACATCAAGGAAGCGTACCTGCATATTCCCATCTGGCCTCCTCTCCAACGCTTTCTGCGTTTTACAGTCCTGAGACGACACTTCCAGTTCAGAGCCCTCCCTTTCGGGTTGGCTACTGCTCCGCGGACCTTTTCCAAAGTAATGGGGGTCATAGCGGCCTTCCTGCTAAAGGAAGGAGTACAAGTCCATCCTTATCTGGACGACTGGTTGATCCGAGCCCCCTCTTATGCAGAGTGCGGCAAAGCTATGGACCGGGTAGTTGCTCTTGTGAGCTCCCTGGGATGGATCATCAACTGGAAGAAGAGCCAGCTGCGCCCGACTCAGTCCCTGGAGTATCTGGGAGTTCGATTCGACACCCAAGTGGGCAGAGTGTTCCTGCCAGACAATCGGATTGTCAAGCTTCAGGCTCAGGTGGACTAGTTCCTAGTAGCCTCTCCTGTTCGGGCTTGGGACTACGTGCAGCTGTTGGGCTCTATGACGGCCACGATGGAAGTAGTGCCCTGGGCCAGGGCTCATATGAGACCACTACAGCTATCTCTGCTGCTGCGCTGGACTCCGATGTCGGAGGATTATGCTGTGCGCCTTCCCGTGGACCCAGCAGTGCGCAAGGCGCTGAGCTGGTGGACGCAGACAGACAAGTTGTCTGCAGGATTGCCTCTGGTGACCCCGGAGTGGATTGTCGTCACGACAGACGCCTCTTTGATGGGCTGGGGAGCCCACTGCTTGGGAAGGACAGCGCAGGGGCTCTAGTCTCCTGCAGAGGCAAGTGGTCTATCAACCTCCTGGAACTCAGAGCCATTCGGTTGGTGTTATTGGAGTTCATCCCGGTACTGGTGTTGTAGCCTGTACGGGTCCTGTCGGACAATGCCACGGCTGTGGCCTATATCAACCGCCAGGGAGGTACCAAGAGCGCCCCTCTAGCCAAGGAGGCTATGAGTCTTTGCCAGTGGGCGGAAGCGAACCTGGAGCAGCTTTCAGCGGCCCACATTGCCGGAGTCATGAATGTCAAGGCGGACTTTCTCAGTCGCCATACCTTGGAGCCCGGAGAGTGGCAACTATCTGCTCAGGCGTTCTTGGACATCACGAAGCGCTGGGGCCAGCCGAGCCTAGATCTGATGGCGTCATCGGCCAATTGCCAAGTGCCGCGCTTTTTCAGCAGAGGACGGGACCCTCGATCCCTGGGAGTAGATGCTCTTCTCCAACAGTGGCCGACACAAGAGCTCCTCTATGTGTTCCCGCCCTGGCCCATGTTGGGCAGGGTGCTAGACCGGGTGGCAAAGCATCCCGGCAGGGTAATCCTGGTGGGTCCGGATTGGCCCAGACGTCCCTGGTATGCGGACTTGATCAGGCTCTCAGTCGACGATCCTCTGCGGCTGTCAGTGGAGCAGGGCCGGTTACATCAGGGTCCCGTGGTGATGGAGGATCCCTCTCCCTTTGGTCTTACGGCCTGGCTATTGAGCGGCAGCGTCTGAGGAAGAAGGGCTTCTCAGACAAGGTCATCGCCACTATGCTGAGAGCGAGGAAACGCTCTACTTCTACTGCTTACGCCAGGGTTTGGCGTATCTTTGCAGCATGGTGTGAAGCAGGCTCACTTTCTCCCTTCACTGCTCCAATTTCTTCAGTGTTGGCGTTCCTGCAAGAAGGTCTGGAGAAAGGCCTGTCGCTCAGTTCCCTTAAAGTCCAGGTAGCGGCACTGGCGTGCTTCAGGGGCCGCCTGAAGGGTGCTTCCCTGGCTTCGCAGCCAGATATGGTGCGCTTTCTCAAGGGAGTTAATCACCTGCGCCCTCCTCTGCACTCAGTGGTGCCTGCGTGGAATCTCAACCTGGTGCTAAGAGCATTGCAGAAGCCGCCTTTTGAACCCTTGTCGAGGGCATCTCTGAAAGACCTGACGTTGAAAGCAGTCTTTTTGGTGGCTATCACTTCAGCCAGAAGAGTTTCCGAGCTCCAGGCGCGCTCATGTCGAGAGCCTTTTCTGCAGTTCACTGAGGCAGGAGTGTCTATTCGCACAGTGCCTTCCTTCCTGCCCAAGATTGTTTCTCGCTTCCATGTGAATCAGCAGCTCTGTCTCCCTTCCTTTCGTAGGGAGGACTACCCAGAGGAGTACTCTGCTCTTAAATATCTGGATGTGAGACGAGTCATCTTCAGATACTTGGAAGTGACCAATGATTTCCGGAAATCGGATCATCTGTTTGTCCTGTTTGCAGGTCCTCGTAAGGGTCTGCAGGCTGCTAAGCCTACAGTGGCAAGATGGGTCAAGGAAGCCATTGCAGCGGCTTATGTGGCCGCGGGGAAGGTGCCGCCTATCCAGCTGAAGGCTCACTCCACGAGAGCTCAGGCGGCCTCGATGGCAGAGGCCGGATCCGTCTCCTTGGAAGAGATATGCAAGGCGGCAACTTGGGCTTCGGCTCATACATTCTCCAAGCATTACCGTTTGACTGTGGCTGCACGGGCGGAGGCCCGGTTTGGAGCTTCAGTGTTGAGGTCAGGGATTTCAATGTCCCGCCCTGGGTGAGTACTGCTTCGGTACATCCCACCAGTCTATGGATTGATCAGCTTGATGATATGGAAGGTAAAATTATGTATAATCATACCTGATAATTTTCTTTCCATTAATCATAGCTGATCAATCCATAGCCCCTCCCAGATATCTGTTCTGTTTTTATTCTGGTTGCATTTCAGGTTCAAGTTTAGTCTTCAGTTATTTCAGAAAGACTTCGTGTTCAAGTTCTTTCACTTGGATTCTTCAAGAGTTGAGACGAGTTTGTGTTACAGTGAGCTGCTGCATTCCTCTCCCCTCCGTTTTACGGGGCTGGATTGAGACACAAATTCTGCCGGCACTCCCTCCCGCTTCGTGCGGCTGTAGGGCAGCTTTGTACCCCTCCCGCTTCGGCGGTGTTAGGGTCAGTCAGCTCCTCCCGCGGTTGCGGTTGCAGGATAAGCCAGATCCCCCCGCATCGGCGGGTGTGGTGTCCCTCCCCCGCTCCGCGGGGATGAGCTGGACGGATTCCCCTCCCCCACTTGTGTGGGGATGAGCTGGGTTAATTCCCCTCCCCCGTTTCGGCGGTGGTGAGCTGGGCAGAGTGTCCCTTCGTGGGTGTAATTCTCTAAGTGCTGAGTCCTGCGGATGGAGCTTTGATATCGACATACTGAGGAGTTTCCGGCAGCACATGACCACATATAGGGAGGCAAAAGTTTGCTCTCTATCTCCACCTGCTGGTAGATGGACACAACCCACCAGTCTATGGATTGATCAGCTATGATTAATGGAAAGAAAATTATCAGGTATGATTATACATAATTTTACCTTTGCAGATGGTCCTGACTGAGTGGGGGCCCTGCTGGGCATTCTCAAAAGTTTGAAGTGCGGGGGCGTGTCAAGATGGCGCCGGGAGCGGAGGCTCTGTAAGCAGCTCCAACTAAGCTTTGCCAAATTTTCTTTTTCTTCTTGGAAGAATGCCTCATTGGAAGCGCAAAGGGGTCGTCCGGATAGTTCCCACACCTACCGGGACGTCCACGCCGACGAGGCCTGGTTTGGAGCGCATTTTCCCCGCTCTTTCTCGTGAAGTTGACGGGACGGATTCCATAGCGGGTGGAGCCGGTGAAGCGGCCACTTCCACTGGAAGCGGAAACATCTCTATTTCCCCCGCCGAACTCTATGATTCCTCCGTGCCCTGCAACCGTAGTGAGTCGGGAGGGGAACCCATCGGAAACTGGAAAGGTAGATGCTGGTGGACCCAGTGGGGTTACCGAACCTGTGCTAACAACAACTATTGCGGGGAAAGAACCGGAGTTAAGCCTGGGTCAGATATGGCTGAAGTTATTGGATATGGAAACAACCTTGTGACAGTCCGCAGCAGGGGTAAAACTTTTGAATTCTACTGTGCAAGAATTGAAAGACTCCATAGATGTTGTTAAACAAGATTTTTCCTTAAAGATAGAGGCTTTACAGTAAGAGATGACTCAAACAGCAGAATTTAAAATGGCAGTAATAAAAGATAATACAGAAATAAGAAGAAAGATCGAACAAATGGAGAATTTTAATAGGAGATTAAATCTTCGTCTGCTTAATTTTCCTAAACCTTTGGGGGTTTCCCCAGTAGAAGTGTTTACTAGATTTTTGAGAGAAAATCTAAATTTTCCACAAGAAGCAATTCATCCATTGAAAAAAAAATATTTTTCTTACCTAAAACAATAAAAAAAAGCAGAAGGAGAGAAATCTATAGATATGCATAATATCACGGCCATTTTGGAGCAGTCACTGGATGATGTGACTGAAAGAGCGACGCTGATTGTCTCATTTGTTTTTCAGCAAGATTTGAACTCAGTAATGAAACTTTATTTCAAATCCACGAATCATATATTTGGAGGACAGAAAATCTGGATTTATCCAGATGTGACCAAGGTCACACAACAAAAGAGAAAATTGTTTCTTTCTATGAGGCCAAAAATAACAGAATTAGGAGGTTCTTTCCTTCTTGCATATCCAGTGCTTTTTTTGTAGAAAAAAAGGTGCCGGTACTCATTGTGGGCAGGGTCACCACATATGGCACCGCCCCTATTATAGCCACACTCCTTATACCAGCCATGGCGCATATAAACAGACATCATTGAAAATATTATACTAGTATAGGAGAAAAATAATGTGATTTTTTTTTCATTATAAATAATTTCTGTAAGCTGTTACAGCTCCAGTATACCCAGTGCAAAATAAGACAAATTCCAAACACTAAAATGAAAATAAAATGATTTTTTTTCTACCTTTGTTGTCTGGTGACTTTGTTTTTCTATCCATATTGGTCCCAGTCTCTGATTCTGCTGCTCTCTATCTGTTCTCTTAACTCCGTTTCCAGGGCTTCCTTTACATTTATTTCTTTACTTTCCTCCTTTCTTCTTCTTTTGTTGTCCTGCATCCATAAGTAAAAGCTGGGTCCTCCTCCATGGAATTGACTGGAGGAGGTATAACATGGATCCAGCTTTTGCCTATTTTCTCCATCCATGTGCAGTTTTTCTCCCCTTCCCTTTCCCTCATCTCCATCCATGTGCATCTTCTTTTTTCTTTCCTCCCCTCCATTCATGTCCAGCACTTCTCCTCTCTCCTCCCCTCTATCCATGTCCAGCAATTCTCCTCTATCTCCTGCTCTTCTCTCCTTCCATTTCTAGCATTTCTTCTCTCCTCCCCTCTCATCCATGTCCAGCAATTCTCTCTTTCCTGTCCTCCCCTCCCTGTCCAGCGATTCTCCTCTCTCCTCTCCATGTCCAGCAATTCTCTCTTCCCTGTCCTCCCCTCCCCGTCCAGCGATTCTCCTCTCTCCCCTCCATGTCCAGCAATGATCTCATCCCTGCCCTCCCATCAATGTCCAACAATTCTCTCTCCCCTGCCCTTCCCTCCCATCCCATCCCATGTCCAGCAGTTCTCTCTCCCCTGCCCTTCCCTCCCATCCCATCCCGTGTCCAGCAGTTCTCTCTCCCTTGCCCTTCCCTCCCATCCCATCCCGTGTCCAGCAGTTCTCTCTCCCCTGCCCTTCCCTCCCATTATTTCCAGCGATTCTTCGTCCCCCAGCCGTCCTCTTTCACTGCCTGCCAGCCAGCGTCGGACTCAGAGGCGAACGGTGCAGGCTACGACGCTGCCAGCCAATCGCTGCCTGCACCGTTCGCTTCTGAGTCCGACGCTGGCTGGCAGGCAGTGAAGGAGGACGGCTGGGGGACGAAGAATCGCTGGATATGGGAGAGGTGAGGGCAGGGGAGGGACGGAATATCGCTGCATGTCGATGGGAGGGCAGGGGAGAGGCGGAGAATCGCTGGAAATAGTGGGAGGGGAGGACAGGAGAAAAAGGTGCCAGTACGCTGTACCGTTGCGTACCGGCACAAAAAAAGCACTGTGCATATCCATGTAAATGTGTTGTAAGGTTAAATCAGACAAAATATGTGTGTTTTATACCTGATCAGTTTAAATCTTTCCAGAACTCAAAACAACAATAGAGACTTTGGAATAAATACGAGAATTACGGCGACATATTTTCTTTTATATGTTTTGTAAAAAAATAATAACGTAATCTTCACAAATTCCTACCCCCCCCCCCCACCCACTTACTAATAGGGGTCTAAGGAAGCCAAATGTTATGTTACGCTATGAAAAAAGGAATTCCTGTAATAGCACTGTATCTAAAGGCTGTATTTCACTTAACAGTTTATGTCTAAGTTGCAAAAATCAATAAAAATGATAAATGATAAAAAAAAGTTTGAAGTGCCTTAGTTTGTACCCTAGTAGCAGGACAAGCTGGACACATCTGATACCTTGGTCACTGCTGTGACCAAGAAGACCCCCATATTGATGGAAGGGGGCACAGCCTTGTAGGATGTTTACATAGGAAGATTGAGCAGCTGCTGAGGTTTCAGGTCATCTGGGCTCCTCTTGCTTGGGTCCAGAAATTGCCAAGCCAGAAGGGGCATGCTTTGAGTCAGGAGTTGTCTTCCTGTGTTTCTCTTCTTACCTGGCAGGGGCAGGTCTGTGACATCGGGGGTGGTCACCCGCAAATGGCACTATGCTACTAGATGGCAGTCTTGGCCCTAATTCACGTCTGAGCAAGTTGGTCTTTGGGGCCACCTCCTTGGAGAGGATTTGGAGAACTGTGTTAAGGGCATGAGGAGGTGAAGCCTCAGGTTGCTTTTCACATGGACGTTTCTTGCTTTGGCTGGTGAGCTGTGTGGGTCCCTCTTAGTGCAGAAGACCAAAAGGAGCAACACTTGAGTGGTGCAAGTAGAACCAGAGTTTATGGCTCCTCCTCCAGTTTAGTGGCCCTCCCAGGAATGCCCAGTGCTGAGGACCCCTTGAAGATGACAGTGTGCAGGCTCAGCCTTCTGCTAGGAGATTGTTCGTATCACCTCAGGCTAATGGGGCTTTGGAGGTTGTTCAGCAGGATTACATGCTGGAATTTGCATAACCATGGCAGATGCTTTTATGGTATCCCTGTATGGGTCCTCCATCAAAAGAGAGGTGATGTGGATATCAAAGCACTGCCCACTTGGGCTGGGGGCTGTGGAGCCAGTGCCATTCTGGGAGCACGGGGAAGCAGCTACTGCAGATTATGATCTCGAGGAAGGGGGGCTCATTGTGACCCATTATGGTTCTAAAGGGAGTCAGTGTCTGAGTTCCCCACTTTTGGATGGGAACCTTGTACTCATGTGTTTGCCTCAGTGAGACCAGGCAGGTTTCTCACCCCTCTGGATCTGATTGAAGCCCACTTTCACATTCTGATCAGGCAGCCCCACAAATTCTTCCTTCACCTTATGCCACGGGTAACACTTCTAGTTCAAGGCTCTCCGTTTCATCTAGCCTCAGCACCTCAAACCTCCTCCATGTGATAGTGGTGGTTACAGTGCTCCTCCACAAGCAGGGCTACTGGATTCGTACTTATTCGGCTGAGTCAGTTTGTGTTGATGTAACTCCTTGAGTATCTCAATATGAGGTTTACACAAAGTAGGGGTTGGTTTCTTCACAGAAGAAAGGCTGGTCCAGAAGTGGGACCTGAAAGTACATGCTGCCTTGTGGGTCTGCTTCTGACATTGCTGCCTGGATGTCCAACCGCCACCTGAAACTGAACATGGCCAAGACTGAGCTCCTTGTCTTTCCACCCAAACCCACTTCTCCTCTCCCTCCACTCTCTATCTCAGTTGATAACACCCTCATCCTCCCCGTCTCATCTGCCCGCAACCTCGGAGTCATATTCGACAACTCCCTCTCCTTCTCTGCACATATCCAGCAGAGAGCCAAAACCTGTCGCTTCTTTCTCTATAACATCAGCAAAATTCGCCTTTTCCTCTCTGAGCACACCACCCAAACACTCATCCACTCTCTCATTACCTCTCGCCTTGACTACTGCAACCTACTCCTCACTGGCCTCCCACTTAGCCATCTATCCCCCCTTCAATCCGTTCAGAACTCTGCTGCACGTCTTATCTTCCGTCAGGACCGATATGCCCATATCACCCCTCTCCTCAAGTCACTTCACTGGCTTCCGATCAGGTACCGCATACAGTTAAAGCTTCTCCTACTTACCTACACATGCACTCGATCTGCAGCCCCCATTACCTCTCTACCCTCGTCTCCCCTTACGTTCCTACCCGCAACCTCCGCTCACAGGTCAAATCCCTCCTCTCAGTACCCTTCTCCACCACCGCCAACTCCAGGCTCCGCTCTTTCTACCTCGCCTCACCCTATGCTTGGCATAAACTCCCTGAGCCCATACGTCAAGCCCCCTCCCTGCCCATCTTCAAATCCTTACTCAAAGCCCACCTCTTCAATGTCGCCTTTGGCACATAACCATTATACCTCCATTGAGGAAATCTAGACTACCCCAACTTGACATTTTGTCCTTTAGATTGTAAGCTCCTTTGAGCAGGGACTGTCCTTCTTTGTTAAATTGTACAGCGCTGCGTAACCCTAGTAGCGCTATAGAAATGTTAAGTAGTCGTAGTAAGGAGGGGCTGGCTGTCTGGTATCACTGCCTTCAGCTTTGTAATCTCTATCTCCACCTGCTGGTAGATGGACAGAACCCACCAATTCCTGAATTTATCTGCTGCTACTAAAGGAAAGAAAATTAGCATCAGGTAAGGCATAATTTTACCATTCTGTTCTCCAGTGTGTGCTTAGAATTAAAAAAAAAAAAATATGTAAACAAACCAGCCATTACTCAAAAGCTACGTGCACAGGTAGAACAGGCAGAAGAGGCTCGTGCCTGTTTAAATCACTGAGGGTTGCCCAACAGCCGGTAGTGGCACAACTGGGCAATGCCACTGATTATCTGCTATTACTTGCCATCAAAAAAGTAGGCAGGTTAGTGGTGGTACAGAGGGCAGCACTGGGGAGGAGCTGGCAGTTATGTGGGTGCCGACAGTATTCAAATCTGGCACCCACATGCTAAACGAGTGAATTTAGAACAGCTCGGAAGGTGTTCAAGTCTGGTGCTTTGCTGAATATTGGCCAGGACTCGCATAACAAATAATGTGCAGATTCCCTCTGGTGTCCTGTTCCCCCCCCCCCCCCCCCCCTGTTATGACTCCAAGCTCTTTTCCCCCAATCATGCAGACCTTCCCCCCCCCCCCCCCCAACCCCCCACATGGACCTACCTGTAATCCTGATGGGCCAATTTAGGCAGTAGCGAAGCCCATTTTCTCCAACCACTAGCGGCTGCCAAAAGGCAGCCGCAGTCTCACAGTGCTCTTTGCAAGAGGTCACAGCAGTGATTTTGGAAAGGCAGCTACTAGAGGCAGGAGCGAATGGGCTTCACTCCTGCCCCCATCACCCTCTCTGGGGCCCTTTCTTGCATGTTGGAGGGGTGATGAGGGGTGTGGGAGGGGGAGGGTGTTGGAGTTGTGTGATCTGAGAGAATCTGGAGATTTTTGTTATGCAGGGCTCACATAACTGTCTTGCTGGCCCTGGCTGAATTTCAGCTGGAATCTGCATAAGCTCCAGTGTCCAGTACTGGGACAGTTAGCCCCAAGATATTCAGTGCCAGTGTCCACACATAGCCCAGCACTGAATATCCAGGCCTAATTTAGCCAGCCACCACTGGCTGAACATTGACCCGAAAGACTTTTTAACTATTAATTGGTTTTATAATGCTGAGGGGTTGTGCTTGTTCCCCTTTGGCATTGGATACTACAGAAGAGCTCCAGCCTGCACCAGCCCTCATACTGGTGAAGTCACTGAAATACTTTCAGTATCTCTGCCTCCTTCTGCCAGTCGGGAAGGTACAGAACCCATAGGTCTGACTGGTGGTGTAGGACTGAAACAAATATGAATAAATTCAAATTTTGCAAATTTCAGTGTTGCAGTCTGCTTGAAACTTGCTAAGCAGGGCTCTTTGGCTTTCCAAGGTTGTTCAACAAGTTAAAAGTCAAACAGCTTTTCGGCTGGTTATGGCTGTGCGTGCTATATGATGCTGCTGCATAGGCTGCTACTACTATTCGTGTCCTGATCAATCCTGTAGTAATGTTGCATAAAATCCCCATGGGATGGAGAGGTTAGTACTGAGCATTTTTTCTTTTTATTGTTTTAAATTATTGGCATTCCAGAGGAATTTCATTTATTTTGCCATGTTGCCTGTGACATCACTTCTGGTAACCTGTGACACAACATGCATGATGTCGATGCACCAGTTAAGCAGGATTATTCTTTTGTTTTGTGTTTTTTTTTAATGAAGGGGTTTGCTGTGTAACCCTGTTCCAGTTAAACATAAAACATAGATACTCCCATTTTCTTGCTCTGATTTAACATCTTCAATTTCATGCCTTGCTTTGAAATTGTGCAAACACAATGACCCCCTTACCTGTTGTTAGAAGCGATTTTATAGGCAACATGGCAACACAAATACAACCAACCACAAGAAATTTATTTTTGGTCCTGTTGTGTATGCCTGTTAATTTGTTGGTATTTTCAACTCTTCAGAACTGGCCTCTACTGGATATGCAATGCCATATGTCAACTTTGCAATAGGCCTTATTTTTAGGGCTGCATTTCAATGAAAATTTTTAATCATGATTAAAAGTAAAGGAAGCAAGGAAAACTTAAAATAATATCCTTCCCTAGCCTTAAATCCCTAGTCCTTCTCCAAGTCTGATCTCTCCCCTGCCCCCCCCCCCCCTTCTCTCTGTCTCCAGCCCCTATCATGCATCTCCCAATTTCCCCTATGTCCAGCATATCCTCTCTCCATATTTCCTCCCCAGATCCTGCATCCCCTCTGTCTCCCCATTTTACTGTTTCCCTCTCACCAACCCATTCAACACAAACCAGCCTTTCTCCCCTCCTACCCTTTGACTGGTCCATTCAGCATTTCCCTCAAATCTCTACCTCTCTCCTTCTAATCAAAGCACCAATATATGCAGGAGAGCCAGCCCATGAGCTTGTAGGCAGCCCGTAAAGGCCCTGCTGTCTGAGGCACAGGCTGGATCATCATGGCCTTAGCTGGCGGCAAGCACATGGCCAGAAGCTCTCAAGTACATATTTGTTGCTGCTGTGAGCCAGTGGTTATTTGTGAGATCTGGGAAGGAAGTTTGAAGGACTGTGGGAAAGAGAGAGATGCAGGCAGCACAAGATCTTGGGGTGATGGGGAGGGGGACAGGAGGGAAGAAGCATCTCTCTTTCTTCCTGTCCTCCACCTTCCCACACTCACTGTGTGCTGCCTGCCCTGTGTCTGCATCTCTTCCCCCCCAACCCCATGTGATTGGGGAGGAGGAGGGACAGGAGGGAGGAGATAGTCACAGCCTGTGTGACTGCATCTCTCTCCCCCCCCCCCAAAGACTGTGTGCTGCCTGCACGCATCCCTGATCTCGGAGTCACAGGCAAGCAGCACACAGTCTGGGTGAGGGGTGGGCAGACAGGAGGGAAGAGAGATGCAGTCACACAGTGTGAGTGGCTGCATCTCTCCTCGCTTCTGTCCTTCCCCCGATCCCCCAAGGAGGTTTAATGAACAGGAGATGGCGTGACGTCACAAAGCTGAAGCCGGTCTCCACCAAAGGTTTTAATTCTCCCTAATGCAGCTGCCGCCATCTTGGTAGACCCAAAATAATGTAATTGATAGGGTGGCTAGCTCCGCCTACTGGCTTAGCCCAGATAATGGGCCAGATAAACTCGTGCTCATGCTATTTCCTGTTCATCAAACCTCCTTGCTTCTCCCCACCCCCAGACTGTGCTGCATGCCTGATCTGAGTTGCAGATCAGGCATGCAGGCAGGAAGCAGTTTGGGGGGGAGGGCCCCCAAGGAGATAGCCAGATTGCAGCGGGGAGGGAGGGTCCTAAGTGGATGCTGGACCCACAGGTCCTACTTCCCAGTGGCGGGTGAGCAGGCGGAGGGAGCATGCGCTGATACTCAGCATTCTCCATAATAGCAGCACTCCTCATTGTCTCTTTGCCCAGGGAACCAATCCTGATGGCACTCCCCGGCCAATCACAGGAATACAGGCTGAAACAGGAGAGGAAGGGAAGGAGAAGCAAATGGCAGCTGTGTTGGGAATAAAAGTAGTTAATTTGGGGCAAAGATTAACAGCAATTAATATTCCCCCCCTGCCCACCCCCACCCCCAGTTGATAGGTTTTGGGGGTGCTTACTTTGTATCTATCTTAGCCATTGCAGTGATGCTCTTGGCCAGGAATCATGGAGCATATTTTGTTTTTTCAAATCTCGTGCATATGTACGCGCAGTCTAGTCATTAAGTGTCATAGTTTTGAAACGAATTGAATACGCATCTCAGAGACTGAGAATACATTTATTTTTAAAAGTTTGCTAATTAGTGTATCCATAGTTTATTCAAGGCATAAAAAGGGATGGCATAGTGCCAGCCTCATGCTTCAGTGGCAGTACTATGCACTGCCTTGCTGACAGACTTGGATTTAATTCCTAGGCCAAGTCTTCTGCTCCTTGAACCTCCTGGAGCTGGGAATGCTGCAGAGGCAATGTTCACAGCTGTTACGTCTGTGCTCACCTTGCCCTCTGGTGGCCAGAACCGGTGGCTTCTGTGGACTATCACCCGTTCCAGACTTTAGCCCAGTCCAATCCGGATCTTCCAGGCCTCCGGATTTGTCTGTCTTGTTGACCCTGCACAGCTTCCGTAGTGGCCTGGTGATTGCTGCAGCTTGAGCCTCAGTTGCTGCTGGGCTTATTAGCCATTTGGAATCTCTCTGGCTTTGCCTTTGCATTGTCTAAGGCCCTGGTATGTTGATGCTTGTTGCACTTCAGCCTGAGTTTGTTTCCTTGTTCTAGTTGCTTGCCTGAAGTTCTTGCCTGTTTCTGGTCAGTCTATGTTTAGTTTAGGGTTTGCTTGTTTCTTAGTCTTGCTCCTTGTTTGTAGTTCTTTGTGTAGTGCTTAGGTTTCTGTGTTGTCTGTCTTCAGTGGCTGCTTGCAGATTTTAGTTCTTTCCCTTGTTTGTCAGTGTTTGTTTCCTGCTTTTGTGGCTGCTTGCAGTTTCCAGTTCCTGTCCTTTAGCTTATCCCTTTGTTGCCCTGCTGTCCCCGTATGTTCCTTTCCTCTCTGACCCTCAGTTTTGGTTCAGCCTAGTGGGGGTATCCAGTCCTGCCTTGCCCAGTAAGTCCTGCCGGCCACCTGCAGCCAGGAGCTCAACTCCTGGTGAAAAGTGGCCAAGTGCAGGTGAAGTTTAAGGGTACCACCTGCTCTGCTTAGTCCTGCCTGTTTGCCTCTGCTGCAACTCCAGTCCGGAGTTCCAGTCCTGTTCTGCCTAGTCTCCGGTGTGGGGTGGTTTTGCCTGCCACTGCAGCTCCTCGGCAGTGGCCTAAGGGCTCACAAACCCAGTTCCAGCTTTGAAAACGTGACAAAAGCCTCTGGGTGTGAAAGAGGATGGAAATCTTAGTCATCATGCAGTAGTGACATCTGGTGACTAGATTTATGGCCCATGATTGTGGAGTTCTGGAAAGAACCTCATTACATAGCTGTGAACCCTTTTTGGGGTATTATTGGGGTCCCTGACACTTAGCCTAAATCTAACAGAAATAGGTCTCTGGTGATACCAGCCTTAGTGAGTAAAGTGTCGGAAGCAAATTTGTTCCCTTTTATCTTTAGATCCAAGCTCATTGCGCCCTAAATAATAGAAAGAACTAACTTCACAACCAAGTATTGTAAAAATAAAGTGTGTGTTTATTTACAAGAGCAGCAAAGGTAATGTGCAAAGAAGACAAGAATAAATACACAGGAAATCTTATTATAAAAACAGCTTAGAGTAAATGCACATCAATTCCTGTTACGAAACGCCTAGCCACCCGCCTGGAGCTACCCTTGTGGTCACTTAGAGGATCAATCCCCAGCACAGCTTAGGTCCGCCTACACCTGCCACTATGTTCTACACTAGCAGCCTTCTCCCACCAACTGGGTCCCAACTGCCTCTTGGCGAGTCTCCCGCTCTCAAATTATCCCCCAATGATTTCTAGATTACTGGGGGCCAGTGGTCCCACAGTTCCCAGAAAGCACTCACAGACCCAACACACAAACCACCAGGATTCTTAGTCCAGACAAGAAGAGGCAATAAACTAAAATTGTTTATTGTCCTGAAAAATATTGAATGGTGAACTATAAATCAGATGGAACAAAAACAGCACATAATAGCAGGTAACTGAATATGGATCAATTATAAAACTATCTAAACATTTTTCACTACCTGAATAGTGCCTGGGAAGTACAGGAAATGTAGCTGCTCACAGGTTACAGAATATAATGGTCTCAGTAAAGAGGTCTTTCTTGCTCTACTTTCAAGCTGACACTGGAGAAAAAAGCCAGTACATCCTAGATGAATTGAGCTCCTGGGCCAATCAACCTAGAACAACAAGTTTTAAAAATAGCTGGCCACATCACTGCAGCTTACCTCTTATCTGTGTTAACTATAAAGAAGGAACAGTCTCAGTTCTCTGTATCAGCTTTAAACATAAACATGCACCACCTGCTGGCCAAACTAGAGAAATACACTTCAAGAAATAATAGTTTTACTGGCTTGAAAGCCCACTGTTTTGTCACAGTCCCTAACTAGATTCCTAAGTAAGAGTCACATCCCACAGCGCTTATACAAAAGTACATGGCAAACATACAACCTGATGCAAACCTCTAGATGGCGTGTTCCTCAGATGGTCAGTCAGGTCCAATGCAGGTCTGCTCCTTGGATGGGATATCAACACAGCAGCAGCCCCTTTTTATGCAGAAATCATGGGCTGCAGCTGTGCTGATGACGTACATTCTGGCATTGGGGGTGACGCAAACATAACTTTATTTACCCCAAATATTGTGTCTTTGTCAGCAGTCTTTGTCTGTATGCAAGGTCGCAGCTTCAGCAAATACTAGGCTTTGCATTGAAAGATGGAATAAGCTCGTCTGCATTTTTGAAGTCAGGTTATTAATGCTGGATAGTGTCATGTATTTTCTCCGAGGACAAGCAGGCTGCTTGTTCTCACTGATGGGTGACGTCCACGGCAGCCCCTCCAATCGGAAACTTCACTAGCAAAGGCCTTTGCTAGTCCTCGCGCGCCCACGCGCACGGCGCATGCGCGGCCATCTTCCCGCCCAAACCGGCTCGTGTTCGTCAGTCCCGTAGGTAGCAAAACAAAGACAAGGGAAGACACAACTCCAAAGGGGAGGCGGGCGAGTTTGTGAGAACAATCAGCCTGCTGTCCTCGGAGAATACCTTCTACAGGTATGTAGCATTCGCTTTCTCCGAGGACAAGCAGGCTGCTTGTTCTCACTGATTGTTGATCCCTAGCCCCCAGGCTCACTCAAAACAAGAAACATGGTCAATTGGGCCTCGCAACAGCGAGGACATAACTGAGATTGACCTAACAACTTATCCAACTAACTGAGAGTGTAGCCTGGAACAGAATAAAACATGGGCCTAGGGGGGTGGAGTTGGATTCTAAACCCCGAACAGATTCTGAAGCACTGACTGGCCGAACCGACTGTCGCGTCGGGTATCCTGCTGCAGGCAGTAATGAGATGTGAATGTGTGGACAGATGACCACGTTGCAGCTTTGCAGATCTCTTCAATAGTGGCTGACTTCAAGTGGGCCACTGACGCAGCCATGGCTCTGACATTGTGAGCCGTGACATGACCCTCAAGAGCCAGCCCAGCCTGGGCGTAAGTGAAGGAAATGCAATCTGCTAGCCAATTGGATATGGTGCGTTTCCCCACAGCCACTCCCCTCCTGTTTGGATCAAAAGAAACAAACAATTAGGCGGACTGTCTGTTGGGCTGTGTCCGCTCCAGATAGAAGGCCAATGCTCTTTTGCAGTCCAATGTGTGCAGCTGACGTTCAGCAGGGCAGGAATGAGGACGGGGGAAAAATGTTGGCAAGACAATTGACTGGTTCAGATGGAACTCCAACACTACCTTCGGCAAGAACTTAGGGTGAGTGCGGAGGACTACTCTATTATGATGAAACTTGGTGTAAGGGGCCTGGGCTACCAGGGCCTGCAGCTCACTGACTCTACGAGCTGAAGTAACTGCCACCAAGAAAATGACCTTCCAGGTCAAGTACTTCAGATGACAGGAATTCAGTGGCTCAAAAGGAGGTTTCATCAGCTGGGTGAGAACGACATTGAGATCCCATGACACTGTAGGAGGTTTGACGGGGGGCTTTGACAAAAGCAAACCTCTCATGAAGCGAACAACTAAAGGCTGTCCCGAGATCGGCTTACCTTCCACACGGTAATGGTATTGAAGAAAAGACTAGACGAATTTCATATTCCATATAAAAAGTTTATTTACAATTGTACTGGATACCTTTTATGAGGTATGCAGGAAGCATGTTCAGACAAAGCAGTCAGAATGCTTAATACATATTCCTTTCATCCTGCTTAAATACTGTTTTTCCCTGCTCTTTCTTCTAACATCACGTGCAGTCTATATCATACCATAAATCCTTTAACTTAAAGCAAAACATATGCCGCATCTGGTTCCCATTCCTTTTTCTTTTCTTACAGACAGTCAGGCGTCTTGCCCTTGCCCGTTTTGCAGCACTGTCTCTCAGGACATGGGGGGGAGGTTGCATTAATCAATCACTGTCAGCACTTCCTGCTGCTGTGAACTTTTCAACTTTTTATATTTCTTACAATCCTCCCTTGAGATCTGACTTGTCAGTCAGGTCTCACACTTTCTTATGTGCGTGCAAGTATTCTTTTGGGTCTGGTACTGCCTTTTGTCTGCGAGATTAGAAAATAGGACATTCATATACACACCTCTTCTAATCCACCCCCTCATTATTTATGGTATGCTATGCCTGCAAGCTCTGTCTTTCCATCATCTTTATCATACGTCTTTCAATATTTCTGCTGACATATTAAAGTTCTATTCATTCTTGATTTCAGTTACCATTGTCATTAAAAGCATCCTGGCACATCTTTGCAAACATGCTAATACACATGTTACACAGCATTAAACAGATTCAATTGTACTATAACTTATAGTCACACCACAGATACCTGTCATTCTTACTTTTCATATAAGAACAATTATAAGGATAATGCCCAATTGCATTAACTGATGTGGCATTAAGAATTATACAAATTAAAAGCATATTCCAAGGTTATTAACATTCATTGAATCAGTTGTTACATACTATTGAGTTACAGTCTTATTGCAGCTTGTTTTATTGCCACACTTTTCTTTGGTGGCTGTGACATTTACAATCACTGTACTTTTTCCTATAGACCAATTACCTGTTACAACATTGTGCGTGTAATTGCACTTTATCAGGGGAATGTTTCCAGTTGTCATACTATTAATTAGACACCAAAATGATGTCTGTGGGTACTTGTCCATAAGCAAGGCTTGCTTATGAATAGTCTCATTTGTCCAATGAAGGTTTCCACCATCCCTTACACAGGTATTATTGGGATAACAGACATGATTTTATCATTGTAGTCCCATATATCATAGCTGGCAAGGACAAGGATGATGTCAGTCAGTGGGCACATATGATACAATCAGTCAAATTCAACATCTTGGCCGCTGTAACAAGTCTATATGTGTTCATTGTCCATTAACAAACAACAACAAAACAACAACAACATCCCAATACCATCATGTTTAGGGACATGATGTTTGTTTATTCTTTGTCCATTTCAATATTATTAGTTCGTCGAATATCTGATAAGTGTATCCAAGAAGTATGACCTTCCAGACGGGCAGCGGTCTGAGTAAGGGCCGTAATAGCAAAAGGCCCTACATACACAGGATCCTTCCACGTTTTATGTGTAAAGTTCTTTCGCAGTACTAGATCACCTACTTTAAAAGCACAAACATCATTAGTAGTCCCTGCCTGTGATGCTACATTTGTTCGGATCATATCACTTGTCAGGTTCAACATTGGTTGTAGCTTTTGCCAGTACTGAGTTGTATTATCAGTACTTGCTGTCTGCATCGGGAAGAAATGACGTCCTGTCTGAATTTGGAATGGGGACAATTTAGTACGCCCATTAGGTTGGGCCCTTATTGTCATTAATGCTAATGGCAATACATCAAGCCATGTATATAATTTTCCCACCATTTCTTTATTGAGAGATTTTAGTAAAACTCTCAATTTTGTTTTTAAAATGCCATTGTAGCGCTCCACCAAACCATTGGAGGTGGGGCGATACACTGATACTTTCCTGTGTGTTAAACCCATAATCGTTTCCATTTCTTTCAAAACACTGTTATTAAAATGTGTCCCGTTATCAGAAATTATTCTAGACGGACACCCATGGCTTGGCATAATGTGAGTTACCAGGCATTGTACCACCTCATGTGCTGTCTTCCTTTTACATGGAAATGCTTCTATCCACCTTGAAAAAGCATCCACCCAAACTAACAAATATCTTTTTCCCTGTACTGGAACAATCATATCAGTGAAATCAATATACCATTCTTTTGCTGGGCCTTCTGGTATTGGAAGTGTCCCAGGCGATATTTTAGGACCTCGTTTAGGTATGTTAATATTGCATACCATGCAATTTTGCACAACCTGTTGAATCAAGTTATCAATTTTTAAAGTCCAAAATCTTTGCTCAGATTGTTGTTTCATTGTTTCCTTATTCCAATGCATGGTTGCATGCCACCCAATCAATACCTTAATCGCCTGGCTCATTGGCATGCAAGGTAATCCTTCTTCCTCATTAAACCATTCACTTCCCAATTTCATACATCCTCTCTTCAACCATTTTTCACTTTCCTGTCCCTCTGGCTGCCACATTTCAATCTTATCTACATTCGTAAGTGGCCCTTCCTGTGTCTGTCTAGTATTATACAAAATCTTTTCACTTTGCTTAACCACCTCCGTTGCTGCTGCATCAGCCATTGCATTACCTTGTGCCTCAAAGGTTGGCCTTTTAGTGTGGGCCGGGGTCCACACAACTGCAGTTTTTCTACCTTCACGTTCCCTTCTTGCCAAAATTTCAAACAGCAATTTCCAATATGTGTAATGTTGTAGATTTTTACCTGCACTGGTTATCATCCCCCTACGCTGCCATTTTAATATATGATATTGTAGTGAACTTGCAACGTAACCACTATCAGTATATATAGTGACATTTTGAGTCATATCAGTGTGTTGTAAGGCCGTAATAACGGCTAAAAGTTCAGCATGCTGTGCAGTCTGGTCAGGAGGGGTTTTATATTGTACTTGCATTATCTTTCTTAGATTCTCATCTACCTGCACGCAGGCAAAGCCTGCAACAGTCCTTTCACAAGCTCCATCTGTAAACCATATTAACCCATCAGATAAGGGTTCAAAAGTAAGACAGTGAAATGTAGGGATTTCTATAGTATCGATCTCACCCTCTTGATCGACAGGAAAAAGCAGATCTATCTTATTTCTCTGTTCTTTAGTTAATGGTATTATTCTTATATCTTGTCCTAAAAGTACTGCTTGATATTTTCCAAATCTAGTGGCTGTCAATGCCGTCTGGCTAGGGCTCAACAGCGTTTTAATCGTGTGGTTGGTATGTATTACAATAGGAACAAAAGGCATTTGTGCTCTCCATTTGCCTACTGCTGCCACAATAGCTGTCAATAACTTTGGTATTTCTTTCATTCCTTTTTCCACATGATTAAAAGAGCCTGACAAAAAAGCTACTGGTGCATTTACTTCATTGTTTTGATTAATCATAGCTGCCCAACTATTTCCCATGTCTTTTACCCACAAATGCACAGGTGATTGGATATCTATTATTGCTAAAGGTCCTGGGGATAACAAATCCCTCACAATCTTAGCCAGCACTATTTTATCCTGCTCTTCCAACACAATTAGTGTATTCTTTGGTGTGGCTGCGGGCAGTTTCAAATGTTTATAAAGTCTCCTTACTTTTTGTGTATAATTTGGTATCCATTGTCTGCAGTAATTTAACATTCCCAAAACAGCACGTAACTGGGTAACTGTTTGCGGTACCGGAGTCTCATTTAAAATAAATTTAACTTCAGGTATAATGACCTTATGTTCTGCTGAAACATTTTGTCCTAAAAAGGTGACAGTAGACTGAGCTATAACACATTTTTCCTTGTTACATTTATATCCTAACTCTCCTAATAACAAAAATAATTTTCTAGTCCTTTCTAGGCATTCTGCTTCAGTCTCAGCAGACAATAGAATATCATCTACATAGACAAACAATGACACCGTGTGGCCAAATCATACATTTCAGACGTAGCCAGAGTTTTCAAATCGGGATATTTGCCTTCCTCTGTGCTACCTTTCCCCTTTTCTTTTTTTCTTACTCGTTTTGCTTCTCTTTTCTGTTCCCTAGTCCCCACATCGCTGTCCTCATTATCCCCTCCCTTTTCACTTTCTGAATCACTGGGGGGGGGGTCATCAAGAGCCGAATACCCAGCGCATGGCACAGAGCGCTTTGGCTTTGATTCCTTCATTTTATCAGTCGCCCTTAGGGGGCACAACGTGTCCCTGCTAGATTCATACGACGGGGGATTATTTCTTTTATACATTTCTGCCTCTTGTTGTATCCTATCTACATCAGCATGAAAAAGATCTGCTGCTACAGAAAATAAATTCCAAATTGTAAGATGCTTCTCTAAGCTTTTCTTCTTTTTTTTATTCTCTTGTATATATTTCAGGAGAGATAATTTTGGACGATCAAACGATCCATACTGAGACCAGTTTGCATCATATTTGACCCATTTCTCATGTATTTTTTCAATCTGTTTTTTTTCTAACGGGAATAATTCTATGACATGCTGCAAAGGGGAGCATTTTTTTTGACTATCTAAATCTAAATACAAAGCATATACAGGAGGCTTTTCTTTCTTATCTGCCCCTTTCCCTTCCATTTTATTCTGACTATTACAATTTCTCCTATAGAGCCACAACCTACAAAAATATACTAATGCACTTAAACAAAGAAAATATACAAAAAAGAAAACTACAAAGCTAAACAAATATACCACTAATAAATCCACAATGTAAGCTTACTCACGCGTCTTCTTATTTCTCTTTAGCAAGCCCAGGAGTCGTCACCCGTATGTCCACGTCAGTAGGTTGATCACTCCCAAATTAGTGGTACACAGAAATCAGGCTTAAACAACGCTTGCTCTCTCCTGTAAAAAAGTTAATTAACAACAAACACTTAATTTGTCATTCGTCTCGCCTTCTCTTTTCCGTGTGCGGCATAAATCTTCTCTCCTGGCTGGCTCGCCACTTTGAAGAAAAGACTAGACGAATTTCATATTCCATATAAAAAGTTTATTTAAAATTGTACTGGATACCTTTTATGAGGTATGCAGGAAGCATGTTCAGACAAAGCAGTCAGAATGCTTAATACATATTCCTTTCATCCTGCTTAAATACTGTTTTTCCCTGCTCTTTCTTCTAACATCACGTGCAGTCTATATCATACCATAAATCCTTTAACTTAAAGCAAAACATATGCCGCATCTGGTTCCCATTCCTTTTTCTTTTCTTACAGACAGGCGTCTTGCCCTTGCCCGTTTTGCAGCACTCTCTCTCAGGACATGGGGGGGAGGTTGCATTAATCAATCACTGTCAGCACTTCCTGCTGCTGTGAACTTTTCAACTTTTTATATTTCTTACAGTATGCACTGATTGCGCTAAGGTGAACCCTTACAGAGTTGGTCTTGAGACCAGACTCAGACAAGTGCTGAAGGTAGTCAAGCAGGGTCTGTGTAGGACAAGAGCGAGGATCTAAGGCCTTGCTGTCACACCAGACGGCAAACCTCCTCCATAAAAAGAAGTAACTCCTCTTAGTGGAATCTTTTCTGGAAGCAAGCAAGACACGAGAGACACGCTCTGACAGACCCAAAGAGGCAAAGTCTACGCTCTCAACATCCAGGCCGTGAGAGCCAGAGACTGGAGGTTGGGATGCAGAAGCGCCCCTTCGTCCTGTGTGATGAGGGTCGGAAAACACTCCAATCTCCACGGTTCTTCGGAGGATAACTACAGAAGAAGAGGGAACCAGATCTGACGCGGCCAAAACAGAGCAATCAGACTCATGGTGCCTTGGTCTTGCTTGAGTTTCAACAAAGTCTTCCCCACCAGAGGTATGGGAGGATAAGCATACAGCAGGCCTTCCCCCCAATCCAGGAGGAAGGCATCCGATGCCAGTCTGCCGTGGGCCTGGAGTCTGGAACAGAACTGAGGGACCTTGTGGTTGGCTCGAGATGCAAAGAGATCTACCAAGGGGGTGCCCCACACCTGGAAGATCTGGCGCACTACTCTGGAATTGAGCGACCACTCGTGAGGTTGCATAATCCTGCTCAACTTGTCGGCCAGACTGTTGTTTACGCCTGCCAGATATGTGGCTTGGAGCCACATGCCGTAACGGCGAGCCCAGAGCCACATGCTGACGGCTTCCTGACACAGGGGGCGAGATCCGGTGCCCCCCTGCTTGTTGATGTAACACATGACAACCTGGTTGTCTGTCTGAATCTGGATAATTTGATGGGACAGCCGATCTCTGAAAGCCTTCAGAGCGTTCCAGACTGCTCGTAACTCCAGGAGATTGATCTGCAGATCGCGTTCCTGGAGGGACCAGCTTCCTTGGGTGTGAAGCCCATCGACATGAGCTCCCCACCCCAGGAGAGACGCATCCGTAGTCAGCACTTTTTGTGGCTGAGGAATTTGGAAAGGGCGTCCCAGAGTCAAATTGGACCAAATCGTCCACCAATACAGGGATTTGAGAAAACTCGTGGACAGGTGGATCACGTCTTCTAGATCCCCAGCAGCTTGAAACCACTGGGAAGCTAGAGTCCATTGAGCAGATCCCATGTGAAGGCGGGCCATGGGAGTCACATGAACTGTGGAGGCCATGTGGCCCAGCAATCTCAACATCTGCCGAGCTGTGATCTGCTGGGACGCTCGCAGCCGAGAGACGAGGGATAACAAGTTGTTGGCTCTCGTCTCTGGGAGATAGGCACGAGCCGTCCGAGAATCCAGCAGAGCTCCTATGAATTTGAGTCTTTGCACTGGGAGAAGGTGGGACTTTGGATAATTTATCACAAACCCCAGTAGCTCCAGGAGGCGAATAGTCATCTGCATGGACTGTAGAGCTCCTGCCTCGGATGTGTTCCTCACCAGCCAATCGTCGAGATAGGGGAACACGTGCACTCCTAGCCTGCAAAGCGCCGCTGCTACTACAGCCAAGCACTTCGTGAACACTCTGGGCGCAGAGGCGAGCCCAAAGGGTAGCACACAGTACTGGAAGTGACGTGTGCCCAGCTGAAATCGCAGATACTGCCTGTGAACTGGCAATATCGGGATGTGCGTGTAGGCGTCCTTCAAGTCCAGAGAGCATAGCCAATCGTTTTCCTGAATCATGGGAAGAAGGGTGCCCAGGGAAAGCATCCTGAACTTTTCCTTGATCAGATATTTGTTCAGGGCCCTTAGGTCTAGGATGGGACGCATCCCCCCTGTTTTCTTTTCCACAAGGAAGTACCTGGAATAGAATCCCAGCCCTTCTTGCCCGGATGACACGGGCTCAACCGCATTGACGCTGAGAAGGGCGGAGAGTTCCTCTGCAAGTACCTGCTTGTGCTGGAAGCTGTAGGACTGAGCTCCCGGTGGGCAATTTGGAGGTTTTGAGGCCAAATTGAGGGTGTATCCTTGCCGGACTATTTGAAGAACCCAACGGTCGGAGGTTACAAGAGGCCACTTTTGGTGAAAAGCTTTCAACCTCCTCCCGACCGGCAGATCGCCCGGCACAGATACGTTGATGTCGGCTATGCTCTGCTGGAGCCAGTCAAAAGCTCGCCCCCTGCTTTTGTTGGGGAGCCATGGGGCCTTGCTGAGGCGCACGCTGCTGACGAGAGCTCGCGCTGGGGCTTAGCCTGGGCCGCAGGCTGTCAAGAAGGAGGATTGTACCTACGCTTACCAGAAGAGTAGGGAACAGCCTTCCTTCCCCCATAAAAACGTCTACCTGAGGAGGTAGATGCTGAAGGCTGCCGGCGGGAGAACTTGTCGAAAGCGGTATCCCGCTGGTGGAGCTGCTCTACCACTTCGACTTTCTCTCCAAAAATGTTGTCCGCTCGGCAAGGGGAGTCCGCCATCCGCTGCTGGATCCTATTCTCCAGGTCGGAGGCACGCAGCCATGAGAGTCTGCGCATCTCCACACCTTGAGCAGTGGCCCTGGACGCAACATCAAAGGTATCATATACCCCTCTGGCCAGGAATTTTCTGCACGCCTTCAGCTGCCTGACCACCTCCTGAAATGACTTGGCTTGCTCAGGAGGGAGCTTGTCCACCAAGCCCGCCAACTGCCGCACATTGTTCCGCATATGGATGCTCATGTAGAGCTGGTAGGACTGAATCTTGGCCACGAGCATAGAAGAATGTTAGGCCTTCCTCCCAAAGGAGTCTAAGGTTCTAGAGTCCTTGCCCGGGGACGCTGAAGCATGCTCCCTAGAACTCTTAGCCTTCTTTAGGGCCAGATCCACCACACCAGAGTCGTGAGGCAACTGAGTGCGCATCAGCTCTGGGTCCCCATGGATCCGGTACTGGGACTCGATCTTCTTGGGAATGTGGGGATTAGTTAAAGGCTTGGTCCAGTTCGCCAGCAATGTCTTTTTTAGGACATGATGCATGGGAACTGTAGACGCTTCCTTAGGTGGAGAAGGATAGTCCAAGAGCTCAAACATTTCAGCCCTGGGCTCATCCTCCATGACCACCGGGAAGGGGATGGCCGTAGACATCTCCCGGACAAAGGCCGCAAAAGACAGACTCTCGGGAGGAGAAAGCTGCCTTTCAGGGGAGGGAGTGGGATCAGAAGGAAGGCCATCAGACTCCTCATCAGAGAAATATCTGATGTCCTCCTCCTCCTTCCACGAGGCCTCACCCATCGGTATCAGACACAAGTTCATGAACCTGTGTGTGAAGCCGTGCCCGACTCGACTCCGTGGAAACACGGCCACGGTGGGAGCGTCGAGAGGTAGACTCCCTCGCCAGCACCGGCGAAGCTCCCTCCGCCGACGTCGTTGGGGAGCCTTCCTGGGAGGCGGCCGCAGTCGGTACCGCGTGCCGGAGACCTCACCCCAGGCAAGGGGCCAGCCGGCGCCTCACTCGACAGTACCGGTGGCGCAAGCACCCCCGGTACCGGAGGGGAAGGGCGCAACAGCTCTCCCAGGATCTCCGGGAGAACGGCCCGGAGACTCTCGTGCAGAGCGGCTGTGTAGAAAGACATGGAAGTCGATGCAGGCGTCGAGGTCAGAGTCTGTTCTGGGCGTGGAGGCTGTTCCGGGCTGTCCAAGGTGGAGCGCATCGACACCTCCTGAACAGAGGGTGAGCGGTCCTCCCGGTGCCGATGCCTACTGGGTGCCAACTCCCTCGGCGACCCAGAGCTCTCTGTACCGATGCGGGAAGGTGACCGGTGTCGATGCTTCTTTGATTTCTTCAAACGAAGCATGTCACCGGAGCTTCCTGGTACCGACGAGGAGGACGTAGAATCCAGCCGTCTCTTCCTCAGGGCCGAGGGCGAAGAAGGTCGGTCTCAGGGGGGCTGTACCGCAGGAGCCCTCAGGGTAGGAGGAGACCCACCCGAAGGCTCACCGCCACCAGCAGGGGAATGGACAGCCCTCACCTGCACTCCAGTCAAAGCACCACCGTCCGACGACATCAGCAACAGCAGAGGTCCCGGTACCACCGACGCCGACGCAGGCTTCCGATGTCTCGGTACCGACAATGCAGAGGGTCGAAACCTCGATGCAGTCGATGCCGTCGAAGACTTTGATGCTGTCGACGTCGATGCACTCGATGCCTCCGGTTCTGTTGTCGACGAAGAGCCCGAGAACAACACGTTCCACTGGGCCAATCTCGCTACCTGAGTCCTCTTCTGTAAAAGAGCACAAAGACTGCAGGCCTGCGGGCGGTGCCCAGCCCCCAGACACTGAAGACACGACGCGTGCCTATCAGTGAGCGAGATTACCCGGGCGCACTGGGTGCACTTCTTGAAGCAGCTGGGAGACTTCGATGACATGGGCGGAAACATCACGCCGGCGAGATCAAAATTCGCAATGGTGACGAAGGGCACCAAAAATAAGGGAGAGAGAAAAAACCCGTACCGAGGCCACAAAAAAGGCCTACCCCGAAAGCGAAAGGAAACTTACGTCGGGGAAACAAACTGGACACATGGGAAGGGACAAAGACCAAGGCCCTTTTTTTTTAGCGAAGACGCACGAGGGTCAACTTGAGGGGCGCGAAACGGCGGCAAAACACGACCGTCCCGAGCGCGGACAAAAGAAGACTGACGAACACGAGCCGGTTCGGGCAGGAAGACGGCCGCGCGTGCGCATGGGCGCGCGTGGACTAGCAAAGGCCTTTGCTAGTGAAGTTTCCGATTGGAGGGGCTGCCGTGGACGTCACCCATCAGTGAGAACAATCGGCCTGCTGTCCTCGGAGAATACCTTCTACAGGTATGTAGCATTCGCTTTATATAATCCCATATATCTTTGCTATATAGGAACACATGTAGTGCTTCATAGTGCTTGTTTTGCTCCTACATATAGCCCCCAACTTAAGCTGTAGTGACTACACTAAAGTAGTTTGGCAGAGAATCTGACATGTCTGTGAGAGCAAACTTGTTTGATCTTTAAATTGGAAAGTGCTGAGGCAGTAAGAAGAGAGGAACAACAGAAGTTAAAAGATTACGTTTATCTTCTGCCATTAAGATAAGTACCCTGTTATCTGAAGATAGATGAACAGAATTGTGAATTTATGGATAATTAAAGAGTGAACTTATTGAAAAACTGAAAATTGAAGAGTGAATATTTATAATTTAAAATAAAGGGACCGATGAAGATTGTTAGCAAGGTGCCGGAGTGTTCTGCCTCACACTCATACGTGTTTTGCCCCGTATTCTGATGGTCCACAAAAGTATTAAATTATATATTGTGGGAAACCTTTTTGAGTGTGCTCATCATATTTCAGCAAATATAATGCCTGCATCAGGGGTAAATTAATAATGCTCCTAGGGTATGGATCACACCTAAAAACATGAATATGGGGCATATAAGCATATATTATTTTTAGGTACCAAAACACAAAATTATATCCAAAATCAAATCAAAAGGAAAAGGTACCAAGTACAGTAAAAAGAAAAAGCTGAAGATGATAAAGCACCACGTGATTATAATACATTTTCTACAAGGACAAACAGTCCATTAATTCTCACAATTGGGTAACGCAGTCCCATGTTACCTGGTCCGAAGCTTAACAGAGCTTTGTGGAGTGCGAGGCATGCGCCACTGCACATGCACAAATGATTTCCTGCTCAGCGTGAGAGGGTGGTTGCCGCAGTTCTTTTTCTACCTCAGTGAAGAGGGGTTGTTTTTTTGGTGTCTCTTCACAGTCTGGTCTGGAAAACCTTTTTTTGTGCCTTTTGGCATTTTTTTCGGGTATTTTTCCATGTGCCCGTTTCAGGTCCCCTTTTTCCTCTTCTCATACATTTTTAGTTGCTTTTGTCCAAATTTTATGTTTCCTTTTGCTTTTTTGCATCATTAGACTGCATTTAGGCCTTGACTTCGGCCGAGTTTTTCAGTTTCTTTTTTCTGGTTCCTTGCCCCTTTTTTCATCTAATAAACCAGACCAATAGAATGTTTACTATTTGTGCAGGGGTGTGCCAATCAAAATCAATAATGACCCAAGCACCTGAGTTTTTACTTACAATAATCACAGAGGCAGAGAAAGCAACTTATCAGTATATAATTTATCTCAAGGATCATCAGAGTTTACAGCCTTGAAGCTGCTGCTGAAACTTCCAAGCAGCGATGGGCAAATGTTCATCGATCCAGGTTTTATATTTTTTTCTTTGTTTTCTTATTTTATTTTTCTTTTTTCAAAAAAATCCACTTGTTCCATACAACAGTTCAAAAACTCCTTTGAAACTATGACCCAAGGTGCAATCAAATGTAATTATTTCAAAAACTTTTTCAAAAAGTTGTTCATATTACTTAACTGGCAGGTGATTTCAAAGTTGAGGGAACCTCCACCGACATGGCCAGGTTTTGAATCTTCCTCAGGGAAGAAGTTCACTGAAAGACAATACAGAAAAGTAAAAACTCTCTCCAAGTGGATAATGTTCAAAAAATAACAAAACTCATGTCACCCTCTGTCACCAAATACTCACATTACTAACACTAGCATATTCCTCTCATACAAAGAAAATGGCTGCTGCGGGTTTTTTGAATGCTGGTGTTTAAATATGAAACAGCTAACTGATGAGTAATCCATTATGATTGGTGTACAAAGCACATCCCCATAGCCAATCAGATTAAAGACCACCATTCTAATTCTGAATTCAGCTCCATAGGAGGAAGAGTATTAAGAAAAACAATCCAATGCTGTTCTTTGTAGTTCAATAGTTGTTCCAAATTACCACCCTCTCACCCTAACACAACACTGTCTAGAATATTCCATCTCATGTCACTAATTTGGTGATGAAAATCTGCCAGTGTTGTACCAACGGAGCTGACACTACATTGTTCTTGATTTATGTTCCGTAAGTCTGACTCTAATAGAGTGACAAGAGCAATCTATGTATATTAACTGGCAAGGGGAAATAATCATGTACACAGCATTTCTGGTTTGACAAGTGGTGTGCGTGTAGAGCAGTTATACAATGTGAAGTGACCGGATGTCTCCAATCTGCCCCCTTCTATGGTGGTAGAACACCATTGACACTCGCCACACTTGAAGTGGCCCAATTTGTCTGTATCCAAAGTGGCATAGTCAAGTCATTTATATGATAGCAATTTCCCAATAGTTTTGCTGTGGCGAAACACACAAATAGGATGATTTATTTTATTTATAGCATTTGTACCCCACATTATCCCAAACAAGATTGGGTTCAATGTGGCTTACACCAAACTTTAAAGCAAAGTACAATAAGGATTAAACAAAAGTAAAAGACAATAAGAGGTATAACATTAGAGCATCAGAACAACATTTGAAAATAAATTAGCTAAGAGAATTACATTGGTCAGTAGTGGCAAGGAATTCACTAAATAAAAACATTCATGAACTTCTAACATTTTCCAATGTGCATGAATAGACTGATTAATTTTAGAACTTAAATAGGAAAAAGGTAACGCAGCATCCAGTTTGTCTTCTTCAACATTTTGTTTGTACTTTAACCACAGATTATGTTGTGAAAATTTGGCTCTTAAATACGCTTTTTTAACAACTTTGAAAGGGTATCCTCTCACAGAACCTCATGGCCATTCTGGAAGCCTGAAGTCACCCTCATTTGAGCAGATTCGTTTCAGCCACAAAAACTGACTGATGGGCAGACTGGCTTTAAGATGATATGGGTGAGAGCTGGAAAAATGTAATAATGTATTACGACCTGCGAGTTTCTGAGACAAGGTAGTCTGTATTTTATTGTTCATTCTGTACACCCAGACATCCAAAACGTCTAGTCCCTGTGAGTGATAATGCATTGTGAATTTCAAATTAGATTGTAGTAAGTTTGAGCCAATCCATAAAGCTCATAAGGGCTTGAAAAGATCCATTCCAAATGAAGAAAATATCCAAATAACATTTCCAAACAGATATGTTTTTGAATCCAACAGATGTATAAACAAACTTTTCTTCAAATTTGGCTAAATATAAGGTGGCTATGGAGGGTGCTGCGGATGCCTCCATAGCAACTCCCTGGATTTGTTCATACTAAGCATTTTGAAACCAAAAAAAAGTTCCTTTTGATCACCAATTGTGTTAACTGCATAAGGAACTCTAAAGAAATATGCTGGGATGGAGCTCGTTTCTCTAAAACTTCAGCTACTAGCGCTATAGCTTCCTCTTGTGGTATTATTGTATATAAAGAAGTAACGTCCACAGTAACAAAAATAGACTCATCCGTAAGACCAGTAGTCTGAAGACAACGCAAAAGGTGAGTAGTATCTTGCAAATATGAAGTAGCCTGAGTAGCAAACGGTTTTAGGAAATAATTCAAAAATTGGGATAATGGTTCTAAAACAGAATTTTGCAAAGCCACTATGGGTCGGCCTGGTGGATCACAAATATCTTTGTGTACTTGGGGAAGAAAATAAATTCTAGGAGTGATAGGATGCTCTGTAATTAAAAAAATTAGCTTCTCTCAAAATGAGCATACCTTGGGTACACGCCTCTGTGACCAATTCTTTGATGATAGTTGACAACTGAGGAGTAGGATCTATAGATAATTTTCTGTATGTAGTGACATCACTATTTGCCTATGTCCTTCTTTCAAATATTTCTCTCTGGACCATAATGTTACTGCTCCTCCTTTATCAGTCTGAATTACCAACATTTCTGTTTAGTTCTGCAAGGCAGTTAGAGCATCACGTAATGGAATAGAAAGATTCTGTGTATGTTCATGTCTTTTCTCCAGGTGTCCAAATCATGCAAAATGCATTTCTGGAATGCTAACACCAAGGGATCCAGATTCTCAAATGGCAGCCATACTGAATGAGGTCTAACAATAGATATATCAGGAGCCGGTGGGTGTTAACAAAAAAAAAAGTTTCAAATGAAGTTTCCTGAAAAATATATATAGCGCTACACGAGTAGCAAAAGGGTCATATGGAGATGTGGGGACAAATCTCAACCCAAGATTAAGTAATTGATGTTGAGGTACTGATAATTCGAGATTGGATATATTTATCACTTTGATTCTGGACCGTGCGTGCTCTTGTTTGATAATTGCATGCTAAAGGCATTTGATCACTGTGACTGCCTTGAAAAGCAACTTGGCGCCCTTGACACCCACAATTGTAAGGGCGGCGATTGTCCAAAAAAAAAAAACTAAGGTCTATTCGAGTTTGGTTGTGTCGATTTCTCTGTCTTCCCCACTGGAGTCGCTATCACTCATTTGCCCATTAAATACAGTGTCAGGTGTAGTTTTAATTCATTTATCTTTCTGTATCCAAAAATATACTTGATTAGTGGCATAATCTCTGTCATCCAGCTTGAATTTTGTAATTTTGAATTAATGTATAGACTCTCGAGAGTGGAGGAGTAGCCTAGTGGTTAGTGCAGTGGACTTTGATCCTGGGGAACTGAGTTCGATTCCCACTGCAGCTCTTTGTGACTCTGGGCAAGTCACTTAACCCTCCATTGCCCCTGGTACAAAATAAGTACCTGAATATATGTAAACCGCTTTGAATATAGTTGCAAAAACCTCAGAAAGGCGGTATATCAAGTCCCATTTCCCTTTCCCCTTTCAATTTAGCTGACAGCTCTAACTGTAGTTTCGAATATTCTTCAGCAGAAGATTTCTGTTGTAATTTTTCAGAAATTTCAGACGCATTATTCTTAAGCTCTTGTTCTACCGAGGATGTAGTTTCCACTATTAACAGCATGAGGTCTCTGCTACATTTATTCAGAATTGCATTCCATTTCTTAATAAAATTGTTATCATAAGTAAATAAAGATGATGCCTTCTGTAAATGTAACCCTCTTGGCATCATATGTCAATTGATGCATTATGCTAAAGTGTCACCATGCAGTTTTGTAACTATTAAACGACTATTAAAACTACAAAGGACAGCATTGGATTTTTTTTCTTAATACTCTTTTTCCTATGGGGCTGAATTCAGAATTAGAATGGTGGTCTTTAATCTGATTGGCTATGGGGATGTGCTTTGTACACCAGTCACAATGGATTACTCATCAGTTAGCTGTTTCATATTTAAACACCAGCGTTCAAAAAACCCGCAGCAGCCATTTTCTTTGTATGAAGGAATATGCTGGTGTTAGTAATGTGAGTATTTGGTGACAGAGGGTGACATGAGTTTGTTATTTTTTGAACATTATCCACTTGGAGAGAGTTTTTACTTTTCTGTATTGTCTTTTAGTGAACCTCTTCCCTGAGGAAGATTCAAAACCTGGCCATGTCGGTGGAGGTTCCCTCAACTTTGAAATCACCTGCCAGTTAAGTAACATGAAAAAGTTTTTGAAATAATTACATTTGGTTGCACCTTGGGTCATAGTTTCAAAGGATTTTTTGAATTGTATGGAATAAGTGGATTTTTTTGAAAAAATAAAGAAAAAAATGTAAAACCTGGATCTATGAAGATTTGCCCATCACTGCTTGAAAGTTTTTGCAGCTGCTTTGAGACTGTAAACTCTGACGATCCTTGAGATAAATTATATACTGATAAGTTGCTTTCTCTGTCTTTGTAATTATTGTAAGTAAGTGCTTGGATCATTATTGATTTTGATTGGTACGTCCTTTCCCATTTTCTCGGCACCATTGCTTCATTTGATTTGGCTGCTGAAGTTTTGCCATCCATGTCCACTCAAGTTCCCAGTGGCTTCAGGCGCTGTACCGGGTGCAATCAGAACCATCTGTGGTAAAGACACCCATTCTTGGTATCTTCAGTGTTTAGGGCCCAACCATAGCCCTGCTAACTGTGTCATCTGTCGTTGTATGAAGAAGCGGACCCAGGACCCTAGAGAGGCTCAACGCGTGAAGATTTTTGGAGCCTGGTCTGATTCCTCAACATCAGGATCTGCAGTATCGGTATCAACGTCGAGGTCTGCATTGTCACCTGGAGCTTCAGTCCGCATGGCTACTGCTGGACCTCGTGACATAGGGAGCAGTAGTGTGTTGAGTGAGTTTCCACCTGTCTCGACGCCTACTGCTGTGTAAGACCCCAGGGACCGTCCAGCATCAGACCTGACCCCTAGGTGGTGGGGGAATCTGGCATCATTCTCATTGGCACTGAGGAGTCTCGATGTGGAGCTTCAGGCGAAAGCCCAAGAAACATTAGCATTGCGCTTCCTCCATGCACGGTGCCGGGAGCTCCAGGATGGCAAGGGATTCGGCACCCGAGAAGCATCTGCGCCTGGAGGACCACACCTACTCTATCTAGGAGGTGCCAATGCATTTGTCCCCTAGTAGCCAGGACCAGACTCCCATCTCGGCCCCTGACAGTTCTGCAGCCTGTCTTCGAGCCAGCATCCCAGTCTTTCCCGAGGGCAAGCATTGGCCCTCAATGAGCATATCCGGGCCTTGCTTCCTGAGCTGCTGGCTGGCCTTTTGCAATGGTGTCCATCAGCATCGGGGGTGCTTGCGACTTCCCTGCCACCTGTTGTGACCCTGCTTGACCTTCAGTCTGTGGTACAGCCTCTGGTGTCGCGTGTGGCTCCGGTGTCAACTGCCACCCAAGCTAGTACCCCCTCGAAATTGGTGGAGGAAGCTTTGCGGAGTCGAGGCAGGTGCTGACTCTTCGATGCCCCTGTTGAGGACATGGCTCCTCTACATCGAGGCAAGCTCTGTCTCGATCTACTTCTGAGGAGTTGCTGACTGACATCAATGAGGATCGTTCATGGGAGTCAGAGAAGGATCCAAGGTACTTTACGGAGGATGGATCCTATGGCATCCCTTCTAAACCCTCCCCTCCGCCCTCTGTTCCCCTCTTTTATGAAATGGCTGAGGCTATTCCATTTCTTTTGGAAGTAGAGGACAAGCCCAGGGCTAAGTTGCTTGATGTTATGGACTATGATCCTCCTAGGGAGGCTTTGACAGTCCCTTTCCATGAGGTACTCAGGAAGTCCTTGATCGGAAATGGGAGTCCCTCGTGTCCGGGCCTGTCCTGCTGAAGATCGACACAATGTACCGGATCCACAGCACACCTGGTTTTGATACGCCCCAGTTGCCTCACAATTCCATGGTGGTGGAATCCGCTCTCAAGAGAGCCTTGGTGTCCCTGGACTCTTTTAGAAGGAAGATGTTTTAGGCTTTGGTGCTTGTGTCCTGTGTACCGTCTTACCAGCTCTTCACGAGCATATACTTCTGGGACTCAGTGTGCACGTTGCTGGACTTGGGTGACTCTCTCCCACCGGAGCAGGCCGAGTCGGTGCGCCAGTTGTCCAAGCAGCAGAAGGTGTGTCATAGGTTCTTGGCCAGGGGCGCCTACGACATCCAGGATCTCTGCCGAAAGTACAGCAATACGCAGACTCTCATGGCTGCATTTTTCTGACTTGGAACAGTGGGTTCAGCAGAGGTCTGATGCCCCTGCCGGGGGTATAACCTTTTTAGGGAGAATGTTGAGGATTTTACGAACCAAATAAGAAACACACTGATACCATCTATCATCTCTTCTCTCTCCCACAGGGCATCTTCTGCATCAGCCTCCTTATCTAGGAGGTCTTTTGGCAAGTTGAGGAGGGGTGCCTACTACTCAAAGAGGCGTAGGTACACCACCACCTCTTGCCAGCCTGCTCAGGCTCAACCCTAGCACGCTCATTCTGGTCAACAGCATTCGCCTAAGACCCCTGCTGCTCCCCAATCAAAGCAAAGGACAAACTTTTGACTGGCTCCAGCAGAGCATGGCAGCTGTTCAGGTGTCCGTACAGGATGACTTAATGATTGGGGGGGGAGGCTGAAGTTTTGCTTCACAAGGTGGCCCCTTATAACCTTCAACTGGTGTGTTCCCCAAATACTCTGCCTCAGATATGCCCTAAACTGGCTTCAGAAACCTCCAAATTGTCTGCTGAGAGGTCATTACTAGAGCTCTCAGCATGAGCAGGTACATGTCTTAAAGGCCCATGCGGTCTGATGTTTGCTATGAACCAGTTATTTTAAGATGAACTTAATACCACTTTGGTGATCTTCTCCTCCTGTGGGTCTGTGATTCAAAAGAACAGTTTCTCTACCAACTTGCTTCTTTCATAATATTACACCAAAGTTATTTACCAACAGACACAACCCCCCCCTATGGACATTTGAGCTAAGTGATTTATGTTAATTTTTTTGAAATATAAAGGGTGGACTAAGGAAGTGGTATAAGTTCATCTTAAAATAACTGGCTCATAGAAAACATCAGTAAGGAAATCTCAGAAGTCAAAGTTGATACTTTGACAAGAGATAGGAGGTAGGGGGTTGGTGCAATGATGGATTACATAGTGCAGTAAAAGGTGATTGCACCTCATGTGGCATGCACTTCATTTAGACTGAGCACCAAAAAAATTTAAAAATAAAATTAATTTTAAAGATTAGAGAAAGTATAAATACTGGTGACAAGTTAGTAGTATTTTGAGCAACACACAGTATTGACATATAGAGCTCAGATTAATTTATTAGGACAAAAACAACAGCCTAACTGACAGACTGAGCAGGGTCATGCAATCGCATGAGTGGTCTCTCACTATGGGTGTTGCCTGAGAGATCTTCCGAGCGTGGGGATCTCGGTGGATCTCTTTGCCACTCACATGAATCACAAGGTCCCTCAGTTCTGTTAAAGGTTTCAGGCCCATGACAGACTAGCATCGGATGCCTTCCTTCTTCACTGGGGGACAGGTCTTGTATGCATATGCTCCCATTCCTCTGGGTTGAAGACTTTGCTGAAACTCAAGCAAGACTGGGGGACCATGATTCTGATTGCATCTTACTGGCCTCAGCAGATCTGGTTCCCTCTTCTTCTGGAGTTGTCCTCCGAAGAACCATGGAGATTGGAGTGTTTTCCGACCCTCGTCATGCAGAACGAGGGATCTCTTCTGCATCGGCATGGCCTGGATGTTGAGAGCCTAGAATTTGCTTCCTGGGGTCTATCAGAGGGTGTCTCCCAGGTCTTGCTGTCTTCCAGGAAAGATTCCACTGAGAGGTGTTTCTCTTTTAAATGGAGGAGGTTTGCCATCTGGTGTGAGAGGAAAGGCTCTAGATCCTGTTTCTTGCTCTACACAGACCCTGCTTGAATACCTTCTACACCTATCCGAGTCTTGTCTTAACATATAGTAACATAGTAGATGACGACAGAAAAAGACCTGCACGGTCCATCTAGTCTGCCCAACAAGATAAACTCATATGTGCTACTTCTTGTGCATACCTTACCTTGATTTGTATCCATGAGTTCACCTTAGTGCAATTAGTGCTTATCACCGTGTAGAGGTTAAGCCCATCTCTGGACATTCTCTAGTTGTTCGTGTCATGAGAGGTTTGCTTTTGTCAAAGCCCCATGTCAGACTTCCACCAGTGTCATGAGGCCTCAATGTCATTCTCACCCAGTTGATGAGAGCTCCTTTAGAGCCACTGAATTCCTACCATCTGAAAGTACTTGACCTGGAATGTCATTTTCTTGGTGGCTGTTACTTCAGCTCATAGAGTCGGTGAGCTTCAGGCCCTAGTGGTGGATGTACGTTATACTAAGTTTTATCACAATAGAGTAGTCCTCCGCACTCACCCTTCCAACGATCATTTCAGAGTTCCATCTGAACCAGTCGATTGTCTTGCCAACATTCTTTGCCCAACTTCATGCCCATCCTGGAGAGAACACACTTTGGACTGCAAGCGAGCGTTGGACCTTTACGAGGAGCAAACAAGGCCCCACAGACAGTCCGCCCAACCTTTTGTTTCTTTTGATCCTAATAAGATGGGGGTCGCCATTAGGAAATTTACCATCTCTAATTGGCTGGGAGATTGCATTCCTTTCATTGATGCACAGGCTGGGCTGACTCTGGAAGGTCTTGTCAAGGCTCACAATGAGGCATATTTTCAAAGCACTTTGGGAGGCTAAGTTCCATAGGTTTCTATGGAACTTTGGGAGGCTAAGTGCTTTGAAAATGAGCCTAAATGTCAGTCATGGCTGCTTCAGTAGCCCATTTGCAGTCAGCCTCCATTGAAGAAATTTGCAAGGCTGCGACATGATCTTCAGTCCACACATTCACATCTCAGGATACTCGACGCAACAGTCGGTTTGGGCAGACAAAGTTGCAAAATCTGTTTGGTGTCTAGAATACAACTCAACCCCCCTAGGCCCGTTTTATTCTGTTCCAGGCTGCACTCTCACTCAGTTTGTATATGCTTTCAGGTTAATCTGAGTTATGTTCTCGCAGTTGCAAGACCCAGTTGACCAGTGTTTGTTGTTTTCATTGAGCCTGGATGCTAGGGATACCCCAATTGTAAGAATTAATGACCTGCTTGCCCTCGCGGAAAGCGAAGATTCATACCTGTAGCAGGTATTCTTCGAGGACAGCAGGCCTTATATTCTCACAAACCTTCCCACCTCCCCTAGGAGTTGTTTTCTATTTTTCTTTTTTATGTTGTAGTATTTAACAGCGGTAACTGCTCTGATGGTGGGTGGAGCGTGTCTTGTGCTCCACAAAACTCTGTTAAGCTTGTCACAAGCTGCGGACCGGGCAATGCGGGACCGCATTACCCAATTTTGAGAATATAAGGCCTGCTGTCCTCAGAAAATATCTGCTACAGGTAAGTATCTTTGCTTGACCTTACTGTAGACCTGTAAATGTTTCAAAGGCAGCCTACAGAGGTCTCCCTGAGCTCAGTGTGGTGTTTTAGAGGGGGGGGAAAAAATATATTATATATATATATATATATATATATATATATATATATATACAGTTATCACTGCTATAAAAATCTATAATTAAGGTGAACATAGAAGGAGCCCAAAAATCCAAAATGCTCAGTCAGTTACAAAAAAGGTGTAACTTAAAATATCTATAATTAAAAGGGACGTTTAGTATTGATCTTACCATGGAACAAATCACTGCATCTTCAGAAGAACTACTCCGTCGGCTTGTAAGGCCATGTAATGCTGGTCTTGCATACAGAACAAAAGTAGAACAAAGCATTGAGTGGTGCCAGTCAGAGTAAATATGTGCAGCTTTACCAAAATGAGGCTTTAAATTAGGGCTGCACCGAATATTCGGATTTTGTTCAGCCCTGAACACAATATTCTTATTTGGCCAAATAGTGATTTAACTTTGAATACGAATAATCTGGGCCTCTGCTGTGCTAAATCCTACTGAAATAAATACTTGATTTCAGATTTCATGTTGCTTCTTTTATTTGTTACTAGTAAAACATGCCCGTTTCTTGCGCCAATGAAACGGGCGCTAGCACGGTTTCCTTCCGAACCTCCCCCCCTCCCTACTCACCCCTTCGGCGTTCTGAAGGCACTGACCACCATTGTTGCGGACCTCGGCAAGCCACTGACGCCATTGCTCCGCCCTCGACGTCATCACGTTTGACGCGAGGGCGGGGTCCCAACACAGTGTTTTCGGTGGCTTCACCACCACGAAGGCTTCGAACCGGAAGGAAGTGCCCGGAGGACCTGACAGTGACGTCAGTGTCCTCAGAATGTTGAGGGTGAGTTTTATTATATAGGATGTTAAAGCTCAATTCCCATTATTTGTATTTGGCCAAATAATATTTTTCATTAGCCACATTCGGCCGAATAGTAAAATATGCTATTCCTTGTCATCAAGCAGATGAAGCCATTACGTATGGGTTGTGTCCATCAACCAGCAGGGGGAGATAGAGAGCACTCAAATTTCACAGTGCCACATGGTCAGCTAGCTCCACCGCCTCTTCAGTATTCTCTATCTCCCCAAGCAGGGTGGTTGCAGCTTGTTCAAGCTCCTTAAAAAAATCTGCCTGGGGGTGGCTCCTGGCTTGCCAGTTGTTAGCTGGGGTGTTAGAGGCTATAGCAGCTTCATTTTAAAGGCACATAGGTTAGCCCTTTCCCTGCCTTACCCATCCCCCCAGTGGATGTGAGCACATTAGTTTCACTTTTTCCTGCACTTTCCCACTCTATACTTGGTGGATGCAGGCACATTGGTTCGCCTTTCCCTGCCTTTCCCACTGTTTTGTACCTCCGGAGTTGATTTGATTGCCTCTTTTGCTGTTTTCTCTACTTTCCTCACAGCGTTTAAAAAAAAAAAAAAAAAAAAGCAAGAGGTTTTCTTGAGTTTCTACAGCGTGACCAGAGCTTGTATACTCGGTCCAGTGAGGTAAGAGTGTTTTCTGACTCCTCCGGGGAGGGCCCGCGATCGGGACGTTTTTGGCGCGAAGCCGCCAGTTTGAATTTTCTGCCATTTTTCGGCGATGGTTGCAGAGAGTGTTAAGCGCTGTTCCAAGTGTGGCAAGCGCAGATCAGCAGCGGGGCTCTGTAAAATGTGCTGTTCAGGCGTACGAGCCGGCCTGAGCATGACGAGCGATGATTCTTCCCGCTCAGTGGAGCTGGCAGCGGGCGCCATTTTGAAAGCACCACATGGCGCGACCCCTGCTGAGGCGGAGGATCTGGAGACTGGAGGGGGCCCTCGAATTGAGGCTGGCCAAAGAGCTACTAGCCCCGGACTGGAACCGGGTGCCCAGGGCGAGTTTTTCTCCCCTGACTTTGTATTATTGCTTCATAATGCATATATGCTTAAAAGAGCTCAGCCACAGGGGTTTTCTACGGCCCCCCTTACTGCCCCTCCAGTGGATGCAGGCCTGGGATTGCCCTCTGAGGTGTTTTTCCCTGATAGCTGGCCGCAAGAGAAGCGCAGAAGGGTAAATTCCCCTTCAGAGAGTGGCTCACCCCCCCCCCCCCCCCCCCCGTGGTCGGGATGTGGTGACTCTGAGGAGTCTGGCAGGCCCTCGTGGCCAGAGGAAGGTGCAGAAGGGCCACTGGATCCAGATGATCCGTCCGCGGTGAGGATTTTCCACTGCGAGGAGCTACCAGCGCTTATTTCAGATTGTCTTACAGGTGCTCTCTATTGAAGATCCTGGGAGTGGCTGGCCTCCTCTGGAAATCCGAGGATGGCAAGTACCAAAAAGCCTGCTCAAGCCTTTCTTTTGCATGACTCCATCCAAGAGCTTATTTCAGCTCAATGGGCTGACCCCGAAGGACCTTTGAAAGTTTCCAGGGCTATGAGGCAATTATTCCCTCTGAGTGAGGAGCATTTGGCTCGCTTTGCAATGCCTAAGGTGGATGCCCTAGTCACAGCTGTGACAAAGAGAACTACCCTCCCGGTTGAAGGAGGTGTAGCCCTGAAGGACATGCAAGACCGTAGACTGGAATCGGCACTTAAACGGTCCTTTGAAATTGCTGGTCTTACTATTCGGGCGTCTGCATGCAGTTGTTATGCTGCTGGAGCCTGCCTGGCATGGTTGCAACAGGCAGTGCAACAGCCCGGTGATGGAGCGGAGCCCTTGTCTGAAGTGGCTCCGCGAATGGAGTCGGCCTTGTCCTTTTTGGCTGACGCCCTTTATGATATTGTCAGAGCTTCGGCTAAACAGATGGCTGTAGCAGTGGCAGCTCGCCGTCTTCTGTGGCTACGGCATTGGGCGGCGGACATGGACTCTAAGCAAAGGTTGGTGAAGTTGCCCTTTCAAGGCCTTCTCCTGTTGGGTGAGGAGTTGGAGAAAATTGTGAAAGGCCTGGGAGATGCTAAACCCCAGCGCTTACCCGAGGATAGGCCGCGGCCTCCCTCCAAGGGTCAGGCGGTTCACTCCTCTTATAGACCTCACTTCCGTGAAGCTAGAAGATACCGCCCGAGGCATTCTGCTGGGTCCACTTCTCGTGGCCGGTTTTCAGCAGAGGAACTCCTTTCGCTCGGACAAACGTTCCGCAGCAGCAGGCTGAAGACCTGGAGTTCAAGGGCGACCCTCTCAATGAGGGTGCGCCGGCCCCCTCCTCGATTCCTGTTATAGGAGGACGTCTTTCCCTCTTTCTCGAGGAGTGGGCCAAGATTACCTCAGATCAGTGGGTCTTGGACCTGATCAGAGAAGGATACCAAATAGAATTTGATGCCCCGATAAGAGACGTGTTTGTGGAGTCCCGATGCGGTTCTGCTGCCAAACGGGCAGCGGTAGAGGAGACCTTACAAGGCTTGATTCACATTGGGGCGGTTTCCCCCGTGCCTCCCGCCATTTCGACTGCGGCCGGTACTCCATTTACTTTATGGTGCCGCGAAAAGGTGGGTCTTTTCGCCCTATTCTGGACTTAAAAGAATTAAACAAGTCCCTAAGAGTGCAGCATTTTCAAATGGAAACCCTGCGCTCCGTCAGTGCGGCGGTACATCCAGGAGAGTTTCTCACGTCTCTGGACCTGAAAGAAGCTTACTTGCACATTCCAATTTGGCCCCCGTACCAAAGGTTTCTTTGGTTTGCGGTGATGGGAAAACATTTCCAGTTTCGGGCCTTGCCTTTTGGCCTCGCCACAGGTCCCCGAACCTTTTCCAAGGTAATGGTGGTAGTTGCTGCTTTTCTCAGGCGAGAAGGTATCTGGGTTCACCCGTACCTAGACGACTGGCTCATCAGAGCAGACTCCACAACAGAGAGCCATCAAGCTACAGCCAGAGTGGTCTCAGTACTGCAATCTCTGGGCTGGGTCGTCAATGTAGCCAAAAGTCACCTGACCCCCTCGCAATCTCTAGAATATTTGGGGGCACGATTCGACACAGCCTCGGGATATGTATTCCTACCTGAGCAAAGGCGGTACAAGCTTCAGAATCAGGGCCGTCTGCTCCTGAGGATGCCCCGCTCGCGAGCTTGAGACATTGTCCAGCTGTTGGGATCGATGACGGCCACCTTGGATTTGGTGCCCTGGGCGAGAGCGCACCTGAGACCTCTGCAGTATTCCCTGCTTCAACGATGGTCTCCAGTATCTCAGGAATATCAATGCAGACTCTCTTGGCTCCCTGCGGCCCGACTCAACATGGAGTGGTGGCTCTCAGACAGCATGCTGCGGCGAGGAATGCCGCTGGCGTTCCCCGATTGGTGCCTAGTGGTGACAGATGCCAGCCTGAAGGGCTGTGGCGCACATTGCAAGGGGAAGCATGCCCAGGGTCTTCGGACACCCGACCAGTCGGAGTGGTCCATCAATCGCCTAGAGTTGAAAGCGGTGTTTCAGGCACTTCTGGCCTTTCAAGTGACCCTGGAAGGATTGGCTGTCAGAGTGATGTCGGACAACACGACAACAGTGGCCTACATAAACCGACAAGGCGGCACTCAGTGCAGAGCGCTGGCCATGCAGGCCGAACAGATTTGCCACTGGGCCGAGCTGCATCTACAGTTTCTGTCGGCAGCTCACATTGCAGGTCAGAGCAACGTGCAAGCCGATTATCTAAGCAGGCATCAGATCGATCCAGCGGAATGGGAACTGGCAGGCGAAGTATTCCTGCAGATATGTACCAAATGGGGCAAGCCCGTAATGGATCTTATAGCGACAAGCTCAACTGCCACAGTCCTGTGCTTTTCAGCAGACGGAGAGATCGTCACTCAGCCGGGTTGGATGCCTTGGCTCAACCCTGGCCTCTGGTATATGTTCCTTCCGTGGCCCTTGATAGGGCGTGTGCTCCTGCGGATTCGGCTTCACCCAGGAGAAGTGGTTCTCATCGCCCCGGATTGGCCCAGGGGGCCTTGGTATGCGGACCTCTGACAGATGCTAGTGGAGGCTCCCCTTCCTTTACCTCTGGTACAGAACCTGTTGTCGCAGGGACCGGTGACCATGGAGGACGCCTGCCGTTTTGGTCTTACGGCATAGCTATTGAGAGGGCGCAGTTGAGAGGCAAAGGCTATTCCAATAATGTTATTTCCACTCTCCTGCAGGCCCGCAAGCGGTCCACTTCCGTGGCTTATGCCAGGATCTGGCGCCAGTTTGAGGCTTGGTGTGTTTTAAAAGCGATCACACCTATGCGGGCTCCTGTCTCGCCGATTCTGGACTTTTTGCAGGATGGTGTACAAAAAGGCTTGGCCTACAATTCCCTGCGGGTGCAAGTGGCAGCATTGGCCTCCCTTCATGGTAAGGTTGCAGGCGTGTCTTTAGCTGCTCATCCAGATGTAGCACGGTTTCTTAGATGGGTGCTTCAGCTCCGTCCTCCCGTGTGGGCACCTTGCCCAGCTTGGAACCTGGGGCTAGTTTTGAAGGCTCTGCAGGGTTCTCCTTTTGAGCCGCTACGGTGAGCTTCAGAGAAAGATTTGACACTAAAGGCCATTTTTCTGGTGGCCATTACTTCGGCGAGACGGGTGTCAGAACTCCAGGCGCTGTCCTGTCGAGACCCATTTCTGCAAATTTCAGAGTCCGGGGTCACGGTTCGTACCGTGCCTTCCTTCATGCCTAAGGTGGTTTCAGCGTTTCACCTAAACCAGCCTATTTTTCTACCCTCTTTTGTTAAGGAGGAGTTTCCAGAATCCTTTGGGCAGTTGCACCTGTTGGCTGTGCGCAGGACTCTGTTGCAGTATCTGCGAGTTACAAATTCTTTCAGGACCTCTGATCATTTGTTTGTTTTACTATCAGGTTCTCGCAGAGGGTCTCCAGCGTCTAAAGCCACTATTGCCCGCTGGCTCAAAGAAGCTATCTTTTCAGCTTATCTGCTTGCCGGCCGGCCTTCGCCTGTAGCCTTTAAGGCACATTCTACAAGAGCGATTTCTTCCTTTTGGGCTGAAACTGGAGCACTCTCTCTTCATGAGATTTGCAGTGCTTCGAAGCTCTCATTTGCCCGACATTACAGGCTGGATGTGGCTGCTAGGAGGGATGCGCGTTTTGGAGCACAAGTGCTAGCGCGTGGTGTGACTTGTTCGCACCCTATCTAGGGATTGCTTTGATACATCCCATACGTAATGGCTTCATCTGCTTGATGACAAGGAAGGGAAAATTAGGTTCTTACCTTGGTAATTTTCTTTCCTTTAGTCATAGCAGATGAATCCATGAGCCCTCCCTGTATGATTGTCTATATGATGTGAATCTGTTTCAGGTTCTGTTCTTGTTTCCTGAAGTTCTAATCCTTCCTTGGGAGAAAGTTGGAAAACAGTCTTCAGGATTCTTGTTCACTTATAGAAGGATGAGTTCATTCCCTCCAGTTCATGTGTAGGAGGTTGAGTTCATTCCCTCCATAAATACAAAGAGGAGTACAAGTTGATTCCCTCCAGGAGGATGTGTTCATTCCCTCCTTTTGAGTTCATGCCCTTGTTAAGGGGCCATCGTTCGCTGTGAGGAAAGTTCATGTTATTCCCATTGTGATTTGTTATACTGCTTTGAAGCTTCAAATACCGAAGAGGCAGTGGAGCTAGCTGACCATGTGGCACTGTGAAATTTGAGTGCTCTCTATCTCCCCCTGCTGGTTGATGGACACAATCCATACGTAATGGCTTCATCTGCTATGACTAAAGGAAAGAAAATTACCAAGGTAAGAACCTAATTTTCCCTTCGGTACAACTCTAGTTACCAAATTAATTGTTTTGCATGTAATTTGTCAAGCGCAGCTTTACCTCTTAAAAAATGGCAAAAGCGCGCCAAAGTGGTGGCTTGTCCTCATGTGAGGTCAAGTTTTCAAAATAAGCAAAAAATGCCCAAAAAACATTAAAAACACAACATTTTTAAAAAGAGGGCACACTTGCATAAAAAGTAATTTTATTTTTTATGCATGAGCTGAATGCACATAATCTGGAAGTCAAGAAGCAGCCACACACACAGCTGCTATTTTTTTTTTATGTTGTTCTTTTTATTGTCTGCTATTGCCCTAGTGTGTTAAATTAGAATGCGGAGAATAAACTTCATTTCTTTGTTGGCATTGATGGCATTTATGAGCTGGAAAAGTCAGAGCCCATTAGTTTATTAGGATGAGTCAAGCTTTTCTGGTGTAGAGAAGTCCCCTCTTCTTGAGGACAAGTGATTTTAGGAAAGGTCTTGTTTGGGGTCCCCTAGTTCCCCTTATTCTCAGAGGGACAAGTAAGCCATTGTATTCTCACATTTTGGTGACATCATCCGACAGAGCCTGATGCAGATGCTGACTTGAGTTGTAGTAATTTCTAGCAGCATCCCACCGCTCATTCTATGGTGCCTTCCTGCCTGACACATGAGCTAAGTCCCTCAAGCTTCATTTTCCCGCGGAGCTGGGAGGGCGTGTCAGTGTTTTCAGTGCGCATATTTTTCTCCGAGGACAAGCAGGCTGCTTGTTCTCACTGATGGGTGACGTCCACGGCAGCCCCTCCAATCGGAATCTTCACTAGCAAAGGCCTTTGCTAGTCCTCGCGCGCCAATGCGCACCGCGCATGCGCGGCCGTCTTCCCGCCCGAAACCGGCTTGTGCCGGCCAGTCTTCTTTTCTCCGCGCTCGGTACGGTTGTGCTTTACCGTTCGTGCCCCGAAAAGTCGGCCTCGCGCGTCGTTTTTCGACTGTTTTCTGTGAGAAATCCAGAAATTGTTTGGATTAACCACTTTTGGTTTTTCCTTCCTCTACTTCGAGTTTTTTCGCCCCGTTAAGTTTTCTTTCGTCGTCGGGGTAGGCCTTACTTAGGCCCCGGTCGAAATTTCCCTTTTTTCTGTGCCAAATTTTGCCATTTCGTCTTTCGATTTCGCCGGCGTGATTTTTCCGCCCATGACATCGAAGCCTTCCAGCGGCTTCAAGAAGTGCACCCAGCGCGCCCGGGTTATCTCGCTCACTGACAGGCACGCGTCGTGTCTTCAGTGTCTGGGGGCTGGGCACCGCCCTCAGGCCTGTAGTCTGTGTTCCCTTTTGCAAAGGCGGACTCAGGTAGCGAGGTTAGCCCAGTGGAACATTTTGTTCTCGGGCTCTTCGTCGGCATCGGCACCGGGGGTATCGAGTGCATCGACGTCTTCAGCGTCCAGACCTTCAACCTCGGCGGCCAGTATATCGAGTGCATCGAGGCATCGGCCCTCTGCATCGGCGCCGAGACATCGGACAGCTGCATCGACGTCGGTGGTACCGGGACCTCGTCTGCTGATGTCGTCGGATGGTGGTGCTTCGTCTGGAGTGCAGGTGAGGGCTGTCCATTCCCCTGCTGGTGGCGGTGAGCCTTCGGGTGGGTCTCCCCCTACCCTGAGGGCTCCTGCGGTACAGCCCCCCCGAGACCGACCTTCTTCGATCTGGGCCCCGAGGAAGCGACGGCTGGATTCTACGTCCCCCTCGTCGGTACCGGGAAGCTCCGGTGACATGCTTCGTCCCAAGAAGTCGAAGAAGCATCGTCACCGGTCCCCTTCCCATGTCGGTACCGAGAGCTCTGGGTCGCCGAAGGAGTCGGCACCCAGCAGGCATCGGCACCGAAAGGACCGCTCACCCTCTGTTCAGGAGGTGTCGATGCGCTCCACTCTGGACAGCCCGGAACAGCCTCCACGCCCGGAACAGGTTCTGACGTCGACGCCTGCAGCCGCTCTGAACGAGAGCCTCCGGGCCGTTCTCCCAGAGATTCTGGGAGAGCTGCTGCGCCCTACCCCTCCGGTACCGGCGGTGCTTGCGCCGGCTGGCCCATCGCCCGAGGTGAGGTCTCCGGCGTCGGTGCCGCGTGCGGTACCGGCTGCCGTCGCCTCCCAGGAAGGCTCCCCGACTACGTTGGCGGAGGGAGCTTCGCCGATGCGGGCGAGGGAGTCTACCTCTCGACGCCCCATCGTGGACGTGGCTCCACGGAGTCGAGTCTGGCACGGTTGCAGACACAGGTCCATGAACTTGTCTGACACCGAGGGTGAGGCCTCGTGGGAAGAGGAAGAAGACCCCAGATATTTCTCTGACGAGGAGTCTGAGGGTCTTCCTTCCGATCCCACTCCCTCTCCTGAAAGACAGCTTTCCCCTCCTGAGAGTCTGTCTTTTGCTTCCTTTGTCCGGGAGATGTCTACGGCCATCCCCTTCCCGGTGGTTGTGGAGGACGAGCCCAGGGCTGAAATGTTTGAGCTCCTGGACTATCCTTCTCCACCTAAGGAAGCGTCCACTGTTTCCTTGCACCATGTCCTAAAAAAGACATTGCTTGCGAACTGGACCAAGCCTTTAACTAATCCCCACATCCCCAAGAAGATCGAGTCCCAGTACCGGATCCATGGGGACCCAGATCTGATGCGCACTCAGTTGCCTCATGATTCTGGAGTTGTGGATCTGACCCTAAAGAAGGCTAAGAGTTCTAGGGAGCATGCTTCGGCGCCCCCGGGCAAGGACTCTAGAACCTTAGACTCCTTTGGGAGGAAGGCCTACCATTCTTCTATGCTCGTGGCCAAAATCCAGTCTTACCAGCTCTACATGAGCATACACATGCGGAACAATGTGCGGCAGTTGGCGGTCTTGGTTGATGCGCTTCCCCCTGAGCAAGCCAAGCCATTTCAGGAGGTGGTCAGGCAGCTGAAGGCGTGCAGAAAATTCCTGGCCAGAGGGGTGTATGACACCTTTGATGTTGCGTCCAGGGCCGCTGCTCAAGGTGTGGTGATGCGCAGGCTCTCATGGCTGCGTGCCTCCGACCTGGAGAATAGAATCCAGCAGCGGATTGCGGACTCGCCTTGCCGTGCGGATAACATTTTTGGAGAGAAAGTCGAACAGGTGGTAGAGCAGCTCCACCAGCGGGACACCGCATTCGACAAGTTCTCCCGCCGGCAGCCTTCAGCCTCTACCTCTACAGGTAGAAGATTTTTTGGGGGAAGGAAGACTGTTCCCTACTCTTCTGGTAAGCGTAGGTACAATCCTCCTTCTCGACAGCCTGCGGCCCAGGCTAAGCCCCAGCGCGCTCGCTCTCGTCAGCAGCGTGCGCCTCAGCAAGGCCCCTTGGCTCCCCAGCAAAAGCAAGGGACGGGCTTTTGACTGGCTCCAGCAGAGCATAAACGACATTCAAGTGTCAGTGCCGGGCGACCTGCCAGTCGGAGGGAGGTTGAAAGCTTTTCACCAAAGGTGGCCTCTCATAACCTCCGACCAGTGGGTTCTCCAAATAGTCCGGCAAGGATACACCCTCAATTTGGCCTCAAAACCTCCAAATTGTCCACCGGGAGCTCAGTCTTACAGCTTCCAGCACAAGCAGGTACTTGCAGAGGAACTCTCCGCCCTTCTCAGCGCCAATGCGGTCGAGCCCGTGCCATCCGGGCAAGAGGGGCTGGGATTCTATTCCAGGTACTTCCTTGTGGAAAAGAAAACAGGGGGGATGCGTCCCATCCTAGACCTAAGGGCCCTGAACAAATATCTGGTCAAAGAAAAGTTCAGGATGCTTTCCCTGGGCACCCTTCTTCCCATGATTCAGGAAAACGATTGGCTATGCTCTCTGGACTTGAAGGATGCCTACACACACATCCCGATACTGCCAGCTCACAGACAGTATCTGCGATTTCAGCTGGGCACACGTCACTTCCAGTACTGTGTGCTACCCTTTGGGCTCGCCTCTGCGCCCATGGTGTTCACAAAGTGCTTGGCTGTAGTAGCAGCGGCACTTTAGCAGGCTGGGGGTGCACGTGTTCCCCTATCTCGACGATTGGCTGGTGAAGAACACATCCGAGGCAGGAGCCCTGCAGTCCATGCAGATGACTATTCGCCTCCTGGAGCTACTGGGGTTTGTGATAAATTATCCAAAGTCCCATCTTCTCTCAGTACAGAGACTCGAATTCATAGGAGCTCTGCTGGATTCTCGGACGGCTCGCGCCTATCTCCCAGAGACGAGAGCCAACAACTTGTTGTCCCTCGTCTCGCGGGTGCGAGCGTCCCAGCAGATCACAGCTCGGCAGATGTTGAGATTGCTAGTCCACATGGCCTCCACAGTCCATGTGACTCCCATGGCCCGCCTTCACATGAGATCTGCTCAATGGACCCTAGCTTCCCAGTGGTTCCAGGCTGCTGGGGATCTAGAAGACGTAGTCCACCTGTCCACGAGTTTTCTCGAATCCCTGTATTGGTGGACGATTTGGTCCAATTTGACTCTGGGACGTCCTTTCCAAATTCCTCAGCCACAAAAAGTGCTGACCACGGATGCGTCTCTCCTGGGGTGGGGAGCTCATGTCGATGGGCTTCACACTCAAGGAAGCTGGTCCCTCCAGGAACGCGATCTGCAGATCAATCTTCTGGAGTTGCGAGCGATCTGGAACGCTCTGAAGGCTTTCAGAGATCGGCTGTCCCACCAAATTATCCAAATTCAGACAGACAACCAGGTTGCCATGTACTACGTCAACAAGCAGGGGGGCACCGGATCTCGCCCCCTGTGTCAGGAAGCCGTCAGCATGTGGCTATGGGCTCGCCGTCACGGCATGGTGCTCCAAGCCACATATCTGGCAGGCGTAAACAACAGTCTGGCCGACAGGTTGAGCAGGATTATGCAACCTCACGAGTGGTCGCTCAATTCCCGTGTAGTGCGACAGATCTTCCAGGTGTGGGGCACCCCCGTGGTAGATCTCTTCGCATCTCAAGCCAACCACAAAGTCCCTCAGTTCTGTTCCAGGCTTCAGGCCCTCGGCAGACTGGCATCGGATGCCTTCCTCCTGGATTGGGGGGAGGGTCTGCTGTATGCTTATCCTCCCATACCTCTGGTGGGGAAGACTTTGTTGAAACTCAAGCAAGACCGAGGCACCATGATTCTGATTGCTCCTTTTTGGCCGCGTCAGATCTGGTTCCCTCTTCTTCTGGAGTTGTCCTCCGAAGAACCGTGGAGATTGGAGTGTTTTCCGACCCTCATCACGCAGGACGAAGGGGCGCTTCTGCATCCCAGCCTCCGGTCCCTGGCTCTCACGGCCTGGATGTTGAGAGCGTAGACTTTGCCTCTTTGGGTCTGTCAGAGGGTGTCTCCCGTGTCTTGCTTGCTTCCAGGAAAGATTCCACCAAGAGGAGTTACTTCTTTCTGTGGAGGAGGTTTCCCGTCTGGTGTGACAGCAAGGCCCTAGATCCTCGCTCTTGTCCTACACAGACCCTGCTTGAATACCTTCTGCACCTGTCTGAGTCTGGTCTCAAGACCAACTCTGTAAGGGTTCACCTTAGTGCAATCAGTGCATACCATTACCGTGTGGAAGGTAAGCCGATCTCAGGACAGCCTTTAGTTGTTCGCTTCATGAGAGGTTTGCTTTTGTCAAAGCCCCCTGTCAAGCCTCCTACAGTGTCATGGGATCTCAATGTCGTTCTCACCCAGCTGATGAAACCTCCTTTTGAGCCACTGAATTCCTGCCATCTGAAGTACTTGACCTGGAAGGTCATTTTCTTGGTGGCAGTTACTTCAGCTCGTAGAGTCAGTGAGCTTCAGGCCCTGGTAGGCCAGGCCCCTTACACCAAATTTCATCACAACAGAGTAGTCCTCCGCACTCACCCTAAGTTCTTGCCAAAGGTCGTGTCGGAGTTCCATCTGAACCAGTCAATTGTCTTGCCAACATTCTTTCCCTGTCCTCATTCCTGCCCTGCTGAACGTCAGCTGCACACATTGGACTGCAAGAGAGCATTGGCCTTCTACCTGGAGCGGACACAGCCCAACAGACAGTCCGCCCAATTGTTTGTTTCTTTTGATCCCAATAGGAGGGGAGTGGCTGTGGGGAAACGCACCATATCCAATTGGCTAGCAGATTGCATTTCCTTCACTTACGCCCAGGCTGGGCTGGCTCTTGAGGGTCATGTCACGGCTCATAATGTTAGAGCCATGGCAGCGTCGGTAGCCCACTTGAAGTCAGCCACTATTGAAGAGATCTGCAAAGCTGCGACGTGGTCATCTGTCCACACATTCACATCTCATTACTGCCTGCAGCAGGATACCCGACGCGACAGTCGGTTCAGGCAGTCAGTTCTTCAGAACCTGTTTGGGCTTTAGGATCCAACTCCACCCCCCGAGGGCCCTGTTTGTTCTGTTCCAGGCTGCACTCTCAGTTAGTTGGTAAATTTTTTAGGTCAATCTCAGTTATGTCCTCGCCGTTGCGAGGCCCAATTGACCATGGTTGTTGTTTTGAGTGAGCCTGGGGGCTAGGGATACCCCATCAGTGAGAACAAGCAGCCTGCTTGTCCTCGGAGAAAGCGAATGCTACATACCTGTAGAAGGTATTCTCTGAGGACAGCAGGCTGATTGTTCTCACAAACCCGCCCGCCTCCCCTTTGGAGTTGTGTCTTCCCTTGTCTTTGTCTTGCTACATATGAGACTGGCCGGCACAAGCCGGTTTTGGGCGGGAAGACGGCCGCGCATGCGCGGTGCGCATTGGCGCGCGAGGACTAGCAAAGGCCTTTGCTAGTGAAGATTCCGATTGGAGGGGCTGCCGTGGACGTCACCCATCAGTGAGAACAATCAGCCTGCTGTCCTCGGAGAATACCTTCTACAGGTATGTAGCATTCGCTTTCCCAGACTTCGCAGTGCCTTTCCGTATGACTCTTTTTACTTTAACATCTTTTTCAGTGTTTTGTTAGTATTCCATTTTTCCTTTCAAATTCCTTTTATTTTTTTGTAGTTCATCGGCACTTGAAGTTTCCTTTCTCTTTTTTTTTGTTTTCCTTTTTTAAAAAATTTGCAGGAAGTCTTTATTGAAAACCAAAGGTGCAGAACATCATGTAGAAGTATTAAAGATTAAAAAAAAAAAAACATAACAGTGCAATCATGTAAAGCAGAGAATATTTCAGCCAAATTATCCATCCGCACTCCTGGCTACAATTGGTAAACAAAGGAAACTTCAAAAAATATATTTTTTTGTTTTTATGTATAGATATTTCAGAAACAGGTGTACATGTTAGAATGAATACCCCACCCAAACCCTTCACTGAGGCTAACCCCCTTACCATCCCCCCTCATGTAAGTCCAGACCTGGAAGGGGAAATGTGAACACCAGAAACAGAGAAGTATGCATCATTCGAGCTGAACAGTGTTGTAGGAAGGGCTCCCAAACAAGCTCCCATTTGTGCAAGAGGTGGCATCTAACATCTAATAGTCTCTCCATATCAGAGATATACCAAAGATTATTAAGCCACTTAGTCAAGGGTGGCACTGTTTGTTGTTTCTGGTGCGCAGCCAAAGTGATTCGAGCAGCACACACAGTGTGACACACTAGTAAAGCTTGAGGTGGCTAAAAACCAGGCCTCTTCTTGGGAAGTAAGAAGAAAACAGGGGACCAAGGTATCGGACAATCCAGCCAGCACTGCAACCAGTGCTGGACCGCCCTCCAAAAGGCCTGATCCTTAATACTGGTCCACCATATATGACCCATAGTACCAGGCTCCCCGCATCCCCTCTAACACTGCACAGAAACACCTGGGTAAACATGTTGAAGACGTGCAGGGGTAAGGTACCATCTGTACAAAACTTTAATGGCGTTTTTCTGAAAAGGAACTGAAACAGAAACCTTCAACACAGCCCTTTCCAAGGCGCTCCATTCATCGTCAGTCAACCCAATCCCAGCTCCTTCTACCAGTTTGTATGATGTAATGTATAGGGTGGAGAGCAAGCCCAAAGGTAATTATATAAGCAAGTAATCAGTCCATGTGTACTGTCACAGAGGTCTTCTAAGAAGGAGTCCTCTCTTAGTATTTTAGAACAAATAGCAGATGAGGTGAGAAAATGCATCAATTGCGTATAGGCAAATCTATTTTGGGTTGGTAAGGAGTACTCATCCTGCAAGGTGGAAAATGGAACCAAAAGTCCTCATCAGACAGCTGGCCCCAAGTCTTAAGACCAAGTAAAGCCCAGCTAGCGATCAATCCAGGAAGGAACAAGGGATTAGAAGCTATCGGAGTAAGGTGAGATAGAACCCGTCTGAAGAAGCAAATAAAAATCTATCCCAGTATTACATAGTGGTAAGAATTGAAGGGCACTGCTCCTCCCCCAAACACCTGTGTTTACGAGGAAGTCACATCAGGACACCCAATGACTGCGGTCCCACAGAAACCTACTCTAGATGTAGCTATAGTTTGTGAGGAGGTGCCTGGTACCACTCCAAGGCTGCTCTGGCCTGAGCAGCCTGATAATACCAAAAAATATTCAGGACCCCCCAGCTGCCCCTTCTTCCTGTCTCTATAGAGAAAAGAATGAAGCAGTTGCGGCCGTTTATTAGCCCAGATGAAGCAAAGAAACCGAGCCTGTATGTTAGCAAGAAAGCTTCTACACAATCGAATTGGGAGGACCTGAAAAAGATATAAAAGCCGGGGAAGATTGTTCATTTTAACAGTAGCTTTACGTTCAAACCAAGAGAGATCCAAGCTCAGTCAACGCACTTAAGTCCCGAAAAAGACTCTTGACCAAAATGGGGTAGTTAGCAGAAAACAAGTCGAGAGAGAAGTAGTTAAGAGAAACCCCAAGTACCGGATGCCTCAAGAAACCCAACCAAATGAGAAAGATGACTGCAGAGAGTCCAGGAGCATCCGGGGCAAGGAGATATTAAGGGCCTCTGACTTGCTCATATTGCTCTTCAAGCTAGAGACCGCCGAATAACACACACTGGCTCCCATAAGGATGGGGAAAGATACAAGAGGATAGGAAAGTGAGAGCAAGACATCATCATCATAAAGGGCCACTTTAGAAGAGGGGGTGTGACTCAAGATGGCACCGTCACGCCGAGCACAGCAAGTTGGTCTGAGAGTTTGCCCCAAATAACTACTTTTCCTCCAAAAAATGCCACATACTAAGAGAAAGGGGATTGTTAGAGCCTTACCCTCCCCAGCTCGTACATCTTCCCCGAGGCAGCGAACACTCGACGGATTTGCTGTCCGGCGTCCACCAGGAGAAACCAGAGTCGAAGACCCACTAGACGCTGGGGCATGGAGATCTCTTTGTCTCCTCTGGAAGCTGGAAATCCACCTTGCCCTGCCGTTCTACGAAAGGAGAAAGCTGACTTGCAAGACCCGGAATCTGGGGAAACTGAGGTCAGCGGAGGGGGTTCTCCCTCAGAGCGAAAATCGGCAGTTGGTATGTATTTGAGAGGGGAAAGTTTGTCTGGCCCTCCCAAGGTGATAACGCTTGATGCCCTTTGGCAGGCTATGGAAAAAATGCAAGCCTTGATAATTGAATCAACTCAAGAAACAAAAAACTTGGTTTCTACAGTAAGCCAGCTCTCTAAGTCGGTGGAAAAGCTGGAACAAGATTTTAAAGATCAAGTAAAGAGTTCCCAAGTTGAAACTGTAAAAATTAAAGATAATGTATCAGTGTTGATGAAAGACAATATAAATATTCGCCAAAAAATTGAGCAAATTGAAAACTATAATAGATGTTTGAATATGAGGATCCTAAATTTTCCAAAACGGATAGGAATGTCACCCTTGGATTTATTAAAAAAATTCTTGGTAGAGAACTTGAAATATTCTTCTCAACATATACCTCCAATAAATAAGATCGTTTTTCTTCCTACAAAAAAAAGTCAAGGAGACTTCCCGGAAGTTTTGGAACAAGAAAAACCTGAGGAACTGAAAGATTTCATTAATCTTGGAAGACTCATTGACTGAGGTAACAAATAGAGCTACTCTTCTGATCTCATTTGTTTTTGAACAAGACTATAATGCAGTTTTAAAGTTATTCTTTAAAAATATTCATCATAAATTCTGTGGTCAAAAACTATGGATTTTTCCTGATGTTACAAAAGTAACACAAGAAAGAAGAAAGAAATTTCTTGAAATGAGAGAAGAGACGAGGTCTTTGGGTGCAACATTTTTGCTTACATATCCTTGTAAATCTACTATAATAAAACTCACCCTCAACATTCTGAAGACAACGTTCTGAAGTCACTCACTGAAGGGTTCATGGATTCATGGTGGTGAAGCCAGAACACTGACCCGCCCCGCCCTCGCATGACGGACCAATCAGAAAAAACACCCTCAACATTCTGAAACACAAAGGACCATCACAACACCGTTCCCAGGCAACACTAGGCAACGTAAGACGGACCAATCAGAGGAAACTACGTGACAATAAGGGAGGAGCATTCCCCAGCAGAATGGCTCATCTGTGCAGCATGGAGAGCACAGAACCACCGCTGGAACGAGAGAAGAATATTCCTGCTGTGGGTATGTGCAAAAATAGACCAGGGGAGAGTGGGGGAGGGAAATTTTTAAATGCCTAATGCCAGTACTGAAGAGTGCCAGAGGGTTTATAGCACAGACTATATTTGGGATCGCTTGACATGGAGTCAGAGGAGCCGGAAAACAACATGCCCATCACCATCTGGGACAAGGACAAGCTGCGGCCCAGCTGGAAGGATTACCCGCGACCCAGCCAGCAGCAAACAGCGACCAAGGAAGGGGGAGGAGTACCTACTCCTTCCCTGCCTAGGAATCGCTGGAGACTGGCTGCCAAACTAACGAAACAACCGCACACCGACGCACCACCTCCATCATTAGAAAGGCATCCACTCTTTCTTCAACAGAAATGCAAACTAATAATACAAAACAAACAAAGAATACATGGTTTCTCAGGCGGCTGCAGGTAACTCCCCACCCCCTTCCTCTTCCCCTTTTGCCGAAGTGGCCAAGCACGTGCCCAACCATCCCCAGCCTCAGGCAAGCTGTCTCCCACCTCGGGGATTCCCCGAGCACCCGGAAAAAGACGGCGCTGATTCCTGCAGCGCATAAATGTTCCAGCATTCCCCTGCAGCCGGCCTGAAATGGACCAAACATACCGGATCACCCCCCGACGGCCCGAGACCGTGCTCTTCTCCCTTCCGCCAACTTAAAACAACCATCCCCGTCCTCAGGCAAGCTGTCACCCACCTCCAGGATGCCCAGAACCCCAGCCCAATGGAAAAAGAAGGCGCTGCTTCCAACAGTACATTTCTCTTCCAGCATTCCCCTACAGCAGCCCTGAAACGGCCAAAAAATACCGACAAAGAACGTGCTCCTCAACCTTCCGCCCATCTAAAACAACACTGCTGCCTCAGCACAACACAAAAAAAAAAAAAACACTCAAAGGCTGACACCCCCTACAACCACATTTACATTTCACCAACTGAAAGACCCCCCTCCACAAACCTCCTTGACAGACAAAACCACACACACACACAATACAACAGAAACACACCCTCAAAGCCACACACCAATCCAACCCACTTTGCCAGCACAGCACAGCACATCCCCCAACCCCCAAGCAAAAAACAAAACAAAAAAAGACACACATCAACAACCTGCACACACACCGCACCCTCACATACTCACATACACACACACACACAAAATAACTCTGTGACACATACACACAAAAAAAAACCACATGCTAGCGCCCGTTTCATTGGTTTCGGGAACGGGCCTTTTTTACTAGTGTATTATAAAATATCTGGGTATTAAGTATGTTTTTTTTGTACCGAATCAGTTGAGAGAGTTCATAGATCTGAAAAGGATAGTCAAGTCATAGCATCAGTACAGCTGAAATATGTAATAGGTGGTTCTTAAAGGGGCATTAAGCCTATTCTTCTATATTATTTCTTATTATATTCCCCTGAATTTTCTTTTTCTCTCCCCCCCATTATTGTGGTCTAAGGAAGACACTATAGTGAGTTCATTTGAATGCCTTAATTTCTCATTAAGAGATTATATTTGTTATATATACTACTCACTTATGTATCTTGATTTGCCTGTAACAAGATTAATGCTTGTGTAAAGTTAAAATTGCATAAATAAAAATAAAAAAGCAAACAAACAAAAAATAAAGGCCACTTTATATTCCCTGTCTGCTACAATAATACCAGAAATATCTGGGTCTGAGCATACCAAGACTGCAAAGGGCTCCATAACCAACACGAACAGCATTGGTAAGAGAGGACACCCCTGTCGGGTGCTTCTAGTTAGAGACCATTGTAGAATTCTCCCCCTCCCCCCGTTAACACAAACACAAGACAAAGCGGTCCATGACTTTATATATAAACTGCCAGTGGACCCAATCAAAAGCTGTAGTACATAAATACATAAGTAGTGCCACACTGGGAAAAGACAAAGGGTCCATCGAGCCCAGCATCCTGTCCACGACTGCGGCCAATCCAGGCCAAGGGCACCTGGCAAGCTTCCCAAACGTACATTCTATACATGTTATTCCTGGAATTGTGGATTTTTCCCAAGTCCATTTAGTAGTGGTTTATGGACTTGTCCTTTAGGAAACCGTCCAACCCCTTTTTAAACTCTGCCAAGCTAACCGCCTTCACCACGTTCTCCGGCAATGAATTCCAGAGTTTAATTATGCGTTGGGTGAAGTAAGATTTTCTCCGATTTGTTTTAAATTTACTACACTCTAGTTTCATTGCATTCCCCCTAGTCCTAGTATTTTTGGAAAGCGTGAACAGACACTTCACATCCACCTGTTCCACTCCACTCATTATTTTATATACCTCTATCATGTCTCCCCTCAGCCGTCTCTTCTCCAAGCTGAAAAGCCCTAGCCTCCTTAGCCTTTCTTCATAGGGAAGTCGTCCCATCTTCGCTATCATTTTAGTCGCCCTTCGCTGCACCTTTTCCAATTCTACTATATCTTTCTTGAGATGCGGCGACCAGAATTGAACACACTACTCAAGGTGCGGTCGCACCATGGAGCGATACAATGGCATTATAACATCCTCACACCTGTTTTCCATACCTTTCCTAACAATACCCAACATTCTATTCGTTTTCCTAGCCGCAGCAGCATACTGAGCAGAAGGTTTCAGAGTATTATCGACAACGACACCAGATCCCTTTCTTGGTCCGTAACTCCTAACGTGGAACCTTGTGTGTCGTAACTATAATTCGGGTTCTTATTTCCCACATGCATCACCTTGCACTTGCTCACATTAAACGTCATCTGCCATTTAGCCTCCCAGTCTTGTAAGGTCCTTCTTTAATTTTTCACAATCCTGTCGCGAGTTAACGACTTTGACTAAGGCTTTGGCCTAACCCCTGGTAAGCCTTCCTCAGCTGAGAGGTGCCCAGCTCTACCACCGGCTGCCTTTCAGGTGCTGTGGAGGACTTGCAGCTCATCTGCATATCCTTTACAGCCTTCTCCGGGGTGACTCCCAGGTCCACTCAGGGCCTCCGCTCTAGGTGCCAAGTGCCGGGGCATTTTTCTCTTTACATCTGTTTTTCTCCCAGTTACTACTTATGGATCCAGTACACTTTTTCTTCTTGGCACTGTCCCTTCCTAATTTGTTTCTCCATCTTACACAATTTCCACCATCTGTATTCGTCATCTCACCATCTCTTTTTTACTCTTCCTTTTTCTCAGCTCTCAACCTTAAACATTTCTTTCCTTCTATTCATCCATCTCCTTTCTATCTGAGTACATCTCGCCTTCGTCGTTGTCGTACCTCTCCTACTCTCTTACTCCTTCTGCTCTCCGCTGGGAACATTAATCCCAATCCTGGTCCTCCACACCTGTCCTCGTCCTATCCATGCAAACGATTCTGGGATGTTTCCTATCTCATCTCTGTTCCCCTCTTCCCTCCCCTTCTCGTGTGCCCTGTGGAATGCCCTCTCGGTCTGCAACAAACTTTCCTTCACCCATGATCTCTTCATCTCCCGTTCCCTTCAATTGCTTGCCCTAACTGAAACCTGGCTCACCCCTGATGACTCTGCCTCAGTCGCGGCCCTATGCCATGGAGGTTATCTTTTCTCCCACACTCCCCGCCCAGTTGGCCGCGGAGGAGGCGTCGGGTTTCTACTTTCGCCCTCCTGTAGTTTTCAACCCCTTCTCCTACCGCAATATCACTGCTTCTCATTCTTTGAAGTTCACTCCATCCGTCTATTCTACCCGCTGCCACTCAGAGTTGCAGTCATTTACCGCCCCCCCCCCCCCCCCCCCCATAGGTCCCTCTCTTCCTTCCTTACCAACTTCGATGCCTGGCTCTCCGTTTTTCTTGAACCCTCTTCTCCGTCCCTCATTCTTGGAGTCTTTAACATACATGCTGACGACCCATCCGACTCTTACGCTTCTCAGTTCCTCACTCTGACATCCTCCTTCAACCTCCAGCTGAGCTCCACCACCCTTACTCACCAAACTGCCCATTGTCTTGACCTCGTCCTCTCCTCTACCTGCTCACCCTTCAAATTCTCCGCCTCAGCTCTTCCTCTCTCCGATCATCACCTGATCACATTCACACTTCATCACCCTCCCCGTCGGTCCCGCCCAACACTAACCACTACTTTCAGGAATCTCTAGGCTGTTGACCCTCCCACCTTATCCTCTAGTATCTGTAATCTCCTCCCTTCCATCATGTTTTCCGTTGACAAGGCTGTCTCTGCTTACAACGCCACTCTCTCCTCTGCTCTGGACACCTTTGCACCATCCATCCCTGGTCCCACAAGGCGTACTAATCCCCAGCCCTGGCTGACACCTTGCATCTGATATCTTCGCTCCTGCGCCCGATCTGCTGAACGCCTCTGGAGGAAATCTCGCACCCATACCGACTTCATTCATTACAAATTCATGCTATCCTCCTTCCAGTCCTCCCTATTCCTTGCCAAACAGGACTATTACACCCAATTGACTAATTCTGTCGGCTCCAACCCTCGTCGTCTCTTCGCCACCCTCAACTCCCTCCTCAAAGTGCCCTCCGCTTCCACCCCCCACTCTCTCCTCAATCACTGGCTGACTACTTCTGCGACAAGGTGCAGAAGATCAACCTCGAATTCACTACCAAGCCACCTCCTCCTCTTCACCCTTTAACCCACTCCCTCAATCAACCAACCCAGGCCGCCTCCTCTTTTCCTGATATCACCAAGGAGGAAACTGCCCATCTTCTTTCCTCCTCGAAATGCACCACCTGTTCCTCTGATCCTGTCCCCACCAACTTACTAAACACCATCTCTCCTACTGTCACCCCCCCCCCCCCCATCTGCCATATCCTCAGCCTCTCTCCACTGCAACTGTCCCTGACACCTTCAAGCATGCTGTAGTCACACCACTCCTCAAAAAACCATCACTAGACCCTACCTGTCCTTCCAACTACCGCCCCATATCTCTCCTTCCCTTCCTCTCCAAGATACTTCAATGCGCCGTTCACAGCCGCTGCCTTGATTTTCTCTCCTCTCATGCCATCCTCGATCCACTGCAATCCGGTTTTCGCCCTCTATGCTCGACAGAAATGGCACTCACTAAAGTCTGTAATGACCTGTTCCTTGCAAAATCCAAAGGTCACTACTTCATCCTTATCCTCCTCAACCTATCTGCCACTTTTGACACTGTCAATCATAATCTACTCCTTGCTGCACTTTCCTCATTTGGATTCCAGGGCTCTGTCCTCTCCTGGTTCTCCTCTTATCTCTCCCACCGTACCTTCAGAGTACATTCTCATGGATCTTCCTCCACCCCCATCCCGCTCTCTGTTGGCGTTCCTCAGGGATCTGTCCTTGGACCCAGTGGCGTACCAAGGGGGGGGGGGGGGGTCCTAGCACAGACCCCTGAGGAACCCCACTAACTACCCTTCTCCATTGTGAATACTGCCCATTTAACCCCACTCTGTTTCTTATCCTTCAACCAGTTTTTAATCCACAATAGGACATTTTCTCCTATCCCATGACCCTCCAATTTCCTCTGTAGCCTTTCATGAGGTACGTTGTCAAACACCTTTTGAAAATCCAGATACACAATATCAACCGGCTCCCCTTTGTCCACATGTTTGTTTACTCCTTCAAGGAATTGAAGTAAATTGGTCGGGCAAGATTTCCCCACACAAAAGCCGTGCTGACTTGGTCTCAGTAATCCATGTCCTTGGATGTGCTCTGTAGTTTTGTCGGCGTCTAGACCAAGGAGACAATCGGGATCTGGTCATGCTTAGCAAAGTGGAGCAAGTCTACCATTCGGTGTACGTTGTCCATTGCCTGACATTGAGCTACAATTCCCACCAGGTCAAGGTGAATTAGAGAGGGTAATACCCTGGCTAGCCAAATAGCCAGAAGTTTTGCAAGCAGCTTAACTTCTGCATTGAGAACAGAGATGGGATGATATGAGGCACACTCATTTCGGTCTTTGTCCGGTTTGGAGATGACAGCAATCCACACTTCCATCATGGAGGGAGGCAACTCTCCCCCGACCCCCCCCCCCCCCCCCCCTACACCCACCCGCCGACCAAGTCTCATTGAGAAGCTCAGCCAAGAGATGTACTGAGTCTACTGCAAATCATTTATAAAAATCATTTGGTAGGCCATCCAAACGAAGTGATTTGCCCGAGGAGGAGTCGTATGATATTCTGTCTGATCCCTTCCTGCTTCAAGAGATGAAAATATCCATCTGAGGGTCTCTATTTCACCAGCTTTGTTAAGGATATGGCTTTGGCCATCCGATTTAAGTTGCAAACTGAGGAAGAGCCCAGGGCACAGATTCTGACTCTCCTGGGCTATGAGTCTGCTCCTAAGAAAGAGGTCACGGTACCTTAAGGATGCACTGATGAATAATTGGGATTCTCCCCTCTCAGTGCAGGTGGCACCAAAGAAGGTGGATACGCAGTATCGTATCCCAAAGGCTCCTGGATTTGAGAAGGTTCAATTGCTACACCACTCTCTGGTGGTCAAATTGCCCTTAAACATGCTAGGAGTTCCAGGACTCAACGCCCCCAGATAGAGAGGCCATGACACTGGATTTGTGTGGGAGGAAAACATTCAGAGCTCGATACTCATTGCCTGCATCCAGTCCTACCAGCTCTACACAAGCCTGTACTTAACTTGCAGTCCCTGGTCCGCAGTACACATAGTTGGCGGATTCTCTCCCACAGGAGCGGGCCGCTGAGCTTCGCCAGCTGGCCAAAATGCAGCTGTAGCATAGAAAATATCTGGCCAGAGGAGCTTTATGACTTTCTTGATGTGGGGTCCAGACTCTCCACTATGGGTGTAGAGATACGCAGACTCTAATGGCTGCATGTGTCTAACCTGGAACTGGTGGTTCAGGAGAGGTTAGTGGATGTACCATGCCGAGGGGACAACTTGTTTGTAGCTAGGGGAGGTCGCTGAGCTAATCAAGAAACACATGAATACGATCCAAATATCTCTGCACCTGCCAGCTGCACCCTCCACCTCTTGAAGGTTTTCCAGTGGTCCTAGGCGGCGACCCTATTACTCTCAAAGGCATAGGTTACTCCTGCCTTCCCACTCTGTCCAGCAATCCCAGGGCCGGCCATCCTCATACTCAGAAGTCCCAGCTGATGCCCCAATCAAAGCCTGTTTAAAAGCAATTTCTCCTGGAGCCAGGTTCTTCAAATAGTCTGTCTCAGTTACACCCTCCATTAGCAGCAAAAACCACCAAATTGCCTACTGAGAGCATTGTCACAGCTCTCCGTACAAGCAGGTACTTGCAGAGGAAATCTCTGCCCTTTTCCAGGCCAGTGCGATAGAACCCATGCTACCAGGGAAAGAAGGGATTCTATTCCAGGTACTTCCTCGTGCCTCAACAAACAGGAGAATTTTGTCCCTTCCTAGACCTAAGGCCCATGAACAAATTCCTAGTCAGAGAAAAGTTCGGGATGATTTCCCTGGGCACCCTTCTTTCCGTGATTCAGGCAAACTATTCTGTCTGGACCTAAGGACGCCTACACCCACATTTTGATACTTCCCAATCACTGGAAGTATCTCATATTTCGCCTAGGAAAACACCACTACCAGTACAGCATACCACCATTTTTCCATGTGTCAGCTCCCAGGGTATTCACCAAATATCTAGCGGTAGTAGCGGCATGTATATGTGAGTTGGGAATGTATGTGTTTCCCTATCTGGACGATTGGCTAGTCGAGCGGAAATCACAGGAGGGGGTGTCAGTCTATGTGCCTAACTATGCGGATGTTGGAGTTACGAGGGTTTGTTATAAACTACCCAAAGTCTCACTTGCTCCCAGACCAGCTATTGGAGTACATAGGAGCCCTGCTAGGAGCCAGGCTCGGGCTTTTCTTCCACAAACCAGAGTAGAGACCTTATTAATGCTCGTCTCGCAGGTCCAAAGCAGGAAGCAGGTCAGAGCTTGGCAAATGTTGAGATGGATGGGCCACATGGCCTCAACACTGCATGTCACTCCCATGACACATCTCCAGTTGAGAGAATCTCAGTGGTCTCGGGCAGCTGGGAACTTAGCGGATACCATCCAGATTCCCCCAGGCTTCACTCATGCCCTTCTCTGGTGGAGCACTCAGACTGATTATTCCAAATTCCACCTCCACAGAAGGGATTAACAACGGATGCATCCAACCTGGGGTGGAGAGCGCATGTAGATGTGCTCCACACCCAAGGGATTTGATCTGCTCAGGAAACAGATCTTTATGTCAATCTCATTGAGCTGTGGGACATTTGGAATGCTCTAAAGACTTTCAGAGATTGACTAGAAAACCAAATTATTCTCATCCAAATAGACAACCAGGTTGCAACGTTTTATGTGAACAATCGTTGGGGGGGGGGGGGGGGGGGTACGGAGGTAGTGAGGATGTGGCAGACGGTATGGACTTCCAAACCACATATCTTCCAGGAAAGGAAAATTGCCTGGCGTACAGACTGAGCAGGATTTTGCAACTGCACGAGTGGTCTTTCAACATGGAGGTAGCCCGCAAGACCTTCAGAGAGTGTGGGCATCCCCTCAATGGATCTTTTTTCCACTCAACAATAAAGTGCCCAGTTTTGCTTCGGGATCAGATCACACAGCAGACTAACGTCAGATGCCTTTCTCTTGCACTGTGGGGAGAGTCTCCTGCATTCGTATCCTCCAGTATCTCTTATAGAGAAGACCTTGCTGAAACTGAAGTAGGATCAGGGAACTATGAGCCTAATTGTGCCCTACTGGCCAAGACAGATATGGTTCCCTCTTCTTCTGGCATTATCCTCCTTAGATCTGTTTGGATTGTTTTCCAACCCTTGTCATGCAGAAAGAGGGGTCTCTTCTGCATTCCAACCTCCAGTCCCTGGCTCTCACGGCTTCGCTGTTGAGAGCATAGAATTTGAAAACTTGGGCTGACTGGAGGGTGTCTCCAACATTTTGCTGGCTTCCTAAAAAGACTCCAAAACATGGAGTTACTCGTAAATGGAGGAAGTTTGCAGTCTGGTGTGAGAGCAAGGCTTTAGATCCTCTCATTTATCCGACACAAAAATTGCTTGTATACCTCCTTCACCTCCGAGTCTGATTTGAAAACCAACTCTGTAAGGGTTCATCTCAGTTCAATTACTGCTTACCATCACGTGTAGGAGGTAAGCCCATCTCTGTACAGCCTCTAGTTGTTCGCTTCATGAGAGGTTTGCTTTTGACAGAGCCCTCAGTCAAACCTCCATCTGTGTTGTGGGATCTCATCATCGTCCTCACCCAGCTAATGAAGGCGCCTTTTGAGCTGCTTGATTCCTTTCATCTGACGTATTTGGCCTGGAAAGTTGTTTCTGGTGGTAGTCACTTCAGCTTGCAGAGTCATTGGGCTTCAGGGCCTAGTAACTGACTCCCCTTACACTAAATATCATAACAAAGTAGTTCTCCACATGCATCCCAAGTTCCATCTTAATGAGTCAGTCATCCTGCCAACATTTTTTCCAAAACCACATGCCCATCCTGGCAAGACTACTTCATATTTTGGACAGCAAGTGAGCCTTAGCCTTCTATGTGGAGTGCATTAGAGCCCATAGACAGTCCACACAGCTTTTTGTTTCTTTTGATCCAAATAGGAGAGGGTAGCCATTGGCAAATGCACAGTTTCCAGTTGGCTAGCAGATAGCATCTCCTTTACTTATACCCAGGCTGGGCTGATTGTGGAGCATTATGTCAAGGCTCATAATGTCACAACCATGTCTACGTCAGTAGCCCAGTTGAGGTTAGTATCCGTAGAGGAGATTTGCAAAGCTGCAACATGGTCTTCTGTCCACACATTCACATCTTATTACTGTCTTGAGCAGGATACTCAGTGTGACAGCTGGTTTGGTCAGACAGTCCTGCAGAATTTGTTCGGTGTCTAGAATCCAGCTCCGCTCCCTAGGCCCAGTTTTCTTCTATTCCAGGCTGCACCTCAACAACTAGTACAAAAATAGTTTCAGGTTGATTGAATACAGGCCTTGATGTTTTGCATCCCTATTATCCTGGCAGCTAGGAATTCCTACATGTGAGAATACAACGGCCTGCTTGTCCTCACAGAAAGCAAAGCTACTTAGCAATAACAGGTATTCCCTGAGGACAGCAGACTACATGTTCTCACATACCCTCCTACCTCCACTTGGCGTTGAATTCTTTAGCTTTTTACAGTGACTGAGCTTGAGCATCAGGCGGGAAGGCTCCAACACATATGTGGTGGGATGCTGCTAGAAAGTTCTACAACTCTAGTCAGGTTCTGCAAGGCTCCGTTGAATTTCGTCACTCAACTGTGAGAATACTTGGCTTGCTGTCGTTGGAGAACACCTGCCACAGGTGAGTAACTGCTTTCTAGCAGGGGGCCTCACTGGTATATTTTCTTCAGTTCCCAGCTCCCAATTAATAAGAAGAGATGGTGCTGTTTGTACTTACCATCAACAGTGTATTACGTGGAAGTAAACTGTAGGGGAAACCCTCCCAGTCGTTATTTCTGCGTGTAGTTGCTTCATTTTTGTATGAGGATTTCCACAGTGGAAATGGAGGCCATTTAGTTAAGCCAAACATTCGCTAGTAGGTTTTTTGTTCGTTTTTTTTTTACTTTGGTTTTTAACTTATACCTTGACATTAGTAGTTCAGGTGAGTTAGGTTCAAGTGATATTTTCCTGTTCTTGGAGGACTTGTAGTCCAAGTTGGACATAAGGCAATGGAGGGTTAAGTGACTTGGCCATGATCACAAAGAGCCATCAGCTTTATACTAATTCTGACTTCCCTGGTTTTCAACCCACTGTTCTAATTGCTAGGTTGCTCCTCCACTACAGCTAATTTTTTTTTCCTTTTTGTTTTCAGGAGACGGGCCAAACACAGAGGAGCAGGCAGCAGTGGCTATTGCCAGCGTCCAGCAAGCCGCTTTTGCTGACCATAACATCCAGTACCAGTTTCGTACAGAAAACAATGGAGGACAGGTGAGGGGAAGGGGAAGATTGTAATCCCTCCTTAATTTTTATAATTAACTGGGAGCACAGGAGTAATGCACGATAGATGTTTCTTCCGTATGGATTCTTCATTTTACATATAATGGAATAGAGAATATTATGATGTTGTATTGATCCATGGTATGATTACATCTTCAATGTTGTGTCCAGTTCTGGTCATCACATCCCAACAGATATAGCAGAACTAGAAAAAGTACAGAGAGGTGACAGAATGATAAAGTGGATGAAGTGACTTCTTTATGAAAAAAGGTTGAACTGATTGGGGCTGTTAAGCCTGGGGAAGAGATGACTGAGAGGGAATATGTTACAATCTTATAAACACATGAGTGAGGTGGAATAAGTGAGTAGGGATCAACTGTTTTTATTCTCAATCTGTACCAAGACTAGAGGACACTTGAAACTAGCAAGTAGCAGGATTAAAAAAAAAAAATAGATAAATTATTTTTTTCACTCAATAAGTAGCATAGTAGATGATGGCAGAAAAAGACCTGCACTGTCCATCCAGTCTGCCCAAGAAGATAAATTCATATGTGCTACTTTTTTATTTGTACTGTCCTCTTCAGTGCACAGACCGTATAAGTCTGGCCAGCCCTATCCCCGCCTCCCAACCACCAGCTCTGCCACCCATTCTAGGCTAAGCTCCTGAGTAATAACATAGTAGATGATGGCAGAAAAAGACCTGCACGGTCCATCCAGTCTGCCCAACAAGATAAACTCATATGTGCTACTTTTTGTGTATACCCTACCTTGATTTGTACCTGTCCTTTTCAGGGCACAGACCGTATAAGTCTGCCCAGCATTATCACCGCCTCCCACCACCGGCTCTGGCACAGATCGTATAAGTCTGCCCAGCACTATCCCCGCCTCCAAACCACCAGTCCCGCCTCCCACCATCGGCTCTGGCACAGACCGTATAAGTCTGTCCAGCACTATCCCCGCCTCCCACCACCGGCTCTGCCACCCAATCTCGGCTAAGCTCCTGAGGATCCATTCCTTCTGAACAGGATTCCTTTATGTTTATCCCACGCATGTTTGAATTCTGTTACCGTTTTCTTTTCCACTACCTCCCGCGGGAGGGCATTCCAAGCATCCACTACTCTCTCCGTGAAAAAATACTTCCTGACATTTTTCTTGAGTCTGCCCCTCTTCAATCTCATTTCATGTCCTCTAATTCTACCGCCTTCGCATCTCCGGAAAAGGTTCGTTTGCGGATTAATACCTTTCAGATATTTGAACGTCTGTATCATATCACCCCTGTTTCTCCTTTCCTCCAGATTATACATGTTTAGGTCAGCAAGTCTCTCCTCATATGTCTTGTAACTCAATTCCCATACCATCCTCGTAGCTTTTCTTTGCACCGCTTCAATTCTTTTTACATCCTTAGCAAGATACGGCCTCCAAAACTGAACACAATACTCCAGGTGGGGCCTCACCAACGACTTATACAGGGGCATCAACACCCCCTTTCTTCTGCTGGTTAGACCTCTCTCTATACAGCCTAACAACCTTCTAGCTACGGCCACCGCCTTGTCACACTGTTTCGTCACCTTCAAATCCTCAGATACTATCACCCCAAGATCCCTCTCCCCGTCCGTAGCTATCAGACTCTCACCGCCTAACACATACGTCTCCCGTGGATTTCTATTCCCTAAGTGCATCACTTTGCATTTCTTCGCATTGAATTTTAATTGCCAAACCTTAGACCATTCTTCTAGCTTCTTCAGATCCTTTTTCATGTTTTCCACTCTCTCCCGGGTGTCCACTCTGTTACAGATCTTAGTATCATCTGCAAAAAGGCAAACTTTACCGTCTAACCCTTCGGCAATGTCACTCACAAATACATTGAACAGAATCGGCCCCAGCACCGATCCCTGAGGCACTCCACTACTCACCTTTCCCTCCGCCGAGCGAATTCCATTAACCACCACCCTCTGGCGTCTGTCCGTCAACCAGTTCCTAATCCAGTTCACCACTTCAGGTCCTATCTTCAGCCCCTCCAGTTTATTTAAGAGCCTCCTGTGGGGAACCGTGTCAAAAGCTTTGCTGAAATCTAAGTAGATTACGTCTATAGCTCGTCCCTATCCGACCCCCATGCTTCTAAGTTCCTCACCCTAACATCCTTCTTCAACCTCCAGCTGTGCTCCACCACCCCTACTCACCGTGACGGCCATTGTCTTGACCTCGTCCTCTCCTCCTCCAGCTCACCCTCCAATTTCCACGTCTCAGCTCTTCCTCTCTCCGACCATCACCTGATCACATTCACACTTCTTCACCCCCCCCCCCCCCCCCACCCCGTCCAACTTTAACCACCACCTCCAGGAACCTGCAGGCTATTGACCCCTCCACCTTATCTACTATCTCTAATCTCCTCCCCTCCATCACGTCCTCCGCAACTGTCGACAAAGCGGTCTCCACTTACAATACCGCTCTCTCCTCTGCTTTGGATACCCTCGCACCATCCATCTCCCATCCCACAAAACGCACCAATCCCCAGCCCTGGCTGACTCCTTTCATCCGTTACCTTCGCTCCTGCACCCGATCCACTGAGCGCCTCTGGAGGAAATCTCGTAACTTTTCAGACTTCCTTCATTACAAATTCATGCTATCCTCCCTCCACTCCTCCCTATTCCGTGCAAAACAGGACTATTACACCCAATTGACCAATTCTCTCAGCTCCAACCCTCGTCGTCTCTTCACCACCCTTAACTCCCTCCTAAAAGTGCCCCCCGCTCCTACTCCCCCTTCTCTCTCTCCTCAATCACTGGCCGACCTATTTCCGCGACAAAGTGCAAAAGATCAACCTTGAGTTCACGACCAAGCCACCACCTCCTCTTCACCCTTTAACCCTCTCCCTCATCCAACCTACCCAGGTCTCTTTCTCCTCTTTTCCTGAGATCACCGAGGATGAAACTTCCCGCCTTCTTTCCTTCTCGAAATGCACCACCTGTTCCTCTGATCCCATCCCCACCAACCTACTCAACACCATCTCCCATACTGTCACCCCCGCCATCTGTCGCATCCTCAACCTCTCTCTTTCCACTGCAACTGTCCCTGACACCGTCAAGCACGCCGTTGTCACACCTCTCCTCAAAAAACCTTCACTTGACCCTACCTGCCCCTCCAACTACCGCCCCATCTCTCTTTTACCCTTCCTTTCCAAAATACTTGAGCGCGCCGTTCATAGCCGCTGCCTTGATTTTCTCTCCTCTCATGCCATCCTCGATCCACTTCAATCCGGTTTTCGCCCTCTACACTCGACTGAAATGGCACTCTCTAAAGTTTGCAATGACCTGCTCCTGGCCAAATCCAGAGGTCACTACTCCATCCTCATCCTCGATCTTTCTGCCGCGTTTGACACTGTCAATCATGATTTACTTCTTGCCACGCTGTCCTCTTTTGGGTTCCAAGGCCCTGTCCTCTCCTGGTTCTCCTCTTATCTCTCCCACCGCACCTTCAGGGTACACTCCCATGGATCTTCCTCCACTCCCATCCCACTATCTGTTGGAGTTCCCCAGGGATCTGTCCTTGGACCCCTTCTCTTCTCAATCTACACCTCTTCCCTGGGCTCGCTGATCTCGTCTCATGGTTTTCAGTATCATCTTTATGCTGATGACACCCAGCTATACCTTTCCACACCTGACATCACCGCGGAGACTCAGGCCAAGGTATCGGCCTGTTTATCCGACATTGCGGCATGGATGTCCAACCGCCACCTGAAGCTGAACATGTCCAAGACCGAGCTCCTCGTCTTTCCTCCTAAACCCACTTCTCCTCTTCCTCCACTCTCTATCTCTGTTGATAACACCCTCATCCTCCCTGTCCCATCTGCCCGCAACCTCGGAGTCATCTTCGACTCCTCCCTCTCCTTCTCTGCGCATATCCAACAGACTGCCAAGACCTGTCGCTTCTTCCTCTTCAACATCAGCAAAATTCGCCCTTTCCTCTCTGAGCATACCACCAGAACTCTCGTCCATGCTCTCATTACCTCTCGCCTTGATTACTGCAACTTACTCCTCACCGGCCTCCCACTCGGCCATCTATCCCCCCTTCAATCCGTTCAGAACGCTGCTGCACGTCTTATATTCCGCCAAAACCGATATACTCATATCACCCCTCTCCTTAAATCACTTCATTGGCTTCCGATCAGATATCGCATACAATTCAAGCTCCTCCTCCTTACCTACAAATGCACTCAGTCTGCGGCTCCTCACTACCTCTCCACCCTCATCTCCCCCTATGTTCCCGCCCGCAACCTCCGCTCACAGGACAAAGCCCTTCTCTCAGTACCCTTCTCCACCACTGCCAACTCCAGGCTCCGCTCATTCTGCCTTGCCTCACCCTATGCCTGGAACAACCTTTACCCATACGCCATGCCCCCTCCCTACCCATCTTCAAATCTCTGCTTAAAACTCACCTCTTCAATGCTGCCTTCGGCGCCTAACCGCTCGAGAAATATAAAATGCCCCAATCTATCCACCCTATCAGATTAACTGTTCACTCGTCCTCTAGATTGTTCACTTGTCTTTAGATTGTTCTCTTGTCTTTTAGATTGTAAGCTCTTTGAGCAGGGACTGTCCTTCTATGTTTAAATTGTACAGCGCTGCGTAACCCTAGTAGCGCTTTAGAAATGTTTGTTAGTAGTAGTAGTAGTCCCTGATTCAATTCTCCGGTCACCCAATCAAAGAATTCAATGAGATTTGTTTGGCACGATTTCCCTTTGGTAAAACCATGTTGTCTGGGATCTTGCAATTTATTGTCTTCCAGGAAATTCACTATCCTTTCCTTCAGCATCGCTTCCATTACTTTTCCAATAACCGAAGTGAGGCTTACCGGCCTGTAGTTTCCAGCTTCTTCCCTATCACCACTTTTGTGAAGAGGGACCACATCCGCCATTCTCCAATCCCTCGGAACCTCTCCCATCTGCAAGGATATATTAAACAAATCTTTAAGAGGACCCGCCAGAACCTCTCTCAATATCCTGGGGTGGATCCCGTCCGGTCCCACGGCTTTGTCCACCTTTAGCTTTTCAAGTTGTTCATACACACTCTCTTCCATGAATGGTGCTCTATCCACTTCATTCTCATTTGTACTTTTTCCAGTCCATCGCGGTCCAGGATTTTCTTCTGTGAAAACAGAACAAAAGTATCTATTTAGCAAATTTGCTTTTTCTTCATCATTATCCACATAGCGGTTCGCAGTATCTTTTATTCTCACAATTCCCTTCCATATCATCATGCTGATCAATCCATAGACTGGTGGGTTGTGTCCATCTACCAGCAGGTGGAGATAGCAAAGCTTTTGTCTCCCTATATGTGGTCATGTGCTGCCGGAAACTCCTCAGTATGTTCTCTATCTCAACAGGTGGTGGTCACTCACAGCAGCAGCTCTGGCTAGGTCTCCAAGCCTAATTTTTAGGTTTTGTTGAGTACCTGGGGTTGAGGGCTCTTCTTGAGCAAGTGCAAACCTGGTGGCGCCAGGTCCCTCCTTTTCTCCCCCCTCCCGCTGGCTCCGTTTACAAAAAAAAAAAAATTTTTTGGACGTCCTTAAGGGCGTTTTTTTCGACGTTTATTTAAACGTTTATTGCAGCTACTCACTGGGACACCAGGTCGTTACAGCTCGGAGCGAGAAGCAGGTAATTTTTACCTTTTTATAGCGGGCAGGGGGTTCCCCGATCGATCTCCACGTGGCCTATGGCGTCGGAGGGCGAGGGTGCGAAGAATCGCTCCCCGGACCGCGTGTGCGCTTCTAGCGGGGATGCAGGGGTCTTAAAGTCTGATTTGCCCTTGTTGGGTGTCAGTTTGGAGGCCGGTCAGTGTCCCGGGTCTTCCTCCGGTGCGGCGGTTTTTCCCGCCATAAACGCCCATCCCCCGCTGCTCGCCTCCGCCATCTTGGCCGGCCACTCTGCTCGGACGGCTTCTTCTTGGGCCGCCCTTGAGCTGGGAGACGTTAATGCCATGGCCGCCCTTGATTTGGGCGACGGCAAAAAAGCGGCTAAAGTTAAGCGCCGTTCTTCCTGCGCGGCTCCTTCGCGGAGTGTTGCGCCGGACGCCATCTTGGATGCGCAGCATGTTTCTCCCCCGCTCTTGCGAGCGCCGGTTGAGGGTGCGTCTAGGGCTGTGGCCCAGGCTGCTGAAGTGCACAGTCTGGGGGGTTTCTCCCCCGAGTTTATTTTGCTGCTGCATCAGGCCTTCCTTATGCAAAATGCTGCCCCTTCTCCCTTGTCCGATAAAGGGGTTGAGGTCCCCGGGTTGAGGTCCCTCGGGTGGATTCCCAGGCCTTAGAGGACTCTGTTTCCTCTGATGTAGATGAGGGCAGCGTATCTGAGTTCTCCCAACGGTCCTTTGGGGATTCCTTGGAGGAGACGGATTCCCGCTCGGATGGAGCGGATGACCCCTCTGCAGCGCGGATCTTTCGCTCAGAGGATTTGCCCAACCTGTTAGTGCAGGCCATGAGCATTTTGAAGATTTCCTCTCCAGAGGACGTCTCTCCCTCAGCCTCTGTTGGCTCCGCCATTATGCTGGGGACGAAGCGCCCGCCTAGAACCTTCCACGTGCATGATGCCATGCACACCTTAATTTCGGCTCAATGGGATGTCCCGGAAGCGAGCCTCAAAGTGGCTAGGGCTATGTCCCGCCTCTATCCTTTGCCTGAAAGTGAACGTGAGGCCTTTCTTTGGCCTACCGTGGATTCTTTAATCACTGCGGTGACTAAGAAAACGGTGTTGCCGGTGGAAGGTGGCACGGCCCTAAAGGACGCCCAAGACAGAAGATTGGAGGCGGCCTTAAGGTCGTCCTTCGAGGCGGCTGCCTTAAGTTTGCAGGCCTCAGTTTGCGGCTCCTATGTGGCCAGGGCGTGCCTGACGATTGTGCAGCGGGCTTCCCCCTCGGATCCTTCCTTGAGGGCTGATTGGCCGGTCCTGGAATCGGGCTTGGCTTATTTGGCAGACTTACTGTATGATGTCTTGAGAGCCTCGGCTAAAGGTATGGCTCAGACAGTCTCTGCGCGGTGCTGGCTTTGGCTGAAACATTGGTCTGCTGACCACGCCTCTAAGTCCCGCCTGGCTAAGTTGTCTTTTAAAGGCAAGCTGGGGTCGAGCTGGACAAAATTGTGACCGATCTCGGCACGTCTAAGGGCAAGAGGTTACCAGAGGTCAGGGCTCGGGCCAGTGCTCGCCCCGGTAACTCCAGAAGACGGTTTCAGGAAGCCCGTCGGTACCGCCCGGGCAAGTCGGGCTCCTCTGACCCCTCTTCCTTCAAAAGGAACTTCTCCCCCAAGCAGCATTCCTTTCGCAGAGACCGCCATCCCGGAGGTGCGCCCTCCGGTCCTCCCCCAGGGTCTCGTACCCAATGACGGGGTCCTGGTCCATGGCCCAGTGCAGATTGGAGGATGCCTGTCCTCGTTTCTGGGTGAGTGGACCAGGGTAACTTCAGACGCTTGGGTGCTGGAAGTCATCAGAGACGGCTACAAGCTAGAGTTCTGCCGACCCTTAAGAGATGGGTTTGTACTCTCTCCCTGCAAGTCTCCGGTCAAAGCTGTGGCAGTGCAGCAGACCTTGGACAATCTGATCCGCCTGGGTGCGGTCGTTCCGGTGCCAGAAAATCAGCTTGGCAAGGGACGTTACTCCATTTACTTTGTAGTACCAAAGAAAGGAGGTTCTGTACGGCCTATCCTCGACCTCAAAGGGGTCAATCGGGCCTTGAAAGTTCGGCACTTTCGCATGGAGACTCTCCGCTCTGTTATAGCGGCAGTGAAGGCAGGGGAGTTCCTGGCATCCTTGGACATCAAGGAAGCGTACTTGCATATTCCCATCTGGCCTCCTCATCAACGCTTTCTGCGTTTTGCAGTCCTGGGCCGACACTTCCAGTTCAGAGCCCTCCCGTTCGGGTTGGCTACTGCTCCGCGGACCTTCTCCAAAGTAATGGTGGTCATCGCGGCCTTCCTGCGAAAGGAAGGAGTACAAGTCCATCCTTATCCGGACGACTGGTTGATCCGAGCCCCCTCTTATGCAGAGTGCGGCAAAGCTGTGGACCAGGTGATTGCTCTTTTGAGCTCCCTGGGGTGGATCATCAACTGGGAGAAAAGCCAGCTGCGCCCGACTCAGTCCCTGGAGTATCTGGGAGTTCGATTCGACACCCAAGTGGGCAGAGTGTTCCTGCCGGACAATCGGATTGTCAAACTTCAGGCTCAGGTGGACCAGTTCCTAGTAGCCTCTCCTCTTCGGGCTTGGGACTATGTGCAGCTGTTGGGCTCTATGACGGCCACGATGGAAGTAGTGCCCTGGGCTAGGGCTCATATGAGACCACTACAACACTCTCTGCTGCAGCGCTGGACTCCGGTGTCGGAGGATTATGCTGTGCGCCTTCCCTTGGACCCAGCAGTGCGCAAGGCGCTGAGCTGGTGGCTGAAGACAGACAAGTTGTCTGCAGGGATGCCTCTTGTGACCCCGGAGTGGATTGTCGTCACGACGGACGCCTCTTTGACGGGCTGGGGAGCCCACTGCTTGGGAAGGACAGCGCAGGGGCTCTGGTCTCCTGCAGAGGCAAAGTGGTCTATCAACCTCCTGGAACTCAGAGCCATTCGGTTGGCACTTTTGGAGTTCCTCCCGGTACTGGCGTTGAAGCCAGTACGGGTCCTGTCGGACAATGCCACGGCTGTGGCCTATGTCAACCGCCAGGGAGGTACCAAGAGCACCCCTCTAGCCAAGAAGCCATTAATCTATGCCAGTGGGCGGATGCGAACCTGGAACAGCTGTCAGCGGCCCACATTGCCGGAGTCATGAATATCAAGGCGGACTTTCTCAGTCGCCATACCTTGGATCCCGGAGAGTGGCAGTTATCGGCTCAGGCGTTCTTGGACATCACGAAGCGCTGGGGCCAGCCGAGCCTAGATCTGATGGCGTCATCGGCCAATTGCCAAGTGCCGCGCTTTTTCAACAGAGGACGGGACCCTCGATCTCTGGGAGTAGATGCTCTTCTCCAACAGTGGCCGACACAGGAGCTTCTCTATGTGTTCCCGCCCTGGACCATGTTGGGCAGGGTACTAGACTGGGTGGCAAAGCATCCGGGCCGAATAATCCTGGTGGGTCCGGACTGGCCCAGACGTCCCTGGTATGCGGACTTGATAAGGTTATCAGTGGACGACCCTCTGCGGCTGCCAGTGGAGCAGGGCCTGTTGCATCAGGGTCCCGTGGTGATGGAGGATCCCTCCCCCTTTGGTCTTACGGCCTGGCTATTGAGCGGCAGCATCTGAGGAAGAAGGGCTTCTCAGACAAGGTCATCGCCTCTATGCTGAGAGCGAGGAAGCGCTCTACTTCTACTGCTTACGCCAGGGTTTGGCGTACCTTTGCAGCGTGGTGTGAAGCAGGCTCACTTTCTCCCTTTACTGCTCCAATTTCTTCAGTGCTGGCGTTCCTGCAAGAAGGTCTGGAGAAAGGCCTGTCGCTCAGTTCCCTTAAAGTCCAGGTAGCGGCTCTGGCTTGCTTCAGGGGCCGCCTGAAGGGTGCTTCCCTGGCTTCGCAGCCAGATGTGGTACGTTTTCTCAAGGGAGTTAATCACCTGCGCCCTCCTCTGCACTCAGTGGTGCCTGCGTGGAATCTCAACCTGGTGCTAAGAGCCTTGCAGAAGCCGCCTTTTGAACCCTTGTCGAGGGCATCTCTGAAAGACCTGACGTTGAAAGCAGTCTTTTTGGTGGCTATCACTTCAGCCAGAAGAGTTTCCGAGCTCCAGGCACTCTCATGTCGAGAGCCTTTTCTGCAGTTCACTGAGGCAGGAGTGACTATTCGCATGGTGCCTTCCTTCCTGCTCAAGATTGTTTCTCGCTTCCATGTGAATCAGCAGCTCTGTCTCCCTTCCTTTCGTAGGGAGGACTACCCAGAGGAATACTCTGCTCTCAAATATCTGGATGTGAGACGAGTCATCATCAGATACTTGGAAGTGAGCAATGATTTCCGGAAATCGGATCATCTGTTTGTCCTGTTTGCAGGTCCTCGTAAGGGTCTGCAGGCTGCTAAGCCTACAGTGGCAAGATGGGTCAAGGAAGCCATTGCAGCGGCTTATGTGGCCGCGGGGAAGGTGCCGCCTATCCAGCTGAAGGCTCACTCCACTAGAGCTCAGGCGGCCTCAATGGCAGAGGCTGGGTCCGTCTCCTTGGAAGAGATTTGCAAGGCGGCAACTTGGGCATTGGCCCATACCTTCTCCAGGCATTACCGCTTGACTGTGGCTGCTCGGGCGGAGGCCCGGTTTGGAGCTTCAGTGTTGCGGTCAGGGATTTCTATGTCCCGCCCTGGGTGAGTACTGCTTCGGTACATCCCACCAGTCTATGGATTGATCAGCATGATGATATGGAAGGTAAAATTATGTATCATACCTGATAATTTTCTTTCCATTAATCATAGCTGATCAATCCATAGCCCCTCCCAGATATATCTGTACTGTTTATATTCTGGTTGCATTTCAGGTTCAAGTTTAGTCTTCAGTTCCTGTTCAGGAGGACTTCGTGTTCAAGTTTTTTCAATTGAATTCTTCAAGAGTTGAGACGAGTTTGTGTTACAGTGAGCTGCTGCATTCCTCTCCCCTCCGTTTTACGGGGCTGGATTGAGACATAAATTCTGCCGGCGCTCCCTCCCGCTTCATGCGGCTGTAGGGCAGCTTTGTACCCCTCCCGCTTCGGCAGTGTTAGGGTCAGTCAGCTCCTCCCGCGGTTGCGGTTGCAGGATAAGCCAGATCCCCCCGCATTGGCGGGTGTGGTGTCCCTCCCCCGCTCCGCGGGGATGAGCTGGACGGATTCCCCTCCCCCACTTGTGTGGGGATGAGCTGGGTTAATTCCCCTCCCCCGTTTCGGCGGTGGTGAGCTGGGCGGAGTGTCCCTTTGTGGGTGTAATTCTCTGAGTCCTGCGGATGGAGCTTTGATATCGACATACTGAGGAGTTTCCGGCAGCACATGACCACATATAGGGAGGCAAAAGCTTTGCTCTGTATCTCCACCTGCTGGTAGATGGACACAACCCACCAGTCTATGGATTGATCAGCTATGATTAATGGAAAGAAAATTATCGGGTATGATACATAATTTTACCTTTCTAGTCATTCTCCTTTCACTAATATACCTGAAGAAATTTTTGTCACCCCTTCTTACATTTCTAGCCATTTGTTCTTCAGCTTGTTCGCCAGACGTATCTCTCTCTGTAGATTGTTTGCAGAAGATATGGTGATGGCATCTAATATAGCTTGATTTAAAAAGTTTTTGTTCAAATTCCTAGAGCAAAAGTTCATTATTAATTGTTAGCCAGGTACTCCTTGAAAAGCTGTCTTGCATCCCTGAGAGGGAGCTGGAAAAAATGGATGTTACGGGAGCTCAATAGATCAATGCGCATAACCATTGGTGTGCTGGAATCATTAGGGTACACTATAAGCTACTTAACATCGTACTTGCATCATCTCTACAATTGGAATTCATGGATGCTGTACTAGACATGAGTCAGCCAAAAACCTTTCTTCCACTAGAAAAAATTTCCACATATACATAGTAACATAGTAGATGACGGCAGAAAAAGACCTGCATGGTCCATCCAGTCTGCCCAAGACAAACTCATATGTCTATACCTTACCTTGAATTGAATTTGTACCAGTCCTTTTCAGGGCACAGACCATATAAGTCTGCCCAGCAGTATTTCCCGCCTCCCAACCACCAGTCCCGCCTCCCATCACCGGCTCTGGTACAGACCGTATAAGTCTGCCCTCCCCTATCCTTGCTTCCCAACCACCACCCCCTCTTCCCCCCACCTGCTCCGCCACCCAATTTCAGCTAAGCTTCTGAGGATCCATTTCTTCTGCACAGGATTTCTCTATGCATATCCCATGCATGTTTGAACTCCGTTACCGTTTTCATCTCCACCACCTCCCGCGGGAGGGCATTCCAAGCGTTCACCACCCTCTCCGTGAAAAAATACTTCCTGACATCTTTCCTGAGTCTGCCCCCCTTCAATCTCATTTCATGTCTTCTCGTTCTACCGCCTTCCCATCTCCGGAAAAGATTCGTTTGCGGATTAATACCTTTCAAATATTTGAACGTCTGTATCATATCACCCCTGTTTCTCCTTTCCTCCAGGGTGTACATGTTCAGGTCAGCAAGCCTCTCTTCATACGTCTTGGAACGTAAATCCCATACCATCCTCGTAGCTTTTCTTTGCACCGCTTCCATTTTTTTAACATCCTTTGCAAAATACGGCCTCCAAAACTGAACACAATACTCCAGGTGGGGCCTCACCAACGTCTTATACAGGGGCATTAAAACCTCCTTTCTTCTGCTGGTCACTCCTCTCTCTATACAGCCTAGCAATCTTCTAGCTACGGCCACCGCCTTGTCGCACTGTTTCGTCGCCTTCAGGTCCTCAGATACTGTCACCCCAAGATCCCTCTCCCCGTCCGTAGCTATCAGACTCTCCCTGCCTAACACATACGTCTCCCTTGGATTTCTACTCCCTAAGTGCATCACTTTGCATTTCTTCGCATTGAATTTTAATTGCCAAACGTTAGACCATTCTTCTAGCTTCTTCAGTTCTTTTTTCATGTTTTCCACTCCCTCTGGGGTGTCCACTCTGTTGGAAATCTTGGTGTCATCCGCAAAAAGGCAAACTTTACTTTGTAACCCTTCGGCTATGTCACTCACAAATATATTGAACAGAATCGGCCCCAGCACCGATCCCTGAGGCACTCCACTACTCACCTTTCCCTCCTCCGAGCGAGCTCCATTTACCACCACCCTCTGGCATCTGTCCACCGGCACCCTCTGGCATCTGTCCACCGGCACCCAAGCATCGACATCGGGAGGACCGCTCACCCTCCATTCAGGAGGTGTCGATGCGTTCCCCTGTGGACAGCCCGGTACCACCTCCATCCCCGGAACAGGTTCGCAGCTCGACGCCGGTACTGGCCCCACCGCATTTCTCCACAGCCTCTGTCAACGAGAGCCTCAGGGCCGTCCTTCCGGGGATCTTGGAGGAGCTGTTTCGCCCTTCTCCGGTACCAGGGGTGCTTGTGCTGCCGCTGCCGTTGAGTGAGGCGACGGCTGGGCCCTCGTCTGCGGTGAGGGCGCCCGCCCCGGTACTGCTTGCGGTGCCGGCCGCCTCCCAGGAGGGCTCCCCGGCGACGCCGATGGAGGGAGCTCCGTCGCCCCCGCCACGGGAGTCCTCCTCTCGACGCTCCCACCGTGGCCGTGTTTCCACGGAGTCGAGGCGGGCGCAGCTTCGGACCGAAGTCCACCGGCTGGTGTCCGACACTGATGAGGAGGCCTCGTGGGAAGCAGAGGAAGACGTCAGATATTTCTCTGACGAGGAGTCTGACGGTCTTCCTTCTGATCCTACTCCCTCGCCTGAAAGACAGCTTTCTCCTCCGGAGAGTCTCTCTCTTTGCGGCCTTTGTCCGGGAAATGTCTACGGCAATTCCCTTTCCCGTGGTCACGGAGGATGAGCTGAGATGCTGGAGCTCTTGGACTATCCTTCGCCACCTAAAGAGTCGTCCACAGTACCCATGCATCATGTCTTCAAAAAGACGTTGCTGGCGAACTGTGCGAAACCTTTAACTACGCCCCACATCCCCAAGAAGATCGAATCTCAATATCGGATCCATGGGGACCTGGAGTTGATGCGGACTCAGTTGCCACACGACTCTGGTGTGGTGGATCTGGCCCTCAAGAAGGCCAAGAGCTCTAGAGAGTATGCTTCGGCGCCCCCGGGCAAAGACTCTAGAATCTTGGACTCTTTTGGGCGGAAGGCCTACCATTCTGCAATGCTCATCGCCAAGATTCAGTCCTACTAGCTCTACACGAGCATACACATGCGGAACAATGTGCGACAGTTGGCGGACTTGGTCGACAAGCTCCCTTCTGAGCAGGCCAAGCCTTTTCAGCAGGTGGTCAGGCAGCTGAAGGCGTGTAGGAAATTCCTGGCCAGGGGGGTCTTTGACTCTTTTGATGTTGCATTCAGGGCCGCTGCGCAGGGTGTGGTGATGCACAGGCTCTCATGGTTGCGTGCCTCCGACCTGGAAAATCGAATCCAGCAGCGGATTGCGGATGCTCCTTGCCGGGGGGACAATGTTTTTGGGGACAAGATCGAACAGGTGGTTGAACAGCTCCACCAGCGGGATACCGCTTTCGACAAGTTCTCCCGCCGGCCGCCTTCAGCCTCTACCTCTTCGGGTAGACGTTTTTTTGGGGGAAGGAGGACGGTTCCCTATTCTTCCGGCAATCGTAGGTACAATCCTCCTTCCCGCCAGCCTGCTGCTCAGGCTAAACCCCAGCGCGCACGCTCTCGTCAGCAGCGCGCGCCTCAGGCCCCTGCGGCTCCCCAGCAAACGTCAGGGGCGAGCTTTTGACTGGCTCCTGCAGAGCATAGCCGACGTTCCAGTGCCTGTGCCGGACGGCCTACCGGTCGGGGGGAGGTTAACATTTTTTCACCAATGGTGGCCTCTTGTAACCTCCGATCAGTGGGTTCTCAAAATAGTCCGGCTAGGGTACTCTCTGAATTTGACCTCAATGCCTCCAAATTCCCCACCGGGAGCTCAATCCTTCCAGCAGAGGCAGGTACTTGCAGAGGAACTCTCCGCCCTTCTCAGCGCCAATGCGGTCGAGCCTGTGCCACCGGGGCAAGAAGGGCTGGAATTCTATTCCAGGTACTTCCTTGTGGAAAAGAAAACAGGGGGGATGCGTCCCATCCTAGACCTAAGGGCCCTGAGCAAATATCTGGTCAAGAAAAAGTTCAGGATGCTTTCCCTGTGCACCCTTCTTCCCATGATTCAACAGGACGATTGGCTATGCTCTTTGGACTTAAAGGATGCCTATACGCACATCTCGATTCTGCCAGCTCACAGGCAGTATTTTCAATTTCGTCTGGGAACACGGCATTTTCAGTACTGTGTGCTACCCTTTGGGCTCGCCTCTGCGCCCAGGGTATTCACCAAATGCCTAGCCGTAGTAGCGGCTTCTCTGCGCAGGCTGGGAGTGCATGTGTTCCCTTACCTCGACGATTGGCTGGTAAAGAACACCTCCGAGGCAGGAGCTCAGCAGTCCATGCAGGTGACTATTCGACTCCTGGAGCTGCTAGGGTTTGTGATAAATTATCCAAAGTCCCACCTTCTTCCAGTTCAGAAACTCGAATTCATAGGAGCTCTGCTGGATTCCCAGACGGCCCGTGCCTAACTCCCAGAGACAAGGGCCGACAATCTGCTGACCCTTGTCTCCTCGGTGCGGGCGTCGCAGCAGATCACAGCTACTACTACTACTACTATTTAGCATTTCTATAGCGCTACAGGGCATACGCAGCGCTGCACAAACATAGAAGAAAGACAGTCCCTGCTCAAAGCAGATGTTGAGATTGCTCGTCCACATGGCCTCCACGGTTCACGTGACTCCCATGGCCCGCCTTTTTATGAGATCTGCTCAATGGACCCTAGCCTCCCAGTGGTGCCAAGCTGCTGGGAGCCTAGCGGACGTGGTCCGTCTGTCCACGAGGTTTCTCCTCTCCCTTCATTGGTGGACAATTCGATCCAATGTGACCCTGGGACGTCCCTTCCAGATTCCTCAGCCGCAAAAGGTGCTGACCACGGATGCGTCACTTCTGGGGTGGGGAGCGCATGTCGATGAGCTCCACACCCAGGGGACTTGGTCCGTCCAGGAACAAGGTCTACAGATCAACCTCCTGGAGTTGCGAGCAGTATGGAACGCTCTGAAGGCTTTCAGAGATCGGCCGTCCCTTCAAATTATCCAAATTCAGACAGACAACCAGGTTGCCATGTATTACATCAACAAGCAGGGGGGCACCGGATCTCGCCCCCTGTGTCAGGAAGCCGTCAACTTGTGGCACTGGGCACACCGGTTCGGCATGTGGCTCCAAGCCACGTATCTGGCAGGCGTAAACAACAGTCTGGCCGACAGATTGAGCAGGATCATGCAACCGCACGAGTGGTCGCTCAGTTCCAGAGTGGTTCGCGAGATCTTCCAAGTGTGGGGCACCCCCTTGGTGGACCTCTTTGCCACTCAGACCAATCACAAGGTCCCTCAGTTATGTTCCAGGCTGCAGGCCCACGGCAGACTAGCGTTGGATGCTTTCCTTCTGTTTTGGGGGGAAGGTCTCCTGTACGCGTATCCTCCCATTCCTTTGATAGGGAGGACTTTGCTGAAACTCAAGCAAGACAGGGGAACCATGATTCTGATTGCTCCTTTTTGGCCTCGTCAGATCTGGTTCCCTCTTCTTCTGGAATTGTCTTCCGAAGAACCGTGGAGATTGGACTGCTTTCCAACCCTCATCACACAGAACGAGGGGGCGCTCCTCCATCCCAACCTTGGGTCTCTGGCCCTCACAGCCTGGATGTTGAGAGCGTAGACTTCGCCTCCTTGGGTCTGTTAGAGGGTGTCTCCCGCATCTTGCTTGCTTCCAGGAAAGATTCTACCAAGAGGAGTTATTTTTTCCTCTGGCGACGGTTTGCTGTGTGGTGTGAGGGCAAGGCCTTAGATCCTCGTTCTTGTCCTACACAGACCCTGCTTGAATACCTTCTACATTTATCGGAGTCTGGTCTTAAAACCAACTCTGTAAGGGTTCATCTTAGTGCGATTAGTGCATACCATTACCATGTGGAAGGTAAGCCGATCTCGGGACAGCGTTTAGTTGTTCGCTTCATGAGAGGTTTGCTTTTGTCGAAGCCTCCAGTCAAACCTTTTACAGTGTCATGGGATCTCAATGTCGTTCTCACCCAGCTGATGAAACCTCCTTTTGAGCCACTGGATTCCTGTCATCTGAAGTACTTGACCTGGAAGGTCATTTTCTTGGTGGCAGTTACTTCAGCTCGCAGAGTCAGTGAGCTGCAAGCCTTGGTAGCTCATGCTCCTTATACCAAATTTCATCATAACAGAGTAGTCCTCCGCACTCACCCTAAGTTCTTGCTGAAGGTGGTGTCGGAATTCCATCTGAACCAGTCAGTTGTCTTGCCAACATTCTTCCTCCGTCCTCATACCCGCCCTGCTGAACGTCAACTGCACACATTGGACTGCAAGAGAGCATTGGCCTTCTATCTGGAGCGGACAAGCCCACACAGACAGTCCGCCCAATTGTTTATTTCTTTCGACCTCAATAGGAGGGGAGTGGCTGTGGGGAAACGCACCATTTCAAATTGGCTAGCAGACTGCATTTCCTTCACTTACGCCCAGGCTGGGCTGACTCTTGAGGGTCATGTCACGGCTCATAGTGTTTGAGCCATGGCGGCGTCAGTGGCCCACTTGAAGTCAGCCACTATTGAAGAGATTTGCAAGGCTGCGATGTGGTCATCTGTCCACACATTCACATCTCACTACTGCCTTCAGCAGGATTCCCGACGCGACAGTCGGTTCGGGCAGTCGGTGCTGCAGAATCTGTTTGGGGTTTAGAATCCAACTCCACCCCCCCCAGGCCCATTTTTATTCTGTTCCAGGCTGCACTCTCAGTTAGTTGGAAAAGTTTAGGTCAATCTCAGTTATGTCCTCGCCGTTGCGAGGCCCTATTGACCATGTTTGTTGTTTTGAGTGAGCCTGGGGGCTAGGGATACCCCATCAGTGAGAACAAGCAGCCTGCTTGTCCTCGGAGAAAGCGAATGCTACATACCTGTAGAAGGTATTCTCCGAGGACAGCAGGCTGATTGTTCTCACCCGCCCACCTCCCCTTTGGAGTTGTGTCTTCCCTTGTCTTGTTTTTGCTTGGTACGGGACTAGCGAACACGAGCGATTTCGGGCGGGAAGACGGCCGCGCTTGTGCGCATCACGGGCGCGCGCGAGGACTAGCAAACTCTGTTGCTAGGAAGATCTCCGATCGGAGGGGCTGCCGTGGACGTCACCCATTTGTGAGAACAATCAGCCTGCTGTCTTTGGAGAATATCTTCTACAGGTATGTAGCATTCGCTATATGTTGAGTTTGGGCCATATGGTCTCAGTAGTACATGTAATTCCCTTGGCACATTTCAAGAATGAGACAGGCTCGGTGTACCTGGTGTTCTCAGTGGACTCAAAACTTATAAGATCTACTCTGCATCACCAAATCTCTCAGGGACTCTGATGGATGGATCAGTTCAGTTTAGCTAAAGGAGCACCCTTTTAGGTTCCTCCTATATACATTTCTTCTTCACAGATTTCGTAAGAATGTGAAGACCTCTCTCTCTCTCTCTAAAAAAAAAAAAAAAATCCTGGCTGACTGGAGTGTTGCATCCCTCTTTGTGATGCTACTTTCTGTTTCCCGCTTTGAAACACGATCAGTGGGAGTTAGCGGGATACAAGAATCATATTACATTACAAATTGGGCTATAGGTGGTTTTACATGCAGGGTCTTTGGTCTGCTCAGGAAAACTGCAACAGCTCTGTTTCCTGAAGCGAAGGGTGATGTAGGAACAGCATTTCCCAAGTCCAGTCCTGGAGTACCCCTTGCCAATCAGGTTTTCAAGATATCCACAATGAATATGCATGAAACAAATTTGCATCCAGGACTGAACTTGGGAAACACTGATGTAGAATGTGTAAAGAGCTTTCAGTGGTTGGTTGGCAAACAAAATAAAATAATCCTAGTGCTGGAGTACAGTGACAAATTAGTAGCCATATACTGTTAAAGTTGAGAGATTGTAAGGATGTGGAACTAGGGTTTATCTCCTAGAATGACACTTCAGGGCCACACGCCTGGAAGGGAAAGACAATGTGCTTCTAGAACAATGAAGAAATTGTATCTTTTACCTGATGATTTTCTTTCCTTTAGTCAGCTACACTGTTTTTGCACAAATGAGTGTTAATTCGTTCTACCAGCAGCAAGAGAAGGTGGAGAAAACTGAATTCTACCAATGACATCACCAGTATAAGCTGGGTTGCTCTCTGGAGTAATCCAGTATTCATCTGCTCAAGTAGGAAAAATTCCCTTTGTGTAATACACCCATGCCCCATCAGTAGGGTTACCATATTTGCGGAGACAGGGGGCACAAAAAAATAAAATGCTGACCTGACCCGCCGTTCCATACAGCCATCTTGACTCCACCCCCCCCCCCCCCCCCCCCCAAAAGAAAGCCAGATACTATAAGCAGTGAAAATACTGGTAAAAGTAACAGATATGCATTTTCTTCTGTATTCTGTTAAATACAAAATTAGAAAATATGTATATTTCCAAAACAAACATCAATTAGCAGCATGTCCCCCTCTCCTCTCCATCCCCTTCTATCCATTTTCTGTATTTTCTCCTTTTCCCTCTCCCCCATGTACATCCTCACCAATCTTTTTTCCAGCACCCCTCCCTGCACCCACACTATCCACCTTTTTTACAGACCCCTCCCTCCTCACACACGACTCCTTCCATCCTCCCTGAACCTACCATAACACACCCTGCTGATCTGGTGGCCTCTTTGGGGCAGGAAAGAACCCCACTTTTTGCTGTCGCTGAACTGCCGCTGCTTCTTGAAAATGGCTGCAGATCCATTTTCAAGAAGCAGCGGGCAAGTCAGTGGCAGGAAAGAGTAACGGTCTTTCCTGCCCCAAAGAGGCCACTAGGGCACATTATTTATTTATTGCATTTGTATCCCACATTTTCCCACCTCTTTGCAGGCTCAATGTGGCTTACAATATATCATGAATAGTGGAAATACATAAGAAAATATACATTTGGTATTACAGAAGGATCTTGGGTGTCATGATAATAACAGAACATAGTAGTAGATTAACAATCAAATATTATAAGACAATTCTGGGTGAATGTGTAGGAGTTCATATTGCCTCGAAAGAGTCCTGTATTGTTATTTTTTGTCACTACCTCCCCGAGTTGGGAGTGGATAATTTGCGCGCCTGCTGCCTTCCTTGGATGTGGTAGCCGTTTCTCTGGTAGGTACAAGAGAGTGAGAGAAGGCTAGCCCAGAAACCCGGAAAAACGGCTGGAAAAAACTGTCCGGACCCCCGACAGTACCCTGAAAAGGAGGACATGTCCAGAGAAATCCAGACGAGTGGTGATCCTAAACTTCTGCAGCTGCAATGATAAGCAAGCACTTGCAACCCTGGATAAACCAGGATATATCAATATAACAGGAATCCTATATTGCTGCCAATCACAATAAGAATAGATTTCTCCCATTTAGTTTAGTTTTTTTTTTTTCCTTTGAAAGAACTGAAAGGAAGCACAGAGCACACCCATAAACCCTGGCCAAAGTCTTCCAAGGGTGTGTGGCACAACAGTGTAACTGATTTTAAAGGAAAGAAAATTATCAGGTAAGACACATTTCTTCTTCCTTAGTGTGTGTTCCACTGTTCTGTACAAATAGGATGGAGGTGGTCCAACTGATCCTCAAGACTCATGCAGGAAACACTTTGACACCAAGATTTTGAAGGGTATCGGTCATTGTCGGCTGTGCTGGTGATGGTCTGTAGCCCATTGAGGGAGAATACTTCACTGACTCATCAAGGTCCTTAGTGTATCGACAACCTTAATCGAGACCTGACCCTAAGGTTAGTAGGTCTACACAGGCAGAGACTTGAACTTTCCTCGTGAAGTATTTTTCTGAGCCTGTGTGAGAACATTCCTGGGATTGAATCAGAGGTCTTCCATCAGATCCATCCTTATCTCATGCATAAATTCCCACCAGAGGACTTCTATTTCATTGAGTTTGTAAGAGAGATGGCTCATGTTATCCCATTTAATTTAAAGATAAAGGAAGAGCCCAGAATAGAAACACTGGATATGTTTCAATTCCTCAATCCTCCTGAGGAGACTGAGAGTGCCCATTCAGAGTCCTGAGGGAAGCTCAGATGAGAATGTGAGAAATTTTCCTCTCTTGTTTCTCTTATTAACAAAAACATTGACTTTATGTATAGAATCCAGAAGGCACTCATATCTGAGGAGAGGCAACTTCTCACGATTCCATGGTGGTTGAATCATCTGCTTTCAAGAGAGCCAAGATCTCCAAGACTCACTCCTTGATCTCCCATAGGAGGCAGGCTTTGGCATTGGGTTGGAGTCTTTGGGGAAAACATTTTTTCAGCATGCTGTGCTCACATCCCACATAGATTATCAGTCCTTTATGGTTGTATACTTACATGACATTTTGTGCAGTGTAGTGGAGTTTGTTGATGCTTCCTAGGAAGATGATCGAAGAACTCCACCAGCTAGTAGCCAAAGGAAGAGAGTGTGGAAAATACATAGTCTATGCAACCTGTGATATTTTTATACAGCATTGAGAGCTTCTGCAGTTAGGATTGGTGTCCACAGACTTGTCTGGATGAGGGATTCAGACCTTAAATTTGATGTGCAAGAAAAGCTTGCTGATATGCTCTACTGTGTAGAGAATCTCTTTGGAGATGATGTGCAAGAAGCTGCCTCTCTTTTCAAGCAGCACAACGACGCTCTATAAGACTTGTCTTCGAAATGGACACCTCTTTCATTAGGTATCACAGCAGCAGACAACAGAAATCCTACTATTGGGTGTAGGTGTGTAAAATGATGATGTGGTAAAGGGTATATATAATTTTTTTTTTTTTTTTTTTTTTGGGGGGGGGGGGGGTTTACATTAAATCTGTACTGTATAATATTTAAAGACGTGCTCAGAACATATTCTCAGGTATAAATAGTTTATTTAAAATACAGGTAATGCAATGATTTTAGAAAGCAGTTTAGGGATTTAACAAAAGGGAAATGTGCCACAAGATAAATATTGTTAGCAAGGCAGAATTATTGATTATGCTGGATTAATAATAACTCACTTTGATTGAGGCTCAGATGTATTCTTTCTGTTGCTGGCTGGAGTGGTGAAGGTGGTCTTTTCTCTCTAGCTGGATGGTGGATCCTTTGTTGGGGAAAGAAGTCTTGTATGTGCAGAGTTGATGCTGGAACTTGGCTTGGCCCAGAGAGATTCAGTGAAGGTCCAGAGCGGTGCAGATTGTCCAGCAGGCAGGGTCCAGGGAAGGGCGCAGGTTCAGAGAGTTAAAGGGTCCAGCCCATCTCCTTCCAGCCCCTCATGCCCCCCTCGGCTTTCACCCAGCCTCTTTCATGCCCTCTCCCCAATCTTCTCCCAACTTCTCTCATGCCTCCCTCCATCTTTCTCACAATCTCTCTCGTGCCCCCCCCACCAGCTATTACTCTCAGCGCTGCTTCAAACTCCTCCTCTTCCCCTGTACGGCAATCAGGCTCTGCAGAGACTTGAGCCGTGTGGTGTATGAATTTGTGGAAGTCTCATAAAACTTCTTCAACGTTTTGCACCGTGCGGCTCAAGTCTCTGCAGAGTCCAGTCGCCAAAGAGGAGGAGTGTAGGGCTGCTCCGAGGATAGGGAGTTAGGCTGGAGTAGTGCTGCACTACTGCAGATTCCCATGGACCTCGAGGGGATCCTCGTAGGAGTCCCGAGGCCCTGGGTGGGATCCCTTTGGGATTCCCGCAAACCCTGTTCCTGTGCAGCTCTCTAGTCCAGACTGGGATGAACAGCTCAGGTAGATGGGTTTCATACTCAGGGCTCATGTTCCACTCGGGAACAAATTCATTGTTATGATTATACTCATACAGGCAGGGGAATGACTGGGACTCGCTTCTGGTTGGCCTGTTAGGGATTGAACTGACGGCTGAAGCAGCAGACGTCAGAAGTCAGACCTATTTAAACTTACCTCTCCATATAGCGGATGCTCTAGCTTAATACCTGTCAGCTGAGCTCTGGTTCTCTTACTCTGTGCTCGTGGCACAGTGTGTATTTTGAGGAGTTTTACTTCCTCTTCTTTTTGTTTGTGGTCTGTGTGTGTGTGTGTGCTGGTTGTAACCAGCGTGTCCTTGATTGCTTCTCTGCAGTGCAGATGGGTCTGTCCTCTAATTTCTCCCTGCCTCTGTTAGGCAGCCTTTCTGCCTGTGGTAAGCTCGTTCCTGCGTTGTTTGTTTAGTTTCCCTTTACTCACTGTTAACCCTTTATGTGCAGAGCTTGGTATTTGCCTTCTGTGAGCCCTGCCTTTGTTAGGCAGCCTGTCCCTGGTAAGCTCATTCCTGCTTGTTTGTTTAGTTTCCCTTTACTCAATGTTAACCCTTTATGGGCAGTGCTTGGTAGTTGCCTTCTGTGAGCCCTGCTTCTTTTAGGCAGCCTTTCTCTGCTATCTGCCTTATCTCTTTCTGTACTCTTGTGAGCCTGCGTCTTTCCTGTCCTTATATTTGAAAGCAGCCTTTTCCTTCAGTCTGTTTTTCTCTGTTCTGCCATTCCTGTGGAGCTTCGCTCTTGTAGGTTCTGTGTCTATAGTATTCCATTCTGACCCCGGCTTTCCCTTTTTCCCTGTGGGCTTTGCCCTCCACTACCTGAATTACTATGTAGTTTTTGTTTGTATTCTCTCCCTCTGGTCGTAGTCTGTATCTGCCAGTTTTGTCTGTCACCCTACCCTTTATGTCACTGGCTGGCGCTGTGTGTGCTGCTTGAGCTCCAATCCCTTTGGGGAGCCCTCATTGTTCTTTTCCCTTCCCTAGTGTATGATTCAGTTCCAGTTTGGCCTTGCGGCCCGTAAGCTTGGACTTTGTACGAGTGGGTTCCAGATTGGCCTTGCGGCCCACCTTAGTGGTCTATCTCCCTTTTCTGGTGGTGCTTGTTGAATGTCCTGAGTGTGCGGGGCTTTGTGGCCCGTGGTATTGCTTAGCGCCTGATTGGTTTACCCTAGGCCAAGGTCCTTCCTAAACCTTGGCCTAGGCACAAGGGCTCACGATCAGATTAACATTCATCAGATTAACTTCGTGGCGCTCAGAGCAATATGGAACACTCCAGAGATTGGTTGTTTAACAAATTTGTCCTAATTCAGATAGACAACCAAATAACAATGTACTACATCAACAAGCAGAGAGGAATGGGGCATTACCTTCTGTGTTTGGGAGACTATCAGAATGTGGAACTGGACTATTACTTTTGTAATAATTCTCAGAGCCAAATACACTCTATTGTTATGAACTTATGATATTAAGGCACACAGGGAAAAAGACCTTAAACACCCAGACACTAGAGAAACCTTTCGTCTTTACTGGGGCTTTTAATTCTATCATTTGGTCAAAAAACCTTGTTGCCATTATATTTAATTGATCACCACTTGCAATTTAAGTTCTTTGTGTAAGGAAGTCTCTTTGGCAGATGTATGGCAGGTAGTTTCCAGGACTGAGTCCTGGTTGTGTACCTCCAAGCTGTTTTGGATTATAAATGTCAAATTTTGCATAAAAATGATAATCCGTGTGTTTCTCAGGTTACAACTCTGCAAGAAGCTAGTACATCTGCTATAAAAAAAAAAATAGGTCGCTTATTCATAGGTGTTTAGGTGATGATGAGTATTCTCTTAGGGCAAAAAATTTACGTTTCTTGAATTTTTCTTATAGGTTATTAGCTCCCAAAATACTTCTGAGGAAATTCCTCAAGAAAGTTTTGCTAATTGAAGAAGTTGAAACTATGGTGTTCATTGCTATGTTTATTTCCAGCAATCTCAGGGAACAGGAACAAGGAGATAAGGATGCTCAGAATTTAACACAATTTTTAGAAACATCTCAGGATGAGATTCATGCATTAGTATGGAAACCGCTTTGCCATTCTTGCCAGTTAAAGTGGTATAGAAAGTTTGGAATAAATAAAAATAAAGCTACTCTGTTTCTTTTACTTTGGAGCAGGAGAAAATCAGGATATTAAAATGTTATTTCCTTAGCCTCAGCAGCAGATGGATTCAGGAACTGGTGGGTTATATCCACCTACCAGCAGGTGGAGATAGAGAACACTGAAGAGAGAGCAGTGACCCTGGACATCCAGATCCTTATCCCTTCAGTATATCTCTGTCTCCAACAGGTGGTGGACAGATTCCTTCCAGCTCCTGAATTCTGCTTGGTGGGCTCCTGGGCTGTTCGGCCATTTAAGCAAGGGGGCGTGTGGCTGATGGTGTCACCCTTGAGGACATTCTTGGTCACCAGGTCCCCGTCTTCCCTTCTGTCCTTCTATGTTAAATTGTACAGCGCTGCGTAACTCTAGTAGCGCTTTAGAAATGTTAAATAGTAGTAGTAGTAGTCTTCCCCTTCTCTCTGAGTGCTCTCCGGAGTGCTGTCCCTGAGCTGCTTTGCCTTAAAACAAAAAAAGCCCTCACAACACTGTAGCTTCCAGCCGGCAAAAAAGAGAAAAGACAACAGTCTCTGTTTGTGGCTGCTGGACTGTGGGGAGTGGGAGCACTGTTTGTGCCGCCGCCATCGGGATACCCTTGCTGCCCCAGTGAATTTTTTCATATTTGTTTTGGTCGTTAAGCTCTGGGCGGGGTGGACCTCACTATAGCAGGGAAGCTATAAAAAGATGTTCCCACTGCGGATCTTGCCTTTGTTCAGCAGGAACCTGCATAGCTAGGTGCTTGGATGCTGTCTGTGGCTCCAAGGAGCCTATTGAGGCTGTGGGGGAGTCTTTCCACTCATCTGAAATTGGTGCACGCGCCTTGTTGGCCGTGCTTAAACCGGCTGCGGATCCTGTGCCTTTTTGTTCAGGTGAACTTTCCCACCTTTCTGGTTCTGCTGGCGTGGGTGCTAGCAGCGCAGGGGGCAGCCTCTGACCCTATTTCGGATGCTCGGGCACTGGCATGGTAGGAGTAGATTTTTCTCATGTAGTGGCAAAAAATAGTAATTTCAACAGTAGACTATGGATTCTGTTGAAATTACTATTAGTCTACTGTTGAAATTACTATTTTTTGCCACTACATGAGAGAGTTCTTTTTTTTGTTGTATATTTACATATAATGCCCTCTCTTCCTCGAGTTGTGATATAGGAGTAGACTTTTCTACAGATTTTATTTTACTGTTGCATCAGGCCTATTTGATGAAGAGAGGCCATGTTTCTGTTCAGCCTCCTTTTTCTCAGTCTGCCTCTCTGGAAGGTATGGAACTTCTTGCTAGCTAGGGTGACTTGGTGGCAGCTATTAGAGGATTCTGCCCTTAAGCACAGGAGACTGGCGTCCTTTCCTGGGGGAGGGTCTTTGGGACCACATTCTTCTCGTCCTCTATTTTGGTGGGCTCGGGGAACTCAGGGCGCCTTCTAGGCTAGAGGACAGCGGTTCGGATTTTTCATCGTGATGAACTGCCATTGATTTCAGAGGCCTTGGAGGCCATAAATATTGCAGACTTTGTATTACATGCACAGAACAGTCTTTCGGTAAGTGTCCCCATTCTGTGCATGTGCTTGGACTGGTGTACTCTTTTTTTTTCCCCTGCAGTACTTGCTGGCTTCATTGTTCCCCTGTCGCCTTTCCTTTGCAGTGCTCTGGTGCTGGCTCCACCTTCTTCTGCCCCGATGATTTTGCTTGGGAATCTCCTCCTTGTTGAAAGCCCCCCCCCCCCCAAGCTGACATCACAGGGGCTTTCCCCAGCCAATTGGCTACGTACTTGTTTCTCCACCCCTAAACTCTTCTCTGCTCTCTGACACTTTGCTATTGAAAGAAATCTGCTCCTTGCTGAAATCCCCCCCCCCCCCCAGTCGTTTCTCTGCCCTTCTAAACTGCTCTCTGCTCTCCGACATTGTTTGCTGTTGAAAGAAATCTCCTTCTTGCTGAAAGCCCCCCCCCCCCCCTTCGAAGCTGTTCCTCTCCACCTCTAAGCTGTTCTGTGCTCTCCAACACTGCTTGCTATTGAAAAGAATCTTCTGCTTGCTGAAAGTCCCCCCCCCCCCCCCAGCTATTTCTCTGCCCCTCTAAAGCTGTTCTCTGACAATTTTTGCTATTGAGAAATTCAAGCAGACTGTTCCTCCCAGAAGTCTTCCTCACACAATGACGGCTCCAGACCTGACAGAAAATTTTGCTTCTTAAAGGTAGGTGGTCCCTTCTGTGTATCTCTCGGAGTGCTGATTTTAATATTAATGAACTCTTTGTTATACATTTACATTGGATTACTGTTAGCTGCTACCCCGAACCGTAAAACCCACGCAGAACCCCTTTGTGCATTAGATGCTGAATAACGTGATCGCTAGACTGGCTAGAACCAGTTCAAATCAGACGTTGCTAGTATGGTAAGCTTTGAGCATCAGCCCCTTAGTAATTTGGTATGGAAAGGTCAGTTCTAACTCTCTCTTGTAAACAATCCCTTGCGGTGACAGATATTGAAACTTTAGTGCCTTGAGATGCGATTATAGTTCTTATCTAACATAATGACAAGAGGTACCATATATTGCAGTGCCTGGTCTTAGAGTATCAAATAGGCAAAGCAACATAATTTGAATATAGAGTGTGTCTCCACTGGCAACCAGTGGAGACTACACAGCGGAGGTCTAGCACTTTCAGAACTTGAAGTTCTAAAAAGTTCTGTATGTGTATTCTCCAATACCTCTAATGGCGAAAACTCTTCTGAAACTCAGATGAGTGGGGAACCATGATTCTAATAACCCCATATTGTCCAAGGCAGGTTTGGTTACAGTTTGGATCTTTCCTTAAGTCCTATAAAACTGGAGTGTTTTCCATCATTAATCGCACAGGATCAGGGGATGATTCTACATCCCAACAGATTCCCCTAGCCCTCACAACTTGGATGTTGGGTGGTTAACATTGGTTTCCCTGAGCTTTCCTGATAGTGTTTCTCAAATCTTGTTGGCTTCCAGAAGATATTCTACTAGGAGGTCTTTTAATTTTAAATGGAAGAGGTATGCCTTGTCATGTAATGGGAAGGCCATAGATCCCTTTATCTGTTCCACATAAAAACTACTTAAATACCTTCTATATCTTTGGACAAGCTACAAGCTTAGAAGTGCAACCTGTGTAGCCTCAAGCTCCATGGACTTGGAACTATCTCTAGCTGCTGGCTTCATGGCGGCAACCCTGGAAGTGGTGCTGTGGGCTCGGGCTCATATGCATCCCCTTCAGGCGGCTATCTTATCTCGTTGGGCTCAGGCCTGTGAGGATTTTGACTGGCATCTGCTGCTCCCACTCAACAGTACAGTCTGGACCGGTGATACAATCCCAGCCACCTTCTTCAAGAGTTCCCACTGGGTCTGCCCGAGTGGGTGGTTGTCATGATTAGTCTCCTGGGCTGGGTAGCTCATTGTTTGGCCACAGTGGCACAGGAGTGTTGGTCATCCCCTGGAACTCTCTTGGTCCATTAACTGCCAGGAGACCTGAGCGATCTGATTGGCATTCAGAGTTCCTCCTGTTTGATTCAAGGGAGAGCAGTCCAAGTGATGGTGGACAGTGTAACAGCGGTGGTCTATATCAACGAGCAGGGAGGCACCAGGAGTTAGGTGATGACCCTGAAAAATGCAGCCCTTTGTAGCTGGGCAGAAGCACATCCTGCTTTCCTTGTCCACATAGCAAAGACAACATTCAGGTAGACTTCTTCAGTTGCTCTTTGCTGGGTATCGGGGATTGGAAGCTGGGACAGGTGGCCTTTCAGCTCCTCCTGGACTGTGGGGTCCAGCCAGTCTTCAATCTCATTGCCTCGAAGAAATGCCATGGTGAATTGCTTCTTCAGTCACAGGAAGGAACCATCCTCAATGGGCATAGATGCCCTGGTCCAGAGGTGGCCCAGGTAAGAACCTCTTTATATCTTTACTCCGTGGCCTCTGAAAGGTTTGGGTATTGCACAAGGTAATACAGCCACCCTTATACTGCTAGTTGCTCAGATTGGCCACCTATACCATCAACCCCTTCTCCCTTTGCCTCCTTCCAACATCTACCTCTTTTCCCAGCCCTAGCATTAGACCCTTCTCCCAAAATCAGCACCTTTCTCACAACTCAATCTCTAATTCCCGCATCTGCCACTATTAGACCCCCACATCAGCCTCTTGACGACTTCTCACAGCCCCTGCATCAGAACTTTCTCCCAACTCACCTCCCAGCCCTAGCACTGTTAGCACCAGCCCTCTTCTCTCAAGCACCATTATACATGATTAATCTTATATGTATATCTAACAAAATTTATAATACCATTTGACAATTCAGTATCCTTCTCCTTTGCAGTTAATATATAAAATGGAATACTTCCGGTTGGTTCATGGAGTAGTGAAGCAGCACGGGACTACTGCTCGTGAGTAACCGATGTAATCTGCTACCTAAAACGCCTTTTCCCTATCATCAAGCCGATCAATCCATAGACTGGTGGGGTTGTGTCCATCTACCAGCAGGTGGAGATAGAGAGCAATCTTTTGCCTCCCTATATGTGGTCATGTGCTGCCGGAAATTCCCCAGTATGCTAGCAGGTGTGTGGTTGCACAGCAGCAGCTCTGGCTAGGTCTCCAAGCCTAATTGTTTAGGTTTTGTTGAGTACCTGGGGTTGAGGGCTCTTCATGAGCGAGTGCAAACCTGGTGGTGCCAGGTCCCTCCTTTACTCCCCCCCTCCCGCTGGCTCCGTTAAAAAAAAAAAAAAAAAAAATAGACGTCCTTGAGAGAAAGACGTCTTTGGTTGCAGCTACTCACTGGGACTCCAAATCGTTGCAGCTCGGAGCAGGTAATTTTACCTTTTCCTAGCGGGCAGGGGGTTCCCCGAATGGTCTTCATGTGGCTATGGCACGAAAAGACGCTCCCCGGACCGCGTGCGCGCGTCTAGCGGGGGGGGGGGGGGGGGTTCAAAGGCAGAAACGCCTTTCTTGGGCGCCTTTTCGGAATCGGGAGAGTTCCCCGGGTTTTCCTCCAGTGCAGCGGTTTTTCCCGCCTTAGGCGCCCATCCCCCGCTGGCCGCCCTCCCGGTTGTGGTTGGCCACGCTGCTCAGTCGGCTCCTTCTTGGGCCGCCCTTGAGGTGAGAGACGTTAATGGTATGGTCGCCCTTGACTCGGGCGACGGTATAAAGTCAGCGAAATTAAAGCGCCATTCATCCCGAGCGGCTCCTTCGCGGAGTGTCGCGGCGGATGCCATTTTAGACATGCAGCGCGCCTCTCCCCCGCTCTTGGGAGCGCAGGTTGAGAGTGCCTCTAGGGCCGTGGCCCAGGCTGCAGAAGGGCACAAACTGGGGGTTTTTTCCCCTGAGTTTATTTTACTGCTGCATCAGGCTTTCCTTATGCAAAACGCTGCCCCTGCTCCTCTGTCTGATAAGGGTGATGAGGCTTCCATGATCAAGCGCCCTCGGGTGGATCTCCAGGCCCTAGGGAACTCGGTCTCCTCTGATGTGGATGAGGGCAGCGTATCTGAGTTCTCCCAAAGGTTCTTAGGGGATTCTGTGGAGGAGACCGATCCCCACTCGGACGGAGCGGATGACCTCTCTGCAGCGCGGCTTTTTCGCTCAGAGGATTTGCCCAACCTGTTAGTGCAGGCCTTGAGCATTCTGAAAATTTCCTCTCCGGAGGAAGGCCCTCTCTCAGCCTCAGCTGGCTCTGCCATTATGCTGGGAACTAAGCGCCCGCCCAGAACCTTCCACGTTCATGAAGCCATGCAGACTTTAATTTCGGCTCAATGGGATGCCCCTGAAGCGAGCCTTAAGGTAGCCAGAGCCATGTCCCGTCTGTACCCTCTGCCTGATGGTGAACGGGAGGCCTTTCTCTGGCCTACAGTAGACTCTTTAATCACTGCGGTGACTAAGAAGACGGCTCTGCCGGTGGGAGGTGGCACTGCCCTGAAGGACGCTCAGGACAGGAGATTAGAGGCGTCCTTAAGGTCGACCTTTGAGGCGGCCGCCCTGAGTTTGCAAACCTCGGTTTGCGGCTCCAATGTGGCCAGGGCATGCCTGACCGTGTTGCAGCGGGCTTCCCCCTCGGATTCTTCCTTGAGGGCGGACTGACCGGCCCTGGAGTCGGGCCTGGCCTACTTGGCGGACTTGCTGTATGATGTCTTGAGAGCCTCGGCTAAAGGTATGACTCAGACAGTTTCTGCCCGGCGGTGGCTTAAGCACTGGGCGGCTGACCATGCCTCAAAATCTCGCCTAGCTAAGTTGCCTTTTAAAGGCAAGCTGCTCTTTGGGGACGAGCTGGACAAGATCGTGACCGAACTCGGCACATCTAAGGGCAAGAGATTGCCGGAGGTCAGGACTCGGGCCGGCAGTGCTCGTCCTGGTCCCTCCAAGGGCCGATTTCAGGAAGCCCGTCGGTATCGCCCGGGCAAGTCGGGCTCCTCTGACCCCTCTTCCTTCAAAAGGAACTTCTCCCCCAAGCAGCATTCCTTTCGCAGAGACCGCCATCCCGGAGGTGCGCCCTCCGGTCCTCCCCCAGGGTCTCGTACCCAATGACGGGGCCCTGGTCCATGCCCCAGAGCAGGTCGGAGGACGGCTATCCTCGTTTCTGGGCAAGTGGACCAGGGTAACTTCAGACGCTTGGGTTCTGGAAGTCATCAGAGACGGCTACAAACTAGAGTTCTGCTGGCTCCTAAGAGACGGGTTCGTAAACTCTCCCTGCAAGTCTCCAGTCAAAGCGGCGGCAGTACAGCAGACTTTGGACAACCTGCTCTGCCTGGGCGCGGTGGTCCCAGTGCCAGTAGATCAACTTGGCAAGGGACGTTACTCCATTTACTTTGTGGTGCCAAAGAAGGGAGGTGCTGTGCGGCCTATCCTCGACCTCAAAGGAGTCAATCGGGCCTTAAGATACGGCACTTCCGGATGGAGACTCTCCGCTCCGTAATAGCTGCGTTGAAAAAGGGAGAATTCCTGGCATCCCTGGACATCAAGGAAGCTTACCTACATATTCCCATCTGGCCGCCTCAGCGCTTTCTGCGCTTTGCAGTACTGGGCCAACACTTCCAGTTCAGAGCCCTCCCGTTCGGGTTGGCTACGGCTCCGCGGACCTTCTCCAAAGTAATGGTGGTCATCGTGGCTTACCTCTGCAAGGAGGGAGTGCAAGTCCATCCCTATCTGTACGACTGGCTGATCCGAGCCCCTTCCTATGCGGAGTGCGGGAGAGCTACAGACAGGGTCATTGCTCTGCTGAGCTCCCTGGGATGGATCATCAACTGGGAGAAAAGCCAGCTGCGCCCGACTCAGTCCCTGGAGTATCTGGGAGTTCGATTCAACACCCAAGTGGGCAGAGTGTTCCTGCTGGACAACCGGAGCGTCAAGCTTCGGACCCAGGTGGACCAGTTCCTAGCCTCCTCTACTCTTCGGGCTAGGAACTATGTGCAGCTGTTGGGCTCTATGACGGCCATGATGGAGGTAGTGCCCTGGACCAGGGCTCATATGACACCACTACAGCACTCTCTTCTGCGGCGGTGGACGCCAGTCTCGGAAGATTACGCTGTATGCCTTCCTTTGGATCCAGCGGTGCGAAAGGCGCTGAGTTGGTGGCTGAGGCCAGGCAAGCTGTCCGCAGGAATGCCTCTTACGACCCCGGAGTGGGTTGTCGTCACGACGGATGCCTGCTTGACGGGCTGGGGAGCCCACTGCTTGGGACGGACAGCGCTGGGGCTCTGGTCTCCTGCAGAGACGAAATGGTCCATCAACCTCCTGGAATTTCGAGCCATTCGGTTGGCGCTTCTAGAGTTTCTCCCGGTACTGGTGCTGAGGCCTGTGCGGGTCCTGTCGGACAATGCCATGGCTGTGGCCTATGTCAATCGCCAGAGAGGTACCAGGAGCGCCCCTCTAGCCAAGGAGGCCATGAAGCTATGCCTGTGGGCGGAAGCGAATCTGGAACAGTTGAATGTCAAGGCGGACTTTCTCAGTCGCCATACCTTGGATCCCGGAGAGTGGCAACTGTCTGCTCGGGCATTCTTGGACATCACGAAGCGCTGGGGCCGGCCGAGCCTGGATCTGATGGCGTCCTCGGCCTATTGCCAAGTGCCGCGTTTTTTCAGCAGAGGACGGGACCCTCGATCTCTGGGAGTCGATGCTCTTCTCCAGCAGTGGCCGGCACAGGAGCTTCTCTACGTGTTCCCGCCCTGGCCCATGATGGGCAGGGTGCTAGGCCGGGTGGCAAAGCATCTGGGCCGGGTGATCCTGGTGGGTCCGGATTGGCCCAGATGTCCATGGTATGCGGACTTAATCAGACTCTCGGTGGACGGCCCTCTGCGACTGCCAGCGGACCGGGGCCTCTTGCATCAGGGTCCCGTGGTGATGGAGGATCCCTCCCCCTTTGGTCTTACAGCCTGGCTCTTGAGCGGAAGCGGCTGAGGAAGACGGTCTTCTCAGACAAGGTCATCGCCACTATGCTGAGAGCGAGGAAGCGCTCTACTTCTATCACTTACGCCAGGGTTTGACGTACCTTTGCGTCGTGGTGCGAGGCAGGCTCTGTATCGCCCTTCACTGCTCCAATATCTACTAGAGCACAAGCAGCCTCGATGGCGGAGTCCAGATCTGTCTCCTTAGAAGAGATTTGCAGAGCGGCTACTTGGTCGTCGGCTCATACCTTCTCACGACATTACCGCTTGGATGTGGCTGCTTGGGTCGAGGCCCAGTTTGGGGCTTCAGTGTTGCGTTCAGGGATTTCCATGTCCAACCCTGGGTGAGTACTGCTTCGGTACATCCCACCAGTCTATGGATTGATCGGCTTGATGATAGGGAAGGTAAAATTATGTATCATACTTGATAGTTTTCTTTCCCTTAATTATAGCCGATCAATCCATAGCCCCTCCCAGATATCTGTATTGTTTGTGTTCTGGTTATATTTCAGGTTCAAGCTCAGTCTTCAGTTCCTGTTCACAAGGACTTCGTGTTCAAGTTCTTCCAATTGAGGTTTCTTCGAGTTGAGACAATTTTGTGTTACAGTGAGCTGCTGCTTCCTCTCCCCCCGTTTCGGCGGTGGCTGGATTGATAACTAAATTATGCCGGCGCTCCCTCCCGCTTCGTGTGGCTGTAGGGTAGCTTTGTATCCCTCCCGCTTCGGCGGTGTTAAGGTAAGCCAGCTCCTCCCGCGGTTGCGGTAGCAGGATAAGCCAGTTCCCCCCACGTCAGCGGGTGTGGTTTCCCGCCCACCGCCCCGGCGGTGGGGCGCTGGAATATTTCCCCTCCCCCGCTTCGGCGGTGGTGAGCTGGGCAGAGTGTCCCTTTGTGGGTGTAATTCTCTAAGTGCTGAGTCCTGCGGATGGAGCTTTGATATCGACATACTGGGGAATTTCCGGCAGCACATGACCACATATAGGGAGGCAAAAGATTGCTCTCTATCTCCACCTGTGGGTAGATGGACACAACCCCACCAGTCTATGGATTGATTGGCTATGATTAAGGGAAAGAAAATTATCAGGTATGATACATAATTTTACTTTCCCTCCAAGAAGTATGAGAGAAAAGCATCTTGAGACTATTTAGCTGGGTTCAGAGAATGGATGGCCTCCAAAGTCTCGAGGAGAGAGACCAAAGAGAAAAGCCGGGCGAACAAGATAAAGATGGTGGATAAAAGCATGCCGCCTTCCCCGACGCCTAGCTCCCAAAGGGCTGCAGAGATTACAGCAGAGGTGAAATCTGCTGTGGAACAAACAGTAGGCAGACAGTTCCAGCTAATACTAGAAAAGCTAGATGGAATGCAAGAGTGCTGTGCAACTTTGACGGCGGAGCTTCATGCAGTTCAACAGCATGTGGGGAGCATCGAAAATAACATACAAGCGGCGGCGGAGCAGCCACGAATAATAACCTGCTTGTCCGAACTGGAGTCGAGAGTGGAGGACCTAGAGAATAGGTCCTGTCGTAATAACCCCAGATTGGTAGGCCTCCCAAAAACGCTCTCTGATCGAGATCTGTGAAAGTTATTGGAAACCCTTGCTCCCCCCGCAAATGTTAGCGCTGGCAGATTTGGTTGGCACCTTTCTGGTGGAGAGAGCAATGCACAGAGGGTGCCAACTGACCCCGAGTGGTCATTTTTAATGTGCTGAATTATGCTCTTAAAATGGCGATATTGCAGTCTTTGCGGGTGGGTGCACAAATGGAATACCAAAACACTCGTGTCCTCTGCTTTCAAGATTACTCCGCCAAAGTATTGGCGGCATGAAGAGCGTTTGCCCCATTATGCTCCAAGCTGTTTGGTATGAAAACTAGATTATGCTCCTGTACCCCACGAAACTTAAGGTAGTCGACAATGGACATGTCCAATTTTTTGATAAAGTTGAGGAAGCGCGCACTTATGTGGACAGATTGGTGGTGGCACAACAGAATTCAGGCATGAATTGTTACATGAAGGACCGTTGGGGGCTCTCAGCGTGTCTCTCTGGACTGTGGATCATTAGAGCTAAAGGAAGGGATTCTTTTTTTTTTTAAAGGTTGTTTGTCCATCTGTCTGCCTGGTCTGACAATGGGAGTCAGGAGGTGTTGGAGGAAATGCCCCAAAGTCATCTGCTTAACTTAAGTTAAGTTGGAAATCGCTGATCTAGCCAAGGCACGTGGAGGTGTGATCAGACAGGAAATGGTCCTTTAGGAATACAGCCGTGCGGCCGAAGGTCTTGAGCTGCTGGAGCTGAACAGAAAAAACAACCAGGAACTTTATGTATTTGAACAGTCAAACTTTATAACCATATGCTAATTTTTTTTTTTTTGTAATAGACTGGAATCTGGGAAGACTGATCATGCCATTATGTTACTTATGCTGGGGCTTACATGGTAGCAGTGCGTTTGACCATGGTGCACCATGGTTTGATGGGTCAATGAGCCGGGAGGAGGTGGGGCTTAGCTAACACTTGTTGGCCATAGACTGGGGGTGTTGTTGGTTTGGACGATATTTTTTCTTTTTGTTACTTATAGAAAAAAATGAGAAATTTGTGATGCAGGTGCCCTGCGTAGCTGTTCTAGGCAGGGTGGGGGTTTAGGTGGAAGCATTTCCAGTATGATCCCGGGGCTACTCCGGACTCTGTTACTGGGGGTGCTTCAGTAATGGAAGCAGATATTGTAGGGGTGGGGGGGGGGTGCTTGGGAAGGGTGTGAGGAGGAGGGATAGGTTTTCGGGAATGTGATACCTGATTGCTTATCTGGTTGCCCTCTTAAGTCTTAATAATTTTGTTTTCTTCTATTTCAGTTTCTTCCGAGGGGGGGTGGAGGCTGGAATACCCCCCTGGAATAAAATATGTATTAATACTATTGGATTGAGCCTCCTTTTTTTCTTGTTTACCCACTTAGAGTGTGAATAGCATACAAGTATTCATGTGGAATGTTGGAGGAATCCGTTCTCCGATTAAACGACAGAAACTTTTAAAGCCCTCAATGACCGACAGGCCTCTGTGGCTTTCCTGCAGGAGACTCACCTTTCTGCCTTGGGACATGCCAAGTTGAAACGGTGGGTTGGGGAGATTTATGGTTCCCCAGCAGTCGGTAGGGGGGGGGGGGGGGGGGGGGGGTGGTGATCCTAATTAGAAAGGGTCTGCACTTGGAAACTAAACAGGTTGTCACTGATCCAGCGAGCAGATTTGTTTTGGCTTCTGTGGTGTTGGAACACCAGCCCTTTCTATTATGCAATGTTTATGCCCCAAACACTTTTAAGAAGGCATTCTTTGTTCAATTAATCCGCAAGATACATGACTTGGCAGAAGCACCTGTCTTATTAGGCAGAGACCTTAATGAAGTGGCTGATCCTTCTCTAGATCATTCCCGGCCGAGGGGGAGGGAGTTGGCCAGAACTCAGGGGGGAGTCTCCATGTTATGCTCTGCCCTGGATTTGATAGACATGGGGAGGATACTTGACCCATTGGAAAAATACTACACACACATATCAAGAGCACATTCCACAATGTCTAGAATAGATTGTGTGTTGCTTTCTCGAGATCATCTGTCATCGGTTGGGGACATAAACTTGGGGCCTATAATGATCCCTGATCACGCCTGGGTTGAGCTACGTTTGCAGATTGGCAACTCCTGGAGATTCACCCCCCCCCCCCCCCCCCCCCACTTCCTGTATAAGGATAGCTGTTTTTTGCCTTTTTTATTATCTAAATGGCAGGATTATAAGACCAACAATGAAGCATATAGAGAGAACCCTGTTCTTCTTTGGGAATCTGTGAAAGCTGTTCTTCGGGGAGAGGTGATCTCATATGTTTTCAGCGGAAGGCCTGGCACCGTGAGGTGTTGCGCTTGGAGAGGCGGGTAACACCTCTTCACCAGCAATATGGGATAAGCCACTCTGTTAAGATTAAAACGCAACTGCTGGAGAGTCAGTAGGCCTTAAATGAATTGCTGCATAGCAGAGCAAAGAGATCTTTTGCGTATTATAAAATGGTCCATAGGAGTTCTAAGCCTGGTAAGATTGCCACATTATGATGATACCATTAACGCAGTCTTAAAGGAGTTTTTTGTTCGGCTCTATGGGCTGCAGCTCTCTCCATCCTTGGTTGGAGAGGTATGTCTTTTGAGCTTAGACTTGCCTGTTGTTGCTGCCTCGGATCTGGCACAGCTAAATGCACCCATCTCTGCGGAGGAGGTGGAGTGGGTGATTAGACAGAGCCCTCTAGGCAAAGCCTCAGGTTCGGATGGATTGCGAAATGAGTTTTATAAGCTTCTGCAACCTGAAATTGTAACAATCTTGACGGAAGTGTTTAATGAATCAATTCAACAAGGTCAACTGCCACATAACCTTAAAATGGCTGAAATTATTGTTCTGCCGAAGCCTGGTAAGCCTCCTGATCTCGCAGATTCTTAACCGTCGTATATTCTTACTAAACGTGGAAACCAAATTTTTGGCCTAGATTCTAGCTAATAGATTGGTGAGGGTGCTCCCGTTGCTGGTCTTAGAGCTTCAGGTGGGGTGGGAGAGTGATAGCGAAGAATATGAGATGTATATTGGCAGCCTTGGAGAAGGTGTGTTCAGAGAACATCCCTGTTCTTCTGATCAATTTCAATGCTGAAAAAGCATTTGATGGGGGGGGGGGGGGGGGGGGGGGGGGGGGGGGGTTCTTTTGATAAGTTGAAAACATATGGCATCACTGGATTCTCACCCAGTCGATTCAAACACTGTATACAGACCAAGGGGTGCAGGGTTTGCTATGGAGTTCTTTCAGAATGGTTTCCAATTAACGGGGAACTACACAGGGATGCCCTTGTCTCCGCTCTTATTGTTTTATCACTTGACCCGCTGCTTCCGAGATCCAAAGTAACGCAGGGATTCGGGGAGTGCAGATTGAGGACCAGGTGTTCAAATCCGCGGTTTTTGCTGATGATTTACTGTTGCTCATTTTGGATCCGCAACTCCTCTAATGGAAAGCCTTGAGGAGTATGGAGACTTCTCTGGCTTTCAGCTTAATCTAGCCAAGTTGGAGGCGTTGGCCGGCTCAGTGGAGGTGAGACAGTCTTGGGGTAACACCTTTCCGTTGCGGTGGGCTTAGGACTTGTTTCGTTACTTGAGCATTCAATTACCGATGAACCCAAACCGTTTATACGATCTCAATATCTCCAAGTTGCTTGGGGACACTGGGCAACAGCTGGCTCTTCGGTCTGCGCTTCCATTAACTCTTATTGGTCGGATACAGCTCTACCGTATGATAGTTTTCCCTTGGTGGCTATATGTATTGCAGTCACTCCCTCTGCACCATTCAGTATTATTATTTGGGGGGGGGGGGGGGCAGGCATTGGCAATTTTTAGTGAGTGTTCAGAATCAAGGAGGCCTATGGGATTCCAGATCTGCGTATGTACAATCAGGCTTGTCTACTTCGACATTTACGGGACTGGATCATGGGTACTAATTCTTATACAGACTTAGTTTTAGAGCGAGCATATTTTCATCCCTGGCACCTGAACTACTTAATTCATTCCCCTTTAAAACAACTGCCAGAATTTGCGTGAGCATCTTGTTCCGGTCTCTCTGGAGGGACTTGCTTCCTTTGTGGGGGCAGGATCCATCCAGCAGTATATTGTTGCCACTGAGGGGGAATGCAGACTTTTTACACCAGATAGCGAGAATCGTATATTTCGACAGCTGGGGAGAAGGTGGTGTTATTGCTGGAGAGCGTAGTCAGGACAGACGGGTCCATCTTTTCAGGAATTTCTCAGTCAATGTACACAAGGCCCCTGCGGCTGTTCTTGCCTCTCTCCAGTTGTCCCATCATTTGGGTAGCCTATCGATAGCCTTTGGATGGCAGTTGCGGAAATTCTTGGAAGGGGGTGCCTTAGGTCAAGTTTCAGTATCTTGGTTTTATAAAGAACTCGGAAGGTGCTCGCCACTGTGGAGTTTGCAGGCAATTGCAGATCATTGGGGTCATGATGTGGGAAGGTCAATTAATGCGCAGCTTTTACTGATAACTCTCAAAAGGGGCTCCCGAGTAGCACCTAGCACGGGGTTACAGGAATTCCATTTTCGTGCAGTGCATAGAGCCTATTTATCTCAAAAGCAGGCCTGTAATGCGGGTGCAGTAGATACTGCAATCTGCCGGAAATGTGTGGGGGCAGAAGCCTCTTTCTTGTGGCAATGTAGATGCATCGGATCATTTTGGGCGGCTGTTGCACAGTTTCTCCAGTCAGTATTGGGTCACCAGGTATCCCTCACATTTGAAAAAGAGATTTTTTTTTTTTGTACTCTGGTCTGGTGGGGATCTGGAAATATGGGAGAGAGCCTGTTTCTAGGCAAGGCATGTATTTTGGGAAAGAAGTGCATTTTCAATCATTGGGTATTGGATCTCTCTCCCTCCTTTTGGTATTGGAGGAATAGGCTCCATCAGCTAATGATATGGGAATCGCAGGATGCAGACTTATCCCCAAAGAGGCAGCAGAGGTTTCTCGTGATCTGGGAGGCTTACTTGAATAAAATCTCACCAATGGCTCGCAGTCTGATTTTGAATAGATTTTCATTGGGACAGTGAGGGTGACCGGGTTAACTGGGGATCAGGCATCGCATGGTAGGGCAAGGGGGGAGGGGTCCACTGGGTGTGGGTGTATGTACTCAGCATTGGGTAGGACGGGACTATTCTTGACCCACTACAATCTGGTTTTCGCCCTCTCCACTGAATCGAAACTGCGCTTACTAAAGTCTCCAATGACCTATTACTGGCTAAATCCAGAGGTCAATATTCCATCCTCATTCTTCTTGATCTTTCCGCTGCTTTTGACACTGTCGATCACAGCATACTTCTCGATACCCTGTCCTCACTTGGATTCCAGGGCTCTGTCCTTTCCTGATTCTCTTCCTACCTCTCCCTCCGCACCTTTAGTGTTCACTCTGGTGGATCCTCTTCTACTTCTATCCCTCTGCCTGTCGGCGTACCTCAGGGTTCTGTTCTTGGTCCCCTCCTCTTTTCTATCTACACTTCTTCCCTTGGTTCATTAATCTTATCCCATGGCTTTTCCTACCATCTCTATGCTGATGACTCCCAAATCTACCTTTCAACCCCTGATATCTCACCTTGCATCCAAACCAAAGTTTCAGCGTGCTTGTCTGACATTGCTGTCTGGATGTCTCAACGCCACCTGAAATTAAATATGACCAAAACCGAGCTTCTCATTTCCCCCCCCCCAAACCCACCTCCCCGCTCCCCCCGTTTTCTATTTCTGTTGATGGCTCTCTCATTCTCCCTGTCTCCTCAGCTCGAAACCTTGGGGTCATCTTTGACTCTTCTCTCTCCTTCTCTGCTCATATCCAGCAGATTGCCAAGACCTGTCGTTTCTTTCTTTACAACATCCGTAAAATCCGCCCCTTTCTTTCCGAGCACTCTACCAAAACCCTCATCCACACCCTTGTCACCTCTCGTTTAGACTACTGCAATCTGCTTCTTGCTGGCCTCCCACTTAGTCACCTCTCCCCCCTCTGCTGCCCGTCTCGTCTTCCGTCAGGGTCGCTTTACTCATACTACCCCTCTCCTCAAGACCCTTCACTGGCTCCCTATCCGTTTTCGCATCGTGTTCAAACTTCTTCTACTAAGCTATAAATGTACTCATTCTGCTGCTCCCCAGTATCTCTCCACACTCGTCCTTCCCTACACCCCTTCCCGTGCACTCCGCTCCATGGATAAATCCTTCTTATCTGTTCCCTTCTCCACTACTGCCAACTCCAGACTTCGCGCCTTCTGTCTCGCTGCACCCTACGCCTGGATTAAACTTCCTGAGCCCCCACGTCTTGCCCCATCCTTGAGAACCTTTAAATCTAGACTGAAAGCCCACCTCTTTAACATTGCTTTTGACTCGTAACCACTCGCCTCCACCTACCCTCCTCTCTTCCTTCCCGTTCAAATTAATTGATTTGATTTGCTTACTTTATTTTTTGTCTATTAGATTGTAAGCTCTTTGAGCAGGGACTGTCTTTCTTCTATGTTTGTGCAGCGCTGCGTACACCTTGTATCGCTATAGAAATGCTAAATAGTAGTAGTAGTAGTAAGTGGTCTAGCCTACATCTCAGAATTTCATAATAGTGTGTTGATATCTGTGGATTTGTTATGATAGTTACATTTTATCTTACCTTAGGTACATGCTAAAGATGGGAGAATCTGCTTCTTGCTGGCCTCCCACTTAATCACCTCTCCCCTCTCCAATCGGTTCAAAACTTTACTGCCCGTCTCGTCTTCCGCCAGGGTCGCTTTACTCATACTACCCCTCTCCTCAAGTCACTTCACTGGCTCCCTATCCGTTTTCGCATCCTGTTCAAACTTCTTCTACTAAGCTATAAATGTACTCACTCTGCTGCTCCCCAGTATCTCTCCACACTCGTCCTTCCCTACACCCCTTCCCGTGCACTCCGCTCCATGGATAAATCCTTCTTATCTGTTCCCTTCTCCACTACTGCCAACTCCAGATTCGCGCCTTCTGTCTCGCTGCACCCTACGCCTGGAATAAACTTCCTGAGCCCCTACATCTAGCCTCATCCTTGGCCACCTTTAAATCTAGACTGAAAGCCCACCTCATGAAAGGCTACAGAGGAAATTGGAGGGTCATGGGATAGGAGGAAATGTCCTATTGTGGATTAAAAACTGGTTGAAGGATAGGAAACAGAGTGGGGTTAAATGGGCAGTATTCACAATGGAGAAGGGTAGTTAGTGGGGTTCCTCAGGGGTCTGTGCTAGGACCGCTGCTTTTTAATATATTTATAAATGATTTAGAGATGGGAGTAATTAGCGAGGTAATTAAATTTGCTGATGACTCAAAGTTATTCAAAGTCGTTAACTTGTGACAGGATTGTGAAAAATTACAAGAGGACCTTACGAGACTGGGAGACTGGGCGGCTAAATGGCAGATGACTTTTAATGTGAGCAAGTGCAAGGTGATGCATGTGGGAAAAAAGAACCCGAATTATAGCTACGTCATGCAAGGTTCCACGTTAGGAGTTACTTACCAAGAAAGGGGTCTGGGTGTCGTCGTCGATAACACGCTGAAACCTTCTGCTCAGTGTGCTGCTGCGGCTAGGAAAGCGAATAGAATGTTGGGTATTATTAGGAAAGGTATGGAAAACAGGTGTGAGGATGTTATAATGCCGTTGTATTGCTCCATGGTGCGTCCGCACCTTGAGTATTGTGTTCAATTCTGGTCGCCGCATCTCAAGAAAGATATAGTAGAATTGGAAAAGGTGCAGCGAAGGGCGACTAAAATGATAGCGGGGATGGGACGACTTCCCTATGAAGAAAGACTAAGGAGGCTAGGGCTATTCAGCTTGGAGAAGAGACGGCTGAGGGGAGACATGATAGAGGTATATAAAATAATGAGTGGAGTGGAACAGGTGGATGTGAAGCGTCTGTTCACGCTTTCCGAAAATACTAGGCCTAGGGGGCATGCGATTAAACTACAGTGTAGTAAAATTAAAACAAATCGGAGAAAATCTTTCTTTACCCAACGTGTAATTAAACTCTGGAATTCATTGCCGGAAAATGTGGTGAAGGCGGTTAGCTTAGCAGAGTTTAAAAAGGGGTTGGACAGTTTCCTAAAGGACAAGTCCATAAACCGCTACTAAACGGACTTGGAAAAATCCAAAACCCAGGAATAACATGTATAGAATGTTTGTACGTTTGGGAAGCTTGCCAGGTGCCCTTGGCCTGGATTGGCCGCTGTCGTGGACAAGATGCTGGCCTCGATGGACCCTTGGTCTTTTCCCAGTATGGCATTACTTATGTACTTATGTACTCTTTAACATTGCTTTTGACTCGTAACCACTCGCCTCCACCTACCCTCCTCTCCTCCTTCCTGTACACATTAATTGATTTGATTTGCTTACTTTATTTATTTTTTGTCTATTAGATTGTAAGCTCTTTGAGCAGGGTCTGTCTTTATTCTATGTTTGTGCAGCGCTGCATACGCCTTGTAGCGCTATAGAAATGCTAAATAGTAGTAGTAGTAGGGGTGGAATTGAAGGAGGATTTGGGGAAAAAATTGATGATGGAACACATTTCGTAGAACTTATTTTGTAAGTCTTGATATCGTCATTATAGAGTTTATTTTTGATTAATCTATTTGTATTGTTATGTCATCAATAAAAAAAATTGTTATATAAAAAGGAATTTTCTTTAGCCTTAGACAGCGAAATGGTGGAATATGCTGCCAAAGACCATATGTCATTAAACTGCTATTTCAAAGTGATTTTACTTGTTTTCTTAATACAGTTTTATACGAAATTTATATTTATTATAAAGCAAAGTTGAAGGATATGTGCCATGAACCTGAGTCTATTCCAGGATAATGTGGAGTATAAATATCATGAATAAATATATTGTGGTAATGTGTATTACAAGATTTTTTTGCCAGATGCTGCGATGTGTATTATAAGATTTTTCGTAAACTGTTAAAAACCTGGTTATTTCAAAAGTTTCTGTCTTGCTGAATATTATGATTAGATTTTTTTTAATGTTTTTGTAACTGTTAATTCTTGGGTACGCCCAACTTTTTCTGTTGTTAGCCGCACTGAATTAATTGACGTATGTGCAGTTTATAAATGTTTACCGTAATGTAAAGTAATCTCCAACATCTGACAGAATCAGCCCCCTTCTCTCATCCCTCTTCTCCTATCCTAATCAGGAGACCCTTCTCTCAGTTCAAAAACCAGCCCCAACATCAGCTCTGTTCTCCAGTCTCTAAGATCTACTAGTCAGCCCTCTTCACCCATCTCTAGCATCAGACCCTCTCCTCTCCTATCCTCTTGGAACAACGAGTGAGGTGATCAAATTTGCAGATGATACAAAACTATTCAAGGTTGTTAAAACATGTGCGGACTGTGAAATATTGCAGGAAGACCTTCGGAAATTGGAAGACTGGGCGTCCAAATGGCAGATGAAATTTAATGTGGACAAATGCAAGGTGATGCACATTGGAAAGAATAATCCAAATCATAGTTACCTGATGCTAGGGTCCACCTTGGGGGTCAGCGCTCAAGAAAAAGATCTGAGTGTCGTCGTAGATAATACGCTGAAATCTTCTGCTCAATGTGCGGCAGCAGGCAAAAAAGCAAATAGTATGCAAGGAATTATTAGGAAAGGGATGGTGAATAACACTGAAAACACTATAATACCTTTGTATCGCTCCATGGTGCGTCCACACTTTGAGTATTGTGTTCAGTTCTGGTCGCCGTATCTCAAAAAAGATATAGCAGAATTAGAAAAGGTTCAAAGAAGAGCAGCCAAAAGGATAAAGGGGATGGAACTCCTCTCGTATGAGGAAAGGCTAAAGAGGTTAGGTTTCTTCAGCTTGGAAAAGAGAAGGATGAGGGGAGATATGATTGAGGTCTACAAAATCCTGAGTGGTATAGAATGAGTAGAAGTAAATCGATTTTTTTTTTTTTTTTTTTACTCGTTCCAACAGTACAAAGACTAGGGGACACTCGAGGAAATTACATGGAAATACTTTTAAAACAAATAGGAGGAAATATTTTTTCACTCAACACAAAGTTCTGGAACTCTTTTCCGGAGGATGTGTTAACAGCAGTTAGTGTATCTGGGTTTAAAAAAGGTTTGTACAGTTACTTCCCATGTCTGCTATTGAGGCAGACATGGAAAGTAACTGCTTGCCCTGGGATTTGTAGTATGGAGTGTTGCTACGATTTGAGTTTCTGCCAGGTACTTGTGACCTGGCTTGGCCACTGTTTGGAAAGCAGGATACTTGGCTAGATGGACCATTGGTCTGACCCAGTATGGCTACTCTTATGTTCTTATTCCAGCATCAGTTTCCGTATGTTTCTCTCTTCTCCTCCCTCCTCCCCAGACAACCATCTCCCTTCTGTCTCTATTCCATTGTTCTGATCAACCCCTCCCCTCTCTTGTCCTCTGCCTCCCCCCTGAAAATAAACCTAGCATCATTCTGCTTCCCTCTCCCCCAAGTAGAGCACCACTTCTGCCTCTCTGTCTTTTCTCTTTCCTTCACAAATGGTCCACTATGATCTTTCCTCCCTTCCACTTCTCTGCCTGCTGCTACTGTTTCCTGTGCTGGTCTCAGAAGTTTATGTGAGAGGAGGCGGGACTGGCACAGGAAACAGTAACAGCAGGCAAAGAGCCGTGGTCCCGCATGTCGTCTTTAGGTTATTTATTAGCGCGAACCCACAGAGCTGCAAGAGGAGGGAGGGAGTGAAACTGTGCTGCTTGATGTGGGTACATGGAAGAGGAGAGAGAAAGGAACCAGGTAATGGGTGGGAAGGAACAGAGAAATGGGGTAAGACTGGATGAGAGGGGAAAAAAGAGAGAACACAGGGGCAATACTAGATGGGGGAGATAAACATGGAGCTATACTGGATAGGGGGAGAGAGACACACACAGAAACAATTTTGGATGGACAGCAAAGACTACTGCATGGCAAGGGGATAGAGAGAAAGAGGGGCAAGGCTCGATGGGGGGGGGGAGAGATAGGCAGGGGCAATGCTGAATGATGCAGGGAGTAGAGAGGCAGGGGCAGTGTTGCATGCTAAGGGGAGAGACAAAGACTAGCAATGCTGGATTTGGGGGGGGGGTAGGAAAGATAGAGGAGATGATGGATGGCTGGCAAGGTGAGAGAGAGGGCAATACCCTATAGAGAGAGACAGAGCAATACTGGATGTGAGGTGGGGGAGAGAAAGAGATATGGATAATACTGAATGGTGCAGGGGGAGCTGGGAAGGAAGAGAGATGGGGCAATGCTGTATTCCAGGTGCAGAGACTGACAGAGGCAGTGCTGGATGGCAGGGCAGGGGAGAAAGACAGAGGTGATACTGGATGGCAAAGTGGGAAAGAGAGGAGAGGGGATGCTGGATAGCAGGAGGGAGATAGATAGAGAGGGAGAAGATGGTAGGTGGTAGAGAGGGACATAGTGGGCGAAGATACTTGATGGAAGAGGTAGAAAGAGAAGATTCTTGATGGCAGGGGGAAATAGGAAAGAATTATTGAAAGCCTGGGGAAGAGGAAGAAGAATGGAAGAGCCAGATTGAGCGGAAGGAACAGATTTGGAGTTGGATGTAGGTGGAGTAAACAAAGAAGACAGACAAAAATGACAAATGGACAGGAGACCTTTGGATAAAAAAAGAGTTAAAAGAGACTGGGGCCAACACAATTAGAAAAATTAAATGGCCAGAGAGCAAAGGTAGAAAAATAATTTTATTTTTAATTTAGGGTGAAGAATGTGGTAGCTGTATGTGTTCACTTTAAAAATTAATAAATAGAAATAAAAGAAAATACGTAAAAGAAGGTGATACCGTTTTATTGGACTAAATACATTTTTTGACTAGCTTTTTTTTTAAGCTAAAACCTTAAGTCAAGACAAGCTTACCATATCAGCGGTATACTATTCAGACCTGAGGAATGAGATTTTAGCATAAGAAAGCCTGTCAAATGTATTTAGTAGTAAAAAAAAAAAAAAGTTAGTACCTTACTTTCCTTTTTCATTTTGGGTTCTGTTTACTAAGTTGCGCTAGTGGCTTCTGTGCAGCATTTCTGGCATAGCCCATTCAAAATGAATGGGCTGTGTCAGCACTAGCGCACAGCCAGCTGCGCTAGCGGCTTAGTAAACCCCAGCGTTTATTTGTTAATTTATAATGCAGCAATTGTAAATTTCAAAAATTGACATACTCTATCTGCTCAGTACAGAAGGATATGAGTCGCTGTTTCTATTTCTCTGGTGTTGCACTGGATGCAAAGTCTTGCTTCTTGGGTGTTCAGTTTAATTTTGTCTTCATATTTCTACTTTTAGTTTGTGATTACTTATTCTGTACTTGAGGGTCTACACATGTCAGAGTCTGGTCTCAAAACCAACTCCATAAGGGTTCACCTCAGCGCAATTAGTGCTTTTCATTGGCGTGTAGAGGGTAAGCCTATCTCTGGACAGCCTTTAGTTGTTCGCTTCATGAGAGCTTTGCTTTTGTCAAAGCCCAATGTCAAACCTCTGCCAGTGTCATGGGATCTCAGTGTCATTCTCACCCAGCTGATGAAAGCTCCTTTTCAACCACTGAATTCCTGCCATCTGAAGCACTTGACCTGGAAGGTCATTTTCTTGGTGGATTTTACTTCAGCTCGTACAATCAGTGAGCTCCAGGCCCTAGTGGTGAATGCACCTTACACTAAGTTTCATCACAACAGAGTAGTCCTCCGCACGCACTCTAAGTTCCTACCGAAGGTGGTGTCGGAGTTCCATCTGAACCAGTCGATTTTCTTTCCATCTTTTTTTCCCTGACCTCATGCCCACTCTGGAGAAAGCAGTTTGCACACCTTGGACTGCAAGAAAGCATTGATTGGCCTTTTACGTGGAGCGGACAAAGCCCTTCAGACAGTCTGCCCAGTTCTTTCTTTCGATCCCAACAGGAGGGGAGTCGCCATTGGAGAAAACACAGTCTCAAATTGGCTAGCAGATTGCATTTCCTTCACTTATGCCCAAGTTGGGCTGACTCTGGAAGGCCATGTCACGGCTCATAATGTAAGAGCCATGGCTGCATCGATGACTTACTTAAAGTCAGCCTCCATTGAAGAGATTTGCAAGGCTGCAACGTGGTCATCAGTCCACACATTCACATCTCGCTACTGCATCAGGATACCCGACTTGACAGTCGGTTTGGGCAGTCAGTGCTGCAGAATCTGTTTGGGGTTTAGAATCTAACTCCCCCCCCCCCCCCCAGGCCCGTTTTTATTCTGTATATAGTTTCAGGTTAATCAATGTTATGTCCTCGCCGTTGCGATGCCCAGTTGACCAGTGTTCATTGTTTTGAGTGAGCTTGGATGCTAGGGATACCCCATATGTGAGAACAAGCAGCCTGCTTGTCCTCGGAGAAAGCAAAGATACTTACCTGTAGCAGGTATTCTCCGACGACAGTAGGCTGATTGTTCTCACAAACCCACCCACCTCCCCTTTGGAGTTGTCATTTATTTCTTACGTTTTTTGATTTAACTGAGGAGACGCGCTTGCACGGCGGGCGAAGAGTCAGTCCGCACATGCGTGGTACGCGCGCCAGAAGACTGGCAAAACTTTGTTTATTTTTTGCTCTGCAAAATGCCAATTTCCGGGCCGATGCGGACGTCGACCCACATGTGAGAACAATCAGCTTGCTGTCCTCGGAGAATACCTGCTACAGGTAAGTATCTTCGCTTACCTGGCAGAATGCTGAGTAACAAGTTTCCATGCTACCAACCCCAGGGATAAGTAGTGGCTTTCTCCATTTCCACCTTAATAGAAGTTTATGGACGTTTCCTTCAGAAACTTATCGAAACCTTTTTTAAACCCAGATACTCTAACTGCTGTTACCATATTGTCCAGTAGCAAGTTCCAGAGCTTAACTATTCGTTGAGTGAAAAAAATACTTCCTTCTATTAATTTAAAAAGTATTACCATGTAACTTCATTGAGTATCCCCTAGTCTTTATAGTTATTGAAAGAATAAACAATCAATTCATGTTCTGCTCCACTCAGGATTTTGTAGAACTCATTATGTCCCACCTCAGCCATCTTTAAGCTGGAGAGTCCTAACCATAAGTACATAAGTATTGCCATACTGGGAAAGACCAAAGGTCCATCAAGCCCAGCATCCTGTTTCCAACAGTGGCCAATCCAGGTCACAAATACCTGGCAAAATCCCAAAAAAGTACAAAACATTTTATACTGCTTACCCCAGAAATAGTGGATTTTCCCCTAGTCCATTTAATATTGGTCTATGGACTTTTCCTTTAGGAAGCGGTCCAAACCTTTTTTTAAACTCCGCTAAGCTAACCGCCTTTACCACATTCTCTGGCATCGATTTCCAGAGTTTAATTATACGTTGAGTGAAGAAAAATTTTCTCCGATTAGTTTTAAATTTACTACATTATAGCTTCACCGCATGCCCCCCTATTCCTAGTATTTTTGGAAAGCGTAAACAGACGCTTCACAACCACCCATTCAACTCCACTCATTATTTTATAGAGCTCTATCATATCTCCCCTCAGCCGCCTTTTCTCCAAACTGAAGAGCTTAGGCGCTTTAGCCTTTCCTCACAGGGAAGTTGTCCCATCCCCTATATCATGTTCGTCGCCCTTCTGTGCACCTTTTCTAATTCAACTATATCTTTTTTGAGATGCGGCGACCAGAATTGAACACAATATTCGAGGTGCAGACATTCCTCTTTCCCACATGCATCACTTTGCACTTGCTCACATTAAACGTCATCTGCCATTTAGACGCCCAGTCTCCCAATCTCGTAAGGTCCTCTTGTAATTTTTCACAATCCTCCTACGATTTAACGACTTTGAATAACTTTGTGTCATCAGCAAATTTAATTACCTCACTAGTTACTCCTATCTCTTGGTCACTTATAAATATGTTAAGCAGAGGTCCCAGCACAGACCCCTAGGGTACCCCACTAACTACCCTTCTCCACTGAGAATACTGACCATTTAACCCTACTTTGTTTTCTATCTTTTAACCAGTTTTTAGTCCACTATAGAACACTACCTCCTATTCCACGACTCTTCAATTTCCTCTGGAGTCTTTCATGAGGTACTTTGTCAAACGCCATCTGAAAATCCAGATACACAATATCCAGCGGCCCACCTTTATCCACATGTTTGTTCACCCCTTCACAGAAATGTAGTAAATTGGTGAGGCAAGATTTCCTTTCACTGAATCCATGTTGACTTTGTCTCATTAATGCATGCTTTTGAATATGCTGTGTAATTTTGTTCTTAATAGTCTCTACCATTTTGCCCGGCACCAACGTCAGACTCACCAGTCTATAATTTCCCGGATCTCCTCTGGAACCTTTTAAAAAAATCGGCGTTACATTGGCCACCCTCTAATCTTCTGGTACCACACTCGATTTTAAGGATAGATTGCATATTTCTAACAGTAGCTCTGCAAGCTTAAGCCTTTCTTTATATGAGAGGAGTTCACTCCCTTTAATGATTTTGGTTGCCCTTCTTTGAACCTTTTCTAATTCTTCTATATGTTTTTTTTTTATTTTTTTAATATCATTCTTAGAGGAGTGATTATGGGACTTTATGTGGATGCAAAATGTGTTTAAATTAACAGCAGGATCCAAGATGGCGTCATGAAGACTTATCATACCTGCAGCTCTCTGAATGCTAGGCTTGATTTGGCGTTTTGGAGCGGCTGTTCCTTAGCTGAGCATGGGAAAGAGAAGAGGAAAGGTGTGGGAGTTTCCCTTGACTCCCGCTGCTGCTCCAGTTCTAAAACAAAAGACACTTGACAACTTCAGAGTCCCTGCAGGACCCGTGCAGGCTTCCTCCCCTTCTGCCGGTGCTGGCACGTTGTTGTAGGTAAGCAGCATAGATGGGGCTTCTTTGAGCTCTGTGGAGTGGGTGGCTCCCCTGAAGCCAGGAAGTACTGCTGCTTTGGATTATCTTGACCCCGGTTCTGTAAAGAGTGAAGACTTGGGAGCTCAAGGAGGGCACATATCCACAGCACCTGGAAGCTTGTATTTTACTGAAGATTTACTGCAAAATGCTGCTTTAATTTTGCTTTAGCAAACTGTGAGTTCTTTATCTCAAGTTTCTAATTTGCCTACTCCGGCTTTATCTTCACAGATTTTTGTTAAACTAGCTATCGTGACATTGGTGTCACTGTGGGACCTAGCATTTGACATGCATTCCTCTTTACAAATTTTGACATTGGAAAATACTAAGGATTTTAAAGTTTTGTCGGAGGCTGCTCTTCAAGCACAGACATCTGCTCTGCAGTTCTCTAAATTGGATTCCTTAGAAATTAAAATCCAAAAACTGGAAACTTTGGGCTTAATCTCAGTTAAATATAAGAATTTTACTCACCTTCGTTTGGAATATTTAGAAAATCAAAAGACATAACTTGAGATTACTCAATTTTCCCAGTTTTCCTCTTATTGCACCTATAGATATGATTAAGAAATATTTAACTGAGGTTCTGGGGATGTCTGGAGATTCATTGCCTCCTATTACACAAGCCCAGTATATACTGGTCTTGGAGAAATCTGTCAGTGATGCCCTGCGAGGTCGAAAAAATATGAATCTTGCATCCTTTTTGGAATCTTCATTGGAAATAATTACACAGAGAACTACTATGGTGGTATCTTTTGGAGTTAGATCGCAATGTTGTTTTGAAACTCCTTTAGCCATTTTGACACACAATTCTTGGGATCAAGTTCGAGTATTTCCCGATCTTTCAAGAGAGAGATAGATGAGGCCTAAGGCTTTCTTGACCTTTCAGCCGAGAGTACTAGCTTTAGGTGCCAACTTTGTGCTTAAATTTCTTTTTTTATGTTTTGTGATATTTCAGGGTAAATAATTTCAATTTTTTGAACCCAAGCAATTAGAAGAGTTTCTTGTGGCTGAAGAGGAAATAAAAGTCACTGCATAGACTCATATCACACGTTATTGGGGCAGGCTGGGGAGAGCTTTACGGGTATATGATAGTCCTGGGATTAATTTTTGTAAATGTATTCTGTTAATTTCTAATTTTTGGATCACGTTTGCATTTACTGTGGGCAAAAGTATATTATTTTTCTCCTTTTTGATTAACAATTTATATTTACATTAAGTGTTATGTATATTTCTTAATTTCTGTTTTATCTCATTTGTTGGGATATATTGAAAAAACAAAGTTCAAGAGAAAAGAAAAAAAAATATCAGCATAATGGTCCAGTGTGCAGTGTCGGGGGTTGATATTTTTTGTATATTAGATTTTCAGGCTACATACATTAAACTGCTACTTCAAAGTGATTTTACCAGTTTTATAAGAAATTTATATTTGTTATAAAGCAAAATTGAAGGATATGTGCCATGAACCTGAGTCTATTTCAGGCTAATGTGGAGTATAAATGTCATGAATAAATAAATTGTAGAAATTATTTTGCCAGATACTGCATGTGTATTGAAATGTTACCAGACACAAGTCTATTATAATGGCAAAGTTTAAGTTATGGGATAAAGCTACTATATTAAAAAAATGTTAGTGTTTCCAAAGTTTCCATAAGTGTGTTTGGGGTTGTTGATGCAGGACAGACTATTTACGTAGAAATTTATCAAGTGTACTCTACGGCATTATTTAGTATATCAAGAACTTCTTACACCTATATGCCTAGTGCCCCCCATGTTAGTTCTGGGCCCCACAAAATGTCAGGTCTGGCTGTGCCACTCCCTGAGGTTCGTGAAGCATAGGCTTGCAACTTAACAGCATTCACAGTTTACCTGGTTTTCAGGCTCACCCAGCAAGCTGGTGACATTCATAGCTTCCGCAAGAACAGGTCCAAAAATTCCACAAAAATCCAACACAGAAAAAAACAGGTGGAAAAATAACTTCAAGGGATCAATCCAAGACAAGAGGTGAGATGCTCCAAAAAAAACTTTATTAAGGACCCAACACGGTCCGTGTTTCGGTTTTTAGAAAAACCTTCATCAGGGGTCTATAACATAACAACAAAAGAACAAAAGAACAAAACACATATATAATAGGATGAAAAATAAATAGAAACAAATTAAATCGAATGTATTACAACAAATTTCAATATAATGTAGAAATTGAAAAATATTAAAAATATATTAAAAATCATTAGAATATTAAAAATATTAAAAATATTAGTTATTCCTAATATAAATTAAATTTTCTGACATATAATCTAATATATTACCAAAAACAATACTATTACTATACCATCAGACAAACAACCAAGTAGGTAAAAGATAAAAGGTAATAGACTCTATGTATTTAATTGGCAGTATAGGGATCTATTTCCAGTAAATCCAATAGAACGATACATAGTTATGCATGATATGTGGTGAATTACTTTCAATAGGAAAGGTGATAATAGTTACCATGTTTCAAATAGTACACATTAAACAAATAAATAACAGAACATCAATAGCAGAAAATTTCTTAATCCATACATAGTAAATAGTAATAAAAATAAATATACACATAAAAGTAAAATTAACATAAAATAAATTAAAATTAGACATACCAATCAGTAGTTGCACAGAGGATATACTGACAGACAATGGAGCTCATGAAATGTGGGTCTCTATTAAAATTGTATAATGAGAAAATTATTAAATATTGAAAAGATAATGAATCATTAATAACCGAATTGTATCAAAACGTTTAACGACCAATATCATAAGGGTTCAAATAGTTATTGCTCAAAAAACTTATTGAATATTAAAATTTATCACAATAACAGCACAGCATAGAATTTAAAAGAGTCGTATTAAATAGGAGATGCATGATTTAAAATAAGTGGTAAATCTTACATCTATACAAAATCATAAGATGGAAATCAAATGATAGAGAATTTTTAAAAAAATTTTTAAGAAAATTTTAAGAAAGTTTTTTGTGTATCCAAATATCTATATAGAAATACATATAAATAGATAATTGATTTAAGGCATTACAAAATTTATCAAGAGCCTAGCCATCAGAAAAAACAACAGAACAAAACAAAAAACAGCCGTTAGAGAGGGAAAGGAAAGGGAGTGTACATACCATAAGAGACGCTAGAAAAACGGGATTATATGTTAACATGAGTGGTGGTATATCTTATATTCCAAAATGTACGAGCATATAGGGTATAAATGAATGTATGAATATGTATATATCTCTCTATATATATGTACATATGCTTAACGATAGGAGCGCCTGAGGTACTAGTAAAGATAAGATGATAGCGCGTATAATAATCAAATTAATCAAAAAATATTGGAAAATATATATATTGCTAATACTGTGTCATTAAAAACAATGGCGTCGGAATATGCTCAATACTACTGTGTAAAATATGAATAAATATAAATATATATGTCTCTGAGTAAAAACGACGTAGGGATTAACTGAAATAGATGACTGTACGAAAACTAACTAGATATATATCTCTATAAAGCCATATCGGGCAAACGTGATAAGTTAAATAAGATCAGAAAGTGTTGCCTCGTACCAACAAATTCAATATGAAATAGTGTCAAAAATGGCGCCAAAATGCAATCGATCTCAATAGCGCTGTAATGAAACGTGGAATCCATCAAATTTCAAAATAAGGATTGACATATATACTAACTAGTAGATTGCCAATGACGGTTATATCAGCTGGTAGATGAAATAAATCAAAAAAAAAAAAAAAAAAAATATCTCAAAAAAATATATAATAAAGCGGAGGCCAGCCGTCAGAGGGGGGAGGGAAGAGGAGTATACATACACATACCACAAAAAACGCTGGAGAAAAAGGCTGCATGTGAACATGAGTGATAGTATATCTTATATTCCAAAATATACTAGCGTATAGGGTGTAGATAAATCTATGGATGTATGTATATATATATATATATGTGTGCACACCTCCTTAACGATTAAAGCACCTAAGATCCTAACAAAGAGAGGGTGGTGGCGCATATATTAATCAAAAAAATCAAAAAAAAAAAAAAAAAAAAAATCAAAAAAACATAACAGTTTAGTAAAAAATAATTGAAAAACAATGGCGCTGGGATGTACCCAATACTAATATGTAAAGTATAAGTGAATATAATTATATATATCTCCCTAACAGAAAACGCCGAATAAAAACTGACTAAGAATGTATCAATGATGTAATATCGGGCATTCATAATAAGCTAAGTAAAATCAAAAAAAAGGAAAACTACCTTACCTTGAATGAATTGGAAATAGTTGCCTCGTACTGACAGATTCAATATGAGATAGTGTCGAAAAAAAGGCGCCAAAATACAATCGATCTAAATAGCGCTGTGGTGAATCGTGGGATTCATTGATAGGATACATCAAATCTCAAAATCAAGATTGACATTTGTGCTGACTAGTAAAATACCGGTGACGGTTGTATCAGCTGGTGAGTGAAATAGATCAGATTACTGAGTGACAAAAACATCGCACAGTAATTTAAAAGGACCAATTAACTGAAGTTAATATGACTTGGATAAAATTAATAAAAATAAAAATACTATGTCCTAATTATATCAACCAGTTATATAAGAAGACATTGGATAAAATGCTCACAGGTCATAAAAATTAAGACAACCAATTGGAAAAACTCACCAAAAAATATATATGTTTCGGAGGTAGCGATAAATTAAATAATTAAAATAATATAGCAGCCCAATATTTGATCTAATGTTTAATCAACCGGGATCTCATTGATAAATTAAATAATAGTAATATATATGTTTCGGTGGTAGCGATAAATTAAATAATTAAAATAATATAGCAGCCCAATATTTGATCCAATGTTTAATCAACCGGTACCTCATTGATAAATTAAATGATAGTAATATATAGATATATATATATAACACCCGTGAGTTGACTGCTTATATGAAATCTTACAAAGGAGTTTTAAATAAATAACTGGTATATAGTAAAAAGTCGTTGAAAGACATAAAAACGTTTAGATTGATAAATAGACTAAAACGTATTATGTTACATTAAATGTCTCTCTCAGTTGGAAAAGTAAATATAAATATAAAAGCTATTAAGGACATGTGGAGAAAAAATATATTAGATAAAAAGAAAAAGAAGAAAGTGAGAAGAATAATAAAAATAATAAAAATGATAATAATGAAATGATAAGATTGCCATCTTATTCAAAATCAAAAGTATATTTTGAAAAATATTTTAATACCCAACACTGTAATATGATTACATTATAGGATGAAATGATTTAATAGGGAATCATTATTTTCTAAAAAAATGTTTATACTCCATGTGAGTATTTAGATACGCATAAACAAAAATAACTAGTCCATCCTAATATAAAAATGTTTTAAAGGATATTTGGATACACATAGAGCGAAATTGCTGCTATAAAATGATACTAGTAAACATGATGTCAAAAGTAATATAAAATCGATACTGGTCGTTACGGTAGAGGTATGGATGATATTACAAATGTAAAGATGTATATATATATATACCGTCTCAAAATTAAAAACATTTTTAAAAATGGAATAGCAGAAAAATTTTCTCAGAGAAAATGTAAATATTCAATTTCTTTATTGAGACCTTTTGGGGCTACACATTCGGCTTGGTATATTGCACGTTGTTCTGCTCTTAGCAATGCCTGATCAATATTTCCCCCACGAGGATTTGGTTTAATGAGACGTAACACAAAAAATTTTAGATCATCAGTGCTGTGTTCAGCATCAATCCAGTGTTCAACTAATGGAGCTGATTTGATCTGCCTTCTGATGCAGCTGCGGTGTTCAATAATGCGAGTTTTTATTTTCCCTTTTAGTCTTGCCAATATAAATCATATTGCAAGGACATAAAATTACATAAATAACATTCTCAGAATTACAGTCACTGTCAAATCTCAGTTCATATTTTTTACCTGTGGTGGGGTGTATAAATGAATCTAGCTGAAGAGAGTGGGCACACACTGTGCAAGAATTACACGGTCTGTGTCCACCAAATCTTTGAGTCACGTTATCTGTAATCATTGGAAGAAAAGATGGAACTAAATGATTTCTTAAATTAGGATTTCTTGAAAGAGCAAAGATTGGAACAATCTCTTTAAAACATGAATGTATCTGAACGATATGCCAGTGTTTTAAAATGATTTTCTTAAAAGAATGGCTAAAAGACGAAAATCTAAGAGCACAGACTAGATTTGGAGTGGAGTGAGATTTGACACCAGTATTTAACAATTCTTCTCTAGTTCTCATACCGGCCTTTTTAAACCCTTCTGTAATACATCTGTTCGGATAACCTCGTTGTCTAAATCTATTCTTTAGATCTCTAGAATGTTTATGGTAGTCATCTGCATCAGCACATATTCTCTTCAATCTTAAAAATTGGCAAAATGGTAGATTGTCTTTTAGTGCTCTATTGTGATAGCTTGAATAATGTAGATAGCAGTTTTTATCAGTAGGTTTTCTGTATAATGAAGTGGTTAGCCTATGTGTGTCCTTTTTAATTTTGATGTCTAGAAAAGGAATGCTATCTGTGTCAAACTGCATTTTGAATTTCAAATTAGGATCACATATATTGATCCATTCATAAAATTGCTGCAATAAACCACTATCACCCTTCCACAGTATAAAAATACAATACAATTCGGTTATTAATGATTCATTATCTTTTCAATATTTAATAATTTTCTCATTTATACAATTTTAATAGAGACCACATTTCATGAGCTCCATTGTCTGTCAGTATATCCTCTGTGCAACTACTGATTGGTATGTCTAATTTTAATTTTATTTTATGTCTAATTTTACTTTTATGTGTATATTTATTTTTATTACTATTTAATATGTATGGATTAAGAAATTTTCTGCTATTGATGTTCTGTTATTTATTTGTTTAATGTGTTACTATTTGAAACATGGTAACTATTATCACCTTTCCTATTGAAAGTAATTCACCACATATCATGCATAACTATGTATCGTTCTATTGGATTTTACTGGAAATAGATCCCTATACTGCCAATTAAATTACATAGAGTCTATTTACCTTTTATCTTTTACCTACTTGGTTGTTTGTCTGATGGTATAGTAATAGTATTGTTTTTGGTAATATATTAGATTATATGTCAGAAAATTTAATTTATATTAGGAATAACTAATATTTTTAATATTTTTAATATTCTAATGATTTTTAATATATTTTTAATATTTTTCAATTTCTACATTATATTGAAATTTGTTGTAATACATTCGATTTAATTTGTTTCTATTTATTTTTCATCCTATTATATATGTGTTTTGTTCTTTTGTTCTTTTGTTGTTATGTTATAGACCCCTGATGAAGGTTTTTCTAAAAACCGAAACACGGACCGTGTTGGGTCCTTAATAAAGTTTTTTTTGGAGCATCTCACCTCTTGTCTTGGATTGATCCCTTGAAGTTATTTTTCCACCTGTTTTTTTCTGTGCGACATTCATAGCTTGCAATTTGATGAGTTGAAGTTCTTGACGTTAGCTATTTCTGTCTCTCCGTTCTCAAAATAGAAATAATTGTTCCAAGAAATTGATTTTTCTTTCTTCAGTGAGAGGCTAATGGTTATTCTTACTGTCTTCCTTATAGGTGACATACAGAGTGGTCCAGGTGACGGATGGTCAACTGGATGGGCAAGGAGATGCAACGGGAGCAGTCAGTGTGGTCTCCACAGCAGCCTTCGGGGGAACACAGCAGACTGTTGCTCAGGTGGTAATGAGGAATTTAATTTCTCTGTTTTAGGGAGAATCAACTTCAATAGGCCTACATAAAAACCTCAGTTCCAGTAGATGGGGGGCAGAATACACAAATAACATATAGCCCAGCATCTTATACGTCCAAAAAACAGAATTAGAACAGACTTTTTAGAATGAAAAATCATAGACCTCAGTATCGACTGACTGAATTAATTCAATGTAAATGTTTAGGTCTTTTTACCGCCTCTCCAAATATACCAGTTACCCACAATTTGTAGAGATAAAAGACCGAGGCTGCTGCTTATGAGAAAAGTAATTTATTTACTTACCAAGCATAGATACAATTAATATTTTCTCATGGTAGGCTAGAACTACTGCATACATATGTTCTCTGTATCTATCACTCCAACATACTGAACTGAAACAGCTATATTTATACACTTGTATTTAACAATGATTTACAAGGCTTCAGCAAGTTATCTTACTCGGGATCATCTGGTCTTTTTTCAAAACTATCTAGTTTCCCTCACCTGCTAGATCACATTCTCATGTTTGATTATGCTTCCTCCTTTCCCAGGCTTGTTTGCCCGTAAGGATATCATAGTAACATAGTAGATGACGGCAGAAAAAGACCTGTACGGTCCATCCAGTCTGCCCAACATGACAACTCATATGTGCTACTTTTTGTGTATACCCTACTTTGATTTGTACCTGTGCTCTTCAGGGTACAGACCGTATAAGTCTGCCCAGCACTATCCCCGCCTCCCACCACCGGCTCTGGTACAGACCGTATAAGTCTGCCCAGGACTATCCCCGCCTCCCAACCACCAGCCCCGCCTCCCGATCTCGACTAAGCTCCTGAGGATCCATTCCTTCTGCACAGGATTCCTCTATGCTTATCCCAATATGCGGCATATATGAACAGAGCATAAATGTAAACTCCAGCTATTGGTCTTCTAGCTGATATAAATGTTAATTGTTGAGAGTCCAGAAATACATATTTTACTTGACTCAGTCTAACAACACATTTACAGGGAAAAAGTAGCGCTCTGGGATTTTTTCCAAACTGCTATGTGGTTTCACCACCACAGCTTTTCTGTTAGGAAGAAATAAGACAAAGGTTATAATATGGACTTTTATGGAACGGGATTTTGAAGCATCCAAGGTTTAAACGTACAGGGGTTCTGCCAGTTCTTTGGTCTGTGCATCTATAGATTCAGAAATACAGGGTCCTTCCCCACTTTTATTCAATATGGAAAAGGCCAGGAGGACTGTCAAATCCGATATCGTGGATATCATATCAGATCATAAGTTCCTGGGCCTCACGATTTATGGCCTTTGCCCTTTGACTGTATTCCAGGGTGCATAACTGTGTTCATTATCTACACGACTTGTTTCATAAGAGCCAGATCAACTCTTAGCTCGCTTTGCCTCTTCACAGGTCTATAATGACTTTAAATTTAAACTCTCTTTTAAACTCACTTTTGCTATTTTATTAGAATTATTTTTATTTTTTTACTCTTTTTATTTATTTATAACTTTTAAACAGATTAACATCCAAACATTGAATTGCTTAGCTCATATCTATTAAATCATTCCAATGATATGTAACTTAGCTTTTGTTTCCTGTTATAGTCGATAGGACCGCTGGCTGACATGCAGCATGTTTCACTTATGCTGCATCAGGATCCGGTCCACTAAAAAACAAATTCAAGGTGCTTATTAGTAAGAAAAACCTGACTCAAAAATAAGCATAATATGCATTTATAACCTACTTACTGCAACTCGCCATGATACACATCTCTCTAAACATGGCGGCAAGGCGGTACTATTTAAGTAGCTGAAACCACAGTTCCCCACCAGTCAAAAAGAACACAGAAAGGCTAATCAGAAGATCAAAAAATTTATTGTCACAATAAGGATCCACAATTTAATTGGCTATTGAGTCCCCTATGGGATAAAGTGTCTAAAGTGTAAATCCAACGTTGCTCTTTGTAATTAAGGAGCTTAACAGGTGTCACCTCCCTGGAAGTATAAGATGCAGGGCTTTACGAGACTCTTAGGGAGAAACATGTTCCCTTTAGGTTTTTCCATTCTCTGTTTTAAAATCAGAGTTCAGTATTCTCTCAGCAATTAGTGTGATAGTCTAACAAGAAATGCTAAATAGTAGTAGTAGTAACTAAAATTAGTTTTCCCTTCTGGGTGGTTTATTACCTTTTTCCCCCCATATTGTCATAGTTAGAGTCTCTTAAAATGACTTCACTGATTCTAGGAGTCTGCCTGTGGAGAGGGAAAGTAGCCACAGAATATCCCACTTTTTTTGGTAAGGGCATCAGCAAATCAATTTGTGTAGTGCACTTAAAGCATTTCTTTTACCATGGAGTTAAAACAGTGACAGGTCAATAATCAGCCAGCTGCAGTGATTTTTTTCTAAACACTTACCGCCATTAGCTAAAATAGAGCCAGATATTCAGTACCAGGTCATGTCCAGACCCCAGCATTAAATATCTGGATCTGCAGTGACACCCGGAAGGTATGCAGATACAGCCAAAATTCAGTGCCATACCTCCATACCTACCCAGGTTATGTTAGGACTTCTATTTTTGTGGTCCAATTTGCCCAGTTAGGTATACAGGCACTCGTATTAAATATCGCCAGTACCTGCATAACTTCTGTGACTTTCCTGACTCTGCCCCCAGATCGCCTCAGTAACTTCCCAGACAGTGTTGTGGCAGTCGGAGCTGATATTCATCTGCACTCCACAATTAAGTGCTGGTGAATATTGGCAAATGGCCAGCTCAGTGTGGTTTAAGTGGGCTGGAGGCTTTCTTGCCAGCTTAAATCATGCTGAATATTTACTCCTGAATGTATAGCCTTCAATAACAGGGTATGATGGTGGGACAGGTGCAATTGTTCTTTAGACCGGCTTGAGCTTTGAATGTAGTTGTGTGCCCTTCCTCCTATTTATAGTCTTTACCTGATGGTTTAAATAAAGAAAGCCAAACATCTACCTTTCCTGCATATCTATGTTTCCCATGACTTGTTGGAGATAAGCTGTACATCTAGAATTCTCCTAGGACAAGCAGGCCAGCTAATTCTCACATGTGAGTGACGTCATTCACGGAGCCTAGTGTGGAAACTCTGACCAGCGTACTGTTTCTTTAAAAGTTCGAGGCACACTCCCACCACACATGCACAGGTGCCTTCCTGCCTGACTCAGAAGCGTGGGGCCAATTAGTCTTTTCTCATCCATGGTAAGGGGAAGACATGTCTGAGGCAGCTCCTCTCAATGTAATTGTTTAGACTGTAATTTTTTGCCATGTTTAAGTGCCTTCTCCGAGGACAAGCAGGCTGCTTGTTCTCACTGATGGGTGACGTCCACGGCAGCCCCTCCAATCGGAATCTTCACTAGCAAAATCCTTTGCTAGCCCTCGCGCGCCGATGCGCAGCGCGCATGCGCGGCCGTCTTCCCGCCCGAAACCGGCTCGTGCCAGCCAGTCTTCTTTTGTCCGCGCTCGGTACGGTCGTGTTTCGCCGTTCGCGCCCCTTAAGTTGACCTCGCGCGTCTCCTTTTTGGTTTCGCTACTAAAAAAAAAAGGATTTTGGAAGAGGACCTTTTCGGTCTTTTTCCTTTTCCGCTACTTCCAGTTTTTGCCCCGGTAAGTTTTCTTTCGTCTTCGGGGTAGGCCTTTTTCAGGCCCAGGGTCGATTTTTTTCTTCCCCTCGTTTTTGGTGCCTACCGCAATTACGAGTTTCGATTTCGCCGGCGAGATTTTTCCGCCCATGTCATCGAAATCTCCCAGCGGCTTCAAGAAGTGCACCCAGTGCGCCCGGGTAATCTCGCTCACTGACAGGCACGCGTCGTGTCTTCAGTGTCTGGGGGCTGGGCACCGCCCTCAGGCCTGTAGTCTGTGCTCTCTTTTACAAAAGCGGACTTAGGTAGCGAGATTGGCCCAGTGGAACGTTTTGTTCTCGGGCTCTTCGTCGGCATCGGCACCGGGAGTATCGAGTGCATCGACGTCGCCAGCGTCCAGACCTTCATCCTCGACCGCGATTGCATCGAGGCATCGACCCTCTGCATCGGGGCTGAGACATCGGAAGGCTGCGTCGGCGTCGGTGGTACCGGGACCTCCTCGTCTGCTGATGTCGTCGGACGGTGGTGCTTCGTCTGGAGTGCAGGTGAGGGCTGTCCATTCCCCTGCTGGTGGCGGTGAGCCTTCGGGTGGGTCTCCCCCTACCCTGAGGGCTCCTGCGGTACAGCCCCCCCGAGACCGACCTTCTTCGGCCTCGGCCCCGAGGAAGCGACGGCTGGATTCTACGTCCTCCTCGTCGGTGCCGGGAAGCTCCGGTGACGTGCTTCGTCCCAAGAAGTCGAAGAAGCATCGACACTGGTCCCCTTTCCGTGTCGGCACCGAGAGCTCTGGGTCGCCGAGGGAGTCGGCACCGAGAGGACCGCTCACCCTCTGTTCAAGAGGTGTCGATGTGCTCCACTCTGGACAGCCCAGAACAGCCTCCACGCCCGGAACAGACTCTGACATCGACACCTGCATCGGCTTCCATGTCTTTCTCCACAGCCGCTCTGCACGAGAGTCTCCGGGCCGTTCTCCCAGAGATCCTGGGAGAGCTGTTGCGCCCTTCCCCTCCGGTACCGGGGGTGCTTGCGCCACCGGTACGGTCGAGTGAGGCGCCGGCTGGCCCCTTGCCCGGGGTGAGGTCTCCGACATCGGTGCCGCTTGCGGTACCGACTGCGGTAGCCTCCCAGGAAGGCTCCCCGACGACGTCGGCGGAGGGAGCTTCGCCGGTGCGAGCGAATGAGTCTACCTCTCGACGCTCCCATCGTGGACGTGGTTCCACGGAGTCGAGCCGGGCACGGCTTCAGACACAGGTTCATGAACTTGTGTCTGATACCGATGGTGAGGCCTCGTGGGAGGAGGAGGAGGACATCAGATATTTCTCCGAGGACAAGCAGGCTGCTTGTTCTCACGACTGGGTGACGTCCGCGGCAGCCCCCACCAACCGGAAATAAGCTTCGCGGGACGGTCAGCACGCTGGGCACGCCCACCGCGCATGCGCGGCCGTCTTCCCGCCCGTGCGCGACCGCTCCCGCCAGTTACTTTTTTTCCGCGACTGAGAGAGTTGTGTTTTCCCCTCTCTCTCGTTTCAGCCGCCGGATTTTTTCGACCGCGTTTACGCGGATCGTCGCTTTTGGCCTGTTCGGCCTCTTCTTCTTCTTCTTTCTCTTTTATTAAAAAAAAAAAAAAAAAAGAATTTTGCGCGTGTGGAGCACGCGCTCCTTCTTTTCCCTCGCTTTCTAGCGGGGACGCCTCGTTGCGGCCTAGTGGCCGCTCGGTCGGTTACAATTTTCGTGGTGTGATTTTAGCCACCATTGCCGACTTTGACTTCGCCGACGCGATTTTTCCGTCGATGTCCTCGAAGGTCCCGAGTGGATTTAAAAAGTGTGGTCGCTGCGGCCGGCCGATCTCGCAGACCGACACCCACGCTTGGTGCCTCCAGTGCCTCGGGCCGGAGCACAATCTCAAGTCGTGCGTTTTGTGTCTCGGTCTCCGGAAACGGACTCAGGTTGCGAGGCAAGTTCTGCGGGACCGTCTTTTTGGAACTTGCGCCGGCCGCTCGACGTCGACCTCGACGGCATCGGTATCGAAGACCGGTTCTTCGGTACCGGTATCGATGCCCGAGACATCGGCACCGATGGCAGCGACCCCAGGAGAACAGGTCCCGTCGGCCCGCCGGTCCGCCGGCGAGAGTGGGGTAGAGAGACCGCGTGGGCAGTCGGCCCCGGTCACTCCCTCAACTCGTGAGCCACGGCACCGAACCCTGTCGGACCCGGTACCCCGAGACCGAGGGGGATCGACCTCCTCCTCCTCCATGCCCTCCGGCACCGGTGACGTGCACCGGAAAAAAGACAAGAAGCGCCGTCACCGGGAGCCCTCGGTGCACCCTGAAGAGGAGTCGACGCCGAAGCGTCATCGCAGAGAGGAGAGATCTCCGTCGGTGGTGGAGGTACCGACGCGTCGGGGTTCCGGCACCTCGGTGCCGTCTCCTGGCCCCCAGCAGCTTCCGGCACCGACACCCTTACCGGCCCCACCGCCTTTCCCGGCAGCGGGCCTGGACGAGTGCCTCAGAGCCATCCTTCCGGGGATCCTGGAAGGGCTGATGCGCCAGGCTGTGCCGGCGCCGGGGGTGCTTGCGCCCTCGGCGCCGATGACTGTGGCGCCGGCGAGCTCTAGCCCGGCGCCGGGGCAGTCGACACCGCCGCCGCTTGCGGTGCCGGTCTCGACAGCCACGCAGGTGGAGTCCCCGTCGACGTCGATGGAGGGAGCTCCGTCCCCGCCGGCGCGGGAGTCCACCGCTCGACGACACCGAGACCTCGGTGCCTCGACGTCGAGCCGGGCCCGGTACCGGACTCAGCTACATGAGCTAATGTCCGATACCGAGGACGAGGACTCGTGGGGGGAAGAGGAGGACCCGAGATATTTCTCCTCCGAGGAGTCTACGGGCCTTCCCTCGGACCCCATGCCGTCACCGGAGAGGAAGCTCTCACCTCCTGAGAGTCTCTCCTTTGCCTCCTTTGTGCGGGATATGTCTATAAGCATTCCCTTTCCCGTGGTCTCTGTGGAAGAGCCGAGGGCCGAGATGCTCGAGGTCCTCGACTATCCATCACCACCTAGAGAGTCCTCCACGGTACCGCTGCACAATGTCCTGAAGGAGACGCTGCTCCGGAACTGGGTGCGACCACTAACTAATCCCACCATTCCCAAGAAAGCAGAGTCCCAGTACAGGATCCACTCTGACCCAGAGCTCATGCGGCCCCAGTTGCCCCATGACTCAGCGGTCGTGGATTCTGCTCTCAAGAGGGCACGGAGTTCGAGGGATACCGCCTCGGCGCCCCCGGGGCGGGAGTCTCGCACTCTGGACTCATTTGGGAGGAAGGCCTACCAATCCTCCATGCTCGTGACCCGCATCCAATCTTACCTGCTCTATATGAGCATCCACATGCGGACCAATGTGCAACAGCTGGCGGACCTGGTCGATAAGCTCCCGCCGGAGCAGTCCAGGCCTTATCAGGAGGTGGTCAGGCAGCTGAAGGCGTGCAGAAAGTTCCTGTCCAGGGGGATTTTTGACACCTGTGACGTGGCATCTCGTGCTGCGGCCCAAGGTATAGTGATGCGCAGGCTCTCATGGCTGCGTGCCTCTGACCTGGACAACCGCACCCAGCAGAGACTGGCTGACGTCCCTTGCCGGGGGGATAACATTTTCGGTGAGAAGGTCGAGCAGATGGTGGACCAACTGCATCAGCGGGAAACCGCTCTCGACAAGCTCTCCCACCGGGCGCCTTCAGCACCCGCCCCCACGGGTGGGCGTTTTTCCCGGGCACGGCAGGCTGCACCCTATTCTTTTGCAAAGCGTAGGTACAACCAGCCGGCCCGAAGGCCTCGTCAGGCACAGGGACAGCCCCAGCGCGCTCGTTCTCGTCAACAGCGTGCGCCTAAGCAGCCCCCTGCGCCTCCACAGCAAAAGCCGGGGACGGGCTTTTGACTGGATCCACGGGAACATAGCCGCCCTACAAGTGTCCGTACCGGACGATCTGCCGGTCGGAGGGAGGTTAAAATTTTTTCACCAAAGGTGGCCTCTCATAACCTCCGACCAGTGGGTTCTCCAAATAGTGCGGTGCGGATACGCCCTGAATTTGGCCTCCCTGCCTCCAAATTGTCCTCCGGGAGCTCAGTCTTTCAGCTCCCATCACAAGCAGGTACTTGCAGAGGAACTCTCCGCCCTTCTCAGCGCCAATGCGGTCGAGCCCGTACCACCCGGGCAGGAAGGGCAGGGATTCTATTCCAGGTACTTCCTTGTGGAAAAGAAAACAGGGGGGATGCGTCCCATCCTAGACCTGAGAGGCCTGAACAAATTCCTGGTCAAAGAAAAGTTCAGGATGCTTTCCTTGGGCACCCTTCTGCCAATGATTCAGAAGAACGATTGGCTATGTTCCCTGGATTTAAAGGACGCATATACTCACATACCGATACTGCCAGCTCACAGACAGTATCTCAGATTCCGTCTGGGCGCACGCCACTTTCAGTATTGTGTGCTGCCCTTTGGGCTCGCCTCTGCCCCACGAGTGTTTACCAAGTGCCTCGTGGTGGTAGCGGCCTATCTACGCAAGCTGGGAGTGCACGTGTTCCCATATCTCGACGATTGGCTGGTCAAGAACACCTCGGAGGCAGGAGCCCTCCGGTCCATGCAGTGCACTATCCAACTTCTGGAGCTGCTGGGGTTTGTGATAAATTACCCAAAGTCCCATCTCCAGCCAACTCAGTCTCTGGAATTCATAGGAGCGCTGCTGAATTCCCAGACAGCTCAGGCCTACCTTCCCGAAGCGAGGGCCACCAATCTCTTGACCCTGGCTTCGCAGACCAGAGCGTCTCAGCAGATCACAGCTCGGCAGATGTTGAGACTTCTGGGTCATATGGCCTCCACAGTTCATGTGACTCCCATGGCTCGTCTTCACATGAGATCTGCTCAATGGACCCTAGCTTCCCAGTGGTTCCAGGCCACCGGGAATCTAGAAGATGTCATCCGCCTCTCCACCAGTTGCCGCACTTCACTGCTCTGGTGGACCATCCGGACCAATTTGACCCTGGGACGCCCATTCCAAATTCCGCAGCCCACGAAAGTGCTGACGACGGATGCATCTCGCCTGGGGTGGGGAGCCCATGTCGATGGGCTCCACACTCAGGGTCTGTGGTCCCTCCAGGAAAAGGATCTGCAGATCAACCTCCTGGAGCTCCGAGCGATCTGGAACGCACTGAAGGCTTTCAGAGATCGGCTGTCCTGTCAAATTATCCAAATTCGGACAGACAATCAGGTTGCAATGTATTACGTCAACAAGCAGGGGGGCACCGGATCTCGCCCCCTGTGCCAGGAGGCCGTCGGGATGTGGCGTTGGGCGTGTCGGTTCGGCATGCTCCTCCAAGCCACGTACCTGGCAGGCGTAAACAACAGTCTGGCCGACAGACTGAGCAGAGTCATGCAACCGCACGAGTGGTCGCTCCATGCCAGAGTGGTACGCAAGATCTTCCGAGCGTGGGGCACCCCCTCGGTGGACCTTTTCGCCTCTCAGATCAACCACAAGCTGCCTCTGTTCTGTTCCAGACTTCAGGCACACGGCAGGCTAGCGTCGGATGCCTTTCTCCTCCATTGGGGGACCGGCCTCCTGTATGCTTATCCTCCCATACCTTTGGTGGGGAAGACCTTACTGAAGCTCAAGCAAGACCGCGGCACCATGATTCTGATCGCGCCCTTTTGGCCCCGTCAGATCTGGTTCCCTCTTCTTCTGGAGTTGTCCTCCGAAGAACCGTGGAGATTGGAGTGTTTTCCGACTCTCATTTCGCAGAACGACGGAGCGTTGCTGCACCCCAACCTTCAGTCTCTGGCTCTCACGGCCTGGATGTTGAGGGCGTAGACTTCACTGCGTTGGGTCTGTCTGAGGGTGTCTCCCGGGTCTTGCTTGCCTCTAGGAAGGATTCCACTAAAAAGAGTTACTTTTTCAAGTGGAGGAGGTTTGTCGTGTGGTGTGAGAGCATGGCCCTAGAACCTCGTTCTTGCCCTGCACAGAACCTGCTTGAATACCTTCTGCACTTATCAGAGTCTGGCCTCAAGACCAACTCAGTAAGGAATCACCTTAGTGCGATTAGTGCTTACCATTATCGTGTGGAAGGAAAAGCCATCTCTGGAGAGCCTTTAGTCGTTCGATTCATGAGAGGCTTGCTTTTGTCAAAGCCCCCTATCAAGCCTCCTGCTGTGTCATGGGATCTCAACGTCGTCCTCACCCAGCTGATGAAACCTCCTTTTGAGCCACTGAATACCTGCCATCTGAAGTACTTGACCTGGAAGGTCATTTTCTTGGTGGCAGTTACTTCAGCTCGTAGGGTCAGTGAGCTTCAAGCCCTAGTAGCTCATGCTCCATATACCAAATTTCATCACAACAGAGTAGTGCTCCGCACCCACCCAAAGTTCCTGCCGAAGGTGGTGTCGGAGTTCCATCTTAACCAGTCAATTGTCTTGCCAACATTCTTCCCCAGGCCGCATACCCGCCCTGCTGAACGTCAGTTGCACACATTGGACTGCAAGAGAGCATTGGCCTTCTACTTGGAGCGGACACAGCCCAACAGACAGTCCGCCCAATTGTTTGTTTCTTTCGACCCTAACAGGCTAGGGGTCGCTGTCGGGAAACGCACAATCTCTAATTGGCTAGCAGATTGCATTTCCTTCACTTACGCCCAGGCTGGGCTGACTCTTGAGGGTCATGTCACGGCTCATAGTGTCAGAGCCATGGCAGCGTCAGTGGCCCACTTGTAGTCAGCCACTATTGAAGAGATCTGCAAGGCTGCGACGTGGTCATCTGTCCACACATTCACATCTCATTACTGCCTCCAGCAGGATACCCGACGCGACAGTCGGTTCGGGCAGTCGGTGCTGCAGAATCTGTTTGGGGTGTAAATCCAACTCCACCCTCCAGGACCCGAATTTATTCTGGTCAGGCTGCACTCTCAGTTAGTTGTTCTTCGTAGGTCAATTTCTGTTATACCCTCGCCGTTGCGAGGTTCAATTGACCTGGGTTCTTGTTTTGAGTGAGCCTGAGAGCTAGGGATACCCCAGTCGTGAGAACAAGCAGCCTGCTTGTCCTCGGAGAAAGGGTATGATACATACCTGTAGCAGTTGTTCTCCGAGGACAGCAGGCTGATTGTTCTCACCTTCCCTCCCTCCTCCCCTTTGGAGTTGTGTGTTTCATATTTTTTGCTAGTCATTCAACTGGCGGGAGCGGTCGCGCACGGGCGGGAAGACGGCCGCGCATGCGCGGTGGGCGTGCCCTGCGTGCTGACCGTCCCGCGAAGCTTATTTCCGGTTGGTGGGGGCTGCCGCGGACGTCACCCAGTCGTGAGAACAATCAGCCTGCTGTCCTCGGAGAACAACTGCTACAGGTATGTATCATACCCTTTCTCTGACGAGGAGTCTGATGGCCTTCCTTCGGATCCCACTCCCTCTCCTGAAAGGCAGCTCTCTCCGCCCGAGAGTCTGTCTTTCGCTTCCTTTGTCCGGGAGATGTCTATGGCCATCCCCTTCCCGGTGGTTGTGGAGGACGAGCCCAGGGCTGAAATGTTTGAGCTCCTGGACTATCCTTCTCCATCTAAGGAAGCGTCCACAGTACCCATGCATCATGTCCTAAAAAAGACATTGCTGGCGAACTGGACCAAGCCATTAAGTAATCCCCACATTCCCAAGAAGATCGAGTCCCAGTACCGGATCCATGGGGACCCAGAGCTGATGCGCACTCAGTTGCCTCAGGACTCTGGAGTTGTGGATTTGGCCCTAAAGAAGGCTAAGAGTTCGGAGGAAGTGACGTCACCTTCCATGTCGGTAGCCTAGCTCTAGAGCTCCCGCTCGTAGCACCCATAAACGGCAAATAAAATCGGCAAGCGGCTTTATCGGCGACCTAAAGTGGGCAGAATCAACCTCCCACAGCAGATTAATATGAGTAAGGCGAGTCAATCGCGGAATAAAGAGGCTGAGAGACAGGCGAACGGCGGGCCTGGTAAAACGCCGAAGCGCCACGAGTCTCGGGCACGAGCCTCACCGTCGGACTCGGACTCCGCGCTCTCCTTAGCAGAGTCCAGACAGCCCCCGGCAAAAAAAGGCATTTCTAACGAACTTCGCCAGCTTTTAACAAGCATACAGGATGACATCAAAACGTCCAAGGAAGAAATCCTGGAACGCATGGAGGTGATGAGCGTGGACCTTCGGGAACTGGGGGGCAGAGTTGAAGAAGCCGAGCAGAAGCTTGATGATCACTCTGAATCCCTGCAGCAGCACGAAACCCAACTCCGGGCCTTGGAAGTAAAGAATGCTGAATTAACATATAAGTTGGACGATATCGAAAACAGAGGTAGGAGGAATAACCTCCGTTTTCGCGGAGTTCCAGAGGGGGGAGACATAGAAGATGTCCCACAGATAGTAAAATCACTGTGCGCCACCCTGCTGGGACCCGATGCAGAGGCGATAATGATTGAATTGGACAGAGCGCGCAGAGGCGATAATGATTGAATTGGACAGAGCGCACAGAGCTCTAGGCCAACGACAAGAACGTAGATCGCGGGATATTATCGCCCGATTCCATAAGTATGAGGTCAAAGAGCAGATCATCAACCGTGCACGGAAGGTGCAGGAATTAGAATACAATGGAGCCAAGATCTCGGTGTACCAGGACTTGTCTCAGTATACTTTACAACAGAGATGCCAGATGAAACCTGCATTGGAAGTGCTAACTAAACATCACTCGTCATACAGATGGGGATTCCCGTTTTCACTGAACTTTGAACTGTAGGGAACCAAACACAGAGTCCAACTGCTTTCGGAGGCTTGGGAAATCCTGCATGCGGCGGGGCTAGTTGCAACGAGAGCGCCTCCAGGGGAGCTGGCGCCAGCGACGAAAGAAAAATTACAAAAATGGCAGCGGATTCCAGAGACCGCCAAACGGAGCAACCCAAGAAGAAAAGGAGAGGCATCCGAGACCTGAATGAACGCTGGGAGGATCAGAGAGATCGGCTGGTGCCAGACGTGTCACCCTGAGGTGATCTATGGGATATGCTGGACAATTGTGGTATAACTATAGCTTGCCAAGATGGACTCTATAGTCAGTATTTGAGTTAAGGTTAATGTATATCATGCTAATTGTGTAGCTCAAAAGAGAGGGAAGGGGGAGGGTGTAGTGGAATTGCGGGGGGATAAGGCCATAAGGCAGGTAGAATAAAGGGGAAGGTATGTGTGGAGAAATAGATGGAAGAGCTGAATAGGATGATTTAATAAATGCTCACTGTTAAGCATGGGGCAGTAAGGGAGACAGGATGTAAAGGAGGAGGGAAAGAGCTGCAGATAAAGGAGGGGTGCGGGATGGGCGGGGGGACAGATGGGCTGGGTTGCTGGGGAATTGGTGGGTCACTTTCTCATATCCCATTCAGGGGACATAGATCCTCTGGCTGGTGTTCAAGTTGGGGGTCAGGGTGGGCTAGGGGGGGATGGGGGGAGGCTGGTGGAAGGGAGGAAGGGGGGGGGGGAGATTTGCTGTGTACAGGAGGAAGCTCCTACCACTGAAGAGGCCAGATCTATTGAACCTCTTTTAGGCACAACCTGGATGCATACCTAAATATGAGTGTTGATTTAAAAATTATATCTTATAATGTCAAAGGCTTGAACATGCCTCAGAAAAGGCAGAAGTTTTTTAAGGAGTTATCACAGCTCCAAGCACAGATAGTTTTAGTGCAGGAGACACATCTCCGCAGGGTACATGAAAAACTCCTCTCTCACTCTAGCTATCCGACAGCATTCTTTGCCTCGTCCTCTGACGGTTCCAAAAAACGTGGAGTGGCAGTGTTGATTCACTCGTCGCTTGCAGTCCAAGTAAAGCGGATTAAGCGAGACCCGGGTGGGCGTTTTTTGTTTTTACACATAGTTTTGGATCAGGTGGACTTGACCCTGGCATCCGTATATGCACCAAATGATCATCAGGGACCCTTTTTCACTAAGATCAAAAATGCTCTCGCCACATTCATTCAAGGTTCACTAATTCTGGGAGGTGACTTTAACGCTGTTATGAACCCAACCCTAGATAGATCAGGAAATGGTCAACAGAGGGAAAACAAGGAGTCATTAGCATTAGGCTCATTAGTGTACTCCCTGGGTGCGTTGGACATGTGGCGGTTGAACCACGTAACGGAAAGGGATTATACATATTATTCGCCGGTTCATGCCTCCTACTCTCGGATTGACTGTATCTTCCTAGACCTCGCTTTGGTTGAGAAAGGCCCAAAGGCGGGTATAGGCAGCATGACTATATCGGACCACGCACCGGTATGGGTGGTGGTGCCGGGCATCCAGGCTGAGGTTAAGGATAAGAGGTGGACATTAAATGCTAATGTATTGCTAGACGCGGAGGTGGTAGAGGGCTGTAGGCATGTGTTGAAGGAATATTTGGAACTTAACGTTGAATCGGGACCACCATTAAACATAGTCTGGGATGCTATGAAGGCGGTCTCGAGGGGCTTTTTCTTGCAAACAGCTAGTAAACGAGCAAAGGCTCGACGGCTGCAGTTGGCGAGTTGTCTGGAGAAAATTAAGCATCTGGAGCAGCGGCATAAGGCTAGAGGCTCCCGAATAGTCTTGGAGGAATTACATGGAGCAAGAATGCAACTGGATGCTTTATATTCCGAACATCTTAGCTTTCTACAATCGCGGAGGCAAGTTAGCTCGTATGAGTTCACCAACAAGGCAGGCCGTCTCCTTGCTATGCAGCTACGAAGGCATAAAATGGATCGTGCTATCACACATGTGCGTGATGGGAAGGGTGATATGCTATCCACTTCAGAAAGCATACGCAGGCGTTTTGGGGAGTTCTACCAAGCTTTGTACGCGCAAGACATTAACCCTTCTGAAGAGGCTATTAATGAGTACTTGGAGGGAAGTGAGCTACCCTCACTGACAAGTCAGCAATGCGCCATGCTGGAAGAACCAGTGACCCCAATCGAGATTCAAAAAGCTATTCAAGGCCTGCCTTCCTGTAAATCTCCAGGGCTGGATGGTCTTCCTAATGAATTTTACAAGAAATTTGCTCTGGAATTGGCTCCTCTTCTGGCAGACCTGTTTAATCAGATTGGCAGGGGGCGAACCATTGCCACCGTCTATGATGGAGGCATGGATAGCTGTATTGCCAAAGCCAGATAAGGATCCCACAGAATGTGGCTCCCATCGCCCAATTTCAGTATTAAATGCCGATGTAAAAATTTTAGCCAAAGTGTTGGCCAATCGATTAGCGCCCTTACTACCGGCAATAATACACCCAGACCAGGTGGGGTTTGTCGCGTACAGGAAGGCAATGGACAACATACGGCGTGTGATAGATATAATGTACTTGGCCAAGCGAAACCAGAGGCCTTTGAGCCTTCTCAGCTTAGATGCTGAGAAGGCCTTTGACAGAGTACATTGGCCGTTTATGTATAAGGTAATGGAAACATTTGGGATCGGGCCGAGGTTTAGAGGCTGGATCCAAGCTTTTTATGAATCCCCTAAAGCATGTGTGAGGGTAAACGGGGGCAATTCTGATATGATCACGCTCCACAGAGGCACGCGACAAGGCTGCCCCTTATCACCAATGCTGTTCGCCATGGTCATGGAGCCTTTTGCTTCAAGAGTCAGAATAAATCGGGGTATTCCTGGGGTCAATGTGGCAGGGAGAGAACATAAAATGGCCTTGTTCGCAGACGACGTGCTGCTTTTTGTCACACGGCCTCAGGTTGTCTTCCCGAATCTTATGAGAGCTATTAGTGAATATTCGGAGGTCTCTGGCTTTAAGGTAAATATGACGAAATCAGAGGCACTGAATGTAACACTACCTGAAGGGTTGGTGGAATCCCTACAATCGTCCTACGCTTTTCGATGGGCCCCGAAAGGAATCCGTTACTTGGGACTGAATTTAACAGCTAATCTATCTGACCTTTTCACAGCAAACTACAAAGGGTTGGCTAGAGTTCTTTCGGCTGACTTGGACCCGATGGGGGGACTTGGAGTTATCATGGTTTGGCAGAATAGCTACTGTTAAGATGAATGTGTTGCCACGCTTACTATACCTATTCCAAGTCCTCCCGATAGTGTTACCTAGAAAGTTCCTTGCAACCTTGCAAGATCGTATTGTACGTTTTATTTGGGCAGGGAAGAGGCCACGTCTATCGCGATCTCTTTTATACCAGGATAAAAGATGGGGAGGGTTGGGGGTACCTAATCTGGTCTGGTACTACCGAGCAGCCCAAGCACGCGCAGCCATTGAATGGTTCCAGGAGTATCCCGATAAACAATGGGTACACATAGAGCAGCAGTCTGCAGGCCCGAGACCACTTGGGACAATAATGTGGCTACCTAGCCCGTTTAGATCAATTGGGGAGGGGGCATGTCCGGCCATTCAGGTAACGCTCTCATACTGGGATAGTCTCTTTCCCCGGAAAAAATGTATGCTATCGCGTCTATCCCCGATAGCATTTAACCCAATGTTCTACCCTGGGACTGAAACAGGAGTGTTCACCAGATGGTATGGAGAGGGTTTGAAAACCTGGGGACAGTTGTTTGAGGGCAATTCATTGTTGTCCTTCGATGAAGCTGTGGCCCGATTCCCGGTAGTGGGAAGGGACGAATTTGCATATCGACAAGTAACCCATTTCCTCACCACACGGGCAATCAGGGAGGTGGTGGCCAGGGAAAAGTTGCCTATGGAAACAATATGTGAAGGGCATGCAACGACGAGTGGTTTAATATCTCGCTTATACAGTTGTATTAGACTGCAGGCGCCACGATACACACTTCACAGAGGAGGCTGGCGGAGGGAGCTGGGCATGGAGATCTCGGAGGCTGAGTGGGAGAGGATAGAACGGGCAGTGGTGGGAGTGTCCACTCATGTACCCTTCAAGGAAAATGCTATCAAGGTGCTGTTCCGGTGGTATTTGACGCCGGAGCGTCTCCGGCGCATATACCCTACCTCGTCTGGTGAGTGCTGGAGGGGTTGTGGGGTTAAGGGCACTATGGGGCATATGTGGTGGGCGTGTGCAAGGATACGGGCATTCTGGAAATCCATTCAGAATCGATTACAGAAGTGGATGGGATGCCCTATTCCTTGGAACCCTGCCTTTTTCTTGTTCTCGGTTAAGGAGGCAAGCCTTTCACATGACCAGCAGATATTGACGAGGTATGCAACAAGTGCAGCTAGGATTGTAATCGCTTCCTGTTGGAAAGTGTCTAAGACTCCTCCAATAGCGAGATGGCTTTCTAAATTAAGGTATGTTTGTGAGATGGAGAGGCTTCTAGCGTAGCGGCGTAACCAAACCTGCATGTGGCATGCGATCTGGGAGCCTTTCCTAAAACATGTTTAGTACAACTGAGGACAGAGACTGGTAACAAGGTGGTTGGGTGGTCTGAATAGGCTGGGGGGAAGGTGGGAGGAGGGAGTTGGGGGATTCTGGGGGAAAATCTGAAAGTTTATAAAATAATGAAGTTCTATTGTGCTGTTCTTTGCAGTTTGGAATACTATTTCTTGGCGTTTCTTGTAGTGCTTTGAATTATGTACTTGTGTATAATGCTTTCCTGTTGCATTCTGTACTGATTCTTTAATTTGACAATAAAGACTTCATGCAAATTAAAAAAAAAAAGAAGGCTAAGAGTTCTAGGGAGCATGCTTCGGCGCCCCCGGGCAAGGACTCTAGAACCTTAGACTCCTTTGGGAGGAAGGCCTACCATTCTTCTATGCTCGTGGCCAAAATCCAGTCTTACCAGCTCTACACGAGCATACACATGCGGAATAATGTGCGGCAGTTGGCGGGCTTGGTGGACAAGCTCCCCCCAGAGCAGGCCAAGCCATTTCAGGAGGTGGTCAGGCAGCTGAAGGCGTGCAGAAAATTCCTGGCCAGAGGGGTGTATGACACCTTTGATGTTGCGTCCAGGGCCGCTGCTCAAGGTGTGGTGATGCGCAGACTCTCATGGCTGCGTGCCTCCGACCTGGAGAATAGGATCCAGCAGCAGATTGCGGACTCGCCTTGCCGTGCGGACAATATTTTTAGAGAGAAGGTCGAACAGGTGGTAGAACAGCTCCACCAGCGGGATACCGCTTTCGACAAGTTCTCCCGCCGGCAGCCTTCAGCTTCTACCTCTACAGGTAGACGTTTTTATGGGGGAAGGAAGACTGTTCCCTACTCTTCTGGTAAGCGTAGGTACAATCCTCCTTCCCGACAGCCTGCGGCCCAGGCTAAGCCCCAGCGCGCTCGCTCTCGTCAGCAGCGTGCGGCTCAGCAAGGCCCCTCGGCTCTCCAGCAAAAGCAAGGGACGAACTTTTGACTGGCTCCAGCAGAGCATAGCCGACATCCAAGTGTCAGTGCCGGGCGATCTGCCGGTCGGAGGGAGGTTGAAACTTTTTCACCAAAGGTGGCCTCTCATAACCTCCGATCAGTGGGTTCTTCAAATAGTCCGGCAAGGATACACCCTCAATTTGGCCTCCAAACCTCCAAATTGTCCACCGGGAGCTCAGTCTTACAGCTTCCAGCACAAGCAGGTACTTGCAGAGGAACTCTCCGCCCTTCTCAGCGCCAATGCGGTCGAGCCCGTGCCATCCGGGCAAGAAGGGCTGGGATTCGTCCAGGTACTTCCTTGTGGAAAAGAAAACAGGGGGGATGCGTCCCATCCTAGACCTAAGGGCCCTGAACAAATATCTGGTCAAGGAAAAGTTCAGGATGCTTTCCCTGGGCACCCTTCTCCCCATGATTCAGGAAAACGATTGGCTATGCTCTCTGGACTTGAAGGACGCCTACATGCACATCCCGATACTGCCAGCTCACAGACAGTATCTGCGATTTCAGCTGGGCACACGTCACTTCCAGTACTGTGTGCTACCCTTTGGGCTCGCCTCTGCGCCCAGAGTGTTCACGAAGTGCTTGGCTGTAGTAGCAGCGGCACTTCGCAGGCTGGGGGGTACACGTGTTCCCATATCTCGACGATTGGCTGGTGAAGAACACATCCGAGGCAGGAGCTCTACAGTCCATGCAGATGACTATTCGCCTCCTGGAGCTACTGGGGTTTGTGATAAATTATCCAAAGTCCCATCTTCTCCCAGTACAGAGACTCGAATTCATAGGAGCTCTGCTGGATTCTCGGACAGCTCGTGCCTATCTCCCAGAGACGAGAGCCAACAACTTGTTGTCCCTCGTCTCGCGGGTGCGAGCGTCCCAGCAGATCACAGCTCGGCAGATGTTGAGATTGCTGGGCCACATGGCCTCCACAGTTCATGTGACTCCCATGGCCCGCCTTCACATGAGATCTGCTCAGTGGACCCTAGCTTCCCAGTGGTTTCAGGCTGCTGGGAATCTAGAAGACGTGATCCACCTGTCCACGAGTTTTCTCAAATCCCTGTATTGGTGGACGATTTGGTCCAATTTGACTCTGGGACGTCCTTTCCAAATTCCTCAGCCACAAAAAGTGCTGACTACGGATGCGTCTCTACTGGGGTGGGTAGCTCATGTCGATGGGCTTCACACCCAGGGAAGCTGGTCCCTCCAGGAATGCGATCTGCTGATCAATCTCCTGGAGTTACGAGCGGTCTGGAACGCTCTGAAGGCTTTCAGAGATCGGCTGTCCTACCAAATTATCCAAATTCAGACGGACAACCAGGTTGCCATGTATTACATCAACAAGCAGGGGGGCACCGGATCTCGCCCCCTGTGTCAGGAAGCCGTCAGCATGTGGCTCTGGGCTCGCCATCACGGCATGGTGCTCCAAGCCACTTATCTGGCAGGCGTAAACAACGGTCTGGCCGACAGGTTGAGCAGGATTATGCAACCTCACGAGTGGTCGCTCAACTCCCGAGTAGTGCGACAGATCTTTCAGGTGTGGGGCACCCCCTTGATAGATCTCTTTGCATCTCGAGCCAACCACAAGGTCCCTCAGTTCTGTTCCAGACTTCAGGCCAACGGCAGACTGGCACCGGATGCCTTCCTCCTGGACTGGGGGGAGGGTCTCCTGTATGCTTATCCTCCCATACCTCTGGTGGGGAAGACTTTGTTGAAACTCAAGCAAGACCGAGGCACCATGATTCTGATTGCTCCCTGTTGGCCGCGTCAGATCTGGTTCCCTCTTCTTCTGTAGTTATCCTCCGAAGAACCGTGGAGATTGGAGTGTTTTCCGATCCTCATCACATAGGACGAAGGGGCGCTTCTGCATCCCAACCTCCGGTCCCTGGCTCTCACGGCCTGGATGTTGAGAGCGTAGACTTTGCCTCTTTGGGTCTGTCAGAGGGTGTCTCCCGCATCTTGCTTGCTTCCAGGAAAGATTCCACTAAGAGGAGTTACTTCTTTCTGTGGAGGAGGTTTGCCGTCTGGTGTGACAGCAAGGCCCTAGATCCTCGCTCTTGTCCTACACAGACCCTGCTTGAATACCTTCTGTACTTGTCTGAGTCTGGTCTCAAGACCAACTCTGTAAGGTTCACCTTAGTGCAATCAGTGCATACCATTACCGTGTAGAAGGTAAGCCGATCTCAGGACAGCCTTTAGTTGTTCGCTTCATGAGAGGTTTGCTTTTGTCAAAGCCCCCCGTCAAGCCTCCTACAGTGTCATGGGATCTCAATGTCGTTCTCACCCAGCTGATGAAACGTCCTTTTGAGCCACTGAGCTCATGCCATCTGAAGTACTTGACCTGGAAGGTCATTTTCTTGGTGGCAGTTACTTCAGCTCGTAGAGTCAGTGAGCTTCAGGCCCTGGTAGCTCAGGCCCCTTTCACCAAATTTCATCATAACAGAGTAGTCCTCCGCACTCACCCTAAGTTCTTGCCAGAGGTTGTGTCGGAGTTCCATCTGAACCAGTCAATTGTCTTGCCAACATTCTTTCCCCGTCCTCATTCCTGCCCTGCTGAACGTCAGCTGCACACATTGGACTGCAAGAGAGCATTGGCCTTCTATCTGGAGCGGACACAGCCCAACAGACAGTCCACCCAATTGTTTGTTTCTTTTGATCCCAACAGGAGGGGAGTGGCTGTGGGGAAACGCACCATATCCAATTGGCTAGCAGATTGCATTTCCTTCACTTACGCCCAGGCTGGGCTGGCTCTTGAGGGTCATGTCACGGCTCATAATGTTAGAGCCATGGCAGCGTCGGTAGCCCACTTGAAGTCAGCCACTATTGAAGAGATCTGCAAAGCTGCGACGTGGTCATCTGTCCACCCATTCACATCTCATTACTGCCTGCAGCAGGATACCCGACACGACAGTCGGTTCGGGCAGTCAGTACTTCAGAATCTGTTTGGGGTTTAGAATCCAACTCCACCCCCTTAGGCCCATGTTTATTCTGTTCCAGGCTACACTCTCAGTTAGTTGGATAAATTGTTAGGTCAATCTCAGTTATGTCCTCGCCGTTGCGAGGCCCAATTGACCATGTTTGTTGTTTTGAGTGAGCCTGGGGGCTAGGGATACCCCATCAGTGAGAACAAGCAGCCTGCTTGTCCTCGGAGAAAGCGAATGCTACATACCTGTAGAAGGTATTCTCCGAGGACAGCAGGCTGATTGTTCTCACAAACCCGCCCGCCTCCCCTTTGGAGTTGTGTCTTCCCTTGTTTGTCTTGCTACATACGGGACTGACGAACACGAGCCGTTCGGGCGGGAAGACGGCCGCGCATGGGCGCGCGAGGACTAGCAAAGGCCTTTGCTAGTGAAGTTTCCGATTGGAGGGGCTGCCGTGGACGTCACCCATCAGTGAGAACAATCAGCCTGCTGTCCTCGGAGAATAACTTCTACAGGTATGTAGCATTCGCTTTTTAGGTTAATTATTTCTTTAAACTTGCTATTGCAAGTTTCTATTATCCTGATATTGATTTTGGTGAGCCTAGTATCTAAGGATTCCCTCATTTGAGAATTAGTAGGCCTGCTTGTCCTCGGAGAAAGCAAATTTACTGACCGGTAGCAGGTATTCTCCGAGGACAGCAGGCCTCTTATTCTCTCATTCTTTCAAAACTCTATGGAAGTTGAGAAGGATCAGAGACTATTTTCCATGACAAACATTCCATCTAACAGTACAATCTTTAATATTACCCCAACTAGACTAGTGCAACACAGCATACGTAGGACGTAAAGAAAGTATGCTGAAATCACTGCAGACTGTTCAAAACACGGCAGCAAGACTATTATTCAAAAAATCGAAATACGACAGAGTAACCCCACTGCTAGTCACGTTACACTGGCTCCCAATAAAGGCCAGACTATTCCTTAAAATTGCATGTTAATTTTCAAAATTCTATTTGGTATGTCTCCTTGACTGCATATTATATTTGATTGAACTATCACCAAGAAATGCGTGTCTAGGAACCAGAGTGTACCTACTGCTCCATCTACCCAAATGCAGAAACATAACCTACAATTCCATTTATACAGCTGGATTTAGCTATCTGGGCTCCAAATGGTGGAACTCGATTTCCAAGGTCATAAGAAGCATCACTAACTATCTCCAGTTCAGAAAAGAACTAATCTGTTCAAGAAATTTCTTGGCTAATCATACTGCTAATTACTTTCATACTGCTCATAATTGTATAACAGCAATGTAATCTCTCTTGACTGTTAAATGTAAGCCACATTGAACCGAAACTTGTTTTTGGATAATTGTGGGATAGAAGAATAAATAAAATAAATAAATGAATACCCTTCCACCTCCCCTTGGAGGTGTACTAATTGGTCCCGTGCTAGCAAGTCGAGCAGGAATGCACCCATGCATGTGCTGTAAGAGTACTGCCTTGAGCTTTTAAAGAAACAGTACACTGGACAACGTTTCCGCACCGGGCTCTGTGGATAATATCACCCACATGTGAGAATAAGTGGCCTGCTGGCCTCAGAGAATACCTGCTTACAGGTAAGTAACTTTGCTCTTCCTGCTCTAAGCATTGCTGAAGTTGGGCTGTGAGAGCCTGTTACTCTAAACTTGGAAGTGTATTAGAATTCATTACTCAGTAAATAGAACCTCAAGTGTCTCCAAAGTGATAAGAAAACAAGTTAAATTGTCAGTCAGGTAAAGTGGTATGCGTAGGCCAAAAGGATAAGTTTTCATTGTTTGTCACTGTAAATATTTTTTTTAAGGATATCTAAAATAACATCTTGAAAATCAATGGTAATGCATGTCTCAGTGAGTACGTGTCTTGAGGGCCTTTGTATCTGTATAGAGAAAAGGACATAATGCTTACCTTGCCTCCTTTCAGGCAGTGATCCAGAATCCTTTCAGCAATGGCGGTAGCCCATCGGCCGATGCTGTTAGTGGAGAAGCAAGGTTTGCATATTTTCCTGCTTCCACTGTCGGAGATGCGACGGCAGTGTCGGTACAGACAACAGATCCGTCTCTGGCACAGGCAGGAGGTATTGTTTTTTTACATGTGAGAGCAAAAAAATAGAATGTATTTTTTACTTGTATCCAGTGAATTTATCTCTGACAGCTTCCAAGCATCTCCTCAGATCTCTAAATGTGCATGCATCTAACAGTTATCAAGTACCAGAGAAGCAGGGATATTTGATTCTCTTTCTACATGGTATCATGCACTTCCATCTACCTCATCAAAGAGCCATCATACTTAAGAACATAAGATATATTCATCAAGCCCATCATCCTGCCTCTGAGGCAGATGAATACAGGTAGCCATTCTGTGATGGCTGAGGGCACAACGTTTTTTGTTTAAACTTTATTTTTAATTTTAATATTATATAATAAGCAAATTGCATACTGTTGTTCTTCAGTACATGGCTAAAGTCACTTCCCCTAGTGTACCCAAATTAAGACATCCCTCCCACCCACCCCCAATAAACCCCAAAGAACTTCCAAGACACATACAAAAAGAGAAGTATGACAAATCTACATAGGCTCTGGGCAGAACTCTATAGAGCAGTGTTTCCCAAGTTGGTCCTGGGGTACCCCCTTGGCAGTCATATTTTAAGGATTTCCACAACGAATATGCATGAGATTGATTTGCATACACTGCCTCCATTGTATGCAGATCTTCCATGCATATTTTTTGTGGATATGCTGAAAACCTGACCGGTAAGGGGGTACTCCAGGACTGAGTTGGGAAACACTGCTATACAGCAAACCAACATCAAATCTATCAGTTATGTAGTCCCAGTGTCACCTGACTCCAGGCCTGAAATGGGCCTATCTGTTTACACCTAAGAGCAATCAGTTTATAATCAAAGATACGTAGATATATTGTAATTTGACTATCACATGAGCTCTGGAGCAGTGGCGTAGCCAGAAGTCAATTTTTGGGTGGGCCAACAGGTTGGATGGGTGGGCACTAGACAGTGGTGTGCTGGTAAATGTTTAACAACAGGCTCTCTCCCTGGTCCACCTCTGCAGAGGAGACGCTTCCTGGTTAGAGGCAGGAGGCAGCGTGTTTGAATCGCGACGCTACCGCTGCTGTTGAGACAGAGGGAGGAGGTAGATCGTGGCGGCGGTAGGCAGTGTCTGAGAAGCGCTGCCGCCAGAGAGAAGGAGGCAGATGCAGGATCAGCGCTCCCTGCTCCCTCCGCTCCGCTGCTGGGTGGGCCTGAACCCAAACTGGGTGAGCCTAGGCCCATCCAGGCCCACCCGTGGCTACGCCCCTGCTCTGGAGGGCGTTGAAAACTGTTTCCAGGCAGCAACCAATATCATTCAATCCACTGTGACTATGTGGGCCTGTAGGCGACGCTCTCTGGCATGCAGTCCCAGCAGACCCACATTGAGGAGACAGTAGTGTACGTTTTCAGGGGTCCTGGTCCCCAGAATGTCTGAGGCTAGAATAATTACGTGATCCCAAAATATTTGTGCTTAAGGGCAGTGACATCAGATATGCAGAAAGGTCTCTTGCTCCCTACATTCCTGCCAACATTTTCCACTTCCCGAGCCATGCATACGACACAGACATTCTGTCATATAATACCACATATATAAAACTTTGTAACCATTCTCTAACCATAGAGCTAGCAACAGCTATGTTTTTTGATCATAGCTCTTCCCTATGGTCCTGTTCCTCATTCTACAACTTACTTGATTGGGGGGGGGGCTCCTTGAGTAAGCAAGGTATTCTAGAATAACCTCTCCGATTAGCTCCTCCCCAAAATGCCACCTCTGTCATTGTTTCCTAATATTCTTCCACCAGTTCCACAGTCCACAACGCAACCCTCATCTGTGAGTTGACCCAGGATCCCCAACCCCGTGGCCTCCCATCTGCAGAACACCAAATCCATTCTGCCCAAGGAATTCCTCTGTGTAACGAATCGATGAGGACCCAAGGAAGAGCCTCCCCTGTAATAATAGTGAGCAAGTCTGTCTCCAGACATGAGTGCTCTGAATTATAAGGATTATCTCCCACTGTGACATCAGTTCCTGAAGCGATAACCCCAGGATTACCACAATGGAGTGTTCACTACAGTCTTGTTCTAATCTCGCTCAGGTTTTGTTGTCCCCCTGCACACAGGAGGCCAGATAGCAAATCTGAGCAGCTTTATAATATTTCTGAAAGTTGGGCATATCCATCTCTTCCCCCTCCCCCTAACCCTGAGCCTGATGGAGACTTGATATCTCTCTTCTGATTCTTGGTGGTTCATGTTGGAGAGTGGAATGGGCAATGCCGTAAAATGATACAGCAGTTTAGGTAGAATAATCAGCACATTGATCCTGCCCCACTAAGATATCAAACCCTCCCAGCGTTCCAAATCTTTCTATAACCTTTTGAGCAAGGGCAGATAATTCACCTTGTATAAATTCACTGTGATATTGACCCCTAAATGTTGGATGCACTGTGTTGCCCACTAATTGTCAGTCCTAATTTATATTCAGAATTTCAGATTTTGACATGTCAGTTTTAAAAACCTGATAATTTTCCATAACAAAAAAGAGAGAGGGTTATTAATAAGGCAAGGTTCTAACTGGATCTTCTACCAAGAACAAAATGCCGTCATCTGCAGAAAGTAAGATTTTGTAATGCTAAGTATGTATACACTGTACTTATGGCTCCATGGTTAGTGGGGCACAGCATCTAACACAAACGTAACACAAACGTTTAGCACCTTGATGCAGTAGGTAATGAGCATGCAAAGTACTGTCAGAAAAAAAACAGTATACACCTCTGCAATAATCTGCAACTCATTGCAAAAATGAGTCACACGGTGACAAAAGGGAGACTTTAAAAAACCCTCATGCCCAAAAAATACCCCCCCCCCCCCTCCCCACACACACACACCAAAAAATCCTTTGTAGTCTAGTGGACTTCATCCTCCCTGACATCCCAAACCAATATTTCTGGTAGTCTAGTGGACAACCCCCCCCCCCCCCCCCCCCCCCCCCCCACCCCAAACCTTATTGTGTATCTTGAAGGAAGAGGCAGGAGCAATGCTCCCTCACTCACTCCTGCCTCCATCCCTCCATCTTCCAACACGCATCCTGGGACACCCCACATGGGATCATTATGCCAAGTAAGGGAATTCTTCCCTTATTTGGTAGCCAAGAGACTACTAGAGAAGAGAAAAAAATCCCTTATTTGGCAGACTTACCTTATATGGTGCATCCCAGGAGGCTCAGGCTCAGGTGTCACCATTTTGGAAAATGGCATCACAGAGGCAGGAACGAGTGGACATCTCTTCTGTCTCTTCTTCAAGATATGAAGGGGGTGATTCCACTAATGTTGGGGGAGGAGTCTTTTGAGGTGGAGGATTGGGGGGATGGTTACCTCAAGGGCAGAAGGAGAGATCAGAGGATCAGTGGGTTATCTTGGGGGGTCAAAACAGTACATAATCCTCACCATACTGAGACAGACTGAAGATCCATCAAGCCAAGAATCTTTTTTTCCAACAGGTCCAATCCATGTCACAAGTATCTGGCAAAAACCTAAAGAGTAAAGCACATTTTTTCTGAGGACAAGCAGGCCTATGATACTCACTTGTGGATAATGTGATACGCATTACCGGTCCAGAGCTTGTGACAAGCTTTACAGATCTCTTCGCACATGAGAGATGTACTTCATCGCACATGAGAGAGTGCTTTCCTGCCCACTGCGAGAGCGCAAGACCACCAGTTCTGTTTTTTTTTTTTTTTCATGGTGAGAAGTGTTTGTTTTCTCTCATCACAGCTGCCGGTTCGGTTTTCTACGAGAGCAGCTTTTTGTGCTTTCCCGGTTTCTCTTTTACTTTGTTTTATTTTTACCTCGTTCGATGTCTTCTTCCTTACATTTTTAGTTTATTTTCCTCTTTTTTAGGTTTTCTTTTTTTTTACTACGCTCAGTAGGCCACATTTAGGCCTGAGCTTCAGTCAGGTTCTTCCCTTCATTTTTCTCTGGTGCTTTGTCCCTTTTTAGGCACCATCGAGTCTTTTTTGATTTAGCCACAGCTGTTTTTCCTTCCATGTCATCAAAGGTTCTCAGTAGCTTTAAGCGCTGTACCTGGTGCAATAAGATCATGTCTGGCAAAGACACTCATTCTTGGTGTCTCCAGTGCATACCCCTTCTAACTGTCTTTTGTGTCTTCATATGAAGAAAAGAACACAGCCAGAGAGGCTCAAAGAGAGAAACTTTTTGGAGCCAGGTCTGAAACCTTGACGTTGGTGTCTACGTTGGCATCAAGTGTTGCATTGAACATCAGAAAGATTTTATTGAAAACTAGTAAAACAGGCCCGTTTCTGACACAAAATGAAACGGGCGCTAGCAAGGATTTCCTCAGAGTGTGTATGTTTGAGAGAGAGTGTGTGAGAAAGACAGTGTGTGTGAGAGATGGAGTGTGTGTGTTTGTGTCAGAGAAAGAGAGAGTGTGTGAGAGAGTGTATGTGTGTGTGTGAGAGAGAGTGTATGTGAGAGACAGAGAGTGAGTGTGTGTGTGTGTGGGGCTCCGAGTTCCATGACCCCCTCCTTCCTTCCCTCCCTCCCTCCCTCTCCTCCCCTCCGAGTTCCAGGCCCCCCTTCCGTCCGAGGTGCAGGCCCCCCTCCCTCTCCTCCCCTCCCTCCCGCTCTCTCCTCCCCTCTGAGTTCTTGCCCCCCCTTCCCTCCGAGTTCCATGCCCCCCTCCCTCTCCTCCCCAGCGTGTTCCATGCCCCCCTTTCCTCGGAGTGTGTATGTGAGAGAGAATGAGTGAGAGAGAGAGACAGACAGACGTGTGTGTGTTTGTGTCAGAGAGAGTGTATGTGAGAGACAGAGAGTGAGTATGTGTGTTTGAGAAAGTGAAGGCTCTATCTCCTCAATTGACGACACGTAGTTCCGGAACATTACAGGAATGCTTCAAGGCTTGAAGGCTTCACTTTCTCGGCTTCAGAATGTTGGAGGTGCGTTTTATTATATAGGATACCGCATGTAAACAAATTGCCCGACACAGGCCGTGTTTCACCCACGAAGGGCTGCATCAGGGGCTACAATAAACAAACAGATTGAATTATAATAAAGAAAACATCAAATTTAAAATATAAAAACAACATACTTAAAATATAAAAACAACATGCCACCATAGTTTCTCATATATTCATGAACAAATAGATAATGTATAAGATATAAAATGATGATAAAATGTTATACATACGTGTATGTAAAATCTAACCATGAATAAATATGTGGTGTACATAGAAAGGACCACTTAATACAAATAAATCAATCATCCCATCACAAAAAACGCATTATATGTATTTAAAAATTGTATATATATAAACATGTATACGATTCCCAACATATATATGATAAATAATAAATATCTATATAAGAACATATATACAGCATTAGACCTTGAACATATATAAATATGTAAAAATATTGTGTAACATATCTATATATGTAAAACTCACCCTCAACATTCTATTCTCTGACGTCACTGAAGCCAAGGTTCGTAAGTTCGTGGCGCTGAACCCACGAAAATCACCCAGTCTCTGGGCCCCGCCCTCGCGTCAAACGTTATGACGTTGAGGGCAGAGCAATTCAGTCACACATCGACGGCGAGCAGGGCGGCGCAATGGCGTCAGTGACGACGAAGGTGCGTTGGTTGGGTGGTTGGTTGGTTGGGTAGGAGGGGGGCAGAGGAAAGCCTTGCTAGCGCCCGTTTCATTGGCTCCAGAAATGGGCCTTTTTTAATAGTTAAATAATAAAAATGGAGTGGTGGACACATACCTAATTTTTAAATACGTATAATGCGTTTTTTGTGATGGGATGATTTATTTATTTATTTATATTAAGTGGTCCTTTCTATGTACACCACATTTATTCATGGTTAGATTTTATATACATGTATGTATAACATTTTATTATCATTTTATACCTTATACATTATCTATTTGTTCATGAATATATGAGAAAATATGGTGGTATGTTGTTTTTATATTTTAAGTATGTTGTTTTTATATTTTAAATTTGATGTTTTATTTATTATAATTCAATCTGTTTGTTTATTGTAGCCCCTGACGCAGCCCTTGGTGGGCGAAACATGGCCTGTGTCGGGCAATTTGTTTACATGCGGTATCTTCAATAAAATCTTTCTGATGTTATATTGATCTGCTGGCTTCTTTTTCCATATTGGGTTTTGCAGATCGTTTGCCTTGTTGTTTTTTGGGACATTCAGTGCGTCTGTCCATATGGCTGCGAGACCCTTGGACACGGAGTGACCATGAATGAAGTAAGGTCTCCACCTGCTTTAGCACCACCCACTATGCAGGCCCACAGGGACCAATCAGCATAGGACCTCTCGGGGACATAGTTCCTCTTCGTTGAGTGGGTTCGGTCTTAGCCCTCCCATGAGGAATTCCTGCCTGACAGTGATGAGTGCTCATAAGTACATAAGTAATGCCACACTGGGAAAGACCAAGGGTCCATCGAGCCCAGCATGCTGTCCACGACAGTGGCCAATCCAGGCCAAGGGCACCTGGCAAGCTTCCCAAACGTACAAACATTCTATACATTCTATACAATTCCCGGAATTGTGGATTTTTCCCAAGTCCATTTAGTAGCGGTTTATGGACTTGTCCTTTAGGAAACCATCTAACCCCTTTTTAAACTCTCCAAGCTAACCGCCTTCACCACGTTCTCCGGCAACGAATTCCAGAGTTTAATTACGCGTTGGGTGAAGAAAATTTTTCTCCAATTTGTTTTAAATTTACTACACTGTAGTTTCATCACATGCCCCCTAGTCCTAGTATTTTTGGAAAGCGTGAACAGACGCTTCACATCCACCTGTTCCACTCCACTCATTATTTTATATACCTCTATCATGTCTCCCCTCAGCCGTCTCTTCTCCAAGCTGAAAAGCCCTAGCCTCCTTAGTCTTTCTTCATAGGGAAGTCGTCCCATCCCCGCTATCATTTTCGTTGCCCTTCGCTGCACCTTTTCCAATTCCATTTTATCTTTCTTGAGATACGGCGACCAGAACTGAACACAATACTCAAGGTGCGGTCGCACCATGGAGCGATATAACGGCATTATAACATCCTCACACCTGTCTTCCATACCTTTTCTAATAATACCCAACATTCTATTCGCTTTCCTAGCCGCAGCAGCACACTGAGCAGAAGGTTTCAATGTATTATCGACGACGACACCCAGATCCCTTTCCTGGTCAAGGGAGTCAGAGGAGAATCCATGGTTCTTCTCAGAGGAGGAGTATTTTGGCATCCTGTCTGATCCCGCCACAGGAAAGGAGAGTCTCCACCTCAGAGCTTTCCTTCCTATATTTTTATTAAGGAAATGGTGAATTTAGTTCCAATTCCATTGGAAGTGGAGGAGAAGCCCAGGGCTTAGATGTTTGAGGTCCTGGATTATGAGTCTCCTCTTAGAGAGGCTGTAATGGTCCTGCTTCATGTTCATGGAAGAACTGGGAGTCTTCTCTGTCCTTCCCACGAAGATTGACACTGTACCAGATTCAGTCTTCCCTTGGGTTTGATTGGCCTCAGTTGCCTCATCATTCCCTAGTGGTAGAATTTGCACTCAAAAGGGCCAGGACTTCTAGGGACTGTACTTTGGCGCCCCCTGGCAGAGAAGCTAGAACGCTAGATTCTTTTGGGCAGAAGACGTATGAAGCCTCTATGCTCATCTCCTGTATCCAATCATACCAGCTCTACACGAGCCTGTACTCTCTGTGCTTGGTGTGTAGTATGTCTGATTTGGCAGACTCTCTCCTACTGAAGCAGGCTGAATCTGTTCGCTAGCTGGTCAAGCAGCAGAAGTCATGTCGTAAGTTATTGGCCAGGGGCGCCTCAACACTTTTGATGTAGTGTCTAGGATCTCTGCTCAGAGTATAGCGATTCACAGACTGTCATGGCTGCATGTCTGACTTGGGCCCGGTGGTCCAACAGAAGTTGGCGGATGCTATGTGTCGGGGGGTATTCTTTTGGGAGAGAAGGTGGAGGAGGTAGCTGACCTCATCAAGAAGCACACTGATGCCATAAATACTCTCTCCCACCCGAGCGCCTTCTGCAACTACCTCCTTATCTAGGATGTTTTTCATCAAATCGAAGAGGAGTACTTACTAATCACAGAGGCGTATGTACACCACTTCTCGCCAGTTTCAGCAGGCTCAACCCCAGTGTGCTCGTTCTTGTCAATAGGGAACGCCTAAAACCCAGACAGCTCCCCAGTTAAAGTAGGGGATGAGCTTTTCACTGGCTGCAGCAGAGCACAGCCGCTGTAAAAGTGACTGTCCCGGAAGACTTGCCAGTCGGGGGGGGGGGGGGGAGACTGAAATTTTTTCAAGAAAGGTGACCCCTTGTAACATTCAACCGACAGGTCCTACAAATAGTCCATCTCAGTTATATAGCCCTGTATTGGTGAAAGAGACCCGCCAGATTGCCCACCAACAGCAAATTACTTCGGCTGTCGGCACAAACAGGTACTTGCGGAGGAACTCTCAGCCCTTCTAAAGGCCTGTGTGTTCGAGCCCATTCCACCAGGGGAAGAATTTCCAGGTACTTCCTTGTGCAAAAGAAGATAAGGGGATGCGTTCCATCCTAGACCTAAGGGCCCTGAACAAATTCCTGGTCAAAGAACAGCTCAGGATGGTTTCACTGTGCACCCTTCTCCCCATGATTCAGGAAAATGATTGGCTATGCTCTCAGGACTTAAAGGATGCTTACACTCACATCCAGATATTTCCAAGTTTATTCAGAATTGCTTATCCCGCCGTTGAGATACCGTCAAGGCAGCTTACAATCTAATAAAAAGAGAAGTGAGAAGAAGAGAGAGAGAGGACATAACAGGGAAAAGAATAAGGGGAAGAGGGGCAGAACTACAATAATATAATAGGATAGCAGGTGGGGAAAGACAGGAGAAGGGTTGAAGCTTCATAGAAATCCAGAACTGACAGACTTGACTGCATCAAGTATTGTAAGCATCAGTAAAAATATATGATTTAAGGTCAGTTTTAAAAGTATCAAGAGAGGATTGGGAACGTAGAAAATTGGATAAAGCATTCCAAAGGCGAGGACCTTGTACCAAAAAAATGGAATTTCTTGTTTGTTTGTGAGTGCTGAAATGATAAGTAGGAATGATAAGCAAGTTTTGGGAAGATGATCTGAGAACACAAGCTGGGCTATAAGGAATTAGAGAACAGGAGAGAGAAAGTGGTTCAAAGACAAGTAATAGAAGTTTATATGTTGTACTGTGAGTTATGGGCAACTAGTGAGCCTCTTTGAAATGCTGAGTGACAAGATCATATTTCGTAGCATTGTAGATCAACCAAATAGCAGTGTTTGGGTAAGTTACAGACGGCATAGTTCTTTGACTCTAAGCCTCTGATAAAGGGAATTGCAATAGTCTAGTTGTGAAATAACTAGAGAGTGAACCAAGATGTTGAGTACAGAGGAAAAAATCAGGGAGCGAACTGAACGGATCATCTGGAGTTTGAAAAAAGGTGCAAACTACATTTGAGATTTGTGGTCTAAAAGATAGGAATGAGTCTAGTAGGGCTCCTAAAATACGAATAACATTAGTTTGTGGTACTGGGATATATATTATCAAGAAGAAATGGTCAAAGTTTTATTTTCAGTTCCATATAAAAGAATGCATTTTAACTTACTAGGGTTCAGGACAATGTGATGGTCATGTAGCCAAGTAGTTATTTTAGAAAACTTGAGAGATAGTGAACTGATCTCGGAGGTAGTGCAGCTATCCAATCTACAGAGGATTTGAATATCTTCAGCATATACAAATATGTTGAGTCCTAGTGTCTGGGTTAGTGTAAGAAGTGGGGCAACAAAAATGTTAAGAGGATCGGAAAGAGAATGGAACCCTGAGGGACTCGCAAAATCATATGAAAAGGAGCTGAAGTTGAATTATTAAAGAGTACAGTGTAATGTCTATTAGAAAGGTATGAAGCAAACCACTCTAAAGCGCAGTCTGCCAGTTCAATAGAGTGCAAACATGACAGGAGTATGGAATGATTCACAAGATCAAATTCTGCTGACAGGTCCAAAGATAGTGAGAGAACAGATTTACCTTGATCAAGCGAACAGTAAAGGAAAGTTGTAATTCTTAGAAGTGTGGTTTCTGTGGTATGATGTCTAAAGACTGTCTGGTTTGATGGAGTGCATGAGTTTTATAAACAAAATCTGCAAGTTGGGCATAGACCACAAATTCAGTAATCTTACAGTAAGTGGTAAGTTCGCTACTGGGCAATAATTATTGGGGTCAGAAAGAGGTTTAGATGTATCTTTAATTTTTGGATGAATGGTGGCGGTCTTCCAGTAATCTGGGACAAAACCGGAGGATAAGCTAAGAGAGATCATTGTATGAACAATTAGAAGTAGGGAGATCAAGGAAGATTTGAATATAGTATACTGTAGAGGGTCAGAAGGGGCAGTGGTCATCTTCATGGCTTTAATAAGGCTTTCCAAACTTGTAATAGATGGGAGGTTAAATTAAGTCAGAGTGCTACATGGAACCCTTGGGGAAACTGGAAAGATTCCACCAAGAGGTGTTATTCTTTCAAATAGAGGAGGTTTGTCATCTGGTGTGAGGGCAGGGCCCTAGATCCTGTTTCCTACCCTACACAGGCCTGCTTGAATACCTTCTACACCTCTCCGAGTCTGGTGTTAAAACCAACTCTGAAATGGTTCACTTCCGTGCAATTAGTTCTTACCGTCACCATGTAGAGGGAAGCCCATCTCTGGACAGCCTCTAGTTGTTCACTTTTGACAAAACCCCCTGTCAAACCTCCACCTGTGTCATGAGACCTCAAAGTTGTTCTCTCACAGCTTATAAAAGCTTCTTTTGAACCACTTGATACCTGTCATCTGAAGTACTTGAGCTGGAAGATCATATTTTTGGTGGCTGTAACTTCAGCTCGCAGGTTCAATGAGTTTTAGGCCTTATTAGTGGCTGCACCTTATATTACGTTTCATCACAACAGAGTAGTAGTCCGCGTGTACCCTAGGTTCCTTCCTAAAAATGTGTCAGAGTTCCAACTGAACCAGTCGATTGTCTTGCCAACATTCTTTCCCCGATCTCATGCCCATTCTGGCGAAAGCATTCTGTACACTTTGGGCTTGCAAGCGAGCGTTGGCCTTTTACTTGGAGCGGAATAGGTCCTACAGACAGTCCACCCAGATTTTTGTTTCTCTTGATCCCAACAGGATGGGGGTCGCCTTCGGGAAACACACCATCTCCAATTGGCTGGCAGATTGCATTTCTTCACTTATACCCAGGCTGGGCTAATCCTTGAAGGTTATGTCAGGGCTCATAATTTCAGAGTCATGCCTGCGTCAGTAGCCCACTTGAGGTCAGCCTCCACTGAAGAAATTTGCAAGGCTGAAACATGGTTTTCAGTCCACACATTCACATCTCACTACTGCCTTGAGCAGGATGCCTGAAATGACATTCGGTTTGGACAGATTGTTCTGCAGAATTTGTTAGAGGTCTAGAGTCCAACTCCACCCTCCTATGCCCATTTTGTTCTGTTCCAGGCTGCACTATCATTTATATTTTATAGTTGTCAGGTTAATCTGTGTTTAATCTCGCCATTGCGTGGTCCAATTGAGCACTGGTTATTGTTTTCAGTGAGCCTGGTAGCTAGTGATTCCCTTTTGATTGTATATAGTTTCAGGTTAATCTGTGTTTGATCTCGCCATTGCGTGGTACAGTTGACCACTGGTTATTACATAGTAACATAGTAGATGACGGCAGAAAAAGACCTGCACGGTCCATCCAGTCTGCCCAAGATAAACCCATGTGTATACCTTACCTTGATTTGTACCTGTCTTTCTCAGGGCACAGACCGTATAAGTCTGCCTAGCAGTTTTTCCTGCCTCCCAACCACCTGTCCTGCCTTCCATCACCGGCTCTGGCACAGACCGTATAAAAGTCTGCCCTTCCCTATCCTCGCCTCCCAACCACCAACCCCTCTTCCCCCCACCTGCTCTGCCACCCAGTTGTAGCTAAGCTTCTGAGGATTCATTCCTTTGTTATTGTTTTCAGTGAGCCTGGTAGCTAGTGATTCCCACATGTGAAAATTATAAGCCTGCTTGTCCTTGGAGAAAGCAAAGATACTTAACCTGTAGCAGGTTTTCTTCGAGGACGGCAGGCCTTATATTCTCATGTACTCTCCCACCTCCCCTTGGGTACTGGTGGTCCTGCACTCTCATAGCAGGTGGGAGCACACTCGTGCATGTGTAGTGGAGCACTTTAAAGAGCTCTTTAAAGGCTTGTCTCAAGCTCCAGACCAGGCAACGTAGATCACGCTACCCACATCTGACAATATAAGGCTTGATGTCCTCAGAGAATACCTGCTACAGGTAAGTATTTTTGCTTTATTAAATGATAAAATATATATCCTTTAAAAAATGATGGTATGCCTTGACAGTTTTTACACCTTGTCAATGTGCTGTGAGATGAAAAAGGTTGAAAATCACTGGACTAGAGGGTAAGAGAGAAGTAGAGGAATAAAATTAGTTGTTAAAAATTTTTCTTTATACATGAGCTAAATCTCCTTAAATGTTCATTCTTAATTATAATTGTACATCCTAGAAATGTCTATTCAACTCTTGTATCTGCATATAACCTAAATTGGTAATTTATAGAATGTTTTATTTACAAAGGCTACTCAGATAATGTCTGGAATCTCCTGTTCACCATTGCTTGGTCATTCAAAGTCCTTAGCATTTCAGGCTGTATGGTGCCCTTACAGGGAAGAGCCCACAAGCTTTTAGTCTGTCTCCATCTGCTGGTTAGCGGGCATAACCCACATGTCCAGGACCTTTTTCTTGTTTTATTCTAGTAACCTTTCTGTGGTTTCTGATAGACTCTTCAAATGATTAGTTTTGTTCATACCATGACAGTAATGAATCTTACTCCTAGCCTGGGTATGTGGAGTATGTCCTAAGTCTACTGCTAACGTTTGGCATAGTACTTGCATCCAGTCAGAGAGCTAGAGTTCATAGCATTTAATACATACAGGCAATTTAATAATATGTGCTTGGAAATGATTTTTAATCAAGCCAGAGGTTTCTAATACCATGAGGAATAATTTTCTTCTTGCCACATTTTCTTGGTCTTTGACTGACTGCATTGATGGGTACTTGATGGTCTTCTTTCTCTCCACACAATAAACAGAATAATTACTTGGACTAACTCCTGTAATCAGTGCCATTCTTGTGTTTTGCTCTTTTACCACTATGGTTTTGTTGCATCAAGCAGCTTATCATTTGGAATGGTAATGTCCCAGGTGATCACAAGCTCCTCATATTCCACAATTCGCTTAGGGTTTTTGATCCAAGTACTTTCCTGGTGCATTGTTACAATATTTACAAAGTTGCTAATGCAGTGATTTTCAACCTTTTTCATCTGGTGGCATACTTAAGGAGTAAAAATTGTCAAGGCACACCATCAGATTTTAAGGACAAATATATTTTATCATTTTAGCAAACAAGTATTAAGATTGTGCTTAAAAGTTTAATAATTTAAATTTTAAATATTGTATTATCTTTATAGCCACAAATAACATGCATTCAGAAACAACAATTTTGAAGCAAATCCATTCACCCACCATCCTCTTACCTTTAAAAAAATGAAAACAAATTAGTCCCTTGTTAGAGGGCGGATGATAAGTCCTTCTCCAGTGTTTGAAGCCACGACCTGTTCTTGCTCTTCATTGTGTTCATAGCAGAGAAACCAGCCTCGCACATGTAAGATGTTGCAAAAGGAAGAAATTTTTTTAATCACCATCTTTGTGATGTTGAAGTATTCCGCTCTGACAGACAACCAGAATGAGGCCATATCTGTTGATGAGTGTTTCAGTGTTCTATCATTTCTGATTTCCATCAGCTCATTGTTTTCTGCACCAGTTAATAATGCTGTCTCACACACACTTAACACAAATGGATCTCTCACCCAGTCGAAGGAAGATATGTCAAGTGATGGGAAATACTTTTCAGTGTTTGCATTCAGAACTGACAAACTTTGTAATGTTAATTGACAAGATTTTTATCCAGTCTGCAACTTTTGTCAGTTTAAACATTTCAACTTTGGTTTTTTTTTTTTTTTTTCTGGCTCCCCACAGTGATAGTTTTTCCTTAAAAGAGAGAACTTTGTCAATACAAGTAAGAATTTGTATACCTTCCCTGCATACTCTTGTTAAGAGTGTTCAAGACTTGGAAAATAGCAGCTAGGAATGCAGCACTATTGCACCAGGTCTCATCACTAAGCAGGTCAGCCAGCTCAGACTGTTCTGAGGTAAAAACAAAAATTAGAAGCTCTTCTTCAGTTTGTACAACCTTGAAAGCACCTGCCCTTGAGATAGCTATCTCACTTCCATGTGCAGTAGAAAATGGGTGTGAGCAGTTTCCATGGCAGAACACAGTGCTGAAAACAACCTCAATTTTTAATGGCCTACTCTTGATGTAGTTAACCATTTTGATCGCCTCAGCCAATAATTTTTGGAGCTCAGGTACTATTGATTTTGAAATGAGGGCAATAATGTCAGAGTTCTTTTCTTTGGCGAGTACGATGAATCCTCTTAGGCTTCCCGACATAGAGGGAGCACCATCCATGCGGATACTGATACATGATTTCCCATGACAAATTGTGAGAATTTGAAATATAGGTTGACAACATTAAAAATGTCTTGGCCTCTTATTTCTGGAAGTGATTTGCAAAATAACAGTTGTTCAATGATGCCCCCCTTACAAACAAACCTGCTGAATGCTAGGAATTGAGCTTGTCCAGAAATGTCAGTCAACTCATTCAACTGGATAGCAGAGAAATTAGCTTCTTTAATGTTAGCTATCACTTGTGGCTCATTGTCTTCAGATATGTCGTATATACGCCCATTAATAGTCTTATCTGACATAGGGATTTTCAAGATCTCTTGTTCATATGTTTCACCAAACATTGTATTTACAATTTTACAGCACGCTGGTAAAATTAGTGACTTAATAATTGTATGTGATTTCATCTTTTTTGCCACGATTTCAGCAATGGCATTGCTTGTTTCTTGAGCTTTGTCAGAAATAGTTATTTTGGTAAATTGTTTAGCCTGACATGTTTGATCAGCTACAGCCCTTTTAAAACAATCAACTGGTTTCTCACATAAATATGAATGAATTGTGTGAAGGTGTTTTTTCAGCTTACTTGGAAACATTACTCAGAACGTGGCAGTTTTAGAATCAACACTGATGGTACTATGTACGTTACTACCTGAACTAGTGCCAGCCACACCAAATTCATTGTCGTCATCTAACTTAACGTTTTTTTAATTTCAAATCTATCCGTGTCTAAGAAATCCTGAAAAAACCTTCACCAAATACAGGTTGAAAATTAGACATAGAAATATGAAAACAAATATTGAACTGGTAACCCCAAGAAGTCACAATTCAGAATGTTCAAAACTGCAGAGCAGAACAAGGGTACTAACTCCCATCCAACCTCCTGGCAACTCAGATATACCATTCTGCCATGAGGAACAGAAACTTGAGCACCAGACTTTCTCCCCACCCTAGAAGCAAGGTTGTCCTATTTGTCAGATGCTCTTTATGATATTCTCTGAGTGTCAGCTAAGCGTATGGCCTTGGCTGTTTCGGCGCGACACTGGCTGTGGTTGAGGCATTGGGTCGCTGATGTGGCACCAATTCTCATCTGGCGGTTGCCCTTTCAGGGGAAACTACTCTTTGTTGTGAATTTGGAGAAAATTGTTAGGCCTGGGAGAATTCAAGGTCCAGCGGCTACCAGAGGACAAGCCTAAGCCTAATCTCTGGCGACTAAGTCTCGTTTTTGAGAAGCGTGGCGGTGGAGACCAGGGAAGGATAGTGCTTCCGCTCAAAAATCTCGCTTTCCTCTGGCTTAGTCTTCCTTTCGAGGAGGCAAGAAGCACTTTTCCACTTCCTCAAGAACCTCTCCCTCTTTGCAGCCCTCGCAATGATGGGGTCACGGTTCCCTCCTTGTACGTAGACATAGGTGGATCTCTTTTCCCGCTTCCACAAATAGTGGACCTCCATTACTGCAGACCAATGGGTCCTCGATATCATTCTCCATGGCTACAAGCTAGAATTTTCAAAGCCACTCGCAGATCTTTTCATGTTGTTTCTTTGTGGCAGCTCTGCAAGGAGTCAGTCAGTGCTAACTACCTTAGCCTCTTTAAGGTGATTGGGGACCATTCAGCCCATTCCTCCAGCAGAGAGGGGCACAGGTTGATATTACATCTATTTTGTTGTCCCAAAAAGAGATTCTTTCCGCCCGATTCTGGATCTCAGAGGGGTGAACAAGTCTGAGTGCTGCACTTCTGCATGGAGACTCTTCGTTCTATCAAAGCTTCAGTTCAGCCAAGCGAGTTTTTCACCTCATTGGACCTCAAAGAGACTTATTTTCAAATCCCAAATTGGCCTCCTCACAGGAAATTTCTCTGTTTTGCAATCCTGGGAGATCATTTTCAATTCAAGGCCATGCCTTTTGGCCTCGCCGCTGCACCTCGCACATTTTCAAAAGTTGTGGTGGTGGCAGCCTTTCTTCGCCAGCAAGGGATCCAGGTACATCCTTACCTAGAAGATTGGCTAATTTGAGCGCCTTCTTATCAAGAGAGCCTTCGCAGTACACAGACAGTCCTGTCTCTTCTTTCTGCGCTGGGTTGGGTGGTAAATTACAGCAAGGGTCATCTCACCCCCACCCAGCCCCTGGATTTTCTTGGAGTGTGCGCTTCAGTACCCAGGCAAGGAAAGTTTTCCTGCCTCAGCATCATCGGCTCAAGCTCAAACAGCAAATTCTCAGGCCTCTTTCTCTTCCCTGCCCTCGGGCATGGGATTATGCTCAGGTTCTCGGTTCTATGGCAGCAACTTTGGATGTCTTGCCTTGGGTGAAGTTCCATGTGTGACCCCCTACAGTTGTCAGACAGAGTCTGACTTGGTGGCTTCTCCTTGTGCACACCCAGGCGGGGTTGCCCTTATTTATTTATTTATTGCGTTTGTATCCCACATTTTCCCACCTCTTTGCAGTCTCAATGTGGCTTACAATACATCATGAATGGTGGAAATATATAAGAAAATATACGTTTAGTATTACATAAGGATCTTGGGTGGCATGATAATGATAAAACATGATAGTAGTGTAGCAAGCAAATATTGTGATACAGTTCTGGATATATGTGTATGAGTTCACATTTGTTGATCTTTGTGGTATGCCTTGTTAAAGAGATGGGTCTTCAGTAGTTTGTGGAAGTTACAGACTCCCAGTTGGTATTTTCTTAGCTCCGATGCCAGCCTCTTCTGATGGGGAGCCCATTGTCTTCACCACTCTGCACAGGGCCGCTGGTCAAGAGTGGAGGCTTCCTGGTCAATCAACAGATTGGAACTGCGAGCTATTCAGAAAGCTCTAATAGCCTTTGTGCCTCTTCTTCGTGGGAGGCCAGTGTGCATGCTCTTGGACAATGTCACAACTTTCTTACATCAACAGACAAAGATGAACAAAGAGTGAGTCTCTAGCCAAAGAGACATGTCTTCTTTTTCAGTGGGCAGAATTGAACATTCCGATGATTTCGGCGTCTCTCATAATGGGTTCACTGAACTCGCAAACGGATTTCCTAGAAATGTTTAGTAGTAGTAGAGTGTCTCTGGACCTAGGGGAATGACAACCATCAAATAACTGTATTTCACCTGATTTTCACACAGCGGAGCCTTCTGGTTCTGGACCACAAAGACTCCCTAGGAATGGATGCACTGGTACAGCCTTGGCCATCAGATGGCCTGTATGTGTTTTCTCCATGGCCTCTCATGGGAAGGACGTTGCACAGGATTTCAAGTCATCCCAGAAAGGTCATTCTTGTAGCTCCGGACTGGACCAAACGTCCTTGGTATGCGGACCTCATCCGTCTTCAAATTGCTTCTCGGTTGACTCTTCCTCCACAGACAGGTTTATTGCACCAAGGTCCAGTACTTATGGAGGATCCCTCCCGCTTTGATCTTATGGCCTGGATCTTGAGAGGAGCGATTGAGGGAGAAGGGTTATGTGGATGACGATATTAATACCTTGCTGCAAGGCCGAAAGTGGTTCACTTCTTCTTGTGCTAGAATGTGGAGAACTTTTGAGAGCTGGTCTGCATGGAATGGTGTTTCTCCATTTTGTGCTTTTCTCAAATTTTATCCTTCCTTCAGGAGGGAATCAAAAAAATCTTGGCTCTCAATTCGCTCAAGGTTCAGGTGGCAACATTGGCGTGTCATAGAGGCAAGATACAGAATGTCTCATTGGCTGCTCACCCTGATATAGTGTGATTACTCAAGGGAGTCACTCATCTGCGTCCTCCTCTCTGCAATATTTATCCTCATTGGAGTCTTGGGTAGTTCTTAAGGCTCTTCAGTCAGCCCCCTTTGAGCCCCTTGATTCAGCAACTATCGAAGATCCCACTTTAAAGGCAGCATTTCTAGTTGCCATTTTGTCGAAATAGAGAGTTTCAGAGCTTTAAACTGTCTCTTGCAGGGATCCCTTTCTCCACTTTTCTGACTTGGGGAGTTTCCATATAGACAGTTCCGTCCTTTTTGCCGAAGATTGTATCTCCTTTTCATGTCAATCAGACTGTGTTTCTTCCTTTTTTTTCCAGGGAGGTCTATTCTGCAGAATGTACTTCCTTGCGACTGTTAGATGTGACTGTTTTATGTGAAGTGTGTCCTTATGCGCTCTCTTACCGCAAAGATGATCAGACCATCAACGATTTCAGGTGGTCTGATCGTCTTTGCGGGACTCCGAAAGGGTTTGCTGGCCTCCAAAACGACAGTGGCTCAATGGCTTATGAAGGCTATTTCTTCGGCTTACTTTCTGAGGGGTATATCTGCTCCCATGCATGTCAAGGCTCATTCTGCCAAATCATTGTTGTCTTCTTTGGTAGAGTCTAAGGCAGTTTCATTGGCAGTGATCCATCGGTCAGCGGTGTAGTCGTCTTCTCATTCCTTTGTTAATCTCAATACCTTTTGGATGTGTGTGCTCAAGTAGATGCTTCTTTCAGGGCCATGGTTCTCACTGCAGGGATATCACAGTCCCTCCCCTTTTAAAGATTGCTTTTGTACATCCCATTTGTCTGAACTGATCCTTGAGATGTAATGGAAGGAAAAATGAATTACTTACCTGATAATTTTCTTTCCTTTATGTCAGGCTTCTCACGGAAACACTGGTTTTGTGAGCCCTTGGGCCACTGCCGGGGAGCGGCAGCGGCAGGCAAAACCACCCCCCAAACTAGAGACGAGGCGGAGCAGGACTGGAACCCCGGACTGGAGTTACAGCTGAGGCAAACAAGCTGGAACAGCTAGGCTTCACCTGTGCTTGGCCGCCGTTCCCCAGAAGTTGAGCCCCTGGGTGCAGGCAGCCAGCAGGACTTACCGGACAGGGCAGGAACTGGATACCAGCAGGATACCCCCAGGGTCTAGAATACACAAGGTAGGCTAGGCAGAATACTAGACTAGGACTCTCAGACAAATACCACACTTGGTAGAATGCAGATAGGGTAAGAATCAAGACAGAGGTGCCCACAGGCACCCAGACAAGAACAAGGCTGCAGTGGTATTAGCTGACCAACAAGGACAGGGAGCAGAGCACTGGCTGAGGCCCCAGTAACTGATAAACACAGGCAGAGAACAGAGCACTGGCTGAAGCTCCAGTAGCTGAGAAACACAGGCAGAGAGCAGGGCTATGGCTGAAGCTCCAGTAGCTAAGAAACACAGAGAACAGGGCAATGGCTGAAGCTCCGGTAGCTAAACACAGGCAGAGAGCAGGGCTATGGCTGAAGCTCCAGTAGCTAAGAAACACAGACAGTGATCAGAACAATGGCTGAAGCTCTAGTAGCTGACAAACACAGGCAAAGAACAGAACAATGGCTGAAGCTCTGGTAGTTGACAAACACAGACAAAGAACAGAGTAAGACTGAAAGCTGCCAAGCAGCCACTAAGAAAGAAACACTAGACAAGGAATATAGACCAGAAACAAGACTAGGAAAAGCAATAAAACCAAAGCTAAACTACACACAGACTAACTAGAACTAAACTATACACAGGCTAACTAGATCCAGGCAAGGAACAGGACTAGGCAGAAGTGCACAGAGCACACTAACAACCCAGAGACCTTAGGCGATGCAAAGGCAAACACAGAAGTTTCTAGGTGATTAATAAAGCCCATCAGCAGCTGGAGCTCAGCGGCAGGAATCACAAGGCAGCTACGGATGCTGTTCAGGCACAAACAAGAGAAGCAAGTCTGGCAGCCCGGAAGATCCAGACCAGACTAGGCAGAAGTCTGGAACGGGTGACGGTTCATAGCAGCCACCGGTTCTGGCCACCAGAGGGCGAGGGGAGCACAGCCAAGGAAACAGTCACCATCGTGACACTTTAGTCCCAAAAGTTCAGTCCAGACAAATGGGTTGTGACCATCTGCCAGCAGGTGGAGATAGAAAATTCTAATGAATTGTGCCTCATAAGCTCCTGCACATAACTCAGAGTTCTCTACCTCCACCTGCTGGCGGATGGTCACAACCCTCTTGTTTGATCTGAACTTTTGGGACTAAAGGAAAGAAAATTATCAGGTAATTAAACTAATTTTTCCATCTGTACCAGAATAAAGCACTGGAAAGCTCCAACACAAAATCTGTACAGGTATCTAGGGTCCAAGTCTCTATACATATTGTTGAGCCCCACCAGCACCTGATGCATTCCACTTCCACAACATCAGTGGCAAAAAAGAGCCCTGCCCCCATGAGCTCTATGCACATCCACACAAGCTTTACAGTTATGCTTTCATATTTAAATCTTTTTATTAAAATATCAGAAGGAACAATATGTAACGTTGTTTATAAATCACAAATAGAAAATAATACAGATCAGTGATGAACAAATCCACCCCAACCCCCAATGCCCTACTTTCAAAGGTGCCAGAAAGGGCCTGAGCTGTTATAGCCTTTCCCAGCACAGCCACATGAATACAAATGATCCAATTCCAAAGAGCAACTGAAATAACCCCCCGCCACCCTCCAAACCCAACAGTCTGAGAAACACACTGCAGCAAACATTAGATAGAAACTCAATTACGAGATATCAGACTTTGATTTCTAGCTACTGTACTGCCTTTGCTTCTTCTCACCACTGTCTAGGTCATCCACTGTTAATAGTGGAAATCATGGACTATTTACAAGAGACCACAATGTATGATGTAATAGTGTTTATTGTTGGTACACTCTGAATACAGTAATAAAATCAAGGCACAGAAGGCAACATAAGCAGATTTACTGGAAAACAAATTGCAACTTCCTACTAGTTCAGTGGGGAAGCAGGTCTCCAAGTTACCCAGTTTCAAGTGGGAGATTTTAAGTCACTTCATCATTTCTAACAAACTTATACTCATGCATATTAAGCCTGTGGGATCTGCAGCACTTTTCAACAGGTAGAATCATGGACTGCATATCCCACACTGCTTTGGGATGTAAATGCCAAACCAATCAATTTTCCTCTACCTTTTTCTCTGGCAGCAATAAGGTTGCAGGAGGTTTTTTTTTTTTTGGGTTGGGGGGGGGGGGGGGGGTCAGTGTTGCATGTGGCATTGTCATTTTTAGGTCATAAGTACGTAAGTTTTGCCATACTGGGACAGACCAAAGGTCCATCAAGCCCAGCATCCCGTTTCAAATCCAGGTCACAAATACCTGGCAAGATCCCAAAAAAGTACAAAACATTTTATGCTGCTTATCCCAGAAATAAGCAGTGGATTTTTCCCAAGTCCATTTAAATAATGATGGACTTTTCCTTTAGGAAGCCATCCAAACCTTTTTTTAAACCTCGCTAGGCTAACCGCCTTTACCACATTCTCTGGCAATGAATTCCAGAGTTTAATTACACATTGAGTGAAGAAATATTTTCTCCGATTCGTTTTAAATTTACTACTTTGTAGCTTCATCGCATACCCCCTAGTCCTAGTATTTTTGGAAAGAGTAAACAGACGCTTCTCGTCTACCCTTTCCACTCCACTCATTATTTTATAGACCTCTATTATATCTCCCTTCAGCTGTATATCTCCAAGTTGAAGAGCCCTAGACGCTTCAGCCTTTCCTCATAGGGAAGTCGACCCATCCCCTTTATCATTTTTGTCGCCCTTCTCTGCACCTTTTCTAATTCCACTATATCTTTTTTGAGATGCAGTGACCAGAATTGAACACAATATTCAAGGTGCAGTTGCACCATGGAGCAATGCAAAGGCATTATAACGTCCTCATTTTTGTTTTCCATTTCTGTCCTAATAATACCTACCATTCTATTGGCTTTGTTAGCCACCACAGCACACTGAGCAGAAGGTTTCAACGTATCATCAGTGACAACACCTAGATCCCTTTCTTGGTCAATGACGCCTAACGTGGAACCTTGCATTACGTAGCTATAATTCAGGTTCCTCTTTCCCATATGCATCACTTTGCACTTGCTAACATTAAACGTCATCTGCCATTTAGAGGCCCAATCTCCCAGTCTCGTAAGGTCCTCTTGTAATTTTTCACAATCCACTTGCAATTTAACAACTTTGAATAACTTTGTGTCATCAGCAAATTTAATTACCTCACTAGTTACTCCCATCTCTAGATCATTTATAAATATGTTTAAAAAACAGCGGTCCCAGCACAGACTCCTGGGGAACCCCACTATCTACACTTCTCCATTGAGAATACTGACCATTTAATCCTACTTTCTGTTTTCTCTCTTTTAACCAGTTTCTAATCCACAATAGGACACTATCTCCTATCCCATGACTCTCCAATTTCCTCTGGAGTCTTTCATGAGGTACTTTGTCAAACGCCTTTTGAAAATCCAGATATACAATATCGACCGGCTCACCTTTATTCACATGTTTGTTCACCCCTTCAAAGAAATGTAATAGATTGGTGAGGCAAGATTTCCCTTCACTAAATCCATGTTGGCTTTGTCTCATTATTCCATGCTTTTGAATATGCTTTCTAATTTTGTTATTTATAATAGTCCCTACCATTTTGCCCAGCACCAACGTCAAGCTCACCATTCAATACTTTCTCGGATCTCCTCTGGAACCTTTTTTTTTTTTAATTGGCATTATATTGCTCACCCTCCAATCTTCCGGTACCACGCTTGATGTTAATGATAAATATTACTAACAATAGTTCCGCAAGTTCATTTTTCAATTCTTTCAGTACTCTGGGATGAATATCATCTGTTCCAGGAGATTTGCTACTCTTCAATTTGTCAAATTGCTGCATTACATCTTCCAGGTTTATAGAGATTTCATTCAGTTTCTCCGACTCGTCAGCTTTGAATACCATTTCTGACACCGGTATCTCTTCCAAATCTTCCTCTGTGAAGACCGAAGCAAAGAATTCAGTTAATCTCTCCGCAATGGCTTTGTCTTCCCTGATTGCCCCTTTTACCCTTCGGTCACCTAGTGGTCCAACCGATTCTTTTGCTGATTTCCAATATACCTAAAAAATGTTTTACTATGTGTGTGTGCCTCCAACGCAATGTTTTTTTTCAAAGTCCCTCTTTGCCTTCCTTATCAGCGCTTTCCATTTGACTTAGACATTCCTAATGCTGTTTCTTATTATTTTCAGTCGGTTCCTTTTTCCATTTTCTGAAGGTTTTTCTTTTAGCTCTAATAGCTTCCTTCACCTCACTTTTTAACCATGCTGGCTGTCCTTTGGTCTTCCATCCTCCTTTTTTAATACGCGGAATATATTTGCCCTGGGCTTCCAGGACGGTGTTTTTGATCAGCATCCACATCTGATGTAAAGTTTTGACCCTCGCATCCGTTCTAAGTTTTGGGGTTTTTTCACCGTTCTTCTCATTTTATCATAGTCTCCTTTTTGAAAGTTAAACGCTAACGTATTGAATTTCCTGCGTATACTTACTCCAAAGATAATATTAAATTTGATCATATTATGATCACTGTTATCATGCAGCCTCAGCACCATTACCTCCCTCACCAGATCATGTCCTCCACTAAGAACTAGCTCTAGAATTTTTCCTTCTCTTGTTGGCTCCTGTACCAGCTGCTCCATAAAGCAGTCCTTGATTTCATCAAGGAATTTTACCTCCCTGGCATGCGCTGATGTTACATTTACCCAGTCAATATCGGGGTAATTGAAATCACCCATTATTATTGTGTTGCCCAGTTTATTAGCCTCCTTAATTTCCTTTAAAATTCCTACATCCATCTGTTCATCCTGTCCAGGCAGATGGTAGTACACTACTATCACTATCCTTTTCCCCTTTACGCATGGAATTTCAATCCATAGGGATTCCAAGGTGTGTGTCGTTTCCTGCAGAATTTTCAGTTGATTCAAGGCCCTTCTTAACATACAATGCTATTCCTCCACCAGTTCGATACACCCTATCACTATGATATAATTTGTACCCCGATATGACAGTGTCCCACTGGTTATCCTCCTTCCACCAGGTCTCAGAGATTCCTTTTATATCTAATTTTTCATTTAGTGCAGTATATTCCAACTCTCCCATCTTATTTCTTAGGCTTCTTGCATTTTACATATAGACATTTCAAACTATATTTGTTGTTCCTATTTACATCATGCTCAGTACTTGACAGTATTAATTTGCAATCTTTTGTCTGATTTTTATTTTAGGACACCTGATCTACTATGGTCTGTTTTGCAACCTCACTATTGGGATACCCTATCTTCCCTGTTTTGGTGATATCTTTGAAAGATACCTTATTCCAAACCATGCATTTTTGAGCGACTGTCGGCCTTCCCCCAGTTTCTAGTTTAAAAGCTTCTCTATCTCCTTTTTAAATGCTGATGCTAGCAGCCTGCTCCTACCCTGGTTAAGGTGGAGCCCATCCTTTCGGAATAGGCTCTCCCTTCCCCAGAATGTTGCCCAGTTCCTAACAAATCTGAAACCCTGCTCCCTGCACCATCGTCTCATCCACGCATTAAGACTCTGCAACCCTGTCTGTCTGTTAGGCCCTATGCATGGAACAGGGAGCACTTCAGAAAATTTTACCCTAGAGGTTCTGGATTTGAGCTTTCTGCCTAAGAGCCTAAATTTGGCTTCCAGAACCTCTCTCCCACATTTTCGTACGTCATTGGTACCCACATGTACCAAGACAGCCGGCTTCTCCCCAGCACTACCTAAAATCCTATCTAGGTGACTAAACTAGGTCCTGCAGTGCCTTCTAGAGGCTAACTGTTAATGCTGTGGTACAAAGTTCAAGTTTTAAAACTAAGGAGAAAAGAGTATGGAGATTTGTTGATAAAAAGTTTGCTTTTTTATATTTTTATTCTGCCTATCGTTAACGTACAATTCCTTCTTTAGACGCCAATCTTTAAGGTCCGAAAGCACAAAGCAAAATAATGTTCACTTAAACAGAGAAATGTCTTCACTCAAAACTTCTCAGACTCATGAAAAGAAAATGTCTTTGTGTGCTGCTGCCTTCCCTTTCCAGCCATCTGTCCTCTTCTCCATTCTCGAATGCTTAAAGAAGCAGATCTATTAAGAGACATTCAGGATCTGTCCCAGGCATGGCACTGGTCCAAGCCTTCAGTCCAGTAAGACTGTCAAGGCTCAGGCATGTTATGGAGGTAGCACATATTGGAGAAAACAATTCTAGGGAGGGTTGTGAATGAAAGCTCATAGTCTCTGTGCCCCTCCCCCCCCCCCCCCCCCCCCCCCCCCCCCCCCCAGTGTAACACAGCACATGCTGCTCGGTCTCCCTCTTTTGTCTTTTGCCTCATGGAGGTATTCGGTAAGGCACAAGGCAAAAGACAGAGGAGAAGATGCACTAAAAAATTGTTACAGCCCTTCTTTTACCGATTCCCTTAGCGAATCTGTAAGGAACAGGCATGCATTAAGGAAAGGGAATGCAAATGAGCTACTCATTGTAGCTCACTTGCATTCTCTATTCTATCGGTAAACACTCGGCCGGTCAAGCATGCGCAGAGCAACCAAGCGTTATGCTGGCTGTTCTGCGCATGCCATGGACATCCTTCACTCAAAACAACAACAAAAAACGCTGATCCTTTTCAAAGCCTTTCAAACAAGGACACGCTCACCCGATCCATCCGTTTCAAAGCCTTTCAAAAGTCCCAGAAGCATGGTTAGCTCCCACCAGGCAGTTGCTCAGACTGCCTGCCTGCTGGGATGAGCTAAAAAGAAACATCTCCTTTAACTTCTTCGCAGCTCAAACGTCTTTTTTGGCAGTGCTTCACTCAGCTGAGAGACCTGGCAGTCTCTGAGCCAATCACAGCACGTTTAGCTCAGCTAAACACGTTGTGATTGGCTCAGGGACTTTCAGGTCTCAGCTGAGTGAAGCACTGCCAAAAAAGATGTTTTTATTATTGCAAGGTGGGGAAGGCGGCCAAAATGGATGCCTATCCAAAAAAAACTGTCCATTTGGCCCCCTTAATAATAAAAACTTCTTTTTTGGCAGTGCTTCACTCAGCTGAGACCTGAAAGTCCCTGAGCCAATCACTACGCGTTCAGCCGAGCTAAATGCGCTGTAATTGGCTCAGAGACGTCCTGGTCTCTCAGCTGAGTGAAGCACGGCAAAAAAAGACTTTTTTATTATTCCGGGGTCCAAAAAAGAGCCTGCAGCATCGGAGCCTGTTTGATTTCATAAAGGACGCTCCTGACGAGCACTTGGGCTGTTTTTCGGGTGGAGCACTTCCATAATGGCCGTCCATGACGAGCACTTGGCTGTTTTTGGGGCCCCCCCCCCCCCCCCCCCCCCTCGATTTTTTTTTTTTTTTTTTTTTTAACATGTTATGAAGTTTTCCAATCCCGCACAGACGAGGTACAGACCTCTCGTTAGATTTTTCACCGTTTTCCAGCGTTAAGGCAATCGGAAAAGGTTAGTGCATCTCATCACAATAGGGGTTTCTACACAATTTGCTCATCTGCATTCCGTTTTTGTTAGCTGCTACCGGTCGTCGGAAAAAAGTATTTAGTGCATGCCAGGGTTTACTACTTGCTCGTTAATGGCTCGTTAAGTTTAGTGCATCTGGCCCAGAGAGGGAGAGCAGAAAAAGGTGTTAAAACATGGCGGGGGGGAGGGTCGTGGAGGAGGAGAGACAAGACCACTCAAGTGTGGAGAATAGGCTAGAGTAGCAGACTTGGAGGAGCTGAGGAAGATAGAATTACATAGAGGATGCCTACAGGGATGTTGTAGAGAAGTCCCACCTCCAGCCTGGCAGCCCCTGTGCTGCCTTGGAGGAGGGAGTTCTTCTAAAATGGGAGCATCACCCTGGAGAAGTTGGAAGTAATCCTGTAGCCAGGACCAGCCCACCAGGAGATGCAGTATCCTCTCGCACTGAGGATGTGTCTCCAATGACCTATTACTGGCTAAATCCAGAGGTCAATATTCCATCCTCATTCTTCTTGATCTTTCCGCTGCTTTTGACACTGTCGATCACAGCATACTTCTCGATACCCTGTCCTCACTTGGATTCCAGGGCTCTGTCCTTTCCTGGTTCTCTTCCTACCTCTCCCTCCTCACCTTTAGTGTTCACTCTGGTGGATCCTCTTCTACTTCTATCCCTCTGCCTGTCGGCGTACCTCAGGGTTCTGTTCTTGGTCCCCTCCTCTTTTCTATCTACACTTCTTCCCTTGGTTCATTAATCTCATCCCATGGCTTTTCCTACCATCTCTATGCTGATGACTCCCAAATCTACCTTTCTACCCCTGATATCTCACCTTGCATCCAAACCAAAGTTTCAGCGTGCTTGTCTGACATTGCTGCCTGGCTGTCTCAACGCCACCTGAAATTAAATATGACCAAAACCGAGCTTCTCATTTTCCCCCCCAAACCCACCTTCCCGCTCCCCCCATTTTCTATTTCTGTTGATGGCTCTCTCATTCTCCCTGTCTCCTCAGCTCGAAACCTTGGGGTCATCTTTGACTCTTCTCTCTCCTTCTCTGCTCATATCCAGCAGACCGCCAAGACCTGTCGTTTCTTTCTTTACAACATTCATAAAATCCGCCCCTTTCTTTCTGAGCACTCTACCAAAACCCTCATCCACACCCTTGTCACCTCTCGTTTAGACTACTGCAATCTGCTTCTTGCTGGCCTCCCACTTAGTCACCTCTCCCCTCTCCAGTCGGGTCAAAACTCTGCTGCCCGTCTCATCTTCCGCCAGGGTCGCTTTACTCATACTACCCCTCTCCTCAAGACCCTTCACTGGCTCCCTATCCGTTTTCGCATCCTGTTCAAACTTCTTCTACTAACCTATAAATGTACTCACTCTGCTGCTCCCCAGTATTTCTCCACACTCGTCCTTCCCTACACCCCTTCCCGTGCACTCCGCTCCATGGATAAATCCTTCTTATCTGTTCCCTTCTCCACTACTGCCAACTCCAGACTTCGCGCCTTCTGTCTCGCTGCACCCTACGCCTGGAATAAACTTCCTGAGCCCCTACGTCTTGCCCCATCCTTGGCCACCTTTAAATCTAGACTGAAAGCCCACCTCTTTAACATTGCTTTTGACTCGTAACCACTTGTAACCACTTGCCTCCACCTACCCTCCTCTCTTCCTTCCCGTTCACATTAATTGATTTGATTTGCTTACTTTATTTTTTGTCTATTAGATTGTAAGCTCTTTGAGCAGGGACTGTCTTTCTTCTATGTTTGTGCAGCGCTGCGTATGCCTTGTAGCGCTATAGAAATGCTAAATAGTAGTAGTAGTAGTAGTAATGTGTCTCCAGGAGCTTCTGCCCAGGAGAGAAGGATTAGGATGACAGTTGTAGTTGGTGATTAATTATTATGCCTGTAGATAACTGGGTGGCTGGTGGATGTGAGGATCCACACATCACCTAGATAAGATTTTAGATACTGCTGGGGAGTAGCTGGCTGTCTTGGTACATGTGGGTACATAGGAAAATGTAGGAGGGAGGTTCTAGAAGCCAAATTTAGGCTCTTAGAAAGCTCAAAACCTGAATCTCTAGGGTAGCATTTTCAGAAGCGATCCCCATTCCACGCGCAGTGCCCAGTAGACAGTCAGAGCTCCAAAGTCTCAATGCATGGATGAGGCGATGGAGCAGGGAGCAGGGATTTAGATTTGTTAGGAACTGGGCAATATTCTGGGGTAAGGGGAGCCTGTTCTGAAAGGGTGGGCTCTACCTTAACCAGGATGGAACCAGGCTGCTGGCTTCAACATTTAAAAAGGAGATAGAGCAGCTTTTAAACTAGAAATTGGGAAAGACTGACTGTCACTCAAAAGTGCATAGTTTGGAACAAGGTATCTTTAAAATATATCACCAAAACAGGGAAGGTTAGGGCATCCCGATAATGAGGTTCTAGTTGAAACCATAATAGATCAATTGTCTTTAAAGAGCAGACAGATTTTCAAGATTGCAATTAACACTGTCAGCTGCTGAGCAAATTGTGAATTGGAACAACAAATATTGTTTGAAATGTTTATATGCAAATTCCAGAAGAAATGGAAATAAATTCTTATAAGAAATAAGAATATATTGCACTAAATGAAGAGAGAGCTATAATAGGCATCTCTGAGACCTGGTGGAAGGAAGATAATCAGTGGGATACTCATACCAGGGTACAAATTATATTGCATAGATAGTGTGGATTGAAAAGATCTGCAGGACACAAAACACATCTTGGAATCCCAATAGATAGAAATTACATTTGTAAAGGGGATAAGGATAATGATAAGAGTGTACTATCGTCCACCTGATCAGGATGAACAGACATGTAGAAATGTTATCAGAAATTAGGGAGGCTATCAAACTGGGCAACACAATAATAATGGGTGATTTCAATTATCCTGATATTGACTTGGTAAATGTAACATCAGTGCATGCTAGGGAGGTAAAATTCCTTGATGAAATCAATGACTGCTTTATGGAGCAGCTGGTTCAGGAGGCAACAAGAGGAGGAAAAATTCTGGACCTAGTCCTTAGTGGCGCGCGTGATCTGGTGCAGGATGTAATAGTGCTGGGGCCACTTGATAACAGTGATCATAATATGATCAGATTTGATATCAGCTCTAGAGTAAGTACACACTGGAAATCTAATACATTAGCATTTAACTTGCAGAAAGGAGACTATGATAAAATGAGAAGAACAGTGAAAAAAAAAAACTTAGAGCGGATGCGAAGGTCAAAACTTTTCTTCAGGAGTGGATGCTGTTCAAAAATACCATCCTGGAAGCCCAGGCCAAATATATTCCATGTATTAAAAAAGGAGAACGGAAGACCAAAGGACAGACCAAAATGAGGGGGAAGCTATTAGAGCTAAAAGAAAAACCTTCAGAAAATGGAAGAAGGAACCGACTGAAAATAATAAGAAACTGCATAAGGAATGGCAAGTCAAATGCAAAGCACTGATAAGGAAGACAAAGAGGGACTTTGAAAAAAAGATTGCATTGGAGGCAAAAACACATAGTAAAAACTTTTTTAGGTATATTAAAAGCCGGCAAAAGAATTGGTTGGACCCGCTAGATGCAGAGGCTAAGAAAGCAAATAGAATGTTATGAATTATTTAAAAAGGAATGGAAAACAAATCGGAAAATGTTATAATTCCTTTGTACCACTCCATGGTGCGACTTCACCTCAAATACTCCTCAAATACTGTGTGCAGTTCAGGTCACCACAACTCGAAAAAGATATATTGGAATTAGAAAAGGTACAGAGAAGGGCAATGAAAATGATAAAGAGGATAGGACGATTTCCCTATGAGGAAAGGCTAAAGCAGCTAGGGCTCTTCAGCTTTGAGAAAAGGCGGCTGAGGGAGAGATACTAGGACTAGGGGGCACGCAAAGAAGGTACTTAGTAAATTTAAAATGAGTCAGAGAAAATATTTCTTCACTCAATGTGTAATTAAACTCTGTAATTCGTTGTCAGAGAATGTGGTAAAAGCAGTTGGTTTAGCAGGGTTTAAAAAAGGTTTTGATAATTTCCTAAAAGAAAAGTCCATAAGCCATTATTAAGATGGACTTGGGGAAAATCCATTGCATATTCTAGGATAAGCAGCATAAAATCTGTTTTGGTGTTCTGGGATCTTTCCAGGTACTTGTGACCTGGATTGACCACTGTTGGAAACAGGATGCTGGGCTTGATAGACCTTCAGTCTATCCCAGTATGGCAATGCTTATATTGTTAAGGCAATTCGGCAAGGCACAGACCTGGAGAGAGAGAGAGCAGAAGAAGGTGATGTTGCTGTTAATGGCAGTGGGGGAGGGGCATGGAAGGAGAGACTGAGGCATTCGGGTGTGGGGAAGGAGACAGATGGCTGGAGAGGGAAGGCAATTTGATGGTCAACAGGCAAAACACAGGGAGGGAGAGCAGAAGGAAGTGCTGTTAATGGCAGGGGGAGGGGGTATAGAAGGGGAGAGATGTTGAGTAGGGGTCAGAGAGATGGCTGGAGATGGAAGGCAGCATGCAGCCAGTCCCAGCACTAGAGGGAGAACTAAATGTCAAAGTTGGGGGTAGGGCTGGGGGCTGCCTTCCGACCATTGGCTTATTGGGTCCTGCTACTACGCTGCCAGCCGCTTCTTGCTCTTTGTCCTCACTCTTTATGACACTCCTCCCTACTACACTAGTTCACACTCGCTACTACTCGCCACGCCACTGTCACCACATATTCTCAAACCCACAAAATGGCACGCCCTTATGGCACACTATTTCAACTGTTGTGGCAGTGGTGGGCAGTGTAGCAGCAAAAGAGTCCAATCATGGTCATCCTCAGTGTGGTGATGTCATGTATGGGGACAGGGAAGCAGTTAGACCAAAGATGTTTGAGTAAGACTTTGACGTATCACTGTGCTCTGTGTGCAGTGGACTTTGGGAGTCAGTGTATCAAAGAGGAGGGACAGACAGCTGAATTGGAGGAGGCCAAAGCCCATTGGTGAAGTGATCTGTGAAATGTGTTGCCTTTACCATGGTTTACCACACCTCCCTGTTCTTGCAATATTCCCGCAGCTCAGCTGTTGATCGTGGCTCACTTGGGGAGGTACCGCAACACTCCAATTGAAAAATGCTGCCTTAGGTGAAAGAAAAAGAATTGGTCCACTGTAAGTTGATCCTAGTGTGTCTGCTGTCCATTTGCCTGCCTGCTCCAAAGCCAAGGCAATCAGGTGCCAGTTAAATATGCCAGTTAAATAACTACACTTTTCTTTTCTTTGCTCACTTTAATTAACTGGGAAACTTAAGAATGTCACTAGTGGGAAAGCTGTGCCAGTTCTTCATATTTGGCCTAGTCTGTGAGTACTCGAGAAATTGGGTAGTCTGCTCCCTTCTTAGTTACCTAGAAAGTATTAGGGGTAATACAATACAGCTTAGGCTGGAATTCAGCAGCTTAGGTGGTGTGTTTATAAATTCTGTCCTAAATCTATGAGTCTGCTATTCCCTGGAATCCTGTTCCCTAGCTGTGTAAGGTTGTGGCCTTGCCTCAACATTTTACTCTGGTACCAGCTTTTAAGCTCCCAGTTGGTTAATCTCTTCAAATTCTACTCTACTAACCGGACTGCTCATGGTCCGGATCGGCTGACGTAAAGGGCTTGGTTTATGCCCATGATATTCTGATTGGCTTTCTCTCTGGATTTATTTTTTTGGTTTTAATAGTTCGGCTACTACTTCAGGCCTTCCACCTTTGTTTCCAAAGATCTTACTGTGGTGCCTTAAGTCATCAGAGTAAGGCATATAAAACCATTGTTATGGTGAATCTTTTCATTTCTTCTCTATGGGGTAGATATTCAAAGGGATTTAACTGCACTCGAAAAACTGCTGCCTAGTTAAACGATGCTGAGCCAGCCGGGCACTGATATTCAGCGTCACTTAACTAGAGTGGCCCTAAATATTTCAGCTAACCAGTCATTCCCTAACTGGTTAGGATGGGGGCAGAGCTGCAACTTAGCTGGTTAGCAAAGATAGTCAGTTCACTAATTTTGTGCTTTCTTAGCCAAACTTAAGACAGCAAAAGGGCTGTCCTAACTTTGTGCAGAGTTAACTGAGCACCGGTTGGAATATCAGCCAGGGCCTGGTTAACTTCCAGATCAGCACACATAATGAGATATTCAATGCTAGGAGTCATGTATGTCCCAGCGTTGAATATCCAGGGTTAATTCAACCCATAGCTGTGAGCGGCTTACCATTGTGGGCTGCATATTACCCCCCAGATTCTCTCCATCTAAAATTTCTATACTGTCCTACCAAATCTTGGTTATCGAAGATGTTTGTAAAGATCCCTCCACTTTTATGTCTGATATAGCCCTGGAGTTTTTCTTTAGCATTTGTAACTTAGTTTGGTTCTATGTAATGCAATCCAGCCTTTGTACCCTGAAAATAATAAGAAACAGCATAAGGAATGGCAAATCAAATACAAAGCACTGATAAGGAAGGCAAAAAGGGACTTTGGAAAAAAGATTGCGTTGGAGGCAAAAACATATAGTAAAAGGTTTTTTAGGTATATTAAAAGAAAGAAGCCGGTTGAAGAATTGGTTGGACTGCTAGATGATTGAGGGGTAAAAGGGGCACTCAAGAGAAGACAAAGCTGTAGTGGAGAGATTAAACGAATTCTTTGCTTCGATCTTCACTGAGGAAGATTTAGGAGAGATACTGTTGCCAGAAATGGTATTCAAAGCTGACGAGTCGGAGAAACTGAATGAAATCTCTATAAACCTGGAAGATGTAATTGCGCAATTTGACAAATTGAAGAGTAGCAAATCTCCTGGACCAGGTGATATTCCTCTCAGAGTACTGATAGAATTGAAACTTGAACTTGCGGAACTATTGTTAGTAATATGTAATTTATCTTTAAAATCAAGCATGGTACCGGAAGATTGGAGGGTGGGCAATGTAACGCCAGTTTTTTAAAAAGGTTCCAGAGGAGATCCAGGAAATTATAGACCAGTAAGTCTGATGTTGGTGCCAGGCAAAATGGTAAAGATTATTATAAAGAACAAAATTACAGAGCATTTTCAAAAGCATGGATTAATGAGACAAAGCCAACATAGATTTAGTGAAGGGAAAACTTGCCTCACCAATCTATTACATTTCTTTGAAGGCATGAATAAGCATGTGGATAAAGGTGAGCCAGTCATTATTGTGTTTCTGGATTTGCAAAAGGCATTTGACAAAGTACATCCTGAAAGACTCCAGAGGAAATTGGAGAGTCATGAGAGAGGAGGTAGTGTCCTATTGTGGATTAAAAACTGGTTAAAAGATAGTGGGACTGCTGGTTTTTAACATATTTATAAATGATCTAGAGGTGGGAGGTAATTAAATTTGCTGATGACACAAAGTTATTCAAAGTTGCTAAATCACAAGAGGATTGTGAAAATTTACAAGAGGACCTTACGAGACTGGGAAATGGCATCTAAATGGCAGATGACGTTTAATGTGAGCAAGTCAAAGTGATGCATGTGGGAAAGAGAAACCCGAATTATAGCTACTTAATGCAAGGTTCCACATTAGGAGTCACCCACCAGGACAAGGATCTAGCAGTCATTGTTGATGATACATTGAAACCCTCTGCTCAGTGTGTGGCAGTGGCTAAGAAAGCAAATAAAATGTTAGGTATGATTAGGTAAGGAATGGAAAACAAAAATGAGGACGTTATAATGCCTTTGTATCACTCCATTGTGCGACCCCACCTCGAATATTGTGTTCAATTCTGGTCACTGCATCTCAAAAAAGAGATAGTGGAATTAGAAAAGGTACAGAGAAGGGTGACTAAATTGATAAAGGGGATGGGACGACTTCCCTGTGAGGAAAGGCTAAAGCAGCTAGGGCTCTTCAGCTTGGAGTAATTATGGCTGAGGGGGCATATGATAGAGATCTATAAAATAATTAGTGCAGTGTAATGGGTAGATGTGAATCGCTTGTTTACTGTTTCCAAAAATACTAGGACGCAAAGAAGCTTCTAAGTAGTAAATTTAAAACGAATCGGAGAAAATATTTGTTCACTCAACATGTAATTAAAGTCTGGAATCGTTGCCAGAGAATTTAGTAAACACAGTTAGTTTAGCGGGGTTTTAAAAAAGTTTGGATGGCTTCCTACGGGAAAAGTCCAAAGACCATTACTAAAGTGGACTTGGGGAAAATCCACTGCTTATGTCTAGGATAAGCAGCGTAAAATGTATTGTACTGTTTTGGGATCTTGCCAGTTACTTGTGATCTTGATTGGCCACTGTTGGAAACAGGATGCTGGGCTTGATGGACTTTCGGTCTGTGCCAGTATGGCAATACTTATGTACTTTGGGCTAGGCCTTATTTTGCTACATGTTTGAAACCCCTCCCTATTTGGGAACTGCTTTGCTAGATCCCACAGTTTGTGTTCTGGTATGGATGCTAAGGAAGGAGAAATCATATCTGTCTTGATAATTTTATTTCTTTTTGTCATACCAGACTAGTCCAGAAACCCACTCTACTTGAATATTACCAAAATTTGCTTCCTTTCTGGATCCTTCACCTGTTCATTTTTCACGTCAAGCTGCTTCTATTTTGAGATTTTTCTACCTTCTTATTGGTTTCGGGTATCTCCTGACTGAGTACTCTGTCAATAGAGTACAATAGGTCCAGATACATTTGGAGAGCAGTTTGTCAGTATACTATAATAGTGCCCCTGTTGGCATAAGTAATGGATGAATGTATTATTTGATCTGGCGGATGAACATGACCTCTACTGGCCATCTGAAATCCTGAACAGTTTGAGGCTGCATGGTGCTGTTATGGGGTGAATCACATAGAACTACTTTTTCTGTCTCTATCTGCTTCGTTGACAGACATAACCCCCCCAGTTTCTGGACAGGTCTGGTAGGACTAAAGGAAAGAGAAATTTTCAAATAATTTCTACTTACTTTAAATCAAAGGTCCCCTCTTATTTTAAATTAAAGGTCTCTTCTTATTCATGATATGATCTTTGAGCATAACTTACAGCTCCTCTGTATCACAGAAGATTTACTAAGATGGTGAGTCCCCTTAATCTGCAAAATGGCTTCCTAATTTTTCATTCCTATAATAGTGCAAACAAACACCACCAAAGGGTGCTTTACTCCTTCAAAAAGTACAAATAGTAGGGGACATACCATGAAGTTACTAAGCATTACATTTAAAAGAAACAGGAAAAATGTTTTTATCACTCGATGCTTAATTAAGATCTATAATTTATTGTCGAAGGATGTTGTAAAAGCTGTTCTCCTAAGACAAAGCAGGCTTATAATTCTCACAAGTGGGTGACACCGACCTGTGTTGCCTGGTCCAGAAAATTACCAAAGTCTTAACGAGAGCTTTGTAGAGCGAGAGACATGTCCCACTGCGCATGTGCAAGTGTCTTCCCGCCCGCCATGAGAACGCGGTCTCCTCAGTTCTTTTTCTACTGCGGTGAAGAGAGGGCATGGTTTTTTTTTTACCCTCCTCACATCACATGATCCTAGAGAGCTTTTTTTGTGTTTCGGCTATTTTTATTTTATTTTTTCATCCTTTGTGTTCCTGTTGTGGAACCCTCGTCCTTTTATTTTTTTTTCTTTGTTATAGTGATTTTGCCCGGTTTTAAATTTCCTTTTAGTTCCCATCATCATCAGGCCGCTTTTAGGCCTTGACTTCAGCCAGGAACTTTCCTTTTTGTTTTTGTCATGCCTTGCCCCTTTTTCAGGCGCCATCGCTTCATTTAATTTAGCCAAGGAAGTTTTTCCTTCCATTTCCACGAAGGTTCCCAATGGCTTCAAGCTCTGTACCCAGTACATTCGGACAATCTCTGAGAAAGACACCCATTCTTGGTATCTACAGTGTCCTGGGCACGACCATAGCCCCACTAACTGTGTTCTGTGTCTTAACATGAAGAAGATGACCCAGGTTTCCAGAGAGGCTCGAGAGAGGATTTTTGGAGACAAGTCCGGTTCCTCGACATCGATGTCAAGCATCACACTGGCATTGGGAGCTTTAGTAAGCATGGTTGCTGCTAGACCCTTAGACACTGGGAGCAGTGAAGCATCGAGTGGGTCTTCACCTGCCTCGAGGCCTCCTACTGTGCAGGGCTCCCTGGACCGTCCATTGTTGGACCTGACCCCGAGACGATGTGTGGATTCGACGTTGACCTCGTCAGCACAGAGGAGCCTCTGTGACACGTTGGTCGCTTTCGACACATGGTGCTGGGAGCTCTGGGGCATCAAAGGATTCATCACCTGAGAATTGTTGGCGCCTGGAGGACCACTCCCCCTCCATACAGGAGGTGCCGATGCATCTGTCTCCCAGCAGCCAAGACCCTGCTCCTGTATCAACCGAAGAAAAAGTATTTAGCGTCGGTGTCTCAGCTTACAGGTTTTTGTGGACCTGGCGTGGGCAATTAACCCGAGTCCCTGAGGAAAGCATTGAAACCCGCGGTGTCGGGCGTAACCAGGGGAAGCCTATGTGGATTGCAGACTTCAGAGACATGGACATGGTTTAAAGATAAGTTTATTATTTATTGAGCACATTCTGTTGGAGCACTCCTGTGTGTTTGCAATAGCACTTTCAAAAAATTCACAATTAAGGGATAGCCCGATGAAGAGATGCTATGCCACTAGGCAAAATAACTAATGATATTGCCTTTATAAGTGGTGTCTCCTGAGGGCTCTCTTAAAGAGTACACAATAATAAAAAATTTCTATAATAAGAATTTGCATATATATAAATAACAAATAAAGAAAGAAAGTAAAAGGTACTGCTATTTGCAGGCATTGAGTTAAGATCTTTGGTTTTGTAGTTCACCTGTATCAACCCCGGCAGTTCTGCAACATGTGCCTGACTTTTCCTGGTATAGACCCTCAATGAGTGCATCTGGGCCTTGCTGGATGGCCTCGTGCAACGGTGTACATTGACATCTGGGGTGCCTGTGGTTTGGCCCCAGTGTCAGCTGCCACCTAAGCCAGCACTCCAACTTCGTCCTCTAGATTGTTCACTTGTCTTTAGATTGTTCTCTTGTCTTTTAGATTGTAAGCTCTTTGAGCAGGGACTGTCTTTCTATGTTTAAATTGTACAGCACTGCGTAACCCTAGTAGCGCTTTAGAAATGTTAGTTAGTAGTAGAGAAGAGACGGCTAAAGGGAGATATGATAGAAGTCTATAAAATATTGAGTGGAGTGGAACGGGTAGACGTGAAGCATCTGTTTACTTTTTCCAAAAATACTAGGACTAGGGGGCATGCGATGAAGCTACAAAGTAGTAAATTTAAAAGAATCAGAGAAAATATTTCATCACTCAATGTGTAATTAAACTCTGGAATTCGTTGCCAGAGAATATGGTAAAGGCGGTTAGCTTAGCGAGGTTTAAAAAGGATTTGGATGATTTCCTAAAGGAAAAGTCCATAGACCATTATTAAATTGACTTGGGGAAAATCCACTTCTTATTTCTGGGATAAGCAGCATAAAATGTATTGAGTTTTCTGGGATCTTGCCAGGTATTTGTGACCTGGATTGGCCACTGTTGGAAACAGGATGCTGGGCTTGATGGACCTTTGGTCTGTCCCAGTGTGGCAATACTTATGTACCAGCTCTTCAAAAGCGTCCACTTGCAAAGCTCAGTGTGCAGATTGTCTGACCTGGCAGAGATGCTCCCTCCAGAGCAGTCCAAGTCAGTTCGCTAGTTGGTCAAACAGCAGAAGGTATGTTGAAAGTTCTTGGCCAGGGGCACTTACGACACTTTTGATGTGGCATCCAGGATTTCTGCTCAAAGTATAGCAATGCACAGACTCTCACGGCTACACGTTTCTGACTTGGAACATTCTGTTCAGCAGAGGTTGGAGAATGCCCCATGCCGGGGGGATAACCTTTTTGGAGAGAAGGTTGAGGAGGTCATAGACAAAATAAAAAAACACACTGATAACATCTCTTCTCCCTCCTGTCGGGCGCCTTCTGCCCCTCAGCCAGGAGGACTTTTGGCAAGCCATGGAGGAGATCCTATTATTATCCTAGGAGTAGGTACAACCCTGGCTTGCCAGCCTACTCAGGCTCAACCCCAGCACTCTTGTTCACATCAACAACGTGCGCCTAAAGCCCCTGCTGCTCCCTAGACAAAACAAGGGGCGAACTTTTGACTGGCTCCAGCAGAGCATAGCTGCAGTAAAAGTGTCTGTCCTGGATGACTTGCCGGTTGGAGGAGGTTGAAAAATGGCCTCTTATAACCTCCGGTGGGTTCTTCAAATAGTCCGTCTCTGATTTGCGCTTAATTGGTATCTCAAACCTCAAATTTCCCACCAAGAGCTCATTCTTTCCTCTCTTAGCACAGGCAAGTACTTGCAGTGGAACTCTCTGCCTTTCTGAAGGCTCATGCGGTCAAACCCATTCCACCAGGGGAAGAAGGGCAGGAATTCTATTCCAGATACTTCCTTGGGCGAAAGAAAACAGGGGGGATGTGTCCAGTGGTGTGCTGATAAATGTTTAACAACAGGCTCTCTCCCTGGTCCACCTCTGCGTGCCCCCCCCCCCCAATCCACCTCTGCGCCCCCTCCCAAATTGCAGAGCTGACTATAGTCGGGAAGAGAGCCTGGGGGGGGGGGGGGGCAATGCATTACTCTCTCCAGGAAAAAAAAAATTAAATGATCCCAGGTTTCCAATCTAATTCATGTTTAATGCGGGATAAAATGCCATAAATAAGTAAATAAATATAAACTTTTAATGTTGAGCACCTGATTCTCAAAGTGGACATATTCCAAACACTATAATGAAAATGATTTTTTTCTACCTTTGTTGCCTGGTGACTTTGTTTTTCTGATCATACTGGCCCAGTATCTGATTCTGCTGCTATCTGTCCTCTTAACTCAGTTTCCAGGACTTCCTTTCCATTTATTACTTTACTTTCCGCCTTTCTTCTTCATTTCTTGCCCTACATCCGTAAGTAAAAGCTGGGTTCTACTCCGTAGACTTGACTGTCCAATGGATCCAGCTTCTACCTATTTTCTTCATCCATGTGCAGTTTTTCTCCTCTCTTCCTTTTCCCTCATCTCCTTCCTCACTCTTCCGACCCCTTCATCCATGTCCAGCATTTCTTCTCTCTCCCTTCCCTCTCCTCCATCCATGTCCAGCAACCCTCCCCTGCCCTCCCCTCCATCCACCCATGTCCAGCAACTCTCCTCTCCCCTCTCCTCCCCTCCATCCACCCGTCCAGCAACTCTCCTCTCCCCTCCCCTCCCCTCCATCCACCCATGTCCAGCAACTCTCCTCTCCCCTGCCCTCCCCTCTATTCATCCATACCCAGCAACTCTCCCCTGCCCTCCATCCATCCATATCCAGCGATTCTCGTGTCTCCCCTGTCCCCCTCCATCCATACCCAGCGATTCTCTTCTCTCCCCCTGCCCCCCCTCCAGCCATCCATACCCAGTGATTCTCTTCTCTCCCCTGCTCCCCTCCAGCCATCCATACCCAGCGATTCTCTTCTCTCCCCTGCCCCCCCCAGCCATCCATACCCAGCGATTCTCCTCTCTCCCCTGATTACCTCCGTCGAAGCGGCCGCGTCATTGAAAGCCCTGCCCGTCTCTAGCCTTCCCTTCGTGAATTCGTTCCCTCAGAGTCCCGCCCTCGCGGAAAGAGGAAATTACATCAGAAGGCGGGACTCTGAGGGAACGAACTCACGAAGGGAAGGCTAGAGACGGTCAGGGCTTTCAATGACGTGGCGCTTCGATGGAGGTAATAACAACGATTTAACCCCCCCCCCCCCCCCAGGGCGGTACAGGCAAATGAGGGCAGTGGTAGGAGGTGAGGTAAATGGGGTAAGCATGGCTTGTGGTGTCCTGCCATGCTTACCTCATTTACCGGAGCCGGCTCGCCCTGCAGAACAACTGGCTAGCAAGATCTTTAAAAATTTAACAACTGGCTCTTGCGAGCTGGCTCCAGCACACTCCTGGATGTGTCCCATCCTAGACCTAAGGTCCCTGAACAAATTCCTAGTCCGAGAAAAGTTCAGGATGTTTTCCCTGGGCACCCTTCTCCCAGTGATTCAGAAAAATGATTGGCTATGCTCTCTGGACTTGAAGGATGCATATAGTCACATCCCAATACTTCCAGCCCACCAAAAGTATTTCTGATTTGTCCAGCCCACCAAACGTATTTCCAATTTCTGCTTGGAACACTTCACTTTCAGTAACGCGTTTGCCTTTTGGCCTCTCATCAACTCCCAGGGTCTTCACCAAATGCCTAGCAGTAGTTGCAGCATCACTACGCAGACTGGGAGTCCATGTGTTTGCATATCTTGATGATTGGCTGGTAAAGAGCACCTCAGAGGAGGGTGCTCAGGAGTCCATGCGGATGACTACTTGGGTGCTCAAGCTACTAGGGTTCATTTTAAACTACCCCAAGTCCCATCTCCACCCTGTTTCAGCGATTGGAGTTCATAGGAGCCCTGCTCAGTACTCAGTTGGTACAAGCCTACCTCCCGGACACGAGAGCGGACCGATCTTCTTGGACTCGTGTCAAAGGTTTGTGCCTCTCAGTAGGTCACAATTCGGCAGGTGGTTGAGATTGTTGGGCCACATGGCTTCCACAGTGTATTTTTACACCCATGACACGCTTTCACATGAGGGTCAGCTGAATTGACCCTGCTTCTCAGTGGCATCAAGCCACGGGAGTCTGGAAGATGTCATCCAAATGTCCCCAGAGCTTGTATGCTCCTGTCACTGGTGGACCATTCAATCCAATTTGACTGTAGGACTTCCATTCCAAATTCCTCAGCCACAAAAAGTGCTGATGACGGATATATGTCTCCTGGGATGGGGAGCTCACACAGATGGGCTTCACACCTAAGAAGCTTGGTCCTCTCAGGAAACAAATCTTCAGATCAAACTCCGGGCGATGTGGACCTAAAGGCTTTCACCAAATTATACTCGTTCAAACAATCAGGTTGCAGAGTATTATACCAACAAGCAGGGAAGCACCAGATCACACTCTGTGTCCGGAGGACATCGGATGTGGCATTGGGCTCGCCAACATGGTGTGTTCTTTGCGACACTTATTTGGCAGACAAAAACAATACAGTGGCCGACAGTGTGCAGAATATTTCAACCGCATGAGTGGTCTCTCAATATGGGCATAGCCCGCAAGATGTTTCATGTGTGGAGCACCCCCTTGATGGATCTTTTTGCCACTCAGTTCAACCACAAGGTCCCTAAGTTCTGGTCCAGGCTTCAGGCCCCACGACCGACTAGCTTCAGATGCCTTCCTTTTCAGTTGGGGTCAGGTCTTCTGTATGTGTATCCTCCCATACCTTTATGAGGAAGACTGTTGAAACTCAAGCAAGACCATAGAACCATGATTGTGATTGCGCTGTACTGGCCGCAGCAGATATGGTTCCCTCTACTTCTGGAGTTATCCGAGGAACCATGGAGATGAGAGTGTTTTGTGACCCTCGTCACGCAGAACAAGGGGTCTCTTCATCTCAATCTTCAGTCTCTGGCTCTCACAGCATGGATGTTGAGAGCTTAGAATTTGGTTCCTTGTGTCTTTCGGAGGGTGTCTCCCAGGTCTTGCTGACTTCCAGGAAAGATTCCATTGAGAGGTGCTATTCTTTCAAATGGAGGAAGGTTTGTCATCTGGTGTGACAGCAAGGCCCTAGAATCCCTTGCTTTCCCTGCACAGACCCTGCTTGAGTACCTTCTAAACCTATCAGAGTCTGGTCTCAAGACCAGCTCCGAAGGGTTCACCTTAGTGCACTTAGTGCTTATCATCAATGTGTAGACGGTAAGCACATCTCAGGACAGCCTGTAGTTGTTTGCTTCATGAGGAGGTTTGATTTTCTGAAAGCGCCCGTCAAACCTCCACCAGTGTCATGGGATTTCAACATTGTTCTTACCCAGCTGATAAAAGCTCCTTTTGAGCCACTGAATTCCTGCCATCTGAAGTACTTGACCTGGAATGTCCATTTTCTTGGTGGCTGTACTTCAGCTCGTAGTGTCAGTAAGCTTCAGGTCTCAGTAGTGGATACAACTTATACTGTTTCATCAAACAGAGTAGTCCTCTGCACACACCCCAAGTTCCTACAAGTGGTGTTGGAGTTCCATCTTAACCAGTCTATTGACTTGCCAAAATTCTTTCCCCAACCTCGTGCCCATCCTGGCGAAAGCAGCTTGTACACCTTGGATTGCAAGTGAGCATTGACCTACTACATGGTATGGACAAGGCTCCACAGACATTCCGCCTAGCTTTTTGTTTCTTTTGATCCCAACAGGATGGTGGTCGTCATCAGGGTAATGCACCATTTCTAATTGGCTGGCAGATTGCATTTTCTTCACTTATGCCCAGGCTGAGCTGTACCTAGAGGGTCATGTCACTGCTCATAATGTCAGAGCCATGGCTTGTTTGGTAGCCCATTTGCAGTCAACTTCCATTGAAGAAATTTGCAAGGGTGCAACGTGGTCTTCAGTCCACGCATTGACATCACACTACTGCCTTGAGCAGGATACCCTATATGATATTGGTTCGAGCAGACTGTGTTTCAGAATCTGTTTTGGGGTCTAGAATCCAACTCCATCCTCCTAATGCCATTTTATTCTATTCCAAGCTGCATTCCTCATTCAGATTGTATATATTTTCAGGTTAATCTGTGTTATGTGCTCGCCATTGTGAGGCACTGTTGACCAATGTTTGTTGTTTTTTGGTGAGCCTGGATGGTAGGGATTCCCCACATGTGAGAATAATAAGCCTGCTGTCCTCTGAGGAAGCGCAGCAACTTACCTGTAGCAGGTGTTCTCTGAGTACAGCAGGCTTTATATTCTCACAATCCCTCCCACCTCCCTTGGTGTTGTCTCTTTTGTAGTTTTTTACTTTATGTTTTTGCTATAGTACTAAACTGAGGAGACTGCGTTCTCACGGCGGGCAGGAAACCACTCACACATGCACAGTGGAGCATGTCTCGTACTCCCACAAAGCTCTCGTTAGACTTTGTAAATCCTGGACGGCGACACAGGTTTGGCGTCACCCACTAGAACACCTCTACAGGTAAATACCTGTGCTTTGTTGTAGCTGGATTTAAAAAAAAAAGTTTGGGTAATTCTCCGAGGGCAAGCAGGCTTCCAATTCTCAAAACTGTGTAGATGATCCGCGTCGGCCTGGATTCGGCACACTAGCATAGTAAACTTCGAGAGCCTTCTGGAGTTCGAGCTGCGTCCCACCGCGCATAGCGCGGGGTGCCTTCCCACCTGCAGCACATCCTCTTCACTTCAGTTTATTTCTTTCCATGAGAGGAAGTGGCTGTGTTTTTTTGGTCGCTCCTTACAGGCCCAGGAAGAGCCTAACCACATTTTGGAGCTTTTTCTCTTGTTTTTTTTCTTTTATTATTTCTTGTTTTTCTCACTATTAAAAAAGAAAAAAGGTTTTCTTTATTTCTTAGGTTTGGCCCGCATTTAAGTTTTCTTTCTTTTTCGTCACGGCCCTCAATTTAGGCCAGGGTTATCCTTCTTTTGTGCCTTTTCCTCTTTTTTTCGGCTCAGTCGCGACTTTGATTTTACTGGAGCCATTTTCCCTTCCACGTCGTCGAAGACTCCCAGTGGCTTCAAGCGTTGCTCTCATCTCGGGTACTGATACACATTCTTGGTGTATTTGGTGCCTCAGGCCCGACCATAGTCTGGCAAATTTTCTCCTTTGCCTTTGTATGAAGAAAAAGGCACAAATTTCCCGAGAAACTCAACGAGAAAAAACTTTTTGGAGCTCGGTCCGGTTCTTCGATATCGAGATTGGAGGTAGAGATGGCTGTTGCGAGACCCCTGAAACACTGGGAGCAGTGAGGCATCGAGTGAGTCTCCACCTGCCTTGAGGCCTCCTGCTATGCAGCTCCCCACCACCCCCCCCCCCCCCCCCCCCCCCCCCCCCCCCCCACCCCCCGGGACCGACCATTGTCGGACCTGGACACCGAGGCAACGTGAGGATTCCATTGTCATCATCGGGCACCGAGGAGTTTAGATGAAGTGCATCAGGCAAAGGCCAAGAAGCACCAACAATGATCTCCTTTGGCGTATGGTGTCAGGGTTCTCCAAGTAGTCCGATAGGATGCACCCTCAATTTGTTATCCAAATCCTCCAAATTGTGCCCAACAGAGCTCATTCATTCAGCTCTCAGCACAAGCAGTGGTTGCAGAGGAACTCTCCAACCTTCTAAAGGCCCAAGCGGTCAAACCGTTCCACCAGGGGAAGAAGGACTGGATTCTTATTCCAAGTACTTCCTTCTACAGAAAGAGGGGGGATGCGTCCCATCCTAGACCTAAGGGCCCTGAACAAATTCCTAGTCCGAGAAAAGTTCAGGATTATTTCCCTGGGCACCCTTTTTCCCATGATTCAGGAAAACAATTGGCTGTCTCTGTGGACTTGAAGGATGCATATATACACAGATTCCGATACTCCCAGCTCTCAAGAAGTATCTTCTATTTTTGCTGGGAACACATTACTTTCAGTACTTCATGTTGCCTTTGGCATTGGGTCAGCTCCCAGGGTTTCTACAAAATGCCTAGCGGTTACTCGTAGTGTTGCTACGCAGGCTGGGACTGCATGTGTTCCTTATCTCAGAGATTGCTAGTGAAGAGCACCTCGAAGGAAGGTGCTCAGGAGTCAATGCAGGATGACTGTTCAGGTGCTGGAAACTACTAGGGTTTAGTTACAAACTACCCCAAGTCCCATCTCCATCCAGTTCGACAATTGGAGTTCATAGGAACCCTGCTCAATACGAAGAATGTCCGAGCATATCTTCCGGAGACGTGTGTGGACAATCTTCTGTCCCTTGCGTTCAAAGTTAGGACATCGCAGCAGGTCACCGCTCGGCAGATGTGAGATTGTTGGGCCACATTGGCTTCCACAGTATATGCTACACCCATGGCACTTCTTCACATGAGGTCTGCTCATGGACCCGGCTTCACAGTGGTATCAAAACACAGGAAGTCTGGAGGATGTCATCCGAGTGTCCCCGGAGCTTGTGCGTTCTCTCCAATGATGGACAGTTCGGGCCAATTTGACCTTGGAACTACCATTCCAAATTCCTCAGCCACAAAAAGTGCTGACAATGGCTGCATCCCTCCTGGGGTGGGAAGCGCATGTAGATGGACTTCACACTCAAGGAGCCTGGTCCCTCCAGGAAACAAGGTCTTCAAATCAATCTCCTGGAGCGCGAGGCAATCTGGAACGCTCTAAAGGCTTTCAGAGATCGATTGTCCAACCAAATTATCCTTATTCAAACAGACAATCAGGTTGCGATATATTACACCAACAAGCAGGGGGACACTGGATCTCGCCTCTATGTCAGGAAGCAGTCCAAATGTGGCTTTGGGCACACCATCGCGGTATGTTTCTCTAAGCCATTATCTGGCAGGCATAAACAACGGTTCTCTGTTACACCAGAATGTAAAACCAAACATTCATTCATTTCAATTTTTTAATTTTTTAAATTTTGGCAGTGCTCAGTTGTGCTGATGTGCATAAAACCATATGATATGAAGTAAGGACCTCAGCTTCCAAACATCACAGCACAAGTCCTTCCTGCCTTTCCTTGTTTGTCAAATCTAACAAATCTTGCGCTGCCTCAGTAGACTATCCTATATCAATTAACAGGTCACAACTAATATCTGAGGTAAAGAGTTCTTCACTTATCTTTGATGAGTAGATGCCTGAGTCAAATTTACTCCATATCTCCCAATATTCAGTGTTATGTGTTTTAAAATCTTCTTTTTCCTGACGTGGTAGCCATAAACAATGGCCTGGCTGACAGACTGAGCAGGATAATGCAACCTCACGAGTGGTCTCTGAATATGGCCATAACCCACAAGATGTTCCAAGCGTGGAGCACCCCCTTGGTGGAATACTTTGCCACTCAACTAAACAAAAAAGCCACTCAACTCAGTCACTAGGTTCCTCAGTTCTGTTCCAGGCTTCAGGCCCACGATAGATTAGCGTCAGATGCTTCCTCTTCATTGGGGGACAGGCCTTTCTGTAGCGTATCCTTCGATGCCTCTAGTAGGAAAGACTTTGTTTGAAAACTCAAGCAAGACGCGGAACCATGATTCTGATCGCGCCCTGTTGGCTGCCGACATATTGGGTTCCCTCTGGAATTGTCCTCCGAAGAACTGTGGAGAGTGGAGTGTTTTTCTGACCCCTCAGCACGCAGAACGCCGTGGTCATTTCTACATTCCAACCTCCAGTCTCTGACTCCCACAGCCCGGATGTTGAGAGCCTAGAATTTGCTTCCTTGAGTCTTTCGGAGGGTGTCTTCTGGGTGTTGCTGGCTTCCACTAAAGATTCCACTAAGAGGTGTTACTCTTTTAAATGGAGGAAGTTTGCCATCTGGTGTGACAGCAAAGCCATAGATCCCCTTTCTTGCCCTACACAGACCCTGCTTGAATACCTTGTACACTTATCAGAGTCTGGTCTTAAGATCAACTCCGTAAGGGTTCACCTTAGTGCACTTAGTGCTTTTCATCAACGTGTAGAAGGTAAGCCCGTCTCAAGGAGTGCCTTTAGTTGTTCGCTTCATGAGAGGTTTGCTTTTGTTGAAGCCCCTGTCAAACCTCCACCTCTGTCATCAGATCTCAACATCATTCTCACCCAGCTGATGAAAGCTTCTTTTGAGCCACTGAATTCCTGCCATATGAAGTACTTGACCTGGAATGTCATTTTCTTGGTGGCTGTTACTTCAGCTCGTAGTGTCAGTGAGCTTCAAAAGCCTTAGTAATGGATGCACCTTATACTAAGTTTCTCACAACAGAGTAGTCCTCCGCCCGCACCCTAAGTTCCTGCACGAAGGTGGTGTCAGGTTTCATCTGAACCAGGCCGATTGTCTTGCAACATCTTTCCCCGACATCATGTCCCACCCTGGTGAAAGCAGCTTGCACATCTTGGACTGCAAGAGATGCGTTGCCTTTTACATGGAGCAGACGGAGCCCTTCAGACAGTCTGCCTAGTTGTTGTTTTCTTTGATCCCAAACCGGAGGGAGTTGCCATCGGTAAACCTCATCATTCAGTTGGCTAGCAGATTGCATTCCTTTTGCTTATGCCCAGCTGGGCTGACTTGGGGGGGGGTCATGTCACGGCTCATGATGTTAGGAGCCATAGCTGCATCAGTGGCCCACTTACAGGTCAGCCTTCATTGAAAGATTGCAGGCTGCGACGTGGTCTTCAGTCCACACATTCACATCTCACTACTGCCTTGAGCAGGATACCCTATACGACAATCGGTTTGGGCAGTCAGTGTTGCAGAATCTGTTTGGGGTCTAGAATCCAACTTCACTCTCCTAGGCCCATTTTTACTTCTGTTCCATGCTGCACATTCATCTAATTGGTGTTTTGTTTCAGGTTAAATCTCCATTCAATCCTCGCCGTTGCAAAGCCCCTATTGACCGTTTGTTGTGTTGGGTGAGCCTGGATGCTAGCGATTCCCCAGTTGTGAGAATTGGAAGCCTGCTTGTCCTCAGAGAAAGTGACAGTACTTACCTGTAGCAAGTATTCTCTGAGGACAGCAGGCATCACATTCTCACAACCCGCTCACCTCCCCTTGGAGTTGATTCTTCTTGATTTGTTTTATTTTTATGCTATTGTATTAAACTGAAGTGGATGTGCTGCTAGCAGGATGGCACTCCGCGCATGCGCAGTGGGGACACGGCTTGCACTCCAGATGGCTCTCGAAGTTTTACTATGCTAGCTAGTATGCCGAATCTCGGGTGGCGCGGATCGTCTACCTGTTTGTTAGAATGTGAAGCCTGCTGTCCTTGGAGAATTCCTGCTACAGGTAAGTATCTTCGCTATCTGGGGAAATCCATTGTTTATCCCTAGGGGTAAGTAACATAGAATCTGTCAGTGTTTGAGGTCTGCCAGGTAGTTGTGTTCTCTATTTTCCACTAATGGAAGTATGATACTGGGCTTGATGGACCTTTGCTCTGGCCCAGTATGGCAGTTATGCTCTTTTACAAATAATACAGCAACAAGGCACGGCAAAATGTTTGAACTATTTCTATTTGCAATTTTCCAGTTTCTGTATTTCTTTGTTTTGTTTTTGCCTGAAATCAGTCCGGGAAAACTATTTCAGGAATTCTTATTAGGTGTATTCTATAGATCACCTTGTGCCTCCTTCAGCCAGAAAGTTAATTGAAATTCTTCTTTCACAGGACAATTCTATGTAATGATGACACCTCAAGATGTGTTGCCAGCTGGGTCGCAGAGAACCATTGCTCCCCGTACTCACCCCTACTCACCGTATGTAGTTGTTAACAGCAGTATATGATGCAAATACTTCAGTCTACCTAGTTCACTTACTGATGTACAGTTGCCTCTGAATAACAAAAGCTCAATGGGAGTTCCTTTTATTGTGATATAAATGTTAACTTAACACATGGCTTTAATAGCAATCATATTTCAGTGGAGAAGTTGGTCCAGGGCAAGAGGCAGTGGTAGCAAGCTGAAAGAAGTAGTTTTAAGAGTGACATATTTCTTAAAAGAAAAAAATGTATGAAATGGAGGTTGTGTGTAGGTATGGGGGGACTATACTAAATGCAAGAAGGTATGGGATAAGCACAGAGAATTCTGGCAGTAGCACATATCTGTAGCCCACAACTTGAACAGTGCATGCAACAAAAAAATGTTTGTTGGCATCAGGAACTATGCCCTTAATAAAATGACTGATTATCCAGGGTTATGCTGAACCTTATCAAGAACCCCTCTAGTGATGTCATGGTGCTAAATTCAGATTAGGTAATGCTTTAAGCATGAGATTTCAGCTTTCATTTCTTCATTTACTAGTTAAACACATGAAGATTTGAAACTGGTGTTTATTACACAGTATAGTCATTATGTAGTTATGCAGTTAAAGGACACCATCTTGGCTTTGCATTTTATTGTCACAATGTAAAAAAAAAAAGGGTGTACAAGAATCTTCATGGCAATCAGGGCAATGGCAGGCACACTTATGGGTGTTGTTCCAGACACAGCTGTCAGGATGACATCAACTTCCCACTTACCAGATGCAGGATCTTTACCCTCACAGAAAACAAGAAAGCTTGGAACAAACGCAAATCAGATGAGTGTGGATCTAGATAAGTTAGATTTAACATTTTTGTCCGAAAAACAACAATAAAAGTAATAAAATCAGCTTTACTGATCTCTTGTAGAATATTTTTTTATTCTCAAATACATAAAATGGTGGGATTTTTTTTTTCTTCGAGACATTTAGTTACTTCCTCAGTCCCTTTCAGGGTGGAAGCGCAGGCAGCTCTGCACCACAGCAGCTGACTCAGCCAACCCACTACCAAGCATAGGATGGTGCTAAAGTAACTTTTTTTAGAAACAGAGAAAATGAAGGCAGGTAGTACCATTCTGACCATCTATGTCATCTACTCACCTTTTCACTCTTTTATAAATCCTGTGTACTTATCCCAAGCTTTCTTGAATTCAGAACAGTTTTTGTCTTCACCATCTCCACCAGGAGGCCATTCCATGAATTCACCACACTTTCCATGAACAAGTGTGTTTTCAGGTTACTTCTGAGTCTATTCCCTTTCACCTTCATCTTCTGCTCCCTCATTCGGGAACATCCTTTCAATTAAGAGACTCACCTGTGCATTTATGCCAACTAGGTATTTGTCTCTATCATAACTCCCCTGTCCTCCATTCCTTCCAAAGTATACATATTGAGATCTTTAAGTCTGTCCCCATACGCTTTATGAGGAAGACAACTGACCATTTTAGTAGCTGCCCTGTAGACCAATTCCATTCTATTTTGTATCTTTTTGAAGGTGCAGTCTCCAGAATTGTATACAATATTCTAAATGAGGTCTCACCAGAATCTTGTACCAGGGCATTACCTCCTTTTTCCTACTGGCCATTCCTCTCCCTAGTCACCCAAGCATCATTCTACCTTTCACTGTCACTTTTTCGCACCTGTTTGGCCACCTTAAGATCATCAGATACGATCACATCCAAGTCCCGCTCCTCTTGTGTACAGAAGTTCTTCATCTCCTAAACTGTACTGTTCCCTTGGGGTTTTGCATCCCAAATGCATGACCCTGCATTTTTTAACATTAAATCTTAGCTGCAAAATTCTGGATCATTATTTAAGCGTTGCTAGTTCCTTCCTTGTGTTATCCACCCCATCAGGGGTGTCAACCCTATTGCAGATGTTGCTATCATCCACAAAGAGGCACACCTTACCAGGCAGCTCTAGCAATATTGCTTACAAAAATGTTAAAAAGAACCGGCCTAAGAACCAAACCTTGCAACACACCAATAGTAACATCCATTTCCTCAGAGTGAGCTCCATTTACCCTCTGTCTTCTACTCAACCAGTTCTTAACTTAGTAACTTTAGGTCCCATACTGAGGGCACTCAGTTTATTAGTAGAGTATGTGGAACCATGTCAAGGCTTTGCTAAAATGTAAATACACCATCTAGCGCTCTCCCTGAATCCAACTCTCTAGTCATCCAGTCAAAGAAATTAATCAGATTTGTCTGTCAAATCCTGTCTGGTGAAATCATGTTGCCTTGGATCCTGTGATCTGTTGGATTCCAAGAACTTTACTTTCCTTAGCATCCCTCCAGACCAGGATTATACACTCTTACCAACAGCTTAAGACTGAGAACTGCAGACTTGTGGAGCCTGTAAGATAGCTATGCAGGCCCTCCTAAGTCAGTATTTCTGTTTCTCAGCAGTTGGTAGAGGTGCAAGTCTGTGTAGTCTCAACTGGTCTGGTAGGTGTTGGGATTCCTGGGTAAAAAAAAAAAAAAAGTGGTTTGGGGTGGGGGGGAGGTAAAAACAAAGACGAGACATTACAAAAAAGAAGAAAATCCTCTTGGCAGTGCTCATTACATTACATCACACCTGTTTTTATATCCCGCTATACCACTAAGTTGGGTTACATATAAGAAGAGAGCCAGGACATTCTCCCTAGGATGTCAATTAACAAGGGATCATGATTAAGAGGTGAATTTTTTAAACAAGATAGTCTTAGATTTTTTCTCAAAGAGAGATACGAATGAGAAAAATAAAGTTGCACTGCAATATCCTTCCATTGACTTGCTGCTTGAACAGCCAGCAATCTATGAGAGATTGAAAATCTTTCTCCGAGGACAGGCAGGCTGCTTGTTCTCACATGTGGTCGGCGTCCACAGCAGCCCAGGAAACGGCAAATTTTTCTACAGCAAAATTTTAAAAGTTTTGCCAGAGCCTTCTAGTGCGCTCACCGCACATGAGCGGACGACTTCCCGCCCGTTGCGTGAGCGTTCCCGCTCAGTTTTTTCTTGTCCGTGGTGAGGTAAAGAGGTTTTTCCCTGTTCTCTTCGCTGGCCCAAGAAAGAGAGTCTTGACGATTCTTTATATATATTATTTTTCTTTTCTTATTTCTTTATTCGTTCTTTTTTTGTTTTTAACCCAATATTTTTCCCTTAGTTTTTTTGGCACTTTCTAAGTTTTCTTTACTTTCGACACGGCCGGCCTTAGGCCGCGCAGTCGGGTTTTTCCCCTTTTGTGCCCTTTACTTTTTTGGCACGATCGCGTTGTTTAATTTCGCCGAAGCCATTTTTCTTCCATGTCATCGAAGACACCCTGCGGCTCTCAAACGTGTACTCGGTGCAACCGGACCATCTCGGGTACAATACCCCACGTTTGGTGTATCCAGTGCCTTGGGCCCGACCATATCCCAGCCGCTTGCAGTCTGTGTCTTCGCATGAAGAAACGGACCCAATAGTCTCGAGAAGCCCAACGAGAGAAGCATTTTGGGGCTCGGTCCGGTCCTTCGACGTCTACATCGGTATTGAGGGACGCATCAACGTCGGGAGCGAAGGTAAATGGCTGCGGAAACAACAACTGTGCTGGGAGCAGTGAGGCATCGAGTGGGCTCCACCTGTCTCGAGGCCTCCTGTTATGCAGCCCCACCCCGGACCGACCGTCGGGACCGGCCCCGAGGAGACGTGAGGATTCCACGTCTTCCTCATTGGTACCGAGGAGTCTCGATGATGGGTGTCAAGCAAAGGCGAAGAAGCACCATCATCGTTCTCCTTCGACACACGGTGCCGGGAGCTCCAGGGCGTCGAGGGCCGAGAGGATCGCTCTCCTTCTAATCAGGAGGTGCCGATGCGTCGATCTAGCAGCCCGGTACCTGCTCCTGAGCCTTGACAGATTCTGCCACTGGCTCCTTTACTGACCCCGCAGCCTTGTCTGACGGCGACTCTCGATGAGCGCATCAGGGCCCTGCTTCCAGAGCTTCTGGAAGGGTTGCTGCGCCAGTCTGCTTCGGTGTCGGGGGTGCTTGTGCCTTCCGTACTGTCTGCTGCAGCGGCATCTGGCCCTTCGCCTGTGGTAAGGTCCCCGATGTCGGTGCCGCCTGACACCAGGTCGCTCCCCTTTGACGTCGGTGGAGGAAGCGTCACTGGAGTCCAGATGGGTGTCGACTTCTCGGCACCGCCATCGAGGGACGTCATTCCTCAGCGTCGAGGCAGGCTCAGTTTTGGACTGCTCTGAGGGATGTCTTGTCCGATACTGAAGATGAGCATTTGTGGGAGGAAGAGGAAGATCCCAGGTACTTTTCTTCTGACGAGTCCTATGGGATTCCTCTGAACCTTCCCCTCCACTAGAAAGGAGACTTTCTCCACCGGGAGAAGGTCTATCTTCACCTTCTTTGTCCAGGAAATGGCTGCGGCTATTCCCTTTCCTATGGAGGTTGAGGATGAGCCCAGGGCTGAGATGCTCGAGGTCCTAGATTATCCTTCTCCGCCTAGAGAGGCTGCAATGGCTCCTTTGCATAATGTACTGAAGGAAAGTCCTTATGCGAAAACTGGTCGTTCCCCTCTGTCTAATCCCGTGATCCCAAAAAAGACTGAATCCCAATATCGGATCCACGGTGAGCCTGAATTGATGAGGTTTCAGCTGCCTCACAATTCCATGGTGGTGGACTCCGCTCTCGAAAGAGCCAAGAGTACTAGGGACTATGCCTTGGCGCCCCCAGGCAGAGAATCTAGAACCTCAGACTTTTTTGGGAGGAAGGCATATCAGGTCGCTATGCTCGCTGCCAAAATCCAAACATACCAGCTCTTCACGAGCATCCACTTGCGGAACTCGGTGAGGCAACTGTCTAGCTTGGTTGATGCACTCCCTCCGGAGCAGGCCGACACGAGCCTTTTCGCCAGGTGGTCAGGCAGCAGAAGGCGTGTCGAAAATTCCTGGCCAGGGGTACATTCGACACTTTTGATGTAGCATCCAGGATCGCTGCCCAAGGTATAGTGATGCGGAGACTCTTATGGCTGTGTGTCTCTGACCTGGATCATTCAGTCCAGCAATGGATGGCGGATGTTCCTTGCCGGGGGGATAACCTTTTTGGTGAGAAAGTAGAGGATCTAGTTGACCAGCTCAAGAAGCACAATGATGCTATGATTTCTCACCGCCAGGCGTCTTCTGCTACTACCTCCTCATCTAGGAAGTTTTTTGGAGGGAAGAGGAGTGCTCCCTATTCCTATGCTAGACGCAGTACACTCCTGCTTCTCGGCAGCCTGTTCAGGCTCAGTCCAAGCACGCTCGTTCTCGTCAACAGCGTGCGCCTAAGGCCTCTGTGGCTCTCCAGCATAGGCAGGGGACGGGCTTTTGACTGGCTCCAGTTCAGCATAGCCTCAGTAAAAGTGTCCGTGCGGACGACTTGTCGGTTGGAGGGAGGTTGATATTTTTTCACCAAAGGTGGCCTCTCATAACTTCCGACCGGTGGGTTCTTCAAATAGTCCGGTCAGGATACACCCTCAATCTGGAATCCAAACCTCCAAATTGTCCACCGGGAGCTCATTCTTAACAGTTCCCAGCACAAAACAGGTACTTGCAGAGGAACTCTCCGCCCTTCTGAAGGCCCAAGTGGTCGAACTCGTTCCACCAGGGGAAGAAGGGTGGCTGGGATTCTATTCCGTGTACTTGTGCAAAAAAAAACATGGGGATGCGTCCCATCCTAGACCTAAGGGCCCTGAACAAATTTCTTGTCCGAGAAAAGTTCAGGATGGTTCCCTAGGCACCCTTCTTCCATGATTCAGGAAAACGATTGGCTATGCTCTCTGGACTTAAAGGATGCTTGCACACACATCTCGGTCACTTCCAGCTCACAGGAAGTATCTTCGATTTCTGCTTGGAACACAGCACTTTCAGTACCGTGTACTTCCTTTTGGCCTGGCGTCTGCGCCCAGAGTGTTTACCAAATGCCTAGCTGTAGCCACAGCGTCGCTATGCAGACTGGGAGTGCATGTGTTTCCTTATCTCGATGATTGGCTGGTGAAGAGCACCTCGAAGGAGGGTGCTCTGGAGTCCATGCGAATGACTAGTCGGGTGCTAGAGCTACTGGAGTTCGTTGTGTAAATTATCCCAAGTCCCATCTCACCCCAGTTCAAAACTTCGGAATTCATTGGAGCCCTGTTGAACACTCAGACAGCTCGAGCTTATCTTCCGAGACAAGGGTGGACAACCTTCTGTCCCTGGTGTCCATGGTTCGAGCGTCTCACCAGGTCAGGCTCGGCAGATGTTGAGACTTCTGGGGCATATGGCCTCCACAGTTCATGTCATGCCCATGGCACGTCTACATATGAGATCAGCTCAATGGACCCTAGCTTCCCAGTGGTTTCAGGCTGCGGGAATCTAGAGGATGTAATCCAACTGTCCGCTGGACTTTCGAAATTCTTTTCATTGGTGGACGATTCTATCCAATTTGACCATGGTACGACCATTCCAAGTTTCTCAGCCATGAAAAGTGCTGACGACGGATGCATCTCTCCTGGGGTGTGGAGCTCATATAGATGGGCTCCACACTCAGGGAGCCTGGTCCTTTTAGGAAAGAGGTCTGCAGATCAACCTTCTGGAATTAAGAGCGATCTGAAACGCTTGGTGCCTCAGGAGTACAGGTACCGTTGGCCCGCTGGCCTGGAGCGGCAGCGTGGGCAGTCGGCCCCGGCCACGTCCCTCTAACCAGGGCCATCGGGACCGAACCCTGTCGGATCCGATTCCTCCGAGGCGGGAGGGTTCTACCTCCTCTTCATCTCTGCCGGACCGAACGCCGATGACGGGCACCGAAAGAAAAACCAAGAAGCACCGTCATCGGTCACCCACGGCGCACGGAACTGCCCAGCTCCGGCACCTCGAGGGAGGACCTCAACGCCGAGGAAGCGGCAGTGCCGAGAGGAGCGTTCCCCCTCGGTTTGAAGAGGTGTCGCTGCGCCAGTCCGCGGGTGCTTCTGGTACCGTCTCTGGACCCGAACAGCTCTCGGCACCGACACCCACACCGGCCTCTCTGCCTTTCCCAACAGCGGGCCTGGGATGGAGTGCCTAGCCGAGCCCATCCTCCGGGGATCCTGGAAGGGCTGATGCACCAGGCTCTGCCGGCACCAGGGGTGCTTGCGCCTCCGGCGCCGTTGATGGAGGCGCCAGTGTGCTCTAGTTCGATGCCGCCGACGCCGCTTGCGGCACCGGTGTTGACCGCCACGCAGGTGGAGTCGACGTCGATGGAGGGAGCTTCATCCCCGCCGGCGCGGGAGTCCACCGCTCGACGCCATCACCGAGGACATGGTTCCTCGCAGTCAAGACGGGCCCGGTTGAGGTCTGAGCTGCAAGAGCTCATGTCTGACACTGAGGAAGAGGCCTCGTGGGGGGAGGAGGAGGACCCCAGATATTTCTCCTCAGAGGGGTCTGTGGGCCTTCCCTCTGACCCCACTCCTTCACCGGAGAGGAAGCTCTCGCCCCCTGAGAGCCTCTCCTTTGCCTCCTTCGTCAGGGATATGTCTATTTGCATTCCCTTTCCTGTGGTCTCTGTGGATGAGCCGAGGGCTGAGATGCTCGAGGTCCTCGACTATCCATCACCACCTAGAGAGTCTTCCACGGTGCCGTTGCACAATGTCCTCAAGGAGACACTGCTTCAGAACTGGCTGAAGCCATTATCTAACCCCACCATCCCCAAGAAAGCAGAGTCCCAATACAAATCCACTCTGACCCAGAATTGATGCGGCCTCAATTGCCTCATGATTCGGCGGTCGTGGACTCTGCTCTCAAGAGGGCACGTAGTTCGAGGGATACCGCCTCGGCGCCCCCGGGGCGGGAGTCTCGCACTCTGGACTCGTTTGGGAGGAAGGCCTACCAATCTTCCATGCTCGTGACCCACATCCAATCATACCAGCTCTACACGAGCATTCACATGCGGAACAATGTGAGGCAACTGGCGGACCTGGTCGACAAGCTCCCTCCGGAGCAGTCCAGGCCTTTTCAGGAGGTGGTCAGGCAGCTGAAGGCATGCAGAAAGTTCCTGTCCAGGGGTATCTATGACACCTGTGATGTGGCATCCCGAGCTGCGGCCCAAGGTATAGTGATGCGCAGACTCTCCTGGCTGCGTGCCTCTGACATGGACAACCGCACCCAGCAGCGACTGGCGGATGTCCCTTGCCGGGGGATAACATTTTCGGCGAGAAGGTCGAGCAGTTAGTGGACCAACTACACCGGCGGGAAACCGCTCTTGACCAGCTCTCCCACCGGGCGCCTTCGGCATCCACCTCTGCAGGTGGACGTTTTTCCCGGGCCCGGCAAGCTGCTCCCTACGCCTACAGCAAGCGTAGGTACACCCAGCCGGCTCGAAGGCCTCCTCAGGCACAGGGACAGTCTCAGCGCGCTAGTTCCCGTCAACAGCGTGCGCCTAAGCAGCCCCCTGCGCCTCCACAGCAAAAGCCAGGGACGGGCTTTTGACTGGATCCATGGGAACATAGCCGCCATCAAAGTGTCCGTACCTGACGACCTGCCGGTCAGAGGGAGGTTGAAAGTTTTTCATCAAAGGTGGCCTCTGATAACCTCTGACCAGTGGGTTCTCCAAATAGTGCGGTGCGGATACACCCTGAATTTGGCCTCCACTCCACCAAATTGCCCACCGGGAGCCCAATCCTTCAGCTCCCATCACAAGCAGGTACTTGCAGAGGAACTCTCCGCCCTTCTCAGCGCCAATGCGGTCGAGTCCGTACCACCCGGGCAGGAATTTTATTCCAGGTACTTCCTTGTGGAAAAGAAAACGGGGGATGCGCCCCATCCTAGACCTAAGAGGCCTGAACAGATATCTGGTCAAAGAGAAGTTCAGGATGCTTTCCTTGGGCACCCTTTTACCAATGATTCAGAAAGACAATTGGCTACGTTCCCTGGATTTAAAGGACGCTTATACTCACATCCCGATACTGCCAGCTCACAGTATCTCAGATTCCGTCTGGGGACACGGCACTTTCAGTATTGTGTGCTGCCCTTTGTGCTCGCCTCTGCACCACAGGTGTTCACGAAGTGTCTCGTGGTGGCTGCGGCGTATCTACGCAAGCTGGGAGTGCACGTGTTCCCATATCTCAACGATTGGCTGGTCAAGAGCACCTCAGAGGCAGGGGCTCTTCGGTCCATGCAGTGCACTATTCACCTTCTGGAGCTGCTGGGGTTTGTGGTAAATTACCCAAAGTCCCATCTCCAGCCAGTCCAATCTCTGTAATTCATAGGAGCTCTGCTGAATTCACAGACGGCTCAGGCCTTTCTTCCCGAAGCGAGGACGCACAACCTCCTGTCCCTCGCTTCTCAGACCAGAGCGTCTCAGCAGGTCACAGCTCGGCAGATGTTGAGACTCCTGGGTCATATGGCCTCTACGGTTCATGTGACTCCCATGGCTCGTCTTCACATGAGATCTGCTCAATGGACCCTAGCTTCCCAGTGGTGCCAAGCCACCGGGAATCTAGAAGATGTCATCTGCCTGTCCGTCAGTTGCCGCAATTCGCTGCACTGGTGGACACTTCGGACCAATTTGACCCTAGGACGTCCATTCCAAATTCCGCAGCCTACGAAGGTGCTGACGACGGATGCATCTCGCCTAGGATGGGGAGCTCATGTCGATGGGCTCCACACCCAGGGCCTGTGGTCCCTCCAGGAACAAGATCTTCAGATCAACCTCCTGGAGCTCCGAGCGGTCTGGAACGCACTGAAGGCCTTCAGAGATCATCCAAATTCGGACAGACAATCAGGTTGCAATGTATTATATCAACAAGCAGGGGGGCACCGGATCTCGCCCCCTGTGTCAGGAAGCCGTCGGGATGTGGCGTTGGGCTTGCCAGTTCGGCATGCTCCTCCAAGCCACATACCTGGCAGGCGTAAACAACAGTCTGGCCAACAGACTGAGCGGAGTCATGCAACCGCACGAGTGATCGCTCCATTCCAGAGTGGTACGCAAGATCTTCCGAGAGTGGGGCACTCCCTCGGTGGACCTTTTCGCCTCTCAGACCAACCACAAGCTGCCTCTGTTCTGTTCCAGACTACAGGCACACGGCAGACTGGCGTCGGATGCCTTTCTCCTCCATTGGGGGACCGGCCTCCTGTATGCTTATCCTCCCATACCTTTGGTGGGGAAGACCTTACTGAAGCTCAAGCAAGACCACGGCACCATGATTCTGATAGCGCCCTTTTGGCCCCGTCAGATCTGGTTCCCTCTACTTCTGGAGTTGTCCTCCGAAGAACCGTGGAGATTGGAGTGTTTTCCGACTCTTCATTTCGCAGAACGACGGAGCGCTTCTACACCCCAACCTTCAGTCTATCTCTCACGGCCTGGATGTTGAGGGCGTAGACTTTGCTTTGTTGGGTCTGTCTGAGGGTGTCTCCCGTATCTTGCTTGCGTCTAGAAAGGATTCCACTAAAAAGAGTTACTTTTTCAAGTGGAGGAGGTTTGTCCTTTGGTGTGAGAGCAAGGCCCTAGAATCTCGTTCTTGTCCTGCACAGAACCTGCTTGAATACCTTCTGCACTTATCAGAGTCCGGTCTCAAGACCAACTCAGTAAGGAATCACCTTAGTGCGATTAGTGCTTACCATCACCGTATAGAGGGTAAAGCCATCTCTGGAGAGCCTTTAGTCGTTCGATTTATGAGAGGCTTGGTTTTGTCAAGGCCCCCTGTCAAGCCTCCTGCAGTGTCATGGGATCTCAACGTCATCCTCACCCAGCTGATGAAACCTCCTTTTGAGCCACTGAATTCATGCCATCTGAAGTACTTGACCTGGAAGGTCGTTTTCTTGGTGGCAGTTACTTCAGCTCGTAGAGTCAGTGAGCTTCAAGCCCTGGTAGCTCATGCTCCTTATACCAAATTTCATCATAACAGAGTAGTCCTCCGCACTCACCCTAAGTTTCTGCCAAAGGTGGTGTCAGAGTTCCATCTTAACCAGTCAATTGTCTTGCCAACATTCTTTCCCAGACCACATACCCGCCCTGCTGAACGTCAGTTGCACACATTGGACTGCAAGCGAGCGTTGGCCTTCTATCTGGAGCGGACATAGCCCCACAGACAGTCCGCCCAATTGTTTATTTCTTTCGACCCTAATAGGAAAGGGGTCGCTGTCGGGAAACGCACCATCTCCAATTGGCTAGCAGATTGCATTTCCTTCACTTACGCCCAGGCTGGGCTGACTCTTGAGGGTCATGTCACGGATCACAGTGTTAGAGCCATGGCAGCGTCAGTGGCCCACTTGAAGTCAGCCACTATTGAAGAGATTTGCAAGGCTGCGACGTGGTCATTTGTCCACACATTCACATCACATTACTGCTTCCAGCAGGATACCCGACGCGACAGTCGGTTCGGGCAGTCGGTGCTGCAGAATCTGTTTGGGGTTTGAATCTAACTCCTCCCTCCAGGACCCGATTTTGTTCTGTTCAGGCTGCACTCTCAGTTAGTTGTTCTTCGTAGGTCAATTTCTGTTATGCCCTCGCCGTTGCGAAGTTCAATTGACCTGGGTTCTTGTTTTGAGTGAGCCTGAGAGCTAGGGGGATACCCCAGTCGTGAGAACAAGCAGCCTGCTTGTCCTCGGAGAAAGCGAATGATACATACCTGTAGCAGGTGTTCTCCGAGGACAGCAGGCTGATTGTTCTCACCTACCCTCCCTCCTCCCCTTTGGAGTTGCGTTTTTACTCATTCCTTTGCTTGTCATTCAACTGAGTGGGAACGGTCGCGCACGGGCGGGAAGACGGCCGCGCATGCGCGGTGGGCGTGCCCTGCGTGCGGGACCTCCCGCAAAGTTTTGTTCCGGTTGGTGGGTCTGCCGTGGACGTCAACCCAGTCGTGAGAACACTCAGCCTCCTGTCCTCGGAGAACACCTGCTACAGGTATGTATCATTCGCTGTTTCTCCAAGCCACATCTGGCAGGCGTAAACAATAGTCTGTCTGACAGGTAGAGCAGGATAATGCAACCTCACGAGTGGTCACTGAACATGGGAGTAGTCTGCAAGATCTTCCGAGCATGGGGCACCCCCTTGGTGGATCTTTCTGCCACTCAGATCAATCATAAGGTCCGTCAGTTCTATTCCAGACTTCAGGCCCATGACAGACTAGCGTCAGATACCTTTCTCTTACATTGGGGGACAGACCTTCTGTATGCATATCCTCCCATACCTCTAGTAGGGAAGACTTTGCTGAAACTCAAGCAAGGCTGCGGAACCATGATCCTGATTGCACCCTTCTGGCCGCATCAGATCTGGTTCCCTCTTCTTCTGGAGTTGTCCTTCGAAACACCGTGGAGATTGGACTGTTTTCCAACCCTCATCACTCAGAACGTGGGGTCGCTTCTACATCCCAACCTCCAGTCTCTGGCTTTCACAGCCTGGATGTTGAGAGCTTAGAATTTGCCTCTTTGGTTCTTTCGGAGGGTGTCTCCCAAGTCTTGCATCCAGAAAAGATTCCACGAAGAAGTGTTACTTTTTCAAATGGAGGAGGTTTGCCATCTGGTGTGACAGCAAGGCCCTAGATCCTCTTTCTTGTCCTACACAGACCCTGCTTGCATGCCTTCTACATTTGTCAGAGTCTGGTCTCAATACCAACTCCGTAAGAGTTCACCTTAGTGCGATTAGTGCTTATCATCGGCGTGTAGAGGGTAAGCCTATCTCTGGACAGCCTTTAGTTGTTTACTTCAAGAGATGTTTGCTTTTGTCAAAGCTCCCTGTCAAACCTCCATCAGTGTCATGGGATCTCAACGTCGTTCTAACCCAGCTGATGAAAGCTCCTTTTGAGCCACTGAATTCCTGCCATCTGAAGTTCTTGACCTGGAAGGTCGTTTTCTTGGTGTCTGTTACTTTAGCTCGTAGAGTCAATGAGCTTCAGGCCTTGGTAGTGCATGCACCTTATATCAAGTTCCATCACAGCAGAGTAGTCCTCCGCACGCACCCTAAGTTCCTGCCAAAGGTGGTGTCGGAATTCCATTTGGTCCAGTCAATTGTCTTGCCAACATTCTTTCCCCATCCTCATACCCGCCCTGGCGAAAGCAGTTTGCACACCTTGAACTGCATGAGAGCATTGGCCTTTTACATGGAGCGGACAAAGCCCTTCAGACAGTCCGCCCAATTGTTTTCTTTTGATCCCAACAGGAGGGGAGTCGCCATTGGAAAATTGGCTAGCAGATTGCATTTCCTTCACTTATGCCCAAGCTGGGCTGTCTTTAGAGGGACATGTCACAGCTCATAATGTTACAGCCATGGCTGCGTCAGTGGCTCACTTAAAGTCAGCTTCCATTGAGGAGATTTGCAAGGCTGCAACGTGGTCATCAGTCCACACATTCACATCTCACTACATTCAGTTTGGGCAGTCGGTGCTGCAGAATCTGTTCGGGGTTTAGAATCCAACTCCACCCCCCCAGGCCCATTTTTGTTCTGTTCCAGGCTGTACTCTGTTATGTCCTCACCATTGCAAGACCCAATTGACCAATGTTCATTATTTTGAATGAGCCTGGTTGCTAGGGATACCCCACATGTGAGAACAAGCAGCCTGCTTGTCCTCGGAGAAAGCGAAGGTACATGCCTGTAGCAGGTATTCTCCGAGGACAGCAGGCTGATTGTTCTCACAAACCCGCCCACTTCCCCTTTAGAGTTGTTTGTTTTGTTTAGCTTTTTGATTAAACTGAGCGGGAACGCTCACGTGACGGGCGGGAAGTCGTCTGCACATGCGCGGTTCACGCGCTAGAAGGCTCTGGCAAAACTTCTTAAATTTTGCTGTAAAAATATTTGCCATTTCCTGGGCCGCTGTGGATACCGACCACATGTGAGAACAATCAGCCTGCTGTCCTCAGAGAATACCTGCTACAGGTATGCATCTTCGATTTATTCCTTTAGTTGATGGAAAGGTTAAAAAAAAATAAATATCACCTCTCCTGGCTCTTTGAAATTAAACAAAACAGAAGTAAGTGAGTAAATAACCAGGAATTTGACCATGCAATGTTCTATAAAGAAAACATGCAAATTTAAAGTTTATCCGAGCCTCTGTGGGCACCCATTGGAGTCTTTGTAGAAAGGAGAAACACTGTCAAATCTTGAAAGGCCATATATCAATCTAACTGCTATATTCTGCACTGTTTGGAGTCTTTTAAATGAATGTTTAGTACCGGCCAAGTGTACCATATTACAATAATCAAGTGAGTGAACCAACCGCTCAAACTGAGCTAATTAAAAAAATTCCTTATAAAACACAATTTTTTCATCATCATAAAACCCCTTACTGGTTCAAAATTATCGTCCTATTTCTCTACTTAATGTAGATTATAAGATTTTTGCAAAGTTCTTGGCTTCTAGATTAAAGAAGATTAAAGGCTCCTTAATTCACCCCAATCAAGTTGGGTTTATGCCGAGCCATCTTATTACAGATAACTCTCGTATATTTTTTCATCTCTCTCATATTGCCCAATCACAACTTAAGCCTATGATTGCCTTGTCTTTAGATGCAGAAAAGGCCTTTGATAGAGTTGAATGGATTTTCCTCTTCTCTGTCTTAGAATGGTTTGGTTTTCCTGCCACCTTTATCCAAAAAGTCAAAGTGCTTTATGCTAATCCTTCAGCAAGAATTTTATCCAACAATTTACTTTCTCAGTATGTAGGAACAAGACAAGGCTGCCCTCTCTCACCATATTTGTTTAACTTTGTATTGGAACCCTTGTTAATGGCAAAAAGGCAACATCCCCTTATTATGGGTATACCGTTTGGAGACAGTGAAATTAAAATCACAGCCTATGCTGATGATGTTCTTGTATACCTATCAAACCCAGAGGAAACTATCCCTATTCTTTTTCAAATTATTGATTCTTTTTGAGTCTTCTCGGGGTATAAGATTAACCAGCAGAAGACTGACATCCTTCCCCTGAATTATCTTGCTAATAAGGACTTAGCTAAAGCCTTTAATTTAACATGGGCTAATCTTAAAATTAGATTTCTCGGTATTGATTTGTATACTTTTACTATCTGATACTATTGATAACAACAGTGCATTGATACTTCAACTTGTAAAGGCATTACTACACATATAAGTACATAAGTATTGCCACACTGGGAAGAGACCAAGGGTCCATCGAGCCCAGCATCCTGTCCACGACAGCAGCCAATCCAGGCCAAGGGCACCTGGCAAGCTTCCCAAACGTACAAACATTCTATACATGTTGTGGATTTTCCCAAGTCCATTTAGTAGCGGTTTATGGACTTGTCCTTTAGGAAACCGTCCAATCCCTTTTTAAACTCTGTCAAGCTAACCGCCTTCACCACGTTCTCCGGCAACGAATTCCAGAGTTTAATTATGCGTTGGGTGAAGAAACATTTTCTCTGTTTTGTTTTAAATTTACTACACTGTAGTTTCATCGCATGCCCCCTAGTCCTAGTATTTTTGGAAAGCGTGAACAGACGTTTCACATCCACCTGTTCCACTCCACTCATTATTTTATATACCTCTATCATGTCTCCCCTCAGCCGTCTCTTCTCCAAGCTGAAAAGCCCTAGCCTCCTTAATCTTTCTTCATAGGGAAGTCGTCCCATCCCCGCTATAATTTTAGTCGCCCTTCGCTGCACCTTTTCCAATTCTACTATATCTTTCTTGAGATGCCGCGACCAGAATTATTGACATCCTCTTCATCTCTCCTGGTGGGGAAGAATGGCAACAATCAAATGATGATTACTCCCAAGATTACCTTTATATTAAGTATGATCCCAATGCTGTTTCCACTTTCCTTTTATGTCACATTAGACAAATTATTATCTCAATTTCTTTGGAAAAACAAGCAGCCTAGAATAGCACTAAAGAAACTTAAAACTCTTAAAGCACAGGGTGGTATTATGTTTCCTGATTTTTTTTTTTTTTTAATCATAAGGCTTTTGTACTACAACAAACATGTTTTTGGTTTCACATTAAGTCTGGATATAAACCACTATGGTTAAATATTGAAGAGTCCTTTGTTTCTCCATTGTTACCACAATCTCTTTTGACTTCTTCGGCACTTCCTAACAAATGTTTGAATCCCATTCTCCGGTGTTCTATCCAATGTTTAAGAGAGTTGGATTCCACACTGCAACATCCAATGCATACAACTACCTCTGCTTCATTATGGTTCAATCCTTCTATAAAGATTAATAAAACTCCTTTTCTGTGGAAAGAATGGATTGATAAAGGCATACGAATACTGCAGGATATTCTTATGGAAGATAAAGCGATGGTATCCTTTACTTTATTACAACAAAAATATCAGTTGAAAGAAACAAATGTATTTAAATGGATGCTTCTCCAAGAAGGATTCTATTCAAAAACTCTCCTTAGAGGAACCCTCTATATTTTCTCTTGCTGAGACATTGCTTATCTCTGGACATACTGCCTCAGCTCTCTATAAGATATTGTTCTTGTAAGCGTTACTAATTCATCTCTTCGCTCAGTATGGGAAATAGATGTTGGTCACGATTTATCTGAAGAAGTCTGGAGTTCCTTTTGGCTCTCTGCAGTGAGGCGTTGAACATCAGCATCATCACAACAATCTCTTTATTTCCTATATGACAGATCCATTTGGGCTCCAAATAAACTTTGTAATGCAGGTTTATCTACAAATAATAAATGTTGGCATTGTAAGAGTTCTACAGGAACTTTACTGCATATGTTATTTGAATGTCCTTTAGTTTAGTCTTTTTGGATACAAATATGGTCTGTAATTCAATCTATATTTCACCTAGATTATATCTTTCTCCATTGTGGTCTTTAAATCATGTTCTCCTTCTGTATCCTTATCTAGCACTGGTGCAAAACATTTTAATGCTCTTCTCACTATAGCACCGCTAACCTGTTAAATGTGCATTCTCCGAGGACAAGCAGGCTGCTTGTTCTCACGATTGGGTGACGTCCACGGCAGCCCAGGAACGGAAATCTTCCTAGCAACAAAAAGTTTGCTAGAGTCTTCGAGCACGTGGGCACGGCCATCTTCCCGCCCCAGTTCTTTTTTTCTCCGCGGTAAGGGAGTTACTGCTTGCGGTCTCTCTCCGTTCGCCCTGAAAGAGCATTTGCGTATTTTTTCGTTTCCTTTTCCCTCATTTTCTTTTTCTTTTACATTGTATTCCTTAAATTAAAAAAAAAAAAGACGACCCTTATTTCTAAGTTTTGGTCCTTGTAAGTTTTCTTTCGCTCCCGTCAGGCCGCGCGTACACGTTTCTCTCATTTTTGTGCCTTTATTTTTTGGCACCATCGAGAATTTTGATTTCGCCATCGAGGACGCCCAGCGGCTTCAAAAAGTGTACTCTGTGCAACCGGGCGATCTCGGGTACTGACCCTCACGCGTGGTGTCTTCAGTGCCTTGGGCCCGACCATCGCCCAGACGCATGTAAGTTGTGTCTTATATTGAAAAAGTGGACACAGGCGTCGAGACAAGCTCCTCGGGATCGTCTTTTGGAAGCTTCGCCTGGTTCTTCGGCGTCGACATCAGTACCGCGGTCAGCGGAGTCGATATCAACCTTGGGAGCGCAGGTAGTAGCTATCCGGAGACCACGTGCTGGGAGCAGTGAGTCATCGAGTGGGTCTCCACCTGCCTCGAAGACTCCTGCTGTGCAGGCCCCACAGGACCGACCACTCTTGGACCCGACCCCAAGGAGGCGTGTGGATTCCACGTTCTCTTCGTCGGTACAGAGGAGTATCGATGATGTGCATCGAGCGAAGGCAAAGAGGCATCATCATCGGTCTCCTAAGCACGGTAGCGGGAGCTCCAGGGCGTTGAAAGATTCGGCACCTGTGAAGCGCCAACGCCAGCCGTACCGCCGCCTCGACCTCAACAGATTCTAGACCCGGTTCCTGCACCAACCCTGCAGCCTTACTCGACAGGGACTCTGGACAAGCGCATCCGAGCCATTCTCCCAGGTTTGCTGGAAGGGTTGCTGCGTCAGCCTGTTCCGGTGCCGGGGGTGCTTGCGCCTTCGGCACCGTTGATGGAAGCGGTAGCTGGCTCTGGCCCCGTGGTAGGTCTCAGAGACTGGTGCCGCTTGCGGCATCGACGTTGGCTGCCACCCAGGTCGACTCCCCGTCGACATTGATGGAGGGAGCTTTATCGCCACCGGCACGGGGGTCGACTTCTCGGCACTGCCATTGGGGACATGGTTCCTCGGCGTTGAAACGGGCCCGGTTTCGGACTGCAGTTCAAGAACTCTTGTCCAATACCAAGGAGGATGGCTCGTGGGATGAGGGAGAAGATCCCAGATATTTCTCTTCCGAGGAGTCTTGTGGTCTTCCCTCTGGTCCTACTCCTTCACCAGAAAGAAAGCTTTCTCCTCCGGAGTGTCTTTCTTTCTCTTCATTTGTCCAGGAAATGTCTGTGGCTATTCCCTTCCCTGTGGTATCTGAGGAGGAGCCCAGGACTGTCTCGAGGAACTGGAGGAAACCACTAACTAACCCCACCATCCCTAAAAAAGCTGAGTCCCAATATCAGATTCATGGAGAACCTGAGTTGATGAAGTCGCAGTTACCTCATGATTCTATGGTTGTGGATTCCACTCTCAAGAGGGCCAGGATTACTAGAGATTTCGCCTCGGCTCCCCGGGGCGGGAATCTAGGACTCTTGACTTGTTTGGGAGAAAGGCCTATCAGTTCTCTATGCTTGTGTCCAAGATTCAGTCATACCCAGCTCTACACGAGCATCCACATGCGGAACAATGTAAAGCAACTGGCGGACTTGGTGGACAAGCTCCCTGTGGAGCACGCCAGGCCTTTTCAGGAGGTGGTCAGGTAGCTGAAGGCGTGTCGTAAATTCCTGTCCAGGGGTGCTTACGACTCTTTTCATGTTGCATCCAGAGCCGCTGCTCAGGGTATAGTGATGCGCAGACTCTCATGGCTGCATGCCTCTGACCTCGACAATCAAGTCCAGCAGTGGCTTGCGGATGTCCCTTGCTGGGGGGATAATATTTTTGGCGAGAAAGTCAAGCAGGTGGTCGAACAGCTCCACCAGCGGGAAACCGCTATGGACAATCTCTCCCGCCGGGCGCCTTCAGCTTCTACCTCATCAGGTAGACATTTTTTCCGGGGAAGAAGGAGTGCTCCCTATGCCTACAATAGGCGTAGGTACAATCCTCCTTCCCGACAGCCTTTTCGGGCTCAGCCCCAGCACGCTCGTTTGCGTCAACAGCGTGCGCCCAGACAGGCCCCTGCAGCTCCCCAGCAAAAGCAAGGGACGGGCTTTTGACTGGCTCCAGCTGAGCATAGCCGCTATCAAAGTGTCCGTGCCGGACGATCTACCTGTCGGAGGGAGGTTAAAAGGTGGTCTCTTGTAACCTCCAATCGGTATTTTTTCCACATAGTCCGGTTAGGATACTCCCTCAATTTGATCTCCAAACCTCCAAATTGCCCACCGGGAGCTTAGTCCTTCAGCTTCCAGCACAGGCAGGTACTTGCAGAGGAAGTCTCTGCCCTTCTCAGCGGCAATGCGGTGGAGCCCGTTCCACCAGGGCAGGAAGGGCAGGGATTCTATTCCAGGTACTTCCTTGGGCAAAAGAAAACAGGGGGGATGCGTCCTATCCTAGACCTAAGGGCCCTGAACAAATACCTGGTCCGAGAAAAGTTCAGAATGCTTTCCCTGGGCACCCTTCTCACCATGATTTAGCAAAACGATTGGCTATGCTCTCTGGACTTAAAGGATGCTTATACACACATCCCGATACTTCCAGCTCACAGGAAGTATCTTCGATTCCGTCTGGGACACGGCACTTTCAGTATTGTGTACTACCCTTTGGTCTCGCCTCTGCGTCCAGAATATTTATAAAATGCCTGGCAGTTGTAGCGGCGTCTCTGCGCAGATTGGGAGTGCATGTGTTCCCTTATCTCGATGATTGGCTGGTGAAGAACACCTCACAGGCAGGAGTTCTACAGTCCATGCAGATGACTATTCAACTCCTGGAGCTACTAGGGTTTGTGATAAATTATCCAAAGTCCCACCTTCTTCCAGTTCAAAGACTAGAATTCATAGGAGCTCCGCTGGACTCCCCGAGGCGAGAGCAGACAACCTTCTGGCTCTTGTTTCCTGGGTACGAGCGTCTCAGCAGATCACAGCTCGGCAGATGTTGAGATTGCTCGGCCACATGACCTCCACAGTTCATGTGACTCCCATGGACCCTAGCTTCCCAGTGGTTTCAAGCTGCCGGGGATTTAGAGGACGCAATTCAGCTGTCCACGGGGTTTCTCAAATCCCTACTTTGGTGGACAATTCGATCCAATTTGACCTTGGGACGTCCCTTTCAAATTCCTCTGCTCCAAAAGGTGCTGACAACGAATGCGTCTCTCTTCGGGTGGGGAGCCCATGTCGATCGGCTTCACACTCAAGGACGTTGGTCCCTCCAGGAAACCAGCTTTCAGATCAATCTCCTGGAGTTGCGAGCGGTCTGGAATGCTCTAAAGGCTTTCGGAGATCGGCTGTCCAATCAAATTATTCAAATTCAGACAGACAATCAGGTTGCCATGTATTACATCAACAAGCAGGGGGGCACCGGATCTCGCCCCCTGTGTCAGGAAGCCGTCCAGATGTGGCTTTGGACTCGCCGTCACGGCATGTTTCTCCAAGCCACGTATCTGGCAGGCGTAAACAACAGTCTGGCCGAAAGGCTGAGCAAAATAATGCAACCCTACGAGTGGTCTCTCAACTCGAGGGTGGTACGTCAGATCTTTCAAGCGTGGGGCACCCCCTTGGTCGATCTCTTTGATGCTCAGACCAATCACAATGTCCCTCAGTTCTTTTCCAGACTTCAGGCCCACGACAGGCTAGCATCGGATGCCTTTCTCCTTTATTGGGGGAAGGGTCTCCTGTATGCGTATCCTCCCATACCTTTGGTGGGGAAGACTTTGCTGAAACTCAAGCAGGATCGCGGGACCATGATTCTGATTGCGCCCTTCTGGCCGCGCCAGATCTGGTTCCCTCTTCTTCTGGAGTTGTCCTCCGAAGAACCGTGGAGATTGGACTATTTCCAAACCCTCATCACTCAGGGGGCGCTTCTACATCCCAACCTCCAGTCTCTGGCTCTCACGGCCTGGATGTTGAGAGCGTAGACTTTGCCTCCTTGGGTCTGTCGGAGGGTGTCTCCCGAGTCTTGCTTGCTTCCAGGAAAGATTCCACTAAAAAGAGTTACTCTTTTAAATGGAAGAGGTTTGTCGTCTGGTATGACATCAAGGCCTTAGACCCTCGCTCTTGTCCTACACAGACCCTGCTTGAATACCTTCTGCACTTCTCTGAATCTGGTCTTAAGACCAACTCCGTAAGGGTTCATCTTAGTGCCATCAGTGCTTTTCATTATCGTGTAGAAGGTAAGCCTCTCTCTGGACAGCCTTTAGTTGTTCGCTTCATGAGAGGTTTGCTTTTGTCAAAGCCCCCTGTCAAACCTCCACCAGTGTCACGGGATCTCAACGTCGTTCTCACCCAGCTGATGAAACCTCCTTTTGAGCCACTAAATTCCTGCCATCTGAAGTACTTGACCTGGAAGGTCATTTTCTTGCTGGTGGTTACTTCAGCTCGTAGAGTCAGTGAGCTCCAAGCCTCTTCATCATAACAGACTAGTCCTCCTCACTCACCCTAAGTTCTTGCCCAAGGTGGTGTCGGAGTTCCATCTGAACCAGTCATTTGTCTGGCCAACATTCTTTCCCCGTCCTCATACCCACCCTGCTGAACATCAGTTGCACACATTGGACTGCAAGCGAGCATTGGCCTCTATCTGGAGCGGACAAGCCCATTCAGACAGTCCGCCCAAATGCTTGTTTCTTTTGATCCCAACAGAAGGGGAGTAGCTGTCGGGAAACGCACCATTTGTAATTGGCTAGCAGATTGCGTTTCCTTCACTTATGCCCAAGCTGGGCTGACTCTTGAGAGTCATGTCACGGCTCATAGTGTTAGAGCCATGGCAGCATCGGTGGCCCACTTGAAGTCAGCCACTATTGAAGAGATTTGCAAGGCTGCGACATGGTCATCAGTCCACACATTCACATCTCACTACTTCCTCCAGCAGGATAGCAGTTGGTGCTGCAGAATCTGTTCGGGGTTTAGAATCCAGCTCCCCCCCCCCCCCCCCCCCCAGGCCCATTTTTATTCTGTTCCAGGCTGCACTCTCAGATGTTCTGCTTCGTAGGTCAATCCTTGTTATGTCCTCGCCGTTGCGAGGCACAATTGACCTTCTTTGTTGTTTTGAGTGAGCCTGGATGCTAGGGATACCCCAATCGTGAGAACAAGCAGCCTGCTTGACCTCGGAGAAAGCGAAGATACATACCTGTAGCAGGTATTTTCCAAGGACAGCAGGCTGATTGTTCTCACAAACCCGCCCACCTCCCCTTTGGAGTTGTCCATTTTCTTTGTTATTGCTTTATAATTTAACTGAAGTGGGACTCTCGCACGACGGGCAGGAAGATGGCCGCGCCTGCGCAACCACGCACTCAAAGTCTCTAGCAAACTTTTTATTGCTAGGAAGATTTCCATTCCTGGGCTGCCGTGGACGTCAACCAATCGTGAGAACAGCCTGCTGTCCTCTGAGAATACCTGCTACAGGTATGTATCTTTTCTGTTTTGGTGCAACTCAGTGTTACAATACCAAAAACTAGAGTTAGCTGTGGCAGGAATATATGGTTTTCTCCCTGTTAAAAAGAAACTGATCTCCTATTGATGATTATTTGCAAAATATGATCTCTTCATAGTAGGCTATTAACCAATAATTTAGATATTTAACTCTCTATTCTCAGTGTTTTGACTTCACTGACTTGACTTTTTTATTTTTTTTGGGGGGGGGGGTTCTCTTCCTAATTTGTATCTTTATTGTATAAGATGATGCAGTGTATTTGATTAGTGGTGTTTCTATCCTCTTTTGAAGACTCCTTTCTTTGTTATTTCCCTATTGTAATGTTTTCCTAAAAATTCAATAAAAATTTCTAGATAATAAAAAACATTTTTTAATAACCGAGTTTATGTGAAATTCTAATGAGATAGAACAATCCAAATAAACACCCAGAATTTTGATAATTGGGGAAAGAGTGAAATCTACATTGTTGATTATAATCATCAGAAGATTTAAATCTGGATGAAAATTAAAACACACAACTTTAGTTTTCTCTGAGTTTAGTTTTAGCTTATGGTCCTGCATCCATACTTCCACCAATTTCATATATAAATGAATGTTTGTATTATCTATATCGGTAATCAATTGTATTATCTAAATCAGTAATCAATTGTATAGGAATTAGAACTGAAATATCAGCCTAAATACAATGAATGAATGAAGTCATGTTTCTCCAATAAAAGGCTTAAAGATCACATAAAGATGTTGACTAATACTGGAGAAAGTGGAAAACCCTGCGGAGTACCACAAGGGTTACTGCAGCTAATAAATTCCCCATGTGATTTTACTCTATATGATCTATTAGTCAGAAAACCTCTGAATCAATCCAACACTATCCCTGTAATCCCTAAGTCCTCCAATTCATACAGCAAAAGGGAGTGGTCCACAAGGTCGAAAGCCAATGATAAATCAAACTGAAATAACAAAGCGTTTTTACCTGAGCTCAACAATAACTCTACATGATCTAACAAAGAACACAATACTGTCTCTGTACTGAAAAATGTATGGAACTCCAATTGTGAAGGAGGCAGCACATCATGCAAGTCTAAATAATGATTGAGTTGAACAGTCACTAATCTCTCCATTAATTTGAGAAAGAAAGGGATTGATGCCACTGGCCTATAATTCGAGACCAGTTCTTTTGATTTAGTTGAATTATTTGGTATTGGCGTAATTATAATTCTCCGAGGACAAGCAGGCTGCTTGTTCTCACTGATGGGTGACGTCCACGGCAGCCCCTCCAATCGGAATCTTCCTAGCAAAGTCCTTTGCTAGCCCGCGCGCACCGCGCATGCGCGGCCGTCTTCCCGCCCGAAACCGGCTCGAGCCGGCCAGTCTTCTTTCGTCCGCACTCGGTACGGCTGTGTTTTTGTCGTGTCGAGCCCCGGAGAGTCGACCTCGCGCGTCCGTTTTAAAATAGACGTGTTTTTTTCTTCGGAAAAGTTATAGTTTTGTTCGGGAAGTGCTCCGGAAACCCCCTTGGGTTTCGTTTGCCCCTTCCCGTGTTTCCAGTTTTTGCCCCGGTAAGTTTTCTTTCGTCGTCGGGGTAGGCCTCTTTTCGGCCTCGGTCGAGATTTTTCTCCCTTAAAGTTTTGGTGCTCCAAATTCGTCATTTCGGATTTTGATTTCGCCGGCGTGATTTTTCCGCCCATGACATCGAAGCCTTCCAGCGGCTTCAAGAAGTGCACCCAGTGCGCCCGGGTAATCTCGCTCACTGATAGGCACTCTTCGTGTCTTCAGTGTCTGGGGGCCGAGCACCGCCCTCAGAACTGTAGTCTGTGTTCCCTGTTACAAAGGCGGACTCAGGTAGCGAGATTGGCCCAGTGGAACGTTTTGTTCTCGGGCTCTTCGTCGGCATCGGCACCGGGGTCATCGTGTGCATCGACGTCATCAGCGTCCAGACCTTCATCCTTGGCCGCCAGTGCATCGAGTGCATCGAGGCATCGGCCCTCTGCATCGGCGCCGAGACATCGGATAGCTGCATCGACGTCGGTGGTACCGGGACCTCGTCTCCTGATGTCGTCGGACGGTGGTGCATCGGGTGGAGTGCAGGTGAGGGCTGTCCATTCCCCTGCTGGTGGCGGTGAGCCTTCGGGTGGGTCTCCCCCTACCCTGAGGGCTCCTGCGGTACAGCCCCCCCGGGATCGACCTGCTTCGACCTCGGCCCTGAGGAAGCGACGGATGGATTCTACGTCCTCGTCGGTGCCGGGGAGCTCCGGTGACATGCTTCGGAAGAAGTCGAAGAAGCATCGACACCGGTCTCCTCCCCGCGTCAGCACCGAGAGCTCTGGGTCGCCGAGGGAGTCGGCACCCAGCAGGCATCGGCACCGAGAGGACCGCTCACCCTCTGTTCAGGAGGTGTCGATGCGCTCCACTCTGGACAGCCCGGAACAGCCTCCACGCCCGGAACAGGTTCTGACGTCGACGCCTGCATCGACCTCTATGCCTTTCTCTGCAGCCGCTCTGAACGAGAGCCTCCGGGCCGTTCTCCCAGAGATTCTGGGAGAGCTGTTGCGCCCTACCCCTCCGGTACCGGCGGTGCTTGCGCCTCCGGTACCGTCGAGCGTGGCGCCAGCTGGCCCATCGCCCGGGGTGAGGTCCCCGACGTCGGTACCGCGTGCGGTGCCGACTGCGGCCACCTCCCAGGAGGGCTCCCCGACTACGTCGGCGGAGGGAGCTTCGCCGATGCGGGCAAGGGAGTCTACCTCTCGACGCCCCCATCGTGGACGTGGCTCCACGGAGTCGAGCCGGGCGAGGTTGCAGACACAGGTCCGTGAACTTGTGTCTGACACCGAGGGTGAGGCCTCGTGGGAAGAAGAAGAAGACCCCAGATATTTCTCTGACGAGGAGTCTGAGGGTCTTCCTTCTGATCCCACTCCCTCTCCTGAAAGACAGCTTTCTCCTCCCGAGAGTCTGTCTTTTGCTTCCTTTGTCCGGGAGATGTCTACGGCCATCCCCTTCCCGGTGGTTGTGGAGGACGAGCCCAGGGCTGAAATGTTTGAGCTCCTGGACTATCCTTCTCCACCTAAGGAAGTGTCCACTGTTCCCTTGCACCATGTCCTGAAAAAGACATTGCTTGCGAACTGGACCAAGCCACTAAGTAACCCCCACATCCCCAAGAAGATCGAGTCCCAGTACCGGATCCATGGGGACCCAGAGCTGATGCGCACTCAGTTGCCTCATGATTCTGGAGTTGTGGATCTGGCCCTAAAGAAGGCTAAGAGTTCTAGGGAGCATGCTTCGGCGCCCCCGGGCAAAGACTCTAGAACCTTAGACTCCTTTGGGAGGAAGGCCTACCATTCCTCTATGCTCGTGGCCAAAATCCAGTCTTACCAGCTCTACACGAGCATACACATGCGGAATAATGTGCGGCAGTTGGCGGGCTTGGTTGATGCTCTCCCCCCAGAGCAAGCCAAGCCTTTTCAGGAGGTGGTCAGGCAGCTGAAGGCGTGCAGGAAATTCCTGGCCAGAGGGGTGTATGACACCTTTGATGTTGCGTCCAGGGCCGCTGCTCAAGGTGTGGTGATGCGCAGGCTCTCATGGCTGCGTGCCTCCAACCTGGAAAATAGACTCCAGCAGCGGATTGCGGACTCGCCTTGCCGTGCGGACAATATTTTTGGAGAGAAAGTCGAGCAGGTGGTAGAGCATCTCCACCAGCGGGATACCGCATTCGACAAGTTCTCCCGCCGGCAGCCTTCAGCATCTACCTCTACAGGTAGAAGATTTTTTTGGGGAAGGAGGACTGTTCCCTATTCTTCTGGCAAGCGTAGGTACAACCCTCCTTCTCGACAGCCTGCGGCCCAGGCTAAGCCCCAGCGCGCTCGCTCTCGTCAGCAGCGTGCGCCTCAGCAAGGCCCCGCGGCTCCCCAGCAAAAGCAAGGGGCGAGCTTTTGACTGGCTCCAGCAGAGCATAGCCGACATCCAAGTGTCAGTGCCGGGCGACCTGCCGGTCGGGGGGAGGTTGAAAGCTTTTCACCAAAGGTGGCCTCTCATAACCTCCGATCAGTGGGTTCTGCAAATAGTCCGGCAAGGATACACCCTCAATTTGGCCTCAAAACCTCCAAATTGTCCACCGGGAGCTCAATCCTACAGCTTCCAGCACAAGCAGGTACTTGCAGAGGAACTCTCCGCCCTTCTCAGCGCCAATGCGGTCGAGCCCGTGCCATCCGGGCAAGAAGGGCTGGGATTCTATTCCAGGTACTTCCTTGTGGAAAAGAAAACAGGGGGGATGCGTCCCATCCTAGACCTAAGGGCCCTGAACAAATATCTGGTCAAGGAAAAGTTCAGGATGCTTTCCCTGGGCACCCTTCTCCCCATGATTCAGCAAAACGATTGGCTATGCTCTCTGGACTTGAAGGATGCCTACACACACATCCCGATACTGCCAGCTCACAGACAGTATCTGCGATTTCAGTTGGGCACACGCCACTTCCAGTACTGTGTGCTACACTTTGGGCTCGCCTCTGCACCCAGGGTGTTCACAAAGTGCCTAGCTGTGGTAGCAGCGGCACTTCGCAGGCTGGGGGTGCACGTGTTCCCTTATCTCGACGATTGGCTGGTGAAGAACACATCCGAGGCAGGAGCCCTGCAGTCCATGCAGATGACTATTCGCCTCCTGGAGCTACTGGGGTTTGTGATAAATTATCCAAAGTCCCATCTTCTCCCAGTGCAGAAACTCGAATTCATAGGAGCTCTGCTGGATTCTCGGACGGCTCGCGCCTATCTCCCAGAGACGAGGGCCAGCAACTTGTTGTCCCTCGTCTCGCGGGTGCGAGCGTCCCAGCAGATCACAGCTCGGCAGATGTTGAGATTGCTGGGCCACATGGCCTCCACAGTTCATGTGACTCCCATGGCCCGTCTTCACATGAGATCTGCTCAGTGGACCCTAGCCTCCCAGTGGTATCAGGCTGCTGGGGGTCTAGAAGACGTGATCCACCTGTCCACGAGTTTTCTCGAATCCCTGTATTGGTGGACAATCTGGTCCAATTTGACTCTGGGACGTCCTTTCCAAATTCCTCAGCCACAAAAAGTGCTGACAACGGATGCGTCTCTCCTGGGATGGGGAGCTCATGTTGATGGGCTTCACACCCAAGGAAGCTGGTCCCTCCAGGAACGCGGTCTACAGATCAATCTCCTGGAGTTGCGAGCGATCTGGAACGCTCTGAAGGCTTTCAGAGATCGGCTGTCCCATCAAATTATCCAAATTCAGACAGACAACCAGGTTGCCATGTACTATGTCAACAAGCAGGGGGGCACCGGATCTCGCCCCCTGTGTCAGGAAGCCGTCAGCATGTGGCTCTGGGCTCGCCGTCTCGGCATGGTGCTCCAAGCCACATATCTGGCAGGCGTAAACAACAGTCTGGCCGACAGACTGAGCCGGATTATGCAACCTCACGAGTGGTCGCTCAACTCCCGAGTGGTGCGCCAGATCTTCCAAGCGTGGGGCACCCCCTTGGTGGATCTCTTCGCATCTCGAGTGAACCACAAAGTCCCTCAGTTCTGTTCCAGGCTTCAGGCCCACGGCAGACTGGCATCGGATGCCTTCCTCCTGGATTGGGGGGAGGGCCTGCTGTATGCTTATCCTCCCATTCCTCTGGTGGGGAAGACTTTGTTGAAACTCAAGCAAGACCGAGGCACCATGATTCTGATTGCTCCTTTTTGGCCGCGTCAGATCTGGTTCCCTCTTCTTCTGGAGTTATCCTCCGAAGAACCGTGGAGATTGGAGTGTTTTCCGACCCTCATCACGCAGGACGAAGGGGCTCTTCTGCATCCCAGCCTCCGGTCCCTGGCTCTCACGGCCTGGATGTTGAGAGCGTAGACTTTGCCTCTTTGGGTCTGTCCGAGGGTGTCTCCTGCGTCTTGCTTGCTTCCAGAAAAGATTCCACTAAGAGGAGTTACTTCTTTCTGTGGAGGAGGTTTGCCGTCTGGTGTGACAGCAAGGCCCTAGCTCCTCGCTCTTGTCCTACACAGACCCTGCTTGAATACCTTCTGCACTTGTCTGAGTCTGGTCTCAAGACCAACTCTGTAAGAGTTCACCTTAGCGCAATCAGTGCATACCATTACCATGTGGAAGGTAAGCCGATCTCAGGACAGCCTTTAGTTGTTCGCTTTATGAGAGGTTTGCTTTTGTCAAAGCCCCCTGTCAAGCCTCCTACAGTGTCATGGGATCTCAATGTCGTTCTCACCCAGCTGATGAAACCTCCTTTTGAGCCACTGAATTCCTGCCATCTGAAGTACTTGACCTGGAAGTCATTTTCTTGGTGGCAGTTACTTCAGCTCGTAGAGTCAGTGAGCTTCAGGCCCTGGTAGCCCAGGCCCCTTACACCAAATTTCATCATAACAGAGTAGTCCTCCGCACTCACCCTAAGTTCTTGCCAAAGGTTGTGTCGGAGTTCCATCTGAACCAGTCAATTGTCTTGCCAACATTCTTTCCCCGTCCTCATTCCTGCCCTGCTGAACGTCAACTGCATACATTGGACTGCAAGAGAGCATTGGCCTTCTACCTGGAGCGGACACAGCCCAACAGACAGTCCGCCCAATTGTTTGTTTCTTTTGATCCCAATAGGAGGGGGGTGGCTGTAGGGAAACGCACCATATCCAATCGGCTAGCAGATTGCATTTCCTTCACTTATGCCCAGGCGGGGCTGGCTCTTGAGGGTCATGTCACGGCTCATAATGTTAGAGCCATGGCTGCGTCGGTAGCCCACTTGAAGTCAGCCTCCATTGAAGAAATTTGCAAAGCTGCGACGTGGTCATCTGTCCACACATTCACATCTCATTACTGCCTGCAGCAGGGTACCCGACGCGACAGTCGGTTCGGGCAGTCAGTTCTTCAGAACCTGTTTGGGCTTTAGGATCCAACTCCACCCCCCGAGGGCCCTGTTTGTTCTGTTCCAGGCTGCACTCTCAGTTAGTTGGTAAATTTTTTTAGGTCAATCTCAGTTATGTCCTCGCCGTTGCGAGGCCCAATTGACCATGGTTGTTGTTTTGAGTGAGCCTGGGGGCTAGGGATACCCCATCAGTGAGAACAAGCAGCCTGCTTGTCCTCGGAGAAAGCGAATGCTACATACCTGTAGAAGGTATTCTCCGAGGACAGCAGGCTGATTGTTCTCACAAACCCGCCCGCCTCCCCTTTGGAGTTGAGTCTTCCCTTGTTTCTCTTTTGCTACAATACGATACTGGCCGGCTCGAGCCGGTTTCGGGCGGGAAGACGGCCGCGCATGCGCGGCGCGCGAGGGCTAGCAAAGGACTTTGCTAGGAAGATTCCGATTGGAGGGGCTGCCGTGGACGTCACTCATCAGTGAGAACAATCAGCCTGCTGTCCTCGGAGAATACCTTCTACAGGTATGTAGCATTCGCTTTTCTGCCAAACTGGCAGGAAAGATTCCCTGAGCCAGTTGATTTTCAATCCAGAAATATATATTTACACAAAAAAATAGTTCAGGCACATTCCATCAAATACAGGGGGCAGATATCCAATATACAATGAACAGAACAATATCTATGGAATAGTTTTATAAAACAGTGTCCGGTCAATAACTCCTTCCATACTCCATCTACCGGTATGCCCTGTCCTGAAATTTGACCCAACAGTAACTGAATCAAATTTATTACCTGATCAAAAAGTAGATCTTAGTTTACAGACTTTATCTTGGAAAAAAGATGCTAACTGATTAGTGCTAGGACATTTTCCTTGCTCAGTTTTGATGCAGTCAACAAGTTTGAAAAATGAATTAACAATAGAGAACAATTGCTTTGTATTATCATTTTCTTTTTGAATTAACTGAGACTAATATGTTCGCCTAGCTAAAGTGATTGCTTTCTTGTAATTATTGACTGCATTCCTCCACTCGCCTCTAGTTGTGGCAGATTTTATTTTAAGCTTCTCTAAGAAGTTTGAAAACAACAAAATCAGTTTGCAGGTGTTTGTAGGAGAATATCTTAATCAAATGGGAACCTCAAATCTCCACATAGGGAAATACATATGTATTAAAGCACTAACCCTATAGTTTATGGAGTCAATTACTATCATAGGTTCCAATCAGGAGAAAAACGGAAAAAAAAAACATTAACCGTAAAAACTCATCCTAGATGAGAAAAACAGATAAATGTGAAAAACCCTTTTTCCCCTGCACAATAATCTCCTCCTTACTTCCATTCTTGTGCAAAGGGACCACATCCACCCTTCTCTAGTCCTCCGGGACCACACCAGACTGTAAGGAAGCATTGAAGAGGTCAGTCAGCGGAGCCACCAGAACTTCGAGTTCCTTGAGCACCCTCAGATGCATCCCATGGGGCCCCATCGCTTTGTCTACTTTTAGTTTAGTTAGCTCCTCACGAACACTGTCCTTCGAGAACAGGTCTTGGTCTATCATAGTTCCTTGTCATCAGCAGCAGATGAATCCATTAACTGATGGGTTGTATCCGCCTACCAGCAGGTGGAGATAGAGAACACTGAAAAACCACAGTGACCCTTGGACTGCTAGCCCCCAACTGCCTTCAGTATTTCTCTATCTCCCAGCAGGTGTGGACGTAGCTTGATCAGCTCCTGGATTTCAGACTGCCTGGGGTGGCTCCTGTGCTTTGCCAGTTGAGCAGGGGTGTTGTGGCTGGTGGTGCCCACTTTAAAGGCATATAGGTTCGCCCTTTCCCTGCCTTACCCATCCCCCCCCCGCCCGCCTCCCGGAGTCCCTCTGTTGCTGCCTGCCTCCAACTTTCCTCACAGCGTTAAAAAAACGAGCGCACTTTTACTGCTTGGCTGTTCTTAGGCTTTTTCCAGGGATTCTGGTTCTGCGCAGCTTGACCGGAGCTCGTTGACTCGGTCTTCTGAGGTGAGAGTGGTGCCCAGCTCCTCCGGGGAGGTCCCGCAGACGCCATTCCGAATGGGGTAAGTTTTGGCGCGAAGCCGCCATTTTATTGCCATATTTCCGTCCAGTCGGGCGATGGCTGCTGAGGGAGTTAAGCGCTGCTCCCGTTGTTGTAAACGCAGATCAGCAGCGGGGCTGTGTAAAACGTGCTCCTTAGATGCTCACGCTAGTATGACCATGACGAACGATGTTTCTTCCCGCTCAATGGAGCTGGCAGCAGACGCCATTTTGGAAGCACCACATATCTTGACCCTCGCGGTTGCGGAGGAGTCTGAGTGCAGGGGAACGCTTCGTTTAGAGGCTGCCAGAGGAGCTCCTACATCCGTTTCTCCTAAGTTTGTGCTTTTAATGAATAAGGCTTTCATGCTGAAACGAGCTCTGCCACAGGTATCTGACACTGCTTTACATCCTGGGTTCCCTCCGGGTGTTGAGGCCCCGGGGATGGCTTCAGATGTTATTTCCTCCCCTGAGCGTTGGGAACACGCTAAACATCCCCATCTGAAAGTGGTGGTTATCCTTCTCCCCCCCCCCCCCTCCCCCCCCCCCGTGGTCAGGCTGTAGGAGTCTGAGGGGTCTGGCAAGCCCTCAGGGACGGATGATCCAGAGGGGGGTGCCTGTTTGCCACTGGATTTGAATGATCCCAATGCGGTCCGGATTTTCCTGCTGAAGGCGAGGCCTCCTTTGTTAATCTTAGGATGGCGAGTACTAAGAAGTCTACTCGGGCCTTTCCGGTGCATGACTCCATCCAAGAGCTTATTTCTGCTCAATGGTCTGACCCTGATGGGCTGTTCAAAGTGGCCAGGGCTATGGGTCAGCTTTACCCTCTGCGTGAGGAGCACTTGGCCCCTTTGGGGATGCCTAAAGTGGATGCATTGGTCACGGCGGTGACAAAAAAGACCACTCTCAGTAGAAGGAGGGATCGCTTTGAAAGACATGCAGGACCGGCGGCTGGAGTCCGCGCTGAAGCGGTCCTTTGAAATTGTGGGCCTTGCCTTGAGGTCGTCTATTTGCAGTTCCTGTGCAGCCCGGGCATGTCTTTCCTGGTTACAGCAGGCGGTGGAACAGCCCGCCGATGGTGCGGGCCCCCTTTCTGAGGTTGCCCCGCGGATGGAGTCGGCCCTGTCATTTTTGGCTGACGCCCTTTATGATCTGGTCAGAGCTTCGGCTGAACAGATGTCTGTGGCGGTGTCTGCCCGCCGCCTTCTTTGACTGCGGCATTGGGCGGCTGACATGGCTTCTAAGCAAAGGCTGGTGAGGTTACCCTTTCGGGGCCTCTTGTTATTTGGAGGGAATTGGAGAAGATTGTGAAAGACCTGGGGAACTCTAAACCCCAGCGGTTACCTGAGGATAGGCCGAGGCCTTCTTCCAAGTGTTCTGTGTTTCCCTCCTCTTCCAGACCTCGCTTCCGTGAAGCTCGCAGGTATCGCCCGGGGTGCTCTGCTGGGTTTTCGCAACGTGCCCGTTTTCAGCAGAGGAACTCCTTTTACTCGGACAAACGTTCCGCAGGAGCCGGTTCAAGGCCAGGAGTTCAGGGGCGTCGTCCTCCATGCCTGCAATAGGAGGACGTCTTTCCCTCTTTCTAGAGGAGTGGACCAAGATTACCTCGGATTAGTGGGTCCTGGACCTGATCAGAGAAGGTTACGAACTGGAATTCGGTGCCCCGGTGAGAGACGTGTTTTTGGAGTCCCGATGTGGCACTGCTGTAAAACGGGTGGCGGTAGAGGAGACCTTACAAGTCTTGCTGCACCTCGGAGCGGTGATCCCTGTGCCTCTTACCAAACGTGCCTGCGGCCGCTATTCCATTAATTTTGTCGTGCCTCGAAAAGGCGGGTCTTTCAGAGACTGATCCTCGACTTACGAAGAGTCAACGAGGCCCTCAGAGTACGACATTTTCACATGGAAACCCTGCGCTCCGTCATTGAGGCGGTACAGCCAGGAGAGTTTCTCACGTCTCTGGACCTAAAAGAAGCGTATTTGCACATTCCTATCTGGCCTCCACACCAGTGGTTCCTCCGCTTTGCGGTGTTGGGAAAACATTTCCAGTTTCAGGCCTTGCCTTTTGGCCTAGCCACAGCTTCCCGTACCTTTTCCAAGGTAATGGTGGTCGTAGCTGCCTGCCTCAGGCGAGAGGGTATCAGAGTTCACCCTTATCCCGGCGACTGGCTCATCAGAGCAGATTCGGCAACCGAGAGTCGTCTTGCCACAGCCAGAGTGGTTACAGTCCTGCAGGCGCTAGGCTGGGTGGTCAGTATACCCAAAAGTCACCTGACCCCCTCTCAGTCTCGAGTATTTGGGGGTCCGGTTCGACACGGCCTCGGGGTTTGTCTTTCTGCCCGACCAAAGGTGGTGCAAGCTTCAGAATCAGGTCCGTCTGCTCCTGCGGATGCCTCGCCCGCAAGCTTGGGACTTTGTCCAGCTGCTAGGGTTGATGACGGCCACCTTGGAGGTGGTTCCTTGGGCGAGAGCGCATATGAGGCCTCTGCAGATTGCCCTGCTTCAACAATGGTCTCCGATGTCCCAGGAATATCAACACAGACTAACGTTGCTCCCTGCGGCCCGGCTCAGTATGGAGTGGTGGCTCTCTGACAGAATGCTGCGCCAAGGAATGCCTCTCGCGCTTCCTTCTTGGTGCCTGGTGAGATGCCAGCCTTTTGGGCTGGGGAGCACATTGCCAGGGAAGCTATTCTCGGGGTCTGTGGACACCCATGGAAGCGGGGTGGTCCATCAATCGCTTGGAACTGAGAGCGATATTCCAGGCTCTTATGGCCTTTCAAAAGTTTCTGAAGGGGCTTGCTTCTGGGTTCTGTCAGACAACACGACAGCGGTGACATACATAAATCGTCAGGGAGGCACTCAGTGCAGGGCCCAGGCCGCGGAGGCCGCTCAGATTTGCCACTGGGCCGAGCTACACCTGCCGCGTCTGTCGACAGCTCACATAGCAGGTCAGAGCAATGTGCAAGCCAATTTTCTCAGCAGGCATCAAATTGACCCGGCGGAATGGGAACTGGCAGAAACTTTTCTTCAGATTTGTGCCAAATGGGGGACTCCCAGAATGGATCTAATGGCGTCAAGTGCAAACGCCAAAGTACCTCGCTTTTTCAGCAGAAGGAGAGCTCCTCACTCGACGGGGTTGGGATGCTCTAGCTCAACCCTGGCCCTCGGGCCTCCTGTATGTGTTCCCTCCTTGGCCCTTGATAGGGCGAGTCCTACTGCGGATTCGACAGCACCAAGGTCTGGTGATTCTCATCGCTCCAGATTGGCCAAGGCGTCTGTGGTATGCGGATCTCCGCCGGATGCTGGTAGACGCTCCTGTTCATTTGCTCCTGGTGCCGAACCTGTCGGTTCAGGGTCCGGTGTGTATGGAGGATCCCTGCCAATTTGGTCTTACGGCCTGGCTATTGAGAGGGCGCAATTAAGAGACAAGGGCTACGCTAACAAGGTCATCTCCACTCTCTTGCAGGCCCGCAAGTGGTCCACCTCCGCAGCTTATGCTTGGATCTGGCGCAAGTTTGAGGCGTGGGGTGTTTCAAAGGTGATCACACCCACGTGGGCTACAGTCTTGACAGTGCTGGAAGTTTTGCAGGAGGGCTTAAAAAAGGCCTGGCTTACAATTTCCTCCGGGTGCAAGTGGCAGCATTATCACGCTATCGAGGGAAAGTCGCTGGCTTGTCCCTTGCTGCTCATCCCAACATTGCCCGATTTCTCAGAGGGGTGCTTAGGCTCCATCCTCCCGTCCGGTTGCCCTGTCCGGCCTGGAACCTGGGGATGGTTTTGAAGGCTCTCCAGTGTTCGCCCTTCAAGCCGCTTCAGCGAGCTTTGAAGAAGGATGTGACTCTCAAGACAGTCTTTTTGGTGGCCATTACATCAGCTAGATCGTGTCTGAGCTGCAGGCGCTGTCCTGTCTGGACCCTTTTCTGCAATTCTCGGAGTCCGGAGTAACAGTACGTACAGTGCCTTCCTTCCTGCCGAAGGTGGTTTCAGCGTTTCACCTGAACCAGCCCATTTTTCTTCCTTCCTTTTTTAGGGAAGAGTTCCCGGACTTCTTTGGGCAGTTACATCTTTTGGATGTCCGCAGAGCGCTGTTGCAGTATCTACAGATGTCAAATGACTTCAGTACTTCTGATCGCCTTTTTGTCTTGTTGTCAGGTCCTCGGCGTGGAGGCCCGGCGTCTAAGGCCACGGTAGCCCGTTGACTGAAGGAAGTCATTTTTTCTGCGTATCTGCTTTCAGGTCGGTCTCCGCCTGAAGCGTTTAAGGCGCATTCCACGAGAGCGATTTCCTCCTCGTGGGCTGAAACAGGTGCATTCTCTCTTCAAGAGATCTGTAGTGCGGCTACTTGGGCTTCTCAGCTCTCATTTGTCCGGCATTACAGGCTGGATGTTGCAGCGAAGCAGGACGCGAGTTTTGGAGCACAAGTGCTTGCTCGCGGTGTGGCCTGTTCCCACCCTATTTAGGGAGTGCTTTTGTACATCCCATCAGTTAATGGATTCATCTGCTGCTGATGACAAGGAAGGGAAAATTAGGTTCTTACCTTGGTAATTTTCTTTCCTTTAGTCACAGCAGATGAATCCATGATCCCTCCCTGGCTGACTTTTTTTTGTTCAGATCTTTCATGCAGATATAAATCTCATTGGGAGAAGTTGGAAACCAGTTATCAGAATTTCTACATGATGTTCTACTACAGGAGGTTGAGATCGTCCCTCCTTTGTATGGTTATTGCTCCTGTTCTGGGGCGTTTGTTTGCTGTGAGGAAAGTTTATGTTGTTATACCTTTATGGTTCACTCTGCTTTGGAAATCTCAAATACTGAAGGCAGTTGGGGGCTAGCCGTCCAAGGGTCACTGTGGTTTTTCAGTGTTCTCTATCTCCACCTGCTGGTAGGCGGATACAACCCATCAGTTAATGGATTCATCTGCTGTGACTAAAGGAAAGAAAATTACCAAGGTAAGAACCTAATTTTCCCATCCATCCCCTTTTTCATTTGTTTTCTGTGGTCCTACCGCCTTTCATCCATGAACACAGAACAGAAATAATTGTTAAGCAGTTCAACTTTATCCTTATCAGCTTCCACATATTCCTCCCCCTCTGCTTTGAGTCTCACAATGCTATTTGGCATTTCCTCCTGTCGCTTACATATCTGAAAAAGTCTTATACCCCAATTTTACCATAATAGTTTTTTTTTCTTCTACTTTCTGAGTCATCTTACATTGTATGAAGGCTAACCTCCTTTCCCTTACCTTTTTTTGGCTACTATGAACCAGAGCAGCCTTCTTTTCCTCTTTCCTTTATGTAATTTATTAACATAAATGTTAGTTGCCTTTAAAATAGCTCTTTCAGTCTTGTCCACTGCTGTTCTACTTCCTTCAGTGTTCCCATCCGATTAACTGTTCTGCTGTTCTACTTCTTTCAGTGTTCCCATCCGATTAACTGTTCCTTGAGAAATTTCCCCATCTCTGCAAAGTTAGTTCTTTTTAAATCCAGGACTTTCAATCTCGAATAAGCTCTGTCTTAATACTGAACCACACCATTTTGTGAGCACTAGATGCCAAATGGTCTCCCACCATGACATCAGAAACATTCTCTCCGTTTGTAAGCGCCATGTCCAGAATAACACCATCTCGCGTCAGTTCTGTTACCCACTGCTGAAATAATTCTTCCTGTAAGGAATCAAAGATCCCTTTGCTTCTTGGTGACCCCGCAGCAGGAACACCCCAAATGACATCTGGCATATTAAAATCACCTATCATTCCTATTTCCTAGCAATCTTGTGGATGTCTTCAATTAAGTCTCTGTCCATTTCTTCTGACTGTGACGGTGACCTGTATATTACTGCATTTCTTCCGTACCCCACGTGTCCTGCAGTTCTGTCACTTTAATATTGTTCTTACCATATAATGCCACTCCTTCACCCTTTTTTCCTACCCTGTCTTTCCTGAATAGATTATAGCCAGGTATAGCTATATCCCAGTCATGGTTCTTTGTGATCCACGTCTCCGTGACCGTCACTAAATCCAAATCTGCTTGATTCGTTTTAGCCTGTAGATCTAGAAGTTTGTTTCCTGTACTGCAGGCGTTGATATACAAGGCTCTCCAGGTGTTGCTCTTTTTTTGCCCCTTCTATAGAGGCATTTGATGTCCTACCTTCCTGGTGGTTATTTATGGCTTTGGGGCCTTTATTACCCATCCCCAGCAAGTTTAGTTTATAGCCCTCCTTAGTACTTTAGCCAGTCTGTTGCTGAAGACACTCCGTCCCTTCCTTGATAGATGGATACCATCACCGCTCAGTAGCTCTTTGAAGATTATCCCATGGTCTAGGAAACCAAAGCACTCACGCCGGCACAATCCACGCAGCCACACATTTAGCTCCAGGATGTGAGCTTCTCTCATTCGGCCTTTACCTTCAATAGGGAGGATAGATGAGAACACTGCCTGCACACCTAGGTGCTTCACCCTCTGACCTAAAGCCACTAAGTCCTGTTTGATATGTTCAGTAGGATACTTAGCAGTATCATTTGTGTCAACATGGATGAGCAGCATAGGAGAGTGGTCAGTAGGCTTGATGAGTCTAGGCAGTCTTTCCGTGACATCACGAATCTTGGCACCAGGCAGACAACACACCTCTCTGGAGGATGTCTGGTGCCCCTCAGAAGTGAATCTTCAACCACCACTACTTTTCGCTTCTTACTGGCCACTTGTCCAGCGGTGTTGGGATTTTTGATGTTTCCTCCTCTTTTTGAGATGTTTCTAGCTCTTCTGCCTCTAGGGCTGCAAACCGATTCTTTAGTTCAACAGAAAATAGAGTTGGAGGGTTGATCTTGCAGGATCCAGTGGCCTATGTCCAGCTGTGCTTTGTCTGCTCAATACCTTCTCTCTCTTTGCTGGAAGTCCCCAATGTTTCAACATGCATTTCTATGATGAATTTCTGGTTGTCACAGATGTTTCTTAGTCTGGCCACCTTCTCTCTTAGTTCTTTTACTTCTTTCAAGAGGGATTCAATGTGCATCCAAGCATTCTGAGTGTATCCAAGCATTCAGTCTGGACAGAGGCAGAAGCTGTAATGAGAGCCACAGCTTTACTCTACCACTCTTCCCCTCCTATAAAACCAAATCATTGACTGAAGGGGGAGGGGTGAGTGGAAGTGGTGCCTAGCCTGAGCTATAACAGAGAGATGTTGTTGGGATGTCATAACCCACAAGCATGGTTGCATTCCCCAACTGCCTACAAAGAACCACCATTAAAAGTAAGCACTTTTTTTCCTGTTGAAGCAATGACGAGTAGTGTTACAGAGCATGAATATTTTAAAATCTTAAAGCTTTCTTTTTACAAGTGGAGGACTCTTTTTAGAGATCTCTGAATGGGTCATTCTTCTCACCCTGTTTTTTTTAACTGAGTATGCATATGCAACCTATAAAATAGCATTTACTTTTTCAGTACTTGGTGTTGGTGTTGAATCAACAGTTAAGAATACCACCTCTCTATTTCCTTTTTCTCATATCATAAAATTAGGAAAATGGATGGAAATAGAACACCACGCGATGAAAGGAGAAGAGCACAGCACAATGAAGGTATGTATAGGAGACTCTTAGTACCTGAATAGTGGGGAAGGGGGAATAGAGATGTATTTATTTATTTATTACATTTGTATCCCACATTTTCCCACCTATTTGCAGGCTCAATGTGGCTTACATAGAATCATAATGGTGTTCGCCAATTCCGGTATAAACAGTTACATAGTGATGTTATGGTAGAATAAGGTTCATGTGGAACAGACATATTAGGGAATCGTATAGAGGAAGAGTTACATTATGTCCATTACGTTCTTTGGTTTCGTAGTGCTGCTGGGTTCAGGTATTTAAGTAGGGTCGGTAGGGTATGCCTTTTTGAACAGGTAAGTTTTTAGTGATTTCCGGGAGTTTAGGTGGTTATACGTTGTTTTCACGGCTTTTGGTAGTGCGTTCCATAGTTGTGTGCCTATGTAGGAAAAGCTGGATGTGTAAGTTGATTTGTATTTGAGTCCTGTGCAGCTTGGGTAGTAGAGGTTTAGATATGTTCGTATTGATCTGGTTGTATTTCTGATTGGTAGGTCGATGAGGTCTGTTATGTATCCCGGGGCCTCGCCGTAGATAATCTTATGAACCAGGGTGCAGATTTTCAAAGCAATACATTCTTTGAGTGGGAGCCAGTGCAATTTTACACGGAGGGGCTTGGTGCTTTCGAATCGCGGTTTTCCAAATATAAGCCTGGCTGCCGTGTTTTGAGCGGTCTGAAGTTTCTTTATGAGTTGATCTTTGCATCCCGTGTAAATTCCATTGCAGTAATCTAGGTGGCTTAGTACCATTGATTGTATCAGGTTCCGGAATATATTCCTCGGGAAGAATGGTTTCACGCGTTTAAGTTTCCACATTGAGTGGAACATTTTCTTAGTGGTGGATTTCACGTGGCTCTCAAGTGTTAGGTTGTGGTCGATTTTAACGCCGAGGAGTTTCAGGCTGTCTGAGATGGGGAGGGTGTGGTCTGGGGTGTTTATATTTGTGGGGTTGTTCACGTATTGGGATGAGAGGATGAGGCAGTGTGTTTTTTCTGTATTGAGTTTTAGTTGAAATGCATTTGCCCATGATGTTCAAGCCAAGCTTAATTTTGTTGGTGATTTCTGTCGGATCGTGTTTGTAAGGAATGTATAATGTGACATCGTCCGCATAGATGAAAGGGTTAAGACCTTGATTGGATAAGGACTTGGCTAGTGGGGTCATCATTAGGTTGAAGAGGATCGGTGATAGTGGTGATCCTTGAGGTACTCCGCAGTCTGCTTTCCACGGTGATGACATGTTTGAATTTGATTTCACTTGATATGTTCTGGTGGTTAGGAAACCCTCGATCCAGCTAAGTATATTTCCTCCGATCCCGAAGTAATCTAGGAGTCTTAGTAGTATATTATGGTTTATTATGTCGAATACACTGGATATGTCGAATTGGAGGAGAAGTATGCTTCCTCTTGCTATTTCTTGTTTGAATTTTGCTAAGAGAGTGATTAGTACTGTTTCAGTGCTATGGAGGGGGCGAAATCCTGATTGTGATTCATGTAATATTGAGAATTTGTTTAGATAATCAGTAAGTTGCTTGGTTACCATGCTTTCCATCAATTTGATTACCAGTGGAATGGATGCTACTGGTCGGTAGTTGGTGATTTCGTTTGTATTTTTCTTGGTGGCTTTTGGTATTGGGGTGAGTAGGATGTTGCCGTTTTCCTTAGGGAAGAGACCATGTTGAAGCATATAGTTTAGGTGGGATGTGAGGTCAGTTATGAAGCGGTCAGGGGCGGATTTATTAGGTAGCTGGGGCAGGTATCCAATTTACAGTGAGTGTTAAAGAACCTTCTGATCGCCTGGCTGACTGTTTCGGCGGTGAGGAGAGTGAAGTTTGACCAAGTTCAGTCAGCTGGGTATTCTCCGGGGGTTGGATCCAGACTTTTGATGAAGTTTTCGATATCGGTATTGCCCTGCGGTAGCGTTTTGCGTAGGTTTGTAATTTTTTCGTTGAAATATTTAGCAAGTTTGTCTGCTGATGGAATGTCTGTATTGGTTGTGGTGACCACCGTAGAGTGTAGTCGTTTGCTCACGAGTTGGTATAGTTTCTTCGTGTCTTTGTGATCAGGCCCTAATTTAAGTTTATAGTATGTCCTTTTGGATTGTCTTATTGCGTATTTGTATTTTCTTTGTATCTGTTTTCATGCATTGAGTATAAGTGTATGTTCATCTTTTGTCTTTTTCCATGCTCGTTCGAGTTTCTTCGATTGTGTTTTTAGTGTTTTCAGTTCATTGTTGAACCATGGTATAGAGTTATGCCTACGTGAGGTTCTTATTCGTAAGGGTGCTATTTCGTCTAGTATACTTCTGCATCTTTTATCCCATTCTGTGAGATAGTGTGTGGAGTTCGTTTGTGTTGTCCATTCATTATTGTATATCTATAGCCAGAATGTTTTCGGGTCTGTTTGGCCTCTGGTGCTGTAGGTGGTGTGTACTTGTGTGCGGTTTGAGCCCTTCTTCCACCATTTTAGGGATAGGTTTAGTTTGTAGTGATCAGTCCATGGTGCTTCTGTCCATTTGATATCTGTTATTATTAGGTTCTGGTCTGTTGACAGTTTGTGTGAGATGAGGTCAAGTGTATGCCCTTTGACATGTGTTACTTGCATTTGTGGCTATCTGAGATCCCGTGAGTGGAGGAATTCCTTACATTCTCGTTCGTTTGTAGAGTTTGGGTCTTCTAGGTGGAGGTTGATGTCTCCTAATAATAGTATATTGGCATTGGTTGCACATGTGTTCGAAATGAAGTCAGTGAAGATTGGCCATCGTTCCAATTACCTGATGGTCTATAAAACAAGACACAATTCAGGTGATCAAGCAGGGTTTTGTTGTGGATTCTGATTGAGGCAATTTCAAGTTGGGGTATTATGGACTTGGCAGTGGTTTCGATGGTAAACTGTGATTGATAGATTAATGCTATGCCTCTGCCTCTCTTTTCCTTTCTGGTCCAGTGAGCGATTTTGTATCCTGGGGGGCAGTGATCTTGAATTATGTGGCGCTGTGTCTGTGGATGGAGACAGGAGCCAAGTCGCAGGATCTTTTGGCTGGCGTGGTTGGAGAGACGAGTGCAGTATCTATGCATGGACCACAGTCTGGTGTCCGGAATCGGCGTTAGGGCATAGGGCTCCGCAGCCTTGGTTTTGTTCTGCTGCTGTGCGCCAAACTCCTCGGTGCTAGTCTCCCTGTCGGTGAAGTCCCATCTGTGAGAACGATGCTGGCCAGCTGTCCGAGTTGGGGTTTTGCACCTGCGTTTTGCCCGACGATGTTTGAGCCCCAGTGGTCCAGTGCGGTGAAGTCCGAATGCTGACCTCCAGAGGCTGTGAGGTGTTTTGGTGGGGCACCGAGGTCAGGCCGAAGGGGTTGAGATTCAGTGAGGGTGTTCCGGTTGGTGAGGAGGCGGGGGGGCGCTAGTCGAGACCCGTACAGTCTCACGCTCCAGGTAGGTTGCTGTTACGGTCGGCCGCGTCGGGTGCTGGGGTTGCAGAGCGCAGGGAAGTGGAGCTGCATGGACCGTGGCGGGTGGGGGTCACCGGCTGAAGGGGAGGTGAGGCTCTGAGGCTCCACCTGAGACCCCTCCAAGTTGGGCTTTGGTTAGGTAATGGCTGCGGTGCCGGGTGCTGGGGAAGTGGAATGCTGGGGTTCGTAGCCCAGCGAGCTCTCCTGCCTCTAGACATGGCGGGCTCGGGCACCTGACCTGCTTGAGCAGTCGTCCTCAGTCGGCTTCACACTTCTGCTGGCTCCGCCTAAGGAGTTGGTACCAAGCCCATCCCTTCTAGTCTTGGTCTGCTGCAGGGCAGGAGGGTCTCGGTTAGAGATTCGGCGAGTAGAGGTGCAGGTCTATCTTCCCCCTCGATCCCCGACCCGGGGTTCAGTGCTGCGGCTCTCGTCGGAGCGGGGTCCGGTTGCCTCATGTCCAGAGAGGGTTTGGGCCGACCGCCCGGCTCTAGACAGCAGGAGTTTTTTGCAATGTCTAGGTGCTGCTACAGCCTGAGACACCTTGCCGTTCGGTTCTTTTACGGTCCCGTTTCAGTAGGTTTCCGTCCTTGGCTGGTCCTAGATCCTCGGAGCTAGCTGCTCCCGTGACCTTTCAGACAGCGGCCATCTTAGATCGATGCCTTGGCGGAGGTGCTGCTGGAACAGGTTCCAGGGCAATTGTGTGGTGTTTTAACAGAGCTGTGGGGAAGAATTCAATGCTGGAGTAGCAAGAAGTGCTTCAGGGTAGAGTTGAGGTGCATTAGGATGGAAAAACTTTAGTGCTATTAATGCTAAAATGTATAAAATGTGAAACTAGTCAAAAACACAAGGAGGTTTGAAAATATTTTTTATATACTTAGTGGAACGACGAAGAAGAGACAAAATCAATAACTGGATCGTCCAGCTGTCTAAAATTATTCCAGACTGCAATACAGACAACAGCAAGACCGGAGCGGTAAGGCAGCATGGGGTGAGGGCACTATGGCCTAGATTACAGAATTGCATCTGTTGTACAGCATTCTTAACTGATTGGAGGCACGTGTCTTAATAAAATATTACTCTATTAAATCTAACAACAATTTAGCCCTTATAATTCGCATAATACCTGTACAGCTCAATGTAGATAACAAATTAACCCTCCTGTTTACTAAGCCGCATGGCAGTGCCAACACAGCCCATTCAAAGTGAATGGGCTGTGTCGGCATTAGCACATGGCGGTCGCGCAGCTTAGTAAATGGGGATAAAAGAGGCTGGAAATAGTTTAGGAGGATACATAATAGAAGAGGTATGACAAAACAGAGATTTAAGATGATGTTAAAAGATGTTCTTTAAATCTGATTTTACCACCGTCCTAAAAATAATCAGTTATTTGTCTCACTGAGAGGGGAAGATCATTCCAAAATGATGCTTGATAAGAGAAGGAGGAAGTGACTGTTTTAATGGATTTAATTTTAACAGGCAGGAAGTTTAATTTTGACTGGTTCCTAAGGCCATAATCAGTAGTCCTAACAGGTGATTGTAAAAGGTCTATCATATATTGTGGGGCCAGTCCATGATAAATTTTAAAAACCAACATACAGGTATATATTTTGAATTTAATCCTGGTCGCAATAGTATTCACTTCTGTATTGCCTCTGCAACAGAAGGTTACCTTCTGAAAGAGTAAATCTTTTACTTTCCAGGCAAGAAAAGCTCTGGCTACTAAATAACTATTAGACATAATGTTTATTCAAATTGTCAAAGAAGCCAATCAGTAATTATTGAAGTAGTAACAAATGAACTGCCAATACAGTATAATATGTAGCAAATAAAAACAGAGTTTTACCTGGGAGTTGTCAGTATGTGCACCTGCTAGTGTAGGCACATTGAGGCTCGTCATCCTCAGTTCTGTTCCCTGTTAAATACTTTTTTTCTCCTTTCTTCATTATAATTACCCTTCGTACCTAATGAATATGCATCTTTCCAAAATATTCTGTTTCCTTTTATGGCAAAAATCCAGTTCCAGCCTTTTCCAGCTTTTGACAGTTTAAAATCTGTCATATAAAGTATAAGTTTTTATTTGATATGAGTTGACCCAATGTCATTGGTATGCCCAGTCATCATACCAGCCCCCTCCACTCTTTGGTTTAGCCTACAGTGTTACCCACACCCCTTACTTCTCCCTCTGTTTATCTGGATACAGCAGGCGTCCTTAGTCATAGGAGTCTCTGGCTCTTAGTTTGCTGACCAGCAACTTATCACAAGTTAGCATAGGCCAAAGTGTCAAACCACAAATTTCTACTGCCTTAGAAAGGTATTTACCAGAAAAAAGCACATTTGCAACTTTCTCACTCGTCGCTGGATTGACCGTTGCCTGTAATGACTACTATGTTTGCCATATGAAGCCAAAAGACAGAAAATATAGAGGGTTTTCATCTTGCTGTGGCCTCTGTAACGTACAATGGCAACAAGTTCAAACTGATCAGAAGAGGTGTTAGATGATCATTTCTTTGAGCAGAGAACATAACTTCAGCATTCTGAATGATCTATAAGTTCTTCTGTGAAGTTTTAGAGCAACCTGCATAGACACAATTTAGTCCAATTTCAAAAGTAATAGAGCTTGAATATCAAAATAAATTTCTGAGAATCAATACATTTTCTGATCTATCTTAAATTTTTCACCTTTGACCAGGTGATTAACCTGTCATTCCATTAATAACTATCAACTTGTATTCCTGTAATCCTTGTAGTGGACTCAAATTGATGAGAATTATTATCTATATGAAATTTGCTATCAATCCAAGGGCGACATAAAGGAGCTAACAGAAACTTTCTTTTCTCTATTTAATTTCAATTTGTGTCAGATGATCCAACGATCAGTAAAGTCCACACAGTCATTCGTTTTAATGTATTATCCCAGTCCTTAGCTATTGGAAGCAAGACTGCGATATCATCAGCATATATTAAAGATTTCATATCCATAGAATCCAGCCCAGCCCCCGGTGATTGCATCAAAACATTGAACAATATGGGAAACAAGGGAGATACCTGCGGGATTCCACAGCAGGCGATCCATTTATCAGATAATTCACCTTTCATGTTACCCTGATGTGATCTATTGGCTAGAAAGCCGCAAAACCAAGACAGAACCCTTCCTGATACACCAAAATTATGGTCCATGAGATCAAAAGTGCTCAGTAAATCAAATTGTAGCACAATAATTTGCTTTCCCCTGCTCAACAACAACTTCCCTGGTGCAAATCCGAGAACCAAGAATTGAAGAAGAAAGAGTTTATTTTGAACAAATAATAGAAAGACCAAATATATCTTCTTTTGTATTGGATACGTTGACTTTTTGAACTATATAACATTGCTGTTCCTTTTAGCTAATGATGAATTCTAAAAGATGATCAGACCAAGGTACAGATTTCCATTGGCCTAGAAAAAAACATTGAATTTTGAAAATCTTGTTTAGAAAATGCAATTACATCCAATTGGTGTCCTTTCATGTGAGTAGTTTGAGGGACTGGGCAAAGCAAGATTTAATGATTCTAAAATAGAAAACTATTCCTTAGTTTTAGAGTCTAAAAGATTATCTAAATGAAGATTCATTTCTCCTATCAGCAAAATATGATGGCATTTTAACACACAGTTAACTAAGGGCCCTGTTTACTAAGTTGCGTTAGCATTTTTAACACATCTACAATTAGTGCTCGCCCTAACTGTGTAGGTGCCTATTAGGGATATTGTAGGCGCATACATGGTTAGCACGTGTTAAAAGACACTAAAGCGCCTGTAGCGCGGCTTAGTAAACAGAGCCCTAAGTGTTCAATAAAAATATCTGTAATCCCTACCCATTAACTGGGGCAGGGGGCAATAGAATAGAATACAGCATAACAGATCTTTGAAAGAGACATCATTAATTTCACAGGTTAAAACCTTAAGTTCTGGTAGCTAGAACTTGTTTATTTTATTTGTTATATTTGTATCCCACATTTTCCCACATATTTGTAGGCTCAATGTGGCTTACATAGTACCGGGAGGCATTTGCCCGCACCGGTGAACAAATAAAAGGTGATATTGTGGTAAGATAAAGTTCATGTGGCGCAGCCACGGTTTGGGAAATGTGCAGGGAGGAGTTGGAATATGACCATTACGTACTTCAATTTTGATGTGTCGCAGAGATCGGATATATATATATATATAGTGCCCACCCATGTTAGCTCTGGGCCCAGCCAAAATGTCAGGTCTGGCTACGCCACTGATTGCAATAGGAAAGAAAACAGTCACTCAAGCACAAGCAATCATTCAAATACAGTTAAAAGTCCCAAGCTACAATGTGTACAAATCAAACAGGAATAAACCCAGCAGAATCGCAAGAGCTAAATGGGAAGCTAAGAAGCGCTAAATGGGAAGGCTAAATGAAAAAAGTGAGTTTCGAGTTTTTTAAAATTTGGTAAGTGAAAGTTCTGACCTGATAACTGCAGGTAGATTATTCCTTAGGGACGGTGCTGAAAAATAAAATGCAGATTTCCGAGTTGACTCATAACGAGCTTGCTTAGGGGATGGGATTACCAGGCAGTTAGCATCAAATGAGTGAAGTAAATGAGAAGGGGTATAAGGGATAATTAAAGAAGAAAGATATGCAGGCCTACCAGAGTATGTCATAAATTTAAGTAATACAATTTTATTTTCAAAATAACACTAACTTTAAAAGCTCAAGATCTCTGGAGAGTTCTAATTTCTAATTATTTCAGTCTTATTTATCCTAAAACTTTTAAAAGCTAAACGAGGATGTAACAGCTTGCAGTGATTTACCCAAGTAGATTGCCTATTAGAAAATACTCCTTTCAAGGTAGCTAAAAGTAAGCATAGGCTTTAAGTTAAAAAGAGGTGTTCCCATGGGTATATTGAAGGAGTAAGTAGTATGTTGACGTTTTCAAATGTTCATGCACTGTTTTATTCCCAGTTGGCTGCCAGCAAGTATAATAGCTATAAATGTACATGTGTATCTTAGCACAAGCCATTCAAATGTTTTTTGACTGTGGCGCTTCTCTTTTGAGGTTAATCATAAGTCAGGTCTGCTCATTGTTCAGATGACTTTTAGTTTTCATGTCTGTGCTTTTGGAATGCATGTTGTATGCCTAGCCACAACTTGAGTTCCACTTTTCAGATCTATGTGCTGTATTTCTGCTTTCTCCAAGGACAAGCAGGCTGCTTGTTCTCACGACTGGGGGTGACGTCCATGGCAGCCCCCTCCAACTGGAAAAACTTCTCGCGGGAGGTCCCACGCACGGGGCACACCCACCGCGCATGCGCGGCCGTCTTCCAGCCCGTGCGTGACCACTCCCGCTCAGTTAAGTAAAAAGCAAAAGAAATAAGGATAAGAAAAACAACTCCAAAGGGGAGGAGGGAGGGAAGCAGATGTTGAGACTCCTGGGCCATATGGCCTCTACGTCCATGTGACTCCCATGACACATCTTCACATGAGGCCAGCTCAATGGACCTTAGCTTCCCAGTGGTACCAGGCTACAGGGAATCTAGAGGATGCAATCCGCCTGCCCGCCAGCTTTCACACTTCACTCTGCTGGTGGACGATTCGCTCCAATTTGATCTTGGGACGCCCATTCTAAATTCCTCAGCCGCAAAAGGTGCTGACAACGGATGCATCTCTCCTAGGGTGGGGAGCCCATGTCGATGGGCTTCACACTCAAGGACTGTGGTCCCTCCAGGAATCTGGTCTGGAACGCGCTCAAGGCTTTCAGAGATCAGCTGTCCTTCCAAATTATCCAAATTCGGACAGACAACCAGGTTGCGATGTACTACATCAACAAGCAGGGGGGCACCAGATCTCGCCCCCTGTGTCAGGAAGCCGTCTGGATGTGACGCTGGGCTTGCCAGCATGGCATGCTTCTCCAAGCCACGTACCTGGCAGGCGTAAACAACTGTCTGGCTGACAGACTGAGCAGACTCATGCAACCGCACAAATGGTCGCTCAATTCGCGTGTGGTACGCAAGATCTTCCGGGAGTGGGGCATCCCCTCGGTGGATCTTTTTGCCACGCAGACCAATCACAAGCTGCCTCAGTTCTGCTCCAGGCTTCAGGCCTACGACAGGCTAGCGTCAGACGCCTTCCTCCTGCATTGGGGGAGCGGACTCCTGTATGCGTATCCTCCCATACCTTTGGTGGGGAAGACTTTGCTGAAACTCAAGCAAGACCGTGGCACCATGATTCTGATTGCGCCCTTCTGTCCCATCAGATCTGGTTCCCTCTTCTTCTGGAGTTGTCGTCCTAAGAACCGTGGAGATTGGACTGTTTCCCAACCCTCATCATGCAGAACGAGGGGGCGCTTCTGCATCCCAACCTCCAGTATCAGGCTCTCACGGCGTGGATGTTGAGGGCGTAGATTTCGCTGCCTTAGGTCTGCCTGAGGGTGTGTCCCGAGTTTTGCTTGTCTCCAGGAAAGATTCCACTAAGAAGAGTTACTTTTTCAAGTGGAGGAGGTTTGTCGTCTGGTGTGACAACAAGGCCCTAGAACCTTGCTCTTGTCCTGCACAGACCCTGCTTGAATACCTTCTACACTTATCGGAGTCTGGCCTCAAGACCAACTCAGTAAGGAACCATCTTAGTGCGATTAGTGCTTACCATTATCGTGTAGAGGGTAAGCCTATCTCTGGACAGCCTTTGGTAGTTCGGTTCATGAGAGGTTTGCTTTTGTCAAAGCCCCCTGTCAAACCTCCAACAGTGTCATGGGATCTCAACGTCGTCCTCACCCAGCTGATGAAACCTCCTTTTGAGCCACTGGCTTCTTGCCATCTGAAGTACTTGACTTGGAAGGTCATTTTCTTGGTGGTGGTCAGTGAGCTTCAAGCCTTAGTAGCCCATGCTCCCTATACCAAATTTCATCATAACAGAGTAGTCCTCCGCACTCACCCTAAGTTCCTGCCAAAGGCGGTGTCGGAGTTCCATCTGAACCAGTCAATTGTCTTGCCAACATTCTTTCCCCATTCTACCTACCCTGCTGAACATCAGTTGCACACATTGGACTGCAAGAGAGCATTGGCCTTCTACCTGGAGCGGACAAGCCCACACAGTCCACCCAATTGTTTGTTTCTTTTGACCCCAACAGGAAGGGGGTTGCTGTCGGGAAACACACCATCTCTAATTGGCTAGCAGATTGCATTTCCTTCACTTATGCCCAGGCTGGGCTGACTCTTGAGGGTCATGTCACGGCTCATAGTGTTAGGGCCATGGCAGCTTCAGTGGCTCACTTGAAGTCAGCCACTATTAAAGGGATTTGCAAGGCTGCGACATGGTCACAAGCCCACACAGACAGTCCGCGCAATTGTTTGTTTCTTTTGACCCCAACAGGAAGGGGGTTGCTGTCGGGAAACACACCATCTCTAATTGGCTAGCAGATTGCATTTCCTTCACTAATGCACAGGCTGGGCTGACTCTTGAGGGTCATGTCACGGCTCATAGTGTTAGAGCCATGGCAGCGTCAGTGGCTCACTTGAAGTCAGCCACTATTGAAGAGATTTGCAAGGCTGCGACGTGGTCATCTGTCCACACATTCATATCTCATTACTTCCTCCAGCAGGATACCCGACGCGGCAGTCGGTGCTGCAGAATCTGTTCGGGGTTTGAATCCAACTCCACCCCCCCCCCCCCCCCCCCCCCCTAGGCCCAATTTTATTCTGTTCAGGCTGCACTCTGTTAGTTGTTCTTTGTAGGTCAATTTTTGTTATGTCCTCGCCGTTGCGAGGCCCAATTGATCCTCTTTGTTGTTTTTTTTTTGTTTGTTTTGTTTTTGATTTATAGAAGTCTTTATTAGGCATCGTTAAGACAAAGCAAGCCAAGAACAATGCAAAACATTTCACACCATAACAAGTTTGCAGTAAATATAGCAAAGTACATTACAATAACAAGAAATAACAACACTATTCCAACATCCAATTATACTTCAGGATTTAACAGTTTTTAGAATTATAAGTCCCCTAATCTACTACCCTATTGTGTCCTTAATCCCCCCATCCCCCCTCCCTCCACATCCTCCACCCCTACCTCCCCCCCCCTTCCAATTCAATCAACTAACTATCCAGAACAAGCATTCAAAAAAGGTCTCCACACATTTTCCCACTTAGGCAGGGTTTTCTTTTTAACTGCCGTCAATCGCTCCATCTCACATATATAATGCACCTTTGTAATCCAACCCACTAATGAGGGTACCAGCGGAGATTTCCAACTCTTTGCCAGGTTTATACGAGCTGCCTGCAAGGACCCTCTCATCATAAACCACTGGTTACCCGTTAAGCCCACGGGTCTCTGCCCCAGTAGGAAAATTAAAGGATGCCACTGCACAGATTTGCCTAACCAGGCCTGAAGGCGAGATCGAACTCCTTTCCAGTAAGCTATAGCCTTAGGACAGGACCACCAGATGTGGCCCATCGTCCCAACTCCTCCACAGTTTCTCCAACAACTCGCAGATACTCTGGGGAACATGTGGTGCAAACGTACCGGAGTAAGATACCACCTATAGAATACCTTAAGCGAGTTCTCCTTCACAGCCACTGCTATAGAGGATTTCAAAATGCACTTCTCCAATTGCAACCAATCCGCATCAGGTAAAGTAAAATTCAACTCCTGTTCCCATCGTCTACGATGCAAGTGGGAGGGTTTTAGATGCGTCCCCAAATAACCATATAAAAAAGTTATCATTCCACGCGTACTCCGAGAGTCCACACACACTTCCTCTAGGGGATGAGCCTCTCGCCTCCGACACTCCACATAAGCAGGCTCCTTCAGAAAATGTCAATTGCCCATAAGCATATTCGTCACAGGTTTGAAGCCGATAATCTGCCATCAGTGTCTCAAAGGGCACTAACTTCTCTCCTACATGTAGTTGACCCAACATTTCCACTTCCGAAGCAGCCCACTTACGGAAAATTGTGTTCCCCATTCCCGGACCAAACAAGGGATTGTCAACAATCGGGGCCAATCCAGATACTGGAGGCCGGCGCTCCCGGAACATTCGGTCCCAGTAATAAAAAGTAGCCTGCACCATAGGCGGAAATCGATCAACTTGTCCCCTATATTTACCCGTAAGCCACATCAAGTGCCCCAGCCTACGAGAACCGATTAGATCTTGTTCAAGATGGACCAACAGTTTATGATCTGCCCTTCGGAACCACTCCACAGCTGATCTAGCCTGCGCAGCACAATAGTACCAGTACAGATTGGGCACTCCCAAACCTCCAGCTCGCTTACTTTTATACAGGAAGGCTCTTGGCAAGCGCGGTCGTTTCTGATGCCAAACAAAACGGATCAGGCTGTCCTGTAGCTTAGATATAAATGCCATGGAGACACGCAGTGGCAGTACCTGAAATAAGTACAGCAATCGGGGCAAAATGTTCATTTTAAGTGCAGCTATTCGCCCTAACCAGGAGAGATCCATCGAATTCCACCTATCTAAATCCCTCAGGACCTCTTTCTGAAGAACCGGGTAGTTCACAGCAAACAAATCTGATAGGTTCCCTGGGATCTGTACTCCTAAGTATCTAATGTCCTGGTCTGTCCACTTAAAAGCAAAGGAGGCCCTCAACGCCTCCAATCGCTCCGGCAACATCCCCTCAGCCAGCCCAATAGATTTACTCGTGTTGAGTTTATAGCCAGATATCCTGGAATAGGCCCCTATCTCTTTCATTAAATTTGGAAGGGAAACTACCGGATTAGTTAATGATAAGAGCACGTCATCCGCAAATAAAGCAATCTTGTATTCTTTGGCCCTCACCCGCACTCCAGTAATATCGACATTCTCCCGAATAGCAACCGCCAAGGGCTCCATTGCCAGAGCAAACAGCAGAGGCGACAGAGGGCATCCCTGGCGAGTGCCACGGCCCAGGGCAAACATCCCTGAGTTCCCACCATTTACTCTTACACAGGCCTGTGGCGAGGTATATAGTGCTTGAATCCAAGTTCTAAAATAGGGGCCAATTCTCACTCTATTCAAAACTTTATCCAGATATCCCCAGTGGACTCGGTCGAAGGCCTTCTCCGCATCCAACCCCAGTAATACCACTGGCCAGGCCCTCGACCGAGCTGCATAAAGTAGGTCCTGCGTTCTAAGGATTTTGTCCAAAGCCTGTCTATTTGCTACAAAACCAACTTGATCTGGGTGCACCAAGCTAGGCAACATCTACTACTACTACTACTATTTAGCATTTCTATAGCGCTACAAGGCATACGCAGCGCTGCACAAACATAGAAGAAAGACAGTCCCTGCTCAAAGAGCTTACAATCTAATAGACAAAAAATAAATAAAGTAAGCAAATCAAATCAATTAATGTGAACGGGAAGGAAGAGAGGAGGGTAGGTGGAGGCGAGTGGTTACAAGTGGTTACGAGTCAAAAGCAATGTTAAAGAGGTGGGCTTTCAGTCTAGATTTAAAGGTAGCCAAGGATGGGGCAAGACGTAGGGGCTCAGGAAGTTTATTCCAGGCGTAGGGTGCAGCGAGACAAAAGGCGCGAAGTCTGGAGTTGGCAGTAGTGGAGAAGGGAACAGATAAGAAGGATTTATCCATGGAGCGGAGTGCACGGGAAGGGGTATAGGGATGGACGAGTGTGGAGAGATACTGGGGAGCAGCAGAGTGAGTACATTTATAGCTTAGTAGAAGAAGTTTGAACAGGATGCGAAAACGGATAGGGAGCCAGTGAAGGGTCTTGAGGAGAGGGGTAGTATGAGTAAAGCGACCCTGGCGGAAGATGAGACGGGCAGCAGAGTTTTGAACCGACTGGAGAGGGGAGAGGTGACTAAGTGGGAGGCCAGCAAGAAGCAGATTGCAGTAGTCTAAACGAGAGGTGACAAGGGTGTGGATGAGGGTTTTGGTAGAGTGCTCGGAAAGAAAGGGGCGGATTTTACGGATGTTGTAAAGAAAGAAACGACAGGTCTTGGCAATCTGCTGGATATAAGCAGAGAAGGAGAGAGAAGAGTCAAAGATGACCCCAAGGTTTCGAGCTGAGGAGACAGGGAGAATGAGAGAGCCATCAACAGAAATAGAAAACGGGGGGAGCGGGGAGGTGGGTTTGGGGGGGAAAATGAGAAGCTCGGTTTTGGTCATATTTAATTTCAGGTGGCGTTGAGACATCCAGGCAGCAATGTCAGACAAGCACGCTGAAACTTTGGTTTGGATACAAGGTGAGATATCAGGGGTAGAAAGGTAGATTTGGGAGTCATCAGCATAGAGATGGTAGGAAAAGCCATGGGATGAGATTAATGAACCAAGGGAAGAAGTGTAGATAGAAAAGAGGAGGGGACCAAGAACCCTGAGGTATGCCGACAGGCAGAGGGATAGAAGTAGAAGAGGATCCACCAGAGTGAACACTAAAGGTGCGGAGGGAGAGGTAGGAAGAGAACCAGGAAAGGACAGAGCCCTGGAATCCAAGTGAGGACAGGGTATCGAGAAGTATGCTGTGATCGACAGTGTCAAAAGCAGCGGAAAGATCAAGAAGAATGAGGATGGAATATTGACCTCTGGATTTAGCCAGTAATAGGTCATTGGAGACATCTCACCCAAACGGTTTGCCAACACCTTAGCCAAGATTTTTACGTCTGTATTAAGAATCGAAATGGGGCGATACGAAGCACACTCAGTAATATCTTTATCTGGCTTTGGTATCACCCCCACCCAAGCCTCCATCATTGACTTCGGGAAAGGTGCACCCTCCCGTACCGAATTAATAACCAACATCAAATAGGGCGCCAATTCCCCCACAAAAATCTTAAAAAACTCATTGGTAAATCCATCTGGTCTCGGCAGCGCTTTAATAACTTGAGTTACTTCCTTCACTGTCATCGGTGCTTCCAAATCTCTCTTCTGTGAATCAGATAACACCGACATACCCAGGTCTGCCAAATATTGGTCAATGGCTTCAGTCTGTACAGCAGCATCCTCTTTATAGAGATTCTCATAAAAAAGGGCAAAACGCTCCCTAATCTTGTCTGAGGTGTGCAATATAGTACCCCTATTATCCTTCATTCTCAAGATGTGCCTGTCTGCCCTCATCTTCCTTAACTTAGTGGCCAGCATCCTGCCCGGTTTGTTTGTAAATTCATAATGGACTTGTCACAAACGTGCGTTAACAAATTGCAAGCTCTCATCATGTAAGGCTGCCAGCTCCAGTCGTATTGCCTGTAGCTTCCGGAAGTCAGATACCGAGCCAAAGGCCCTATACCTGTCCTCCAGAGCACCTAACTGCTCCATACACTGGGCTAATCTCACTTTGTAGGTTCTAGAGCGCTGGCTGGCACATTTAATAAAGTAGCCTCTAGATACTGCTTTAAATGCATCCCACACTGTACCTAAAGCTAGCCCAGAGTCCAAGTTGAGGTCAAAGTACTCCTTCAACACAGAGCGAAAGTTAGCTACAATCTCTGGGTCCTGTAGTAGACAATTGTTAAGAGTCCACCTACTATCTCGCAGCTCTTCCTTCAATGAAGGAATTATTGCCCAAACAGAAGCATGGTCTGAAATGGTAGTATGTCCGACGAATGATCCCCCCCCCCCCCCCCCCTTCTGACAAGCCCTTGTCCAAAAAAACATAATCCAGTCGGGAGTGAGAGAAGTGTACGTGTGAATGAAATGTATAGTCTCTTCTCCCCGAGTGGTCTAATCTCCATACATCATAAAGTCACATAGCCTCTACAAAATTCCCCAAAGCTTTAGAAATTCTGTAATCATTGGAGGAGGGTGCAGCAGTCTTATCCAACCTAGGTTGCATAGTGGCGTTAAAATCTCCCGCCACTATCACCGTGCCCCAGGCAAAGTTCTGCAACTCCTTCCGAAGGTGCAGGAAAAATCGCTCCTGCCGCTCATTTGGAGCGTAAACGCTTGCCAACGTATATTCCTTTCTTTCCAACATAACATGCAGGAATAGAAAACGACCCTCAGAATCCCTCTTGGAGTGCAGAAGTTGCATCTGTACATTTTTATGGAACATAATAGCCACTCCCCTTTTCTTGACACCTTTAACATCAGAAGCACAAAAGAGTTTTGGGTACTGTAGAGAGGTCAACAGGTGCTCATGCTTTTTATGAAAATGAGTTTCTTGCAAGAATACCACTTGGGGGCACATCAGCTGTAATTCCCTAAATAATGAATGCCTTTTAAATGGAGTGTTTAAACCTTTGATATTATATGTGAGAATTTTAAAGTCAACCATCTACCTCACTATGTATGGAACACTTGCTGGATAAAAAATTTGCTTCCTACCTTCCCCTCTACTCCCCTGAACTCCCCCCACATCCCCCCCCCCCCCAGCTATCCCCCCGTTTCTTCCCTAAACCCACCCTCCCAATCCTCCCCTCCCCCCTTTCGACCCCCCACCAAACAGTGCACTAAGCCACTGAATGGGATAGCAGAGGAACAGCGACCCAGGAGCCAAACTCATACCCCTCAATCCCCCCACCCACTGCCCCCCTCGTACCTTTAGTTTTCACATTTATATTATCCTTCTCCTTTCTCATGCATTTCAATATGTGTTGCAAAAGCAACTCAAGAAAACATTCAAATTTTCAAAGTCAAGTACCCTTTGCATGTTAACAGCCATCTAACTCTTATCAAACCAGTTCAGACTACCAGTCTCAAGATTGGGTACCATGGCTTTTTGCTGATTTTTCCACTCTCTGCCACTTTTGAAGCCGTTTCTTAGTAGAGGAGGCCATCACCACTGGTACAGACTCCTTAGGGGCTAATCCAGCCTCGTGCAGGTTTTTCCACGCTGCTCCTACCGATCGACAACGATGTTGCTCCCCTTTAAGGTCGAAGCAGATTGCAAAGGGGAAAGCCCAGCGATATGCAATTTTTTCTTTTAACAAAATCTCGAGTACTGGCTTCATAGCCCGCCTTTGGTTTAAGGTAAACAAAGAAAGGTCTTGAAAGATGTAAACGCGGGCATCATTATACTGTAAAACAGGATTCTGACGAGCTTTCTGCCAGAGCTGGTCTTTACACGCATAGGTAGAAAAGCGCACTACAATGTCTCTCGGCTTATTATTTTGGGTTTACCCAAAGCTCTGTGGGCACGCTCTATTCCCAGCTTTTCAGCGTCAAAGTTCTCCCTCATGAGTTGCGTACATAGGGCCTGCACTACAGCTGGAACATTCTCCTTGTCGCCATTTTCCGGCACGCCCCGAAATCGAAGATTCTGCTGACGTCCGCGGTTCTCAATGTCATCCAATTTGTATTGCAGATCTTCGGCTTGTGCAGCTAATTTAGCCATGCTCACTTCCATGGCCTCATGCTTGTCCGCTTGCTCGTCCGCTCGCTCTTCAAGCGCTTCCACTCTGCCTCCAAGTTCTCACAGGTCGACGCTGAGTGCATCCACGTGCTCCAGAATCTCATTTTTAGAGGCGCGAATTTCTGCACGTATTGCCTCTAAGCACTTTGTCAAGTCCTGTGGGCTCTTGGGTTTAGCCGCACGCTCGCCTCGTTCTACATGCGAAGAGCCAGAGTCAGACCCCGAAGACTCCCGCGCCCTAGGGGAAGCATGGCGTGATGAGCCCCGCACTGATTTTCGGACTGTCGCCCGCTCGCTGTCCCGTGTGAGCGCTGAGGTTTTCTTACTCATTTTGCACCCCGGTCCATGGGTAAGTCTCCGAGCGTCGTGCAGAGATAATATCAAAGGATAATATAGTGCTTATAGCTGTAAAAAGGTAGGGAGGCTCGGGAGCTAGTAGTCTAAGCGGCCATTCAGCTCCGTGACGTCACTTCCTCTTCCTCCGTGACGTCACTTCCTCTTCTGACCCTCTTTGTTGTTTTGAGTGAGCCTGGGAGCTAGGGATACCCCAGTCGTGACAACAAGCAGCCTGCTTGTCCTCGGAGAAAGCGAATGATACATACCTGTAGCAGGTATTCTCCGAGGACAGCAGGCTGATTGTTCTCACCTTCCCTCCCTCCTCCCCTTTGGAGGAGTTTTTCTTATCCTTATTTCTTTTGCTTTTTACTTAACTGAGCGGGAGTTGTCGCGCACGAGCGGGAAGACGGCCGCACATGCGCGGTGGGTGTGCCCCGTGCGTGGGACCTCCCGCGAGAAGTTTTTCAGGTTGGAGGGGGCTGCCGTGGACGTCACCCCCAGTCGTGAGAACAATCAGCCTGCTGTCCTCGGAGAATACCTGCTACAGGTATGTATCATTAGCTTTACATACATCCATTTTAACATCTTCATGGGATGTTGATAAAAATCAGATCCTTTCTTTCATATATTTGTGTAATGGGCAGGACAGTTTTTAGAGGCATTGCCATGGAGACAACAGCTTTTGAGCCACAAAAAACTGCTAGAAAGTTGCCCTACTTTAGTGTGGGTAAAAGTACCATTGTTCCCGCAAAGCAAATACTTCAAACTGCATTGTATGGCGGTTGCACTAAGACAAGGGAGGCAACAATGTTCATAGTTAATGCACTTTCAAAAATAAATGCAGCATATTATATGTGAGAAAAGTCCCCAGAGAAGAGTAGATGCCACTCTCTGGGTTCTCTTCTCTGTTTCATTAATCAAATGAAGTTTGCCTGTAGTTTCACTTTGATTAGTGGTGCAGATACCACAGGTAAAATGTACAGACGATTGGGGGGGGGGGGGGGTTGCACTAAAGTCATCGTTAGAGCCGTTCCGAATTCCATAGCAAATCGGTAGGGAACGGCAATGCATGAAGGAAAGGGAATGCAAATGAGCTCCTCGTTGCAGCTCACTTGCATTCTCTAATCCCTCGTAAAACCGTCGGATAATCGGCCAGTTAGAGCATGCGCAGAGCAGCCAAGCGTTATGCTGGCTACTCTGCGCATGCCAAGGACGTAAAAAAAAAAACATGTCCTTTATGGACGTCCTTGTCCCCCCCTCCCCGCCCGAGGTGGCTGCCTCCGCTCCCCCCTCCCCCCTGCCATGGGGGGCGGAGGATGGCGGGGAAGCTGTCATTCCAAGGAAGGGAGGGGGGCCGGGGCTGCGTAAAGTTCTGATTTCAATGCAGGGGGGAGCGGCGGCGACTTCGGGGGGGGGGGCAAGGCCGTCCATAAAGGACGTTCCTCACGAGCGCTTGGTCGTTTTTGCCCCCTCCCAATTTTTATATATTTATTTTTTTTACATTTTATAAGTTTTCCAAGCCCGCGCAGCCCCAGCGAGAGGTACAGACCTCTCGTTAGATTTCAATAGAGTTTCTACACAATTTGCTCATCTGTATTCTGTTTGCGTTAGCTGCTACCGTCGTCGGAAAAAAGTATTTAGTGCATGCCAGGGTTTACTACTTGCTCGTTATTGGCTCGTAAAGTTTGGTGCATCTGGCCCTATGTGTGCAGCAGTGTAGGCATTTTTAATTATTTCCCTCTTAAATTGTAAACACCTCATTATAAGAATACTGCAGCTGGTGTATAGCAAGAAAATGCACATTTGTGCTGTGTTCGTGCTTTGTGTTGATGTGGCCATGTATGGGGTTTCTGACAATGATCAGCTCATTGGCACCCTCTCAGTTTACTTAAATTCTTAATAAAGAGATTGGTTAACTAGGAGAAATTTTCAAAAGTTCTGAACTCATAAAATTGACCTCTGATATTGAATGAAGAGCTAGAGAAATGAATGGCTTTATATTTTTAAACAAAATGCATATATATATTTTTTTATGACTAGATCTTAATTTTGTTTAGCCTTTTTTTCCCCCTTTCTCTCTTTTTTTTCCTAGCAGTACATTTTCAGGCCTTCCTGATCTTATGTTATCTACTGACAACTGGTGAGGTTTTGCAAAAATAACAATTTAATTTAGTTGGGTATTAAATAGAAGTAAATCAAAACATAGAAAATAAAATGATACTCTTTTTATTGGACTAACTTAATACATTTTTCAATTAGCTTTTGAAGGTAACCCTTCTTCAAATCAGAAATAAGTGAATGTTGACAAATATTAGAATGTATAAGTGACACACAAAAGCATTCTAGTGACTTTCTCACTGGAATGGTGGGGTGGGTTAGGTGAGGAACAGGGAGAGCTGGGTGGGTGAGAGACAGGGAGAGATGGATGGCTGATAAGAGGGTGACAAAGCAGCATAATTTTTTGGTTTATAGTAGGATAGAAAGCCCAGAACTTTAAGTCCTGTCAGGTGGGTATCAGAATATTTCATCATTTTGACTTCAAAGGTCTTACGTTCTTGGATTGTCTTAAAAATTCCTTTTCATATTCTCACCATAAGATCATTGATGCAGTGTTCTGGTTTTGTAAAGTACTGTCCCACAGAGGTGACATCCTGTTTGGCATTGGAATATTGTATCTATGTAAATTGAGTCTTGTCTTTAGCATCTGGCTTGTTTCTCCAACATAGCACCATTCTTCACACCAGGGGCGTAGCCAGGCAACAGATTTTGGGTGGTCCTAGGCAAGAAGTGGGTGGGCACCAAGTGTTCTTTTCAACTCCACCACCAACACTACCAAAAAAAATTTCTGAGCACGCTTCTTTCCACCTTGGCAGTTTGCAGCAGGCATGCACTGAAAACTGAGAATGCGCAGATGCCAGTATCATGGAGAGTAGTGTTTTCGTTACCATCAGAGGGACGTGTTTAGCTGGTGGACCTTGGGTTCTCCACCAGCTACCACTAAACATATTGGGTGGGCCTGAGCCCTAAGTGGGTGGGCCATGGCCCACCCAGGCCCACCTGTGGCTATGCCATTGCTTCACACTTTTTGCATTGAATGAAATATATGACATTTGAAGGTGAGTATGTGAAGGATCCCCTTATGCTGAATGTTTTCTCATGTGAGTGACTGTAGATTCCTGTGAGGCGTGTTGGCACATTTGCAGCTAGGTATATTGCAGGGATGTGTGCCATTCTCTTTTTGAGCTTGTATTAGGAGCTTGCTTTCCACTAATTTGGGTTTCAATGTAGGTGGCTATAAACCATTATACTGCTTTGTCACTCTCCATCTTTCCCTGTCTCTCTCTCACCCAGCTCTCCCTGTTTCTTACCTAACCCACCCCACCCTCTTCCTGTGAGACTGTCATTGGAATGCTTTTGTGTTTCACTTATATATTCTGATATTTAGAAACATGACAGCAGATAAAGGCCAAATGGCTATCCAGTCTGCCCATCCTCTGTAACTCCTCTCTTTCTTTTCCTAAGCAATCCCATGTGCTTATCCCATGCCTTCTTAAATTCAGACACAGTCCTCGACTCCACAACCTTCACCAGGAGCCCATTCCACGCTTCAATCAACCTTTCCGTGAAATAATAGTTTCTTAGATTACTCCTAAGCCTATTCCCTCTTAACTTTATCGTATGCCCCCTCGTTCCAGAGTTTTTCTTCTGTTGAAAAAGGCTTACTTCCTGTAGATTAATGCCCTCGAGATATTTAAATGTCTCTATCATATCTTTTCTCTTCCTCCTGTCCTCTAACACGTTGAGGTTCATAAGCCTATCCCTATAATTTTTGTGTTCAAGACCGCTTACTAATTTTGTAGCCGACCTCTGGATCGACTCCACTCTGTCTATATCTTTCCATAGGTGCGGTCTCCAGAACTGCACACTGTACTCTAAATGGAGCCTCATCAGAGACTTATACAAGGAAACTATCGCCTCCTTTTTCCTGCTGGTCATCCCTCTCTTTATTCACCCAAGCATCCTTCTGGCTTTGACTGTCACTTTTTCTGCATTTGTCAACATTTTGCATATTTATGATATGAAGAAGGGTTACCTTCAATAGCTAATCAAAAAATGTATTAAGTTAGTCCAATAAAAAGGTATTATCTTATTTTCTTTTCTCTGTTTTGATTTATTTCTATTTATTACCTTTAAAAGTAGACTAACACAGCTACCAGCTACCACACCACTTTACTCAATTTTGTTGCGGAAACTTGCTGGTGGATAGCCTACAATCCTTCCCTTCCCCCCCCCCCCCCCCCCCCCCCCAAAGACCTTGTGATTGATTACTACTACTACTATAAATCATTTTTATAGCGCTAGCAGATTACTTCACAATCCTTCCCGGCAAGGCCTTCAGTTTACTCAGTTGTTCATCCATTATTAGAAGTCTACCTTGCTTTTGTTTTCCTCATTGAATACTGTACAAGCAGTGGCATAGCTAGGTGAGGGTCCCCCTGGCGTCACAACCTGGCTACACTTCTGTGTACAAGAACAGATTGCAAGTCCTTTAAAATCTACTAATAATGCTGGAAAATAACTGCGATTACCCCAGTTATCACCAGAGCATATTGTTTGGGTATGTTTATTTATTTGGATTTTGTTCACACCTTTTCAGTAGTAGCACAAGGTGAGTTACATTCAGGTACACTGGGTTTTTCTCTTTCTCCGAGGACAAGCAGGCTGCTTGTTCTCACTGATGGGTGACGTCCACGGCAGCCCCTCCAATCGGAAACTTCACTAGCAAAGCCCTTTGCTAGCCCTCGCGCGCCCGCGCGCACCGCGCATGCGCGGCCGTCTTCCCGCCCGAAACCGGCTCGAGCCGGCCAGTCTTCTTTTGTCCGCACTCGGTACGGTCGTGTTTTCGCCGTGTCGAGCCCCGGAAAGTCGACCTCGCGCGTCCAATTTGTTTGAACGTGTTCTTTTCCTTCGAGAAAGCTTTGTCCTAGTCGGGAAGTGCTCCGCAAACCCCCCGCCGGGTTTCGTGTAAATCCTCCCCGTACTTCCAGCTTTTTTGCCCCGGTAAGTTTTCTTTCGTCGTCGGGGTAGGCCTTTTTTCGGCCTCGGTCGAGATTTTTTCTCCCTCTAAATTTGGTGCTTCGAATTTCGCCATTTCGGCTTTTGATTTCGCCGGCGTGATTTTTCCGCCCATGACATCGAAGCCTTCCAGCGGCTTCAAGAAGTGCACCCAGTGCGCCCGGGTTATCTCGCTCACTGATCGACACTCGTCGTGTCTTCAGTGTCTGGGGGCCGAGCACCGCCCTCAGAACTGCAGTCTGTGTTCCCTGCTTCAAAGGCGGACTCAGGTAGCGAGACTAGCCCAGTGGAACGTGTTGTTCTCGGGCTCTTCGTCGGCATCGGCACCGGGATCTTCGAGTGCATCGACGTCGTCAGCGTCCAGACCATCTTTCTCGGCCGCCCCTGCATCGAGTGCATCGAGGCATCGGGCCTCTGCATCGGCGCCGAGACATCGGATAGCTGCATCGACGTCGGTGGTACCAGGACCTCGTCTGCTGATGTCGTCGGACGGTGGTGCATCGGGTGGAGTGCAGGTGAGGGCTGTCCATTCCCCTGCTGGTGGCGGTGAGCCCTCGGGTGGGTCTCCGCCTACCCTGAGGGCTCCTGCGGTACAGCCCCCCCGAGATCGACCTTCTTCAGTCTCGGCCCCGAGGAAGCGACGGGTGGATTCGACGTCCTCCTCGTCGGTGCCGGGGAGCTCCGGTGACATGCTTCGGAAGAAATCGAAGAAGCATCGACACCGGTCTCCTCCCCGTGTCGGCACCGAGAGCTCTGGGTCGCCGAGGGATTCGGCACCCAGCAGGCATCGGCACCGAGAGGACCGCTCACCCTCTGTTCAGGAGGTGTCGATGCGCTCCGCTCTGGACAGCCCGGAACAGCCTCCACGCCCGGAACAGGTACTGACGTCGACGCCTGCATCGACCTCTCAGCCTTTCTCTACAGCCGCTCTGAACGAGAGCCTCCGGGCCGTTCTCCCAGAGATTCTGGGAGAGCTGTTGCGCCCTACCCCTCCGGTACCGGCGGTGCTTGCGCCACCGGTACCGTCGAGCGTGGCGCCGGCTGGCCCATCGCCCAGGTTGAGGTCCCCGACGTCGGTACCGCGTGCGGTACCGACCGCGGCCACCTCCCAGGAAGGCTCCCCGACTACGTCGGCGGAGGGAGCTTCGCCGATGCGGGCGAGGGAGTCTACCTCTCGACGCCCCCATCGTGGACAGGGTTCCACGGAGTCGAGCAGGGCGAGGTTGCAGACACAGGTCCGTGAACTTGTGTCTGACACCGAGGGTGAGGCCTCGTGGGAGGAAGAGGAAGATCCCAGATATTTCTCTGACGAGGAGTCGGGGGGTCTTCCGTCTGATCCCACTCCCTCTCCTGAGAGACAGCTTTCTCCTCCCGAGAGTCTGTCTTTTGCCTCCTTTGTCCGGGAGATGTCTACGGCCATCCCCTTCCCGGTGGTTGTGGAGGACGAGCCCAGGGCTGAAATGTTTGAGCTCCTGGACTATCCTTCTCCACCTAAGGAAGCGTCCACTGTTCCCTTGCACCATGTCCTGAAGAAGACATTGCTTGCGAACTGGACCAAACCATTAACTAATCCCCACATTCCCAAGAAGATCGAGTCCCAGTACCGGATCCATGGGGACCCAGAGCTGATGCGCACTCAGTTGCCTCATGACTCTGGAGTTGTGGATTTGGCCCTAAAGAAGGCTAAGAGTTCTAGGGAACATGCTTCGGCGCCCCCGGGCAAGGACGCTAGAACCTTAGACTCCTTTGGGAGGAAGGCCTACCATTCCTCTATGCTCGTGTCCAAGATCCAGTCTTACCAGCTCTACACGAGCATACACATGCGGAATAATGTGCGGCAGTTGGCGGGCTTGGTTGATGCTCTTCCCCCTGAGCAAGCCAAGCCTTTTCAGGAGGTGGTCAGGCAGCTGAAGGCGTGCAGAAAATTCCTGGCCAGAGGAGTTTATGACACTTTTGATGTTGCGTCCAGGGCCGCTGCTCAAGGTGTGGTGATGCGCAGGCTCTCATGGCTGCGTGCCGCCGACCTGGAGAATAGAGTCCAGCAGCGGATTACGGACTTGCCTTGCCGGGCGGATAACATTTTTGGCGAAAAAGTCGAGCAGGTGGTAGAGTCTCTCCACCAGCGGGACACCGCATTCGACAAGTTCGCCCGCCGGCAGCCTTCAGCTTCTACCTCTACAGGTAGACGATTTTTCGGGGGAAGGAAGACTGTTCCCTATACTTCTGGCAAGCGTAGGTACAATCCTCCTTCCCGACAGCCTGCGGCCCAGGCTAAGCCCCAGCGCGCTCGCTCTCGTCAGCAGCGTGCGAATCAGCAAGGCCCCGCGGCTCCCCAGCAAAAGCAAGGGGCGAGCTTTTGACTGGCTCCAGCAGAGCATAGCCGACATCCAAGTGTCAGTGCCGGCCGACCTGCCTGTCGGAGGGAGGTTGAAAGCTTTTCACCAAAGGTGGCCTCTTATAACCTCCGATCAGTGGGTTCTCCAAATAGTCCGGCAAGGATACACCCTCAATTTGGCCTCTCAACCTCCAAATTGTCCACCGGGAGCTCAGTCCTACAGCTTCCAGCACAAGCAGGTACTTGCAGAGGAACTCTCCGCCCTTCTCAGCGCCAATGCGGTCGAGCCCGTGCCATCCGGGCAAGAAGGGCTGGGATTCTATTCCAGGTACTTCCTTGTGGAAAAGAAAACAGGGGGGATGCGTCCCATCCTAGACCTAAGGGCCCTGAACAAATATCTCGTAAAAGAAAAGTTCAGGATGCTTTCCCTGGGCACCCTTCTCCCCATGATTCAGCAAAACGATTGGCTATGCTCTCTGGACTTGAAGGATGCCTACACACACATCCCGATACTGCCAGCTCACAGACAGTATCTGCGATTTCAGCTGGGCGCACGCCACTTCCAGTACTGTGTGCTACCCTTTGGGCTCGCCTCTGCGCCCAGGGTGTTCACAAAGTGCCTAGCTGTGGTAGCAGCGGCGCTTCGCAGGCTGGGGGTGCACGTGTTCCCATATCTCGACGATTGGCTGGTGAAGAACACATCCGAGGCAGGAGCCCTGCAGTCCATGCAGATGACTATTCGCCTCCTGGAGCTACTGGGGTTTGTGATAAATTACCCAAAGTCCCATCTTCTCCCAGTGCAGAAACTCGAATTCATCGGAGCCCTGCTGGATTCTCGGACGGCTCGCGCCTATCTCCCAGAGGCGAGGGCCAACAACTTGTTGTCCCTCGTCTCGCGGGTGCGAGCGTCCCAGCAGATCACAGCTCGGCAGATGTTGAGATTGCTGGGCCACATGGCTTCCACAGTTCATGTGACTCCCATGGCCCGCCTTCACATGAGATCTGCTCAATGGACCCTAGCCTCCCAGTGGTATCAGGCCGCCGGGGGTCTAGAAGACGTGATCCACCTGTCCACGAGATTTCTCGAATCCCTGTATTGGTGGACGATTTGCTCCAATTTGACTCTGGGACGTCCCTTCCAAATTCCTCAGCCTCAAAAAGTGCTGACCACGGATGCGTCTCTCCTGGGATGGGGAGCTCATGTCGATGGGCTTCACACCCAAGGAAGGTGGTCCCTCCAAGAAAGCGATCTACAGATCAATCTTCTGGAGTTGCGAGCGATCTGGAACGCTCTGAAGGCTTTCAGAGATCGGCTGTCCCACCAAATTATCCAAATTCAGACAGACAATCAGGTTGCCATGTACTATGTCAACAAGCAGGGGGGCACCGGATCTCGCCCCCTGTGTCAGGAAGCCGTCAGCATGTGGCTTTGGGCTCGCCGTCAAGGCATGGTGCTCCAAGCCACATATCTGGCAGGCGTAAACAACAGTCTGGCCGACAGGTTGAGCAGGATTATGCAACCTCACGAGTGGTCGCTCAATTCCCGTGTGGTGCGACAGATCTTCCAGGCGTGGGGCACCCCCCTGGTGGATCTCTTCGCATCTCAGGTGAACCACAAGGTCCCTCAGTTCTGTTCCAGGCTTCAGGCCCACGGCAGACTGGCGTCGGATGCCTTCCTCCTGGATTGGGGGGAAGGTCTGCTGTATGCTTATCCTCCCATTCCTCTGGTGGGGAAGACTTTGTTGAAACTCAAGCAAGACCGAGGCACCATGATTCTGATTGCTCCCTTTTGGCCGCGTCAGATCTGGTTCCCTCTTCTTCTGGAGTTATCCTCCGAAGAACCGTGGAGATTGGAGTGTTTTCCGACCCTCATCACGCAGGACGAAGGGGCTCTTCTGCATCCCAACCTCCAGTCCCTGGCTCTCACGGCCTGGATGTTGAGGGCGTAGACTTTGCCTCTCTGGGTCTGCCAGAGGGTGTCTCCCGCATCTTGCTTGCTTCCAGGAAAGACTCCACTAAGAGAAGTTACTTCTTTCATTGGAGGAGGTTTGCCGTCTGGTGTGACAGCAAGGCCCTAGATCCTCGCTCTTGTCCTACACAGACCCTGCTTGAATACCTTCTCCACTTGTCTGAGTCTGGTCTGAAGACCAACTCCGTAAGGGTTCACCTTAGTGCAATCAGTGCATACCATTACCAAGTGGAAGGTAAGCCGATCTCAGGACAGCCTTTAGTTGTTCGCTTCATGAGAGGTTTGCTTTTGTCAAAGCCCCCTGTCAAGCCTCCTACAGTGTCATGGGATCTCAATGTCGTTCTCACCCAGCTGATGAAACCTCCTTTCGAGCCACTGAATTCCTGCCATCCGAAGTACTTGACCTGGAAGGTCATTTTCTTGGTGGCAGTTACCTCGGCTCGTAGAGTCAGTGAGCTTCAGGCCCTGGTAGCCCAGGCCCCTTACACCAAATTTCATCACAACAGAGTAGTCCTCCGCACTCACCCTAAGTTTCTGCCAAAGGTTGTGTCGGAGTTCCATCTGAACCAGTCAATTGTCTTGCCAACATTCTTTCCCCGTCCTCATTCCTGCCCTGCTGAACGTCAGCTGCACACATTGGACTGCAAGAGAGCATTGGCCTTCTATCTGGAGCGGACACAGCCCCACAGACAGTCCGCCCAATTGTTTGTTTCTTTTGATCCCAACAAGAGGGGAGTGGCTGTAGGGAAACGCACCATATCCAATTGGCTAGCAGATTGCATTTCCTTCACTTACGCCCAGGCTGGGCTGGCTCTTGAGGGTCATGTCACGGCTCATAATGTTAGAGCCATGGCAGCGTCGGTAGCCCACTTGAAGTCAGCCACCATGGAGGAAATTTGCAAAGCTGCGACGTGGTCATCTGTCCACACATTCACATCTCATTACTGCCTGCAGCAGGATACCCGACGTGACAGTCGGTTCGGGCAGTCAGTTCTTCAGAACCTGTTTGGGCTTTAGGATCCAACTCCACCCCCCGAGGGCCCTGTTTGTTCTGTTCCAGGCTACACTCTCAGTTAGTTGGTAAATTTTTTAGGTCAATCTCAGTTATGTCCTCGCCGTTGCGAGGCCCAATTGACCAATGTTGTTGTTTTGAGTGAGCCTGGGGGCTAGGGATACCCCATCAGTGAGAACAAGCAGCCTGCTTGTCCTCGGAGAAAGCGAATGCTACATACCTGTAGAAGGTATTCTCCGAGGACAGCAGGCTGATTGTTCTCACAAACCCGCCCGCCTCCCCTTTGGAGTTGTGTCTTCCCTTGAAGTGTATTGTCTTGCTACATACTGGACTGGCCGGCTCGAGCCGGTTTCGGGCGGGAAGACGGCCGCGCATGCGCGGTGCGCGCGGGCGCGCGAGGGCTAGCAAAGGGCTTTGCTAGTGAAGTTTCCGATTGGAGGGGCTGCCGTGGACGTCACCCATCAGTGAGAACAATCAGCCTGCTGTCCTCGGAGAATACCTTCTACAGGTATGTAGCATTCGCTTTCTCCAAGGACATCAGACTGAAATAATCCTCACAAGTGGGTTGGTGTTCCCCACCGGCCCGGGAACCAGCATTTTTAGAAGCAAAAAAGTTTGCTGGAGCCTTTTAAGTGAGCGGCACGTTCAACTTTGCGTGAGTGAAGTGCCTTCCCGCCCACCACGCAGCCACGCTCTTCAGTTACTTTTTTCACGCGTGAGGAGCGGTTGCTGTCTCCGCTTCTTTGTCCGGGAGAGCCTTAAGTGTCTTTTTCACGGCGTTTCGCCTGTATTTTTTAAATTTCTTTAATTTCTCGTTGTGTTTAAAAAAAAAAAAAAAAAGTGGCCCCCTTTATTTTTCTTAGATATTTTTGACCTGCGTCAAATTTTATTTTCTTTTAGTTGCGGCCACCCTTAGGCCTGCTCAGCCGGGGTTTTTTCCCATTTTTGTGCTCTCTTTTTCAGCACAATCACATTTTTTGATTTGGCTTGGGCAGTCTTCCCATCCATGTCATCGAAGACTCCCAGTGGCTTCAAACGCTGTTCTCTGCAACCGGACCATCGCGGATACTGATACCCATTCATGGTGTATTCGGTTCCTTGGGCCTGACCATAGCCCAGCTCATTGTGCCCTTTGTCTTCGTATGAAGAAAAGGACTCAACTGGCTCAAGAAGCCCAGAGAGAAAATCGTTTTGGAGCTCGGTCCGGTCCTTCGACGCCTGCATCTACATTGGTTCCGAGGTCGGTGGCGTCGACATCGAGGGACGCGTCAACGTCGGGAGTGGAGGTAGGCATGGCAGCTGAGAGGCCACGACACACTGGGAGCAGCGAGGCATTGAGTGGGTCTTCATCTGCCTCGAGGCCTCCTGCTTTGCACGCCCCCTGGGACCGTCCATCGTTGGACCCGACCCTGAGGCAACGTGGGAATTCGACGTTATCCTCGTCGGCACCGAGGAGCCTCGGTAAGGTGCATCAAGCGAAGGCTAAGAAGCACCGACACCATTCTCCCTCGACGCATGGTGCCGGGGCACCGAGAGAATCAGCACCCGAGAAGCATCTACGCCGGGAGGACCGCTCCTCCTCCATACAAGAGGTGCCGACGCGTCTCTCAGCAGCCTGGTTCCTGCTCCTGAGCCCCAAGTGACTCTGTCACCAACTGTTGCACTGGCCCCGCAGCCTTTTCCCATGGCGGCTCTCGACGAGTGCATTAGGTCCTTGCTTCCAGAACTTCTTGAAGGACTGCTGCATCACTCTCCATCGGCGTCAGTGGTGCTTGCGCCTACCTTGCCATCTGCTGCAGCTGTGTCTGGCCCTCCACCCACAGTAAGGTCCCCAAGCTTGGTGCCGTTTGTGGCTCCGGTATCGGCTGCTACGCATGTCAACTCCCTATCGACGTCGATGGAGGAAGCTTCGCTGCAGTCCATGCGGGGGTCGGCCCCTCGACATCGCCATCAAGACCACGGGTCTTCGGTATTGAGGCGGGTTCAGTCTCGGAAGTCACTGAGGAAAGTGCTCTCAGACACCGAGGATAAACGCTAGTGGGAGTCAGAGGAAGATCCCAGGTACTTCTCAGTCCTTTGGGATTTCCTCTGAACCTTTCCCTCCACCTGAAAGGGAGACAATCTCCTGCTGAGAGCCTCTCCTCATCTTTTGTGCGGGAAATGGCTCTAGCCTTTCCATTCCCCATAGACATGGAAGGTGAGCCCAGGGCTGAGATGTTTGAGGTCCTGGACTACACCTCTCCACCTAGAGAGGCAGTTACAGCTCCTTTGCATAAGGTACTCAAGGAAGTCCTTATGCAAAACTGGGCGTCCCCTCTGTCTGTCCCCATTGTCCCGAAGAAGACAGATTCTCAATACTGGATCCACGGGGAGCCTGAGTTGATGAAGTCTTAGTTACCTCACAGCTTCATGGTGGTGGACTCTGCTCTCAAGCGGCCGAGAGTTCTAGGGACTATGCTTCGGTGCCCCCAGGCAGGGAAGCTAGGACCTTGGATTCTTTTGGTAGGAATATGTATCAGGCCGCCATGCTCGCTGCCTGTATTCAGTCATACCAGCTCTTCACGAGCATCCACTTGCGGAACTTGTTGTGGCAGCTGTCTACTTTGGTCGATGCTCTCCCTTGGGAGCAGGCCGAACCCTTTCGCCAGCTGGTCAAGCAGCAGAAGGCATGTTGTAGGCCAGAGGTGCATACAGCACTTTTGATGTAGCATCTAGGATCTCTGCTCAAGGTATAGCAATGCACAGACTCTCATGGGTGCGTGTTTCTGACCTGGACCATTTGGTCCAGCAGAGAATCGCAGATGTTCCTTTCCAGGGGGGATAATCTTTTTGGAGAGAAGGTGGAAGATCTGGTTGATCAGATCAAGAAGCATACTGATGCTATAGCTTCTCTCTCCTGCTGGGCGCCTTCTGCTTCCATCTCTTCAACTAGGAGGTAATTTGGTGGGTCGCGGAGTACTCTCTATTCCTATTCTAGGCATGGGTACACTCCAGCGTCTCGCCAGCCTACTCAGGCTCAGCCCCAGAGCGCTCGTTCTTGTCAACAGTGTGCGCCCAAGCCCCCTGCTGCTCCCCAGCAAAAGCCAGGGACGGGCTTTTGACTGACTCCAGGAGAGCATAGCCGCCATAAAAGTGTCCGGGCTGAACACTTGCCGGTTTAGGGGAGGTTAATCTTTTTTCACCAAAGGTGGCCTCTCATAATCTCCGACGGGTGGGTTCTTCAAATAGTCCGGTCAGGATACACCCTCAATCTGGAATCCAAACCTCCAAATTACCCACCGAGAGCTCATTCATTCAGCTCTCAGCACAGGCAGGTACTTGCAGAGGAACTCTCTGCCCTTCTAAAGGCCCATGCAGTCGAACCCATTCCACCAGGGGAAGAAGGGCTGGGATTCTATTCCAGGTACTTGTGCTACTTGTGCAGAAGAAGACAGGGGGGATGCATCCCATCCTAGACCTAAGGGCCCTGAATAAATTCCTAGTCCGATAAAAGTTCAGGATGGTTTCCCTGGGCACCCTTCTTCCCATGATTCAGGAAAACAATTGGCTATGTTCTCTGGACTTAAAGGACGCTTACACTCATATCCCAATACTTCCAGCTCACAGGAAGTATCTTCGATTTCGGCTAAGAATGCAGCACTTCCAGTACCGCGTTCTGCCCTTTGGCCTAGCGTCAGCTCCCAGGGTGTTCACAAAGTGTCTAGCGGTAGTTGCAGTGTCGCTACACAGACTGGGAATGCATGTGTTCCCTTATCTCGACAATTGGCTGGTGAAGAGCATCTCGGAGGATGGTGTTCAGGAGTCCATGCAGACTATTCAGGTGCTGGAACTACTAGGGTTTGTAATAAGTTACCCCAAGTCCCATCTAACTCCGGTCCAGAAATTGGAGTTCATTGAAGCATTGCTCAACATGAGAACAGTTCGAGCCTATCTTCCCGAGACCTGGGCAGACAAACTTCTGTCCGTAGTGTCCAAGGTTTGAGCGTCTCAGCAAGTCACAGCTTGGCAGATGTTGAGACTCTTGGGGCACATGGCCTCCACAGTTCATGTTACGCCCATGGTACGTCTGCACCTGAGATCTGCTCAATGGAGCCTAGCTTCTCAGTGGCATCAATCCACAGGGTATCTAGATGTCATCCTTGTGTCCACCAACTTTGCACATTCTCTTCAGTGGTGGACGATTCAATCCAATTTGACCATGGGGCGACCATTCCAAATTCCTCAGCCGCAGAAAGTGCATCTCTCCTGGGGTGGGGGGCTCATGTAGATGGGCTTCACACCCAGGGAGCCTAGTCCCCCCACGAAACAGGTCTTCAGATCAACCTCCTGGAGCTCCGAGCGATTTGGAACGCTTTCCGAGATCGGCTATCCAACCGAATTATATTAATTCAAACAGACAGTCAGGTTGCGATGTACTACACCAACAAATAGGGGGGCACCAGATCTCGCCATCTGGATGTGGCATTGGGCTCACCAGTACAGCATGTTTCTCCAAGCCACTTATCTGGCGGGCATAAACAACAGCCTGGCCAACATACTGAGCAGGGTAATGCAACCTCATGAGTGGCTGCTGAATATGGGCATAGCCCGCAAGATCTTCCAAGAGCGGGGCACCCCCTCGGTGGATCTCTTTGCCACTCAACTAAACAAAAAAGTCCCTCAGTTCTGTTCCAGACCAGGCCCACGAGAGACTAGCATCGGATGCCTTTTTCCTACATTGGGAAATGGGCCTTGTGTATGCTTATCCTCCCATACCTCTGGTGGGGAAGACTTTGCTGAAACTCAACCAAGATCGCGGAATCATGATTCTGATTGCGCCATTCTAACTGTGACAGATTTGGTTCCCTCTTCTTCTGGAGTTGTCCTCCGAAGAACCGTGGAGCTTGGAGTGTTTTCCAACACTCAGATCGCTTCTACATCCCTATCTCCAGTCTCTGGCTCTCACAGCCTGGGTGTTGAGAGGTTAGAATTTGCTTCCTTAGGTCTTTTGGAGGGTGTCTCCCGGGTCTTGCTGACTTCCAGGAAAGATTCCACTAAGAGATGTTATTTTTTCAAATGGAGGAGGTTTGCCATCTGGTGTGACAACAAGGCCATAGATCCCCTTTCTTGTCCCACACAGACCCTACTTGAATACCTTTTACACTTATCAGAGTCTGGTCTCAAGATCAACTCCGTAAGAGTTCACCTCAGTGCAATTAGTGCTTATCATCGACATGTAGAAGGTAAGCCTATCTCTGGACAGCCTTTAGTTGTTCGCTTCATGAGAGGTTTGCTCTTGTCAAATCCCCCAGTCAAACCTCTGCCAGTGTCATGGGATCTCAGTGTCGTTCTAACCCAGCTGATGAAAGCTCCTTTTGAGCCACTGAATTCCTGCCATCTGAAGTACTTGACCTGGAAGGTTGTTTTCTTGGTGGCTGTTACTTCAGCTCATAGGGTCAGTGAGCTTCAGGCCTTAGTAGTGCATGCACCTTATACTAAGTTTCATCACAACAGAGTAGTCCTCCACACGCACCCTAAGTTCCTGTCGGAATTCCATCTGAACCAGTCGATTGTCTTGCCAACATTTTTTCTCCGACCTCATGCCCACCCTGACGAAAGCAGCTTGCACACCCTGGACTGCAAGAGAGCATTGTCCTTTTACATGGAGCAGACGAAGCCCTTCAGACAGTCTGCCCAGTTAGTTGTCTCTTTTGATCCCAACAGGAGGGGGAGTCGCCATCGGAAAACGCACAATCTCCAGTTGGCTAGTAGAATGCCTTTGCTTCGCTTATGCCCAATGTCAGAGCCATGGCTGCTTCTGTGGCTCACTTAGTCAGCCCCCATTGAAGAGATTTGCAAGGCTGCGACTTGGTCTTCAGTCCACACATTCACATCTCATTACTGCCTTTAGCGGGATACCTGATGCGGCAGTCGGTGTTGCAGAATCTGTTTGGGGTATAGAATCCAACCACCCCCTAGGCCCGTTTTGTTCTTTTCCAGGCTGCAGTCTCAGCTAGTTTGTATATAGTTTCTGGTTAATCTATGTTATGTCCTTGCCATTGCAAGGCCCAATTGACTGATGTTTATTGTTTTAAGTGAGCCTGGATGCTAGGGATACCCCACTTATGAGGATTGTTTCAGCCTGCTTGTCCTCTGAGAAAGTGAATCTTCGAGGACAGCAGGCTGATAATCCTCACAAAACCTGCCCTCCTCCCCTTGGAGTTGTCTCCTCTTTTTCTTTTTACTTTTCACTTAACTGAGAAGCGTGGCGGGCGGGAAGGCACTTCACACACGCGCTGTCGAACGCGTGGCGCACTTAGAAGACTCCAGCAAACTTGTTTGCTTCTAAAATGCCGGTTCCCAGGTCGGCGCAGAACGCCGACCCACTTGTGAGGATTATCAGCCTGTTGTTCTCAGAGAATACCTGCTACAGGTAAGTATCTTCGCTGTCTCTGGAGGGCTCACAATCTAAGTTTGTACCTGAGGCAATGGATTTTTGTTTGCCGCCCTGAGTTAGGGCAGGTTATAAATAATAAATCTAAATACTGATCTAATAGTAACATAGTAAATGACAACAGATATGACCTGTGTGGTCCATCCTGTCTGCTCAAGAAGGTGACCGGAGCTGTAACTCCAGTTACATGCAGGCTATATTCCTTCATGATTAAACAATGGCATCACAAGCATGGCAGTAGTCTGAAAAATGGTCTTATGTGATCAATCCAACAATATTACCAACTAAGGTTTTACTCATTAATTTCAACAAGATGTCTTCCCCTCATCCTTTGAGTTACACAGCACCACCACTCATAGCTGAATATGATATAAAACGCATACTTGATCCTGATTTGTCTTTACCATTTTCAGTCAGAACACAGACATGAGAAGTCTGCTGGGCTCACCAACTTCTTGTACAGGGGCATTAACACCTTTTCTTTTGGTTAGGCCTTTTTTATGCAGCATAGCATCCTTCTGGCTACAGCCACTGCCTTGTTGCATCATTTTGCTGCCTTGAGATCCTTGGACACTTATCACCCGAGGTCCCTTTCCTTGTCCATGCATCTCTCTCTTGTCCCTTAGTACCATACAACTCTTTTGAATTTCTACTATCCAAGTGCATCACTCTGCACTTCTTTGCACTGAAGTTTAACTGTCAAACATTAGACCATTCTCATAGTTTTTGTAGATCACTTCTCATGTTATCCACTTCCTCCAGGGTGTCCACTCTGTTGCAAATCTTCATCTGAAAAAAGGCAAACTTTTTTTTTCTTTTTAATTCTTCAGCGATGTTGCTCACAAATATATTGAATGGATTCAGTCCTAGTACTGATCCTTGATGCACTCATCTACTCCTCCAAGCAAGTTCCGTTTATTACCACTCTTTATTATGTCAGTCAACCAGTTTCTAATCCAGGTCACCACTGAATTTATGAGCCTACTATGAGGAACCATGTCAAAGGCTTTGCTTAAATCCAAGTAGACAATATCTAGAATGTGTCAATCCAGTTCTCTGATCACTTAGTCCAAGGAATCAATCAGATGCTTTTGGCATAATTTTCCTTTGGTAAAACCTTATTGCTTCAGATCTTGTAAACTATTGGAGTCCAAAAAGTTCATTATCCTTTCCTAAGAGAGTCGTCTCCATTGCTTTTCCGACCACTGAAGTGAGGCTTACCGGCCTGTATGATAAAGGGACTTTTTATGAAGAGGGGACCACATCCACTCTTCTCCAATCTTGCCGAACCTTTCCTATTTCCAAGGATTTATTAAATAGATCTTTAAGAGGTCTTGTCAGAATCTCATAGTTCCCTCAATATCTTGGGATGGATCTCATCCAGCCTCATGGCTTCGTTCTCTTTCAGTGGCAGTGTGTCTCCTTCCTTCTTTTAGAGTGGATGAATAACCTAGTGATTAGAGCAGCAGATTGTGAACCAAAGAAACTAGGGTTGGAATACTACTGGCATTCCTTGTGTCCTTGGGCAAGTCACTCAACCCTCCATTGCCTCAGGTACAAACTTAGATTGTAAGCCCTCTGAGGGCAGGGAAATACCTACTATACCTGAATGTAACTTGCCTTGAATTGCAACTGGAAAGGCTTGCGCTAAATACTAAAAATTAAAAAAAAAAAAAAAAAGAATGAGAAAATCAAATTCATAACTTAAAAACTGAAGAGTTGATGGTGCTATATAGGGTTATTTATATTGTTTGTGTTCTGAAGAACTTACAGTAGGAACTTGGGAATGTTAAGAGAGTGCTTAGAGCAGGGCCTGTCCAATAATTAAACAAGACTAGGCAGTAGCTTAGTATAACAGCCTCTGGTAGGCAGCAAAGAGCAGCGACAATAAAAGCAAAACAGTAGATCCTGATAACCACACAAACTCAGAGAACCACCAATGCATACTTTTACTTGAAATTGAGGTGGTTAATTTTCAAGTACCCATTTATTTGTGTAATGACTTTTGGAAATTACCTTTATTTGTAGGGGAGTGGGTGTATGTATTGAACATACATGCATATGCAGACCAAAAAGCATCATTTCCTTGTCATCAATAGCAGATGAATCCATTAACTGATGGGTTGTAATCTGCCTACCAGCAGGTGGAGATAGAGAACAATGAAAGTACACAGTGATCCTGGACGTCCAGCCCCTTCTATCTTCAGTATATCTCTATCTCCCAGCAGGTGTGAACGTCGCTTTCTCAGCTCCTGGATTTCTGCCTGGGGTGGCTCCTGTGCTTTGCCAGTCGAGCCGGGGTGTAGGGCTGGTGGTGCCCACTTTAAAGGCATACTTGGTTTTCCCTGTCCCTGCCTTACCCCATTCCCCCTCCTCCCGGATTCCCTCTGTGGCTGCCTGCCTCCAACTTTCCTCACAGTATTAAAAAGAAAAAAAAAGAAGCTCGCTTTTAACAGCGCAGCAACTTCTGAGGCTTTCTCCTGCACTCCTGGAACTTTGCAGCCTGACCGGAGCTCGTTTGACTCGGTCTCCAGAGGTGTGGTGCCCAGCTCCTCCAGGGAGGTTCCCGCTGACAGCGTTCCTGTGGAGGGTAAGTTTTGGCGCAACGCCGCCATTTTGTTTCTATTTTCCGCCGAAGAAGGGCAATGGCTGCTGAAGCGGTTAAGCACTGCTCCCAATGTGGAAAACGCAGGACAGCAGCGGGGCTTTGCAGCACGTGCTGCTTAGACACTAATGCTGGCATGAGCATGGCTGGCGGTGATTCTTCCCATCCAACAGAGTTTGCAGCGGGTGCCATTTTGGTTGCGCCGCGTGACTCGACCCTCGCTGTGGCTGAGGAGTCTTGAGTACAGGGGGACGCCTCTCCTTGAGGTTTCTAGAGAGGCTCATGCCTCCATTTCCCCGAATATAGCATCGGATGGTCAGGGTGTGTTTTTTGCTCCTGAATTTGTGCTGCTGATGCATAGGGCCTTTATGTTAAAACAAGAGCCCTGCCTGAACCTTCTGAAAATTTTCTTGACCTGTATTGCCTCCAGGTTTTGAAAGCCCAGTGTCTGCTGGAGACTTTATCTCTTCCCCCGAGCTCTTGGCTGAGGCTAAACGCAGACGAGTGACCACACCGTCTGAGGGTGTTTCTCCGTCACCCCTTTCTCCCCCGTTGTCTGGTTTTGGGGATCCTGATGGGTCTGGCAGGCCTTCACGGACTGATGATGCAGAGGAGGGTAGCTGCTTGCCACAGGAGTTGGATAACCCTAAAGCGGTATGGATTTTCCACCACGACGAGCTGCCAACTCTCATTTCTGATGCCTTACAGGCCCTCAGTATTGACGATCCTGACGTGGCCACAGCCTCTTCTATTAACCCTAAGATGGCCAGTACTAGAAAGCCTTCTCGGGCTTTTCCGGAGCATGACTCCTTCCAAGAGCTTATTACAGCTCAATGGTCTGAACCTGATGGCCCCTTGAAAGTGGTTAGGGCTATGTGTCACTTTTACCCTGTGGGTGAATCCCACTTGTCCCTCTTTGGGATGCCTAAGGTGGACGTGTTGGTCACTGCGGTGACTAAGAAAACTACTCTTCCTGTGGAGGGTGGAGTCGCATTGAAGGTTATGCAGGACCGGTGGCTAGAATCCACCTTGAAGCAGTCCTTTGAAATCTTGGCCTTTTCCTTAAGGGCAGCTATTTGCAGTTCCTATGCAGCATGGGCTTGCCTTTCCTGGCTACAGCAGGCGGTCGAACATCCCACGGATGGAGCGGGTTCCCTCTCTGAGGTCGCCCCGCTTGTGGAGTCTGCCTTGGCCTTTTTGGCTGATGCCTTTTATGATCTGGTCAGAGCATCTGCTAAACAGATGTTTTTAGCTGTTTCTTCTCGCCGCCTTCTTTGGCTTCGTCATTGGGCGGCTGATATGGCCTCTAAACTAAAGCTGATGAGGTTACTCTTTCGGGGCCTCCTTTTATTTGTGGAGGAATTGGAGAAGATCGTCAAGGACCTAGGGGACTCTAAATCCCAACGGTTGCCTGAGGATAGGCCGAGGCCTTCTTCCAAGAGCCCTTCTTTTCCCCCCTCTTCCAGAACATGTTTTCGAGAAGCTCGAAGATACCACCCCGGGCGTTCGTTGGGGTTTTCACAACGTTCCCGCTTTCAGCAGAGGAACTCCTTTCGTACGGACAGGCGGTCTGCGACATCCGGTCAACGCCCAGGAGTTCAGGGGCGTCCTCCACAATGATGGGACGCTGGTCCACTCTTCGGTTCCTGCAGTAGGGGGTCGCCTCTCCCTCTTTCTCGGGGAGTGGACCAAGATTACTTCTGATCAATGGGTCCTGGACCTGATCAGAGAAGGTTACCGGTTGGAATTTGCTACTCCGGTTGGAGACGCCTTTTTAGAGCCCCGATGCGGCACTGCCGTCAAACGGGCAGCAATCGAGGAGACCTTGCAGTCACTACTGAAGCTCGGAGCGGTGGTTCCACTTCCTCCCGCCGAACACGGCTGCAGCCGCTACTCCATTTATTTTGTGGTGCCTTGAAAAGGCGGGGCTTTCAGACCGATCCTCGACTTATGCAGAGTCAACGAGGCCTTAAGAGTGCGACTCTTCCATATGGAAACCCTGCGCTCCATCATTGCGGCGGTACAGCCAGGGGAGTTTCTCACGTCTCTGGACCTCAAGGAAGCATATTTGCATAATCCTATCTGGCCCCCGCATCAGCAGTTCCTGCGGTTTGCGGTGTTGAGCCGACATTTCCAGCCTTGCCTTTTGGCCTGGCAACAGCACCTCGCACCTTTTCCAAGGTGCTTATCTCGATGACTGGTTCATCAGGGCAGATTCGGTGAACGAAAGCCGACTTGCCACAACCAGAGTTATAACATTTCTTCAGACTCTGGGCTGGGTGGTCAGTATGCCCAAAAGTCACCTGACCCCCTCTCAGTCTCTCGAGTATTTGGGGTTCCGGTTTGACACAGCCTCGGGGTTCGTCTTTCTCTCCGACAACAGGCGACTCAAGTTTCAGAATCAGGTCCGACTGCTCCTGCGGATGCCCCACCGTTGAGCTTCGGACTTTGTCCAGCTCCTGGGATCGATGACGGCCACCATAGAAGTGGTTCCTTGGGCGAGAGCACACATGAGACCCCTGCAACTTTCCCTGCTGAAGCAATGCGATTTCCCAGGAATACCAATGCAGGCTTCCGTGGCTCCCTGCAGCCCAGCGCAGCATGAATTGGTGGCTCTCCAACATCATGCTACGATGAGGGATGCCGCTGGCTCTCCCCTCTTGGCGCCTGGTGATAACGGATGCCAGGCTATCAGGCTGGGGAGCACATTGCCTGGGACACTATGCTCAGGGTCAGTGGACAACTGTGGAAGCGGGGTGGTCCATCAATCTCTTGGAGCTGAAAGCGATATTCCAAGCTCTTCTGGCCTTCCACAGGACTCTGGAGGGTTTCCCAGTCCGAGCTCTTTCAGACAACACGACAGTGGTGACCTACATCAATCATCAGGGCAACACTCTGTGCAGAGCCTTAGCCACGGAGGCGTTTGAGATTTTCAACTGGGCCGAGTGCCACCTGGAGCTGCTGTCCGTGGCTCTCATTGCCGGTCAAAGCAACGTGCAAGCCGATTTCCTCAGCAGGCATCAACTCAACCCGGCGGAATGGGAACTTGCCGAGGAAGTTTTTCCTCAGTTTTGTGCCAAATGGGGATTCCAGGATTGGATCTCATGGCATCAAGTGTAAACGCCAAAGTCCCTCTCTTCAGCAGAAGAAGAGACCCTCGCGCTGCAGGGTTGGATGCACTGGCTTAACCTTGGTCTTCGTGCCTCCTGTACGTGTTCCCTCCGTGGCCCTTGGTAGGGTGGGTTCTGCTTCCGATTTGTCTGCACCAAGGATTGGTGATTCTCATCGCCCCGGATTGGCCGAGGCGTCCGTGGTACGCGGACCTCAGGCGAATGCTGGTGGAGGCTTCGCTTCCTCTGCCTCTAGTCCCAACTTGTTTCATCAAGGTCCGGTGGCTATGGAAGATCCCTGCCGCTTTAGTCTTACGGCCTAGCTCTTGAAAGGGCGCAATTGAGACACGAGGGCTATTCTGACAAGGTCATTGCCACCCTCTTTCAGGCTCGCACGCGGTCCTCCCCTGCGGCCTATGCACGGATCTGGCGCAGCTTTGAGGCGTGGTGTGCTAAGAAGTCTATCACTCCAACTCTAGCTTCTGCCTCACAATTGTTGAACTTTTTACAGGACGGCTTACAGAAGGGCCTGGCTTACAATTCCCTTCGAGTTCAAGTAGTGGCGTTGGCTTGTTTCCGGGGGGAAGTCTCCGGCTTGTCCCTAGCTGCTCATCCGGATGTTGCCCGATTTTCTCAGAGGGGTGCTACATCTCCGTCCTCCCTTACGGTCGCCTTGTCCGTCTTGGAAACTGGGGCTTGTATTGAAAGCACTCCAGCAATCTTCTTTTGAGCCACTTAGCCGTGCTTCTGAGAAGGATGTGACTCTCAAGATAGTCTTTTTTAGTGGCAATGACGTCGGCACAAAGAGTGTCTGAACTGCAGGCTCTTTCCTGCCGGGATCCTTTTCTATGGTTCTCGAAGTCCGGTGTAACCGTCCGAACAGTGCCTTCCTTCCTGCCTAAGGTGGTTTCAGCTTTTCACCTTAACCAGCCCATTTTTCTGCCTTCCCTTCGTAAGGAAGACTTTCCGGAATCCTTTGGGCAGTGGCGCCTTTTGGATGTCCGCAGGGCTCTGTTACAGTATCTACAGATGTCAAATGAGTTCAGGAATTCTGACCATCTATTTGTTTTGTTGGCAGGTTCACGACACGGGTTTCCGGCGTCTAAAGCCTCTATGGCCCGTTGGCTTAAGGAAATCATTTTTTCTCCTTTCCTGCTTTCAGGTCGGTCTCCGCCTGAAGCGTTTAGAGCGCATTCCACGAGGGCGATGTCCTCTTCATGGGCTGAAACGGGTGTCTGAGATCTGACAAGAGATCTGTCGTGCGGCTTCCTGGGCTTCTCAGCTCTCCTTTGTGTGACATTACAGGCTGGATGTCGCAGCGCAACAGGACGCACAGTTTGGGGCGCAAGTTCTTGCTCGCGGGGTTGCATGTTCCCACCCTATTTTAGGGAGTGCTTTTGTACATCCCATCAGTTAATGGATTCATCTGCTGTTGATGACAAGGAAGGGAAAATTAGGTCCTTACCTAATAATTTTCTTTCCTTTAGTCACAGCAGATGATTCCATGATCCCTCCCTGTCTGACTTTGTTTTTGTACGGATGTTTTGTCTCATCAGGAGTGCGTGAAGACAAGCTCTCAGAAATGCTATATGCTGTTATATAGCAGGAGGTTGAGAAGGTCCCTCCTTTGCTTTGTTCTTGCTCCAGTTCAGGGAGCGTTTGTTTACTGTGAGGAAAGTTCATGTTATTTTGCCTTTCTTCTTTACTCTGCTTTGGAAATTTCATATACTGAAGGTAGAAGGGGCTGGACGTCCAGGATCACACTGTGTACTTTCAGTGTTCTCTATCTCCACCTGCTGGTAGGCGGATACAACCCATCAGTTGATGGATTCATCTGCTGTGACTAAAGGAAAGACAATTATCAGGTAAGGACCTAATTTTCCCATCTTGGGAAGAGGAAGGCAAATTAGGGACCTGAAAGGTAACAAATTTGGGGGAGGGGTGGTAAAGCTGAAGGGTTACCCTGGTTCATGGTCAAGCAGTTGACATAGGATTTGGAACCCTTATTTCTGCATAAAGTTAATTTACATAAATACCAGGGGAGAAAGGACGAGTCCATCAGTATTTCTGTGACTTTTTCTGTTGCAGAGTAAAGGTGGCATTCTCTCTAAAGCCTGTGACTACATCCGGGAGTTGCGCCAGACAAATCAGCGCATGCAGGAGACCTTTAAGGAAGCTGAACGACTGCAGATGGACAATGAGCTGTTACGGCAACAGGTAATAGATATACTTTGTGTGTATGTGGAAAAGAAATGTCACCACTACTATTTGCTTATGCTATATCTGCTCTGTTTTTTTTTTCCTTCCAGATTGAAGAATTAAAAAATGAAAATGCCCTGCTCCGTGCACAGTTACAGCAGCACGGTATTGAGATTGTAGGTGATGCAACTGGACAGTAACTCCCTCCTCCACTGACTTTCTTGCTTCAAAACCTGGGATATAAAAGTTCTAAAGACCCTCGCCTTCTCCACCTTCAGCAGTGCAAGGAGACCTTCTGTGATCCTTTTTTTTGTGAACTCCATATTGATTGCAAACATTGGGTGTATGCAAGAGAACAATTTTTTCATCTTTATGGAAAATCTCAGCCAATAGCCATGTTCGCTGTAGCCAACAGCTGGGCTCCTTGCCATGTATGATTATATTAAGGAACTGAATTTTTTTTTTATATATATATATATATAACATTTTTAGAAAGATGGGTTATTTTACATTCTCCTTTCCTTTTCTTCCCTTAAACCTAGAGTGGAAACAACCAATCACTGTGTTCCACACTGGCTAAAGCAGCAATTTGAATGACATGCATGACTACCACATAAAATACATTTAGTCTGTAGCTTCTGGCGTTTTGCTTGGCAGTGACTGGCTAATCACTTTGATTCCCCAGCCTCTCTGTTTTGTGCTTTAAGGAGAATGGTGTCTTAAGTTTTTCCCATTTTTGCAATGAAGCTATAATTTTAAGTTGAACTTGGTCTATGTTGGTATAGAGAGGTACATCAGTGTATATTGTAGCAAGCAGCTGTTACGAGGCATCTTTTTCCACCCTGCAAGGATTTGTTATTTACTTTTTTTTAAGAAAAAAAAGGAATGTAATCCTTTTCAGAGGCATGTGTATTAGTGCAGCAGGACAACAGCCTTGTATCTTCATGGCCCAAACTGTATTAGGCCATAGAAGCAGGATACAAGATGATTCTAGCTATTGGCAGACAATACTTGCGTAGTTTGATCACTTCCTAGGGGCTAAAACAAAAATATAAGTAAGTTGTGTTGCTTGTAGCATATATTGGTTACCCTGAGTTCAGTATCCTAAAGCAGTTGGGAATCTTTCAGAAACCAAGAGCAGAGTCTTTTGTTGTAACAGCAAATTCAATGCCGATATGGTCCTTTTGGCCCATCTAGTTCGCCTAATTGCTCCCTGCTGCTTGTGTCATAGCACACCTGGTTCCTTCCCTATTTGTTGTCGTATGCCCTATTGCTCTCTGTATCTGTCCCAGGCAGAATGCTGTGCTCTTCTAATTGTGATGTCAGCTGCATTAACACAGAGGTGTGTAACCTCACCATTAGCATCGTGTCATTATTTATTTTGTATATTTTTTATATAGATTGGGAAGGAACATTGCTGAAATGGTTGTATCCTAATATTCTTATTGCTCGAGATAGCCCTTGAAAAACCTATCATGTTTCTCTTCACCTTTTAAAATGTATTTTATTTCTTTGCAGTTATAAAAATTCCTCTTTTAAATGGAAATTAATTATAAAACTGCATTCCAGAAGATCAGAGTTGGTGATACAGCACAGTTTGACATATGTGGAAAATCAGCGCATGTGGAACAGACCATGTCAGCAATGGAAGTTTAGCTCATTATGGTGGTTGATTTTTAGCCAAACACACAAATTTCCTTTTTTCACTCGTTGAGCCATTGATTAGAATAATTGTGGCATCACAGTGTGATATCAGTTTAGAGAAGAACTATCTCACACTTCCTTAATTTAAGAATGCACTAATTGAATGTCTTCAAAAGAAATATAGCTGAAGAAAACTGGAAGTTTTGCTTCTTGCTGCTGTTTGGGTCTCCCTTAACTGTGGTCTGCCATGAGGGAAGGAAAGAAGGAAGCACAGAAAGAGGTTCAGATCCTCAGCATGAGAAGAAACTGGCATTTCATAGTTTCTTTGCAAGCTTCTCTCCCAGTATTTGATTAGGCTGTCGCATTTTTAGGGTTCAATCTGGCAAAAAAAAAAAAAAAGTTTTAAAGAAATGTATGTTCTCAATTATGTTGTACATATACTAGATAGAAGGTTGTCTGTAACACCCCACTCATATTAATCCAAAGCTGTTTTGTACAAATTTGCTTACAGTGCTTTTGATGTATTTTCCTAACTTTGATTTTAAGAAGCACATAAACCCTAAATTAGGTCTGGCAGCGATGTCTGCAGAAACTTCTGGCTGGAAATATCTGTTGACATTTCTGCAATTTTGTCTCTAAAGTTATTGGTGTATTCTAAGGTACTCTTCAAAGTATTCCTCTACTTCACTGGCATGCTTTTGCTTTATTAGGTGCTGGACAGCAGCAAAGGTTTTCACTTATCGGTGTCAGATAAAAGCTGCCAATCTAATTCTCAATATTTGATTTGCATACGTTAGATGCACAACAAAGTTGATAATTCAGATACAAGAATTGTGTCACAAATAGATTTTGCTTGTTATATCATTTTAAATGTGTGTGTGTGTAAGATGGGTCTCTTGTCAACTACTATAATTCATCTTGCTGTTTCCCCTCTTTCTTATGCTTCTGCAGCCACAGCATTAAAAGAAGCACAGTAACCGATCCAGGGAAGTAATACTTGCAGTGATATTCAGTTATCTGTCTTAACTATGCTGTTGCCAGTCAGAATTTTACAAATTAATGGCATTTCCATATCTGTAAAAGATCTTTTGCCTTCTGGTTTCTGTGTTCATCCCATAATACTGTGCAAAAGTAATCCTCATTCTGAGATTGTGTGCAGTAGCAGACAAATGCATAAAAATATGTGTTTAAATGCTTCTATTGTCACTGAAACTACAGAGTAGACCCTTTTGCACAATCCAATATGTCCTGCTAAGTGGGTGGAGATAATCTGTGTAGCCTGCTCTCAGAGAGGTTTGAGCTCTAGCCAGACTTTTATTGAAATCGTCCTCCTCCACTCTTTTTCCTTTCAGATTTGTACATTTTGAATAGGATGCAATCGGAGAAGAGCCTTGTAAGAAAATGAACTGGGTAGTGGACACTTAGAGTAGCATAATTAGTGTCAGTAGATAAGAACCTGTTGGCTTGCCCAGTTGCTCCTGCTTACCATGTCACTACAGGCCTTGCTCTTTTCTTGTCTTATCTGTACCTTGTGCTTATTGCTTCTGTTTCTTTTCCAGAAATATTTGAATTATGTCACAGTTTTGTTTGCTAGCAATTTTGCTGGTAGGAGAGGGCGGGTATCCATGTTTCTCAGCTGAGAAGGGTTTTCTGTGAATCTCTCTTCTTGATTATGGAGACCACTCAAACCCTGTTATTAAACACAGTATTTCCAGCATGCATACTGTCTATCAGGATTTGAATAGTGGTAGGTGACTGTCAGCACTTCCAAGTTATCTAGGTAGAGAGTATTGCAGTTTCAATGTGAGGGTGTTAACACGTTTCAAACTTAAAACTGCAGAGTTAAATTGAGGATTTTTAAGTTCTTCGAGGGCAAAAAGGATAGCAAGGCCACAGAACTGGGTGATGTATTACATAGGCCACAACATTTCAAAATGATTGGAGGTGGCAAATATAATACCAGTTAAGCCTCCCTGGATACGGTGAAGGAGCTTCTTCAATATTGGGGGTGCTTGATACCCACTGGCACCCACAGAGCTGGCTCCTGTGATGGCATCCAACAGAGCATATACAGGAAAAAGAATTTCCAAGAAAAGATCTAGAAGCTTTTGAGAGAGATTACTGCATGTGTACGTGACTTCCCACCCCATTTGTTTGTGTGTCAATCTCATTCTTTCTTTATTCACAGAAGCCGGTAAAATGTATCTGTTCTTTCAGGAAATACATAATTTGTTATTTTGTTTTAATTTATACTTGTCGCCCATGGACATCTTTTCCTTAGGTTTACAGCCATTAATTTTTATTGTGTTTACGTAGTTCACTGCTTTTTGGATACTTGGCATCCTGTTCCTCCTCCTCCACCCCCCCCCCCCCCCAAAAAAAAAAAAAAAAGAAAAACTGAGTGATTTGATTTCACAGCAGCTGTATTTTTCAGTCTTTAACATATAACACTACCTCTCCACTAATATGATCCACCCTGCTAGTACAATATAATTTGTACCCTGGTATGGTAAGTACATAAGTATTGCCATATTGGGAAAGACCAAAGGTCCATCGAGCCCAGCATCCTGTTTCCAACAGTAGCCAATCCAGGTCACAAATACCCAGCAAGATCCCCAAAATGTACAAAACATTTTATACTGCTTATCCCAGAAATAGTGGATTTTCTCTAAGTCCATTTATTAACGGTCTGTGGACTTGTCCCATCTTCCTTCCATGAGGTTGAAGAGATGCGTATTTCATCTATCTTCATTTAGTGCAATATATTCTAACTCCCATCATATTTTTTTAGGCTTCTAGCATTTGCATACAGGCACTTCAAACAGTGCATTTTATTCTTATTAACAACTTGCTTAGCAGTTGATGGTGATAAATTAGTCTTTCATGTCTGTCCTTTATTTAAGGGCACCTGGTTTGCTATGGCCTTTATTGCAGCCTCACTATTGGGATGCCCCTGTCTTCCTGTTTTAGTAATATCTTCAAAGATGCTTGATCTCAACCATGCACTTTTGAATTACTTTCTGCCTTCCCCCAGTTTCTAGTTTCAAAGCTGATCTATCTCCTTTTTAAATGTTGATGCCAGTAACCTGCTTCCCCAGAAAGTTGCCCAGTTCCTAAAAAATCTAAACCCCTCCTCCCACTACCATTGTCTTGTCAACGCATTGAGACTCTGGAGCTCTGCCTGCCTCTTGCGTTCTGTGTGTGGACCGGAGAGCACTTCTGAAATTGCTACCCTAGAGGTTCTGGATTTCAAATTTCTACCTAAGAGCCTAAAAAAGAGCCCCAAGTGATTCTTAATAAGTGTAAGTGGTGCAGCTTCATAATCACAGTTTGTGCTTGCAATGCTTTAGACTTGATCATGAATCCTCTCAGGAATATTTGTGTTCTTAAATTACTGAAAGAAATTTGTAATTGTGTGTTTAATAGGTCACTTATTATACCATGTTACCTAACAAAAGACCTAAGCGGTGTATAGACTAAAAGCCACACAATAAAAGAATGCTGTTAAGCCAAATAAGCATACTAAGGAACACACACATATATCATCAGAGCCAAGGTGCAAGGAGCCAAAAGCTTCCATTAAAAAAAAAAAATTAAGAGCTGTGAGAAAAGATCTTCGGCATCTTTGATCAATCCGTTAGCACTGGTGCTGAGGGTAACAGAAGCAATGCTGAGGATACATCGCTCTTCACGTTAAATAGTAACTGAGGCAATCAAGAATGAATAGCAACCAATTCCACACAAAGGATTCATCATTTTTGTTGACACCTGGGGCCACAGATGTCAGATGGAGGCCCAGAGCATTGATATTGAGCCTCAAGGTACCGTTGGCTTGCTATATCCTCAGTACATTCCTGAATGGAGGACTGCTCATCATCAATGTCATAGAGGTTGCTCCAGCCTCTAAGTACCCCAGACCAGACCTCTGATACCTTTTGGGTGACTCAAAAGGACTTTGCCTCAACTGCAACACCCTCTTCAACATTGGCATCAGTAGTCTTCGATGAGAAGATGAATAGGAGGCTTGATATATGGTTTGCTCAATTACTAGCTTGACATGATGCCTCAGCTTTGACATTGATATCAATGCATAGAATTCTACAGCTAGACCTTGAGCTTCATGCTCTGAATTAACAACACTGGGACCTTTTGGAGTGTGTGTCAACTTTCCCATGGTTCATCTCCCATGCATTGAGTGAGGATACTTGCCAGAAACATCAGCGTACATAGCAAGCTACACTGCCACAGTCGAGGACTGCCCTTGCAGAGGCCTTGATCTCTAGCCAGTTGTGGAGATCTCCATTAGAGTATGTAATGGGTAGGGTATTTGATATGCTGCCTTTCTGTAGTACCATCAAAGCTCACTTCAGGGATCTTGAATATGAGCCTATACAGCCCTCAGATCCCTCTCCTCCACACAAAAGGAGACAGCCTCTTCCAGAAGATCTCTCCTTTTTTTTTTTTCCTGACTCAAAAGGAAAAACATCAAATGTTTTGCTGATAAAGTCAGACATGTAGGAGGACCAAAGGCAGAAATGTTCAAAAGCCTCCATTCCTTGCCCAGAGGAAGGTGTGTTGGTGCTCTTTCTCAAGAGCCAGAAGGATGTACAAGTGAGAACATGGGGTAGCATCCTCCCCCCATCTGTTCACTCTGTTAATTAGAGAGCAGACTCTATGTATAGAGGGCTCCTGGTTACAAGAAGCAAAAACTTCCACACCATTTGGGTGGTCAAATCCTCAAAAGGGCCAAATGTTTCAAATTCTACTAATTGGTATAGGGAGAGATGCTTTGATTTAGGATTGTAGTGGGAGAAGAAAATTTATGAATGCTGTGCTCCATTCCTGCATCACTACTTACCCAGCCCTTCATAGACCACTATATGCAAAACACTTTATGTAAGATTGAGGAGTTAATAATTTGTTCTTAGGGAGAGAATCTACTCACTTCCAGTTAGGAGTGGGCAAAGGAAATGGGTGTGGAAAGCACATGGTCAGGTTGCTGTTTGATGATTTCAAAATGACTTTGAAAGTTGCCATTGGAGCTTGCAAATTCTCATGGTTGTGAGGTTCAGACCTATGTGAGGAAAGGATCACTGACATCTCATTGTAAGGGAAAGAAGCTCTTCGGAGACAAGGTCAAGGAAGTAGCTGCTCTTATTAAAAAGCACTTGAAACACTTGAGTCCTGCTCCACCTCTGACCCACCTTCCAGGAGGTATACAAATGGTTGAGGGGGGGAGGGCAAAGGAGAGCCTACTACTCTCGGAAGCATAAGTATTCTCCTCCCTTATGTTCCAGGCAAAAGCAACAACAATCTCGCTCTTTTTTTTTTTTTTTTTCAGACAGTAGGGTGCATTGTGCAGCAAGGAAGCTAGAAATACTAGGCTTATTTGAAATTACCATATTGCTCATGGAGAACATCAGTGCTCTCTTCCCTCTAAAAGACAAATGTACAGTGAAACCTTGGTTTTCGTTGACGTCTGTTTCGGATTTCGTTGATTTTTTTCGACTAGAAATTTGTCTCGGTTTTCGTCGGTTGCTTCGGATTTCGTCGAAAAAGAAGAACATCCGTCTCCCAATTTGTATCGGAAGATGGATGTCCTTCTCCCGATTTTGGGCGTCCTCGTTAATTGCCTCAGTTTTCGTCGGTTTCGGATTTCGCCGATTGTTTTCAGACGGATTATCGACGAAAACCGAGGTTTCACTGTAGTTGAACCCGTTCCACCAAGAAAAAAATAGTGAGGATTTTACTTTTAAGTATTTTCTGGGGCATAAGGAAATAGGCCTGCTGTCCCTTTAGACTTAATGGCCTTGAATAAGTTTCTGGTTTGGATGAAGTTGAAGATTTTCTTTTGGCACCTTAATTCTCCCCCTTTTCCAAAAAGAGATTGGTTATATTCTCTGATCTGAAGGATACATTTTACTGATAGAGATCCATCCTAGTAACTGGAATTTTGTGGAGTTGTAGGGAATCATTACTGCCAGAATCATAGTTTGCTCTGTAGCCTGGTATCAGCTCAGTACATGTTTGAGGTGTCTAGCCTTGGTGGCTGCATACAGGGAGTGCATGTCTGGCTGATTGGTTGAGAAAGGAGCTCAACAGATTCATTCAAATAACCAGCTGTGTCCTGAAGTCATTAGGAAAGGATCACCATCTTGATTTTTCCATTGGTCAGGAGATTGATAGGTCACCAGTCATCAGCATGGGCAGTTTAAGGTTATTGGGCCAAATCACCTTAACAATACAAATAACTCCCTTGGCATGTCTTAGAATAAGACAGGCCCAATGGATCTTGAGCTCTTAGACCATTCAGATAATACAGGACATAGCTTGGATCACATAACCTCTCAGGGACCCTTTATCCCTAACGCATGGATCAATTCTATTTGGAAAAGAAATATTCTTTCTGTACAAATTTTCCTTATCCTAGATGTATCCAAACTGAGCTGAGGGAACATATTAGTGAAATTATGATGGGGTAGGTAGATGCAGTAGATTTTATGTTTTTAAGTTTATTGGATTTGTTTTTATGATCAATTGTGAATTCTTCCTTGATCGCTCAGTTTGGGTCAGAGAGGATAGTATATAAGATTTTATAAATAAATATAAATGGACTTCAAATTAGGGCCTTTGGTCCATTCAAGAAAATCAAATAAATTTCCTGAAATTTAGAGGAGTATCGAATGTTATAAAAGCGTTCAGAAATCGGTTGACCAGTAAAATAATCTTGGTCCAGATGGACAGCCAAATAGCCATGAACTGCATAAGCAAGCATGGAGGAACTGGGTCTTGTGGTAGGAGGCTGTTGGGATATGGAACCTAGGCCATGTCTCAGGATAATTTCCAGAACTACTTGAAAAGAAAGGCAGTGTACTAGTAAACAAGTTGAGCCATGTACTCTGACCCCACTTGTGATCTCTGACCTCAGGATTAGTGAAGAGTTTTGCAAGTGAATCACAGCCATGGTGGAACTGTATCTCCTCTCAACAGAAAGCAATTCTGCTTTGGAATAGGGGCTAATGGCAAACTAGCCACAGATACTGTTATCCTGAACTGGGGGAGGGTCTTCCATATATGTATTCCATTCATAGTGAAGACTTTCCTAAAGCTCCAGACAGAATCAGGGGGCTATGAGTCTCATAGCTGCCTATTGGTAAAACAGGATGTGATTCCCTTTTCCTTCAGGACTTTACCTATACCTATAGAAGCCAATTAGACCATGGTATTCTCCAACAGTGATCATGCAGGCTTGGGGGACAATGTAGCATCCCTATATCAGGGCCATGGACTTACCAGTTTAGATGTCAAGAGGGTAACTGTGGCTGCCCTAAATCTGCCTGACTGTGAATGTTGGATCCTTCTAGACACTCCTGTAGATGGTCTTCTGCTTTGGTGCAATGGATAGACCCTAGATTCTTGCCCTTCTGTTCCTCACAAAATGTGCTTGAATACCTTGTGAATCTCTGAGTTAGATTTAAAGTAATTCAGTTAAGGTTTATTTTTGTGTCATAAGTGCTTATCATCATCATATAGAATGTAAGCACATCAAGCTACCTGCTATGTCTTTGGACCTCAGCGTTGTTCTAACACAGCTGGTGAAATTTCTCATCAAGTCACTGGATTCCTGACCTGGAAGATCTTATGTTTTGTTGGAAATCACTTCAGCATGCATAATTAGTATTTTACAGTCCCCAGTGACTGAGTCACCATATATCAAAATTTTTTATAGTGGTTTTACACACCCATCTAAAGTTCCTTATCAAGGTGGTATCAGCCTTCCAACATTTTTCCTAAGACAAAACCCCACAATAATGAACACATCTTACACACTTTGGATTGCAAATGCATCTTTTTCTTCTACAAGTAGTGAAGCCCTTATGCCTACCGATCTTTTATTTTATTTTGATTCCAAAAGTCTGGGGCTGCCTTTACCAAGCATACACTATTAAATTGGCTAGCAGGCTGTGTTTTACTTGACTTTACAGGTTCATGTCAGTGGCTCATTTTGTCAAAGCTGTGGCTGCATTGTTAACCCACTTAAGGTCAGTTTCTCTGGAGGAGATCTACAAAGCTGTGATACGGACATTCGTAAACCATTTTTTGGAAAGGGACTTTGAACAAGAGAATAGACTTTGTCAGTTGGTCCTCTAGTTTAGAATCCATCTCCATCCTTCCAAGGGCCTATTTTCTTCATTTCCAGGTTACCCTCATTAAAAAAAAGGAGGGGGGGAGACATAAAGCTAGAAAATGTTCATTGCCACCTGAAGTTTTTGCCAGTGCCTTTCACTTTATCCCCCATTTTGTATCGAAGGCAACCTGCAGCTAGGAAGCTCCCGTTCTGAGGACTTGCTCCAGCTTTTCTTTGGAGACAACAAAGTTAGTAATTTGTCCATAGGAATTACCGGCTACGAAGGATACAATTCCTTGCATACTCTTCCACCTCCCTTAGGCATTTTTTCCTAAAACCAATTATTGGAATTACTAAGGAGGTGTGATGACACAAAGTAGGTAATCCTGCACATGTGCAGTAGTGCCAATCAAAAACTTCCAGATCTATCCTGTGTTGGTGCTTTTCCTGGTCAGGCTCTGTAGGATGTCACTGATTGTGAGGATATGTATCATGTTGTGCAAGAACACCCGCTACAGGTAAGTAACTTGATTGTCACTGTAGCACTTATCTTGTTTTGTTGTACCTTCTGCAAGATTTTTGTAACTTGTGTGTTAGCAAAAGAGGGGCTTCTGTGTTCCCTGTGTTTTTTATAGCAACACCATGGCACTTGTACTTACATCTTAGTCACATTCAAATGAGACTGCAGTCTTCCACCCCACTCTGGTTTGTTGTCCAGCTGATTCTTTTGCTGCCAGGTTTCTCAGGACTAGGGAAACAAATGTGTGTATATATATATGTGTGTGTGTCTAGATACTTTAAAAATAATTGAAAATCCAATTTAAATGTGGTTACTAGTCCAGGTTTCAAATTTGTAGCCTCACCTGTATCATACATTGTGAGCTGCAGTTAGCTGAACAGTAATAACCAGCCAAGTGGACACCAGTATTTGATGTATTATGCAGCTTGAACGAACTCAAAAGTGTGGGGGGGAAAAAAAGTCAAAATAATTTTCAGAACTTTGATTTGAAAAGAATGAGTTCCACTTAAGTGGCAAGCCAGCTTTTTAAGTGCTTCCCTGTGCAAGGAAATCACCTACTCATTTGAAGTTTTTTTTTTTTTTGTTTTTTTTTTTGGGGGGGGGGGGGGGGTTTGTTTGTTTGGGCAAAAGAAATGTCATATTTAAAAAAGAATGCACTTTTCAGCCATTAAGGGGGAACGATAAGTGGACTTACATGTAGAAATATGTACCTAAAATCAACAACAGTTGAGAAATAAAAATTGCATATATCAAAAGTAAGAGTAAAGTGTTAGCTGAACATTGTAACCATGTTATAACAGCAACAGCTGAAATCCATCTGGGTTTGTATAAACTAGTAAATATTGATTGAAGAGAGAATAAAAAGCTAATGTGCTATAAAATTACTGTTTTTTAAGAAAATAAAATAAATTTAAAAAAAATAAAAGTTTAATATATACATGTACTTTTTTGTGTGCCTGACAAAAACAATCTTTTGGTTCTTCTCCTTTATTAGACATAATTTTTTTCTTTTTCTCTCCAGCTCCCTCCCCCCCCCCCCCCCCCCCCCCTTTGACCCTCTTGTTTTCAAGAAGGAAGTTTTTCTTTTCATTTTTACAGGGATAGTGTAGCATGTGTCTTTCTAAGAGGGAAACCAATTCTTATATAGCCAACTTTTCTGTGTTTAGAGAGTGCTGACTACTGAAGTATTGAGTTTTACTGTTTTATTCTCTCTCAAGGTTTTGTCATAAGTTTACATAGGTGTTTTTGCTAGTGCCATTTTAGATTTTGTCAAGCTTTGCTTCTCCATTTTATTATGCCACACTATCACCAGAACTCCCTGTTTGTTCCAAAGCACTGTGATATTACACTGTCTCCGGGATTTCCTACTACCTCTTAGGCTTTGTGGTATCACTAGCCCCAGGACGCCCTTCTTATTTCTGTGATGTTATTGTTTAAACATAGATCTTGTCAGCAGGGGAAAAAAACAGTAAGGCCTATCTAGTCTGTCCATCCATATGAGCAGTTTGTTTCTACAGTCCTTTATCTCCCTCAGTTCCTCTGCTATCCTGTACTTTTCTTGATGTTAGGAGTAGAGAAGTACCTAATGGTTAGTGCAGTGGGCTGAGAACTGGGATCATTTTCCGCTGTGCCTCCTGAGCAAGTCAGTCAACCCCTCATTATCCCAGGTACAAAACATTGTGAGCCCACTAGGGACAGAGAAAGTACCTGCATATAATAAGTGTAAACCACTTTGTACCACAGGCAGCATTTCCAAATCATGACTCTTTACCCTCGATGCTATCCTTGCCTCCATTGGGGGGGGGGGGGGGTCAATGCATTTGGCACCCTTTCTGTAAATAATTTTCTCCAAGGACAAACGACATCATTTCTCACATATGGGTGAGTCATCTGACGGAGCCCAGCATACACCAATCTTCCAGCTTCTTGCCCACCACCTGGGACTAGTCATTTTCTTATTCATGGATCAGGGCAGATGCACTTCTCTTTCTCTCCACAGCTTATGACTGTGCATGTGCAGTAATTCCTCCAGAAGCTTCAAGAAGAAGTTGGGAGATTGGTCTGTGCTAGACTCCATCAGTGTCTGTACCAAGAGAGTAGTTCCTCCTCCAGTGATTTGGTGCCATCACACCAGCCTCATCAAGGTTGGAATCAGGCTTCTGATTCGGCCCCAATACCTTCTGTGGACCTGACTGCATGGACTGAGCCCCCACCTTTACCACTGCTATCATTATTGGCTGAAAGATGTTTTTTCTCTAAAAAAAAAATATATATATATATATATATATATATATATATATATATATATATATATATATCTAAGTTGCAATTTTCAACACCCTGAGTTTAGATGTTTTGCTCCACACTGTGCCCAAGTTTCAAGGGTGGCACATTTGTGTGTGGGGGGGGTTATGAGTGTCACCAAAACAAACATTTTTCTGCGATAATGGAGCAAAATGATCACGAGGGATTAAGGCATAAACCCCCCCCCCCCTTATTCTCTCAGTGGTCATTGACCCCCCCAGCCCCCTAAGGTGTGACAGTACATATGAGGTTCAATGACAGCTTCAGATATGATGTCCAGCCCTATTACAGTAGCAAGCAGGTCCCTGGAGAAGCCTAGTGGTCGGTGCAGTGGACTTGAAAAGAGGACCCAGGCCCATATACCACTCTTAACTGGTACACTTGTGAAAAGTGTAAGCCCTCTAAATCCCACCAAAAACCTACTATCCCTACAAAGAGGTGACACCAGGCATAAGTACTGTTATAGTGGTGTACAGCTGGGTACAGTAGGTTTTATGGTGGGCTAACCATTAGAGAATGACACGGGGACAAAGTTTGTCCCTGTGGGTTCTGTCTCTGTCCCCATCCCCGTGGGCTCATCTGCAGAATCCTCAAACACTTATGATTTTATATTTAAATCTTTTTATTAAAGTATAAAAGGAACAGTATGCTGTGCAATTGTGTATAAATTACAAATGGAAAACAATAACAATGAGCAGCTATAATAGCCCTCCTTTTTACCACCACCCTTTACCCTTCCAACCCCAACAATAGCTGACTTCTACTACACCATGGAATCTTAATTCACACTTAAAATGTCCAGGGTTATAAAATACAACCTATTCTGTATGCCCTAGAGGGGAAAAATATGCCCTATGAAGCACTGTTATGATTTTTTAATCTGTGGATGAGTAAGAAGTCATCAACAATCTCAGGATTCAGTCTAGCTCTCCTGTCTTCCATAGTCCTTCCTGCAGTAGAAGATGTGCTGGTAGCAGGATGTACAGGATCCCCCATGCAAATTTTGCTAGTTGTGGCCAGCTTGCTTGTTTTTCCAAAATATCGTCATCTGCATCACTTAAACATAAATAACAGTCCAGTTCATTAACAGTAGAAAATGACACGGGGACAAAGTTTGTCCCCATCCCCATGGGCTCTGTCTTCATCCCCACCCTGTCCCTGTGGAATCTGTCCCCATCTGCACCCCGTCCCTGCGAGTTCTGTCATCCCCGTGGTTACTGCAGGTCCCTGTCCCCATGTCATTATTCACCATATAGTATGATGGGGGTAACAGTGAGATGTGTACCTGGGACTGCAGTGCCCACTAGGGTGCCCCACTGCTCTGCTGGGTTGTCTATGTGGCCAATCTAGTAAGAATGCTGCCCCCCCCCCCCCCCCAATACATCCCATTGGCTTGTTTTGTGGGTTTTTACCTTGGACTTTTTTTTCTTCAAAAATGATCCTAAAAGATAGACGCATTGAGCACAAAAGAGTTTAGTAAATGGCTATCCCAAGGACAAGCAGGCCATTAATTCTCACAAATAGGTAACGCAATCCTGTGTTGCCCGGTTTGAAGCGTCTAAACAAGTTTTACAAAGCTTTGTGGAGCGTAAGACATGCTCCATCACGTATGTGCAAGTCGATGCCCGCCCATTGCAAGAGTGTGGTTACCACAGTTGATTTTCTACCACAATGAGGGAACGATGCGTATGTGGTCTACTCACTGCTCGTCTGGAAGAGCTTCTTTCTTTCCCTTTGGCAATTTTTTAAATGCAAGTTTTTGCTGTGCCTATTTTCAAGTTTCGCTTCCTTCTTCCCATACTCTTAGTTTTATTTTTTGCCAAGTTTTATGTTTTCTTTGTTTTCTCGTGTCTTAGGCCACTTTTAGATCTTGACTTCGGCTGGGTTTTCCTCTTGCCTTTTTTCTGGTGCCTTGCTTCTTTTTTCAGGCACCATCACGTCTTTTGATTTGGCTGCAGACATTTTTCCGTCCATGTCCAGTGGCTTTAAGTGCTGTACCCGGTGCAATCGAACCATCTCTGAAAAATACACCCATTCTTCAGTGTTTAGGGCCCGACCATAGCCCTACTGTGTCCTTTGTCTTCAGATGAAGAAGAGGATTCGGGTATCCAGAGAGGCTCAATGTGAAATGAGTTTTGGAGCCAGGTCCAAGTCCTCAACGTCAAGGTCAGCGACGGGATCAACATTGAAAACTGCATCGGCCCACATGACTTCTAGACCTGTAGACACTGGGAGCAGTAGTGTGTTAAGAGTGTTTTCATCTGCCTTGATGCTGACTGCTGGACAGGACCCCTGGGACCGGCCTGTGTTGGACCTGACCCCAAGGCGATGTGAGGATTCAATGTCATTCTCATCTGCACCAATGAGCCTTGATGCCGAGCTTCAGGCGAAGGCCAAGAAGCATCAGCATCGGTCATCCTTGACGCATGGTGCTGGGAGCTCCGGGGCATCGAGGGATTTAGTACCCGAGAAGTGTCTGCGTCGGGAGGATTGTTCCTTCTCTGTTCAGGAGGTGCTGCTGTATTGGACCCCTAGCAGCCAGGACCCGACGCCTGTCATATCTCAGCCTGTCTCGGAGCCGGCACCCCAGTCTTTCCTGGTGTTGGCCCTCAAGCATATCCAAGCCTTCCTCCCTGAGCTGCTAGATTGCCTACTGCAATGCTGTGCATTGGTATCGGGGGTGCTTGCACCTACCCTGCAGCCCCACTTGGCCCTCAGCCTGTCGTGTGGCCTCTGATGCCAGCGCCTCATGCGGTCCTGGTGTCGACTGCCATACCAAGCAAGTTTTCCCTCAACATCAGTGGAAGAAGCTGTGCTGGAGTCGAGGTGGGAGCCAACTCGTTGACACCCCTGTCGAGGAAGTGGCTTCTCAAAGTCGAGGCAGGCTCTGTCTCAGCCCTCCCACGAGGAGTTTCTGACTGACACCAATGAGGAACACTCATGGGAGTCAGAGGAGAATCCAAGGTAATTTTCAGAGGATGTTTCCTATGGCATCCCCTCTGAACCATCCCCACCACTGGAAAGGAGAAGGTCTCCTCCAGAGAGCCTTTCCTTCCCCTCTTTTGTGAAGGAAATGGCAGAAGCTATTCCATTTCGTTTGGAGGTGTACGAGCCCAGGGCTATGTTGCTCGAGGTCCTGGACTACGAGTCTCCTAGGGAGGCAGTGACTGTCCCTCTCCACAAGGTACTCAAGGAAGTCCTCGAACGGAATTGGGAGTCCCCACTGTCCGGGCCCTGTCCTGCCCAAGAAGATCGACATAATGTTCTGGATCCACAGCACACCTGGTTTTGATTGGCCCAAGTTGCCTCACAATTCCATGGTGGTGGAATCGGCTCTCAAGAGAGCCAGGAGCTCTAGAGAATATGCCTCGGTGCACCCAGGCAGAGAATCTAGGACCTTGGACTCTTTTGAGAGGAAGATGTTCCAGGCCTCAATGCTTGCAACCCATATACAATCTTACCAGCTGTTTATGAGCGTGTACTTGTAGGACTCTGTTCGCAAGGTGCTAGACTTGGCAGACTCGTGGGATTTGCATTCCAAGACGTATGAAGAGAGGCTTGCTGACCTGAACATGTACACCCTGGAGGAAAGGAGGAACAGGGGTGATATGATACAGACGTTCAAATATTTGAAAGGTATTAATCCGCAAGCGAATCTTTTCCAGAGATGGGAAGGCAGTAGAACAAGAGGACATGAAATGAGATTGAAGGGGGGCAGACTCAGGAAAGATGTCAGGAAGTATTTTTTCACGGAGAGGGAGGTGGACGCTTGGAATGCCCTCCTACGGGAGGTGGTGGAGATGAAAACGGTAACGGAGTTCAAACATGCGTGGGATATGCATAGAGGAATCCTGTGCAGAAGGAATGGATCCTCAGAAGCTTAGCTGAAATTGGGTGGCGGAGCAGGTGGGGGGAAGAGGGGTTGGTGGTTGGGAGGCGAGGATAGGGGAGGGCAGACTTATACGGTCTGTACCAGAGCCGGTGATGGGAGGTGGGACTGGTGGTTGGGAGGCAGGAAATACTGCTGGGCAGACGTATATGGTCTGTGCCCTGAAAAGGACAGGTACAAATTCAAGGTAAGGTATACACATATGAGTTTGTCTTGGGCAGACTAGATGGACCATGCAGGTCTTTTTCTGCCGTCATCTACTATGACTCTCTCCCACTGGAGCAGGCCGAGTTGGTACGCCAGTTGGCCAAGCAACAGAAGGTGTGTCGTAAATTTTTGGCCAGGGGTGCCTATGACACTCTCATGGCTGCGTGTTTCTGACTTGGAACAATCAGTTCAGCAGAGGTTAGTGGATGCCACTTGCCAGGGGGATAATCTTTTTGGAGAGAAAGTTGAGGAGGTCTCTGACCAAATCAAAAAGCACACTACCATCTCTTTTCCCGCCAGGCACCTGCATCAGCTTCCTCATCTAGGAGGTCTTTTGGCTAGTTGCCTACTACTCCCAGAGATGTAGGTATGCCTCTTCTTCTTGCCAGTCTGTTTAGGCTCAACCCCAGTATGCTCGTTCTCATCAACAGCATGCTCCTAAGGCCACTGCTGCTCCCCAGCCTAAGCAAGGAGCGAGCTTTTGACTGGCTTCAGCGGGGCTTAGCCTCAGTCAAAGAGTCTGTACCAGGTGGGGGGGGGGGGGAGGCTGAAGTTTTTCTATGAAAGGTGGCCCCTTGGAACCTCCGACCGGTGGGTTCTTCAAATAGTCCGCCTTGGATATGCCCTAAATTAGCTTCAGACACCTCCAAATTGCCCACCAAGGGCTCATTCAACTCTCAGCACAAGCAGGTGTTGCAGAGGAAGGGTAGGGATTCAATTCCAGGTACTTTCTTGTGCAAAAGAAGACAGAGAGGATGCATCCCATCCTAGACCAAGGGCCCTGAACAAATTCCTGGTCAAAGAAAAGTTTAGGATGGTTTCCCTGGGCACCCTTCTTCTCATGATTCAGAAACACAATTGGCTATGCTCTCTGGACTTAATGGATGCACATTAAGTATTGGGATATATACATATCCCAATACTTCCAGCCCATCAGAAGTATCTTTGATTTCAGCTGGGAACACACCACTTCCAGTACCATGTGTTGCCTTTTGGCCTCTCATCAGCACCCAGGGTTTTTACCAAATGCCTAGCAGTAGTCGCAGTGTCGCTACACAGACTGGGGGTACATGTGTTCCCTTACGTCGACGATTGGCTGGTAAAGGGCACATCAGAGGACGGTGCTCAGGAGTCCATACGGAGGACTATTCGGGTTCTAGAGCTACTAGGGTTCATTTTAAATTGCCACAAGTCCCATCTTCACCCTGCCCAGTGATTGGAGTTCATTGGGACCCACTATAATTGCTCTGGCTTCTCAGGTTCAAGTCTCTCAGCAGGTCACGGCTTGGCAGATGTTGAGGCTGTTAGGCCACGTGGCTTCCGCACTTTATGTGACACCCATGACATGCTGTAGCAAATCAAGGGTTCGGATTTTGCATTAAAGATTGTTTATTCACACATCATTAGGCACACACATATTACATAACACTCTTATGCTGTTCACACATCTATAGGCACCCACATATTACATAACACTCTTATGCAGTATACATACATCACCACAGGATTGTAGCCTTCATCTGAGCTGCAACATCAATCGGGGAAGCACCGATGACCGCCCAGAGATTCTGCAGGACAATTCCACACTGGAGAGGCGTCCCTCAACCAGGTACAGAGCTTCTGTTTCAGCCAGGGCCTCCCCTCTTTTTATAACAGCTCAATAGAAATCCAACAAAATAAAACATGGAAAAGAAAATAAGATGATACCTTTTTTATTGGACATAACTTAATACATTTCTTGATTAGCTTTCGAAGGTTGCCCTTCTTCCTCAGATTGGAAATAAGCAAATGTGTTAGCAGATAGTATATATAAGAGAAACATCAAAGCATTACTTTGACAGTCTGACAGAGTGGGAGAGTGGGGGTATGCATGGGGACATCAAAGCATTTCATTGATATTCTAACAGGATGGGTGTTGGTAGGTGAGAGGAGGGTAATAAACAGAGAAATACAGCTTTATGGTTTATAATGGTTTAGAAAACCCAGAGCCTTATTAAGTCCTGTTTGTTGGGTGTCAAAATATTCAATCATTTTTATTTCAAAGGTCTTACGTTCCTTACAGGAATAAGGATCTGGGTTTTCTAACCCATTATAAACCATTAAGCTGTATTTCTCTGTTTATTACCCTCCTCTCACCTACCAACACCCATCCTGTTAGAATATCAATGAAATGCTTTGATGTCCCCATGCATACCCCCACCCTCCCACTCTGTCAGACTGTCAAAGTAATGCTTTGATGTTTCTCTTATATATACTATCTGCTAACACATTTGCTTATTTCCGATCTGACGAAGAAGGGCAACCTTCGAAAGCTAATCAAGAAATGTATTAAGTTATGTCCAATAAAAAAGGTATCATTTTATTTTCTTTTCCATGTTTTATTTTGTTGGATTTCTATTGATAACCTTTAAGAGTGGACTAACACGGCTACCACACCTCTCTACTATAACAGCTCACAAACAAGTGTGCCTGGAACAGAACAATGAGTGGCCAATCTACATTCCTCTCTCCCAGGCACCCTCTGATGAAAACACCAGCCTTTGGACTTGTTTCTCAGCACAATCCTGTAGTGAGTTACCCACCGCAACGGAGCGTTGTGGTAGCAACCTGTCAAACAAATATTCTGGTAGCAACAGGTCAAAACAAACATTCTGCATGTCAGAAAACAAATATTCTGGGTCAGCATAAGTATCATATCATAAGTATTATACTCCAACACACATGCCTTCACATAAGATCAGCTCAATGGACCCTAGTATCCCAGTGGTGCCAAGCTATGGAACATCTAGAAAATATCATCTGAGTGTCTCCAGAGCTTGGTCACTGTCTCTTCTGGTGGACCATTCAATCCAATTTGACTCTGGGACTCCCATTCCAAATTCCTCAGCCTCAAAAGGTTGGGAAACTCATGTGGCTGGGTTTCACACTCAGGGAGCCTGGTCCATCCAGGAAACAGGTCTTCAGATCAACCTTCTGAGCTCCGGGCGATCTGGAAAGCTCTAAAGGCTTTCAGAGTTCAGCCGTCTCATCAAATTTTGCTAATTCCAACAGACAACCAGGTTGTCATGTATTACACCAACAAGCAGGGGAGCATCAGATCACACCTATGTCAGCAGGCGGTCTGGATATGGTCTGGATATGGTCTGGACTTGTCGATACAGCATGTTCCTTCAGGCCACTTATCTGGCAGGGAAAAACAACAGGCTGAGCAGGGTTATGCAACCACACAAGTGGTCTCTCAGCATGGGTGTTGCCCAAGAGATCTTCCAAGTGTGGGGCACCCCATCAGTGGATCTCTTTGCCACTCAATCACAAAGTCCCCTGATTCTGTTCCAGATGAGGCTCACAACAGATTAGCGATGGATGCCTTCCTCCTGCATTGGGGGATGGATCTACTATATGTGTATCCTCTCATACCTCTCATGGGGAAGACTTTGCTGAAATAAAAGCAATACTGCAGGACCACGGTCTTGATTGCACCTTACTGACCTTGACAGATCTGGTTTCCTCTTCTGGAGTTATTATCCAAAGAACCGTGGAGATTGGAATGTTTTCAGACTGTCATCACGCAGAATGAGGGATCTCTTCTGCATTCTCCAACCTTTGCTGTCTGGCATTCACAGCCTGGATGGTGAGAGCCTAGAATTTGCTTCCTTGGGTCTGTCAGAGGGTGTCTTCTAGATCTTGCTAGCTTCCAGGAAAGATTCCACTAAGAGGTGTTACTCTTTCAAATGGAAGAGGTTTGCCATGTGATGTGAGGGCAAGGCCCTAGATCCTGTTTCCTGCCCTACACAGACCCTGCTTGAATACCTTCTACACCTCTCTCCATAAGGGTTCATCTCGGTGCAATTAGTGATTGTCATCAACGTTTAGAAGGTGAGTCATTCTCTGGACAGCCTCTAGTTGTTCACTGCATGAGAAGTTTGCTTTTGTCAAGGCCCCCTGTCAAATCTCTGCCTGTGTCATAGGAGGTCAACATTGCCCTCTCTCAGCTGATGAAAACTCCTTTCAAGCCACTGACTTTCTGCCATCTGGGGTACTTGACCTGGAAGGTTATTTTTTTTTGTGTGTGGCTGTTATTGCAGCTTGTAGAGTCTGTGAACTTCAGGCTCTAGTAGTGGATGCACCTTATATTGTTTCATCATAACAGAGTAGTCCTTTGCACACACCCTAAGTTCCTGCCGAAGGCTGTGTCTGAGTTCAATTTGAATCAGTCCATTGTCTTGCCAACATTCTTTCCTCGACCTCATCATGCCCATCCTGGTGAGAGCACCTTGCACACCTTTGATTGCAAGCGAGCATTGGCCCACTACGTGGAGCAGACAAGGCCTCATAATCTACCCGTTTTGTTTCTTTTGATCCCAACAGGATTGGGTTAGCCATCAAGAAACGCACAATCTCTAATTGACTGGCAGATTGCATTTCTTTCACTTATGCCCATGCTGAGCTGACTCTGGAGGGTCATGTCAAGGCTCACAATATCAGAACCATGGCTGCATCAGTAGTCCACTTGCGGTCAGCCTCCACTGAAGAAATTTGCAAGGCTGCGACGTGGTCTTCAGTCCACACGTTCACATCTCATTACTGCCTGCAGCAGGATATCTGACGCAACAGTCGGTTTGGGCAGACAGTGTTACAGAATCTGTTTGGGGTCTAGAATCCAATTCCACCCCCTAGGGCTGTTTTATTCTGATCCAGGCTGCACTCTCACTCAGTTTGTATATAGTTTCAGGTTAATCTGAGTTATGTCCTCGCTTGTGAGGCCCAATTGACCAATGTTTATTGTTTTCGGTGAGCCTGGATGCTAGTGATACCCCACTTGTGAGAATTAATGATCTGCTTGTCCTCTGAGAAAGCTAAGATACTTACCTGTAGCAGGTATTCTCCAAGGACAGTAGCCCTTATATTCTCACAATCCCTCCCGCCTCCCCTTGGAGTTGGCTCCTATTTTTGGCTTTTTCTTGCTGTAGTATTTAACTGTGGTAACCACGCTTTTGTGGTGGGCAAGAAGGCATTCGCAATGATGCATGTCTCATGCTCTACAAACTCTTTTAAGCTTGTTAAAAGCTCCAGACCATGCAACAATTTGGTTGGGTTCACATCAGACTCTGCAACTTAGATTAAATAATTACATTTTCTGTTTATTCTACAACCCAAACTTTTACTGACTTCTGCTCAGTCTGTGTTGAGGCACTAGTCTTCAATTTTACTTGAACTTATTTTGGCTGGAGAAAGAGAGGAAATTTTATCTTCCCTTCACATTACAAATATAACTCTCCTCATGCCCTGTGATTGGAGCTGGATCTTTATTTACATCTAACCCTCCTGGACAACAAAGAAAAAGCCTATAGCAACCTGCATCAATTGGACCATCCAAGGATATCACATTGGACCATCCGAGGATATCAGAACCAGAAACCTGCAATCCGTGAGTTAAAAAATGTATTTTAACTGTATAATCTATTCTCTGAGGACAAGCAGGCTGCTTGTTCTCACATGTGGGTCTATGTCTGCGTTGGCCCAGGAATCGGCATTTTGCAAGCAAAATATTTTAAAAAAGTTTTGCCAGAGTCTTCTGGTACATGTGCGCGGACTGATTTCCTGCCCGTCGCTTGAACGTGTTCTCCCAGTTTTCTTTTTTTCCGTGTTGAGGTGTGGCAGGTTTTTATCTCCATTCCTCTCAGGCCCAGAAAAAGAGTCTCCGTGAATTTTTCGCTATTTGTTCATTTTGTTCTTTATTTTACTTTTTGTGCAGTTAAAAAAAAATCCGTAGTGTCTTTTAGATTTTTTCACTTTTTAAAGTTTCCTATGTTTTTCGACGCAGCCGAGTTCCCTTATTTTTTGTGCCCTTTTTTCTTTTAACAGGCACAATCGTGTCTTTTGATTTTGCCGAAGCCATTTTTCCTTCCATGTCATCGAAGACACCTAGCGGCTTCAAAGATTGTACTTGGTGCAACCGCACCATCTCAGGTACCGATACCCATGCCTGGTGTATCCAGTGCCTTGGGCCCGACCATAGCCCAGCTGCTTGTCTGTCTTCGTATGAAGAAACGGACCCAAGCGTCATGAAAAGCCCAACAAGAAAAGCTTTTTGGGGCTCAGTCAGGTCCTTCGACATCGGTACCGAGGTCTGTGGCGTCGACATCGAGGGAAGCATCGACGTCGGGAGCGCAGGTAATGGCTGCTGAAAGACCAATTCGCGCTGGGAGCAGTGAGGCATCGAGTGAGTCTCCACCTGCCTCGAGGCCTCCTGTTATGCAGGCCCCGAGGAGAAGTGAGGATTCCTATTCCTCCTTATCGGTACCGAGGAGTCTCGATGACGGGCGTCGAGCATAGACAAAGAAGCACCGTCATCCTTCTTCGACACACGGTGCCGGGAGCTCCGGGGCATCGAGGGAATCGGCACCTGAGAAGAGTCGGCGCTGACAGGATTGCTCCCCCTCTATTCAGGAGGTGTCGATGCGTCGGTCTTCTGGCAGCCTGGTACCTGCTCCTGAGCCTCGACAGATTCTGCCATGGGCTCCTTTACCGACCCCACAGTCTTGTCCGACGGTGGCTCTCGACGAGCGCATCAGGGCCCTTCTTCCAGAGCTTCTGGAAGGATTGCTGCACCAGTCTGCTTCATTGTCGGGGGGGCTTGCGCCTTCCGTACCGTCTGCTGCAGCGACATCTGGCCCTTCACCTGTGGTGAGGTCCCCGACCTCAGTGCCGCCTGCGGCATCCGTGTTGGCTGCCACCCAGGTCGACTCCCTTTCGACATCGGTGGAGGAAGCTTCACCAGAGTCCAGGCAGGCGTCGACTTCTCGGCACCGCCATCAAGGACATCATTCCTCAGTGTCGAGGCAGGCTCAGTTTCGGACTGCTCTGAGGGATGTCTTGTCCGATACTGAAGATGAGCGTTCATGGGAGAAAGAGGAAGATCCCAGGTACTTTTCTTCTGACGAGTCCTATGGGATTCCCTATGAGCCTTCCCCTCCACCAGAAAGGAGACTTTCTCCACCGAAGAGTCTATCCTTTACCTCCTTTGTCCGGGAAATGGCTGCAGCTATTCCCTTCCCTATGGAGGTTGAGGATGAGCCCAGGTCTGAGATGCACGAGGTCCTGGATTATCCTTCTCCGCCTAGAGAGGCTGCAACGGCTCCTTTGCATAATGTACTGAAGGAAGGCCTTATGCAAAACTGGTCGTTCCCTCTGTCTAATCCTGTGATCCCCCCAAAAAACGGAATCCCAATATCAGATCCATGGTGGTGGACTCCGCCCTCAGAAGAACCAAGAGCACTAGGGACTATGCCTCGACGCCCCCAGGCAGAGATTCTAGAACCTTTGACACTTTTGGGAGGAAGACATATCAGGCCGCTATGCTCGCTGCCAAGATCCAGACATACCAGTTCTTCACGAGCGTCCGCTTGCAGAACTCGGTGAGTTAACTGTCCAGCTTGGTTGATGCACTCCCTCCGGACCAGGCCGAGCCTTTTTGCTAGGTGGTCAGGCAGCAGAAGGCATGTCAAAAATTCCTGGCCAGGGGTACGTTCAACACTTTTGATGTAGCATCGAGAATCGCTGCCCAACGTATAGTGATGCGCAGACTCTCATGGCTGCCTGTCTGTGACCTGGATAATTCGGTCCAGCAGTGGATGACAGATGTTCCTTGCCAGGGGGATAACTTTTTTGGTGAGAAAGTAGAGGATCTAGTTGACCATATCAAGAAGCACAATGATGCTATGGATTCTCTTTTCCGCTGGGCGTCTTCTGCTACTACCTCCTCATCTAGGAGGTTTTTTGGAGGGAAGAGGAGTGCACCCTATTCCTATGCTAGGCGTAGGTACACTTCTGCTTCTCAGCAGCCTGCCCAGGCTCAGTCCCAGCGCGCTCATACTCGTCAACAGCATGCGCCTAAGGCCACTGGGGCTCCCCAGCAAAAGCAAGGGGCAGGCTTTTGACTGGCTCTAGTTCAGTGTAGCGTGATATGAGTCTAATCATCAGAATTAAATGTGTAGCATAATATTGATTATGCTGAATCAGATACAAAAATACAGCTTTAAAAATATATTTGAAACTGCAGCAGAACTCCAAGCTCCTCTCCCCCTCCCTTTGGGAACATTTAAAAGACAAAAGGTACTGCTGCAAGGACCTCACCTCCCCCTTTCTCCCTCTTTAACAAAAGACTTCTCAAGTAAGAGACTGCCTCAAAGTTTTAAATTGACTATCTTCCTCTGATCAAAAAGCCTGGCTGATCAACACAACAAATATCAAAGGTAACCAGTAAAGGCAAGGAGACATGCAGGCAGGAAAGGTGTAAAATCCAGCTACTAAGGACAAAAGACACCTACTGGCTGCCCCAGACAAATCTTATCAGAGGAGTATCTCACAGAGAATCAAGCAGGAAGCCCTGCACTACAATAAACCATTTGTCAGCTGAGACCAAAATACCACAATGCTTTGCAACTACTCCGGGTCGTGTGCAAAAACCAGGAAGAAAATGCACACAGGACATGCACTCATTCTTCCCTGCAAACTAGGAGTATAAAAGAAAAAGTTGTTTCCCCAAGAGGCAGATTCTCTCTTCAGCTGCAATCCAGATCCATCTCTGCAGACGCCTTGCTCTTGAACATGTGCTTATCAATCAGCTGGACCACAGCATGCTCAGTAACAAAGACTCCTGTAAGTTAAACTGTAACCTTAACTTTTAAACTGGCTACTTTACTTAAGCACAGATTATCTGTAAAGATCTCTTAAAAGAACTATCTCTCGCTTATATGATTGCATTAATCATATTGTAACTTAATAAACCTTTTGAATCTAAATATATAGTGTTCTTGTTCTTTAAACCTGGTAATGCAGGTTAATGCAATCCAATAAATACACTTAATTCCTTTTATTCTTGCAATTGTAAATCATTCTTACCTTATAGGTAAGTGGTGGAGAAACATTAGAGAGTGCTCTAGCTATCCCCAAGTATAAATTAATTCCTTGTAACATCAGCATAGCCTCCGTAAACGTGTCTGTACTGGACGACTTGCTGGTTGGGGGGAGGTTAATATTTTTTCACCAAACGTGGCCTCTTATAACCTCCGATCGGTGGGTTCTTCAAATTGTCTGGTTAGGATACACCCTCAATCTGGAATCCAAGCCTCCAAATTGCCCACCAGGAGCTCAGTCCTACAGCTCCCAGCACAAGCAGGAACTTGCAGAGGAACTCTCCGCCCTTCTACAGGCCCAAGCAGTCGAACCCGTACCACCAGGGGAAGAAGGGCTGGGATTCTATTCCAGGTACTTCTTTGTGCAAAAGAAAACATGGGGGATGCGTCCCATCCTAGACCTAAGGGCCCTGAACAAATTTCTTATCCGAGAAAAGTTCAGGATGGTTTCCCTAGGCACCCTTCTTCCCATGATTCAGTAAAACGATTGGCTATGCTCTCTGACTTTAAGGATGCTTACACACACATCTCGATACTTCAAGCTCATAGGAAGTATCTTCGATTTCAGCTGGGAACACAGCACTTTCAGTACCGTGTACTGCCTTTTGGCCTGGCATCTGCGCCCACAGTGTTTACAAAATGCCTAGCTGTAGTCGCAGCGTCGCTATGCAGACTGGGAGTGCATGTGTTTCCTTATCTTGACGATTGGCTGGTGAAGAGCACCTCGAAGGAAGGTGCTCTGGAGTCCGTGCGAATGATTATTCAGGTGCTGGAGCTACTGGGGTTCGTCATAAATTATCCCAAGTCCCATCTCACCCCAGACCAAAAATTGGAATTCATTGGAGCTCTGCTGAACACTCAGAGAGCTCGAGCTTATCTCCCCAAGGCAAGGGCGGACAGTCTTCTGTCCCTGGTGTCCATGATTTGAGCGTCTCAGCAGGTCAGGGCTCGGCAGAGGTTGAGACTTCTGGGGCACATGGCCTCCACAGTTCATGTAACGCCCATAGCATGTCTACATATGAGATCAGCTCAGTAGACCCTAGCTTCCCAGTGGTTTCAATCTACGGGGGATCTAGAGGATGTAATCCAACTGTCCACTGACTTTTGGAATTCTCTTCAGTGATGGATGTTTCGATCCAATTTGACCATGGGACGACCATTCCAAGTTCCTCAGCCAAGGAAAGTGCTGACGACGGATGCATCTCTCCTGGGGTGGGGAGCTCATGTAGATGGGCTCCACACTCAAGGAGCCTGGTCCTTTCAGGAAAGAGGTCTGCAGATCAACCTCCTGGAATTAAGAGCGATCTGGAATGCTCTAAAGGCTTTCAGAGATAGACTATCCAACCGAGTTATCTTTTTAATTTAATTTATTTATTTATTCAATTTTCATTTTACAAGTACACAAACCTGTTTTAAGAAAAATTGGAAAATTGAGGTTACCATAATTCAGGAAAATCTATTATCCACATAAATGTTCCTCAAACCAATATAAGTCCACATTAGAGGAGATCAAAAATACAATAAAGTTGAAGCAATTAAACAAGCAATTATCACATAAAGAGAGCAAGGGGATGCATATTGGTCGTCATACTATATTATCAAACGTTATTACTAGTTGGAAGGGATATTCCAACTGTCCTTCTAGAAGTTATAAAAGTCTCAAGTTGGGCAGGCTCAAAAAACACACATTTTTCGGATTGATAGGAGACTAAGCACTTGCAGGGAAATTTCAGAAAAAAAGTTGCTCCCAAATTAATCACTTCTTGCTTCTTCTGTAGAAATGTTTTCTGGCGCAGCTGTGTTTCCCTAGATACATCCGGAAAGATATTAATTTTTAAACCCTTAAAAAGCTTTGCGGAATTTTTATAGAATAGTCTTAATATCCAAAGCTTATCCGGCGTCAAAACCACCTTAGCCACCAAAGTAGCAGGTATTACTTGTTCTGTATCAGACATTTCTAACAACGCAGATACATCCAAGGGTTGATTTTCTGATTGTTGTTGATTCCTGGGAGGAAGATAGAACACTTGTGCAAAAGGAGCTATATTCTCCTCCTTTATTTGAAGAATCTCTTTGAGGTATAATTTTAACATCTCTTTAGGACCCATAGAGGGGCACAATCGAAAGGGCGTCCAGGTACGCAATAGGACGTCCTTACGAAAACGTCAAAAATCAGGCATGTATAATCGGAATATAGTATGGGCGATTTTCGATAATCGATTAGCCCTGTAGCAAAACCACCAAACGAGGAGCACATAAGCGTGACTAAATTGGGCGCCCTAACACGTTCGATTATCGCAGGTGCAAACGACCAAATCAGAAAGTGTGTAAAAGAATGTACATAGGTGTCCCGCAAGTACAGTACATGCTGTTCTGGACATCCAGGTACGGGAAAATATGAGGAACGTTTATACGCGTCAACTACAGAAAGATCATGCTGCTCCACCGAATATTCCTCATATGTGACCTTTCTGGATGTCCGGAACTGCATGCAGCTATATGCATATTGTGTATATGTGAAAAGGGTCGGGTGCTTCAAACTCAGCTATATAAGGCAAGTTCCGCACGCATAACAACCAGGCATGCACGTCAAAGACGTCTATGCTTTCGACGGCGTCCACGTGCTGATAGGGCCATATATGGGATGGTCATCCATATATGGAGCTGTGCATGAAACGACGTCCATCACGCAAGGACGTCCATATAAGGCACTTGTTTTCCCACACCTATTCTCACTGAAAAAATGGCGCATTTAAGGGGGGAGCTAAATTTCAGTGAGGAGGAGAACCTGCTGCTGGTGCGGCTATGCCTTAGGCACCGGCACAGGCTCTTCATCACCCACCACCACCTGCCCCCCAGGCTCCAGGCCATGAGAGCCTGGTCCTGCATCAGGGAGAGGCTGAAGAGGTAAGTGTTTGCCCCCCCCCCCCTCCTGTACTTACACATATAACAGCTCCCTCCCTCATCAATGTAGCCAGTAACTGGAGTGTGCATGCAAGGATAATGAGTATTATGGGTACATACACAATCACTAATAAAATGTATGTTCTTGAAAGGACGACTATTCCCACATCCCTACAATAATGTATTTCCTTATTTAATTATTTCTTGCCTGTGAACCCCACATTTTCCCACCCCTCTTTGCAGGCTCTATGTGGCTTACAACACATTGGAATAGTGGAAACATTATACCAATTAAACGTATACTATACTTGATAACAGGGTAATGATAACACATATAAAGTAGTTTTACAAGCATAAATTATAATGCATACAAACGGTACTTTCTGGCCTCATGGCCACCTCTATGGCATCATCTGCATAGGAGCCAACTCGGTGGCTGCTGTGGGTGCTTGAGCACCCCCAATATAGAATAAATGCCTTGTATGGATCCAGGGAGGGGTGATCTCCACTGGGGGTAGCACCCCCAAAAATTGTACAAAGGTAGCTTCTATGAATGTGGACCAATGGAGGTGATCCCCCCCCCCCCCCTCCAACAGTGTTGACCCTCTCTCTGCTATTTGAATAACAAATGAATGTGTGTGCAGAGGGCAAGAAGGACCATCCCCTGACTCCTGCTCTACAAACTTATATCTTACAGACGCTTCGGTGTTCACCGGGACCTCGAGTCCCTACGGAGGAGGTTCCGCCGTGTGAGGCGGGAGAGGCCCGAGCTCATCCGGGCATAGCGACGGCACCTCAGGGCTCGCCGTAAGTATTCAAAAACAGGACACCTGTACTGATTTGTAAATATATTTATTGATTAATGCAAATGTCCTGTACAATATGTGGCTAATAGCCAACTAATAAGTAATAACATATTTATTGGTCCCAGATCAAGGATGCAGGTTGCAGGTGCCCTCCCATGACTTTGGCTGCAACTTCCAATGACCATCTCCCCCCCCCCCCCCCCAGATGAATGAGATGACATGCCTCACTTTAGTCTCCCCCTTTCTGTGGTGGGTGGATAGTGTGTCCTGGTAGACCTGCCTGAAGCCCTACTTTTACTGGATGTCATGGCCTCCCTCACATAAAAGTAATGTGCTAAACACCCTTCCCACTGCCCCCCCTTAAAAACATCAAAAACAGGTCACCAAACCCTCGTCGCATCTCACAATGCAAACATGCTGGTCCCCAATGAGTGTGGTCTGCCAACATGTCCTGTGTGTTTTCTGTCAGTGCAGCTTCCAGGGTTCCCTGTCATGTCATTTGATGCATCTCAGTCCCCCATGGGTATAGGCCACGCCTCCTCACACCTTCCCCCATCCCCTGGCTCAGGTCACCCAGCTACAGCACTATGCAAGCCATGTTGCATGTGCTCATCTCATCCATATTCTGTTTACATACACAGGGCTCCATCACCAGCAGGAGGAGCAGGCTGATGAGGAGGGCCACCTGTAGGAGGAGGAGCCAGGCCAGGAGGAGGAGGAGGCAGGCCAGGAGGGGCACCTGGAGGAGGAGGAGGAGGAGCCAGGCCAGGAGGCTCACCAGGAGGAGGAGGAGGGGGCCCTCATCATTGATGAGGACATTCAGGAAGATCCCTCCCCACCTGAAGCTCCATCTGAGCCATCTCCCTCCCCTCGGTCGTCTCCATCCCCTGAGGCAGCTCCATCGCCTCAGGTAGCGCCATCGCCTGGGCCACCTTCATCCCCTGGGCCATCATCTGGGTCCCCTGGGCCACCTCCAGCCCTTGGCCCTGCGACTGTTGTGCGCCTCCTGCAGCACCTGGTAGATGGCCAGAACCAGGTGCTGCAGCCCTCCTCTAGGAGGGCCTGTCCTCTGCGCTGGGCCAAATTGTGCAGCATGCAGCACGCCACAAAGATCTTGGCCACCTTTTCTGGACTGTAGAGCAGCTCTCCTCCAGACTGGTCCAGACAGCGGAACCGGTTTTTCAAGAAGCCAAAGGTCCGCTCAATAATCCCCCGGGTGCTCCGATGCCTCCTGTTGTAGGTTTCTTCTGCCCCTGGTTGTGGATGCATCATGGGGGTCATGAGCCATGTCCTCTGCGGGTAGCCTCGGTCACCTTTGGAGAGAAGCAGAATGAAATAGATGAGTGTGTATTGCTTGGAGCAGGTACAGGGGGGGAGGGGGGATTAGGATAGTGGGTTGTGGAGTGAGGTGGAGGAAGGCAGGGCGGAGGGTTGCCCAGTGGAGGAGATATAGTATGGGTACGTCCATGTTGCACTTACCTAGTAGCCATCCACCGGTGAACTCCCCTCGCTCAAACCTGCGGAAGATGCCCAAGTGCTGTAGGATGTAGGCATCGTGGGTGGAACCGGGGTACCTGGCACACACGTCTAATATCTCCCCCTGGGCATCACACACAACTTGCATGTTCATCAAATGAAATGCCTTCCTGTTTCTGTAGGTGGCTTCGTGTGGCCGGGGGGGGGCCTGAGTGGGACGTGTGTGCAGTCAATCACACCTATGACCGAGGGGAATCTAGCAACAGCATAGAAGGCGGCCATGTTGTTGTGCAGGGCCTGGGGGGTGGTGGGGAAAGTGATGTAGTGAGAGGTGTGAGTTAGAAAGGCATCCAGGAACTGGGTGAGACAGTGTGAAATAGAAGCCTGGGTGAGCCCTGTGTTAGCAGCTAATACGGATTGGAAACTCCCAGTGGCCAGGATGCAGTGACTTTGAGGTGGACAGGGATGGGGTTATTCCTATGGGTCTGGGGCTGAAGGAGGAGTTTCAGCTGCTCACAAAGCTGCACAATGGTCGCTTTATCAAACCTGAACCTTGTCAGACACTGCTGGTCAGTGAGTTGTAGGAAGGTGGTGCGGGGCCTGAACACTCGGGGCCGTGAATAGCTCCTGTGGTGTGTGGCCTGTTCCTCTAACATGGAAGCCACCAGTGAATTTAGTGCATCCATTTCCCCACCAGTGCAAGTATTAGTAGTAGTACTGAAACAACAGCAGCACACAGAATCTCACTCCGAACACACCCTCTGGCCAGTCACTCCCCAAACAGTACAGGGAACACAGAGACAAAGGGAAGTCAGGCAATACAATATACACGTGGGAACAGTGAAGAGAGGTATAGGGGGAAGGGAAGGGGAAGGGACCGATAGAGCAAGGAGGAGGAGTAGGGAAAGGTCAAAAGGTAAGACACAAAAGAGGCAGGTGAGGGTGACAACGTTCCGACTAGGGCAGACATACGAACGTTACAGGTACTCCACACACTCAGCTTTCTCTGCAACCACCAATTCAGCTCTCCCAACACCGATCGCGCCACTCTCCAACTGCACACAATCGCTATTGGGTCTAAAGACGATTTCCCCCTTGCTCTGGTCGCTTTTATTTCGGGTCTAAGCAATGATGCCCATGTTCACGCCCACCCTAAGTCATTTCGCTATCCGTTATACGTTGTAGATGCCCACCTCGTAACACCGCCCTTAACACGCCCCTGACACGCCCCTTATTTGGGCGTTTGTATCTGAGCGTACGAGCGAAACAGACGCACTTAAAGTTTTGTTTCCATTATACTGATTTAATCGTTTTTGTGAGATAAACGTCTATCTCCTGAGTTAGGTCGCACTATAGGCGTTTTTCTCTTTCGAAAATAAGCAGGATAGTAGTCAAATAGGGAAAATTTACAAACCCAAGGTTATTGCTTCTAGAGAAGTTTTCCATTATCTCTGCTTTTCGTCTTAGGTTAGTTAAGTCTTTTAAAACTGTATTTTGAACTTCTTGTAGTTGTTGTATATCTTTAGCCTGTTGTTCGACCTGTAAGTTCAATTGTTTAACTTTATCTTCCACCCTATCAACATCTTGTTTAACCTTCTGTATCTGGGGTATTAAGGCTTTGCCCAAATCTATTATAAGTGTCTAAAGGCAATCAAGTGTTACTTCAACCGAGTTATCTTAATTCAGACAGACAATCAGGTTGCAATATTTTATACCAACTAGCAGGGGGGCACCGGATCTCGCCTTCTCTGTCAGGAAGCCATCCAGATGTGGCTTTGGGCTTGTCATCATGGCATGTTTCTCCAAGCACTTATCTGGCGGGCGTAAACAGTCTGGCCGACAGGTTGACAGCAAGATCTTCCTAGCGTGGGGCACCCCCTCGGTGTATCTTCTTGCCATTCAGATCAATCACAAGGTCCCTCAACCTTCTGGATTGTGCACTTTGGAAAGTAAGTGATCCTGTCAGAGGTGTAGATACTCTGTAGGAAGACCTCAGTGGTAACATATAATTTTTTCATTTCTGTTTTTGCTTAGAGTGGTCATTGTAGTGTAGGAGGGCTTTCTGACATTTTTCGCTAGCATTGAATATTGTACCTAAGTCTGCTTTCTCATAAAGGAGGCAACCCTCCAATGATAGTATTCTGGGTGTGGTCTTTATGCTGGACTCCTGTGCCTAACATCCTGGTTACTACTACTTTGTCCTTCCTATCTTTTTAAGAAAATGCCTAAGAAGGTTGAGTTACCCCTAGGGTCCCCACTATCAAACATTGTAGATTCTATACCACCTGCCAAAGGTGATAGTGCCAAAAGAGTTTTTAATACTGGTACAATTGCTACTTGCTTCTCATGTTTTGTTTGTTTAGTGATTACATATGGCAGAATATACTCGTTACCAAGTGTTTAAGCAGTCACCTCATGTCTTTTGTGTAATTTACCTTGAGTTCACTCTGCTATTTTTCATCAGTCTGTATCTTGGTGAAACATGCTTTTGAACATGACTCTTTCCTAATTATATTTCCTCTCTGAGTTTTCAACATAACTCAATGTTGAAATGGTTTTTATTGATATTACAACAAAGGAACAATGATAATACTTGCAGTGTATTCCTCAACTACAACCTTGACAATACAGTAATTTGCAAATACAAAACAGTTTCTGAAAACTTATACATTTTTCACCCGAAACCCCCCCCCCCCCCCCCCCCCCCCCCCCCCCCCACCTCCTTCCAATACTGCAAACTTTGAACATAACTGTCAGCAGAGTTAAAGCTCCACTGAGTTAAACTATCATTTTGGGAAACAGAAGACCCAACAAATTACTAAATAATTTTTTTTGATGTCTCATATTTAATCTCTCATCTCCCCCCTGTATTTCTTCCCCCCATCTATGCCTCTGGAGGTTTGGTCTCTGATAACCTCCTGAGACGATGAACGGGATAGTCCTAAATCTAATCCTCTATACCCCCCCCCCCTTCCCTTATCTAACACTCCCTAAACTGAAAAAAAAAAAACATTTTTCACCTAATAAATGTTTTTAGACGTGTGCAGCAGGCATAATCTCCTGATCCAACATCATCCAATGTAGCTTATATCATCTTATGGGAGGTATGTTACATAGTATTCAAAATCTGGCTTCTCGCCCTATGAGATAAGGCCCGTATGTGTGCATCCCATATACTGAGAAACTTGTTCTTTTGCTTAGGAGAGTTACCAGCACTCTTCCTCTCCTGTAACATCAATGTATGTAGCCAATTTTTCCACGCCCAAAAAGAAGGTCTCCCATCTCCTATCCATTCACCTAGGATGATTCTTTTCCCCAATATTACCCCTTCCCGCACAAATAAATTTATTTCCCTCTTGTTAACTCCAAATTTTTCATATTTATCTAAAAGTATTCCTTCAGGTTTCATCGGCAGAGAGCATCCCCATAGCCCCCCCATATATCTCAGAACCTTCCACCAAAATGCCTGCACCATAGGGCACTTCCAAAAGGCATGGAAAAAGGAATTAATATCTTGCTTGCACTTTGGACAAGTTGGTGTTTCAACTCCCCCTATACGAAACATCTGTTCCTGTGTAAAGTACCCTCTATGCAGTACCCGATACTGACATTCCTTCAACTCTGCACTTATGGAAATTTCTGGGATTCTCCTTATCAAAGCCAATAAATCCGACCCAGTAAGTGGCTCCCCCAAGTCTCGACTCCACTTTGCTGACAGCGCCATTCGGGGTTTAGCCACTATTCTTTGTTGTATTGCCTTATGAATTTGTGAAACAGACATTCCCTCCTCTCGAAATTGGCCAAAAAATTCTTCCAACTGATTGCCCAGTTTAATAGCCAGTTTCCCGCTATCCAAAGACTTATAATTATGTTGCAGTTGCATATAAGCTAAGACATCCCTGGCCTCTACTCCTTCTTTTGCCTGCATGTGAGCCCAGCCAAGCAATCTACCTTCCGCATCTATCACATGCTGTAAAAGGGTCAGGCCCTGGTCCGCCCATCTTTTAAAACTAATGTTCTCTTGCCCTGGGGAAAATTGCATATTGCCTCGAATGGGTATCTGGTCCAAGATTCCCGGGTCCCCTCCCAACAGCTGAACTAGATATTTCCACTCCTCCCGCACTGACTTCAAAAGAAAACTATTCCTCATCGCTCTTGGGAGCATCTTCCCAGTTTCATGAAGTAAGTAATTAATATGCCAAGGACTATAGTGCTCTGTTTCGAGTTCTATGGGTGTATATTCATGTTCCTCTAAAAACCAGTCCCCAAGATGTCGTAGTAAGCAAGCTTGGTTATATATTTGCAGATTGGGCAATCCCATGCCTCCGTATTTCCAGGAACCTATAAGATATTTAAATGTCATTTTTGCTTTCTTCCCTGCCCAACAAAATCTGGATACTAGCTTCCTTAATGCTTGCAAGTCCCACTTCAACAACCTAATCGGCAACACTTGGAGCACATACAGCCATCTAGGGAATAGGACCATGTTAAATAATTGTATTCTACCATGAGTTGATAATGGTAAATGCATCCACTTTAGCAGCCAGTCTTTTGTAGATTGTAATAGCTTATCTACATTATACCGATATAACAAGGTACTTCTATTACAAAGTCTGATCCCTAAGTATCTGAAAGATAGATCTTCCCACTTTAGTGGGAATGCCCCCCTCCACTCTTGGCGCACCGACGTACAGGTTGGCAGTGCCAAAGATTTGGTGAAATTTAATTTAAGACCAGAAAACTCACCATACTCCCTCAAGCTATCCATCAATGTCATTAAGGAGCTCTGGGGTTCTGTAATATGAAATAATAAATCATCTGCAAACGCAGATACTTTAAATTATTGCTTCCCTACATCAACCCCTTTTATCTCAGGATTGCCCACAACCTCTCGCACCAGGGGGTCTATGGATAGCACAAAGGATAGAGGAGACAGGGGACAACCTTGTCTCATACCCCTACTGATCTCAAACAGGGTAGAAAGCGTCCCATTTAATCCAATCATTGCCTGAGGCGACTTATACAAGGTCTGCACTGCTTTTAAGAAAAACTCTCCTATCCCATAATGTCGCATGGTATTGAATAAAATCCTCCAATCAACACGGTCAAAGGCTTTTTCCACGTCAAAGCTTACTAGTAAAGATGGTACCTTCGTCCGTTCCACCTGTTCTAAAGAAATGAGGATTCTTCTTATATTTTTGGTTATGATTCATCCACGCACAAATCCCACTTGTGGTTCAGCTATCACAGCAGGCAATACCCTGGCCAGTCTATTCGCCAAAACTTTAGCGAATAGCTTAGCTTCCGTGTTCAGTAAAGAGATTGGTCTATACGAGGCAGCCTGTTTGGGATCTTTCCCAGGTTTCAACAACAAAATAATCTGAGCTAACCTAAGAGATCCAGGTAAAGTCCTATCCTGAACAAACTGCGTAAGTAACTATTGTAGCAAAGGTACCACAGACGGAGACAAAAGCTTGTAGAATTCGACTTGTAGGCCATCTGGGCCTGGGGACTTACACAGTGCACTTTGCTGGATGGCCAAGGCTACCTCTTCCTCTGTTATTGGGTCGTCTAACTTATCCCGATCCTTCTCTGGTATTCATGGGAGATCTAAGCTATTTAAGAATACATCTCCCTCCATCGCCGCCTCCTCCGGCCTGGTATAAAGTTTTTTTATAATAATTCACAAACACCTCCACAATTTCTGAGTCTTCCCTCACCAAGACCCCATCTCCTCTGTCTATATGAACAATCCTGGAAGTACCTCTTGTCCCTTTAACTAAGTTTGCCATTAATTTCCCAGATTTGTTGCCATGTCAGTACAATTGAAACTTAAAATATTGCATCGACTTTATTGCCCTAGCGTGAAGCAACTCCCCCAACGCAGTTTGCAATGCTATCAGGGAACTACGTCTATCCTCTGAGGGGGATGTTCCATAGAGTATCCGTTCCTTGATCAATTGTTTTTCAAGTCTTAGGATTTCTCGATCACTTGCCTTTCTCTTAAATGCAGTACAGGCTATAATATCCCCTCTAAGTACTGCCTTGGCCGCCTCCCAAAAAAGCACTGGAGTATGCGCATGTTCAGCGTTGTTAACCTGGTATTCGTTCCATTTTTAACTAAATATTCTCAGAATTCAATATCCCAATAGAGTTGAATTGGGAACCTCCAATGATAGGGCCCCACCTCTTCCGGTCCTATTCTTACCGAACACCACACCATGGCATGATCTGACACTCCATATGTACCAATTCCGGCCTCCAACACCACTGAAAAAAGAGATGTCGACACCAACCAATAATCAATGCGTGATTGCGACCCATGAGCCCTTGAAAGATGTGTATAGTCTTTATCCTTGGGATGTAGCATCCGCCAAACATCTAAAATGTGCAAAGTAGAGCAAAGTAATGGGATCCCTCTGTTCTGATTCCCCACCTCTCGTGCAGAGCCCAGAGATTTGTCCATACCTGGGTCATGTACCATATTAAAATCTCCTCCCATTAATATTGGGATATCTGGCATCTCTAAAAGCCTATTCATGATAGATTGTATGAATTTATGGTCATAGACATTCGGTCCATATACATTACATAGGAGCATCTCTTTTTTGCAAATAATAGCTCTCACAATTAGGATTCTTCCCTTAGGGTCCCTCCATGTTTGTAATTTATGTACCTCCAACCCTTTCCGAAATAGAATCATCAACCCTGCCGTGCGATTAATTGCTGGGGCTTCTACTAAATCACCCAACCATCATTTTTTAAATTTCATATGTTCTAGTGTAGATAGATGAGTTTCTTGTAGAAGCACCACATCTGCTCTCTGCCGATTTAAGGCCTGCATAATTTTTTGCCTCTTAACAGGTGAAGATACTACATTCACATTCCAAGATATTAGTTTAATTGGAGTCATGTGTAACAAAAATGACTGTACATCCAACTATCCATTACTATAAGCCGGGCTTCAGGGCCACCCCAGCATATGGCCCCCCAACCCATATCCTTTTCCAAAAGTGTTCCATCTTCAACCTCCTCCCCCGCCGCACACGTCTTTCTACTACAAAACAAATCACAAATTAACAAACCCAACAAAAATAACCAATCCCTTACCAAACATAGACCCCACCCTCCATCCCCCCCACCCCCTTGATGAACCGTTTCTTTCCCCCTCCCCCTCCTACTTGCCTACTCTCCCATCCTATTTCACCCAGTCTAACCTAAGGTCCGTGTGAAGAGCCCGCCCCCAAGGCCCCCCCTCTCCCTTTATCCGACCTCCCATTATAATTTGCATCAGTCCTTGGAACAACATCTAGTTTTGCCCATACCTTGTAGACATGTATATCAACCAATTCACACTTTCACATTCACTCCCCCCCCCCTATAGTAAACATAGTAGATGACGTCAGAAAAAGACCTGCTCGGTCCATCCAGTCTGCCCAAGAAGATAAATTTGTACTGTCCTCTTCAGTGCACAGACCGTATAAGTCTGGCCAGCCCTATCCCCGCCTCCCAACCACCAACCCCGCCTCCCAACCACCAGCTCTGGCACAGACCCTATAAGTCTGCCCAGCACTATCCCAGCCTCCCAACTACCAGTCCCGCCTCCCACCACCAGCTCTGGCACAGACCGTATAAGTCTGCCCAGCACTATCCCTGCCTCCCACCACCGGCTCTGGCACAGACCGTATAAGTCTGCCCAGCACTATCCCCACTGCCCAACCACCAGCCCCGGCACAGACCGTATAAGTCTACCCAGCACTAGTCCCGCCTCCCAACCACCAGCCCCAGCACAGACCGTATAAGTCTGCCCAGCACTAGCCCCGCCTCCCAACCACCAGCTCTGCCACCCATTCTAGGCTAAGCTCCTGAGGATCCCTTCCTTCTGCACAGGATTCCTTTATGTTTATCCCATGCATGTTTGAATTCCGTTACTGTTTTCATCTCCACCACCTCCCGCGGGAGGGCATTCCAAGCATCCACCACCCTCTCCGTGAAAAAATACTTCCTGACATTCTTCTTGAGTCTGCCCCCCTTCAATCTCATTTCATGCCCTCTTGTTCTACCGCCTTCCCATCTCCGGAAAAGGTTTGTTTGCGGATTAATACCTTTCAAATATTTGAACGTCTGTATCATATCACCCCTGTTTCTTCTTTCCTCCAGGGTATACATGTTCAGGTCCGCAAGTCTCTCCTCATACGTCTTGTAACGCAAATCCCATACCATCCTCGTAGCTTTTCTTTGCACCGCTTCAATTCTTTTTACATCCTTAGCAAGATACGGCCTCCAAAACTGAACACAATACTCCAGGTGGGGCCTCACCAACGACTTGTACAAGGGCATCAACACCTCTTTTCTTCTGCTGGTCACACCTCTCTCTATACAGCCTAGTAACCTTCTAGCTACGGCCACCGCCTTGTCACACTGTTTCATCGCCTTCAGATCCTCAGATACTATCACCACAAGATCCCTCTCCCCATCCGTACCTAGCAGACTCTCACCACCTAACACATACGCCTCTCTTGGATTTCTACTCCCTAAGTGCATCACTTTGCATTTCTTCACATTGAATTTTAATTGCCAAACCTTAGACCATTCTTCTAGCTTTTTCAGATCCTTTTTCATGTTTTCCACTCCCTCCGGGGTGTCCACTGTGTTACAAATCTTAGTATCATCCGCAAATAGGCAAACTTTACCTTCTAACCCTTCGGCAATGTCACTCACAAATATATTGAATAGAATTGGCCCCAGCGCCGATCCCTGAGGCACTCCACTACTCACCTTTCCCTCCTCCGAGCGAACTCCATTCACCACCACCCTCTGGCGCCTGTCCGTCAACCAGTTCCTAATCCAGTTCACCACTTTGGGTCCTATCTTCAGCCCATCCAGTTTATTTAAGAGCCTCCTGTGGGGAACCGTGTCAAAAGCCTTGCTGAAATCTAAGTAGATTACGTCTACAGCATGTCCACGGTTCAATTCTCCGGTCACCCAATCAAAGAATTTAATGAGATTCGTTTGGCACGATTTCCCTTTGGTAAAACCATGTTGTCTCGGATCTTGCAACTCATTTTCTTCCAGGAAATTCACTATCCTTTCCTTCAGCATCGCTTCCATTACTTTTCCAATAATCGAAGTGAGGCTTACCGGCCTGTAGTTTCCAGCTTCTTCCCTATCACCACTTTTGTGAAGAGGGACCACCTCCGCCGTTCTCCAATCCCTCGGAACCTCTCCCATTTCTAAGGATTTATTAAACAAATCTTTAAGAGGACCCGCCAGAACCTCTCTGAGCTCCCTCAATATCCTGGGGTGGATCCCATCCGGTCCCATGGCTTTGTCCATCTTTAGTTTTTCTAGTTGTTGATACACACTCTCTTCCGTGAACGGTGCTATATCCACTCCATTCTCAAATGAACTTTTGCCAGTCCATCGTGGTCCTTCTCCCGGATTTTCTTCAGTAAAAACAGAACAAAAGTATCTATTTAGCAAATTTGCCTTTTCTTCATCATTATCTACATAGTGGTTTGCAGTATCTTTTAGTCTCACAATTCCCTTTTTAGCCATTCTCCTTTCACTAATATACCTGAAGAAATTTTTGTCACCCCTCCTTACCTTTCTAGCCATTTGTTCTTCCGCTTGCGCTTTCGCTAGACTGTCACAACTGTACTCTCTCATATAATTATCCTCCATCAGAGCTTAAATTATATAGCATAACCATACAATGTGATTGCAGCGTTATAATGACATAATAGAGTTTTTACAGACATTTATACCTGCTAATCTGCTCATTACTAGGGAGAGACCCCTTTTACTTCGTGCATCTTCCATATTCTAACACTCTATCTCAATCATCTCATCCCATAAACCCCTCCCTTAAGCATCCGGCCCCATGTTGTTGTAGCTTAATTTTATTCCCTACTTCAGTGGTGGAATAGTCTCATCCCTTTACCGCCATTTGTGTTGTCCACTGCACCGGAGCTTCTCCAGATTCACTCTCAAAAGAAAGTTATAGTGTAGTAAACCATCCCACGACAACTTCAGTGCCCGCCGGACTGCCTCTGCTCGATTGGGTCCGAATGTCACGCAGTTATAAATAGTCCACTACAGATCCATGTTCTGACCCTCTAGGCCAATATCGATATCGTCTAGTCGCAGTCCAGCCGAGTTAGCACACAAAAGTTTAGTAGGATGTCCCACCAAATAATGCTCCAGCTCAGAAAAGTTGTATCTTCCACCAGATTTCCACCCAGCAAAGTCAGTTGAAACCAGTGGGGCTGCACATAGGCTAAATCACCGTGGATCTTTATAATCTTCCATTACATCTATTCTCCAACAACCAGATATTTAACGACTCTCACTATAATCCATAAGGTGCTGTTACTTCTTTCTGCTTCTAGTTCAACTCCCAACTCGTCCTCTGTGTATTACATGGCCAGATCATTGGGAGGGCAGAGTCTGGAGAAAGGCTTTTGCCCTATCAGCCGTTTCAAATAGTTACGGTTTCCCTTCCATGAATACTTTTAGACGGGCAGGATAGAGCAAGGCAAACTGAATTTGTCTCCAATGTAACTCTCCGCAAATCGGAGCGTAGGCCTTACGTAATAACGAGACCCTGGAAGAAAAGTCTTGAAAGCATAGTACCCGCTGGTTTTCAAACATTAGTGGTCCTTTACTTCTGATGGCTCTCAAAATTTCCGTTTTATGGACAAAGTTCAATAACTTGAAAATGACCACTCGTGGATGTGCCTCCGCAGACCGCCGTGGACCTAGTCGATGCGCCCTTTCGATTTGCAGCTCTCCCGCTTCCGACTGTAGCTGTAAACTCTCACTGAGCCATGTTTCCAGAAAGCTCCGAAGCTCCGGTTCCGCAATTTTTTCAGACAGACCCACTAGACGTAGATTTCCCCGCCGGGATCTGTTCTCTGCATCATCTAGCTGGTCTTCTAAGGTTTGTACCTTTTTTTGTAGTTCTGCCTGCCCAGTAGTCAACTGTAGGACCTTATCTTCGAGATCCGACACCCGCTGACAACAAGTGGCGAATTCTCCATTTAATGCTTCCAACCTACCATCCATGATATCGAGTTTGTCGGTGACCCCTTGAAATTGCCTGTCCAACGATGCATCGATTGCCATTTTTACTTCGTTGACGATCTCTGCGACCCATACGGATTCTACTGTGCCTTGTCCTGAGTCGCCCTCCTCCGCCATCTTACTCTCGTTCTGGCGCGGCTTCTCTTTCTCTTTTCTCGGCACACGCGACCCCATCGTCCTCGAACAAGTCAATTTGTATCCTCGTCACGTTATAATCCCAAATGTGCTGTTTATTAGGATAAGGTCTTCGACAAACTCTTTGTTTTAGAACGATTTGCGGGATGGGGCCCGGGAGCGCTCTCCTCTTACCGGCGCTCGCTACCACGGCATCACGTGACCCCTCTTTCAACATAACTCTAGATTGTGGTCTTTATGCGAGCACTCTCTCGGAACACCCCCATTGTTTGTCCTGTTCTACCCTAAGTCTGTCATCTTCATAAAAGAGAGCCATTCTTATACACTGCCATTGGGCTGCTAGGCCAATTTTCCCCAGACTCCTAGCCCCTGTAGATATATTTTCCTGTACGCCTAGTGATTGGTAATAAAAATGACGACTGAGAAAAGATTATATTATTAAAGCTTCATTCAAAGTCCCACATTATGGCCCTTTTTGTGATATAGGGCTAGATAAAATAAAAGAGAAAACAGAGCCTGGGAGTGAGACCTCTGTAGTGGGGGATATAAAAAAAATCCTATTTATGGGGAGATGAGATCTAGTCCTATAGCTCCAAAGTTTCCAGTTTTATCTGCCTGTGGGATCTTCTGAATCCCCAGGAGCAGAGAAACAGTGGATGTTAGCAGTTGAGATATTCATTTTAGACAGTGTCTTGTTGGTCTTGTGTCAGTGTGATTTGTTAGCTGTTAAATGTATGTGTGAATGTGTCGGGGAGCTATAAAGACTGGGCTGACTGGAGTAGAGAATGTAGTCCTGATTATTTAACCAGGCGATGTTAAAAGAATATGTATAAATAAAAATAGGTGTTATTTAAGAGAATGATATATGCAGTGCATTTTTTCTAGCGTAAAAGGTGCCAGTACTCAAATACCAGGCCACCCTTCAGGGGTGGGGTGATCACTGAGGGACCCACCCCACATATAGCTAGGCCCCCTGCAACCAGTCACAGAACCTATGACAAAGCACAATTGGTGTGTAGGGCCTGAGCTCTTTCAATAAAACTTGGGGACCATGGATCAATTTTAGCAGACAATGAAAAAGGTGCCGGTACTCAGTACCCCCTCAAAAAAAGCCCTGGATATATGCCTTTCTAGGATGTCTGGCAGTGCTCTGCCTTGTGGTTTTAAATATATTGGTTGAACATCTCAACCGAAGTAGCAAGATGATTTTTAACATGTATTGTGGTTAACCTTATATGCAGTCCCTATAACTAAATTTTATGCCATAGTACAAGGACACATGGAGGGGCATAATCAAAAGGGACGCCCAAGTTTTGTTGAGGACGTCCTCACAAGACGTCCCAATGGAGGAGAGGGAAAACCCGTATTCTCCGAGGACAAGCAGGCTGATATTCTCACGTGTGGGTGACGTCACGTCGGCCCCTGGAGGATTTCTTGCAAAATTCTCCAAAAGTCTCTTCTGGAGCGTTCCATCGCGCGTGGTGTTTGTACTGCGCATGCGCGCACGTAGTTTCCCGCCAGTCGCGTGGTCACGCTCCTCAGTTTCTTTTTTCCCCGCGTCTGAGGAGACGGAGTTCTTTTTGAGCGCTTTGTGTTTCCTTGCTCCCGGAGTGAAGTTTCTTCTCATCTTCGTCGAAGACCATTTTTCCGTTCCTTTCTATGAGGACTGTCAAAAAAAATTTTTTTCCCTTTATTTTTCAGTTTTTTTCCCCACATTATAAGTTTCCTTTATTTTTTCGTTGCAACCGTGGTTAGGTAACTCGGTCGGGTTTTTTCTCCTTGCTTTGTCTTGATTTTTCTGACAAAATCGCGTCTTTTGATTTTGCGGAGGCTATTTTTCCTGCCATGTCATCGAAGACGCCCAGCGGCTTCAAGCCATGCGCCCGCTGCAACTGGACCATCTCTGGCACTGATCCGCACTCCTGGTGCCTTCAGTGCCTTGGGCCCGACCATCTTCAGGAGACCTGTAAGTTGTGCCTAAAAATGAAAAAGCACACTCAGATCTCCAGAGAGGCCCAGAGAGAAAAACTTTTTGGGTCCGGTGCGTTGGCGTTGACATCGGTACCATCGACACTGAGGGCAGCTTTGGCATCGGGAGACCAGGTGAAGGCTGCTAAAAGACCGAAGCACGCTGGGAGCAGTGATGCATCGAACTGTATCGGACCCAGCCCCGAGGAGGCGTGTGGATTCCACGTCCTCCTCACCAGTACCGAGGAGTCTCGATGACGGGTGTTGGGCGAAGGACAAGAAGCACCATCATCGTTCTCCTTCTCGACACGGTACCGGGAGCTCCGGGTCATCGAAGCATTCGGCACCCAAGAAGCGTCGACGCCGAGAGGTTCGCTCTCCCTTTGTGATGGAGGTGTCAATGTGACGGTCGTCTGGCAGCCCGGTACCGGCTCCCCAGCCTCTGCAGATTCTGTCTCCGAAGCTCACACTGGCACCGCAGCCTTCCTCAACAGCTTCTCTAGATGAGCACATCAAGGCTATTTTTCCTGGTTTTATGGAAGCGGTGCTGCACCATTTGCGCCCGGCACCGGAGGTACCGGTACCGACGGTGCCAGAGGCTCCTGTGGCATCTAGCCTTTTGCCGGTGGTGAGGTCTCCTTCACCGGTACCACTTGCGCTACCGGAGTCGGCAGCCTCCCGGGTCGACTCTCCATTGCCATCGGTGGAGGAAGCTTCACCAGAGTCTCCTGGGGAGTCGACTTCTCGACACCGTCATCAAGGTCACCGCACCTCCATGTTGAGACGGGCTCGGATCCGGGCTGCTCTTTCTGAGCTGTTGGCCCCATCCGATGATTACTCATCTGATGAGGATGGCAGGCATGGAGTTTTCTCTGCCGAGGATTTTCTAGGTCTTTCATCTGATTCAACTCCCTCACCTCAGAGGCAGCTCTCCCCTCCGGAGAGCTTGTCTTTTTCATCTTTTGTATGTGAAATGTCTGAGGCCATTCCCTTCCCTGTGGAGACTGTGGATGAGCCCAGGGCCAAGATGCTCGAGGTCCTGGATTATCCATCTCCACCTATATCTTCTACCACAGTTCCTTTTCATGATACACTCAGGGAAGTGCTGATGAGGAACTGGGAGAAGCCTCTTTCATGTCCAACTATCCCCAAAAAAGGCTGAGTCCCAGTATTGGATCCATGGGGAACCCAGTTTTGTCCGGCCTCAGTTGCTTCATGATTCTGCGGTGGTGGATTCCGCTCTCAGAAGGGCCAAGAGTTCTAGGAACTTTGCCTCGGCGCCCCTGGGGCGGGAACATAGAACCTTGGACTCTTTTGGGAGAAAGGCGTATCAGGCTGGCATGCTCGCATCCAAAATTCAATCGTACCAGCTCTTTACGAGCATTCATTTGCGGAACTCAGTGAGGAAGCTTGAGAGCTTGGTTGACGCGCTCCCGCCGGAGCAGGCCGAGCCTTTTCGTCAAGTGGTCAGGCAGCAGAAGGCGTGTTGCAAATTCCTGTCCAGGGGCATTTACGATACTTGCGATGTGACATCCAGATTTTCTGCTATGGGTATAGTGATGCTCAGACTCTCATGGCTGCATGCCTCTAACCTGGAGGAAAGGACTCAGCAGAAGATTGTGGATATCCTTGCCGGGGGGATCATCTTTTTGGTGAGAAAATCAAAGAGCTGATTGATCATCTCTATCAGCGTGATAACGCTATGGACTCTCTCTCCCACCGGGCACCTTCTGCATCTATTTCCTCATCTAGGAAGTTTTTAAAGGGAAGAGAAGTGCTCCCTATGCCTCTAGGGGCCGTAGGTACACTCCTGCTTCTCGACAGCTGGTTCAGCGTGCGCCGAAACAGGCCCCTGCAGCTCCCCAGCAAAAAACCAGGGACGGGTTTTTGACTGGCTCCAGTTGACCATAGCCACCATAAACGTGTCCGTGCCGGACGATCTGCCTGTCGGAGGGAGGTTAAAATTTTTTCACCAAAGGTGGCCTCTTGTAACCTCCGACAGGTGGGTTCTTCAAATAGTCTGGTTAGGATACACCCTCAATCTGGAATCCAAATCTCCAAATTGCCCATCGAGAGCTCAGTCCTTCAGCTCTCAGCACAGGCAAGTACTTCCAGAGGAACTCTCCGCCCTTCTCAGCGCCAATGCGGTCAAGCCCATTCCACCAGGGCAAGAAGGGCTGGGATTCTATTCCAGGTACTTCCTTGTGGAAAAGAAACAGGGGGGATGCGTCCCATCCTAGACCTAAGGGGCCTGAACAAATATCTGGTTCGAGAAAAGTTCAGGATGCTTTCCCTGGGCACCCTTCTTCCCATGATTCAGGAAAATGATTGGCTATGCTCTCTGGACTTAAAGGATGCTTACACTCACATTTCGATACTTCCAGCTCACAGGAAGTATCTGCAGTTTCGACTGGGAACGCAGCACTTTCAGTACTGTGTGCTGCCTTTTGGCTTGGCGTCTGTGCCCAGGGTATTTACCAAGTGCCTGGCAGTTGTTGCAGCGTCTCTACGCAGACTGGGAGTACATGTGTTCCCTTATCTTGATGATTGGCTGGTGAAGAGCACCTCCCAGGCAGGAGCTTTACAGTCCATGCTGATGACTATTCAAGTGCTGGAGCTACTAGGGTTTGTAATCAATTACCCAAAGTCCCATCTCAGCCCTGTTCAAAAATTGGAATTCATAGGGGCTCTGTTGTGCACGAAGACAGCTTGTGCCTATCTTCCCGAGCCAAAAGCAGACAACCTTCTGTCTCTGGTCTCCAGGGTTCAAGCATCTCAGCAGATCACAGCTCGGCAGATGTTGAGACTTCTGGAGCACATGTTTCCACAGTTCATGTAACTCCCATGGCACGCCCACACATGAGATCAGCTCAGTGGACCCTAGCTTCCCAGTGGTATCAAGCTACAGGGGATCTACAGGATGTGATCCAGCTGTCCACCGACTTTCGGAATTCCCTTCAGTGGTGGACAATTCGATCCAATCTGGTTTTGGGGCGCCCATTCCAAATTCCTCAGCCACAAAAAGTGCTGATGACGGATGCATCCCTCATAGGGTGGGGAGCGCATGTAGATGGGCTTCATACTCAAGGAGCTTGGTCCCTTCAGGAAAAGCGAACGATCTGGAATGCTCTAAAGGCTTTCAGAGATCGGCTATCCAACCAAATTATTCTAATTCAAACAGACAATCAGGTTGCGATGTACTACCTCAACAAGCAAGGGGGTACCGGATCTTGCCTTCTGTGTCAGGAAGCCGTACAGATGTGGCTTTGGGTTCGCCAACACGGCATGTTTCTCCAAGCCATTTATCTAGCCGGCGTAAACAACAGTCTGGCCGACAGTTTGAGCAGGATAATGCAACCTCACGAGTGGTCGCTGAACATGGCTGCAGCCAGAAAGATTTTCCGAGAGTGGGGCACACCCTCGGTCGATCTTTTTGCCACTCAACTCAATCACAAGGTCCCTCAGTTCTGTTCCAGACTACAGGCCCACGGCAGGCTAGCGTCGGATGCCTTTCTTCTTCATTGGGGGACAGGCCTTCTATACGCGTATCCTCCCATACCTCTGGTGGGGAGGACTTTGCTGAAACTTAAGCAAGACCGAGGGACCATGATTCTGATAGCGCCCTTTTGGCCCTGTCAGATCTGGTTTCCTCTTCTTCTGGAGTTATCTTCCGAAGAACCGTGGAGATTGGACTGTTTTCCAACCCTCATTACTCAGAACGAGGGGACACTGCTACATCCCAACCTCCAGTCTCTGGCTTTCACGGCCTGGATGTTGAGAGCTTAGAATTCACCTCCTTGGGTCTTTCTGAGGGTGTCTCCCGAGTCTTGCTTGCTTCCAGGAAAGATTTCACTGAAAGGTGTTACTCCTTTAAATGGAAGAGGTTTGCCGTCTGGTGTGACAGCAGGGCCCTAGATCCCTTTTCTTGTCCTACACAGACCCTGCTTGAATACCTTCTACACTTATCAGAGTCTGGTCTGAAGACCAACTCAGTAAGAGTTCACCTTAGTGCGATTAGTGCTTATCATCAACGTGTAGAAGGTCAGCCTATCTCTGGACAGCCTTTAGTTGTTCGCTTCATGAGAGGTTTGCTTTTGTCAAAGCCCCCTGTCAAGCCTCCTCCAGTGTCATGGGATCTCAATGTCGTTCTCACCCAGCTGATGAAAGCTTCTTTTGAGCCACTGAATTCCTGCCATCTGAAGTACTTGACCTGGAAGGTCATTTTCTTGGTGGCTGTTACTTCAGCTCGTAGGGTCAGTGAGCTTCAGGCTCTAGTGGTTCATGCTCCATATCTTAAATTTCATCATAACAGAGTAGTCCTTCGCATGCACCCTAAGTTCCTGCCGAAGGTGGTGTCGGAGTTCCATCTGAACCATTTGATTGTCTTGCCAACATTCTTTCCCCGTCCTCATACCCGTCCTGGCAAAAGCAAGCTGCACACTTTGGACTGCAAAAGAGCATTGGCCTTTTACGTGGAGCGGACAAGCCCTCACAGACAGTCCACCCAGTTGTTTATTTCTTTTAATCCCAACAAGAGGGGAGTTGCTGTCGGGAAACACACTATATCTAATTGGCTAGCAGATTGCATTTCCTTCACTTATGCCCAAACTGGGCTGACTTTAGAGGGCCATGTCACGGCTCATAATGTTAGAGCCATGGCTGTGTCAGTGGCTCATCTGAGGTCAGTCACTATTGAAGAGATCTGCAAGGCTGCGATGTGGTCATGAGACCACACATTCACATCTCACTACTGCCTTCAGCAGGACAGTCGACAGGACAGTCGGTTTGTGCAGTCGGTGTTGCAGAATCTGTTTGGGGTTTAGAATCCAACTCCAACCCTCCTAGGCCCATTTTATTCTGTTCCAGGCTACACTCTCAGTTAGATATTTCTTGTTTCAGGTCAATCCTTGTTATGCCCTCGCCGTTGCGAGGTCCAATGGACCAATGGTTATTGTTTTTCTCACAAACCTTCCCACCTCCCCTTCGGAGTTATCTTTCTTTTCATCTATTGGATTCAACTGAGGAGCGTGACCGCGCAACGGGCAGGAAACTAAGTGCCTGCATGCGCAGTACGAATGCCACGCGCGATGGAACGCTCCAGAAGAGACTTTTATTTTGCTAGAAATCCTCCGGGGGCCGACGTGACGTCACCCACACGTGAGAATATCCAGCCTGCTGTCCTTGGAGAATACCTGCTTCAGGTAAGAAACTTCGCTTTATCGAAACAAGATGGACATCCATCTTTCGTTTCGATAATACGGTCGGGGACGTGCAAATCTTGAAATTTAGGTCGTCCTTAGAGATGGTCGTCCCTAGACTTGGTAATTTCTGATTTTCGGCAATAATGGAAACCAAGGACGACCATCTCAGAAAGAACCAAATGCAAACCCTTTGGTCATGGGAGGAGCCAGCATTTGTAGTGCACTGGTCCCCTTGACATGCCAGGACACCAACCGAGCACCCTAGGGGGCACTGTAGTGGACTTCATAAATTGCTCCCAGGTACATAGCTCCCTTACCTTGTATGCTGAGCCCCCCAACCTCCCCCCAAAGCCCACTACCCACAACTGTACACCATTACCATAGCCATTATGGGTGAGGGGGGCACCTAGATGTGGGTACAGTGGGTTTGTGGTGGGTTTTGGAGGGCTTGCTGTTTCCTCCACAAATGTAACAGGTAGGGATGGGCCTGGGTCCACCTGCCTGAAGTGCACTGCACCCACTAAAACTGCTCCAGGTACCTGCATACTGCTGTGATGGACCTGAGTATGACATCTGAGGCTGGCAAAAAAATATTTTTAAAGATGTTTTTTGAGGGTGGGAGTGGATTAGTGACCACTGGGGGAGTAAGGGGAGGGCATCATCGATTCTATCCGGTGGTCGTCTGGTCATTTTGGTCACCTTTTTGTGCCTTGGTCGTAAGAAAAACAGGACCAGGTAAAGTCGTCTAAGTGCTCGTCAGGGACGCCCTTTTTTTTTCCATTATAGGACGTCCATGTGTTAGGCATGCCCAAGTCCCACCCGCTACGCCTCCAATACGCCCCCTTGAACTTTGGCTGTCCCTGCGACGGAAAGCAGTTGGGGACGTCCAAAATCGGCTTTCGATTATACCGATTTGGATGATCCTGGGAGAAGGACGCCCATCTTCCAATTTGTGTCTAAAGATGGGCGTCCTTCTCTTTCGAAAATGAGCCTGTTTCTGTTTAACTTTATCAAGTAGTGTTACTTGCCCAGTATGTTATCAAATTAGGGAACTATTGAACATCTCTGTCCCCAAACTGTCTGATAATTAAGAGCAGTTCTGAGACTGCAAAAATTCTGCTGAGATTGGGCCTCCAATTATGCCCAATGTATCTGCGCATACGTTTTCTACACTAAATCTAGCGGACACACTTTTGCTAGCACCAAAATGTTTTATTTGCCTGGTCTGTCCTTTCTCCCTATTTCTGGGTCTGCTAACTAAAATCTAGCTTAGATCTGATTTGAGGAAGTCTTTTCTTCCTTTTCCCTGAACTGCAGCCAGAGAGTGGAAAGAAGAAGGGGAGGGCTCATACTAAACTTTTAAACGTCAGTTTAATTTTAAGGTTATAGTTTTCTACTTTGATGATAGGAAAAGATAACAGAGAATTCTGCCACTGATTGCCGATAGAGGTGCTTTGGGCAAGGAAAAAGAGAGGGAAAAATAATTGAATGATTTAATTGTTAGGTCTTAAAAGAGATGTTAATTTTGAACTATTTGTTGCTCTTTATATTTTGATTCTAGTTGTCAGTGACTTGGTCTATTTTTCTCCAACCAAATTTTTCTGCATACTTCTGTACAGAGTATGATGTAACAGCTCCAGGGGAAATGGTGGATTCCTAATATGAAGCTTTTGTTACAGCAGTATGTACATGCATGTCTTGTGTGTCTCTCTGTAACTTTGGCACATAGATCGTTTCCCTTGCTGGTATGTGTTTGCCCCTGTTCAAAATGGGTTGGCATTTCATGTGCCCTGAATCTGCAGAATATGTTGCTTCTGTGTTATGTCCTGAATTTTTTCCTAGGTTTGGATTTCCTGTTGAAAAACCTTTTAAGGAGAATTCTTACAGCTACTGACCTCAGCTGTTTTCTTTTAAGAAACTACCTTCTTCTCACTCAGCAGTGACCCTCCTTCTGATGGTGATTGGAAGAAAGTATGGGAAGCCAGTTATGTTGTATATGGCAAGACAGATCAGGATGGGCTGGAGTAGATTTTGAGGACAAATCCAGTAGCTGGGAAGTACAGTGAAACCTTGGTTTTCGTTGGTTTTGGATTTCGTTGATGTTTTCGACTAGAAATTTGTCTCGGTTTTCGTCGGTTGCCTTGGATTTCGTCGAAAAAGAAGGACGTCTATCACCCAATTTGTATTGGAAGATGGATGTCCTTCTCCTGATTTTGGGCGTCCTCGTTAATTGCCTCGGTTTTCATCGGTTTCGGATTTCGCCGATTGTTTTTGGACAGATTATCGACGAAAACCGAGGTTTCACTGTAGGACCAGTGCAGGGCAGACTTTTTTTTATAGTCTGAACCCTGAAAATGACAAGGATGGATCAGCTTGATGATATCTAGCTTTCCCTTCTGTTGTCACTCCAAGTACTTTTGTGTAGAGATGCCACTGTGCACCACTGGGAGAGGACTGGATGTCTGCTGTGTTTAGAGTTAGCACCTAAAGAGAAATTGGTGTACCTTAATACTACTACTACTACTTAACATTTCTAAAGCGCTACTAGGGTTACGCAGCGCTGTACAGTTTAACAAAGAAGGACAGTCCCTGCTCAAAGGAGCTTACAATCTAATGGACAATATGTGCAGACAATCAAATTGGGGAAGTCTAGAGTTTCCCTGAATAGGGGTAGAATGGTTAGGTGCCGAAGGTGACATTGAAGAGGTGGGCTTTGAGAAGTTTACAAGAGCCTGGGATGGTTGCATGGATGGTTATAGTCTTTTTTTTTTTTTTTTTTTTTTAATTGCATAATCAAAACATGGTTTTGTCTGTGCAAAACCTGAAGCTTTTTCTTGTGTATGCTTGTGGGAACAGTATCTGGGGTTTTTTCTGGATAGGAAAGAATGGCACTTTTTCCTTTTGTTTTTCTAAATTGTTAATTTTGGGGTTTGTTTAAGGAAATGTTTTAAAAGAGAGCAGGAAGAAAACGCGGGCTATATTTCCATAGGAAGGGGTGTGCTGGCTCTCTGACAAGCTGTTAGAGGATGCGCATTACTTTGTGAACTGGAACTCACTGCTGGAGGATGTGGTAAAAGCAGTTAATGTATCTGGATTAAAAAAAGGGGGGGGGGGTGAACAAATTCCTGGAGGAAAAGTCCAAAAACCATTATTAAAGTAGACCTGGGCAAAGGCACAGCTTAGATTTGGGAGTAAGTAGCATGGAATCTTGTTATATTGTGATCTTACCAGGTGACCTGGATTGGCCACTATTGGAAACAGGATACTAGGCTAGATGGACCTTTGGTCTGATCCAATATGGCAGTTCTAATGTCTTATTTTATCTTTATTAAAAAGCTTGATATCCTATTTCTGAATGGCATGAAAGACTCCAGAGGAAATTGGAGAGTCATGGGATAGGAGGTAGTGTTCTATTGTGGATTAAAAACTGGTTAAAAGATAGAAAACAGAGAGTAGGGTTAAATGGTCAGTATTCTCAATGGAGAAGGGTAGTTAGTGGGGTTCCCCAGGGGTCTGTGCTGGGACCGCTGCTTTTTAACATATTTATAAATGACCTAGAGATTGGAGTAACTAGTGAGGTAATCAAATTTGCTGATGACACGAAGTTATTCAAAGCCGTTAAATCGCGGGAGGATTGTGAAAAATTACAAGCGGACCTTACAAGACTGGGAGACTGGCCGTCTAAATGGCAGATGACGTTTAATGTAAGCAAGTGCAAAGTGATGCTTGTGGGAAAGAGGAACCCAAATTATAGCTGTGTCATGCAAGGTTCCACGTTAGGAGTCACGGACCAAGAAAGGGATCTAGGTGTCGTCGTTGATGATTCGTTGAAACCTTCTGTTCAGTGTGCTGCTGCGGCTAAGAAAGCAAATAGAATGTTAGGTATTATTAGGAAAGGAATGGAAAACAAAAATGAGGATGTTATAATGCCTTTGTATCGCTCCATGGTGCGACTGCACCTCGAATATTGTGTTCAATTCTGGTCGCCGCATCTCAAAAAAGATATAGTGGAATTAGAAAAGGTGCAGAGAAGGGCAACGAAAATGATAAAGAGGATGGGATGACTTCCCTATGATGAAAGGCTAAAGCGGCTAGGGCTCTTCAGCTTGGAGAAAAGGCGGCTGAGGGGGAGATATGATAGAGGTCTATAAAATAATGAGCGGAGTTGAATGGGTAGATGTGAAGCGTCTGTTCACGCTTTCCAAAAATACTAGGACTAGGAGGCATGCGATGAAGCTACAATGTAGTAAATTTAAAACGAATTGGAGAAAATTTTTCTTCACTCAATGTGTAATTAAACTCTGGAATTCGTTGCCAGAGAATTTGGTAAAGTCGGGTAGCTTAGCGGAGTTTAAAAAAGGTTTGGACGGCTTCCTAAAGGAAAAGTCCATAGACCGTTATTAAATGGACTTGGGGAAAATCCACTATTTCTGGGATAAGCAGTATAAAATGTTTTGTACATTTTTGTGATCTTGCCAGGTATTTGTGACCTGGTTTGGCCACTGTCGGAAACAGGATGCTGGGCTCGATGGACCTTTGGTCTTTCCTAGTATGGCAATACTTATGTACTTATCATTTCTAAAGCGCTACTAGATGTACACAGTGCTGTACACTTGAACATGAAGAGACAATCCGTGCTCGACAGAGCTTACAATCTAATTAGGACAGACAAACAGGGCAAACAAAAGATAAGGGAATATTAAAGTGAGGATAATAAAATAAGGGTTCTGAACAAGTGAATAAGGGTTAGGAGTTAAAAGCAGCATCAAAAAGGTGGGCTTTTAGCTTAGATTTGAAGACAGCCAGAGATGGAGCTTGACGTACCGGCTCAGGAAGTCTATTCTAGGCATATGGTGCAGCAAGATAAAAGGAACGGAGTCTGGAGTTAGCAGTGGAGGAGAAGGGTGCAGATAAGAGAGATTTACCCAGTGAACGGAGTACCCGGGGAGGAGTGTAGGGAGAGATGAGAGTGGAGAGGTACTGAGGAGCTGCAGAGTGAATACACTTATAGGTCAATAAGAGGAGTTTGAACTGTATGCAGAAACGGATAGGAAGCCAGTGAAGTGATTTGAGGAGAAGGCTAATATGAGCATAACGACACTGGCGGAATATTAGTCGTGCAGCAGAATTGTGAACAGATTGAAGAGGAGAGAGATGGCCAAGTGGGAGACCTGTGAGAAGCAAGTTGCAATAGTCTAAGCGAGAGGTGATAAGAGTGTGGATGAGGGTTCTGGTAGTGTGCTCAGAAAGGAAAGGGTGAATTTTGGTGATATTATAGAGAAAGAAACGACAGGTTTTAGCAGTCTGCTGAATATGTGCAGAGAAGGAGAGGGAGGAGTCAAAGATGACCCCAAGGTTACGAGCTGATGAGACAGGAAGAATGAGAGTGTTATCCACAGAAATAGAGAATGGGGGAGGAGGAGAGGTTGGTTTAGGGGGAAAGATAAGAAGCTCAGTCTTGGTCATGTTTAGTTTCAGATGGCGCTGAGACATCTAGGCAGCAATGTTAGATAGGCAGGCTGATTCTTTGGCCTGGTTTTCGGCTGAGATTTCTGGTGTGGAGAGGTAGATCTGGGAGTCATCAGCGTAAAGATGATACTGAAAACCATGGGATGAGATCAGAGTTCCAAGGGAAGAAGTATAGATGGAGAAAAGAAGAGGTCCTAGGACAGATCCCTGAGGTACACCAACTGACAGTGGGATAGAAGTAGAGGAGGATCCACTAGAGTATACACTAAAGGTACGCTGGGAGAGATAAGAAGAAAACCAGGAAAGAACAGAGGCCTGAAATCTAAGTGAGGACAGCGAATCAAGGAGTAGGCTGTGATTAACACTGTCAAAAACAGCAGATAGATCGAGAAGGATGCGGATAGAATAGAGACCTTTGGATCTGGCCAGGAACAGATCATTGGAGACTTTAGCAAGCACTGTTTCAGTTGAATGAAGGGGACGAAAGCCAGATTGAAGTGGATCAAGAATAGCTTGAGATGAAAGAAAGTCAAGGCAATGGCGGTGAACAGCACGTTCAAGTATCTTGGATAGGAAAGGGAGGAGGGGAGATGGGGCGATAGTTGGAAGGACAGGTAGGGTCCAATGAAGGTTTTTTAAGGAGTGGTGTGACTACGGCATGTTTGAAGGCATCAGGAACAGTTGCAGTGGACAGTGAAAGATTGAGGATATGACAGATAAAAGGGATGACAGTAGGAGAGATAGTGTTAAGTAGATGGGTGGGAATAGGATCAGAGGAACACGTAGTTAGTTTCGAGGAGTAAATAAGACGTGTAGTTTCGTCTTCAGTGATTTCAGAAAAGGAAGAAAAGGAGGCAGGGGTTGGAGGGTTGAGAGAATGGACTAAGGGAAGGAGAGGTGGAGGTGACCTGGTTGAGAATTCAAGTTTAATCTTGTGAACCTTATCATGAAAGAACTCAGCCAGAGTCTGGGGGGAAAAGTGAAGGTGGAGTTGGAGGTGAAGGCACTTTGAGGAGAGAGTTCAGTGTGGGAAAGAGACTTCGAGGGTTTGAGCCAAGAGAATTTGTCAACTGGATGTAATTGTCCTGTTTGGCAAGTGAAAGAGCAGACTGGAAGGAGGTCAGCAAGAATTTTAAATGTATGAAGTCAGCATGGGCATGGGATTTCAGCCAAAGGCGTTCAGCAGAGCAGGCACAGGAACGTAGGTAGCGGATTCTAGAGGTCAGCCAAGGCTGGGGTTTGGTACGTTTTACAGAACGGGGAATGGGAGGAGCGAGAGTATCCAGAGCAGAGGAGAGAATAGTATTATAGGAAGAGACAGCCTCATTGACAGACTTGGATAACATAGTGGTAGAGAAGAGATTTGAAACACGGAGGACAGAGTAGAAGGGTCAATAGCCTGAAGATTCCTAAATGTATTGGTTAAGATTGGATGGGACTGGGGAGGAGGGTGTTTAAGTGTGAAAGTTATCAGATGATGGTCAGAGAGCGGAAGAGTTGAGGCACAGAAACTGGAGAGTGAGCAGTTTGAGAAGAGGATAAGAGGACAGTGGCCATTCTGGTGAGTGAGGGCAGTAGAGCACAGTTGAAGATTGAAAGAAGATGTTAAAGCAAGAAACTGAGAAGCATAAGAGTCAGAGGGATCATTAGCATGAATGTTAAAATCCTCAAGAATGAGGGAAGGAGATGGAGGTTCAAGAAAGAAGGGAAAGCCAGGCATCAAAGTCAGTGAGAAAGGAAGAAAGGGACTTATCAGGGGGTCGATAAATGACTGCTACTCAGAGAGGCAGAGGGGCAAATAGACGGATGGAGTGGACTTCGAAGGAAGAAAAACAGTGAGGCTGAGGTGGAAGAAGAGGTTGAAATCTACAAGTGGGTGAAAGTAGTAGCCCGACACCACCTCTGCGGCCAACCAGGCGAGGAGTATGGGAGAAAAGATAACCTCCATAGCATAGGGCTGCGACTGAAGCACAGTCTTCAGGATAAAGCCAAGTTTCAGTTAGGGCAAGCAGATGAAGAGTATGAGAGATAAAGAGGTTATGGATGTAGGAAAGTTTGTTACAGACAGAGCGGGCATTCCACAGAGTGCAAGAGAAAGGCAGGGAAGAAGGGGGGCGGAGAGGAACAGAAATTAGATTGGAGATATCACGGTGTGACCTGCACAAATAGGATGAGAGCTGATGTGGAGGACCAGGATTGGGATTAATGTCCCCAGCGGAGAGCAGGAGAAGGAGCAAGAGAGTACGGAGAAGAGTAGGAGAGGTATGACGACAACGACGAAGGTGAGATGTACTCAGATAGAAAGGAGATGGATGAATGGAAGGAAGGAAAAGTTGAAGGTTGAGAGCTGAGAAAAAGGAAGAGGAAAAAAGAGATGGTGAGATGAATACAGAAGGTGGACAATGTGTTCCTGCAGTGTACAGTGGTTTCAGATGGAGAAACAGATTAGGAAGGGACAGTACCAAGAAGAAAAAGTGTACTGGAGCCATAAGTAGTAAATAGGAGAAAAATAAATGTAAAGAGAGAAATGCCCCGCGTGCCATGAGGCACGCGGCACCTAGAGCAGAGGCCCTGAGTGGATCGGAGTGGACCTGGGAGTCACCCAAGGGATGCAGTACTGAGACTTTCCTTTCGTCATTTGGATTCTTTATTCTTGGGGTCTAAAATAAGAATTTATCCAGATTTGTCTAGAGAAACACAGAAAAGGCGTAAAGTCTTTTTGGTTTTGCGCCTAAGGACTTTGGCGTAAAGCCTTTTTGGTTTTGCGCCTAAGGACTTTGGCATTAGGTGCAAATTTTGTACTTAAATTTCCTTGTATATGTCGTATATTATTTCAGTCTAAGCAATTTCAATTCTTTGACCCCAAGCAGTTAGAAGACTTTTTGCAGTGTAAAGAAGAGGTTAATGTTATTGTCTAGACACAGATGTACACTGTAAGACAGCTTGGAGTACGCTACCTGGGTAGCATTAATCTATTAATTATTTCCTAGATACAATGTTAAGCATTATTATTATTTTTCCTTTCTTGGATCCAATTTACCTAATGTATAGTGGATGAAAGAGTTGAATTTATTTCAGTTATGGATAGCTTTGAATATTTTAAGTGGCATTTCCAATTTCTTGTAGATGTGTAATATATATAATTTAATAAAAATAATGTACACAAAGCACGACTTGAGGGAGCAAGATTCAAGATGGTGCCACACACCTGACATACACCGAGCCTCTCCTCTCTGCAAACTTTCTGTGACCGCGATGCTGAAGTGTAGGGGAAAGTCGGCGGCTGAAGCCTCGCTGCGACTGCCCCTGCAGGCTATTGACTCTATAGAGTCCTTTATGGTGAGGCCGGGAATTCCTGTTCAGCTGTGAAGAAGCCTGCTTGAGATGCCTGTGGAAGGTGGAGATCCTGTGGCATCTTTTGGGCTGGACATCACCTTGAGCCCTGACTTTAGAGCTCCCTCCCTCAGAGCTGCAAGCCAGCAGTTTGCCGCTGTCGGCAGTACAGATTCCACTGCAAGGAAGCGTGGAGGAGTTTCGACACCGAGAGGCTCTGAACCAGCCAACGTTGGACAAGGTACCAATGATTTATCCGGACTCCCAGGCTGTGGTAGTGGGAACTACAACTATTGTGGGTGAGCCTATTACTGCAGATAGTGAGCAGGAAGTAATTTCTAAAGTCCAGGAGGTGGTGCCTTCCTCACAATTTCCTTCATTTTTGTATAGTAAACCATCTGAAGTGACCTTGGATAGTCTTTGGGCTCTAATTGTAAACTTGGGCAAGGAATTATGTCCTCAGGTTCAAAAATTGGAGCAATGAATTCCCCCTCAAGAGAAAAAGCTGGAAACTGTTGACTCTGAATTTAAAATAATGAGTTGAAAAACAGGAGAAAGAAATGGAAAATATTCAGAAGATACAGGCAGTCATATTTAAAGATACAACTGATCTTCACAGGAAGGTAGAAACACTGGGGAATATAACGAGCTAATAATTTACGTTTTCTGAATTTTCCTAAGGTTTTATCTATAATCTCCTAGAGAGATGTTAAAACCTTATATTAAGGAAATCCTTGGGGTTTTGGAAAATAATATACCTTCATTTTCTCAGGTGTACTACCAGCAAAAGTTTTGGAGGGTCAACAAAAAGATTTGGCTAAAGATAATTTACATTTGGATGTCTCAGATATTTTAGAGTCCTCGGACACTGAAACTGCAACACCTTCATAAGTACATAAGTAATGCCATACTGGGAAAAAACCAAAAGTCCATCGAGCCCAGCATCCTGTCCCCGACAGCGGCCAATCCAGGTCAAGGGCACCTGGCAAGCTACCCAAACGTACAAACATTTTATAAATGTTATTCCTGAAATTGTAACATTGCTTGCTTGCAACTGTTACTCTTGCTCCAGATAAAAGTTGGTTGATGAAATTATTTTTCAAAAATAGAGAAAAACCTTTTTTTGGGTTTTAAAATCCAGATTTTTCCAGATGTAACAAGAGAAACTCAGAGGAAACGTCGACAGTTTCTCCTACTTAAACCTGGTGTCCTTCAGATGGGAGCCACATTTTACTTACGTTACCCCTGTAAATGTGCAGTTAAGCACCAATCTGTAAAATGTTTTTTATGACTCACTGTTTTTCTTGCAGGTAAATGGATTGTGGGAGTGTGATTGTACCCTCATGATAGCTGTAATTAAGAAAGGCAATTCCTTAGTATCGCAGGTGTATCAATAGAAATCAAACAAAATAAAACATGGAAAAGAAAATAAGATACCTTTTTTTTTTTTTTTTTTTTTGAGAATATCTTTATTGAGTCAAAGGCATAGCAATTACAGTAACAACATTATTCAGACAACTGGATACAACGCTATTCGTACATCAATATAATTTAGTTACACGTTTCTTCAAGTGCAACAAAAACCGCTAACCAACAGCAACAGTGCAACACTTAATAGAACCACCCCTGACCCTCCCCTTTTTTTTTCTTTTCTCCCCCCCCCCCCAGAACATTAATGTAGAAAGTAAGCCTCCTCTTACTGTTTTCTCCCCACCCCCGTCCACTCTGGAGCCTAGATTTCTGCTCCTTGGATAAGTTAACCAAGAATGCCCATTCCCCAGTTAGTACCATCAGGAGCTAGGAAAGTCATTACTACTCGCTGCACCGCCCTTCCCATGTTACAAATCCAATAAGGGTACATTTCCAACCTGCTCCCACAAGGCTCTATATTGACCATGTCCCAGTGAAGTAGAGAACTTGAGGGAGGCTATCACCCAGCTCGCCATTTCTTTCATAATTCCCATCCACACCCCCAGTTGCGGAGGGGCTTTGTCCACCCAAGCCATCAAGATACTTTTTTTCACTAACATCGTAGCTACTAAAATGAATTTACATTGTGCCTCATTCAAACCCTGTTCTCTTAATCCTGCAGAGCTGCCCAAATACACTACTGAATAGGACCACTCGAATGTTCCTCGTACAATGCGCTCTATTTCTTTCAGCGCACCTGTCCAAAGCGCTGCTAGCTTAGGGCACTCCAGAAAGGAGTGGAGCAATGTTCCTACTTTAGATTGACATTTAAGACACATAGCATCTGGCCAAAGCCCCATCTTGTGACCTTTGTCTCTTGAGATGTGTACCCTGTGGAGGATGCGGAACTGAATATCTTGCAGCGCTGCATTAGGTGTTAACTTAGGAATCTCCCCAAATACTTCTCCCAAGGATTCTATGGTCACACTATCCCCAAGGTTGCCCTTCTTCGTCAGATCGGAAATAAGCAAATGTGCTAGCTGACAGTGTATATAAGTGAAAACATTCAAGCATTACTATGACAGTCTGACAGGGTGGGAGGATGGGGGTGGGTTGGAGGTATGCATGGGGACATTAAAGCATATCATTGATATTCTAACAGGATGGGTGTGGATAGGTGAGGGGTGGGGTGATCAACAGAGACATACAGCTTTATGGTTTATAATGGGTTAGGAACCCCAGATCCTTGTTATTTCCGATCTGACGAAGAAGGGCAACCTTCGAAAGCTAATCAAGAAATGTATTAAGTTATGTCCAATAAAAAAGGTATCATCTTATTTTCTTTTCCATGTTTTATTTTGTTTGATTTCTATTGATAACCTTAAGAGTGGACTAACACGGCTACCTCTACTATCGCAGGTGTTAATTCTTCTAATTTTTTTTTAAATTTCCTTCATAATTAATACTCTATGTAATCTTGGATCCAGAGTTGTGGAATTAAGCTACTTTAGAGGACATCTTCAATACTAAGAAATTTTTCTTTTTCTTTCAATCAATTATATTGGATAGCTATACTTTTCTGTACAAGGGATTTCTTGGTTGAAAATTTAAAAGGATGAATAAAAAAATTAAAATAAAAAAACATTTGTGCATCAAATATAAAAATTACACATTTCTCTTCTCTGTTTTCAACTCTTGAGATGTTACATCAACACACTTATCATCACATCTATTAAACATGGTTAAAAGCCTGTAGACATAGATGAGTCTTATAAATATTTTTGAATAACGTCATCTCTGTCATCACCCATTAAATTGAGGCTGCAAGTGAGAGAGCCATCTTTTTAGTTTTTTTGTTGTTTTAATGCAACTTTCTAATTGCTGGAATCATCAACAACCTAGTTCAATCTGATCTAAGCGAGGAAGCGGGTTGTCTAATCTATAAAGCTGCATTCCAGTTAGATGGAGCTTATTTCTATAACATTTTATGAATTAAAAAACGAATTTTAAATTGCATTCTAAACATTTCTGGTAAATCAGTACATCTCAGGCAATATTGCTGTAATATGTTGAAATCTTGTGGTATAGGCTGCTGCATTTTGAATAATTTGAAGTGCTTTAATCCTATACACTGGAAGGTCTAAAATAAAGAATTATCATTAGTCCAATTTAGTCAAAATGATACTTTGCACAACAGCTTAAAGAACAATACTTGTACCACTGAACTGAAGTACAATCGGAATCGGGTGTAATACCTAGATTTGTAATCTCACAAGAGGTTTGTTTTTTTTATTCACATCTTGATACCTCAAACATGAAGTGCATCGCTAGTCAAGAGATGTCCAACATACATATAACATTTCTGTGTTCTGTTGGTTCAGTATCAAATCATTTGTTTTCACTCACTGTACAACTTTTAAAAGGCATAATCTTCAGTAGTGCCGTAGAAATAACCAGAGGTTTCCCCCCCCCCCCCCCCCCCCCCCCCCCACCTTCTAGGAAACAAGGGGTCGGTACAGGCAGCCAACCGAAGGGAGCGGGTTAACCAGGGCTTTTTTTTTTCTCCAGCCGGTAGGGTATATGTAGCCATGTGGCCCAGAGTGGCTCTACCTAGAAGGCAGCGGCCTCGGATTATGAGGGTCACAGGTATGAGACTGGCTGGTGCACCAACGGGGGGGAAAAAAATAAATAAATCGGGAGATTTTGCGTGAGAAATGTAATGGGGTTGATGGGACCCCTTTGGAAGGCAGTTTGAAAAAAAAAAAAAAAAGTACCAGTACCCCCTAAAATAAGCCCTGGAAATGCCACCACTGAAGGCAAAGAAAAACTGTATATTATTTCATGTATCATTTATTTAAACTTGATACACTGCACAATTCTGTCAGGCAGGTCAAAATGGATAACAATATCATCCATATAAAGGCGGTATTGTACTCCAACATTTCGAAGATGAAATAAAGTTGCTGGTAAAGCTGAGCCCTGGGCCACTCCAGCCTTTAAAGGATAAGACAATAACAGGTGATTTAAAATCTGAATTTACTGCGTTCGGCCAGTCAGGTACGATTTAAACCAAGTGAAAACATCTGAAAAGCCGAACGTCATCAGTAAACATGAATAGTGACAGCGCTTTTTTTTACTGGTAGAGAGCTGTTATTTTTGTAGGGCAGGGGTCTAAAGTTGCTCTGTACTAGGAATGTAGCCATGACTTGTTTACTGGGCTCTGAGAATGGTGCAGGTACGAACTGTGCTGCTACATCGAAAGCCATATGGAGAGAGCTCTGTTTGCTCTAACCCCTCCTTCCTGGTGATCACCTTCAGGTCTCTCCTGCATACAGCGTGTCTCTGGCTGAAATTCAGCTCCTGTGTGACTCCCGGTAGGCGTTCATCATAGATGCCCAGGCGCCAGACTGTGCATCTTCCCGACATTGCCGCCACTGCTATCAGTAACCTCGAGATTCATCTATAAACACTGGGCAATAGAACTGCTCAGGATATGAGAGAAAAAAAAAAGTAGAAAAGACACAAAACATATAAGAGACCTGGCAGGTCAGAGAGCCACTGACAGACATAAGGAAGAGAGAGCCTGGATAAAACTATAGGACAGAGACACTGACAAAAGTAAGGAAGAGACTGTAGAAGTCTAGGGACATAACAAGGGCAGTGATACTGACAAAAGTAATGAAGAGAGTATAGGAGAAACATAACAGGGCCAAAGAGACAGTGAAAAAAATAAAGGCTATAGAAGAGGCATATAACAGGGACAGAGAGTTAATGAGAAAGGAAAGAAAAAGATTTTAAGAGAGACATAACAGACAGAGATTGACAAAGGTAAGAAAGAATATAGGAGAGAGATAACAGGGACAGTGAGACACTGAAAAAAAATGTAAGAAGGAGACTACAGGAGAGGCACTGACAAAATGGAGAAGAGAATACAGGAGAGACCTAACAGGGACAAAGAGTCACTGACAAAATGTAAAAAAAAAACAAAAAACGAGACTATAGGAGAGACATAACAGGGACAGAGAGACACTGACAAAGCTAAGGAAGAGAATACAGGACAGAGATAGCAGGGACAGAGAGATACTGACAAAGGTAAGAAAGAAACCGGTGGAGAGACACCGACAAAAGTATGGGAAAGACTAGAGGAAAGACATAACAGGGAAAGAAAGATACTGATAATGGTAAAGAAGAGACACAGAAACCATCAGAGAAAAGTAGCAGGTTCAGAGAGACACTGACAAAGGTAAGGAAGAGACTATAGGACAGACTAACACTGACAAAGATAAGGAAGAGATTACAGGAGATACATAACAAAGACAGAGAGACACTGATAAAAGTAAGAAAGAGATTATAGGAGAGACATAACAGGAACAGAGCGAAACTGACAAAAGTAACAAATAGACTACAGGAAAGATATAACAGGAACAGAGAGACACTGACAAAGGTAAGGAAGAAGGTATAGGAGAGACATAACAGGGACAGAGACACTGAAAAAAATAAGAGACTACAGGAGAGACATAACAGGGACAGAGACACTGAAAAAAAATAAGGAGAATACAGGAGAGACAAAACAGGAACAGAGAGACACTGACAAAAGTAAGAAAGAGTACAGTTAAGACGTAACAGGAGCAGAAAGACTGACAAAGGCAAGGGAAAGAGTATAGGAGAGAGACACTGACAAAGTTAAGGAAGGTAATATAGGAGAGAGATAATAGGGACAGAGAGACATTGACAAAGTTAAGGAAGGCAATATAGGAGAGAGATAATAGGGATAGAGAGATACTGTCAAAGGTAAGAAGGAGAGACATAACAGAGGCAGAGAGACATTGACAAAAGTATGGAAAAGACTATAGAAGAGATATAACAGGGACAAAATTATACTGATAATGATAAAGAAGAGACACAGAGACCATTACAGGTTCGGAGAGACATAACAGGGGTAGAGAAACATACACAAAGCTAAGGAAGATGCCATAGGGGAGATTTAGCAGGAACACAGGATGCTGGCAATGATATGGAAGACAAAGAACAGAACGGATCACAATCAAGGTTCAGAAAGCACACAACTTTGCTATATAACGACCTGACATGGCCACATTTCACCTCCCAAGAGGATCCCTTAGGTCCCTAGTAGTAAAAGAAGGAGGAGAAACTTTGTCAGAACCCTTGCAGCTGCTGGGAGTGATTCAGTGCTGCTACTTGTTATGTTATCTAAGGGAGTCTAGTAGTGTGAAATAAAGCCCCTGAAGCAGCCTCTTGGGAAGCGAAACATGGCCACGTTGGGTCATTATTTAATAAAGTTGTGTGTTTTTTTAACCTTAATTGTGATCCATTCTTTTCCTTGACTGCTGTGATTTACAGATCTTTGTTGCTGTTCTTCTCTTGAATTGATGATATGGAAGAGACACAGAGAAAGAAGAGAAGTAAAAGGGTCAGAGAGACACTGACAAATTTAAGAAAGAGAAACAAAGGTTGTAGGGAAATCAGAATAACGCAAGAGAAACACAGAAAGGTATTGTTTTGGATTTTAAGTTTAAATGTCCTTATCTTTCAGAACCCAACCCTAAGGCGAGTTACAATCAGGTAGCATAGTTATTTTCCTGCCCCAGAGAGCTTACTATGTAAGCTTGTGCCTGAGACAAGAAAGGGTGATGTGAGTTGCCCCAGGTCACAAGGAACAACAGTGAGAGATGTAAGATTTGAACTCTAGCTTCCTTGATTTCTCATCTTGCTATTTTAACTGCTGACTTCAGAGACCATTTTTAACAGCAAAAAAACAGAATTTAATTACAGCTGAGCTGGGATTGAAGCCTGATTCAATTGATCTAGAAACTTGATCTCAAAATGTACTTTGTTTCTCACACTCCACATAACATAAGAAAATAAGAGTAAGCATACTGGGTCAGACCAGTGGTCCATCTAGCCCAGTATCTTGTTTTCTAAACAGTGGTCAAGCCAGGTCACAAGTACCTGGCAGAAACCCAAATTGTGGCAACACTCCGTACTACAAATCCCAGGGTAAGCAGTTGCTTCCCATGTTTGTCTCAATAGCAGACTATGGACTTTTCCTCCAGGAATTTGTCCAAACCTTTTTTATATCCAGATACGCTAACCACTATTACCACATCCTCCAGCAAAGAATTCCAGAGCTTAACTACTTGTTGAGTGAAAAAATATTTCCTCCTATTTGTTTTAAAAGTATTTCCATGTAACTTCCTCGAACGCCCCCTAGTCTTTGTACTTTTGGAATGAGTAAAAAATCAATTTACTTCTACTCATTCTACACCACTCAGGATTTTGTAAACCTCAAAAATATCTCCCCTCATCTGTCTCTTTTCCAAGCTGAAGAGCCCTAACCTCTTTAGCCTTTCCTCATGAGGAGTTCCATCCCCTTTATCATTTTAGTCACTCTTTGAACCTTATCTAATTCCACTATATCTTTTTTTGAGATACGGCGACCAGAACTGAATGCAATACTCCAGGTGCAGACACACCATGGAGCGATACAAAGGCATTATAGTGTTTTCAGTCTTATTCACCATCCCTTTTCTAATAATTCCTAGCATCCCGTTTGCTTTTTTGGTTGCTGCCGCACACTGAGCATGAAATAAAATTAGTTATGTTTGTCATCTGAATGATTCCAGCTCGTCTTACATGAACTATGGGGCATAATAGTGTGTGCGCTAATTCATGTATTACCTGCATGTTGTGTTAGGGGATATGAACTGGCCAGTTTATGGGTGGAGAATGGGCATGGACTGCATATTGTTGTTACACATGGTACATACAACATGCTGTCACTCCTCTCCCCTCTCTTGCCCTCAACCAGTCTCTGTCTATTGAGGCGGCATTGAGTTCATCCACCTAACTGCAAACAATTTTAACACATGGTAAAGAAAACTTCAGTATGATAACTGTGGAGGACATGCCCCCAACAATTACCACTCAGCCTTTGCACTTACCGCTTGTTAATATTTGCTGTTAAAGTGCAGAAAGTGCAAAAACATATCACAATTTGGTGAAAGAACCTCTTTATATTATGTCCTTCTATGGGAACGGGCCTGCACAGCACTATCTTGGCTCATTTCTAAATTAAATAAGTGGAGTGCCACTTGCCCAGGTGCTGGTGGCATTAGAATGGTACTGTGATGCTGGTATTTCAAATCATTCTTACCAATCAGGAGTGGAGGCAGAAGTACTCCTATAATCTGTAAGTAACCAAACAAGTTAGCAAAGGAAAATTCTTCCCTCACATTGAATAAGTCACAGGAAACTTGTTTATAAACATACTTAACATTTCTTGTGTGGCTTGAATATTAACCACTGGAGCTGGGACTGTCTCACCACTATTTAATTCCCCCTCCCCCCCATCCTTATCATTACACACATAACTCCTTCCCCACTCATATCTTCTATTCATTGAAACTGCTTAATATCATTCACAACACACTAATTGGCAATAAACAGTAGGCCACAGCTTTGTTTATTTAATAATTTTATAAACTGGTAGCCATAAAATTGAACAGTAACAACCTGAGCTACACTTAATATATTATGACAAAGCTCCTCCCCCCCCCCCACACAAGCTACTTGCCTTTTCAGCTAAGTAGTTAGTCCATCGCTGTTCCTTCTCTGCCAATCTCCTACCCCTTAGCTTCACCTTGGCAGCAAAAACCTTGGAGCAGGCATGGGCCTCTATACCCGATAACTAGGTCTTGCAACCCACCATAATAAACCAATTTTGTACCTTGCATGTTGTTATGACTCATACTTCATGAGTCACAACCCCTGTAGTTTGGGTGTCCACGACGGTGGTGGTGGTGGGGGGGGGGGGAGGGGGGAATTGATATGAGTCAAAGGCTCCCACCCCCAAAATAGTCAGAGCTGTGGCCTATAATACTGTAACCTTGAAAGATCCATCCCAATGTTAGATAAATTAATTTTATCTCTACCAAATAACCCCATACACTCCCTATCAACCCATTCATCTGGCAACCCCCCATGCCAACAGCCAGACACCCATTTGTCTATTGACTTTTACCAAATCATGAGTCCATTTTTGCATTGATATATGAGGAGGCCTATGTATTATGTCTGACCACACCACCCGGGAAGATGAGTACCAGGACAGTATGAATCTCAAATCATCCTTGATTGTATCAATAAGCCTCTTTCTCATCCAGTTGTCCATGTCATTGCCTCCCAGGTGGATGATCAGTAGGTGTGAATGCTGGGCTTGGTTCATAGCCTATACAGAAAAAGGAGCAACTGGCGCCATCTCATACATCGCTCCTTCAGCCAGGAAATCCTTATCCCATGCCCAAACATCCGATCCAGATCCCAGGGCTGAAGTTCTACCCCCCCCCCCATCCCCTGGGAATGAAAAGACTGGTTGACACCAGTGACAGCCGTCATAGCCTTGCCCATACTGGCAATTTTTTTTGTTACATTTGTACCCCGCGCTTTCCCACTCATGGCAGGCTCAATGCGGCTTACATGGGGCAATGGAGGATTAAGTGACTTGCCCAGAGTCACAAGAAGCTGCCTGTGCCTGAAGTGGGAATCAAACTCAGTTCCCCAGGACCACCACCCTAACCACTAGGCCACTCCTCCACTCCAATGGGGGCATGGGTGTCCAGTGGAAATTGGAATTTGCATTTGAAGGCAATCCCGAGACCCCCTCCTGGAGGCCGACCCCTCGTCAGTGACCACTGTTCTACTGGGAGGCCTTGCTAGAATCAATAGCCAAGGTCAGAGGTAAGGAACCCAACCCAAGGATAATGGGAGCCCTTCAAGATGATCTTTCGGGCTCATCTAATCTTTTATTCCAAGTATTGTACGCTTAAGGGGAAAATTCTATAAATGGTGCTAAAAAATCAGTGCTGGACAAATTGTTAAGCACTATTCTATAAAGAGTACTTTGAGATGGCCACCCTTTATAGAACCCGATTCCTATGTTGAAAGTTGAGTGCCTGTATTTAGGCCAGCTGAAACCTGGTGTATATACCAATATCCAAATCAAAGCATTTTGGTACATATATGGCGCTATTTTCAGTATGCCCCTGACCTGCCCATGCCCCTCCCCTGGCCACCCCCCTTTTTGAGTTACGCAGTATGGGATTTAGGCACCCAGTGTTACAGAATAGCATGCATGGAGAAAGACAAGCTAGTGCCAAATAACTTCAATAAATTAACATCAATTAATTGATAGTTAATGGCTTGTTAACCAATTTGTTTGCATGTGCATCTTGAAGCTGTGCTGAAATTTTGGCACCATACATAGAACCCAGGAGTTATTCATTTACAAAACACTTTAATGTAAGTCCAGTCAGAGTGTCTTTGTGATCTTAACTTGCTAAGATACTGTCTTGGACTGTACAGGTTTTTATCTGCCGTCATTTACTATGTATGTTAAGGGCTCTTTTGCTTAAGTGCAACACGTGTTGGCACGCATACTGTTGTAACAGCAAATATTAATGTACAGTAAGTGCAAAGGCTATGCAGTACACTGAAATGTACTTTACCTCACATTAAGATTATTCAGAATTAGTATGGATGCAGGTAGGGAATCATTCTATATCTGGCACTTTCATAATAACATATGGGTACCCAGGTTCTATTACAGAATATCAGTGCAACATGGTATTAACGTGCCTACGTTTAGGCACTTGTTTTATAGCATCCATAGCGCTGGGGTACATGAAGGCACCTAAATGCAGAAAGGATGTTTTGTAACTTACAGTGTTCTGTAAGTTACATAGGTAACTGGGAGCCCCACAGGTCCATGGCTAGCTTTATGGCTGGTGCAGCCAAACAGGATGCGTTGGATTTCCTTGCTGATGTAATAGAAGTAGGCAGGGCAGGACCATGATGCAAGCACTTGGGGGGGGGGGGGGTGTCACTCAGGGCACATTTGCTGCTTGCGATGCTCCTGGAGCCTCACCTATGTCCCTCCCATGCTCCACACCTGTGTACACCCCCTTGCAAATATCTGCTATGTAATTTAAGAGGGTATTCACAGCATAGCACTTAGGCAGAATATTAATGACATTAATTTGATCATTTATGCAGGTAATGCATGCATAAACTTGCATGCTTGGTTTATAAAATTGCCCTTCACACAACTCCTCCTTAATGCCGGTATGTAGTGTACATTAGCTGCAGTGTCCAATCTGTGCCCATTATCTGCCCCTAACACAGTTCTGGCCCCCCTAATACAGCATGCAGATAACACATGAATTAACAAGCTTTGTCATACCAGCACAGTAACAATTATCACATTCATGTGCTAACAGTATACCTTAATTCGTGAACTAAGTACTAAGCCATGTAGACTACTGCAACGGAATTTATGCGGGATGCGAAGAACAAATTATAAAGAAACTTCAGACCGCTCAAAACACGGCAGCCAGGTTTATATTTGGAAAAACGCGATTCGAAAGCGCCAAACCCCTCCGAGAAAAACTGCACTGGCTCCCAATCAAAGAACGTATTGCTTTCAAAATCTGCACCCTGGTTCATAAAATTATCTACGGCGAAGCCCAGGGATACATGACAGACCTCATAGACCTACCAATCAGAAGCACAACAGGATCAACACGAACATACCTAAATCTCCACTACCCAAGCTGCAAAGGACTCAAATACAAATCAACCTAGGCATCCAGCTTTTGCTACATAAGCACACAACTATGGAATGCATTACCAAACGCTGAGGAAGAAGGGCAACCTTCGAAAGCTAATCAAGAAATGTATTAAGTTATGTCCAATAAAAAAGGTATCATCTTATTTTCTTTTCCATGTTTTATTTTGTTTGATTTCTCTTGATAACCAAAAGCTGTGAAAACAACTTATGATCACCTAAACTTCTGGAAATCATTAAAAACTAACCTGTTCAAAAAGGCATACCCTACTGACCCAACTTAAATGCTTGAACCCTGCAACACAACGAAACCAAAGCTCGTAATGGACATATAATAACTCTTCCTTTCTACAATTCCCTAATGTGTCTGTACACACAATCCTTATTCAACCACAACATTACTGTATTTGTTCATACTGGATTTGGCGAACACCTTTACGGTACTATGTAAGCCACATTGAGCCTGCAAGTAGGTGGGAAAATGTGGGATACAAATGTAACAAATAAAATATATAAAAATAATTGCTTATGCAGGTTAGTAAAAGGGCCCCTTAGTGACATTAGTTACAGCTGACTGCTCACAGGAGCGTTTTCGTTCCTCTATCACTGTATTCCTGTCCCACACTTAATAACGTTTTATTTAACCTTTTTATAAAATGCTGCTCTTTTTGTGGTTGATTGCTATTATCCTGACAAACAGTGCTATAATAGTTTTGTTCTTGACTTATAATACATAATATGTATGTTTTATTGTAAACTGCATTGATGTTTTTTTTTTTTAATCAGAATTTAAGTGAGATGGAAGCAAACCATGCCAAAACTCAACTCGGAAGAGATCAAGAAAATTAGTTTACAAAATAAAAGTAATCTGATGAAAAATGTTATTGGTGTTTGGAATAAAACACACAAATTCACTTATACAGTTTTCTACCTGCACATACACAGACACACTCCGAGTTTTTGAATATAGGTGCTGGTATTGTGCACAAGCCAAGATCCATCTAAATGCAGGATTTGGAATATTTTTTTGCATGGTGGAGCAAGGGGTTATAGCATTGGAAAGATCAATCACAAATGACAGAAGTGTAAGGCTAAGGGGAGGGTACCTGGGGAGTTAAGTTAAAGGTTCACAGACGTCAAACAGAGAGGCTGGCCGGACTGGCGCCTCTCCACAGGGACAGGCGACATGCAGGCTGGCCAAGAGCCTGGGGACAGGCATCCTGGAAACCAGTCACCAGTTACCAATGCTGCTGGTATTGCATCCCAAGGTCGGATTTAGTATCGGGAAAGCTCCTCACCCCCAAACCACCCCCTGAAATGAAAAAAGGTGCTTGAACATACAGGAAATGAGTAACAATATTATTTGTTTCACTCTTTCTCTGGGCTGAAATAAGGAACTAACTTTTTTTTGGTCCAAATGTTCCCAGCCTTCATTCCCTTAGCAGCTATGCATTTTCATGGTGTTTGCCTGCTTCAATTTAAGCACTGATGAGACATTACATATCTCTGAAGCCTGCTTTGCTAAATGTTACTAGAAAGAAAGAATATAATGGTCAATAAACATCTACAGGTGCCTTTGGTCTGTACCTTTTCATGTTATTGTTATAGTATCACTTTCACAGACCCTGCTGAGAAGCTGATATGTCTGCCCCAGGCTTTACCCGCCCTCACTCCCTCACCACTGAGGAGCTTCCATGTGTATCCTATACTTTTCCCCCTTCTTGTTCCTCCACTACTGAGAATCCTGTATACCTATCCCAGGCTTTACCCTGTGCCCATCCGAGGATTCATCTCTCACTCCTCTACTAGTGAAGATCCTCTGTGTCCATCCCAGGTCTTACCCCTGGCTCTTCTACCAGTGAGGATCTTCTGTGCCCATCCCAGACTGTACCCCTCATTTCCTACTGCTGGGGATCATCTGTGCCCATCCCAGGCTTTATCCCTCATTCCTCTACCATTATGGCAGGGTTCTCTGTGTTTCCCAGGCTTCACCTGGGCCTGGGTCCACCTGGCTGAAGTGCACGGCACCCACTAAAACTGCTCCAGGGACTGCATACTGCTGTCAGGGAGCTGGGTGTGACATTTGAGGCTGGCAAAAAATACTTTTTTTTTTTAGGGTGAGAGGGGGTTAGCGACCACTGGGGGAGTAACGGGAGGTCAACCCTGATTTTCTCCAGTGGGCATCTGGTCAGTTCGGGCATCTTTTTGAGGCTTGGTCGCAAGAAAAAATGGACCAAGTAAAGTCGACCAAGTGCTCGTCAGGGACAACCTTCTTTTTTCCATTATCGGCCGAGGATACCCATGTGTTAAGTACGCCCCAGTCCCGCCTTCACTATGCTTCTGACATGCCCCCGGGAACTTTGGTCATCCCTGCGACGGAAAGCAGTTGAGGGCGCCCAAAATCGGCTTTTGATTATGCCGATTTGGGCGACCCTGGGAGAAGGACGCCCATCTCCCGATTTGTGTCAAAAGATGGGCACCCTTCTCTTTCAAAAATGAGCCCAATAGCGTCACTTTCTGCCTCTAGCAATGGTGAGCAAGCAGGGAAAGAGGTTTTAGTGGAACTGGTATCATAAATAGGGCAGTCGGCAACTTGTCTTGCCAACCTCATAAGGGCAGTTATATGATGCAATCTTGGAACATAATACCATGATACTTTTGCCTTCAACCCAGTGGCATACCAAAGGGGGGGGGGTGGTGGGGGCGGTCCGCCCCGGGTGCACGCCGCTGGGGGGGGTGCCGCGGCGCGTGCCTGTCGGCTGCAAGTTTGAATCGCTACGCTAAATTCTCTCGTTCGCTGCAGCTCCCTCCCTCTGCCCTGGAACAGGTTACTTCCTGTTCCGGGGCAGAGGGAGGGAGCTGCAGCGAATGAGAGAATTTAGCGTAGCGATTCAAACTCACAGCCGACAGGCGCACGCCTCTGCATGCCCCCCTAGCGACGTGCACCCGGGGGGGGGTGTCATTTCGCCGGGGGGGGGGGCACATCGGCGATCTGCCCCGGGTGTCGTCGAGGCTAGGAACGCCACCGCTTCAACCATAAGAATGTCTTTCCCTTCCCCAGCACTGACTAGCATAATTTATTCACTAAATTACTATCCATGTTATATAACTTTTCAACTCACACAACCATATCAAGTTCCAACTATTTAAACCGCCAACATGTCCAACTTTAGGTTCCGATAATAATCCTGATATCCTTGAGATGCGGACTCTCCTCATGTAGCACAGCCAAGTGTCTGCTACTGATTCATATAAGTTTTTCCCAGAACAGTCACAATATTTCTCATGTTCCAGATATAGCTATTGACGTAGAGTTTGATTCCTGATGTGTCAGGCGTCCTCTGCCTCTGGTAACCTGCTGCCATTTGGGACGAGAACTGTGTGACTTCAGAGCATAACGTGACGATGATTTTGTCAAATTAGAAGATGAAGCAGAAAGCGTCAAGTCAGAAAAAAAGGTGTTTGCCTCATTCAGCGATTTTAGAGTATAGCGCTTCCCCTCTACATAGAAGGCTAATGCAAAGGGATATTGTCAACTGTATTTCAACCCCTTTTCTCTGAGGTATGCAGTTAGAGGATTAAGTTCTCCTCTGCGGCATAGGGTTAATACTGCCAAGTCCTGATACAGTTCCATGCTGTATGTAGCCCATATTATCAGACTTTTCATTCTAGCTTTTTGCAGGACTGCTTCCTTGGTCTTGTAATTGGTAAAACATGCAATGATGTCTCTGGGTAGATTTGCCCTTGGGCGATTTACCACACGATGGGCTCTATCCATTTAATGTGTTCCGGCATCACTGCTTGATCTTCCTCTGATAATAACATACTAGCAATCTTTTGTACCACCAATTCACAATTATTATAGTCCTCCGTTTCTGGGACCCCACGAATCCGAATAGTCGAGCAATGGCTCCAATTTTACTAGATATTCAACTTTATCCAGTAGTAGGATATGGTCTGTGCTCTGCTTGACAAATGAGGCTTCTAGGCCTGTGAAGGCTTCTTGATGTTCCTCAATACACATATCCGAATCCTCTACTCGATGGCCTAAATCTCTTATCTCCCCTCGGAGGTCCGCTGCTAGCGCTGTTGGCTCCTCTTGTAGCGCTTTGATATCTTGTTTTATCTCTTGTAGCAATATCCGAAGCTCCTACAGTGGTTCTCTCTCTTCTGGATTCTATCTTGGGCGATGATGTCACTTCCTCTCCATCACTTTCATCATCTGACAGGTACGTCTGGAGGAGTAGAAATTAAAAGGGTAGTTCTATAAACTGCGTGCAAACAATAGCCACACCTCAAAAAAATATATAGTGGAATTAGAAAAAATACAGAGAAGGGTAGAAGCCGATTGAATTTTGGCTGTGGTTTCGGATTTGTCACCGAAACCAACCCAAAATATGGGTTTGGGGTTTCTGCCAAAAATCTGCTCTTCCCCCCCCCCCCCCACCTGCAATCATTCTGCACTACTGATTCACTCCTACCCCCACCACACAGAAAGCAAGTTGTGCCGCCGCCCCCCCTGCTCCCCAGCAGTGAATGTCTGCCCGACCATCCTATAAGCCCTCCCTGGGCCTATCTTAACAAACCCTGGTGGTGTAGTGGCCTTTTCTGCCTGCTGCCACCACTGGATTAAGATGGCTGCCAAGATGTCCTGCAGCAGCCTCACAAGACTGCCACAGAGATTTCTGGCAGCCATTTTGAGACTGGCACCCAGCATATGCAGGGTAGAGCCACTGAGGATTTTATTTTTGTACTAGAATAATTTTATTTTAATGAATGAAATTTTGTTTATTTTAAACTTTGTTTTTTTTTTCTTAAAAGAAAAGAAATGGGAAATTTAATCCTAGAAAAGCACATGTCTAATTTTTCATGTATGAGCAAACATCAATGCTATTTTCTTTCTCCACTACTTCTGTCCTTAATAAAGGAACCATTAGATTCATCTCCCCTAATCTTCTTAGCTATCTCAGAACTTCTGCTTGGTGTACAGCAAAAAGTGTATAAAGCATTGTTTCACACCTATAACCCCACACAATGCATTCTGGGAAGCACTGTCAGTCTACCAAATAAGGAAATTTTTCCCTTGTTTGGTAGTGAGTGGAGACTACCAAATAAGAGAAAATTCCCTTATTTGACAGACTGAACTTGACAGTGAGTCCCCCCCAGGATGCACCGCTTGAGGTTAGTTGCCATCATTTTGTAAGACGGCAGCATAGAAGCAGGAGTGAGTGGGCATCACTCCTGTCTTTTGCTCAAGGTACATGATGGAATTGTGGACAATTATGTAAATATATATTGTTGAGAGAAAATGTTTTCCTTTTTATATTAATTTCTGTATTTCCTTACATTTATGTGATAAATGTGAATGTAATTAAGTAAGGTATATGATGGGAGTTTAGGAGGCCCAGTGAAACCATGGTTGTGGTGGTGTGTGGGGGGGGGGGGGTCATGGACCCCTCTACTAGCAGAGATTTATTTTTGGCCTGTTGGATGGGATTGGGGGTGGGAAGGCAAATAATTCACAGGTGAGCATTCATATGGTGGGGGGGGGGGGGGGGGGGGAGTCTGGGTAGATTGTGGCCAAAGCATTCCATTGCGCATGTAATTAGAGGAATACAATGATTTACATGCACCTTTCACAGTCTAGTCATGAGCATTTGTACCAGCCCTATGACTGGTTAAGAGGTTGCCTCTAAAATACACATTCAAATTTGTTTGTATATACCGCACCAAGAACATGCGCCTTATGGGCGGTTCACAATATCATAGACAAAGAAAAAGGAAAAGAACTAGGAAAGGAAAAGGAAAAGGAATAAAAAATAGAAAAGAAAATTAGTGTAGAGGTTAATTAGGTAGAAGAAGAAGGGATCAGAGATTTACAATAACTGAATGCTGAAAAATCCTCTATTTTAGCCAGTTGGAAAATTACTAGGCCTTGGAGTTATAAGTATCTTTAAAAGAAATGCTTTTAGACCCGATTTAAGCTTGTCAAGGCTACATTCCAATCAGTGGTGTAGCTAGGTGGGGCCATGGGGGCCTGGGCCCCCCAAATTTGCTCTGGGCCCCTGGTTGGCTGGCGGAGGTCCCCAACCCTCGCCAGCTCAACACTTCATCCAGCGCTGGTCTGCGGTAGCAGCACCGTTTTGCCTGCCCTGTTCTCTCTTCCCCTCACGTCGGGCATGCTCCTTTTAGTGAAACTGAATATGCACAGTTTCACTAAAAGAAGCATGCCAGATGTGAGGGGAAGAGAGAACAGGGCAGGCAATGCGGTGGCGATGGAAACCAGTGCTGGATGAAGTCTTCAGCTGGCGGGGGTTGGGGGCCCCCACCAGCCGAGTATTTGCAGTGGTGGTGCTTCAGCTGGCGGGGGTTGGGGACCCCCACCAGCCAAGATGTTACAGGGGCGGCAGTGGGTTGTGGAGGGGTGCGGCGAGGCTGAGAGGGGAGCGGCGGAGAAGGGGGGTGGCGGCAGGGCGGCAACCAAAATGTGCCCCACCACCTTGGCAATGGCATAGCCACAGGTTGGCCTGGGTGGGCCAGGGCCTATCCACTTAGGGCTCAGGCCCACTCAACAGTAGCACATGTTTAGCGGTAGCTGGTGGGGATCCCAATCTCTCCACCATCTGAAGACTTCCCCCTGATGGTAACAAAAATGCTACTCTCCATGATACTGGCACTTGTGTATGCTCAGTTTCCGGGCATGCCTACTGCTGACTGCCAAGGTGGAAAGAAGCGTTTTCCTGCCAGCTGAAATTTTTTTGATGGGGGGGGGGGGGGGAGAGAAGGGAAGAACACTTGGTGCCCACCCACTTCTTGCCTAGGCCCACCCAAAATCTGTTGTCTGGCTACGCCCCTGCACCTTGGGCTCTTGCCCTCTCCCACTTCGAGGTCTGTCTAAGCCCGTGATTCCAATCAAAGATAAAGTGGCAGTGAATTCCAAAGTGCAGGTCCATTAATACTGAATAGCTTTGAGGGAATGGTATAAAAAAGAATCTTCCTAAACAATTGTACAAGTAATAAAGTTTGGGCTTCTAGTCAGTGCATATGGTATTACTAGCCTCAATAAATAGAGTGGTTGTCCTGAGTGCAGTATCTTAAAAGTTCAAAAGAATAAGTTATGTGTAATACAATGAGTAACTGGCAACCAATACTCATTCTTAAGATGGGGTTTAACATGATCATTTTTGCATGACTTTGTCAATAGATGTTACTGCAGAGTTTTGTATGAGCTGAAGTCATGAGAATTCTGAACTGTTATTCCTTGCATATTTTACCTGTTAAGCTAGTAATCTATAAAGGAAAGTAAATACCTACTTTCCTTTATAGAATAGGCTTAAAATAGACTCTTAAAACTAGGTGCCCCTGTATAGAATTACCCTCCATATGCTCCAAAATTAATTTTGTTTCAGCCTCAGAAATTCTCTGTCTTTGCTGGAAAAATGTATTATTGGCATCACTCTTCTTCCTGTTTATCAAGATTTCAGTGGCTGTGACTCTATTATCATAGCCACAGAAAATATGAGATCATCTGGAGGCTGATGATGTGTATATAGACTACCCACCCAATTTTCACTCCAAAATGTGGATTTTGCAACCCACAGTTTGGGAAGCCCTGAGATAACGTGTGAGTGTATCTGCAGGTAGATCCCTTCCTTGGAAGACTGTAGGAGGAGCTAATAATGTGTGATGAGGTAGTGAAAGAGTAAGTAACCTTAGGGTGGGAGGGCGTTTTGTCTTTTTCTGTCCATTTTTTTGCCACTCTGTGTTACAAAGGGCACAGAATGTAGGAAAAAGGAGTTTTTGGCTTTATGGGATTTGGGGGTCTCACAGTTTGAACTCCAGACTCAGTGGATGGAAGTTCTGTGTCCTGGAGGCCTAAGGTTTCAAGAAGAAGTTCCAGGAGCTTGGAAGACTTTTGTTTTTGCTCTGAAAACCTTCCTAGGTAGGATCAGCACTTAAGTCCTGAGTGGATACTCCCTTTGCTTTAGGTAAGTAAAGCATTTAACACTGGCATAGAAATTGGAAAAAGATCAACGTCTGGAAATTTGTGTATTCTAATGGGAAATAAAGTTCCAAATCAGGAGGCTGACTTGGATTTAGTGGTGGTCACAGAAATGTGGTACACAGAAAACTATAACTGGAGAAGGAGTGGCACTATATATAAAAAATAATATTAAAGTCACAGGACTAAGGTAAGGAGGAAGCAGTGTCGATTAATCTGGAAGGAGGGAATTTCCATATTTCTCCATCTTGCGCTCAAGAGCAAGCTGTCCCCAGCTCTGACCCTTTTATCTCCTCTGGAAAAAGTATATTTTTTTTCTTTACCAAAATCCAACATTCTTCTTTCAACGAACCCTGCATCTATCCAATCAACAGACATCTTTTCCCCACTAAAGTTTAACTTCCACTTCCGCAATAATTCAGAATCCATCTTTCCAGTTACTCAACATCCATCCTTTAGTCTGGCAGTTTGTCAGCCAATTTATTGCGTCCAGTTTTCAAGCACTCATCCCATCTTGACAGACCTCTTATTTCAACTATTTGCATGAGGTAAGATAGCTGCTTTTATTTTCAGTAAACAGTTGAAAATTAAGAAAAGGGAGTCCTCCTTTGGATGTTGGGCTGGTTTAGCTAGCTGTTTAGTAATGCATGAATACATGATATGAGAACAGTATAATGTGAATGTTCTACTGTGCTGTTTTAATGTGTATATTGCTGGCACTGTATCATATTATTGCTATTACTAAAATTTAATTTGTCCATCTCAGTTTATCTCATTCTTTTGTATTTTAAGCTGAACTTAAAGAACGCATCACGTTCAAAATATGCTCACTAGTTCATAAAATCATTCACGGAGACGCACCAGCCTACATGTCAGACCTGATTGACTTACCACCCAGGAATGCCAAAAGATCATCCCGCACATTCCTTAATCTTCACTTCCCAAATTGCAAAAGCCTAAAATACAAACTAATGCACGCGTCAAACTTCACCTACTTGAGTACACAGCTATGGAATGCATTGCCCCGCAACTTAAAAACGATTTACAAACTAATGAACTTCCGCAAACTACTGAAGACCCATCTCTTTAACAAGGCATACCACAAAGACCAACCAATGTGAATATACACATCTACTCCACATATATTCTGAATTGTCTTATAATATTATTTATTTATTTATTTATTACTACTTATTTAATACTTGCTTGTTATACTATTATCATGTTTTTTCTTCATCATACTGCCCAAGATCCTTCTGTAACATTAAATGTCTATTTTCTAATATATGTCCACCATTCATGATGTATTGTAAGCCACATTGAGCCTGCAAAAGGTGGGAAAATGTGGGATACAAATGCAATAAATAAAATAAATAAATAAATAAAAACTGTGGTTATTTTATTATTGTTATATTGTTAATAGAATACAAGATTTATATATTGAGCTATACATATGCTGTACATTGCCTTGGGTGAATATCTTCATAAAGGCAGCTAATAAATCCTAACAAATAAATAAACATCTATTTACACTAGTGTGATTTACAGGCCTATTAAAAGGCAGAAGAAATAGAGATTTAATGTAAGACATTCATAATGTCATGAAAGAGGAAGTGCTATGGATAGATGACTTCACTCTGGAAGATGTTCAATGGAACATCTTGGCTGTGGTGTTGTCTAGAGGTAGAGAGATCCTGGATTCTCTGTAAGGAGAACTGCTCATTCAACTGGTAAAATGCTACTGAGAACCTATTGTGATAACACAAAGAATTGCTTTGGGGACATTATACACCAGATACAGGCATCTACCAAAATGTGGCTGTGTCGGGTTTCGGTTTCTCCAATAAACATTTTACAATGTGCCATACTGGTGTTTTGTTCTGGTACCTTTGTGCTGCTCCTGATTTTTTCCCACCAGGTCACCAAGGCAAGTATAAAGCCTATGTGGTAAATGCAGGAGGTCTGCAAATCATCTTCCCCACAATTAGGGGGCAAATCTATTTCTGGGATCCTCCATTTAGATGCCCTGAGGCATAGATGTCACTATAGGGTGGCAAGGTGTGACAAGTGCCACCACAAGAAAATGGCTTATTACCCCTTTGCCACCCCAGTTTTTCCTGGCATCTTCCACTGTTCCTCAAAATCAGGGATCTTGCCATCTTTCCTCATGCGCCTACTAGAGCAGACCGGCACCTCGTTCTCATTTCCCTTCCTCCCCCTCACTGCGGTCAGGGCCGGTCAAACCCGGTAAGCGGGGTAAGTACCGCAGGGGGGCGCCTGCCTTCAAGGGCGCCACCATACCACACCGCCCTTGGTGCTTTAAATCTTTAATTTACCTCAGTTCCAGCAGCCACGTCATTTGAAAGCCCTGCCCTGTCTCTAGCCTTCCCTCCCTTCGTTAGTTCGTTCCGCAGTCCCACCTTCTGACGTCATTTCCTCGAGGGCGGGACTCGAGGGAATGAACTCACGAAGGGAAGGAAGGCTAGAGACAGGGCAGGGCTTTCAAATGATGTGGCTGCTGGAATGGAGGTAAATTAAAGATTTAAAGTACCAAGGGTGGCGCGGTATGGCGGAGGATGGGGCGAAGGAGAATCGCTGGACAGGGGCAGAGTGGGAGAAGAGAGAAAGGAGATTGGGGGGGGGCCAACTCATAGTCTGCTGGGGGGTGCCAGAGACCCTAGGACCAGCCCTGACTGCGGTGGTCCTCCAACCTTCCAGCTTGTGGTAAGCAGTCTTATTGATTACTGGCCAATCTCAGAAACTTTGTCACTGTCGCATCCCGCCCATGCTGATGCTACATCCTATTCCCGAATAGGCAGAACATGGCAGAGATAAGGTGGGGGAAGAGGGAGAGATGCAGCAGTGAAGGAAAATGAGAGGAGGTGCCAGTCCATGATGGGGGGAGGGTGGAGAAAGAAGAAATGCAATAGCGAAGGGAAATGAAAGGAGGTGCCAGTCTGTGATAGGGGGAGGGTGGGGGAAGAGAGAGAAATGCGGCAGGGAAGGGGTGATCATGGGGGTGGCAGAGAGGGAGAGAAATGCTAGACTTGGGGGGAAGACTGCTTGAGCCACAGCGGTGGGGGGGGGGGGGGTGGAGAAAGAAAAAGATAGATGCTAGGATGAAGGTGGGGGTGTGAGCAGAGGAAAAAGAGAAAGACTGGATGGAGGGGGGAAGAATGGGAGAGACTTGGACCCAAAGATGGAGAGAGGTACAGAGAGAGCTGCTGGACTGTGGGAAGGGAAGCAGGGTAGAAAGAGGGAGAGATACTGCTCCTGGAGTTGGGGTGCAGGAGAAGAGGGGGGAACTGGACAAGGAGGGACAGAGAGACAGAAGAGTAATGCTGAACTCAGTCAGAGAGATTGGGATAAAGAGGGCAGGTTCTGAACATAGGGAAGGGATAAGAACAGGGATACAGAGGGGGAATATGAGCCAGGACAGATGGAGACGCAGAGGGAATGACAGGGAATATGGAGAGAGAAGAAATCTCTAATGGATCAGAGACCCTGGAAATAGCAGAAGATGAATGCAACCTGGGTTGGGGAACAGAGCAGAAGATGACTGGGACTTGATGACTGAGTGTGAGAGTGTTGGATGGGGGGGGGGGGGGGGCACTAAAATTTACACACACCTCTGTATAGAATACGCCTAAAAAGATGTGCATGTAACTTCTAATTATTACCAATTAGTGCCAATAGTTGCTTGTTTTTGCTCAATTATCAGTGCTGATTGACTTGTTGTTCAATTAAATTGCACATGCAAATTGGATGTGCATCCAAATTTGCATGCACAACTCAAAGCGCCATATATAGAATCCGGGGCAAGTGCTATAATAACAGTTAAATTGTCAGAGGCATCAATAATGGGCAGTTACATGTGTAAATACTAGGCAGGCATTATTCTATAATGTATGTGCCACAGTCACTTAGGGCTAGATTCTATATATCGCGCCTCGATTATCGCACAGAAATTAAAGCGTATTCTATAAAGTACACTTTAATTTAGGTGTATGATATAGAATATGCCAAGTGCTGTTCCACATGACTAAGTTTAATCATGATCCATTATGTCAACTAAATCCTGGTGTAAATCCCGACACCTACATTAGGTGCGGAACAGGTGTATTTTATAACAATGTGAATAGATTGTAGAAATGTCCACAAGCTGCCCATTCCAGTCTCATAAGCCTGTCCACTTTTCGACTATACAACTTAGAATTTATGCACACCACATTACAGAATACAATTAGCTAGTACTGTGCGTAAATTCAAATTAATGCCAATTAGTACTGATAATTGCTTGTAACATCCAATTATCAGTTCTGATTAGCTTGTTAACTAATTAACCCCCCCCCCCCCCATTTACTAAGCTGCGCTAGCAGCTGCCACATGGCAATGTTAGTGCATGGCAGCCGCTAGCATGACTTAGTAAACAGGGGGTAAGTTATGCGCATTGTTATGGAATATACTTTAATTTCTACATGGAAATAGAGGCATGATGTTTAGAATCCCGGGGTTAATACATAACTGCGAGGGGGTGTACAAGTGGGTGGAGCCTTGGTGGGCCAAGGGCGTGTCACCAAGTGATATGAGCCACTTGAAGAACACTATCTGTTGGGCACATTGCATGGCACACTTAGGTGCACCAGCTTACACTAGTCATTGACCTGTCGTAAACAGGCTTACCTGTATTTGGGTGGCCAACAAGGTTTTACGATAGTATTCTATAACAGCTTAGGCTTGCCCTGAAGTGAGTGGAGGAGTGGCCTAGTGGTTAGGGTGGTGGACTTTGGTCCTGGGGAACTGAGGAACTGAGTTCAATTCCCACTTCAGGCACAGGCAGCTCCTTGTGACTCTGGGCATGTCACTTAACCCTCCATTGCCCCATGTAAGCCGCATTGAGCCTGCCATGAGTGGGAAAGCGTGGGGTACAAATGTAACAAAAATAAATAAAAATATTGGCACTGAGTGTGCCCTATTGTGGAACCTACATCTTGGTGCCAAGTTATAGAATTGCCCTGTTTATGCACAGAGAAGATACTGATCACATGGGCTCACATTCCATGCCTCAGTAGATAGCAGGTGCACTCTTGCTTTCTGCCAAGTCATGGAACATGGATCCCAGTGATGCTCAAAGTAAACAAAATAAGGAGTGTGAAGGTAACAGTTCAGCACTCTTCTATCCCCCCAATACTTCCCCTTTTCTGATTCCCCCTAGCACTTCCCCCACCATAAGTATCCTCCCTCCATACAGAATGTGAGGAGTGGCCTAGTGGTTAGGGTGGTGGACTTTGGTCCTGGGGAACTGAGGAACTGAGTTCGATTCCCACTTCAGGCACAGGCAGCTCCTTGTGACTCTGGGCAAGTCACTTAACTCTCCATTGCCCCATGTAAGCCGCATTGAGCCTGCCATGAGTGGGAAAGCGTGGGGTACAAATGTAACAAAAAATGTGCCCCCACAATGCAGCCCCCACACTCAATTCCCTTGAACAGGACACCTCCCAACAGCATAGCCCAAACCTTCCCAATCCCCTTGGAATTGCCTGGTAGTCTTGCAGTACGGAGCAGGATGAATCCCCATTCATTCCTGCCCTGTGTGGTTCAGGGTTTCAAAATGACACCAAAGACCTCTAGCAGCAGTTTTGTGGTACTACCATGATAGGTCATCTTTTCATATAAGGAATGATTGCCTTTATCTGTAAGGGTGACTCTTAGAGGTAGTACCATGAGATTACCTATAGGGGGGTCATCAGCACCATTTTGAAACCCTGATCTAGATGGGGCAAGAGTAGAGGAGGATCACTCCTCCCTCATGCCACTAAACTAAAAGGGAACCCAGAGGAGGGAATGGGACTTGATATACTACCTTTCTGTGTTTTTTTTTTTTTTTTTGCAACTACATTCAAAGTAGTTTACACAGTTATCCTGCTTTTTTAGGCTTCTAGTTTAATTTATCCTGGTAAGTTACTTGTCTCTCCCCCCCCCCCCCCCCATTTAGAAGCATTCATCCTCACAGTTAGTCTAGTCATTGCTGTGTTGGTCCTTGACCAGGGGCCACAGACTGCACTCTGCTAGAACTTGGTTCCTGTGTATTCTGAGTCTGGGCAGTAGAGGTCACTGTTCAGAAGTAGCTGAAACTCCTCCCCCTCAGGAGCTATAAATGTTGCCTTTTACAGCATCCCCAGCTTTGGCCAGCTCACAATGCAGTGCCCCTTGCAAAGCCAAAACTAAGCATATTAGCATCTGAACCAGATAACCATATTTTCACCCTACTCTGAGCCCCCCCCTGCTCTTTCTACTATTTCCTCCATTCTTATCCCCAGTCCTTTTTCCCTCTTTCCCCCTCCACCCCCACCCCATAAGCCAGATGATAGATGAGTGGCATACTTCCTAACTTTCCATCTACTGTTGGCCTATGCATGCCTTTCAGTCATTTTTACCCCCAAGGGCTTCATGCCCCATCCACTTGTTGGTAAAGCCCTTCTGGCCCAAATATACTGAGATGAATAAATAGGAAACGATGCTTCAACTTTCCTTCTCCTCAAAGAAGAGCAGGTGTAAATGTTCATATCTAGATTTTTTAAGGGCATGTATCAATTATTGTACTTTATAATCTCTCAGTTGCAAACTCTGTTCACACTGGTCAGAACCTTATGAGGCCACAAACGCGCGTGCAAAATAAAAAAAGAAATTACCCGGTAAATGACTGGAAACGAGAACTACTATTTGCAAGTGGCTACACGTGGGATGTAGCTGCAACTGGTTACATGCGTGTGACAGATCAGCAATTAGTCACATGTGTTACTGGAGCTGAGAAGTCTAAATGTATTTTATAGAACCCCCTCCCCCCCATCCTTTCCAACTGGACACGGTTTCTGCTGCATTCACACCACAATAATCATCATAATAAATGACCATACATAATTGAACGTAAAGTCTCTCGTATAATATTGTAGAATTGTAGTTGAGGGTGAAAGATTATTCTGTTACTCATTTTTAATGTTTCCGAAGCTCTCTGGATCTGTTTTTGTACCTTATGGCTCAGACCAGTCGGCTGGATTTAAACTTCCCGTTTCAATTCCTCACTGAAATTTACTGTAAAAGTCTGTTTTCTTCCTTATGGGAAGAATTGTCAAACTATTGCTTACATTTGATTTTCTTTGGGGTGGGGAGGGGGGAGGTGAATAAAGTTAGAAACAGGTGATGATTGCTAAATGAGATCTCGGGAGCGATAAGTCCCTGGCAGCCGCTTCCCAGAAGGGTGACTGTATCTCGATGACCTTCCTGAATGGACTATAAGTACAGGACCATCAACGCGGAGATCCAGCAGAAGAGAGAGGAGAGATCAGCCGGAGACACCTCGAGGACAAACGCCCTGCAAAGACAGCATCAAGAATGAGGAACATAACTGCAATTTGTCTCCTTTTTCTCTGTTCCTCCGTCATTCTCAGTTTCTGCTTTGCAGATGCTGGAACTCAGGTATATTTAAACATTTGCAAGTCTTTCTCAGATGAACAGGGACTCTGCGTATATGCTTTTTTCCCCCTGTATGTGTCCGCTTGTACGTACATACTTGGATCACCTATAGGCTTATTTTCAAAGCACTTAGCCTCCCAAAGTTCCATAGAAACCTATGGAACTTAGCCTCCCAAAGTGCTTTGAAAATATGCCTCTTTATGTTCACTCTCACTCTCTCTCTTCCTGCGGTTCCCCCCCCCCCCCCCCCCCCAACACACACTTTTTATTCATTTTTTGTGGCCTGCGTCTGTCAGTCTTTCTCTGACTAAAAGAAAACTTTGCTGCTTCCGTCCCAAGTCCGGTTCTGCACGGAAACAACTGCAGTACCTAATTTGTAACTCGCCCTGAGCTCAGATTTGGAACAGACAAGTAGTTCAATCCAAATCCCTCTTTTCCATAACTCTAGTTTGCATATCAAACACGTTGCAATAATATATTGTCAGTCTGGAGTCCTTTTCTCTAGATGTGTGGAACGTTCCTCAATCTAAATGTTCCAAAGCTGTGCATGAAATAAGCAGAGTCACTTTGTTAGCTGACTTCCTTTTCTTTACCTGTCCCTAGCTGGTTTTGCACGGTGGGTTGGTGGTGGGGATTAGCAGGGGAGGAGGATACTGACCGCCTGTTCTTTCTGTACTTTACAGGAAGAAGCCAAGGAGCACTCTACAAGTCTGTCACAGATCCCAATCGAGGCAAAGCCCAGCCAGCTGGTATGTCATTTGAATGTTTTTATGGTTGCTTGTTAAGAAAGACTCTTCTTTCCCCTTATTTCCTTCCATTCAAATGGGTTTGACAGGAGATGGACTTCAAATGTACAGTAAGGTAACTGCTGGGATGGTATAAGCTAGTGGAGTAACTTCCACCCAAGCAGCCCCAGGGCCCAGGGAAGGAGGGAGGACAAATAACAGCTCCCATAATGATTTGATCTGATTTAATGCATTTTATTACCTTCCACCTTTCACATATTGTTGAATGTGGATCTGTTTCCCCTGCTCTGTGTCCTTTCCAATATGGGGGACCCTGAATTTGAACTTCTGCCACTGAGACCTGGTGTCCTACACCTGTAGTACAATTTCAGTGAACCCCTGGAAGAGGGGGACTGAGCCTGGAATGATTCCAGATTTCCCATGGTAAAAGTGACAAGGGTGACACAGTTCTCTGGATCGATGAGACGGTCAGCCAGTTCTCTACGTGCAATTCCTAATCAATAGTCACAGATTGTGCTGATAATAATGGCACTCTGGCCCCTTCTCAGCCTGATTTTTTATCTCTCCATCCACTGCTCTATGATTCAGGTGATAACAGAACCATTTGCTAAAACTCAAATATATCTTATAACTGTTTATGAAAGTGCTACACTGCTGTATAATACGCTGTTCAAAACATTCTAGTATGATGATATTTCTGTAGTAATGTTCAGGAGTATAAACTCTATAGTTCAGTCTTAGATTTGTCACACTAACAGTTTTTAGTTCATTTCATTTTATTTAATTTCTGTAGTGCCTAAAAGATTATCACAAAGCAGGGTAGAGCATAAATAACATAAGGGTAATTTTACTAAGATGTGCTAATTGATTTAGTGCACGCTAAGACAAGATGCCCATAGGGAAAGGGACTTGATATGGTTTTGGAAACTACTTTCAAAGCAGTTTACATGGTATACCAGATACCTGGAGCAATGGAGGGTTAAGTGACTTGCCCAGAGTCACAAGGAGCTATAGTGGGAATCAAACCCAGTTCACCAGGATCAAAGTCTGCTGCACTAACCACTAGGCTACTCCTCCACAAGAAATAGTGTTGCGAGCAGGGTATGAACTTGCACAGGGAGACCCCATTGGATTTCACATCCATTGGAATATGGACCCCCTTTTAGAAAGTCATGCTATTGGCTGCTGATGCGGTAATGCTAGTGCAGCTTTGTAGAAGGGGGGGGGGGGGGATAATGGGTTTCTTATCATTTACCACCTGCTAAATGCATTAGAGCACCGTAGTAAAAAAAAAAAGGATCCCATAACAATAAAATATAAAACAACTGTATTTCATGTACAAATACAGCAATAATAACACAATCCAGCAAAGCACAGGAACAGAAATATAATTGATCAGAAAAACAGATTAGTCAATAATAGTAAAAGCTTGTTGAAATAACCAAGGCTTCCTTTTACAAGGCTGTGCAAAGTGAATGGGCTGTGTCGGCATTCCAGCACAGACAGCCACTAGTGTGGCTTTGTAAAAGGGGGCCCAAGTCTTCAGCCTTTGCTGAATTCTGAAAGGTCTAGTTTCAATCTCCACTCTGAGGTCCAATAACAGAGCGCTTGAGTTCAGCTTCATTTATCATTTTGCTATAACACCTTTTTACACTGTAATTTCATAGCACAAAAAGGCTTTAGCTCTGTTCCTCATTTTTCACAAATGAGCTTGATTGCTTGAAAGTACAGAGAAGTCATCTCCTCAACAGTACGATTCAGAAGATTCTCTTTAAATTAAAATTGATCAGATAGTTGAACAGTCTTCTATCCACAGCAAACTTTAGAACAGTTGTACAATGCTTAGTTACACCATTATTAGACTATTGGTTATAGGGGAGAAGCCCACTGAAGCACTCTTAAGACATCTGCATGAAGCTTCAGGGTATAGATGGATTCAGAGTTAACGTCTCATATTAGTGGAATATACTAGGGGTCCTGAGGACTGAGTTGCACCGGAGTCCTTTTACTAAGCTGTGGTAAAGAGGGCTCTGCATTAGCGGCGGCAGACATTTTTGCTGTGCGCTAGGGCCCCTTTAACCACAACAGGTGAAAATAGCCCAAAATGAAATTGCCATTAGGTAAGTTTGCACTTGCCACACAATCATTTCAGTGGGGAGCACTTACCGCCTTCCATTGAGGTGTCGGTAAGGGCTCTTGCGCTAACCTGGCGGTAACAGCGGTATACGCCCCCTGCTGAAATATTTTTCAATATTTTCACTAGCGCCAGAAATGGCGTGTGCTGCGGGTGGAACTCCCGCCATCACCTGCATTGGGTTGCCACGCAGCAGCCTTTTATTAAAAGGGTCCCTTTATTAGGATTTGAGTGGCCCATGTGTTCAGATTCTCCTGCCTGGATTATTTCAATACAGTCTATGTAGACCATTCGCTGTGCAGGCTGCGGAGGCTACAGTTTGTCCACAGCAGTCTGAGTGAGATCAGTTTCACCAGTTGTGAAGCAATTATACTGGCAAACTTCAGGGTTCAGTTTTAGATCACGCTAGTGATTTTTAAGGCCAGGACTGCGTGGGGCCCAAAGTATTTGCAAGAAAAGAAAATGAGTGATTATATTGCAGTGCTAAGGTCTCAGGAAAGAGATTTTCTTTAAAGCTACCGAGGATAAAGGAATGAGATCGGCCAGGCACCCTGAGCCTGTTCTCAGTAAATGGCACCACATTGGTGGAATAGGTTTGAAGAACAGCTGGGGTGAGGGAGGTTGGTGAATTCTAAAAGGATTTTGAAAACATTTTGGTTTCAGCAGTTGTTGATTAGGTTTAAAATTGGTAATTTTTATAATTGTATTATCTTAACTATTCTTTTATGTGATGACTTTTAAACTTCATAGAACATAGATAAGCAATAAATAAGTGCAGAGAAGCAGTCTCATTGGGTTCTCTCTCTCTTATTTGCTCCCCCAGATGTCATTGCTACGCCCAAAGAGACAGTCCCATCTCTCCATATGTCGGTTCTGCTGCAATTGCTGTATAAACCAGAAGGGATGCAGTCTCTGTTGCAAATCATGATGGCAAGCCTCATCTATCCAGACTCCCCCCATTCCTCCACCTCTCCTCTCTCAGGCTTTTTCCCCTCCATGGAACACTGCTGGCATGGGAGGCAGATATCAAGCCTAGGAGTCATCTCCCTGGGAGCAGGCAGCCGTGCATGTACCCTGCATCCTTTTAACATGTGCCTTGCCATACTCTCTGCTTACAGGACGATTTTGCTGACTTTCATTAGTTGTATTATATTTAAGAAGGTGATGTGATTGTCTGCTGTGGAGAAGACAATGAGAAATATAGGGACCCCAGAGGCAGGAGGAACACTTCAACACTGCCACTTTTATTTATTATTCTTTCAACTCTCCATTCATTTTGTTATTTTAGTGTTTTGCTGTTTAAATTGTGCTTTTTAAAAATAAAAATCTTTGTAAGTTTGGCTTTCATGCAATTAACCCACTAATAACCAGAACCAAAAAATGATTCCATTGCATTTCCCTATCCCAAATGCTGGATTTGGGTTTATCTAAAGAACACCAGAGGTTCTCAACCCAGTCCTCAGGTCACATCTAGCCAGTCAGATTTTCAGGATATTCTCCATGAATATGCACAAAATAGATTTGCAAATAAGGAGGTAGTGCAAGCAAATCTATCTCATGCACCATTCATTGTGGATATCTTGAAAACTTGAATGGCTGGGAGGGCTCTGAGGACTGGGATGAGAACCACTGTCCTGAGTGATTGCCTGGCACCAGGTCAGCAGGGGCAGGTGAGTCTATGTTCTGATTTTCCTGCCCACATTTCAAAGCACTCTGGAAACTTCTGCTTGGGCCATGAAAGCCAAGGCTAAGTCAGTGTTTTTTGTTGTATTCTGGGATTTCTGTGCCTAATTACCCTTTTAACCTCAGTAAAAGCCAAGTAGCTGTATCCCAGCTAGCTCCAACCTGGAACTTGGAATCTAGACTTATTTAATGTCCTCTTTTAAATATGTATCCTGTAACACACATACCCCCAGATTCTATATTGTGTGACTGGAGTTGCGTGCGCAAATTAGATCGTATTCTGATTTGAGTACGCAACTTAATTATCTTAACAAGCCAATCAGTGCCGGTAATTGCCACTTCACAGGCAATTACTGACACTAATTGGCATTAAGTAGAATTTACATACAGAACTGAAAAGAGGGCGTGGCCATGAGCACAGACTGAGCGGGTCATGGGTGTTTCTAAAATCTATGCGCGCTGATATAGAATACACCCGCTCTGTGCCTAGTTTAGTCGCCAGCATATACACCTGTGACTACATTCGTTAGGCGTACTCTATAAACCGCACCTAACTTTCGGCATAGTTTGTAGAATACGCCTAGGTGCATTTTTTTTTCAGTGACGATTTTTATGGTGCCATATATAGAATCTGGTCCATAGTGTATCAGAAACTTTGATTTATTAATACTGGTATTCAAATGCTGTTTGTATGCTGCTTTTCCTATGTGTTTGATTTTTGGTTTCTTTTGTATAAAATAAAAAGGTCTTTTAGAAACTCCAGTACTGTTAATGTCATTTGCCTGTCTATGTTGTTAAGCTTGAAATTCTGTCCTTCAGATATAAAACAATAGTTAAACCTTACACACACTGGCTCCACCCTAAAAAAAACAGTGGGTCTCCTTTATAATTACACAAAACAACTCCAGTCCAAGAGAAAGGCAGGTCTCCTTTATAGCTACACACACTGACTTCAGCCTGAGGACAGGGTAGGCCTCCTCTAAGACTAGATGCACTGGTTCCAGCCTGAAGGAAATACAGGTCTCCTTTATAATTAGACACATCAATTCCAGCCTGAGGACAGAGTAGGTCTCCTTTAACACTATATAAACTGGCTGCAGCTGGAGGGAAAGACAGGTCTCCTTTATATCTAAATGCACTGATTCCAGCACAAGGACAGGGTAGATTTCCATTAACTCTATACCCATTGGCTGCAGCCAGAGGGAAAGGCAGATCTCCTTTAACACTATACACACTAGCTCCAGCCTGAGAATAGGGTAGGTTTCCTTTAACACTATACACTATACACTATACACTATACACTTCACCCAACGTGTAATTAGACTCTGGAATTCGTTGCCGGAGAACGTGGTACGGGCGGTTAGCTTGACGGAGTTTAAAAAGGGGTTAGATAGATTCCTAAAGGACAAGTCCATAGACCGCTATTAAATGGACTTGGAAAAATTCCGCATTTTTAGGTATAACTTGTCTGGAATGTTTTTACGTTTGGGGAGCGTGCCAGGTGCCCTTGACCTGGATTGGCCACTGTCGGTGACAGGATGCTGGGCTAGATGGACCTTTGGTCTTTCCCAGTATGGCACTACTTATGTACTTATGTACTTATGTCTTTTCTGAATCAGCATTTTAACACAGGCAATCTTCCACTGGGCTGCTGCTGTTTGTCTAAGATCAGTATATAATGATGAGGATGGTCTCTTCTTGGCCTTTTTGTGTAATGTGGCAGGGAAAGTTGCTAGCACACCGCTACTTTACTAGGGATATGAAACTGAATCATAGCCAAACTGGACAAAACTTCCTGTAAACTTAAACCGAACATATATAGAATAAACATCCCTTGTAGGTTAAAACAGTGGTTATTAGCACTCTGGAGCAGCTCTGCTAGCTTTCACAAGAGAAAAAAAATGTTTAAAAGAAGAACTCACGCCTGTAGGAGTAAAAATGAGTGAACAGGAAGAAGAAATGTAAACCTTTATTATTTGCAGACTGTTTCCCCAGGTCTTGTAGCATTTTAAGTGCCATCTTAACAAGGACCAGAAGGAATCATTCTAGCTCTTGAAGAGCTGAAGGGAGACCCCACAGCTGCCTGCACATAAAACACCCAAAACAAAGCACACCCCTGAGAAAAGCCTTTTCAGTTGAGGATGTGGTAATGACTGTGAATAATATTAAATTCACAGCGGTCAGTGTTTCTTTTAAACACTGGCTGCCATGGGTTTTCTATTCCTGCATATTCAATGCTGGATTGTACCTTGATAGCTAAGTTAGGACAGCTATTTCTCTGAGCTAATTTGCCTGGATAATTAGCCAAGCGGTGGTGCAAATATCAGCCATTCCTGGATAACTTCTGGTTCCCACCTTAGCTCTAACCTCAGACCACTCCAGCACTACTCAGACAGTGCTGAGGCAGATATAATATTCAGTGACATTTTCCAGGTAATGCTGCTGAAAAACACTGCCTGGTCCCAGTGAGTGCTCATTATCTGGTAACAGAGGCTGCTTCCCAGTGGTGTAATCAGACCTCAATGTTGGGGGGGGGGGGGGGGGGGGGGGTCCAGAGCCCAAAGTGTGTGTGTGGGGACACAGTTTGGCCTGCCTTCCTGCCGCACCACAACCCCACATACCTTGGCTAGTGGGGGTCCCTAACCCCCGCCAGCTGAAGCCTTTCTCCAGCACTGTTCTCTGCACATTGCCTGTCTGCCCTGCTTCACCCTCATATCACATGCATGCTCGGTTTTAGTGAAACCTGGGCCCCAGATCCAATTTGGGGGGCCCCAGGCCCCCGTAGCTATACCACTGCTACCAGGTATTGACCTCTAAATATTGACTCCTATATTTCTAAAATATTGGAAGAAGCTTTTAAAAGACAGGGAAGCACAGTGGTGTGCTGGTAAAGTTTTAACAATGGGCTTTCTGGGCATAGCCAGCTCTACAAATTGAGGAGGGGGGAGCACAACACATTACTCTCTTCCCCCCCCCACACTCTGTGCAGGCTCGCTAGGCATATCCTTTTTGGCAGTGCCCCTCCAGCCAATTAAGTGGACTGCTGCCACTCCCCGCTGCTTGTTTCTGGCTCTAAACTGCATGCTGGGACTTCTCGCACATGCTCACAGCATGCGCAAGAAGTCCCGGCATGCTGTTCAGAGCTGGAAACAAGCAGTGGGGAGCAGCGGCAGTCACTTTATTTGGCTGGCGGGGCTCAACATCTTTGCCAGCAAAGTAAAAGGGAGTTCAGGAGGGGGCTGAAGCCCAAATTTTGGGAGGCAGTTGTTAGAGTAACCACAAGAGGCCTACTTTAACAACCAGCTCCCAAATTCTTAAAAACAAATGTATTGTACTGTTTTGGAATCTTGCCAGGTACTTGTGACCTGGATTGACCACTGTTGGAAACAGGATGCTGGGCTAGATGGACCTTCGGTCTGTCCCAGTATGGCTACACTTATGTAGCATATCTGTGCACATGAAAACCTACTTAATCACTTCTCTGCAAATATGCACATATCTCACATAGCATGTATTTGACAGGTGGGTACACTGAAGCGCGGATTCTGGGCAGGACTTACACGTACACATGCTACGTATAGAATGCTTTAAATCACGCACTGATCTCTAGCATTTAAGCTGCTGACATTTGCTTTTAAGATTTACCTAACGTTGGACTGTATTATTTGCAAACAAGTATTCATTATGTGCCATGATGAATACATAATTCGCAAATGGAGATGTGGCCGAATATTCCATCACAGAATGACATCGGACTTATTTCTGCTTTGAACCATTTGCCAAAATTTTGGAATGAACTGTCTCATGAAATTAAGGGAAAGGGGATGAAACTTGATATACTGCCTTTCTGTGGTTATAATCAAAGTGGTTTACATATGACATACAGGTACCCTGAGCCTTTGCGAGCCAGCTCCAGCACACCATTGGGGAAGCAGCTCCTACGTTTTGTTCCCATTTTTCCATTTAAAATCCAATTCTTATTATCATTTTGTCACCCCTCCCTCCCCCACAAAAAAACCCCATAATCCTAGGAAAATAACCTGGATATGTGAAGGGAAAATGGATATGTCTGAGCTGTAGTACTTTCTGGATGTATAAAACCAGAGTGCTATACAGCCCCCGGGAACATGTCAACTCTCCCCCCCCCCACACACACAAGGCTCGGGAAGAACTTCAAGAGCAGGATATTCTAAAACCCCTAAATCACAAACTCAATACATTTTAATTGAAACTTTTTTTTCCCTGTTCTGGGGTCAGGGGACAACTTCACCCTTAGAATCATGCCAACCTAGGGCAGGGCTCACAAATCTGTCCTGGTGACAGCAAAAATAGGGAAGTTTACAGCATATCTAGAATGAATATGCATGGGATAAATGGGTGTAAAGACCCATAATATGCAAATTTATCTCATACATATTCATTTTGGATATCCTGAGAACCCAGTTCAGTCTTGGTGATTCCTTTAAGAATTAAGGACCTCTTATTTCAAGCTGCGGCAAAGGGGGCCTGCGCTGGCATCGGTGCGTGTTTTTCACACTCGCCAAGGCTCCCTTTTACGACAGCGGGTAAAAGGGACGTCTCTTTTTCCTGCATGAAATGGCCATGTGGCAAGTAAAGCACTTGTCACATGGTCATTTTGGGGGAGCCCTTACCACCAGCCATTGAGGTGGTGGTAAGGGCTCCCGCGCTAACCTGGTGGTAACCAGGAAGTGCATGGCACTGCCTGACTACCGCCAGGTACAATCTGGTGCTACAAAAATAAATAAACAGGAAGTACCACCGGGCTACTGCAGCAGCCCAGTGGTACTTCCCATCCTAGCGTGCCGTCATATCTGGCACTACAAAAATAATTGTAGCGCCAGATATGACAGCGCGCTAGGGGTGGGAAGTACCACAGGGTTTCTGCAGTAGCCCGGCGGTACTTCCTGTTTAGTGAGTGGTAAGCCCACATTGGGCTTACTGCCGCTTAGTAAAAGGGGCCTTAAATGAGGAACTGGATGACCACAGATGTAATGGGCAAAAGGCAGGAATTGCTCTGCCTGCTCTAGTTGACAGACTATCATCAAATATTTTCTATATCAACCTCCCTCCTTTACCCTGTGCGCCAGGTCTTGCCCCATCAGATGCTCAAAAACAGGCCTGAATGAACAGCACCACGTGTGGTGAACTGTAGACATAGCACCCAGACTCCAACCAGCCAAGAACTGCATAGTAGTTTTTCTAGGGTTTTGTCTTCATAATATTCTTCATCAGTGTTGTGATGGTACCAGATGGCTACCAAACCTTATTTATTTTTCAGTCAGTTGTGTTGCATTCTTGGTGTGTTATACATTGCTGTAAATCTGTTCAGATACAATTTGCAGCACCTCAATATTCTCATAATCCTCATCGGTGATGCTCTGAAAGGAGAAAAAGACAGGGCAGCAGTCTTATCACTATGGAACAATGAGGTTATTAACTGGTACCAATGTTTTCATGTACCTGTTTTCCACCTATTTTATAATGTCAAGTATGCACCTCCTTGAATTTACAAATACCACATGTGTATGTAGTTGCTGGTGTAAACATGAGCAAGTATATATCACATCTGTATGCATAAATTAAGGAATTTTATAATCTATGCACATAAGTGTTGACTCCACCTACATTCTGTCCAAACTTTGCACCTGTGCATGCCCACAGTGAAAATATACATCATAGTTTCACTCTAGTCAGTATTTTAAAAGAAGCCACGTAGGCACATAAATGACTACAATACCGGCACTGAAACTAGGTCGTTTCTTATAAAATTATCCCCTATTGGAGCAATTCTTTAAAGAAGGCGCAAACATTTAGACCAAAAAGATACATGGTCCCATAGAACAAAACCCAGAAGAATAATAACTGTTTCCAAATCACTTTTTTAAGGACTTTAATATAATAAAGGTGATGTGCCTACATTTAGATGTACTTATATACCAGCATATCTGTGCAAATGCCCGTTCTGCAAATATGCACATATCTTACATAGCATGTATTTGACAGGTGGGTACACTGAAGAGTGGATTCTGGGCAGGACTTACACCTACACATGCAACTTATAGAATGCTTTAAATCATGCGCTGATCTCCGGCATTTAAGCTGCTGACATTTGTTTTTAAAATTTTACCTAATGTTGGACTGACTTATTTGCAAACAAGTGTTGTTCATTACGCGCTATGATGAATACTTCATTCGCAAATGGAGATGTGGCCAACTATTCCATCACAGAATGACATTGGACTGATTTCTGCTTTGAACCATTTGTGAAAATTTTGGAATAAACTGCCTCATGGGATTAAGGGAAAGGGGATGAAACTTGATATACTGCCTTTCTGTGGTTATAATCAAAATGGTTTACATATTATATACAGGTACTTACTTTGTACCTGGGGCAATGGAGGGTTAAGTGATGTATTTAGAGTCACAAAGGCGCTGCAGTGGGAATTGAACCTGGTTCCCCAAATTCTGAGGCTACTCCTCCACTCTAACTAAGAACTGTTCAGCCTATCTGGGCTTTAGAAAAGTGCTCAAAACTGGCTTTTTATTTTTAATTTATGGAGTTGTTACAGAACTGGTTTTACTTTGTATTTATTGTTTGGTGTATTAGGTGATATTGAATTGATATTCATTTAATAATAGTTATGTTTTTATTGATTAACTGTTGTACATTGCTTTGATCTCTTTGTTGGGTATATCATGGTATATAAGAATTGGTATTAAATTAAATTCATTATTCCTAGGCCTGGCTTCTCATATGGAGGTCTACTGGGACCAGGGCTGGGGTTGCTGCAGAGGCCGAATGTACAGCTCCTACGACAAGGGCATCTCAGTCTTTGCTCCTATTTGGTAGCACCTACTGGCCAGATACAGTGTGTACAAGCATATTCAAGTTCTGGTCTGTGGCTCCCAGTCAATGACTATGAGAGCAATGGGTGGGCTATGTGGGGTTTGGGGGGAGGACCCCAGGTAGATACAATTGAGGCCCATAACACTGTAGCCCAACAGAGGTTGGTTCTAGATGAGGTAGAAGCCCAAAGGAGCAGAGGAACTGTCAGGTTCCAAAAAGCCTAAATGAAGAGGTTGGAAAATTAAGTCAAAGGTTGGGAGACTATAGAGCAGTGTGAAAGGCAAGAGGCCCCCTCCCCCCTCCAACCTCACTGAGACCTGCCAGTCTGATACCTCATGACACTAATCTTACTCTAGGGACACAGGATGAGGAATAAGAAAGGGGCTTCCAGGATCATTACACCCACATTTCTTTAAGTTTTGGCAAAGGAACTTTGCAAAAACATACTCCTTGGGATTGTTAATCGCTACAGGAGGGCAGTAAGCCTCCTCTGTCTGTAGAATCTCCCTGAGAACTGTAAAAGGTCATAGAAATGGCCTTACGTACATCTAACAAAGAACACAATCTTTCATAGGTTGCTCTTTTAACATGCCTTACTATTGAAACAACTGCTTGTTGGACAGCATCTCTACTAGTTTTGCTGTGTGCTACTTCCTATTTACATGATGATGGCCCCACATGAACTGATGAGATCTGGTTCCTTCCTCTTTAGCAAGAGCTGTTTTTGATACAAAGATTAGTTCTCTTTGTGCTCAGCTTTCCTCATTGTTTTGCCCATTTTTCATTGTCACTGCTCCAAAGTAATCTCTGCTTTCCCCTCTCTCATTTGCCCTTTATCATTCCTTCGTAAGAACGTAAGTGTTGCCATACTGGGACAGACCAAAGGTCCATCAAGCCCAGTATCCTGTTTCCAACAGTGGTCACTCCAGGTCACAAGTACCTGGCAAGATCCCTGAGCAGTAAAACAGACTTTATGCTGCTTATCCCAGAAAAAAACAGTGGATTCCCAAGTCCATCTTAATAATGGCTTATGGACTTTTCTTTTAGGAAATTATCCAAACCTTTTTAAATCCCTGCTAAGCTAATTGTTTTTACCACATTCTCTAGCAATGAATTCCAGAGTTTAACTACACGTTGAGTGAAGATATATTTTCTCCAGTTTCTTCTAAATTTACTACTTAGTAGCTTCATTTGATTCCACCTAGTCCTAGTATTTTCGGAAAGAATAAACAAGCAATTCCTATCTACCCATTCCACACCACTCATTATTTTATAGACCTCTGTCATATCTCCCCTCTTTCGTCTTTTCTCCAAGCTGAACAGCCCTAGCCGCTTTAGCCTTTTCCTCATGGGGAAGTCATCCCATCCCCTTTATCATTTTTGTCACCCTTCTCTGTACCTTTTCTAATTCCATATATCTTTTTTGAGATGCAGTGACCAGAATTGTACACAGTATTCGATGTGCAGTCACACATGGAGCACTAGCGTTCAATTCCAACTGCAGCTCCTTGTGACCTTGGGGAAGTCACTTAACCCTCCATTGTCCCAGGTACAACCCTCTAAGGACAGAGAAAGTACCTGCATGTAATGTGTACAGCACTATGAATGTCTAGTAGTGCTAAAGAAATGATTATTAGTGGTAATTATAATATTGTAATTTTTGCTTTCCATGCCTTTCTTAATAATTCCGAACATTCTATATGCTTTCTTAGACGCCGCTGCACACTGAGCAGATGGTTTCAGTGTATCATCCATAATGACACCTAGATCCTTTTCCTGGGCATAGTTCCTTCCATTTTAATATAATTTATGTTCTATAACATGCAATTCTCACACAGAGTAAACCTCAGCTCCTTCACCCACCTCTATCTGCTTATTCCTGTAGGTGTTGTAGGTGTTGACCTGCTTCTTCTTCTCGGGTTTGCAATAATTGACATGTTGTAAATTCATGTGTTCAGCCTTTGTTGTCCTCTGTTTCTCTCTTGCTGGGTTCTCTTGCTCAGAATTGTTATAAATCTGAAGCTCTGGCCTCTTCCTGCAGAAATATTGATTTTCCAAAATTCATTAAGCTTTGAAATGCCACTCTGCCATGGTAGGCTTCTGTCTTGTGTATGTACACTGTGCATCATTTCCTCTGTATATCTTATGCCTATGTGCACAAGCTCCATTCTAGGACAAGATCAGTCTCTTCAGACCTACCTTGGTGAAATGGTAACTGTAAAGCTGTGTTTAAATTGGACAATGTATACATAAGAAGAGAAGCAGAAAAAACCAAGCTTAGGGGTATATAGCAGGTGAAGTATTAAAAGCAAGTAGAAATCTAGTTGGTATTTGGCTTAATATTCAGCTGCTGAGTTGATTGGTTTCTTTTGAATGCCAAGCTGTGGTGGTCAAAACACATTCAGATATTCAAAGCAACAGATGGCAGATAAAGCCTAACATGGTCCATCTAGTCCGTCCAGCAAGGTGACAAAAGTCATGTTCAGAACCAATATCCAAATAATGAATGGTCCTGAATATGTGGCGAGTGCCAAAATTTATCCAGATAGTGGCAATATTATATGGATAACTTTGGATAGCCTTGATATAAGACTGAATAATGCCACTATCTGGATAAATTCCAATACTGCCCTGGCTACAACAATGCTCTGTCTCAACATTACCTACAGAGTGCTAAAGCGGTGTGTAAGCATACTCAATGGTACTATTTGCACAGTGCTGAAGTGGTGTTTAAGCCTAGTCAGTGGCACTTTGGACTGTTAGTATACTCAGTAGCACTAAAATGATTTATTGGGATTTATTAACTGCCTTAATGAAGAGATTCACCCAAGCATGCATAGTACTGAAGGGGTCTATAAGCATACTCAGTGGAACTATCTGCTTAGTACTGGCCTGTTAGTATACTCAGTAGCACTACATGCATAGTACTGAAGTGGTCTGTTAGTATACTCAATGGCGCTATCTGCATAGTACTGAAATGGTCTGTTAGTAAACTCAGTGGCACTATCTGCATAGTACTGAATAGGTCTGTTAGTATACTCAGAGGCATATTTTCAAAGCACTTAGCCTTCCAAAGTTCCATAGAAACCTATGGAACTTTGGAAGGCTAAGTGCTTTGAAAATATGCCTCTCAGTCACGCTACCTACATAGTACTGAAGTGGTCGGTTAGTATACTCAGTGGTGCTATCTGCATAGTACTGAAATGGTCTGTTAGTATACTCAGTGGCACTATCTGCATAGTACTGAATAGGTCTGTTAGTATACTCAGTAACACTACCTACATAGTACTGAAGTGGTCTGTTAGTATACTCAGTGGTGCTATCTGCATAGTACTGAAATGGTCTGTTAGTATACTCAGTGGCACTATCTGCATAGTACTGAATAGGTCTGTTAGTATACTCAGTCGCGCTACCTACATAGTACTGAAGTGGTCTGTTAGTATACTCAGTGGTGCTATCTGCTTAGTACTGAATTGGTGTGTTAGTATACTCAGTGGGGCTACCTACATAGTACTGAAATGGTCTGTTAGTATACTCAGTGGCACTATCTGCATAGTACTGAATTGGTCTGTTAGTATACTCAGTTGTGGTACCTACATAGTACTGAAGTGGTCTGTAAGTATACTCAGTGCCGCTATCTAAATAGTGTTGAAGTGCTCAGTATACTCAGTGGCACTATTTGCATAGTACTAAAGTGGTCTGTTAATATACTCAGTGACACTACCTACATAGTACTGAAGTGATCTGTAAGTATCCTCAGTAGTACTATCTGCATATTGCTGAAGTGGTCTGTTAGTATAGTCAGTGGCACTACCTATATGGTACTGAAGTGGTCTGTAAGTATGTAGGAGCAAAGCAAGCACTATGAAGCACTATATGTGTTCCTATATAAGAAATATATATGGGATTATAATATATGGCATTATCCAGCATTAAAATCCTGACTTCAAAAATTCAGACTTAAGCTTATTCCATCATTCAGTGCAAAGGCTATTATTTGTTGAGTCTGTGACCTTGCATATAGACCAAGACTGCTGACAAGGGTCCTGATATACTAGAATAACAAGGTTGTTATCAGTTTCAATGACTCTTGGAATTACCCTTGCAGCTGGAGAGACACTGTGTCTGGCAAATTGAACCTTGTTTATGAAACCCCAGCTTCTTGTCAAGGTGTCTCCTTGAATGTGGTGCCAATGAGACAATACGTTGTCTGTTGAAGCCACAATATTTGGGGTAAACAAAGTTATGTCTGTGTCACCCTAAAGCCAGAATGTACATCATCAGCACAGCTGCAGCCTAAGATTTCTGGATAAAAAAGCGACTTTTGTCTGAGGTATAGGGCTGCTGTGTTGACATCCCATCCAAGGGGCAGACCTGTGTTGGACCTGACTGACCATCTGAGGAACACACTGCCATCTAGAGGTCTGCATCAGGTTGTATGTTTGTCATGCACCTTTGTATACATGCTGTGGGTTCAGAGTGACTCTTTTACTTAGGAGTCTAGTTAGGGATTTATGTGTGTTTACTCTAAGCTGTTTCTATATTAAGACTTCATGTGCCTTTATCCTTGCCTTCCTTGCACATTATCTTTGCTGCTCTTGTAAATACATACTTTATTTTTACAATACTTTGGATTTGAGAGAGATGGGGAAAAGAGGTTGGACAGCCTGCAGATTGGAGCGGAGTGGAAAGAAAAATGTTGAGCATGGATTGCTTGCAGGGAGAGGAAAGTTACTAGACCATAGGGGGAAGGGAAGAAAGGTACTGGACCGGGGGAGGGGAGGGAAGGAAAGTGAAATGAAAGATGCTGGATCTCAGCTGCGGGGGGGGGGGGGGGGGGGGGGGGGGGGAGGGTGAAGAATGGAAGGTGAGAAATTGGAATGGGGTAAGAGAGAGAGAGAGAGAGAGAGACTTGTTGGCCTCGGGGGCAGAGAAGACGGAGGGAGAGATGATGGACAGTAGGATATAGGAATGGAGAGAGGAGTTACAAATAGGGGTTGGAGGAGAAAGAGAGAAATGCTGGGGAGCAGGAGGCTGGAATGGAAGCCAGTGGGAGAGATGTTTGGAGGGGAGGAATGGGGTGATGAGGGACAACAGTCTGTAAGTGAAGCAAGAGGGAGAGATGTTTGAATCAGGGAGGAGGGGAAGGGAAGGTGAGAAAAATGTTGAACTTGGTACAGAGAGATGCTGGACAACAGGAGGCAGAAAGGGAAGAGAAAGAGACATCTTGGAATTGGGAGGTGGAGGGGAGGAAATGACAGATGCTGGACAATGGGAGGAAGAAAGAAAGAGGGTGATATATTGGACTAAAGGGAGGAAAGAGAGAAGGAGAGATGCTGGATTATAGGGGAGGATGATAGGGAAGAAAAAAAAGAGATGCTGAACCATGGGGGGGGGGGGGGCAGGAAAGATGGGACAGGGAGATGCCAGGTTTCAAGGTTTTTAGGGGGGGAGGAGAGAGAGGGAGGAGATGCTAGGCTACTACAAGGGTAGAGCAAGGGATAGGATTGGAAGATACCAGGAATGGTGAAAACCATGTGGAAAAGATCATGGGATTTGTCAAGAAATGTGGTAATGGGGAATAGATGAAAGATAAATGGGGATAGGAGGCTGGGGAAGGGGTGAAACAGGAAAATGGAGAACTAGGGGGTGAGAGAAAGAGACAAAAAGTTGATAGGTGAAAAGTAGAAACAAGAATAGGGTAAAATTTGAGTGGTCAGAGGCAGAACAAAAAAAAAAAAAAAGAAAGGAACGAGCTAAAAAGGAAAGAGTGATTTGTCAGAGACAGATGTATTGAGGGAACAAGACAGGAGGAGAGAGGAGAAATGAAAAATGGATAGCAACCACTAGAAACACAATTAGCAGACGACAGACAGGAGACCAGACAAGAGAAACTGGGACCAATGTAATGGAAAAAGAAACTGTCTGGAAAACAAAGGTAGAAAAAAGTGTTTTATTTTGAATTTATTAACTGAAATATATAGGCTTTGGGAAATGTGCATCACCGATGTCTTTGTATTGTGTTCAGTACAAAAAATAATGGTTTTATGTTTTTATTTCTTCAGTGTTGCAATAGATTGACAACGCCTCCAACTGCTACAGAATGAGGTTATTCAGCTCCTTACCGGTGCCAAATGCTTCGACCACACAACACATTTGCTGCCTGTCCCATTTAAGATTTCATACAAGCTATTCCTTTTAGTCTATAGGATTCTCCAGTCAGGTCAACCTCCTTAACTTGCACATTGTTTGACCGCCTATTGCGCAACAATGGCGCTTTGTTTCTTGCAAGCTCATCTATTACAAATTCCTTCCCTGTGTTTTGCTTGTCTTTCCACTATTTGCTCCCGGATACTTACCCCACTGTCTACTAAGCCATGCTAGCGGCTGCTGGTGCGCTAATGCAGACACAGCCCATTCACTCGGCATTGCTGTGCGGTAGCCACTAGCACAGCTTAGTAAAGAGGGGGAGTTAGTGAGATGTACCCTACCCTTTGGAACTCACCTTCTTTAGCTCTACGGCTAGAAACGTCCCTGCCCATTTTCAAATCGCAGCTTAAAGCTCATCTGTTCACACTTGCTTTTGATTGTAGCTAGCCTTCGTTGACTGTGGGTGCAACTTGGACTACATGATGGTGTCCTCCTCCGTGTCTCTTGTCTTCTCTCTGTACCTATCTTCCTGGTCCCATACCCCCTAATTCTCTTTAGCTTTCTTATCTCTGCTTTTCTGTCTTTATCTTAGTCCTATTCAATTTCTGCTATGGTTTTTTGACATTGTAAACCACTTTGATGAATATCCCCTAGGTGATATATCATGTATTAATACATTTGCAAACTTGGACATGTTGAGTTTGACTTCTTAGGGTTCCCAGTTTAATTTTTGTCTTGATATTTCCATTTATAATTGGTGATCCCTTGTTCTGTATTTGGTGAGAGTCTGTCTGTGTTTTGCATGTGACTGATGTGTGTTATTCTGTTTGTATATAGTTTCTGTATTGAGATTTGTAGCATTCCCATTTGTTCTCTGTGGTAGGTGTATTGGTATTTTAGGGCCTACAGTAATTTATTTTTTTTATTTTTATTTTTTGTTACATTTGTACCCCGCGCTTTCCCACTCATGGCAGGGTCAATGCGGCTTACATATTATATACAAGTACTTATTTGTACCTGGGGCAATGGAGGGTTAAGTGACTGCTTCCTGTTTATAGTAGGGTTCTAGCTCTTTGAATCAAAGGATTAGTGCTAGTGTTGAATGACATGTTTGCTTCTTGTATGTTAAGTCAGGATTTATTTTTAGGTTTTCTTTTCACAAGATGCTTGGTAGTGAAGAGATTTGTATTGCTACTGCTCAGATAGCATGAAACTCTGGATTTAATTTTGGCATGGTGACATCCATGGAGAAATGTTCTAGTTCTGATCTGCAGAGCATGTTTACATTTAACTCATAAGGACTGCTATACTGTATCTGACCAAAGGTATGAAGGTCATCTATGCAATGTGTCTCACATGCAAACATTATCCATTAGGAGTGTCCCGACTGAAAAAGAATCAATAGGCATTGCCCTCAGCAGCATTTAGAAAACAAAACATGCAGATCTTTCCAAATTTATATCCCAGATGCACCACTAGAAAACCTCACTCATTAGCCTTCAATCGTTAACCGGTTATTTTCAGTGGTGTTAACTGGTTAAATACCACTGAAAATGACTGGATAGCCCTGACCAAGCATTTTAACCAGTCAATGGCCATTTCTGTCCGGTTAAATCTTTTTGAATATTGGTCAGATGGTTCTTTGACTTTGCCTGACAGTTTGGATCTATTGTTTTTGCTTTGACTGCCGCTGCTACCCTCTAAGAAGCTGCTGCCCTAAGTAGCTGGCCAGATTTAGCTAATAGTTGGGGTGAACCTGGCCCCACCCCCATTTTAGATGCCAGGGAAGGTGTGTGTGTGTGTGTGTGTGTGGGGGGGGGGGGGGGGGAATCCCTTGCCTCAGGCAGCAGATTGCCTTCAGCCACCCTGCCTAAACTTAAAGATCTGTCTACGCCTTCCTTAACTGGTGTGAAGTGGGACTGGAACCTGGGTATTCTAATAAATAACGACTGATTAGATTATGGAATATTCTACCTTGTGAGGTTTTGTGCACAGCACAGTGGGACATTTCTAAGAGAAAACTGGATAGGTTTTAGGAGTCAAGGAGTTATTATAGGATATATGGAACTATTTACAGAGCTGCACTAAGGGGTTTGCATCTATCTCCCGCATGGTAAAATATGATAATGTATCTAAACAAGAAATAATGATCTATTTGTTATTTCTGGGTTTGGCAACCTGGTGAAATACTAATGAGCTGCTCTACATACAAATACATGTAAATCAGCTCACTACTATGTGAAAGCAACCGTGAAGCTTGCACAAAAGTTTGCAAATTGCATTATTTCAAGAAAGCTAACTACACCATAAGAGGTGCAGTAAACTTTTCCTAGTAGCAATGGCATGCTCACATGCTATCCATACTCTTGGGTGCCATTTAAAGAGCTGTAAGATAAAAATAAAACAGTGCCCCACCCTCCATGTGCTAAAATTCCTGGTGGTATGGGGCAAGATGCAATATATGGTCAGCCAGCACTATTTTGGAAAATGCTTAAAGCAGAGCAGGAGAAACTAGATGGGATCGCTACTGCACTGACTAGAACTAATAAATTTTAAGGTGCAGCTTAAACCAGTGGTACAAGTTCATTTTTTTTTTAACCAGAGGGAAGGTGCAGATAAAGGATCGCCCCTGGTTCCACTAGGACTACCAGGAACTTTAACGTATGGGGGCACTTTTTTAAAACTTGTTTCCTCTTTAAAACATGATGACCCCAGGAGGGAAGGCTGCTGCGTTACCTTGCCATGTCTGGAAACACAAAGGTGCAAGCCACAGTAATGCTAGGAAAATTACTGTGGAATTCACCAAACTGTGGTATTTGGGTACAGTTAACTCTGTGGTACTTTTATCATAGAAGCACAGTAATGCATTTCAGGTGTAGAGATGATGAAAACAGAAGAAAATGAGATGATTTTATATCAAATTTCAGATAAAATATAAGGAGAAAGTCACTGGGAAAGAGAAGAAAGCTAAGGAGAGTGGGTTTATTTCTGAAGCAATGAGGAAGGACACTCACGTTTTCCTGTGCATCCTGTAGAAGACACATCCAAGTATGAGGAGGATCAGAAAGGCACCACCCAGAGCCCCAGAGATAATCCACATCTGGTTCCTGGTGTCTCCTGTAAGAGAAATACTTGCTTTATGGGAAAGCATTTTGCATCCTTTCCACAAAAGAAGGACAACATAAGAACATAAGAATATCCATACTTGGTCAGACCAATGGTTCATCTAGCCCAGTATCCTGCTTCCAACAGTGGCCAATCCAGGTCACGAGTACCTGGTAGAAATCCAAGTAGTAGCAGCATTCCATGCTACCAATTTCAGACCCAGGTCAATCCTAATAGTGAAATCCACTTCTGGTTTTGTTCCATTGTGTCTATGAACATATAGCTTTCTATAGAAGGTGGGAGCTGGCAATTTACAGACGGAATAGGACAAGATTAACATTCGATCCACCCATTAGGATTGATCTAAGTCAAAAGGAGCCCTCACCAAGGGAAGAAGCACATTAAAGGCTTGTATCATTTTTAAGGATGCTTAAATGTTTGATTTCTATAATAGCAGTGCCAGCTTCATTTGCTGGATCTTTGTCATTAAAATTTTCATCATTTAAGGGAATACTCTTTAAGCAAATGTTAGATGGCTCCCTTATCAAGTGGAGAGCATCTGGAACATTATGCCATTGAATATGAAATGGTAATCATAAGAACATAAGAGCAGCTATATGGGGTCAGACCAATGGTCCATCCAACCCAGTATTCTGCTTCCAACAGTTGCCAGAAAAAACATGTCTCATCCTGTCCTCACAATACAATATAAACAAACCCAATACCATAAACACCCCGGATTACACCCTCCCGGTTTCAGACAGCTTGAAAATTTTGGGAGTCACAATTGACCGTAATCTCACACTTGAAGATCATGTGAAAAAAATGTTCTACTCAATGTGGAAACTTAAAAGGATCAAACGTTTCTTCCCAAGGGAAGTATTCCGCAGTCTAGTACAATCAATGGTGCTAAGCCATCTAGACTACTGCAATGCCATCTATGCAAGATGTAAAGAACAAATCATTAAGAAGCTTCAGACCGCTCAAAATACAGCAGCCAGACTCATATTTGGGAAAGCGAAATACGAAAGCGCCAAACCCCTAAGAAAGAAACTACACTGGCTCCCACTAAAAGAATGATTTGCGTTCAAGGTTTGCACCCTGGTCCACAAAATCATTCACGGGGAAGCCCCGACCTATATGTCAGACCTTATAGACTTGCCTACCAGGAACGCAAAAAGATCAGCACGCACATTCCTCAATCTCCATTACCCTAACTGCAAAGGGCTAAAATATAAATCCACATATGTGACCAGTTTCTCATACATCTGCACGCAGCTATGGAACGCACTACCGAAGGCCATAAAAATAACGCAAGACATAACTATCTTCCGAAGGCTACTGAAAACAGATCTGTTCAAGAAGACATACCACAAACATCCATCTTAAATACCAAATAATAAGACTTTACACGACCTAGACATAACTGAAATCTTACCACTTGACTGATTAACCTCTTTGCCATTAATGAACAAGCACTACCACTTCAATCTTTATGTCGAATATGGTCTCTCCATAGTCAATGACCTAAAGTATGCTACAACCCAATTCATTACTCAGGAACCTTCATGAATTACCATAATGTATTCTTCCTTACCATGTATATGCACACGAAATATATCTATACCATGATCTGTTCCACGTATGTTATGTTCCATGTATGTTACCATGTATGTATGCAACTTAACGCATTACCATTTGTAATTTTACCCGGAAATGGCAACCGCCATTACGACAAATGTAAGCCACACTGAGCCTGCAAATTGGTGGGAAAATGTGGGATACAAATGCTACAAATAAATAAATAAAATAAATTGTTTTTTTTTTCTTTGTTGTACTTCACCTGTGATTTACTGGTCTCTTTCTGCAACCCACCTTGGACCTTGTTTGGGAGAAGGCAGGCAAGGAATGTTAATATTAGATTAAAAAGAGAAAGGGGATGGGATTTAATGTACTGTCTTTCTATGTTACAAAGCAGTTTACATATTATATACAGGTACTTTTTCTGTCCCCAGTAGGTTCACAATTTAGTCCTCCACATGCATGCCGGCCAGTAGGGGCAGTGCCTGAAAATTGTGATGTTAATCACAAGGGACAGGCTGTTTCTGTAGGACTCCCAGTCTTGCCTGTCCCTCATGATTGAAATTGCAATTTTCAGGCACTGCCCCTTCTGGCGGGAATGCGTGTGGAGAATACCTGTGCTGCTTAGTAGGAATGTTGCAGACAATCCCAAACTTGAACGGCCCTCGGTGTTTCTTTGTCTTTCTGTTACTGTATGTGCTTTGACCTTCTCTTCCACTGCAGACAGGCACAGCAACATTGGCCATGTTCAGAGGTTGTGGGCGAAGGCTCCCAGCACTAAAACTTCTAATAGTGAGTTTAGCCAAGGCCCGAGCAAGGATATTAGACATCCTAGGGAAACTTTCTGCCTTGCTCCCCTCTCACTCTCAAATTCTCTTTCATGCCCCTAGCCCCCTCCCCTGAGATTTTCATAATTAAGCTCAACAATATATTGTATTCTCTCTAATAATTGCCCAGGTAATTGTTTCCTGAAGTCTAGGGAGGCATCATTTTTCTCCTCTAGCCCTTCTTCCCATGATGACCATTTCTCTTTTCAACCCTACCACCCACGATAACCAACATTTCTGCCCTCCATCCTGTCTCCTCCAGTAACTGGCATTGCTCTCCTCCCCCTCCTCCCTCCCTCCTATGAAAACCATTTCTCTCTTCAACCCTGCCACCCGTGATAACCACTATTTGTGCCCTCCATCTTGCATCCTGTAGTAAGTGCCATTGCTCTCCTCCACTCTCCACCCACCCCCACCCCGCGACAATCATATCTCTCTTCTTACTTCATCTAGAGGTTATGGTGTTGGGCTACTGAGGGACCTTGAGCATCTGTGCATGTTCAAAGTTCTTGAGCACATGCAGATCCTCAAGGCTCTGCACCAGCCCAGCACCATAACCTTGAGATGAGGTAAGAAGAGAGATCCAGTTGTCTTGGTGGTGTGGGGGGGGGGGGGGGGGGGGAGGATGGAGGGTGGAGGAAGGCAAAGCCAAAGGAAGTGGGTGGGCAATTATTGGGGGAATCATGAATTTAGAACCTAATTTTCTGGGGGGTTTGTGTCCTGAAGCAGGGGGATGGGGCGATTTATTGGAGATGGGCGATTATTAGAGAGAATATGGTATTCAACTTTTATTGTATAATCTTAGATGGAGAGCCCAGTAGGGCCAGAGAAAGTACCTGCATATAATGTATATGTAAGCTGCTTTGGTTGTACCACAGAAAGGCAGTATATCACGCAGTAACACAGTAAATGACGGCAAATAAAGACCTGCACAGTCCATTTAGTCTGCCCAAGAAGTCAGCCAGAGCCTCACCCACCACCATGTGCAGGTTATAGTCATTCATGCTTAAACACTGGCTGGCAATTTGCCAACATGCCAATCACATATAGGCATTTAAATATGATGCAGTCTTGAGATGATATATGTTATAAATACTTCTCTTGATATTCAAAGCTATTTAACCAGCCACTGACCAGTTAAATAGCACATAGGTGCCTGACCACTAATATTCAGTGAGAAATAACCAGTTAGCACCTAGCGCATAATCAACTATATCACGCAACTTATCTGGTTAGGTGCTGATATTCTGCGCCTAACTGGATAAGTTTAGCAGCCAAATAGGAGCACATAAATAGCTGTCCTATCTTTAACTGCTGAAAAGTTAACTGGTTAGCGCTGAATATCAGAATAACCGGTTAACATTTTAGCATTTAAAAAACACCGGATTTTCAATACCGGTCGCCAGAAACAGCCCGGCACTGAATATCCAGGTTTAACACTGGCAGTGGACAGCAAAAGTGCTGCCCGCCACCAGCTGAATATCGAGCCCACTGTTAGCAATACTTTTGGTTAACTTGCTAATTTCAATATTAAAATGTCTTCGCCTCCTCCAAAAACTAGGATCTTACTGCACCTGAAACACCAACCAATTCCAATTTATATATTAATGAGTCGTGATCTACCAGGTTGAAAGGTACAGACATATCTAATTACATTAACACAGCTGGAACACTTTGATCCTGCAATAGTCTTAATTCAGTCAGTAAAGTTAATATGCATTTCCATACTGTAGAATTTGTGAAACCCTTTGCCAGAAATTGGATACTAGCTACGCCTGATAGAAAATAAATCAGGTTTTAAATTATCTTTTATAATAGGTGATAGAATTATTGAACCTATTTCCTTGGGGAAGCAACCAACTGAAAACATCAGGTTAACGAAAACTAATAGCCAATGTACTACACCCTCTAATTGAAGAAGCTTAAGCATATTTGTCAGACAAGGGTCAAGGAATGAATTGAATTCAAGATATGCACAACCGTGCACAAAATCATCCACGCAGATGCCCCACTCTATATGCTAAACCTAGTAGACCTGCCGCCCAGAAACGCCAAAAGATCGGCCCGCAAATTCTTAAACCTGAACCTTCCCAGCTGCAAAGGAGTGAAGTACAAACAAGCATATGCCACGACCTTTGCATACAAAAGTACACAGTGCTGGAATGCACTACCCAAAACCCTGAAAACCACGAACAATCTAACCAGCTTCCGCAAAGCTTTGAAAACGCATCTCTTTAACAAAGCTTACAAAAGTCTCCATCAATGATACAACTCTTCCCCCAATTCACCCAAACACACCTAAACACCTCTCATATAATCTACCCAAGCTTCCGCCCAACTACCACCTCTCTTACCTCTGCTTTTGATCAATTGTATTTAAATTAGGCACTGTCTTTATCATAACCTACTCTGTAAGCCACATTGAGCCTGCAAAAAGGTGGGATAATGTGGGGTACAAATGCAATAAATAAATAAACTAAGACAAATGTATGCCAATAACAATCGGTCAAAATCTGTCTCTATGGCCATATCTTCTACATACGGTTCCCAAGAAAGTAGTTTCAATTTTAATGAATAATTTCCAGTTTAAAGAAGTCTGCTAGTTGACATGCAGAAGGATCAATTGATATGTCACATGATGCTGTAGAAAATAAAGATTTTGTTATTGCAAACAGCTCATGTGTCTTGTTACCACCTTATCTGATTTTCTTAGAGTAATAGAGTTTCTTAGCTGAAATGATGTTATTTTTATAAGTTTAATAGAAGATCTCTAGTTTGATTTATCAGTCTCTAGGATGGAACACACCAAGAATGAAAGGACAGGAAAAACAACAACAACAACAACAACAACAACAACACTGTGTCCCACAACTGGAAAAAGACTGAAAGAAGATTCGGTGACTCCAGCTGGAGGAACCAAGGCCGATGCCGGACAGACTTCTATGGTCTGTGTCCTGCATATGGCAAAATACAGTTGAAGCTTCGGCAACTCCAGTGTTGTAGATCACTTTATTGACATGTGCTGTGAGTGAAGGTGCTGTGCAGCTCAGAGGGGAGGGAAGACATCTTAACTGACAAATTGAATACTGTTAGCAATACTTGGGGATGATATGTGATTATCACCAAGACTCCATCATGCTTGGCTGCCTATATGGTTAGCATGGTGGAGACCTAACAACCAGCGTTTAAGCATGGGTGACTTGGGCCTGCACAAAGTGGTGGGCACAACTCTGGCTACATTGCTGGGCAGACTGGATGGACCATGCGGATCTTTATCTGCCATCATTTACTGTGCTACTGTGTCCGCACAAGGAGTTGGCCATGAACAATTAGATGAACCACAAGACACACATCAAAGAATCAAAAACTGTATATTGACCAACACAGACCATGTCTCGGCCTCTGCCTGCACCCAGGAGTCAGATACAGTCATCTCAATCGTAGCATAATGAGCTATACCTATAAATTAGACTGCACAACAAAATGGTGTAGGGTTTCTTCATAAGGAATGACGTGAATCTTTTTGAAGGAGCGACTTTGAGTAGTTGTGGATTTAACAAGCTGAATACAGCCTTCAGATAAGTGTTTTGGAGCAAAGAGTTTTTCAAGTGCCAACTTATATGCTATTAATGTGGAAACTGAAGTCTACTGCTGTACTCATAATATAAGATATTGAATAGGATGGGGACCTTGTTATAGGGATACGTTTTTGCTGATGTTTCAGTTTGATGCACTGAATAAACTGTATAAGCACGCCGGATATTATTTTGAAGGTACATGGACATTTGTTTTTGGATCCTGTGACCGAAAATGGTGAAGCAATAATATTAGATGATTGATGTATCTTTTAATGCTCCATGCCTGAGGATTCCTATCACTTATTATTTATTGTGAGAGAAGTGTTAGGCAAAAAAAATATAAAAAGCAAATTTTAACAACTAATCTCCGTAGTCTTTTCCACTTAGTTTTAAAAGCTTTGTACCACAGCATTAACAGAATCTAACAGGCACTGCAGGATCTAGTTTAGTCTTCCTGCCCACCCCAGGACAACTCTTCATTTACAGCAGTTATTGTAATTAGGGTAGCAAGCAAGAAGTGCTCTTACAGAGTTTTAAATACATTTCATTACCATCTAAGAAGGAAACACTAAATAAATCATACAATATCCCAAACGAACCTTTTCCGGAGATGGGAAGGTGGTAGAACGAGAGGGCATGAAATGAGATTGAAGGGGGCAGACTCAAGAAAAATGTCAGGAAGTATTTTTTCACGGAGAGGGTGGTGGATGCTTGGAATGCCCTCCCGCGGGAGGTGGTGGAGATGAAAATGGTAACGGAATTCAAACATGAGTAGGATAAACATAAAGGAATCTTGTTCAGAAGGAAGGGATCCTCAGGAGCTTAGCCTAGAATGGGTGGCAGAGCCGGTGGTTGGGAGGCGGGGCTAGTGCTGGGCAGACTTATACGGTCTGTGCCCTGAAAAAATAGGTACAAATCAAGGTAAGGTATACACAAAAACTAGCATATATGAGTTTATCTTGTTGGGCAGACTGGATGGACCGTGCAGGTCTTTTTCTGTCGTCATCTACTATGTTACTATGTAAGTAGTTATACACAGTATTTAAAGTTAAGACCTAGTAGTAGTAGACCTACTATTGATCCTGAAAACAGTGTTTTCAGTAGGGCAATAGGGCAGGCAACTGTCTTCAGCTGCAGCTTTCCCTCTCACCACTAGATGGGAGTGTTTCCTAAGCTCTGTTACCCAACCAAAAATAACTCAACAAATTAATTGGCAGCCCAGTATTCAAAGGGACTCATTGGTATGGCAGCCACTGCTATACAGATAACTTCATTACGTGTGCATTTTTCATCAGTACTATTTATTTTAATTATTTAAAATATTTATTAACCGCTTTATCTACGGTTCTAGGTGGTGTATACAGCAGCATAGAAAATAATCTATCATGAAAACAAACCATCCTAACAAACATAAAATACACAAAATGCTGACACGTAGAACACAAAACCGGCCATTTGCGCAGAAATGAAAAACAAACCAAAGGCCATAATATGCCTAATTGCAATAAGCCAGATGGCATGGTATGGCATTTGCGTTCCAAGACGTATGAAGAGAGACTTGCTGACCTGAACATGTATACCCTGGAGGAAAGGAGGAACAGAGGTGATATGATACAGATGTTCAAATATTTGAAAGGTATTAATCCGCAGACAAATCTTTTCCGGAGATGGGTAGGCGGTAGAACGAGAGGACATGAAATGAGATTGAAGGGGGGGCAGACTCAGGAAAGATGTCAGGAAGTATTTTTTCAACGAGAGGGTGGTGGATGCTTGGAATGCCCTTCCGCTGGAGATGGTGGAGATGAAAACAGTAACGGAATTCAAACATGCATTGTATATACATAAAGGAATCCTGTGCAGAAGGAATGGATCCTCAGAAGCTTAGCCGAAAGTGGGTGCCGGAGCAGGTGGGGGGAAGAGGGGTTGGTGGTTGGGAGGCGAGGATAGTGGAGGGCAGACTTATACGGTCTGTGCCAGAGTCGGTGACGGGAGGCGGGACTGGTGGTTGGGAGGCGGGGAATCCTGCTGGGCAGACTTATACGGTCTGTGCCCTGAAAAAGACAGGTACAAATCAAGGTAAGGTATACACATATGAATTTATCTTGTTGGGCAGACTGGAGGAACTGCTGTCATCTATGTATATATGTATATATGCAAATGAATATGCTAATATGCTCCGCCCCATCCTTTGCCCCCCCCCCCCCAAATGAAACAGTCAAACTACACCTATGTTTTGAAGGGACATTTGTTGGTGAAGGGACTGTGGTAACTTGTTCCAGTGTTCATGACCCTGAACTGAAAAGATAGCCTTCCTGTTGTGCTGATGAATTATTTCTCGAAAAGATGGGATTACCAACAAATTTCGAAAGGATGAGCACAATGTTCTCGTGTTTGCATATGGGATTAACATAAGGGAAAGATAAGGTGGTTCACGAGAGTAATGGATTTTGAAGACCAAGAATAAGATTTTATAAATGAAATGGTGGGGAAGAGAGAGCCAGTGGGTTGCTTTCAATAGTGAGCTGACCTGGTCAAATTTCTTTTTACCATTGATAAGTTTAATGTCAGTGTTCTGAACTACTTGTAGATGCTAATGTCAGATGTTCTAAGGCCTATATAAAGTGAATTACAATAACCTACTTTAAACATGGCTGGGGCCTGTGAGGAAAAACCTCCAGCATTCTGCAGCATAGTGGTGGTAAATCTCCAGCTTTGGGATGGGCCAACCTTGGCATCTCTGGGCACGAGTTTTCATTAACCAGAGTCCATTTAGTCAGAGGCATTATCATCTCTTTTCTTTTACTGCTGGCCTCTCCCTATACATTCTAAAATTTCTCTGTAATGTAAAGTTTGTGAAATAATCATTGAACATATGTACATGTGATAGTTTTTTCTTACGAGATGTATTCCTAGTGCAGATAGTTAGTTGTAGAGGGGCAGGGTGCAATAATAGTTGTGGCAAGGGACTTGGGGCAGGGCATGGGGACGGGACAAGGGAGGAGCACGTAGCTGGGCAGGTATCAGATTTTTCTCCATCAAAATGTTGACAACCCTTGGTCTCTTTTGATTTCTTACAGTACAAAGAAGCATATATAGGCTTAGAAATATTGTCTTTATGGGAGATAGAATATACATTTTTCCAGATCTCTCTCTAGTTCATGTAAATATTTTGTTTCCTATCAAGGTAATAGATATATTTTCTACGAACCTTCACAATTAGTTTTTTCATGAGGGTAAAAGTATCTCTAGGCCATCCCTTATTACTTTGTTTCATTGTATTATTCCATCCTCCTATGGCTTTTCCTCCTTGGTTCTCTCCTTAAATGTTAACTACACTATGGGCTTCTTTTATAAAGCTCGCTAGTGATTCTCCCATGACAAATGAGAGGAAGCCCATAGGAATTGAATGGGCTTCCTCTCATTTGCTGTGCAGGAATTGCTAGTGCGACTTTGTAAAAGAAGCCCTATGCTATTTGTTTCTTCAACGATTGTGCCAGGTAAAATATTTTTTCTTACGTGTATTTCTGAATTTCTATTCAAAGTTCATTCTTGGATTGTATAACTATAATTGTAAATTAAAATAAAAAAGTGGGCAACCTACAGATACCATACATCTGTGTTGTTACTTGTACTACATGTGCAAGCTTTTGGGTGAAGGAGAGACACACTAGACAACATTGCATTGTCAGTATATCAGGAGTTAATTTGTGCTTCCAGTACCTTTGGTAACATTGGTTACATATTGCATGGTGATGCCTTGGCTGTTGGATGCAGAGCAAGAGATATTGAAAAGCTGCTCAGTTCTCCCAGTGAGAACACTTGTGATCATATTCCCATTGGCAGATGATGAAGCCTGGAGCCCTTCATTTCTGCCGACATTCAAGTTGGGAAAATGCCACTCAACCACTGGAGGTGGGTATCCATCAGCAGTGCAGTTGCACATCACAGCTCCTCCCCAGAAGTGGCACCTCGGTCCTGGCATGATGACAGGTTTATCTGAGGAACAATAATCACAGCACTATATTCCAATGTTGCGATGGGAGTAAAACAAAGACTGTCAAGATAATACAGAGTTAACTCTAGAGAAGGATGACATCTTTGACCAAGCATTCAACCATGAATAGGATTATATTTCTTCACTAAGAAACTTCTACTCAAGAGAAGATGCATAACCCCTTTTCAAATTAAATGAGAACCAAATATATCACAAAAAACAAATCTCAGTCCACTCAGACAAGTCAGTATGTAATATGATAATAATTTAACCCAGTTGACCTAGAGACAGCCATTTTGAAATCCTAAAGGTTTGTTCAGCCACAAGAAGGACTAAATTTCAACTTTATTTGGGTGAGTGAAGCCTGATTGGTGGTTGAAAGAAAGTATGTGTCCTTAGGGCCCTGGAGGGAAAGAATGCTTCCCCATTCCATCTCATGTAAGAAGAAAGTTTTCCACTTCACTTAAACATCCTCTGCAAACAAAGGTTGCAAAAGATATCAAAAAGGCCCTCCATATAAATGTCTAAGAAAACTACAGGATTAAGTACAGAAAGTAAAATAGTGCTGAATGGAGTTCTGATTTTGTGAGTGAACATCAGAGGACCGAAGAGGAAAGAGAATGAAACTGACTTGGTAGAAAGTCAGGCACAGAATCATGACTTATATTTTATAAAACATGCGTGTGTGTGCGTGTGCACTTTATGTGTAGCATTTACAACTGCTCTCCAACAGGCATACAGGTCTGCAGCTTCAATAGATGTGATTTGTGCAAGATTTGTGCTGTTGCTTTATAAAATAGACAACTTCTTCGTCTCCAAACCTAGGCAACCTATTATAAATTACCCTTCACCTCTGTCAGCTACTATCTATCTATCTATCTATCTATCTATCTATCTATCTATCTATCTATCTATCTATCTATCTATCTATCTATCTATCTATCTATCTATCTATCTATCTATCTATCTATCTATATAAAGCACAGCCTTGTGTTTGTCTGTGTCTGAACTCCTCCGGTCCCCGAAGAGCTATGGTCATCACACCCAGAATGCAGACTCTACCCGCCTTTGCCGAGGTTATTGTGTAGTTTGAAGTAATTTGTTTCACAGGGGCACTCGGGAGGGGGAGCAATACCTCCATCCATTAAATGAATAGGCTGCAGGCATAGGAGGCAACTTTTCAAAATGATTGGGGGTACTGAAATTTTTTTTTTACGGGTGGTGCATTCCCCCCTCCCCCTCATCCCTCTCCCCTCCCTCCCCGTGTCGGTAGCATAGCGAAGGCGGGACATGGGCAGGCATGGGCGTGGCTACCAGATGGCCGGCTTTTGTGGATAATGGAAAAAAAAAGCGGCTTAATCAGTATTTCGCCGGGTTTACTTGGTCCTTTTATTTTCACGACCAAGCTTCAAAAAGGTGCCCCAACTCACTAGATGACCACCGGAGGGAATGGGGGATGACCTCCCTGTACTCCCCAGGTGGTCACCAACCCCCTCCCACACTAAAAAAATAAAAATAAAAACCTTTTTTGCCAGCCTGTATGCTAGCCTCAAATGTCATACCCAGCTCCCTGACAGCAGTATGCAAGTCCCTGGAGCAGTTTTTAATGGGTGCAGTGCACTTCAGGCAGGCAGACCCAGGTCCATCCCCCCCCCCCCCACCTGTTATACTTGTGGTACTAAGTGTTGAGCCCTCCAAACACCCCCAAAACCCACTGTACCCACATGTAGGTGCCCCCCTTCACTCATAAGGGCTATGGTAATGGTGTAGAGTTGTGGGGAGTGGGTTTGGGGGGATTTGGGGGCTCAGCACCCAAGGTAAGGGAACTATGCACCTGGGAGCTATTTGTGTATTTTAAAAATTTTTTTAGAAGTGCTCCCTAGGGTGCCCGGTTGGTGTCCTGGCATGTCAGGGGGACCAGTGCACTACAAATGCTGGCTCCTCCCATGACCAAATGCCTTGAATTTCACCGGGTTTGAGATTGCCGGCATTTTTTTCCATTATCGCTGAAAAACAAAACCGGTGATCTCAAACCTGGCGAACTCTGGCATTTCGCCGGGCCAAACCGTATTATTGAAAGAAAAGATGGCTGGCCATCTTTTTCGATAATACGGTTCCGGCCAGCTATTGCGTCGCTGCCAAAATAGATCGCTGGCGAGGTTCGATTATGCCCCTCCATGTCACCCTTTTTCACACACCCCTCAGCAAAACATCCTAGTCACACTCAGCTATTCTCACACACACCCACTCACACTCGCCCATTCTCACACACCTCTCAGCAAAACAACCCCAATCACACACCCTAGAATAACACATCCCCACTCACACTCACCCCTCAGTACCACAGCCCCTGACACTCACCCGTTTTCACACACCCCAGAGTAGCACACCTCCACGCACACTCACCCCTCAGCATACTTATACATGTTATCACACACAAATAAACCTTGCTTTTCTCAATTACAAAGTACTAATCTATCACTAAGCAATGCCTGCAGGGACAGCTAATGTTACTATATTCTGTTATTCTGCCACCCATAGCCACACCTTGAAATGTCTCTCAGACTATCTTTTGAAGGTTGTCTGTCTCACTTGCCAAGCTGCATCATTCATTTATACCGAGTAGTCACACAGTGCTGCTACTCACACTGCACACGCACTACCAGAGGGGGAGAGTCTCTTGTTCCCAGATAATTTTGTGCACTGCAGTAATAAGGACTATTGTCCCTCCTCAGGTTCCTTATTGTTATATTTTTCTGTGTTTCACCAGTTATCAAAACCTTTTCTAGACCCTGGTACCAGCTGTAGGTTGTCACTTCAGGGTTAGCATGGGTAGAACATGTCATATTGATGGAGTCTCCTTCTCCAGGCTCTCCACTCCCCACAATAGAGATGATCGTGTCCTTTGGAGGATCTGTGAAAACAAATGTCAAGAAAAAGACAAAGTGTGATTAGCAAGGAAAGGTCATCCATAGTCTGCTGCTGTTAGGTTAACTGAAGATGTCACAGGGATGGAGCAAGGCCTCCTCAATCTTTAGAATGTTGTTTTCAGAGCCCATTCCTAGTCTGTATGTTGTGAAGTTATGTGATATGATGAAGGCTGGGCAGACATAGAAGGGGAGAGGGCAGACAACAGAGGAAAGAAGAGGCAGGGAGAGATGGAAGACAATGGATGGAAGGGAGAGAGGGGGCAGACAGTGGATAGAAGAAGGGGTAGAGAGAAAGAAAGGGCAGACAATGAATGGAAGGGAGAGGGCAGACAGTGGGTGGAAGGAGGAGAGGGCAGACACTTGATGGAAAGGACAGAGAGAGAGAGAGAGAGAGAGAGAGAGAGAGAGAGGCAGATGCAGGATGGAAGGGGCAGAGAGAGAGAGAGAGAGAGAGGGCAGACACTGGATGGAAGGGGCAACACTGGATGGAAGGGGCAGAGAGAGAAAGAAAGAAAGAAAGAAAGAAAGAAAGAAAGAAAGAAAGAAAGAAAGAAAGAAAGAAAGAAAGAAAGAAAGAAAGAAGGCAGACGCTGGATAGAAGGGAAAGTAAGGGTAAACAGTGGGTGGAAGGGGCAGAGAGAGAGAGAGAGAGGGCAGACACTGGATGGCAGAGAGGGCAGACACTGGATTGCAGGGAGAGGGCAGAGAGTGGATGGAAGGGGGGAGAGAGAGAGAGAGAGAGAGAGAGAGAGAGAGGATAGACGCTGGATGGAAGGGGCAGAGAGAGAGAGAGAGAGAGAGGGCAGACACTGGATGGAAGGGGCAACACTGGATGGAAGGGGCAGAGAAAGAAAGAAAGAAAGAAAGAAAGAAAGAAAGAAAGAAAGAAAGAAAGAAAGAAGGCAGACGCTGGATAGAAGGGAAAGTAAGGGTAAACAGTGGGTGGAAGGGGCAGAGAGAGAGAGAGAGAGGGCAGACACTGGATGGCAGAGAGGGCAGACACTGGATTGCAGGGAGAGGGCAGAGAGTGGATGGAAGGGGGGAGAGAGAGAGAGAGAGAGAGAGAGAGAGAGAGAGAGAGAGAGAGAGAGAGAGAGAACAGACGGATGAAAGGAAAGAGAGAGGGCAGATGCTGGATCGAAGGAAAGAGGGAGGGCAGACACTGGATAAAAGGGAGAGCATGAAGAGAAGATGAGGAAGGCAGAAACCAGAGACTACAAAGGTTGATAAAAGAATGTTTTTTGGGGTTTTTTTTGTTGTTTTGTTTTTTAAGGATAAAGTAGTATTGTAGCTGTGTTAATAAATGTTTATAAACAGAAAATGGAAATAAGGTAGTCTTTTTATTGGACTAATTTTAATACATTTTGACTAACATTCGGAGACCAAAACCCCCTTCCTCAGGTCAGGACAGGATACCGTAACAGCAGTATACTGTACTGACCTGAAGAAAAAGGTTTTGAACTCTGAAAGTTAAATGTATTAGTCCAATGAAATGGTTTTATCTTATTTTTTAAATTTGTTTTATTTCTATTTGTTAATTTGTAAAGTGATAACTGGTATTTGTTAGTGTTTTCAAATTTACATCTTCTATCTTTATATTTTACACAGTACTAGAGGAAATACATCATTAACACTGTTTCTGTTTTCGTGGTGTTGCATTGTATGCAGAGTCTGGCTTCTTGGGGGTTCAGTTTAATTTTTGTCTACATATTTCTCTGTTTACTAATTCTATACTGGATTAGGGTGTATCTGTGAAAAAGACAGGGTTTTCTGTTAGCATTGACTGTGCAGGATTGACAATCTGTACTATTCTGGCTGGTTTAGTTTTACAATAGGTGTATTTATGTTCTAGTGCTCACTGCAGTGTTTAAGATGTTGCCTTTTCCTAGGTACACCCTTGTTGTGTGATTCCTAGAAGCTACTGCTTATGGTACGGTAAAATTGCTCTGTAGGTTCTAAGAGGCAGATGCACTAAAGCTTAATGAGCCTTTAATGACCCTCCAACGAGGAAAATTTGATCCGTTGCAGCTAACGAAAACGGAATGGAGATGAGCAATTAGTGTGAAAACCCCATTGAAACGAGATGCACCAACCTTTTCCGATTGCCTGTACGCAGGAAAAAGGCAGGAAATGTAACGAGAGGACCGGACCTCTCGTTAGGACCGCTCTGCGCCAGGAAAAATCGTAGAGTGAATAAGCAAACAAACTGTGAGCCAATCCCAGCGCATTAGCACAGCTAAAAGCGCTGTGATTGGTCGAAAGCCCTTTGCATAACATATGTACCAAAAGTATGGGAGCAATTTTTTTTAAAAATAAAGCTTTATGAAAACGTGTAATAACCACGTCAATATAGTGCGTGCGTATTGCCGTGCTATATAGGTGTCATTATGGCTGCAAGAGGGAGAAAACCTAATTTCTCGGACCTCGATGTCCTGTGGCTAGCACAACTGTTTACAGTCAATGAAAAACGCCTTTTCCCTCGTGCAGGCAAAAGGAGGGACATCATGAGGATGGACCAGGGCTGGAGGACACTGCAGCGCTTATTTAATAAGCGCAGTTCGTTCCCAAGATCTGTAAGTGGGGTACAAATGCATAAAATAAATAATAAATAATAATAATAAATAATAATTGACTACACATGTATGTGAAACGTGCATCATTGCTTTTCCATTGTGTTTGTCTACATCTGACAGGTGGAGGAACTTAAAAAACGGGCGAGGGCACTACGGAAGGACCACCCAGGATGGCTCCGTGAGGTCAGGGCCAACCTCGATAACAGCCCAGGTATTTTAACGTTTCACGTGAGTCTGCTCCATGACATTTGATGATTCGGGGTGTTATCACAAAACTTTTATCATCCATATTTGTCTCTACAGAAGTGTCAGAGAAAGAGGAGGAGGAGGAGGAGGAGGAGGGTGACGATGACGATCATGATGTCGAGAAATCGTGTCATGACGACGACGATGATGATGATGGTGCTGGCGAGGGGTCCCTGGCTGGTGTTGTACCTCCCCGCCCTTCTGCTCCTACCCCTGGTCCCCACCTCTTACCTTATGCCCTTGTCCGTCCCGGCCCCTCCTCTCGTCTCCCCCCCCCCCAAGAGATCACGGAAGACCATACTGCGTCTCCCTGCTCCAACATATGGCCCTTCGCACCGTTCCTCTTCTCCACCCCCAGCACACTTTAGCCCTCCTGCCTCACCCTCCCAGCCACACAGTCTCACCACTCCTCCTGGTTCCCCTTCCTCCCTCCCCCCCCTGCAAATTCCAATCTTCCCTCCCGCTACCCCCTCCTTCGCTCTCCCTCAGACTTCCCTCGCCATTTCCCAACACCATGCTGCTGCCTCCACCTCGCCTGGGCAAGTCACCCCCGTACTGGAGAGGTTCCAGGTGGAGCAAATACCTGTGTATGGTGAGTTTTACAATTCTACTCCTTGCCCCAAGTGCCATCCCCTTGTCCCCCTTGTCCCTTCCTCCATTGTCACCCATTACTCCCCTCACTGTGTGTACAAGGGCTATCTGTTTGTATGTGGTGTTCCACGCTGTGTGCGTCTGGTGTTGTAATACAATCGGTACTAATAATTCATGTTATTGTTATTGCGTATCACGGTGTGTGTGCATTTAGAAGCTGTTCGTGGTGAACCGTTCTGACAGTCGTTCTTTTGTCTTTTCTGACAGGTGGCACAGTGGACCTCACTGGAGAAGAAGAAGACAGTGAAGATTCGCCATCTCTCCCCCCCCCTGCACCCGTAACTGTCCACCGCAGTGTCTCGCCCATGTCCCCTGCTCCCACCCTCTGCTGCTCCACCTCCCCTATCCCCCCCAACCCAACTGTTGACCGTGGTACCTGTACCATACCTCCAGCTCCTACCCGTGACCGATCCACCTCCACCATCCACTAAGTGACATTTGTTGTGTTTTTATATTAATTCTCTGTATGCCTAGTACTGGATTGTGGAGGAGGATGTTAAAAAATGATCAGCCTTGGGTGTCAAATACCCTAGGTACCCCACTGGGGAAAAGTACACACTGGATGACTCTTTGAGTTTGTGTGGCTGTCAGGATCTGTTGTTTTGCTTTTACTGTAGCTGCTCTTTGCTACTCCCTCCCTCTAGAAGCTGCTGCCCTAGGCGACAGCCTAGTCTTGCCTAATGGTTGAACTGGCCTTGCCCTGGGGATTTATTCTTGTAGTGTATTACAGAGCTAATTTAAAGGTGTTTCCACTTGCTTCTCTCTTGTGTTGAAACTGTGTTTCCACTTGCTTCTCTCTTGTGTTGAACTTTTGTGGAAATTTTTGGACCTTTTATTTCTACTGTGATATGGTAGTACATGGTGGTGGGCACCCCAAAATGTTTTCTCTAGAAATGCCAGTGATCTGTTGAGGAGTCCAGGAAATGGGACCTGCCTGGTGCTGTGACAGTAAGGAGGAAAGATATGAGAGGCTCAGCAGGAAGGGCTGTTATTTCTTAACCTAAAGTATCTTGCTGCTTTTTCCTTCTTTGTCTTTGGGAGTTGGATTATTTACATTTATTATTAATGTTCATATTACTCTGATTTCACCGTCACAAGCTTATTTTCTCTTCCCTCATGAAGGAAGCTATGAAATATGAGGGTTGTTTTTTTTTTTAACGTTGACTTAATTATTTGATATATGGTTTCTCGCATTTGCTTTATGTATAGAATTTTAAAAAATTAATTAAAAAAAGCATGGGGCTGATATTCAGAGTGATTTAATCAGGTAGGAGAGACTCTACCCAGATAAAGTGCTCTGTCTGGACTGGGAGTAGATATTTAGCGGCACTGTCCAGTTAAGGCCAGGGTGGTCCTGAGGGTGGAGTCGGATCTAACCCAAAAATTAACCCAGTCTTATCTTGCTTGGATAACACAAATAGCAGTCCTAACTTACCTGGATAATGATCCAGAAGCCAGCACTGAATTTCAGGCATCTGGATAACTTCCAGTGGCATCAAAAGTCCTGCATATTCACTGCCAGTACCTGGATTAGACCTGATAGTGAAAATCATGATCTGATTAAATGTATGGTGGTCAGCACTTTTAAAAACACCGAGCACTGTGCCAGTATCTTTCCTGCTTTATTTAGCATCTTTTTTTAAAACTTGAATCTTACAGGTATTTTAAATGTTAGTATTTGTTTTGCTACTGCTATGCAAATACTTTTTTACTCTCTCTGTCTCTCTGGGTGGGGTGAAGGTTTATCCCAGAGGGTAAACAAAAAGAGGGGAAAAAACTCAAAATAAAAGGTCTGTGGAGAACAGGGGGAGACAGGTGCCCCAAGGTCCTCACTGGCTGACTCTCAACACAGTTCACTCCACGCACTCTGGGGAAAAAGTTCTAAGTGCAATCCAGGGGGATCTTTTTAAATTATAAAAACACCAGTCTTCTGATCTTTCTATGTATATCCATCTGTTTAGCATAATTTTATAGTTGGGTGTGCTTACCTTTTTGGTAGGGGTTCTGGTTATATGCAGAAATGGGGGGGGGAGGGGCTGGGGGGATGGTGTAACTTTCCATTTAATCCTGTAAGTGGTGTGTTTGTTTTTTGATTACATTAACAGTTTAAACCTAGTATTGCTGCAACTCGGGTGTGTGGGATCTGCTTCGATTGTGTTTGTCCACATGCTATATGCAGTTATTGCCTCTAATCCTTGCATCTTGACGAGTTGTACTATGTTATATATTTTTTAAGTTTTCATCTTTTGAAGTTTATTCTGTTTAAAATAATTAAAAATGATTTGAATATAAATTATAAAAACACTTTTATTAGGAGAATCCCCCCAAGACAAGTTTCAAAAGCAAAGGAATCAATAGCAGAAGAGATAAGGCAGAGTACAGTTCTTTGTTTTCTCTGTGTAATGGGTCCCTGAATCCCCCCCCTCCCTTCCCCACTGCCCTTTGCAGGTCTCAGACTGGGTTCTCCAGCCTCCCCTATCTCTCAACTGCCACACTCTAAGCCACACTTCCCAAAACTCATATCACCTCCCTCAGCACTTCAGGTGCAAAACTTCCTGTGTTAAGAGTAGGGTTACCATATTTGCCCTAAGAAAAAAGAGGACACATGCCCCGCCCCCTGGCATACCTCTTCCCCGCCCCTGTCCCGCCCATGCCCCACCCCTTGCCCCGCCCCCTATGCAAGACTTCAATGGAAGTCTCGCGAAGCTGCCGCTTGAACTGCCAGCTCCGGCAGGCAATGAATTTAAACATATGTAGGAAAGAACTTGGATTAGCCTGTCTTGAAGACAGTGGCATAATTTCCCAGATCACCCTGGAACCTTTTTTAAAAATCAGCATATGCAATACAAAAATCACTGATAGAGACAACCAAAATTTGGTTTCAGGTTCAGGTTTGGCACTGAAAGTGGCCCAAATTCAGTTTTGGAGTGGTTTTCATTTTGGTTTAGCATATTTTTAAAGTGTTAGCTGGTTTTTGGTTTTGCAGAAATTCACCATGTGTTTTCAGTTCCTCCCCTCCCCCTCCCCGTTCTGTTGATGCAGGCTGCAGCAGCAGCACCCTCCACTTTTTTTTTTTTTTTTTGCAAACTCCTTAATGCGGGGGCCGGGGGGTGTAATCTTTAAACCACCTAGTATTGCTTAAAGAATTCTTAAATTACCTTAAACTTGTGGAGGTGTTAATTTCCCAAATGACCTACTACATTATCACTCAGCCAGCCTTTATCTTAAACAAAGCAAAGGTCGGTTGTTTACTTCAAATTGGGTGAATAATCTCTTCATTAAGGCATTAATAAATCCTCCCAGTAAATAAATCTTTCTGTTCCACTCACAACTCGCACATGGTTTTTGATTGAAAAGGAATTTTGCACACGCACACCTCCTGACCCTGTCCCTGTGCCTGAGTGCCTCTATATTATCAAATAGTACCCTCCCTTCGACCCTTCCTTCCCCTGCTTCAAAGTTCAAACAGAAGAACAGAACAGAAGTAGCCTTTTAATCTTAGGCTCCCCCCAGTCCCCGGACGCACACATAAATTATTTTAATCATCTTCCCTGTGACTCGATCTTATTCTTAATCTTCTTCTTACCTTGTCCTCCGGACCTCACTACTTCGGTTATGGCGCCGGCTAAGCAGGCCAGCAAGGGCACAAACAGACAGACCACTGTCCACTCCAGACGCTGCACGCTGCAGCTGAGCCTCGTCAACTCGTTTTATAGGTGGCGAAAAAGGCGGAAGGTGGCAGCAGAGCAGGATCGACATCACAAATCAGCTGATGCAGGCAGGCGCTGGCTGGCACGCACACGCACATACGCTGCCTGCGTCATGCATCAGAGGAGTCAGGACTTCAGGTGATAGGTCAGACGTCGGACTCAGAGCGGTCATGTGATGTTGACCCGAGAAACCCGGACAAATCAACGAAAAGCTGAAATCCGCCCGGACTCCCCACGGCGCCCTCAAAAAGAGGACATGTCCGGGGAAATCCGGACGAATGGTAACCCTAGTTAAGAGTACCTGGACCTTCATTCCCAAAATGCTCCTCAAAATCTCTCCTTTGTGAGACACACAGTAAGGAAAATTACTCTTCTCTCTAAATACAAAACTACCAAAAAAATCTCCTGAAACACTTCTCAAACAGTCCTCACTGGGTGTTAAGGAGGAACCAGGGTTTGAGTGGACCTCCCAGAGGGATGCACTATGTTGGTCCCACTCATTCCCTGAGATACCTTTACCAGATACCTGAAGTACTGGTGTGTGCAAGCATTAACTTCCCTTATGAGGGCAGGCTAAACAGGTTAGGACTTTTCAGTATGAAAAAAAAGATGACATGAAACTAATGACCAACAGATTAAAAACAAATCATAGAAAGTTTTTCATGCAGCGCATAATTAAAGCTGTGGAATCTGGGGGAAGTGGTCTAATGAGGACTGAAGGAAAAGAAGAGCCATCACTCATCCCTGGAAATGATATATGTGAAACAGATCTATTTTTTGGCATCTACCCGATATTTGTGAATCAGGTTGGCCACCGTCAGAGAGGGGATGCTAGACTTGATGAGGCTTGTTCATGGTTTTTCTTATGTTCATTCAGTCACTGATCTGTAAATCTCTCCTTCCCTTCCTTCCTTTGCTGAGACCTTGCTGGACTAGGGGGAATTGTCCTTTCCTCACAGACCCAACTGGCCAGCAAAGAAGCAGCTCCTCTTGCTGAGCACCCTCCTTAATAGTTCTCTACAAAATTCAGCCAGGGAACATTCCCCAGATTTTAATAAGCCTAAGAACACAATTCACATCACATCTCATCTTTTCTCAGCACAGACAGGAGCAGGGACTCCAAATTTTTCCTCATTTTGTAACTGATTTGTAAACCACTTTGCTGTTCTGCACAAAGGGCATTATATTAAGATTAATAAAGCATAAATCTTAAACTATTGTGAACTCAGAGGTCCATTCCTACAGTTCTGCTACATTTTATGTTAGGGATTTTACCTGCACAAGAATATAAGTTGTCTTACTGGGTCAAACCAAGGGTCCATCTAGCCAAGTATCCTGTTTCTAACAGTGGCCAATCCAGATCACAAGTAGCTAGTAAAATCCTAAAAAGTAGCAAGATTCTATGCTACTTAATCCCAGGGATAAACTGTGGCTCTGCTAAGGTCTCCTGTAATCATTTTTTAAGAACTTTTCCTCCAGGAATTTGTCCAAACCTTAATGTGCTTGTATAAACTATCCCTAGGAGTAGCCTGGCATTTTATTGCATACATAACACATTTTGGGATTTGTCCTATGAAGCAGCCAGAAAGTTCTTGAGGCATCTTCTTCACCCCTGTCTTCCAGAGTTTCTTTATTTTTAATGCTCTGACCCTGCTGTAAGGAGAGGACTACAGAGATAATAGAGAACATGGAGAACATTTGGAAAATGATGTGGAATTAGGCTGAGAGCGGTGAAGCTTTCAGACACATTACTCACAGTTTATGTGGAGAGTGATATGTCCTTGTGATCTTTGCCCATTTGGGTAGGTGGCTGAGCACTGGAGATGCTTCCCATGATCCTCTGAAGAAGGGAAATAGGTGAACGAGATCACTGTTCTCCAGCTGTCACCTGAGAACTCTTCCTCATAGACTCTGGCCTTGATACCAGGCCAGTCCAAGGTCAGAGAGGGAGGGTTAGGGGGACAGGTGTGCTCAGCAAAACAGTTGATGGTGACAGATTCTCCTTCAGACATAACTGCAGAGAAATTCAATGATGGCTTCTTTGGAGCGTCTGCAGAGTAAGAGGATCCGACAGTGTGACAGATCACTGGGCAGGGTATACTGTTACAAGTCATTTTATATTCAACATGGTCAAATTTCACTGACTGGTAGGGTTGGAGAGGAATAAAGGTGTGGTAGACTCATAGGTATTCAATGAGGTAGTTTCTAAATTCAAAATAATTTGTCACTAATGACATGTTTACCAGCCTTCAAATGAATGGCTCTAACCACACAGAACAAACGGTTCCATGTGATTAAGAACAGGGTGCACCTGTCCTACTTCATATAGGAAATTGTTAATTTGCATACTTGACCATAATAATCTGAAATCAGACAGTTATTCAACATACATATAGGGAGATGCAATTCTATATACCATTACCCTCTAACCAGTGACCAAAGCTGAAACTAATGCCTTTGCTATAAACATCTCTTCTATAATCGTCATCAATCCTGAGGTAAGAATACTTTTTTTTTTTTAAAGTACAGTAAAGTGCATCAGGTGAGACAACAGTATTCAAATTGAGACATCTTGATTTAGGAGTTTTCCAGTGGCATTCTTTCCTCATGCTCACATCAGAAATAATCAATTGTCATGAGCATTAACAGAGGGCAAGATTAGCCCAGTAAGTCATCTCTTAAGTGGAGGTTGTGGGCTGGGATCATAATTAGGGTGATTAAGTATGGCACTGGGCCCTGTGGCTGGAAAACCCCTGGCCCTGAGGTTCTCAACCCAGTCCTCAGGACATACCAAGCCAATCTGGTTTTCAAGATATCCACCATGAATCTACATGCAATAGATTTGCAAAATATGAAGGTAGGGCGTGCAAATTTATCTTGGGCATATTTGTTGTGAATATCCTGACTGGGGGTGTCTCGAGATCGGGTTGAGAACCACTGCCCTAGCCATAGGCGTAGTTTGACTGTTTCATTTGGGGGGGCAAAGAATGGGCGGAGCATATTAGCATATCATTTGCATATATAAATATGCAAATGAATATGCTAATATGGAGGAAGGAAATGAAATTTACAGGCAAAATATCACAGATGCACATTTCAAAAAGCTGACACATTTCAATTAATAAATTATGAATAAAATACTTTTATTTACCTTTGTTGTCTGATCATTTAGTTTTTCTATTCGCTTTGATCCCAGTGTCTTCTGTTTTATGCAGTGTCTTCTTTCCAGTAGGCTTCCCTCTGCTCCCCACCCTCCCAGTCCCATCCATCTCTTACTCCTTCCCTCTGCTCCCCAACCCTCCCAGTTCCATCCATCTTCTGTTCCTTCCCTCTGCTCACCATCCCTCCGTCCCATCCATCTTCTGCTCCTTCCCTCTGCTGTGCCTGACCTCTCCCAATCCCATCCATCTCCTGGTCCATCCCTCTGCTCACCACCCCTCGCAGTCCCATCCATCTCTTGCTCCTTCCCTCTGCTTCCCACCCCTCCCAGTCCCATTCATCTCCCACCCCTCCCAGTCATCTCCTGCTCCTTTCCTCTGCTTCCCACCCCTCCCAGTCCCATTCATTTCCTGCTCCTTCCCTCTGCTTCCCACCCCTCCCAGTCCCATTCATCTCCTGCTCCTTTCCTCTGCTTCCCACCCCTCCCAGTCCCATTCATTTCCTGCTCCTTCCCTCTGCTTCCCACCCCTCCCAGTCCCATCCATCTCCTGCTCCTTCCCTCTGCTTCCCACCCCTCCGTCCCATTCATCTCCTGCTCCTTCCCTCTGCTTCCCACCCCTCCCAGTCCCATCCATCTCTTGCTCCTTCCCTCTGCTTCCCACCCCTCCCAGTCCCATTCATCTCCTGCTCCTTCCCACCCCTCCCAGTCCCATCCATCTCCTGCTCCTTCCCTCTGCTTCCCACCCCTCCCAGTCCCATTCATTTCTTGCTCCTTCCCTCTGCTTCCCACCCCTCCCAGTCCCATCCATCTCTTGCTCCTTCCCTCTGCTTCCCACCCCTCCCAGTCCCATTCATTTCCTGCTCCTTCCCTCTGCTTCCCACCCCTCCCAGTCCCATACATCTCCTGCTCCTTCCCACCCCTCCAGTCCCATCCATCTCCTGCTCCTTCCCTCTGCTTCCCACCCTCCCAGTCCCATTCATTTCTTGCTCCTTCCCTCTGCTTCCCACCCCTCCCAGTCCCATCCATCTTCCCTCTGCTCCCCCCCCCCCGAGGTCCAAGATGGTGACTCCGTTTACCCCCTCTCTTCCTCCCTCCCTCCGGTGCAGGCAACAGTCTTCAGCTTTTTCAGCGTTCCTGGCAGCGGTAGCGTTGTACACGCTGCCTTCGGTCTGCCCCGGAAGCCTTCTCTTCAAGTTCCTGTTCCCACCTATGCGGGAACAGGAACTTGAAGAGAAGGCTTCGGGGCAGAGCCAAAGGCAGCGTGTACAACGCTACCGCTGCCAGGAACGCTGGAAGACTGCTGCCTGCGCCGGAGGGAGGGAGGAAGAGAGAGAGGTAGACGGACACGCTCCTCTCGGTCCGCTTGGCTTCCCTGCCCTCTCTGTCTGCGTCCCGCCCGAAAGGAAATGACGTCAGAGGAAGGCGGGAGCAGACAGAGAGGGCAGGGAAGCCAAGCGGACCGAGAGGAGCGCGTGCCTGCATGTGTTTTTTTTTTTTTTTTTTAAACTAATGGCGCGGCGGCGCCTCGCGTCGTTTGGGGGGGCATTGCCCCCCCTCGCCCCCCCCAGTCTACGCCTATGGCCCTAGCCTCATGGTAGCTGTACCCAACTTCACAGGCCTAAAGTCAAGATGCCCTTTCTGTTCAGAGAGAATACTTCAATATCATCACCAAAACTCTCTGGTAGAATTCAAAGATCATAACAGTACCCTCAGGGGATGGGCACCAATCTGCAATATAAAGAGATAAATTAATTTTTTGGTGTATATATAGGATCACTCAGTGTGGCACTATATATACACACTCATTGGTGCATCTCAAAAACAAATATGGAGCTCAAGAGCTACTATTACTTCAGTTAGTAACCATATTCATACATCCCTGTGATCCTATGTGTAAACTAAATAACTCAATCATACCAAGCTGCAGGAAAAAGGGCTGTTTTTCCCATGCACCAGTACTCTTTTTACCACAGCAGGTAAAAAGCCCCCAGCACACATGGCCATGTGGTATGAGAACTCTTACCACATGGCTATGCGACAGGGAGCCCTTACTGCCACCCACTGAGGTGGCTATAAGGGCTCCCGTGCTAACCCGACGGTAACTGGGTAGTGCGCGGCGATGCCCAATTACCGCTGTGCAAGCCATTTCCGGGGGTTTTCTTTTTCCCCCTGGAAATGGCACGTGCTCAGGGAGGGACTATCGCCAGTGGCCGCATTGGGCCGGCGGTAGTCCCGAAAGCCCGAGCGGTATTTAGTTCACACATAGGATCACAGGGATGTGTGAAAATGGTCACTATTTGAAGCAATATACTTGAGCTCCATACTTGTGTTTGAGACGCACTAGTGAGTGTGCATTTATAGTGACACACTGAGTGATCCTATATACACACAAAAAAGTCATTTACCTCCTTATATTGGAGTTTGACGCTCATCCCCTGAGGGCACTATTATGATCTTTGAATTCTACCAGAGAGTTTTGGCGATGCTATCATATGAGACCGGCGTTTCTGTCCCACTGGTCTCTCTCCTCCTTGTACTCCAAGTGGTCCTTCTTCCTCTACCCACAACCTATTTGCCTTTGGCTGTTACCTCTCTCCAGCTAGCTGGACAGTGGTAATTCATATTCACATGGTACAAACCACAGACCTGAAGCCTGTGGTGCTTTGAACAGATTTGGAGCAGTGAGCCATAAAGGCAGCTGAAGAGAGATATGAAGTACTACTCTACTGCTAGCTGGAGAGGAGATCGAGAGGACCAGGGTTAGGGGTAGGAGGAGAAGGGGAACAGGAATGGGAAGGTCTCTTAGAATTAGGAGGAGAGAGAAAGAACCCAGGATTAGGACAGGGAGAGAAAAAAAGACTGTTAAGGAATAAGCTGATGTACAGGGCCAGCTTAGGGCATAAAGCAGGTGAGGCACTGACTCAGGGCTCCAAAACTCAAAGGAGCTAAAAGCCTGCCTCACCGAAGAGTGTGCTGTTTGCTCTAGCCGCTGAGCTCTCCTCCTTTTGCTGCTGCCGACATAATTACAGGTTTAAATGTGAGAACTGGTAATGCTCAGGAAATCTCCCTCGGGGAGACCAAAAATCTCTGGTGGACTAGTGGGCCAGATGTGACCCCCACAAAGACCATCCTTTTTCCAAACCCCATATTTCTCCCAGAGGTGTAGTTGGGGGGGGGGGGGCGCAAGGGGAGCAACTGCTTCCCCAAAAGACTTCTGACAACAACAGTGCCTAACTTGCGCTGGCGTCTATTTTTCACGCATCACAACCTAGCTACGCTTCTGCTTTCTCCTTCCCCTCCTCCCGTATCACCTCACCATCTCCCCAAGAACTTCAACTCACTCCAAGGATTGCTGGAGTGATGGGTGCAGGAATGATCCCCACTGGCTCCTGTCCTAGCGGCTTCCTTCTTCAAAATGGCATTGCTGACCCCTAGAGGTCATGTCATGGTACTGCTATAGGGTGTTCAAGCTGCCAAGGCTCTGATAACTCTAGAATCGTTGCAGGGGGCACAAGCAGGATTCTAACACAACTTCATTTTTATTTTTATTTTTTTGAGGGGGGAGAGTTATAATACAAAGGAGGTTCACACTATACCCAATGACATCCAGATTGTTGGTTACCTTAGAGCAGACAAGAACTTGGTTTAACATTTCAAGCTTAATTTTACCTGTCACCGTGACACGAGTTGTGGTATCATAAAATCTGAAACCATTGGAGTCTGGGTCTATCCAGGTGTAATAGGTGTCACCATCACTGTGTCTAACATTGTCAATCTTTAAGGAGCATATGCTGTTGCCTAGATCTCCACTTAATGACGTTCGACCTTTGAATACTCCTTGCACAGGATTCTTGCTGTTGTACACCTCGGGGTAGCCTCTGCCTCTATACAGGTACCAGGCGGCACTGAACTCTTTGGAAGTCCTTCGATGCCCAGGGTAGGTGAAATGACAGGGGATCACTACACATGAGCCATTCAGTGCCTGGATGGATGCTGGTTGCCAAGAAGACCATGTTTGAGTGAATGAGGCTTGGAAGGAAGCTGTGGGGGAAGCATGGTTCCAAAAAAAGAAGAGCATGAGAATTACATCACAGTCTGAGTCATTTATGACATTATAGCCAATACAGACCAATCGAGTCTAGAAAATGTAAAACATGTTGCTCATGTGTCACAAGAGCATCATGAGATCTATTACATTGGGTGAGACGAGAAGTCTATTGAGCCCATCAACTTGGCAAAAAGTAAGACTTAAAGGTAGCATATAAGATGTCCCATGTGCAATGTGTTCCTTGTGCTTGTAGGAGCCTGCCAACATTCCTTTACAGAATATTAGTGTATCCTGGTATCGGGAGTCTAAAATTAGCATTCCAGAGGGCGTCTATCCCAGGTCTAGGAGATAAGATGTCTTTATTTATTTATATGACCTTTATATGATCTGGATATAATACCCAATTGCAATATTGTGGGGAAATTCTATAAATGGCGCTCAAAAATGGTAGCTGGAAAAGATTGTTGCTGAGCGCTCTTCTATAAGGGGTGAGTGCCCTTTATAGAATAGCACTTAGTAATGATTTCTGCGGCCAACTCTGGGTGCTAGCCTTATGCCTGCTGAAACCTGGTGTAGATCCCGGCATTCAAGCTGGGTGTGGAGATCCATTATTCTATAACACTATGTGCAACTATTTGGAATACCCACCCCTGACCTGCCCATGCTCCTCCCATGAACATGCCCCATTTTGGGTTGCATACTACGGGATTTGGGGACTCAGCAATATAGAATAGCACACAGTCAGATGTGTGCGCAAATCCTAATTAGTACCAATTAACTTCAATAACTGGTTGGTAGCAACCAATTATGGGGCCCTTTTACAAAGCGGTGGTAAGCCCTACGCAGGCTTATCACTCACTCTTCCAGGACTACTGCTGGCACAACGTGGGTGCCGGCGGTATTAAGAGTCGAGCACATTCCATTTCCGGGGGGGGGGGGGGGGGGAACCCCAGGAAATGGTTAGCATGGCAGTAACTTGATGGTAATTGGGCATCACCAGGTTACTGTAAAAGCTTAGTAAAAGGACCCCTGTGTGATGGTTTACAGCTCATTAGCCAATTGTTGCTTGTGCATCTTGGAAGTGCACTCAAACTTGAGCATCATATATAGAATTTGGGACATTACGACAAGGTGGTTTAAAGTCAAATAAAATTAGAGGAGGGAAGAAAATGGTTAGAGGGCAAGGGGAGTCAATGGATAGCTGTAGATAATTGCAATTGTGGGACAGGGATGAGGAAAGATTAAAAAAAGAAAAAGAGGGGTGGAATTACAGAGGGTTCTGGAAGGCCAACTGGAAGTAGTAAAAGAGAAAAGATCTAGCTGAAGGCAGCTGAAAGAGTCATTTTTTTGTACTTCTGATAGGAGGATGAGGTGAAGGTCCTGGGGTAGGGAGTTTAATAAGTATGGACCAAGGTAACCGAAGGCAGAATGTCTAGATTCAGATGTAGGACAGAGGGTGGAAGGGTGAAGAAGAACCAACTGGGATGAACAAAGGGGTTGATTTAGAAGGTGATCAGCAAGGTAGGAGTGCGATTGAATAGACAAAGTCTTATCTACTAAAGCAAGAATTTTGAACTTGATATGGGCAGAGAGCTCAGTGAAGAGGTTATTTCAACAAGCAGGTACAGTGATAAACTCAGAGAGGCAGAAGACTTTTAGACCTTTAAGACCCAGTGGAGGTCCCAGATCCCTATTGCTTTATTCCAGCGTCCTAAAGAGATATTTTAATCTGTCTTTTGCCTACTAAATTTTGGAGAATTGTTTTTTTTTCTGTATGTTATATCTTCTATTGTTTCTTCATTTGATCTTTGGTCTTCAGTAAAGGCTATTTTTGTTTTGGAACAGAAATCCATTGTGTGACTCTGCTTTATCCCCTTGGATCTAGGAGCGTTTGCTCACCAACAAGTGGAGAATCTTGTCTCAGAGCTACAGTGAGTGTGTCAGGACTCTGCAACTTCTGAAGGAAGCTGTTTGCTTACCGCTCCAGGGAGTGTCCTTTGGAAGATGAGAGTTAGATACACTAAAAAAGAGCTCATCAGAGACGAAAGTTACCTTGAAGGATCATAAGAATGAATACACAGCTCAAGAAATCCATGGTGCCTTCTGGGACCAGCTCTTTAATGAAGGAGATTAATTTCATACAGAGTTGCAGAACCAGGTGAAAGAAGCTCTTGTGGAATCACAGGCAAAGCTACATAAAAAAGCAAATAGTCACAATGCTGCTCAATGTCCTTACCCACTTATCAACATTCCCAGAAAATCTCACTTTCCTACTACAGTTTTATAAAATGATGAACGTGGATGAAAGTCCCTTCAATAGCAACAGCCGCCTCTCTCACACACCAGCTTCAAACAGTTTTGCAAATACAGCTGCTGAAGTTTCTGGGGCTTTCCTGTAGCTGGGGTCCTGTCCTTTAGTTCTCACTGTATCATTTGTTTTTACACTTTATAAATAGCTCCTTTTGGTTCTGCTACTTTATTGTCAGCATTTTCTCATTAAATGGGAAGTAAATGAAAGATATTCGGAGTGTTCTAAAATTGTCAAAACCACATAAAAATTGTGCAAAAAATTCACACTATAAAATGTTTTATGTATTTATAACAACTTGCAAAATGGATTAAAGACCATCCTAAGTGGCAAACAATGTGCATCCATAAAAACTGGCATACAGACAAACAATAATCAAACATATAAATGGCAAGTGACCAACTCACCTGCAAATGCGCAGTAGAGACTTCCCTCTCTTTCCCGCCTTTGCATCAAGACGTGATGATGTCAGAGGGCGGAACAGAGAGGGAAACAGAGTCGGACTGTCGGACGCTGCCGCTGCCACTGGAGCCTGAAAACGAATATCGCGTGCACCAACCTCCACCCTCCCCCCAACCCCGCCGCCGCTCCCACCCCCCTCCGTATCGGGCCCCCTGCACTGACCTGACAGCGCCTCTCACCTCCGTGTGGAAGCGCTGCAGGCAGCAGCAGAGCGATCTGCTGCTGCCTGCAGCGCTTTCACACGGAGGTGAGAGGCGCTGTCAGGTCAGTGCAGGGGGCCCGGCATGGAGGGGGGAGGGCGCGGACAGCGAGGAGGGTATCTGGAAATCGTCCATTTTAACGGGCTTAACGGCTAGAGAAAACATAAAAAGTGCAGCACCAACAGCTACACTTTTATTATCCAGACTCAGACCTTAAAAGTTATTTCAAACTACTTCAACACCTTTCTGAATTATGATATATTGTGCTCTGACTTCAGATGCTCAGGTAGCAACTTCAAAGGCAGAGATCCAGCTACTGAGAACAACATGGCACGTTGTCACCAACATCTTTGCGTGTCTCAGTGAAGAAACTGCAAGTAACATAGAGGGGCATAATTGAACGGCGCCGGCCATCTATATGGCCGGCACCGCAAAAGGCGGTCCCGAACTATATTATCGAAAAAGATGACCGGCCATCTTTCATTTCCATAATACAGTTGGGGCTGGCCAAAAGTAAGAAATGGCCGGGTTTGAGATGGCCGGCATCGGTTTTCACTGATAATGGAAACCGAGGCCAGCCATCTCAAACCAGGCAAAATCCAAGGCATTTGGTCATGGGAGGAGCTAGCATTTGTAGTGCACTGGTCCCCCTGACATGCCAGGACACCAACCGGGCATCCTAGGGGGCACTTCTAAAAATAAAAAAAAAAATAGCTCCCAGGTGCATAGCTCCCTTACCTTGGGTGCTGAGCCCCCCAAATCCCACTCCCCACATCTCTATACCATTACCACAGCCCTTATGGGTGAAGGGGGGCATCTACATGTGGGAACAGTGGGTTTTTTTGGGGGGGGGGTTGGAGGGTTCCCATTTACCACCACAAGTGTAGCAGTTAGGGGGGGATGGGCCTGGGTCCACCTGTCTGAAGTGCACTGCACCCACTAAAAACTGCTGCAGGGACCTGCATACTGCTGTCAGGGAGCTGGGTATGACATTTCAGGCTGTCATAGAGGCTGGCAAAAAAGTTTTTTTTTGGGTGGGAGGGGGTTGGTGACCACTGGGGGAGTAAGGGGAGGTGATCCCCGATTCCCTCTGGTGGTCATCTGATCAATTGGGACACCTAAAAAAAATGGACCAAGTGAAGCCGGCGAAATGCTCCTCAGAGCCGGCCTTCTTTTTTCATTATCAGCTGAAGCTGGCCATGTCTTAACAACGACCCCATCCCGCCTCTGTCCCGCCTCCCATACCCTTCCGAAACGCCCCCTTTAACTTTGGCCAGCTCTGTGATGGAAAGCAGTTGGAGCTGGGCAAAATCGGCTTTCCATTATACCGATTTCGCCGGTTTCAGGAGATGGCCGGCCATCTCCTGATTTGTGTCAGAAGATGGTCGGCGATCTCCTTCGAAAATAAGCTGGATAGTAACATAGTAAGTGATGGCAGATAAAGACCTGAATGGTCCATCCAGTCTGCCCAACAGTCACACTCATCATCAATTCATGATTAAATCAACAATGAATGTGATATTATACACTTTATCATGTCTTTCTTTGGTGTTTCTGAGACATAGTCAATAGAAGTCTGCCAGACTGTCCTTATGTTCCACCTACTGGAGTTGCCATCAAAGCCTATTCTAGGCTATCCGAATAAGTATTGTCATTTGCAGGACCCAGACTGTAAAGCACTGTCCTCGGTTCCAGCTACTGAAGTAGGCATTGAAGCCCTTTCCAGCCTATCCTAAACTTTTAAATATTTTTTATACCAACTATTTTCTAGATAGAGTTCCTCTGTGTTCATCCCATGCCTGTTTTTGTCTCTACCACCTCCCTCGGGAAGGCATTCCAGGCATCGACCTCCCTCTCCGTGAAAAAGAATTTCCTGACATTACTCCTAAGTCTACCACCCCACAACCTCAGTTCACGTCCTGTAGTTTTATCATTCCCCCTTCTCTGGAATAAAATTGAATTCATAGAATACAAAAATGGCCTAGGTGATACTATATCAACAACTGTGGAAGACAACCTAAAGAATGAGTGGAATCTCTATAGGCTTTAAAAATGAACAAAAGGATTTTAAAATTTAACCTTTTGTACAGTGGGTAACCAGTGCAAAGAACAAAGGACCGGAAAGATGTGCTATGAATTGTCTAACCAGATACCAATCTGGCTGCAGCATTCTCTGCTATTTAGGCCTGTAGCCGGCAAACTGGAAAGCCTGAGTAAATAACATTGTATTAATCCAGCCCCCCCCCCCCCCCAAACAAGAGCATATGTTCTGAAAACCAACTTTTGAGGTTGTAACAAAACAGCTAAATAGTATTGATCCCTGAGTGATCCCATAGTGGAGGAGTGGCCTACTGGTTAGGGTGGTGGACTTTGGTCCTGAGGAACTGAGTTTGATTCCCACTTCAGGCACAGGCAGCTCCTTGTGACTCTGGGCAAGTTGCTTAACCCTCCATTGCCCCATGTAAGCTGCATTGAGCCTGCCATGAGTGGGAAAGCGCAGGGTACAAATGTAATAAAAATAAATAATGGCTTTCACATGATTCAGAGCCATTTTACATCACCTTATAACAGCAGTTGGCAAGGAAAGACTTAAACCACTTTAAAACCTGTGCTCTCAAGCCTAATAAACACAATTTGGCCAGTAAATTATAGTGATCAACTATGTCAAATGCTGCTGGAATGTCAAGCATAACCAGCAGGGATCGACCACCAAGGTTGAGAAACTGGATCCGCTATGAAAGGAGCACTGCGACAAGAGGGGAATAGCATGATCAATAAGCCTCTTCCAAAAAGACAAGGAGACAGGGTGAAGAGATATACTCTTTATTGTGTAATAAAGATGGATTTGACACGGCACCATAGGCACCCGGTATAAGAGGCTTGGGGAGGTTTCTCCCGGGAGTCCCGCTGCTCTGGGGGGTTAAATTGTTGATTTACCTCCATCATCGCAGCAGCAGCTGCAGTGAAAGCCCATCTCTATCTTGTGTAACCAGTTGTAGAAATTGGTTTAATTTGTTTACCTTCCTGCTGGGAGAGCAGGGGATTGGCTGGAGGTGTCCTGGGTTGCCAGGGAGATATTTAACGAGGATGACTTCCTGCACATGAGTAGTTCATACCAAAGAGACTTGCACTGACCCCTGAAATTTTAAAAGTGCTAAAAATAAGTTTTAAAAGTATTTGTATTAAATCTAATTGCAGAATTTAGGTGCTAGGAAGTGGGATTGGTATGCTATGTACTCAAATTTGCTCAAGCCATATGCAAATTAGTCCATTTTGGGGAGGTTCTCATTTGCATATTTATGGGTAAAAATTGTTGGAAATGTTTACAGCCTTAATGTTAAGGCATGGCTCTGATAAAAAATGTGAAGTTTGATCCAAAAACGAAGGGTTTATCTAGAGTTTTTGACTAAAAATTCCCATTAGAGTGTCTGTATGTTAATCTGCATTCAAATAGAGCTCTCTGATTGGATGATCAGCTCCTGTTAGAATTCTGCCCTGGAACACAGAGAAGAGAGCAACTGACGATTTGGCCAAGACAGACATGCAGCTTTGAGCTCCGTGTGTAAAAATTGAAAGAGAGAATTGTTGTTTGATCTAAGTTGACTGAAATTATAAAAGAGTGCCTGATTATATGGTAAATGAGAAAATATGAGTGAAAAGAGATTGATGGAAATTTACAAGTTTGAGGTTTCTCTATTGAGAAAAGGATCTGAATATTTCACTTGTAAGCCTTCCCTTCATTCCCGTCAGTGTCCCCCCTTCTTCTGACATCATTTCCTCTTTCCACGAGGGCAGGACACTGATGGAAATGAAGGGAAGGCTTACGAGGCTAAAGACGGGCTTTCACTGCGTCTGCTGCGACGGAGGCAGGGGAGCGAGGAGAATTGTTGAGGGTGGGTATGGATGGCTGGAGGGGAGCAGGGGAGTGAAGAGAATTGCTGGGTGGGTGTGGATGGCTAGAGGGGGGAGGGGAGAGGAGAGAATCGCTGGGTAGGTGTGGATGGCTGGAGGGGGGCAGGGCAGAGGAGAGAATCGCTGGGTGGGTGTGGATGGCTGGAGGGGGGCAAGGGAGAGGAGAGTTGCTGGATATGGATGGAGGAGAGGGAAGGGAGAGAGAAGAAATGCTGGACATGGATGGAGGGAAGGGAAGAGTGAGGAAGGAGATGAGGTGAGGGAAAAGGAAGAGAGAAAAACTGCACATGGATGAAGAAAATAGGCAGAAGCTGGATCCACTGGACAGTCAAGTCTGCGGAGGACCCAGCTTTTACTTACGGATGTAGGACAAGAAATGAAGAAGAAAGGCAGAAAGTAAAGAAATAAATGGAAAGGAAGCCCTGGAAACGGAGTTAAGAGGACAGTTAGCAGCAGAATCGGATACTGGGCCAGCATGATCAGAAAAACAAAGTCACCAGACAACAAAGGTAGAAAAGATCATTTTATTTTCATTATAGTGTTTGGAATATGTCCACTTGAGAATCAGGTGCTCAACATTAAAAGTTTATATTTATTTACTTATTTATGGCATTTTATCCCACATTAAACATGAATTAGGGTGTTTTGTGGCTCTACATGGTTATCAATAGAAATCAAACAAAATAAAACATGGAAAAGAAAATAAGATGATACCTTGGCTCTACATGAGAATTGTGATGATATGATCCCTTGTTTCATATTGTTGACGGTCTGCATTTTCCATATGGGTGGTATATTGGTGTATTAGGTTCTGCCCAGTGTAATATTTATGGTACAGTAAGGTTCTGAGTGTGTTTTTGCACAAAGTTGTGCATAGTGTTTTGCAGTTGAGCAATTGTGGTTAGTATATGCTTTGAGCAACCACTTTATTCTTTGACATATGATACATATCTAATATCTAAATATAATAAAAGGTATTAATTGTGACTTTTATTTTTATTTATTTATTTTTTCTGTGTGTTATCAGACAATTATGGATTTAAGCTCCACCCCTAGCCCCACCCCTAACCCCGCCCCCTTTAGCCTCCCCAAACAGTTGGGCCACCGACCGCCTATGCACGGCACCGTGTTTCTGCAACAGTGCCTGCCTCAGGAGTCTAAAAATCACAATAAAAACTATATGACTGTATTTATGAGCTTTTATTGTGTTAGACTGCTGAGGCAGGCCCTGTTGCTGAAACGTGGTGCTGTGTCGAGTCCAACTTTATTGCAGAATAAAGAGTATATCTCTTCATCCCGTCTCCTTGGCTTTTTTGAAGAGTCTTGTTGATCATGCTACTCCACTGTTGTTGTAAGCATAACCAGCAGCCGTATGACCTCCACCATCAAAATGGCCACACAGAGTATCTAACATAGAAGTAAGAGTCTCAGTACATTTTTGAAAGGCATATTTCCACTTGTCGAAAAATGAACGGTCTATAAATATTCCTCCAATTGCCACAGTACACACTTCTCCGAGGTTTTAGAAAGAGCAGATGCATTTCACACAGGGTGATAAGTAGAAGGTTCTCCGGGATTAATAGTGCATTTCTTCAATATCAGTCATACCAGTGACCAACCAGGAATCCTACCAGACTACAATGAATGATTAATAAAGAAAATTTCTCACTGCACTCTAAAGATAGAATCTAAACTACAACCCCGGCGGTTCTGAATTCACCTCATCTACAGAAACCCTACAAAACATCCCAGTGTGAGCAATCATTCTGATATCCACTAACTTCAAGGACACAAGGGATGTGCATTCATTTGAAATGACATGGGCAATGTCAATTATATTTACCATGTCCTTTTTAACCCAAAACAGGAAAAAAATCAAAAAGTGGGGTTTTCCTCGTCATCAATATGATTGAGGTCTATAAGTTCCTGAGGGTGTAGAACAGGTAAAAGGGAATTGATTTTTCACTCTTTAAAAGTTCAAAAACCAGGGGCTACTCAATGAAATTACATGGAAATACTTTTAAAACAAATAGGAGGAAATATTTTTTTCACTCAAAGAATAGTTAAGCGCTGGAATTTGCTGCTGAAGAAAGTGGTAACAGCAGTTACTGTATCTAGGTTTAAAAAAGGTTTGGACAAGTTCCTGGAGGAAAAGTCCATAGTCTGTTTTTGAGATGAACATGGGGGAAACCACTGCTTCCCCTGGGACTGGTAGCATGGAATGTTGCTACTAATTGTGTTTCTGCCAGGTACTTGTGACCTGGATTGGCCACTGTTGGAAGCAGGATACTGGGCTAGTTGGATCCAGAATGGCATGTTCTTATGTAAATCCAATAGCTCAAACATTTATGAAAAGGTCTGAGTTATTAATAATCTTATTTACTTATTCAAATTGAAACCTTCTAACTTATTACTGCCCAGCTCCCCCAGCATACTCACCGGGCTTGCCACAGTATCTGGCCAAGATTTCCATCTAATAGGGCAGAAATTCAAAACTAAAAAGTAAATGATTGAGTAAAAAAAGAAAACCCACAAAAAAGCCACCTCCAGCAACAACAAAAAACCTTTATCACAAATTGCTTCAACTTCATAATCCATAGTTAACCTCTTAAAATGCTCTTTAGAAAAACCGTTTATACATCCTCAGAAACTATTTTAAAATGCTTAAAGTGTACACACAATTTATTTAAACATTGTAAACCCAAAATTCTTCATGAAAAATATATTCTTGAAAGAAACCCTTACTAGACTGGGACCTCTTATAGTTGCTATATTCTGCTCTATGGCAGACCAGGGGTACATCACTATGATACCCTAGTAGCGCTTTAGAAATGTCAAGTAGTAGTAGTAATAGTAGTAGATATTCAAGTCTACCTCTCTTGGATTTTATGGGGACAGGTTGGGACCAGTATAACTGGGAGGCCATTAGCATCCAAATCCACTCACTCCATCCCTTCACTTTCAATAATTCAGTGCAGCCCAGGGTTTGTTCTGAACCAAGAAGTTTTACTGAAAGTCTCTAAAGCTCAAGTAAATGGCAGAATAAATGGCAGCATACAAAATTTTAGAATAAGGCTAACATCCTCCTTCTACAGCTAGGACCTCTGTGATTCAGAGAACCCTTCCCACTCCCCCACAAGCACTTTCTGGAACAGGACTCTGATGTGATCACAAGTGCTTCACCCTTGTGGAACATGGCCCTTCTTGGCTCAGATCCCAGGGATGTCCATTGATTTCTCTTCTGCTCTCTTTTAGGATCAGAGCTCCCCTCCTTTTCATTACTACAAGACTTCTTCCTTTCACTGCTTCTTCTGAATGCAGGGCTTTGCTAATGTTGTTAACCAGAGCACATGTTCAAGGAAATGTAGGCCTCTGCTTCTTTTGGTGTAATGGCTTAGTCAGCATAAGACCTATAACCATCAGGTCCGGTGTTTTATACCAGTCAATTTCTTTCCAAGAGAGGTCTCTTCCCACCATTACCTCATGGGTGTAGAGCAGCCTCCCCTCTTCTGGAAAATGTAAGGGGCACAAAAAGGTCATAATACAATACTTTAGTAGAGCCACTAGAGATCTCTGCTATCTAGGCAAGGCAAAACCTTAAGGGTCTTTACACACAGAACCATCCAGCAAGGGTTTTCCTCTGCTGGAGCTGATGGAGAGAAACCTTGTTCATTGATAACATTGCTAACTCCACAATGAGACCCTTTTAAATCTGAGAGCCCAATGGTTACCTTTATGCTTGCAGTATAAATGCACACTGAGTCTCTGTGTTATAAGAATACTAGTAAAAAAGGCCCGTTTCTGACACAAATGAAACGGGCGCTAGCAAGGGTTTCCTCGGTGTGTGTATGTTTGAGAGAGTGTGTTTGAGAGTGATTGTGTGTGAATGAGAGTGTGTATGTGTGTGTGTGAGAGAGAGAGAGTGCAGTGCGAGCGTGTCTGTGAGAGAGTGTGTGTGTGAGAATGAGAGTGTATGCAAGTGTGTGATTGTGACACAGTGTGAGACATAGAGTGTGTGGTGGTCAGTGTATGAGAGTGAGAGACACACTGTGTGTGTGGCAGAGATACCTCCCCCTCCCTCTGTGTGGTCGCAGGACCCCTCCCCCCTTCTGGTTCCACTCTCCCCCTCCTCTCATGTCTCTGGACACCCCCTTTCCCCCTCTGGTCTCGGTATCCCTCCCCCCTCCTCCTCCTCCCTCTTCTTTCTCTCACACAGTCATGTTCGTGCTTGTGTCTGGCACTCTCTGGGACCTTGAGCTGGTCTTGGATGTATTTTGGAGACAGTGTCATTATTTTTGCAGGCTTGGGAGAGCTGTTTCTCTTTTGCTGCTTCTAGAGATACCTCCCCCCCTCTCTGTGGTCTCAGTACCCCTCCCCCTCCTCCTCCCTCTTCTTTCTGTCACGCAGTCATGTTGGTGCTGCTTGTTTGTGTCTGGCACTGTCTGGGACCTTGAGGTGGTCTTGGATGTATTTTGGAGACAGTATCGTTATTTTTGTCAGGCTTGGGAGAGCTGTTTCTCTTTTGTTGCTTCTGTACTGAATTCTTTGATTCGCCCGGCAGATGGGCGTGCTCCGTTGCTGTACACCGGGTCTGGTTCGGTTGCTATAGTGCTGGGGCCATTGAAACTTCCTCCATCTCTGGACAGCGAATTTTGAATCAGATGTGGGCGTGGAGCCGTGCATTCCCCTGTTTGAAGGGGCGGGACTTGTGTGTTTTTTTTTTTTATCCAAACGCTGCTGCTGCTTTTTCTTCCTGTTCTCCTCCTGCTTCTCTGCGGTGCCGATTAAAGCAAGGTGGTTTAGAAGTCCATGTGAGTGTTTGGGAGGGGGAGCTGACACTGGGTGTGGATGCTGTGGCTCGAGCTGGTAGTGCAGGCGTGTGCAGGAATCTCTGTCAGCTGATTCCCTTCCTGGGTCGCGTGAACACTGGCTTGGAGAATCACCGCATCAAGACAGAGCTTGCAGAGTAAGGGCGGCGATGTAGAGGTGTGTTACTGGCGGTCTTTGCCTGCGCTTTCTTTGCAGTTGGTCCCCGTGCTGGTACACTGTGGAGGAGTGTGATAGACTTTTTCTGGCCGGCCTGGAGCGACTCAGTGACTGCTTTTTTTTTTCCGGTTTGTCGCCAAGGGGGGGAGGCACTGACAGCTGATTACTAGGCAGGGGGAGTGTTTCCCTACTCCTCCCCCTGCCTGGGAGGTTTTCTGTTTTGTGTCCGTGCTTGCGACGTCATCCGAGGCTTCACCCGAGGCACAGCCAATCAGCAGTGCGACACGGTCGGCGAGTGTCATAGCTCCGCCCTCGACGTCATCATGTTTGATGCGTGGGCGGGGCAGACACTCCTGGACTAAAATCGGTCTCTGCCGCCTCACTTTTTAGAACGTTGGGAAAGTGAGGCTTCATTAGAACGTTGGAGGTGCATTTTATAGAGAGAGATTTTGTGAAAGTAAAATTCCCTCTCATTCTATAACTTGGCATCTAAATTTAAGCGCTATTTTTGTGCTTATATAATAGAATACTAGCATTTACACGAGCATGCATAAGTACTTGATGTGTGCTCAGCACTACGTGTATGTGCATCTGGTTTAGCATGTAAATGCAAGGTGGCATTCACAGGGGAGGTGCATGGGTGTGACCATCATTTATACATTCAATTACAGAATGCTGTAAGTTTTATGCTGAAGTGCCACATTTACACCTGCTACTGACATGGAGTAAGTGGACTGTCATGACCCTGCATCGTATCCTGCCCTGTGATCCACCTGCAAGCCTTGTAGAGGCGAATAGATCAGCTCCATGGTCTTCCGACAGCTGGGCTTCGGGTTGGGTTGGCGATTCACTACCTGCAGCTCCAGAGGCACGCTTGCTTCCAACCTCTATACCAGTGGTTGCCAGATACCTAGGGGCGTTGGAACTATACTTGTGGCCCTGCTGCTGGGAGGGTGATGGGACACCCTCCGATGACATCAGGCTCCCCAGACATTTTAGGCAACCCAGCTCCTTCTCTCATCGCCTTCGCCTCCTCAGCATTGGATCCAGTCCACTTTGCTCTGCCTGACCCTAGCCTACCTAGTTCCTGGTCCAAGTCTTGCCTGGTCTCCCATGCTGATTAAGCATGGGATTTTGTTTGTTCATTTACCCAGAACAGGAAAACAAACGGTATTGGTGTCCTGGATATGGACTGATATCCAAAGCATGAAGAAGGAACACTACTAATGGACCAGAAGGAAATGTAACCCTCCATTGTCCCAGGTACAAAAATAGTACCTGTATATAATATGTAAACCACTTTGATTAAAACCACAGAAAGGTGGTATATCAAATCACATCCCCTTTCCTCTACTTTAACAAAAGTCAATAAAATTATTAAAAACCACACAATAAAACCCAGCATGGCCATGTTTCACGCATAGGCTGCATCATGGGGTACAAGAAAGATGAATAAAACAAAACAGAAAAAGAATAAAAATCAATTTCAATCATAATTATGAATAACTGAATTACATGAGAAATGTAAGCATAACACCAAAATTAAATGGAAGTAAAACATGAAACTGAAGATGTAAATAAACTAATGATGCAATTGGAGAACAGCATTATGACAGCTTTGATAAGTGGATTGGTAGCATCAGTTGACTTATAGTACACATGATTATATATGTGCTGTGTGTGTCTGGCAACCATATCCAAGCCAAGAGAAAGATAATAAATAAACCAATCTCAACGACTTCTATCAACCAGAAACTGCATCAACAGAGTCTAACACCAGATTTTGTTTGGAGTGACAATACTAGTACTCTAAAACTGTAGAGACAGTGCTGCATATGTTAATTAGTTTAACAATTATGTGGAAAATGAAGTGGGGTCACCTATAAATTATAATATCAATTACATCATTAACAAATATAATTAACATTTAACATTTAAAAAATAAGAATGTAATTGTCAAGGTTTTCATGGTGACTGTGAGTAAACCCTAAAGGTGATTATAAAAGTGGCTTACAAGGCCTCCCCCCACGATCAGAACCTTCCCCGTGAACAGACATTCCCCCCCCCCCCCCCCCCCCCCCCCCCCATAAAGCCTACCTTTCATCCCTGATAGTCCAGTCGGGTATCTGGGGCAGGAGCTAAAATGGCTGCCAAAAGGTTTAGCTGTAGTTTCATAGTACTACCACTAGAGGTCGGTCTTCCATATATGGACTCAGTCCAGCTATTATTTATTTTTTATATAATTTGTGTATGTGATTGTGAATACTTCTATAGAGTCTGGAGTTTTTCTTCAACTGCTGAAAAAGGTTATGTTTCATCTGTTATTTAAGAAACAAGAGTTTAGTATGACAAACTGTGCTAGTTATCAGCTGGTAGTGAACTTCTTTGAGCAACCTCATTGAAAAATGTGTTTTGAAATCAGATATTGGACTTCTTGGATGAGGACCTCATCCGATGATTTTCAATGCTGGTTTAATCGTAAGCATGGTACGGAAGCTCTTAGTTTCTATGGTTGATTCGTTAAGACTAGGTTAGATAGACATGAATCTAAATTTTTTTTTTTTGCTCTTATTGCATCAGTTTTTGATGCAGTGAATCATGATGTTTTAATTGCTAAGATGATGATTTTGTGATTTAAAGGTTAGGTCATGGACAGATCTAAATGTTTTTTTTGGAGGGGTTGCAACAAAGGTAAATGAAAAATTCTCAGACTGACAACCAGTAGGCATGTCTATGGTTGAGGTTCCCTCCTGTTTGCTTGTGAATTATGGTTTTGCTCTGACTGCTCTTTCATTAAATATTTTTATGGTTTCTTTGGCTCCTTTGCTGTGGTTGTATTGATACTCAGGTAGTGGTTTCTGTGAATGAGTTAGTAGTTTGTAAGGGCATAAAGGAGTGTTGCTTGTTGAATAAGGCCTGGTTGGTATACAATTTGTTAATACTAAATGATCAGAAAACAGTAATTTTATGGATTAGTCATTCTATTTATTTATTTGTTGCATTTGTATCCCACAATTTCCCACCTCTTTGCAGGCTCAATGTGGCTTACAATACATCATGGATAGTGGAAATGAGAAGAGAATGAACAATTGGTATTACAGAAGGATTTTGGGTTACATGATAATGATAAAGCATAGTAGTGAAATAGCAAGAAAGCATTATAAGACAGTTCTGGATACATGTGGGGTTTCGAATGTTTTGTTCTTTGTGATATGTCTTGTCGAAAAGATAGGTCTTCAGTAGTTTGCGGAAGCTGGCTAGTTCAGTAATCCTTTTTAGGTTGTGCGGTAACGAGTTCCAGAATTGTGTGCTCATATAGGAAAAGGTTGATGCGTGCAATAGTTTATATTTTAGACCTTTGCAATTAGGGAAGTGAAGATTAAGGAATGTGCAGGATTATTTTTTGGCATTCCTGGGTGGTAGGTCTATCAGGTCTGACATGTAGGCTGGGGCATCACCATGGATGATTTTGTGAACTAGGGTGCACACTTTGAACGCGATATGTTCTTTGAGTGGTAGCCAGTGTAGCTTCTCTTGTAGGGGTTTAGCTCTTTCATATTTTGATTTTCCGAATATGAGTCTGGCTGCAGTGTTCTGGGCTGTCTGGAGTTTTTTGAGTATTTGCTCTTTGCAGCCAGCGTAAAGTGCATTACAATAGTCTAGATGACTGAGTACCAATGATTGAACCAAGTTACGGAAGATGGTCCTTGGGAAGAATGGTCTTACTCTTTTTAATTTCCACATTGAGTGGAACATCTTTTTGTTATGTTTTTTGCGTGACTTTCTAAAGTTAGGTGTCGATCAATGGTAACTCCAAGAATTTTTAGGGTGTCCGAAATTGGTAGGTTCAGCTTTGGTGTTTTGATGGTGGTAAATTTGTCCGTGTTGTGTTGAGAGGTGAGTATTAGGCATTGGGTTTTTTCTGCATTTAGTTTCAGCTGGAATGCATCCTGCCCATGAATGCATGATATGGAGACTTTGGTTGATGTCATTTGAAATTTCCTTTAAGTTTTGTTGAAATGGGATGTAGATCGTTACGTCATCAGCGTATATGTATGGGTTGAGGTTTTTGTTTGATAGTAGTTTGGCCAAGGGTATCATCATTAGGTTGAATAAGGTCGGTGAAAGGGGGGATCCCTGTGGGACTTTGCATTCCGGTGTCCATGTTGCTGATGAAGTTGAATTTGATGTCACTTGATATGAGCATGTGGTTAGGAATCCCTTGAACCAATTGAGAACATTGCCTCCGATACCGAAGTATTCGAGGGTGTGTAGTAGAATTCCATGATCGACCATGTCAAAGGCGCTAGACATGTCGAATTGTAAAAGTAGTATGTTCTTGCCGGTTGCAATCATTTGTTTGAATTTTGTCATGAGCATAACTAGTACTGTTTCTGTACTGTGGTTAGAACGAAATCCTGACTGGGAGTCTTGTAATATTGAGAACTTGTTTAGATAGTTTGTGAGTTGTTTGGTCACCATTCCTTCTGTATTTTGGTTATTAAGGGAATGGATCTAGACAATCTAGTAGTACATCGTATTCGATGGGGCTGACAGGTATTTTAAGTCGTAGTTGTACGATTTTCTCCTTGAAGTACTTCGCGAGGTTGGCAGCTCCTGGTGTGTCTTTACTGTTATTTGTGACTGGTGTGGTGTCTAGTAGTTTATTCACGAGTTGGAAAAGCTTATGTGTGTCCTTGTAGTTTGATCCAATTTCAGTTTTGTAATAGAGTCTTTTGGTTTGTCTTATTGTATATTTATATTTTCTTCGAAGTTGTTTCCAAGCGTTGAGTGTGGTTTCATCTTTCTTTTTATTCCACGCGCGTTCTAATCTTCTAACTTGTGTTTTGAGTTTTTTCAGTTCTTCGTTGAACCATGGTATTGAGTTCTTTCTGTGTGAGGTTCTGGTTTGAATTGGGGCAATATTGTCTAATATTGATTTGCATCTGTTGTCCCATTCTAATAGGAATTGGATTGTATCTGCTTTTATTGTCCATCCGTTGTGGTAGATCTGTTGCCAGAATATAAATGGGTCTATTTTTCCTCTCGTGGTGTATGTTTTCCGTGTTTGTTTGTTAAGTGATTCTTTCGTTCTCCATTGGAGGTAGATGTTTGCTTTGTAGTGGTCTGACCAAGGTGTGGGTGTCCATTTTGTATATGTTAATATAAGGTTTGAGTCGTGGTCGAATTTGTGGCGCGTTATGTTATCCCAAGATTTTACTAATAATGTTATTGAAAATGTTTTGGTTCTATTGTATTGGTAGAGGGGTCCATTTACTAAGGTGCGCTGAAAAATGGCTTGCAGTAGTGTAGGTGTGGGTTTTGGGCAAATGCCAATCCATTTTTTAGCGCACCTGTAAAAAAACCCTTTTTAAATTTTTGCCAAAAATGGACGTGCGGCAAAATGAAAATTGCCACATGTCCATTTTGGGTCTGACACCTTACCGCCAGCCATTGACCTAGCAGTAAAGTCTCACGCGGTAACCGGGTGGTAATGACCTACGCTCGTCAAGTGGCATTTAGCGCACGTAGCTGACGTGCACCAGAAAATAAAAAATATTTTTCAGATGCACGTATTAGATGTGTGCCAAAAATGAAATTACTGCAAGAGCCACGCGGTAGCTGTGCGGTAACTCCATTTTGGCGCATGTTGGGCACGAGTAGATGCTTATGCGGCTTAGTAAAAGGGCCCCTAAGAGACTTGAGGTTCCAATTGATTTCCAATTGCAGTTTAAACCACATGTTAAAGAACTGGTAAAGGGGTGCTTTTTCAAACTTCATTTAATTCAAAGGTTGTATCATTTTATTTCTGCATCTAATCTTCATTTAGTTATGCAGGCTTTGATTTTGTATAAGTTAAACTATTGTAATGCTCTATTAATGCTTCTTCTTCTATTAGAGCATTCCAATTAGTTCTAAACTTTGCAACTAGTAATGTAATGTTGGTCTCCAGCACCTGGGTCCAAAGTTGCACGACCCCATCTCTTCTGGCCCGCTGCCCCCTTCTCTCATGATCCAATCTCAGTACACAGAAAGCGGGCACATCTGGCATTGCAGAAGCTCCAGTACTTCTCTAATTTGTTCTTCCTGCCACTGGTGCCTCTTTTGCCCATGCAGTTCACTGCTCAGATCAGCTGTTTGATTTGCCTGGTGATCTGCAGATTTCTACTGCACACTGGGAGAGATGCCAGTACAGGTAGAAGGGGTTAAAGGAATGGCTGGTCTGCCATGCTATTCACTCCTCTCCTCTCCTGCTGTCTTCTGAGATCTGGCAATAGAGTGTGAGGAGCAATTAGAGAGGTCCGCAAGACAAAAGGTGATGGACTGCATTTAAGAGCACTGGGCAGAGGCATTACTGGGCAATTAAAAGATTCAGAGCTCAGGGGCTTAGAGCCCCACCTAAGATTTTGATTATGAAAGCAATAATCATGATCCCTCACCCCAACCCTTACCAAGAATGATCCTGTTAGAACACATAATTGGACATCATATTGTTCAATATTAAACTTTACATGAATATTTTTAATGTTGGCATCTCAGTAACAGCAACAGAACTTCCTTCAAGTGTTAACTGCTAGGTGTATTATGAAGCAATACAAAACCTGCAAAAAGACCACATAGAGTCTATAGCAAACCAGCTGTACCACAAAAGCATCAACCTACCTATGAAAAGATAGCGCTACAAGTATTACACCAGGCCCTAGCATAGGGGGTCTTAACCTTTTTTGGTTCTCGCACCTCTTTCTAAACATTGTGAGTATTTACAGCTACATATGTCACTGTTAGCCACTAACAATGCTAACTGCTAATGTCACCGAAATTACAGTAAAATATTTATACTACCAATAACTGTCCTAATATCTGCCTTCACTCTGTCTTTACATTTAAATAAATTGCCTCAGATTTCGACCCTTCTCCACACCCCATTTGTCCTCTTCTCAGTGCCAGTAGTTAAGATGCCCTGCTCTAGCATATCAGTACATTTCTTACTGGGAAAGCAGAATAAGCAGACTGCTATAGATCTCTACAAAGAAACTACAAGTTATTAAATCCCTCACCTTGGTGACATACACAAAACATAGGCAGACCCTCAACAAATTCAGACCAAGGAGCCACAAATAGTGGAGGAGTGGCCTAGTGGTTAGGGTGGTGGAGTTTGGTCCTGAGGAACTGAGTTCAATTCCCACTTCAGGCACAGGCAGCTCCTTGTGACTCTGGGCAAGTCACATAATCCTCAATTGTCCCATGTAAGCCACATTGAGCCTGCCATGAGTGGGAAAGTGTGGGGTAAAAATGTAACCAAAAAAAGTAGGCATACAAAAATTCAACTGGAAACCCAAAAAGTCAGACTGTATGCAGTACAATACTACAATAGGCGGTATAGACACAGAAATGCATTTCTTCCTGTACTGAGCAAAATTCATAAATTTTTTCACACAAAATGCCAAACTGCAATGCTTATATAATTTCTCAATATACTGTAAATTTTAAAATAAATTCTTCAGGCTGTCTGATTGTGAGCTTCACAGCCTTTTCTTTTAGCTGGATAGATTAACCAAAACACAACTACATCAGAAATACACATTTTCCAAAGCTGACATATTCCTTTTTAATTAAATTAAAAATAAAATCAAATTTTCTACTTTTATCTGGACATTTGATTGTTCCCAATCATGTTAGTCCTAGTGTCTGTTTGCTTACCTCTGTTTTCCTTTTCTTATTTCTTTCCAGGATTCTTTGTACAATTTATGTCTTTCTCTCTTCTTTCATGCCCTCCCCCCTTACATCTATCTCTGACAAATCTTTGTGTTCAGCTCTTTCCTTTATAACTTTCTTTTCTGCTTCTCTATAAATTCAAATTTTCACCTCTCCCTCTCACCCAACAGTCCTAAATCTCTCTCTCTACCTTTCATCCACTTATCAGCTTCTTAGTTGATGTCGCTATCCTTTTCTTAGCCCCCTTCTCCCATTCCAAGCCTATGTGTGAGTCCCCATACCCCATTTCCTAGTCCCAGTATTAGACCCTTCTTCCAACATAATCCTCCTTCTCCCATCCCCACTTCATCTCCACCCTCTGTCCCTTCTTTCTCTCTCTCTCTCCCCTATGTCCAGCATCTGTCCTCTCTCTCCATGTTTCCTACTCTCCCAAGTCAATCATCTCCCCTTCAACTCCCTAATCTCCACTCCCCCCTCTCCCTGTTGTCAAGAATCTCCCCATTCCCTTCCCTCTTCCCTCACCCCTACCCCACTCCATTCCATGGTCCTGCATCTTTTTTCTTCTTTCTTATACCTTCCCATGGTCCAGCATCTCCCTATTCTTTTCACTCTCTTTCCACCATATCCTCACCACACTCCACTCCATGGACCAGCATCTTCCCTTTCTCTTTCTTCTTCCCCCCCCTCCATGGTCCACTATTCTCGTTACCTCTTCCCCCCCCCCCCCCACACACACATGACAGACCAGCATTTCCCTGTTCTCTTCCCTCTCTCTTCCACCCCTTGGTTTAGCATCTCCCCTGTTTTCCTTAGTTCTGGTGCTCCTAAAAGCCTAGCCAGGTCCTGCCCTCTCTGAAGCACACTTTCTCTTGCGGGCAGGTTCCAGCTATGCCTTTGAGAACACTAAAATGTGAAGGCTCCATGGCACTGATTTCTTTCCTAGAATTGCTGCCCCTACTGCTTTAACTGCCATTGGCCTAGCCTGCAAACCTCACACAATGAAGAAACAAAGAAATTAAACAGCATTGTCAAAAGCACAGAACCTTTTAGGACACTGCAAGGCATCACCAAAGCAGTGGAGTTATGACATTCTACAATTGTTCACTGCATGTTATTAGTTAAGAGCAGAATTTTAGAAAGAACATCCAACTGAGAATATGGACATCTAAGTCTGTATGTCGGATATGGACATCCATTTCTCATGTATTTTAAACAGGATCTGCTGACATACAACCTGTTCTAAAATACAAGAAAAATGGATGTCCATTTGCTGGTGACATCCAGTCTGAACATCCATTTTACAAACTGAAATGTCCATATTTTGAATGGGGTAAAATAAAGGCTACAGACTGCTTTGTGGCAGCAGGGGAACATTCATACAGCTGTAAGCATGGAGGAGTAGCCTAGTAGTTAGAACAGTTAGTTAACCACCAAATTTACCAGCAGAGGCTGGTTCAAATCCCACTGTAGCGCTTTGTGACTCTTTTTTTCTTTTTCTTTCTTTTAATTGTGAGTTCTCCAGGGACAGAAAAATACCTATTTTTACTCCATCTAGTGGAGAACTACTCAGTCAGAGCACTTTTCTGTAACCTGGATGTGACAAGTCAAGTAACAGGTCTAAATACGGACATCCATCTTTTTGGACATGGATGTCCCTTCCTCTTCTGAAATAGGAGTTGGAGGTCTATATTTTGGCCCCTCCCTGGTTCCATCCAATGCATGCCCAGACCACATACCCTTGTCACATAGATGTACTGCAGCTTTAGATGTCGATATCCTGGCTTTATAAAATCAGGATTTGGACATCTATGCAATATGGATGTCTAAATGCTCGATTTCAGACATCCAAAAACACAAATAGAGCGTCTAAAAAATGAACCAGAACCATTACGTCGAACACAGTAGTGATATCCAAGAACGCAACTACTAGAAAACTTTGTGCCTGTAATTGACAGAACCATGTATCTGTAATAGATACTAACAGTGACTCAGTACTATATCTGGAATAGAATCCAAACTGGTAATGCAAAAAATATTGTCATTTACTAAATCCTGCAACTGGGTTAAACCTAACTTTGAAACAAATGGAAGGCTCGAAATAGACCAATAACTCTTGGGATCAGTTGCATCCACACATAAGAAGCCCAATATTCAAAAGGGTTTTAAGGCTAAGCAGGCAGGAAAGGCTCCTGCCCAGTTAAATCACACTGAGCGGGCAGGGAGGGGATATTCAGCAGCATTTAACCAGGCAGAGCCACTGAATATTTGTTCAGATTGCCAAGACACTGTCTGGTTAGTTTTAGGTTGGTCTAAGAGCGGAGTCAGGGCACAGCTGGGATTTACCCAGTTACTGGTGATATTCAATCTGCTCACTGGGTAAGTGGATAAAGTTAAGACAGCAAAAAGACTGTCCCAACATTATCCACTGAGCTACCCGGGCACTAATCTGAATATCAGCGTCTGCCTGGGTATCTCCTTGGTGTCCACGTTGTCCTGGATATTCAGTGCCAGTGCCAGACATAGCCATAGGCATCACGACGGGGTACAAGGGGGTGCAAATAAACCCACAAAATCTTCACTGCACCCCCAGTGAAAGCTGCACGTGAAAGCCCCAAGTTCCCAGACCTACCCACGGTTCTATCTGGGTACTTGGGGCTTTCCCCAATTCGTGAGGAGGGGGTTTTGGTGTGTGTGTTGTGAGAAAGGGGGTGGCAACCCGGAGGGGTTGGGGAGGAAAGGGCTACCTGTGCCTGCCAGGGATCAAAAGAAGAAAGAGTGGGGCTATAAGAACTACAAGTCCCAGAAGCCCGAGCTGAGCAGGAAGCAGGAGTGGGAGGAGAAGTCCTCTCAGAGGGGAAAGGGGGAGGAGGTTGATTGGGAGATGAAGTCGGAGGAAGGGGATGAGGCACACCTGTGGGAGAAGGGAGTGGTGGAACAGATGGATTGGCAAGGGGGGGGAGGGGGAGAGGAATCAGAGGAAATGGATATCTCAGCCTTTGCTCAGGGCCACGAGGAGAGGAGAAAGAGTGCTGTGTCTACTGGAAGAAAAGGTATGAATTCCTTAACCCAGTGGGTGGTTGTCAGGAGTTAGTGCTGACAAATGAGGGAGGTGGGTCTCTAGGTGTAGCCAGTAGGAAGTGCTAAACCTAGAGGAATTCATACCATAGGGGACACTTGGGAACGTTATAGTGTTGCTTGAGAAAAGCTGAACTGTGTGATAAGCATTTGATTCTGAATAGAGGCTCTAAAGAAAGGGGCCTGTGCCAGGAACAGGTCCCGGTCCCGAGGCCTGGTTGGGGACTTAATAGCCGGACTGGAAAGAATCTAGGCGGCTAGGCTACAAGGAGGGGGACTCCACCCGGAGACGTATACTTGCCAGTAGCCAGTAGGGGTTGAACAAGGGGGTGGGCTACTGGCTGGAGAGAACGCAACTGAGTAAACCTGAGGAAGGTTTGCATAACGTACAAGGATTGCAGACCGCACGGAGAGGTGCAACTAGCGCGCAGACAGCTCGGAGAGGAGCGGAAGTCTGACATTGGTGCGGCTGGGTTGCAGACAGCACGGAGAGGTGCGGCTGGATTGCAGACAGCACGGAGAGGTGCAACTAGAGCGCAGACAGCCCGGAGAGGAGCAGAGGTCTGACAGTGTGTGCATGTGTGATTAGGCAGCAGTGATCCCCCAATTGCTGCATCCCGTACCGGCTCTGTGGTTCTAAATAGCGGCCGTGAACTCTCACAAGACTACTGCGAGAGGTCGCAGCCACCATTTTCATTTTCGGAGCCGGCATGGGCAGCAGCAACTGAGGATCGCTGCTGCCCGAGGGAGAGAGGTGATGTGATTGGGTGCTGACCATGACTAGGTGAGTGTTTGGGAGACTTGTGGTTTTATCTTAGTAAGAAGAAATCTGGGTACCGGATGTTGCTGTGGGAGGAAACCATACCCGGGCTGGCACTGACAGAAAGTTCTGTTTATTTTGCTTTTACTTCTCATTATTTCCCAGTGTCTGTGAATAGAAGAAACAGGCACAGGTGCTTAGCGAGACTCTGCCCCAGAAAGCTTATAATGTATGTGAAGACCATAACAGGGCAGAAGACGGAGTGGATGTGGCAGGAGAGTGGGGGTGGGGTGAGAGTCCCTTCAATCAGTCTTTCCTATTAACCTCCCTCCCCCCCATGAAATGCTGGCAGTCTGCATTGAACATCATAGGCTGTGCAGGGTTAAGCAGTGCTGTGCCCCCCTCCGCCCCCTTCACTGAGTGCTGGATACTCTCTTGCAGTGAGGGAAACCACAAGTGTCAGCTCTGCTGGTTCTTGTTTCCAGGGAACAAACTATCCAGTCTGGCTCTCATTCATCCCAGTGATCGAGTGAAAGACCACTTTGCTTTTCCAGAACTAATAACTAATAGATCAGATAACTTTATTGCCACAACAGTGCAAAGTAATACATTTACTGGTATATAAAAGAAAAAAAAGGACAGAAAAAGGTAATTTAAAAAGTAATAGCTACAACAGTAAAGTTGTTCTTATAAACATCTCTGTATATAATCCCCAGGTTCAGGTCTGCATTGTCCCTATTCAGATCACATTTCTTGCCACCAACTATGGCAGTAACTTGCTCACAAGGGACTTGAACCTAGGCCTGCTGGATCCAGCCTACGTCTCTAACAATTAAGCTGTTCCTCTGTCCCTGGTGGTAGGATAGAACATATTTTGCTGCTATAATAACTGCTGTTTCTTCACTTTATTCCAGGATTATACAGTTTTTTCTGCTTATTCTTTTGTGGAAGTCTAATTTTTCTCTGTAATTCTGGTGCTGCATGATGGGAAGGGAGAGGGGGATAGGCTGCACTTGGATAGGAGGGTAGGGAAGGGAGAAAAGGAAAGACTGCACTTGGGTAGGAGGGTAGGGAGAGGAGAAAATGCACATGAATGGAAGGGAGAAGGAGAAAGGCTGCACATAAATGAATGGAAAGGAAGATGGGGAAATGCTGTTCTTGGTTAGGAGGGCAGGGAATGGAGGGGGGGGGGGGAAAGGCTGCATATGAATGGAATGGAAAGGAGGGAAATGCACATGGACGGGATGGAAGTGAAGAGAAGGAAGGAAGGAAGGGGGAAAGGTTGCACATGAATGGAATGAAAGGGAGAGGGAAATGGAAGGGAAAGGAGAGCAAAAAATGCTGTACTTGGATAGGAGGGCAGGGAAGGGGAGAGGGGGAAATGCTGCTTGGATAGGAGGGCAGGAAGAGAGGGAAATTCACATGGATGGAATGGAAGGGAAGGGAGAGGTTGAAAGGCTGCATATGAAGAGACGAGGGGAGACATGCTACACATATAGGGAAAGGAAGAGGGGAGATGTGCTGCATATGAAGGGAAGAGGAGAGAGGCTGCACATGAAGTGGGAAAGCTAGATAGATTTGAGAAGGGAGGTAGAAAAATTGAATGTGAAAGATCAGTGCCAAATAGACATACGGCAGGAAGTGAAGAAGAAAGGAGATGAGAAAAGAAATAATAAATGACATGGAAAAGATGCCCTGAAAACAGAGTTAAGAGCATAGACAGAGAAAAGCAGAACCAGGGATTGGGAACAAGATAATTAGAATAATAAAATCACCAGACAACAAAGGTAGGAAAAATGATTTTATTTTCAGTTTAGTGATTGAATTATGTTGGTGTTGAGTTTACATCTGTTTACTTTATTTTGCACTGTATGGGAGGACATACATTTCTTTCTATTTCTATGGTGTTGCACAACGTGCAGAGTCTGGTATCTCTGTTTTCAGTTTTTGTCTCCATTTCATGTTTTGTCTGTATGCTTTTCTGGTTCCCTATTTTGTATCAGGTAACAGTCATGTTCTGGATCTGTAGTTGAGGTGAAGGATTCTGCTACCATGTAGTGTCTGTGTAGGATTAAGTAACAGTTCATCTTGTTCCAGTTTTCCAGTAGCAGGTTATTTTGGTGCTCTAGGGCCTGTCTTCATAGATGGGTGTTAGGGCTATTATGGTTTCCTATATAGGTTTTGAATGCCTTTTTGTGGAGTTTTGTGTTATTTTTCAAAGTGTCTTAGCTGTTTGAAAAATAAAAATGGTCAGGACTAGTGGGGTTTCCACTACTGGTAGAGCAGTGCTGGGCACACCCAGCCAGTTGGGTTTTCAGGATATCCACAATGCAGATGCATGACAGAGATTTTCATACAATACCTCCTTGGTATACAGACCTATCTCACACATCTTCATAGTGGTGTCCTGAAAATCTGAGTGGCTTGTAGTGTCCCAAGGGCTTGGTTAGAAGCACCGCGGCAGTCACCATACAAACAAAACCCCATGTATTTTAAATAAAGCATTTGGCAGTGGAAGGAGTGTGTGCTGTTCCTGAGTTGATTGTCATAATTTGAATATTTTTTGTGTGACCAGTTGTAAAGGGGTAGCTTCATTGTTGGGGAATATGTGATACAGAACTGGAGCTTCAAGGTTTATATTTGAGATTCTGACCAATCCTGTAGAGAATCCAAACTTCATGCCCACATAGAAGAATTTGATGACTGATGCTATCTATAATGATGGTTTTACCCAGGTAGTTTAAACAGGCTGGAGAGTTTCTTTTATGTATAGAAGGTTGCTAATTTAAAAGTGGAGGGCGGAAGGGGGAAATGTATGGAAATGTCGCTTTGACTTGCCTCACCACCCATACCTAGCTTGCCCCCCTGTTGCCTCCCCAAATATTTATGTCTAGAGATGCCACTGGACATAGCCCAGCAGTGAATATCTGGGCTTAATTCAGCCATGGCTGTTGCTGCTTAAAAAATTGCTAATCTCTAGCTGAACATTGGCTGAAATATGTCTAAGGATAGGACACACAATTGCCTGTTTAAGTGAAAATAGAAAAACATTTTCAGTAAAGGATGTGTTCATAATTCTTATTTTTAAAAAAAGTCACCTGTGCGGCACTTTGACAATTTTACAATCCAGGTGGTGCGAGGAGCAAACATATATATGCCATTATAAATTATAGACAAAATGTCACATTTGATTAGCTGTGACTAATGGAAAATCTTTCCATTGTATCTCAGCATCCAGCACAATAGCAGAACCTTTAGCAGTAGAACTTAACTGGCAATGCATCTAACATAGTAATATAATAACAGTCAATGATGGCAGAAAAAGACCAGCATGGCCCACCAAGTCTGTCCAGAAAGGTTGTAGCTGTACCTGCCACTCAGGTTAAACCCTTATTGTGCCTTTTTTGTAAAAGTCTTTAAAGTTTTGCTTCGATTCCATCCTCTTGCTATATAGCGATCCTATATCCCATGCCTTTTGGAATTCTGTCACCATTTTTATCCCCAGTAGAAGTCACTCTGAGATCCCATGGAATGTGGTAACAGCAGAAAACAAATGGGAAATCGACCATGGACTCCATAAATGAGAGGGACAACCTTGATACTTTAATGAAAATGTATTGATAAAAGACTCGACACGGCACCATGTTTCAGCCTGTGACCTGCCTCAGGAGTCTGTGGATGACAAATATATGACAAAATCTCCAATGTAGTATCTTTTTTCAATACAAAAAACTTTTAAGAAAGGTCTTAAAAAAGACCATTGAAAAGCAAATCAGTACTTTATATAATTGCATATCAATAAATCAAGTTGTCTCTCTCATTTCTGGAGTCCACGGTTGATTTCCCACTTATATTCTAGCATTTTTATCTCCACCATGTTCTCTGGGAAAAACTATTTCCTGATGCTGCTTTTACATTTTTCCCCTTTCAGCTTCTTCACAGTTAAGACATCATGATAGCCATAGTTACTTCCAACCGGTCTGAAGATGACAGTTTCTTTACCAAAGCAAACAGCTCTCCAGAATGGTTCACAGCTCTGAACAGTTGTTTTGATTTCTGAACGCACAACCTATATTCCACTATAAGAGTCAGATATCTCACCTTTCACATAGGGGTGTTTTTTTTTTTCTTTTGTGGATTTTAAAGTTGAAATAAATGAATTGTATTTTTCAATAAGGACTTCTGTAGTATTTCTGAACTGCTTGATTTTATTGTTTGCAATTTTTGACCACATCAGTTTTAGTGGATTTTTAAAGCATTTTTAAATTTGTAAACGATTTTTGCAGTTTGGAGAGAAGAAAGATACTGAGGAAGACTTACCGATTATGACATTCAGAGTCTCTTGTGCTCTGTGTTGCATCTGCCTGGTCTTGCTAAAAGTAAAAAAAACTCACCAGAGGATAGAGAAACTGAAGCATCAGAGGCAGTTACTGAAATGAAACTGAGCAGTTCCTGCCTGGCTTTGAGTAATGATATTTGTGGCTATAATTAAATGTGCCCTAAAGGACAAAACAAACTTCTGCCATTACCCAACACACACACACACACACTCATCTCCCCCACCTTTCTTTTGTGGGAAGTCTTTTTTTTTGTTGTCAGTTTTGGTAAATATGCATTTCTGATATCTTTCTCTGCAGCCTTTCTGAAGAACTTGCCTAGTCTGGGTGACTCCAATTTTTTCTATCTGCCATCTGCCGCCTCTGTGCTGGCCACACATGCAGGGAGAGGGCTGTGAGGTTAGGAGTCAGAGATCTCACAGAGTGAGATCTCTGGAGGGGCATCCACAGCACAAGGGATCTCTTACAACCAGTTAGAGAACAAGGTCTGGTATGAAGATACTGGTGTACCAGTTAAATAAAAATAACAATACATGTATTTAGCTGCATGCCCTTTCCTACCAGGAGTTCAATATATGGTACAACAATAATTGTGATACATAGAGGGGCATAATCGAACGGGGCGCCCAAGTTTTCCCGAGGGCGTCCTCGCAGGACGTCCCCGTGAAGGGGCGGGGAAACCTGTATTATTGAAACAAGATGGGCGTCCATCTTTCGTTTCGATAATACGATCGGGGATGCCCAAATCTCAACATTTGGGTCAACCTTAGAGATGGTCGTCCCCAGTTTTCGGCGATAATGGAAACCGAGGACACCCATCTCAAAAACGACCAAATTCAAGTAATTTGGTCATGGGAGGAGCCAGCATTCGTAGTGAACTGGTCCCCCTGACATGCCAGGACACCAACCGGGCACCCTAGGGGGCACTGCAGTGGACTAACTGATGCACTAACTGAATGGAAAAAGGCATGCAGTGGTCATTAACCACCTCCCACCCTGAAAAAAACAACTTTATAAACTTTTGTCTTTATTTTTTAGAGTATGGGTGAAGGACTCTTTTGCTATGCCTCGTCCCTGCGATGGCAGTTGAAGATGTCCAAAATGTGGATGTTTGTGAGAAGGATGTCCATGCTTGGATGTTTCTGTGAGAAGGATGTCTATGCCTGCTATGCCTGACACCCCTTTTATTTATTTGGATTTTGGATCACAAGTAGCAATGGTGGGATTTGAACCATCCACCTCTGGATTACAAAACCAGTGCTCTAACCACTAGGCCACTCCACTCCCTTGAAATTTGGCCATCCCTGTGTGTGTGTTGGGGGAGGGGGGGCAGTTGAGGACGTCCAAAATGTTTGAAAGAAGGACGTCCATGCCTTCGTTATGCCTCCGCTGACACACACATACCCCCCCAGGGACCTGCATACTGCCCCCCCCACAGGGATGGCCAAATTTCAAGGGAGTGGAGTAGCATGGAGGAGTGGCCTGGTGGTTAGATCACAATCCAGAGATGGCCAGTTTAAATCCCACTGCTGCTACTTGTGATCCAAAATCCAAATAAATAAAGGGGATGTCAGAGGCATAGTAGACATGGTTGTCCTTCTCACACACATCCACATTTTGGATGTCTTCAACTGCCCATATCGAAATATCCAGTGTACCTGAATGTAACTCATCTTGAGCTACTACTGAAAAAGGTGTGAGCAAAATCTAAATAAATAAATAAATAAATAAATAGCGAAGGATGTCTGACTGCCAGAGGCATAGCAAAGGAGGCCCTTCACCCATACTCTAAAAAAAAAAAAGACAAAAGTTTTTAAAGTTGTTGTTTTCGTGGTGGGAGGTGGTTAGTGACCACTGGGAGAGTCAGGGGAGGTCATCTCCGATTCCCTCCAGTGGTCATCTGGTCATTTAGGGCACATTTTTGTGGCTTGGTCGTAAAAAAAAAAAAGGACCAAGTAAAGTCGGCCAAATGTTCATCAGGGACTCCCTTCTTTTTTCCATTATCACTTGAGGATGCCCATCTGTTAGGCACGCCCCAGTCCCGCCCTCACTACACCTCCGACATGCCCCCGGGAACTTTGGTCAACCTCGCGACGGGAAGCAGTTGGGGACGTCCAAAATCGACTTTCGTTTATGCCGATTTGGGCGACCCTGAGAGAAGGACACCCATCTCCCGATTTGTGTCGAAAGATGGTCGCCCTTCTCTTTGGAAAATAAGCCTGATAACATCAAATACACAATGAATTTCAAAAATAAGGTAAAACAAGTACAAATAGTCAATACAATCAGAACATCTTAAACAGAATCAGACTTCCAAAGACTGTCCGTGGAGCATGTGCTGTATACATTTGCATGTGCTGCAAAGAGGTGGGGTAAGGTGGGATACAAATGCAACAAATAATAATTTGTGTTATATTGCCAACCCTATGGTGTGTGATTAGTTGACCCAGATAGCTTGGACATCTGTACCTTTTAATCTTATAGTGTATAAAACCACCTTTTTAGGGTTAATTATTTCTCTTCCTATTGGTGTTACCCCACTGTATGTCGCTGTGCATTTAATCCCAGTGGGGGAAAGAGGGATTTTTAAACTTTGTACAATGATTTATCTGATTTTGTATGAAAATTTGCCTGAATATTTAAATCATTGGATATTACCTAAAATTAGGAATAGGAGACAAGCTGGCAATTTCTTGGATCTGTCATTCCCTTCCCCCCAAAATATGAGATTCAGATCATTACATACATTATTATGTATTTATTAGGATTTATTTACCGCCTTTTTAAAAGTATTCACTCAAGGCGGTGTACAGTAAGAATAAATCAAACATAAGCAATAGACAATAGACAATTACAGTAGTACAAATAACAATACAAAGTATGGCATAGTATGCTACTTACAATGCCAACACAATATGTAATAGAGCATTTTAATTGATAGCACAGGGTATAAACAAAGATGGAACATGTGGAGGGGCATAATCAAACGGGGTGCCCAAGTTTTCCTGAGGGCGTCCTCTCAGGACGTCCTCGTGAAGGGGTGGGGAAACCCGTATTATCAAATCAAGATGGGCGTCCATCTTTCATTTCGATAATACGGTCGGGGACGCCCAAATCTCCACATTTAGGTTGACCTTAGAGATGGTCGTCCTTAGAGATGGTCGGCCCCGGTTTTCAGCGATAATGGAAACCGAGGACGCTGTTCTGTCCTCCAACAGCCTCGCACTAGTTTATAATGTGATCCTAAAATGTACATAAGTACATAAGTAATGCCATACTGGGAAAAGACCAAGGGTCCATCGAGCCCAGCATCTTGTCCACGACAGCGGCCAATCCAGGCCAAGGGCACCCGGCAAGCTTCCCAAACGTACAATGCGTGTAATGCTTTTACTGTTTTTCTCAGTTCTAAGGACTATCATTGCTGCACTTTCTCACTGCAAAGATACATGAGAAATGCACTGTGGGTAATGTAGTTCACAGGCAGTGCAACCACTCTTGCTTGGCTGTGTAAGAACTGTTACCACTGGTTGTGAGGCTGCCCAGACCTCCTCCCTCTCTCTGCCAAGCTTGGCTCTTTTGTCTTCCTGCTATCATTTCCTGGTCATTCTCACTATCTCTGTCCTGGGAGGTCAGCTAGGTACGACCTTTTCCCCCAATTGAGAGCTGTCCTCTAGGGCCACCCCTTGCTACCTGATGGCAGGCTCTGTCCCCATTGGTCTCTATCTGCTCCTCCCTGAGCCTGTGTGAAGCCTCAACACCTCTTTGTCCTTTCAGCCATGAGGCATTCCAACACCATCTAGCCAGAAACATGGAGCACGGATCATCTCATTCCAGACAGCTCTGTCCTGCTGAAACTCCCTGTAACAAACCTGGTTTTTTACCTTGAAGATATCTCCTCCCTAATGAGATATCGCACATTCCAGTCACCCAGCTTTGAACCATTTCTACCTGTTCAATTATCCTTCCCTCTCTGCAATATATCTACCTCTCTTCATATCTTCACCCCCAACAGCTCTCAGATTAAGGAGTCTCTGTGTCCCGGAGCAGCACCTCAGAACATCTATCTGTGAGTAAATTATCTGTGATTTATTCAATAAAAGAGACTTCATAAAAATAATAGAGACTTCGGGTGATTGGTGTGCCAAGGTTATACTCCAAGTATTGGGGCCTTAAGTCATCAAGCCTGAAAAGTCTTGATAGTAAAAAACCAGAAAGCAAAGTAAATAGCTATTGAAGAAAGCTTCAGCAGGATGTGCCTTTGGAACAGCCATCTGCACTGTGTTTAAAGAAAAAGGGTTAAATGTGTGAGCCAATCAGACCAGAAAAGGAAATCAGTAACTCTACTTGGATTATGCTGGGTGTGAACTGAAATGCATTTAAGTGAACTTGTAGCTAAAGAAAGCAATGTTGGACTGTTTAAAGTAAAAGGTATTTATCAGAAGGTCTAAGTTGTGGAAAGAAACAGAAGATTTATAGAAGTTAAACCTAGTGTTTGCATGCTGGCCACATTCCTAAGAGTGATTAAGTTTAAAGTATCCTTCCCTGCTCAAGGGCAATCTGTCCCATCTGGGTCTCCATAATAAAACCAACCTTCCTATTGTTTTGCTAAGCACCTTCCCCTGCACAGAAGCAAAGGCATCTAAAGAGTCAGAAAAAGGAAAAAGACAGTTTGGATTTTGGCAAATCTGTGAAGATTTTAACCTCCTAAGCAAGCATGATAAAGGTAGTTCAAGAGTAGCCATCACAGAATTGATCAGGAACTTTGAAACAGGACACCATTGAGACAGAGAGTTTTCCAGCTTGGGTTTCACACCCCTATACTGATGAAGCAATCAGTTGCTAGGGCACTGATTGGGGTAGGACCCTGACTCAGAGCTTCTCTCCCCATCCCATCTCCTCTGCTCATTAACGTAGCACTGAAACCTGATCCAGTTGATTCCAGCACCATTGAAAGGCAGAAGTAACCCAGAGCAGAGAGAAGCCACTGAAACAGTTTCAGCACAGCTTCATACTGAGCAATCTCTACATCCCCCTGCACACAAGAGCTGACCTCTTATTTAATAAAGACAGATAAGCAAACCAGTACAGGGTGGCAGAATTTAATGCCTCACAGACAGCACCAGAGGAAGTGTCCCCCACACCAGACACACAAGAGCAGCCAGAGGCCATGGATCAGAAGCGTAGAGCAGAAGTAGTCAAGGCTGAAGAGACAACAGCAAACGCAACTATAGATCCACAAGACAGTATCTTCACGCGCATTCACTCTTCTGAGCATTTACCCAAAATCCCAAGATCCTCCAAGTCACGTACAACAAACCGCTCCAGCCACTCGAAAGCTAGAGAGGCGGCCCTCGAGGCGAGGGCCCTGGCAGAGATGGCCAAAGCTCGCCACCGCATCAGTGATCACCGCATCGCCACCGCCACTGGCTTCAGAGGAGCCCAAGCCAGCTGACCAGCAGTGACGTCAGCTGCCCAACTTGAAGCCACAGCAAGAAATGAGCCAGCAGAGTATCTGGCCAGCAAGGATCTGGGGAGCGCAGAGCTTACACAGTCCAATGAACGCCCCGAGCGATACAGGACGGGGAAATCCAATTCCAAGGATGCCGTAGCGAGTATGAAGCTTACTCCTAAGCAAGAGATGTACATGATGCCACGCAAGCTGGAAAAGGAAACAGCCGCACATGTAGAAGAATTGAATTTAGATTATCCTGCCAAAGTTGGCAAAGTACCTATCAAGTGTATAGCACATGGCAATGACCAGAGAATCTATGCCATGCACCCAGATGGTGCCAGACCGAACTATAACCCCGAGTCGAATCATGGCAGGGAGACGGAGGAAAAGAAGCCACCGACATTCCAAGTCACTCCGAGATGCACGAAGGTGTGTGAAAGAAACCGCAAAGGGAAGTGCCACACCAAGACATGCTTGACCGAAGTGCACCTTGAAGGATGGCGTGACAGAGCAGCCAAAACATACGTCGTCATAGATGAGCAGAGCAACAGGTCCCTCACAAGATCAGAGTGCCATGAGTGGCCTAGTGATTAGGGTGGTGGACTTTGGTCCTGAGGAACTGAGTTTGATTCCCACTTCAGGCACAGGCAGCTCCTTGTGACTCTGGGCAAGTCACTTAACCCTCCATTGCCCCATGTAAGCCGCAATGAGCCTGCCATGAGTGGGAAAGCGCGGGGTACAAATGTAACAAAATAAATGACCTGTTCGACATCCATCAAAACTACTCCCCAGACAGCATCAAAACTTGTGCAGGGGCCGTACAGATGGCAGGGTAAGCAGCAAGCGGTTACGCGATAGAGGCTATGAATGGCGACACCATGCCGCGGTCACCCATGCAGGGTAAATGTGACCAAATACCAGATGACAAAGGTGAAATTCCCACGCTACGGGCTGCTTGGAATCACCCTTACCTGAGGCCCACAACCGACCAGTTTGCACACTTGAATCCAGATGCTGAGATCTCGCTCTTGCTGGACAGAGATGCACCAGAACCCCTGGACTCCATGAATCATGCAAGAGCCCACGCAGTGCTCCCTATGCACACCCACTCAACCTGGGTTGGACAACGGTAGGCGATGCCTGCCTCAAGCGAACAAGAAAGTCAAATGTCAAGGTATTTTACACCAATGTCCTAGACAGCGGAAGCTCTTCCTTGTTCGAGCCATGTATCAACCACTTAACCACCAAAGAAGCTCCCACCCAGAAGGAACAGAGCATTGTCCCAACACTTTACCAAACAGTCTCTCCAGCAGACTTAGGAGAACACCCGGGAAGCTCAGTGTTCTAGACCACCGAAGATGGAGACGAACCTGCCTTCTCCATAAAAGATAAAGTGTTCCTGAACATAATAAGTACAGAGTTCAGTACAGATGAGTCATCTCCTTCAGTAGACCATACTAGAGTCCTGAAGGGCCCAGACTTAGAACACCTGGGAAGCTCAGTACTCCAGACCACCGAAGATGGAGATAAAGAGTTCCTGAGCATGATGAACAAAGAGTTCAGTAAAGATGAGTCATTCCCTTCAGTAGACCATGCCAGACCTGAAAGACCTAGACTTGGGTGTGGACACCCCCTCATTTCAACGCCGCCTTGGCCTAAGCTGGGAAATTCACCTTTTGGGTCTCCACCCAGCTGCAACAGTGCACCCAACGAAGCATCCTGTGTACAGTGAATGGCCCGTATGATCCACCACCAAGATTTTGCTTCCTGGATCACCCGAAGAAGCACAAGCACAGAGTTGCCATCCTCCCATGAAAACCAAAGACTCAAAGACTCTCTCTTTTTTGTGTTGTCTAGTGTTGTTGTTGTCTGTCTCTCGTTTCAGCTCCTGTGTGATGGAGAAGATGACCCTATAGCCAGCGTCACGACTGTGGTAGTGACCCCTCTCTGACTCACCCTTTGTCCCAAGGGTCAGCTGTTGTGTTGGCTACTGTCTGCGTTGTTTCTTTCCTGTGTGTTTCAAGCCTCACTTTGGGTTCTGTGTATTTCCTGCCTCTGTCTTGTTTATAAGGAAGTGTAGCACTTCTACCTTGTTCATAGTCTGTGTGCCTGTGGGTACTTCTGCTTCTGTTCTCCTCGGTTTGTTTGTGTGCTAGGTTCAGCCTTCAGCCGTAGTTCTGTTGTTGGTCTGTGTGGGTCAGCTTTGTGTCCTACCTAGTCTGCCTGCTTGTTCTAGTCCCCTCTATCTTAGCTTCAGCGTTAGTTCTGCTGTTTGTCTGTGTGGGTCAGCTTTCTGTCTTGGCTAGTCTGCCTTGCTTGTTCTAGTCCCTTCTATCTTAGCTTCAACCTTAGTCCTGTTGTTTGTCTGTGAGGGCCAGCTTTGTATCCTGCTTGTGTCTGTCCTGGTTGTCTTCAGTTCTAGTCCCCTGCCTGCTCGTCTCTGCTCTGTTTGCTTTCAGCTCCTGTTCCTGCCAAGTTGTTTGAAGATCCCGAATCCTGTTCGAGTATCCTGAACCCTGTTCCAGCATCACAGGATCCTGAATCCTGTTCCTGCTAAGCCAAATCTGTCCCAGCACCTGGTTCCAACCAAGCCAAGCTTCTTAGTCCAGTCCTGCTTGGGAGGTTTTGCCTCCTGCTGCCGTTCGACGACAATAGGCCGAGGATTCACATTGTTCCAGAGTTTGTGACTGTTTGTTTGAAGCCTGGGATCGTGACAGCCGGTGGACAGCCTGAATGTTAAAAATGGACTTTGCATGCAATTAATTTGATAAATTGTGATAATAAGGATAGTGGTATCTACCGATGCCAGGCGGGAAGTGTTCTGTCCTCCGACAGCCTCGCACTAGTTTATAACGTGATCCTAAAATGTGTGTAATGCTTTTACTGTTTTTCTCAGTTCTAAGGACTATCATTGCTGCACTTTCTCACTGCAAAGATACATGAGCAATACACTGTGGGTAATGTAGTTCACAGGCAGTGCAACCACACTTGCTTGGCTGTGTAAGAACTGTTACCACTGGTTGTGAGGCTGCCCAGACCTCCTCCCTCTCTCTACCAAGCTTGGCTCTTTTGTCTTCCTGCTATCATTTCCTGGTCATTCTCACTATCTCTATCCTGGGAGGTCAGCTAGGTATGACCTTTTCCCCCAATCGAGAGCTGTCCTCTGGGGCCACCCCTTGCTACCTGATGGCAGGCTCTGTCCCCATTGGTCTCTATCTGCTCCTCCCTGAGCCTGTGTGAAGCCTCAACACCTCTTTGTCCTTTCAGCCATGAGGCATTCCAACACCATCTAGCCAGAAACATGGAGCACGGATCATCTCATTCCAGACAGCTCTGTCCTGCTGAAACTCCCTGTAACAAACCTGGTTTTTTACCTTGAAGATATCTCCTCCCTAATGAGATATCGCACATTCCAGTCACCCAGCTTTGAACCATTTCTACCTGTTCAATTATCCTTCCCTCCCTGCAATATATATCTACCTCTCTTCAGATCTTCACCCCCAACAGCTCTCAGATTAAGGATTCTTTGAGGCTTATTTTCAAAGCACTTAGCCTCCCAAAGTTCCATAGAAACCTATGGAACTTAGCCTCCCAAAGTGCTTTGAAAATATGCCTCTTTGTGTCCTGCAGCAGCACCTCAGAACATCTATCTGTGAGTAAATTATCTGTGATTTATTCAATAAAAGAGACTTCATAAAAATAATAGAGACTTCGGGTGATTGGTATGCCAAGGTTATACTCCAAGATATTGGGGCCTTAAGTAATCAAGTCTCAAAAGTCTTGATAGACGCCCATCTCAGAAACGACCAATCCAAGCCATTTGGTCATGGGAGAAGCCAGCATTCGTAGTGCACTGGGCCCCCTCACATGCCAGGACACCAACTGGGCACCCCCGGGGGCACTGCAGTGGACTTTATAAATTGCTCCCAGGTGTATAGCTCCCTTACCTGGGGTACTGAGCCCCCAAACCCCCCCACCCCACTCCCTACAACTGTACACCACTACCATAGCCCTAAGGGGTGAAGGGGGGACCTACATGTGGGTACAGTGGATTTCTGGTGGGTTTTGAAGGACTCACATTTACCACCACAAGTGTAACAGGTAGGGGGGGATGGGCCTGGGTCTGCCTACCTGAAGTGCACTGCACCCACTAAAACTGCTCCAGGGACCTGCATACTGCTGTGACTGACCTGAGTATGACATTTGAGGCTGGCATAGAGGCTGGCACAAAGGATTTTTATAGATGTTTTCTTGAGGGTGGGAGGGGGTTAGTGACCACTGGGGGAGTAAGGGGAGGTGATCCCTGATTCTCTCCGGTGGTCATCTGGTCAGCTTGGGCACCTTTTTGTGGCTTGGTAGTAAGAAAAACAGGACCAGGTAAAGTCGTCCAAGTGCTCGTCAGGGACGCCCTTTTTTTCCATTATGGGTTGAGGACACCCATGTGTTAAGCACGCCCAAGTCCTGCCTTCGCTACACCTCTGACACGCCCCCATGAACTTTGGTCATCCCCCCGACGGAAAGCAGTTGGGGACGCCCCAAATCGGCTTTTGATTATGCTGATTTGGGCGACCCTGGGAGAAGGATGCCCATGTTCCAATTTGTGTCGAAAGATGGGCGTCCTTCTCTTTCAAAAATAAGCCTGCTAGTGAACTTGAATGTAATTCACATCAAACTACCAAACTAAATGTAATTGTTCATAAATCAGTCAGAGAGGATTTTGAAAAGCTCGTTCAGTATATTATTGTAAAGGGCATGTACCCTCTGCTGGCTGATACTACACAGCAAAGACCTTTAGTGATTCTACCAGGATAATGCTGCGCCTTGTGATCTTGGGCAAGTCACTTAACCCTCATTTGCCTCAGAATATGAGTCCTCCAGGGACAGAGAAATACCCAGTGTACCTGAATTTAACTCACCTTGAGCTACTACTGAAAAGGTATGAGCAAAATCCAAATAAATACATAAATAAAAGAATGTGACCTTTTGACTTAGAATATTCTCATAGCTTCCTGAGTAGAGAGATGTGAAGCCGTATTAGTCCACTTCCAAAAGTAATCAATAGAAATAGAATAAAATAAAACATAGAAAATAAAATAAAATGATACCTTTTTTATTGGACTAAATACATTTTTTGATTAGCTTTCGAAGGTAATCCCTTCTTCGCCAGATCAGAAATAAGCAAATGTTGATAGATGACAGTATATATACACATGAAACATCAAAACATTTCAGTGACAGTTTAACAGGGTGAGGGTGGGATGAGTTAGGTGATAGACAGGGAGGGCCTGGATTTTCTAGCCTATAAACCATAGAAATTCTACTGCCTTGTCACCCTCTTATCACCATGCATATCTCCCTGTCCCTCATCCACTGGGCCTTCCCTGTCTTTCAACCAGTGCTTTTTTTGTAGAAAAAAAAGGTGCCGGTAATCATTGTGGGTCGGAGTCACCACATATGACTCCACCCCTATTATAGCCACACCCACATTGACCACACCCCTTATAGCAGCCATAGCGCATATAAGCAGACATCATTGAAAATATTATACTAGTATAGGAGAAAAAAATAAAGTGATTTTTTTTTATTATAAATAATTTCTGTAAGCTGTTACAGTTCCAGTATACCCAGTGCAAAATAAGACAGCAGATGTAAATTCTCAAATTGGACATATTCCAGACCCTAAAATGAAAATAAAATGATTTTTTCTACCTTTGTTGTCTGGTGACTTTGTTTTTCTGATCATGCTGGCTCAGTATCTAATTCTGCTGCTATCTATCCTCTTAACTCCGTTTCCAGGGCTTCCTTTCCATTTATTTCTTTTCTTTCCTCCTTTCATCTTCATTTCTTGCCCTACATCTGTAAGTAAAAGCTGGGTCCTCCGCAGACTTGACTGTCCAGTGGATCCAGCTTCTGCCTATTTTCTACATCCATGTGCAGTTTTTCTCCTCTCTTCCTTTTCCCTCATCTCATCTCCTTCCTCACTCTTCCCTCACCTCCATCCATGTCCAGTATTTCTTCTCTCTCCCTTCCCTCTCCTCCATCCACCCATGTCTAGCAGCCCTCCTCTCCCCTGCCCTCCATCCACCCATGTCCAGCGACCCCCCCGTCCCCCTGCCATCCACCCATGTCTAGCAATTCTCTCTTCCCCTGCCATCCACCCATGTCCAGCAACCCCCCCTGTTCCCCCTGCCATCCACCCATGTCCAGCGACCCTCCTGTCCCCCCTGCCTTCCCCTGCCATCCACCCATGTCCAGCGACCCCCGTCCCCCCTGCCATCCACCCATGTCCAGTGATTCTCTCTTCCCCCTGCCATCCACCCATGTCCAGCAACCCCCCCTGTTCCCCCTGCCATCCACCCATGTCCAGCGACCCTCCTGTCCCCTGCCATCCACCTATGTCCAGCAACCCCCCTGCCATCCACCCATGTCCAACGCCCCCCGTCCCCCTGCCATCCACCCATGTACAGCGATTCTCTCTTCCCCCTGACACCCACCCATGCCCAGCGACCCTCCTGTCCCCCTGCCCTCCCCTGCCATCCACCCATGTCCAGCAACCCCCCCTCTCCCCCCTGCCATCCACCCATGCCCAGCGACCCCCCATCCCCCCTGCCATCCACCCATGTCCAGCAACTCTCCTCATTTCCCTGCTCCCCCTCCCTCCAGCCACCCATACCCATCTGAGCCCCCCTCCCCGACCCAGTCGCCACCTTCCTACCAGCTCCGTGCCAACATCCCTCTTCTCCTGCCACCCGGCACCGTGATCCAGCCTTTAAAAAAATCTATGAAGCGGCGCCTCGCATCTGCCTGTAAAAGAAGAAAAATCGCCTCGTCAGCTGGCCTTCCCTCTCTGTGTTCCACCCTTGCAGAAATAGGAAGTTACGTCAGAGGACTGGACACAGTGAGGGAAGGCCGGCCGACGAGGCAATTTTTCTTCTTTTACAGGCAGACGCAAGGCACCGCTCCGCTGCTTCGTAGATTTTTTTAAAGGGTGGGTCACGGTGCCAGGTGGCAGGAGAAGAGGGTCGTCAGCACAGAGCTGGTAGGCAGGTGGCGACTGGGTCGGGGAGGGGACCTACAAAAAAAGGTGCCGGTACTGCTTTCAACTAACCCACCCCACCCTCACCCTTTTAGACTGTCACTGAAATGCTTTGATGTTTCACTTATATATACTGTCATCTATCAACATTTGCTTATTTCTGATCTGACGAAGAAGGGCTACCTTCGAAAGCTAATCAAAAAATGTATTAAGTCAGTCCATCTTATTTTCTTTTCTATGTTTTATTTTATTCTATTTTTATTGATTACTCATAGCTTCTGGAAGAGAAGGCTCTTTCACCTATCAGAGATTGACAGTGGTAGGGAAGGAAACTGTGTTAGTATAAAGCCCAGGGGGAGGTTTCTTGATTTTGACACTTTGCTCCCCTGGCCAATGCACCATAAAGTAAAGGGAATATTGTGACAGGCTAACCCAGACAGTGCACATGGGAAGAGAAAGAGTGAGGAAAAAGCGACAGAGTTATTTAGGGTTGTTGCATTCATTCTAGGTGGTCCTGAAGTAGGGACCATCCACCACCACTACCTTCACAGGAGAAGAAGAGAAGCAGTTAAAATATCCAGTCTGAAGGGTCAAGAGGGACCAAAGGAGAGTCCCAGATACCTTTAAGGATAACAGAAATCTGGCACCAGACATTCCATCTGGAGAAGTACTTCTCAGATAAGGACAGTGTGCCAAAGATTCAGGGAGCCCAATTATCTAACTAAAGGAGATATACAGAATAGCACTCCTCTGGAGGAGGGGTCCAGAAAGAGAACTGCCAGTTCAGGATTATCATCAGGAACCTTCTGCAGCCCAGCTAGTTCCTAAAGAAGCTGTGTTATATAACACAGAATATTGTTTTGAGTCTGCCTATAAATAGTTGCTATTGAGCTCTTGTCCCAGTTTCCTGCATCTTCCATCCTAGTTTAAGTGTGGAAGAATAGCCTAGTGGTTAATGTAATTGCCTAAGAACCAGAAGAACTGGCTTCAGTTCCCACTGCAGCTTTGTGACTCTGAGCATCTAATTAATCCAGGAGATGCTGGTGTAGTGTGCCATATTTTCCATATCAAGGAAACAATAAGTTTTGAAAAGTCAACATGAACACTCATTCAAATACACATGAAAAATAAATGGAAAAAGAAGTGACCTTACCTACAAAAGGGAAAGGGAAATGGGACTTGATATACCACCTTTCTGTGGGGTTTTTTGCAACTACATTCAAAGCGGTTTACATAGTACGTATATTCAGGTACCTATTTGCACCAGGGGCAATGGAGGGTTAAGTGACTTGCCCAGAGTCACAAGGAGCTGCAGTGGGAATCGAACTCAGTTCCCCAGGATCAAAGTCTACTTCACTAACCACTAGGCTACTCAAAAGCAAGGTCTGAGTCCAAGAAAACCATCATCCTTCCACCAAGTTTTTAAAGCACCAGTGGAGACTTACTTCTGATGATAATCAACTTCCCCAACACACTGGGGCCCTTTTACTAAGCAGTGTAGGCGCCTATGCATGCCCAGCACGCGCCAAATTGGAGTTACCACCCGGTTACCGCATGGTCCTTGTGGTAATTTCAGTTTTGATGCATGTCCACTACACGTATCCGAAAGATATTTTTTACTTTCTGACGCATGGCAGATACGTGCGTCAAGTGTCATTTGATGCGCATAGACCATTACTGCCCGGTTAACATGTGAGACCTTACTGCTCGGTCAATGGCTTGCAGTAAGGTCTCAGACCCAAAATGGACGCGTGGCAATTTTCATTTTGCCACACGTCCATTTTTGGCAAAAATTTAAAAAGGCATTTTTTGTAGGTGCACTGAAAAATAATTCTGCGCGTAGCTAAAACATGCGTTTACACTACCGCAGGCCATTTTTCAGTGCACCTTAGTAAAAGGACCCCACTGTTCCTAGGGATGACCAATTGGGAAAAAGATTATGTTCTGAGCCTGGAAATAAATACTTTACTTTATTTCTTATTAGTTGCCAATATTCCCATAAAGAGTTCAATGGGACCTACAACAATAAGCAAAGTAATTACATCAGAAATACATAGTAAACTGAGACAAAAAGAAGAGAAATTAAATATTACCTAATAAATAAAGTGTCAAAACTCATTGATTGTTATACATTCCCTAAAACATATCTTTTAAATAAACAAGCTTTTTAAAGTTTGCGGAGTGCACCATAATGAGTAGTAGTCCTTATCTGAATCGATACATCATTACAACATTTTGCAGATAAATATGTAAAGTCTTACCTGTCTATCAGGCTTATTTTCGAAAGAGAAGGGCGCCCATCTTTCGACACCAATCGGGAGATGGGCGTCCTTCTCCCAGGGTCGCATAAATCGGCATAATCGAAAGCCGATTTGGGGCGTCCTCAACTGCTTTCCATCGTGGGGACGATCAAAGTTCCCGGGGGTGTGTTGGAAGCGTAGTGAAGGCGGGACTGGGGCGTGCTTAACACATGGGCGTCCTCGGCCGATAATGGAAAAAAGAAGGGCGTCCCTGACGAGCACTTGGCTGACTTTACTTGGCCCATTTTTTCTTGTGACCAAGCCTCAAAATGTTGCCCAAACTGACTAGTGGGTGCAGTGCACTTCAGGCAGGCGGACCCAGGCCCATCCCCCCTACCTGTTACACTTGTGGTGGTAAATGTGAGCCCTCCAAAACCCACCAGAAATCCACTGTACCCACATCTAGGTGCCCCCTTCACCCGTAAAGGCTATGGTAGTGGTGTACAGTGGTGGGTAGTGGGTTTGGGAGGTGGGGGTTTGGGGGCTCAGCACAAAAGGTAAGGGAGCTATGTTCCTGGGAGCAATTTCTGAAGTCCACTGCATTGCCTCCTAGGGTGCCCGGTTGGTGTCCTGGCATGTCAGGGGGACCAGTGCACTACGAATGCTGGCTCCTCCCACGACCAAAGGGCTTACATTTGGTCGTTTCTGAGATGGGCGTCCCTAGTTTCCATTATCGCTGAAAATCAGAAACGACCAAGTCTAGGGACGACCATCTCTATGGACGACCTAAATTTCAAGATTTGGGCGTCCTTGACCGTATTATCGAAACGAAAGATGGACGTCCATCTTGTTTTGATAATACGGGTTTCCCCGCCCCTCCACCAGGACGTTTTGCGAGGACGTCCTCAGCAAAACTTGGGTGTCCCTTTTGATTATGCCCCTCCACGTATTTCCCTGTCCCTTCAGAGTTTACAATCTAAGTTTGTACCTGAGCCAATGGAGGGTTAAGTAACTTGCCCAAGATCATAAGGAGTCACAGTGGGTTTTGAACTGGGTCTTTCTGATTGTCAGCCTGGTGCTCTAACCACTAGAATATCCCTCCACTCACATTCTCAATATTGGTCCAAAAGATAAGAAGATGAAGAAATCTTTACCACAACATGCAAAACATCCTGAAAGCTGTCAAACCTAAAGGGCCATAAAGACGCCTCACTCTTTCCCACATCCTGTTTAGACCAAGCTTGATATGTACCCAAATATCACTAACTTTCTATTCAAAGAACACAGCAGACCGCTTCACATTCCTCTCTTGTAAGCAGGAAGCAGTTGGACAGCATTGATGCACTAAAGTGCTCATTTTCAAGTTTTCAAAGCAGATGGATGCCTCAAAATGCCAAAAAAAGGTTCACTGCTAAAAACGTCCAAATCCCAATTTTGTTATGTCAGAATTTGGATGTTTCACACTGCAGTTCATCCAAATAGAAAGGAGGTGTGTTGTGGGCATGCTTTGGATGGGAAGTGATAATGGAAGGGGAAGAAATGTCCATCTCTAAAAAAAAAAGGACATTTTTATCTAGACTTCTTTCAGTGACCACCAAGTTACAAAAAGGTGCTCTGACTGAGCAGCTGACCACTGAAGGGATTAAAGCATGACCTCTCCTAATGCCCCAGTGCAGCTTTTCCCAAACTGTGTGCCACAGCACCCCAGTGCCCAGCGGCAAACTCACAGGGGTGCCGCAGCGGACAGTTGCGTACCAAGGGAGGGATGGACAGGGCCGGCGGTGGGGCAGTGTAGTGGTCGCTGCGGGGGCAGGAAAGAATCCTACTCTGATTCTTTTCTGCCCTCTGCGGCTTCTCTGTCTCCCTTTTCTCTTCTGTGCTGTACTGCTGCTGCCAGGTTTTCAAACTGACTGCCGAGACTTCGGCGGCACGAGACTGCAGCTGGAAGCCTCAACAGCCATTTTGAAAACCCGGCCGGCAGCGAGCAGTGCAGCACAGAAGAGGAAAGGGAGACAGAGGAGTGGCAGAGGGCAGGAAAGAGTAGGATTCTTTCCTGCCCCTGCAGCGGCCACTAAGAATTGAGGTAGGTCTTCTTGGGGGGAGGGGGTGGCATTACTGTGGCAGCAGCAGCAGCATCGGCATCCACGTTGTCATTCTTTATTGTTGGTAGCATTTTGTATTTAATCTCACATATTTTCAAACATCCTGGCTTATGCAGCATACGGATGTACACAGAGGAAGTATAATGGAATAACTTTTCATAGGTAGAGTAGTAATTTGTTATAAATTGTAATAACTGTGTCATTTGGAGAGGCTGGTTATAGGGATACCCTAGCGCTGTTATATTTGTGCAGAGAAAAAGAGTCCTATGTGACTGGGGGGGGGGGGGGGGGATGGAGATCTCTGCGGCCGGGGGGGGGGGGGGTGCTGCGAAAAATTGCTTGCACATGAAGGGTGCTGTGAACTGAAAAAGTTTGGGAACCACTGCCCCAATGGTTGCTGTCCCCTTCCCTCTCCCATTGTTGCAGGAATTGAGATAGGAATTTGTGATACTTCAGGAGTCAGACAGCACACACCAGAATGAGAAAGTAATCTTCTTTATTTGCCAGCAAACAAAGCAGGACATCAGCATTAAGTCTCTTCTTCTCTTTCTCTCAGCTCTCTGGATGTTATGGCTTTTGTCTGTCCTCTTCAGCTCTCTTCTCTTCTGTCTGTTCCTTCTGCTCTCTTTCTCTCCTGTTGTCTTCCAGCTTTCTTTCAGCTCTCCTTCCTTTCTTCTGACGTAAACTGCTTCTGCTCCTACTTAAATACTGTTCTATCCCCCTCCTAGCCTTGCCCCCCCCTTACTCTCCAATTGGTTAAGGAATAGATTGGTCACTTTGCCTCAACCAATCATTACTTTTGAAATATCAGTTACATAGGTTTGGTATTCCTCAAACTGACCTCTAACCTGGGGCCCCTTAAGCCAGACATTTGGTCTCCAGAACTCTTATATTTTCCTTATGATTAATGTCTCATCTATAGCTTAAACTGGGTTCCCTTAGAGACCAAGAGGCCCTAGTGAGATTTGTTATTCTCGTATTCCTAGTCTGGTTCATACTAACTAAACTCTGGCATTCATTAAAGAGGTCAAAAGTCAGTCTTACTTAATAGCATACAGATATACTTTCAAGACTATTCCTACAGTTACCTATAATTAATCAAGACTTTTCCTGACCTTTTTCACCTATCAGCTTATACATTGAACCAGCCAGAACTGCAGATAAGTCAAAACACATGTTTGACCTCTTCACTGCAGTCTTTGCTTAGAAACATCAGACAAAGAATTGATACAGAATTTAAAAAGGTTTTCTACCTATTAACTACACAGAATACACAGAATCAGTATTTCTTATAAGACATATTCTAAATATCAGGAATATCTACATATTAAGCACTTCTAAATAGTATTTCAGCCTATTCTTAAACTACAATATGTCATATGTCTGGCTCATAATAGAATACATATGTGTTTGCCTAGCAATCCATCAATCACAAGGGTGAAAGAAATTCCTGTCTCTGACCTTTCTAACCCAGCCCGGCAAACGTAAATAACCTAAACCAGATGACATTCCTTCACTTTAGTTGCCAGGTAAAAAGCTAGAATTCAAACTTCAAGCTTTTAATATCATTTCTTATATATCAGAGTTAACACTTTCTTTGCCCACTGCCTCATTCCCCCCTTTGAGACTAAAATCAGCTTATGCAGAGATAAGTCTCACATCTCAAACTCTGGAGATTATAGTGATCCTAACTGGGAATAGACTTGTGAATCACCATTACCCTACTTGTTAAGGTTCGACGGCATACTGCCGAAGCACATGAGGCCAGGAAACAAAACAACAACCCTGCTAAAACTAAGACTATTAGGGAAATGAACAAGGGGCGTATCCAGGAGGTCAATGACCACCACCAGGAGGTAAGGTCTAATCCTCCTCGGTAATCCTCCACATTAAGGCTGGCCAACTGTAGGACTTTATCCATGGCATGCCTAACTACATGCGTCCTATTTATGACAATAGTACAGCACTCTGAAGAATTTAACACTGTGCAGAGGCCACCCTGAGCTGCAAAGAGATAATCAAGACCCATACGATTATACCGAGAAACTATACTTAATTCATTAATTTGATCCTGCAATGCATTGACTACCACGTTCAGCTCATGAACTAAAACATGGAGTAGGGATTGAAGTCTCCGAGTAGCCATACCTAGTTCAGTAATACCCGCTACCGGGCCTCCAATTGGAATCCAGGCTGTGGCAGAAAGGGCTACAAGTCTCTTTTTAGTCAGAGGATAAGTAGAATTAATACACTGGAGGGCTAATTCAATCGCCTCATCCTCTGTGGCAACGGAGGAAGGTAAGGACAAAGCCTCTCGCTTAGAGCGGTGCGGGGATAGTGGCTTAAGAGGAATAACTTTAGGAAAATAATTCAAGGTTACCAATACACAAAAATCATATGTAGGGGGAAGAATCATGTGGAGGACATTATCACAGAGCCAGTAATGACCAAGGAGAGGGTGAGGAAAGTTCCCAATAAATGTTGGCTCAGGCTGGACAGGGTACTTAGGGTGCCCATAATGCGAGCCCCTATCCCAGGGGGAACGAAGACGAAATGGAGACTTTGCACACCATAGGCGCCAATCCCCAATTGTGACAGGCTGCTCATTTGTTAGTAACTCTTCATACCCCGGGGACTTATGAAAGTAGAAAATAGGATGGGACACTATAGTCTTCTCAGTGGTACGCTTAGGAGCCAGATAATCACCTGGGTCATAATCTACAGGTATGGTAGCAGGGCACATAGGAGTACCTGGAGAAACTACCCACACAGATTCTCCTTTTTCTGGGAGAACATTAGTATAGTTACAGGGAATGGGAAGAACAGTTGAGATGCTTCTTGTTAAACAAAACACTCCAGAGGCTGGATAGGGAGACGTAAAAACTGGCCTTAGAGAAGAGTCAGAGGGGGAAGTAGCATTATAAAAGGACCACCAAGTATAATCCTGGCTCCAAGGACCTGAACTCGAAAAGTAGGGAGGTATAAGAGCTGGGAGTTGCACAGGAACAGCTGGGACATCTGTAGTATAAGGAGAAAATCGGGAACACACAATACAAGGGGAAGTAATCTTTGCCTGGCTAATTAGTTCCTGGACAGAGTGTAACCAAAGGTTGGAGCGAGTTGGGGTATTAGGAACAAGGAGGCAAGGAGTAGAAAACAACAAAAGCATCCAAACTACTAACATTTTCTTTCTTCCTAATCTAAAACAAATACAGCAAACTAATTAAGCAATAATATTTCAACAGTCTGTGCTAATCACAGATTACTCTCATATAGTGTTCTCAGTCTTTGAGTTCTTATACCAGTTGGGATAGACCCTCAACTGATAAGGATCAAGCTTTCAAATTCCAAGAAAGCCAGAATCTGGGCAAGAAAGAGTCTCAGTATGAAGCCGAAGTTCAGCCGCTCCTGCAGTATACAGTTGACCCTTTTTTTCAGCTAGTAGATTCTTTGGTTCGGGTCAAGCGCAACTTCAATGGCTCCGCTGGATCACTTTCTGCTCTCCACTGTCTAGGCTCCGTCTGATCCGTGCTGGGCTCAGTCTGGTCAGCAGACTTAATTCGAGACCAATGGACCCATGGAGTAATCCCTGCGACCTTCACAGCTGCAGGGGTAGAAAGCAAAACAGTAAAAGGTCCTTTCCACCGGGGCCCCAAAGGCTGGAGCCTCCAGTCTTTCACCCAAACTCTATCCCCTGGCAGGAAGGAATGTACCTGAGCCTGGAAGGGGACAGGGTTTATTTCTCTCACATAAGACTGAAGCTCAGAAATTATCTTTCCCAAGAGGGCTACCTGCTCCTGCACCTGGGCAGACCCTAAAATCCCTATGTCTCCCTTAATTCCCTGTAAAATGGCTGGGGGCTTCCCATACACAATTTCAAAGGGAGAGAGGGCTGTTCCTTTAGTTGGGGTGCATCGGAGGCGGAAGAGGGCTAGTGGCAATGCCTGTGGCCATTTCAATTGGGTTTCCTGACAAATCTTTGCTAGGCTATTTTTCAAGGTTCTGTTTGCTCGCTCAACCTGCCCTGAACTCTGGGGACGGTAGGCACAATGCAATTTCCAGGTAATGCGTAATGCGCGGGACAGGGCCTGAAGTGTAGCTTCAACAAAGGCGGGACCATTATCTGAACCTATGGCAAGGGGCAGTCCATACCTGGGGATGACATCCCTAAGGAGAGCTCGAGCTACTTCTGTGGCTTTCTCAGTAACTGTAGGATATGCTTCCACCCACCCAGAAAAGGTACAAACCATAACTAAGAGGTATCGGAGCCTACCGCTCCTAGGCATTTCTGTGAAGTCTATAACTAGGGACTCAAAGGGTGTTAGTCCTCTAGACTGAACTCCTGGTGGAATACGGGGTCCCTGACGGGCATTATTCTGGGCACAGAGAGTACATCGGGCAGAGGCAGTGGCAACCAGACTATCCAATCCTTCCAGCACCACTACTCGATTGAGTAGGCGGGCTAGTGCTGTTTTCCCTAAGTGTGATAGGTCATGAGCTTGAGACACTACAGGCCAAGCTAGGTGGCGTGGCACCAGAACTCTAGTATCAGGGAGATGTAACCAGCCATCAGGTCTCCTTACTGCACCTTCTTCTTGAGCCCATTTCTCTTCCATTTGGGTATACATAGGTGTCCATTCTTGCAATCGGATTTGGAACAGGGGAGTCACAGTACTTGCTGGGGGTCCTCGAGCAGCTTCCTTGGCCACCCGATCAGCATGGCGATTCCCTCGGGCCACTGGAGTATCTATTCTTTGGTGTCCCCTACAGTGAATAACAGCTACCTTCTTAGGGGCCCACACAGCCTCTAGCAGCTGAAGTATTTCGGGTCCATACTTAACAGGTTGGCCTGCAGCATTTATGAGTCCCTTTTCCTTATACAAAGCTCCATGAGCATGTAGGGTTGTAAAAGCATACTTAGAATCAGTATAAATGTTGGTTACCAGTCCTGCTGCTAGCTCCAGGGCTCGTATGAGGGCCACAAGTTCTGCTTTCTGGGCTGAAGTTCCTTGGGGCAGGGCTCTTGCTTCTATCACCTTGTCCTCTGTCACCACAGCATAGCCTGCCAGTCGCTTGGAGTTCTCCACATAACTGCTTCCATCTGTAAAATAAATTACATCTGGGTCCCTCCACGGCACATCTTTAAGATCTGGTCGACTGGAGTACACTTCATCCATGGTTTGGATACAGTCATGATCCGGTGGTCCCTCAGATGCTGGCAAAAGAGTAGCAGGATTAAATGTAGCCACTGTTTCCAGGTGTATCCGTGGATTCTCACACAAGCTAGCTTGGTACTTAACCATACGGTTATTTGTAAACCAGTGGTTGCCCTTATACTCCATGAGGGTGAGAACTGCATGGGGGACTTTAACAACCAGTTCTTGCCCCAAGGTCAACTTATCAGCTTCCTGGACCAGTAAGGCTGTTGCTGCAATGGCCCTCATGCAGGCTGGCCATCCTTTAGCCACTCCATCCAGCTGTTTAGACAGGTATGCAACAGGCCTCTGCCAGGATCCCATCATCTGGGTCAGCACACCCAGAGCAACCCCCTGTCGCTCATGGACATACAATGAGAAAGGTTTCTCCACATCAGGAAGGCCTAACGCAGGGGCTTGGAGTAGGGCTTTCTTTATGGCAATGAAGGATTGTTGAGCAGTAGGTCCCCATTCAAATGGTTCCTTTTCACCCCCCTTTGTGGCTTGGTAAAGGGGTTTCGCCATCAATGCAAAATTTGGAATCCAAATTCTGCAGAATCCGGCTGCTCCCAGAAATTCCCTAACTTCTCTTCTGGACTTGGGTTGGGGAATTGCAGCAACTGCTTGCTTCCTACTAGCATCCAGTCTCCGACTTCCCTGGGAAATGCAAAAGCCCAGATACTTCACTTCTGACTGACAAAGTTGGGCCTTTGAGCGTGAGACCTTATAGCCTGCATCCAAGAGTAGCTCCAGCAATTCTCTAGTAGCCTCAAAACACTCTTCCTGGGTCACTGCTGCAATCAGGAGGTCATCTACATACTGGAGTAAAACTCGCCTGGAAGGCTCAGATTTAAAAGTCTTAAGGTCTTGTCCTAGGGCTGTCCCAAAAATAGTGGGGGAATTCTTGAACCCCTGTGGCAGGCGGGTCCATGTGTACTGAAGCTTCCTTCCTGTTACTGGGTTTTCCCATTGAAAGGCAAAAAGCAATTGACTGGCGGGGGCCACCCGAATACAAAAGAAGGCATCTTTTAAGTCTAGTGTCGTGAAATGGGTAGCTCCAGAAGGTATCAATCCTAGCAGGACATATGGATTAGGCACTACAGGGTGTAATGAGATAGTAGATTTGTTAACCACTCGTAAGTCTTGGACTGGCCGGTAGTCCTCAGTCCCTGGCTTCTGAACTGGCAATAGTGGCGTATTCCATGGAGACTGGCAAGGACGAATAATTCCATGGGATAACAAACGATTCAAATGTGCTTGAATCCCTTCCAGAGCCTTTCGGGGAATTGGGTATTGGCGAAGATGGATTGGCCGGGCATTTGGAAGTAAATCTACATGAACAGGAGGAATATTTCGGGCCAACCCTGGGGGATTATCTTCTGCCCATACCCCACTGACCTGAAAGCTGTCTGCCAGGGGTAGGTCAACTTGGCTATGTGACTGATGCAGCCGCCATTCTTCTTCAAGAGGGCAGCAGAAACTCAATATACCCTTAGGGCTGGATATCGGGGGCCGAAAGGAGACTGAAGTCTGGCCATCAGAGTCAAAGGAAATTTGGGCCCTAAGCTTGGACAGCAGGTCTCGGCCTAACAAAGGGATTGGACAGTCTGGCATATACAGGAATTCATGAGTGACTGTGTGTGAGCCTAATTGGCATCTACGGGTTGTCAGGAAAGGCCTCCGGTTCTGCACCCCCGTGGCACCCACCACTCGGACAGTTTTTCCAGACACAGGCGCTAATCGCTCCGTCACAACAGAATGTTCAGCTCCTGTATCAATCATGAATGGAATTGAGCGGCTCCCTATAGTTAGCTTGACCATAGGTTCCTGGGAGCCCAGTTTGTAGGAACCCGGTCTGTCCTATTCGTCCCATTCTGCCATCTCGGCTATCCCGATGATGTCAGATTCAGGAGGCTCATATCTTCCCTCTCGAACTCGGCCTCGGCTTCCTCGATCTCCTGGTCCCCTTCTCAGTCCCTGGCGCCTCTGGGGGCATTCATCTTTCCAGTGCCCTCTTTCCTTACAATAGGCACACTGATCCCTCTCCAATCTTGGTCTGGGATTCTCCCCCCTTGGCCGGGATTGATTGAAGGAATCTCGGGGCCTGGCTGGTGGTCCGGGGTCCCACTTTGGCTTCCCATTAGCTAGAGGTCGACCTCGGTTAAGGGTGGAATTAGTAATGGCTGCCGCTAAAAGGTCGGCCTTCTTCTGCATCTTCCGGTCAGCCTCTCGGCGCACCTCCTGATCTCTATTAATGAAAACCTTGGTTGCGATCTCAATTAGCTGGGTGGTATTCATCCCTGCAAATCCCTCCTGACGCTGCAACTTCTTCCGGATATCTGGCATACTCTGGGCCACCAATGCGCTATTCACCATTCTCTGGTTTTCTTGGGCTTCAGGATCAAATGGAGTGTATGTTCTGTAGGCTTCAATTAGTCGCTCTAGAAAGGCCCCAGGGGATTCAGTTGCCCCTTGGAGAATTTCAGAGACCTTTGCCAGATTAATGGGCCTCTTTATGCCTTTCCTCATACCTTCCAGTAAGTCCCGGCAATAGCCAGACAACAGTTCATAGTGCTGCCCATCATTTGGATCCCAATCTGGAGCTGCGCGAGGAAACCGAGCTCTAACCCATCCCTCTGGGTCCTGTGTCCCCCCGGGGACACGCTCTCGCGTGATGGCCTCAGCATTTTGCAAAATCTTCCGCCTCTCCTCAGTTGTGAAGAGGGTCAGGAGAAGTTGTTGACAATCAGTCCAGGTTGGGTTATGGGTGGCCATAATGCTAGTCACTAGGTCCACCACTGCCTGAGGCTTTTCAGTATAAGAGGGGTAATGCGTCTTCCAATTCAGGAGATCGGTGGTTGTGAAGGGTACATACTGATAGGCCTGTGCCTGTATAACCTGACCCTGATTATTAGGATCCGGTCGAGTGGTAGTTACCTGTCGGAGTGGCAGAACTCTCGAGGAGGTGGGAATGGAACCTGAGGTAGAGCTAGGAGCTACCCTCCTATCATGCTCAAAAGTAATTGCAGCGGGTCTAACCCATTCAGGGGAGGTATGTTGAACCCCTGAGGGATGGGGAGGGGTACTCATAGACTGAGAGGTGGTCACAGGTGATTCAGTCCATTGAAAGGGATGCCGGGCCCCTGATGAGTGGGTAGGGGTATTAGAAGGAGAGGCTGGGCTGTCGGGAGTTGAGGAGTCAGGGAGTGGAACCCAAAACGGGTCTTCAGAAGTTAACAGGAGAGGATGTGGCACAGAAGGGTAGAGACTGGGTGAAAAGTCCAACCTAGGGTGTGGCAGGTTTGGCACAGGAGGGGAAGAACTATCCGGAGAAGCCTGTGCTGGAGAGGCTTGGGCTGGGCGGCGTGGATCTCTGGGGGTGGCACGGAACCCCAACAATGGGCCATAAGGTGGTGGCTCAAGGTCTGAGGGGTCATCAGAGAGTATGGGTTTCTCGGACAGGGTAGGGGCGGAAGCCACCGATTGGGTGGTAGGCTTCCTGGGGCTCTTTCCCTCTTCTAGTTTAGATTTTCTAATCTTTCTTTGAACACGGCCTAACATGAATTTTACTGGGGATCCCATATAAGTTTTCAACCACGAGGGAGGGTCAGTCACAAGGCTGTCCCAGGAATCTATATAAGGGAGTTGTTCAGAATATTCTGGTTCTCCTACAACTATGCTGTAGACCTTCCGGATTACTTCAATATCTAAGCTGCCACTAGGGGGCCACCCCACTCCCATAGATGGCCACTCAACTTCACACAAGGTTCTTAGAGTACTTGAGCTTAAAGTCTGTCCATAGTCATTAATTAAAAAGCCTTTTTTGAAGTTCTTAAGCATACAATCTAGGGGGGTATCAATTTGTCTAGACGATTTCCCACCCATAATGCTTACAGTTACAACACACAAAAGGGAGGGAGTTTTTGGATTTTTTTTTTTTGAGAGTGCAGTAAGGGGTCCCCACTCTTTTAACATTCAAGCATCACACATTCCATACAGAAAATCCCACCCAACAATTTCAGATTTCTCAGATACAGATAAGCTCAAGCGTTTTCGCTTCTAGTCCCCGCGACTAGAAGGTACTAGGGCCTTCGCTGAGAGTTGATCAGGCTCTCCTTCCTCAATTTGTTTGAGGGGCTGATTTACAATTTTCTAGCTAGAATTACAATACAAAATACAAAATACATACCCGGCGAATGTTCTCCAGTCAGTTGGGTGCTGGGATTAATGCAGGATTGATCCCACCGCTGCCACCAAGAATTGTTGCAGGAATTGAGATAGGAATTTGTGATACTTCAGGAGTCAGACAGCACACACCAGAATGAGAAAGTAATCTTCTTTATTTGCCAGCAAACAAAGCAGGACATCAGCATTAAGTCTCTTCTTCTCTTTCTCTCAGCTCTCTGGATGTTATGGCTTTTGTCTGTCCTCTTCAGCTCTCTTCTCTTCTGTCTGTTCCTTCTGCTCTCTTTCTCTCCTGTTGTCTTCCAGCTTTCTTTCAGCTCTCCTTCCTTTCTTCTGATGTAAACTGCTTCTGCTCCTACTTAAATACTGTTCTATCCCCCTCCTAGCCTTGCCCCCCCCTTACTCTCCAATTGGTTAAGGAATAGATTGGTCACTTTGCCTCAACCAATCATTACTTTTGAAATATCAGTTACATAGGTTTGGTATTCCTCAAACTGACCTCTAACCTGGGGCCCCTTAAGCCAGACATTTGGTCTCCAGAACTCTTATATTTTCCTTATGATTAATGTCTCATCTATAGCTTAAACTGGGTTCCCTTAGAGACCAAGAGGCCCTAGTGAGATTGGTTATTCTCGTATTCCTAGTCTGGTTCATACTAACTGCTAACTAAACTCTGGCATTCATTAAAGAGGTCAAAAGTCAGTCTTACTTAATAGCATACAGATATACTTTCAAGACTATTCCTACAGTTACCTATAATTAATCAAGACTTTTCCTGACCTTTTTCACCTATCAGCTTATACATTGAACCAGCCAGAACTGCAGATAAGTCAAAACACATGTTTGACCTCTTCACTGCAGTCTTTGCTTAGAAACATCAGACAAAGAATTGATACAGAATTTAAAAAGGTTTTCTACCTATTAACTACACAGAATACACAGAATCAGTATTTCTTATAAGACATATTCTAAATATCAGGAATATCTACATATTAAGCACTTCTAAATAGTATTTCAGCCTATTCTTAAACTACAATATGTCATATGTCTGGCTCATAATAGAATACATATGTGTTTGCCTAGCAATCCATCAATCACAAGGGTGAAAGAAATTCCTGTCTCTGACCTTTCTAACCCAGCCCGGCAAACGTAAATAACCTAAACCAGATGACATTCCTTCACTTTAGTTGCCAGGTAAAAAGCTAGAATTCAAACTTCAAGCTTTTAATATCATTTCTTATATATCAGAGTTAACACTTTCTTTGCCCACTGCCTCACCATGAAAGTGAAGCTGGAAAGGAAAACCAGACTCAATGTTAGCTGCAGGTATTATGGCTATTCTGAAGAAAGCAGCAAGCAGATGAGAGGAGTAACAAGTATTAAGTGCAGAGGACTGTAAACCAAGGGACACGGGTTCAAATCTCACAGTAATTCTATTAATTTCTTGTTCTGGGGCTCCCTCCAAGAACAGAAAAATACTTACTGTATCTAGAGGTATAAGATCTGCAAGCCTGAAGGTACAGTAGGTATTTTTCTGTTCCTGGAAGGATCACATTAAAAAAAAAAAAAAGCAAGAGCTACCGTAGGACTTGAATCTACATACCTTGGTTTACAGTCCACTGCACTAACCAGTAAGTTACTTTTCTGTTCTGCAAGGATGTCTCTGTGGCCATTTTCATAAGAATGCTGCAAGACCGATTGTCTTATACCTTGTTTTTTCCCCTCCCCCATTTATAATTTAAATGTTTCATTTTATAAAATGGCTGTTCTGGATGGTCATCTCCAGTGTAAGGATGTCTTCCTCGTGTATTTCAGGAAACCTCAATGTTTTTCCTGTTCGAAAATGGCTGTGAGATGGATGATGGATGTTTTTTTATGGACTTTTTTTTTGATGTTTTGTGCTGGCATTTTTTGGCAGTTAGATGTCCTTTTGAAAAAGCCCCTCCACACTAAACAATCCCCTGGAAGAGTTCACTTAGGATTGCCAGCTATCTGCATTTATTCAGGATTCTACAAATTTGTAAATGAACTACTTCAGAGCCAGAATGATGCTAAAGTGTCTGGATATGTTTCAGAGTTTAGCCCTCTCTACAGCTCTTTAATCCCCCCCCCCCTGTTCCAGTGCAGAGAATGTGGTAGGATCCAACTAATGGGAGTCTGCTCTAGTCACAGGGAGGAGGGGCTGAACTGAGCTCTGCACATGGCTTTGAAGAGAGCTAGTAGAACAAGGTGACTGCATTTTTTTTTTGGGAGGAGGAGGGAGAGGACATGAGTGGGGTTGTTGAGAAGGGGTGGAAATGTAAAAGGAATGAGGTGAACTGTGATGGGGCTGACACAGGCAGAGAAAAAGAACTGGTAGCAAATGCAAAAACTGTAGATGATTGTGGTGGTGGTGGGTTATCAATGAATGAGCACATGAATAGCAGAAGCAGACACAGCAGCAGTAGAGTGCAGTCCTGCCAAGTCTCCTGCTTTCCGGGGGGGGGGGGGGGGGTGTAGGGAGGGGGGCAACTGCTGTTGCATTATATTTGCACTATTTGCTCTGGAAGGACTTTTATATCTGGACTTTGTGTGGACCTTGCATATACTTTTGTGTTTTAACCAAAGTTGTGTTCTAACCAAAGAATCAGAGTTTCTCTAATGAAATGAGCCTAAACTAAACCTTTACAGCTTCAGTTTAACCAGCTTAACCAGCAGCTGGATAACAATTTGTAGTAGTCAGCAGTTAAGGTCTGTAAGCTACCTCTGTCAGCGCAATCAGTACACAGAGGCTGTATTGTGTGGATGTGCTGAAACAATGCAATAAGTTACATTTTCTTGCAAAGTAACATTTTCTATGAAACTGACGTATGATGTACTCTTTCTCTGTGAGAACTACAGAACTACTAACTGTATTGCGCATGTGCTTGTACTGTGCATGTCCTTGTGTGACGTATGGCATGTGTTATGCGCATGATCACTAATGATGTATAAGAACGGGTGTCAGATGACGCTCGGCGCGCAGTATCCTGAGTCTGAACTTAGTACTGTGTCAGCTAGCTAATAAAAGTTGCCTTGCTTTGGAAGTCAGTGTCTCGGCCTCCTAATTTACTTGCTGAACAGTCCAGTTACATTGGCGAGCCAGCCAGGAGGGCGGGGCTGAGGATGAGGATATTTCCTCCCCTCCCTGATAGTGGCACGGCTGGGCCGAGACTGACGGTTCTCTCCAGCTAACTGGAGAGTGCGCACCGCTGAGTTCAGTGTCCAGCTGCTGTGAGAGAACAGTGCAGGGCTGGGTAGCCTGCACAAGGGGTGTGTGCTCCTAGCAAGACAACTTTTCTGGGTCTCCAGAGACTTTTGAATCCTGCAGCGGAATCAGGCGAGTATACTCGGGGTATCAGCTGACTGACCCGGTAAAGGGTCAAAGAGGGGCATGATCACCCCCTTTGCCAGTGCCAAGTAGGGACTAGGTCCCGAAACCCACTAGGCTCCGGGTGGAGACGGGAGGACGGGCTTCCTGTAAGTGTGAAAGCAGAGTGATTGGCCCTGCGGTTTCAAGCCGGGCGACCGCATCTTGGCCAGGGCGCGTGTTGAACCTTCTGTGTCTGGTGGAGCGGGACCCCTTACCCCTCTGCTATCCTTTACCCTCCTTCTGTCTGTCTACTATCCTTTGGCACCGTCGGATAGGATGGGCGGGGGCGGGTCTACACCTTTGGATTTAATGACCGAGCACTTTAGCGAAGTGTTCGACCAGGAACAATGCTCCAGGGCAGGGATGATACAGCGCTGTCAGTTTATGTGGCCTGGGCTAGGTCGGTCCATCGACTGGCCGCCAGAAGGCACCTTTGCCTATGAAAAAGTTGCTGCCGTTCAGAACATTGTTGTAGTTGACGGTAATCCCGGCTGTCCGGAGGATATCCTGTACGTAGAGGGGTGGGTGGATGTGGTCCGGAACCCGCCAGTATGGGCCCAAAGGAAGGTGGAGAAGGCAGCCCTAATGGTGGTGGCCCAGAGAAAAAGTCAGAGGCCCAAGGTGCGATCTAGATCCCAAGGGTCCCAGTCCCTATCACCAGCAGTAGGGGGAGGGGCTGATGGTCGCTGTGACATTAGGCCCACCAGTTCAAAGAAGGTAGTCCCTGTCCTGGAAAAACCGGAGGAGGAGGATCCAATGCCCAGTCCGGCGCCACCCCCTTATAGCCCGATCTATCCAGACCTTACCGAATTAAGAGGGGAAGGGGGGGACACTGGGCCTAAATCCCCGGAAGTGAGTTCAGACAGCCCACCGTCACCTGATCAGGCAGGGTGCTCAGTAGACCAAAAGCCCTTTAGGAAGAGCCAGAGGGTTCTTAAAGAGCCCACTCGCTACCCTGCCACGAGTCCAGTTATAGTTTCATTGGACCGCCGAACCGCGGCCGACTTGTATCCCATCAGAGAAGCCATGGTACAATTACCAAATCCTGAGAATCCGGACCATCCAATTGAGTCAGTTGTCTACAATCATGTTCCTTTCTTGAGTTCGGACCTCTTGAATTGGAAGAATCATGGGCCTACATATGAGCAGAAACCTGAGCAGCTTATCGAGTTAGTGGAGGGCATAATATTCAGTCACAACCCAACCTGGTCTGACTTAAGGCAACTGAGTTCCCATATATTAACTACTGAAGAACGCCGACAGTTGCAACAGAATATGGAGGAGGCTGTCCGGCAGGCACACCCGAATGAACCAGATCTGGCCAATCGTGTCGCTGCCCTGGTGCCCACTACCCAACCCGAATGGAATCACCAAACCCCAGCAGGTAGAGAGTCCTTACGCCAATATCAGCAGGCTTATATGGCGGCCTTAAGGAAGGGAAAGCGGAAAATCACCATCATGGGAAAGATTCGTGATATAATACAAAGGAAGCATGAAAGCCCAGGTGATTTTCTGGAGCGGCTTATGGACGCATATCGAAAATATAGCCCGATAGACCCTGAGGATCCAGCCAATGATAGTAATGAGTTTTGTTACTCAAGCAGCCCCAGACATCAGGAAAAAGCTGCAGAAGACCGAGAGGTTCAAGGGCATGAATATAAGTCAATTAAAGGTGATGGCTGATCGTGTTTTTGGATACTGAGACCAGGAAGAGAAAAGTGAGGCCCGAAGAGAAGCAAGCAGACAGATGCGGGAGAATGCTACTTTGTTAGCTGCCGCACTGGAAGAACATCGAGAACAAAGTAAACCGGAAGAAAGCAGGGGACAGTACAGGGGCAGGGGTCGGAAGTTTCCCCTAGGAAGGAATCAGTGCGCATACTGCAGGCAAGAAGGTCATTGGAAAGCCGAGTGTAGAGAATGAGGGCGTGGCCGGGGACGTTCGGAGCAGCAGGAGTGACAGATGGCAGTGGATGCTGTTCAGACGCATACAGCATGAAGACACCGGGAGGGGAGAGTCCCCACTGACCCTCTGGTGGAAATTCGGGTCGGGACGCAACAAATGAGAGCCCTATTAGATACAGGGGCCCAAAGATCTGTCATCACTACAGCAATAGCCCCCGAGACCAAGGAAACCATACCGATAGTGGGGGCTTCGGGGAAATCCCTCACCGCACCTCTGTTGAAGGAACGTCAAGTCGAGATTGGAGGGAAAACAGTCTCTCACCAGTTCATACATATCCCTGGGTGTCCAGTTCCCCTTATTGGACGGGACCTGTTATGTAAATTACAGGCTACTCTAAAATTTAAACCTACTGGAGAAGTTGAGGCTACTTTTGAAGAGCAGCCAGTATCCCTTATATGTCCCGTCCAGGAAGAGTGGCGGTTACATGCACCTCTGGTTGTTACTGCCGCTGCCAGTCGATATACAGAAGACACTGCATTTGCACAGCAGAGGAGGACTCTTATGGAGGAAGTGCCTGGGGTTTGGGCCGAACTGAACCCCGGAGGACTGGCTATAAGAGCTACCCCTATCTGGATCGAATTAAAACCCAATGCTCAAATTGTTAACCAGGGCCAATACAGTATACCGTATGCTGCTCGACATAGCATGCAATCGCACTTGCAGAAACTCCTCCAACAGGGAGTCCTGAAACCCACCAGATCAGCCTGGAATACCCCATTACTGCGAGTCAAGAAACCAGGGACTTCTGAGTACTGACCTGTTCAGGACCTGAGGAAAGTCAATAACCAAGTTGTGGATATAGTTGCTCTTGTACCTAACCCTTACTCCATTCTAGCCCAAGTGCCGGCCCAAACCAGGTGGTACAGTGTCATAGACTTGAAGGACGCCTTCTTCTCCATACCTCTTGCCGAGGAGAGCCAGCAGTTCTTCGCATTTACATGGGAGAACCTACAGACCGGAACTAAACAACAATTTACCTGGACCCGATTACCGCAAGGTTTTAAGAATTCGCCCACCCTGTTCGGGGAACAACTCGCCCAAGATTTGAAACTGTATCAGACTGAGTATGGGCCTGTTGTCCAATATGTGGACGATCTGTTGATAGTCAGAGAAACATACACTGATTGTGCAGTGGCAACCGTTAATCTTCTGAAAACTCTGGAAGTGCAGGGATACCGAGCTAGTGGGAGAAAGGCGCAACTGTGTGAGATCGAGGTTGAGTACTTGGGATTTCGCCTCAGGGAAGGTACCCGGAGGCTCGGTACACCCCGTACTCAAGCCATCTGTAACCAGCCCATACCCACAAATAAAAAGGAACTGCGGGCACTGTTGGGAGCAGCCGGTTACAGCCGGATATGGATCATCAATTTCGCTGTTTTGACCCAAGACCTGTATACCAAACTGAAAGGACCTGAACCCGAGGCCCAACCCTTCCAGTGGGAAAAACACGAATTGAAGGCCCTAGCAGAATTGAAGAAAGCCTTTGTGTCTCCCTCAGCACTCGGACTCCCAGACGTAACGAAGCCTTTCCACCTGTTTGTAGATGAGAAGAAGGGCCAGGCACTTGGAGTACTAACGCAAACAGTCGGTACTTGGCAACGACCAGTAGCATACCTGTCTAAAGGCATGGACAATGTAGCAAAAGGTTGGCCAGGATGTCTACGAAGCATAGCTGCTGCTTGTTTGCTGATCAGAGAAGCCCATAAGCTCACCTTTGGCCAGACGCTGTTCGTAACCGCCCCACACACCATCCAGGGCTTATTAGAAAGCCATGGACCCCGTTGGATGACTAACTCTCGGTTAGTCAAGTATCAGGCCCTATTGTGTGAAAATCCAGAGGTGCAGATTCAAGATACCACCAACTTAAATCCAGCTCCCGAGCCCAGGCTGCACGATTGCGAAGAAGTAATGGGTAGTCCACTCCGGCAGACCTGACCTTAAGGATCAGCTGTGGCAAGGGGGAGTTACACTATTTACAGACGGGAGTAGTCAGGTGGTAGCAGGGGTTTGTCGAGCAGGATATGCTGTTGTATCAGAAGACCACGTAATAGAGGCAATGGTCTTACCACCCGGAATCTCTGCTCAGAAGGCTGAACTGATTGCCCTCACCAGAGCTCTCCAGTCGGCAGAAGGAAAAGTGGTCAACATTTACACTGACTCCAAGTATGCTTTCTTGACCCTCCAGGTACACGGGGCATTGTATAAGGAACGGGGATTCCTAACTGCAGAAGGGAAGGGGCTTGCACACGCTACTGAAATCTGTCGGTTGCTGGAAGCGGTATGGAAGCCAAAGAAGGTGGCGGTGATGCATTGTAAAGCCCATACCAGTAGACTGGACCCTATTGCCAGGGGCAATCAAAGAGCAGATGATGCAGCAAAGGAGGCGAGCAAACTTCCCTATTCCTCTGATTCTAGAATGCTTCTCCTAATCCATTTACCATCTGAGACACCAACTTATGCTTCATCAGAGGAAGAATGGGTTCGACAGGAGGCAATGGAACTGCGTAAAGGGTGGTGGGTGCTGCCAGATGGTCGAATATGGATACCTGAGACATTGGCTTGGACTGTGGTCAAGGGAGCTCCTGACCAGACTCACTTCGGCCGAGACGCTCTGGGTCGGTTACTTGGAAAAATCTACTATATCAACAACCTGTTCCATTGGACCAAGAATGCTTCTCGTCAATGTACTCTTTGTGCCCGAAATAACCCACAGACGGGGCCAGGCCCAGTTCCTGGGAATATCTTACGGGGTACCAGTCCCTTCCAAGTCTGTCAAATTGATTTTACGCACATGCCCCCAGCTAAGGGATATAGAGCTATCCTTGTAGCAGTATGTACGTATACTGGATGGATTGAAGCATTACCTACACGGACCGAAATGGCTAAAGAGGTCACTTCTTTACTTCTCCATCATCTTCTTCCTAGGTATGGGCTCCCCAAGCAGATCAACTCCGATAATGGCCCTGCCTTTACCAGTGAAGTTACTCAACAGCTCAGCATGAGGTTAGGCCTCGAATGGAAATTACATTGTGCATGGAGACCGCAGAGCAGTGGGGCGGTAGAGAGGGCAAATAGATCCCTGAAGAATCAGTTAGCTAAGCTCTGTCAGGAGGCTAAAGCCAAGTGGCCTGATCTTTTGCCACTAGCCTTGCTACATCTCCGGTGTCTGCCCAGGACCACCGGTCTCACTCCATATGAAATGATGTATGCTAGACCCCCGCCCTTACCCTCATGTCCTACATCATTGCAGGTCCAGGGTGAGACTTATGCGGCAAATGAAAGGGTTACGGGAAGTAGTGCAGGAAATTCAGCAGTACACTGAGAGTGTAAGTCCACTTGTCCTGACTACCCCCGTACATCAGTTTCAGATAGGGGATGAAGTATGGGTAAAAGAATGGGATGATGCTAATTGTTTAAAACCGAAGTGGAGGGGGCCATCTGTCGTCATACTAACCATCCCCACTGCTGTTAAAATTGCAGGAACCCCTGTCTGGATACATTGGACCAGAGTGAAACCTGCTGCTGCCTCAACACCACACGGAAAGTGGAGTGCCCATTCGAACCCGAATCACTCTCTGCGGCTGACCCTAAAAAGGAGTCGATAAATTGTGCTCCCAGAATTACAGCAGCCAACGTATAGGGCTGATTTTGAAATAACTGTTTCATCCCTGCTATCAAATGACAGTCACCCGATACCTAATCTGGGGAGTTTTCCTCTATAGCTATCCCTGCCCATCAGCACTCCCCACTCAGACATGCCAGAGTTGTACATCCCCAGTTCGGAGTGGACCACATACAGGGGGTACTATGTTTGTTGCCCATACTTCCGTTCACAAAGACTGTTGGTTCGCTCCCCCTACCTCCTGTATAGAAGACAACAAGAAATATTGGATAGGTGACCTCAAGCCCCACGCATATCGATTTGGCTCAGTGTGTTCAGGAGCATGTCACACCTGTCCTAAAGGCAGAAGGAGGATTTGTGCCACTTATGCCAGACAGTGGGGCCTGTCTGACGGGGGGGGGGGGGGGGGGGGAAACAAGACATGGTACAAGAATTATTAGTGAAAAAGGCTATTGCGCGGGTTACCTGACCTGTTCAGCCCCTCGCTAAGGGGACTAACAGTAGTACCACTCTATATGAATCCGTCGTCCACCTTACCTCCGATTTTGATGACGTTTTTAAGCAAGGAAAAAATTTGTTTATTGATCTGACTTCCCGAATAGGTCAGGCACTTAATGTTACCAACTGTTGGATCTGTGGGGGAGCCCTGATGGGGGAATCCTGGCCCTGGCGAGGCTCCCCAATGACCTTGGAACAATTAGCGGCCTGGAATTGGACTAGACGCCCCTCATATACCCAGCGAACAGGGCAATGGACTCTTAGCTCCCTGGTGATAGGCCATGAATGTATTTCCCAATATCCTGATGGCAATTTCACTAGCCCAGTGGGAGACACTCCATGTATATCCATCCTTACTGTTAATGGCTCCCAGGTACAGTACTGGCCGGCGGCTGTCACGTGGTACCCCAGTTCGGTAGCCAACAAATCATGTTCACCTTACAAACTCACAGGTACTATACGACTCTTTAATTGTTCTGGACCTAATCCCTTTCAAGGAGTACCTCAGTTGAGAGCCCGCTGGAATAACCCAGGTCTCCGGGGTGCTCGACATTGGCAAGCACCCGATGGGTTATTCTGGATATGTGGGTACAATGCGTATGCCTGATTACCAGGTGCCTGGTCGGGCACTTGTACTATCAGGCTAATCTATCTGGGGTTCTTCTTATTGCCTCACTCTGCGGCTGCAGATTTAGGTACACCATTGTAAGATGACTTGACTCATCACTTCCGTAGGTCTTTTCCTATAGGAGGGGACCAGAAGTGGGGATCTGATGAGTGGCCTCCAGAACGTATCATAGAGACGTATGGACCCGCAACGTGGGCCCAGGACGGTTCCTGGGGGTATCGGACCCCTATCTATATGTTGAACCATATCATACGATTACAGGCAGTAGTAGAGGTCATTACCAATCATACAGCTGAAGCTCTTGAACTTATTGCTAAGCAACAGACCCAGATGCGTACGGCCATATATCAAAATCGTCTGGCATTAGATTACCTTCTTGCGGAAGGGGGGGGGGGTGTGGAAAATGGAATACGTCCAATTGTTGCTTGAAAATTGATGATACTGGAGCTGCAGTAATGAACATAGCTACTGATATTCGAAAGCTTGCACATGTCCCCGTCCAGCGATGGACATCTATGCTAGGTGATAGTTGGTGGGACTCCATTTTTGGGGGTACTTGGTGGAAGAAATTAATATTTTTTGGGGTATGTCTGTTTGGGGGACTTGTCTTTTTACCTTGTTTAATACCTTGCTTTTTGTCCTTTGTCCGCAGAGCAATGGAGCGTATCGCTGACCAACGGGCAGCACTACAGATTATGTCCTTGCAGATGTATTCTTCCTTACCTTCAGAAGATTTTGATTATGAGTCATATGTAGATGAACCATAGATTTAGTTTAATGTGCTAACCTCTCTGTCTCAATTACAGGTGCCTCACACTACCTTTTGTCCTGATTGCACACACGGGGCCAACCACACCTTTCCTGGCAAAGACTGGCTACAAAGGGGGGAGAGTCCAATAGGGGCCCTTTCGTCTCAACACCGGTGAAGAATTCAGTGGCCAAGGGAGGAGTTTAGGGCCATGAGTGCAGTCACCTTCACCCTCACTGTGACTCTTTGGAACATACTGGACTTTAATCCTTTACTATCCTCCACACTCACCCTCTTGGACTTGTTTGTGATACTTTTCACTTGGACAATTGATAAAGTATCAAAGGGGGGGGGGGGGGGGCAACTGCTGTTGCATTATATTTGCACTATTTGCTCTGGAAGGACTTTTATATCTGGACTTTATGTGGACCTTGCATATACTTTTGTGTTTTAACCAAAGTTGTGTTCTAACCAAAGAATCAGAGTTTCTCTAATGAAATGAACCTAAACTAAACCTTTACAGCTTCAGTTTAACCAGCTTAACCAGCAGCTGGATAACAATTTGTAGTAGTCAGCAGTTAAGGTCTGTAAGCTACCTCTGTCAGCGCAATCAGTACACAGAGGCTGTATTGTGTGGATGTGCTGAAACAATGCAATAAGTTACATTTTCTTGCAAAGTAACATTTTCTATGAAACTGACGTATGATGTACTCTTTCTCTGTGAGAACTACAGAACTACTAACTGTATTACGCATGTGCTTGTACTGTGCATGTCCTTGTGTGACGTATGGCATGTGTTATGCGCATGATCACTAATGATGTATAAGAACGGGTGTCAGATGACGCTCGGCACGCAGTATCCTGAGTCTGAACTTAGTACTGTGTCAGCTAGCTAATAAAAGTTGCCTTGCTTTGGAAGTCAGTGTCTCGGCCTCCTGATTTAGTTGCTGAACAGTCCGGTTACAGGGGGACTCCCAACTTGGCGGATCATCTCCTACACTCCCAGAAAGGCAGCAAATTCTCCTGCTGAGCCACTGGTACCACCACCCCATTGCCACTGCTGCTTCTCCCGATGAGCAGCGCATGGGCTTAGACTGGGGGGGGGGATGAGGGGAGGCATTGCCCCCCCAAACAATGATGACGATGACTTAGTCTTCTTACCTGCAGCGGCGAACTGGCGGGCAGGGCGCCACTCCAGTAGTAAAAGCAGCAACCAGCCATGCTCGACTCCTTCCTTTGCTTTCCTGCTCTCTTAGCGTCCCGCCCACCCAAAAGGAAATGACATCAGAGGAAGACGGGATGCAGAGAGGGCAGGGAAGCGAAGGAAGGAGTTGAGCCTGGCTGGTTGCTGCTTTTACTACCGCCGCCCGCCTGTTCGCCGCTGAAACTTTGGTACTAGAGTGGAGTGGAAGTGAGCCAGCCTATTTAGTCCACTGTCAGGAAGGAAGCCATTTGGTAAATCTCTGTTTCCACTCCCCCGCGCAGCCGTCGCTGTTCACTCAAAACACAGCAAGCAAACCTGTGAGATGCTGCATCCACGTTGTTGTTCTTTATTGAGAGAAAGAGATGGGAGATGCTGCGAAGGGGGAGAGGGGGGAGGAGACGCTGGATAGAATGGGGAAGGGGATGGATAGAAACAGGATGGGCAGGGGAGAGAGGAGAATTGCTGGACAACAGGGATTGATGGAGGGGACAGGGGAGAGAGGAAATTTGCTGGAGATGGATGGAGGAGAAGGCAGGGGAGAATGGAGAGTTCCTGGACATGGAGCGGAGAGCAGGGGAATGAGGAGAATTGCTGGACATGGATGGATGAAGGGGAAAGGGGAGAGAGGAAATTTGCTGGATATGGATGGATGGAGAAGAGGGCAGGGGAGAATGGAGAATTGCTGGAGATGGAGCGGAGAGCAGGGGAAGGAGGAGAATTGCTGGACATGGGTGGATGGAGGGGAAAGGGGAGAGAGGAAATTTACTGGATATGGATGGATGGATGGAGGAGAGGGCAGGGGAGAATGGAGAGTTGCTGGACAAGGATGGATGGAGGGGAGGGCAGGGGAGAGAGGCGAATTGCTGAACATGGATGGATTAATGGAGGGGGCAGGGGACAGAGGACATTTGCTGGATATGGGTGGATGGAGGAGAGGGCAGGGGAGAATGGAGAGTTGCTGGACGGATGGATGGAGGGAGGGAGGGGAGAGAAGTCAGGGAGGAGATGCACATGGATGGAGGGGAGGGAAGAGAGGAGAAATGCTGGACAAGGATGGAGGGAAGGAAAGACAAAGGAAGGAGAAGCACATGGATGGAGGGGAAGGGAGAGAGGCGAAATGCTGGACATGGATGGAGGGAAGGGAAGACACAGGAAGTAGATGCACAGGGGAGGGAAGAGAGGAGAAATGCTGGACATGGATTGAGTGGAGGGCAGGGAAGAAAGGAGAAATGTTGGACAAGGATGGAGGGAAGGAAAGACAAAGGAAGGAGAAGCACATGGATGGAGGGGAAGGGAGAGAGGCGAAATGCTGGACATGGATGGAGGGGAGGGAAGACAGAGGAAGTAGATGCACATGGATGAAGGGGAGGGAAGAGAGGAGAAATGCTGGACATGGATGGAGTGGAGGGCAGGGAAGAGAGGAGAAATGCTGGCAGGGCCGGTCTTAGCAAGTGCGGGGCCCTATGCAGACCAAGTTGGTGGGGCCCCATCCTAGTCCCACCCCATCCTAGCCCCGCCCCACCCTAGCTCCACCCCATTGATAAGATTATTCAGTTTTTAGAAGATGTTTATTTATGAAATTTCAAATAAACACAAATGAAGCTAAACTTGAACTGAATAATTTCTGTGGAGGGGGGGTTTCATGATAAGTCCACTACAATTAGTAGTTCCAATTCTCATAACAAAGGAGAATAAAGGAAAAATATTAGGAAAAGATTTAGTACTTTCAAATTCCCCTATTACTCTGTAACCCATCAAACCAGAGAGGTAACACAGAGATCCCCAACCCCAAGTAGCCAAAAAAGATTAAGTGCATAGGTTCCCATTAAAAAAAACAAAACCCACAACACATTTACAGTATCAAATGTTTCCATAAATCAGCTATATCAGAGATAGACTTTTAATTACATTTAGATATTAGATATGTATCATATGACAAAGAATAAAGTGGTTGCTCAAAGCATATACTAACCACAATCGCTCAACTGCAAAATACTATGCACAAATATGTGCAAAATCACACTCGTAACCTTACCAAACCATAACAGAACTAATTCCAAGGAAAGGACGAGCTACAACCTTATGCATGGAAAGGCAGCACTGTAATTACACCAGGCTCTAAAACACCAGTACACAACCTAGTGAAAAAAACCCAAAAAGGGCTGCAAATACTACACACTAGCAGAATACTGCACCTTGATCACACATGAAAAACACATCACAACAGACACGAAGGCAAAATACTGAACTGTGGAAAGTTACCTCAAGAAGTCAGACTCAGCAAGCAGCAATACTAGAAAAATTGAAACTTACATGCAAAATATCACAGATGCACATTTCCAAAAGCTGACATATTCCAATTAATAAATTCTGAATAAAATACTTTTTTCTACCTTTGTTGTCTGATCATTTAGTTTTTCTATTCGCTTTGGTCCCAGTGTCTTCTGTTTTATGCAGTGTCTTCTTTCCATTTGATATTTTTTCTCTCAACACGTCCCCATCCTCCTGTGTCCTTATGTGTCCTGTCTACCATCTGTAGTCATGTCCCTATCCTTTCTCCAGTTTCAGCATCTGCCTTCAAAGTGTTCCGATCCAGCCCTTAAATTCAGCAATTTTCCCTCCATCCATATCCAGCATTTCTCCTCATCCCCTCCATCCATGTGCATCTACTTTCCTCCCCTCCCCTACATCCATGTCCAGCATTTCTCCTCTCTCCCTTCCCCTCTATCCATGTGCATCTCCTTCGTCTTTCCTTCCCTCCATTCCTGCCCAACATTTCTCCTCTCTTCCCTGCCCTCCACTCCATCTATGTCCAGATTTCTCCTCTCTTCCCTCCCCTCCATCCATGTGCATCTCCTTCCAGTCTTCTCTCTCCTCCATCCGCCCATGTCCAGCAACCCTCCTCTCCCCCCTGCCCTCCCCTTCATCCACCCATGTCCAGCAACCCTCCTCTCCCCCTGCCCTCCCCTTCATCCAGCCATGATGTCCAGCAGCCCTCCCCTTCATCCATCCATGTCCAGCAACCCTCCTCTCCCCCTGCCCTCCCCTTCATCCACCCATGATGTCCAGCAGCCCTCCCCTTCATCCATCCATGTCCAGCAACCCTCCTCTCCCCCTGCCCTCCCCTTCATCCACCCATGATGTCCAGCAACCCTCTCCTCCCCTCATGTCCAGCAACCCTCCCCTCCCCCCTGCCCGCCCCACCATCCATCCATACCCAGCGACTCTCTTCTCCCCTGCCCCCCCCTCCTCCTCCAGCCATCCATACCCAGCTCTTGGGCAGCTTTCTCCCCCTCTGGGTCCTGTCTCTTCCACCCGCTCTCACCCATCCACATGGTCGCTCGTTTTTATGTTTAAATCTTTTTATTGACTAAAAGATCAAAATACACAAAACAGATAACTTCAACATGAACACTGTTCAAGTACAAGAAAACGTCCAGCATGCCCACCATCAACAATGGATTTTTTTTTACCCCCAACCACCCCAACCCCCAGCCCAATTCCCCCAGTTATGTTGCACTGCTTTGTATTGAAGAACAACAAACAAAACACCAAACTTCCCTCACCAGTAGATCATGCCTAATACATGTGATTACTGTCCTCGCCCCTTGCCTCCTCATCCCCCCTCCCCCATACCTCCCGCCCGCCTGCCCTCATTTCACCTTCCCCTTACCAGTCCCTATAGATTCACCAGTGGTGCCTCCCCATACCTACACAGATCCAACCCCTGCCCTCCTTTACATGTCCACTCTAGGAAATGATGCATTCAATTGGTACTTAATTATTTAGGATTCTCTTTCTTGCTGTGGGCTGTAACGTGCCCAAGAATCTCCCCCCAAGTCTGCCTCCAACGCCCTCCCCCCATGGAATTAAAGTATCTGAACTCACACCTCTCCAGGAGACTCCAGCTTCATCAACTCCATCATTTTCTCACTTACAGAAGGACCCCCTGTCCTGTCCCTCCGAGTCCGATACCGATTCACACAGCCTGCCTTCTGGCAGTGTCAGGGCGGGGCCTCTCCCTCAGATGCGTCCCGCCTCCTCTAATGCAATTTCCTGTCTTGCGCAGAGGTGGGACGCGTCTGAGGGAGAGGCCCCGCCCCGACGCTGCCAGAAGGCAGGCTGTGTGAATCGCCGGCGTGTCGGACTCGGAGGGAGAATGCCGCCTCTGGGCTTTAAAATCGAGCGATGCCGCTGTAGATGGGCGCGAGCGGGGGAAGGTACAAGACTCGGGTGGGAGGGGAGGAGGCAGAGAAAGGCAGAGGCAGACTTGAGGCGCGCTGCGTGGGGCCCCCTTAAGCGCGAGGCCATATGCGGCCGCCTCGGTCGCCTCTGCCTAAGACCGGCCCTGAATGCTGGACATGGATGGAGGGGAGGGAAGACAGAGGAAGTAGAAGCACATGGATGGAGGGAAGTGAGGAGAAATGCTGGATTGAGGCAGCATGGGCATAATTATATATATAAGAAATTATATTAATTGTTAATTCTGTGTAAAAATCTGGGGTTTAAAAGCTTGGTGTTTGAATTCAACTCTTCAGTCCTGCAAGTGATGAAGGAATGCCAGATGGTTCAGATTATTTAGAAAGTCTAGCTTTAGTTAAGCTAAAGGTTAAAAAGGTCAGAGACAGAAACTTTCTTTGACACCTTGTGAGTGATGGATTGCTAATGCTAGCACACACATCTGTATACCATTAAATCTTGAGGGGATACTATTATGAACAAGGCATGAGCCAGACATATTGTAGTTTTAAAAGGGATTAGTAAAATGCTTAGAAGGAGATAGCTTAGATATAGATATAGATATAGAGACCATTATAAGTATGTAGAATAGGTCTTATAAGGGATACTGATTCTGCTTATTTTAGAATATGTGTATTCTGTGTAGTTAATATGTAGAATGCCTTTTTAAATCTAATGTTTGTTCAAATCTTTGCCTTACGTTCTGAGTAGAGCTGCAGTGAAAAGGTCAGCATATGGTTTGAGTTTTCTGCAGTCCTGGCTGGTTTAATGTATGGAGCTGATAGGTGAAAAGGGTCAAGAAAAGTCTTGATTAATTATAGGTAAATGTAGGAATGGTCCTGAAAGTAATAACAAACTATAGCTGTATGCTATTAAGTAAGACTGGCCCTTGACCCCTTAATGAATGCCAGAGTCCAGTTAGCAGTTTGAGCTATGACTGGGATTATAGCAAAATGCAAGATTGGCCCCTTCGCCCCTCAATGAACCTAAGTTAATCATAATAAAATGCCAAGAGATGGGAGCCACAATGTCTAGTGTGAGAGGCCCCAGGTCATAGGTCAGTTTGAGAAATATCAAACCTATGTAACTGATATTTTTAAAGTAATGATTGGCTGAGGCAAGGTAACCAATCTATTCTTTACCATCTGGAAAGTAAGGGGGGCTAGAGAGGGGGATAGCACTGTATTTAAGAGGGAGCAGAAGCAGCTTACGTCAGAAGGAACAGACAGAAGAGGGAGAGACAGCAGGAGAGAAGCAGCTGAGACAGAAGCCATAACATCCAGAGAGCTGAGAAAGAGAAGAAGAGACTTAATGCTGATGTCCTACTTTGTTTGCTGGCAAATAAAGAAGATTTCTCCCTCATTCTGGTGTGTGCTGTTTGACTCCTGAAGTACCACAGATTCTGCTAACAATAGGGGTAATTCATGCATCAATTCCTGCAACAATTCTTGGTGTCAGAAGTGGGATCCTGAACCGGCACCCAACTGACTGAGGAACATTTGCCGGGTATGTATTCTGTATTCTGTATTGTAATCCTAGCTAGGAAACTGTAAACCAGCCCCTCATAAATTGAGGGAAGGGGAGTCTGATCAACTCTCAGCGAAGGCCTTAGTAGCTTTTAGTTTAGTGGAGATTAGAAGCGAAACCGCTTGAGCTTATCTGTATCTGAGAAATTTGAAATTGTTGGGTGGGATTTTCTGTATGGAATGTGTGATGCTTGAATGATTAAATGAGTGCGGACTTCTTATAGCTGCGTTTCCAATTAACGCGAGTTCAATTGGCCAGTGACAGAAGGAAGCGATTGTTGTCTGTCTACCTAGTGTCTCGAGAGTGTGGACCCCTTACTGCACTCTCAAAAACTCCCTCCCTTTTTGTGTGTTGTAACTGTAAGCATTATGGGAGGGAAATCGTCTAGACAAATTGATACTCCCCTAGATTGTATGCTTAAGAATTTCAAGAAAGGATTTTTAATTAATGATTATGGACAGACTTTAAGCTCAAGTACTTTAAGAACCTTGTGTGAAGTTGAGTGGCCATCTATGGGAGTGGGGTGGCCCCCTAGTGGCAGCTTAGATATTGAAGTAATCCGGAAGGTCTACAGCATAATTGTAGGAGAACCAGAATATTCTGAACAACTCCCCTATATAGATTCCTGGGACAGCCTTGTGACTGACCCTCCCTCTTGGTTGAAAACTTATATGGGATCCCCAGTAAAGTTCATGTTGGGCCGTGTTCAAAGAAAGATTAGAAAATCTAAACTGGAAGAGGGAAAGAGCCCCAGGAAGCCTACCACCCAATCGGTGGCTTCCGCCCCTACCCTGTCTGAGAAACCCATACTCTCTGATGACCCCTCAGATCTTGAGCCACCACCTTATGGCCCATTGTTGGGGTTCCGTGCTACCCCCAGAGATCCACGCCGCCCAGCCCAAGCCTCTCCAGCACAGGCTTCTCTGGATAGCTCCTCTTCTGTGCAAACCCCGTCACATCCTAGGGTGGACCTTTCAGCCAGCCTCTACCCTCCTGTGCCACATCCTTCCCTGTTAACCTCCCAAGACCCGCTTTGGGCTGCACCCCCTGACTCCTCAACTCCCGACAGCCCAGCCTTTCCCTCTAGTACCCCTCCCCACTCATCAGGGGCCCGGCATCCCTTTCAATGGACTGAATCACCTGTGACCACCTCTCAGTCTACGAGTACCCCTCCCCATCCCTCAGGGGTTCAACACGCCTCCACTGAATGGGTTAGACCTGCTGCAATCACCTTTGAGCATGATAGGAGGGTAGCTCCTAGCTCTGCCTCAGGTTCCATTCCCACCTCCTCGAGAGTTCTGCCCCTGCGCCAGGTAACCACCACTCGACCGGATCCTAATAATGAGGGTCAGGTTATACAGGCACAGGCCTACCAGTATGTACCCTTCACAACCACCGATCTCCTGAATTGGAAGACGCATTACCCCTCTTATACTGAAAAGCCTCAGGCAGTGGTGGACCTAGTGGCTAGCATTGTGGCCACCCATAACCCAACCTGGACTGATTGTCAACAACTTCTCCTGACCCTCTTCACAACTGAGGAGAGGCGGAAGATTTTACAAAATGCTGAGGCCATCACGCGAGCGCGTGCTCCCGAGGGGACACAGAACCTAGAGGAATGGGTTAGAGCTCGGTTCCCTCGTGCAGCTCCAGCTTGGGATCCAAATAATGAGCAGCACTATGAACTGTTGTCTGGCTATTGCCGGGACTTGCTGGAAGGTATGAGGAAAGGCATAAAGAGGCCCATTAATCTGGCAAAGGTCTCTGAAATTCTCCAAGGGGCAACTGAATCCCCTGGGGCCTTTTTAGAGCGACTAATTGAAGCCTACAGAACATACACCCCATTTGACCCTGAGGCACTAGAAAACCAGAGAATGGTGAATAGTGCATTGGTGGCCCAGAGTATGCCAGATATCCGGAAGAAGTTGCAGCGTCAGGAGGGATTCGCAGGGATGAATACCACCCAGCTAATTGAGATCGCAACCAAGGTTTTCATTAATAGGGATCAGGAGGTGCGCCGAGAGGCGACCGGAAGATGCAGAAGAAGGCCGACCTTTTAGCGGCAGCCATTACTAACTCCACCCTTAACCGAGGTCGACCTCTAGCTAATGGGAAGCCAAAGTGGGACCCCGGACCACCAGCCAGGCCCCAAGATTCCTTCAATCAATCCCGGCCAAGGGGGGAGAATCCCAGACCAAGATTGGAGAGGGACCAGTGTGCCTATTGCAAGGAAAGAGGGCACTGGAAAGATGAATGCCCCCAGAGGCGCCAGGGACTGAGAAGGGGACCAGGAGATCGAGGAAGCCGAGGCCGAGTTCGAGAGGGAAGGTACTGTATGAGCCTCCTGAATCTGACATCATTGGGATAGCCGAGATGGCAGAATAGGACGAATAGGACAGACCGGGTTCCTACAAACTGGGCTCCCAGGAACCTATGGTCAAGTTAACTATAGGGAGCCGCTCAATTCCATTTATGATTGATACAGGAGCTGAACATTCTGTTGTGACGGAGCGATTAGCGCCTGTGTCTGGAAAAACTGTCCGAGTGGTGGGAGCCACGGGGGTGCAGAACCGGAGGCCCTTTCTGACGACCCGTAGATGCCAATTAGGCTCACACACAGTCACTCATGAATTCCTGTATATGCCAGACTGTCCAATCCCTTTGTTAGGCCGAGACCTGCTGTCCAAGCTTAGGGCCCAAATTTCCTTTGACTCTGATGGCCAGACTTCAGTCTCCTTTCGGCCCCCGATATCCAGCCCTAAGGGTATATTGAGTTTCTGCTGCCCTCTTGAAGAAGAATGGCGGCTGCATCAGTCGCATGGCCAAGTTGACCTACCCCTGGCAGACAGCTTTCAGGTCAGTGGGGTATGGGCAGAAGATAATCCCCCAGGGTTGGCCCGAAATATTCCTCCTGTCCATGTAGATTTACTTCCAAGTGCCCAGCCAATCCATCTTCGCCAATACCCAATTCCCCGAAAGGCTCTGGAAGGGATCCAAGCACACCTGAATCGTTTGTTATCCCATGGGATTATTCGTCCTTGCCAGTCTCCATGGAATACGCCACTGTTGCCAGTCCAGAAGCCAGGGACTGAGGACTACCGGCCAGTTCAAGACTTACGAGTGGTCAACAAATCCACTATCTCATTACACCCTGTAGTGCCTAATCCATATGTCCTGCTAGGATTGATACCTTCTGGAGCTACCCATTTCACGACACTAGATCTAAAAGATGCCTTCTTTTGTATTCGGGTGGCCCCCGCCAGTCAACTGCTTTTCGCCTTTCAATGGGAAAACCCAGTAACAGGAAGGAAGCTTCAGTATACATGGACCCGCCTGCCACAGGGGTTCAAGAACTCCCCCACCATTTTTGGGACGGCCCTAGGGCAAGACCTTAAGACTTTTAAATCTGAGCCTTCCAGGCGAGTTTTACTCCAGTATGTAGATGACCTCCTGATTGCAGCAGTGACTCAGGAAGAGTGTTTTGAGGCTACCAGAGAATTGCTGGAGCTACTCTTGGATGCAGGCTATAAGGTCTCACGTTCAAAGGCCCAACTCTGTCAGTCAGAAGTGAAGTATCTGGGCTTTTGCATTTCCCAGGGAAGTCGGAGACTGGATGTCAGTAGGAAGCAAGCAGTTGCTGCAATTCCCCAACCCAAGTCCAGAAGGGAAGTTAGGGAATTTCTGGGAGCAGCCGGATTCTGCAGAATTTGGATTCCAAATTTTGCACTGATGGCGAAACCCCTTTACCAGGCCACAAAGGGGGGTGAAAAGGAACCATTTGAATGGGGACCTACTGCTCAACAATCCTTCATTGCCATAAAGAAAGCCCTAATCCAAGCCCCTGCGTTAGGCCTTCCTGATGTGGAGAAACCTTTCTCATTGTATGTCCATGAGCGACAGGGGGTTGCTCTGGGTGTGCTGACTCAGATGATGGGATCCTGGCAGAGGCCTGTTGCATACCTGTCTAAACAGCTGGATGGAGTGGCTAAAGGATGGCCAGCCTGCATGAGGGCCATTGCAGCAACAGCCTTACTGGTCCAGGAAGCTGATAAGTTGACCTTGGGGCAAGAACTGGTTGTTAAAGTCCCCCACGCAGTTCTCACCCTTATGGAGTATAAGGGCAACCACTGGTTTACAAATAACCGCATGGTTAAGTACCAAGCTAGCTTGTGTGAGAATCCACGGATACACCTGGAAACAGTGGCTACATTCAATCCTGCCACTCTTTTGCCAGCATCTGAGGGACCACCGGATCATGACTGTATCCAAACTATGGATAAGTACATAAGTACATAAGTACATAAGTAGTGCCATACTGGGAAAGACCAAAGGTCCATCTAGCCCAGCATCCTGTCACCGACAGTGGCCAATCCAGGTCAAGGGCACCTGGCACGCTCCCCAAACGTAAAAACATTCCAGACAAGTTATACCTAAAAATGCGGAATTTTTCCAAGTCCATTTAATAGCGGTCTATGGACTTGTCCTTTAGGAATCTATCTAACCCCTTTTTAAACTCCGTCAAGCTAACCGCCCGTACCACGTTCTCCTGGAAACGAATTCCAGAGTCTAATTACACGTTGGGTGAAGAAAAATTTTCTCCGATTCGTTTTAAATTTACCACACTGTAGCTTCAACTCATGCCCTCTAGTCCTAGTATTTTTGGATAGCGTGAACAGTCGCTTCACATCCACCCGATCCATTCCACTCATTATTTTATACACTTCTATCATATCTCCCCTCAGCCGTCTCTTCTCCAAGCTGAAAAGCCCTAGCCTTCTCAGCCTCTCTTCATAGGAAAGTCGTCCCATCCCCACTATCATTTTCGTCGCCCTTCGCTGTACCTTTTCCAATTCTACTATATCTTTTTTGAGATACGGAGACCAGTACTGGACACAATACTCCAGGTGCGGTCGCACCATGGAGCGATACAACGGCATTATAACATCCGCACACCTGGACTCCATACCCTTCCTAATAACACCCAACATTCTATTCGCTTTCCTAGCCGCAGCAGCACACTGAGCAGAAGGTTTCAGCGTATCATCGACGACGACACCCAGATCCCTTTCTTGATCCGTAACTCCTAACGCGGAACCTTGCAAGACGTAGCTATAATTCGGGTTCCTCTTACCCACATGCATCACTTTGCACTTGTCAACATTGAACTTCATCTGCCACTTGCACGCCCATTCTCCCAGTCTCGCAAGGTCCTCCTGTAATCGTTCACATTCCTCCTGCGACTTGACGACCCTGAATAATTTTGTGTCATCGGCGAATTTAATTACCTCACTAGTTATTCCCATCTCTAGGTCATTTATAAATACATTAAAAAGCAACGGACCCAGCACAGACCCCTGCGGGACCCCACTAACTACCCTCCTCCACTGAGAATACTGGCCAGATCTTAAAGATGTTCCTTGGAGGGACCCAGATGTAATTTATTTCACAGATGGAAGCAGTTACGTGGAGAACTCCAAGCGATTGGCAGGCTATGCTGTGGTGACAGAGGACAAGGTGATAGAAGCAAGGGCCCTGCCCCAAGGAACTTCAGCCCAGAAAGCAGAACTTGTGGCCCTCATACGAGCTTTGGAGCTAGCAGCAGGACTGGTGACCAATATTTATACTGATTCCAAGTATGCCTTCACAACTCTACATGCTCATGGAGCTTTGTATAAGGAAAAGGGACTCATAAATGCCGCAGGCCAACCTGTTAAGTATGGACCCGAAATACTTCAGCTGCTAGAGGCTGTTTGGGCCCCTAAGAAGGTAGCTGTCATTCACTGCAGGGGACATCAAAGGATAGATACTCCAGTGGCCCGAGGGAATCGCCATGCTGATCGGGTGGCCAAGGAAGCTGCTCGAGGACCCTCAGCAAGTACTGTGACCCCCCTGTTCCAAATCCGATTGCAAGAATGGACGCCTATGTACACCCAAATGGAAGAGAATTGGGCTCAAGAGGAAGGTGCAGTAAGGAGACCTGATGGCTGGTTACATCTCCCTGATACCAGAGTTCTGGTGCCACGCCACCTAGCTTGGCCTGTAGTGTCTCAAGCTCATGATCTGTCACACTTAGGGAAAACAGCACTAGCCCGCCTACTCAGTCGAGTAGTGGTGCTGGAAGGATTGGATAGTCTGGTTGCCACTGCCTCTGCCCGATGTACTCTCTGTGCCCAGAATAATGCTCGTCAGGGACCCCGTATTCCACCAGGAGTTCAGTCCAGAGGACTAACACCCTTTGAGTCCCTAGTCATAGACTTCACAGAAATGCCCAGGAGCGGTAGGCTCCGATACCTCTTGGTCATGGTTTGTACTTTCTCTGGGTGGGTGGAAGCATATCCTACAGTCACTGAGAAAGCCACAGAAGTAGTTCGAGCCCTCCTTAGGGATGTCATCCCCAGGTATGGACTGCCCCTTGCTATAGGTTCAGATAATGGTCCCGCCTTTGTTGAAGCTACACTTCAGGCCCTGTCCCGCGCATTGCACATTACCTGGAAATTGCATTGTGCCTATCGTCCCCAGAGTTCAGGGCAGGTTGAGCGGGCAAACAGAACCTTGAAAAATAGCCTAGCAAAGATTTGTCAGGAAACCCAACTGAAATGGCCACAGGCACTGCCATTAGCCCTCTTCCGCCTCCGATGCACCCCAACTAAAGGAACAGCCCTCTCTCCCTTTGAAATTGTGTATGGGAAGCCCCCAGCCATTTTGCAGGGAATTAAGGGAGACATAGGGATTTTAGGGTCTGCCCAGGTACAGGAGCAGGTAGCCCTCTTGGGCAGGATAATTTCTGAGCTTCAGTCTTATGTGAGAGAAATAAACCCTGTCCCCTTCCAGGCTCAGGTACATTCCTTCCTGCCAGGGGATAGAGTTTGGGTGAAAGACTGGAGGCTCCAGCCTTTGGGGCCCCGATGGAAAGGACCTTTTACTGTTTTGCTTTCTACCCCTACAGCTGTGAAGGTCGCAGGGATAACTCCATGGGTCCATTGGTCTCGAATTAAGTCTGCTGACCAGACTGAGCCCAGCACGGATCAGACGGAGCCTAAACAGTGGAGAGCAGAAAGTGATCCAGCGGAGCCATTGAAGTTGCGCTTGACCCGAACCAAAGAATCTACTAGCTGAAAAGAAGGGTCAACTGCATACTGCAGGAGCTGCTGAACTTCGGCTTCACACTGAGACTCTTTCTGTCCAGATTCTGGCTTTCTTGGAATTTGAGAGCTTGATCCTTGTCAGTTGAGGGTCTATCCCAACTGGTATAAGAACTCAAAGACTGAGAACATTATATTAGAGTAATCTGTGATTAGCACAGACTGTTGAAATATTATTGCTTAATTAGTTTGCTGTATTTGTTTTAGATCAGGAAGAAAGAAAATGTTAGTAGTTTGGATGCTTTTGTTGTTCTCTACTCCTTGCCTCCTTGTTCCTAGTACCCCAACTCGCTCCAACCTTTGGTTACATTCTGTCCAGGAACTAATTAGCCAGGCAAAGATTACTTCCCCTTGTATTGTGTGTTCCCAATTTTCTCCTTATACTACAGATGTCCCAGCTGTACCTGTCCCTGTGCAGCTCCCAGCTCTTATACCTCCCTACTTTTCGAGTTCAGGCCCTTGGAGCCAGGATTATACTTGGTGGTCCTTTTATAATGCTACTTCCCCCTCTGAATCTTCTCTAAGGCCAGTCTTTACATCTCCCTATCCAGCTTCTGGAGTGTTTTGTTTAACAAGAAACATCTCAACTGTTCTTCCCATTCCCTGTAACTATACTAATGTTCTCCCAGAAAAAGGGGAATCTGTGTGGGTAGTTTCTCCAGGTACTCCTATGTGCCCTACTACCATACCTGCAGATTATGACCAAGGTGATTATCTGGCTCCTAACCTTACTACTGAGAAGACTATAGTGTCCCGGCCTATTTTCTACTTTCATAAGTCCCCGGGGTATGAAAGGGTTGCAACATATGAGCAGTCTGTCACAATTGGGGATTGGCACCTATGGTGTACAAAGTCTCCATTTCTTCTTAGTTCCCCCTGGGATAGGGGCTCGCATTATGGGCATCCTAATGTCCATCCTGTGCCAACATTTATTGGGAACTTTCCTCGCCCTCTCCTTGGTCATTACTGGCTCTGTGATAATGTCCTCCACATGATTCTTCCCCCCACATATGATTTTTGTGTATTGGTAACCTTGAATTATTTTCCTAAAGTTATTCCTCTCCTCAGGCCACCATCCCCGCACCGCTCTAAGCGAGAGGCCTTGTCCTTACCTTCCTCCGTTGCCACAGAGGATGAGGCGATTGAATTAGCCCTCCAGTATATTAACTCTACTTATCCTCTGACTAAAAAGAGACTTGTAGCCCTTTCTGCCACGGCCTGGATTCCAATTGGGGGCCCGGTAGCGGGTATTACTGAACTAGGCATGGCTACCCGGAGACTTCAGTCTCTACTCCATGTTTTAGTTCATGAGCTGAACGTGGTAGTCAATGCATTGCAGGATCAAATTAATGAATTAAGTATAGTTTCTCGGTATAACCGTATGGGTCTTGACTATCTCTTTGCAGCCCAGGGTGGCCTCTGCACAGTGCTAAATTCTTCAGAGTGCTGTACTATTGTCATAAATAGGACGCATGTAGTTAGGCATGCTATGGATAAAGTCCTACAGTTGGCCAGTCTTAATGTGGAGGATTACCGAGGAGGATTAGACCTTACCTCCTGGTGGTGGTCATTGACCTCATGGGTACGTCCCTTGTTCATTTCCCTAATAGTCTTAGTTTTAGCAGGGTTGTTGTTTTGTTTCCTGGCCTCATGTGCTTCGGCAGTATGCCGTCGGACCTTAACAAGTAGGGTAATGGTGATTCACAAGCCTATTCCTAGTTAGGATCACTATAATCTCCAGAGTTTGAGTTGTGAGACTTATCTCTGCATAAGCTGATTTTAGTCTCAAAGGGGGGAATGAGGCAGCATGGGCATAATTATATATATAAGAAATCATATTAATTGTTAATTCTGTGTAAAAATCTGGGGTTTAAAAGCTTGGTGTTTGAATTCAACTCTTCAGTCCTGCAAGTGATGAAGGAATGCCAGATGGTTCAGATTATTTAGAAAGTCTAGCTTTAGTTAAGCTAAAGGTTAAAAAGGTCAGAGACAGAAACTTTCTTTGACACCTTGTGAGTGATGGATTGCTAATGCTAGCACACACATCTGTATACCATTAAATCTTGAGGGGATACTATTATGAACAAGGCATGAGCCAGACATATTGTAGTTTTAAAAGGGATTAGTAAAATGCTTAGAAGGAGATAGCTTAGATATAGATATAGATATAGAGACCATTATAAGTATGTAGAATAGGTCTTATAAGGGATACTGATTCTGCTTATTTTAGAATATGTGTATTCTGTGTAGTTAATATGTAGAATGCCTTTTTAAATCTAATGTTTGTTCAAATCTTTGCCTTACGTTCTGAGTAGAGCTGCAGTGAAAAGGTCAGCATATGGTTTGAGTTTTCTGCAGTCCTGGCTGGTTTAATGTATGGAGCTGATAGGTGAAAAGGGTCAAGAAAAGTCTTGATTAATTATAGGTAAATGTAGGAATGGTCCTGAAAGTAATAACAAACTATAGCTGTATGCTATTAAGTAAGACTGGCCCTTGACCCCTTAATGAATGCCAGAGTCCAGTTAGCAGTTTGAGCTATGACTGGGATTATAGCAAAATGCAAGATTGGCCCCTTCGCCCCTCAATGAACCTAAGTTAATCATAATAAAATGCCAAGAGATGGGAGCCACAATGTCTAGTGTGAGAGGCCCCAGGTCATAGGTCAGTTTGAGAAATATCAAACCTATGTAACTGATATTTTTAAAGTAATGATTGGCTGAGGCAAGGTAACCAATCTATTCTTTACCATCTGGAAAGTAAGGGGGGCTAGAGAGGGGGATAGCACTGTATTTAAGAGGGAGCAGAAGCAGCTTACGTCAGAAGGAACAGACAGAAGAGGGAGAGACAGCAGGAGAGAAGCAGCTGAGACAGAAGCCATAACATCCAGAGAGCTGAGAAAGAGAAGAAGAGACTTAATGCTGATGTCCTACTTTGTTTGCTGGCAAATAAAGAAGATTTCTCCCTCATTCTGGTGTGTGCTGTTTGACTCCTGAAGTACCACAGATTCTGCTAACAATAGGGGTAATTCATGCATCAATTCCTGCAACAGGATATGGATGGAGGGGAAACTGCTGAATTTAAGGGCTGGTTTGGAACACGTTGAGGGCAGATACTGAAACTCGAGGAAGGATAGGGACAGGGCTACAGATGGTAGACAGGACGCATAAGGACACAGGAGGATGGTGGACATGGTGAGAGAAAAAATATCAAATGGAAAGAAGACACTGCATAAAACAGAAGACACTGGGACCAAAGCGAATAGAAAAACTAAATGATCAGACAGCAAAGGTAAAAAAAAGTATTTTATTCAGAATTTATTAATTGGAATATGTCAGCTTTTTGAAATGTGCATCTGTGATATTTTGCATGTAAGTTTCAATTTTTCTGGTATTGCTGCATGCTGAGTCTGATTTCTTGAGTTAACATTCCAGTTCAGTATTTTGCCTTCATATTTTTTGATTTCTAGTTCCTTGTGTCATGTCTGTTGTGTCATGTGTTTTTCATGTGTGATCAAGGTGCAGCATTCTGCTAGTGTGCAGTATTTGCAGCCCTTTTTGTTTTGCTTATTTTTCACGAGGTAGTGTATTGGTGTTTTAGAGCCTGGTGTAATTACAGTTCTGCCTTTTCAAGCATAAGGTTGTAGCTCGTCCTGTCCTTGGAATTAGTTCTGTTATGGTTTAGTAAGGATATGAGTGTGTTTTTGCACAAGTTTGTGTATAGCGTTTTGAAGTGGAGAGATTGTGTGTTGGCCTTACTGAGGTGGCACCAAAACATCAGAAAGGGTGTAGAGCCTAAATCATGACACACTACCTCTAGAAGGATCTACATATAGAGCCTATGCATTTCTAAGGTCAACACTGGCATGGTATGGGAGGGGGGGGTGTGGAAATACTACTGGAGAGGAAGAGGGAGTGCTGGGTAAGGAGGAAGGAAGGAAGGAAGGAAGGAAGGAAGGAAGGGAGAAAGAGCTGGCTTGATATCTCATACATATTCATTATGGTTATTCCCAAAAAAAGCCAGCTCTTTTTCCCTTCCTTCCTCCATATTAGCATATTCATTTGAATATATATATATATTCCACCCCATCCTTTGCCCCCCCCCAAATGAAACAGTCAAACTATGCCCATGGAGCAGCGGCAGCAGCAAAACAAGAAGAAGCAGACAGAGGATCACAGTGTTCAGACGCGTGATGTCAACTCTGCTGGTCCTTTGCCTCCTCTGATGTCATTTTCTATTCTGGAGCAGAGGACCATACATGCCTGAACACTGTGCCCCCCCCCCCCCCCCCACACACACACCTGTTTTCTTCTTAGTGTGCTGCAGCTGTTCATTGGAAGAAGCAGCAGTGGAGAAAAGACACTGGATGGAAGGGGGAAAGGGAGAGAGAGAGAGAGAGGTGGGAGATGCTGAATGGAAGGGGAAGGAGAAATGATGGCTAGAAGAGGAGACATTGGATGGAAGAGGGGAGAGAGAGAAGATGGGGAGAGAAGAGGAGGCACACTGGACGGAAAAGGAATAAAAAGAGAGGAGATGCATGGTAGAAGAATGGAGAGAGAAAGGAGAGACTGAGTGGAAGGAAGGAGAAAAAGAGGGGCAGTGCTGGATGCATAGGCGGTCGGTGGCCCAACTGTTTGGGGAGGCTAAAGGGGGCAGGGTTAGGGGTGGGGCCAAGGGTGGAACTTAAATCCATAATTGTCTGATAACACACAGAAAAAATAAATAAAAATAAAAGTCACAATTAATACCTTTTATTAAATTTAGATATTAGATATGTATCATATGTCAAAGAATAAAGTGGTTGTTCAAAGCATATACTAACCACAATCGCTCAACTACAAAACACTATGCACAACTTTGTGCAAAAACACACTCAGAACCTTACTGTACCATAAATATTACACTGGGCAGAACCTAATACACCAATATACCACCCATACGGAAAATGCAGACTGTCAACAATATGAAAAAAAGGATCATAATATCACAATTCTCATGTAGAGCCACAAAACATCCTAATTCAAGTTTAATGTGGGATAAAATGCCATACACAAGTAAATAAATACAAACTTTTAATGTTGAGCACCTGATTCTCAAAGTGAACATATTCCAAACACTATAATGAAAATAAAATGATCTTTTCTACCTTTGTTGTCTGGTGACTTTGTTTTTCTGATCATGCTGGCCCAGTATCCGATTCTGCTGCTATCTGTCCTCTTAACTCCGTTTCCAGGGCTTCCTTTCCATTTATTTCTTTACTTTCTGCCTTTCTTCTTCATTTCTTGTCCTCGCTCCCCTGCCCCCCCTCCAGCCATCCATACCCACCCATTGATTCTCTCCTCTCCCCTGCCCCCCCTCCAGCCATCCACATCCACCTACCCATAGATTCTCTCCTCTCCTCTCTGTTCCCGGGCAGATTTTCTAACAGGAGCTGCTCATCCAATCAGAGAGCTCTATTTGAATTCAGATTAACATACAGACACTCTAATGGGAAGTTTTAGTCAAAAACACTAGCTAATCTCTTCGTTTTTGCATCAAAGTTCACATTTTTGATCAGAGCTATGCCCTAACATTAAGGCTGTAAACATTTCCAACAATTTTTACCCATAAATATGCAAATGAGATCCTGCATATGGCTTGAGCAAATTTGAGTATATAGCATACCAATCCCACTTCCTAGCACCTAAATTCTGCAATTAGATTTAATGCAAATACTTTTAAAACTTATTTTTAGCACTTTTAAAATTTCAGGGGTCAGTGCAAGTCTCTTTGGTATGAACTGCTCATGTGCAGGAATTCATGATCCTAGTTAAATATCTCCCTGGCAACCCAGGACACCTCTAGCCAACCCCCCTGCTCTGCTCTCCCAGCAGTAAGATAATCAAATTACAACTGGTTATACACAAGGCTAGAGACGGCTTTCACTGACTGCAGCTGCTGCTATTTAAACCCCCCCAGAGCAGCAGGAGTAGCAGAAGAACTACTACTAATACTATTCAGCATTTCTATAAAAACAGCTGATCCATCCTGCTGTGGCAAGCCTCTTATAACGGGCGCCTATGGCTGGATGGAAGGATGGAGAAAAAGAGAGGAGACTTGCTGGAAGGAGGGAGAGAGAGGGAAAATGCTAGAAGAATGGGGACAGAAAGAGGGGAAATGCTGGATGGAAGGGTAGAGAGAAAAAGAAAGAAAGAAAGAAAGAAAGAAAGAAAGAAAGAAAGAAAGAAAGAAAGAAAGAAAGAAAGAAAGAAAGAGGGGAGACACTAGATAGAAGGATGGAAAGAGAAAGAGGGGAGATACTGGATGGAAAGAGGAAGAGAAAGGGGAGACACTAGAAGGATGGGGAGAAAAAGGAAGACACTGGATGTAAGGATGGGTAGAGAGAAGATGCTGGATGGAGGAAGGAGAGAGAGAGAAAGACACTGGATGGAGGAAGGAGAGAGAGAGAAAGACACTGGATGGAGGAAGAGGAGGAAAGAGAGGAGGATACTGGATGGAAGGATTGCGAGAGAGGATAGATGTTGGATGGAAGGATGGGGAGTGAAAGAGAGGAGATGTTGGATGGAATGATAGAGAGAGAAAAAGGGGCGATGCTGGATGGAAAGGGAAGAGAGGATATAGTTAATTGAATAAGACAAAGTGGCATAGGGGAGAACCAAGGTGAGGTAAAGATGAAAAGCTGTAGGTAGACAAAATAAAAGAGGGAAATTAAAGACTGGATAGGAAGAATGAATTAAATCTGGACAGAAAGGCAGAAAAATAAATTGAAGAAAGATGAAAGAAAAAGGAGGAGAGAGAAAAATGACAGACAGGAAACCCTAGTAAGAGAGATAAGAGAAGACGAAGGAAATTAGAAACCAGAGACTGGGATCAACAGAATTAGAAAAAGAAAATCACCAGACAATAAAGGCAAAAATATATATATATTTTTAATTTAGGGATAAAGTGATGTGATAGTTGTGTGAATAATGGTTAATAAATACAAATAAAACACAAAATGGAAAATAAGGTGATACCTATACATTGGCCTAATTTTAATACATTTTTGACTAGCTTTCAGAAACCAACTCTTCCTTCCTTAGGTCAGGAGAGGATACCATAACCTGATATCAAACGGTATAACCCACCCTATAAGATAAATGTGGGCTCAAGACTGAACTAATGAAAATTTAAATTTATTGTGTGTTAGGAAGGGTTTCAGTGAAGGCTCATACAGCCTTTGAGCAATTGTTATGAAAGCCCCCCCCCCCCCTTTTTACAGGGCCATACATAAATGCTCCTTTTCACATCACATAACCTTCCTTACATACAGATAATCAGAAGCAAACACCGGCGCTAGAGGCTGTCAGCGCCATACTAGCGCCTGCGCTTGCTACTGCCCATAATCAGAGTCCCCGAGCGCGTGAAACAATGCGCTCGCAGGGTCTGAACTAGCATGCAAATGCATGCTAAACCTATTCATCCCCAATGATCAGCGACCAGCGCACCAATGATTGGGTCACTGGCTGCAGCAAACCCTACGCCAGCTCCGAGCTGGCGTTAGGGTTTGCAGACCATTGGGGAGAAATTGTGAGCCCTGTCCAGCATGCATTTGCATGCTAACAGACCCCTATTTTCCCCAACGAAGCAACCCCCCCAGGAACCGATGACTCACCCCCAACAACAGGGGACTGGAGGTCCAGCGGACATCTGGTCCCCCCAACAACCCCCCCCCCAGGTTCAGGGAGGGCTGGAGATACAGTGGGTCTCCAGCCCCCGTCACTCCCCTCAGCATTTCTAAAAAGTCCCTGGTGGCCCAGTGGGTGAACGACCCCCCCCCCCCCCCAGCGACAGGGGGACTGGAGATCCGCCGGACCTCTGGTCCCCCCAAAACCCCGCAGACACAGTTCAGGGAGCCCCCCCTACCCCACCCCCTACCTTGAGTTGGAGGAGGGAGGTAGCTTGCCTCCCTCCTCTTTCTTCCCGCCTGCAAAATGGTGGTGCCGAGCCCTGCCCAGTGTATCCTGGACGGGGCTTCATACCATATAAGGGACCTCCCCTGTCGCTGGGGGGGGGGGGGGGGGGGGTTGGTCGCACACTGGGCCACCAGGGACTTTTTAGAAATGCTGAGGGGGGCAGGAGATCCACCTGGGGGGTCATCAGGGGGGGACTGGAGGTCTGCCAGACCTCCAGCCCCCGTTTTGCCTTGCTCGGGGCAGGGGTAGTTGGGGTCTGGTGATCCCATGGACCTCTAGCCCCTGTGTTTGACAGGTCTGGGCTTTTGACAGCCCAGACCTATCAAACAAGTGTGGGGGGATTGTGCTGAGCAGTTCTACCCATGATCAGAGATAATTGCGTGCTTAAATTTGCATGTCATTATCTCTGATCATAGGTCTAATAACGCCTTGCGCTATTCCAGTGCTATTTTTAGAGCGCTGTTTGGAACAACGCGGGGCTTTTGATCATCTTACCTCTTAGTGTGTATAATCAAACACCATCAGGCTTATTTTCAAAAGAGAAGGAAATCCATCTTTTGACACAAATCGGAAGATGGGTGCCGTCTCCCAGGGTCGCCCAAATCGGCATAATCAATAGCCGATTTTGGGCATCCCCAACTGCTTTCCAACGTGGGGACAACCAAAGTTCCCGGGGGCGTGTCAGAAGTGTAGCGAAGGCGGGACTGGGGCATGATTAACACATGGGCGTATTTGGCCGATAATGGAAAAAAGAAGGGCATCCCTGAAGAACAGTTGGCCGACTTTACTTGGTCCATTTTTTTCTTGCGACCAAGCCTCAAAAAGGTGACCAGATGACCACCGGAGGGAATTGGGGATGACCTCCCCTTACTCCCCCAGTGGTCACCAACCCCCTTCCACCCTAAAAAAAAACTTTAAAAATATTTTTTGCCAGCCTCAAATGTCATACCCAGCTCCAAGACAGCAGCATGCAGGTCCCTGGAGCAGTTTTAGTGGGTACTGCAGTGCACTTCAAGCAGGCGGACCCAGGCCCATCCCCCCTACTTGTAACACTTGTGGTGGTAAATGTGACCCTTCAAAACCCACCAGAAACCCACTATACCCACATGTAGGTGCCCCCTTTCACCCCTTAGGGCTATAGTAGTGTTGTACAGTTGTGGGGAGTGGGTTTTGGGGGGCTCAGCACCCAAGGTAAGGGAGCTATGCACCTGGGAGCAATTTCTGAAGTCCACTGCAGTGCCCCCTAGGATACCCGGTTGGTGTCCTGGCATGTCAGGGGGACCAGTGCACTACGAATGCTGGCTCCTCCCACGACCAAATGGCTTGGATTTGGTTGTTTCTGAGATGGGCATCCTCGGTTTCCATTATCGCTGAAAACTGGGGACGACCATCTCTAAGGTCGATCTAAATGTTAAGATTTGGGCATCCCTGACCGTATTATCGAAACAAAAGATGAACGATATTTTTCGATAATACGGGTTTCCCCGCCCCTTCCCGAGGACATCCTGCGAGGACGCCCTCAGGAAAACGTGGGCGCCCCGTTTGATTATGCCCCTCACATGTGTACTATTAAATGAAAAACAATCATAAACAAAAGTGCAAATCAAGTCCATACATTGTTCCTTATTACATATAAATCCATAGAGAAGAGCCAAAACAGTACGGTAGGGATTGGACAGTGGACCTCTTTGGCCGGCGAGGTTTGGGAATCTCCACCATATTGTTGGAGGAGGCTTAAGTCTAAAGTGTGGGGGGGGGGGGGGGGGGGGGGGGGGGGGGGGGGGGGGGGGGGGAGAAGGATGAGGCCACCTTGTGGATACACCCCTGGGGGAAACTGATGCTCGAAGGGGTGTAATACAGTGCACTGAAACACTTCCTCTTACCCATCTTGCTGTCTGATAAGTGACTGTGTGTGCATTTGTGTCCCTTATTTGTGTGTGTGTGTGGGGTGGGGGGGGAGGAATGTGTATGCACTTATGTGTGATTCAGGTGTGCCTGCTTGCTGTTATGATCTTCTAATTGCTCTGTTATTGTCATCTGATGCATGCTAATTGTCTATGCTACCTGGTTTATTACCTGCAGTAAATAAACAACTAGCCCCTCCCCCCATTTACTAAGCCACACTATTAGCTGCCATGCGCTAATACCAACAGGCTTAGTAAAGAAGGGGGTAAGTATGTATGTGGAGGAGTGGCCTAGTGGTTAGGGTGGTGGACTTTGGTCCTGGGGAGCTGAGAAACTGAGTTTGATTCCCACTTCAGGCACAGGGAACTCCTTGTGACTTTGGGCAAGTCACTTAACCCTCCATTGCCCCAGATACAAATAAGTACCTGTATACAATATGTAAGCCGCATTGAGCCTGCCATGAGTGGGAAAGCGTGGGGTACAAATGTAATTAAAAAAAAAAAATATATATATATATATATATATTGTAACCACCCAGAGATGCTTGTGTGTACTGAGCCCTCTAGTGGCTCCTGTCTAGGTTCACATGCTCTCTGCTCCGCCACGTACCATTTTGCTTCTCCACAGCTTGTAAAGACGTGTGCTCTTCCAGCCCTCCCTATCCCCAAGCTCCTGAGAATGACTCTGGTGAATCTTCTTCCAGCAACTTCCAATCACCAACCTCAATATCCTGGGCTCCTTTCTCACTCAGGGTGACTGCTCTGCCATGCCTTCCTCCTACTGGAAATCCTTTCCAGTTGGGTCCACCGTGCCCCGGTCACTCCTCTGGTTCACGGACAGTGACCCACTGCACTTTCCCTGGGACTATAACTCGGATTCTCCAGCCTTCACCATTATGCAAATTAGGCAGTCCACAAATGCAAATTCAATTTATTAGTACTTGGCTTCAGTCTTGTGGGAACAACTTCTTTACAAGTATTACTCCTTTGCAAATACACTCACTGAGCCCATTTACTTTGGGAGACCTGGGTCTCAGTGTCAACAGCCACCACTCCTGGATAGGACTTTCTTCACTCTCCTTAACTTTACAGTCCTATCCTCCACCCCACGGCTGTTAGTTACTTTCTTACACTACCCAGTGGCATGAACCACATGTCCATAATCAGGTAAGTACCTTCTGGGCTTGTGAGGAACCCTTCTCTCTCAGCTTCCAGCCAGTCTCTTCCTTCACTTTCTCCGACTGACTTCAGGTTCCACGCATTTCAGGTCCCCGTCCCCGCCTCTTCTCAGTAGGTACTGTTTAAATAGAGCTGCTAATAGCCCACCACACCTTTTCTGGGCTCCTCCTTCTAGTTCTGGAAGAGTCCAGAGCCTTCTGTGTGCCTTTTCTCTTAAAGGGGAATCCTCTGCTACGGGTACTCCCTGGTCCCCATGTCCAAGCCTTGGCTGGAGCTCTCTCTACTGGCCCCATCAGGTTACTACCCTGATGTCTAATTGGAGCTCCCTCTAGGGACCCTATCATGACATTTCCCATGCTTTCCTTAGGAGAGCGCCCTCTGGCGGCCTCCTCAGGGTAGGGCAGTCACTGTGTTTATCACATACCTCCACCCTTATGATATTGCTGCTCCCTCAAATATCTCTCAGCCTTTCTTCCTTTGAGGAGCAGCAATTCCTGACTCCCCTAACTTATCTCAGGGCCAGGTTCCTTCTTTCACCTATTCCTTTTAGGAGGGATTCTCAGGAAGGCTTTATATTCCGTGGTCCGCCTCACCACAAAGGCTCTGATTTGCTCTAGGGGACCTTCCTCTGTAACCCCTAGAAGCCTTCGTTCTTCCTTTTTACGCTTCCCTAGGCCTCGGCGTCTAATTTCTTCACCCACTTTCTTGACCCATGGGTACACCCCCTTCTCCACTATGGGTTTCTGGCGTGCTTTCCTAAGGCCTAGTTTTCTTAGCACATCAGGGGAACTTCTAGTCTTACCCTTCTCCTTTCTACAACCCTGGGCTGCACTTTGCCTCCTAGGCCCCGATTGGTATTTGCGGGTTGTATATAGGGTCCCAAGTCTACTTTTCCCTGAGACTCTTAGGCATCTCCTATCCCTCTCTTTTGGTATAGGACAACCACTTTTGGTACAGGACTCCCCCCAGCCTCTTGGTGATCTAGCATCCCCCTGGCACCCTCCCTGAGCCGGCGTCCCCTGCCTAGGAGCTCTTTCCTCACCTGACTCTAATGTGCGGTAACGGGGCCCTTGGATCAACCCTGTTATCTGAGGCCTGAGCCTTTCCCCCCATTGGGCAGCCTCTTCCCTTTTCTGTTTGCCCTTCCGGGGTTTCTCAGACTCTTTATTTACACCACCCCTCTCTGTGGTTTTAACAGGGCCCTTCTGATTCTCCCTATCATGACCCTTACTCAGGGATAGGAGTTTACTTAATTTAACTCCTCCTGGGTCCTTCTTTCCCTCAAGCTTTTGCTGGAGGTCTACAATGCAGGATTGGGCTTCCTGAAGCTCTTTTAGTCTTCTCTGCCCATCCTGGAAGAAGACATCTACGGCTAGGGTCAGCATCCTGAACTTCTCTTCCAGGGCCTCCCTGCATCTTTCTGCCCTTTCTGTGGTTTCCTTGGCTTGCTGTCTCTCTACAGCCCACTCAGCTGCCACCTGAGCTTGAGCCTGTTGCAACTCCTTTATCTAAGCTTCTAACTTCAGCTTACTCTGGGTCAGGTAACCAACCCTTCCCTGGGCTTCCTGCATCTCCACCAATAACCCCTCTATCCTTTGGGTGTATACCTGGTGCAGGTCTTCTATCTGGATTACCTTCTCTCCATTAAGCTTTTCCGGGTCCTTGACCTCAGCTTGGGTCTGCTGCAATGCCACAGTTAACTCTACCACAGCTTGATCATACCCCTGCTTTACTTCCCTCAGCTGGATCTCCTGTTCTTTTTTCCACTTGTCTGTGAGATCCCTTATCCCTTGTTCATGTGCGGACTGCAGCTTTGTTAATTGGGTCCCATTTATGGCTTGAGTCTCTTCCAGGGTAGCTGTAAGATGGACTACTTCTGCTTCTCTTTCCTCCCTTAGCTTACCTTCTGTGAGCAGCTCAGCCCTAACTGTGGCTAGCAGTGCCTCACAGATTTCCTTTTGCTTAAGGGACTCTGCCAGTTTGGCCTCTAAGGCATGCCCTGAAGCAGCCATTTCTTTCTTACAAGCCGACTCAAATAGGACCCATCTCTGCTCATTTTCCCTGAGACTCTTCTCCATTACCTTATGGGACTCCTCTTGCTGCTGTATACTGCCACTAGAGTTACCATCAGTTTCTTATTAAGTTCAAGGACCTCCCTCAGACACTGCTCCGGGTGCCTATAGGATTCCCCCGGTTTACATAGGGCCTGTAATTCCCATTCTGTCTGCCAAACATGCCCTTTAAGGGATTTTAACAGCGGGTTCTCATTCTATTTCTGGCCTCCCCAGTATTTCTCCCTTGGGGCACCTCTCCCTGGTTCCCCACCACATGGAAATACTGCCAGTTCCTCATTGTAGCATGGGCAGCCTACTTTTTCTTCAGCTGTCTCACCCCCTTGCTTACAGTGTACATTTACTTCCCCTTCCTTGGGTTCTACCCATACACAATCAGGACTACTTTCCATCCTGTCATCTGGGAAGTTCTCGGGCCTACATCCCCCTTTACTTTCCTAGAGGGTTCACCCTTCTTACCAGGACTACCACTATCCTGCAACTGGGGCTTTTCTTGTCCAGGCCCATCCTCCCTCTTGGCACTTTTCAGGTTTGTGGCCTCCCCTCTCCCTGGGACATTGGGTGCTCTCCCTGCAGCGGGTTCCTCCTGACCCGCTTCTCTGCAGACACCTCTTTCCCCTTGGGTTCCCGGCCTAACCATGCAGTCTGCCCCTGAGGAATGGGTCACCTCCCCCCATAGCCTTTGGGCTTCCTCTTGCCTGCCATGTCACTTAACCCCCACCAACTGACTGTAGGATTTCCTATCTCCCCCCAGTCTCCCAGTTCATCCTCTGAACTGAATACTGCCAGACACCACTCTCCAACATGGCCCATTTCCCCACATTGATAATATACTGGCACAGTCTCTTTTCTTCTCCTTCAGGCTTAAACATTGTACCACCAGTCTCTAGACCAAGTCCCCCTCCAAGTTCCAGAACCTGGATCATGGTGTCCATGTCTGCCATGTCCATTCCTTCTGTTGGTGACTTGGGCTCCTGCTCCTCGGGCCTCTGGACTTCTTGCTCCGGTCTGAACCGTCTTTGCCTTCCCATGGCTCCGACGTCCTCATCGACCGTCCGATGGGATGCAGCCTGCAACACAAGAGAAGGATCCAAGTGCGGACTGCCTGTTTCCCGGGTCCTACACTTGTGCTACTTCTTGGAACTCATACCAGAAATTACACAGAACAAGCCTTTCTATCATTTACAAGCACTGTGCTTCTCAGTTTACTGGATCCTCCCTCGCCTCCCCCCTAGGTACCCTTTACCTGGGTAGGTGAGTAATGCGCCTTTGTCAGCGTTGGCCCCCTCGACGGGCTTCAGGAACCTCCAGGACACCACCACCTCACTCTGGCTACTCGTCTGGCCTGGTCTGTGGAACTCCTCCGACTCGCCTCCGGGACTCGACCGCTCCCACTAACTCCACGCTGGAGACCTCCTCTGGAGATTGACGACCTCCCACTCTCTCAAGGCTTCACTCCAAGTTAGTTCTCTGGTTCTCCCAGAGGTGGTCTGTAATCAGTTGGCCTTTCAGCACACTCCCCTGGAAATACAATTACTGCCTGGATCCAAAAAGCTCTCTGCTTCTCCCTTGACTTCAGCTTACAAACAGCTGCATTCCACTTGCCAAGGAAAGCAAAGATCCTCTGATATCCTTGTCTTCAGGTGGTTAGTCAACAAAGTCCCATCTGGGGTGCCATTTGTAAACCCCCAAAAATGCTTGGGTGTACTGAGCTCTCTAGTGACTCCTGTCCAGGTTCACATGCTCTCTGCTCAGCTACCTAGCACTCTGCTGCTGCACAACTTGTAAAGATGTGTGCTCTTCCAGCCCTCCCCCTGGCCTCAGGCTCCTGAGTATGACTCTGGTGCATCTTCTTTCAGCAACTTGCAATCACCAACCTCAATATCCTGGGCTCCTTTCTCACTCAGGGTGACTGCTCTGCCATGCCTTCCTCCTACTGGAAATCCTTTCCAGTTGGGTCCACCGTGCCCCAGTCACTCCTCTGGTTCATGGACAGTGACCCACTGCACTTTCCCTGGGACTATAACTCGGATTCTCCAGCCTTCACCAATATGCAAATTAGGCAGTCCACAAATGCAAATTCAATTTATTAGTACTTGGCTTCAGTCTTGTGGGAACAACTTCTTTACAAGTATTACTCCTTTGCAAATACACTCATTGAGCCCATTTACTTTGGAAGACCTGGGTCTCAGTGTCAACAGCCACCACCCTTGGATAGGACTTTCTTCACTCTCTTTAACTTTATAGTCCTATCCTCCACCCCACGGCTGTTAGTTACTTTCTCACACTCCCCATTGGCATGAACCACATGTCCATAATCAGGTAAGTACCTTCTGGGCTTGTGAGGAACCTTTCTCTCTGAGCTTTCAGCCAGTCTCTTCCTTCACTTTCTCCGGCTGACTTCAGGCTCTACGCATTCCAGGTCCCCCCCCCCCCCCCCCCCTTCTCTTCTCAGTAGGTACTGTTTAAATAGAGCTGCTAATAGCCCACCACACCCTTTCTGGGCCCCTCCTCCTAGTTCTGGAAGAGTCCAGAGCCTTCTGTGTGCCTTTTCTCTTAAAGGGGAATCCTCTGCTACGGGTACTCCCTGGTCCCCATGTCCAAGCCTTGGCTGGAGCTCCCTCTACTGGCCCCTTCAGGCTACTACCCTGATGTCTAATTGGAGCTCCCTCTAGGGACCCTATCATGGCATTTCCCATGCTTTCCTTAGGAGAGCGCCCTCTGACGGCCTCCTCAGGGTAGGGCAGTCACTGTGTTTATCACTATATCCTATATAATAAAAACCACCTCCAACGTTCTGAAGCTGGTAGCGTGGACAAAAGCATTGAAGCATTCGTGCTTCTGTATCCATTTTTCCAAAATGATGACGTCTCCAAATTCCAGCAGCATCAGCAGTGACAGTGCCCAATCAAAGCATAATAGCGCCAGCAAACTCCAACATAGTAAAAAAAAACCCCGCTAAAGGCTCAAAAGGTTCTTCAAACGAAGAAAGGAAAGGGCCATCAATGCTGCCGGTAACAACAGATTAAACCACACACACACACACATACGCGACAACCCCCCCCCCCCCAAAAAAAAAAAACCATGGCACACCCAAAGTCGACAGAGGACCACAACAACCAGCCACAGCCACCCTCACACACCCTCCTCCCCAAAATGCACCTCCTCCCTCCCTCTCTTCAACAACTTGGGAACAACGCCCTCCACCACCTCCCTGCTGATGACCCTCCCGCCGCAAACCCCACGTCGCACCCTGCCGCCAAATCGCCGCTGCCCCCCCTCCCCCGAGGAACATCAACCCCCTCGCCACCCTTCCCTCGCTGACCGGCTGCTGCTGTTGCTGCAAAAAAAGGGGTTTTAACCTGAAACGCGCACCGTAGACAGCCATCAGGCATTGGCTGTGGGCGCTGCAGCTGCTCCTCCTCTTGCCTCAACATCACTGCCCCTGGAGGAAGACCCCGGAGTGCACCGACGTCACTGGCGAGAGGAGGAGCGGCTGCAGCGCCCATAGCCAATGCCTGATGGCTGCCTATGGTGCACCATTTCAGGTTAAAACACATTTAAGTTTTTTTCTCCTTTTTGTAGCTAAGAGAAGAACGATAAGGATGAGGGGAGGGGTAGAGGAAGGGGGAAGGCGGCAAGGGTTAACAAGAATGAAAAAAGGATAACAAAAATCATCAAAATGAAAAAAAAGTTAAAACAAAGGGGAGGGGCGGGGGAAGACAGACGAGAAAAGGAAGTAAAAGGGGAAGAGGGAAGAGAACGGCCGGTGGACATGCATGGCTGGAGGAGGAGGAGGAGGAGGAGGGGGGGCAGGGGTGAGGGAAGGGGAGGGGGTCCTGAGACCAGAGGGGTGGGGGACCTGAGACCAGAGGGGTGGGGGTAGGGCACACACTCACTCACTCACTCACTGTCTCTCACATACACTCTCTCTGACACAATCTCTGTCTATCACACTCTCTCTGTCACACACACACAGTCACTCTGTCTCTCACACAAACACACACACACACACACTCTATCTCTGACTCTCTCTCATTCTCTCTCTAACACACACACTCCCTCTCAAACATACATACTCCGAGGAAAACTTTGCTAGTGCCCGTTTCATTCGTCTCAGAAACGGGCTTTTTTACTAGTATATATATATATATATATATATATATATATATATATATATATATATATATATATATATATATATATATATATATCCTGGGGTGTCTGATCTGGGTTTGCTCCTTGTAAATGAATCATGCAAAGAACTGTGAGCAGGGCCCTTGTCTAGATCATTTGTGGCCCTAGTGTACTGTATAAACAAAACTAAATGTTCTGCCCCTATATTTATAGAGGCAGGGTATATTGTGATGTATATTTAATATGAGTATTATTTGTATTCAATTGCATTGCCTGTGTAATAGATAGCACTGTGTATTAGGCCTGCGTGTTTGACTTCTTCTGAGCTTTCCCTATTGGCTGTTAGCTCTGACCTAGGGCCAGCCCTCCCTCTTTGCCCCTGCAGGAGAGCCCAGTCTTGCTAGCATGCTTTGTGATCAGCATCAACAGGTGTTCTAGGAGGCTAAGCCCTTCTTAATCTACTGTAATTCCATCAAGATTTTTCACCATCTCTCCAAGTCATTCCCCTTTTATTTACCCTGAGTTTCTCCCCTTTATTTCCTTTGAGAATCATAGCTTTTCCTCTCAGCAGGGCTGAGGTTCTGGCCAGTGGCGTTGCCAGAAGGCAATTTTTGGGTGGGCCAAGAAGTTGGATGGGTGGGCACTAGAGTTGCCAACTTTTTGAAAGAGAAAAAAAACCCAGCCACCTAATACACCCATGTTTTGCCCCTACCCCACCCCATGCTCCACCTCTACCTCACTCCCAATGACTTCAATGAGGATAGCAGTTCAGGCTTCAGCGGCCAATTGAGAGCTAAAGGAAGTACAAGAGACTACACTCTTCTTCAGCCCCCATTGAACCATGATCCTCCAACACACATATGGTAATGAAAGCCAAATACATTCCGCATCCAGAGAACCTCTTCCAAAACAAGGATCCTCTACCTATGAAAAGGTAGTGCCCTAAATATTACAGTGGGGCCCTAAAATATTGATACATTTATCAAGAAAACTGAACAAACCAAATTACTAGAGAATGCTACATAGAAACTTCATGGTGACAGAATACCTCAGGGTCAAACACACAGAACAAAAATGCCAAATGCAGAATAAGTGACCACAAACTCTATAAATATAAATAAAACTGAAACCCCAAGAAACCAGACCTTGCATGTAGTATGTAGATAATAAACACAGTTATGCACCCTGGAATAGAGTCAAAGGGCAAAGGCCATAAATTGTGGGGCCCAGGAACTTATGATCTGATATGATATCCTTACGGGCAAAACAAGCCTGGGTAAGGAGGAAGCATAAAAGGAGGAAGCGAACGTGCTAAACAATTATTTCTCTTCGGTGTTCACGGAGGAAAATCCTGGAGAAGGACCGCGGTTGGCTGCCGAGGGAACGTCTGGGAATGAAGTGGATACTGCGCCGTTTACGGAAGAAAGATTTTATAAACAGCTGGAGAATCTGAAGGTGAACAAAGCAATGGGGCCAGATGGGATACATCCCAGGATACTGAAGGAGCTCAGAGAGGTCCTGGCGGGACCTCTTAAAGATTTGTTTGATAGATCTTTAAAGACGAGCGGATGTGGTCCCTCTTCACAAAAGTGGAGACAGGGAAGAAGTGGAAAACTACAGACCGGTAAATCTCATGTCGGTGGTAGGAAAAATAATGGAGTTGCTGCTGAAAAGATAGTTAACTTTCTAGAAACCGATGGGTTACAGGACCTGAGGCAACATGGCTTTACCAAAGGAAAATCCTGCCAAACGAATCTTATTGACTTTTTTGACTGGGTGACCAAAGAACTGGATGAGGGACGTGCACTAGATGTAATCTACTTGGATTTCAGCAGAGCCTTTGATACGGTCTCCCACAGAAGACTCGTGAATAAGCTGAAAGGGCTGAGCTTAGGACCGAAAGTGGTGAACTGGATAAGAAACTGGTTGACCGACAGGTGGCAAAGGGTGGTGGTAAATGGAATCCGCTCGGAGGAAAGGAAGGTGAGCAGTAGAGTTTCTCAGGGGTCGGTGCTGAGGCCTATTCTGTTTAATATATTTGTGGGAGATATTGCAGAAGGGTTGGAAGGAAAGGTGTGCCTTTTTGCGGATGACACGAAAATAGCCAATAGAGTGGATACCCTGGAGGGAGTAGAAACGATGAGAAGGGATCTCCGAACGTTAGAAGAATGGTCGCGGGTCTGGCAGTTAAAATTTAATCACCTCAAACAACAACTTGGCCAAAAAATATTTTTTACACCTTTTATTAAAGCAATTAAAAAAAAAAATTTTTTTTTGTGTGTTTAAATGTGCTCAGTCTGTGCCTATTGCAACCATTATATCCCCAAGGGAATTTGTGGTTGTGTCACAGATGGAACCATCATTGCACATTTGATGATCCGCCTCCTTATTACATACACCTGAACCAGCTGTAAGGTCTTCACCATATATGGGATATTACATTGTAGCAAACAAAATACTGTATATTGAAATGCATTGCCTAACATATCTAAGCACTGCTAACTATATGTTACATTGTAATGTGCTAAACTCTAAGCCCAGCACATGCCAACAATCCAGTTATTTGATTTAAACATAGGGAGGTACATGAATGTTCAGTGACACCAAAATTACTAGCCCCACAAACAAAACATACAAGTCAATTGTCCAAAGACAAAAATATATAACAAAATAATCACTTCCTTTGAGGATATAGCGTGCTTGTGTTTGTGCTCAAATCATACTCCATTCATTCACTCATTCTCGCCATTTCAATAGATGTTCCCTTTAACTCTGGCCGAGTTTCACACATCTTCATCAGAAAGGGAAACTGTAAACAAAAAATTCAAATTATCCAACCAAACCGCCATGCAAACTGAAATAAACCATTATCAATTCAATCCATATCACTACCTTAAGCTATTTTACTCACACAACTCAAATATAAACCAATTTCGGACACCAACCCCGAATGGGTTCGCGTCTTCACACCGGGAAGAGCGTCTGATGTCATACTCCCGTACTCTTTAAATACCCGTATGTATTCAAACCCAGCACTCCATCCCGTAAATGAAAGCACCCCGGAACCACCTCCCCTTAAAGAGCTAGATCCCTTTTATCCTTTTCCTGAAACATGCCCACCCTACTCTGGAAGCAAGCATACAGAAACATAGCACCCCTGCGCTAAAAACCATGGTACCAGGCACATAGACCTTTTACAATCATACCCATTCAACTTCCCTGTTCAACCCCCAGGGGTGAACAGTGTTCCAAGAAAATATGAAACGTTGTTCCTTCTGGATAAGTATTTCACTCAGGTTCCCTCCTCTCTCTAATTCTATCTGCAAGAGAACCGTATAGCATAGGTCCTTAGTGTCATGTTGAAACTCCTGCCAATGACCTGACAGGGGAGCCTCAGCTTTACATGTGTGGATGTTACTCACATGTTCCTCAATACAAGTTTTTATTTTTCTAGTAGTATGGCCAATGTAGAACAAACCACATGGACACCAAATACAGTATGCAACCCCCTGTGAGTTGCAATTCATTCTTTTGCGCAAATGAAAAGCTCGCCTATTATGGGGGGGCTGAATAATGTCCCCTCATAAACATATCTACAATATAGACAACCCCCACATTTATAATGTCCCGGGTCATTCTGATGATATTCCTTGGGTCTAGAAAGCATTTCACCTAAATTGCGTCCCCTCTTATATGCAAAGCAGGGTAGTTCTTGAAATGGTGCATGGACTTGCAGAACATGCCAATGTTTATATACCAGTTGCCTAATATAGCTGGACATCTTGGAGAAAGGTAATACTCAAACTAAAGACTTCGACTCATTCTGAGCCCTAGGTTGAAGGAGCCACTGACAGTCCGCATTCGATGCTCTTTTATACGCATTGCGGACTACTCTATCTGGATAGCCCCGTTGATGGAACCACTGATACATATCAGCTGCTTGTTTTCTGAAGTCTTCCTTCCGAGAGCACACACGTTTCAAGTGCAAGAACTGTCCCGATGGAATATTGTTCCTTAACTGTCTAGGGTGGAAACTGGAGTAGCTTTCACTGATCTTGTGACCAGAAGCAGTTGTTTCGTGAGAGTATCTCTCCATTTGACATTGTACTAAGGATAACGCAGTGGTGCAGCATTTTGCTTCCAGCCCACAGCCATATGTTTTTCTGCTGCATTTCGGGACCCCTGACGCAGGAGCTGTGCGCCGAAACATGGACCGTGTCGGGTCCATTCTAGGATTGTTTCATCTATGCATGCGATTAAAATTCTTATCCCTCTTTTTTGAAAGCTCCTGGTACTTTTTGTTTTGCTGTTCAGACTTTTTGTTTGTACTTTGCTCTCTCTCTTTGCTATTCCATCTGTGACACGACCACATATTCCCTTGGGGATATAATGGTTGCAATAGGCACGGACTGAGCACATTTAAACACAAATTTATTTTTATTTTTTAATTGCTTTAAGAAAAGGTTTAAAAAAAATATTTTTTGTCCAAGTTGTTGTTTGAGGTAATTAGTTTGACTTGGGGTATCTACATCTGTTCTTCCATTTATATTGCTTTATAAGTTAAAATTTAATGCCAAGAAGTGTAGAGTGATGCACTTGGGGTGCGGAAACCCAAAAGAGAGATACCGGATAGGTGGGAAGAGATTAGTAAGCTCGACTCAGGAGAGAGACCTTGGGGTGTTGTGTCGGAGGATCTGAAGGTGAAGAAACAATGCGACAAGGTGATGGCCATGGCCAGAAGGATGCTAGGCTGCATAGAGAGGGGCATAACCAGCAGAAGAAAGGCGGTGTTGATGCCCCTCTACAAGTTGTTGGTGAGGCCCCACTTGGAGTATTGTGTTCAGTTTTGGAGGCCGTATCTTGCTAAAGATGTAAAAAGACTGGATGTAGTGCAAAGAAAAGCTACAAAAATGGTATGGGATTTGCATTGCAAACCGTACGAGGAGAGACTTGCTGATCAGAACATGTATACTGTTAGGAAAATTATTCACCTGTATGGGGTCGGGGTAGTGATATGTCTCCCTATTTAATCCTTATTCTAGCACACTCATAGAAGATGTGCTCTTCCCCTATAATGAATGTCACTGGCCCTGTAGTCCAAATGTCTATTAAAGGTTCACACAGTGTACAAAACCTGGTCACTGGATCCCAGGCGGGTATCAGGGCCTGGATCCCAGCTCAAAGCAGGTCTGGTGTAGGAGTTTTCCATGTAGGTGTTTTCTTTTCTTTCTCAATCTTGTATCCTCTGTCGTTTATCTCTATCCATTCAAAGGAGAATTTGCAGGGGTCATTACTGGTCCCTTGATCCTGGTATAGTGTGTGTGTTCAGCATTGACCAGTACCCAATCTTCCAGCTGGGTCTTGTGAACAGTGGTGGGGTTTTGGGCCAGTAACCCTTTCTCTCTTAAATGAGATAAAGAGGAAAAGATAGAATTTATTTCATTTAAATATATATCTTTCAATGTCAAATATGGGTAATCCAAAACAAAATTTCATAGGGGAAATTCTCAAGTCCCTTTGGGGTGCAGTCCTGACTGTTAGTGGTCCCCTCTCGGGTCCAACCCGTAAATCCATAATCTGTCATAGAATTTACGGGAGAGAAAGCTTTTCCATCCCTCAGTAAAGTACAGTGTCCTCTCTCTTCACATTCAGCACATCCACATTGGCAGATGAGAACTTTACAATTCATTACCAGTCATTAACAATTGGAACCTTAGTATCTTGTTTTACAACATGAGACAATACATGAGATACCATAGAAATACTAATCACAGAAAGAAGAAAAAAAATCCTAAACTCGAAAGCAGTCCAGGAAGTGTCACTGGAACAGTTCATTTCAGTGAACAGAGTTTATTATATGAACAGAAACAATATCATACATGGAACAAGCAGTGGCTTCAGTAGTGTTAATGCTGATGGTGCTAACTGAATAAAGGAATGCACAAAGCAGAAAGAAAATCATTATAAGTCAAAATGTAAAATTATACAAAAAGTAATAATAATCCTGCAAATATTCCTGTAATCAGACCAACAGTTTAAATGCTAGAGTAGAGTCCATCCAAGTCTCCATTCAGCAATGCAGCTGGAGGTCTCACCGCCTGGATAGTCGTACCATGCCGTATGGGTGAAATTCTGCTCATATACCAGCTGGTCAGACTGATATTCGCAACCTTGTAGTCAGGGTGTCACATATGAGATAACATCATGCTTCTGAAAGGTGCCAATTTAAAATATAATTCAAAACATAAAATTGAGAATTTTATCAAGGTAGATTTCTCTTCATAGGGTAACCAGGTGTAAGCCTCTGCTTAAAATAGGCACATTTCATTTTATAGAAAAACATATTATGGAAAAATAAAAATAACATAGGTATGTGATTTAGAAGCATCCCTGTTGTTGCTGAAACAATGAAGAAAACAAGTAACTCTCCCTAAGTTTAGGGGAAAATGCTGTGCTGTTAATTCAATCAATATAAAACAATAAATTGAGAAAGATTACCCCTGACATAACAGTTCCAAATAGGAAATCGAACAACCTACCTCCTATATGATGAAAAAGAATGCAATTTTAAACAAATTAGGGCATGCATAGTACATAAAATTAAATCCACTGGGGTTTTCTGTTTCTAGGAATTCCCCTGCCCCTCCTCTCTTATTCTTTTTTTTTTTTATTGCTTAAATATCCTAATTTCTGGTGTCAGCTTCTCTCATTCCTGCTATGCTGGTCTATTTCTCCCTGTGTTCCCCCTCCTATTTGGGGAACTATCTATTTTTAAAGTGGCAGTTCTTATCACAACTGTCTCTGCTCCTGTCTCCAGCCATTTCCCTTGCAGGGATCCGGAATCATGGATCTCCTCCACTCTCAGTGAAATTAGTTAAGAATTGAAAATTAAAGAAAGCATCAAAATCTACATAAAAACATAGCACTACTTACAGCAGCCGGCTTCAAGCGTATTTACACACAACTTCTTAATCTAAACATTCAGCTAGAATCATTTTCCAAAAAAAAAAAAAAGTGTGTGTGTGGGGGGCCAATTTCTCTGGAATCTCAGTTACCTGAGGTATAGACATAGCAGGAAAATACAGAAACACAGCACAAGTAATCTTATGAACATAAGTACATGAAAATACAAAAATGCTCCTTCAAAAGGAGAAGCCCCATGCTATAAGAGGAAAATTATTAGTGCACTGGAAAGATAAAATATAATGAAATCAGACGAGGGCACTGTCCCACAGGAAGTTCACTGCAGGGCATAAGGAATATCTGTTTCAAGTAAAAGTCTTAAGAAAATGGCTGGCAGCTGATGGTACAATTACAGGTTAGTTAGCATGGGAAAAATACAAATAGATATTTACACTAATTTCTTTGACAACAATGTTCAGCCCACTGTTAAGAAGGCTTTGTTATTCCCAGATCAACTGCTAAAAAGACAGAAAGAAAGTTCCCTCTCTTATTTTCAGTTATTTAAAACCGTACCACTCACAATACTTTACACATATTTACACTGCCCCAACAAATTGGACAAATAATTCGTAATCAGAAAGTTCTGAGCCCAGTTTGTACAGAGGAGACAGGAATTTAAAACAAATCTTCAAGCTTCCCTCTCCACAATGGAAGAGAATATAGGACCAAAACAAGCAAACAGCAAATTATGTAAAGCTGTGTTGTTTAGAGCTATTCTTGAGGAAGACGTCAGGCAGAACCCAAAACAGCTAGGCCCTCATGATCAAAAGCAAACTCCGGTGCTAGAGGCTGTTAACGCCATACTAGCGCCGGAGTTTGCAAACCACCCATGATCAGAGCCCTCTAGCACCTGCAACAACGCACTCGAGGGCTCTTAACGCAAGTAGCATGCAAATGCATGCTAAACAGGGCTTCCAGCATTCATCCCCAATGATCAGCGGCCAGCGCGCCAAAGATTGGGTTGCTGGCCGCGGCAAAATCAATGCCAGCTCTGAGCTGGCGTTAGACTTTGCGGATCATTGGGGAGGAATGGTGAGCCCTGTCCAGCATGCAGTTGCATGCTGGCAGGCCCCTGTTCCCCCCCAAAGCAAACGCAAACATGGTCTGTAGCCCCGCCCAGCGCATCCCAGGATGCAATAGGCAGGGCTGGGTGCCGCCATTTTGCAGCGGCGTCGACAGAAAGAGGAGGGAGGCAGGCAGGTTGCATCCCTCCTCCAACAAAAGGTAGGGGGGCCAGCTGGGGGGGGGGGCCGGCAGGGAGGGTGGGTGACCACAGACCACCAGGGAATCAGAACGCTGGGGGAACCATGGATTCAAGAACGCTTGGGGGGGGAGGAGTTGGGGTGGGCTGGAGACCCACTGAACCTCCAGCCCCCCCCCCGTCGCTGAGTGGGAAGGAGGGTGGGGTAGCGTTTGGCCGGAGGCGCCACCACGAGTTATGGGGCTTCGGCAGGGGGGGGGGGGGGGGGTTTGGGCCTCGGCAGGCTGTTTGACAGGTTTGGGCTTTTGACAGCCCAGACCTGTCAAACAAGTGCGGGAGGATTGTGCTGAGCGCATGCTCAGCACAATTCTCCCGCACTTTAAACATGATGATCAAAGATAATAGCGCTGCTTAGATTTGCATGCATTATCTTTGATCATCGATGCAGAAAAGCCCTGCGCTGTCCCGGCGCTATTTTTAGGGCGCTGTTTGGAACAGCGCAGGGCTTTTGATCATCTGGGCCCTAGTATTTAGTAGCTACCATCAGCAGTCTCACAAAACCTAACATCCATTACTCTGGTGGCTGTAAAATAATTAGTGTAAACACACAAAAGAAAGAAGGAAACAAAGAATTAAACAAGTTTTCCTAGCTGCAAAGAACCCCACCCACAGACACGGGGAAAAATCTCCTATGACTGTGGTCTTCATCTGATTTTCACCCACAGCTGTAATACAGTGGAAAAAGGCAGGGAAAAATCATGAACAAAATTTGCCCTTAAATGCCTCTACTAGATTCAGTTAAAAATGTACAAACGCATTAGGCATAGTTTAGGACTTTAGCAGTCCAGCACTCATCCTCAGGCAATCTTAGCAATACTGGGGAGTAGAGATATACATCTCTTTGATTCTCTCAGTGTCCTACATGTCAAACATAAACTGTACTAATCACAAGTTGTTGTTTTTTGTGCTATTTTTACTAAAGTTCTAGCCTCCCCTACACTGGGCTGAGACCTGTTCAACAACAAAATGTCTCAAAATACACATGTACTGCACAAAGGTTATCAAACAAATATTAGAGTTAAGCCAATTGAATTAAAACTGAAAAGATTAGGGTACAATTGGCAAACTAATTATAGTGTCTCTTTTATGATGTTAAAATAATGCCATGGCAGCAGGTAATTACTTTGGGCTAAGAATTGATCCTGATCAATATGGAGAGAGCCAGACTGGGAAAACCAGTTTATCTGAAGACAAGGCTAGTTAGAAAGGAATATTGAGTTCAAAACAAAGGAAATAACTTAGCTATGCACTCAGAAGAGAAAGAAAAAAAGGTATTTAGAAAGAAAGAGAGAAAAAACAAACTCTGCTTACAACTAAATTGAGTATTTCATCCTCATCCCTCTCTTCACTTACTCTTTCCATTAATGTGTCGGCTAGTCATGTTTCTTTATCTTCAAAATGGGACGTATCACCCTTTCGTTCTCTGCATTCCCTTGCCCAATGGTCCATTTTGCCGCACACAAAACAACTTCCCTGGTCTCTTCTATCTGACTTTTCCCTTCCACGCCCTCTGCTTCTATTCTTTCTTCTTTCAATCCTCCTTTGCTTATCACATAAATTCCCCCTGTTTCCTCATCTATCATAAGGCTAGAATTCCAGTCCCCTCTAATTACACCCCAATCAGGTCCCATTACGTGCCTTAGTGCTCTTTCTAATTCATAGCCATTTAACCTAAAAATATTGTACAGGCCTCTAATTTGCTGTTCAAAATCGATGATTTTTAATTTAGGATGTGGTATACCATCAGTGGCCTGTTTAATGTCATTCTGGGACCATGGTTGGAAAACAAACATAGTATTAGCCTGATTTGCTTCTCCTGCCCTGTATAAAACAGGGGAAGCAGTTTCCTCTTTTCTACTTAAAACCATTAAATCATCTTCTTTGTCTAGTAAGTTAACCTGATCTAGCTTAGAGTTCCCCACCTCTTTCTTTTTATTAATATCACAATTTCTTTTATATGCTTGTATATACCAATTTTGTGCTTGTTCTAGTCCATTTTTTCATGTTTTCTTTTGTGACTCTTTTCATATGCTTCAAGATTTCTAAGCAATTCATCACAAGAATTCACTGTCAATTTTCCATCAAATCCAAATTTTTTTTCCATTTTTTCAAATATTTTACATTTTCTGGATTCAACTTATGCATTAATTTAGCATCACCGGTTAATGCTCTGTCATGATTTTCAGGGCCGTCAGAAAAACAGCATAAACAATTACAGAACCCTAATTCACAACACAAATTTCCCATTTTGTCCGGACAATCAACTAAGACAAACAAACAAAAATGACAACAGTGAGTTCCCTGACTCCAGTCTAGACTTGCTGTAAGGAAAAGGTGCCACACCGTCCGACTCCCAGAGTGCGATCCAGACGCCTATAAAGGACGATCCCCAGGATCACGTGTTTCCAAAACCCGGTCTGGACTCCTATTACAGCTTTCAAGTGTACACTATTTGCCAGTAGCCGTCCCAGACAGGCTGTGGTCTTTAAATGAATCCCTGATTCATTGCACACAACACAACACAACACAAAACAAAACAAAAAGAGAGAAAACACAAAACTTACCCAGAACCCTGGCAGCTGTCTTTGGTTTAAATTTGGTTCGAACCCGATACCACCCCTGGTCACAGAGAGATTGGCCTCTATTTGACAGTAGTGCTCCCCGGAGGTCTTTCTGTTTAAGGACAGTGATTTGGCCATGCAATTGCAATCTCGACCCTGTAACCAGGGGGAGGGCAGTGGGTCCGGCTCTGCGAAGGACCAATATGTTAGGAAAATTATTCTCTTACCAAAGAAGCTTGCAGACTCTGGGTTCAGATATATATATCTTTATTGTAAACCTGTATACAGGGAGACTAGATGAACAAGAAATCTCAGTTCACAGTCTGACTATACTGATTCACTGCAAACCTTAAATAGCCAAGAATACTGTTATCTTTACCATCACCAGCTCGGTGCAGCTCACCAGGTGCTGTATTTCTGGTTAAGATGAAAGAACATATAATGATCCCCTTCCTTGCTCCCTCCAGCTACTGCAAATAAAACACAACTCTTCCTGCACTTTCCCAGCTAATCAACATTCCAAACTTCAAAGATGATTGTGGTTTATTATTTACTAACAAGCTAGTAAATGGCCTTTCTTACTTCAGCAACTTATTTCAGTGATTACCATTCTGCAGTGAGATACAATTCTATTATCCTACATCATGTACATTCTATAACAGAGTAAGCATAATCCTAATATACATAGAATGATTTCATTTTCTCATAACATATACCTTGGAGGAAAGGAGAAACAGGGGTGATATTATATTTGAACGAACCTTTTCCGGAGATGGGAAGGCGGTAGAACTAGAGGACATGAATTGAGGTTGAAGGGGGTCAGACTCAGGACTAATGTCAGGAAGTATTTTTTCACGGAGAGGGTGGTGGATATATGGAATGCCCTCCTGCGGGAGGTGGTGGAGATGAAAACGGTAATAGAATTCAAACATGCGTGGGATAAGCACAAAGGAATCCTGTTTAGAAGGAATTGTTCCGTGGAATCTTAGCGGAGTTTGGGTGGCGACGCCGGTAATTGGAAACAAAACAGGAGCTGGGCAGACTTCTACGGTCTACACCCTGATTGTGACTGAATAGATAGGGGTGGGCTGGAGTGTACATTTTAAGGGGCTTCGATGTTAGCTTCAGAATTTAGTACAAGAACAGTACTGGGCAGACTTCTACGGTCTGTGCCCTGAGAAAGGCAAGGACAAAACAAACTCGGGTATACATATAAAGTATCACATACCATGTAAAATGAGTTTATCTTGTTGGGCAGACTGGATGGACTATACAGGTCTTTATCTGCCATCATTTACTATGTTACTATGTTACATAAACAAATATGGGAATGTGCTTTAGCAGGTGAGAGAAACCAGATGGCTTTGAAAGAAGACTGGATGATCCTGGGTAAGATAACTTGTTGAAGCATTGTAAATCATTGTTAAACACAAGTGTACAAAAATAGCTGTTTCAGTTCTGTATTCTGGAGCGATAGATACAGCCAGCATATTTATGCAGTAGTTCTATCCTCCCATGAGAAAATTAATTGTATCAATACTTGGTAAGTGAATAAAATTACCCTTCTCATAGACGTGGCCTTGATCTTTTATCTCTGCAAATCGTGGGTAACTGATATATGAAGATTTGTAGAGGTGGTAAAAAGACCTAAATATTTAAGGAGGTTTAATTCAAGTACAACACTAGAGAAACAAAAAAGAAAGGCATTTCCTCCTGTGCAAAATATGCCAGGAATAGTGTTTTTTTTTTTTTTGGGGGGGGGGGGGGTGCAAATAGGTCAATTGTGCTTGACTCTCTTGCCAGAGAGAGCTTCAAGCCTGCCAGAAGCTGAAGAAGGCGCAGCCTGGTAATAGGCTTTGGGGTCCTCTCCTAGATTTCTTCCCTGGGCCCCAGCCATGTCTGACATATGCCAAATCTGACATAGTCTAATCACAAAATAGAAATAAAAATAATTTTTGTACCTTTTTGTTGTCTTTCCTGTCCATTTGACATTTCTTCTGTTCCCATGTCCACCACCTATCTCCCATATCTGTGTTCATATATTTCCTTATCCAGCATCTCCCCTGTGTTCATATCCCCGCATCTATCATCATTCCATGAACTGCATACCCAGTATTTCCCTTCTGTGTTCCTATTCTCCCCCTTGTCTGGTATCTCTTCTCTGTGTCCATTGTATCTCTATTCCCATATCTACATTCCTCCCCCTACCCCCCCCCTCCCGTGTCCATTGTATCTCTATTCCCATATCTCCTTCCCCACCCACATGTCAGGCATTGCCGCTCTGTGCCCGTATGCCATCTCAATACAGCATCTCACCTGTGTCCCTGCCCCCATGCTCCCATCCAATGCCCATAATCTCCCTTCTGTTTCTCTATACCTCTCTATGTCCCCTTTCTCCCTCCCCCACACCAATGTGTTCGTCTCCTCTCCTCTCTGACCCCAACCATCTCTTCTCCTTCTCTCTTCCCTCCCCCTTATGCATCTGGTTCATTCTCCACTGTGGGTTCAGCATTTGACCCCCTCTTCCTTTATCTTCTTGATCCAATATCCCTCTTTCCCTCTAACCCAAACTCCTCCCCTTCCCATAGGTCCAGCACTTCTCTCCCTCTCTCCCTCTCTCCCCCTTCCCTCCAGCTCTCCACTGCATATCCAGCACCTCTCTCCCTTTGCTGCAGCCCCATTGCATGCCCAGCACCTCTCACCCTGCCTGCCCCCCACATATCCAGCACCTCTCTCCCTTCCCTCCCACCACCTCACCCAGCACATCTCTCCCTTCTTTCCCCCTACATATCCAGCACCTCTCTCCGCTCCAGCCCCCTTGAATGCCCAGCACCTCTCCCCTTCCCTCCCACATATCCAGCACCTCTCCACCATCCCTCCCTTCCCTCCCACTCACATATCCAGCAACTCTATCCCTTCCCACCCCTACATATCCAGCAACGCTCTCCTTTCCCTCCCCTATATCCAGCATCTCTCTCCCTTTCCTTCCCTCCCCTCACAGTTCCACATCTCTATTCCTTCCCTCCAGAACCTCCTTACATGCCCAGCACCTCTCTCCCTTCTCTCCAGCCTCCCGCCCGCATGCATGTATGTCCAGTGCCTCTTCCCTTCCCTCCCCTCCAACCCCCATGTCCAACGCCTCTCTCCCCTCCCACTGTTGCTGCACCTCCACCTCTGTGTCTTCCTTACCCTCCCCCATCCTTGCCGCAGCGCTTGCACTTCATGTTATCATCGCCGCCCAGCAGGAACTCTCTGCCGTGTCCTGCCCAGCCTGCATAAACAGGAAGTTGCATCAGTGGGTGAGACACGGTAGAGAGGGAAGTCTCCGACGCACTATGTGGAGCTCCTGCCCGGTGGCATGATAGCATTAAAGTGCAAGCGCCGCTGTGGTGGGGGTGGGGGAGGGTAAGAAAGATGTGGAAGTGCCGGAACTGCAGGAGGGGTGAGAGGTGCTGGACATGCGAGGGTGGAGGGAAGGGAAGAGGCATTGTGCTGGACATGTGGGAGCGTGGTTGGAGGGAAGGAAGAGAGGGAATGTTTTTGTTGGGGTGTAGTGCTTCTGGGTGGGCCTGGGCCCACCCAAGCCCACCCGTATCTATGCCCCTGGTTCTGGCTATCTTCTTGCCTCTGGGGTGGCTAAATACAGACTCTATGTGCAGAACACAACAATTCTCTTCTAAGCAACTGAACTGTAAGTTGGATTTTCTTTGTTTATTATGAGTGCTATAATAAAGAAGATTTGCTTTAGAATTGAGAGTTTGCTGGTAAAGCTTCTACCTGGGGATGGTTTAAGATGGCTGTTTAAGCTACAGTATACTTTGCCTAGAACAGTACACTAAATTTATGATTTTGTTTCTTTCATTTGTGAACATTTTCACATGTAAAACAGCTAAGATACTTACCTGTAGCAGGTATTCTCCGAGGACATCAGGCTTCATATTTTCACAAGTAGGTGACGCCGATACGCGTAACCTGGTCTGGCTTTTGCCATAGTAAAAAAAGAGAGCTTTGTGAAGCATGAGCCATGCGCAAGTGCCTTCCTGCCCATCGCACAAACATGGTCTCCTCAGCAAAAAAAAAAAATAAATCAAAAATAACCAAGGAGACAACTTCAAGGGGAGGCGGGGGGACTATGAGAATATGAAGCCTGTTGTCCTCGGAGAATACCTGCTACAGGTAAATACCTTCACTTTCTCTGAGGACAAGCAGGCTTCTACCTTTTCACAAGTGGGGAATCTCTAGCATCCAGGTTCACCGAAAACAACAAACATGGGCCTCGCAACGGCGAGGACATTTCACAGATTAACCTGAAACTATATACAATCTGAATGAGAGTGCAGCCTGGAACAGAATAAAATGGGCCTAGGAGGGAGTTGGATTTTAGACCCCAAACAGATTCTGCAACACTGCCCGAACCAACTGCCGCATCAGCTATCCTGCTCAAGGCAGTAGTGTGATGTGAATGTGTGGACTGAAGACCATGTCACAGCCCTGCAAATTTCTTCAATGGAAGCTGACCTCGTGGGCTACCGACATGGCCATGGCGCTGACATTATGAGCCATGAAATGACCTTCCAAGGCCAGCCCAGCCTGAGCATAAGTGAAGGAAATGCAAAAATGCCAGCCAAATTGAAATGGTGCATTTCCCGATGGGAATTCCCATCCTGTTAGGATAGAAAGAAACAAAAAGCTGGGCGGACTGTTTATGGGGCCTTGTCTGCTCCATGTAATAGGCCAATGTTCTCTTGCAATCCAAGTTGTGCAAGCTGCTTTCGCCAGGATGGGCATGAGGTCGGGGAAAGAATGTTGGCAAGTCAATCGACTGATTCAGATGAAACTCCGACACCACCTTCGGTAGGAACTTAGGGTGTGTGAGGAGGACTACTCTGTTGTAATGAAACTTAATATAAGGTGCATCAACTACTAAGGTCTAAAGCTCACTGACCCTACAAGCTGAAGTAACTGCCACCAAGAAAACGACTTTCCAGGTCAAGTACTTCAGATTTCAGGAATTCAGTGGTTCAAAAGGAGCTTTCATCAGCTGGGTGAGAACAATGTTGAGATCCTATGACACTGGTGCAGGTTTGACAGGAGGCTTTGACAAAAGCAAACCTCTCATGAAGTGAGCAACTAAAGGCTGTCCAAAGATGGGCTTACCTTCTATACATTGATGATAAGCACTAATTGCACTAAGGTGAACCCTTATGGAGTTGGTCTTGAGACCAGACTCTGATAAGTGTAGAAGGCATTCAAGCAGGGTCTGTGTAGGGCAAGTAAGGGGATCTAGGACCTTGATCTCACACCAGACGGCAAACCTCCTCCATTTAAAAGAGTAACACCTCTTAGTGGAATCTTTCCTGGAGGCCAGCAAGACTCAGGAGACACCCTCCAAAAGACCCAAGGAAGCAAAATTCTAGGCTCTCAACATTCAAGTTGTGAGAGCCAGAGACAGGAGGTTGGGATGTAGAAGTGACCCATTGTTTTGTGTGATGAGGGTCGGAAAACATTTCAATCTCCACAGTTCTTCAGAGGATAATTCCAGAAGAAGAGGGAATCATATTTGCCATGGCCAGTATGGCGCAATCAGAATCATGGTTCCATGATTTTGCTTGAGTTTCAACAAAGTTTTTCCCACTAGAGGTATTCAAGGATATGCATATAGAAGACCTGTCCCCCAATTGAGGAGGAAGGCATCTGACACTAGTCTGTCGTGGGCCTGAAGCCTATAACAGAACTGAGGGACCTTGTGATTGATCTGAGTGACAAAAAGATCTACTGAGGGAGTGCCCCATGCTCGGAAGATCTTGTGAGCTATTGAGAGACCACTCTGCGGTTATATTATCCTGCTCAGCCTGTCGGCCAGGGTATTGTTTCTGCCCATCAGGTAAGAAACATACTGTGTTGACGAGCCCACATCTGGATGGCCTCCTGACACAGAAGGTGTGATCTGGTGCCCCCTGCTTGTTGGTGTAATACATTGCAACCCGATTATCTGTTGGAATGAAAACAGTTTGATGAAATAGCTGATCTCTGAAAGCTTTTAGAGCGTTCCAGATTGCCTGAAGCTCCAGGAGGTTGATCTGAAGATTTGTTTCTTGGAAGGCCAAGCTCCTTGAGTGTGAAGCTTATCTATGTGAGCTCCCCATTCCAGGAGAGGTGCATCCGTTGTCAGCACTTTTTGTAACTGAGGAATTTGGAATGGAAGTCCTAGAGTCAAATTGGATCGAATTGTCCACCACTGAAGAGAGCGTACAAGCTCTGGGGACACTTGAATGACATCTTGTAGACTCCCCGTGGCTTGATACCACTGAGAAGCCAGGGTCCATTGAGCTGATCTCATGTGAAGATGTGTCATGGGTGTAATGTGCACTGTGGAAGCCATGTGGCCCAACAATCTCAACATCTGCCGAGTTATGACCTGCTGAGAGGCACGAACCTTGGATGCCAGCGAGACAGCGCTTTCATCTCCAGGAGGTAGGCTCAAACCCTCTGTGTCAAGCAGGGTTCCTATGAACTCCAATCACTGGACAGGGTGTAGATGGGAATTGGGGTAGTTTAAAATGAACCATAGTAACTCTAGCACCCGAACAGTCATCCGCATGGACTCTCGAGCACCGTCCTCTGAGGTGCTCTTCACCAGCTAATCATCGAGATACGGGAACACATGGATTCCCAGTCTGCGTAGCGATGCTGCAACTACCGCCAGACATAGGAGCCAACTTTTCAAAATTATTGGGGGTGCTAAGCCCAATGGAAATGACCCCTCCCTGAACACATGCAAGTAATTTTTCTCAATATTGGGGGTGCTCAAGCACCCACAGCACCAACAGAGTCGGCTCCAATGCCGCCAGACACTTCGTGAAGACCCTGGGAGCTGATGCAAGGCCAAAAGGCAACACGCTATACTGAAAGTGATGTGTTCCCAGCTGAAATCGAAGATACTTCTGGAGAGCTGGAAGTATTGAGATGTGAGTATATGTATCCTTTAAATCCATTGGGAGAAGGGTGCCCAGGGAAACCATCCTGAACTTTTCTTGGACTAGAAATTTGTTCAGGGTCCTTAGGACTAGGATGGGACCAATGGCGTTCCTAGGGGGGCTGACACCCGGGACAGATCGCCGATGCGCCCCGCCCCCCGGGTGCAGCCCCCCCCCCCGGATGCAGGGCGACAGGACACCCCCCCGCGAAAGACCCCCCCCCCGGGTGCATGTCGCTTAGGGGGGGGTGCCGCGCGCGCCTGTCCTTCGTTTGTTCCATGCTCCCTCTGCCCCGGAACAGGTTCTGTTCCGGGGCAGAGGGAGCATGGAACGAACAAAGGACAGGCGCGCACGGCACCCCCCAGCGGCGTGCACTCGGGGCGGACTGCACCCACCGCCCCCCCTAGGAACGCCACTGGATGGGACACATCCCCCCTGTCTTCTGCACAAGGAAGTACCTGGAATAGAATCCCTGCCCTTCTTCCCCTGGTGGAACGGGTTCAACCGCATGTGCCTTTAGAAGGGCAGAGAGTTCCTCTGCAAGTACCTGCCTATGCTGAGAGCTGAATGAATGAGCTTTCTTTGGGCAATTTGGAGGTTTGAGATGCCAATTGAGGGCGTATCCAAGATGGACTATTTAAGGAACCCACCGGTTGGAGGTTATAAGATACTACCTTTGGTGAAAAAATTTTAGCCTCCCCCCGACTGGTAAGTTGTCTGGGATGGACACTTTTACTGTGGCTATTCTCTGCTGCAGCCAGTCAAAAGCTCATCCCTTGCTTTGACTGGGGAGCAGCAGGGGCCTTAGGTGCATGCTGTTGACGTGAATGAGTGTGCTGGGGCTGAGTCTGAGTAGGCTGGCGAGCCAAAGGAGTGTACTTACACCTATAATAATAGTAGGGACCACTCCTTGGCTTGCCAAAAACCCTCCTGGCTGATTTGGTCAGCGACCTCCTCAATCTTCTCTCCAAAAATGTTATCCCCCCTGGCAAGGACATCCACTAACCACTGCTAAACAGAGTGTTCCAAGTCAGAAACACGCAGCTATGAGAGTCTTCACATTGCTATATTTTGAGCAGAGACCGTGAATGGTTAAAAGATAGAAAATCAAGAATAGGGTTAAATGGTCAGTATTCTCAATGGAGAAGTACATAAGTACATAAGCATAAGTACATAAGTACTGCCACACTGGGAAAAGACCAAAGGTCCATCAAGCCCAGCACTCTGTCTCTGACACCGGCCAATCCAGGCCCCAAGAACCTGGCAAAATCCCCAAATTTAATAACGATCAATGGACTTTTCCTTCAGCAATCTGTCCAGACCCCCTTTAAACTCAGCAAGGCCAGCTGCCGTCACTACCTTCTCCGGCAATGAGTTCCAGAGTCTAACCACGCGCTGAGTAAAGAAAAACTTTCTCCAATTTGTTATAAACCTACCACATTCTAATTTCATCTTGTGTCCCCTAGTTCTATTATTGTTAGAAAGCGTAAACAAACGCGTCACATCTGTCCGCTCTACCCCACTCAAAATTTTGTAGACCTCTATCATATCACCCCTCAGCCGCCTTTTCTCCAGGCTAAAGAGTCCTAGCCTTCTTAACCTCTCCTCATAAGGTAGTCGTCCCATCCCTTTTATCATTTTCATCACCCTTCTCTGCACCTTCTCCAATTCCTTTATATCTTTTTTGAGATGAGGCGACCAGAACTGAACACAATACTCCAGGTGCGGTCGCACCATGGAGCGATATAACGGCATTATAACATCCTCATGCTTGCTTTCCATCCCTTTTCTAATAATACTCAACATTCTGTTCGCCTTCTTGGCCGCCGCAGCACATTGAGTGGAAGATTTCAACGCCCTATCCACGATGACTCCCAGATCCCTTTCTCGGTCTGTAACTCTTAAAGCGGAACCTTGCATGACATAGCCGTAATTCGGGTTCCTCCTTCCCACGTGCATCACTTTGCACTTGTCAACATTGAACTTCATCTGCCATTTGGACGCCCAATCCCCCAGTCTCACGAGGTCCTCTTGTAATCTTTCACACTCCTCCCGCGACGAGATGACCCTGGATAACTTTGTGTCATCTGTGAATTTAATTACCTCACTAGTTACTCCCATCTCAAGGTCATTTATAAATATGTTAAAAAGCAGTGGTCCCAGCACAGACTCCTGAGGGACCCCACTAACTACCCTTCTCCATCGAGAATAGTGACCATTCAACCCTACTCTCTGCTTCCTATCTTTTAACCAGCTCTTAATCCATAATAATACACTGCTTCTGATCCCATGACTCTCCAGTTTCCTTTGGAGTCTTTCATGAGGCACTTTGTCAAACGCCTTCTGAAAATCTAGATATACAATATCCACCGGCTCCCCTTTGTCCACATGTTTGTTCACCCCCTCGAAAAAATGCAGTAGATTTGTGAGGCAAGACTTCCCTTCACTAAATCTGTGCTGGCTTTGTCTCAGTAGCCCATGCTTTTGTATGTGCTCCGTAATTTTATTCTTAATAATAGCCTCCACCATTTTTCCTGGCACCGACGTCAGACTCACCGGTCTATAATTTCCTGGATCTCCTCTGGAACCCTTTTAAAAAATCGGCGTTACATTGGCCACCCTCCAATCTTCTGGTACCACACCTGATTTTAGGGATAAATTACATATTACTAACAGTAGCTCCACAAGTTCATTTTTCAGCTCTATTATAACTATGGGATGAATACCATCCGGTCCCGGTGATTTACTACTTTTTAGTTTGCAGAACTGCCCCATTACATCCTCCAAGTTTACAGAGAAATCATTTAGTCTTTCTGACTCGTCCGCTTCAAATACCTTCTCCGGCACCGGTATCCCTCCCAAATCCTCCTCGGTGAAGACCGAAGCAAAGAATTCATTTAATTTCTCCGCTATAGCTTTGTCTTCCCTGATCGCCCCTTTAACACACAGTCATCCAGCGGCCCTACTGATTTTTTAGCCGGCTTTCTGCTTTTAATATACTTTAAAAAATTTTTGCTATGTGTTTTCGCTTCTAACACTAACTGTTTTTCAAAGTCCTTCTTAGCCCTCATTATCTCCTTTTTGCATTTGGCTTGACATTCCTTATGCTTTACCTTATTGTCTTCAGTCGGTTTCCTTCTCCATTTTCTGAAGGATTGTTTTTTGGCTTGAATAGCTTCCGTTTCCTTACCGTTTAGCCACACCGGCTGACGTTTGGTCTTTTTTCCTCTTTTTCTAATACGCAGAATATATTTGTCCTGTACTTCTAGGATGGTGTTTTTGAACAGCATCCACGCCTGATTCAAGTTTTTTACCCTTTCAGTCCAGGGGCGTAGACAGACAACAGATTTTGGGTGGGCCTAGGCAAGAAGTGGGTGAGCACCTAGTGTTCTTCCCCCCACACACCACCACCACCAAGAAATATCTCAGCTGGCGGGAAAATGCTTCTTTCTACCTTGGCAGTCTGCAGCAGGCATGCGCTGAAAACTGAGCATGTGCAGGTGCCAGTATCGTGGACAGTAGCATTTTCGTTACTGTCTTTAGCTGATGGAGCTTGGGATCCCCAGCAGCTACCACTAAATGTGTGTTACTGTTGGGTGGGCCTGAGTCCTAAGTGGGTGGGCCCTGGCCCACCCAGGCCCACCTGTGGCTACGCCATTGTTTCAGCCACTCCCTTCAGTCTTTTTTTCACCGTTCTCCTCATTTTATTGTAGTCTCCTTTTCTAAAGTTAAACGCTAGTGTATTTGATTTCCTGAGTTCACTTACTTTGTAGCCAATATCAAAACCGATCATATTATGATCACTGTTATCAAGCGGCCCTCGCACCGTTACCCCCCGAACCAGATCATGAGCTCCACTAATGATTAAGTCTAGTATTTTCCCTTCTCTTGTCGGCTCCTGAACCAGCTGTTCCATGAAGCAGTCCTTGATTTCATCAAGAAATTTCACCTCCCTTGCGTGTACCAATGTTTCATTCACCCAGTCTATATCTGGATAATTGAAGTCACCCATTAATATTACATTGCCCTTTTTATTCGCTTCCCTAATTTCCGTTGACATTGCTGCGTCCGTCTGCTCGTCTTGGCCAGGCGGACGGTAGTACACTCCTATCACCATCCCTTTTCCCTTTTCCCTTTTCACGTGGAATTTTAATCCACAAGGATTGCAATCGGGGTTTTGTCTCCTGCAATATTTGCAGCCTATCTGAGTGCTACCCCTCCTCCAATCCTATCCACCCTATTGCTGCGATATAATTTGTAGCCCTGTATGACTGTGTCCCATTGGTTATCTTCCTTCCACCAGGTCTCAGAGATACCTATAATATCCAGTTTTTCATTGTGTGCAATGTACTCCAGCTCTCCCATCTTATGCCTCAGGCTCCTGGCATTTGCGTATAGACATTTCAATGTATGCTTGTTGTTCTGATTTTTATTACGTTTAATACATGGCGTTATTAATATGTTGTGTTCCATCTGGTCATTATTAAGTTTATTTAAGTCCATCTGATCCTCTGTGATTTCTTTGTCGTCCTTACTCACAAATAACCCTTTTTTCCCTATCTGGGTGATATCCTCAAAAGATACCTTCTCCCGAACCATGTGCTTTTGAGCGACTGTCGGCCTTCCCCCCCCCCCCCCCCCCCCCCCCCATTTCTAGTTTAAAAGCTGCTCTATTTCCTTTTTAAAAGTTGACGCCAGCAACCTGGTCCCACCCTGGTTAAGGTGAAGCCCATTAGATCGGAATAGGCTCTCCCTTCCCCAGAATGCTGACCAGTTCCTGACAAACCAAAACCCTCCTCCCCACACCATCGTCTCATCCACGCGTTGAGACTCCGGATCTCTGCCTGTCGCTTGGGCCCTGCGCGTGGAGCAGGTAGTATTTCAGAAAATGCTACCCTAGAGGATCTGGCTTTGAGCTTCCTTCCCAAAAGCCTAAATTTAGCTTCCAGAACGTCTCTCCCACATTTTCCTACGTCATTGGTACCCACATGTACCAAGACGGCCGGCTCCTCCCCAGCACTATCTAAAATCTTGTCTAGGTGCTGCGTAAGGTCCGCCATCTTCGCACCAGGCAGGCAAGTCACCAGGCGATCTTCACATCCACCAGCCACCCAGCTATCTTCATGCCTAATGATTGAGTCACCAACTACAACAGCGGTCCTATCTTTTCCCCTGTGGGCTGTAATCGGAGACATATCCTCAGTGCGAGAGGATAATACATTCTCTGGTGGGCAGGTCCTGGCTACAGGAGTACTTCCTACTTCACCAGGGCAATGCTCTCCTTCTAGGAGACCTCTCTCCTCTGAAGTAGCACAGGGGCTACCCGACTTGAGGTGGGACCTCTCTACAACATCCCTGTAGGTCTCCTCTATGTACTGTTCTATCTCCCTCAGCTCTACCAAGTCTTGTACTCTAGCCTCGAGAGAATGGACCTGTTCTCTGAGAGCTAGGAGCTCTTTGCACCGGGCACACACATATGACTTCACACCAACTGGGAGATAATCATACATGCAACACTTTGTGCAAAAGACTGGGTAGCACCCCTGTCGCTGCTGAACTACTGACTCCATCTCATTAATATATGAATATTTCGATATATAAATACTAGCTACAAATTTAAGGATGTTGAGTAGACACAGTGTCTTTAGGATTCTGATATAATGTGTTCTGTTATTGTGTGATTACTGTTTGGATGAATGGATGTATTGGGACTTAATGGGAGCAGCACTTGCTTATTACCTTAATTAGACACTGACTATAAATGAAGAGCTGGTTTCCCCAGGGGTATGTCCTGGGACCGCTGCTTTTTAACATACTTATAAATGATCTAGAGATGGGAGTAACTAGTGAGGTTAATTAAATTTGCTGATAACACAAAGTTAGTCAAAGTTGTTAAATCGCAAGAGGATTGTGAAAAATTACAAGAGGACCTTATGAGACTGGGAGACTGGGCATCTAAATGGCAGATGACGTTTAATGCAAGCAAGTGCGTAATGCAAGGTTCCATGTTAGGAGTCACTGACCAAGAAAGGGATCTAGGCGTTGTCAATGATGATATGTTGAAACCCTCTGCTAAGTGTGCTGCAGCGACTAAGAAAGCAAATAGAATGTTAGGTATTATTAGGAAAGGAATGGAAAACAAAAATGAGGATGTTATAATGCCTTTGTATAGGTCTATGGTGCGACTGCACCTCAAATATTGTGTTCAATTCTGGTCACTGCATCTCGAAAAAGATGTGGAAGGGCATTTTCGAAACGGATGTCCAAGTTTTGATTTGGACGTCCTCGCAAAATGTCCCGATCCAGGGGCGGGGAGAACCCGTATTTTCGAAACAAGATGGACGTCCATCTTTCATTTTGAAAATACCACCAGGGACGTCCAAATTCTTAAATTTGGTCGTCCCTAGCCATGGACGTTTCTGATTTTCGGCGATAATCGAAACCAAGGACATCCATCTCAAAAATGACCAAATGCAAGCCATTTGGTTGTGGGAGGAGTCAGCATTTGTAGTGCACTGGTCCCCCTGACATGCCAGGATACCAACTGAGCACCCTAGGGGGCACTGCAGTGGACTTCATAAATTGCTTCCAGGAACATAGCTCCCTTACCTTGGGTGCTGAGCCCCCCTAACCCCCCCAAAACCCACTACCCACAACTGTACACCACTACCATAGCCCTTACGGGTGAAGGGGGCACCTAGATGTGGGTACAGTGGGTTTGTGGTGGGTTTTGGAGGGCTCACTGTTTCCCCCACAAACATAACAGGTAGGGGAGGTGGGGCTGGGTCCGCCTGTCTGAAGTGCACTGCACCCACTAAAACTGCTCCAGAGACCTGCATACCGCTGTCATGGACCTGAGTATGACATCTGAGGCTGACATACAGGCTGGCACAAAATATTTTGAAAAATCTTTTTTGAGGGTAGGAGGGGGTTAGTGACCACTGGGGGAGTAACGGGAGGTCATCCCCGATTCTCTCCAGTGGTCATCTGGTCATTTCAGGCACCTTTTTGTGCCTTAGTCATAAGAAAAACAGGTCCAGGTGAAAACGTCCAAGGGCTCATCAGGGACGTCCTTTTTTTTGATTATGGGTCAAGGACGTCCAAGTGTTAGGCACGCCCAAGTCCCGCCTTCGCTACGCCTCCAACATGCCCCCTTGAACTTTGGCCATCCCTGCGACGGAGTGCAGTTAGGGACATCTAAAATCGGCTTTCGATTATACTGATTTGGACTTTTCTGTGAGAAGGACGTTCATCTTCCGATTTGTGGCGAAAGATGGACATCCTCCTCTTTCGAAAATGAGCCCGATAGTGGAATTAGAAAAGGTACAGAGAAGGGTGACGAAAATGACAAAGGGGATGGGACGACTTCCCTATGAGGAAAGTCTGAAGTGGCTAGGGCTCTTCAGCTTGGAGAAAATACGGCTGAGAGGAGCTATAATAGAGGTCTATAAAATAATGAGTGGAGTGGAACGGGTAGATGTGAATCATTTGTTTACTCTTTCCAAAAGTACTAGGACTAGGAGGCATTCGATGAAGCTACAAAGTAGTAAATTTAAAATGAATCTGAGAAAATTTTTCTTCACTCAACGTGTAATTAAACTCTAGAATTTGTTGCCAGAGAATGTGGTAAAGGTGGTTAGCTTAGCGGGGTTTAAAAAAGGTCTGGATGGCTTCCTAAAGGAAAGGTTCATAGACTGTTATTAAAATGACTTGGGGAAAATCCACTGCTTATTTCTGGGATAGGAATACCTATATAATTCTGGGTTTGCAAAGAAGCCGTCCACTGTATATTCCTTAATAAAAGTTTGAAAACTTTGCCCAGCAATGCAGTTAATTCATAGAAAAGGTTCTATAATATTCTGCTGAAAACCCATTGGGTCATGGGGCCTTATTTAGAGACAAAGATTGTACTGCTGTCTGTATCTCTGCTTCATGATCTCTCCAACTAGGAGTTCACTTTAAGAATCTGTTAAAGTGGAATGTGAATACTTATAGAGAAAAGTATCCATTGGTGTTCAGGAAGCTGGAGCATCAGAGGAATATAAAACTGACAGAATCTATGAAACTGGTCTAGTATATCAGTGTATCAAGTTATAGACTCTCCATGTTGTGTAATCAGATTTTGTTCTTGCATCTTATTTTTTTCTGCCCTTCAAATATTGAGCTAGGGTGCGGCCTGGTTTATTTTTTTTTTCAGTAAAAATCTAGCTCCCAAAGTGGGTAAGTGATCTTGGACTTGTTTACTACATCATAATCTCGATTATCTGTCCTTTGTTAATGCAACCATCCGGCATATCCGACAGACCCTCCCTGGTGACATCATCATGTTGCAGTTAAGAAGCGTGCAACTTCTCTTCCTGTTTTCCGGCTTCAAATGCTGCAAGGAAGCCATGTTTTTGATTTGAGACAATGCTTCTCTGCAAGGGAACCACGCTTTGCAGCTGATACTCCTTTATGTGCCCCTAATCGCCGTTAAGAAGCGCGCAGAAGCGTGAAGAAGCTTTAAGCTGAGACTTTGCTTTTACGGCAACAATGTTGGGGCGTGGGACCCCGCTTTTGCAGCCAGGGAACTGTTGAATAAGTTTTAAGCTGAGACCTTAATTTTACAGCATGGCTGCAATTTTTGGCCAGTCAAAAGAGGAAAAAAGTTGTTTTGTATATAGAGCTGAAACATTTGCAGAAAAGAAGTGATAAAGAAAGTGAACATTGTTTTTCCTGCTTGGGAACCATTTTTGATCTGAGACTATGCCCTTGCAGAAATATTTGGACCTGACATGCAGTAGTATGTGACTCGAGAGCCTGCTTTTCCTGCCAGGGAACCACTTTTGATCTGAGACCCTGTTTTTGCAGCAACAGTTCGATACTGTATGTACACCTATTCCTGTTTGTTCATTTAAATTTACAGCACTTTAAGCAAAGACAAGATGTGACAGTAGTAATAAAAGCAATGTAAACAACATTAGCAAATCACTTCTTACCAACACAGTAGGAAGTGAGACTAAACAAAAAAACTAAACAGAAGATAAGATTGCCATTCAAATGTAGCTGGAAAGCATGCCATTCAAATGTACTACTACTACTACTACTACTTAGCATTTCTATAGCGCTACTAGGGTTACGCAGCGCTGTACAAGTTAACACATGGAGAAGGACAGTCCCTGCTCAAGAGAGCTTACAATCTAAAGGTAACAAACTATGTAGTCAGTGTAGTCAGTGTATCATGAATGGGGAAGGTGGTTAGGCACCAAAAGCAAGGGAGAAGAGATGGGTTTTGAGTAAGGACTTAAAGATGGGCAGGGAGGGCGCATGGCGTATGGGCTCGGGGAGTCTGTTCCAGGCATAAGGTGATGCGAGGCAGAAGGGATGGAGTCTGGAGTTAGCGGTGGTGGAGAAGGGTACAGATAGGAGTGATTTGTCCTGAGAGCGGAGGTTACGGGTGGGGACCTAGGGGGAGAGGAGGGTAGAGAGGTAATGGGGGGCTGCAGATTGAGTGCATTTGAAGGTCATTAGGAGAAGCTTGAACTGAATACGGTAGTGAATCGGGAGCCAGTGAAGCGACTTGAGGAGAGGGGTGATATGAGAGTATCGGTTCACGCGGTAGATAAGACGTGCAGCAGAATTTTGGACAGATTGAAGGGGGGATAGGTGGCTAAGCGGGAGACCAGCAAGGAGAAGGTTGCAATAGTCAAGACGAGAGGTAACGAGTGAGTGGACGAGGGTTCGGGTGGTCTGGAAAGCATTGACGAGAAACGCTTGCAGCCTAAGCAAGTTCATGATTTGCAAGCCCTGATGTTGTTGCTATCACGGAGATATGGTTCAGTGATTCCGAAGAATGGAACATAAACATTCCGACTATAATCTATTTAGGACGTCTAGAGATGGTTAAAAAGGTGGAGGAGTAGCTCTGTATGTCAGAAATGATATCAAAGTGACAGCAATGCAGAAGACCTGGGGAAAGAAAGAAGCAGAATGGATCACCTTGAAAAAAGATGAAAACCTCTGTCCACATAGGTGTTGTCTACAGACCTCCAACACAATCAGAGCAACTAGATAAAGATCTGGTTACAGATATCCAAAAGCTGGGAAAGAAAGGGGAGGTGCTGTTGCTCGGAGATTTCAACCTGCTGGATGCAGATTGGAAAGTTCCATCTGCGGAACTGGAAAGAAGCAGAGAGATTGTGGATGCCTTTCAAAGTGCTCTGCTCAGACAAATGGTGACAGAACTCACAAAGGAAGGAGCAACACTGGATCTAGTGCTCACAAATTAGGAAAGTGTGTCTAATGTCCGACTGGATGCCCACCTGGGCAGTTGCGATCATCAAACAGTTTGGTTTGATATAACAGCTAAAGTGGAGGACAGCCACTCAAAATTCAAAGTCCTGGATTTCAAATATGCTGACTTTCAAAAAATAGGGGAATACCTAAAGCAAGAGATGATTGGCTGGGAGGATGTACAAGAAGTGGAAAAACAATGGTCCGGGCTGAAAGGAGCTATAAATAAGGCTACTGACCTTTATATGACGACAGTAAATAAAAGCAAGAGGAAAACGAAACCAATATGGTTCTCCAAGCCAGTGGCTGAATAAATGAAGGCAAAAGAGTTGGTGTTCATGAAACACAGAAAAGAAGAGGAACACAGAGGAAGAGGAAGACAGAGAGGAACACTGGATGAAACTGAAAGAAGCCATGAGAGAGATACATCTGGCAAGAGCGCTGGTCAAGTCTCTCCCATATTTCTTTCAAGCCTTTTTAGGGGGTCATACAAATTGCAACCGGAAGTCTCTTTACACAATTGGCTGACTCAGTTCCCAGCCATGTTATCATGAGGTTTATCTCTTGCACTGGAGTGAGTTTCATAATTGCTGTGGCATCCTTAAAGTTAGATTTCCACCTTTTATACTTTTTGGGACAGACATTGAACTGGGTAAGCCCCATGTTTACCCTCTTTTTGGAAGCCATGTATGTTGCTAGATCTTCTCTTTCTGAAGTTTCTAGTATGCTGGCAGGAGATACCTGTGGCTGGTTGCTTGCTGCAATTTGTCTGGAGTCAGGTGTGGAGTGTGGCTGATCAGGTGGCTCTTGCTTAACCTCAGGATGTTTTGCCGGGCATAACTGCTCAACTTTTATCTGAGCCTAGTTCCTTGGTGGCACCAGGATCTGTGGTTGAAATGAAGCATTTCCCTTGGTGTGTCTTTTTGGAGAGAGAGCCAGTGATAGTGCATTCATTTGCATGCGAGCGTGTGGATCACTGTGGTAGTGGTTTGTCTCCTTGGTGTGCTTTACCTTAAGCTTGCTTCTTTCAGGCAACCTAGACTCTGGTGTGGAGGAACGTGCTTTCTCAGAATCTGATGACTCTTCTGCGTCAGACTGTAATGGTGTACTCTTGTGTGCTAGGGTATGGACCTTCACATAGGCTGAAGTTTGCTGGGCTCTTCAGCTTGGAGGTGGCTGAGGGGAGATATGATAAAGGTCTATAAGATAATGAGTGGAATGGAACGGGTTGATGTGGAGTGTCTGTTTACGCTTTCCAAAAATACTAGGACAAGGGGGCATGCGATGAAGATGCAGTATGGTAAATTTAAAATGAATCGGAAGAAATGTTTCTTCACTCAGCGCGTAGTTGGACTCTGGAATTTGTTGCCGGAAAAGTGGTTAAGGCGGTTAACTTAGCGGACTTCAAAAAAGGGTTGGACGGCTTCCTGGAGGAAAAAGCCATAGAATGTTATTGAATGGACGTGGGAATAATCCACTATCTCTGGGATGGGCGGGACAAATTGCTTGTTCTTTTGGCCGCTGTCGGTGACAGGATGCTGGACTTGATGGACCCTTGGCGATACTTATGTACTAATCTTCTGTGATAATGTGACTAAGTTGGCTCTCCCCACCATCCTGCTTTATACCTTCTACAAGGGTCTTAGCTTCAGCCTCAAGGGTTGCTGCTTCTTCCTTTTGCTGCAGCCTCTCCAAGGCGACATCTAACTCCACCTTCTTGCATTCAGAGGTGGCAGCAATGGTGGCTGCAGTGGCCTCAGCGGTGGCAGCACAGCCTCAACAGCTGTTTTCTTTCCCTCTTCTTCTAGTCTTTCAATTTTTATGGCTGCTTCTTATTCACCATAAAGAACTCTTGACTTGGTAGCCTGTGCCTTAGCTTGAACCCTGAGAGCTGCTGAACTAGTTACAGACTGACTGGAATGGATGGTCCTGTGTGACTTTAGAGACCTGGAACCTATAATGCTGTGCCTAGAGCTGCCAGTGTTGGGACAGTTTTTCCCCTTCTGGGTCTGTGTGATGTTCTATGTCTTTAAGAATCTCTGCCACTGTGACCTGGCATGTTGGTCAGTGGCTTGCTGTCTCTCTTTCTGTGCCAAACTATCTACTGTATTTGTTCTGCTCATAAATTGACAGTACCCTAGTGAATTTGCTAGTAATGACTATGGAGGGCTTGCAATTGCTCTGTATGGTGACTTTCAGGCTTGCTTCTGTTTGAAACCTCACTCATCTCCTGCCCTACTTTGAGCCAGAGTTTTTCTAGGAGAAGGAGGTAATTGTGTGCTTCTGCTTCATACCTTTCAGAACCTTCCTCACTACCCATACAGGCTTGTGCTGGGTCTAAATTGCTCTGTATTTTTTGTTCAATCAGTTCTGGAAATGGTGCTGTTCCTTCATCTATTTTGATTTGTTTCCTTTGCAAAAAGTCTGTGATGGGCTTGTTTCATCTCATTTTTAAGAGTTCTCTTCTGAAACAAAAAAGTGGGGGAAAAAAAAAAAGAATTCCATGTGCTGGTCCTGTCTGTTCATTTGTCTCTTTCTCTCTCACATTTTTGACGGCACAGATAAAAACCTATATGGTTAACATTTCAAGTACCAAGAAATGCAGTCCAGGACCAGGGAAATATGACAGACACAGATTAAAAGGAATTTTCAAAAATACCATAATAGATTGCCTACCTTATGACTCCAGCATGGTACTACAGGGAGTATGACCAGCAAGTGTAAGACTGTTGATCATACTCCACATATACTATCTTAGTGGTCCAAGCTGAAAGGAGCAAGAGAAATGGCAACAGATATTTATGTAAGGAAAATAAACAAAAGAAAGAGGAAAATGGATCATTTATGGTTCACCAAACAAGTGTCTGATGGAATAAAGACAAAACTGGTGGCATTTATGAAGAACAGAGAAAAGAATACCACATAAAGCTCAAAGAAGTTAAAAGAGAAATACGGCTGAAAAATGGCTAGAGATGTAAAGAGAAGTGAAAAGACCTTTTTCAGGTATATTGGGAAAAGGAGAAAGCCTAGAAATAGAATTGTGAGACTGAAAGCCGCTCAGAACTGATAAGTGGAAAGTGATGAGGAAAACGTGGATATACTAAATAAATTCTTCTCTGTTCACAGAAGAAAATCCTGAAGAAGGACCTCTGTTGGCTGACAAAGACGTATATGGAGGGTAGTAGATACAGCACCTTTTATGGAATAAAGTGTTTATGAACATCTAGAAAAACTGAAAGTGGACAAAGCCATAGGGCCTCGTAAACAAATTGAACAGGCTGAAGTTAGGACTCAAAGTGGTGAACTCGATTAGAAACTGGTTGACTGATAGAGAGTGGCAGTGAATGGAATTCACTCAGAGGAATGAAAGGTGAGTAGTGGAGTGTAGTCTGTAGCCTCAATATCATATTTATAAGAGTCTAACAGAAATAAAACAAATATGTACAACATCACCAACAAAACACTTTGTACAAAAGAATTCAGTCTTATCTATTGTTTACTTAAATTGATAAAGAGTCACACAAAAAAACCACTCAAACAAACCATTGACATAGCTGCAGGCGGCCATGGGCCCCCCCCCCCCCAAACTGGGATTTGTGCCCCTGATTTGGCTGGCAGGAGTCCCTAACCCCCGCCAGCTGAAGTGTTTTTTTCTAGCATTTCCTGCCCTGTTTACTTATTTTAAACTCAATTATTTCAAACACAACACTAAACCACATACAAATCTATGGAAACAATTCAACTGTATTTAAAGATCCCTCACCTGGCAGTATCTCATAATTTAATCCTGATCACTCACATCTGCTCTAAAGACAACCAACTCAATACAGAACAGATTCTACAACATTTTCTAAAACCTTGTCTGATGTTATGGCAAACTAAAATTAGATTAAAGTTTTGATGTCACCTCAGTAAGGCCAACACAGTCCCTTCACTACAAAATACTATGCACAAAGTTGTGCAAAAAGATATTCAGAACCTTACAGCACTAACTCCCAAGACTTGAAAAGCAACAACCTTATGCATGAAAAGGCAGGACTGTATTCTGTCCTCTGACAGCCTTACCCAGATTTATAATGTGGCCCTGGGATGAGTTTGATACCTTTGTTGTCATTCTCACTGCAAAGTCACATGAACGATACGTTGTGGGTGGTGTGGTTCTCAGGGAATGTAGCTACACTGGCCTGTCTGCATAAAACTTTTATTATTGGTTGTGCTGTTGCTAGATGACAGGCTCTGTTCCCATTGGTGGGTCTCCCCCTGCTCCCTGGGCCAGTGTGTATCCTTCTCTATCCCTCTCTCCTTGAGACAGTCTCCATATTGTTAAGACAGCACCCTTACCTGCCAGACCCCCTGTTAATGTACTTGTTTCTTTACCTTGAATATATCTTACTGAACAGATATTGTACTCCAGTCACCCAGCTCTGAGCTACTGTCTTCTCAGAATTACGGAGTCTCTATGCCATGGGACAGTGCTTCTGAATTATATCTGACTGTGAGTAATCTTTGTGTTATTCAATAAAGGAACTTCAGAAATATAGAGTCTTCAGGTGTGAATTGGGGTGCCAAGGTTAAACGTCAGGATATCTAAACTTAGAGGACAGTTTATGAGAGGCCTGAATAGACTGTAAATATTATACTTTGCCCTAATTCACCAATCACTACCTAGTGAAAAAACATAAAACAAAGTCAACTGCAACAAGATCTCTACACAGACACTACATGCTAGCAGAATGCCACATCTTAGTCCAGTGATTCTCAAAGTAGGTTCCACGGAACCCTAGGTATCCTCAAACTCTTTCCAGAGGTTCCTCAAAAAATTAGATTGTAGAATTTGTTTGTATATGTTAACATAAATTGAGGGTTTCTCAGTGCATGAGAAAATATTTTAGGGGTTCCGCCATGGAAAAAATTTGGAAATCGCTGCCTTAGTCACAAATATGAAATCAAGATAGACCTTCAACAAATATGAAACAAGGGACCACACATCAGTAATAGAGGTATGAAAGCAAGAAATTGAACTGGAAACCACAGGAAGTCAGACTCTGCACACAACAATAACAGAGAAATAGAAATTGAAATGCAAAATACTAGAGATATACATTTCCAAAATCTGACATATTCCAATTAATAAGTTCAGAATAAAATACTTTTTTCTACCTTTGATATCTGAGCATTTTATTTTTCTATTCACTTTTGCGGACCTGCCAAGTTTTCCACTTTCAACAGAAGACTCCCGCTTTTACGGGTCATTTCCCGCTGAGAAATTGGGAACTCCCGCTGAGTGGCCTCCCATCCAGTGACAGCAGGAAGCACTTTTATAAAGCACCATCTCCTGCTACCACTGATCCCATGCCCCACGGTAGCAGGAGATGACATTTTATGAAGGTGTTTCCTGCTGCTGCTGAACGGGGAGACCACTCCTGTTGCCGCTGGCCACGAATCAGCTGTGCTGGGGGTGGAAAAATGGGTGGAGTAGTGGGTGGAGCTGGGTTGAGCAATGGGCAGGGTGGGATGGAGCTGTGGTGAGTTGGGGTGGACCGTAAATCTCCCCCTGAGTGGATTGGCCCCCTTGGTATCTCTGCTTTGGTCCCAGTGTCTCTTTTCTGTTTTTTTTTTCCTGTCTTTGCAGGGTGTCTTGTCCATTTGACTTTTGTTCTCTCTTCATTTCCACCACCCATCTTCCTTCTGCATCCCTGTCTGTCCTGTCCAGCATTTTCCCTTTCTCCTTCCACCCTCTCTGTGACCCCTCTCAGCCCCTTGCCATCGATAGCAGTACTACTTCAATTAAATCAGCCTGCCTCGGGATTTCAGGCCTTCCCTGTGATGTGTCCCACCCTCACAAAATCAGGAAGTTGCATCAGTGAGTGTGAGATGCATCATAGGGAAGACCTGAAGCCCTGAGGCAAACTGATTTAATTGAAACAGAGCCACTACTGGTGGTGAGGGGAAAAGTGAGAGGGACCATGGGGAGGGAGAAAGAAGGATAGTTGCTGAACCAGGATGGAGGGGGAAAGAGAGGTGCTTGACCAAGGAGAGCAGTGCAGCCTGCAGGCACTTGAAGCAGCCTGATGAGAGGGGGCTTGTGGCTGGGGTGCTTAGCCTCCTCAAACCTCTTATACTGAGCACCTATGTCTGGTTGCACGTGATTCTATAATGATCTGTGCCCAGATCCTTTGCATGCAATCCAAAAGGGGGCATGGCCATGGAGCATGTGAGAGTCAGGGTGTTCCAAAGAATTGCACAATGTTATAGAATTTGGGGGATGTGCATCAAAGTTGTACACCGGGATTTACACCAGGTTTCAGTTGATGTAAGCCTTGTACCCAAAGTTGAGCACAGGAATGCCCACTAGATGCTACTCTATAAAGGACGCTCATCCTGGAGTGGTCTTTATAGAATAGCACTGAGCGATGATATTTCCTGGTGCCTGTTTTTTGCCATCATTTACTGAATCTAGCCCTGAATGTGTGGTTGATACTTTATGAGTTGTGTGTTTCTCCATGGCCTAATTAAGAATTTCAGTTCAGTTTTTTTTTTCAGTTGCCGTGTGCTTCAGAATGTTTCCGTCATGCTTAGTGATACCAATGATTGACAGGCAAATAATGTGCATTAAGCTTTATTTTCATGATGACAGTTTAGCATTTGGCTGGGTTTTTTTCTCCGTTTTTAAAAATGATTTATACTTACGTCTTTGTGAACTTAAATTCCTACGGCTCTTTCCTTTGCATAGTCGCTTCAGAGAGAGGGTTTTCAGAAAGAGAAAACTATTTAAATATAGATCTAGTTTTCAAATGAGTGTGAAAGTGACACTTCCTACTGATCAGGCACATTGAAAAGAGAAAACAAACAGAGAAATTTACCATAGCCAAAATCAGTTGCTCACATTTTCACTTATATATAACTACCGTGGGACCATATTATCTACCATGGGACATCTATAAAAATACTCAACTTTATGCACAGTTTTAGGATCCGATACTAAAAGGATATATGCTTCTAACTTTGAGAGTTATGCTCATAAAATGGCCTCTTTGAAAATTTAATAGGGCTAAGCCTCTCCTGCCCGGTTAAATCACTTTACTACTACTACTTAACATTTCTAGAACGCTACTAGGGTTACGCTACGCTGTACAAATTAACAAAGAAGGACGGTCCCTGCTCAAAGGAGCTTACAATCTAAAGGATGAAATGTCAAGTTGGGGCAGTCTAAATTTCCTGAGTAGAGGTGTATTGGTTAGCTGCCGAAAGCGACATTGAAGAGGTGGGCTTTGAGCAAGGACTTGAAGATGGGCAGAGAGGGGGCCTGGCGTATGGGCTCAGGGAGTTTGTTCCAAGTAAGGGGTAAGGCGAGGCAGAAAGGGTGGAGCCTGGAGTTGGCAGTGGTGGAGAAGGGTACTGAAAGGAGGGATTTGTCTTTGGAGAGGAGGTTACGGGTAGGAACGTAAGGGGAGATGAGGGTAGAGAGGTAAGGAGGGGCTGCAGATCGAGTGCATTTGTAGGTTAGTAGGAGAAGCTTGAACTGTATGCGGTACCTGATCGGAAGCCAGTGAAGTGACTTGAGGAGAGGGGTGATATGAGTATATCAGTCGAGGCAGAAGATAAGACATGCAGCAGAGTTCTGAATGGACTGAAGGGGGGATAGATAGCTAAGTGGGAGGCCAGTGAGGAGTAGGTTGCAGTAGTCAAGGCGAGAGGTAATGAGAGAGTGGATGAGAGTTCAGGTGGTATGCTCAGAGAGGAAAGGGCGAATTTTGCTAATGTTATAGAGGAAGAAGCGACAGGTCTTGGCTATCTGCTGGATATGCACAGAGAAGGAGAGGGAGGAGTCGAAGATGACACCGAGGTTGCAAGCAGATGAGACGGGGACGATGAGGGTGTTATCAACTGTGATAGAGAGTGGAGGGAGAGGAGAAGTGGGTTTGGGTGGGAAGACAATAAGTTTGGTCTTGGCCATGTTCAATTTCAGGTGGCGGTTGGACATCCAGGCAGCAATGTCGGATAAGCAGGCCGATACTTTGGCCTGGGTTTCCACAGTGATGTCTGGTGTGGAGAGATAAAGCTGGGTGTCGTCAGCATAAAGATGATAGTGGAAACCATGCGATGAGATCAGGGAGCCCAGGGAAGAGGTGTAGATTGAAAAAAGAAGGGGTCCAAGGACAGATCCCTGAGGAACTCCAACAGAGAGCGGGATAGGGGTGGAGGATGAACCATGAGAGTGTACTCTGAAGGTACGATTGGAGAGATAAGAGGAGAACCAGGAGCGGACAGAGCCCTGGAACCCAAAAGAGCACAGTGTGTCAAGAAGTAAATTGTGATTGACAGTGTCAAAAGCGGTGGATAGGTCGAGGAGGATGAGGATGGAGTAGTGACCTTTGGATTTGGCAAGGAACAGGTCATTGCAGACTTTAGATAGTGCCGTTTCTGTCGAGTGTAGGGGGTGAAAGCCGGATTGAAGCGGATCAAGGATGGCATGAGAGGAGAGAAAATCAAGGCAACGGCTGTGAACGGCGCATTCAAGTATCTTGGAGAGGAAGGGTAGGAGGGAAATGGGGCGGTAGTTGGAGGGACAGGTAGGGTCAAGTGATAGTTTTTTGAGGAGTGGTGTGACTACAGCATGCTTGAAGGTGTCAGGGACAGTTGCCGTGGAGAGAGAGAGAGGTTGAGGATATGGCAGATGGTGGGGGTGACAATAGGAGAGATGGTGTTAAGTAAGTTGGTAGGGATGGGGTCAGAAGAACAGGTGGTGCATTTCGAGGAGGAAAGAAGATGGGTGGTTTCCTCTTCGGTGATATCAGGAAAAGAGGAGAAGGAGGCCTAGGTTAGTTGGTTGAGGGAGTGGGTTATAGGGTGAAGAGGAGGAGATGGTTTGGTGATGAATTCGAGGTTGATCTTCTGCACCTTGTCGCAGAAGTAGTCAGCCAGTGATTGAGGAGAGAGTGAGGGGGGGTGTGGGAGCGGAGGGCACTTTGAGGAGGGAGTTAAGTGTGGCGAAGAGGCGACGAGGGTTAGAGCTGAGGGAATTAGTCAATTGGGTGTAATAGTCCAGTTTGGCAAGGAATAGGGAGGACTGGAAGGAGGATAGCATGAATTTGTAGTGAATGAAATCAGTATGGGTGCGAGATTTCCTCCAGAGGCGTTCAGCCGATCGGGCACAAGAGCGAAGGTATCGGGTGCAAGGGGTCAGCCAGGGCTAGGGATTAGTACGCCTTGTGGGACGGGAGGTGGATGGTGCAAGGGTGTCCAGAGCAGAGGAGAGAGTGGCATTGTAAGTGGAGACAGCCTTGTCGACAGACTCGGAGGACATGATGGAAGGGAGGAGATTAGAGATACTAGAGGATAAGTTGGGAGGGTCGACAGCCTGGAGATTCCTGGAAGTAGTGGTTAGTGTTGGGCGGGATTGAGGGGGAGGGTGATGAAGTGTGAAGGTGATCAGATGATGGTCAGAGAGAGGAAGAGCTGAGGCGCAGAAATTGGAGGGTGAGCAGGTAGAGGAGAGGACAAGGTCAAGACAGTGGCCAGATTGGTGAGTAGGGGTGGTGGAGCTCAGTTGGAGGTTGAAGGAGGAGGTTAGAGTGAGGAACTGAGAAGCGTATGAGTTGGATAGGTTATCAGTGTGTATGTTAAAGTCTCCAAGAATGAGGGATGGGGATGAGGGCTCAAGAAAGACGGAGAGCCACACATCGAAGTCGGTAAGGAAGGAAGAGAGGTAAATCAGGGGGGGCGGTAAATGACTGCAACTCTGAGTGGCAGCGGGTAGAATAGACGGATGGAGTGAACTTCAAAGGACGAGAAGCAGTGAGACTGCGGTAGGAGGAGAGGTTGAAAACTGCAGGAGGGCGAGAGTAGTAACCCGACGCCACCACTGCGGCCAACTGGGCGGGGAGAATGGGAGAAAAAATAACCTCCATGACATAGGGCTACAACTAAGGCAGAGTCATCAGGGGTGAGCCAGGTTTCAGTTAGGGCGAGCAGTTGAAGGGAACGGGAGATGAAGAGATCATGGGTGAAGGAAAGTTTGTTGCAGACCGAGCGGGCATTCCACAGGGCACACGAGAAGGGGAGGGAGGAGGGGGGGAGGAGGGGAATAGAGATGAGATTGGAGACATCGCGGAAACGTTTGCAAGGATGAGACGAGGACGAGGACAGGTGTGGGGGACCTGGGTTGGGATTGATGTCTCCCACGGATAGCAGGAGAAGGAGCAAGAGAATATCAACCCCTAAGTGAAATTTTTTGCATAAGTAACTTATACAAAAAGTTTTACTTAGGGGTTATTCAAAGCAATTTAACTGGGCAGGAGAGGCTCCTGGCCGGCTAAATCACTTGTGCGGGGCTAACCGGGAATAGTCAGTGGCACTAAACTGGATAATACTACTGAATGTTCCCTTTATCTACCTAAGCTGAAATTGACTAAGTTGTGGACGGTCCAGGGGTGAAATTGGCACTTATTTATTTATTGGGATTTATGAAGAGATTCACCCAAGGCAGTGTACAGCAGTCTAACATAAAACTTACAATTTTGTTAACAGCATAACAATAGTAAAATGACCAAGTATAAACATAAATACAATAAATGAGTTAAACTTGAAATTTAATAATAGAACTACTGTAACCCGAGGGGTTAATAAAATAAAGAACATTATCTGAGTTATCCCAGAGTTCCGTTGTGGCCAGTGCTGGTCCTTAGAATTTGCTGAGAGTTGAGCTTCTGTTGGCTTAGCAACAGCTTTGCTGGCAGTTGCAGAGAGTAGTTCTGTTTTTGTGTGTGGGTGAGAAGATGTGCAGGGTTGAGTGACCATGACCGATAAGTGAAAAGCCAGGTTAGAAAATGTTTAAGGAAGTATAAGGTGTCTGAAATTAAGGTGAAATTTTGGATTCAGTGAAGAAGAGAGAGAATTGCTGTCTGTTTGTGTGGGAGAGGAAGTTACTGGTATATTGATTTTGCTTCAGAGAGAGAGAGAGGAAGTAAGTAAATAGAAGTGGTTTTAAAAGAAAAATAATTCTCTAATAAAAACAAAAAAGTAGGGGAAACTCTATCTTTATCCTGTGTTATACAGCAATGTATGTGTTTAAGTTTGGCACTAATTATAACCATTTAGAAAGGGGAGTAAAGGTTGGGGCAGTGGCGTAGCAAGGGCAGGGCGGTGGGAGCGGTCCACCCCGGGTGCATGCTGCTGGAGAGTGCAGAGAGCAGCCGCGCGCCTGTCAGCTCCGCTGGGTCCCTGCTTCCTCTGCCCCGGAACAGGTTACTTCCTTTGACAATTTTTTAGATTAAGGAGTACATGTTTAAGAATAGGACTGGAAGTGAGAGGAATTTTAATTACATTTATTTTCTTTACATAGTTTGTTTGGCCTCAGTTATCTGTATAAGTTCAACTTGAAGAGATAAGGAGTTAGGGTTTTGCTTCAAATTTAATTTGATTAGTAGTGAGGTTTAGGGGGAAGAAAAAGAAGAAGTTGAAGAATCAACTCCTGGAGAAAAGTCCCGGGTCCCCACGCAAGAAAGTCTTCATTTCATCAGAGTTCAAGGAAAATAACTTGAACTTATACCTGCAGCTAAGTAACAAGTATCAAATTTTTGAAATGGAGGAATATATGTAAGTAATTTTGATTCCCGAGAGTCCGTCGCAGGTTGCGGAGAAATTGTTTTTGAAGAATTGGGTTAGTACAGCCTAGCGACTGTAATAAAAATTCTCTTCTAAGTAGGGTGGTGTTTCATATTGGGGGAAGCAGTTTTAAAAAAAAGTGTCCGGGGTTTTTTTTTTGTTTGTTTTTTTTGTGTTCTCCTGGGAGTCTTTGTTTCCGTGGCAACACCAGTCCCTAGTGAAGAAGAAGATGGAAGATGGGGCAATGGGAGGTCGTACGGCTCCACAGATTCTGACTCATACTGTTATAATTCCTCAAGACTGGACGGTTCCGGATTTCCATGGATTTCCAAGAGGTCCAGAGGACTTGAAAGTAGAGGATTGGATTGACAAGTTGAAATCTCGTTTAAGGATTTTACGTGTCCCTGTGGAGGATCAGGTGGAGGTAGTCAGGGACCATCTAAGAGGAATTGCTCTGGATACAGTAAAATATTCTCTTCCTAGAGATTGTTCCATGGAGGATATTTATGACCTGCTTATACAAGTTTATGGAGACAAAGTCGCTTTAGGTCTTCGAATCCAAGAATTTTACAATTATAGACAAGGGGAAAGAGAGACCATACGTGTTTTTGCGTACAAGTTACAGGAGAAATTGGAAGCCATCAAAGAAGAATGAGAAATCCTGATGAAACCCTCAAAGAACAATTTATTATTGGTTTGCAGGATGATGTCCTGAAAGAGGTTTCAAAGAGAAGTGAAGACAATCCGGCAATGCCATTTTCTGAGTTGATGCAAGCAGCAATTCGTTGGGCAGGAGAAGAAAGGGGATTAGCTCCTTGGGAGTCCTCTCCAAAAAGAATTCTGCAAAGGAACAGAGATGATGCAGGAGATCATTGTCATTCAGAAGGATCTGCCACGGTGGCAATGATGCATCAAATAACCAGTATGTTTTCCAGAATGTGTGAGAGGCAGGAAGAAAAGTGGAATCGGCAGAGAAGGGAAAGAAATAGTATGAGGTATTCTAATTTTCGGGGAAGGTATTCGGGATATGATCCAAATTTGAGACCTTTAAGAACTAATACAGGAGAACTGATTTGTTATCAATGCCAAGAGCCTGGGCATATTGCTCGTAACTGCCAGAGCAAAAAAATCAAACAGTTCTTGCCTGGGAGGAGACAAGAATGAGTCAGAAAAGCCAAACACCAGTGGAAATTATGTGAAGAGTGGTAGTACTCGAGGTGAAATGTCAGGTTCTTCAAAAGGAAATGATATCAAGTCGGCTGTGCAGATGCAGAAACATATTAGCAGTGCAGGTGAAGGATGAGAAACTTTTTGGAGAGAGAGCCATTGGATCAAGTCCTTTGTTAAAAATTAAGATTGAAGGGGTTGACACGCTCTGTACAGTGGACACTGGATCAAACGTTTCTACCATACTGGCTAGTTTCTTTTACAAGAACTTTACAAAATCTGATTGTTTAAAAGATGCTAGTAAACTGACATTGGTAGCTGTGAATGGTACTGAGTTTCCAGTCCTGGGGTACATCGATGCCAATGTACAGTGTTTAGGACAGTTAATACCTAAAAGGTGCATCTTTGTAGTGAAGAATAACTTCTGTGATGGACAAATTGAAAATAATTCCATACAAAGAATTGTCGGTATGAATGTTCTGCAGCATTTAGAGGGATTATTCAAGGATCTTTCCTGTTTCACATTAGAGCCCGTGAAGATTTCGGGTATTTTATGAAAATTTCCCAGAAGCGGGTCACCAAAATAAGAGAATCTGATGGATTTGTAAAGCTACAAGGCAATGTGGGTCAAATTATACCTGCCATGTCTGAAAGAATTTTGGTTGGGAAGTGTCAACAAGTTCGGAAAGTTCCACAAGCATTACTAGTATCTGCTTCCAAGAGAATTAATTTGCCAGAAAAAGTAATGGTGGCTAACACTTTGGTTACACAACATCGGGGAAATGTACTTGTATGAATGATTAATATGGGGGTTCGAGATGTCATTATTCCCGGAAGAGCGCGAATTGCTGAAGTACACACGCCGGAATTAATTATTCCTGAGGTGGATTCTATTTTGTCTATGAGTGTGGAAAATGATTGGGTAAAGATGTTACCAGAGGTGAAGGTGGATTGGGAGAATTTAATGCCGGAGCAAGCCAGAAGTTTAAAAGAACTCTTGTGGCAACACCGATCTGTATTCTCCACCAATGATTCCGATATTGGTTATTCGAGTTTAGTGTCACATCGGATCAATACGGGAAAATCCAATCCAATCAAACAGCCATTCAGAAGAGTATCTCTGCATATTTTTGAACAATTTAAATCACATGTAAATGATTTGGTGAGCAAAGGTATATTACAGAGAAATCATAGTCCTTGGGCCTCACCGGCTGTAGTAATAAAGAAAAAGGATGGTAGTCTTAGGTTCTGCTGCGACTATCGGAAGTTGAATGCAATAACTATTAGGGATACTTACCCACTGCCCAGAACAGATGAATCTTTGGATGCGTTGGGAGCTTCTAAATGGTTTTCTTTGCTTGATATGACCTCAGGATATTTTCAAATGGGGATGTTCTCAGAAGATATGGAGAAATCTGCAGTCACAACACCTTTTGGACTGTTTGAATGGACCCGAATGCCATTTGGCCTATGTAACGCGCCTGCTAGTTTCCAGTGCTTGATGGAAACCGTTCTGAGCGATTACGTTTTCGAAATCCTCCTACTGTATCTTGACAATATCCTAATCTATGCGCCAACCTTCGAAAAACACCTTGAGAGATTAGATGTAGTCTTCCAGAGAATGAGGAATCATGGATTAAAATTAAAACCCTAAAAATGTAAACTTGTTTGTCAAGAGGTTTGATTTTTAGGATATATCGTGTCTGAAAAAGGTGTTCCGACAGACCCTGAGAAAGTAAGAATGTTGCAGGAATGGAAAGTTCCAACAAACAAGACTGAAGTTCGGAGTTTCATGGGGTTTGCCAGTTTCTACTGTCGATTCGTGAGGAACTTTGCACAAATTGCTGCTCCATTACATGCACGTACTTGAAAAACTGTTCTAGAGGGGTCTAAATTTATTTGGATGAAAGACTGTCAGCAAGCATTTGATGTCCTTAAACAGAAAATGTCTATAGCTCCCGTCTTGTCTTATCCTGTGTTCACGGAACCATTTATCCTAACTACAGATGCGAGTAACAGGGGCTTAGGTGCTATTCTAAGTCAAGTACAAGAAGGTGAAGAAAAAGTTATCGCCTTTGCCAGTCGAGGGTTGAGAAAATTAGAGAGAAATTTTAGTAATTATTCAGCCTTCAAACTAGAATTGCTAGCACTCAAATGGGCTGCCACCGAAAAATTCAGGGAATATTTGATATATAAAAAATGTATAGTGAGAACGGATCACAATCCTTTAAAATATTTGGAAAGAGCCAAAGTACAAGCTGTGGAACAGCGTTGGCTGGCTCAACTGGCTGAATTGGATTTTTCTGTTGAATATAAGCCAGGATGAAATAACTTGGTGGCTGATATACTTTCTAGGTTACCTGACACCAAAGAACCTGAATTGAGGGAAGAAGATACTGAAAAGGATTTTATGGGATTTTCTTGTTGATTAATATCTGTTAAACAGCATATTAAAAAAATGGTTATAAGAGAGGGTGCAATGAGTGTAATGGTGTATTATTAGAAACCCAGAACTCTGAAGTTGTAAGAGTACAAAGAAAAGATGAAACACTGAAAAGTATTATTTCCTGGTTGGACGATAATCGTTCCCCAGGATCAGAAGAGATAAATTCTCCCGCGAAAAAGTTGTTATGGAAATACCGGGAAAAATTACAAATAAAAAATGGAATATTATTCAGGGTATATGAAGATTGTCATCATGGGAAGGATGAGTTTCAAGTAGTGGTGCCAGATGCTTTAAAGAAAGAACTTTTGGAAACTTATCATAATCGAATGGGACACTATGCAATGGAAACTACATTTAAGAATTTACGGAAAGCCCATTTTTGGGTGAATATGAGGAAAGACGTGGAACAGTGGATACAGAATTGTATCCTAATTCCTAGAGAGAAGACTGAATTAAGCTGTTTCAATGTGATTTGTCCTCAAGAAGTATTGGCCATAGATTACACGGTGTTGGAGAGAGACAGTGGGGGTTTTGAAAACGTACTTGTGATGACGGATATGTTTTCCAGATTCGCTATAGCACTGCCAACAAAAAAACAAGCAGCAAAAACGACTGCCAAAGTGTTAGTAGACAAATGGTTTGCAGTTTATGGACTTCCGGAGAAAATACACTCTGACCAAGGTGCAGCTTTTGAATCCCTATTAATTAAAGAGCTATGTGACTGGTACGGCATAAAGAAGACTCGTACGACCCCATATCATCAACAGGGGAATGGAAGGTGTGAGCGGTATAATCGCACCTTACTTCAAATCCTTTCCACTTTTCCAGAACTGAAAAAAAGATATTGGTCGAAGTTTCTGCCTGAAGTGAATCAAATATATAATAGCTCTATACATCACGCAACTGGTTTCACGCCGGCATTTCTTTTCCTAGGTAGGGAAAGTCTTTTGCCACATCGTTCCCTTGTGAAAGAGGATGAGGATTTGAGAGAAGATAGATCAGTCGAAACATTGGAAGATTGGATAAGTTTTCACTGGGAAAAATTAGAATTTGTACAAAGACTGGCCAGAAAAACAGCAGAGTATCAAAATGAGAACATGAAGAGACAGTATGCTAGGAAATCCGGAGCTGAACAACTTCATGTGGGAGAGTGGGTCTTGCTTCGGAGACAAAGATTTTTTGGGAGACACAAGACATTTGGGAAGCCTGACCCTATAAAATTATAGAAATTTATGCTGACAATTTTAATGTTATAAAAATTCAAAATGAAAAAGATGGGGAAAAAACGGTTCACAGAAATATGGTGAAGAGGTATAGGTTTAATGAGGTAGAACCTGAGATAAAACAGACTCAGGATATAGTGATCACTCGAGGAGGAGGTTGGTATTCTCAAACAGAAACTGATATAAACAATTGTGGGTTTATTATTTTTACAGAAGTTATTTTTGATCCTGCTATTTTGGGACAGGATACTGTGAACACTAAAAGTGTAAGAAGTTCAGTCAGATGTAACAAGGGTATTTGTTCCTCTTTTCTTAAAGAAAATTTTATTTTGGGATGAGTTTGAAGTATGATGTGGTGCAAAGTATAATTTCTGATGTCAGTTATTTCAGGAATAGTTAAAAAAAAAGAAGTATCTGATTTACAAAATCGGAAGATGGAAAAAGGTTTTTATTTAAATTGCAGAAGGGAGAATGTGAAGTTTGGTAATGTTGAGGACAACATTAAATTTAAGTGGGCGTGAAATGTAACCCGAGGGGTTAATAAAATAAAGAACATTATCTGAGTTATCCCAGAGTTCCATTGTGGCCAGTGCTGGTCCTTAGAATTTGCTGAGAGCTGAGCTTCTGTTGGCTTAGCAACAACTTTGCTGGCAGTTGCAGAGAGTTGTTCTGTTTTTGTGTGTGGGTGAGAAGATGTGCAGGGTTGAGGTGCCATCCGCCTTATTTTCGAAAGTGATGGGCGCCCAGATTGCGACCTAAAAGGCATATAGACGTCTCCATGAGCAAAGGGCACCCAAACCTAATAATCGAAACAGGACTTTCAGTGCGCTCACAGCGCACGAACGCCCAGGTACGGACGCTCTAACAAGGGGCGTGTCAGGGGCGTGTTAGGGGCGGCATTACGAGATGGCCGCCTCCAACGTATAACGGATAGCGAAATGGTTTTGCATGGGCGGGAACATGGGCATCATTGTTTAGACCCGAAATAAAAGCGACCAGAGTAAGGGGGAAATCGTCTTTAGACCCATTAGCGATTGTGTGGAGTTGGAGAGTGGCAAGATCGTTGTTGGGAGAGCTGAATTGTTGGTTGCAGAGAAAGTTGAGTGTGTTGAGTACCTGTTACCTTTGGCTGTGTGCCCTAGTCGTAACGTTTTCAACCTCACCTGCCTCGTGTGTGTTTTACCTGTTCACCTTTCCCTACCCTTTCTAGCCCCCAAACCCAGATACCACTACTTCTTCCTCTATCAGCCCTTCCCCTCACCATTCACTGTTCCCACGTTTATATTGGATTCCCTTACCTCCGTTTGTCTCTTTCTTCCCTGTACTGCTGCAGCTGTGTGTGTGAGCACAGTCATTTCCTGTTTGGCGAGTGAGTGGCCAGAGGGTGTGGTGGGAGTGAGCTTCTGTGTGGTGCTGTTGTTTGACTACTACTTGCACTGGTGGGGAAATGGAGGCACTAAATTCACTGGCGGCTTGCAAGTTGGAGGAAGGGGCCACACACCGCAGGAGGTACTCATAGCCCCGAGTGTTCAGGCCCCGCACCACTTTCTTAGACCTCACTGACCAGCAGTGTCTGACAAGGTACCGTTTTGATAGGGCGACATTCAGCAGCTTTGTGAGCAGCTCCAACCCCTCCTTCAGCCCAGGACCCATAGAAATAACCCCATCCCTGTCCACCTCAAAATCACTGCATCTCTCTCTGTTCTGGCCACTGGGAGTTTCCAGTCTGTATTAGCTGTTAACACAGGTCTCACCCAGGCTTCTATTTCAAACTGTCTCACCCACTTCCTGGATGCTTTCCTTACCCACACCTCTCACTACATCACTTTCCCCACCCCCCAGGCCCTGCACAACAACATGGTTGCCTTCTATGCTGTATCTCACTTCCCCTCAGCTATAGGTGTGATTGACTGCACACATGTTGCATTGAGACCCCCCCCAGGCACAAGAGGCCACTTACAGAAATCGTAAGGCATTTCACTCGATGAACGTGCAAGTGGTGTGTGATGCCCAGGGGGAGATCATAGATATGTGTGCCCACTACCCTGGTTCAACCCATGATGCATATGTACTGCAGCACTCGGGCATCTTCCGGAGGTTTGAGCAAGGGGAGATCACCGGTGGATGGCTACTAGGTAAGTGCAGCATGGATCTACCCAAACTATACCTCCTCCACTGGGCAACCCTCAGCACTGTCTTCCTCCAGCTCACTCCACAACCCACTATTCTCACCCACCGCCAAAAGGTACCTGCTCCAAACAATACACACTCATATTTCTCATTCTGTTTCTCCCCAAAGGTGACCGAGGCTACCCACAGAGGACTTGGCTTATGACCCCTGTGGTGCACCCACAACCAGGGTCAGAAGAGACATACAACACCAGACATTGGAGCACCCGTGGGATCATTGAGCAGACCTTTGGCCTACTGAAGAATTGTTTCCGCTGTCTGGACCATTCTGGAGGGGAGCTCCTGTACAGCCCCCAAAAGGTGGCCAAGATCTTCGTGGCCTGCTGCATGTTACACAATTTGGCCCTGCGCAGAGGACAGGCCCTCCCAGATGAGCCACAGCCACCAGAGGAGCAGGCCCCAGATGAGCAGGGTCAGGAGCCCCCTCCACCTCCCGCCCTCAGAGCAGAGCTCACTGCTCACCAGCTGGGGGTCAGAGCCAGACAAAGACTCATCGAAACAAGTTTTCTGTGAGAGTAAGTTGACATTTATTTCTATCAATCACTTAAGTATTTACATAACATCACCACCACCGCCACCCCACCCCGTCCCCGCCTACCCCTCCCACTGTGTTCCTTTGCAGCTGGTGCTGCAGGGGAAGTCTGTTCAGACTCCTCTGATGGGCTGCTCCCACTGTCCTCCTCTGTCTCCACACAGCAGCCTGCTGCCTCGGCTGCCCTGTGGAAGTCCGGCCACCTTGTGGGCTGTAACCTGGCCACAGGACCCAGAAGGGGAGTCGGTGTGGTGGGTGCTGCACCAGTGACTGGGGAGGTGGACGATCTCAAGGACCACCTCTTAGCTGGTGGTTCTTGGCCACTGGAGGAAGTGGACGCCAGTTGTTGGTGCTGCCTCACGGCTGGAGTAGGTGGTGTGAGGTCAGGGCGCAGGCCCTCGATGCTATGCTCCAGCTGTTGGAGTTGCTGGAGCATAGCATGTTGGGCCTGGAGCACTTCCTGGTGGGCTTCCTGCTGCGCCTGGAGTGCTTCCCGCTGCAGCTCTAATTTCTGCTGCCGGTACTCCTCCATGTGCACATTGTGCCGCAGCAATTGAGTGGCCATGCTCAGTATTTACCTCCTCTGGCTGGATGGCCTCTGGCGAGGAGCTGCCCCCCTTTCTTAATCCTCTTCATCAGCAAAGGCTACAGGTGGTGGAGGCACAGCCTGTACTGCTGCTGGTGCAGGTGGAGGTTGAGCCTCTACTGCTGTTGCTTCTGCTGCTGCAGGTGGTGGAGGTTGAGCCTCTACTGCTGCTTCTGCTGCTGCAGGTGGTGGAGGCTGAGCCTGTACTGCTGGTGTACTGCTTTGCTGGGACTGCAGGCCACTAGGGCCAGCCTCATCAGAGTCATCACCTGTATAGTACAAGGGGAGGAAGTGTTTGCTGAAAATAACCCACTTTTGTCTTTCAGCATTCATATACATTGCCCCACACTTGATGACCCAGCAAAGAGATGGTGAGGAGGAATGGGATTGGCACTGATGTGAAAGAGAGCCCCACAGGCAGCTGGGTAGAGGTGGTGGATGGACAGCCAAGAGAAGGACACCGCTCACAAATTGTGGACAAGCTGTTTGTTGTATATTTGTTAAAATGAAGCACATTTGAGCATGTCTTGCTTTACTACTGACTTGCTAGACTGCCTAGAACTGATTTATGAACCAGGTTACTGGCTCCTTACGTTTCATGCATGTGGCCCACAGTGACTAGAGCACAGAGGTGTGGGAAGGAAATATGCAGAGTTTGGTGAGGGGAAAAGAGGAGGGAGTGGAGAAGGGCCCCAAAGCTGTGAAACAGTAGTAACCTACATACACTATTACTACCACCAGGGCCGCCGAGAGCTGGAGCTGGGCCCGGGACAAAGCCGCCCCGACCCCCCACCCGAGGTCGCCGCCCACCCGAGATCGCCGGGCCCCCCTGCCGCCCACCCACCCGAGGTCGCCGGGGCCCCCTCCACCCGCTATCGGGCCGGGCCCTCGGAACTAACCTTAAGCCTCCTTTCACTTCGCAGCAAGCAGCGGCAGGGCAGACCTCTCCTCCTTCCTTCCGTGCCCCGCCCTTGCAGACGTTACGTCAGGCGAGGGCGGGACATGGAAGGAAGGAGTGGCCTGACCTGCTGCTGCTTGCTGCAAAGTGAAAGGAGGCTTAAGGTTAGTTCTGGGAGTGACGGAGGGCGGGCCAGGCGGCGCCGGGCCCCCCTGGAGGCCCGGGCCCCGGGACGTTTGTCCTCCCTGTCCCCCCCTCTCGGCGGCCCTGACTACCACTACTCAAATACAGCTTCCAATCTAATTAACAGACACAGACAGGACAAGTAAGAGGTAAGAGAATTACTAAGGTGGGCATAGTGAGTAAGGGTACTAAGCAAGTGAGTAGTGGTTAGGAGGTAAACACAGCATCATAAAGGTGGGCTTTTAGTCTAGATATGAAGACAGTCAGAGACACACATTGCTTAAACTCCTCCCACCACCTCCCTCCTCCTGCCCCCCACTCCCCACCTCCCTCCTCCTGCCCCCCACTTGTGTAACACGTACTGCAGCACAACAGATACCCCAGCTTCATAATGGTCAACCTACCTGAGCCCTCAGGCTGTGCAGAGGTGTCAAGGGAGCCCTCCTGGGATAAGAGGCCATGAATCATGCGCTCCACGGCGGTGCGTTTCGCGGTGTCATCTGCTGGGGGGTTTTCACCAGCCTTCCTCCTCACATCCCGCCTCAGCTTGCGCCACTTGTGATTGCAGTCTTCGACGTCTTTCCCACAATGGAAGACTGCATTCAGGCGGTCCCTTACCGCCTCCCATTCGCGCTGCTTTGTAGTTGCAGCCAGCCTCTGGCCTGTGGGAGCGAAGAGATTGCTGTGTCTTTGCTCGATCTCCTGCACCAGTAGCTTGACTTCACCATCACTGAAATTACCCTTCCGGGTCAGGGGCTGGCATGGCGGCATTGTACCAATGGGTTTCGATAATACGGAGAGGGGCGTCTAAATAGTCGGCAGGAATGCCCATGTAGGAACATGATAGGCGGGCCTTAGATGGGCGGACTAATTTCGATTATGCACAAGATTCCTAAATGTGTCCAGCTGCTCTAGCGATTTGGGCCGCGTGATTTCAATTATGGGTAGAGAACTATGGGCGTCCCCAGCTGCATTCCCTGTGGACACCCGGGAGGGAGTGGAAAACATGAAAAAGGATCTGAGGAAGCTAGAAGAATGGTCTAAGGTTTGGCAATTAAAATTCAATGCGAAGAAATACAAAGTGATGCACTTAGGGAATAGAAATCCTCGGGAGATGTATGTGTTAGTCGGGGAAAATCTGATAGGTACGGACGGGGAGAGGGCTCTTGGGGTGATAGTATCTGAGGATCTGAAGGCGACGAAACAATGTGACAAGGCGGTGGCCGTAGCTAGAAGGTTGTTAGGCTGTATAGAGAGAGGTGTGACCAGCAGAAGAAAGGAGGTGTTGATGCCCCTGTATAAGTCGTTGGTGAGGCCCCACCTAGAGTATTGTGTTCAGTTTTGGAGGCCGTACCTTGCGAAGGATGTAAAAAGAATTGAAGCGGTGCAAAGAAAAGCTACGAGAATGGTAAGGGATTTGCGTTACAAGACGTATGAGGAGAGACTTGATGACCTGAACATGTATACTCTGGAAGAAAGGAGAAACAGGGGTGATATGATACAGACGTTCAAATATTTGAAAGGTATTAATCCGCAAACAAACCTTTTCCGGAGGTGTGAAGGCGGTAGAACGAGAGGACATGAAATGAGATTGAAGGGGGGCAGACTCAAGAAAAATGTCAGGAAGTATTTTTTCACGGAGAGAGTAGTGGATACTTGGAATGCCCTCCCGCGGGAGGTGGTGGAAATGAAAACGGTAACAGAATTCAAACACGCGTGGGATAAACATAAAGGAATCCTGTTCAGAAGGAATGGATCCTAAGGAGCTTAGCCGAGATTGGGTGGCAGAGCCGGTGGCGGGAGGCGGGGATAGTGCTGAGCAGACTTATACAGTCTGTGCCCTGAAGAGGACAGGTACAAATCAAAGTAGGGTATACACAAAAAGTAGCACATATGAGTTTATCTTGTTGGGCAGACTGGATGGACCATGCAGGTCTTTTTCTGCTGTCATTTCATTTACTATGTTATTGATGGCCTTTTAAAACAGAATTCTCTGTGCTTGCACCGTTGTGGTTTTCCTTTGCATTATTTCAAAGTGTTTTAGTTTCACTTATACTAACCTTTGTTTTTGGCACTGTATGCTTTTGTACACGTGTTTATTTTGGGGGGTAGTTATTTGTAGTTGCCCTCAGCCACCACCACTTCCGTTTCCCTTGGGCCTCCCTTACTGTCTCCCATTCTCTCTGCCTGGTTGTACCAGCCAGTCTGGGGCAGCGAAGAGATTGATACAATGGCACCAAAGCAAGCACCCACCGGTAAGGGTCATTTCACTGAGCCACAAATTGAGCTACTGGTCCAGGAGATAGAAAGAAGACACACCAATAATGTACACAATCTTGAAACACAAGTTCAAGGTAAGCTCATACTTCTCAGCCACCTCTTCTCTTTCTGCTCATGATCAAGGACTCTCCATTCACTGTATGTACTCTGCATTCAGCTCTGACCTCTATTTTCACCAGGTTGCTAGTTGCTATGCAGTGTTTGGAGCAGTGATGCAGACCACCAGGGCTGTACTGTGTGGTTGTGCCGTAGGTCCTCAATGCTGTGCTGCAGGCGTTGGAGCTGCTGTACCGCTTCCCGGTAGGTTCTATCCTTCTTTATGTGGTGAACCCCAGTCCCCATTTATAATGTGCCCACCCATTCTCAAGGGCCAGGGGAGAAGAATATGCAATGAATGTCTTGACCACATTATTGAACACAGTCCTACAATCCTCCATAGCAGTGGCGTAGCCAGAAGTCAATTTTTGGGTGGGCCAACAGGTTGGATGGGTGGGCACTAGACAGTGGTGTGCTGGTAAATGTTTAATAACAGGCTCTCTCCCCGGTCCACCTCTTCACCCCCCCCCCCCCCCCCCCGTCCACATGTGCACCTCCCCTCAAAATTGTAGAGCTGGCTATAGCCGGGGAGAGAGCCTGGGGGGGGAGGGGGGGCAATGCATTTCTCTCTCCAGGAAAAAAAATTAAATGATCCCAGGTTCCAATTTAATTCATGTTTAATGTGGGATAAAATGCCATAAATAAGTAAATAAATATAAACTTTTAATGTTTATATTTGATTCTCAAAGTGGACATATTCCAAACACTATAATGAAAATAAAATGATTTTTTTTCTACCTTTGTTGTCTGGTGACTGTTTTTCTGATCATGCTGGCCCAGTATCCGATTCTGCTGCTATCTGTCCTCTTAACTCCGTTTCCAGGGCTTCCTTTCCATTTATTTCTTTACTTTCCTCCTTTCTTCTTCATTTCTTGCTCTATATCCATAAGTAAAAGCTGGGTCCTCCGCAGACTTGACTGTCCAGTGGATCCAGCTTCTGCCTATTTTCTTCATCCATGTGCAGTTTTTCTCCTCTCTTCCTTTTCCCTCATCTCCTTCCTCACTCTTCCATTCCCTCCATCCATGTCCAGCATTTCTTCTCTCTCCCTTCCCTCTCTTCCATCCATGTCCAGCAACCCTCCTCTCCCCTGTCCTTTCCTCCATCCATGTCCAGCAACCCTCCTTTCCCCTGCCCTCCCCTTCATACACCCATGTCCAGCAACCTTCCTATCTTCTCTTTCCTCCCCTCCATCCACGCATGTCCAGCAACTCTCCTCTCCCCTCCAGCCATCCATACCTAGCAATTCTTTTCTCTCCCATGCCCCCCTCTATCCATCCATCCCCAGCAATTCTCTTCTCTCTCCCCTTGTCCCCTCCATCCATCCATCCCCAGCAATTCTCTTCCCTCCCCTGCCCCCCTCCATTCATCCATCCCCAGCAATTCTCCTCTCTGCCCTGCCCCTATCCAGCCATACCCAGCAATTCTGTTCTTGCCCCTGCCCCCCTGCCATCTATACCAGCAATTCTCTTTTCTCCCCTGTCCCCTCCCTCCAGCCATCAGCGATTCTCCTCTCGCCCCTTCCCGCTCCCATCCATGTCCTGCGATTCCACCTGCCCACCCGGAGCCCTCTTCTCCCCCCCCCCAAAAAAAATTTACAGTGCAGGCTGAGCTCCGTTCCCGCATCTGCCTCCCTCACTCTCACGGCAGCGCTTCCCAAACGCTGCCCACCGCCGCCACGATCGCGGGATTTACCTCCCTCCGTCTCAGCACTCAGCAGCAGCGGTAGCGAATCATACATGCTGCCTCCTTCTAACCCGGCGGTGGGCAGCATTTGGGAAGCGCTGCCGTGAGAGTGAGGGAGGCAGATGCGGGAACGGAGCTCAGCCTGCTCCCTCCGCTCCGCTGCCTCCACTGCTGGGTGGGCCTGAACCAAAACTGGGTGGGCCCACCCAGGCCCACCCGTGGCTACGCCCCTGCTCCATAGTTTGGGGACATCAACATTTCTAACATGTAGCCTGCACACTATTTTCAAGGTGGCCACAGGTACTGCCTACTGAGCCCTTAAGTCATGATGAGGGAGAAGGTTTGTGGTTACAGTTCCTAACCCAAGTTACCTGCAGGTCGCTTCAACCTTGTGGCTGCAGTGGCCTAGTGGTTAGAGCACTGGTCTTATAATCCAAAAGTTGTGGGTTCAAATCCCACTGCTGCTCTTTGGGATCTTGACCAAATCACTTATCCCCAAAAGCTTCAGGTGCACACTTAGAGCCTGTTGTATTATATTGCAATTGTGATGAAGTAAATATCCATCTAATGCTTTTACCATTGTTTCCCCTTTTCTCCTCAGCACTATATTCCATTCGTCAAAGTGAAAAGATGACCCAGCTGTTTGTAGCTCCATCATGGCCCCCACCAATGTGGTGTGGTTGTGGGTAAGGGTGTCTGGTGATCATAGAGCAAACATTGTCTATGCGCTACCTAGGGTTATCTGCAAGTTTCTACTTGGCAGATCACTAGTGCTAAACAACATATCTATTATTTACATCACTCTGTGCTGTGGGGCTCAATGGTAAGGGGGTAGAAAGGCTGGATGGCCATTTCTGTCCCTCAACAGAAATGGCCACCCAGCCTCCCCCCCCCCCCCCTGCTCATACAGCCATGCAGGTTGGAATGAACAAGTGGGCTTTTGTATGGCCACACTTGTCACCGATATGTACCACATTTCCTTTTTCACAGTTCACGTCATGCAATCCATATTGCTGCCTCCTCTCACATCAACACCAGCATTTGATAATATGTAGTGCACAAGGTAGAGACACACACACCCTGTTATATGAAATCTATGAAATGTATTTTTTACAAAACTGTGTACAACTTTCCCCCAACCCCCCCCCCCCCCCCCAAAGTCTTTCAAGGGTGGCCACACTCTCTTTGCAAAGCCCTTTGTAGCAGGGTAATGATCAGCACCACAAGCACCCTCAGTGGCCTGTGGAGCTGCTCATTACCTTGCCTTATGGCTGCGACCTCCTGCAGCAACTGGTTCTGGCCATCTACCAGCTGCTGCAGGAGGCACAGGGCTGGGGCAGGGGCTGGGGGGGGGGGGGTGCTGGAGCTGGAGCAGGGGCTGGAGCTGGAGCTGGGGAAGGGGATGGAGCTGGGGAAGGGGAAGGGGATGGAGCTGGGGAAGAGGATGGGTCAGGGGGTGGGGGTGAGGATGGAGATGGGGAAGGGGATGGGGATGGGGCTGCAGGTGGTGGGGCCTCCTTCATCATGGCCTCCTCCTCCTGGCCCTCCTCGGCCACCTCCTCCTCCTCCTGCTGCTGCTGGCGCCCTGTGTATGTAAAAGGATTGTGGTTGAGAGCAGCACATCCAACATGGCTTGCATGATGCAGGAGCTGGGTGGCCTGAGGCAGGGGATGGGGAAAGGTGTGGTGACCCCTGGGCTATACCCATGGGGTGTGAGATGCATGAGATGACATGACAGGGAACCTTGGAAGCTGGTCTGACACAGAACACACAGGATAGGATATGTTGGCAGACCACACTCATTGGTCACCAGCATGGTTGCATAATGATTTGTGACTAGGGTTGGATGACTTGTTCTTTGTATTGTTTTTTTTTTGGGGGGGGGGGAGGGGGTTAGCACATAACTTTAATATGAGGCAATGACATCCACTAAGAGTAGGACCTCAGGTAGGAATACCATGAAACATTACCCACCCACCCCAGAAAGGGGGATACAGAAGTGAGGCATGTCATCTCATTCATCTCAGAGGAGGTTAGTTTGAAGTTGCAGCCACACTCATGGGAGGGCAGCTGCAACCTCAGGCGTTGATCTGGGACAGAGGTGTTATTTTATTTTATTTTTTTCCAAATCCTTTTTATTGGTTTTCTATAGTACAGAACATTGTCATGAGTTACAACTTTTCAAAATTTGCTACATGCAGCTGAAATTCTTAATACACTCCTGCTTCATTGCCATTTACCTTCCCTCCCCCCCTCCTCCCTCCCCCCCCCCCCCCCCCCCCCCCCCCGTGTCATGGTGGTGCTGGATTCTGTTCTTGAGATTGTTCATAGGGTTGCCATAGTTTGTCAAAGGCTCCCATTCTCTTTATGGCTGTTAGTTTTGCCATCTGATACATAAAGTCAACTTTCTGCAACACCTTTTGGATTTCAGGTGGCTGTGGCTTTTTCCAGTCTCTTGCTATTGCTATTTTGGCTGCCACTAGATATTGCATAGCCAGCTTGTGTTGGAGTCCTGTCAATGATACCGGTTTCAAATGCAGGAGGCAATTTTCCGGCATGCATGGGTAGGGACGTTGTAGCACTTTAGTTATCAATGTGATCACAGTCCTCCAATATTCTGCTATCATCGGACAGTCCCACCAAATATGCAGACTGTATTCCTCCTGTAGTTCTGCAAAGCCTATTATCTTATCATTATCCCATAATTGGCCCAGTGTGTGCAGCCCTGCTTGTGTCCAGTGCCTGTAGGCTATCTCAGTAGCTCCTAGTGGGAACCCCGGGGCCCTTCGTATCCCTGTCTGATGAAAATATGTTCGTTCTGGGAACCAATGTTTCCTGATTTGGTACCAGGTGGACAGAATATGTCCTACCCCTATGGGTGTCCTTCGCCCTATACTCCTTAGTTCCTTATTTGGTAACCACAGAATATCCCCCACTTCTCTCATCCCCAGCCAGGCCCTTTCCCAATGTAACCATTTTTTGTTGACTGCCGGATGCCAATCTGCTAAGATTCTCAGTTGGGCCGCTTGATAGTACAAGAAAAAGTTTGGGACTCCCATCCCCCCCCTCTCATGCGGTTGAAACATTATGGCACGCCTCACCCGTGGTGGCCTTTTCCTCCAGATAAAAGCAAACATCTTTCTATTGAGGCGGGTAAAGAAACTCCGGGGGATTGGGATAGGGAGTGCTATAAAAAGATATAACAATTTCGGCAACATCATCATTTTAATGGCATTTATACGCCCCATCCATGAGATGCTTAAACCCTCCCATCTGTCAAGCTCTGCTAATAATTCTGTTATTTTCCTTGGAAAATTTGCCTCATATAGATCTTCTATTTTGGGTGTAATCTGTATCCCCAGGTATTTGATAGATTTCGTGGCCCATACAAACGGGAATGCAGCTTTCATCTGTGCAACCTCCTGCCCTGGCATTGTGATGTTAAGGAGTTCAGTCTTGCAAATGTTTACCTTGAATCCCGATTGTTCTCCATATTGCTTCATTATCTCTACTGCCCGCCGCACCAATGGCTCAGGGCTTGTCAATGTCATCAGAATATCATCTGCAAATAGCATCAGCTTATGCTCCCTCTTCCGCTCTGATGTTACAGGTCAGTGGTTCAATTGTTAGGGCAAACAATAACGGTGAAACTGCACATCCCTGCCTGGTACCTCTTTGGAGTTTTATAGGCTCTGAATATGAGCCATTAATTTTTAGTACCGCCAATGGGGCCTGATATAATAATTGCAGCCACTTCAAATAGCCTCCCTCTATTCCTACCCTCTGTACCAGTGCAAACAGGAAAGGCCATTCCACCCGATCAAATGCTTTTTCCGCATCGATCGAGAGTACTTTGGCTGGCTCCCGTTCATCTCTCATCTTCTGTAGCACATGTAACAAGCATCTGGTGTTGTCAAAGGCCTGACACCCTGATATAAACCCCACCTGATCTTCGTGGATTAGCTTGGGCAATACCATTTGCAGCCTATTTGCCAATATTTTTGTGAATATTTTATAATCTATATTTAGGAGGGATATTAGTCTATAGGATCCACATTGCTGTGGGTCCTTGCCTGGCTTGAGCAATAAGGTCACCGCTGCCAGTCGCCAGGAATAAGGCAGCTCCTGCACCTGGTCAAATGACCGGAAGAGCCGTAATAACAGCGGTGCCAGAGTGGTTGCATACAGTTTGTATATTCTAGCTGGGAAGCCATCTGGCCCCGGTGCCTTAGCATGGGGGAGCGCTCTAATCGCTTCCTTGATCTCCTCCAGCTCTATGGGCATCGAGAGTTTTTCTCTTTCCCCCTGTGACAACAGGGGCATTTCTATCCCTTGCAAATATTCATCTATATTATTGGGGGCTGCATCCACTTCAGATTTGTACAGGTTAGTATAAAATTCATGAAATGTGGCTTGAATGTCACCTGTTAGTGTGACAGTCTGGCCTTGTTGTGTTATAAGACTATGTATCTGATTACGGGAAGCCTGTTTTTTCAGTTTGTTCGCTAATAGTCTACTCGCTTTATCCCCCAGCTCATAATATTCCTGTTGTACTTGCTGCAGTTGACTAGCCACCTCTGCCATCTGTAGTTCATTAAGTTGCATTCTATTTTTATGAAGCTTAGTCATTGCTTTTTTATCCCTGGGATCTGCTTTATGTTTTTGCTCTGCCTGCTCTATCTTCTCCCTTAGTTCCCGTTCTTTAGCTTCTTTTGTTTTTTTCAGATGGGCCTTGAGGGCGATAAGCTGCCCTCTCAGTACTACCTTTAGACCCTCCCATAAGCTCTCTGGGTGGATTTCTCCCACGTCATTAAACTCCAAGTATTCATTTATATAATGTTCAATCTTTCCCACATTTTCCGGATCATTTAAGATTGCCTCATCTAAATGCCAATATCTTTGCCCTCCCACTTCTCTCCCAATCCTGAGCCTTAGAAGGACCGGGGCATGATCTAGGGACAGAGGTGTTATGACTTATTCGTTGCCTATTAGCCATGTGGGAACTGATATTGTACAGGACACTTGCATTATTACATAATGAAATTTACACATGAGTACAGATGTCCTGTTGTTAATACATACGTCGAGCCCTCAGGCGCTGTCGCACTGCCCTGATTATTTCAGGGCTCTCCCGCCTCACTCACCGGAACCTCCTCCGGAGGGACTCCAGGTCCCTATGAATCCCGAATCGTCTACAATATAAAAGTTTGTACAGCAGGAGTCAGGGGATGGGCTTTCTTGCCTTCAGCACAGAAATTCATTGGGCAATCAAATAGCACAGGCGCACAACACTAATTTGGGGGGGGGGGGGGGCATTCCATTGGTACAGGTGAGGTGGCCATGAGGCCAGAGAGTACCGTTTGTATGCATTATTGTAGGGATGCTTTTCCTTTCTAATACATGTGTTTATTAATGATTGTGCATGTACATATACAGTGGGGGAAATAAGTATTTGATCCCTTGCTGATTTTGTAAGTTTGCCCACTGACAAAGACATGAGCAGCCCATAATTGAAGGGTAGGTTATTGGTAACAGTGAGAGATAGCACATCACAAATTAAATCCGGAAAATCACATTGTGGAAAGTATATGAATTTATTTGCATTCTGCAGAGGGAAATAAGTATTTAATCCCTCTGGCAAACAAGACCTAATACTTGGTGGCAAAACCCTTGTTGGCAAGCACAGCGGTCAGACGTCTTCTGTAGTTGATGATGAGGTTTGCACACATGTCAGGAGGAATTTTGGTCCACTCCTCTTTGCAGATCATCTCTAAATCATTAAGAGTTCTGGGCTGTCGCTTGGCAACTCGCATCTTCAGCTCCCTCCATAAGTTTTCAATGGGATTAAGGTCTGGTGACTGGCTAGGCCACTCCATGACCCTAATGTGCTTCTTCCTGAGCCACTCCTTTGTTGCCTTGGCTGTATGTTTTGGGTCATTGTCGTGCTGGAAGACCCAGCCACGACCCATTTTTAAGGCCCTGGCGGAGGGAAGGAGGTTGTCACTCAGAATTGTACGGTACATGGCCCCATCCATTCTCCCATTGATGCGGTGAAGTAGTCCTGTGCCCTTAGCAGAGAAACACCCCCAAAACATAACATTTCCACCTCCATGCTTGACAGTGGGGACGGTGTTCTTTGGGTCATAGGCAGCATTTCTCTTCCTCCAAACACGGCGAGTTGAGTTCATGCCAAAGAGCTCAATTTTTGTCTCATCTGACCACAGCACCTTCTCCCAATCACTCTCGGCATCATCCAGGTGTTCACTGGCAAACTTCAGACGGGCCGTCACATGTGCCTTCCGGAGCAGGGGGACCTTGCGGGCACTGCAGGATTGCAATCCGTTATGTCGTAATGTGTTACCAATGGTTTTCGTGGTGACAGTGGTCCCAGCTGCCTTGAGATCATTGACAAGTTCCCCCCTTGTAGTTGTAGGATGATTTCTAACCTTCCTCATGATCAAGGATACCCCACGAGGTGAGATTTTGCGTGGAGCCCCAGATCTTTGTCGATTGACAGTCATTTTGTACTTCTTCCATTTTCTTACTATGGCACCAACAGTTGTCTCCTTCTCGCCCAGCGTCTTACTGATGGTTTTGTAGCCCTTTCCAGCCTTGTGCAGGTGTATGATCTTGTCCCTGACATCCTTAGACAGCTCCTTGCTCTTGGCCATTTTGTAGAGGTTAGAGTCTGACTGATTCACTGAGTGTGTGGACAGGTGTCTTTCATACAGGTGACCATTGCCGACAGCTGTCTGTCATGCAGGTAACGAGTTGATTTGGAGCATCTACCTGGTCTGTAGGGGCCAGATCTCTTACTGGTTGGTGGGGGATCAAATACTTATTTCCCTCTGCAGAATGCAAATAAATTCATATACTTTCCACAATGTGATTTTCCGGATTTAATTTGTGATGTGCTATCTCTCACTGTTACCAATAACCTACCCTTCAATTATGGGCTGCTCATGTCTTTGTCAGTGGGCAAACTTACAAAATCAGCAAGGGATCAAATACTTATTTCCCCCACTGTATTACTCATTATCCTTGAATGCAGACTCAAGTTAGTGCTTACATTGATGACCGAGCTCTTATATGTGTAGCTACAGGAGGGGGACCTGATAGCCATGGGGGGGGGGGGGGGGAAGCAAACACTTACCTTTCCAGCCTGTCCCTGATGTGGGACCAGGCTCTAATGGAGTCAATCCTAGGTGGTGGTGGTGGAGGAAGAGCCTGTGGCGGTGCCTGAGGCACAGCTACACAAGCAGCAGGCTCTCTGCCTCACTATAATTCGGCTCTCTACGGAGCTCCATGTTTCTCAGTGAGTAACGCCTTATATGGACGGCCATGCGTGAGGGACGTGCTTTCGTGCACATGTCCATAAATGGATCACCATCACATATATGGACGAGTGAGCACATGGACGCTGTAAGCATAGACGTCCGTGACATGCATGAATGATTGTCATGCGTGCGGGCCCTTATTTTAATGATGCGTGCAGGCCCTTATTTGAATGATGCGTGCGGAGCTTTCCTTATATAGATCAGTATGAAGAATGCAAACCTCTTCAGATATACCCAATATGCATATAGCTGCATGTTCCGCAAGTACAGTGCATGCAGTTCCGGACATCCAGATACGGGAAATATGAGGAACATTCGGTGGGCCTGCATGATCCTTCAGCAGTTCTGTGAGGAACACGTCCTTGATTCCTGTATTTGACGCTTCTCATATTTCCCGTACCTGGATGTCCAGAACTGCTTGCACTGTACTTGCAGAACAACTAGGTACATTCTTTTTACTATAGTTTGTGAGGGCCAGATTTGGTCGTTTCCAACTGCGATAATCGAATGTCTAAGGGCGCCCTTTTTACTACCCTTTGTCCGGCCGTTATTTGGCTGTTTTGAAATGCGATAATCGATTGTCTAAGGACGTCCATATTAATTTTCAATTATACTTACCTGATTTTACCCGCCATCACAAGGGCGCCCTAATTCGTATTTGGACGACCTTTCGATTATGCCTCTCCATGACTGATAAGTGAAAAGCCAGGTTAGAAAATGTTTAAGGAAGTATAAGGTGTCTGAAATTAAGGTGAAATTTTGGATTCAGTGAAGAAGAGAGAGAATTGCTGTCTGTTTGTGTGGGAGAGGAAGTTACTGGTATATTGATTTTGCTTCAGAGAGAGAGAGAGGAAGTAAGTAAATAGAAGTGGTTTTAAAACAAATTAATTAATAAATAAAAAAAAGTAGGGGAAACTCTATCTTTATCCTGGTTGTGTTATACAGCAATGTATGTGTTTAAGTTTGGCACTAATTAAAACCAATTAGAAAGGGGAGAAAAGGTTGGGGATAAGTAAAAGAAAACTGTGCTGTATTAAAAGTTAAAGGAGTAAACGCCTTGATTCTGGTTTGGGTGATGAAATATTGGTTTTGCTTCTTTTAAAGAATATCAGTCTTTTAAAAGAAGAGCTGATTTCAGTATTTTTTTTTGTTTAGTTATAAAGAAAACAAAACAAAACTGGGTTATGTACTACAAATGAATTTGCCAGCTAGAATGTTGAATGGAAAGCTGACTGTGTAGGCTGACTTGACTGGGTTCCTGTGAAGCAGAGTGAAATCCTCTGACAATTTTTTAGATTAGGGAGTAAATGTTTAAGAGTAAGCCTGGAAGTGAAAGGAATTTTAATTAAATTTATTTTCTTTACATAGTTTGTTGGGCCTCAGTTTTCTGATGAACATTAAATGTCATATAGTATAAGTTCAACTTGAAGAGATAAGGAGTTAGGGTTTTGCTTCGAATTTAATTTGTTTAGTAATGAGGTTTAGAGGGAAGAAAAAGAAGAAGTTGAAGAATCAATTCCTGTAGAAAAGTCCCGGGCCCCCACGCAAGAAAGTCTTCATTTCATCAGAGCTCAAGGAAAATAACTTGAACGTATACCTGAAGCTAATTAACAAGTAAAAGAAAACTGTGCTAAACCCAAGTATTAAAACTAAACTGATTGTAAGCCACACTGAACCCACACAAAGGTGGGAAAATGTGGGATACAAATGCAATAAATAAATAAATAAATAAAATTGAAGGAAAGAGTACCTACTGTACTTACCAGAGTGTGAACCGAGGTGAACAGTGAGGCCCTGTGACAATATTGGTAATACACAAAGAATAAATTTTCAAAAGAAAATTGAACCTTAGTTTAAAGGTACAAAAGAAGATTGTAGCAGTGTTCTTATATTGAAGTGATATTATACTTATTTGATAGTAGTACTCATTTTGGTTATAAACTATTCTGTAAGAAAAAAAAAACAATTTATGTCAACTATTTGTTAGTTACGTTATCACATTTAGTACCTTTTTGTTTGGGTATTTAAGGAAAGGAACTTTGTGAAAATTAAATGATACAGAGGGGCATAATCGAACGGAAACGCCTATCTCCATGGGCGTTTATCTCCGAGAACGGGTCCGTGAAGGGGCGGGCTGAACTGTATTTTCGAAAAAATGGACGTTTGTGAGGTGGGCGTTTGTTTTTTTTAGCGATAATGGAAACTAAAAATGCCCAGCTCAAAAACGTCCTAATCCAAGCCATTTGGTTGTGGGAGGGGCCACGATTCGTAGTACACTCGCCCCCCTGATATGCCAGGACACCAACTGGGCACCCTAGGTCAGTGCGGTGGACTTCAGAAAAAGCTCCCACATGCATAGCTCCCTTACCACGGGTGCTGAGCTCCCAACCCCCCTCCTCCAAAACCCACTACCCACAAATGTACAACACTACCATAGCTCTTAGGGGTGAAGGGGGCACCTACATGTGGGTACAGTGGGTTTTGGAGGCCTCCCATTTACCAGCACAAGTGTTACAGGTGGGGGGGATGGGCCTGGGGCCACCTGGCTGAAGTGCACTGCGGTACTCACTAAAAGTGCTCCAGGGACCTGCATACACGCAGGCCTCTAGGACTTGTTGCTGCTATATAACATTGGCACACCAGTTGACACCTGAAGACTAATCTCTCCAAAAACATCCTTTATTGGAATAACCGCGTTTACTCACAGTTAACTGCAGATCAGAGGTTGTGCCCCACTGGCAACGAGTCTCCCTGGTACTATGATGAGCAGTAGGTCAGAGCTGGCAGAATTCTGTACAATGCCCTCTTTCAGCCACATTCAAGGGAAGAACTAAGTTGTCTAACGTGGCTAACACAGGAAAGGGAACTAAAACTGGCTTACAAAAATGGCTACTACCGCATGGACTACAACAGGAAACACAACAGGGTACACTCTGACCCAGTAGGCAGGGGGAAAAGCACCATGGGAGAAGAGCCTACCAACATCGTGAGACTGTAACACAAGCTAATGAAATCACGGAGCCCAATACCCTACACCCACCACAATGCAATGCTGATGTGACCCTGTACTGCACCCGAGAGCCACATCTGACCCAGGGAAAGGCTGTGACAGGATCGAACACATTCTGCTGTCATGGAGGTGGGTACGGCATTTGAGGCTGGAATACAGGCTGGAAAAAAAGTTTTTAAAGTGGGGTTTTTTTGGTGGGAGGGGGTTAGTGACCACTGGGGGAGTCCGGGGAGGTCATCCCCGATTCCCTCCAGTGGTCAGCTGGGCAGTTGGGGCACTTTTTTGGGACTTGTTCGTGAAAAAAAGGGTCCAAAAAAAGTGACCCAAAATCGCAGTAAAAACGCCCATCTCTCCTCGGCTGATAACCATGCCCCAGTTCCGCCTCCACCACGCCTCCGACACGCCCCCGTCAACTTTATTCGTTTCCGCGACGGAGTGCAGTTGGAAACGCCCAAAATCGGCTTTCGATTATACCGATTTGGGCGCCTTTGAGAGACAAACGTCTATCTCCCGATTTAGGTCGCACTATAGGCGTTTTTCTGTTTCGAAAATAAGCTGGACAGTATACTAATTAACAAAATTTATTGAAAGAAAATAAACAAATTATTTATTTATTTATTTGTTGCTTTTGTATCCCACATTTCCCCACCTTTTTGCAGGCTCAATGTGGCTTACATAGTACCATTAACGGCGTTAACCGATTCCAGTCTGAAACAAATAACAAGGTGTGAGCAATACAAGGTGATATTGTAATAAAGTGAAGTACATGCAAGGTAGGTACAATTGGGGGGAAATTAGAGAGGGAGAGGAATATTATAAATTTTGGAGTCTGATTCTCCCAAAATAATGAATAATATCTAATTTTAGTTTAATTTTCCTCTCTCCTTCTTTGAGATAGAGAGACGAGGTTAGTGATTTGTACCACCCTTTGCTCTCAGCTGTATGGTTATGAATGCCAGCCATGACTACTAACAGCGGGCATTAAATAACATACCATATATGATGAGACGCTAGGGGGGTGGGTTACACTACCGTGAAACAGGATCATAAATATACACATTTAACAGCACTGAAATTCAAACAATACAGATATAATATGATGTCAGCCTAATACTAATGAAACATCTAATAAGCACACATTAGAACATTCAAACAACAGCTACTTATGTGGTTAAGTGCCGATATTCAACACGTAACTACATACGGCAAGCAGTCAAATTGGACTGCATAAAACACAGTCCTATTTTATTCCGGTTTCACTTATCTGATGAGGGGCTGAATAATGGCCTTAACCAATAAATGTCAGTCATTTGCATATATACCCAGATATTCAATGCCGGTGCCTGGACATGCATAAAAAGTGGGTCACAACAGAGACAGATTTTCGGCAGGGATAAAAGTTAGGAGCTTAGCATAGTTTCAGAACTAGACTTGTAAAATAGGCTTCCTGCATCTAGGCAAATGATTAGCAGGCCCAAATTTATAATCATAAATTTTAAGCTCCTGAATTAAGAAGACTTTTCAGGCTTCTAAATGTGGTGATGATTGCTGGACTTGAGTACTCTTATCTAAGAAGAGAGAATGGGAGGGAGGACGAGAAGTAATTTCAAGGTCAAGAGGAGCTGCTGATGAAAAGAAGAAGAATGAAGCCTGTCCATAGGATTGTTGGAGTCTCAGCACAGCAGAGAAGCCAAGGAGCTGGAGAGGAGCAGAGGAAAAAGAGTCCAGGAGACGAGAAATACCAGGTTTTTTTTTTTTTTTTGCATTTAGATCATGTTTTTTTAGTAGTGGTTCAAAGACAGTAGGTATTTCTCTGTCACCGGTGTTTGTAAGAAAGAGAATTTACAATGTGGACTGTTTGCTATGCTTGTGAAAAAATATCAATAAAGACAAATTTTTTTGAAAAGAAAGGAAGAGAAGCAGGAATTTTAAGTTCCAACAATGCATTGGGAGTGAACCCAACCCTGGCTTAGCCTGTCTCTAATAACACAGATCCAAGATGCTCTCTCTGTGCCAGCACTTTCAGCCTTTCTTTGTTATTTGGAAAGTAAATAAGTGAATCTGACTCAGATTTCAATCTGATTATGCCAAGGTGCCACCTAACAGAAAACATTACTGCACATGATCTTTTGTGTAAGAAAACCAAAGATTCCTCCAGGTTTGCAGGCTCTTTTGCTCCTGAACTTTGGAATAACTGAAGTGAAAGAGTTTAATATTATCTTGTTCAATCAATTGTACACCTTGGTCTCAGGCAGCACTGTGCAGAGGTGCTGATAATTAATCTCTGGTCCACTTTCAGATCAAGGTTAATCATTACAGGACTTTGAGCCTAATGGGGTGTGTTCTCTGTCTGCTCTAATTGTGGCAGAGTTGCAGATAGGCAACAAAAGTGCTCATTCGGGATCCACACAAACTGGGCAGGTGGCACCTTGGCACTCTCCTCTGATCCTTCCCCATACATTACATATATCAACACTTGACACATTATCCAAGAAGAGTGGAATTTATAATGGCCGCAGCATTAATTGTCTTATATGTGAATCTTATATGGAAAGACATCTACAATATCGTGCAGTCACAATCATGAATGCAGCTTATAGTAATCAGGAATTAAATACATGACTCAATCTTCTATCTAGAGCCTTTCCTGCAGGGTGTCCAGCCTTTTGAGACACACAGTTCACTCTACCTCCGCCTTACCCTAGAGGTATATTTCTTTCTCCGCCTGTGACATTTACTGTAGACATGCATAGGCGATATCATCACTGCTTGTCAGGGGTTGCCATAAAAGCATCTTCCCCTTCACAACCATTGACTCTTTCTTCATGCCTTCAGCCTCCCCATTCTGTCCAAGTCTGAGGTAGACACTGCTGATCATCTATTACTCTGACACCGGCCCCCCCTCTGTAGAAAAGGGGGACTACCCCAGGTCTTAGACATTATCCATACCACTGTTAATATGTGACCAAACCATTCACATTTGACTTTAATTTTGTTTAAGACATAGTGCTATGTGCTCTCTCAGGCTAGGACCCACCACCAAAGACCACAACAGAAGCACCTTGTTTGTCGCTGTCTCCCCACTTATTCTCCTCCTCGCTGCGGCCAAGTCATAAATTTGTAAGTATGCATGTACACTCTCTGCCCATATATATATAAAGCAGTCTACGTTGCAGATATAATGAAGTTGACTTCATCAGACTGGTGTTATACTTGCTGGTCTTCAGCCTAATGGAGAAGTCCCACAGTCCGCACCCTGCAACCCTGTGGATATAGCTATTACTTGTATGTATTGCAGGTACCAAACTTGTAACTACTGCAGGTACTGAACCATTGTAGGTTCTGCAGCAGTGACGATCATGCAGTGAAGATCATATAGAACATGGCTATGGGAAGCTGGGCCGGAATGTTACAAGCACAAACTGGAAATGGCAGTTTCCACGTCCGAGGCTGTTGGTGCTAACCACTCAATACTACAAAACCTGTTAACCATCCAGTACTGTTAGCCTGACAAGGGGGGGGGGGGGCTTTAGCTCAAAAACAACAGCAGATAAAGGATGCAATGATCAGGCATAATGTGTGACCGAATCCATTTCCATTGCTCTGGCCCAGCCGGCCGAGCCCAGAGCAGCTGAGATGGATTGGGAGGTATTGTAAAGAAATGTTGATATGAAGTGGTAGGGAATGTGGAAGAAAAAGGAGGAATAGGAATGGAGTGACAAGACTTGTAGGAGAATTAGTAGGTGTACTACTAAGTACATCAAAATCAATAGTAAAGGGGGAGGGGGAGTTGCAATGTTGATAGGTATGAGTGCCTAGAGCAGTGATGGCGAACCTTTCAGAGACCGAGTGCCCAAACAGCAACCCAAAATCAAATTATTTATCGCAAAGTGCCGGTACTCATTATGGGCGGGGTCACCACATATGACTCCACCCCTATGATAGCCACACCCCTTACACTAGCCATGGCGCATATAAACAGACATCATTGAAAATATTATACTAGTATAGGAGAAAAAAATAACATGATTTTCTGTCATTATAAATCATTTCTGTAAGCTGTTACAGCTCCAGTATACCCAGTGCAAAATAAGACAGCAGATGTAAATTCTCAAATTGGACATATTCCAAACACTAAAATGAAAATAAAATGATTTTTCCTACCTTTGCTGTCTGGTGATTTTGTTTTTCTATTCATATTGGTCCTAGTCGCTGATTCTGCTGCTCTCTATCTGTTCTCTTAACTCCATTTCCAGGGCTTCCTTTCCATTTATTTCTTTACTTTCCTCCTTTCTTCTTCATTTCTTGCCCTCCATCCATGTCCAGCAACCCTCCTTTCCCCTCCAGCCACAAATGTCCAGCCACCCTCCTCTCCCCTCCAGCCACCCATGTCCAGCCACCCTCCTCTCCCCCTGCCCTCCCCTCCAGCCACCCATGTCCAGCCATCCTCCTCTCCCCCCTGCCCTCCCTCCCAGCACCAGGCAGGCCTCCCTCCCAGCACCAGGCTTACCTCCCACCTAGCATCAGGCCAGACTCCCTCCCACCCAGCACCCAACATCAGGCCTCCCTCCCTCCCACCCAGCACCCAACATCAGGCCTCCCACCCACCCAGCACCCAACATCAGGCCAGCCTCCCTCCCACCCAGCACCCAACATCAGGCCTCCCTCCCTCCCACCCAGCACCCAACATCAGGCCTGCCTCCTACCCAGCACCCAGTGGTGTGCTGGAGCCAGCTCGCACCGGCTCGCAAGAGCCGTTTGTTAAATTTACTGGCATCTTGCGAACTGGTTGTTGGCCCGTGCGAGCCGGCTCGCCTCTGCTCCCCCGCCCCGCTAATCCATCTTCCGTCTGCCCTCTGCTCCCCGATAGTAGCCCTGCTGGTTTCCTTTCTGCGCTGCCGCTGCCGCCCTGCCTTTAAAAATTTTATTTTCCCTTGAGGCGCGCCAGCGTTGAAGCGAAGGCAGCAGGCTCAGCTCGGTTCCTGCCTTCGTTCCGTTCCTTCACATCATGGCTCCGCCCTTGCCTGACGTATTTCCTGTTTGCGCAGGAGCAGAGGGCAGACGGAAGATGGACGACCAGGGGAGTGGAGAGGGCTGGAAGATGGCAGAGAGGAGGGCAGGGGGAGACGAGGATTGCTGGACATGGGTGGGTGGATGGAGGGCAGGGGAAGGGAGGGTTGCTGGTCATGGGTGGATGGAGGGCAGGGGGAGAGGAGGGTCGCTGGACATGGGTGGATGGAGGGCAGGGGGGAGAGGAGGGTGGCTGGACATGGGTGGCTGGAGGGCAGGGGAGAGGAGGGTTGCTGGACATGGGTGGATGGAGGGGAGAGGAGGGTTTCTGGACATGGGTGCATGGAGGGGAGAGGAGGGTTGCTGGACATGGGTGGATGGAGGGGAGAGGAGAGTTGCTGGACATGGGTGCATGGAGGGCAGGGGAGAAGAGGGTTGCTGCTGGACATGGGTGCATGGAGGGCAGGGGGAGAGGAGGGTTGCTGGACATGCATGGAGGAGAGGGAAGGGAGAGAGAAGAAATGCTGGACATGGATGGAGGGGAGGGAAGAGTGAAGAAGGAGATGAGAAGAGGGAAAAGGAAGAGAGGAGAAAAACTGCACATGGATGAAGAAAATAGGCAGGAGCTGAGGACCAGAAATGAAGAAGAAAGGAGAAAAGGAAAGAAATAAATGGAAAGGAAGCCCTGGAAATGGAGTTAAGAGGACAGATAGCAGCAGAATCGGACACTGGGCCGGCATGATCAGAAAAACAAAGTCACCAGACAACAAAAGTAGAAAAAAAACATTTTATTTTCATAGTGTTTGGAATATGTCCACTTTGAGAATCAGGTGCTCAACGTTTATTTTTATTTACTTATGGCATTTTATCCCACATTAAACATGAATTAAATTGCCCCCCCGCAGGCTCTCTCCCTGGCTATAACCAGCTCTGCAATTTGGGGGGGAGGGCGCAGAGGTGGACGGGGAGGGGCGCAGAGGTGGACGGGGAAGGTGGGCGCAGAGGTGGACCGGGGAGAGAGCCTGTTGTTAAACATTTACCAGCACACCACTGCCAGCACCCAACATCAGGCCTCCCTCCCTCCCACCCACCCAGCACCCAACATCAGGTCTCCCACCCTTCCAGCACCCAACATCAGGCCTGCCTCCTACCCAGCACCCAACATCAGGCCTCCCTCCCTCCCTCCCTCCCTCCCACCCAGCACCCAACATCAGGCCTTCCTCCCTCCCAGCACGCAGTAGCAGGCCTCCCTCAGTAGCAGGCCTCCCTCCTCCCTCCCACTCACCCACCCAGCATCAGGCCCCCCTCCCACCCAGCAGCACCCAGCACCAGGCCTGCCTCCCTCCCTCCCAGCACCAGGCCTGCCTCCCACCCTCCCTCCAACCAAACAAGCAACCATCAACCCGCCTGCCCGCCCATCCTCCCTCCCTCCATCCCAGCACCAGGAACCCCCCCTTCTCCTCCTAAATTTTAAAGGCACCCTGAGCGAAGAACACGTGTTTCGCTGCCGCTGTCGACGCACACCACCTGAATGAACTCCGAGGAGGTACGCTTTTAAAATTTAAGAGGAGAAGGGGGGGTTCCTGGTGCTGGGAGGGAGGGAGGGAGGACGGGCGGGCAGGTTGATGGTTGCTTGTTTGGTTGGAGGGAGGGCGGGAGGCAGGCCTGGTGCTGGGAGGGAGGGAGAGTGGGCGGACCAGCGATGGCGCGCGTGCCAAGGGAGAGGGCTCTGCATGCTCTCTCTGGCACGCGTGCCATAGGTTCGCCATCACTGGCCTAGAGGGTGTACATGAGCCCTATAGTTCAACAGTATTGCCAGTACCCCCTGGACAACACCACCAGATGCAGATAGTAGCTAGAAAAGAAGATTATGCATCTGCCAAGCATGGATAACATGGCTGCATACAACACTAGCTGTCATGATCTGTTGCTTGCCACTTATGTTCTATATAACACCACCAGTGGGCTGGTAAACATGGTGGTTGGGACTTTGACGTATGATAAGTACAGTTAACAAGCAAATTCTGAGGGACACCTAAGCTACATACCTAACCAAGGACCTGTAGTCTAGAGGAGACTGGTACATCAACCAGAACCTGTATTTCTTCCATGGAATACTCCGAGCCTAATGATATACTTGTCATTCACGATAACCTGGCTAGTACCCTGGTGTATACCTGAGCATAGATAACTTGATGCATCAATTAACATTCTGAAGCCCAGATCTGAAATTGTATCTAGATGGAGACCTGCTGCTATTTGAATGTAAATGCACATTCCACCTACCTCACCAATGACCTGACCTGTACTCGTGGGGCGTACCCTAGTGGGAATGTTGTCCTAGATAACCAGGCAGGTACACTGGTATATAAACCTGAGCATATGTGATAACCTGTGGCACCCTTAAAATTCTCAAACCCCATTCTGCAGCTGCATACATCCAGAGGAGGGAGGAGATCCTGCCGTGGAATCACAGCAGTCCCCAGACTTCACACAACTTCAGGTGTCTCCGGCAGGGGCGTAGCCAGACAGCAGATTTTGGGTGGGCCTAGGCAAGAATTGGGTGGACACCAAGTGTTCTCCCCCCCCCCCCCCCCACCAAATAAAAATCTCAGCTGGTGGGAAAATGCTTCTTTCCACCTTGGCAGCAAGAATGCACTGAAAACTGAGCATGTGCAGGTGCCAGTGTTGTGGAGAGTAGCGTTTTCGTTACCATCAGGGGGAAATCTTCAGCTGATGGAGCTTGGGATTTCCGCCAGTTACCACTAAACATGTGCTACTGTTGGGTGGGCCTGAGCCATAAATGGGTGGGCCCTGGCCCACCCAAGCCCACCTGTGGCTACACCACTGGTCTCCGGTAGACAAATCCCCCCTGCTAAGGAAAAGAACTCCCTTAAAACCACAGCAGACGGCTTGCTAACAAGAACTGAGGATCTGAACCTAAGTCTATGGTGCAAACACCGAAGAGGTGAGGTCCCGACTAGACATGACAGTGGCCTGATGCAGCATCAGACACCCTGAGACAAAGAAAGTGAGGGACAACCTCCCCAGCAGAGAAGAACATCACCCTCTGATAGCCGACGACTTTCAGACTTCTGACTTAACTTTCCAATTGACTATTCTGAGGGCAATTAAGGGTGGGTCCACGGTAGTTATGGACACACAAAAATATGTAGAGGAGGGACTGAGACAGCTTCAACAAAGTCAATATTATGATCAAATAGATTATGACCCTACTGAGGAATTAAAACAGAGCATTAATGAATATGTGAATACAGCGCTCATGAATGGCATTCTGTCTGTTAAAGAGCAACAATTTTTATGCCATCCTAATCCTAAAACCTCTTACATCTATTTTGTCCCCAAAGTTCATAAGTCCGTGTCGGACCCACCTGGACGCCCCATTGTATCTACTTGCGACTCGGTTTTAGAGCCTCTTTCGAAATTTTTAGACAAATTATTAAACCCGTTTATTAGTCATGCGGAGTCATATGTCCGTGACTCTATTCATTTCATACAGTTGTTAGAACAAGTGGATTATCAAAGGATTGACAATAACAGTTTTTACATGGTTGGATTAGACGTAGTGGCTCTGTACACCAATTTACCCCAGAATAAAGTGATTCAGTTAGCATGTGAATATTTGGCTGAAGGGTTAATTTCAGAATCAAAAGTTATAGTATTGCGGCAATTGATGTCCTGGGTTATTGGTCGAAATTATTTTGAATTTCAGAATAAATTTTACATACAAAAGTGTGGAGTGGCAATGGGGGCTACTGTAGCACCCTCCTTAGCCTGTCTCTACATGACTCAGTTTGAAAAGCAGCATGTATATACCTCTTCCCAGTATGACAAGGTCATATTGTTTTGGCAGGGACCTGAAAATGAGTTGTTAGCCTTCATTGATAGCCTCAACACTGCTGATCCTCATGTCAAATTCACTTGTCGGATTGACAAATATGAAATTGAATTTTTGGTTATTAAGATCATCAAGACCAATAGTAATGGTTTTCATACTACGATTTTCAGAAAGAAGACTGACAGGAACACCCTACTGCATTATACAAGTCATCATCATGCAACGTTGAGAAGGGGTGTTCCTGTCGGCCAATTTCTTAGGTTGCGGTGATTGTTCTCTTGAGTTAATGAATTTAAAGTTCAGTCAAAAGACATGATGAATCGGTTTGTGCAAAGAGGGTATCCAATGGGGGTTCTTAGAAAGGCATACAAGCGAGCGTTGTATGCTCATAGACCATGGCTATTCTTGCCTAGGCAAAAACCTGCACATAGGTCTTTAGCCTGTGTGCTTCCATTTTCTCAACATGCCCCTAAAATAGGACATTTAATACACAAATATTGACATGTTCTAGCTGTGCATTCAGAATTCAGTGAGCACCCCAAGGTTGCTTACCGTCGGAAAGCGAACCTGGGGGAACTGTTAAAGAGATCCACTCCTAATAAATCAGATGGCCAACATTTTCCTTGTGTGAAATGTGTTTATTGCAAATATTCAGTTACCACCAAGTGGGTTTTAATACCGAGTTGTACCAAAAATTTTTATCTACAAGGTAATACATCATGTAACAGTGAAAGAGTGGTGTATTGCATTATGTGTCCATGCATGCTCGCTATACTATATTGGTCATACTAAGCGACAATTAAAACACAGACTGGCCGAGCACATTAGTAATCTTAGAACTCATAAAAAAGAAGCAGCCTTGGTAACCCATTGGACCACACAAAACCATGCGATAGAGGATTTAAAGTGTTTAGCATTAGTGCAAGTCGCCCCTTCTAGGGGTGGTGACATCAGTACACAATTGCTGGCTATAGAACAGCGCTATATTTTCGCGTGGGATATGGTGGCTCCCAAAGGCAATTTTTTCTGAGGGGCGTTTCTAATGGGGGTATTTAATCCCAGGAGCAGGAAAGTATGGTTGTAATGTTTGGGGGCGGACCTTTGGATCCCCCGCTTGCAGAGTAGCCCGGATGGTAAGCAGCCACTAAGCGTATTTATAAATATGATACAAGGTTAAAATTTAGATAGGTTTTTGAGATTCCGAGATGATTTGGAGTGGATATGTATTATTGAATCGTTACAGGTTATGGGGAGTGGTTCCTCCTGATGAAGTAAACCACGAAATGTGGTCTCGCATTGAGGAACTAAAGAGGAATGGAAGTTTGGCCATTTAGGTGACCTTATCAACTGGTTTTCATGGAAGCCTTCTAGATGCCGCACAGTGGACCTATGAAGATAGCCAAACATGATATCCAGTTATGAATGGTGTAATTGTGGTTTGAGTACACATTAAGACTCATCATCATGCTATGCATTTGGAGTCTGAGCACTTAGAAACAACTGTCACTTTGACTTTGAATTTGGGATTACAAAAACGAGGGCTGAGAAGCAAGAGCAGCCCACAGCCATTTTGGAACTGTTGGACCGAAATGAATGCCGGGAACATTTCTTAATATTTTCCATCTTAAGTAGAGGAGTGTGGTAGCCGTGTTAGTCCACTCTTAAGGTTATCAATAGAAATCAAACAAATTAAAACATGGAAAAGAAAATAAGATGATACCTTTTTTATTGGACATAATACATTTCTTGATTAGCTTTTGAAGGTTGCCCTTCTTCGTTTTCCGATCTGACGAAGAAGGGCAACCTTCGAAAGCTAATCAAGAAATGTATTAAGTTATGTCCAATAAAAAAGGTATCATCTTATTTTCTTTTCCATGTTTTATTTTGTTTGATTTCTATTGATAACCTTAATATTTTCAAAAGCCAAGGGAATACATCAGAGTTGAATTCTAAGTGCAAGTATTGTAATGCAATTTCAGTGGATTGAAGTTTGTGGTGAACAATATATGAGATTGGTTTGATTGTGTGGATGACACTGTGAAAGGCATGTGGAAGTGAGTTACATGGGAACCGAGGGTTATTGTGAACAATGTATGCATATATATGGGTAACAATAAATGTATTCATGTTTGGTTGAATTTTTCAGTGGAGTACTTTGTGACTAACAATAGGCATTGATCATATTCTAATACAAAGCTATATCCCCCTGTGTGAACAGGATTAAATTTTAACTGCCAGAACCTCAACCATTCTTCTAACTTTTGGAGATCCCTTTTCATTGTTTCTACTCCTTCAAGGGTATCCACTCTATTGGGTATCTTCGTGTCATCCACAAAAAGGCAAACCTTTCCTTCCAACCCTTCAGCAATATCTCTCACAAATATATTAAACAAAATGGGCCTCAGCACCGACCCCTGAGGAACCCCACTGCTCATCATCCTTTCCTCTGAGCAGATTCCATTCACCACCACCCTCTGCCACCTGTCAGTCAACCAGTTTTCTATCCAGTTTACCACTTTTGGTCCTATGTTCAGCCCTTTCAGCTTATTCACGAGTCTTCTGTGGGGGACTGTATCAACGGCTTTGCTGAAATCCAAGTAGATTACATCTAGCATACGGCCTTCATCCATTTCTTTTGTCACCCAGTCAAAGAAGTCAATGAGATTCATTTGGCAGGATTTTCCTTTGGTAAATCCATGTTACCTCAGGTCCTGTAACCCGTTGTCTTCTAGAAAGTTAACTATCCTTTCCTTCAGCAGCGACTCCATTATTTTTCCTACCACTGACTTGAGACTTACCGGTCTGTAGTTTCCCACTTCTTCCCTGTCTCCACTTTTGTGAAGAGGAGCTCAGCAAAGATCGCAAGCTCAGGAAAGATCCCCACATTGGGCAGTTGAGCTTCTGCTCAAGTCTACTGGCAGCCCACGTGATGGGTTGCGGACTCCCCAGTATTGTATCCAGGACCTTCTCCATGCTGGCCTTCTGGCAGCTCGTGCTCTGAGATGCTCACACAGCTACTGTACCCGGGTGTATGACGCTTCCAGCAGGTATGTCAGGATGAAACAAATGGCACAGCATGTGGGAGTTTGGGGCTTCCAGTGACCATCAGTGTGCACATTGATTATGTGCCCTGGACCTTCTCAGTGTTCCCCACCTAAGGCTTAGGGTCAGACAGCAAAAAGAGGCAGCACGTGTGGTTAACGCTGCACCCGTCTCTATCTTACTCTCCTTCCAGGAGCCAGCCAACCCGTGTTCCCAAACTTCAACTAAATGCTTGCCCCTCACAGAAGGTCACGTCCACCTTTGTGTTATCTCCCCCAGCTGCCGCTAATGGCCCACAGAAATTCACATTACTAACCTGAGAACACCGCTGTACTCACTAGCAAGTAGCGCATCCATCTCAGTGGAATCAGCAGCCTTCTGTCCACGTGTCCGCAGTCCACACAGTGCACATGTCTGGAGGAGCGGCAGCCTCGAATCGCGAATACCCAAGTGAAAAGCCGAAAAAAGGTAAGAGGAGGCAGCAGAGCAATCTGAGCCATAGGAGCAGACGGCAAAATAGCGATCACACTCTTGCAAATGCCTCACTTACATAGTAATATAGTAGATGACGGCAGAAAAAGACCTGCTCGGTCCACCCAGTCTGCCCAAAAAGATAAACTCACATGTGCCATTTTTTGTGTATACCTTACCTTGATTTGTACCTGTCTTTTTCAGGGCACAGACCGTATAAGTCTGCCCAGCACTATCCCCGCCTCCCAACCACCAGCCCCGCCTCCCACCACCGGCTCTGGCACAGACCGTATAAGTCTGCCCAGCACTATCCCCACCTCCCAACCACCAGCCCTGCCTCCCAGATGATCTAAACGTAGCTTTACCATCCCTATGATCAGATATAATAGAATGCAAATTTAAGCACGCTATTATCGCTAATTATAGGGTAAAAGTGCAGGAGGATTTTCAATCCACCCGCACTTGTTTGACAGGTCTGGGCTGTCAAACACAGGGGCTGGAGGTCCATGGGACCCTCAGACACCCCTGCAATGCAAGGCCCTAGTGGTCTAGTGCCCCCTGAACCCCCACACCCCCAGGCCAGTGACACGGGGGTTGGAGGTCCAGCAGACCTCCAGTCCCCCTGACACAAGTTCACAGGGGGTGGCTGGAGAGCCAGTGGATCTCCAGACCCCTTAAACCCTTTCACACCCCTCAAATAAAATCCCTGGTAGCCCAGTGGGCCGCGAATAGAAGCCCTCAATCTGGTGGTCTTGCGGCCCCCTTTCCTGCCTCCTCTATACCCTCCTCTTCCAGCACTGCCTTGAAAATGGTGGTATCCAGCCCTGCCCAGTGCATCCAGGGCTGGGCTCTGCCATTTTCAAGGCGGCATTGGAAGACTAGGGCGTGTACTACCTTCTCCTCTGCCACTCAGGTACAGTGGGGGTGAGGAAGGAGGCCAATAGACAACAAGGAAGGGGGGGCTTGTGTTCGTAGCCCACTGGGCCACCAGGGCTTTTTTCTATTGGGGTGCGAGGAGCGGTTAGGGGGCTGGAGATCCACTGGACCTACAGCCTCTGTGTTGCTGGCTTGGGGTGGGGGGTCAGGGTTCCTGTGGGGGGGGGGGGTTGAGGGCCCCTACAGAGGGGTTCCATTGGGGGTATGCATGCCGGACAGGGCTCACTATTCCTCCCTAATGTTCTGCAAACCTTAATGCAAACTCTGAGTGGGTGCAGGGTTTGCTGCGGGCAGCACGCCAATATCTGGTGCATTGCCTGCTGATCATCGGGAATAATAAAATACCAGTTTAGCATGCATTTGCATGCTACTTGTGGTCAGAGCCTGCGAGCGCGTTGTTTCACATGCTCAGGGGGCTCTGATCATGGTGCGGTAGCAAACGTGGGTCCTAGTATGGCGTTAATAGCCTTTAGCGCCTGTGTTTGCTTCTGATCATCGGCCCATTAATGTCTCCTGTGGCCACACCTTTTACCCCCACTTCCTGGACTTTCCCACTTGTTACCTACCTCTCCCTCAACCCCCCCCCCCCCTTCCTATTATCCTTTACTCCCTCACTATCCCTAATCTATCCTGCTTAGGACTGGCAGTATGCCCCTCCCTAATTATCCAACCCCCTCCCCTCCCAACCTCTTTTCTGTCCATGCGTCTGACTGCCTATACGTCTAGGTCAGCTTCCTGAGCATTTGTAGTACCAGCATGGCACCCACGCTCAGAATTCGGGTGGAACCCCATACTGCTGGTTTTGGAGTTTTGCTCAGCTCTCTGGAAAAACTTACACGTCTCAGACTTCTGGCAGTGGTTCCAGTTTTCTTGAGTTTGCATTTTCCAGGTTTATCCAAGCAAGATCAACAGGAACAGACTGAAATGGTTCTGGTTTTGCTCTGAAGCATCAATGGGTTTGAACTTCCTGTCTATCCTAGAGAATCCAAAACCACAATTCATTCCATAGATGCCATGAGGCAAAACTAGGACTGGTTCAGTCTGTGAGCGCTAGCTCTAGCTGTAGCTGTTTAGTGGTGGGCAGGCACTGTGAGTGTTGTGTGAAGGAAGCTTGCACTGCTGCTGCTGCTGCTCGTGGTATACCATTCCTGTGGTGGGGCAGTATGTGTAGGGAAAACGTGCAGTGCTATGCCTGTACTGTAGCAGTTGTGTGATAGGGTAATGTGTGTGAAGCATGCTTGAATGGCTGTTGCCTGCGCTGTACCTGTTCTGTGATGAAACTGTTTGTGAGAGAAGGTACATTGCTATTGTTTGTTATATACCAGTTCTGTAATTGTCCTCCATGTGTGTTTGGAGGGTGGAAATGCTTACTACTGAGCATTCTATACCTGTACTGCAGCAAGGCAGTGTGTGTGTGAGAATGTGTGAGGGAAGCACACAGAGCTGCTGCCCGTAGTGTAAGATGAGGCAGTGTGCGTGTATTTGTGTGTGTGTGTTCAGCAGTGGGGCAGGGAGTGTAGTGTGTGTGAAGCTGGCAGTACTGCTGCCCATAGTGTACTTGAAGCGAGGCAGTGTGTATTGCACAATATGAAGTGAGGCAGTGTGTATACGAAGCTTACAGTACTATTGCCCATGCTGTGTTTATTCAGTAGTGGGGCAGGTGTGTGTGTGTGTGTTGTGCTATATGAGGTGAGACAGTGTGGGTGTGTGTGTGAGGCTTGCAGTGCTGTTACCCATGCTATGTGTATTCAGTAGTGAGGTAGTTTGTGTGTGCGCTGCGTAACCCTAGTAGCGCTTTAGAAATGTTAAGTAGTAGTAGTAGTGTGTGTGTATGATGTTTGGAGTGCTGCTGCCCGAAGTGTACATGCTATGAGGTGAGACAGTGTATATGTGTGTGGTGAGGTGAGGCAGTGTGTGTGTGTGTTTTGTGCTATAAGAGGTGAGGCAGTGTGTTTGTGTGAAGCTTGCAGTGCTGCTGCCCATGCAATGTGTATTCAGTGGTGTGGGCAGTGTGTGTGCTGTCCATGCTGTACCAGGTCTGTTGGTTCTTTGAGAAGAGGGTGAGGTGTTGAATTTACTCTAGCAATCATTGTGTCTCTGGGATAACAATAGATAAGGTCATAGAGAAAAGTCAACATATAAACATTTGAGCCAGGGACAATCCTGCTATAGAATAAAATTGAACAGAGCCCTTTCCTCTGCTCATATCTTCCCTGTAGATCCGAAAGTGGGATGGGACTTCACACATTCCCGTAGATCAGGTTTTCACTCTGTGCAGTCTGCGTCACCACTCTCCTACAAAGCACAGCTCTTACCTACAAAGCACAGCTTTTTACATTGTGCCAAAGAAGCAGCAGACCAATTACCTCATGGATCAGCTGCTGGGGGAGTAGGGGAGACTGGACTGGGGGCACCAGAGATAAGGAGGACAAGTCATTTGTAGTGAATGTCCTTTATAAGGCTGCCAGTGCATGAACTTCTTAACATCTCACAGTAAGTTGTGTTTTCCTTTCCTCTCATGTCCAAGTGTTTATAGTTCTTTTCCTGTTTTCTTTTCCCTTTTTATTTATTTACTAGTAAAACAGGCCCGTTTCTGACACAAATGAAACAGGCGCTAGCATGGTTTTCCTCGGAGTGTGTATGTTTGAGAGAGTATGTGTGAGATTGACTGTGTGAGAGAGAGAGTGAATGTGCGATTGTGTGTGTGTGACAGAGAGAGAGTGAGACTGCTGGGTGCGAGTGTGTCTCCTCTGTCCCCCCTCCAGCCACCCAGCGATTCTCCTCTCTCCCCTGCTCCCCCTCCAGCCACCCAGCGATTCTACTTTTTCTCTTGTCCCCCTCCAGCCACCCACTGATGCTCTTCTCTCCCCTGCCCCCCCTCCAGCCACCCAGCGAGTCTCCTCTGTCCCCTGCTCCCCCTCTAGCCACCCAGCGAGTCTCCTCTGTTCCCTGCCCCCCTCCAGCCACCCAGCGAGTCTCCTCTGTTCCCTGCCCCCCTCCAGCCACCCAGCGATTGTCCTCTCCTCTGCCCCCTCCAGCCACCCAGCGATTCTCCTTTTTCCCTTGCCCCCCTCCAGCCACCCAGTGATTCTCCTATCTCCCCTGCCTCCCCTCCAGCCACCCAGCGATTCTCCTGTGTCCCCTGCCCCCCCCCAGCCACCCAGCGATTGCCCTATCTCCCCTGCCCCCCTCCAGCCACTCCTCCACTTTAATCAGCATATATTAAATTCCCCCCATGTGCTACAGAAAAGCACCGAGCACATCCTATATAATAAAATGCACTTCCAACGTTCTGAAGCAGAGAAAGTGAAGCCTTCAAGCCTTGAAGCATTCGTGCGCTCTGTAAGGCTCCATCTCCTCAATTGACGACAATGTAGTTCCAGAACATTGCAGGAATGCTTCAAGGCTTGAAGGCTTCACTTTCTCAGCTTCAGAATGTTGGAGGTGCGTTTTATTATATAGGATTATTTATTTATTATTAGGATTTATTTACCGCCTTTTTGAAGGAATTCACTCAAGGTGGTGTACGGTAAGAATAGATCAAACATGAGCAATAGACAATTACAGCAGTAAAAATATTCAAAAACAATACAAAGTATGGCATGGTATACTATTTACAATGTCAACACAATACGTAATAAAACATTATAAGTGATAGCAAAGGGTAAAGCAAAGATGTAACATATAGAAGGGTAAGAAAGTAGGAAGAGTTAGAAAGTAAGGTGATTTATTTAAAGAAAGTTGCACATGAGGCAGAGAAATGGTTAAATGTTATCTTAGCTAGGGTAAGAGTGGATAAACATGTCCTGCTGCAGTATATGCAGCCTGAGTACTCCTTATGTGAGTGAGACTAACGAGTTAGTTACTTCTTCCAGTAAAGGCCTGGTTGAAGAGTCAAGCTTTCACCTGCTTCCTGAAGTAGAGATAGTCTTGTGTTAAGCGCAGCCTTTTAGGCAGTGCATTCCAGAGTGTGGGGGCTACTCTGGAGAAGGCTCGCTTTTGGGTATCACATCGTGTAATGTCTTTTGGAGAGGGTGTGGTTAGTGAAAGTCCTTGGTGGTGTATGGAGAATCATCCTATTTTTCAGGTACTCAGGGCCATTTCCTTTCAGGTCCTTGAAGATCAGACATAGAGTTTTAAATTTAGCCCTGTATTGTACTGGTAGCCAATTAAGTTTTTGCAAAAATGGTGTGATATGGTCTTGTCACTTGTAACCTTCTATGAGTCTTGCTGCTGCATTCTGAATAAACTATGATCTCTCTGTATCATTTTCTCTCTCTCTTTCTATCCATATGTAACCCAGTAGGTTATATATATATATTTTTTTTATTTTTACCTGGGGTCCGGGGGAGGCTCTGGGCTCCCAGAGATTGTTGGTGGCCAGTGCTGTGACTCCAGAAGTGGTTCTGGACTTCCTGCATGGAGCTGCACTGTCTGCGGCTTGCCCCAATGCTCTGAGTGTTGGATTTTTTTTTTTTTTGAGTGGGCATCGCTTGGGCATGTATGTGGGGTGATGCAGCATTTAATTTGAGTGAACATTTCTAGTTTTATAAGAGTTTTGACAGATTTATGATAAAAGTCTGTAAATATATTTAATTGTGTGTTTAAACATATAAAAAAATACACTGTATGTATAGTTTGATGACACCAATGATTGTAAGATATTTTGATCTGATTGTATAGAAATTTTATGGGTTTTTGTCTAAAAATATAACTTTTCTATTATTTCCGATGGAAAGTTATTTTACAAAATGGAGATTGTGAAATAATGTTAATTAGTGTCCATGAGGCAAACACCCTGTGTTCTTACACCTTATTGGCCAGCAGAGGTCCAGGGCCGCCGAGTGGGGGGGCAGGGGGGGACAAAATTCCCCAGGCCCGGACCTCCAAGGGGGGCCGAGCACCGGGGTCAGGCCGCCGGCACTGCAGTCCCCGGTCTCACCTGCCTGCCTCCCTCCTCGGCTCCGGGCCCCCTGCATTCGAAGCGACAGTCACAGATCGCCTCCCTTCGGGCCTTCCCTCCCTGTGTCCTGCCCTCGTGGAAACCGGAAGTTACATCAGACGAGGGTGGGACATAGGGAGGGAAGGCCAGAAGAGAGACAATCTGCGACTGCCGCTTTGAATGCAGGGGGCCTGGAGCCATGGAGGCAGGCAAGTGAGACCGAGGACTGCAGCAATGGAGGGCGGCAGCAGCGGGGGACCGACGGGGTGTCAGTGGCAGGGGGAGCGACGAGGGCAGCAGCAGCGGGGGAGCCGAGGCGGGGTGGCCTTGCCCTGGGCCCGGCCTAGTCTCTTGGCGGCCCTGCAGAGGTCAGCTGGTGACTCAGAGACCCAGTGTCCCTTGGCAACAGCTTGCCAGGAAGTGGAGGAGGGGCTGAAGAGGAAAGATGTGTTTGGGAGAGCTCTGAGTGCTTGACAGGATTTCTAGGCAGAAAAGTATGTGAAAGTAAGTTTTTCTGTGAGCTTTGAATCTTTGAATGAAGGTGAAGTGAGCTGAAGGAGAAAAGTGTTGGATTTGAGCAGTTCTAAAACTGATGGGTTTTTTTTGTGTGCTGTTTAAGTATCTGAACGGAAATTTCTCTGCTAGTGTTTAGTGCTGAAACACTGAATGCAGGTGAAGTGTGCTGAAGGTGAACGGTGTTGGATTTGAACAAGAGAAAGAAAGAACTAAACTGTTTTTTTTTTTTTGTTTGTGTACTGTTTAAAAGTTTTGCAGTTAAGACTGTGGTGGAGAGACCCTGTGCAAGGTTGTGTAAAACAGGTGTATGCAAGTGGATTAATCCCAGTTAAGCCACTAGGAAAACTGGTCTCCAAGCTTAAGATTGGGCTTGCAGTATGTGTGTTCTGCATGGTCTGCTGGTGCATGAGTGTGGAAGATTGTATGAGCTTGGAGATAACAAGTTGCTGTGGGCAGTATGACTACAAGATCCAATGAAGAGTGCACTTCCTTAGTTAGGGAACTCAGTACAAGAACAGATAAACTATTTAAGGATATACAATTATTATTTATTTATTTTGTTAGTTAGCAAGCCACAGTTATCCCTGAATCCCAGCTAGTGTTGTTCCTGCTGTTAGTCAGGAAGGAAGTTTTTTGTTGTTGATTTCATTTCAAGGGTGAGACGGTAGGTTCCTGTACTGAAAGAGAAGATCCTGAGCTCCAATGTACAAGCAAGGAGAAGAAAGAAGAAGCTCCAAGAAAGGCTAAAGATAAGTCTTCACTCCTACGTAAAAAGGATACTGAAAGGTCACAGTTTAATCTGACTTACCTGTTGTAGAGACTGAATTTGGATGTTCACATCTAAAAGACAAAGTAATTCAAAATAATTGATTCTTGAGACACACACTATAAAGGAAATTTATAGATTGAGAGAGAACAAATAAGATACTTGGGTTAATACTTATCTGTTGGTTTAACTGTTGTTGTTGTTGTTCTACTACTGCACCTGTTAGGAAAATTTCTGTTATTAGTTTATGTTTAAATGCATTTTTATGTTACAAAAGAACCTAATGTGTTAAGAACATCACATTTTCCATACCCCAAATTAGGTTTAAATAAACCACTAGTAACTTGTATTTACCATCTGTCTGGTTACTGGGTCCTAAAATCCTTTTAGTTTACTTTCCTCTCCATGGTCTAGGACTTTAGAGGCGAGGTTAGTTTAATTGTCTCCAAGCTCAGAGGTGAACTGCAGGCTTGAGGTATTCAGCCAAGGGTAATAGTAGAGCTTGCAGGGCCTTCTGAGATGAGGAAGCTATGCATATTTCTCTCACCCTGTTCACCTTTCCCTTTCTTCAGATGGCTTGCTCTCCTAGCTCCAGCCAGTTGATGCAGAGGTACCGGGAAGATCTGGGAAAGTGGTTGCAGAATAACCCAGAGCTGCTGTTGCGCTGGCTGTATGACCATGGTGTGCTGTCGCAGGCAGAGTACTTCAACCTGCTGGAGAAGCAGCCCAAGCTGAACCAGGTTGTCTCCCTGCTGGAGCTGGTGAGCAGAGACAAGGCTCGGAGTGAGCGGTTCCTGCAGGTCTTATGCAAAGTGCAGGAGAGTTACTGCCCAGAACTCCAGCACTGGCTAGAGGAAAACTATTCAGGCTGCATGAACCCAGAATTCAGCAGGAACCAGATCCAGGCACAACCAGGTAGGGAGGAGGCAGGGTGGTGGAAGGTTGAGCCAGTGCATTCGGATTCAGGATAGCAACTGGTTCAATTTCACTTCAGGGGGCTGATCAGTGCTGGTCCACTGCCAGCATGGAATTGCTGTTCCAGTTTCTCTGTGAAAGCAGGAATTAAAAGGCCATAGATGTGATCAGACAGAACCAGGAGTGACTCAACCTGCTGCATTTTTTAAGCAGACTTTTAATCTGTCATGGTAAAAATGTGCACTCCCTCAGTCAGGGCTGGGGTTAGGCATACTGGGGCCCAGGGCAGAAATTAAGGAGGGGGCCCCCCCAATCCTCTCTCTTCCCCCGATCTCCCCACCTGCCATTACCACTACACATAAAACAACTTTAAATACCTTCTTCACACACAAAACAGAGAGACCTTCACCAAATATGGAACAAGGGATCACAAATTAGACATTAAAATATGAACACTAAAACTGAACTGGGAACCCCAAGAAATTAAACTCGGCAAGTACAGCAACACTAGAGAAATAAAACAAGAAATGCACTTCATTTTGTAAGGAACACAATCAGTGGCATAACCACAAGGGGATGGGCTGTTTCCCCCACTTTGTGCTTAGGCCCCCCAAACGTAACATCTCCCTTGCTGTAGTTGGTGGAAATCCCCAAGCCTAACCTCCCCCTCCTCAGGTCATGTGACTAGAACTCTCCAAGCTCTGCAGCTGGCAGCAGTATTTCAGAGCTGCAGCTGCCCCCCCTCCACACACACATATTGCACCTGCTTCACATTCACACACACATGAAGAAAAAACATTCATGGTGAGGGGCGGTGAGGGGCAGCAGTGGCAGTTCGGGGATACTGCCACCAGCTGCAGAGCTTGCAGATTTCTGGCTGCTAGACCAGAGGAAGAGGCCTTCACTTGGAGGGGCTTGGAAATCCCTGCCAGCTCAGGTATTTATATTTTGTATTCATGCAGGGAAAAAATTTGGTGCCCACCCATTTTGGGCTGAAGGCCCCTCCTCCAAGAATACAATACAATACAATACAAAAGCATCTGTGATGCACATATCCCAAAGATAACATGTTCCAGTTAATAAATTCAAAATACATTTTCTTTTTTTCTACCTTTGTTTGGACTTTTTGTTTTTCCATCATCTTGGTCCCTGTTTCCCTTTTCTACTTTCTTGTCTGCTAATTTGCTTTCCAGTGTCTCCTGTCCATTTTTCTTTTCTCCTCTCTTTTTCCATTCCCTCACTGCACCTGTTTCTAACATACTGATTTTTCCCTTTCAGCTTTCCTCCTTTTTTTCTTTTCTGTCTCTGTCCACTCAAGTTTCACCCTCTTTCTCACCCTTCTCCTTCTTTTTAATTATCAACTATCAATTTTCCATCTCCTCTCAGTCCCTAGTTCTCCCATTTCTCAGCCTCCTATTTCCTTCCATGCATTCCTCATTTCCACATTTCTACCTCTGTACTCACTATTCTTCTCTCACTCATCTCCTTGTCATCTCCTCTTGACCTGTACCACATGGTTCTCCAACAGTTCCAGAATGTCCCCCTCTCTCTCCACTCTTGTAGTTCACCCCATTCTCATTGCCTGATCTCTCCCTGTTCCTTTCCCTCCAGCCCCTAGAATCTTCCTGTCCCACTTCTCTTCCCTCCTGCTCTCCATGAGTTCACTTCTCTTCTTCTCATTGCCCACCCCCATGGTCCATCATTACTTCATCTCTTTTTTGTTCTTCTTCCTCCCTCCACCTCTTGACACAGCATCTCTTTCCTTCCTCCACCCATTGTTCAGTATCTCTCCCTCCATTCCACTGGCCCAGGGCAGTTGCTCTGTTTGCCCCTATCCCCCCCCCCCCCTCCCAATGCCGGCCCTGCCCTCAGTCTTTCCCTAAGCACACAGGCTGGATTATAGGTCCCCTAAAATTTGGCTATAAAAGTAGAATCAGTTCTTGAGGCAGGCTAAACACCAATCACTGTGTAACTCAATGAAGGCGGCTGATTTATGCATAATAAAATTCCCCTTATTGGCTCCTCCTAAAATGTACATGTATATACTATAACAGAGGTAGGAAAAATATGAGGCAAACAGTCCTTCAAAACTACAGACAAATAATTGCAAACGGTATCAAAATGCCTAAGAATGAACATCAAATTCAATAGGGATTTTATTAGTTTATAGACCTCCTTGTCAGTGGTCTTTAATTTCTTCTGATTTATATGAACAGATTTTATATACTAGCACTAAATTCTTATTTATTAGTTCTTGGTGATTTTAATTTGCATCTTGAAAATACTTCAGACACTGTTGTGTCTGAGTTTCTATATTTATGTAATGTACATTTTAATTTACCTGATTTTGCTCCAACTCATTCTAAGGGACATACACTCTTGATCTGGTTAGTGGCACTTCCCACTAATTTAATTGCTTTTTTAATCTTGGGTGCCTATATCTTGGTCTGATTATTATTGCTGTAATTTTACTTTGAACTTTAGAATTGATCCTTTGCAAAATAAGATAGAAAGAAGGAGTAGATTAACTCAAAGGCTGATAGATGAATAGATTTTCCGAGACTTTGTACTCTCTCAATTGATTATTTCAGAAATTAATCCTGAAATAAATCCAAATAAACTAACCGCAATGATACAAACTACAAGAATGCTTGATGGAACCTTTAAAATCCAGGTGTGTGCTAGGAAGAATAATGCTCCATGGTTTTCTGAAACTTTTCTTCAGTTGAAATGACAATTTTGCTAATCTGAAAGGATATGGTGTAAATCAAAAGAAGCAAGTAATAAAACAAGATGACAATTGTTATTTATATCCTACAAGAAATAGGTAAACTCAGCCATACAAGTTTATTACTCTAAATTAGAAGGATTAGATCATCCTAATATGAATAAATTATTTCATCTTGTAAATCATTATACTACCCCTCCTTGTTTACCATCTTCTATTGTTTGTTCCCAATATTTTTTTTACAAAGATGGGATGTCGTCTTCTTCTTGGAAACAGTTGTGTGGAGTTCCACAGGGGTCTCCATATTCCCGTTGTTGTATAATCTTTATATGAGTTCACTTGGGGCAATTTCTCTGGAGGTTGAGGAGTTGATACTATCATATGCTGATGACATCTTTTTGTTGATGCCAGTTAATTCTACCTATGATATCGCTTTGTCTAGAATCACTGATTGTATAAGGAAGGTTAGTCTTTTGTCTTCTTTTTGTTTAAAGCTTAATACTGATAAGACAAAGGTTTTGTGGTTTGGTACGTCAGTTACTAAAATATTAAAAAACAATTCCCTGTTATGATGGAATTCAACTGACAGTGGATTTAACTTCCAGAGTTCTTGGGTCATTTTGGACTCTGCTTTGGAGATGAAACATCATTATTTCATAAGTTTCTCAGACAACGTTTTTAAAAATGAAACAGTTGCGGCTAATTCAATCATGCTTTATTCCTAGTCGTTATGTGCTATGTCAGGCATTATTTTGGTTTGTGTTTCACCAATAATGATTCATTTGTATCTCCTATTGATCTGCTGTGCTTGTTTTCATGTTGGAGTTTACAGATCAGCTGTCCTCTTGCTTCTTAGTACCCCTTTGCCAGTCAGGTTTTCAGGATATCCACAATGAATATGCATAAGATTGATTTGCATACAATGGTGGAAATATATACAAAGCAATCTCATGCATATTCATTGTGGATATCCTGACAACTTGACAGGCAGGGTGGGGGGTACTCCAGGGATAACAGGAAACACTGCTCTAGGGGAAGAAGACCTTGACCAAAATAAGTTTATTATTTCCCTCCAAAAGCTATGTCTCTAATGTCATTGGGCTAAATCTACAGAATAGATCAACCCTTTGGTAGGTTTGAATGGAATTAAACTGGACCAAGGACTCCAAATGCTCCTCCTGTCATTGGCAGATTGTGGAGTCCTGCCACAGCTGGTTGTAGACGTTTATCTGATGTGTTCATTGCATTTCTTGACCTGACAGATTGGAGTAGTAATATTCATTTACTTATTGTCCAATCTTTCAGGGAACACCAAAATCAGCAAAAAAGGTCCCTTATGCTGGCTGAAATTCAAGAGCAAGACATCAAAAAAATATCAGCTCTCTGAAAAGGCTGTTCCAGGTAACAGTGGATTTTTTTAAAATTACAGATTGTTTATTTTAGAAGGCTTATGTCTTATGCTGATTTCAAGAAGAGATTTCCTGAGTAATTGTGAAATAGTAATGATGGCAGATGACAGCCCATTTGCACAAAGACTGCCAGTATATCTGTCCCAATATAATGATAAATCAATTAGCAGGAACCTTCAAACATGCAGGGACAGTCTATATTTATTTATTTAGATTTTACTCACACCTTTTTCAGTAGTAGCTCAAGGTGAGTTACATTCAGGTACTCTGGATATTTTTCTGTCCCAGGAGGGCTCACAATCTAAGTTTGTACCTGAGGCAATGGAAAGTTAAGTAACTTGCCCAAGATCACAAGGAGTAGCAGTGGGATTTAAACCTGCTACCTCTGGACTGCAAGACTGGTGTTCTAACTACTAGTTGGTCCGTAGAAGTGATTGATTTCGAGTTTAGATAGACGCAGACCAAATGACCCTGAGGCAGGTGACGAAACGCTGGCCATCGTAGGTCATGGTCGAGTTTGGCGTCATATCAAGAAACAGAAAATTTGTATTTTCGGACCTTTCTGAAAAGCTAAGTGAAAGCTAAGTAGCTAAATAGCTCTCTATGGTCTAAATATCAATGATAGAAGAAATGAGTATATATTTATACAAAAAATTACTTTATACCCGAGGTGTTTGCCTGTGATGAAACAGCCCAGCCCCCGTGAGCTTGTTTGATACAAAGCCGGGGGTTTTTGAGGCAACACCTTTAGGTCAAAAAACGCTAATTGTGTTTTTATATCTTCTCCATTTTTTCACTTTTGTTATATAAACAGCTCTAATAGGAGGAGATTATCTTCTAAATTTACTAGAATTGTTCTAACTACTAGGCCACTCCTCCATACTGCTGTGACTAACCAATATACACTGACAATTGCACAAGATATTTTTCAAAAAAGTAGAACAACAGCAAAGGCAAACTACTGGTGAATAAGAATGATGCCTTTCTATTAAATATTATTAAGCTTTTGATTAGAATATAAACTCTGTTGTTAAGGAATTACACTTTACTGCCTAATGACAAGTTCAACAAGTAGGACTGTTGTATTAAATTCTGATAATCCAGTAGCCTTAACAGCAGAATTTATATTCTTGTTTTTTTATTATTTTTATTTATAACAGGAAGCTTTATGGAATGAATCCAGCCAATATACAATGTCAAAACAAACACAGTAAAAGTACAAAACATAGAGATTCATCCCATACAAGGAATTCACCTAAATAGGTATCCTCACATATAGCAATATGTTTTCCTGTTGTATTTTTATATTTTTATGTGAACAGTAATAAAGCTAAACATCTCCTATTACATTGCAATAAACCCACTCTCCCTCTCCCCCACATAACAGAGTTTATATTCTAATCAAAAGTTTAATAATATTTAATAGAAAGGCATCATTCTTATTCACCAGTAGTTTGCCTTTGCTGTTGTTCTACTTTTTTGAAAAATATCTTGTGCCTGGGACTTATTGTCAGTGTATATCTGTCCCAGGCATATTTAAATTGCATTCCAGTGTTGGCTTCTGTCACCTTTGTTGGAACATGTGATCAAGGCAGTTAGCAATGCTGGTTTTAAAAAGAGGTTGATTTGGGAAAGCCACTGCTTATTATCAAAGGAAACCAGACTCCAGTCTCACTGATGCTCCTTGTGATCTTGGACAAATCACTTACCCCCTGATTCTATAAAAGTCACCAAAATTTGCATGCACAATTTAATTGAATAATAAGCTAATTAGCACTAATAATTGGCAGCAGTAATTGGGTTTTTAACAAATTAGATTTAATTGGCATCTAAACGTGATCTGAAAAAGGGGGCGTGGAAATAGGAGGGTCAAGGGTATAACGGGAGCATTCCTAAAATTTACGCACATTGTTATAGAATAACAGAGATATGTGCCTAATTTAGGTGTGTACATTTGAACCACATTTCAGTTGGTGCAAATGGCCATACTTACAGTTAGGTGTGATTCCTGGCCATAAGTTCTATTCTATAAACCACACCTAACATTAAGCATAGCTTATAGAATAGCACTTCTTTTCAGCGCTGATTTTTTTGGCGCCATACTGTATATAGAATCTACCCTGTTTCCACGAAAATAAGACAGTGTCTTATATTAATTTTTGCTCCCAAATATGCGGTAGGTCTTATTTTCAGGGGAGGCCTTATATTTTCATGAAGAAGAATTCACATTTATTGTTGAACAAAAAAAGTGAACATTTATTACATACTGTTGTCATCACAAACCAGCATAACCAGACAAACTGTGATGGTACATTTACCGTACCAATCCCGATAGGAAGATTTATTCAATGACAATAATGTCATCATCTTCTGGAACATCATCAAAACAATCCAAACCCTGAATTTCCTGGTGAATTTCTTGTGACTCCATTTCTTTCAGAATCATTGGCCCATATCTCTCATGTGTAGCAATAGCACTGTCCTTAAATGAGTACTTCTTGTCAAGGTAGCCTGCTCGTAGCGCATTTGCAATGCAACTGTCAGTGATTTTCTCCCATGAATTCTTCACCCAAGTCACAACCTCTTGCAGTTTAGGCTTCACAAAGTTTCCACGCTGATTTCTCTCCATTCTATTTTCAATGTAGTCATTAATTTCCATGCGCAAATTGTCCTTGAATGGCTTGTTTATTGCAATATCAAGAGTCTGGAGATAGGCCATCATTCCTGCGGGAATCATTATTTGATCTATTTTTCTTTCGTGAAGAAATTTCTTCATGTCTTTAGCGCGGTGTGTGCTGGCTGCATCTCAGACTAGCAGACCTCTTTGGCTCCCTCGCGTAACAAGCGGCAGCATTAAATCGACCCACTTCCTTATAACTGCTTGTGTGGCCCAGGCTTTTTCAGTTTCAAGAATAAAAATGCCTGAAACACGTTCAATCTTACCCTTCTTGCCCTTAGAAATTATTAAAGTTGGGACTTTAGTGCCATCCAAACGAATTGCCAAAATACAGGTAACACGTGCACTTTCGTAAGCAGTGGAGGGAATGTACACTGAGGAGGCACCCCGCTGTTCAATTGTTGTTTGAGATGCTTGGCCCATAAACACTGCAGTTTCATCCATAGCAATCATGTTGGAAAGATTGTATTTAGACAAGTCAGCGTCATCAATAAAGGACTTGAATGCAAATGCACGCTTAATGATTTCAGCATCTTCCAGCCTAAACAGTGTTGTGGATCTTCTTAAAGACAATTCACTTCGCTGAAGAAAACTATCCAGCCAGTGTTGTGATGCTTTGAATTCTTCAGGGGCTATTTCGAACTGTGGTGCCATTGCAAGGGCAAATTCTTGAATCTGAGCCCTATTCACAACCAAAGCCTTTGCTCTCCTGTCAACAACCCAATCACAGATCAGGTCTTCCAGCTCGGAAAATAATGGTTGCCGGCCTGATCCACACTTGCGTTTTTTAGCATTTCCATTCTCCACTTGTTGACTGAGGTTACTGTAATCTGCTCGCCATTTTCGGACCAATCGGATACTCAACATCTTCTCTTTGCAGAAAGCAGTAAGATTTTTGCCCCAAGAGTCTTCCACGATTCCTTTCTTGTACTCGACGAAATAGCTCTTTCTTTTTGCGCTCATGTCTGGTAGGGCCAGAGCCATAACAACACGGTAAGCGCAGCAGGGGGTCAAGGGCAACGTAGAGTTGTACAGTATTACGGTTAAAAAAAAAAACCTTACCGCGTTGGCAAACTGGCCTGAGTCAGGCAGCTGTCAAGGGACCTCAGCACCTCACTACAGTAAAAAAGAGCAAAAGTCCCTTTCTGAGGAGGGGCTTTGCAGCATGTCTTGCCAGATACACAAACCAAATTCTTACTTGCTCCCAAGATCGCAACCGGCACCAGGCTACAGCACTTTTATTTTACAGAGGCAGGCTCTTCCTTTAGAGCGCCCGCTCTTACCTGACAAATAAAGCACCTGCGCGTCCGCTTCCCAAAGCTCGCGGAGATCTGAGGGCAACAGTGCACCGGCAGGCTGCAACCACTGCAAAGGAGGGGGGGGGGAGGGAGACAAGTAGAACTCATTTTGATCACTCTGGCCAGATCGGGGATATCCCCTCCGCTCCTGGGTACTTACAGATCTTGCCCCTCAGGCTCTGCAACACTGGAATCGCCTCCCTGCTGTCCTCTTCCGCCATGGCCCACAGTAGCTGCCTTTTTCTGGGCTCAATCCTCACTACCGTATGGACCTTCATCATACCGGTAGCAGCTGAGCCCCGCCCACTTAGGGACCGCGCGCTCCTGTTGGGTGGCTGGAGCTGGTTGGGCAGGGCTTACGTAAGAGCATTGAAGTGGGGGGCGGTATCCTGCAGGAGAGTAGGCCGCGGCTCGTCCGCCCACAGTGACCGCAGCTGCAGGACTCGAGCGGAGCAGAGCTGCCCTGGCCAGGCTGGAAATGGAGATGGGGGATTTTCACGAAGGTAATGGAATGTGGGGCCGGGCTGTTCTGGCTGGGGGTCTCGGGAGGTTGTGAGAGGGCTTAGGGCGCAGGATAATCCCTACTGACGTTTAAAAAAAAATTCTACCGGTAGCTCCGTTCCCCATTGGTGGCGCTATATGCGCTCCTCCTGTACATTCGCAACACTTGGGTTGCAGCGAAAAAAATTAAGGTTTCTGTGTCCATGTCCCATCGGGCCAAACAAAAACTTTGCTAGGTCTTATTTTCGGGGGAGGCCCTATATCTAGCAATTATTCAAAATCTCTACTAGGTCTTATTTTCGGAGGATGTCCTATTTTCGGGGAAACACGGTAGTCCTTAAGGGACAATTCTAGGAAGTATGCCCATCACTTGGCGCACCTAAGTGTACCAACTAACACCTGCCATTAATAAGACATGAGGGTGCATCTATACATAGATATGCCAATGCCGGCCTTACACTTGTTTTCTGTAATCGTATCCTGGCGCCAAGATGCCATTATAGAATTGGCACTAAACACACAGCATTGGAGCACCTAAACTGGGACAACAGCTTATAGAATTGTTCTTTTAACCCTCCAATACCTCAGCTACAAACTTATTTTGTGAGCCCTCTGAAGCCAAGGAAATACCTACTGCACCTACTACTGAAAAAAGGCATGGGCTAAATATAAACATATAAAAAGTATGTAAATAAATAGGGAATAAATCTGCTCTTCGGGATCCTGCCAGGTACTTGTGACCTGAATTGGAGACTGCCAGGGACAGGCTTAATAGACTTAGGTCTGACCCAGTCAATATGGCACATGTTATGTACTTAAGATAGACTTAGAGGAGCAGCTACAAAGTTCAAAGGTCAAAAACTTACATCATGCATGAATGCTGTTCAAAAATACCATCCTGGAAGCCCAGGCCAAATATATTCCATGAATTAAAAAGGGAGGAAGGAAGACCAAATGACAGCCGGCATGGTTAAAAAGTGAGGTGAAGGAGACTATTAGAACTAAAAGAAAATTCTTCAGAAAGTTGAAGAAGGATCTGACTGAAAATAATAAGAAACAGCATACGGAATGGCAAGTCAAATGCAAAGCGCTGATAAGGAAGGCAAAGAGGGACTTTGAAAAAAAGATTGCGTTGGAGGCAAAAACATATAGTACATTTTTTTTTAGGTATATTAAAAGCAAGAAGCCTTCAAAAGAATCAGTTGGACCGCTAGATGACCAAGGGGTAAAAGGAGCACTCAGGGAAGACAAAGCCATAGCGGAGAGATTAAATGAATTCTTTGCTTTGGTCTTCACTGAGGAAGATTTGGGAGACCCAAGGCCATGTGGGGCTCATTTTCAAAGCACTTAGCCTTACAAAGTTCCATAGTAACCTATGGAACTTTGTAAGGCTAAGTGCTTTGAAAATACGCCTAGGAACGCGGTGCCAGAAATGGTATTTATTGTTAGTAATATGTAAGGTATCCTTAAAATCAAGCATGGTACCGGAAGACTGAAGGGTGGCCAATGTAACGCCAATTTTTTCAAAAGGTTTCAGAGGTGATCCAGGAAATTATAGACCGGTGAGGCTGACGCTAGTGCCGGGCAAAATGGTAGAGACTATTATAAAGAACAAAATTACAGAGCATATTCAAAAGCATGGGTTAATGAGACAAAGCCAACATGGATTTAGTGAAGGGAAATCTTGCCTCACCAATCTATTATATTTCTTTGAAGGGGTGAACAAACATGTGGATAAAGGTGATCCAGTCGATATTGTGTATCTGGATTTTCAAAAGGCATTTGACAAAGTACCTCATGAAAGATTCCAGAGGAAATTGGAGAGTCATAGGATAGGAGGTAGTGTTCTATTGTGGATTAAAAACTGGTTAAAAGATAGAAAACAAACGTAGGGTTAAAAGGTCAGCATTCTCAATGAAGAAGGGTAGATAGTGGGGTTCTGCAGGGGCCTGTGCTGGGACCGCTGCTTTTTAACATGTTTATAAATGATCTAGAGATGGGAGTAATTAGTGAGGTAATTAAATTTGCTAACAATACAAAGTAATTCAAAGTTGTTAAATCGCAAGAGGATTGTGAAAAATTACAAGAGGACCTTATGAGACTGGGAGACTGGGCATCCAAATGGCAGATGACCTTTACAAAGAGGAAGTGCAAAGTGATGCATGTGGGAAAGAGGAACCTGAACTATAGCTACGTAATGCAAGGTTCCACGTTTGGAGTCAACAACCAGGAAAGGGATCTAGGTGTCATCGTTGATGTTACGTTGAAACCCTCTGCTCAATTTACGGTGGTGGCTAAGAAAGCAGAGTGTTAGATATTATTAGGAAAGGAATGGAAAACAAAAATGAGGACATTATAGTCCCTTTGTATCCCTCCATGGTGCGACCGCACCTCGAATATTGTGTGTAATTCTGGTCACCGCATCTCAAAAAAGATCAGTGGTGTGCTGGTAAATGTTTAACAACAGGCTCTCTCCCTGGTCCCCCTCTGCGCCCCCCCCCCCCAAATTGCAGAGCTGGCTATAGATGAGGAGAGAACCTGGGGGGGGGGGGGGGCAATGCATTACTCCAGGAAAAAAAAATGATCCCAGGTTCCAATCTAATTCATGTTTAATGTGCGATAAAATGCCATAAATAAGAAAATAAATATAAACTTTTAATGTTGAGCACTTGATTCTCAAAGTGAACATATTCCAAACACTATAACGAAAATAAAATGATTTTTTTCTACCTTTGTTGTCTGGTGACTGTTTTTTTGATCATGCTGGCCCAGTATCCGATTCTGCTGCTATCTGTCCTCTTAACTCCGTTTCCAGGGCTTCCTTTCCATTTATTTCTTTCCTTTCCTCCTTTCTTCTTCATTTCTGGTCCTCAGCTTCTGCCTATTTTCTTCATCCATGTGCAGTTTTTCTCCTCTCTTCCTTTTCCCTCATCTCATCTCCTTCCTCACTCTTACCTCCCCTCCATCCATGTCCAGCATTTCTTCTTTCTCCCCTCCTCTCCCCTGCCCTGCATGCACCCATACCCAGCAACCCTTCTTTCCCCTGCCCTCCATCCACCCATGTCCAGTGACCCTTCTCTCCCCCTGCCCTGCATGCACCCATACCCAGCAATCCTCCTCTCCCCTGCCCTGTAAGCACCCATACCCAGTGACCCTCCTTTCCCCTGTCCTCCATCCACCCATGTCCAGCAGTGACCCTCCTCTCCCCTGCCCTGCATGCACTCATACCCAGTGACCCTTCTCTCCCCTTCATCCACCCATGCCCAGCAACTCCCTTCTCTCCCCTGCCACCCCCTCCCGAGTTGTTCAGCAAATTCTCCTCCCTCCCTCCGGATCTGGTCCCTCACCGACCTGACTCTGTCACCCTGCCTTGTCCTCCGAATTCTTCGGGGCAGGCAGTGGTGCCTGCATGCTGCCAGCGCTGACTCTCCCCTGCCGCCTGATCGCGCTTCAAAATGGCTGCCGAGACTTCAGCAGAAGTCTCGCGAGGCCGCCTCTGGAAGTCTCGGTGGCCATTTTTAAAGCACGAACCGGCAGTGGGGGAGAGTCAGCGCCTGCCCCGAAGAATTTGAAGGACAAAAGGGTGACTCCTCAGAGTCAGGTTGGTGAGGGACCGGATCCAGAGGGAGGGAGGAGCCGGCTCGCGCTTTTCAACAACCGGCTCGCAAGTCAGAAGATAATTTAACAACCGGCTCTTGCAAGCCGGTGCGAGCCGGCTCCAGCACACCACTGAAAAAGATATAATGGAATTAGAAAAGGCACAGAGGAGGGTGACGAAAATGATAAAGGGAATGGGATGTCTTCCTTATGAGAAAAGGCTAAAGCAGCTAGAGCACTTCAGCTTGGAGACAATTCATCTCAGGGGAGATATGAAAGAGGTCTATAAAATAATGAGCGGCGTGGAACAGGTAGATGTGAATCGCTTGTTTAGTCTTTCCAAAAAATACTAGGACTAGGGGGCACGCAGTGAACCTACAAAGTAGTAAATTTAAAATGAATCAGAGAAAATATTTCTTCGCTCAACGTGTGATTAAACTCTGGAATTCTTTGCCAAAGAATATTGTAAAAACAGTTAGCTTAGCGGGGTTTAAAAAAGGTTTGGCTAGCTTCCTAAAAGAAAAATCCATAAGCCATTATTAAAATGGACTTAGGGAAAATCCACTGCTTATTTCTAAGATAAGCAGCATAAAATGTATTGTACTGTTTTGGGATCTTGCCTGGTACTTGTAACCTGAATTGGCCACTGTTGGAACAGGATGCTGGGCTTGATGGACCTTCGGTCTGTCCCAGTCAGTGGCGTAGCCAGTATGGGGCCACGGGGGCCTGGGCCCCCGTAGATTTGCCCCTGGACCCCCCTGCCGATGACCCTCTCGACCCCTCTTCCTGTCGCCAACCCGCCGTCGCCTCTTTGCTGGCGGGGGACCCCAACCCCCGCCAGCCGAGCTGAGGTCCTCTTCGTCCCAATCCCTCGCAAAGCTTCGTTCTAGTCTGACGTCCTGCACATTGTACGTGCAGGACGTCAGACTCACAGAAATGAAGCCTTGTTTCTATGAGTCTGACGTCCTGCACATACAACATGCAGGATGTCAGACTAAAACAAAGCCTTGCGCAGGATTGGGAAGAAGAGGACCTCGGCTCGGCTGCCGGGGGTTGGGGTCCCCTGCCAACAAAAGTTGGTGATGGCAGGTTGGTGACGGCGGGTCGTCAGCAGGAGGGGGGGTTGTTTATAATTAGGATCTGCCTCACCCATTTGGGCAGCGGAAGCCATGGGCTCTCTGTACTATCCTAGAGAGAACTGCAAATCCCCTCTAGATGCTTAATTATCCCAACCTTAAATCTGCTCATGACAGGCTTACACCGTCAAGGCAGTATAGACCCTTGTAATTAGAAAGGAACTGTTTTAAATCCCCCCCCTTATAGACCTCTTTCTGACTCCGTCACACGGGGGACTAAAGGTACTTATTTCATATATCAGGTTCTGTATAGTTTCTCTGACCTCCATTGTCACCCAATCACAAGGGGGTGGCATTAGGAGCCGTAATTGAAAACTAATTCCCATAACTACTGCTTTCTGTCCAAAACTGAGTGTCACTTGTATGTGATCTACCTTGTAGGCTAAATGTTAGGTAAAGAGAAGATAGAATCAATAAAAATAGAGACAGAGATAGGTTTAGATAGATAGGTACATTTTATTTCTTACCCAAACACAAGTCTTCAAGTTGATACAAATACAGACATCAGATTCTGGGTTTATCTGCACAGCGCCCTGCCGTCTGAGAGAAGCGTTGGGGAGGAGTTCCAAACTAAGGCAAAATCTCTCCTCTTTTATACACAAACCTCTCCATAGAAGTGAATGGTGAGAAACCTTGCTCCTAATCTTTCTCACTTTCTGAGATCATACTTTCCCACGCGGTCTGCTGTCTGATGTGCCCACCTCCTTCCGTTCTCAGCTACTGCTAATTATCAACATGTTTTGGGAAGCGTTGAGATAACAGTTTCACATCTTCCGGCTGCAATACTTTTCATACCATCTCTTGAACTCTGTATTACCTCTGTATCATTGTATACCAAAACTAATAAGCTCCATTTTATTCATCTGATCTTTCATTACAGGTGCTATATTTGATTTAAAGGTTGTACCAGTTTGTATCAGGACTCATTGTTCAGACCTGCTTTTTTCAGATTCTCAAATATTAATTCACTTGCTTGCTGTTTGGCCTAGTCAGTATTTTTTTCAGTTGTTCTAGGCTGCATAGCTTTGCCCATCACTATTCCAGTGGTAGCCTTAAAGCTAGGCCATATATTAACAGAACCCAGTATGTAGTAGATATAATAAGATAGTTTATTACAATCTTACCAATGGTAGTACATGCAAGTTAAGCATTCAAATAATGGGGCAGCATATCATGGCATGTCCTCTCTCTCTAGCCTTCTGGAGTCTTCCTTCTCTGGTCTTCTTCTCCTCTTGTCTGATCTAATACCCCTCAAACTGCTGCTTATATACAATTTTGGCCCTATTCATTTCAATGGACCCCAGCTGTCTCAACAGGGCTCCTAGCCCTTATCAGTTGATCAGAATGACTTCACATGTTCCCAATCCTTCCTCTAGCCCCCACATTGGATGTTCTCACCCGGGGTGCAGCTGACCCAGTACTATCTCTACATAACCATTGCAACTCTTGCTTATGACATCTTGCAGGTGCCAGTCTTAGGATTGTTTATAGAGTAGATTGCCCCCACCCTTGCCAGTTCTCAATTACCTCATTTCAGCACTTGCCGCAGTGAAATGTAACTGTGTCAAAGGTGATCACTGATTTTTACAGGCTAGCTCTCTTTTGTGTCAGAGATGATTTTGATTTTAAGAAGCCTAGCTCTTATCATGAGCCATTGGCCTGTATTTTACTGAGAGCAAGGGCTAGCATAACTCTTCAGGGTCAAGAGGGTCGTCGGTGGGGGGGGGTGTCAAAGTTGGTGGCAGGGGGGTCGGCAATGGCAGGGGAGTTCAAAGTTGGTGGCGGGGGTTCAGCAATGGCGGGGGGGGGGGGGGGTCGGCGGCACCGGGGTTGGCTAAAATGTGCGCCCTCACCTCGGGCTCTGGACCCCCCTCCTGCTGAAGTCTGGCTACGCCCCTGGTCCCAGTATGGCAATATTTATGTAGACTGTTCACTTATTATCATTAGGGACGTGTTTTTGTTTATACTAAAACAAGAAATGTCTATTTCTTATTTCATTGTAATGCCAAAATATAAGAAAATCAAATACAATTTTGTTTGCAATTGTAGCCCTCTAATTTTTATCAAAGGACCCCCTGGGTGTGTTCTTGTCTAGCCTGCATCCCCATACTACTCCTTTCCCTCAGATCAGCCGGTCCCATTTTGAAATACCACATCAGTAGGGCAGTAGGAACTGAAAATTGCTCCCGTCCATTTTGTACCCCATGGATGGGGTAAGAAATGGAAGGAGAGGGGAAAGGAGGGCAGGAAAGGAGATTTTGGAGAGGTAAGTGGAAGGGCAAGCTGAAAGGGGAGAAGAGGCAGGTGAGTTTAATATGTGGGGACTAGGAAGGCCAGCAAGATTATAAAAAATCCCCAAAATAACAACAAAAAATAAAGAAAATGAAACCTCCACCTCTAGCAACAAAATGAAAAAAAGAAATTAAAACAAAATGAAAAAAAAAATTAAAACAAAAAACACAATCCTGCATACTCTTAATTACCATATTCCACTGGTTTTTACAAGATCCCTAGTTAATCCAGCACCCTCCCCTCTTATCTCCATGCCATAGGTGCCCCATATAAGAGGCTGGGGGAGGCTAAACCTCACCAGCCCCAAACTGTGAGCTTTCCCTCCCTGTCATCTGCTTACTCACCGATACCTCCGCTGGACCTGCCACCTTTTCAGGTCTGTGGCAGCAATGAAAAAGATGCCTGGGACCATCATCCTGCACATTGCTGCTATCTCTGTTGATCTCATCTCCTCTGATGTAAACTTCCTGTTTTGAATGCGAACCAGTAGAGCCTGCTGTGGTGCAAAGAGGGCAATGATCCTCAAACATCTGAGTTACCGACTGCCTATTCACCATGCTTTATAACAGCGTTCTCAAGTCCAGTCCTAGAATATCCCTTGCCAGTCAGGTTTTCAGGATATCCACAATTAATATGCATGTATTTGGTCTGCATACACTGCCTCTATTATATGCAAATCTTTTTCATGCATATTCATTGTGGATATCCTGAAAACCTGACTGGCAAGGGCTACTCCAGGACCGAACTTGCGAAACACTGTATAATAATCCAAGCATCTACCAAAATCAGATAGGCTATTGTTTAAACATCAGGTCAGTCTCTTCTTGCAGATGTGAGGGCTGTAGACATGGCCACTCTGTGCAGATTATTCCATCTTTCTCAGAGATGCCAAGGTACCCAGTTCCAGGCTGAAAATTTTAAGACAGTCCTGGATTTCTGACCACCCCATCCTGATCTATCATGGGATTTGCAACACTGATGTCAAAGGACAGGATCAGACACTACAAATCTGCTTTAGGATGTAAGTTCAAAACCAGGACTGGCCAAAATGTTTCGAGCCTAGAAATGGGCAACTTGGCGTCTCTGCTTTCTTGGAAATTTGATCTAATCTAATCCAGTCTAATCTAGGATTTCTATTCCGCTTTACCCAAAAAAGCTCGTCAGATTACAAATATTTAAAAAATGGTCCACAATTCCATTGAGTTACAAATAAAACATCAGTTAGATTAACAAATCATTTCAGACTAAAGAATCATTCAATTATTGATAGAATAATATGGTTAAGTGCCTTTCTGAAAGTGGTGTAACCAGTAATACTTCTGATATCATTAGGTAATTTATCCCATAGCTCTGGACCTTTACCAATTATAGTTCTATTCCTGGTAGTCATCTTACCACATATTAACATAGAAGATACCTTTAGTTTTATCTCCTGAGCCAAACATAAAGTTGTAGACGCAGAATAAAACGAGACCCCATTAGCAAGATAGTCTGGTACTAAGCCATGTAAAATTTAAAAAAAACAATAACAAAAGGTTAAAATGGATTCTGGCATGGACTGGCAGCCATACCATTAAGATTAGTAGCTTGATACAGCTATTCTGCTGTTAAGGTTGCAACCAGTTGCCCTAGAGGGCAGCCCTCCTTTGGGCTTTCTCCATTCAACCATATTTGCACTGAATTGTGGGGGTATGCCGAAATCTACAGTGCACAGACTGCACTGTGTGCCTGCTCCTCTCATCTTCTCTTCCCTTCTCCCCTGCTGAACCCTCCAACCAGGACTGTGACAATTCCAGGGTGTGCTCTCAGAGGACGGGCCTTGTGTCAAGATGGGTACAGTCAGCTAATATGGTCTCTGATAATGAACAGAGATCAAAGGCTGGCTGATAGATGAGAACAGACCCTGTATGCATTCTGGCTACTAGAACATGTGCTCACATAGGCCAAAGCCCTTCTTGGAGGTGGGGAGAAAGAGGGAATAGGTGCTATTTCCTGTATAGCATCTCTTCACACCTAACTTTCATTAGGGAAACATCATGCTCACCCACTGTCTTTATGTATTTGGCTCTCATCTGGTCTTTATTTGCTTTCACATTCTATGTTTCTATTCATGCCAGGGGCATGGTCACAGATGGGTCTAGGTCAGCCTAGGCCCCTACACTTTTGCCTCACCCCCCCCCCCCCCAAGCTGGGTGCACCATTGGTATAGCTGGTGGAAATCCCCAAGCCCCACTACCTGAAGAAATCCAAAGCCCACCCCAACTCAGCCGTGCAGTGCAGAGGCAGGCAGACAATGGCAGCACTTTGAGCCCCCGTTACAGGCACCGCAAGCATGTTCAGTTTTTGCAGGAGCACTGTCTGATGCTAATTCCAGAAGATCAGTTTTGGGCTGTGTTAGTTCACCAATGCAGAATGTTTTGGTGGTACCAAAGTGCTGCCACTTCCGTCTGCCTCTGCACTGCACAGCTGACTTCGGGTGGGCTCCAGGTTTCTTTAGCTAGTGGAACTTCACCAACTAAAGTATTATGACAGAGGTGGTTGGAAGAAGGGAGATGAGGAAAGGAAGAAATTATGGAAAGCAAGAAGCAGCAGCAGAGGAAATAGAGTGCTCAGTGCTGTGCCCCCTACCTTCCCCCTATACGCACACAAAATTAATGGTCTCTTTCCCAACTAATTCTCATCAGGGAATTATCTTGCATGGTCATCTATCTCCTTACTACTTCCCCATCCTGCTCTTATGAGGTAGTCATCATGCATGATCTTTCTCCTTATGCTTTGTAGCCATCATGCACAGTCTCTGTACTTGCACCTTCTTTGGCTGGCTCTCATCCAGCAATCATCAGCCTATCCACTTTCCTTATAATGTTTCCATCTATCTGTCTCCCAGAACACACCATGCACATCCTTTTTCATTATTCCTCATCTGCCTCTCATAGGGGGATCATCACTTTAAAAAAAATCACATAACTTTCACCATTTCCTCCTCATATTTTCTGTAATATAAAATGTATATGCTGCCATGTCCTCCACAGTGTGATGTTGTGGAGCTGTTTCACTGCTCATTCATTGACCAACCACTAGGTGGCACTGAAGCTACATTTTCATCCCCCTAATAACCCTTTTTGTGAATGCTATTTGAGGAGAAGCACTCCTAAGCCGAACAAATTCAGAAAACAGGAGGTGCCTGTGGACATTCAGTGGTAAAATCTTTCTTTTTGCCTTTGAAACAGATGGTGGAGGAATTCAGTCAACAAATGGAAGAAGATCCCAGGTGCCTCAGCTGAAAGGTGAGCAGGAATGAATTATTTGCAGATGTCTCTACTGGGCAGCCCTTGTGTAGAAAGAGAAGAGGGCTTTCTGCAGCCAGCAGCAAGCTCTTCACCCTATAAATTATATGTTAAGCATGCATTTACATGCTACCTGCGGTAAGAGCCCTGTTTTGCGGTCAGAGCCCGCGAGCGTATTGTTTCACACACTCGGGGGCTCTGATCATGGGGCGGTAGCAAATGTAGGCACTGGTATGGCACTAATAGCGTCTAGCACCCATGTTTGCTTCTGATCATCGGCCCATATGTGTTTCTTGATTTGGTGTCCTTTTTGGCTCAGCTACTAAGCCCTGGCTTTCCATTTTCACTCCCAGCACAGCTCTGTTACAGGCTAGCTTTTGTGGTGTATAAGCTGTGTGGCTGTGCAGGGCACCATGAATATTGGAGTACTGCTATTGTGGTCTGCTACCCCTATATACTATTGACTGGCTGGGATGGGGAGAATGTGGGTTATATAGATATATAACCCACATTCTCCTCAAGGGCCGGCGAGAGACTAGGCCGTGCCTGGGGCAAGGCCGCCCTGCCTCCGTCCCCCCACCGCTGCCGCCCTCCGTCGCTCCCCCTGCCGCTCCCCCCGCTGCTGCCATCCCCACCGCTGCAGTCCCCGGTCTCACCTGCCTGCTTCCACGGCTCCAGGCCCCCTGCATTCAAAGCGGCAGTCGCAGATCGCCTCTCTTCTGGCCTTCCGTCCCTGTGTCCCGGCCTCGTCTGATGTAACTTCCGGTTTCCATGAGGGCGGGACACAGGGAGGGAAGGCCCGAAGGGAGGCGATCTGTGACTGCCGCTTTGAATGCAGGGGGCCCTGAGCCGAGCAGGCAGGCAGGTGAGACTAGGTACTGCAGTGCCTGACCCCTGCACCAGGTTCCCCTTGGAGGCCCGAGGAATTTTGTCCCCCCTGCCGCCCTCTCTGCAGCCCTGTTCTCTTCCTCTCAGCCAGTCCTCAATAGTCCCTGTTCCCTTCCTAACTTGTGCACACTATACACTTCCTTATCTCTCATCTGGGCCACGGTGGACTGGAAGGCATAGCACGAATATGATGTAAAGTAGTAAACTGTGGCAGTGAATTGGAGGAGGAAGAGAAACTGGTGGAACTTGCAGTGCTTCCTCAAGCATTTTTTACCCACAAGTCCTCTCTGCGTGTTCTACATCTAAAGACAGTCTGGCCAGTTGTGTTCACAACCCACCGTGCTTTAAATTATTTTTTTCTTATGGACTTGGTAATTTGTGCCAAGTTGAGTTGGCACCTATGATGCCTGCTATTGATCTGACATAAGTGGGTGAGCTTAAATGTTGGCACATAACTGCCAACTCACGATAGTATACTGTAACAGATTTGGCGTGCAAATGTGGCATTATAGAACACTAGTGCTCAGATTTTTGGTGCCTAACTTTTAGCACCTTTTATATAATTGCTCTTCTTGTCTGTAAAACTAAAGTTCAGAAGTTGTAGCATTGATCAGACAGTTTAATTGGATTGACAGCTTTAGGACACCTTTGAGCAGGCTCTTCAATTTATAATTCAATCATAATTCACACACTACTTCAAACTGTATAAAGGATTACTCCTTACTCCTTATGGTATGCTGTTTCCTCCACAAATGTAACAGGTAGGGGGGGTATGGGCCTGGGTCCGCCTGTCTGAAGTGCACTGCAGTACCGACTGAAACTGCTCCTGGGACCTTTATGTGCTGTCATGGACCTGAGTATGACATCTGAGGCTGGCATAGAGACTGGCACAAAATATTTTTAAAGATGTTTTTTGAGGGTGGGAGGGGGTTAGTGACCACTGGGGGAGTAACGGGAGGTCATCCCTGATTCCCTCCGGTGGTCATCTGGTCATTTCGGGCACCTTTTTGTGCTTTATTCATAAAAAAAACACGTCTGGGTGAAAACGTGCAAGTGTTCATCATGGACATCCTTGCTTTTTTCGATTATGGGTCAAAGACGTCCAAGTGTTAGGCACGCCCAAGTCCCGCCTTCGCTATGCCTACAACACGCCCCCTTGAAATTTGGACATCCTTGCGACGGACTGCAGTTGGAGACGTCCAAAATCGTGTTTTGATTATACAGATTTGGATGTCTCTGGGAGATGGACATCCATCTTCCGATTTTTGTCGAAAGATGGACGTCCTTCTCTTTCGAAAATGAGCCTGTTAGTGTGGAAACTAGTTGCTCAGCTCCTTTGCTCCAGTGGACAGTGTGTTAAACTGGAAGCACCTTTGCTTTCTGCTCCTCTCCTTCCTTTTCTCTTACTCCCTAGGGCAGGGAGCCGAGGATCTGGTGGGCTTCTGAACGAGGTTCTTCACCTACTGCTCCTCTCCATTCTCATCTTAGCTGGACCTCTGTTTAAATGTAACTGAATTATTTCTCTCTTCATAGACCTCCTTCTAGTTATGATTGATTGGTATCTTTCTGGAGCAGGAGCCCAGAATATTCTCCTAGCTACTGCAATGGAAAACATTTTTGGCAACCTGATACATGTGTAATGTCCCTTTATGTTCAAAGATGAAGCTCCAGCCACCTAATTGGGATGCAAAAGGCCAGCCTCCTAGCTTTCATTTTTTTTTCACTATCCTATTGATCATTGTATTTGTTTTTGTTTCTAGATCTCTCTATATAAAATAATATGAATATTAACCACTCTATAAAGTCTTTCTAGGATGGTATATCAAATATAAATAGATTTGGAAACTTGGCATTGAGTGATCACATTTTGCTTGAGTTTGTCCTTTCTAGGTATGTGCTAGCAAAAAAAAAAAATTCATAGTTTTCTCTGTTGTTTGCAAGTTTTGTTTCTTTTTTTTCATTTTGTTTTTACAATTTTTTTTATTTTTATTTTTGTAAATTTCAAACCTTAGTGTAACTTTTAACCAATTACATCAGAAACAAACTGCAAGAACTGACCCATAGAAAGCTTGAGCCTTACTGCACTCCCACCAAAGATGCCAAAAAGTGCTTACCTGTCCACACCCCTTCAAACAAGCATCCAATCCCAACTAATACATCCTACAAAGCTGCACTGGTTCCTCCACTGCTGCTGCCCCCCACCCGCCCACCCCGAAGATCATTGCGATCGCCACCCCGCCTGCTGCAACTGTAATACCTTGGCTGGCGGGGATCCCAAGGTCCCGCCAGCAGAAGAGCCTCCTGCACTGCTCTTCTTCTCTCTGCCACATGGCCTGCCCCTGCGGCTGCTTTTTCTCTCAGGTCATGTGTGCTCTGAAAAAGGTGTGAGCAAAATCTAAATAAATAAATAAATGCTTTGTTTCAAATCCAAACATGCACAGCCTGAGGGGAAAATCAGCTGCTGAAGGCAATGTGGCAGACTAGGAAGAAGAGCAGTGCTGGAGGAATGTCTCTTCTGCTGGCAGGGGCAGGGCCCCCCCGCCAACCAGCCGCCAACCAGCTGTGTCTTCTCCTCCGGGGGGCCTGGAGCCGGAGTTTTCTCTCTCCTGTTCCTGTCGGAATGCGATCACCCAGGTCCCGTCAGGAGCAGGGGAGAAAGAGAGAGAGACCCCAGCGCTGGCCCCCCTTGCAGGACCGGGCCCAGGGAATTATTCCTCCACTGCCCCCCCCCTGGCGGCCCTGGGAGTTAGAGTCTTGGAAGCAGAAGGCTTTGAAATACAACTTGAAGCCACAGATTTAGGCATCTTTGGAGCAGGTGAGGGCATCCCAACATGAGGGTCGTGGCAGTTACAAAGTTTTTATTTTGCACAGAAGTTTTCTGTTCTTATCTAACAAGGTTTGTCCTTTGAGGGCAAAGTAGTAAAGTCCGCCTAGACCACTTTTGTAAGAAACTCCTCTGGATATGCCAGAAACTACAGGATACAATTAATTAGTAAGTTCTCTAATGTGAAGATGCCAAGTTACCCAGTACCAGAATGGAGAATTTTTGTTCAATCCTGATTTGGAATTATACTTCAAAGCAGTGAGGGATTTGTAGTTCCTGATTCTACTCATTGAAATCCATTCTCTAGGTCCCATAATGCGTCATGATAGGCTTGTCAGAAAGATAAAATCTCCCTCTCTGAATTGGGTAACTTGGTAGCTCTGCTGAGGGCACTCAAATTTATGAGTTCTATCAACATTTTAATTTAGATGACTGAGTCAGTACCTTTTCTTTGATTGATTCCTTTTGTCCCAGAGTCCCTAGCTGGGGTGTGAGCAGCTAATAGATAGGGACTCCTGAAGCCTGAATACCAGAGGTGTAGCCAGACCTCATGGTGGGAGGGGGCCAGAGTCCGAGGTGGTGGGGGGTACATTTTGGACCCCCGCCAGCAAAATCAGGGGCCCAGAGGAAGTTTGGTGGGGCCCAAGCCCTATGGCCCCATGTACCTATGCCACTGCTGAATACTAGACTAGAACAAGACGAGCTAGAATTGCTGAAGGTAAGCCTTAACATCACTCTACCTACAAAAAATGCACTCAACACAAAAAGGTAAACAGGAATTAGTGAAAACGAACAGTTTGACAGAAGCTGGTATTCTGAGGCATCAGCAAGCAAGGCAAAAACAGGAACCAAATGCAGGGCTGAATAAGAAAACAAGACTGAAACAGCAGAGAATAAGCTAAGAGGCATGGTGGAAAAGCACAAGCCTGCCATGGGCTGGTCCCTGGTGGGCCAATCAGGAAACAGGAACTGAGATTATGAGAAATACAAGGTACAGCTAGGAACCAGGCTCCCGAGGCAGAATAGCTCCTCCTAGAAAGCTGCTGCCTCCCAATTTAAGGGTTACTGGCTCATGACTGAAAGCTGTTAACACTGGGGGAAAAGTCCTGAAATTAAAGGAAAATGAATGAATGCACATCCCTACTTCTTTCAATGCTAGTAGGAAATGTAATGCAAGAGCTATAGTTACTGATGCTATTGCATGATGGGAACTGTTAGCTGTAGCATTAGTATTGACAGAAACACTATTTGAAAGTATTCTTGCAGCTAGGAAACATTAAAGAACTACCAATTTCTTTCATTCTCCATTTCCTGCTGTCTCTGTTTCAGAACCATACCCTTTTTTGCTTCCCTCCCAAATGTGCCACTGAGACTCAGAGATGCCAAGTCTGACCCATTAAGAGTGTGCCTTATTCAAAGGCTCTCTCACTCTCACTTTCTGCAGAGCTGCCAAGTTACCCAGTTGCAAGAGGGAAATTTCAGACAGCGCTATTTTGATGCATTATGAGTAGAATCAAGGATTATAAATCCCACACTGCTTTCGGGATATAAATTCAAAACAAAGACTGGCTAACTAGTAGCTCTGTCTTTGAACTCATTCTCTCAATCATGAGAGCTTCAGTGTCAGTGTACAGATCCTGAACATTGCTTTCATGAGGCAGGCCTAAGAGAAGAAAAGCTAAGTGGACCCACCAGTAGAAGAAATCTGAGCACACCTTCCTGCCTCCCCTTGCCTTGTTTCGTTTCCTGTACCCAGTGACGTAGTAAGGGAGGATGGTGCCCGAGACGGAGGGGGAGGACGATGCCCACGTCCCTCCTTACTACGCCACTGTTTGCCCCCATTCTCAAACCCCCTCACCCAGCGCACACCATATACCTGAACTGGTGGGGTCCCTAAGCCCTGCCAGTGGAAGCCCTCCTGCCAGTGCACTGTGCCATCCACTCCCCCCCCACCTCCACGCAATGCTGGGTTTTTGTACAACTGAGCATGCATAAGGGAAGCCTGTGCATACGCAAAAACTGTGCATGCACAGGGGTGAGGGGAACAGATGACGTGGCATACGGGCAGGAGAGCTTCCACTGGTGGGACATGAGGACCCCTGCCAGCCAAGCGCCCAATTTTGGGGGGGTCCTGGGGCACCCACCGTGTCCCTGCCAAGATGGCTCTGGGGCAGTCCACCTCCCCCCCCCCCCCCCCACCAACTATGCCACTGCCTGTATCTCCAAGTTCATGTGCTGTGAAACGTCTATGCATACTATTAGCCACAGAGTGGAGGACAGTTTTAAGCCCAGAGAAAGCACCCAGATAACTACTTAGTTACCCAGATAAATTCCTTTGATAATTGCATTATCCCTGTCTATATTCTTTCAGAGGCACCAACGAAAAGCAAATATTTTAATGCTGCTTTTTTCATTTGCAAAGCAATAAACACTTAACTTTTTCTAGATTTATACACCAGACACATCATCTGAAAACTCTCTCACTTCGGACTTCAGTCTCACTATGTGGGATGGTTCACCCTTGTATAAGATCAGAAAGGTTTGGTACAAAATACAGATTTATAGAAGTTTGCATTTGTTGGATGTTTCCTGTACATTTATTTCCTAGATACTACTTGGCGCATAGAGCAATGGTGATTGACTGATTTTGATTTTACTGTTTCTAGTACTTCTTCAGAGTCACAAGAGGTCCCTGCTCAACAGGACGAGCAAGATCCAGGGTAACACTGATGACTCTAGCTCCTGTTGTCATATTGAAATTCGCTACACTGAACTCTTTATCACCACCGACGACCTGTCCCAGACACTCAGTCAACATGAGTACTTCTCACTCGCCAACCGGCGGGCTAGGATTTATGAACACAATAGATACCAGAAGATCCCAATAAAGGAGCTCCTGTCCCCTTTGCCTTTCGAGAGTCAAAAACCCCACAAGATCCTCATAAGTGGAATTGCAGGTATTGGTAAGAGTGTAGCAATGCAGAAGGTACTGAGTGAGTGGGCCTTGGGAGTGGCCTTCAGAAATTATGTGTGTGTCATGGACTTCACCTTCCGGGAATTGAATCTGATTGAAAACAACATATCCTTGATTAGCCTCACCCAGAGTAAACATGCCCATTTGGAACAGGTATTACAGCAACTGTTCAATCACCCAGAAGAAATCTTAATTGTTCTGGATGGTCTTGATGAGTTCAGACATTCTTTGGATTTCACAAGTAAAAGTGACTGCATTAAGGTTGATCAGCCAGCCCATGTCAAAGACTTGGTGTGTAGCCTCTTGAAGGGGACCCTTTTAGGAGGAGCATCGATAATTGTCACCACAAGGCCTAATATCATCATCCCACCAGAAGTGTTTGACAGAAATGTCATCATCCTTGGGTTTGAGGAGCAACAGGTAGCAGCATATTGCCTCAGATTCTTCAGGAGTCAAGAGCTGTCCAAGGAAGTGTTTGAATATATTGTGAAGAATGACAACCTTTCAGGATTGTCTTTCATTCCTCTTTACTGCTTCATCATCTGCACTGCCCTGAGTGAGTTTTTCAGGGGTGGAAGCCAGGGCTCATTTTGTGACAGCCCACCCAAAACCATTACCGAAGTGTACCGCTGTTACCTCTGCACCATCATCCAGCACCATATGCGCCAGGAGTCTTTGGGAGGAGACATGGAGAACCCTCCCAAACTATGTAGCCCATCTGTTCTCAGAGCTATGAAGGATGTTCTATGGCAGCTAGGGAAACTGGCTTACTACACCTTGCTCAGTAACAAGATCTTGTTCTATGAATCTGACCTTCAGGACTTCGGCTTTGATGCCAACAAACTTCCCACAAGCTTCCTTAATAAGATCTTCATCAGTATCAAGGATCAGAAAGAAGTGGAGATGTTTTCTTTCTTCCACATGACTGTCCAGGAACATCTGGCAGCCTTATACTGTGTGATGGCTATGTCTCCAAATCCAGCAGATCTAGTTGTGAGCCTGAACCTTTGGTGCTTTGGTATCATCCCTCAGGAAATGATCAACAGTGAACTGATTTCTACCACTGTGAAGATGCTGATGGGGAACAGATGGGAGAACCTGCAGATGTTTACCAGATTCTTCATGGGGCTGCTGTGTTGCAGAATTGAGGGCAAACTTGAAGGGCTGGTGGATGGCCTAAGCAGAGATATTTTGCAACTTCTTGCAGAGTGGTTCAAGGAGAAGGTTCGCTATGAGGCTAACCAGAAGTTCCTCAATCTTCTACACTGCTTGCGGGAGCTGCAACAGAAGATAGTAGTGGAGGAGGTGGCTCCAGAGATTGATGAAGTAAACTTGTTTAAAGTGACCTTGAATCCTGTAGATTGCTCAGCTCTGTTCTATGTTCTGCAGCATTCCAACAAGAAGCTGAAGACTCTCAACTTGGGTTACACAAACATGGGTATCCAAGGCTTAAGACGACTCCAGCCACTCCTACACCGTTGTGAAATACTGTAGTAAGTATTAGAAGTACTAGTTGTAGCATATTCATGACAAAAAAAGAGATATTAATGCATTGTGTAAATTTTTAGTAAGACTTCATCTAGAGTAGTGTGTCCATTTTTGGAGGCCATGTGTTAAAAAGTGTATAAACCACAAAGAGTCAGTCCAACAAGAGTTATTGAAATGGAGCAGAGTCCAACACCTCGAGAAGGCAGTGAAGGGTAGAGATTTTCAAATATTTCAAAAGTATAAGTCATGCACAGGAGACAGGAATTCTTCAGTAGAAGAATGAATCATAATATGAGGCTGAAGTGGCGTGGATTCAGATATAATGTAAGGAGATATTTAGTCACAGAAAGAGCGGTGGATAAATGGAACAGTCCTTCCAGTGGGAATGGTAAAGGCAAAACATCTTAGAGGATTAGTGGGGAAGTGAGGGTGAAGCTGGAAAATGAGCAGGGGCTGTGGCATTTCACCAGTCACTATCTGACATGATCTGTGAGTCTGTGAAAACTGGTGAGAATCGGAGAGCTAAGGGGACAATATTCAGTGTGGATTAAGCAGGCAAAAGAGGCTGGGGGATCTGGCAGATCTTTATATGGGTCCTGGCTAAATATCAGCCGGGATCCACATAAGTGCCGATGGCCAGCGCATGCCCGATCGTGCTCGGATATTCAATGCTGTGTGCAGACATATATGAGTCCAATTTAGTCAGCAGCAGACAGCAGTTAAAAAAACAAACATTGACCAGTAAAAGATTAGGGGCTGATATTTCTGCTGGCACAATCAGCAGAATAAATTAAGCGCTGGCAACGCCACTGTTCAGATAATTAGCAGTGCTGAATCTATGTGCTGAGCACTGATTGCCTCTATCTGGATATGTTTCAGTGCCGCCTCCACTGCTCCTGCAGCTTGGCCCTTTTTATCGATATCTGGCTGTTTAATGATTGAAGCAGTTATTATCCAGATATCTTGTCATAATATCTAGTTAGGGGAGTTTTGCGGGCGATGTCTGGTGCCCAGCACATAACTCCCTTTGAATATTGGCTTCTTTTCAATGCAGACTTATAATCAGCATTTTTTCAGGTGAGTAATAACATTTTAAGGTGACATAAATCAGACAGAGCTCTTCAGGGTGAATATTTTTAAAAGAAAGTGTATGTTTGATGAAATATTCAGATGTAAAGGCACTTATTTTTTCTCTCTTTTTCAGTTTACGTTACAACTCCCTGAATAAAGAAGCTGCCATCATGGAGTCAGCTGTGCTGAGGTCTCCAGACTGCCAGGTGAAAAGTCTCCTGTGAGTATCAGGTCCGCTTTGTGTTGGAATATCTTCTTCCAGAAAATAGAATTTCTTAGGCTGATAAAGTACTGCTAATAATGATATGTCCATTGTCACCTTTGACCTTATACGCTAAGAGCCATAGTTGTTAAAGGGGCTATTCAGGGATGGAAAGTGCTTCCACCTTCCGCCCCCCCCCCCCCCCCCAAAAAAAGAAAGAAATGCCTTGCTACCCATTTGCCAATTTCTTTTTCTGGCCCTCCTTTTCCAAATTGGGGTGCAAATGGGGCACTTGCATAGAGCCTACAACATGGAGAAAGAAGCAGCAACAAAAGAGGAAATAAATGCAGGGTCTAAGAGCCAGTGCTCATGTTCACCAGCCCTGATACTACCCTGCCCCTTCCTTCAGCACAGGCTTCCTGTTACCTAGGAAACACAGTGATGGTGGGGACACATATGCTGCTTCACAGGCCTCATAGTTACTTCCTCTTTTATTGATGTTGCCACAGGTCTGGAGTTCTTGCAAAGTGAGGAAGAACATCTGAGAAGAGACCATGGGAGGATGCTGCTGGGCAGGGCGATATCGACGAGAGAAAGGGGGGATGTGAACTGGGCTAGAGAAAGGAAGAGAAGATTCTGGATGGGAACTGCATAGAAAATAATAAGACTTGTTAGTGATGCTACTCCGAAAGTATGAAAGATACTTTTCATGTACATAGTTACTCCAGATCAGTGATGTAGCCAGAGGTCCATGTGGGGGGGGGGGGGGGGGGGGGAGAGGAGGAGGAGATCCCAATGGTGGACTAAGCGGACCATGTATTCGCCCTCCCTCCTGTTGTATTAAACCATATCTTTGCTGGCGAGGATGTCCAAGCCTCACCAGCTGAATAGGTCTCCTACACTTCAGCGCTCCCTGCACATACTCGGCTTCTGCTAATGAAGTGACAGTAGAATTTCAATGCTTTTTATAATATGGTTAGTTTTATTCTGGTAAAAAGCAATGTTCTAGTGTGTACATTGTTTCCACTGGATGAGCTGTGTTACTGTATTGTCAGAAGGTCTATATACAGAAAGAGACAAGAGCAGGTTTACTTATGTAAATGTTAAAGATCTAGGACTGAGATTAGATTCCTGTTCCACTTTCCATGCTCCTGCCTGAAGCAGTCTACAACGTGTTCATCTTCACTGTGCAGTCTATAGGGACAATAATGAAGTGAATCAAATTGACTATTTATCCTGTGCTCCCAAATCCCTTTTTGTGGTCCTCCTGGTAACATGTGGCAATGGCACAAAAAGATGCAAAAACAAAAGGAGAAACTCCAGTCCTCACAACCATGTAAAAAGTAACAAAAAGGAGTGAGGAAACAAGAACTAAGGAAGCCATAGCTGAATGATGTAAAACATGTACCTTAATCATAAAAAAGCAGAATAATGTCAAACAAAGATGCAGCACATGAGATGTGTGACAATGTTGTTTCCTCCCCCCTCCCCAAGGCTGGCTTAACCATTAGGCAGACCAGGTGGTTGCCTAGGGTGGCAGCAATTTTAATGAAACAATCAATCTTAAGAGCCATGTTAACTCAAAGAACCATCACTGTGTACTTTTAGCTGCAAGGAGGGTGGACAGTTTTCAAATAGCCCATTTATCTAGGGAAATTACTTTAGAAAATTACCCTTATTTATATAAAATGCAAAGATGGTAACATATGAAATTATGATCTCCAACCATCTATTTTTACAGCAGCATTCTGGGATGCATGGTATTAGGGTCATCATTATTTTGAATTTTAATATAAAAATCTTGGCGGGCAGGAGCCTGAAAGTTAATTGGGGTGCAAGGCAGAAGGTTTGCCTAGGATACCTAGAGGCATATTTTCAAAGTACGTAGACTTACAAAGTTACAAAGGAACCTATGGAACTTGGTAAGTCTAAGTTCTTTGAAAATACAGCTCCTAATGACTTTGCCACGGCCCTGGAACCCTCTCTCTCCTCTACCATTGCCCTCCCTCTAGCAAATCCTTTCAAGACACACCAAAGAGCTGATTGAAGCCTGGTTTTACCCAGTGGTGTGCTGGTAAATTTTTAACAACAGGCTCTCTCCCCAGTCCACCTCGGCGCCCCCCCCCCCCCCCGTCCACCACTGCGCCCCCCGTCCACCTCGGCGCCCCCCCAAAATTGCAGAGCTGGCTATAGCCGGGGGGGGGGGGGGGGGGGCAATGCATTACTCTCTCCAGGAAAAAAATTTAAATGATCCCAGGTTCCAATCTAATTCACGTTTAATGTGGGATAAAATGCCATAAATAAGTAAATAAATATAAACTTTTAATGTTGAGCACCTGATTCTCAAAGTGAACATATTCCAAACACTATAATGAAAATAAAATGATTTTTTTTCTACCTTTGTTGTCTGGTGACTGTTTTTCTGATCATGCTGGCCCAGTATCCGATTCTGCTGCTATCTGTCCTCTTAACTCCATTTCCAGGGCTTCCTTTCCATTTATTTCTTTCCTCCTTTCTTCTTCATTTCTGGTCCTCAGCTTCTGCCTTTTTTCTTCATCCATGTGCAGTTTTTCTCCTCTCTTCCTTTTCCCTCATCTCATCTCCTTCCTCACTCTTCTCTCCCCTCCATCCATGTCCAGCATTTCTTCTCTCTCCCCTTCTCTCCCCTGCCCTGCATGCATCCATACCCAGCGACCCTCCTCTGCCCTGCCCTGCATGCACCCAGATGTCCAGCAATGACCCTTCTCTCCCCTGCATGCACCCATGTCCAGCAGTGACCCTCCTCTCCCCTGCATGCACCCATGTCCAGCAGTGACCCTCCTTTCCCCTGCCCTGCATGCACCCATACCCAGTGACCCTCCTCTGCCCTGCCCTGCATGCACCCAGATGTCCAGCAGTAACCCTTCTCTCCCCTGCATGCACCCATGTCCAGCAGTGACCCTCCTTTCCCCTGCCCTGCATGCACCTATGTCCAGCAGTGTACCCTCCTCTCCCCTGCCCTGCATGCACCCATGTCCAGCAGTGACCCTCCACTCCCCTGCCCTGCATGCACCCATACCCAGCGACCCTCATCTGCCCTGCATGCACCCAGATGTCCAGCAGTGACCCTCCTCTCCCCTGCATGCACCCATGTCCAACAGTGATCCTCCTTTCCCCTGCCCTGCATGCACCCATGCCCAGCAGTGTACCCTCCTCTCCCCTGCCCTGCATGCACCCATACCCAGGGACCCCCTCCATCCACCCATGCCCAGCAGCGACTCCCTTTTCCCCCCTGCCACCCCCTCCCGAGTTGTTTCGTGAATTCTTCTCCTCCTTCCCACCCTCCCTCCCGATCCGGTCCCTCACCGCCCACTTGTTTATTGAATTCTTCGGGGCAGGCAGTCTTGCCTGTCCGCTTCCAGCGCCGACTGTCCTCCCTTGCTTGCTGACTCGCGCTTCAAAATGGCCGCCGAGACTTCAGCCGAAGTCTCGGCGGCCATTTTTAAAGGGCAAATCGACAAGGGAGGACAGTCAGCGCTGGAAGCGGGCAGGCAAGACTGCCTGCCCCGAAGAATTCACGAAACAAGCAGGCGGTGAGGCGGATCCGGAGGGAGGGAGGAGGGAGGGAGGAGAGCCAGAGCCGGCTCGCTATTTTCAACAACCGGCTCGCAAGCCGGAAGAAAATTTAACAACCGGCTGCAGCACACCACTGGTTTTACCCCATTCAAGACTAATAAGGCAAAACAAGAACTGGATCAGCCTATTTGGGGTAACCTGGGTTGGGCAGGAGGTCTCAGCTGAACTATCATTTTTTTGACCTGGGACAGCAAGTCAAAATTTGATATTCCATCATGGACATAGCCAGACTTCGAGGTGGGAGGGGGCCAGAGCCCAAAGTGAGGGGATACATTTTGGTTGCCGCTCTCCACCCACCCACCTTCTGCTGCTGCTACATATACGTTAGTGGGGATCCCCAACCCCCACCTGCTGAAGCACCACCGCTGCCGCATATGCCTTGGCTGGTGGGGGTCCCCAGCCCCCACCAGCTGAAGTGCATTTTCAAGCTCTGGTCTCGGGTGCTGCCGCATTTCCTGCCCTGCTCTCTCGTCTCCTTATGTCATGTCTGGCATGCTTGTTTTAATGAAATTGAGCATGTGTGTGTGTGCTCAGTTTCACTAAAACACGCGTACCAGATGTGAGGTTAAGAGAGAGCATGGCAGGAATTGTGGCAGCACTGGAGGCCAGCGCTGGAAAAAATGCTTCAGCTGGCGGGGGTTGGGGACCCCCACCAGCCAAACCAGGGGCACAGATCCAGTTTTGGGGAGCCCAGGCCCCCGTGGCCCCCCGTAGCTACGCCACTGATTCCATGTCAGAAAAATTAAATTGTCCTTAAATACTATTCATACTAATTGAAGCCTGAGGGAAAGACAGTTCTTGTGCACAGTGCACTTTTACCTTTGATGTATTTTCTGCATATATCCTTCAGAAAAAGTTCAATACCTCTACAAATAATGATTTTCTCTAAACATTACCTGGATGCTTATTTTTGCGTCAGCCCTGCTTGAAGGTGGAGGATTAGGTGCCCTAGGCAAACCTTCATTCCTTGTGCCCTCATTTCTCATCCAGCATTTCCCCTCCATCCTCCTCCTGTCCAAACTGCTACTGCCGTTGGGGGATGTGGCAGTGACAATGGCCATAAAACAGAAAGGAAGTCAATTTGAGGGTGTCAAACTCATGTATGTGCTGAACACCCTGCTGTGTCCTGCCCTCAACACATGGGGCAGAATGTGGCTGGACTTTCAGAGTGCAGCGCCCTGGAGTTCAGAAACCACGTACTGTATATGCATCTTTTTATTGCCTTTGCTGCTGCCACAGGTACAGAGATATGTGGCAGCAGTAATGGTGGTGGTGGTGGTGGTGGTGGTAGGGGGGTAGGTGTGGAAAAGAGATGGAGGATGTCAGTGCAGGGCTTTCTTTATGTGGGCATTTTCTGCCACCCCCCTTGGTTTGGTGTGCTAGCAACAGTCTAATTTGCATAATAGTAGCACTGACCCTGTTTACAAGTGCCTGATCTATGATTGGGTCATACAGGGGAGGACTGACCATTTGGGCAACCGGGCAGTGATGGAGAGCCCAGAGGCTCTGTCCGGTTGCCTGCCGCCACTGCATGATGCAGACCCCCCCGCCTCAGTGGGCCCTCCCCTGCCCTACCTTGAAGGGACCTGGTGGTTTCATGGCCTCTGTGAGGGCAGGAAAGAATCCCACTCCTTTCTGCCTGCTGCTGCTACTCTGCTGGCACTGCCGTGTTTTAAAAATGGCTGCCAAGACTGCAGAGACACACAAGATTACCGTGGGAAGTATTGGCACAGTAGCGACAGCAGGCAGGAAAGAGTGGGATTCTTTCCTGCCCCCAAAGAAGCTTTTAGACCACCAGGGCCCTTCAAAGTTGGACCAAGGAGGGCCCACCGTGGCTCAGGGGTCTGTAGTAGGCAGGAGGGGGCGGCGGTGCAGTGGTGGAGTGGTGGGCAGCAGCCGGTGAGGGGGGGGGGCAAGGACCTTTACTGCTCAGGGGCCCCAACCACTGTCCACCCCTGGGGTGATGGATTTCAGGGAAGCTGCCAGAAATAAGGGAAAGAGAGGATTCTAGTTACTGATGTGCCTAAGCTGCTTAATATCCATTAATGCAATTTAATGGACATCAAACAACACAAGCCTCATTGTCAATGGGGCCTGTTTCCTAACCATGGGGGAAATTCTATAACTTGGTGCCTCAGTTTAGGGACAAACTGAGTGCCAATTCTGCAATGACATCTGGGCATGCCAAAGCTGTTATAGAGTATCAGTGTAAAGCTTAGGTGCAACCACTTAACGCCAGGTCAATGGCTCATGTAAATTGGCAGACAATTGTGTTTGTCACTTGGCAACAAGCCCGTGGCCTACCCATTTGTACATCTCCTTGCAGTTCAATTTAAGGCACTTACGCACTACCTTATAGAATAGCGCATAGTACACTCACACGTGTAAGTGCTAGTTAAGGTGCCATGTACATGTGTAACTGCGCATGGCCAGTTATAGAAATGCCCTTTATGTGCTTAACTCAAAATAATGCACATTAGTAATTTATTTATTCATTTATTTATTTGTTGCATTTGTATCCCACATTTTCCCACCGATTTGCAGGCTCAATGTGGCTTACATAGTACCGTGAAGGCGTTCGCCAGCTCCAGTAGAGAAAACAGATACAAAGTGATGTTATAGTCGAATAAGGTTCATATGTGACAGACATATTGGGAATCGTAGGGAAGAAGAGTTATATAGTAGTGTTCATTACGAGCTTTAATGACATTGTGTCGCAGGGTTCAGGCACTTAAGTTGGGTTGGTAGGGTAAGCCTTTTCAAACAGGTTGGTCTTTAATAGTTTCCGGAAGTTGAGATGGTCGTACGTTGTTTTCACAGCTTTTGGTAATGCATTCCACAGTTGTGTGCTTATATAGGAGAAGCTGGATGCATAAGTTGCTTCTCTTGCATGGGATTTACAATGATGAATAAGCTGAAAAGTGCAGACTTACAGTGTGACCCAGTGGCACATTTCCCCTTCCTCTGCAGACTCAGACTTGACAAGTTCTTCACCCCTAAATTGTACTGTTCCCTTGGGGTTTTGCAGCCTAAATGTATGACCCTGCATTTTTTTAGCATTAAATCTTAGCTGCCAAAATCCAGACCATTCTTCAACCTTCGCTAGGTCCTTCCTCATGTTATCCACACCATCAGGGGTGTCTACCCTATTGCAGATTTTGGTATCATCCGCAAAGAGGCAAACCTTACCAAACAGTCCTTCAACAATATTGCTTACAAAAATGTTTAAAAAACATGATCCAAGAACCAAACCTTGCAGCACACCAATAAGTAATATCCCCTTTCTCAGAGTGAGCTCCATTTACAACTACCCTCTGTCACCTTCCAATAGACAGGTGGGCCTTATACAAATAAATGCATTGAGCTGCCTCATCATAATTTACACATTTTAAAGTGCCCAGAAATGAGGATCTGTGTGATTCTGACTGCAGAGTAAAATGAGCAGAGGATGACACTAGAAAGTTGCACTGGGATTCTGTCCCCGCCAGAATCTAACCCGTCCCCGTGGGGAAGCTAACCCATCCCGCCTCAAGTAATTTCCTCCATCCCAGCCCCAGGCCTGCTATGCCGCAGTCACCTTGACCCCCTCCCAAGAAAACCAGATTCTATAAGCAGTAAAAATACTAGTAAAAGTAACATAAATAATTTTCTTCCGTACTCCAAATACAAAATTAAGATACACACATCAACGAGCAGCATGTCCCCCTCTCCTCTCCATCCACTTCTATCCCATGTGCTCTGTTTCTACTTTTCACTTCCCCACTCCTCCATCTATGTCCCCCTTACTAATCTTTGTTCCCTTTTCCTTGCACTCACCCACACACCACCCTTTTTACCAAGGAGGTCAGATAAAACAGGAGACAGGGTGAGCCTATCTAGCCCATTATATGGGCTGAAGCCATTAGGTGGAGAGTGACGCCATACTGGTTCACCCAAAACAATAGCAAACACCATTGAAAACAATAGCAAAAAGATTATTAGAAATAAAGGACTTTATCACAAGCAAATTCTGATTCAGTGTAGCTTACATTTGAAGAATAGTAGAATTCAGTTATATCATGGGAGCAAGTAGATGGATATGTCTGAAACATTGCTTGCTAATGCCTCCTGTTGACTTGAGAACAATGTACAGGGAGGGGGTTGAGGAGAGCAGACAGATCTCTGTGGACAATGGTGGTTCTGGCTTCTTTGTGCCACCATTGGATTCATCAGAGCAAATATCTGCCTCAGGAGCTATTGAATTTCACATCTGAGAGGGTCCTTCCTAAAAGTTTGGGCCCTTGTCATTTGTCTGTGCCTTAATCCTGCCCTGCCTGTGGGGTGTGACAGGCACATGGACCTGAAGTTTCTGTGTTCTCTTCCTGCTCACCTGCATTCTTCATATTTCTGTGTGTTTGTGTTTCGAAGGATGTGTGGCAACTGCATCGGCTCTGAGGGGGTGCAGAGTCTGTGGGAAGCTCTTCAGTTCAACAGCACCTTGGAGGAGCTCTACATGGATATCACTGGCATCACGGACAGAGGCCTCGACAACATGCTGCCCTGCCTACTGAAGAACTCTACTCTCCGGATCATGACGTGAGTTGGCGACTGCCTGGAGGGGTGGAGGGCACCAGGATCTTGTAAAAGACCAGGTTGGGATGACCCAGTGGCTCACTGGAAGAGTCCAGTGTGATTCCTGATCTTGGGTTTTGCTTCCTGGGCTGACTGGAGTTAGATGCAGCAGAGGAAGCGGTTCAGAAAAAAGCAATGAAAATTGTAAGGGGTTTGCATTACAAGACATATGAGGAGAGACTTGAGGACCTGAACATGTATTTTCTGGAGGAAAGGAGAGACAGAGGTTATGTGATACAGACATTCAAATATTTAAAAGGTATTAATCTACAAACAAACTTTTTTCAAAGACTGGAAGGTGGTAGAACTAGAAGACATGAATTGAGGGGGGCCAACTCAGGAATAATGTCAGGAAGTACTTTATCTTGGAGAGGGTGGTAAATACCTGGACTGCTCTCCTGCGGGAGGTGGTAGAGATGAAAATGGTAGCGGAATTCAAAAATGCTGGGATGTAAACACAAAAGAATCACGTGTAGAAGGCAAATAAGCTTAGTAGTGATTACATGGCACCAGTAATTGGGAAGCAATGCCAGTGCCAGGCAGACTTCTACGATCTGTGCCCTGATCGTGGCTGGCCAGATTTGGGTGTGCTAGAGTGGGGCTTCAATGATAACTTCAGAAGTTGGAGAACAAGGCCAGTGCTGGCCAGACTACTACGGTCTGTGCCCTGAAAATGGCAAGGACAAATCAAGATCAAGTGTAAATATGTAGGATCACATCATACCTTATGCTATGAGTTTATCTTGTTGGGCAGACTGGATAGACCATGCAGGTCTTTACCTGCCATCATCTAATATGTTAGGAAATGTTCATGATTGTGAGTTGGGAGTTAAGGAATTACTCATTCTCCGAGGACAAGCAGGCTGCTTGTTCTCACGACTGGGGGTTGACGTCCACGGCAGCCCCCACCAACCGTAACAAAAACTTTGCGGGCGGTCCCGTACGCAGGGTACGCCCACCGCGCATGCGCGGCCGCCTTCCCGCCAGTGTGTGACCGTTCCCGCTCAGTTTTTTCGATTCCGCGCTGAGGAGAGACGTGTTATCGTCTCTCTCTTGGTCAGCCCCGGAAACCGGATGGCCGCAAATTTTCTCTTTTGTGCGCTCGCGCTTCTTTTCTTTTCTTTATTTAAAAAAAAAAAAAGTTTTGTTTGTCCCCTCGTCGTCTTAGCGCGGGGGCGCTTTGTTGCAGCCTTGTGGCCGCTCGGTCGTTTCTTTTTCGGGTGTGCTTTTCACCGCCACCATCGACGACTTTGACTTCGCCGACGCGATTTTTCCGTCGATGTCCTCGAAGGTCCCGAGTGGATTCAAGAAGTGTGGTCGGTGCGGCCGGCACATCTCGCAAACCGATACTCACGCTTGGTGCCTCCAGTGTCTTGGCCTGGAGCATAATACCAAGACGTGCACCTTGTGTCTCGGATTGCGAAAGCGGACACAGGTGGCGAGGCAAGTTCGTCGGGACCAACTTTTTGGAACTTGCGCCGGCCCTTCGACGTCGACGGCATCGGTGTCGACGGCCGGGTCTTCGGTACCGGTACTGATGTCGACGAAATCGACACCGACGATGGCATCGACCCCAGGAGCACAGGTACCGTTGGCCCACCGGACCTCCAGCGACGGTGGGGGTGAGCGGCCGCGCGGGCAGTCGGCCCCAGCCACTCCCTCTACCCAGGGCCATCGGGACCGAACCCTGTCAGACCCGATCCCTCGAGGCCGGGGGGGTTCTACCTCCTCTTCATCTCCGCCACCGAGCGTCGATGATGGGCACCGAAAGAAAACAAAGAAACATTGGTATCGGTCGCCCACGACTCACGGGACTGCTAGTTCCGGCGCCTCCAGAGATGGATCAACACCGAGGAAATGGCAGTGCCGAGTGGAGCGTTCCCCCTCGGTCGAAGAGGTGTCGCTGCGTCAGTCCATGGGTGCTTCGGTACCGTCTCCTGGACCCGAGCAGCTTCTGGCACCGGCACCCACTCCGGCCCCCCTGCCTTTCCCGACAGCGGGCCTTGACGAGTGCCTCCGAGCCATCCTTCCAGGGATTCTGGAAGGGCTGATGCGCCAGGCCTTGCCGAGGACAGCAGGCTGATTGTTCTCACCTACCCTCCCTCCTCCCCTTTGGAGTTGCGTTTTCCTCATTATTTTGCTTGTCATTCAAGTGAGCGGGAACGGTTGCGCACGGGCGGGAAGACGGCCGCGCATACGCGGTGGGCGTACCCTGCGTGCGGGACCGCCCGCAAAGTTTCTGTTCCGGTTGGTGGGGGCTGCCGTGGACGTCAACCCCCAGTCGTGAGAACAATCAGCCTGCTGTCCTCGGAGAACACCTGCTACAGGTATGTATCATTCGCTTTTCCGCTGGCTGGAGCTTGGCTTCGCAGATACCATATTCTAGAGGAGATGTAAATCTAATAATTGGCTCCTGATGGCTCCTGTTTGCTTCTGTTTTTATAACTTTCCTAAACACAGTCATTGCAATGATGGTCCTTGACTGGAAGCCTTCTATTAATCAATACTCTGAGCTGAAGGGGATACTTCAACAAACTATACTATAAATCTAATAATCCTCTTCTTCCTTGCAGTGGTTTATCACAGTTAACAACAATCATTTAACACTCTCATAACATATGTGAATACAACTAGGGAGGATATTTTTGGAGGTTAAAGGAGCCTCAACAGTGCACCCCTTTTGATTAAACAATCTGCTCGTGGCTTAGCCTACGTCTTCTGGGGGCATCCACTTTCATCACTGGCACCGCTCCTCCTCCTTCTGGTTGTTTGAATTTTTTATATTATACTTTTCAACTTTTCAAAATTATCAAAATTTTTCCTTATTTTGTACTTAGCTTATCTAGTTGAGCCACGGCCCCTGGCTGTGTTCACATATGTTATGAGAGTGTTAAAAGATTGTTGTTAACTGTGATAAACCACTACAAGGAAGAAGAGGATTATTAGATTTATAGTATAGTTTGTTGAAGTATCCCCTTCAGCTCAGAGTATTGATTAATAGAAGGCTTCCAGTCAAGGACCATCATTGCAATGAATGTGTTTAGGAAAGTTATAAAAACAGAAGCAAACAGGAGCCATCAGGAGCCAATTCTGATTGAGTTGGGATCAAGAGAAATCTGCCAACCCCCCCCCCCCCAAATACAATAACAGATCTTATCTCTCCAAAATATCCTTTCTTTTGGAAGATGTTAGTTTACAAAACTTGCTGTTTGGGGCCTTTCAGAAGCACTGAATTTACTAGGAAAATTAAGTTTATGCCTTTGAGGGTTGGGTGGGGAGACTGAGGGGAATCAAATCACTTCTGTAACAATTTATGTGTTTTACATTACATTATAGTACAGTTAAGGCTTGTAGGCCATAAATACCATAAAATAGTTCAGCATGGCTAACAAAAGAACTAAGGGAGGCCAAACTCCCAAGCTCGCATAAAATACAAAATAACAGAAATTACACAATCAATAATTTTAAAAACAACCAAGTTTTTTTTTACAAATGAATACAAGCTGGACGCAAGTTTCTCTATTTTGTAGCCTGATATTATAAACCCTAGTGAAAATGTAGTCTTGTAACAAACCCCGAAAACAGAAGGAAATTGAAGTGACAGAGAATGTCTTGAAGTGTATAAATAATTCTTCTCTTACAGCATAGTCAGAGGTAGCATGTATAAAAGGGTGCAACCATGTAAAATTAAAAAGATAAAAGAACACAATTTGAAAACAGCTTCCATTGTCAACTATTGTAGTTTGCGGAGTAATGGTCTGGTGCTCTCATATTTAGAGGATGTACATATCAGCCAGGCAGCTGTATTTTGCAGTGTCTGAAGACAACACCGAATGATACTACTGCAACCCACTTAAATGATGTTGCAGTAGTCTAAGTGTGACATTATCAACATTTGAACTATTAATCGAAAAGTGTCTGCCTCAAAGCAAGTCAGTTGAAACTGTGTAATCTTATGTACTCTGCGAAAGAAAAAGGGGGAAGGGGGATATGACAGAATATGTCAAACAGCAGGTGGACAACAATAAGGTACACAACAGAAACATTTTCCATACAACAAAGAATTCCAGGACAGGGATTCATGGAGAGGGAGACCCAAAGGACATCAGAGGAACTTCTTCATTACTGAAAGGATAATAGACAGCTGGCATAACCACCAGCAAAGTTAGCAGGAAGCAAAGCCCTGACAGAATTCAAGCAGACCAGGTGCAGATACAGAGTTGGGAGAGGGAGAGAATGATAATAAGTCCAAGAAATGGAGAATACTGGATAGAGTAAAGTCTGTTGTGATATAACAGATGGGGTAACATGACAGACTGCTGACAACTGGTGTGTTACTATGGATTTTAAAACTGGGACTATCAACCAGCAAAAACTATGAGGTCAATATTAAAACTCCACAGCCGATGATTCATTTATGTAAAACCCACCCACAGCGTATAAATAAAACCCGGATATTCAGTGCCATTATCTGGATAGTGGGTGGTATAAAAATCCAGATAGAGCAGGCAGCACTGCTGTTAGCCAGACAGTGGTGTTATTCAAACCACTATACAAGTAAAGTTAGGACAGCAATTTTTCCATCCTGGCTTTATCCGATTATCAATTTAAAAATCAGCACTAACTAGATATCCTTTGCCTCCACCCAGTACCATTTGCTAAGGCAATCTGTAATGATTTTCAGCAGCACTTATCCTGATAGCAGGTACAGTGTGTTTTGATATCTGACCCTGTATAAGGCCTGGCTCATGTAACCCACAATGGGAGTTGACTATTGAATTGGGATATGACTGCAATAGCTGCATTCACTGGCAAGATATCAGACTTCCATCCTATTAATGATTTCTAGAGATATGCACTGGACAAGTATATTTTGGTTCCTTTTTAGTTGGATTGGGCTTGTTTCCATTTCTTTCACACATCCACTTTAATAAAATCTTTTTAACACATGCTAATTGCGTTAACAAGCACGTAATTCATAGATTAATGCAGTGGTTCCCAAATGTTTTTGGTTCACAGCACTCGGTGTTCAATCTATTTTTCATGGAACACCTCCCCCCCACCACCGGCCACACAGGTCTCCACCCCCTCAGCCACACAGGTCTCTAACCCCCCTTCCTCACCACACTTCATGTCCTGTCTCCTCCATGCGGTATGTGTCCAGGATAATCTGCCACTCCTATGTCCAATATTTCTCTCTCTCTGGCCCCTCTCCCTCCCCTCAAGCCCCATATACAAGATTTCACCCCTTTGCTGTATCTCTCCATTTCTCTCCCTATAACCCATGTCCAACAATTATGCCCCTCATTTAGGGGCGTAGCTATGTGGGGCCACGGGGGCATGAGCCCCCACAGATTATGCCCTGGCCCCCTCTACATTTGACCCCCCTGCCGTCACTGCCCGCCCCCCGCCCCGCTGCCACATCAGGTACCTTGTTTGCTGGCAGGGGTCCCCAGTCCCCGCCAGCCGAAGAGTTTTCTTCAGCACCGGTCGACTCAGGCGCCTTCGTTGTGTGATCATCTGTTTCTGACGCCTTACATCCTGCACCGTGCATGTAGTGGCGGTGGCGGGGGGGGGGGGGGGGTTGCGGTTGCGGCGGCGGTCCAAAGTGGCGGGGGGTTGCGGTGGTGAGGGGGGGGTCGGCGGCTAAACAGTGCCCCCCCACCTTGGGCTCTGGTCCCCCTCCCGCCGAGGTCTGGCTACGCCCCTGTCCTCATTCCTCCTGCAGCATCTATCCTTCCCTCCCCCACCCCACCCACAATTTTTTCTCTGCTTCAACGGGTCCCTGTCAGCGATGGTGCCTGTCGCTAACCCAGAAGTTTCCCCTTTGCTGCATCCTGTCCCCATGTTAGCAGCAGGCAGCATGTGGTAATTGCTGCCTCGGACCTGTTGAAGCAGGAGCGGCACTGTCAAGTGAGCATTTGCAGTACCTTTCTCAGCAGCAGTGGTGGGCAGGATTCATTTCTCTTGCAGGGCCTGGAATTCACTGCAGCGTGCGCTTGACTTTATCCCATTTCCCTCCGCTACAACACAGTAAGTTCACTGTGGTGCACAGTTTGGGAAATGCTGGGTTAATGCACAAAAATTTGATTTACTGCACCCTAAATATGTAAGGCACACTAATGAACTGAATGTGCATAATGAATGCACATCTCTAATGGTTTCTCTGATTATTGACAAGGTGGAAACCAGCCTTATTTGTGCCCATATTTCTTTTGTCCCCAGAATCGTGGGCAACAAACTAAGCAAGGCTGGCAAGTGCCAGCTGATCGAGCTGTGCCAGAGGAAGCCAAGCTTGAAGATCATCAGCAGTTTTGTGGATGACATGGGTCTCCTGCAGGCCTACCTGGACTGGGTGGAGGAGATTAAGGCCGACCCTGAGCAGATGGAGTCTGTGAAGAATGCAGACGCCCTGCGCTCCATCCTGGTGGAACTGGAGCAAACAGACAACCAGACTGTGGGGGAGGATGTGCAGGAGAGGGCCCGGGAACTGAAGACCCAGATCAGGCAGCTGCTCCAGTGCTCCTTGTCTACTGATAAAGGTGGAGGATGAGGAGATCAGAAGGACAGTGGGTGCAAATCTCTATGTCTTCAGATGATGTCTGAGGCATTGTGGCAGGACTTCAGTGGTGGCCATAAGAACTTCATTGAGGCTAATCATTTTCAGCAGTAGGTGGGCCACCAAACTGGTTCCATGGTAATTCCTTGGACAACAGAAGTAAATCTTATAATAACACCTACCTTCAGTGCCAGAATAAAACATCCTTATGCAGAAAATGTTATTATTAACATGAAGACAAATGCTTGGACTATGGAAAGATGTTTTTAATACAGGAATTATTTCAAAGGTTCTAAATGTGAAAAGAGGCTCCATACCAGAGAACTTGTTTAACTTGAAAATAACTTCTTCCAACAACTCCTTTCTGTGCTATTGTGATACTTTGGGGGACTTTCTTCAGCTTGTGGTGAGCTGATTTCTTTTTTAATGTAACCGTCTTACAATCCTGCTCACCACCACCTCATTCCTGTCTCGCAGATTCCAGTTGCTCTGTCACAGGAGTGTCAGCTGGACTCCAACCTGTCTGACACCATAAATGTTGATTTTAAATGTTTCAGCTCCAGCAGGCTTACAACTTAAGCAATTCTGAATATCTCACCATTCTTATTTTTAAACAAGTGTGAAATGTATTAAGAGCACATCTCATGACACCTTTTCTACCCCTATGTGTGTGTACCTCTGTTGTGTTCTGTGTGTGCACTTCCTATGTTTTATCTGTGGGGGTAGCTGGGTGTGGTGGGGCAGTTTGCAGTGGGTATGTATTGGGGAGTTGGGGCAGTTTACAGGCTAGTAGGGCAGTTGCAGGGCTTGGACAGTTGTGTTTGAGTAGTTTTTAGGGGTGGGGACAATTATCAGGGGAGTATTTTTGGATGTAGAGCAGTTTGCAGGGTGGTAGGTTTTGTGATGGATCCAGAAAACAAACTGGCAAATGGTTCACAATTTCCAAAAAGGAATGAAGGCACTGGAGCAAACGCGGTGATAAGAAACCCAGAAGATTTTATTGATAAAAAGTTTCGCCCAGCAGGGGCTGCTTTAGGGGCTAGACCATGAATATTCATGAGAGAGATCATGCAGATATTCATTGTGGATATCCTGAAAACCCGACTGGCTGGGGAGTCTCCAGGACCAGGTTTGGCAACTACTGAGCTAGACATTACCTTATAGTGTAAAGTAAACCAATCACTTCACCATAGGCCAGTGGTTCCCAAACCTGGTCCTGGAGGCACCCCAGCCAGTCAGGCTTTCAGGATATCCACAATAAATATTCATGAGAGAGATTTGCATGCACTGCCTCCACTGCATGCAAATGTCTCTCATGAATATTCACTGTGGATATCCTGAAAATCTGACTGGCTGGGGTGCCTCCAGGACCAGGATTGGGAACCATTGCCATAGGCTTATAAGACCTTCAACCTCCAGGGGGGTTACTGTACTGGCAGCATCACTGAGCTGGGTGAAACATGGCCATGTCGGACACACTTTTTAATTTATCAATGACGTTTTCTGTGTTTCTTATCACCATGTCTGTTCCGCCTTCATTCAGTTTTTGGGGTGGGACAGTTTGCTTGGTGGTGGAGCTGTTGGAGGGGGTAGTTTCTGGGAGTGGGGCAGCTTGAGAGTAGTGGTGTAGTTGAGGGAGAGTAGTATTTGGTGATGGGGCAATTTGTGGAGTGGTAGGAAAGTTGCAGGAGTACTTTTTCAGGGTGGGGCATTTTGTAGGATGGTGGGGCAAATGTAGGGGAATATTTTTTGTTGGGATAGTTTGCATGGTGGAGGGGCAGTGTGAGAGTAGTTTTGTGAGGGTGGAGAAGCTTTGTAGGATGGTGTGGCAGTTGCAGGGATAGTTTTTTTTCTCGGATGGAGGCAGTTAGCAGGGTGGTGGGACAGCTGTGGGGGCTAATTCTTGATAATGGGGCAGTTATCAGGGTGGTGGAGTAGCTGCAGGGGATAGTTTTTGGGTAGGGTAGTTTGCAGTGTAGTAGGTCAGGGAGGGGCTAGTTTGTGGGGATGAGACAATTTACGAGATGGTGGAGCAGTTATGGGATTTCATTTTTGTGGGTGGTACAGTTCGTAAGGTGGTGGGGCAGTTACAAGCATATTTTTTGGATAAGGGGCAGTTTTGGGGGTTGCAGTGGAAGATTTGGGGATGGGGCAGTTTGCAGTATCATGTGGCATCAGTTGGGGTAGGTGTTTGTGGTTGGGGTAGTATGCACAATAATGGTAAAGTTGCAGGGAGCAGTCAGTGGGGTTTACAGTTCAGGGGGTAGTTCTTGGTGGGGCGGATGTTGAGGTGGCAGGACAGTTGGGATTGGATTTTGGGGTGGGACAGCTTGTACAGTGGGGTGTTAGACTTTGGTGATGGGGCATTTTGTGGAGTGCTGGAACAGCTGTGGAGGATAGTTTTAGGCATGGAGTGGTTTTGAAGGTGGTATTTTTGGGATGGAGTAATTTGGAGGATTGGGAGAGCAGAGAACAGGGTACTGCAGTTTGAAAGAAGGAATTTCCTAACTGCTATATTTCGCTATATGTAAGTTTCTCTGCTGCAGACGCTGGAACTCCATCTCCCATAGAAATGCACTGGGCAGTTGTTTTTTTTATTGGGGGGGCTTATTTCTCTGGAACTATCACTCTGATTTGGTCCATTGATATGTCTTGTTACCAATTTTTCACACATGACAAGTTTTTGTCTATTCCTTTAAATTTTCAGAGTTACTTGCTCTAGACTTGCCCTCATAGAAATGCATTGGGCCATTTTATTTATTTTTTTTTGGGGGGGGGGAGAGGTTATTTCTCTGGAATCCCTGGTTCAGTTTTTCCCACTTTGAACTCAATCCGGCTGATATTCAGTCGATGGTGGTCAGCGTTTTTGTAAATTAGTCCCAGATATTCAGTGCCAGCCATGTCTGGGCACCAGTGCTGAATATTGGGGGCTAAATCTGGTGGGCTGCCTCCTGGAACTTATGTGGATTCCAACCAATATTCATCCAGGGCACACATAATTGGGTTTTAAATTCTAAGTGCTGCGATCCCCCTCCTGGCCCCCCTCCTTCCTACCCCCTACCCCCAGTCCATGAGACTCAAACTCCTCCTCCCCCAGAACACCCACCCCGATCCAGATAGTCCCCACCCAGGCCTACCTGATAGCCCTGGTAGTCCTAGTGAGGGCGATAGGGGCAGGACCAAAGCCCACACACAAATACCACAAGCTGCCGTGAGAGTTCGCAGCAGCCATTTTCCAATGGCCGCCACAAGGGGCAGGAGCGAGTGGACTTTGATCCTGCCCCCCATCACCCCCACTAGGACCACCAGGGTTATCAGGTAGGCTTGGGGGTAGGAGGATTTTGAGACTCATGAGCTGGGATGGAGGTGGTAGGAAGAGGGGGCCACATGGTAACTGGGTGGTAACTCCATTTTGGCGCGCGTTGGGCGTGCATAGGCGCCTAAGCGGCTTAGTAAAAGGGTCCCTCAGTCTGGAGCTTAGGATGAAGAGAGTTCCCCGATTTCCACTTCACTGGATACGGAGCAGAGGTCTGGGTGACACTTCTGCTTGCTGTGCAGCTCTGATTTCTTCTGTAACTTGAATGTGCTGCTGTGCTGGAAAGCACTGCTACCTGAATGACTATGTAGTAATTATTTAATCTGGGCCTAATGCTGGAGTGCTGCCCCTAGCTCACCATGGTCAGAGCTGGGGAGGCTTAAGCCAACAGACCTTAAGTTTGAAAGTGGGCTCCACCTTTTTCAGAATTTCCATCCAAAACTGTACTCCTCCTGTTTTTGGAGTTCTCACCAGTAGAATTTAGGATACTCCCAATTCTCCTTTGTTATAGACAGGTTCTTTTGGGATCAGCCAAATAAACACTCTGCTGGCTACTAGTGATATCATCACTGTTGGAGGAAACTTAAGGATTTTTTTTAATGCACAATGCCTGTGCAAGAATCCACAGGTTCCTCATTCTTCCCCAGCCGCAGGGGGAAAAATGATTTTCTTGTAAAAATTATTTTTGTTGTGCACCCACAGCTACCTAGACTCCATAATATCACTGAAACAGGAAATCTCCAGGAACCAGCTGAAGATATTCCATAAATAACATCATTCCATAACAAATGTACAGAAAGGAATTTGGTTAGTGCACAATTCTAAACAAACTCTGGCATATATATGATAAGCCCTTCCTCCTTTTTCATGCCTTCTTCTGGAAAAGAAGGGAAACTTCAGACTAAAGCAGAACTGCTGGGTGCTGATCTCTGTTCTACGGTGCTACAGTGACAGAGAAAATCACAAAAAGTATTTACATTGTAATAATAGGCCACATCTATTAGGTACTCACTTACGTTCCCAGGCATGAGAGGTAGCAATATAACTTTCTCAAAAAGTGGACTGTCATAAAGTCAAAGTAATTCTCAGGTCCATAGTGATAGCAAGAGTTTAACCACAGGCCAATGGCATACTCACCACCAAAGGCTGACCAACAATACAAGCGAATGTGTCAAAAATCATTTAGGTATCCACCAATGTGTCAGTGTTAATTGCTGAACACTTGTAAAATATCCTTTACTCCTATACATGTCTTAGTCCTATCATAAAAATGTAGAAACGACAATCCACTGTCTCAAAATGTGAAACATATGTCACAATGCTTCTTCAAAATTTATAGCACAAATGCCTGTCACTCTAGAGTAAGTCAGAGAGACATGACACCTCATTAATGGAAAAGATCTCTGAGTTAGAGACATCTCTTTACTCCTCTTTACCCTTCATCATATATCGTTATTTACATAATAATTATTAACCTATTACCTCTATGCCCAAATGAGCTCCACTGACCAAGAGGGATCACCTTAGAAAAATCCCATCTGCGTATACATCTATTTAACTATTACCTTATCGTCCTATAGGGTTTCCATAGGAGGGAGGCTGTCATTCTTTACCATTTATATTATTTACTAGCCGTTGAGCCCGTTAAAATGGGCTGGTGGGTCGCCGCCCCCCCGAGTTCGCCGCCCCCGCCGCCCCTCCACCCGGCCCGTCTCTTCTCTAATCAACTTACATCTCCGCAGCAGGCAGAGATCAGCTGAGCTCCCGTCGGCCTTCCTTCTCTGCCTGTGTCCCTTCCTCGTGTGACGTAACGTCAGCAAGGGCGGGACACAGGCAGGGAAGGAAGGCCAACGGCAGCTCAGCTGATCTGCCTGCTGCGGAGATGTAAGTTGAATATCGAAGAGACGGCCGGGTGGAGGGGTGGCAGCAGCGGCGACTCCGAGGGGGGGGGTACCAGTGGCGGCGACCTCGGCGGTTCACTCCCCTTCGCGCAGTTTCCCTCTCTGTCCCGCCCCCCCATCATCACGTATTGACGTGGGGGCGGGACAGGAAGGGAAGTCTCTACTGTGCATTTGCGAGTGAGTACGGTCACTCGCCGTTTATATGTTTGATAGTAAAGGTTTCCTGCTATAATAGTTACACTACTAGCATGAGTGAGTCTGTCATAGACTTGATTCACCAATTGGTCAGGACAAGTTTGTATTAATCAGGTGGCAACCTGCTTATGCTTCCACTACATACACTCATATTGGTTATTAAAATCAATCTATGTCAATAAGCCGTATCCTGAATTTTTAGAAGTATCACCTTGTTATGCAATATCATTTAGAAATAGCAAAATATGTGGATGTTATGTTCAAAGGAGCATGCTCCATTTCTCCAACTCCATCCTTTGGTTATATATATATATACTCCTATCAGAAAATCAAAAAGGTAATAATGGTTCAGAGCATTTTGTTTTGTTCTTTTATAATTTTTTTCTTTTTGTGTATTTTATTTTCACAAACACTAATATGGTAACTAAGAAAACCATATCTATATAAGAATCAAGACAGATTGGCAAACTTTATTTCACATATTACATAATACCAAACAAGGACAGGGCCGTGCCAACACGGTAAGCGAGGTAAGCATGGCAGGGGGGCGCTTCCCTCTGGGGGGCACCGCCGCACCATGCTCACCTCGCTCGCCCTTCCGCTCCCATTGTTCAACTTCCCGCCCTCTCCCCCCCCCCCCCCAACATCCCTTTTCTTTTTTTTTCCTTTTTAAATTTACCTCCGTGGCGGTTCCGGCAGCGCAGCGTCAGTGAAGGAGGCGGCGCTCCCGACGTCTCTAGCCTTCCCTTCGCTGTGTTCCGCCTTCTTCTGATAGCAGCAGAATCAGATACTGGGCCAGCATGATCAGAAAAAGAAAGTCACCAGACAACAAAGGTAGAAAAAAATCATTTTATTTTCATTTTAGTGTTTGGAATATGTCCACTTTGAGAATTTACATCTGCTATCTTATTTTGCAATGTATAGCAATTTGTTTCTAAGAATATTGCTGATAATTCCTGTCAGTGTGGCAAATGGTGAGCGATCATTTTCACGGGGGGGGGGGGGGGGGAGGGGGAGGGCCGCCGCCGCCAACTGATAGTCTGCAGGGGGGCGCCAGAGACCCTAGGCACGGCCCTGAACAAGGATGCAGGTAAATTGCCTGCAACAAAAATCATATAACTTTTAATATACTTTGCCTCTGCACTGCCATCTGCTGACATTTTGTAGAATTGTAACTACCTTAAACAGGATGATATTTAAATTTATAATCCAACGTACATTCAAGCCTCTTTTACCAAACTGCACTAGCGATTCCTGAGTTGCAATGCCAATGAAGCCTATTGAAAAGGGAATGGGTTTTGTTGGTATTATGCACCGGAAATCCCTAGCATGGTTTAATAAAAAAGGCTGTCAGTAACTAACACTTCAATATTCTTCATTTCTGGGGAACTTAATCTCTCTGCAGGACCCCTATTAACAATAAAATTATCAACCAACAGAACACAGAAATACAGGGTCTTCTTCAATAATCATTTAACATACTGATATATATATATATATATATATATATATATATATATATATATATATATATATATATATATTGTGATAAAGTCACATCCAGGATAGTTGGGTTAAGGCAGTTTCAGTCTGAACTACAAGTCCCAAAAGGCATTGCAGGCAAGGAGCCAGGGGGTGAGATGGAAAACCCGGACTGGACTCCTAGCTGCAATAAGGGAGGACATGGGTGTAAGCTAACAGGAGGTGATAGGTGTAGATTGGCTGCCACTAGGGGGAAAGAGAGATAGGAAACCCTGTGTGCAGGAGCTCCTCATTAGGCTCATGCTCAACTCAGCTGGTATGGGTGTGTAGAGAAGCTAATGAGTGGAGAATGATTGGTTGTGAAGGCAGAAGCCAGGGATTGATTAGGCAGATGGGAAGGAGTCTCAGGAGGTCAGTTCAGGGAGAGCAGCAAGGAAGGCGAGTAGCAGTTGCAGGCTGAAAACCCTTGGACAGGGAGGTCCCTAAAGTACTGGAGTCTGAGAAGTATTTGCAGGCTGAAAATCCTTGGGCAGAGAGGTCCCTAAAGTACTGAAGTCTGAGAGGCAGTTGCAGGCTGAAAACCCTTGGGCAGGGAGGTCCCTAAAGTAGTGAAGTCTTGGAAGTATTTGCAGGCTGAAAATCCTTGGGTAAGAAAAAGTCCCTAAAGTATTGACCTTACTAGTGAAGCTGTTGCAGGGGGAATCCCTTGGGTGTGAGAAGTCCCTAAAATATGGCGCTCATTATGAGGGTGAAGAGAATAGAAGTATAACTGCTGCCCATTCTGTACTACACACACAAATGGGAAAGCATATTGGGGGGCACATATGAATACTGCAAGTGGGAAGGGGTGTTCGCATCCTTACTTAAGGTGTCAATTTCTAATGCTCTGGTAGAAAATGGTTACAAGATACTATACTGCTGGTACTACACTCCACAGAGACTAGCTAAAATGTTTAAAGGGGGATCTCCCCTTTGTTGGCGTCAATGTGGCATGGAAGGGGATATGGCACACATTTGGTGGATTTGTCCGCAGGCTCAACAATATTGGTCGAGAGTTGTGAAATTGATTAACAGCACAACAAAAAGTGTTTTTCCTATGAAAATTGAACATTGCCTTTTACATGTGTGGCCGCCAGGAAGCAAAAAATATGGATTTCAACTGGCCACGCAGATATTGGTAGCCAGCAAATTGGTGCTGGCAGCAGCATGGAAACAACAGACTTTGCCGGGGCTACGGGCGATCTTGAGGAAACTGGACTACGTTCAGTTAATGTCTAAGTTGACAGCAATGCGTTTGGGCCGCCTGATCCCCTACCACCTGGTTTGGGACCCATATACACAGTGGTTGGCGCAGCCTGATTCTGCCTTGCTAAATAATTAAGGGAATGGGGGGGGGGGGGGGGGGAACATACAGTGGGTTCTTGTTAAGCAGATGAGATTATAATTTGTATTTGGAAAATATTATGTTGTATATCTGCAGTTCTATTTGTATGCTCAGTTCCTACTTAATAAAAATTGGAAAAAAAAAGTATAACTGCTGCTTTGTGAGTTAACTATGATGATGAATTGAATGGACTGCTGCTGTTTGGAATTGAACTAATGTTTATGGTGCACTGGATAAAGAGCCCAGACTGAAGCCTGTAAGCCTGTATTGAATCCTGGTATGTGCTATGCTGCTGTTGGAACTGGGTACTAGAAACCTGCATGGAATAAAGTCCTTGAGTTTGAAGTTACTGGTGGATATCTGTTTCTTCATTGTACCGGGAGCCTGTGGTTAGAGGAGATTGTTCTATCCCTGGCTGCACAAGAGAGGCGCCTGGTTACAATATATATATATATATATATATATATATATATATATATATATATATATATATATATATATATATATATATATATATATCTTCGGACTGTTTTTTCACCAGAGCCCCCCTCAGGTAAGAAATGGGTCACACTATAATACTTAGACTTATTGTATTTATCAGTTATCTATACAAAATGATTTCTAACAGATCGGTCTATTTGCCAGTCCAGAAACTAATGATGGATAACACCTGTCAAGTCATTGGGTCCATAAGAAGCATATGTGGGATTGGGCTTCATCCGACTATATCTCCTCACGCACCCAATCATCCCCTTGTGCCACTGCTCACATCACTTGCATAGGTAAAAAAAGGAGCCAAAGATTCCACAAGTCCCAGACCAAGTTCCGCAAATATTGGTCAGCTCGGTGGAGTTTTGGAAGTTTAGTGTCTCCCCTTCTGCCGGGCTTAATCCAGAAATCCCTGAAGTACCGAGGGGTTATTGACTTCATCATCAAATCGTTACTGGCGGTCATAAAGGCTGTTAATGGATTTGTCATGATAAGATCCTTGGAGTTGCCTCTGGAGTCTTCTGCATTTTTGGCCAGCATCCAGTCGATGCTGTGGACTGTCCACTCCACAGTGAGCGTTGTAGCTGCACTCACATTCAGTGTGCCAGTAGCCAAACTCAAACATACAACTAGGCACAGGTAACCAAGTTGTCAAATTTAAAAAACAGTTTTTGAGGCACACCCAGTTCGGTTGTCGTTGGTTCCAATTTAGAGATCAGGTATGCCGGTACAGATTGGGATGTAATTATTGGTTACTTTTGGAGAGTCCTGGCGGTGTTCAACTTCTTCCCATAGTTGGAATACCCCTCCTCCGCTAGCCTCTGCAGTGAAAATTCTTCTGAGGATGGAGGTGCCCAAATATATTGCCGTAGCATAGTACTTTGTTCTATGGTTTGGCAATTAAAATTCAATGCGAAGAAATGCAAAGTGATGCACTTAGGGAGTAGAAATCCATGGGAGATGTATGTGTTAGGTGGTGAGAGTCTGCTATGCACGGACGGGGAGAGGAATCTTGGGGTGATAGTATCTGAGGATCTGAAGGCGACGAAACAGTGTGACAAGGTGGTGGCCATAACTAGAAGGTTGCTAGGCTGTATAGAGAGAGGTGTGACCAGCAGAAGAAAGAGATTTTAATGCCCCTGTATAAGTCATTGGTGAGGCCCCACCTAGTGTATTGTGTTCAGTTTTGGAGGCCGTATCTTGCTAAGGATGTAAAAAAAATTGAAGCGGTGTAAAGAAAAGCTACGAGAATGGTATGGGATTTGCGTTACAAGACGTATGAGGAGAGACTTGCTGACCTGAACATGTATACCCTGGAGGAACAAAAAGGGACCAAGCCTTGAAAAGGCGCCTGAACTGACCAGATGACCACCGGAGGGAATCGGGGATCACCTTCCCTTACTCCCCCAGTGGTCACCAACCCCCTCCCACTCAAAAAAAACAAATTAAAAAACATTTTTTTGCCAGCCTCTATGCCAGCCTCAAATGTCATACCCAGCTCCATCACAGCACTTTGCAGGTCCCTGGAGCAGTTTTTAGTGGGTACTGCAGTGCACTTCAGGCAGACAGACCCAGGACCATCCCCCCCTACCTGTTACACTTGTGGTGGTAAATGTGAGCCCTCCAAAACCCACCCAAAACCCACTGTACCCACATCTAGGTGCCCCCCCGTTACCCATAAGGGCTATGGTAGTGTTGTACAGTTGTAGGGAGTGGGTTTGGGGGGGGGGGGGGTTGGGGGACTCAGCACATAAGGTAAGGGAGCTATGCACCTGGGAGCAATTTGTGAAGTCCACTGCAGTGACCCCTAGGGTGCCCGGTTGGTGTCCTGGAATGTGAGGGGGATCAGTGCACTACAAATGCTGGCTCCTCCCACGACCCACGGCTTGGATTTGGCTGGTTTTGAGATCGCCGACCTTAGTTTCCATTATAGGCGAAAACCAATGTCGGCCATCTCTAAGGGCGGCCCAAAAGTTGAGATTTGGCCGTCCCCGACCGTATTATCAAAACAAAAGATGGCCGCCCATCTTCTTTCGATAATACGGTCGGGTATGCTTCTTTACGAGGCCGTCGGTAGAGATGGGCTCCTCCGTTCGATTATGCCCCTCCACGTTACTCTACTGTCTCACCCTCGTGATGGAAGCAGTTCAGCTCGGTCTCGGCCTCTGACAGTTTCAATGTCCCAAGCAGAAAAACTGCATTTGCCCTTGCCACATGGAGAGCTTGTAGGGAGAGGTGTGATATCCCCTTCAGTACTCATTCCACTGGTGGTCGACATTGTGGTTCTCTGGGACTGGTCACTTCCAGCACTAGTAATGGATAAGCTGGACCAGTCATTGAGAGTCAGAGGAATCCTTTGACTCGAAAAAGAATTTACATAACATAGTAACATAGTAGATGTCGGCAGATAAAGACCAGTACAGTCTGTCCAGTCTACCCAATAAGATAAACTCATTACATAGGGTATGTTTACCTGTTCTTGATTTAGCCTTGCCGTTTTTAGGGCATAGACTGTAGGAGTCTGCCCGGCACTGGCCTTGTTCTGAAATTTCTGAAGATGTTGTCAAAACCCCCGAAAAGCTCCACTCTGGCCCATTCGAATCTAATTCAGCCTTCATCATGGCACAGACTGTAGAAGTCAGCCCATAATTGGCTTTCCTATCTAATCTCCCTAAGCTTCTTTGGATCTGATCCCTCTAAACAGGATTCCTTTGTGTTTGTCCTAAGCATTTTTGAATTCCATTACCGTTTTCATCTCAACCACCTCCCATGGGAAGGCATTCCAGGCATCTACCACCCTCTCTGTGAAAAAATACTTCCTGACATTATTCCTGAGTTTGCCCCCTTTCAACTTCAATTCATGCCCTCTAGTTCTACCACCTTCCCATCTCTGGAAAAGGTTTCTTTGTGAATTAATACCTTTCAAATATTTGAAAGTCTGTGTCATATCGCCCCTGTTTTTCTTTCCTCTGGGCATGGGCATAGTTTGACTGTTTCATTTGGGGAGGGGGCAAAGGATGGGGCGGGGCATATGCAGGGGGAGATATCTCACACATATTCATTATGGTTATTCCCAAAACGCCAACTCTTTCTCCCTTCCTTCCTTCTTTCCTCCTTATCCAGAACTCCCTCTTCCCCACCCCCTTTCCCATACCATGCCAGTGTAGACCTTAGAAATGCATAAGCTCTATATGTAGATCCTTCAAGAGGTAGTGTGCCATGATTTAGGCCCTGAAACCCTTTCTGATGTTTTGGTGCCACATCACCAATCTCTCCACTGCAAAACACTATACACAAACTTGTGCAAAAACACACTCATAACCTTACCAAGCCATAACAGCACTAATTCCAAGGTCAGGATGAGCTTATGCGTGGAAAGGCAGTACTGCAATTACACTGGGCTCTAAAATACCAGTACACTACCTAGTGACAAAAAACAAAAAAAACAAAACAAAAAGGTCTGCAAATACTGCAGACTAGCAGAATACGGCATCTTGATCACACATGAAAAACACATGTCACAACAGATATGACACAAGGAACTAGAAATAAAAAAATATGAAGGCAAAATACTGAACTGGAAAGTTACCTCAAGAAGTCAGACTCAGCATGCAGCAATACTAGAAAAATTGAAACTTACATGAAAAATATCACAGATGCACATTTCCAAAAGCTGACATATTCCAATTAATAAATTCTGACTAAAATACTTTTTTCTACTTTTGTTGTCTGATCATTTAGTTTTTCTATTCGCTTTGGTCCCAGTGTCTTCTGTTTTATGCAGTGTCTTCTTTCCATTTGATATTTTTTTCTCTCACTATGTCCACCATCCTCCTGTGTCCATATGCGACCTGTCTATCATCTGCAGCCCTGTCCCTATCCTTCCTCCAGTTTCAGCATCTGCCCTCAAAGTGTTCCGATCCAGCCCTTAAATTCAGCAATTTCCCTCCATCCATATCCAACATTTCTCTTCACTCCCTCCCCTCCATCCATGTGTATGTACTTCCTCTGTCTTCCCTCCCCTCCATCCATGTCCAGCAATTCTCCTCTCTCCCTTGCCCTCCCCTCCATCCACCCATGTGCACATTGATGAAGTTTTAATCATCAGCAAAGGACAACAGCTCCATGTACCCATTTGATTACTAGTTTGTCAACAGGAACCAATTGTGGACTTACCTGGAAGGAACATTAATGAATTGAGGGTATTTGATCACGATGGACTAAAATGGTGCAGACTGAGAAGGGATGAAGTCCGCCTGAAAAGATCATAAGAAGAGGAAAAGCACTCAACCCTGAGGGAGACGTTAAGGCTATTGAACAAAGAGTATCTAATTAGCAACTTATGTTATGTCATGTTATGTTATAACCGATATGTCCTAAGGGGTTTGTGAATCAGTAAAGGAGTGTGTTTTTTGAATTGGGGGGGGGGGGGGGGGGTGAAGGGTTATCTCTTTGCTGAATGAATATGGTGGCTATGATTGTATAAATACATAGGGATAAGCTGTATGGTTATGGGGTAATTGTGTTGAGTTGAATGAATAAATAACCTTATTCAGTACAAGTAACCTTTATGAGTTTTGATTTGTCCACAGCACATAAATTAATAAGATACAATAGGAATAATTATAGTGCATTTAAATTAGAGACCCTGTGTATTTTTGAAGTTGATTTAGACACAGATATTTATAAGGGTTTTTCCCGGATAAGGTAATTATAAAATTTTAACTGCCACACTCTTGACCATTCTTCTAACGTTTGGAGATCCTTTCTCATTCTTTCTACTCCCTCCAAGGTATCCAGTTTATTGGTTATCTTCGTATCATTCAAGAAAAAGCAAACTTTTCCTTCTAACCCTTCAGCAATATCTCTCACAAATATATTAAACAGAATTGATCCTAGCACCGACCCCTGAGGCACTCCACTACTCACCTTCTTTTCATCCGAGCGGATTCCATTTACCACCACCCGCTGCCGCCTGTTGGTCAACCAGTTTCTAATCCAGTTCACTACTTTGGGTCCTAAATTCAGTCCTCTCAGCTTATTCATGAGTCTTCTGTGCAGGACCATATCAAAGGCTTTGCTGAAATCCAAGTAGATTACATGTACAGCACGTCCTTCATCCAATTCGTTGGTCACCCAGTCAAAGAAGTCAATAAGATTCGTTTTGCAAAATTTTCCTTTGGTAAAGCCACCGACGTGAGGCTTACCGGCCTGTAGTTTCCCACTTCTTCCCACTTCCAATTTATCACATCTCTTGCAATAGATTGGAAACAAGATTGGCTCCTCACAGGTCTTGCAATGTTAACATTTGATGTGTCCCATTGGCTTCCCTCTTTTAAAAGATAGGACCACCTTGGCCTTCAATTTGTGAGCCATTTCTGCGTTGATAGATAATGCTAATTTCAGTAAGTTTTAAGTCTGATCGCTCCCTCGTTAGCTGTGGTGATTCCCTTGCTAGATGGCTCAGGTATTCAACAGCGTGGTGCTAGTCATCTTGGGCATGGCTTTTATAACAGCCCATGCACGCAGTCTCTCCGGCCTCCCGACTGAGCAGGCTGTCTCAAATGTTCTTCATACGATCAGGCTGGGACGCAAACTCCTCCCATACAGAGTACTGTAATATATGGTAACATATATTAAATGTTTGTTTCCTGGGGCTCTGTGGGGGGCTGTTCCAGGATTTTGATGGCTTGGGATGGCAGGCAAAGGTTTAAAGTTAGTTTGGGAATTTTTTAATGGAGTTAGGTAAAGGAAGTGTGAGATGTTTCTTAAATATGGTTTTATTTTACAAGAATAACCCATGATTAGGAGGGAATTGTACTATAAAATGTTTCTTGCTGTTTTGGGTACAGGTTAGGTTAAAATTGACTTTGAAATTCTCTATATAGGAAGTTTTGCATTAACTTCTATGGGGGGTTGAAACAGCCAAGATTCTAAAACAGCTAAGAGAAAAAAGAAACAGTCTTTAGCTGACAAGCTGATTAGTTGAGGGATGTCAGATGTTCCTCTAGGGGGGGGGGGGGGGGGGGGGTGAGTTGCTAGCAGTGTTGCCAGGTGGGCGGTTTTACCGCCCAATTGGCGGTTTTCCGCGACCCGCCGCGGGAAATTTTTGCCCGCGGCGGGTTGCGGTTTTTTGGGCTGGTTTTTGTGCTTCGGGCGGTTTTTTCGGCCGCGGGGGGGCGGGGTTAGTGACGTTTTTGGGTGGGGTTAATGACGTTTTGGGCGGGGTTAGTGACGTGGGAGGCGGGGCCGATGACGTGGGAGGCGGGGCCGATGACGGGGAGGCGGGGCCGATGACGGGGAGGCGGGGCCGATGACGTAAGAGGCGGGGCCGATGACGGGGAGGCGGGGCCGGTGACGTGGGAGGCGGGGCCGGTGACGGCGGGGGCGGGGTTTATGACGGCGGGGGGCGGGGGGTGATGACGCGGGGGTGGGGGTGTCAGGGGCGGGGTTTGTGTTTGGGCGGTTTTTGGGCTGTTTTTTGGGCTCCAGTGGGCTGGAAAAAAATTTTCCACCTGGCAACCCTGGTTGCTAGGGAGACTGGTGAGCTGAAGAGGAGGGCTGGCTGAACATGGAGAGAGAGATGGCTGTGAGCAGGGAGAGAAAGGGAATAAAACGTTTGCTGAGTGTTTGAAATGTAAGAAATAAAAGTATAGATTTTATGGTTTGAAAGTGAAATAAGTGATTGGAAGAGTAATTTAGACCCAGGCTTATGTGTGCCACTTACTGAAAGTGAGCTGAGGGGAGTGTAAATGGGGTTTCAGTGGTAGCACTGAATTTCAAGAAATAAATAGTGAGTGAAGGTGAGCCTTGGTACTGAGAATGAGATGATTTGAGCTGAGAAGTGAGTACTTAAATAAACAGGCTGTCTTTTTCATGGCTGTATTGCTGAATACATTTGGGGAAAACTGATGTGTTTTGGGTGAGAGAGCTGTACTAATAGAAAGCTGTGAGAAAGTTTAAACCACATTTAATTAGGTTTTGAGTGGAGAAAAGGTATGTTTTTGCATACAGTGAATGGATGGTTAAGCTATAGGAAATTTAAGGTAATGGAAGGTGGAATGAGAGTCTGTATGCAAAAGTACTAAGTGGACACATGGCTGCCTACTCTTTTTAGAATAGGGAAACAACAGTGAGAAACAGGTTTTGTAGTGAGAAAACCTTTAACTTATTTTATTTCAATTAGAGAGTGTGGCCCCAGTATTGAGAATTGCTTAATTGTCACCAGAGTGGAGTCAGTTCCTGAACAAGCCCAGGGGATTTAGGATTTTGCTTCCCTGATTATTTTCTTTATAAGTGAGGTTGAGGAAGAAGAAATCTGGGGGAGTCGTCCTCTGAAGGGTTCCGGCTGAGCTCCAACGCAAGAAAGACCTCACCCAAATCAATTCAACCACAGCTAAGTGACATTTGCAAAGGGTGTTGAAGGACATATAGTTTTTTTTGTTTACAACATTTTAAGGGAAAACTAAAGAACAGAACAACATCATATAGAAAAAAAATCCATGTTTTCCTGACTTGCCTAAGTGTTCTGGGTTCAAGTGAGATCCCTGCACAAACATCCATAATACCCATAAAGACTCAAATTCTGACATCAATAGTAAGGAAAGAGTATTAAAACAAATATCTGATTTTGATAAAAGACAATTTAAATATTTATCTGAAAAGGCCCTTTTCTGCCTTTTTAGGTGATTCTGTTGAAAGAAACAGAAAAAGTAAAGGGTATAAATGTAAAACTACATTTGAATGTTGAATATGTTACTGCAGTTCCATTAAGCCACACACTAATTGTGAATTTGAGTTTATTTGAATGAAAATTTGCTTGCATTTGTATTCAATAAAGAAAAAGATATCTTGCAAATCTGAAAGTTTGGTCCTTCCATTTCAGGAACCAATCCTAAATTCCGTCTGCGGAATCGGAAAGAAGTAGAGAGATCGTGGATGCTTTTCAAAGTGCTTTGCTCAGACAAATGGTGTCAGAACCCACGAGGGAGGGAGCGACGCTAGATCTGGTACTCACAAATGGGGATAATGTGTCAAATGTCCGAGTGGGTGCCCACCTGGGCAGCAGTGACCATCAAACGGTTTGGTTTGATATGACGGCTGAAGAGGAGGGTGGCCACTCAAAACTCAAAGTCCTGGATTTCAAACATGCTGACTTTAGTAAAATGGGGGAATACCTGAGGAAGGAGCTGATGGGATGGGAGGAAATACAAGAAGTGGAAGGACAGTGGTCCAGACTGAAAGAAGCTATAAATAGGGCCACGAACCTTTATGTAAGGAAAGTAAATAAAAGCAAGAGAAAAAGGAAACCGATATGGTTCTCCAAGCAAGTGGCTGAGAAAATAAAGGCTAAAGAGTTGGCATTCCAGAAATACAAAAAAACTCAAGAAAAGGGACACGAGGAGGAATACCGGATGAAACTGAAAGAAGCCAAGAGAGAGATACGCCTGGCGAAAGCGTAAACGGAAGAACAAATGGCTAGAAATGTAAGGAGGGGTGGCAAAATTTTCTTCAGGTATATTAGTGAAAGGAGAATGACTAAAAAGGGAATTGTGAGACTAAAAGATACTGCGAACTGCTATGTGGATAATGATGAAGAAAAAACAAATTCGCTAAATAGATACTTCTGTTCTGTTTTCACAGAAGAAAATCCTGGAGAAGGACCGCGATGGACTGCAAAAAGTACAAATGAGATTGAAGTGGATAGAGCACTGTTCAAGGAAGAGAGTGTGTATGAACAACTTGAAAAGCTAAAGGTGGACAAAGCCATGGGACCGGATGGGATCCACCCTAGGATATTGAGGGAGCTCAGAGAGGTTCTGGTGGGTCCTCTTAAAGATTTGTTTAATAAATCCTTGGAGACGGGAGAGGTTCCGAGGGATTGGAGATCGGCGGATGTGGTCCCTCTTCACAAAGTGGTGATAGGGAAGAAGCTGGAAACTACAGGCCGGTAAGCCTCACTTCGGTTATTGGAAAAGTAATGGAAGCAATGCTGAAGGAAAGGATAGTGAATTTCCTGGAAGCCAATAAGTTGCAAGACCCGAGACAACATGGATTTACCAAAGGGAAATCGTGCCAAACGAACCTCATTGAGTTCTTTGATTGGGTGACAGGAGAATTGAATCAGGGACGAGCTATGGACGTAATCTACTTAGATTTCAGCAAAGCTTTTGACACGGTTCCCCACAGGAGGCTCTTGAATAAACTGGATGGGCTGAAGATAGGACCCGAAGTGGTGAACTGGATTAGGAACTGGTTGACGGACAGACGCCAGAGGGTGGTGGTGAATGGAATTCGCTCGGAGGAGCGAAAGGTAAGTAGTGGAGTGCCTCAAGGATCGGTGCTGGGGCCGATTCTGTTCAATATATTTGTGAGTGACATTGCCGAAGGGTTAGAAGGTAAAGTTTGCCTATTTGCGGATGATACTAAGATCTGTAACAGAGTGGACACCCCAGAGGGAGTGGAAAACATGAAAAAGGACCTACGGAAGCTAGAAGAATGGTCTAAGGTTTGGCAATTAAAATTAAATGCGAAGAAATGCAAAGTGATGCACTTAGGAAGTAGAAATCCACGGGAGATGTATGTGTTAGGCGGGGAGAGTCTGATAGGTACGGGTGGAGAGAGGGATCTTGGGGTGATAGTATCTGAGGATTTGAAGGCGACAAAACAGTGTGACAAGGCGGTGGCCGTAGCTAGAAGGTTGTTAGGCTGTATAAAGAGAGGTGTGACCAGCAGAAGAAAGGGGGTGTTGATGCCCCTGTATAAGTCGTTGGTGAGGCCCCACCTGGAGTATTGTGTTCAGTTTTGGAGGCCGTATCTTGTTAAGGATGTAAAAAGAATTGAAGCGGTGCAAAGAAAAGCTACGAGAATGGTATGGGATTTGCGTTACAAGACGTATGAGGAGAGACTTGCTGAACTAAACATGTATACTCTGGAGGAAAGGAGAAACAGGGGTGATATGATACAGACGTTCAAATATTTGAAAGGTATTAATCCGCAAACGAACCTTTTCCGGAGATGGGAAGGTGGTAGAACGAGAGGACATGAAATGAGATTGAAGGGGGGCAGACTCAAGAAAAATGTCAGGAAGTATTTTTTCACGGAGAGAGTAGTGGATGCTTGGAATGCCCTCCCGCGGGAGGTGGTGGAAATGAAAACGGTAACAGAATTCAAACATGCGTGGGATAAGCATAAAGGAATCCTGTGCCGAAGGAATGGATCCTCAGGAGCTTAGTCAAGATCGGGAGGCGGGGCTGGTGGTTGGGAGGCGGGGATAGGGCTGGGCAGACTTATACGGTCTGTGCCAGAGCCGGTGGTGGGAAACGGGACTGGTGGTTGGGAGGCGGGGATAGTGCTGGACAGACTTGTACGGTCTGTGCCAGAGCCGGTGGTTGGGAGGCAGGGCTGGTGGTGGGGAGGTGAGGATAGTGCTGGGCATACGGTCAGTGCCTGTGCCAGAGCCAGTGGTTGGGAGGTGGGGCTGGTGGTTGGGAGGCGGGGATAGTGCGGGGCAGACTTATACGGTCTGTGCCCTGAAGAGCACAGGTACAAATCAAAGTAGGGTATACACAAAAAGCAGCAAATATGAGTTATCTTGTTGGGCAGACTGGATGGACCGTGCAGGTCTTTTTCTGCTGTCATCTACTATGTTACTAAATTTAGCTTCTTTTCCTCCTTTATTCTTTGAGAGTAAAGGACGAGGTTAGTTTATTTGTTTTACCCCCTCGGCTGTGAGTGTGTGTTCCCTGGATATTCGCCACGACTACAACAACAGGTATCTGGGAGCACATCACTACAGTCCAGCCGAGAGGGGTGGTAACAGTACACATCATTGTACTTTGGCGTGAACTCCTCTAGGGTGACATGCATGTTCCTGCGCAGGCCCTCCAACTCCAGCCCGCTGGCGGGAAATGCCGCCATCTTTGATTGCGCTCCATGTTTTAATTAACTTTAAGCAGAAGTTATACAGTTCAAAATGGCACAAAAATGCTGTGGTTTTGCTTGTGCGGCACTCTTGTCTACTCTGAAACATGGGCACTCTGGCTGACCTGCCACTTGCTTACTGCCAGAACAAAGCAGTCCAGGTACGTGGTTCTATTTTTTTCTGTTTTTAAAAATTTCAAACAGTTCCAAAATATTTCTCTCTGCCAAAATAACACAGTCTTTATCCCAAAAAGTGTATATTGTGGTTTTAAAAGGCATATTTCATGCCAAATATTTATAAGGGTCAAGGCCCCTTGTCTATATAGATTATACAGAGCTTGGCTTCACCGCCTCCTGCAAGAACAGAGCCCAATACAGCATGAACTGTGCCCTGATTTTACCATGGTCCTGCTTCAGCAAGAAGGAATTGCTTATGAACTGCTTGCCTAATGCCATCACCTGACAAACATTCTTAGTGACATATACCTCAGGTCAGGCTAACCCAACCAATTCAGAGCCTGAGCATGGAAGAAGGCCACAGAGCCCACATCACTGGACTATTCAGTGCCTAAGTTTGGGGACTTTCCTGAATTCCAAGAATTGCATCTTCAGAGTCATAAGTGTGGTTTCTGAGTACTGAATGTTCAAAATATAGGGATGAATTTGCTTATCTTCAAGGATAATGCCTCCATCTGAACTGTATAAAGAAGCACTAGAAAACAAGGAGTGCAAGCTGGTTTTTCTATGTGGCCTGAATTACCACCATTCAGGTTACTAATGTTATGGAAATTTAAATCTCTCACCAAAGAAAAGCACACTCTCAGGACTGAGCAAATTCTGCAGTTTATTAGATCTGTGCACAGAGAAAATCCATCAAGGAAAAAATCCTGATGCAGTCTGATCTAAAACTCTCAAATGCTAACTTAAATAGACAAAGAACTTGCTATCTAACCATCAACAGGTGCATCTTCTAACTAAATTTTTAATGAGCTTGAAAACAATACAACTCTTTTTGCCTTTCAAGTCATGTTTCTCTAATAAGATAAGTAGACTTGTAGCTAATTAGAGCATACCAATGTGATGACCACAGCTTCTGACTAGCAAGTTTTCACAGCTGCAGAACTTTCTGGTCAACATAAACATTGTTCTGTTCCCTGACAGCCTTGCACTAGTTCATAACGTGATCCTAAAATGTGTGTAATGTCTTTACTGTTATTCTCATTTCTAAGAACATTCGCTGCTGCAGTCTCTCATTGTAAAGATATATGAGCAAGACACTGTGGTTAATGTAGTTCACAGGCAGTGCAGCCACACTTGCTTGGTTGTGCAAGAGTTGTTACCACTGGTTGTAAGGCTGCCTAGACCTCCTCTCTCTGCCAAACTTGGCTCCTCTGTCTCCCTGCTACCATTTCCTGTTCAGCCTTACTATCTCTGTCCTAAGAGGTCAGCCAGGTATGACCTTTCCTTCATATCTCTAGGACCACCCCTTGCCACCCGATGGCAGGCTCTGTTCCCATTGGCCTCTATCTGCCCCCCCCCCCCTGAGCCTGTAAAAAGCCCCATCACCTCTTTGTCCTTTCAGCCATGAGGTATTCTAACACCATCCAGCCAGGGGCATGGAGATGACCAGGGCCGTGCCTAGGGTCTCTGGCACTCCCCTGCAGCCTATCAGTTGGCGCCCCCCCTGCAGCCTATCAGTTGGCGGCGGCGGCACCCCCCCCCCCCCCCCCGTGAAAATGATCGCTCACCACTTGCCACACTGACAGGAATTGTCAGCAATATTCTTAGAAAGAAATTGCTGTACATTGTAAAATAAGATAGAAGATGTAAATTCTCAAAGTGGACATATTCCAAACACTAAAATGAAAATAAAATGATTTTTTTTCTACCTTTGTTGTCTGGTGACTTTCTTTTTCTGATCATGCTGGCCCAGTATCTGATTCTGCTGCTATCTGTCCTCTTAACTCCGTTTCCAGGGCTTCCTTTCCATTTATTTCTTTCCTTTCCTCCTTTCTTCTTCATTTCTGGTCCTCAGCTTCTGCCTATTTTCTTCATCCATGTGCAGTTTTTCTCCTCTCTTCCTTTTCCCTCATTTCATCTCCTTCATCTCTCTTCCCTCCCCTCTATGTCCAGCAATTTCTCCTCTCTCCCTGAGCCCTGCCCTCCCAATCCATGGCCATCCATGCTCCTCTGTCCCCTGCCCCCTCCATTCATCCCTTTCCAGCAATTCCCCTCTCTCCCTGAGCCCTGCCCTCCCAATCCATGCCCATCCATGCTCCTCTGTCCCCTGCCCCCTCCATTCATCCCTTTCCAGCAATTCCCCTCTCTCCCTGAGCCTAGGGTTACCATCCGTCCGGATTTCCCCGGACATGTCCTCTTTTTGAGGGCGCCGTCGGGAGTCCGGGCGGATTTCATCCTTCCGATCATTTGTCCGGGTTTCCGACGTCCGACCTGTCACATGACTCCTCTGATGCAAGCGCGGCGGCGTGGGCCGACGCAGGCAGGCTACAGGCAGCGTACGTGCTGTGTGTCACGCCTGCCTGCATCAGCTGATGCAATTTGTCGATCCTGCACGCAGGCCCAGTTTAGCTACTGCAGCCGCCTGCCTGGCGCCTGCCTGCCGCCTTTTTCCCCCTATATAATCGAGTCGACGATGACTGAGGCTGCAGCGTGCAGCGTCTGGGGTCTGTCTGTGTGTGCCCTCCTTGCTGCCCTGCTACTTAGCCTGCTGGCCGGCGCCATTACCTGAGAGGCTGAGAAGAAGGACAACCAGGTAAGAAGAATCAAGATTTAAGATTTAAATAATTTATGTGTGTGTCTGGGAGCTAGTAAGATAAAAGGCTACTTCTCTGCTTGAATTTGAAAGGAAAGGATTAAGGAAGGGGTCAAAGGCGGGAGGGTATTCTTGTTGGCGGGGGAGGGGAGGAACTGAAAACACATGGCTCTCCTGTTCAATCATGTGTTGATCGGGAATAGAGAGAAGAAGAGCATTTTAAAACACAAAACAGAGGGAGGAATAATATGGTGTAATAAATCCTTTCAGCACTGGAGTGTTTTCTGTGTGTGGGGTGCGCTGCTGAGGTTTTTTCGGGGCTCTGCAGGATTTTCGGTGGGAATGAGTTGCATATTGTCATTAAGATTGGATTGGGACATTGCTATCTGCTTTCCGAGGCACTCCCAGTGTGGTTGCTACTGCTACTTTGCAGGAGGAAACACATAGAATCTTACATACTGCTCTCTCAATTACAATTATTTTATGCTGGGGTTGTGCCCTCCGCCAGTCACAGTGTATCAAACACCATTCTGTGGAGAATTTGTTTTTAAATTTTCTCTGGAGTTGTTCAAAGGTTCAATCTTTTTCTGGCAAGCTTTTTGGTGAAGTTTTTGACCCAGTCTTTTTGACACAAGTAGGGAGCCCTCAGGAGATTGGGGAGAAAGGCCAGGGGAGGTTTGTTTGTTTCGCAAACTGTGGCTTGTGGGTCTCAAAATGTATTATGCAAACCTGGGTATCAGCAGACTCACCTCCATTTTGGAGTTGGAGAAACCAGATACATATATTGGCTATTTGGGAAACTAGGGATGCCTCAGTTTCTCCTAAGCGTACTCATCATTTTTTTTTACAAATTTGGGATTCTTATTTTAAAGTCTTATCTCCCATAGGCCACAGCCTTTTGTTGAATAAACTGGATCTTGGGTGTTGGAGGAGGGGGGTGTGGGCGGGGCGGGGGTGGGGTGTGGGCGGGGAAGAGGTGTGCCAGGGGGGCGGGGTATGTGTCCTCTTTTTTCTTAGGGCAAATATGGTAACCCTACCTGAGCCCTGCCCTGCAATCCATATCCATCCTTGCCCATCTGTCCCCTCCATTCATCCCTATCCAGCAATTCCCCTCTCTCCCTGAGCCCTGCCCTCCCAATCCATGCCCATCCATGCTCCTCTGTCCCCTGCCCCCTCCATTCATCCTTTTCCAGCAATTCCCCTCTCTCCCTGAGCCCTGCCCTCCCAATCCATGCCCATCCATGCTCCTCTGTCCCCTGCCCCCTCCATTCATCCTTTTCCAGCAATTCCCCTCTCTCCCTTCCATGACCCCCCCCTCGCATCCATGCTCCTCTCTCTCCCATGTCCCAGCCTGGCCCGCCCTCTTCTCCCCCCTCTTCGCATCCATGCCCCCCCCTTCGCATCCATGCTGTCGTTTCTCCCCTGCCCTCCCGCTCTCATTGTTCAACTGCCCACCCTCTTCTCTCCCCCCAACATCCCTTTTCTTTTTTTTTTCTTTTTAAATTTACCTCCGTGGCGGTTCCGGCAGCGCAGCATCAGGGAAGGAGGCGGCGCTCCCGACGTCTAGCCTTCCCTTCGCTGTGTTCCGCCTTCTTCTGACGTCATCCTTGAAGGAAGGCTAGAGACGTCGGGAGCGCCGCCTCCTTCCCTGACGCTGCGCTGCCGGAACCGCCACCACGAAGGTAAATTTAAAAAGAAAAAAAAGAAAAGGGATGTTGCGGGAGGGCGAGCGAGGTGAGCATGGTGCGGGACGCGCCCCCCTACCATGCTTACCTCGTTTACCGGGTTAGCACGGACCTGGAGATGACCCCCATCTCGCTCCAGACAGCTCTGTCCTGCTGAAACTCCCTGTAACGAACCTGGATTTTTTACCCTGTGAATATCTTCTTCCAAATGAGATACCGCACATTCCAGTCACCCAGCTTTGGACTATTTCTACCTGTTCAACTACCTTCTCCTCCCCCTGCAATACAACTACCTCTCTTCAGATCTCCACCTCCCACAGCCTCCAGATTAAGAAGTCTCTGTATCCTGAACATCTATCTGTGAGTAAATTATCTGTGATTTATTCGATAAAAGAGACTTCATAAAATAATAGAGACTTCAGGTGATTGCTGTGCCAGGGTTATGCTCCATGATATTGGGGCTTCTAATTACCAAGCTCCAAGAGTCATGACAGTAAAAAATCCAGTGGTTATAACTGAATAGCTGTGAGGAAAGTTTGGAGCAGGACAACTGTGCCTTTAAGAGAACAGAAGGGTCAAAGAAAAGGAAATCAGTAACTGTGTGCATTGTCTGGATGTTAATTGATCTGCATTCTAGTGAAGCCATAAGGAAAGCAATGTTGGATGATCTGTTAAAGTTAAAATGCATTTACTAGATAAGTGGAGCTTGTGAAAGAAGCAGAAAATCGTGGAGGTTTAAACTGAATCCAGTGTCTGTCTGCATTCTTGATAGTGATTAACTTAAATACCCTCTCCTGCACAGAGGGACCCCTTCTCATCTGGCTCACCAGTAAGCAAAGTAAATAGCTATTGAAAGAAGCATCAGCAGGATGTGCCTTTGAGACAGCCATCTGCACTGTGTTTAAAGAAATCAGTGACTCTGCTTGCACTGCCTATGTTAATTGAAATGCATTTAAGTGAACTCGCAGCTAAAGAAAGCAACATTGGACTGTTTAAAGTTTAAAAGCATGTATCAGAAGAACTTAGTTGTGAAAAAGCAGAAGATTGTGGAGTTCTAAACTCAAACCAGAAGCTGTGCTAGTCAGCCCTGCCCTAAGGGTGATTGAGTTAAGTGCCCTTCCATTGTGTTTCTAAGTATTCTTCCTTGCTCGAGAGCAGCCCCCACCACTTCTGGGTCATCAGTAAATAAGGCCAGTAGCTAAAAAGTCAGAGAGAGAAGAAAACTGTCTTTGTATTGACAAACCTGTGAACGTTTAACCTTCAAGCAAGCATAAGAAGTTAAGAGAGAGAAGGAATTAAACTGGCTGTGGCAGATCTATTAGAAACTTTGAAGCAAGCAAGACATCAGAGTGAGCCAGAGAATGTGCAGCTAGCTCTTTGTTTGAATATCACACCTCTGTGATCACTGAGGACACTTGGAAGGTCCCCCTCCCCTCTCCCTCCAGCCTCAGAAATCTGAGCCCTGAAGGTCTTTGGGCAAGAAGGGCGGGGAAGCAATCTGTTGCTAGGTTACTGCTTGAAGCGACAGCCCTGACTCAGAGCTACTCTCTCCAGTCCCCCCTCTCTCCTCCTTTGCCCAGTAACATAACAGTGAAACTTGATCCAGTTGAATCCAACAGCTTGAAAGACAAACTGCTTTGTGCTGGGTAATCCTTACATCCCCAGCCCCCCTGCACACAAGAGTTGACTTTTCATTTAATAAAGACAGATAAGCAAACCAATACATGATGGCAGAATTCAATGTCTCACAAATTGTACCGGAGGAAGCGTCCTCTGCGCCGGACACACAAGAGGCCAACGCGGATGTGATAGACACCCTCTCCCTCCAGTCCCAACAAGGGTTCCAGGGCAGAAGAGCTCGCAAGTTAACCCAAAAGGCCCTGGAAGCGTATCAAGCGAAACAGGAAAGCTATACCAGGAAACTGAACGGACTCTGGAAAGAAGTGAAAGAAAGTTTACACCGCGCTGCAAAGGCAGGGGCGGACAATGACGCCTGTCTGACGTCGATGAAGACCAACTATGCACGTTATCGGCAAAAGGCAGAAGAGTATTGCCAGTTCTTAAAGGAGACAAACACGGAGCAGAGTCTCTTGGAAAAGGAACTCCAAGAGACCACGGATCATGAGCGCTATACAGAGGTAGCCAAAGGCGAAGAGATAACAACAAATGCAACTGTAGAACCACAAGACAGCATCTCCGTGCGTGCTCACTCTTCCAAACATTCATCCAAAACCTCAAGATCCTCCAGGTCACTTACAACAAATCGCTCCAACCATTCTGTAGCTCCAGAAGACAGCATCTCCGTGCATTCTCACTCTTCCATACATTCATCTAAAAGCTCAAGATCCTCCAGGTCACACGCAACAAATCGCTCCAACCAGTCGAAAATCAGCTAGGTGGCCTCCCAAGTGAAGGCCCTCATTCAACAAGAAACCACACTGAAGTTAAAACGAGTTGCGCTAGAGGCCGAGGAAGCACACAGAGAGGCCGAGGAAGCGCACAGAAAGGCCGAGGATGCTCGTAAAAGAGCTGAGCTAGACATCATGATAGAAGCACTCCGGCAAAATAGAGAATTGGTTGAACTGGAGGCGAGAGCTAACTCCCTCGAAGATGCTGTGGGACAGCATGATGAGGTCGAGCGACTTAACCACCTCGTGTTTGAAGACCCTGCTCTAAGAACCGAAACTTACGTGTCGACGCACTCCCCACTGCCTGTCAGGACGGCAGAACGGTTCGATTTAGATGAGCCCTCAAACACGGAAGTACAGCACACCAAGGGAATCAAGCCTCACCGTACCAGCTTACACACTCGTACAAGCTTCGATGCACCGCCACTGGCTTATGCCCTGGGAGCAGCCGATGAAATGGATGTCCCACCCCAGCCACGGGCTCCAGTGCCACACGGCAGCCAGAGGCAAGGAGAGTCTGGGTCACCGTCTCTCGGAAGAGCGCCAGCTACACGCACTTCGTACAAACAAGAAATGGCAGGGTGGCCATACTCTGCACCTATTCCCACTGAGACCGAGACCAGCCAGCCCGCAATGGTTATGACTGACCAGCCCGGAACCTCAACCAGAGATGAACTAGTGAGATATCTGGCATGCAAGGATCTGGGGGGCTCAGGGCTTACCCAGTTCGACGGCCGTCCTGAGCGGTACAGAGCATGGAAATCAGACGTCAAGGACGCTATCGTTGACATGAGACTCACACCCAAGCAAGAGATGAACATGATGTTACATTGGCTGGGAAAGGGAACAGCCGCACGTGTGGAGGAGTTGAAGCATTCATACTTGAATAACCCGTCTGAGGGGCTAAAAGATATGTGGGGAAGACTCGAGGAGTATTACGGCAGCTCAGAAGCCATAGAAAATTCATTGTTCAATAGGCTGTACAGATTCCCAGCAGTATCCGGCAGAGACAACCACAAGCTGCAAGAGTTGGGAAACCTCCTTCACGAGCTGGAAGCAGTCAAGGCCGAGAACAGCTTTCCAAACCTCAGCCAGCTAGACACACCTCGAGGCACCAAGAGTATCCTGGGGAAGTTACCATTCGACATAAGGGAGAAGTGGTCAGTAGTTGGCACATGTTACAAGGAAGAGAATCAGGGGAAATATCCCCCTTTCAACATTTTTGCAAAGTTCATAAGAGACATAGCCAAAAGGAGAAACGATCCATGGTTCATGGTCGAGCCATGTGAATCAAGCCAATCCCTGGAAGGGAAAACAGCCAAACTAGGCCAAAGACCCATATCTGTGCACAAGACAGGAGTGTCGCCCGCAACGTCTACACCGGCTGACCCCTCTCTCACCACAGAGAACGTAGAGGATCCCAAAGAACCATGCCCTATACATGGGATGCCCCACCCACTCAGAAAGTGCCGAGAGTTCTTAAGGAAACCATGGGAGGAACGTAGAGAACTGCTCACAAGGTACAGACTTTGCTACAGGTGCTGGGCTTTTCAGACCATATCGCCAAGGACTGCAGAGCACCTAGCAAGTATACAGAACGCGGCAGTGGCCAGCAAACCAACACTTCACGCCCGGTTGATGCCGAACTGCATCCCAACCCCGAAGCGAATCACGGCGAGGAGACGGGAGAGGTAGGTGCACAGGCACTCCAAGCCACGCCGAAGTGCACGAGAATATGTGGTAAAGGCCGCGAAGGGAGATCCTGCACCAAGATATGCCTGGCCAAAGTGTATCCCGAAGGACGGCCGGAGAAGGCAGTCAAAATGTATGTTATCATAGATGAGCAAAGCAACCGATCTCTTGCAAGGTCAGAGTTTTACGACCTGTTTGGAATCCAGCAAGGCTACTGCTCATATAGCATTAAAATGTGCGCAGGAGTCACACAAGTGTTGGGGAGAGTAGCAAGCGGCTATACGATAGAAGCAATAGATGGCAGCACCAAGTCAAAATTACCTGCACTAATGGAATGTGACCAGATACCAGATGACAAGGATGAGATTCCTACACCAGAGGTCGCGTGGAGTCACCCTCATCTGAGACCTATAGCCAACCAACTCACACCCTTGGATCCAGACGCTGAGATCCTACTCTTGCTGGGTCGCGACGCACCAGAACTCCTGGACATCCATGAATCACGCAGAGGCCCACGGGGTGCTCCCTACGTGCACCGTCTCGATCTGGGATGGACAATAGTGGGCGGCGTCTGCCTCAACCGGACAATAAGACCGAACATCCGTATGCTCTCCACCAGTGTCTTAGAAGGTGGACACGCCATGCTATTTGAATCGTGCGCCAACCACCTGACTACCAAAGAGGTTCACGAACACAAAGAACGTAACGCTGTCTCACTCCGTAAAACCAGCTCCGCAGCAGATTTAGGAGAACATCTGGGGAGCTCGGTGTTCCAGACCACTAAAGACGATGACAGACTCGCACTCTCTATAGAAGATAAAGAGTTCCTGAACATTATGGACAAAGGCCTAGAGAAAGACGAGTCAAACGGCTGGATAGCGCCCCTTCCATTCCGTAAGCCCAGGGCCCGACTCCCAAACAACAGGAGTTACGCCTTCTCCCGACTCGCCTCGCTACAAAGGACCTTGAAGAGGAAACCAGAGATGAGACAACAGTTCACAGCCTTCATGCAAAACATGCTCACCAATGGCCACGCGGAGCTCGCCCCACTGTTGAAAGATAACGAGGAATGCTGGTACCTACCTATCTTCGGGGTATACCACCCACAGAAGCCATGACAAATCTGAATTGTGTTCGACTCTAGCGCCCAGTTCCAAGGGACTTCACTGAACAGCGTGCTGCTCACTGGGCCCGACCTAACCAACAGCCTACTGGGAATCTTAATCCGCTTCAGAAAAGAACCCATTGCCGTGATGGCTGACATCCAGCAAATGTTCTACTGCTTCACCGTCCACGAAGACCACAGGAATTACTTAAGGTTCCTGTGGTTCCATGACGACGACATCAACGGAGACGTGGTGGAATACAGAATGCGGGTACACGTTTTTGGAAACAGCCCGTCACCAGCAGTAGCCGCCTACGGGCTCAGACGGACAGCACATGAAGGAGAGAAGGAACACGGCGTTGATGCCAGGCAGTTCGTGGAGAAAGACTTCTACGTGGACGATGGGTTGAAGTCCTTACCCACTGAAACAGAAGACATTGACCTGCTGAAAAGGACACAGATGATGCTAGCGGGAGCTAATCTGAGACTCCACAAAATCGCATCCAACAGCGCCAATGTGATGAGAGCGTTCTCTCCAGCAGACCACGCTACGAACTTGAAGGATCTGGACCTAGGAGTGGACACCCCTCCTCTACAGCGCAGCCTCGGCCTAAGCTGGGACCTGAAAACAGACACCTTTACCTTCCGAGTCTGCACGCAAGAGAAGCCGTACACCCGACGAGGCATCTTGTCTACAGTGAATAGCCTGTGTGACCCACTAGGATTCGTAGCACCAGTCACCATCCAAGGGAGGTCACTGCTTCGCGAACTCTCTTCAAGCTCAACTGAATGGGATGCCCCATTGCCGCCAGGAAAAGGCAAGAGTGGGACACATGGAGAAACTCCCTAAAGACACTTGAAGAACTCCACATCCCATGGACATATGTCCCAGTGTCTCTCACGAACACCCGCCACAAGGAGGTTTGCGTCTTCTCTGATGCCTCGGAGAAAGCCATAGCTGCAGTGGCGTACCTGAAGACCATAGATGCTTGCGATGCCATCCATGCGGGATTCATCTTCGGCAAATCAAAGCTAGCCCCGCAATGTGGGCAGACCGTGCCATGCTTAGAGCTATGCGGAGCAGTTCTAGCAGTAGATATAGCCGAACTGGTTGTAAGCGAGATGGATACCCACGTAGACTCAGTCAAGTTCTACACAGACAGCAAGGTCGTACTCGGTTACATATACAACCAGAACAGAAGATTCCATGTATATGTGAGTAACCGAGTGGAACGCATCCGAAAATCCACCAGACCTGACCAATGGCATTACGTGTCAACCAACCACAACCCAGCGGACCATGCCACAAGGGCTGTCCCAGCAATGCACCTGATGCGAACGACTTGGCTGACAGGGCCAAAATTTCTCACGCAACCAAAAAGCGCCACTACAACTACCACAAACTCCTTTGAACTGGTGAACCCAGAAGATGATGTCGAAGTCCGTCCGATAGTCAAGGTCCTCGCCACGAGTGTTTCACCCAAGGACACCCCGGGAACGCACCACTTCAGCCGATTCTCACGGTGGGTGACGCTGAGAAGAGCCATAGCCCATCTTATCCACATCACGCGTTCTTTCCAGCAGAGTCCCGACAGAAGAACAGGCAAGTGTCATCACTGGCATCTCTGTTCCAAGCCCTTGGCTGTAGAAGAATTTGTCCGGGCAGAGAAGGTAGTCTTGCGTTGGGTACAACAAGAAGCATACGCTGCAGAGTACATGTGCATCAGCAAAGGGATGACGATCCCAAAGGACAGCCACCTCTGGAAACTAGATCCCTTCAAGGACGAGGACGGATTGCTAAGGGTAGGCGGCCGCCTCACCCACGCCAAGATAGACAAGAGCGAAAGGAACCCTTTGATCACCCCAGGCCGGCACCTGGTATCCACCCTGCTCGTGCGCCACTACAACGAGCAGGTCAAGCACCATGGTCGACACTTCACCGAAGGAGCAATCAGGGCCGCAGGAGTGTGGATCGTCGGAGCGAAGCAGTGCATCACTGCAATCATCCACAGATGCGTCAAGTGCCGAAAACTGTGAGGCAAACATCAAGACCAAAGAATGGCAGACCTGCCGTCCGAAAGGCTGAGCACTGACCCACCATTCACCTATGTGGGACTGGATATTTTTGGACCATGGCCAGTTGTCTCGAGACGAACCAGAGGAGGAAGTGCAAGCCGTTTTGTTCACGTGCATGAGCATACGCACTGTCCACATCGAAGTCATAGAGTCGATAGACACTTCAAGCTTCATAAACGCTCTCAGGAGGTTCCTCTCAATCCACGGCCCAGCCAAGCAGATTCGCTCTGATTGTGGATCTAACTTCATAAGTGCTTGCAAAGACCTGAAAATACACTCAGAGCAGATCAACGCACCAGCTATCGAAAAGTACCTGAACGATCACCACTGCACGTGGATATTCAACCCCCCCATGCTTCGCATATGGGAGGAGTTTGGGAGCGCATGATTGGGATTGCTCGTCGCATTCTCGACTCTATGCTATCTGAAGCAGGGGCTAATCGCCTCACCCATGAGATGCTGACCACACTTCTGGCAGAAGTATCTGCTATCATCAATGCGAGACCTCTGATCCCAGTGTCCTCAGATCCAGAGTCGCCCTTGATCTTGACCCCAGCCACACTTCTAACGCAAAAGACAGGTGTGCCACCAAACCCGCCTGGGGATTTCGATGAGAAAGACCTATGCAGACGACAATGGAGACAAGTCCAGAGTTTGGCCAATACCTTCTGGAGCCGCTGGAGACGAGAGTACCTCCCGACCCTACAGACCCGCAGCAAATGGCAGATCAGCAAGGGCAACATCCACGAAGGCGATATTGTCTTACTCAAAGACAACCAGGCCCAATGCAACGAGTGGCCCTTGGCGGTAGTTACCAGAGCCATCCCTAGCGAAGATGGAAACGTCAGAAAGGTCGAGGTCAGAACTGTGAAACAAGGAATAGCGAAGAATTTCTGCAGACCCATCGCTGAAGTCGTGCTCCTCGTACCACATGAAGAGGCGCGAGCACTGTGATCTGCCACCTCCTGTGAAGACCAGAGACTCGAAGGCTCTCTCTCTCTCTTGTGTTGTTTTAGTGTTGTTGTTGTCTGTCTCTCGTTTCAGATCCTGTGCCTACCCAGCTCGTTGAAAGTCCTGGACCCTGTTCCTGCCAAGCTCGTTCGAGTAATCTGAAACCTGTTCCAGCCAAGCCAAGCTCGTCAGTCCAGTCCTGCCTGGGAGGTTTGCCTCTTGCTGCTGTCCGACGACAATAGGCCAAGGACTCACGCTGTTCCAGAGTTTGTGACTGTCCGTTCAAAGCTTGGTGTCACGACAGCCGATGGACAACCTGAATGTTAATAATGGACCTTGCATGCGATTGATTTGATAAATTGTGATAATGATGATGATATCTACCAATATCAGGCGAGGAGTGTTCTGTTCCCTGACAGCCTTGCACTAGTTCATAACGTGATCCTAAAATGTGTGTAATGTCTTTACTGTTATTCTCATTTTTAAGAACTTTCACTGCTGCAGTCTCTCATTGTAAAGATATATGAGCAAGGCACTGTGGTTAATGTAGTTCACAGGCAGTGCAGCCACACTTGCTTAGTTGTGCAAGAGTTGTTACCACTGGTTGTAAGGCTGCCTAGACCTCCTCTCTCTCTCTGCCAAACTTGGCTCCTCTGTCTCCCTGCTACCATTTCCTGTTCAGCCTTACTATCTCTGTCCTAAGAGGTCAGCCAGGTTTGACCTTTCCTTCATATCTCTAGGACCACCCCTTGCCACCCGATGGCAGGCTCTGTTCCCATTGGCCTCTATCTGCCCCCCCCCCCCCCGAGCCTGTAAAAAGCCCCATCACCTCTTTGTCCTTTCAGCCATGAGGTATTCTAACACCATCCAGCCAGGGGCATGGAGATGACCCCATCTCACTCCAGACAGCTCTGTCCTGCTGAAACTCCCTGTAACGAACCTGGATTTTTTTACCCTGTGAATATCTTCTTCCAAATGAGATATCGCACATTCCAGTCACCCAGCTTTGGACTATTTCTACCTGTTCAACTACCTTCTCCTCCCCCTGCAATACAACTACCTCTCTTCAGATCTCCACCTCCCACAGCCTCCAGATTAAGAAGTCTCTGTATCCTGAACATCTATCTGTGAGTAAATTATCTGTGATTTATTCGATAAAAGAGACTTCATAAAATAATAGAGACTTCAGGTGATTGCTGTGCCAGGGTTATGCTCCATGATATTGGGGCTTCTAATTACCAAGCTCCAAGAGTCATGACAAACATTTCTTTGCTTTTCCCTCTAATGGCCCCTTAGATAAGGCTCACATAGCACATTCCAAACTATGAGATGACTTCAACCTATTTCCTTGCTAACGAGCTAGTGAATTACAGTCATGGCTTATGAATGACCTTTCTTTACTCTATTCTGCAGTAAGGCCTAACTAATTCTAGCATGCATTTCTCTAAGGTAAGCATAATCACAGTACATACATAGAATGATTTCATTTTTTCATAACAACTACCAAGCATCCTCTCTGCTGCACTGTTGGGCCCTGACGGGGATCTTGTGCATCCAGTTGTTCATCTGGTGTCCTGTACTACCATCATCTACATCCAGGTTGTATGCCAGCTCTGTTATACCTCAATAAACATCTTTATTATTATATATCCACTTATGGTTGTTTTACTTGCTTGTAAATAGCCTGTATTTTTATAATAATTGGCCTGTTACCTGACTTGCCAGTTCCCAGAGCAATAGAACTTGGATTCATATTATTGTGGGACAGGGTTTTTAAAAATCCTGATAACAACTAGTATTACATAATTTACCCTCCCACTCTTATAGTGCATACAAAAGCACTATACTGTAGCTAGCTCTGCCTACACATTGGGCACCAATTATGTAAGCCTTGACCTTTTGGGTCACCTTAGGTGGCTGTCTAGTGTGCCCTCTGGAGCATGAGAGCTGGTCTGGTACACAATATTTTTGTTTTAGGGCATAAGTCAGGACTGAAGAAACCCCCAGGAGGCTGAATAAGGCTATATCCACACACTTACACTCAGTTGTCAAAATAAAAGCAGACCACATGGTTGATGTGCTCTGAACCACAATAATAGTTTGCTTCAAAAAATAGGATTAAACAATCAGCACCAATTAAGGCAGAGGCAGTAACAACACAGAGGATTTAAAAAAATATTTACATTTCTCCTTTACAGTGTTTCACTTTACTCCCAGTAGAGGAGACTCTGTGAAGAGTCCTCTCTATCTATCTAAAACTTCTCTTCTTCGATCTCTCATGACAGCCAGTACAATTTGGATGTTCAATAGGGACAGACTTATGTGCTGCAGGTCCCCAAAGGGTGTCAGGCATGCAGGAGTTGAGCCTTGATAGACATGCAGGGATATTAGAGGTATTTCAATTCCTAGTTGTAAGGCTGCAGCAGCAAAAGTTGTAGTTGTGCCCTTTATTCCTAGCTTTCAAACAGAGCTGGAGCTTTAGAGTGCCCAAATGCATAGGCAGTCGGTGGCCCAGCTGTTTGGGGAGAACCACCCTTGCTACCTGATGGCAGGCTAGGGACTTTGTATGAACTTGGCGGCTAAAAGTGTGCTGAACTGGACAATGCTGGCACAATTAGACTGACTTGTCAGAACTTCTGCATGAAGGAAGCCCTTCCCTCATTATTCAATACTTCTCTGTGAAATACTAGTAATAAAAAAGGCAATCCACAAAACAAAACAAGCATGTTCCCACATGCCATCTTTTTGTTTTGATGTAGGCACAGGGAAAAAAGATGTTAAATGCTCCTTCAATCTATTTAATATATTTTTTAAATTATGCTTATAATTAGTAAGTCTGAATGTTAAGCACCTGATTCTTATAACATGATGTCTGTTTTGGAGGCCCTTTACTAAATGAAAACATCTTTGCATGAATATAGGGAGTCCCTATAACCAGCACCTCCAAATGACACAATGAATTAAAATTTAGAACAAATGAGGTACTCTAACCAATGAAACCAATACTTCCTCTATGTACATCCGTATGTTGCACAAGCTGGCATGTTTAAAAATATAAGTGAGATCAAATAAAAATGCTACCAACAAAAAGAATGATGGATAGAGCAGCTCATAGATTAGCTTGCTTTGTTTTGTGTGAACAGGGATGATGGCTGTGCGGAGGAGAGGGAAAGGGAAACTAACCTAATTGGCTTCAACTTTTTCACATCATCCAGGATCCTGTTATCTAACCTCTGCTCTCTCCCTTAGTCACGCTCTTTGCTCCTTCCTCCCTCCTCAGTTCCAGTCTCTCTCTCTGTCTCGCTCCTTCCCGCCCCCCTCCTCCAAAGAAGTAGTTAGATTCGGACACTTGCCTTTTTTTCTTAGATGTGGATTAGTCTGTGGCGTACATTGCTGCCGGTAGTGGGCTCCATCCAAGTAATCACCAGCCTCAGGGAGTCAGACTTCTTCCTGTGATATGTCCCACCCTCGCGGAAGCAGGAAGTCACATAAGAGGCAGGGTGCGTCATAGGGGGATGGCCGAGTAGCTCCTGAGGTAGGCCTGCTATAATCGCTAAGGTGGAGACCACTACCGGTAACAGTGTGAGAGTCGGCGGCAGGCAGCTGTGCACTGCAGCAGTGGGAGATCCTGCGGCCACAGCTCTAATGGGCTCTTCTTGCTTTTTGTGTGGTGTTCTGCTGTGCAGCATGCTGCCCCGGTTACCTTTGGCGAGGGCAAAAGGTAAAATACGGATATAGCAGGATCCTCCCAGATTCAATTAAAAACGCCTTTAAAACTTCATTTTTTCTTTGCCCAGTCGCTTAGATAGGGACGTTTTACATATATCCACCCAAAAAATTGTTTTTAAAAGAAGACTGTTGATGTATTCAACGCTGAAGATTATTCTCCCAGACCCTCGTATTTGTGTAGCAATCTTGTCATCCTTAAAAGTTGCAAGGCCCCCATCGTGCGACGGTAACGTTACATCACAGGGGGCTTGACTTAGCGAGATCTAGCGTTCTCGAGGTAATAAAAGTTTAGTGACAGAAGGAGCGCTTCTTTGTTTTGACGGCCGCCACTGCTTACAGTATGCAGCGATCACTAGCCATAACCCATACAGAGGATCCTGGTGTATTTTCGATCAGAAGGGATGAATACACCAGAATTCTAGTCTATTTTCGATCAGAAGGGCCGAATACACCAGAATCCTGGAGTATGTGGCCCTTGTGATCGAAAATATACCAGGATCCTGGTGTATGCAGCCCTTCTGATCGAACATACACCAGGATCGTGTATGTGGCCCTTCTGATGAGAAACAGAACTGAATCTAGGTGTATGCTGCCCCTCAGACAATGAATACAGCTGGATTTAGGTGTGAGCAGCCCTTCCAGAAAGTTTTGGACATATGTAAAGAGAGTTTCTGCTGTGTCTAGAAGGTACAATAATTTTTAATGTTGTCTTGCTGATTTAAAAGTTTATGGTATATGTTCATAGGGGAAGCTTTAAAATAAATTACATTTCTGTCAAATTAAAAAAAATGACACACATAGGCATTAAAACATTTGCAAGTATTTTTATAGAGAACTATGTTTATTGTCATCATGAAGAAAACAGCAGGCATCTAGCGCTCCAATTAAAATCAGAATAGAGCACTGGAAATAACAAAGCAGCTTCTGGAGTACTGACAAATATATTTTGGAAAATAACCCCCCCCTTCACAGACCCTTGAAAATTCCACCAGCCCTCACAACTGCTCTTAGATCTCCCCCCCCCCCCCCCCCCCTCCACCTCCTAACAAGAAAAAATGCAAATCTTTGCTATTGTTTTTGACAAATGGAGATGGCTGCTGTAGCCGGACTGGCTTCAACTTTATAGTCATACCGTCTCCTGTGGACCAGATAAGCTTATCCCATGTCTCCTCATTTAACCTCAACTCTTATCTCTGTTTTCAGTTTTGGCACAGTATAAGTCATCATAAGAAAAAAATATAAGAAAAACACTGGACTGCATTAGGGGCTTATAGCCCATTTAGTTATGTTTAAACAAAAGAGATCTGCATGAAACAAAATATTTATTTTTATTTGGAGTTATAAAACCACTTGCCCCTGAAACAGGTTCCATAACAGAATAATCCATTTGTGTATCTAAAAGACAAACTTCTAAAAAACAGATGAAAATGTGATTTCAAGTGCCTCAATGAAAGGAGAGTTTAATTCTACTTCCATTTAATTTCAATATATTCCATTGTCTTTATAAACATCAGGCTTCCCAAGGCAGATTACATACAACCAGTTAAGATGAACCCCTCAGGAAACAGAATATTCTCACTGAAATCTGGCCATCTGAATTGTATAGAAGCACACTGAAGAAAAATGAGCACAAACTACAGAATTTATAATTGCTGTTTCTACTAGCTACAATAATTTTTGAAGTTGTTTTAGTGATATTCAATTATATCTTTTCTCCTCCACCTTGTAAGGCACTGCCTATCCAACAAAAACAGTGTTAGTGTTAGACCTGTATAAGTCGTTGGTGAGGCCCCACCTGGAGTATTGTGTTCAGTTTTGGAGGCCGTATCTTGTTAAGGATGTAAAAAGAATTGAAGCAGTGCAAAGAAAAGCTATGTTACAAGACATATGAGGAGAGACTTGCTGAACTAAACATGTATACTCTGGAGGAAAGGAGAAATAGGGGTGATATGAAACAGACGTTCAAATATTTGAAAGGTATTAATCCGCAAACGAACCTTTTCCGGAGATGGGAAGGTGGTAGAACGAGAGGACATGAAATGAGATTGAAGGGGGGCAGACTCAAGAAAAATGTCAGGAAGTATTTTTTCACGGAGAGAGTAGTGGATGCTTGGAATGCCCTCCCGCGGGAGGTGGTGGAAATGAAAACGGTAACGGAATTCAAACATGCGTGGGATAAGCATAAAGGAATCCTGTGCCGAAGGAATGGATCCTCAGGAGCTTAGTCAAGATCGGGAGGCGGGGCTGGTGGTTGGGAGGCGGGGATAGGGCTGGGCAGACTTATACGGTCTGTGCCAGAGCCGGTGGTGGGAAGCGGGACTGGTGGTTGGGAGGCGGGGATAGTGCTGGACAGACTTGTATGGTCTGTGCCAGAGCCAGTGGTTGGGAGGCAGGGCTGGTGGTTGGGAGGTGAGGATAGTGCTGGGCATACGGTCAGTGCCTGTGCCAGAGCCGGTGGTTGGGAGATGGGGCTGGTGGTTGGGAGGTGGGGATAGTGCGGGGCAGACTTATACGGTCTGTGCCCTGAAGAGCACAGGTACAAATCAAAGTAGGGTATACACAAAAAGCAGCAAATATGAGTTATCTTGTTGGGCAGATTGGATGGACCGTGCAGGTCTTTTTCTGCCGTCATCTACTATATTACTATGTTACTATGACAGTACTTGTTACAGATGGACCGACAATAAAGAACAACAATGTGGATGCAGCAGCTCACAGGTTTGCTTGCTGTGTTTTGAGTGAACGGCAATGACGGCTGCGCGGGGATTGGAAACAGAGATTAATCAAATGTCTTCCTTACTTACAGTGGATTAGATAGGCTCACTTCCAGTCCAGTCTATTACACCTCCTTGGTTTAGCCTCCATGAAGATTCACCACGGAAAGAGGGGAATAGAGAATCGTAGCGCTGGGTTATGGCTGGTGATCGCTGCATACTCTAAGCAGCAGCGGCTGTCAAAACAAAGACGCGCTCCAGTCTTAAGGTCATACTTAGATCCGGAAGATCCCGGGGATCCCGCAGATCTGGGTTTTACACCGTCCCTTTGGCGAGGCTAAATATCAAGCACAGGCTCCTTTTACCAAGAACTTCATGTTATGACTTCATCTGTATTTTGATATGCTGGAAGATCGACGGCATCCTTTTAAATCTGCAGAGGAGCCATTTTATAAGATTAATGATTGGTAGAATGCAATAGGACTTGCTGGCAGTAAATAAGATATGATAATAACATTGAAAATTTGAACTACTTTTAAGGAGAGGTTGATTATTATTTGATGATAAGCCAATTTGGTCTTGCTATAATCTCTGAAACTTGGTTATATGCAAAAGATGGTCCTATAATTCTTGCTATATGTCCACCTGGGTATTCCATCCTTCATTTTCCCAAAAAGAAGAAAAGAGATGGTGGCTTAGCCATCATTTATAAATCATTTTTTGAGGTAAAAACAATTTCTGAATCGCAATCCCCAAATTTGGAAATTGTTGCTTGTTCAGTAAATGATGACTCCTTACCTGAATTTATTTGCCCACTATTACTAAATCGACCTCCTAAAAACTGGAACCTTACAGAGGTAGAGCTTACTGAATTCAACTTTAATGCTTGTATCAATAATGACAATATTATTATTGTTGGTGACATTAATTTACACCTTGAAAACAGTACCAATCAATACACTAAGCATTTTCTTGATTTCCTTGATATATGGCAATTCTCACTTTTCAATGGAATGTCCCCCCATATTAAAGGTCATCAATTAGACATATTAGCTACAAAATTTATTGACCCAACCAACATTTTCATATTTGAATCACAGAGGACTCCAGTACCCTGGTCAGATCACTATAGCCTCTCTTTTAATCTAAAATGGACAGAAATTAACCATTGTTCAAAATCTACGAATACGTTACATTTCTTCACAACTACAGGCAAAACTGACCCTCTCAAATTCTGGTCTAATGAACAATTCAGCAAATCATTCACCTCAAACCCATCTACTAATTTCATCCAACAGTGGAACGATATTAGTAAAACAGTCCTTGATGAACTTGCACCTATAACAAACAAATCTCATCCTAAAAAATTATCCCCATGGTTTAATGAAGATCGTCTACAAATGAAACACAATTGCAGGAAACAAAGAATTTGGGCCAAAAATAAATCCACTGAACAATGGATTAATTGGAAAAAGCTCCTAAAAACATACAAAAACATGATTACCTGGTATGTTTTATCTATTTTCCACTACTTATTATACATAATTTTCTTGCACCTTATCTACAACAATGCTGAAATTCTTACTCCGTTAATATGGTTGCCATGTTATACTTTTTGCACCTTATCTGTTATCTATATTCTGATTTTCTTATTCCATCAATGTGATTGTTGTTGTATTATATTGTAAGCCACATTGAGCCTGCAAATAGGTTGGAAAATGTGGGATATAAATGCAGCAAATAAATAAATAAAATAAATAAATCCACGGAAACTACTCCTTAGTAAATAGTCTATTGAACACTCAGCCTGTATCAACTGCAAAAGAACCTACTCCAACTGCAGACCAATTAGCGACATATTTCAAACAGAAAATAACTAAAAACAAAATAGAGCTAAACAATTCTTTTACATCAATTGATTACTTCCTCAGTCTGCAGGATCAATTACCATCTTGTTCTCATGCAGACAGATTTTGGTCTGCTTTTCACCCAATTACTATTGATCAGGTCAGTCGCACCCTACTCAAATATGGAAAATCATAATGCCTACACAGATCAGCTCCTAATCTATTCATCCGTTATTTACACTCTGATGCTATCTCAGGGTCTGTTCCCCTCTCAAAATAGCAATATTATCTTGACTCCCATACCAAAGAATACCCAAGCAAGCTTAAGTATAGTCTCCAATTATAGACCAGTGGCCTCAATTCCTCTATTGGTTAAAGTTATGGAAGGAATTGTCATGCAAAAGGTCCAACAACCAATGAAATATCTCCAACTCCATTCCATCTTGCACAGCTCACAGACCAGTTTTAGACCCTCTTATAGTACTGAAACTGTTCTTACTACTCTCTTAGCCAACAACAGAAGAGAACTGAGTACTGGCAAGAAAATATTAATACTTTAGTTTGATATATCTAATGCCTTTGACACTGTTGACCATAATATTCTTCTAAATATCCTCGACCATTATGGAATCTGTGGAGCTGTCCTGAAATGGTTCTCTGGCTTTCTAAAGTCCAGATCATATCAACTCAAACAATCAGGTGCAATTTCTTCAACATGGTCTCCTGATTGTGGAGTACCTCAAGGTTCTCCTCTGTCCCCCATCCTGTTCAATATCATGATGATCCCCCTAGGTAATCTACTAGAAATAAATGGTCTTTTGTCATTCATTTATGCTGATGATGTCACCATTTATATCCCATTCTCTAAAGAATTATATGAAAAAATGAACTCAATCAAATTAGACCAGTGGCGTACCAAGGGGGGGGGGGGCGGTGGGGGCGGTCCGCCCCGGGTGCCAGTGGGTGGGGGGTGCTCCGCTCCCGCCGCCTCCCGTGGCCGTTCCCGCGGCGCCGCACATTAAAAAAAACCGGCGAAGCAGCGTCGCAGGCAGCGCCTCGTGCCCTGCTTGTAAAAAAAAAAAAAAAATCTAATCTCCTTCCTTCTCCTCCTCGTCTTGACGTCGACTCGGGCCTTCCAATCAATTTGATTGGAAGGCCCGAGTCGACGTCAAGACGAGGAGAAGAAAGGAGATTTGATTTTTTTTTTTTACAAGCAGGGCACGAGGCGCTGCCTGCGACGCTGCTTCACCGGTGGGGAAGGAGAGGGGCGAAAGGGACTCGGGTGGGGGTGTTCAGAGGGGAGAAGGGGACTGGGGTGGGGGTCTCAGACAGGGGAGGGGAGAAGGGGACTGGGTGGGGATCTCAGAGGGGGGAAGGGAAGGGGAGGGGAGAAGGGGACTGGGGTGGGGGTGTTCAGAGGGGAAAAGGGGAGAAGGGGACTGGGGTGGGGGTCTCAGACGGGGGAAGGGGAGGGGAGAAGGGGACTGGGGTGGGGGTGTTCAGAGGGGAGAAGGGGACTGGGGTGGGGATCTCAGACAGGGGAGGGGGAGAGGAGAAGGGGACTGGGGTGGGGATCTCAGACGGGAGAAGGGGACTGGGGTGGGGGTGTTCAGAGGGGAAAAGGGGAGGGGAGAAGGGGACTGGGGTGGGGATCTCAGACAGGGGAGGGGAGAAGGGGACTGGGGTGGGGGTGTTCAGAGGGGAGAAGGGGACTGGGGTGGGGATCTCAGACAGGGGAGAAGGGGACTGGGGTGGGGGTGTTCAGAGGGGAGAAGGGGACTGGGGTGGGGATCTCAGAGGGGAGAAGGGGAGGGGAGAAGGGGAGGGGAGAAGGGGACTGGGGTGGGGGTGTTCAGAGGAGAGAAGGGGACTGGGGTGGGGGTCTCAGACAGGGGAGGGGACTGAGGTGGGGGTCTCAGACAGGAGAAGGGGAGGGGAGAAGGGGACTGGGGTGGGGGTGTTCAGAGGGGAGAAGGGGGCTGGAACTGGGGGCTGAAAAAAGGGGCAGAGAGAGAGAGAGGGGACAGATCCTAGATGGAAGGGGGAGCGAGAGGGAGGGCAGACCCTGGATGGATGGGAGAGGGAGGGCAAATGGTGGATTGAAGGGGCAGAGAGAAAGGGCAGGCAGTGGATGGAAGGGATGGCAGAGAGGGCTGACACTGGATGGCAGAGAGAGAGAGAGAGAGAGAGAGAGAGAGAGAGAGAGAGTGAAGACAGATGCTGGATGGAAGGAAGACGGTGAAAAGAAGATGAGGAAAGCAGAAACCAGAGACAACAAACTGTAAATAAAATATATTTTTTAATTTTTTTTTGCTTTAGGATAAAGTATTGTAGATATGTTAAATGTTTATAATAGAACATGTAAATAAGGTAATCTTTTTATTGGACTAATTTTAATACATTTTGACTAACTTTCGGAGAACAAAACCCCCTTCCTCAGGTCAGGATAGGATACTGTAACAGCACTATACTGTACTGACCCGAGGACGGAGGTTTTGGCCTCTGAAAGCTAAATGTATTAGTCCAATAAAATGGTATTATTTTACTTTCTATATTTGTTTTATTTTTATTTCTATTTGTTAATTTGTAAAGTGGTGATTGGTACTTGTTAGTTTTTTTCAAATTTACATCTGCTGTCTTTATATTTTGCACAGTACTAGGGGACAGTTTCTGTTTCTGTGGTGTTGCATTGTATGCAGAGTCTGGCATTGGGGGTTCAGTTTAATTTTTGTCTAAATAGAAAGTTTATGATTACTTATTCTATAGTGGATTAGGGTGTATCTGTGTTTGTGAAAAAGACATGGCTTTCAGTTGGCATTGACTGTGCAGGATCTACGATCTGTACTATTCTGTCTGGTTTCATTTTACAATAGGTGAATTGATGTTCTAGTGCTCACTGTAGTGTTTAAGATGCTTTCCTTTTTCTTGTGTGACTCGTAGAAATGACTGCTTATGGTATGGTAGAATTGCTCTATAGGTCCTGAGTGTTTTGTATTCTCGGCATGCCTAGTACTGGATTTGGGGGGGGGGGGGGGTTAAAAAATGACCGGCCCCGGGTGTCAACTACCCTAGGTACGCCACTGAATTAGACATCAAATTAATAGAATCTTGGGCATCTAATTTTAAATTAATACGCAATACTGAAAAAACTAAGTTTCTAATAGTAAGTAACCCTCACCACCCTATAAATCTTTACAATTTTACATTAGAGAACATCACTTACCCCCTTGACTCATCAATGAAAATATTAGGAATCACGATTGATCAATTCTTTACCCTTGAAACAAGTTTCAAGGTGGTCTCAAGTGTCTTTAATTCACTTTGGAAACTAAAGAGATTAAGATCTTTATTCACTAAATCAGTCTTTCGTACTTTGGTTCAGTCCCTAGTACTAACAAAATTTGACTACTACAACTCCATTTATGCAGGAATTAAAGGTGGCCTTATCAAAAAATTACAAACTGCTCAACATACCACTGCATACCTCATATGTAGATCACCTCGCTTCGCCAAAGCAACTCCTCTTCTATATAACCTACACTGGTTACCAATAAAAGAATATCTTTCAATTTCTATGTTTTTATTCACCAAATTCTATATGGTTCAGCTCCATCATATATGAACAGTGGAGGAGTGGCCTAGTGGTTAGGGTGGTGGACTTTGGGCCTGAGGAACTGAGTTTGATTCCCAGCCCAGGCAGCTCCTTGTGACTCTGGGCAAGTCACTTAACCCTCCGTTGCCTGCCGCATTGAGCCTGTCATGAGTGGGAAAGCACAGGGTACAAATGTAACAAAAAAAATCATTGAATTACCCCTAAGTAATGCTGTATCAGCATCCAGTGAATATCTCATTCTGCATTTTCCTATTTGTAGGAAAGTAATCTATAAAACCATTCACAATGCAGTTTCTCATATCAAGGTACTAAAATTTGGAATTCTTTACCAAAAACAATTAAATGCATAAATGATTACTTGTCCGTCAGAAACCTACTGAAAACTCATTTTTTCAATTTAGCCTTTCAGAAAACAAAGAATTCTATTTGAACATTATCCATTCATACAATTAATTTCACTTCTTCTTTCCTCCTTAATCCTAATTGTGCACATATTTATTCATCTTCACTTCTTTGTTTACAAACTTAATTATGACTTAATCTTCTTCTCTATCCATCTATGCTTAAGAACAGTTGCATCCAAGATTCAAGATGGCCGCCGCTGGTGTCGGACGCTCCTGAGGACTCTCTGAACCTCTTACAATGCCAAAGAGAAGGGGCTGCCTGCCCTCCGCAGCCCCCTCACAGCAGAATTCTTCATTAGTCCAATCCTCTATTCAAAATTACCTTCAAAGAGCCCAGATACTCACAGCATCGGACGGCAGCCTGCTTGGTCGACCGGGGGTGAATGGAGACTCCTTGGCGACCTTAGGGCTGGAGCTTTCGCTCAGCCCTGATGGCAGAGCCCCTCCTCCGCAGCCCTCTGCGTTCAGTACTACTATGCAGGAAACCCCTGTCTCGCTACCATCTGGTGCGAGCGGTGGGGAAAGGGAGGAACTAAGATCCATGCAGGGAACTGAGCCTAGAGAAGTTCAAGGCACCCAGAGGGAGGAACAGCTAATAACCAAGCAGCCAGAATTGATGGATACTTGCGAGGAAACAAGGAAACAACTTTCCTCAACTGTTTCCACAGAGGTAAAAACTTTACATTTTCCTTTATTAGAGAAACCCAAGGAAGTAACACTTGATACTTTATGGACTCTGATAGTAGACTTGGGGAAATCCATAAATCCACAAATTAAACAAATTACCCACGATTTAGCTAGTCTAGATCAACAGGTACAAGAGACTGAAACCAGGATTGAGCCTTTGATGAACCAACATAAGGAACTGGAAAAAGAAGTTAAAGAGTTACATTTACACCAAGATATAATGATAAAGGACTTAATAACACTTAGAAGGAGAACAGAGTTTTTGGAAAATGTGACAAGAAATAACAATATTAGATTCTTGAATTTTCCTATACAATTTGGGACATTAGCTAGAGAAATGCTATGAAAATATATAATGGAGACACTAGGGGTTAAGGAGGAATTAATTCCCCCATTCACTCAAATATATTATTTACCTTTGAAAAATTCTGTATCTCAGAATAAACCAGCTCTAGATGTCTCGATCATGTTGGAAGCCCCAGATAGTAAATCAATAATGCCATCAACATTGATAGCCACGGTGGCCTTCTCACCAGACAAGAACTGGTTAATGAAATTATTTTTCCAAAACAAAGATAACTTTCTCTGACTTAAGGCTCGACTCTTTTCTGACGTTACCAAGGAAACACAGAAACGCAGGCAGAGATTTCCTCTATTGAGACCAGGTGTACTTCAATTGGGGGGAACCTTTTTCTTAAAATATCCCTGTAAATGTGTTATAAAATATCAATCAAATAAGTTTGTATTCTTTGAACCCTCACAATTAACCGCCTTTTTAACAGCTAAAGGCTCTATGGGGGAGATTGGAATGTAGCTCTCATTGAAGTAATTGGGGTATTGATTGAAGCACCTGACACAGCTAAGTTTCTTTGATAAATTTTCTTTAAAAATATCCATATCTGTAGATCTTGAATCTCAAATATTGTGGACTTTAGTAAACTGGCATTAATGTTATTTAATTACTTAATTTTTTCCTTTATCCCTTAAAGGGTATAATGTTTGCCAATGTTTAATTTCCAACGAGTATTAATGTGCTTGTTTTTGTTATTGTAAATCAATCAATCAATCAATCAACCAATCAATAAATAAATAAAAAGAACAGTTGCATCCAAGTTAATTCACCACATATGTTATATTTGTTTTACAAAGCCAATTTTATAGCATTATTTATTGTTCTTTATAATCTATTTATGTAATTTTTAATATGTATCATTCATTTAATTGTTATGTAACACATTGAATCTGAGTCACTCTCGGGCTAATGTGTGGTAAAAATGTCAATACATAAATTTAAATATATTATTCGCTGTGGCGCTTTATAATGAAATATTTGGTTGTTTTTAGGATGGAGTGGCAATGCAATAAATACCGCTTTTGAAAAAGCCTTTGCAAAACAGCAGTGTTCTGTTGAACAGAGAAGCAACAAATATTATGCCAGTTAAGTATTGAATATTATTTCCAATGATGAAATTAATGAGAATGAAGTAATGAAAGCAATGAATAGGAAATAAAATTACAAACATTAAAATAAGTTCTAACATATAGGAGGTTTTTTTAGACCGGTGAAGAATATACTCAATTAGCTAAGCAAGTTATATAGATTGCATGATTGAGTGTCTGAAGTCTTTTTTCTCATTTTATTTAAATTCATCATAACCAATGTAATTATTTCTTGCATATATGGTTTAGATATTTTTCTAATTAGCAAGACACGAGCCTGGTGATTTTTTTTTTTAATTTATAGATATGGTTTAAATTGTTGCTTTCACAAAAAAGTGAGACATTTATTTTTCTTTAGTAGTTAAATATCAGATCAAATATAACGGCACCATTTAAAACACTGCTCGCAAAGCTACTTAATGAATCATAACCGTGTAAAAGCGTTACATAGCCCCAGATCCTGAACACTTTATAAAGGGGAGAGGGGGGTGGGGGTGGGGGTGGGTAAAAGAGTTCACTTTTTCCAAGACAGGCCCTTCCCCTCGGGGGCGGGGTCTCCCTTCTTTCCGGCAGGTCACGCGGCTGCGCGCTGTGCGCTTACAGACTGTGGCGCACATGGAGGTTTGAGAGCAGAGCCTAGACTGCAGCATGGCGAGCGCAGCGAGGTGAGGAACCAGTGCAGGGACCAGAGCGCGGCATCAGCGCCTCTTCCATTTCATATAATGTAGCGGGCGATTCTCAGCATTCTTTCTATTACTGGGGTGCCACCCGGTGCATTATTAGGAAAATAAGGTGCTTTTTCGGCGACGCTGTGTGTGTATTGCTTGCATTTGTGTCTAGTGCAGTATTTGAGTCAGTCAGATCCAATGTACTATCGAAGGAATATCTGAAAAACAGCGTACAAGAAAAAGGACAAGAGTTTTTCATCTGCATGCAGTGAAAAGGAAAAAAAGACAGCCCTTTCTTTCCAGAATTAGAGAATTAAAGTGGAGAAATTTACTTTAGCGATCAAGCAGGACAAAGAGCCAAATGGAAATAATTCCCGAACCTGAGACTGGCCAGGGTTAGACAGACACACTACCAACCCAAAAGTAGAATCGTGCAGAAAATGTGTCTTGCAGTTTTCTCTGAGGCAGGAGCAGTTTTGTTTATGTGTGTGTGTTTTTTAAGGACCCTTCTGTGCAGTATTATCTGATAATTTTTTGTAATAGGAAGGGGCGCGTCAAAGCAGGGTACATCTACTATAATAAAACTCACCCTCAACGTTCTGAAGACAACTTCTGAAGTCACTCAGTCACTCACTGAAGGGTTCATGGATTCATGGTGGTGAAGCCACAACACTGACTATGTCTCTCTGCCCCGCCCTCGCATGACGGACCAATCAGAAAAAACACCCTCAACATTCTGAAACACAAAGGACCATCACAACACCGTTCCCAGGCAACACTAGGCAACGTAAGACGGACCAATCAGAGGAAACTATGTGACAATAAGGGAGGAGCATTCCCCAGCAGAATGGCTCATTATCTGTGCAGCACGGAGAGCACAGAACCACCGCTGGAACGAGAGAAGAATATTCCTGCTGTGGGTATGTGCAAAAATAGACCGGGGAGGGGGAGGGGGGAGAAATTTTGAAATGCCTAATGCCAGTACTGAAGAGGGCCTATAGCACAGACTATATTTGGGATCGCTTGACATGGAGTCAGAGGAGCCGGAAAACAACGTGCCCGTCACCATCTGGGATGTGGGCGAACAGGACAAGCTGCGGCCCAGCTGGAAGGATTACCCGCGACCCAGCCGGCAGCAAACAGCGACCAAGGAAGAGGGAGGAGTACTCCTTCCCTGCCTAGGAATCGCTGGAGACTGGCTGCCAAACTAACGAAACAACCGCACACCGACGCACCACCTCCATCATTCGAAAGGCATCCACTCTTTCTTCAACAGAAATGCAAACTAATAATACAAAACAAACAAAGAATACATGGTTTCTCAGGCGGCTGCAGGTAACTCCCCACCCCCTTCCTCTTCCCCTTTTGCCGAAGCGGCCAAGGACGTGCCCAACCATCCCCAGCCTCAGGCAAGCTGTCTCCCACCTCGGGGATTCCCCGAGCACCCGGAAAAAGACGGCGCTGATTCCTGCAGCGCATAAATGTTCCAGCATTCCCCTGCAGCCGGCCTGAAATGGACCAAACATACCGGATCACCCCCCGACGGCCCGAGGCTGTGCTCTTCTCCCTTCCGCCAACTTAAAACAACCATCCCCGTCCTCAGGCAAGCTGTCACCCACCTCCAGGATGCCCAGAACCCCAGCCCAATGGAAAAAGATGGCGCTGCTTCCAACAGCACATTTCTCTTCCAGCATTCCCCTACAGCAGCCCTGAAACGGCCAAAAAATATCGACAAAGAACGTGCTCCTCTACCTTCCGCCCATCTAAAACAACACTGCTGCCTCAGCACAACACAAAAAAAAAACAACACTCAACAAAGGCTGACCCCCCTACAACCACATTTACATTTCACTAACAGAAAGACCCCCCTCCACAAACCTCTTTGACAGACAAAACCACACACACACAATACAACAGAAACACACCCTCAAAGCCACACACCAATCCAACCCACTTTGCCAGCACAGCACATCCCCCAACCCCCAAGCAAAAAACAAAACAAAAAAAGACACATCAACAACCTGCACACACACCGCACACACACACACACACAAAATAACTCTGTGACACATACACACAAAAAACCACATGCTAGCGCCCGTTTCATTGGTTTCGGAAACGGCCTTTTTTACTAGTCATTTAAATAATACATTAACACATAAATAACATATTAATAAAACAATGACTATGATACTGTAAACATAAAATAAAGCGCATAAATAATGAATTCTCTTCAAGGATAAAAATACAATGGCTTGATACATCAATACTAAACTAACAATACTTATCAAACCTATGAAAATGCCTGGTTAAGATACAAACAAATAAAAAACAATTACCATAAAACTTCCTGCTAGCCAATATCCTAAAAATACATACAGAAATGTCAGACTTTTTAGGGATGATAGCCTCAGTATTACTGAGAAGATTTTTTTCAGTAGTACCGGGGTGATAATCCGTTATGTGGAATAATTTGGAATATAGTATTAATTTCTTGAGATCATATTTATGGTTCTTGCAGCTGTTTGGATGGTGCCTCATCCATGTTTGCTTTATCCAACATTTTATCCATTTTGCCGTGGCTTTCTTCAGGAACAGCTGCAAGAACTGTGACACCAGTTGTGGAAGCCTGAGAGAATGTATATCATTTATGATTGTCTTTTTTTCTTTTTTTGCCAGAGAGGATAATGGGAGACAGCCACTCATCAGTCAAGCTGTGTCAGCTGAAAAGCCTCCACCTCCCACCAGGACACCTGAGCCAGCTCTGCCGCAAGTGAGAGTGCCAGAAAAGAAAACAAACAGCTCCACTGCCAAGCAACCTTCTGCTGTGACTTCCCACCACAAAGCAGTTGACAAAATTAGCCATTCTTCTTCAACTCCCAGTCCAGTCGAGCTGCAGAGCTCAGTGTTTGGTCGATCATCTTCTTCTTCCCTGTCCTCACTGACGGTCCCTATTCGTCTCGACGCCCTTTCCTGTCTGCTGAACAATGCCCTAATGGGGCCCTGCAGGATGTTACCTCAGAGGCTCTATTGTGGAAGTCAGTGTGCTGCCATGCCCTTTTGTCCAACCAATCCTACTCCTGTATGTTCCAGCCAGATGGGCCAGTGCACACAAGCTTCTTGTGGATGCACTATGCATTTCACACCCACAACCTGCTTCAATCAGCCACTGGCGTATCCAGGAGCTGTAATGACTGATCCTTCAAGAATGTTGGGGAGGCCAGCGGGATGCCAGAGTGATGTTTCCTGTGTTTATCCACCAGTAATTCTGAACCAGAGCACGGGAGCTTGGAATGCAGCTGGACGAGGCTACGACCAGCGTAGTAGTAGCAGCACAAGTACGCCAGAGACCAGCAGATTGCTGACAGAAAGAGTTGGTGAAAGACAGTGCGGCAGCTTTGGTCTGACAAGAGGCTCTTTCTCCAGAAGCAGTGAGTACCCGAGTACCCCACAAGAACGGAGCTTTGAAGGTTCACCAAACAGGAGCTTTGGAGGCTCCCCAAAGAGAGGCTTTGGAGGATGGAAGGACAGTCAGGGGAGAGGAGGGCATAGCTGGTCTGAGAGGCCCCTGAGAGATGGAGGCAGGTCTACTGGACGATTCAGCAGTGAATTCAATTCTGGTTCCTGGCGGAGAAACTCAAGGGATGAGAACAAAGGGTTACAGTTTGGAGAAAAAACTTGGGATTCTGAGTTTGGCAGCCGGAAAAGAAACCATGAAGAAAGACCGTGGTCTACAGAAGAAGATCAGCCTGCAAAGCAAGGTCTTTGGTCAAACGGTAGAGGAGGAGCAAAGGGTGGAGGTGGAAGACCATGGCAGCAAAGAAGAGCACCTGAGAACTCCTTAGTGCAGTCAGACTTGGGAACCTTTGGAGACTGCTTCAAGTCCAGTACATTGGCACCAACTAGAGGTAGTACTGGATCAGCAAGTGCTAAAGAAGGGCTTTCCACTGAAGACTGGGAGGCAGAATATGAGCCAGGAAAATTACCTGCATCAGGTTTCAAAGTCACCAGTGGACTAGGTCAAGAGTCATTGAATACCAAGCCGCAAGTAGCCGATACCAAACAAGAAGACAGGGAGACTGACCACATGAAGGAGAATAACCAAAGTCCACTAGTAGAATTGAAAAACACCAAAAATTTCAAAGAGAACAAAGAAGCTCTGATCAGCACAACCAAGGAGAAGACTGATGAGAACCCAGGAGTGTTTGAGAAATTCTTAAAAGGCTTCTTCTCAGATATGATCCCCAAAGGAGAAAAGAACAGTCATCCTGGAGATGTGGATGAAGGCGAATGCAGTGACAGCACGGAAGAGGTGGATGTGGGAGTGGAAATTTCCAGCCCAAGCAGTACAGCTTTGGTGATACGTTCCTCACCACCATCACCCTTGCCAGTGGCTCACAGTGAGGAAAACACTGAGGCCTCCAAAGCAGTGGAACCAAAGAAAGGATGCAATGGTGAAACAGCCACACCAGGGAATTCGAGCATCACTGCATATGATACCCCAGACGGTTTAGAGGAGGGTGAGAAAATCATTGTGGAAATCAAGAGTCCCATAGAAGAGAAGGGCCCTGACAATGATAATGATATCCAGGGGGGTCTAAAGTGTTCTGAAAATGGGGAACCCTCCAACTCTCAGTCAGTTGAACAAGATACCAACTGAAATGTCAGAAGAGTGTTTACTAAATTTCAGTGCTCAGCTTCTACAAATATAAGTTTCAGCCAGGCTACTGGTGTCAGTGTTTATTTAGCCTGCTGATACTCCTGTGGAGCTGATGATCTCATCTTATATCCTATGAACATATTAAACTTGATCCCATCCCCCCCACTTTCCTGTTGGCTGCAACCCAAATCCCACAGAGGTACAAGGTTGGGAAGGAAAGTTTCCCTCTTGGTTATTCAAGTCAGTATTTTTATTAACCACAAGGGGGCGACTTTATTCTTAGAGCTTATTATTATTTAAAATTTTGTTCAAGGTTTTGTTAGACAAGAAGTAGCACTTAGAGGACTTTTCTTAAGTTGTATTGGCTTGCTTAATACAGCTGGATTTTCTGCTTGCTGCATAGTTTGTTTGAAAAGTCAGTAACATCATGGAACTCTGTCCTGGTTTTAAGGAAGCTTGTCCTTCAGCCATTATTTTTGAGTTGCTTGGCGTGGCTCATGCACCTCCTGGCTCCAGGCACAGATGAGCCAGTCCTGGTTTTTCAGCTATTGGGAGTGCTTTGGACCAAGGCTTGTTAAAACCAGAACAGTTTGTGCCTGGGGACCTGGAGACAGGTGATGATGCTAAATTACATCTCCATGTGTGCAACAGAGGTGATGGGGAACACCAGGACTTGATTGGCTTGACCTGAATAAGCAGAGCTGGATGGTAGGCACCAGGATTAGATGGCCGACAAACTAATGCAAAGGATCATTAATGTGAAAAGGGTTTAGTTTTCTTTGAGTATATGCTGTCTGTACTTGCTCTGCTGGATGGAGAATTTTTTAGTTCCCTGGTTATCATGTGACCCAGGCCAAATTAGGTTTTACTGTATTGTTTGCCCTGGATAAGGAAAATCAGAACTACATCTTCGTACATGCAGTGGGAGTAAAACCAGGACTAGCTCAGCCTGTCTGAGGTGACATGGAGTCACCCTGAACAAGATTAAGTAGTTCTTCCTTTTAGTTATTGTCTGATACATAGCATTGTGTTTTTCTTGCTTTTGCTGATCTATATTTCTTTTATGCTGGTAAGGCAGGGGTGAGCCAAGAATCTTTAATTTTTGTGTTTGAAGCATATTCCACTCTCAGTGAAGGTAGATTGTAACTTTGTATATATGTACAGTGGAAAGGGGAGAGTAGATGAGGAGCGGGGGCAGATATTTAGCACAGATCGCTGATTTGCATGTTAATAAGTGTGTTAAAGCTTTGTTTTTCTGTATGCTGATCTGGCTGGTGATCTGCAATAAAGTGTAGACTTTCCACTGATTGCAAAAATGGGCTTTTTCTGTCATCTGTGCCAGGTAACTCACTGCTGCTTTGATTTCCAGATCTTTATATTAGGGTTGCATTTCTATTAAAATTTTAATTGTGATTAATCACACAATTAAACGTATGTCCCCCCCCCCCCCCCCCCCCCACTACAGCTCCTTGTGACTCTGGGTAAGTCATTTAACCCTCCATTGCCCAGAGTCACAAAGAGCTGCAGTGGGGGGGGGGGGGGGGGGGGAATAAATAGCATACCTTTAATTGAGCAATTTATGGTATGATTAATCGTAATTGCAAATTTTAATCGACATGCAGCCCTAGATAAGTAATACAAAATACAAATTGAAAAATGACAAATTAAACAATCTAAACCAGCAGAATAGCTATAAACAGCCTTACATTTTTCACAACCTACTTCAGAAAAGCAGGGCTACTTTGTATTAATAACTAGTAAAAAAGGCCCGTTTCTGACACAAATGAAACGGGCGCTAGCAAGGTTTTCCTCGGAGTGTGTATGTTTAGGAGAGTGTATGTGAGAGTGACTGTGTGAGAGTCAGAGTGAAAGTGTGAGTGTGTGTGTGTGAGAGAGAGAGTGAGTCTGGGTGTGAGTGTGTTTGTGAGAGAGTGTGTGTGTGAGAATGAGAGTGTGTGCAAGTGTGTATGTGAGACACAGTGTGAGAGAGAGTGTGTGTGTGTGTGCGAGAGAGAGAGTGTGTGTGAGACACATTCTCTGTGAGAGTGAGTGTATGAGACCAAGCGAGTGTGTAAGTGACTGTGTGGCACATAGAGAGTTAATGTGATACAGTGTGAGACAGAGTGTGTGAGAGTGAGAGTCAGAAAGACATTGTATATGAGAGAGAGAGTGTGAGCCTTGCCCTCCCAATCCATGCCCATCTGTCCCCTGCCCCCTCCATTCATCCTTTTCCAGAAATTCCCCTCTCTCCCTGAGACCTGCCCGCCCAATCCATGCCCATCCATGCTCCTCTGTCACCTGCCCCTCCATTCATCCCTATCCAGCAATTCCCCTCTCTCCCTGAGCCCTGCCCTGCAATCCATTTCCATCCATGCCCATCTGTCCCCTCCATTCATCCCTATCCAGCAATTCCCCTCTCTCTCTGAGCCTTGCCCTCCCAATCCATGCCCATCCATGCTCCTCTGTCCCCTGCCCCCTCCATTCATCCCTTTCCAGCAATTCCCCTCTCTCCCTGAGCCTTGCCCTTCCAATCCATGCCCATCCATGCTCCTCTGTCCCCTGCCCCCTCCATTCATCCCTTTCCAGCAATTCCCCTCTCTCCATGAGCCCTGCCATCCCAATCCGTGGCCATCCATGATCCTCTGTCCCCTGCCCCCTCCATTCATCCTTTTCCAGCAATTCCCCTCTCTCCCTTCCATGACCCCCCCCCCCTCGCATCCATGCTCCTCTCTCTTCCATGTCCCAGCCTGGCCCGCCCTTTTCTCCCCCCCCTTCGCATCCATGCCCCCCCCTTCGCATCCATGCTGTCGTTTCTCCCCTGCCCTCCCGCTCCCATTGTTCAACTTTACTGCCCACCCTCCTCTCTCCCCCCAACATCCCTTTTTTTTTTTTTTTTTTCTTTTTAAATTTACCTCGGTGGCGGTTCTGGCAGCGCAGCGTCAGGGAAGGAGGCGGCGCTCCCGACGTCTAGCCTTCCTTTCGCTGTGTTCCGCCTTCTTCTGACGTCATCCTTGACGTCAGAAGAAGGCGGAACACAGCGAAGGGAAGGCTAGAGACGTCGGGAGCGCCGCCTCCTTCCCTGACGCTGCGCTTTGTTTGTTTTTTTTTCCGCCCTCGATGTCATGACGTTTGCCCTCGACGTCATGACGTTTGACGCGAGGGCGGGGCAGAGACGGCTGGGTGGCTTCACACCATGAATCCACGAACCCTACAGCCAGGGAGTGTTTGAGTGACTTCAGAACGTTGTCTTCAGAACGTTCACGGTGCGTTTTAATATATTAGATCTATTTGTAATTAATATTAGCGGGGCCCTTTTACTAAGCTGTGCTAAAACATGGCCTGCGCTATGACTAGTGCTTGGGTTTCCTGCACGCTGAGGCCACTATTAGCGCAGCTGTAAAATGGCCGCATTTCCTATTTCCCCCATTAATTGACTATGTGCTAATTTCTCAATTAGCATGTGGCCATTAATGTGGGAGCCCTTACTGACACCTATTTTCTAAGTGGTAATGGCTCCTGCGCTAACCACACGCTAATCGGTTAGAGCGTTGTGGTGGGTTCGCCTTCTCTCTGCCCCCCAAAACACCCCCCAACACTAAAAAATAAAAAGTATTTTTTAGTGCATGGGAAGCATGCACAGATGCCAAAACTACAACGGGATGCCTGAGCATGGCCCACTTAGTGATATTTAACCTGCAGAAAGGATGCATTAGTGCTTACCGCAGCTTAATAAAAGTCCCCTCCCCCCAGCCACCTCAGGTGAGAAAGTAGGTTGCTTTACATGGCATTCATACAGTAAACTTTTCTATTGCCACCTCAAAAGTGAATGGCAGAGCTCCTTGCTCGTTGAGTATCCAAATAAGGCCCCTAGATCTTCTGAAAGGGGCCTTATTTGAACACTGGTTTGGCTTCTGCAACCTAGCCGAAATCTTTTCCATCACCATCAAATGATGTATTGCAGTCTGCCATTTGCGTCATATTATTTGTGTTCAAAGTGTCCTCTTTCAACCTTGAGACGTTCATGAAGTCTTTGATGCCACTGAGCAGTTGGCTTAATTAATTCTGGGGTTTTATTAAGAGCTCAACTGTTTTGCTAGCTCAGGGCCCTTTTACTAAGCTGTGGTTGGCTCTAAGTGCGTGCTAAAATGAGACTACCACCAGGCCAGCGCACCCTCCTGAAATAAAATGGGGCGATTTATTTCAGCCCCATAATGGCTAGATGATTTATTTATTTCCTCCTATGCGCACGGTAATCAGAACTTGGCATGTGCCAACCAGGCACCGCTCAAGTAGCGCGTGAGCCTTTTCCGCCAGATCAATGGGTGGAGTTAAAAGCTCAGGCCGGTTTTGGGGCGCGCGCTGGTTTCATTTTTACTGCAGGCCCTTTTCCCGTCCCATTAAAAAAACCTCTTTTTTTGTAGATGCGGTAAAAACTGGCCCGGCACGCACCCAATACACGAGCCTACACTACCGCAGGCCACTTTTTACCATGGCTTAGTAAAAGGACCCCTCAATGCGCTGGAGCTCCACCCTCTTGAAAAATAAAGTACACAAAAATGTGTTGAATTTCAGGCAGAAGGTTCTCCTGCAGTAGAATGTTTTTAGGTTATTTGGAAAAATGTTGGGGGCCCCTTTTTTCTGAACACCATGTATATACCAGAGTACTACAGACTGAGTTACCAAACAGGGGAGCTTCCAGTTTTTTTTTTTAATTTTTAGAAGTCTTTATTGAACATTAATAATACAGAACACAGTACTCAGCACAATTCAACACAGAATGAAACAATTATCTTAACTCTAACACAGAGTACCTTCCTAGACAAGTATTTTGAGTAATTATCCTTGTTAATTATATTTTTTAAGTCACTTCAAAACTTTTTAATTTTTAATTGTTAAACTTCCAACACAAGGTACCTAACCCCGCATCCTACAGTCCCTCCCTTCTAAACCCAAAACCACCCCTCCCTTGACCCCCACCCCCCTCTCTAACCTTATACCTTTCATCCAACACACGCATTCAAAAATGGTTTCCAAGCCTTTTCCCACACTGGCACTGATTTGTTTTTAATGGCTGTCAGTCTCTCCATCTCACAGATATACCGCACCTTGGTAATCCAATTCACAAGTGAGGGGACCCGCACCGCTTTCCACTGCTGAGCCAAGTTAATGCGGGCAGCATGTAGCGACCCTCTTACCAGGGCCCATTGGCTGGCTGTAAGACCCTCCGGTCTCCGGCCCAGAATGAAAATCAAAGGATGCCACTGCACAGATCTCCCCGTCCAGACCTGAAGCCGCGCATGCACACTTTTCCAGTATGCCTGCGCCCTGGGACATGTCCACCAAATGTGCCCCATTGTTCCCATTCCCCCACAATTTCTCCAGCAATCTTTCGCCACATTAGTATACTTGTGATGTAATCTTATCGGCGTAAGGTATGTAAGCATTTATAGGTGAATAACTCTTCTGGGCAAAGCTACCCAATGAGTAATTTCCAGGTTCCGTTTACAGGAGTCTGGCTAAACCAACTTCCTTGCTCTGTCCAGGGGTTATATATTATAAAGGAACCTGGCTGTTCTGGGCCTACACCAGAACTTTTCTTCTGTTAGAGAGAACTGGAATAAAAGTAAAGTCACTGCTGTGAAATATATTAATTTATTATATAGGTAAGAAAATAGAATAATACACCCTACACTACAGCTCAGCTGTACAAATGTAGCTCCCTTATGCTGATAAGCAACTGTAGAATGTATTGTCTAACTAAAACACTGATATCACTGGTTACTAGGTTATTACACAATCCTGATTAGTAATACTGACTAGGTCATGAAGTAATACAGTTAGCAGCACATCTTCCTGATCACAAAGTTCTGACTAACCCGCCTTTGCTTAGGTAAGAACCCACTAGCTAATCTCCGACTATAGGAAATAAATCTCTGTAATCCTCACCGAGCTGACTCTAGGTGGTCTCTCAGATGAAGTGGACACAGGTTTTTCCCTTTAGACTCCAGCTGTTTTCCACAGCGAGTCCCCGTCTTAGGAAACAGCACAGGCTCTCTGCAGCATGCAGGATTACAGTCTCTCTGGCCGGTAGAGCTGAACCAACAGGTACTTTCTTCAGATGGTCAGTTCACAAGGTTGTGGACCACTTCAGGTCTCGCTGGTCTTCTTTTCAGCTACCCTTCTTCCAGTAGAACCAGACAAATTCTCCCTTTCTTCTTTTCTTTCTTCTTCTGTCTGTCCTCTGACTCCTCTTTCTGGTTTCCGCTCTCTGGCCCCTGATTCCCAGGTGACCTGACAGCAACCAATCAGGATCTTGTCCAGCTCCTTCCCTGAGCAAGAAAAACCTTTTTGATCTTCCAGTTGTTACATTGTGGTATGCATTCCTGTCTCTTATCAGACTCGCTGGCACCATGGCCTTACCCCCTATAGCTCATCAGGGAGGTGCAAGGGTCAGGTAGCCCACTGCATATCCTTGAGTTTTTTCCAGACCTGCCAGTTATTTATCACAAGCAGAGCTCTGCCACAAACAGAAAGTTGAATCTGCTTGGTCACTGAAGTGCAGGGTCTTAGTTCACAGACTCCATCTTGACATAGTTGTATACACAGGCAGAGACCAGCAGAGTGAGGCTCACAGGGAAATAGCCCTACAGGTACCATCTATAAAATATCTTGTGCATTTTCCTTCATGGCTACAGCCCGAGAGGATTTCAAAATCGTCCTCTCCAGCCTCCGCCATTCTACTTCTGACAATGTGAAATTTAATTCCTGTTCCCACCGCTTCCGGTGCAAAGTGTATGGCTTAAGACGGGCAGCCAAAAATTCATACAAATAGGTGATCATGCCTCGTGTAGACCTTGTGTCTACACACACCTCTTCTAGGGGGTGGATCTCTCTTTTCATACAGTCTACATAGGTTGGTCCCTGCAGGAAATGTTGTATTTGTGCATATGCATACCTGTCCTCAGTCCTAAGGCCATAGTCCTCTATTAATCTGTCAAATGGTATCATGTATGTTCCACAGCAAAAAAAAGGAGGTAAAAACCCTCACGAAACCGTGAGATATGGAACAAAAAAGTGAGGAGAACGAATGAGGATACCAAAAATTATATTTATTCATATAAAAAATGACCCGACACGGCCGTGTTTCGGCCCAAAGGCCTGCCTCAGGGGTCTTTTACAACCTAAACAAAACAAATGAAAAATAAAACATAACATTAAAAATAAATTGTATATGATAGAATGACACCTAAACATCGAGAGTTTAGTAATACATCATAAATGAACATAAAATTGTAATAAAAACATATGTGCCAACACCATAATCTGAAATATAATTTTTGGTATCCTCATTCGTTCTCCTCACTTTTTTGTTCCATATCATGTCTGTTCCCACATGCAGCTGCCCACACATATCTAGCCCCACTTCAGCCCACCTGCTAAATGTGGTATTCCCCACTCCCGGACCAAACCTCGGGTTATCCACTATTGGCGCCAATCCGGACACAAGGGGCTGACACTCCTCAAACATATGGTCCCAGTAGTGGAATGTAACCTTCACCGCAGGAGGGAATTTATCTATCTGTCCTCTTTATTTGCTTGGTAACCACATCAAGTGTCCTAGTGGACGAGACACAACCATAGCTTGTTCAATGTGCACCCATGTTTTATGGTCTTCCTTCCGGAACCATTCCACCGCTGCTCTCGACTGTGCGGCACAATAGTACCAATACAAGTTGGGTACCCCCAAGCCCCCCTCCCTCCTGCTTTTGTATAGTACTGTTCGCGGTAAACGCAGTCTTTTGTTATTTCAGATAAAGCGAATAAGACTGTTCTGCAGTCCCGACAAAAAGGTTCTAGGCAGTCGCAATGGAAGTACCTGGAATAGGTATAGAAGCCGAGGCAAAATATTCATCTTGACAGCCGCGACCCTTCCCATCCAGGATAGCCCCATTGGCATCCATCTCTCCAGGTCTCGCCGTATAGCCTTTTGAAGACCTGGGTAATTAACTGCAAAAACATCTGACCAGTCTTTAGGAATCTGTACCCCCAAATATTTTAAGTCCCTCTCCTCCCATTTAAATGTAAAGGATGTTTTTAAAGTGTCCATAAGACCCCCTGGTACTCCAATAGCTAATCCAACTGACTTACTCGCATTAAGTTTATATCCTGACACTCTAGTGTATCCCTCAATCTCCCGCATCACATTAGGCAAGGATATCAACGGCTTGGTCAACGACAACAGGACATCATCCGCGAACAATGCGATTTTATGTTCTTGTCCACCCACCTTGACCCCTGTAATGTCGACATTCTCCCGAATGGCCTCCGCCAAGGGTTCTATTGCTAAGGCGAACAAGAGGGGGGACAGTGGGCACCCCTGCCTCGTACCTCGTCCCAGCTTAAATGTCCCCGAGATCCCTCCATTGACTCTCACACAGGCACTTGGGGATGAATAGAACGCTCGAATCCAGGACCTGTAAAACTGTCCAATCCCCACTCTCTGTAAGACCTTATCCCGATATCCCCAGTGAACCCGGTCAAAGGCCTTTTCCGCGTCTAGACCCAATAACACCATCGGGCTGGCCTTCTTTCTTGCCTGAAACACTAGATCCAGCGTTCTTCTTATATTGTCTCCTGCCTGTCTTCTAGCCACAAATCCAACTTGATCCGGGTGTATCAAATGTGGGAGCACCTTTCCCAGACGATTCGCCAGTACCTTTGCCAAAATTTTGACATTGGCGTTAAGTATTGAGATTGGTCTGTACGCTGCACAGTCAGTGCTATCTTTACAGGGTTTTGGTATGACTGCTACCCATGCCTCCATCATGGTCTTTGGTAGGGGAGCTCCCTCTCTCACCGAGTTAATGACCAGCGTTAGATAAGGGGCCAGTATCCCCCCGAATGTTTTAAAAAATTCGTTGGTAAAGCCATCCAGGCCTGGCACTTTTCCTGTTGGCAAAGTTTTAATAACCTGAGTCACTTCATCTACCTGCACCGGGGCTTCCAGATCCCTCTTTTGCTGTTCCGTCAAAACTGACAGTCCTCTTTGCTGCAAATATCTGTCAATCTCTCCTGTCTGTACAGCAGCATCCTCCGAGTGCAAGGCTTCATAGTACTGTGCGAATCTTTCCCTAATCTGTGTTGAGGAGTGCAGCATAGCCCCCTTATCACCCTTCACTCTCAAAATGTGCCTGTCTGCTCTCATCTTTCGTAATTTGTTAGCCAGTAACCTTCCAGGTTTATTTGTGGGCTCATAGTATACCTGTTTCAGACGTGCATGCACGAATTTCAAGCTCTCTTCATGCATATCTGCTATCTCCAGCTGCACCTCTTGAAGCTTACGGTAGTCAGACACCGAACCTGTGGTCCTCTATCTGGCCTCCAAGGTTCCCAATCGCTCCATGCATTTAGCCATTCTTTCCTTATGTATTCTATTCCTATGGCTAGCACATTTAATGAAATAACCTCTTGAGACCGCCTTAAAGGCATCCCACACTGTGTCAAGACTAGGCCCTGAGTTCATATTTAGCTCGAAGTATTCTTGTAGTATTGACATAAATTTAGCTACAATATTTGGGTCTTGCAATAAACAATTATTTAGAGTCCATCTCTTATCTCTTACTTCCTCTCTCAAAGAGGGGAGGACAATCCAAATCGGAGCATGGTCCGAGATAGTAATATGACTTATATGTGCTCCTCCTCCCCCCTCCGAGAGAGTCTTATCAACAGATAATCCAACCTGGAATAGGAAAGGTGCACATGAGAATAATAAGTATAGTCCCTCCTTCTAGGATGCCCCACTCTCCACCCGTCGCATAGCCCCATCTCATCTACAAAATTTTTCAAGGACCGAGATATTTTATAGTCCATCGGAGCTGGAGGAGCTGACCGGTCTAATCCGGGCTGCATAGTGGCGTTAAAGTCTCCGGCCACTAATAGCTTCCCTCTGGCAAAAGCCTGTAGCTCTCTCTGGAGTCACCCAAAAAAGCGCTCCTGTCGCTCATTGGGAGCATACACATTCACCAGCGTGTATTCCTCCTGCTCCAAAAAGACATGCAAGAATAGGTAGCGTCCCTCCGCGTCCCTTCTCACATGTAATATCTGGACCTGTACATCCCTGTGAAACATGATAGCCACCCCTCTCTTTCGCATCCGAAGCCAAATACACTCGGATATTGCCTAAAAGAGGTATTTCTCATGTGTTTTTTGGAAATGGGTTTCTTGCAAGAATACCACGTGTGGATGCATCATACGCAATTCCCTCCCCAAGGCATGCCATTTATATGGGGAGTTCAAGCCTTTTACATTATAAGTAAGAAATGTATAGTCAGCCATTCAACTCTTTCAATAAATAGCACCTTATTGTTGAAAGGTTTGTGTTGTTCCCATAGTCCCTTTTCTCTTGCCTTCCCCTCTCCCCCCTCCCCACTACTCTATCTATCCCCTTAACCTTACCCCTATCTCCCCCCTATACCTGCTCCCCTCCTCCCCAGTCCCCATTCCCACCCTCTATCATCTACCCACCAACTAGTAGCACCACTTGGGATCCAAGAGAAAGCTAACCCCCCGCTACCGAACCAAGTTTGAAGTAGGATTACTAAGAACCCCCCTGCTCTTCCCACCTAATCCCCTCCCCCGCCTCACTCCCCCCAAATTACACCATCGTTCAAGTAACTGCGAGCCTCCCCCAACTCCAGTTCCAACCCTTTTTTTTTTATCCTCTCTCTTAATTCTTACTCCCCACCAAACTTTTCAAGTAAGCAAAGACCAAGATAGTTTAACCAGTCCAGGTTTTAGTCTGTCATTTCTGTTTCACACTCCTCTTGCCTGCTTTTTTCACCCTTTTCCACTTCTGCATCCGGATCTTTGTAGCGGACGCCATTCCCACAGGCACGGTCTCTGTTGGGGCCAGTCCCGCCTCATACAATGATTTCCACGCCATCTCCATCTTTGTGCATCTGATTTGTTCACCTTTAAGTTCAAAACACAGAGCGAACGGGAAATTCCATCTGTATGCTATTTTTTCTTTAATCAGGATCTCTATAGCCGGTTTCATTGCTCTTCTCTGAGTAAGAGTAAATATAGATAGGTCCAGATAGATCCATACTCATGCCCCATTAAACTCCAATGTGGGGTTCTGGCGTGCCTTCTGCCATATCTGCTGTTTACTGACATAGGAGGTGAATCTGACCACTATGTCCCGCGGTCTGTTTTCTCTGACTTTACCCAGCGCTCTGTGGGCTCTATCTATGCCCATTGCTGAAACATTAAAGTTCTCTCCCATCAATTGCGCACATATAGTTCTCACCACTGTCTGGACTTCCTCCGTGCCCCCACTCTCCGCGCGGAATCTGAGATTTTGTCTTCGCCCTCGATTTTCAATATCGTCCATCTGGAACTGCAGCTCCTCCGCCCTCTCGTCGAGTTTGTTCAATCTCCTCTCCACCACTTCATTTTTTCCTCCTGTTCATCCGCTTTTTCCTCCAGTGCTTCCACCCTGCCCCCCAGCTCCCTCAAGTCCACGCTCAGCGCGTCAACGTGCTCTAGGATTTCATCTTAGGAAGCCCGAATTTCAGCACGGATTACCTCAATACATTTCGTCAGTTCAGCTGGAAGGGCTGGTGTTGGGGCAGGGACGCCACCCCCGTCGTGGGAACAGGTCTCATCCAACTCCGATGTCGATGAGCCTCGTGGCTTAGGAGAGGCTGGCTGTGACAGGCCCCGACCTGCACCAGCTGCCGTGTGGATAACCGATCGCTATCCCGTGAGGGAACAGAACTTTTTTTGCTCATGTTGGCGGGTAAGTATTCGCCTTCACGGTACTACCATTGCTAGCGGGAAGAGAGTTTATTACCGCAGTTGTTGCCTTTAAACCAGTGGGGGAGAACGGAGCATGAGGATCAGGCGTCCATTCGGCTTCGTGACGTCACTTCCTCGGGAGCTTCCAGTTTTAATTAGATTAGATTGATCTTGTGATCCTCATCTGCTGTTCTGTGTTTGTATGAAACACGAGCCAAATGGGTTGTAGTGCCATAAACCTTCATTCTCAGCTTCCTAGGGATTTGGCCCCAATCTTACTTCATTTCTGCCCATATATACTGTCCACTGTAGTGAGAATTTTCTAGCTAGGAGGGCTGGACCATGGCTTCTTCTGGAATCAGGACACCTGCAGTCTGATCATGACTGGTAGGAGTCACCGTGGTACATTGTTTGGTTCATCCTCAGTCCCTACATTGCAAAGGCTTGAAAAGCAGGAGCTGAGGTGAGGGAATCATCCTGTATTGGGAAAACTAAACAAGCCACATTAGTACAGGTCAATCCTACATAAGTATTCAGTGCAAACAGAATACCTGGCTTGTTGTCACATATGAACACAGATAGACCCTCACCAAGTATAGAATAAGTAAACAAACAAAAAATAGAAATATGTAGGCACAAATTTAACTGAAACCCCAAGAAACCAGACTGTGCATACAGTGCAACACCAGAGAAATAGAAACAGTCAGGCATGTCCCGCTATTCTGTGTAAAACAAAGATAGCGTATGTAAATTTCAAAAACTGACACATTCCACTCACTAAATTAAAACTTAATAAATAAAATATGTTAAAAATGAAAAATAAGGTAATACTTTTTTTATTGGACTAATTTAATAAATTCTTTTGACTAGCTTTCAAGGCCAAAATCTCTTTCCTCAAGGCAGGATAGTTTTACTGACCTGAAGGAGTTTTTGGCATCCAAAAACTAGTCAGAAATGTATTTAGTCCAATAAAAAGGTATCACCTTATCTTCTTCTTATATTTTTTATTTATTAACCTTTAAAGTGGACTAACATGGGTACCACAATATCGGGCTTATTTTCGAAAGAAAAGGGTGTCCCTCTTTCGTCACAAATCGGAGATGGGTGTTCTTCTCCCAGGGTCGCCCAAATTGGCATAATCGAAAGCTGATTTTGGGCGTCCTCAACTGCTTTCCGTCGCAGGGACGACCAGTATTCTCGGGGGCGTGTCGGAAGCATAGGGAAGGCGGGACTGGGGCGTGCTTAACACATAGGTGTCCTCGGCCGATAATGGAAAAAAGAAGGGCGTCCCTTACGAGCACTTGGCCGACTTTACTTGGTCCATTTTTTCTTGTGACCAACTCGTGAAAAGGTGGCCGAACTGACCAGATGACCACTGGAAGGAATCGGGGATGACCTCCCCTTACTCCCCCAGTGGTCACTAACCCTCTCCCACCCTAAAAAAAAACTTTAAAAATATTTTTTGCCAGCCTCAAATGTCATACCCAGCTCCCTGATAGCAGTATGCAGGTCCCTGGAGCAGTTTTAGTGGGTGCAGTGCACTTCAGGCAGGCGGACCCAGCCCCATTCCCCCCTTACCTGTTACACTTGTGGTAAATGTGAGCCCTTCAAAACCCACCACAAACCCACTGTACCCACATCTGTGTGCCCCCCCCCCCCTTCACCCCTTAGGGCTATGGTAGTGTTGTACAGTTGTGGGGAGTGGGTTTTGGGGGGCTGAGCACCCAAGGTAAGGGAGCTATGCACCTGGGAGCAATTTCTGAAGTCCACTGCAGTGCCTCCTAGGGTGCCCGGTTGGTGTACTGGCATGTGAGGGTCGTTTCTGAGATGGGCGTCCTCAGTTTCCATTATCGCTGAAAACCAGGGACGACCATCTCTAAGGTCGACCTAAATGTGGAGACTTGGGCGTCCCCGACTGTATTATTGAAACGAAAGATGACCGCCCATCTTGCTTCGATAATACGGGTTTCCCCACCCCTTCATGAGGACGTCCTGCGAGGACGCCCTCGGGAAAACTTAGGCACCCCGTTCGATTATACCCCTCCACGTCACCCTCAATGAAAAATAAAATTCTTTTATCTGCATTTGTTGTCTGGCTTTTTAATTTTTCAAATCATGTAGCTCTCAGTCTCTGGTTTCTGCTTTCTTTACTGTACCCAAACTACATGCTGGGTTGCATTCCTGAGGGATTTGAGAATTAAGGGCCTCTTTTATCAAGCCGCACTAACGGTCCCCAGTGCGGCAATGCTGACAAAGCCCATTCACTTTGACTAGGCTTCGTCAGGATTGCCACATGGGAACCGCTAGCATAGCTTGATAAAAGAGACCCTATGTTTGCAGTGGAGGAGTTAGGGAACACCAGGACTGGATTGGTTTGTCCTGATTAAGTTGAGCTAGATGGTAGGATTTGATGGCTAACAAACTGATCCAAAGACTGTTAATGCAAAAAGGGTTCAGTCTTCTTTCAGTACACTCTATCCATACTTGCTTTGCTGTATGAAGAATTTCTTTTGTCCATTTTCCCATTTCTCTATCCATTCAGATTTCATTTATTATTACTATCCAGTCTTCATGCTCCCTCTTTTTAACTGTCTACCTACAACTTTTCATTTCTTTCCCTCACCCAGGCTCTCTCATTCTGCTTCCTCTTATTTCCAAGTTTTTCACTAACTCTTCTTTCTCACCCTCTGCAATCCATCCTCTCCTTTTTGTCTCTCTCTCCCTCCCCAGCCATGCAGCATCTTCCCCCCTCCCACTCGCTATCCGGGATTTCTTCTCCCTCCCCTCTCCCATCCAACATTGTCTCAGCCCCTACCATCCAGCATTGCTCCTCTGTCTGTCGCCCCACCACCAGCCAATATTGCCCTGTCTCTCTCTTCCGCCTACCGTCCAGCTTCGCCCCATCTTTCTCCACCCCCTATGCAGCATCACCCCTCTGTCTCACCTCCCCCATCATCCCATCTCGTTTTCCACCCATCCCCCACCATCGAGCTTCACTCCATGGTTTTCTTCCCTATACATTATCTCCTAGCATTGCCCTGTTGCGCTTGCTCTCTCTCTCTCCCCTTCCCCATACCAGGGGCATAGCCAGACAACAGATTTTGGATGGGCCTAGGCAAGAAATGGGCGGGCACCAAGTGTTCTCCCTCCCCCCCCCCCCCCCCCCAACTACCACCAAAAAAATATCTCGGCTGGCGGGAAAACGCTTCTTTCGACCTTGGCAGGCTGCAGCAGATATGCGCTGAAAAATGAGCATGCTCAGGTGCCAGTATCATGGAGAGTAGTGTTTCTGTTACCATCAGGGGGAAGTCTTCAGCTGGCTGAGCTTGGGATCCCCACCAGCTACCACTAAACATGTGCTACTGTTGGGTGAGCCTAAGCCCTAAATGGGTGGGCCCTGGCCCACCTAGGCCCACCTGTGGCTACTCCACTGCCCCATACTCATGTTCACTGGCACCTCTGCTGCATCAGTGCCTTCCTGAGTCCGCAGCATTAACAATAAATAGAAACTGTGACCTTCCCTTTCCTGCTGTCCATGCACTCCCTCCCTCCCTCCCAATCCAGAGTTGCTGATTCCCTGGGTCAGTGGCAACAAACAGAAACCAGGTGAGGGACATGTCACTGCTGGCCTTACCCCTTCTAAACAGGAAATTCCATAATAGGGGCATGGCCATCAGAGCCTGCAGTGGTGTGCACAGGTTTGCTGATGAGAATACAGAGAGCTCTCCAGGGAACGAGTGAGTGAGCAGCTGGGTGGCAGGGAGGGGAAGGTCACAGTTTCTATTTGCTGTTGTCGATGCAGACTTGGGAAGGCTGTGGCCAAGCAGGCAAGCAAGCGAGTGAGCACGTGGATAGCAAAGAGGGGAAAGCTGCAGTTGAGGCTGAGAAGGCTTAGCCTCCTCAAGGCTGTTACATGGAGCACCTATGATTTTCTGGATGATCTTTAAAGCACTGTAGTAAAAATGCCCTGCGTTTTCTGACCACAGTGCTGATGATTTACGGACCAAATAGATCCTTGTAGTTGGAGGGCACTTCTCTGGTATCTATTCCATCACTGCGAAAAATACATTTTGAGGAGATGAGGACTAATGCCTTTTCTATTGCAGGCCTGTGGGAGTGGAACCAGCTCCCCTCCAAACTTAAGACAGAGGCAGATGATGCAAGCTTTTAAAAGATAGTGATGGTCCACTTTTTTTGTGTGGCTTGTAATACTATGAGGCCCTTTTACAAAGCTGCGCTAAAACGTGGTCTGCGTTATGTTTAGCATGTGGGTTTCTTGTGCACTGAGGCCACTTTTAGTGCAGCTGTAAAATGGCTGCATTTTTTTCCATTAATGGCCACTGGCTGATTTCCCAATTAGCGTGTGGCCATTAGCACGTTACTGCCACCCATTTTGTTGGTAGGGGCTCCCACGCTAATCCTGTGTTAATCGTGTAGGGCGCACCAATGCCTACACGTTAACCAATTAGCACAATGCACTCTCTGCCTCCAAACATGCCCTTGCGCTAAAAAATGAAATCTATTTTTTAGCATGTGGAAAGCGCGTGCCAATTCCAAAACAACAGTGGAACACCTGAGAATACACCCAGAATTTTTATTACCGGAGAAAATTCAAAGCTAACTTGATTAATACTAATTGATTTTTGGGATATTCTCTGGATTAAAGTCAAAACAGAGAAATTTTGTTTTGTCGGTGTTCAATTTCAATTTGTGATAAAACATCCAATTATCTATTAACGCCATACATTGTTGAATCAACTTAGAATCAATATCAGATATGGAATTAAATGGAATCAAGACTGAGATGTCATCTGCATAAATGTAATGTAAAAAGGTTATTGTTTTGTAACAGTAAACCTAAAGATCTCAGAAAGACATTAAAGAGCAACAGAGAAAGCGGAGATCCCTGAGGTACTCCGCATATACTCCTCCATAGGGAAGAAAAGATATCTTTTGCCTGAACTCTGTAACTCCTGATATCATTATGTAACCCATAGAGGCTTCAGGGCTTTGGTTTTGGAGGGGCATCTGGGTCTGCGGGGGCCGATTTGGTCTTCTCGGTTGTTCTTACATAAGTACATAAGTAATGCCATACTGGGAAAAGACCAAGGGTCCATCGAGCCCAGCATCTTGTCCACGACAGCGGCCAATCCAGGCCAAGGGCACCTGGCAAGCTTCCCAAACGTACAAACATTCTATACATGTTATTCCTGGAATTTTGGATTTTTCCAAGTCCGTTTAGTAGCGGTTTATGGACTTGTTTTTTAGGAAACCGTCCAACCCCTTTTTAAACTCTGCTAAGCTAACCGCCTTCACCACATTTTCCGGCAATGAATTCCAGAGTTTAATTACACGTTGGGTGAAGAAAAATTTTCTCCGATTTGTTTTAAATTTACTACACTGTAGTTTAATCGCATGCCCCCTAGTCCTAGTATTTTTGGAAAGCGTGAACAGACGCTTCACATCCACCTGTTCCACTCCACTCATTATTTTATATACCTCTATCATGTCTCCCCTCAGCTGTCTCTTCTCCAAGCTGAATAGCCCTAACCTCCTTAATCTTTCTTCATAGGGAAGTCGTCCCATCCCCGCTATCATTTTGGACGCCCTTCGCTGCACCTTTTCCAATTCTACTATATCTTTCTTGAGATGCGGCGACCAGAATTGAACACAATACTCAAGGTGCGGTCGCACCATGGAGCGATACAAAGGCATTATAACATCCTCACACCTGTTTTCCATACCTTTCCTAATAATACCCAACATTCTATTCGCTTTCCTAGCCGCAGCAGCACACTGAGCAGAAGGTTTCAGTGTATTATCGACAACGACACCCATATCCCTTTCTTGGTCCGTAACTCCTAACGTGGAACCTTGCATGACGTAGCTATAATTCGGGTTCTTTTTTCCCACATGCATCACCTTGCACTTGCTCACATTAAACGTCATCTGCCATTTAGCCGCCCAGTCTCGTAAGGTCCTCTTGTAATTTTTCACAATCCTGTCGCGAGTTAACGACTTTGAATAACTTTGTGTCATCAGCAAATTTAATTACCTCGCTAGTTACTCCCATCTCTAAATCATTTATAAATATATTAAAAAGCAGCGGTCCTAGCACAGACCCCTGAGGAACCCCACTAACTACCCTTCTCCATTGTGAATACTGCCCATTTAACCCCACTCTCTGTTTCCTATCCTTTAACCAGTTTTTAATCCACAATAGGACATTTCCTCCTATCCCATGACCCTCCAATTTCCTCTGTAGCCTTTCATGAGGTACCTTGTCAAACGCCTTTTGAAAATCCAGATACACAATATCAACCGGCTCCCCTTTGTCCACATGTTTGTTTACTCCTTCAAAGAATTGAAGTAAATTGGTCAGGCAAGATTTCCCCACACAAAAGCCGTGCTGACTCGGTTTTAGTAATCCATGTCCTCGGATGTGCTCTGTAATTTTGTTTTCAATAATAGCCTCTACCATTTTCCCCGGCACCGACGTCAGACTCACCGGTCTATAATTTCCCGGATCTCCCCTGGAGCCTTTTTAAAAAATGGGCGTTACATTGGCCACCCTCCAATCTTCCGGTACCACGCTCGATTTTAAGGATAAGTTGCATATCACTAGCAGTAGCTCCGCAAGCTCATTTTTCAGTTCTATCAGTACTCTAGGGTGAATACCATCCGGTCCAGGAGATTTGCTACTCTTCAGTTTGCCGAACTGCCCCATTACGTCCTCCAGGTTTACCGTGAAGTCAGTAAGTTTCTCCGACTCGTCCGCTTGAAATACCATTTCCGACACCGGTATCCCACCCAAATCTTCCTCAGTGAAGACCGAAGCAAAGAATTCATTCAGTCTCTCCGCTACGTCTTTGTCTTCCTTGATCGCCCCTTTTACCCCTCGGTCATCCAGCGGCCCAACCGATTCTTTTGCCGGCTTCCTGCTTTTAATATACCGAAAAAAATTTTTACTATGTTTTTTTGCCTCTAATGCTATCTTTTTTTCGTAATCCCTCTTGGCCTTCTTTATCTGCGCCTTGCATTTGTTGGATTATTTGTAGTAAATAATTAGCAGATTTTAGTACACACAGCTTCAGCTTTAGAAATGTTAATTTCTTTCTTCATCTCTCTCTCATTCACCCCAGAATAATTCACTGCTGAGTCACTTTAAAGTTGAAGTAACAAAACATCTGTTTACTCACAGTTTGTAGTTAGATTATAATCAGACAGGCTTATATATACATATTACTATACATTTGTATTATCAGCTCCTTCCATGTGCTTAGATGGTAATGGATGCTCACACCACCATAGATCCTCTCAGGTTAGGAGAGATCATGAGCTCCATGTGCTCCATGTGCTGTGTCTGCTGCATCTAAACCCCCACAGGAAGTTGCATAGCTGTGTGACCTCTCTAAGTAATTCACATCAGAGGTCACAGAGTAATCACAGAGAAATAATAGGTGACAGGCAATGCATGTAAAATACAATTACATTCCAACAAACCCCTTCTCATGCATAACTGTCATGCAATTATTTATTCATACAAAGTCCAAGCTTTATACGCAGATTCACAAAATGTTCTCTGGGTAACGGTTTGGTCATGATGTCAGCTGTCATCTCACTGGTGTGACAATAGTGTAGACTGATGACCCCTTCTTTCGCCAACTCTCGCACGTTGTGGTATTTCGTTGCGATGTGCTTGGTGCGTGACTGAACCTTGTCATTCTGTGACAGTCGGATGCAGCTCTGATTATCTTCCATTATCTGGATTGGTCTCTGTTCAGCTATACCAAAATCCAGCATAAGTTTTTCAATCCACATCAGTTCTCTGCACGCTTCCGATACAGCCACGTATTCAGCTTCTGTAGAAGACAAACTCACAATACTTTGTTTATGACTGGCCCATGAAATTTGTACATTTCCATACATAAACACATATCCACTTGTGGATTTATAATTAGAATGATCCCCTGCCCAATCTGAATCACAGTAACATATTAGTTTTGGATTACTATTGGCTGAAATCTTTAATTTACAATCAATGGTACCCTTTAAATACCTTACCATCCTTTTAACTGCAGTCCAATCTGATTTGGTAGGTGAGCTGACCCTTCTGCTCAAAATTCCTACTGCATTTGCTATATCAGCCCTGTACGTGGTAGCTAGATATAAAAGCTTACCTATGGCTGATCTATATTGGATGTTATCTGGTAAAGGTTCTCTTACTGTTTCATCCTTCAGAAAATCAGTGATCATGGGAGTGCTTACAACTTGGGCATCTTGCATACCTAAACTTTCAATAAGCTCATTTATTTTCTGCTTCTGGCTTAGAAGATAAGAACCATCATTTTGTTTCTCAATTTCTATACCAAGATAGTATGACACATTACCAAGTTCTTTTATCTCAACATTGTGGTTTAAACACTTTACAATGTCCTTGTACTCTTGCTCACTTTTGCTTGCAATGAGCAGATCATCAACAAAAGCTAAAATGTATGCATATTGTCCATTTGTGCACCTAGTGTACAAGCATTTATCTGCTTCACCTTGCTTAAATCCTAAATTTGTCAATATTTCATGCAATTTATCATTCCAACATTTTGCACTTTGCTTTAATCCATAAAGACCTTTGTTTAATTTACACACTAGCTGTCTTTGTTTTGTATTTATGAAACCTGTTGGTTGTTCCATGTACAAGTCTTCAGTTATATCTCCGTGAAGAAACGCTGTTTTCACATCAATGTGGTTGACTTGCATGCCTTTTGAGACTGCAATGCTCAGAAGTGTTCTCATTGTCGTGTGTTTCACTACAGGTGCAAACACTTCATCAAAATCTTCTCCATATTTTTGAAGATATCCCTTTGCGACTAATCTGGCTTTATACCTTTCCACTTTTCCTTGTGCATTCCTTTTTAACTTGAATACCCATTTGCATCCTATAGCTTTCTTGCCAGGAGGTAATTTTGTAAGAATCCAAGTATTATTTTTATCCAATGCATCAATTTCTTCTTTTGCAGCTTTATGCCATTCAGCAGCTTCTTCTGCTGGCATTTTCTCAATCTCATCCCATGTTAAGGGCTCTTGAGCTTCTGCTGACTTTGTTAGGTAAGACAGTCTTGGGGGTGGAACACCTTTGTTTTCCCTGGATGAGCGTCTGACTACAGGTTGGTCCGACCTTTCTGCATCCTCTAAATCTGAGAGTCCTTCTCCAATTGATTCCCCTTCTCCAACTGTACTGTCTTCTTCAATGATCCTTTCTGTGTCTGCTTCCTCTGCCTGTTCCTCGTTAGATACAGATGAGTTGCTTTCAGACATCTGCCTTGGTATGGCATTTATATACACTGGCATGTCTATTATGGTTCTAGTTTCATATTCTGGATGATAAGGCTCATCTGGGATAATCCAGCCTTTATCAACCCTTTTGTTTTCATCAAAATATGTAACATGTCTTATGCCAACAATGCCAGTTTTCAGATTCAAAATTCTATATCCTTTGTGTCCTGGAGCATAGCCAACTAAAATGCCCCTTTCTGTTGTGGAATCCAGCTTATGCCTTCTTTGCTTTGGTACATGAGCATATGCTGTACTTCCAAATGTTCTTATGTGTGACAGGTTTGGCTTCCTACCATGCCATGTCTCATGTGGTGTGCGCTCAGCGCCTTTAGTTGGCATTCTGTTTTGTAGGTACACTGCTGTGAGAATGGCTTCCCCCCATAGTCTTTTAGGGAGATTGCTATCTGACAGCATACATCTGGTCATTTCCACAATTGACCTAAATTTTCTCTCTGCAACAGAATTTTGCTCTGGTGTATAAGCTACTGTTGTGATATGCTGAATGCCTTCTTGTTCTAGAAATGTGCGCATGCTGTGTGAAGTGAACTCACCACCATTGTCGGTCTGAAGAACCTTTGGTTTTCTTTCAAATTTATTGCTCACCATGGCTACGTATTTCTTCAGCATGTCTGTGACTTGACTTTTCTCTTTCAGCAAATAGGCCACACAGTATCTAGAGAAATCATCCAAGAATATTAGCACAAATCTGTTATTTCCCAATGATGGGATATTAAACGGTCCACATAAGTCACTGTGTATTAAGTCCAGCACTTTATTACTCCTATTTCCTGTGTATGCAGGAAATGAGGGTCTCACACCTTTTTGAGTAACACAGTCTATGCATTTCTCCATTTTACCAGCATCTGCACTTATCTGAATGCCGGTGGCCAGTTGCTTACTGTAAAGATCCTGGATCACCTTAGAATCACGATGTCCCAGGCGGCGGTGCCAGATTTCCAGACTACATTTACCATCATTCTTCCTTACTTGCGCCAGATGTGAGGCTTCACCTGAAATGTTCAGCTTATAAACATCATTATGCATAAAAGCTTCAGCATACACTTCATCATTTTTAGAGATTGTGCACTTACTGTTTTCAAAATGAATCACAAATCCCTTCTTATCTAATGTAGATACACTAAGCATATTGCAAACTGCTTGGGGAATATACAAGACATCACTTACAGGAATTTCTTTAACTTCATTAGACACTTTGCATTTTAAGAATCCAATACCTTTTGCTTGGATCTTAGCAGTCCCTGCGTTTGCAGTTTTAAGAATACCTTCCTCTGGACACATTTCCTGAAAGAAATCCTTACAATTGGTTAAATGGCATGTGCTCCCTGAATCCAAAATCCAAGTACTTTCATTTGAATTATTATTTACCATAGTCAAAGATTTTTCTGCCATTAGAAAGCCCTTGTGTTTATCTTTGTCCTTCATACATTTCCTGGTTTGAAAATTCTTTAGTTCCATTGGCTTAGGTGAGCTAGAGGGAGTGTTTTGTGTTTCCTTACACCATTTAGATACATGTCCCTCCTTTCCACATGAGTAGCAAATCAGCTTGCCCTTGGGTGGAGTTTTCCCATAGCTCCGCCTTCCTCTGTTCTTTGCCAAGAAATTTGTTTCATTTCTCTCTGACTTGCTTTGAGAACACATCTCCTCAGAATCATTTATTATGCATTCCTGCCTTAGTTTTGATGTTGTCTGTTCAAAAGATTGCCCTTCAATGGCCTCATTTACAGACCTAAAAACATCAAACTTCTTTGATAGTGAGGTAAAAAGAAATGCTCTTTTCAATGCATCACACATGGGAATTCCAGAAAGTTCTAGCTTTTGAAATGAAGACATAAGATGCATAATGTGATCATTACATTTACTTTTATCCCTTAATTTGGTTTCATTCAACTCTGCCAACCAAATTGGTTGCTGCTTTGCATATGTAGTTGCATACATAGTTCTCAGTTTATATAAAATGTCCTTTGGTGTATCTTTTCCCTCCACTAATATGGCTTGTTTCTCTGAGAGAGCTTCCAAAAGCATGCACTTCACATAATAGTTTGCATTGTCCCATTCAGCCATATTTTTAGCTGTTCTGTCTTGGTCTAAGCATATATTTAATCTTTTTGCTCGAAGGAGACATATGAATCTTAGTTCCCACTGCCGATAATTAAACTCAGTTAATTTAGGCACCTTGAGAGAATAGAACAATAGTGAATTTCTTCCCTCAGCCATTTTCTTAGCCTTCTGTCTGCTGTGTGGGGGGAGAGAGAGACAGACTGAATCTTTCCTTTAAAACTTAAGAGAAAAATGTGGCTCTTTTTTTCTGCCTGGTAATATTTCTCTTCTTTTTCAATTCCTGGCCCCTGGGCCCATAACCCTTTTGTTGGATTATTTGTAGTAAATAATTAGCAGATTTTAGTACACACAGCTTCAGCTTTAGAAATGTTAATTTCTTTCTTCATCTCTCTCTCATTCACCCCAGAATAATTCACTGCTGAGTCACTTTAAAGTTGAAGTAACAAAACATCTGTTTACTCACAGTTTGTAGTTAGATTATAATCAGACAGGCTTATATATACATATTACTATACATTTGTATTATCAGCTCCTTCCATGTGCTTAGATGGTAATGGATGCTCACACCACCATAGATCCTCTCAGGTTAGGAGAGATCATGAGCTCCATGTGCTCCATGTGCTGTGTCTGCTGCATCTAAACCCCCACAGGAAGTTGCATAGCTGTGTGACCTCTCTAAGTAATTCACTTCAGAGGTCACAGAGTAATCACAGAGAAATAATAGGTGACAGGCAATGCATGTAAAATACAATTACATTCCAACAGCATTTGCTTTGACACTCCTTATGCTGCTTCTTGTTATTTTCAGACGGTTCCTTCTTCCATTTTCTGAAGGCGTTTCTTTTAGCCCTTGGAGGGTCCGACGTTTTCGGCGCTGGGTTTGAGCGTCGGGGATGGGGACCAACGCGATTCAGGGCTTCCCTAGGCTTGCTCTGGGGTTTTGGGTCCCGATTTGGGACCGGAGCAAGGCCTAGGGAAAGGAAGGAGCGAGGGCGAAAAAGGGGAAGCTCGGGGAAAGCTGTTTTGGGCTCTGATTGGCCCTGCGTCGGCATCTGACGTCGACGTAATGACGTCAGACGCACGTTTTTGACGCAGGGCCAGGGATTCCCTAGACTTAAAGGGAACCGGCTCTTTTAAAAGTGCAGAGCCGGTTCCGAAGAGAATAATGAGCCAGCGTGGGGCCGGAGGAAGTGGGGAGAAGTGCTCCGGTGCACTCCCTCAGCGTTTTTATTTGTTTTTAAAAAAAATAAATCGGTCAGCCGCGATGTTAGTGCTGCACGTGCTGAGTAGGAAGGAGAGACGGGTGCAGAGGTGGGCACAAGCCAGCTACTAGCTCGTGGACGGAGCTGGGTCAGGAGGCTCATGCCAGAAGTAAAAACGAAGATTTTCGGGTTTCAGGAACAAAAAGGTACTAATATTTGTATTTATTTAAACAGCTGTTTATTTCTTTATGTTTAAAATGTATTTAATATAATGTGCAAATGCTATATTTGTGTACTGGGGGTTTAGAGTGACCTGGGCTCGTGCTTAGAGCTCGAGCTCTGGGCAGAGATGTCATCAGGTTTTAAACGGGGCAGTTGGCAGTTGGGAGGTAAGCTAAAGGCTGTGCAGACCTGTAAAAGTGGTCCCTGCGCAATTCAGCCAAGAAATACATTTAAATTGAGTTTTGAGAGGTTTGGGTAGTCATTTAAAAATATTGATGTGTGTCTGCAGTGGGAAAACTTAATTTTAAAAGCCGCGCGCGTGTTGTCAGGAGGCTTTAGGCAAGTGATTTTGGTTTGGATGGGAAAGCTGTTGCCTGAATCTTAATTTAACTTCATATGTTAGAAGTGTCTTTGATAAATAAAATATTTGGGCGCAGTACCAGTCTGGCTCACTAATAGAAGTGAACTTGTAAGGAACTGGTGTGAGTTTCAAAATACTTCTGTGAGGGGTTATCTGCCTTGCGACAAGGTTTAACTAAATAATCACCCCAGTAATTGTGAGCTTCATCAATTTAAGGAAGAGGGAAAAAAATCTCATGATTATAATACCCCTGTCTCTGAAAGAGCGGTGATCTGCTGCAGAGAGAAAAAAAATCAACACATAGGATTTAATAATCCTAGTGCTTATATTAAATTGTGATACATTTTTGGGAATTTATTGGTTTGGGAGGGTTTAGATAGGGATGTTCAATCATATTTTATTTTACCTGGGAATAGCTAGATAGGGAAAGGAATAATTTTAATGAGCCACTGCATATTAATATGAGTGGACTGGATAGAAAAGGTTTAAGGTTTTTCTTATTAAGTTGGTTAAAGCTTAGAGTAGTAGGTCCTTTAGAGGAGTTCCAGTTCCTGCCTGCAGTATACCCGCTATCATCTTGAAAAGAAAAACAGCACGATACCGGTACCCAACAATAAAAGAGAGAGAGATTCATACAAAAGTGCTGGAGAGAAGTATCCTTTAATATATCAGCCAGAATCAACCGGGCCCTGTTTAAAAACATTGACTTACAGTATATACTTACCTTATTTTTCCTTGAAGAAGTTCCTGCAAAAGAAAACACAAAACAAAGAATCAGCTCTTACAGTTGTTGAGAATTTAAGAAATACTGTACTGTTGTGTTATATATATTAGAGAAGAAAATTTTGTTAGATTAGTAAAATATACTTATCTAATTTGTCTTTGCGATTTGGTGATGTGAGCCATGATATACCTATAAGAAGAAAAGGGAGAACAAAACGCAAACTATACTTGCCTGCTTGATGGATGAGGGACCTGAAAAAGGAATAATAACAAAGAATCAATTCTTATAGAAGAGGGGAATGTTTAGACAAAATTTTAAGATTAAATGCATATTTAGTTAATGAATTTTGCTAAAGTCAAATTATACTTATCTGATAAAAAGTTGAAGAAGTTGATCTGTTGAGTTGTTGATGTACTAAAAAAATATTGAATTTGTTAAACGGATTTGAACCTTACACACCCATAACCTAAATAAAAAGAATAATTTATTAAATTATCAATGTAAATGACATTTGTTTTCCTGAGTTACAATAAAATATATAACCAATTTAGTTTCATTCCTCTCCCCATTTTAGAAACAGGGAGACGTGGCTAGTGTTAATGTCTGTACCTTAACCCTGTCCGATATACGATATTTCGCCCGAGGTATTCTAAGGGTATTGTAGGGTGAAGTATCGTGCCCAGGGTGAGATCTCAGTTACATTTATAAACAGTAGTTAAGAATGCTATCAATTAGACATATGTACAGCTCTCTGCTGGTGATTTATTCAGCCCCATTTCCTCATTAGTCTTCAGAGCCAAAATGGCTTTGCATATCTCTTCAATACTAAAAAAGCATCCCAAGTAATCCCTCAAAGAAGAGTGACCAAAATGATAAAGGGGATGGAACTCCTCTCATATGAGGAAAGGCTAAAGTGGTTAGGGCTCTTCAGCTTGGAAAAGAGAGGATGAGGGGAGATATGATTGAGGTCTACAAAATCCTGAGTGGTGTAGATTGAGTAGACGTTAATCAAATTTTTACTTGTTCCAAAAGTACAAAGACTAGGGGACACTTGAGAAAGTTACATGGAAATACTTTTAAAACTAATAGGAGGAAATATTTTTTCACTCAACGAATAGTTAAGTTCGGGAACTCGTTGCTGGAAGATATGGTAACAGCGGTTAGTGTATCTGGGTTTAAAAAAGGTTTGGACAAATTCCTGGAGGAAAAGTCCATAGTCTGCTATTGAGGCAGACATGGGAAGCAACGGCTTGCCCTGGGATTTGTAGTATGGAGTGTTGCCACGATTTGGGTTTCTGCCAGGTACTTGTGATCTGGCTTGGTCACTTGGAAAACAGGATACTGGGCTAGATCCATTACGTACATAAGTATTGCCATACTGGGACAGACTAAAGGTCCATCAAGCCCAGCAACCTGTTTCCAACAGTGGCCAATCCAGGTCACAAATACCTGGCAAGAGCCCAAAAAAGTACAAAACATTTTATGCTGCTTATCCCAGAAATAAGCAGTGGATTTTCCCAAGTCCATTTTAATAATGGTCTATGGACTTTTCCTTTAGGAAGCTATCCAAACCTTTTTTAAACCACACTAAGCTAACTGCCTTTACCACATTCTCTGGCATCAAATTCCAGAGTTTAATTACACGTTGAGGGAAGAAAAACTTTCTCTGATTCGTTTTAAATTTACTACTTTGTAGCTTCATTGAATGCCCCCTAGTCCTAGTATTTTTGGAAAGAGTAAACAGACGCTTCACGTCTTCCCTTTCCACTCCACTCATTATTTTATAGACCTCTATCATATCTCCCCTCATCTGTCTTTTCTTCAAGCTGAAGATCCCTAACCGCTTTAGTCTTTCCTCATAGGGAAGTCATCCCATCCCCTTTATATGTTGCCCATCTCTGCACCTTTTCTAATTCTACTATTGGGCTCATTTTCGAAAGAGAAGGACGCCCATATTTCAACACAAATCGGAAGATGGACACCCTTCTCCCAGGGTCGTCAAAATCAGTATTTATAATAGTCTCTACCACTTTGCACGGCACCAACGTCAGGCTCACCGGTCCATAATTTCCTGGATCTCCTCTGGAACCTTTTTTAAAAAACGGTGTTACATTGGCCACCCTCCAATCGTCTGGTACCATGTTCAATTTTAAAGATAAATTACATATTACAATAGTTCCGTAAGTTCATTTTTCAATTCTATCAGTACTCTGGGATGGATACCATCTGGTCCAGGAGATTTAGAAACATAGAGACATGATAGAAGATAAAGGTCACATGACCCATCCAGTCTGCCCATCCTCTGTAACCCCTAATTCTTCCTGTTCCTAAGCGATCCCACATGCTTATCCCATGCCTTTTTAAATTCTGGAATAGTCCTCAACTCCACCACCTTCACCGGGAGGCCATTCCATGCCTCCACCACCCTTTCTGTGAAATAATACTTCCTTAGGTTACTCCTAAGCTTATTCCCTCTTAACGTTGTCATATGACCCCTCATTCCAGAGCTCTCCATTTGAAAAAGTCTCTCTTCCTGTAGTGGAGTGGAGGAGTAGCCTAGTGGTTAGTGCAGTGGACTTTGATCCTGGGGAACTGAGTTCAATTACCACTGCAGCTCCTTGTGACTCTGGGCAAGTCACTTAACCCTCTATTGCCCCTGGTACAAAATAAGTACTTGAATATATGTAAACTACCTTGAATGTAGTTGCAAAAACCTCACAAAGGTGGTATATCAAGTCCCATTTCCCTTCCCCTTCCCTACATAAATGCCCTTGAGATATTTAAACATTTCTATCATGTCTTCTCTCTTCCAGCATGTACATGTTGAGGTTCATAAACCTGTCCCCATAATTTTTGCATTCAAGACTGCTAATCCTGGGTTTTTTTTTTGTTACATTTGTACCCTGCGCTTCCCACTCATGGCAGGCTCAATGCGGCTTACATGGGGCAATGGAGGGTTAAGTGACTTGCCCAGAGTCACAAGGAGCTGCCTGTGCCTGAAGTGGGAATCAAACTCAGTTCCTCAGTTCCCCAGTTCCCCAGGTGTGGTCTTCAGTTTGCTACTCTTCAGTTTGTCAAAATGCCCCATTACATCCTCCAGGCACTAGAATCTCTCCCAAATATTCCTCGGTGAAGACCAAAGCAAAGAAGTCATTTAATCTCTCCGCTATGGCTTTGTCTTCCCTGATCACCCCTTTTACCCCTTGGTTATCTAATGGTCCAACTGATTCTTTTGTCGTTTGGTCTTTCTTCCTCCTTTTTTAATACGACGAATATATTTGGCATGGGCGTCCAGGATGGTATTTTTAAACAGCATCCACGCCTGCTGTAAATTTTTGACACTCGCAGCTGCTCCTCTAATTTTATTTTTCACCATTCTTCTCATTTTATCATAGTCTCCCTTTTGAAAGTTAAATGCTAATGTATTGGATTTCCTGCGTATACTTATTCCAAAGCTAATATCAAATCTGATAATATTATGATCACTGTTATCAAGTGGCCCCAGCACCATTACCTCCCACACCAGATCATGTGCTCCACTAAGGACTAGGTCTAGAATTTTTCCTTCTCTTGTCGGCTCCTTGTACTAACTGCTCTATAAAGCAGTCCTTGATTTCGTCAAGGAATTTTACCTCCCTAGCATGCCCCGATATTACATTTACTGAGTCAATATCAGGGTAATTGAAATCACCCATTATTATTGCATTGCCCAGTTTGTTAGCGTCCCTAATTTTCTTTAACATTTCTACATCTGTCTGTTCATCCTGTCCAGGCGGACGGTAGTAAACTCCTAACGGTATCCTTTTCCCCTTTACACATTGAATTTCAATCCATAGAGATTCCAAGATGTGTTTTGTTTCCTGCAGAATTTTCAATCTATTTGATTCAAGGCCCTCCTTAACATACAGTGCTACCCCTCCACCAATTCGATCCACCCTATCACTATGATATAATTTATACCCTGGTATGACAGCGTCCCACTGGTTATCCTCCTTCCACCAGGTCTCAGAGATGCCAGTTATATCTAATTTTTCATTTAGTGCAATATATTCTAACTCTCCCATCTTATTTCTTAGGCTTTTGGCATTTGCATATAGGCATTTCAAACTATGTTTGTTGTTCCAATTTACATCATTATGCTCAGTACTTGACAGTATTAATTTGCAAACTTTTGTCTGATTATTATTTTTATTTAAGGACACCTGATCTACTATGGTGTGTTTTGCAACCTCACTATTGGGATACCATATCTTTCCTGTTTTGGTGATATCTTTGAAAGATACCTTATTCCGAACCATGCGCTTTTGAGCAACTCTCGGCCTTCCCCCAGTTTCTAGTTTAAAAGCTGCTCTATCTCCTTTTTAAATGCGAATGCTAGCAGCTCGGTCCCACCCTGGTTAAGGTAGAGGCCATCCTTTCGGAATAGACTCCCCCTTCCCCAGAATTTTGCCCAGTTCCTAACAATTCTAAAACCCTCCTCCCTGCACCATCGTCTCATCCATGCATTGAGACTCCGGAGCTCTGCTTGTCTCATGGGCTACTCTTATTTTCTTATATTGTCTCATCCACGTTGGGAAGGTTTCTACTGTCAAATCACTGTTCTAACTCCTCTCCACAAGATGCTAAGAAAAATTTTGAATTACAGAACGGGGGAGGGGGGGGGGTATGGAACAGTTTATTTACCCAGATCAGATATGTGTAGCTGCTTATAGAATTTGGCTCAACAGTCCACCATTTGTTTTGATTTACAGACTAAATAGACCCTTGTAGTTGGAGGACACTTCTCCGTTGTCTATTCTATCACTGCAAAAACTACATTTTGAGGAGACGAGGGCTAGTGCCTTTTGTATTCCAAGCCTGTGGGAGTGGAACCAGCTTCCCTTCAAACTTAGACCAGAGACAGATGAGGCAAGGTTTTAAAAGATACTGTTGGACCACCTTTTTAATGCAATTTTTAACACTGTGGGGCCCTTTTACTAAGCTGCGCTAAAAGTGATTTGGGAGTACCCTACCTTTCCCATTTTTAATGCCCTGAAACTCTCTCTCAATTTTTACCCTATTTAATACGCTATTAACATGTTCATAAAAATGCTGCTTTCTGAACTGCAAAGTTTTAATGATATGAAGAGTATTCATTGTGTTGAGTTCTTCTCCATTTGAATGAGTTGTTTAAACACCTGTGTATCCCTTGATTGCTTATGTAATCCCTCTAAATGTACCAACCTGGCATAAAAGGTATCATTCTGGGCCTGTCATTTATGCTTGAACAATGTCAATATGAACATACTAGTAAAAGAGGCCCGTTTCTGAGCAAATGAAACGGGCGCTAGCAAGGTTTTCGTCGCCAACAAGCCCCCCTCCCTCCCTGGCCAACCCCTTCGTTGTTCTGCCATTGCTCCGCCCCCAACGTCATGACGTTTGACGCGAGGGCGGGGCCAGGAGCGATTTCCCACCCCCCCCGCCTCCCTCCCTGCCAACCCCTTCGTTGTTCTGCCATTGCTCCGCACTCGAGGGCGGGGCCCGGAGCGATTTTGGTGGCTTCACCACCACGAACCTTCGAACCTTTTTGAAGGAAGTCAGGGCTTGGCTTCACTGACGTCAGTGTCCTCAGAACGTTGAGGGTGAGTTTTATTATAGTAGATGTCCCCTCAAAACTGCTTGGCTGTTTACCACAATAGAAATGGGGAGGTTTCAGAAGTGGCATCAAAGCAAATGAAGGAAGAAAAACACTGAGGAAGTATAATCCAAAGCAGGAAACAACGAAGAACCATATGTCTCTAAAAGTTTATTAATATCTTCAAAGGCATGTTAAAGTCCTTCAACTCAACTACATATGCTTATGACAGAAATGGGCTCTGGACTCAACACGGCCTTGTTTCGGCAGTGGGTGCCAAAGTGTTGTGACCCAATAATATTACCCTTAACATATTGGTCTTGGAGCAGAGCCCTATCTTGGACCAACTGTTGGAGAATTGATATGGGTCTGTGTCTTTAATCTCAAGTATCACCTGGGCATGATCTGATAGTAGAATGGGTCTAAAACTGCAGGAAAGTGCACCAGCTCTAGCAGACTGAGATAATCAGCCAAAAATCTAGGACTGGTGTACTGCTGACTATTATGTATATTCTCTTTCCCCCCCAGGTATAATTGATGCCAGATATCCACTAATCCTACTGTTAAGTGTGTCATATAGGGATGTAGAAGTTGTGTACCTCTTTATTAGTAAGCCTATGCTTAGATTTATCAGATGGCAAAAGAATACAGTTGAAGTCCCCCGCCAAGTAGACTGGGCCCTCATGGCATTTCTGTACCTTAAAATAGGTCTGAAAAACAAAACACATAATTATTGGGAGCTTATGTATTTGCTGAAGACATTTTCACCCCATGATTGTCCTGCTAGCCTTCCCATAGCTGGCTGCAAACCACTTGACTTTGCCCACACCCTGTCTCCTGGAAGTGATGCTGGTTACTGCTCTGTTTAAATTTTTACTGCCCTGGTGGCACACACTGTTTCTTTTTGCCGGTCTTACTGGGGTTTTTTTTTCTTTGCTGTGTTTGTTTCAGACGCTCATTGCTAACTATAGCTGGTCACAAATATGACTGAACACTTGGCTTCTCCCAGATCTTGCCTTCTGGGAGTGATACCAGGTACTACTCTGCTTAAACTTTTACTGCCTTTGTGACACCTGCAGAAGGAGTGCACTAAGGAGTCATGCTTCTTTGCGAGCACCTGAGTGCACTCCCTGTTCCTGTTGATAATGCTGTTGTTTTGCCTGTCCAGAGGCCTCTTCCTCTTCTTATTTTGGCCATACTTCTCTGACTCCATGTTATCCCACTCTATCCCTGTATGGTGTGGCTTTAGGAGATCTGCAGCTGCCTCAGGTTAGAACTTTTATTACTGTTCCTTTGTATGTGCTTTTCTCTTTTAACCCCAACCCATCTACATAATTACTTAACATAGGTCTTCTCAATGTTCATTCTCTATGTGGTAAACACAACTTTATCAAAGATCTTATCCTCACTTATAATTTAGACATCTTGCGGGGGTGGGGGTGGAAAATGGCCACCGAAGCAGAACGCTAGGCAGACAAGCTCTCATAGCACATGGCCTTAAGTTTGTTTCCTTGTTGCTGTTTGCATTCGAGAATGGGGAGAAATGAAGTATAACTCAACAGGTACTCTTCCGATGCCCCAGGCAAAGATTGCACAGTTTGCTAAGCCAATTGTGGTGCTGAGTGTGTCGGGAGGTCTGCTCGCTGAAGCAGGTGGATGTTTGATTGAGCCTGCCGGCCCAAACTCCTCCACAGCCTGCTGTATCGCTGTTGCTGGGTAAAGATGCCTTGCTGGGGATTATACACTGAGATGGGGATCGTGCAGCAATAAAATCTTCAATCCAAGGACCTAATTCACAGGGGGGGAGGGGCGAAAGGTGCAGTTTTCAGCATATCAAATGCCGCCACAGAGCAAGGAAAGGACTCAAAGTTGGAAGTGCAGACTATACTGGTGCCTGGTCTTCACAGAGTGACTGAGAGTGCTGACTGAGAGTGGAGGAGAAGTATCACCATCAGTAACTCTGGAGGTAATCTGGACAGCTATATCTGAACTGAAAAATGTTATGAGTATCAGATTGAATTTTTTTTTTGTTACATTTGTACCCCGCACTTTCCCCACTCATGGCAGGCTCAATGCGGCTTACATGGGGCAATGGAGGGTTAAGTGACTTGCCCAGAGTCACAAGGAGCTGCCTGTGCCTGAAGTGGGAATTAAACTCAGTTCCTCAGGACCAAAGTCCACCACCCTAACCACTAGGCCACTCCTCCACTGTTTGTGGCTCCTTGTTCTGAATTTGTTGAGGGTCTGCCTATGTTTTGTGTGTGTCACCAAGGTGAGGGATTTAATAACTTGTAGTTTCTTTGTAGAGATCTATAGCAGTCTGCTTATTCTGCTTTCCCAGTATTGTAATTTGAATATTCTTACTGCTGTAATTGTCTACTGCTTATGTTTGATTTATTGTTGCTGTACATCGCCTTGAGTGAATTCTTTCAAAAAAGGTGGTAAATAAATCATAATAAATAAACGAGAGGGCAGGGGGAGAGAATGGGGCTCAAATTAGATGAGGAAAGTATGGGGACTGGTGATTGGGGGGGAGGAGAGCATAAGCAAATGAGTGGGCCTGGGTAGTGAGGGTAGAATGTGGAGAAAGAGGCCTGGTTATTGGAGAAGGAGCACCTAGGGACTGAGTGGAAAAGCAGTAAGAGGAGGAGGAGGAGGAGGAGGAAATTAGAAAAGGGAAATAAATATGGGGGAGAATGATACCTTGAGGAGGAAAGCATGGATTTAGACTGGGTATAAGGAGGGTGAGTGAGTGAGTATTGTGAGAATGAGAACTTGGAGGGGATAGTGGACACTGTTGATTGGGAAGTAATAGAGTCCCTGGGTGGGGAGGGAAAAGCAAGATCAGGTGAGGTAGGGTGAGTATGGACAGAAGGACTGAGTTGAGGGGGAAATGCCAACAAGAGGATTGTGACAAAAGAAGAGACAAAGATATGAGAAACAAAATATATATACCCTCAATGCAAGCAGAATGCTAAAACATGGCCATTATTGGTTTGTTAGGTTGCTTAAATTGATGGTATTTTTAGAGTTTATTTGTACCAATAAATAAATTACTTACATTTTTTAATGTATTATTCACAGGAAAGAGGAAGTGCAAGGAGAGAGAAGAATAAATAGGAAGTGCTTGGGTACAAGCAAGGTAGGGGAGAATACAAGAAGGAAGGAAGTAGCAGGGAAAGTAGAGTGCAAATTTGGAAGGTAAAGAAAGATTAGGAGAAGGAGAGTTCATAGGTGAATGGCAGGCAGGAGGGGCAGGGCCGGTCTTAGCAAGTGCGGGGCCCTGTGCAGACCAATTTGGTGGGGCCCCATCCTAGCCCCTCCCTTCCCTAGCCCCACCCCAGCTCCGCCCCCACCCTAGCTCCACCCCATTGATAAGATTATTCCATTTTTAGAAAATTTTTTATTTATGCAATTTCAAATAAAGACAAATGAAGCTAAACTTGTACAAAAAACTGATTGAAATAATAAGCCCAATGCTATCATGAACCCCCCTTCCCCAGAAATTCAGTTCAAGTCCACCACAATTAGTAGTTCCAATTCTCATAACAAAGGAGAATAAAGGAAAAATACTAAGAAAAGAGCCAGTACTTTCAAATTCCCCTATTTTTTTTAATTTAAAAGGGTTCCTTGGAAATGGATTTTATATGTGCTCTTTTCCTCTCCTAAGCTGAACATGCTTAGAGAAATGCCCCTCTTTCTTGAGGCTACAATGCTATTTGCTTTGGAAACTCAAATTCTCCTAAGTACACATGATCTGGCCAGCTTAGCAAGATAAGTACCTTTAGATGGACAATTTTAGTCTGCCCACTTGGGATTCTTTAGGTTTTCAATAACTTTGGGCAAATTAACATTTAAGTCTGACACTACTAGCCCTCTCCACTTGCCCCTGTCCCCACCCCTCACATACACGCACCACTTTAGCTAACCTCTTGATCTTTTCCTGTCACTGCCCTTCATAAAACACTGAATTTTGACTTAATCACTGATGGGAGAATAATAGACTACTGCAATAGTATTTACCTTTAAAATGGCACAAAAGGGGTTTGAAACTTCCTTCTTCCTAATAAGAAAAGCTATCATCATACCTGGCTTGCCTTTGAATGGCAGTTGCACAAACTTGCTCAAGCTCGAGCTCCACTTGACTGTCTTTATTTATTTTTAAGTCACACTCACTCGCACACCGGCTCACCTCCGACCAGGCCCAAGGCAGCTTTCCCGCTCAGTGACTCCCGCCCGCCAAACAGGAAATACCTCATCAGAAGGTGGGACATTGATCAGGAAGTGAAACGCTGGGGTGAGCCGTCGCTGCAACTCTGTCGGGAGCTGGGGCCGTCGCGCTGGTGCTGCAACTGTCTGTCAGGGCCGTCGTTGCAACTGTCGGGGTCTGGGGAGGCTGCTGATGGCGGGCTCAGCGGGGGGTGGGCACCGTGCCGCAACGTGGCGGGAGCGGAGCGGCGGTGGCCAAGCGGGATCATGATGCGGTCATCCGAGTGGGGGTCGGTCGGAGTGAGGCAGAGTTGAGGCGTGCTGCGCGGGGCCCTATGCGGCCGCCTTGGTCGCCTCTGCCTAAGACCGGCCCTGAGGAGGGGGACTGGCAAAGGGAATGGAGAGGGATAAGAAGTGAAGGTAGAGGAAAAGAGAAACTTGCATGCCCACAGTCACACACATAATGCCAACATATACCTATCTCATTTTCAGGAGAGAGTACAAGAAATAAAAGCAAGGTGACAGGGAAGAGATAGGAAGAGAGGGTAGCAGGAAAGGGTGGGGAGAGCAGGAGGAAGAGTGGCATAAGATAAAGAATGGGAAGACTTCATGAGGTTGAGAAGAACAGAGTGAGTGCAGGAGAAATGAAAGAAGACTACTCCCCTCCCCCACAACCCCTACATATCCATATCCCCCCACCCGAACCTCTGCTGCGTTGTTGTTGACTTTGGCGAATAATGTTGAAACAGACTGTTACATAGTAACATAGTAGATGACGGCAGAAAAAGACCTGCACGGTCCATCCAGTCTGCCCAACAAGATAACTCATATTTGCTGCTTTTTGTGTATACCCTACTTTGATTTGTACCTGTGCTCTTCAGGGCACAGACCGTATAAGTTTGCCCAGCACTATCCCCGCCTCCCAACCACCAGCCCCTCCTCTCAACCAAGGCTCTGGCACAGACCGTATAAGTCTGCCCAGCACTATCCCCGCCTCCCAACCACCAGCCCCACCTCCCGATCTTGACTAAGCTCCTGAGGATCCATTCCTTCGGCACAGGATTCCTTTATGCTTATCCCACGCATGTTTGAATTCCGTTACCGTCTTCATTTCCACCACCTCCCGCTGGAGGGCATTCCAAGCATCCACTACTCTCTCCGTGAAAAAATACTTCCTGACATTTTTCTTGAGTCTGCCCCCCTTCAATCTCATTTCATGTCCTACCATCTTCCCATCTCCGGAAAAGGTTCGTTTGCAGATTAATACCTTTCAAATATTTGAACATCTGTATCATATCACCCCTGTTTCTCCTTTCCTCCAGAGTATACATGTTTAGTTCAGCAAGTCTCTCCTCATACGTCTTGTAACGCAAATCCCATACCATTCTCGTAGCTTTTCTTTGCCCCGCTTCAATTCTTTTTACATCCTTAACAAGATACGACCTCCAAAACTGAACACAATACTCCAGGTGGGGCCTCACCAACGACTTATACAGGGGCATCAACACCCCCTTTCTTCTGCTGGTCACACCTCTCTCTATACAGCCTAACAACCTTCTAGCTACGGCCACTGCCTTGTCACACTGTTTCGTCGCCTTCAAATCCTCAGATACTATCACCCCAAGATCCCTCTCTCTGCCCGTACCTATCAGACTTTCCCCGCCTAACACATACGTCTCCCGTGGATTTCTATTCCCTAAGTGCATCACTTTGCATTTCTTCACATTGAATTTTAATTGCCAAACCTTAGACCATTCTTCTAGCTTCCTCAGATCCATTTTCATGTTTTCCACTCCCTCCCGGGTGTCCACTCTGTTACAGATCTTAGTATCATCTGCAAATAGGCAAACTTTACCTTCTAACCCTTCGGCAATGTCACTCACAAATATATTGAACAGAATCGGCCCCAGCACCGATCCCTGAGGCACTCCACTACTCACCTTTCCCTCCTCCGAGCGAATTCCATTCACCACCACCCTCTGGCGTCTGTCCGTCAACCAGTTCCTAATCCAGTTTACCACTTCAGGTCCTATCTTCAGCCCCTCCAGTTTATTTAAGAGCCTCCTGTGGGGAACCGTGTCAAAAGCTTTGCTGAAATCTAAGTAGATTACGTCCATAGCTCGTCCCTGATTCAATTCTCCTGTCACCCAATCAAAGAACTCAATGAGATTCGTTTGGCACAATTTCCCTTTCGTAAAACCATGTTGTCTCGGATCTTGCAACTTATTGGCTTCCAGGAAATTCACTATCCTTTCCTTCAGCATCGCTTCCATTACTTTTCCAATAACTGAAGTGAGGCTTACCGGCCTGTAGTTTTCAGCTTCTTCCCTATCACCACTTTTGTGAAGAGGGACCACCTCTGCCATTCTCCAATCCCTCGGAACCTTTCCCTTCTGCAAGGATATATTAAACAAATCTTTAAGAGGACCCGCAAAAACCTCTCTGAGCTCCCTCAATATCCTGGGGTGGATCCCGTCCGGTCCCATGGCTTTGTCCACCTTTAGCTTTTCAAGTTGTTGATACACACTTTCTTCCGTGAGCGGTGCTCTATCCACTTCATTCTCAATTGTACTATTTCCAGTCCATCACGGTTCTTCTCCAGGATTTTCCTCTGTGAAAACAGAACAAAAGTATCTATTTAGCAAATTTGCTTTTTCTTCATCATTTTCCACATAGCGGTTCGCAGTATCTTTTAGTCTCACAATTCCCTTTTTAGTCATTCTCCTTTCACTAATATACCTGAAGAAAGTTTTGTCACCCCTCCTTACATTTCTAGCCATTTGTTCTTCCACTTGCGCTTTTGCCAGTCGTATCTCTCTCTTGGCTTCTTTCATTTTCATCCGGTATTCCTCCATGTGTTGAAAATATATTTTGGTAGAATTTAGAATTTCTTTAGGGGAAAGAAGATATATATTTCTGATATTTCCAAGGAGACCCAGAAGCGCAGAAAGTAATTTTTGCTTCTGTGCCCTGGGTTGCTCCAACTTAAAATTCTCCTGTAAATATGTTGTGATTTTTTCCTTTAGTGAAATTGGAACCTATGCACTTGACATCTTTTTTGGCAACTAGGGGATCTCCAGTGTTGCCTTTCCCAATTGGTGGATTACGTTAATGGGGAAATTTCAAAGTACTCCGCTCACATACCTGGATCTTTTCATAGTTAATTAATATTTTCCCTTTATTCTCCTCTATGTAGTGGACTTGAACTGAGCAGTGGTGTTCCTTGGTTGGCTGCCACCCAGGGCGGATCGACACTGCATACCCCCCGGGTGCAGCACCCTCCCGTCTCATCACCACCCCGGCACATCATTGCTCTTACCGCTTGCCCCGGAACAGGAAGTAACATCAGAAGGAGCAGGGAAATAGAAGTTGCTTACCTGTAGCTCACCTGTAGGTGAACCTGTAGTTCACCTTGGAACGGTAGTTCTCCTTGGACAGTTGATCATCTAGCCACACAGCTGAAGTGACGTCAGGGTGACGTTACCAACCCGGGCTTCCAATAGAACAGAAAATTCTATGAGCTCTCTGCGCCTGGCAATAGTATAATTAGTGAACACGTCCGCTGTCAAATCAGTTGATATTCAAGCTGGACTGTAGGAGCTCTGTGCGCATGTGTGAATATTCTTGCCCCTGGCAATAGTATAATTAGTGAACACGCCCCCCTGTCAAATCAGTTGATATTCAAGCTGGCAACAACTCAGGGTGGGAGGGTGGGTCTGTGTGGCTAGATGATCAACTGTCCAAGGAGAACTACCGTTACAGGTAAGCAACTTCTATTTCTCCCTGGACAATGTGATCATCCAGCCACACAGCTGAAGACTCCCAAGCTAACACTGAAAATCATAGTAACAGTTAAATAAATAAGTAAAATATAAAGTATGAAAACTGTTACCTGAGTTGGTGGAGGAGGTGAGTTGGTGCCTCACAAGGATGAGAACAGAACCAATCTTCACGAGCTGGAAGCAGTCAAGGCCAAGAACAGCTTTCCAAACCTCAGCCAACTAGACACACTTCGAGGCACCAAGGGCATCCTGGGAAAGTTACGATACGACATAAGGGAGAAGTGGTCAGTAGTTGGCACACATTACAAGGAAGAGAATCAAGGGAAATATCCCCCTTTGAACATTTTCGCAAAGTTCATAAGAAACATAGCCAAAAGGAGAAACGATCCATGGTTCATGGTCGAGCCATTTGAATCAAGCCAATCCCTGGAAGGGAAAACAGCTAAACTATGCCGGAAACCCATATCTGTGCACAAGACAGGAGTGTCACTAGCAACGTGTACACCGTCTGACCCTTCCCTCACCACAGAGAACGTAGAGGATCCCAAAGAACAGTGCCCTATACATGGGATGCCTCATCCGCTCAGAAAGTGTCGAGAGTTCTTAAGGAAACCGTGGGAGGAACGTAGAGAACTGCTCACAAAGTACAGACTTTGCTACAGGTGCTAGGCTTCTTCAGACCATATCGCCAAGGATTGCAGAGCACCTAGCAAGTATACAGAATGCGGCAGTGGCCAGCAAACCAATACCTCACGCCCGGGTGATGCCGAACTGCATCCCAACCCCAAAGCGAATCACGGCGAGGAGACGGGAGAGGAAGGGGCACCGGCACTCCAAGCCATGCCGAAGTGCACGAGAGTATGCAGTAAAGGTCACAAAGGGAGATCCTGCACCAAGATATGCCTGGCCAAAGTGTATCCTGAAGGACGGCCGGAGAAGGCAGTCAAAATGTACGTTATCATAGATGAGCAAAGCAACTGATCTCTTGCAAGGTCGGAGTTTTACGAGTGTCGGGGAGAGTAGCAAGCGGCTATACGATAGAAGTAATAGACGGAAGCACCAAGTCAAAATTACCTGCGCTAATGGAATGTGACCAGATACCAGATGACAAGGATGAGATTCCTACACCAGAGGTCGCTTGGAATCACCCTCATCTGAGGTCTATAGCCAACCAACTCACACCCGTTGATCCAGACGCTGAGATCCTACTCTTGCTGGGCCGCGACGCACCAGAACTCCTGGACATCCATGAATCACACAGAGGCCCACGGGATGCTCCCTACACACACCATGTCGATTTGGGATGGACAATAGTAGGCGGCGTCTGCCTCAACCAGACAATGAGACCAAACACCCATGCGCTCTCCACCAGTGTCTTAGAAGGCGGACGCGCCATGCTATTCGAATCATGCGCCAACCACCTGACGACCAAAGAAGTTCCCGATCACAAAGAACGTAACGTTGTCTCACTCCATAAAACCAGCTCCGCAGCAGATTTAGGAGAACATCTGGGGAGCTCAGTGGTCCAGACCACTAAAGACGATGACAGACTCGCACTCTCTATAGAAGATAGAGTTCCTGAACATTATGAGTCAAACGGTTGGGTAGCACCCCTCCAATTCCGTAAGCCCAGGGCCTGACTCCCAAACAACAGGAGTTACGCTCTCTCCCGACTCGCCTCGTTACAAAAAACCATGAAGAGGAAACCAGAGATGAGACAACAGTTCACAGCCTTCATGCAAAACATGCTCACCAACGGCCACGCGGAGCTCGCCCCACCATTGAAAGATAACGAAGAATGCTGGTACCTACCTATCTTTGGGGTATACCACCCACAGAAGCCACAACAAATCTGAATTGTGTTCGACTCTAGCGCCCAGTTCCAAGGGACCTCACTGAACAGTGTGCTGCTCACTGGGCCCGACCTAACCAACAGCCTACTGGAAATCTTAATCCGCTTCAGAAAAGAACCCATTGCCGTGATGGCTGACATTTAGCAAATGTTCTACTGCTTCACCGTCCACAAAGACCACAGGAATTACTTAAGGTTCCTGTGGTTCCATGACGATGACGTCAACGGAGACGTGGTTGAATACAGAATGTGGGTACACGTTTTTGGGAACAGCCCGTCACCAGCAGTAGCCGCCTACGGGCTCAGACAGACAGTGTGTGAAGGAGAGAAGGAACACGGCGTTGACGCCAGGCAGTTCGTGGAGAGAAACTTCTAAGTGGACGACGGGTTGAAGTCCTTACCCACTGAGACAGAAGCCATTGATCTGCTGAAAAGGACACAGATGATGCTAGCGGGAGCTAATCTGAGACTCCACAAAATCGCATCCAACAGCGCCAATGTGATGAGAGCATTCTCTCCAGCAGACCACGCTATGAACTTGAAGGATCTGGACCTAGGAGTGGACACCCCTCCTCTACAATGCAGCCTTGGCTTAAGCTGGGACCTGAAAACAGACACCTTTACCTTCCGGGTCTGCACTCAAGAGAAGCCGTACACCCGACGAGGCATCTTATCTACGGTAAATAGCCTGTATGACCCACTAGGTTTCGTAGCACCAGTCACCATCCAGGGGAGGTCACTGCTTCGCAAACTCTCCTCAAGCCCAAATGAATGGAATGCCCCATTACCGCCAAGGAAAAGGCAAGAGTGGGACACATGGAGAAACTCCCTAAAGACACTTGAAGAACTCCATATCCCACGGACATATGTCCCAGTATCTCTCACGAACGCTCGCCACAAGGAGGTTTGCATCTTCTCTGATGCCTCAGAGAAAGCCATAGCCGCAGTGGCGCACCTGAAGACCATAGATGCTTGCGATACCGTCCGTACGGGATTCATCTTCGGCAAAGCAAAACTGGCCCCGCAATGTGGGAAGACCATGCCACGCTTAGAGCTATGCGGAGCAGTTCTAGCAGTAGATATAGCCGAACTGGTTGTAAGCGAGATGGATACCCACGTAGACTCAGTCAAGTTCTACACAGACAGCAAGGTCGTACTCGGTTACATATACAACCAGAACAGAAGATTCCATGTATACGTGAGTAACAAAGTAGAACGCATCCGAAAATCTACCAGACCGGACCAATGGCATTACGTGTCAACCGACCACAACCCAGCAGACCATGCCACGAGAGCTGTTCCAGCAACGCACCTGATGCTAACGACTTGGCTAACAGGGCCGAAATTTCTCACGCAACCAAAAAGCACTGCTACAACTACCACAAACTCCTTCGAACTGGTGAACCCAGAAGATGATGTCGAAGTCCGTTCGATAGTCAAGGCCCTCGCCACGAGTATCGCACCCAATGATATCCTGGGAACGCACCGCTTTAACCAATTCTCATAGTGGGTGACGCTGAGAAGAACCATAGCCCACCTTATCCACATCAAGCGTTCTTTCCAGCAGAGTGCCGATAGAAGAATAGGCAAGTGTCATCACTGGCATCTCTGCACCAAGCCCTTGGCTACAGAAGAACTCGTCCGGGTACAACGAGAAACATATGCTGCAGAGTACATGTGCATCAGCAAAGGGAAGACTATCCCAAAGGACAGCCCCCTCTGGAAACTAGATCCCTTCAAGGACGAGGACGGATTGCTGAGGGTAGGCTGCCGCTTCACCCATGCCAAGATAGACAAGAGTGAAAAGAAACCTTTGATCACCCCAGGCCGGCATCCGGTATCCATCCTGCTCGTGCGCCACTACCATGAGCAGGTCAAGTACTAAGGTCGACACTTCACCGAAGGAGCAATCAGGGCCGCAGGAGTGTGGATCGTCGGAGCGAAGCAGTGCATCACTGCAGCCATCCACAGATGCGTCAAGTGCCGAAAGCTGCGAGGCAAACATCAAGACCAAAGAATGACAGACCTGCCATCTGAAAGGCTGAGCACTGACCCACCATTCACCTATGTGGGGCTGGATATTTTTGGACCATGGCCAGTTATCTCAAGATGGACCAGAGGAGGAAGTGCGAGCAGCAAACGATGGGCCGTTTTGTTCACGTGCAAGAGCATACGCGCTGTCCACATCGAAGTCGTAGAGTCAATGGACACTTCGAGCTTCATAAACGCTCTCAGAAGGTTCCTCTCAATCCGCAGCCCAGCCAAGCAGATTCGCTCTGATTGTGGATCTAACTTCATAAGCGCTTGCAAAGAGCTGAAAATACACTCAGAGAAGATCAACGCATCAGCTATCGAAAAATACCTGAACGACCACCGCTGCACGTGCATATTCAACCCCCCCATGCTTCACATATGGGAGGAGTCTGGGAGCGCATGATTGGGATTGCTCGCCGCATTCTCGACTCTATGCTATCAGAAGCAGGGGCTAATCGCCTCACCCATGAGGTGCTGACCACACTTCTGGCAGAAGTGTCTGCTATCATCAATGCGAGACCTCTGGTCCCAGTGTCCTCAGATCCAGAGTCGGCCTTGATCTTTACCCCAGCCACGCGTCAACGCAAAAGACAGGTGTGCCACCAAACCCGCCTGGGGAATTTGATGAGAAAGACCTAGGCAGACGACAATGGAGACAAGTCCAGAGTCTAGCTAAAACCTCTGGAGCCGCTGGAGACAAGAGTACCTCCCGACCCTACAGATCCGCAGCAAATGGCAGACCAGCAAGATCAACATCCACGAAGGCGATATTGTCTTACTCAAAGACAACCTGGCCCAACGTAACGAGTAGCCCTTGGCAGTAGTCACCAAAGCCATCCCTAGCGAAGATGGAAACGTCAGAAAGGTCGCGGTCAGAACTGTGAAACAAGGAACGACAATGAACTTCTGCAGACCCATCGCTGAAGTCGTGCTCCTCATACCGCATGAAGAGGCGCGAGCACTGTGATCTGCCACCTCCTGTGAAGACCAGAGACTCAGAGGCTCTCTCTCTCTTTTGTGTTGTTTAGTGTTGTTGTTGTTGTCTGTCTCTCGTTTCAGCTCCTGTGCCTACCATGCTCGTTTGAGAATCCTGAACTCCGTCTGAGTATCCTGGACCCCGTTCCGGCCAAACTTGTTCGAGTATTCTGAATCCTGCTCCAGCCAAGCCAAGCTCGTTAGTCCAGACCTGCTTGGGAGGTTCACCTCTTGTGCCGTTCGACGACAATAGGCCAAGGACTCATGTTGTTCCAGAGTTTGTGACTGTTTGTTTAAAGCTTGGTGTCACGACAGCCGGTGGACAGCCTGAATGTCAATAATGGACCTTGCATGCAATTAATTTGATAAATTGTGATAATATTGATGATATCTACTGATATCAGGCGAGGAATGTTCTGTCTCCCAACAGCCTTGCACTAGTTCATAACGTGATCCTAAAATGTGTATAATGCCTTTACTGTTATTCTCATTTCTAAGGACTTTGGTGCAATCTCTCATTGCAAAGACACATGAGCAAGGCACTGTGGTTAATGTAGTCCACAGGCAGTGCAACCACACTTGCTTGGTCGTGTAAGAATTGTTCCTGGTTGTGAGGCTGCCTAGACCTCCTTTGTCTCTCTGCCAAGCTTGGCTCTTTTGTCTTCCTGCTATCATTTCCTGTTCAGTCTTACTATATCTGTCCTGAGAGGTCAGCCAGGTATGACCTTTCCCTCCTATCTCTAGGACCACCCCTTGCTATCCGATGGCAGGCTCTGTCCCCATTGGTCTCTATCTGCTCCTCCCTGTGTGAAGCCCCACCACTTCTTTGTCCTTTCAGCCACAAGGGGCTTCTTTCACCATTCTAGCCAGGGACATGGAGCTAACTCCATCTTGCTCCAGACAGCTCTGTCTTGCTGAGAACTCCCTGTAAAGAACCTGGTTTTTTACCCTGAGAATATCTCCTTCCAAATGAGATATCGCACATTCCAGTCACCCAGCTTTGGACTATTTCTACCTGTTCAACTACCTTCCCCTCCCCCTGCAATACAACTACCTCTCTTCAGATCTCCACCTCCCACAGCCTCCAGATTAAGAAGTCTCTGTATCCTGAACATCTATCTGTGAGTAAATTATCTGTGATTTATTCAATAAAAGAGACTTCATAAAATAATAGAGACCAGGTGATTGCTGTGCCAGGGTTATACTCCATGATATTGGGGCTTCTAATTACCAAGCTCCAAGAGTCATGACAGGGGTGCCTGCTTGAGTTGGTGCCTGCAAATTCCTGGATTGCTCCTTCTTTAGATTAGGGAATAAAAAAATAGCTTAGGTTCAAAAGAATAGGAGAATACATTTATATTTGGTTTAAGTTAATGAATGCCCACAGTATTGATATCTAAAAGAGTTAATGTCACTAAGTTGAAGCCATTCTATTATGAGAGGGAGAGAGGGTTTTGCCTCCTTTTTAGTTATTTCAGTGAGGTGTAGGAAGAAGACAAGCCTGAAGAGCCGGACATCTGGAAGAGAGCTCGGGCCCCCATGCAAGCAAGACAAGTGTCCATTCTAGTGAACAGTGAGAGTGACTGAGAAACATTAATTGCTAAGAGACATTAGGGAAAGAAAATATAAGCGGGAAAATACTTACCAAACCCTGAACTCATGAGAAGTGGGTAGAAAGGTCCTGTGAAAACAAAAGGGTTCAACAAAGAATCAAATTCTTTACAGATACACATAAGAATAATAAAAGAATTTATGAAAAGTTTCACTATCTGACAGGGTATAAAGGGAAAAAAGAAAAGTAATACGTATCTGATTTACGTTGGGTGATGAAGTGGTACAGGATATCTTGCTGAAATACAAAGGGAAAAAATAGATGAAAGTTGATACAAGGCAATCGGGTTGTAATTATATAGACATTGACACCAGAGAAAAATTGGTAAGGGGATACAACAGTGTTATTTTTATTATAAGTTGGGGGACAAGGGTCTGAGTGGCTCTGTTCTAGTTTAAAGTATATAAGAAATCTTAACATTAAAATGTTTAATATTTATGTTTAAATCTTTTTTATTCAAAAGAAACCAGCAAAATGCAATACAACGTTGGTATTTTCTAACTTATATAACTTGCTTTGTCAAGCCTCCCCCTCCCCCGCCTCCATTTACCTCCCCTACCTTCCCACCACTCTCCCCTCCTCCTCCCTCAATCTACCACTCCTCCTCCCCCCCCCCCCCCCCCGCACAGGAGTTGTAGTCTGTAGATGCCAGCAGTGAAGGAAGCCAGTATTCTCTTAGTTTAAGATTCTGCTCCTGGCTGCTGGTTGTAAAGTGTCCCAAAAGTTCGCCCACGTCTTCTGAAGTTGTTCCCCTTCCTTAGAGGACATATCCGGGATTCCGCATCTTTCCAACTTCAAAAGTTCTATCATTTGGGTTCTCCATGCTCCCATGGATGGGCCTTTATTTTCTCGCCAGTGCAACAATATGGTTCTCTTGCCCATCAACATGGCTCTCCGCAGAAATGTGCAAACGCCGGGAGGGACTGGGCGTGCGTATTTGAACTCCCCAAATAACATCAGAGGCTGTCTCTTAATTGTATGGCCCCAGTACCTCTGTAGCTCACCGAGCACCTGGGCCCAAAACAGTCCAACTTGTGGGGAAGACCAAAACATATGTCCTAATGTTGCTGGGGCTTGATCGCACCATGGACATGCGTTTGAGCTCCCAAAGCCTGCCTTGAAGGCTCGGTCTGGCGAAATATAGAGCCGGAGTGTAAATTTGTATTGCATCTCCCAATATCGACTGAAGACGGAACCCTTTTGTATGGAGGTCAGGAATCTTCGCAGGATCTCTTCCGTTACTTCTGGTGTCAAGTCTTTGGCCCAGCGTTGCGCTCCTGAATGATAGTCTATGTCTTCAGCAGTGTCTTGTAAAAATCTGTGATGGAATTTAAAAGGTATCGAGTTCTGTGCCCCCAAAGACAGTGCTGTGCTTAATATATCCTGAACATCTTCACTCAGGTTGGCCCAGCCTAATGCTGAGATGTAGTGGCGCATCTGCAGATATGCGAACCGATCTGCTTCTGTGAGTCCAAACTCCTGCTGCTGTTCTACAAAGGGCCACGTCTTCCCTTCGTCCGACACCAGCTGATAGATGTACTGTATCCCGAGCCTCCGCCAGCGGTGAAATGCCACTGAAGTAGATCCCTCTGGGAAATCTGGATTATGAAGCAGCGGCAAGAAAGGGGTAGCCTTCCAGTCAAATCTGTGACGTTTGCAGAGCCACTTCCAAGCCGCCCTCGCTGCTGCAACTAGTGGGTTCTGTTCTTTCCCTGTACCTAGCCCCCCTCCTGGGGCGTGTAGCCTCCATCCTAAGTGTATAGTAGGGACAAGAGCCCTCTCCAGTTCTAGTGCTGAAAAATCCCCCGCCCCCACCAGCCAGTCTCTGATGTGTCTCATGGAACATGCTATTGTGAGATACCATATATTAAGCAGCCCCATCCCCCCCTGCGGCCTTGGTTTCTGTATAACCTGAATTGGGAGCCTAGGTCTCTTCCCGTTCCACAAAAAGGTCTGTATGGAACGATGTAGCATCCGCTCTTCCCCCCTTTTCAGGTATAGTGGCAACATCTGAAACAGATATAGCCATTTGGGAGCTATCATCATGTTAAACAGGCCTATGCGTCCCGATAGAGATAAAGGGCAGGCTCCCCACAATTTCAGCAAACGCCTAGTGGTGGCCATTAGGGGTCTTATGTTTGCCTCACAAAGTGTCTCCATGGCCCTGGGGATAATCACCCCTAAGTATCGGAGCTTACCATCCGCCCACTGTAAGGGAAAATGACCTCGCCATTCTGATTCCAGCTTGTCATCTAGGGCCATTGCCGTTGATTTTGGCTTGTTAAGTGTGTATCCTGAAAGATCACCATAGTCAGTGATAGTGCATAGAAGGTGCCCCAAAGAGGTCTGCGGATCACCCAGGAGCACCATCACATCATCCACATAAGCTAGTACCTTTAGCTCCCTCCCACGACCCTAATCCCCTTTATGTTGTCCTGTGCACGGATCTTCGTTAACAGAGGTTCTAGCGTTAGCAGAAAAAGTAGCGGGGATAAAGGGCAACCCTGGCGAGTGCCTCTACCGATGTCAAATCCTGTAGTTTGAACCCCATTGACCCGAATCATAGCTTGTGGTTGCGTATAAAGTGTTTCTATGGCGCCAAGAAACCACCCACTTAGCCCTATGCCTTTCAAAGTTTCAAACATAAATGGCCATTCTACCTGGTCAAATACGCGCTCCGCGTCCAGGCTCACCACCAATCTCTGTTCACCAAGATGTGGGTTAGCTAACATTGCGAGAATCAGTCTGCGTGTATTCAACACCGACTGGCGGCCCCGGACAAATCCCGCTTGGTCCTCTTTAACGAGACCCGACATCAATGGTGCTAATCTCTCTGCTAGTATACGGGATAACAGTTTAATCTCTACATTGATCAGAGAGATAGGTCTATAAGAGTTAGGTTGCAGCAGGTCTCTGTCTTTTTTGGGGATCAAGCTAATTAACGCCGTATTAGCATGTGGAGGGAAGTGTCCTGCCTCCACCACGGTGTTAAGGTACTCGGTCAGTGGTCCTACAATCTGTGCGCTAAGCAATTTATAAAACTCTCCGGAGAGACCATGGGGTCCTGGCGCTGAGTATAACTTCAGCGCACCTATCGCCTTTTGTAGCTCTTTGGCCGATATCAGAGCGTTGAGGGCAAGTAGTTGGGCATCGGGTATTCTCTCTAGTCCTACGTCTTTCAGGTACTGCTGTATGGCCTCTCGTGTTCCTACCCTCTCCCGTTCTCTTCGGTACAGGGTGGTAAAGTGTTGATGGAAAGTCTGTGCGATCTCATGCAGGTCATGTGTTATTCCCCCCGTCGGAGTACGAAGTGCTGTGATGAAGTGGGCTTTTCGCGTGCCTTTCACGAGTCTGGCAACCATCCCTCCCGCCTTGTCTCCATATTTGTGTAACTTGTATTTCTTATACAGGAGGGATCTCTTTACCCGTTCATGCAACAAACTATTAAGTGCCACCCTAGTGGACGTAAGTATTTCATAGTTTGCATGGGTCGGTGTTCTAACATATGCTCGCCTTGCTGCTCTGAGCTGTCGTTCTAAAGCTACAACCCCCTGGGCAATTTGCCGGTTCCGTTTACTGACGTAAGCGATAATCTCGCCCCGGAGCACAGCCTTGGCCGTGGACCAGAACAGAACTACATCCTCTATATGTTGCTGATTATGTGAAGCAAACTCCTCCCATTTCTTTTGTAGATACAAGGTGAAGTCTTTGGAGGGAAACAAATAGGCTGGGAATCTCCACCCTGGTGGCTGACTAAAAAATGAAGTTGCTTCGAGATCCACCCATATTAAGGAGTGATCCGAGATTTCTTCTGGGCCTATGATGGCTTCCGAAACCTGGGGGAGTAGAATCTGGGAAGTTAAGATGTAGTCTATTCTGGACTGTGTCCGGTGGACTCTGGATGTGTGGGTATAATCTCTCTCCTCTCCATGTAGTATTCTCCATGGGTCCACCAGTCCCATTTCCTGGCAAAATGTTTCTAATACAGAGGGGGCGGGGGACGCTTTCATGTGTGTGTGTTTAAACTGATCTAGGTCTACGTCCATCACCTGATTCATATCTCCTGCTAAGATCAGTGGGAGCGGATGGTGCCCCCGGTACCGTGCTAATATTTGGGCAAAGAAACCTGTTGGTGTTGTGTTGGGGCTGTAAGCTGACATTAGAAGCATCTCCCTGCTCTGCAAGTTGATCTGGACCCCTACCATCCTCCCCTCGTCGTCTTTGAATTCTAGTTTTGTCTTGCACATAAGCGATCTGTGAATTAATATAGCTACCCCACCTTTTCTTCCCGTAGCTGGTGAGCACCATACCTCTCCCACCCAAGAGCGCCTCAGTTTTTCGTGCTCTTCCTGGGAAAGTCTTGTCTCCTGGAGGCAGGCTATCCCAACCCCGTGCCTTTTTAGGGCTGCTAAAATCTTGGTTCCATATCATCATGCCGATCAATCCATAGACTGGTGGGTTGTGTCCATCTACCAGCAGGTGGAGATAGAGAGCAATCCTTTTGCCTCCTTATATGTGGTCATGTGCTGCCAGAAACTCCCCAGTATGTTCTCTATCTCAGCAGGTGGTGGTCACACACAGCAGCAGCTCTGGCTAGGTCTCCAAGCCTAATTCTTAGGTTTTGTTGAGTACCTGGGGTTGAGGGCTCTTCTTGAGCAAGTGCAAACCTGGTGGTGCCAGGTCCCTCCTTTTGTCCCCCCTCCCGCTGGCTCCGTTAAAAAAAAAAAAATTTGAACGTCCTTTAAGGGCGTTTATTTCAACGTTTATTTCAACGTTTATATCAGTGTTTATTGCAGCTGCTCACTGGGACACCAGTTTCTTTACAGCTCGGAGTGAGAAGCAGGTAATTTTACCTTTTATAGCGGGCAGGGGGTTCCCCCTTCGATCTCCACGTGGTTATGGCGTCGGAGGGCGAGGGCGCGAAGATTCGCTCCCCGGACTGCCTGTGTGCGTCTAGCGGGGATGCGGGGGTTTCAAAGCCTGACTCGCCTTTTTTGGGCGTCAGTTTGGAGTCCGGTCAGTGTCCCGGTTCTTCCTCCGGTGCAGCGGTTTTTCCCGCCATAAGCGCCCATCCCCCGCTGCTCGCCCCCCCCCCCCCCATTTTGACCGGCCACTGTGCTTGGACGGCTTCTTCTTGGGCCGCCCTCGAGGTGGGAGACGTTAATGCTATGGTCACCCTTGATTCGGGCGATGGCAAGAAAGCGGCGAAAGTTAAGCGCCGTTCTTCCCGCGCGGCTCCTCGGAGTTTCGCGCTGGATGACATTTTGGATGCGCAGCATGTTTCTCCCCCGATCTTGCGAGCGCCGGTTGAGGGTGCGTCTAGGGCCGTGGCCCAGGCGGCAGAAGTGCACAGTCTAGAGGGTTTCTCCCCTGAGTTCATTTTGCTGCTGCATCAGGCTTTTCTTATGCTAAACGCTGCCCCGGCTCCCCCCTCTGATCAAGGGGTTGAGGCCTCCGGAAGCAAACGCCCTCGGACTCTGTCTCCTCTGATGTAGATGAGGGCAGCGTATCTGAGTTCTCCCAACGGTCCTTTGGGAATTCCTTGGAGGAGACGGTTTCCCGCTCGGATGGAGCGGATGACCCCTCTGCAGCACGGATCTTTCGCTCAGAGGATTTGCCCAACCTGTTAGTGCAGGCCATGAGCATTTTGTAGATTTCCTCTCTGGAGGATGTCTCTCCCTCAGCCTCTGTTGGCTCTGCCATTATGCTGGGGATGAAGCGCGCGCCTAGAACCTTCCACGTGCATGAAGCCATGCACACCTTGATTTCGGCTCAATTGGATTTCCCAGAAGCGAGCCTTAAAGTGGCTAGGGCTATGTCCCGCCTCTATCCTCTGCCTGAAGGTGAATGGGAGGCCTTTCTTGGGCCTACCGTGGATTCTTTAATCACTGTGGTGACTAAGAAAACGGCGTTGCCGGTGGTAGGTGGCACGGCCCTAAAGGAAGCCCAAGACAGAAGATTGGAGGCGGCCTTAAGGTCGTCCTTCGAGGCGGCTGCTTTAAGTTTGCAGGCCTCAATTTGCGGCTCCTATGTGGCCAGGGTGTGCCTGACGCTTGTGCAGCGGGCTTCCCCCTCGGATCCTTCCTTGAGGGCTGATTGGCCAGCCCTGGAATCGGGCTTGGCCTACTTGGCAGGCTTGCTGTATGATGTCTTGAGAGCCTCGGCTAAAGGTATGGCTCAGACAGTCTCTGTACGGCGGTGGCTTTGGCTGAAGCATTGGTCTGCTGACCACGCCTCTAAGTCTCGCCTGGCTAAGTTGCCTTTTAAAGGCAAGCTGCTCTTTGGGGTCGAGCTGGACAAGATTGTGACCGATCTCGGCACGTCTAAGGGTAAGAGGTTACTGGAGGTCAGGGCCCGGGCCAGTGGTGCCTGCCCTGGTTCCTCCAAAGGACGGTTTCAGGAAGCCCGTCGGTATCGCCTGGGCAAGTCGGGCTCCTCTGCCCCCTTTTCCTTCATAAGGAACTTCTCCCCCAAGCAGCATTCCTTTCGCAGAGACCGCCGTCCCGGAGGTGCCTCCTCCGGTCCTCCCCCAGGGTCTCGTACCCAATGACGGGGCGCTGGTCCAGGGCCCAGAGCAGATTGGAGGATGCCTATCCTCGTTTCTGGGCGAGTGGACCAGGGTAACTTCAGACGCTTGGGTGCTGGAAGTCATCAGAGACGGCTACAAGCTAGAGTTCTGCCGACCCTTAAGAGACGGGTTTGTGCACTCTCCCTGCAAGTCTCCGGTCAAAGCTGTGGCAGTGCAGCAGACTTTGGACAATCTGATCCGCCTGGGTGCGGTCGTTCCGGTGCCAGAAGATCAGCTTGGCAAGGGACGTTACTCCATTTACTTTGTGGTAGCAAAGAAAGGAGGTTCTGTCCGGCCTATCCTCGACCTCAAAGGGGTCAATCGGGCCTTGAAAGTTCGGCACTTCCGGATGGAGACTCTCCACTCTGTTATAGCGGCAGTGCAGGCAGGGGAGTTCCTGGCATCCTTGGACATCAAGGAAGCTTACTTGCATATTCCCATCTGGCCTCCTCATCAACGCTTTCTGCGTTTTGCAGTTCTGAGCCGACACTTCCAGTTCAGAGCCCTCCCGTTCGGGTTGGCTACTGCTCCGCGGACCTTCTCCAAAGTAATGGTGGTCATCGCGGCCTTCCTAAGCAAGAAAGGAGTACAAGTCCATCCTTATGTGGACGACTGGTTGATCCGAGCCCCCTCTTATGCAGAGTGCGGCAGAGCTTCAGACCGGGTGATTGCTCTTTTGAGCTCCCTGGGGTGGATCATCAACTGGGAGAAAGGCCAGCTGCGCCCGACTCAGTCCCTGGAGTATCTGGGAGTTCAATTCGACTCCCAAGTGGGCAGAATGTTCCTGCCAGACAGTCGGATTGTCAAGCTTCAGGCTCAGGTGGACAAGTTCCTAGCAGCCTCTCCTCTTCGGGCTTGGGACTATGTGCAGCTGTTGGGCTCTATGACGGCCACGATGGAAGTAGTGCCCTGGGCCAGGGCCCATATGAGACCTATACAGCTCTCTCTGCTGCAGCGATGGACTCCAGCTTTGGAGGATTACGCTGTGCGCCTTCCTTGGATCCAGCGGTGCGCAAGGCCCTGAGCTAGTGGCTGAGGCCAGACAAGCTGTCCGCAGGAATGCCTCTTATGACCCCGGAGTGGGTTGTCGTCACGGCGGACGCCTCTTTGTCTGGCTGGGGAGCCCACTGCTTGGGAAGGACAGCGCAGGGGCTCTGGTCCCCTGCAGAGGCAAAGTGGTCTATCAACCTCCTGGAACTCAGAGCCATTCGGTTGGCGCCTTTGGAGTTTCTCCCGGTCCTTGCGCTGAAGCCAGTACGGGTCCTGTCGGACAATGCCACGGCTGTGGCCTATGTCAATCGCCAGGGAGGTACCAGGAGCACCCCTCTAGCCAAGGAGGCCATGAAGCTATGCCTGTGGGCGGAAGCAAACCTGGAACAGCTGTCGGCGGCCCACATTGCGGGAGTCATGAATACTGCTCAGGCGTTCTTGGACATCACGAAGCGCTGGGGCCAGCCGAGCCTAGATCTGATGGTATCATCAGCCAATTGCCAAGTGCCGCGCTTTTTCAGCAGAGGACGGGACCCTCGATCTCTGGGAGTAGATGCTCTTCTCCAACAGTGGCCGACACAGGAGCTTCTCTATGTGTTCCCGCCTTGGCCCATGTTGGGCAGGGTGCTAGGCCAGGTGGCAAAGCATCCCAGCCGGATAATCCTGGTGAGTCCGGATTGGCCCAGACGTCCCTGGTATGCGGACTTGATCAGGCTGTCAGTGGAAGGCCCTCTGCGGCTGCCAGCGGAGCGGGGCCTGTTGCATCAGGGTCCCGTGGTGATGGAGGATCCCTCCCCCTTTGGTCTTACCCTGGCTGTTGAGCGGCAGCGTCTGAGGAAGAAGGGCTTCTCAGACAAGGTCATCGCCACTATGCTGAGAGTGAGGAAGCGCTCTACTTCTACTGCTTATGCCAGGGTTTGGCGTACCTTTGCATCGTGGTGTGAGGCAGGCTCACTTTCTTCCTTCTCTGCTCCAATTTCTTCAGTGTTGGCGTTCCTGCAGGAAGGTCTGGAAAAAGGACTGTCACTCAGTTCCCTTAAGGTCCAGGTAGCGGCTCTTGCTTCCTTCAGGGGTCACCTGAAGGGTGCTTCCCTGGCCTCGCAGCCAGATGTGGTGCGTTTTCTCAAGGGAGTTAATCACCTGCGTCCTCCTATGCACTCAGTGGTACCTGCGTGGAATCTCAATCTGGTGCTAAGAGCCTTGCAGAAGCCGCCTTGTGAACCCTTGTCGAGGGCATCTCTGAAAGGCCTGACGTTGAAAGCAGTCTTTTTGGTGGCTATCACTTCAGCCAGAAGAGTTTCTGAGCTCCAGGCGCTATCATGTCGAGAGCCCTTCCTGCAGTTCACTGAGGCAGGAGTGTCTATTCGCACAGTGCCTTCCTTCCTGCCCAAGATTGTTTCTCGCTTCCATGTGAATCAGCAGCTCTGTTTACCCTCCTTTCGTAGGGAGGACTACCCAGAGGAGTACTCTGCTCTCACATATCTAGATGTGAGACGAGTCATCATCAGATACTTGGAAGTGACCAATGATTTCCAGAAGTCGAATCATCTGTTTGTGCTGTTCGCAGGTCCTCGTAAGGGTCTGCAGGCTGCCAAGCCTTCAGTGGCACGATGGGTCAAGGAAACCATGGCAGCGGCTTATGTGGCCGCGGGGAAGGTGCCGCCTATCCAGCTGAAGGCTCACTCCACTAGAGCACAGGCGGCCTCGATGGTAGAGGCTGGGTCCGTCTCCTTGGAAGAGATTTGTAGGGCGGCAACTTGGGCATCGGCTCATACCTTCTCCAGACATTACCGCTTGACTGTGGCTGCTCGGGTGGAGGCCCGGTTTGGAGCTTCAGTGTTGCGGTCAGGGATTTCTATGTCCCACCCTGGGTGAGTACTGCTTCGGTACATCCCACCAGTCTATGGATTGATCGGCATGATGATATGGAAGGTAAAATTATGTATCACACCTGATAATTTTCTTTCCATTAATCATAGCCGATCAATCCATAGCCCCTCCCAGATATCTGTACTGTTTATATTCTGGTTGCATTTCAGGTTCAAGTTTAGGCTTCAGTTCCTGTTCAGGAGGACTTCGTGTTCAAGTTTTTTCAATTGGATTCTTCAGGAGTTGAGACGATTTTGTGTTACAGTGAGCTGCTGCATTCCTCTCCCCTCCGTTTTACGGGGCTGGATTGAGACCTAAATTCTGCTGGTGCTCCCTCCCGCTTCGTGCGGCAGTAGGGCAGCCTTATATCCCTCCCGCTTCGGCGGTGTTAGGGTCAGCCAGCTCCTCCCGCAGTTGCGGTCGCAGGATAAGCCAGATCCCCCCGCATTGGCGGGTGTGGTGTCCCTCCCCTGCTCCGCGGGGATGAGCTGGACGGATTCCCCTCCCCCACTTGTGTGGGGATGAGCTGGGTTGATTCCCCTCCCCCGTTTCGGCGGTGGTGAGCTGGGCAGAGTGTCCCTTTGTGGGTGTAATTCTCTAAGTGCTGAGTCCTGCGGATGGAGCTTTGATATCGACATACTGAGGAGTTTCCGGCAGGACATGACCACATATAGGGAGGCAAAAGGATTGCTCTCTATCTCCACCTGCTGGTAGATGGACACAACCCACCAGTCTATGGATTGATCGGCTATGATTAATGGAAAGAAAATTATCAGGTATGATTAGGGTTACCATATTTGCCCTAAGAAAAAAGAGGACACATGCCCCGCCCCATGGCATACATCTTCCCCGCCCCTGTCCCGCCCATGCCCCACCCCTTGCCCCGCCCCCTATGCAGGACTTCAATGGAAGTCTCGCGAAGCTGCCACTTGAACTGCCAGCTCTGGCAGGCAATGAATTTAAACATATGTAGGAAAGAACTTGGATTAGACTGTCTTGAAGACAGTGGCATAATTTCCCAGATCACCCTGGAACCTTTTTTAAAAATCAGCATATGTAATACAAAAATCACTGATAGAGACAACCAAAATTTGGTTTCAGGTTCAGGTTTGGCACTGAAAGTGGCCCAAATTCAGTTTTGGAGTGGTTTTCATTTTGGTTTAGCATATTTTTAAAATGTTAGCTGGTTTTTGGTTTTGCAGAAATTCACCATGTGTTTTCAGTTCCTCCCCTCCCCCTCTCCGTTCTGTTGATGCAGGCTGCAGCAGCAGCACCCTCCACTTTTTTTTTTTTTTTTTGCAAACTCCTTAATGTGGGGGCCGGGGGCGTAATCTTTAAACCACCTAGTATTGCTTAAAGAATTCTTAAATTACCTTAAACTTGTGGAGGTGTTAATTTCCCAAATGACCTACTAGTACTACATTATCACTCAGCCAGCCTTTATCTTAAACAAAGCAAAGGTCGGTTGTTTACTTCAAATTGGGTGAATAATCTCTTCATTAAGGCATTAATAAATCCTCCCAGTAAATAAATCTTTCCGTTCCGCTCACAACTCGCACATGGTTTTTGATTGAAAAGGAATTTTGCACACGCACACCTCCTGACCCTGTCCCTGTGCCTGAGTGCCTCTATATTATCAAATAGTACCCTCCCTTCGACCCTTCCTTCCCCTGCTTCAAAGTTCAAACAGAAGAACAGAACAGAAGTAGCCTTTTAATCTTAGGCTCCCCCCAGTCCCCGGACGCACACATAAATTATTTTAATCATCTTCCCTGTGACTCGATCTTATTCTTAATCTTCTTCTTATCTTGTCCTCCGGACCTCACTACTTCGGTTATGGCGCCGGCTAAGCAGGCCAGCAAGGGCACATACAGACAGACCACCGTCCACTCCAGATGCTGCACGCTGCAGCTGAGCCTCGTCGTCAACTCGTTTTATAGGTGGCGAAAAAGGTGGCAGGCGGCAGCAGAGCAGGATCGACATCACAAATCAGCTGATGCAGGCAGGCGCTGGCTGGCACGCACACGCACATACACTGCCTGTAGCCTGCCTGCGTTGTGCATCAGAGGAGTCAGGTGATAGGTCAGACATCGGACTCGGAGCGGTCATGTGATGTTGACCCGAGAAACCCGGACAAATCAACGAAAAGCTGAAATCCACCCGGACTCCCCACGGCGCAGAGGACATGTCCGGGGAAATCCGGACGAATGGTAACCCTAGGTATGATACATAATTTTACCTTCTCTTAACTGGGGAGGAGATGCCGCCCACATTCCAGGAGATCAAGCGCACCTTATTCAAGGCAGGACTGAGTCTGTGATTGAGTGTGCCCCAAGATATACTGTGGCGCGTCTCCTGGGCATCCAGCCTTACCCCTGAGACTTCTGGTAACCACTTCTCTCCTTACCGCTAGGCAGCTCATGTACTGGTGTGTGGTGGGCCCTTCTCTGCTAGATGTTCTAACTTGTGCAGTTAAATCCTGTGCGTTCCCCAACCCTATCTTCCCCCCCTCCCAAAGCCCTCCCCTATCCCCTGCCCCCCCCATTGAACCGATCGAATTCCCTTCCCCCGAGCATCAAATACTACTATTAATTGGGAAGCCTCTTCCATGCTCGAGGCCTTCCCGCCCTCAACCAGTACAATTTTCCAAACCTCATCTCTTGTTACACTAGTGTGCTGCAGCGAGTTTAAAGCTGGGCTTGATCACTCTCCCACCAGTTGTCCATTCGGGTCTGCTTGTTGCTGCTCAAGTTCCGTGATGTGGGCTTTTACCGCATCTATCGATTCAAACGTCTTCCAATGTCCCTCATGGCGGATCTTCAGCACAGCCGGGTAAACAAGCATGAATCTGATGTGCAGTTCTTGAAGCCGGCGGCACAGTGGGGTTAATTTCTTCCGGCGCTCTTGGAGTGGGGCAGAGAAGTCCTGAAATATTCTGATCAGATGTCCATCATATTTTGTATCTTTTCTCTTCAAGCGATAGCCCCGCAGGATCTCTTGTTTGTGTAGGTAATTATGTACTTTCAAGATAACAGTGTGCGGGGCCTGGTGGCCATCTTGGATACGGCCTATGCGATGCACCCTTTCCAAGCACAGGGCCCCGGCGTGGTCCGACAAGGCAAACTCCTCTTTCAGCCAGTTCTCCACTACTGTTGCAAGTGTGGAGTCTCCAATCGATTCAGGTAGGCCGATCAATTGTAGGTTGCTTCGCCTGCCTCTGTTCTCAAGTTCGTCTACTTTGTCAGAGAGTGTTGTCACTGTGGTCTGTAGTTGACAAATTTGTTGTTGCAGCGGGGTGCACGTGTCTTCAAGTTCGGAGACATTGAGGCATATTTTCAAAGCACTTAGCCTTCCAAAGTTCCATAGGTTTCTATAGAACTTTGGAAGGCTAAGTGCTTTGAAAATATGCCTCTCTGTGTTCCAGATCTCCGGTCCGCCACGATTCCTCCGTCAGTTGCGTCTCAAAGTTTTCAATCTGCGTTGATATGCGCTCCAGCCCGGGCTCCAGCGCTTGTACTACCTCTGCCGTCAGTTGTGCAAGTTGCGAGAGCTGTGCCTCCGAGAAGGGCGGTCCGCTTTTCTGCAGTTGTTGGTCCGCGCCGAGATTCGCCGCTCTCGGCGGGTCCTTGTCTTTCTTCGCACTGCGTGCCGGCATGGTTTTGGATGGTTTATCAACAAACTTGTCCATCGGTGATTTCGCTGACCAAATGGTGTCGCAGGCTGCTCAGAGATGAGGTGGAAACGCAAATTTTTTTATCAATTTCAGGCGTTGGGCCTTGGAGAGCAGGGACACACGTCCTACTCTCTCAGTGCATCACATGACCCCCATGTTTAATATTTATAAATCATAAATTGTGAGATCTGCATTTCTTATTCTCAAATAAGGACAATCCTGAAATTAGATTAAATTCCTCTCCCCTCTCAGAGAGCCGGAGATGAGGTTAGTGTTTGTTGTTCCCTCCCCATTCCTGGGTACTGGGTTTCTGGAAAGCTGCCACGACTACTAACATCAGGCTAACCCGAACCCAGTTTTTATCATACATCTCACCCAGGCGTGAGGGTGTGGCTACACTAGCACTGATAGACGGATTGCTCTGAGCTCCAGAAGATTGATGCTACTACTACTACTACAAATCATTTCTATAGCTGTAGGCCTTTTCTTCCTGAGACCATAGCCCTTGGGTTGATTGACTCTGACAATGTGCACCCCAGCCCTTCTTGGAGGAATCTGTTGTCACTACTATTGTCGATTTTGGAGTTTGAAAAGGTGCTCCCTACATAAGTACATAAGCACCGCCATACTGGGAAAAGACCAAGGGTCCATCAAGCCCAGCATCCTGTCTCCGACAGCAGCCAATCCAGGCTTCAAGAATCCGGCACCCCCCCCCCCCCCCAAAAAAAAAAGTTAATAATGTTCAATGGACTTTTCCCTCAGGAATCTTTCCAAACCCCCTTTAAATTCCGTAAGGCCAGCTGCTGTCACTACATTCTCCGGCAACGAGTTCCAGAGTCTAACTACACGCTGAGTAAAGAAAAACTTTTTCCTATTTGTTTTAAATCTACCATATTCTAGCTTCATCTTGTGTCCCCTGGTTTTGTTGTTGTTTGAAAGTGTAAACAAACGCTTCACATCTGTCCGCTCTACTCCGCTCATTATCTTGTAGACTTCTATCATATCACCCCTCAGCCGCCTTTTCTCCAAGCTGAAGAGCCCTAACCTTCTCAGCCTTTCCTCATAGGGAAGCCGTTCCATTCACTTTATCATTTTCGTCGCCCTTCTCTGTCAGGTGAGGTAGATGCGTCCACCATGTTAATTGCAACTTGATGTAATGCTGCACTGGTATCTTGGTGGATAGCGGTTGGTAATATTGGGACCAATGATCTCTCAAAAACCACTGGAGGGGCCGCATTCTTAATCGTGCTTGTGGTATAACATGCACTGTCGCAGCCATGTGACCCAACAATACTAAGAGATTTCTGGCTGTCATTACTTGAGTGCTTAATAAGTTCTGTACCAGTTGAATAAGAGTGTGAACTCTGGGTAAAGGTAGGCATGCCAAGGCAACGGGTGTAATGAGACATGCTTCTATGAATTCCAAATTCTGTGTCGGTTGCAAAAGTGACTTTTTGTAATTTATGAGAAAACCTAGGGAAGTTAGGAGGGTGATTGTCTTGTGCAATGTCTGGAGAACGATTTGCTGAGTGGGGCCTACAATGAGCCAATTGTCTAGGTAAGGAAAAATAATGCAACCCTGTTGACGAAGATAGGCTATGACCACGATCACACACTTTGTGAAGACTCTGGGTGCTGATGTGAGGCCGATCGGGAGAACCCTGTATTGATAATAAATGCGTTGGAGTGTGAATTGAAGGTACCAACATGAACTTGAGTGTATGGGGATGTAAAGATATGCATCTCTGAGGTCCAGCGATGGTAACCAAGCTCCCTGCTGTAGAAATGGTAGGATGTTTGCTAGAGTATACATGCGGAATCTTTTCTTTTTGATAAATTTGTTGAGGAGTGTTAGATCTAGGATGGCCCGAAATCCCCCTAGTTTCTTTGGTATTAGGAAATATTTGGAATGAAATCTGCTCCCTATCTGCTCTTGCGGTACTAGCTCTATCGCTTGAGCCCGAAGCAATCTGTGTACCTCTGGTTGTAGGAGAAGAGTATGTGAATCTAATGCTTCGCATTGCATCGGAGGATTGGATGGTGGATAATGGCAAAAATTGATTCGATATCTGTCTTGTATCACCTGCAGCACCCATGAATCTGTTGTTACAGTTTTCCAAACATTGCTGAAAAAGGACAAACGCCCTCCAACTGGAAGACTTGTGTGATCCTGTTTGTCAAAAACTGGGATTTGTCTTGTGTTGTTGGACAGTACTACCATGCACTTGTTTCTTGTCACGAGGAAATTTAGGTGGGACATATTGTTTTTGTCTATGTTGTTTATTAAAGTAGGCAGGTTTCCGAGATGAGTAAGATCTCCTTCTCTGAAAACGCGATTTAGATTGATAATATGGAAGACGCTTCCATACAGTCCTCAAACTTTTTGACTGATCATCTTACAAAGTATCCAGCATCATACACTCATCTTTGACTGTGGTAATCATCTTTGCTACCTTGGGACCAAACAGGCTGTCTCCTAAGCAAGGGAGGTCTGCTACTTTCTCAAATAAATCCTCAGCTAGAGCTGAAGAATGTAGCCAAGCAATATGTCTTGTGGAGATGGCAATTGCTGAACCACGAACTGCTGTTTCGTAATTGTCAAATGCTGCACGTATCATAAACTGGGAACAAAGTTCTAGGTCTTGCATTATAGTTGGTAGCAAGGCAAGAGAAGTTGGAACTGACATGTCCTATAATTTAGCAATCTTATCCATCACAGTGTATAAGTATTGACCATAGTGGAAGGAATGAATTGCTATTCTAGCCTGTAGCATTGTATTTTGATATGATTTCTTTCCCAGAAGATCCAAACACTTTAGATCTTTATTTGGCTGATGAGATGTGCTCTTCTCTTTCCCTGTCTTATGTTTTCTCATCGCTGATTTCACTACCACAGACTGGTGTGGCAGCTGGTGGACTCCATGAGCTAAAATAGATTGGACTCTATATTTGTTATCTAACAGCTGAATTGTAGCTCGAACTGTAAATGGGTTAGACCAAATCTGTTTATGATGCTCCTGCAATAAGTTGTCAATTGGGAGAACTACTGTCTCCTTGTTATTAGATAGATATTTGAAAACTGACCTCTTCGGCTCTGTGGATGCCGACTGAGAGGTCTCTAGTAACTGGAGTGCCTTGGCCATTCTAAGCAGAAATTGAGGTATGCACAGTCCTCTTTCTGGTATTGTGTAGATTCCTTGTGAGGAAGATCAGTATTTAAATCTGTAGAACATTACTTTTCCCCCATGGAATTAGGTGAGTCAGGAGGAGAGGCTCTAGAGCAGAACCTAGCATCCTGCCTGGATTGTGATTCCACTATTGGAGATGTGGAAGCAGAGACTGACCATGATCTCTTTCTAGATGAAGGAGTGGTGCAATGGGATCTGAGAGAAGTCTGTTGCTTAGTAGAGGACTGTCCCTCATTAACAGACGTTGAAGTAACTGGTGCAGCTGGTATATGTTGTTTAAAGAACTGAAGTCTATCTAGGATACAGACCTATAGTCTTCCAGGCAGGGGACTAACCTTGATAAAGCCACTTGACAGTGAAACATGACTCGTGTTGGATTAAAAACCCTCTGTAGCTGACACTATCCTTGCGAAATAAGCTAAGTACTTTATTACTGTCTCAATAAGTTTAAAAGATAAAAGCAAAAAAACACTATAAAGTATTTTGATTCATGTAAATTTAAGCGGACCAGTGACGAGCTGGGGTCATTTAAGCAACATTAGAATAAACTGTTTTGCTTAACACCCAAACTGAGGTCCTAAAAAAACAAAAAAACAGATATCCAAAGCAGGTAGATTCTCTTACATAGTCTGGTTTAAAGAACTAAGCCATTAATTGGAAAAATTTTGAAGAGACTGAGTTCTGAGCTGAAACTAAAGGTAAAGGAACTGCTTGAAGTGATGTGGAACTATTATATTCAAAGGTACAGCAGTAACCAAAGTCGAGTGCCTCGATCTCAAGTGACTGCTGTGAGAGGATCGGCATCCACGGCATCGGGCACTCTTATTATGGCTCTTATGCCGTCTTTTGTTATGTGAAAAAGATGCACTGCTTCTTGAAACTGAAGAACAGTGACATCTCTTTCTTCCTCTAGGAGAGGGAGAACAGATTCGAGATGTAGATGAAGTCCACGATGTCCAGCTGTCAGTCAGCTGATGCCGGCTTGGTGCCCAGGGATTACTTCCGGTCGACATGCTACTCCCACTGAGGAAGTGGAGCAGTGATGGATGACAGCTCTTGCCTGTTGCTGGTTGTTCTGCAGGTCCCTGTAGCACTATGGGAGCCCACAGAAGCATCCAATTTTGACTGTCTGTCGGGAATACCCTGATCCTGTCTCTAGCCCTTAGAATGCGGGTCCGAGACGGAAATCTTTTTAGTACAAGAGGAACAGTCTTTAAATCCTGGTTTCTGTGACATCTGTGAAGAAGCTTGTCTATAATAAGTAAAATAAATAATATTGAATAAAGAAAAACCAAAAGAACCTAATTAAAATTTTATGACTAGAACCTAAAGAAGCGCAGCGGGTCGTAACTACACCACGGACAAATAAAACTGATTTGACAGGGGGGGCGTGTTCACTAATTATACTATTGCCAGGGGCGGGAATATTCACACATGCACAGTCGTTTGGCTGCTCCCTGCACCCCCCCCCCCCCCCCCCCCCCCCGTAGCATGCACCCAGGGCAGACTGCCCCCATCACCCCGCCCTCAGTACGCTACTGGAACAGAATAGTTTCTGGTTATTTTCATTGCTTAACACTAGGTTTCCTATGATAGCATTGTGCTTATTTGAATCAGTTTTTCTGTACGTTTTGCTTGATTTGTCTTTATTTGACATTTCATAAACATTTTTAAAAAATAATTTAAAAAATATCTTGCAACGGGGACAGGGCTAGGTGGAGGTAGGCGGGGGCCTCAACAAACCGGTCTACACAGGGCCCCGCAATTGTTAAGTCAGGCCCTACCCATTCATTTAAATTTCAAGCTGGTGTCAGTGCCAGTCTCCATAGGCACTAATGCGCAGGTGCAAATTTTTGCACCATTTTTGACTCAGCCTTCCTCCTAGGTACCAAATCTAAATTTTACCTCAGGTTATATACGTAATCCCTGGTAAAGAGGGATTAGGGTCTCCACCCTACTGCGAGGTGTGCCACAGGCAGGGGAGGGAAATCTGCAAGGAGGCCTCACCTCAGTGGTGGGCAACTAGAGCCAAAGGAGGGGGCCTGCACCAAGGTTATCAAATGTCCAGTGGTGTGCTGGTACATTTTAAAAAACAAGCTCTCTCTCCAAAAACAAAACATACAAAAACCTGACGTTGCTGCCCTTCCCTTACCATGCTCAGTAGGAAGGAAACCCCAGGAACCACACCCCCATGGCACACTCACCCCTTTTATCTGCCCCCCAATTCCCCCCCCCCCCACAGCACACTCACCCTTTTACTCTGCCCCCAACCCTCCCCCCATGGCACACTCACACTTTTACTCTTCCTCCAACCCCCCCCCATGGCACACTCACCTTTTTATTCTGCCCCCAAACCCTGCCCCCAATCCCCCCTGCACATGATTCATCCCTTTGCCCCCAATCCTCCACTGCACACTCACCTTTTCGCTGCCCCTTCTCATTTTTAGCCATGGCAATGGCTGTGCAGGCTGTGCCTTCTTCAGCTTTGGGTGGGCTTTGGCGCTCCCTATGGCTTAAGAGCTCAGGGAAATTGTCCTGTTTGCACCCCGTAACACCAGCCCCATCTCACCGCAACTTTCCCGAGTATCACTCCATCAAACTCGGCAAGCACTTGGCCTTGCGTTCTGTCCTGACACACCTCTTGCTTCTCTGCTACCCTACTGCTACCCCAGCTGCTGACCTCAGTAGGAGGACACCTCAGAGGCTATTGAAGGGACATCGTTACTCTGCCATAGACCTCCCTGCAGAGTTGGTCTCTACCCAAATTAGCTGTTACATGTTGGGTGTGGGTTACATATTACATGTGTAGATGCAGGTCATTTCCTCTAATGTCTCAGAGTCTGGCAGGTCAGTGCTGGACAAACAGTTCAGTATACTGAAACATGCCTGCATACAATGTCTGAATTCCTGTGGCATGCCATGCATTTTTAAAACTTGTTTACGCTCCCGGCAAGGAGGAAGTTGAACCGCTGCACAGTGGGTCACTTCCTCCTCCTGCGCAGGCTTAGATCCAACTGTTTATGTGAACTGTGGGAACTGTGGGATCGCGGTTCACATAAACAGCCAGGTCTAGGCCTGCGCAGGAGGAGGAAATGACCCTCTGTGCAGTGGTTCACTTCCTCCTCTTCTTGCTGTGGAGGAAGTTGAACCGCTGCACAGTGGGTCACATCCTCCTCCTGTGCAGGCTTAGATCCAACTGTTTATGTGAACTGTGGGAACTGTGGGATCACGGTTCACATAAACAGTCAGGTCTAGGCCTGCGCAGGGGGAGGAAATGACCCGCTGTGCAGTGGTTCACTTCCTCCTCTTCTTGCTGTGCTGGAGTGGGCTCAACAACCGGCTTGCAAATTCAGGAAAAATTTACAGCCAGCTCCAGCACTTTGGAGAAACCACAGCAATAAACTGTATTTTTATTCAGAAACTGACCTGGAAAGTGAATTCTATTGAGTGCCTTAGGGGTGAATGAATTGGAAGTGAAGCTTAAAGAGAAAGGGCTTTCAGTTATTTCTCCCTCATCCTACACATACCTTGATGTCAGAAGCCAGAGTTTTGTCCCCCCCCCCCCCCCCACATCAAAGCCATTACAGTTTGATAAATAGAAGGCCAATAATTTACCACTGCAGTACCTGGTCTTTGGTCCCTTTGTTTTCTAAATCTTGGAAGATCACCATGCAGGTGGCAAGGTTTTTTTTTTCCACTTTAGGGGGTGCCAAAAGTACGGATAGATAGAATTAATGGGTTGGGATGGAAGGCATTCTTAAAGTTAGAGGACTTTCAGGCTTATTATAGAAAAAGAAGGACGCCCATCTTTTGACACAAATCGGAAGATATAATCAAAAGCCGATTTTGGATGTCCTCAACTGCTTTTCGTCGCAGGGATGGCCAAAGTTCTTGGGGGCATGTCAGAGGCGTAGCGAAGGCGGGACTTACTTGGGTGTGCCTAACACTTGGACATCTTCGACCCATAATGGAAAAAAAAGGGCATCCCTGATGAGCACTTGGACGACTTTGCCTGGTCCAGTTTTTCTTATGACCAAGCCACAAAAAGGTGCCTGAACTGACCAGAGGACCACCGGAGGGAATCGGGGATGACCTCCCCTTACTCCACCAGTGGTCACTAACCCCTTCCCACCCTCAAAAAACATCTTTAAAAATATGTCCTGCCAGCCTCAGGTGTCATAGTCAGGTCCATGACAGTAGTATGCAAATCCCAGGAGCAGTTTTAGTGGGTGCAGTGCACTTCAGGTAGGCGGACCCAGGCTCATTCCCCCCCCCCCCCCCCCCGTTACACTTGTGGCGGTAGATGTGAGCCCTCCAAAACCCACCAAAAACCCACTGTTCCCACATCTAGGTGCCCCTCTTCACCCATAAGGGCTATGGTAGTGGTGTACAGTTGTGGATAGTGGGTTTTGGGGGCTCAGCATACAAGGTAAGGGAGCTATGTTCCTGGGAGCATTTTCTGAAGTCCAATGCAGTGCCCCCTAGGGTGCCCGGTTGGTGTCCTGGCATGTCAGGGGGACCAGTGCACTAGAAATGCTGGCTCCTCCCACGACCAAAGGGCTTTGATTTGGTCGTTTCTGAGATGGGCATCCTTGGTTTCCATTATCGCCAAAAATCAGAAACGACCAAGTCTAGGGACGACCATCTCTAAGGATGACCTAAATTTCAAGATTTTGACGTCCCCAACCATATTATCGAAACGAAAGATGGACGTGCATCTTGTTTCAATAATACGGGTTTCCCCGCCCCTTCATCGGGACGTTTTGTGAGGACATCCTCAACAAAACTTGGGTGTCCCTTTCGATTATGCCCCTCCACGCCAACTAATTTATTTATTTATTTATTGCATTTGTACCCCACATTATCCCACCTTTTTGCGGGCTCAATGTGGCTTACAGAGTGTTGTTATGATGCAGTCGTTACATGATCTTAAATACAAACGATAATAAGCTGAAGGTAAGTGAATTAGATGCAAGGTGCTAGAAAGGTGTTGTGAGAGGTGTTTTTGATGCACCTGAGTGGTTTGAGGGATGATTTATTGAGGATGTCTTTAGTAGGCTTTGTTGAAGAGGTGTTTCTTCAAAGATTTGCGAAAGCTGGTTAGATTGTCCATATTTTTCAGGGCCATGGGTAATGCGTTCCAGATCTGTGTGCTTTTATACGCAAAAGTAGTAGCGTATGACTGTTTGTATTTAATTCCTTTGCAGCTGGGGAAGTTCAGATTGAGGAATTTGCGGGCCGATCTTTTGGCGTTTATAGGTGGTAGGTCCACTAGGTTTAACATATAGAGTGGGGCGTCTGCGTGGATGATTTTGTGGATGGTTGTGCAGATCTTGAACTCGATACGTTCCTTGAGTGGTAGCCAGTGTAGTTTCTCTCTTAGAGGTTTCGCCCTTTCGTATTTAGTTTTTCCAAAGATGAGTCTGGCTGCGGTGTTCTGGGCTGTTTGGAGTTTTTTAATGGTCTGTTCTTTACAGCCTGCGTACAAAGTGTTGCAGTAGTCCAGATGACTTATTACTAATGACTGTACTAATACTCATTTCCAGTATTAGCTACTTCAACAACTGGCTTCCAAAATGTAGGCTTGGGCCCCCTCCTGAATTTTCTTTTACTTTGTTGGCGGGGATGTTGAGCCCTGCCAGCCAAGTAAATAGACTGCTGCTGCTCCCTGCTCCTTGTTTCCAGGCTAGCTCTGAGCAGCAGGCTGGGACTTCTCGTGCAAAATGCCCAGTTCACTAGCGAACTTCTGACCAGCTAAATCCAACTGATTTGCAGCCAAACCAAGCCGCCTAGATTATGGGCTAAAAATCAGCCTCAATTTAGTCAGCTAAGCTTCACCAGTAAGACATCAACTGCTCTGGCCTGTTTACATGGCCTATTTATTTGGCTGGCAGGGCTCAGCATCCCAGGAGGGGCCCCCAAGCCTACATTTTGAGAGCCAGTTGTTAAAGTAGCCATGGGCGGCCTACTTTAACAATCGGCTCCCAAAATTCTTAAAAATTTAACAAATGGTTCTCGCGAGTCCGTGCGAGCCAGTTCCAGCACACCACTGCTCATACATATACACAAGCCCCAGGCCACAGCAGTTGATGTCTTACTGGTGAAGTTTAACTGACTAAATTCAGCCTGTAATCTAGGTGGCTTGGTTTGGCTGCAAATCAGTTGGATTTAGCTGGTTAGAATTTTGCTAGCTGAACTGGGCATTTTGCATGAGAAGTCCCAGTCTGCTGCTCAGAGCTGGAAACAAGGAGCGGGGAGCAGCAGCAGAAGTCTATTTACTTGGCTGGCAGGGCACAGCATACTCACCGCAAAGTAAAAGAGAATTCAGGAGGGGGCCCAAGCCTACATTTTGGGAGCCAGTTGTTAAAGTAGCCTTGGCTTGGCCGGCCTACTTTAACAATCGACTCCCAAAGTTCTTAAAAACTTAACAAAGGGCTCTCGCAAGTCCATGAGAGCAAGCTCCAGCACACCACTGCCCACACATATACACTGAGGGAGAAGTAGGTATTACATTAGAGGATAATCAGTTACCTTGCCTCAGACTGATCAGAAACCAAGATGTAAACATGCTCCAGCAAGGACTTCTTATGTCATGGAACAGAAAAGTTTCCTATCCTCAGGCAACAGATTAGGTCAGCCTTTCTGGCTAGGCAGCCAGGAAGGGGAGGAGGAGAATCCATTCCTGAGAAGGGCTGGCTGACACATCAATACTTTAAAACTGTTACAGAACAGCAGAGAGAGGAAGTTCCTTCACAGGAATCGGAGCTTGAAGTTATTGATAGTCCTAGTGCAGGGGCAGAGGAACCCACAGAGGTAAGAGAACCAGAAACTATACACCCAAGAAACTGTGAAGGTATGGAGCTTAGAGAATGAGAGATGAAGGCTTGTGCTATGTAGATATCAAAAGGGGAGTGGGGTCTCTTATTTTCTTTTCATTTGTCTTGGAAGGGTAGGGCAGTTGAGCTGTCTGAAAGCTGCTTAACCTGGCTTTTAAAAAAAAAAAAAAAAATTTATTTTACCCCAGTTACTTAGATGCTGCTAGCAGTGAGGGAAGAACATGATGGAGGATAAACCATTGTGAGCAGATTACATGAGGCTTTGCTAGCTCTGGGGCCCATGCAGAAAACTTCCCATGTGGTTAATACAGGAGTAATCTAGTTTCAGTGCAGGATAGCAATATAGGAAGGGTTTGGCGCCGGCCGACCTTCAAGGGGGCGTGTTGGGAGGGTAGCGAAGGCGGGATGGGGGCGTGGGTACGAGATGGCCGGCTTCGCCTTATAATGGAAAAAAAGAGGCTGGCTCGAACGAGCATTTCGCTGGCCGGACTTGGTTCATTTATTTTTAGGACCAAGTTTGGAAAAAGTGCCCCAACTGACCAGATGACCACCGGAGGGAAGCGGGGATCACCTCCCCTTACTCCCCCAGTGGTCACCAACCCCCTCTTACCCCCCCCAAAAAACCTTTTTTTGCCAGCCTGTATGCCAGCCTGAAATGTCATACCCAGCTCCTTGACAGCAGTATGCAGGTCCCTGGAGCAATTTTTAGTGGGTGCAGTGCACTTCAGGCAGGTGGACCCAGGCCCATCCCCTCCTACCTGTTACATTTGTGGTGGTCAATGTAGAGCCCTCCAAAACCCCCCAAACCCACTATACCCACATGTAGGTGCCCCCCTTCACCCCTTAGGCTATGGTAATGGTGTAGAGTTGTGGCGAGTGGGTTTTCGGGGGGATTTGGGGGGGCTAAGCACCCAAGGTAAGGGTGCTATGCACCTGAAAGCTATTTTTTTTTTAAATTTTTGTAAGTGCCCCCTAGGGTGCCCGGTTGGTGTCCTGGCATGTGAGGGGGCCAGTGCACTACAAATGCTGGCTCCTCCCATGCCCAAATGCCTTGCATTTTGCTGGGTTTGTGATGGCTGGGCCCGGTTTCCATTATGGCTGAAAACTGAAGCCGGCCATCTCATATAAACCTGGCGATCCACCGGCGATCCTGTTGTAAACCCAGTGAGCGATTTGCCCGGCGCCAAGCGTATTTCAAAAATACGCTTGGCTCCGCCCGCTTACGGCGCTGGCCCCGAAGATGGCTGGCCATCAATTTGGCCAGCGCCGTTCGATTATGCCCCTCTATGTATTCCACAGTCATGATAAAAAAAGTTTTCCCACACATTGTGCAGGGAAACTGCATCAGCATAGAAGGATTGGTTGAGTGGAGTGGGTGTCTAGTGGTACCCCCTTTCACACACCAACCCGACCACCCTGCCTCAGACTGCTTTCTACAGTGCCCCAAGCTGCCCTAGTAGTCTAGTAGCTCCATTCTCGCTACAACCTGACACAACCTGAATCCCCCTTCCCCCAATACAAAAAGTTGCCCGGTAGTCTAGTGCCCCTCCCCTTCTCACGCCTCTCCCAACCTGACCCACTCCTTCTCCAGAATACCGAAAACCCTGAAAGTGTTGGCCTGGTACCTCCCACTCACAAAATTCCGTGGTAATCTTATGGTCCCCTCCTTCCTACTCACCCCCCAAAATTCTCTGGTAGTCTAGTGGAAACCTCCCCCCCCCCCCCCAATCACTTCTTGACCCCTTGCCTAGGCCCCCAGCCCTGTACCTTAAAGGAGGCAGGAAAAGTGCCCAATTGTTCCTGCCTCCAGCACTGTCATTTGCAAAATGGTAGTGCCCTGCCCTTTATATAACAATATGACCCCACCTGGTGCATTCCAGGATGCACCACATGGAGCAGGGTGCTGCCATTTTGCAGATGATGGCACTGGAGGTAGGAGTGATTATATTGTTAGAGAAATGTTATAACTAGGTCAAAAGTGATTATATAACTGCTAAATATTTTCTAATAGCTATCTGATCTGCATTAAATGCCTTGATCCATGAGAGGACTAAGACAATGTTATTTTTTTGGAAGTATAAAGTTTTTGTTATGGTGATAAACGTGGGAAGATGCTAGTGCAGATTGCAAAAACATGGCATGGGTATTGCAATTTGTTTGATTACTAACATGAGGAAATATGATCATGTTACACCTTATCTCAAAACTGTTCATTGGCTACCAATCAATCATATAACGTATACAATTTTAATTTTAGTTCACAAGATCCTAACTGCTGGAGAATCATCATATCTCTCTAGTGATCTTATTCCCTACAGTCCTTCGAGAACTCTCCGGTCAGCTCAACAAAACCAGTAAATCATCCCTTCCTATCCCGTTATTATTCATGAACACATTAGGCACTCTTCTTTCTCGGTTCAGGGACCACAACTCTGCAATGCTCTTCCAGGCTACCTAAGATTACACAACTCAACAATACAATCCCCTTAGAATACCTCTGGTAGTGCTATAAATGTATCAACATAAATCAAAATAAACAAGGGTAGGGCTAGAACTCTACTCTAACCACTGGTAACATCTAGGGTATGGATGGAGCTTAGAAAAACTGACAAAAAGGAAAAAAGAAAAACAAAATAATAAATAATAAATAAATTTTTACATGAAGGGGAGTTCTCAGAGGCTGAACTTACCCAAGTGGACAGCCCACCGAATGTAGGCGTATCCTAATGGGTGGATGGGTTTCTCTATCATGGAATCTCTCCCCAGTATTTTAAGTGCACCTGTGAGCACTGCTGAGCAACCCTATGCTCTGCTTCAACTTTTCAAGCAATCATAATAAATACCAATACATACCAACTTATAAAGACAAAGCTCTCAATCCATTGCCTAATATAAATCTAAATCCCACATTAAACAAGTTAAACAAGTTCCCTATTCACTTAATCCACATGCCCAATTCAAAAAGGCTATACTCCCACGCCCCCAGAAATAATGTGAGACATGAGCTAGTCTACTCACAGGTGATATCGTTTTTGATATTTTGCTTTGTTTTGTTTGTAAATTTTTTTATCTAGTGCGCAAATGGCGTTCTATCTCTAAGCTAAACTGTCTATATAAATAATTCTCACCTCCAACATTCTAAAGCTCACTCTGTGGCAGGGAAACACTGAAGTGTCAGCACCACTCACTCTCACTCATGCACCACTCACTCTCACTCATAGACCCGCCCTCAGCCAAGTCCCTTCCGGACATAATTCGCTACCCCAACGTTCTAATGAAGCCTCAGAAATTTCCCAAAGTTGTAGTTTCTAGATTGCAGTGTGTCTGCCCCACCCTCGCGTCAAACGTGATGACGTCGAGGGCGCAGCACTGACACTCAACGATTCAAGGAAGCCCATTGGTTAATCTGTTTCCACAACGCTGCTGTCATTCCCATAAACTCAAACCAAACAAAATCGCCGCTGCACCCCATCCCCCCACCCACAGTCCCCCTCACCCACCATCCTGCAGTCGCTCACTCACCGTTCTGCCGCACCCCCTCTCCTATCCGACTCTACCCATGCACCAGGACGATTAGTACACTAACGAATCAAGGAAGCCCATTGGTTAATCTCTGTTTCCACTCCACAACGCAGCCGTCATTCCCATACACTCAAACCAAAGAACATCGCCGCTGCACCCCTTCCCCCCGCCCACAAACCCCTGACCCACCCTCCCGCAGCCGCTTGCTCACCGTTCCGCCGCACACCCTCTCCTCCGAAATACCTCCCCTGAAGCCGTCGCGTACCTCTGCTCACCGATCCGAAGTTCTGTTGTGGGCTGCGGGGCATGGCTTCATGAATGAGCATGTGTTGAAGTTTCTGTGTGTGCGTCTGATGAAGAAGAAGGAAGAAAAGTTTGTTCCTCATACAAAGGTCACAGAACAGAGAGAAAGCGGAGAGAACTGCTTTTCTGAGGTGTTACAGGTGCAGCACAAGGAACTCAAAATTGGCAGATTACTTCTCACTCTGGAATCCTGAGACACAGATACTTCAGTAACAGTCACTTAACTGGTTTCAAACTTCCTTAACTTTTCAGTCTCTTCATAAACTCAACCTCTGATAAATGCATTTACAGCTCAAGCATAGCTTTCTCAGTCAAAGTTTAATTTGCATGCAGCTTAGTCAATGTCCAGAACAATACAAGCAGTTTACTGGCTTCTCCTTTCTAGTATGATTAACTTATAAAGTCTGCCTCTTCACAAGCTCAGCTTTCTGGTTTGACTAAGTGCAATTCAGAAGACTTGTCCTGCTGAACTTTCTTTATAACTATTCAGCTTGTTTTTTTTTACTGTACAAGTCTCCTAAGACCTGTTACCTGAAAGTCTCAGTATCTTGCAGTTAACCTTGACATACCAGCATACCTGAAGTCTCTTTCTTTTCTGATATTTTCTTTATTGAATAACACACCAATGTACTCAGTCAGTAGATCAGAAAGATTGCCTCTTGGCACAGAGACTTTGTGATTCTGACAGTTGCTTCAGTGGATGGAGACAGAAATCTGAGAAACCCAGCTTTGCTGAACAGGTGAAAAACACAGCTGGGTTTACAGGAGAGGATCAGAGCTGGTCTGCTGGAAATGTTATATCTTAACATAAAGATATGTCCAAGTTCTCTTCAGAGCGTTTAATAGGACATGAGCTGACTGAAAGTAAAATGGAGAAAGGATCATAGAGAGGGAGAAAGAGAGGGGGCCAGAAAGTAGGGCACACACAAGCACAGAAGAGAAGAAGAAGGTAAAGACCACGAGAAACAGAGCCTGTCAATGAGGTGGCAAGGGTGGTTGCATTAACATAAACTACACTACACACAATGCCTAGTTCACATGACCTAGCAGTGAAATAATAACAAACATTAACCCATTCCAGGGTTCCACTGTAACTTAGGCAAGGCTGTCAAAAGACAGAACACCCCCTGTCAAACCTCCACAAGTGTCATGGGATCTCAATGTTGTTCTCACCCAGCTGATGAAAGCTCCTTTTGAGCCACTGAATTCCTGCCATCTGAAGTACTTGACCTGGAAGGTCATTTTCTTGGTGGCTGTTCTGTTACTTCAGCTCGTAGAATCAATGAGGTTCAGGCCTTAGTGGTGGATGCATCTTATACTAAGTTTCATCACAACAGAGTAGTCCTCTGCCCGCACCCTAAATTCTTGCCAAAAGTGGTGTCAGACTTCCATCTGAACCAGTCGATTGTCTTGCCAACATTCTTTGCCCGACCTCATGTCCATCCTGGCAAAAACAACTTGCACACCTTGGATTGTAAAAAAGCATTGGCCTACTAAATGGAGCGGACCAGGCCCCACAGACAGTCCGCCCAACTTTTTATTTCTTTTGATCCCAACAGGATGGGGATCACCATTGGTGGGAAACACACTACTTCTAATTGGCTGGCAGATTGCATTTCCTTCACTTATGCCCAGGCTGGGCTGGCCCTAGAGAGTCATGTCATGGCTCATAATGTCAGAGCCATGGCTGTGTCAGTAGCCCACATGAGGTTAGCCTCTATTGAAGAAATTTGCAAGGCTGCGACGTGGTCTTCAGTCCACACATTCACAGTACACTATTGCCTTAAGTAGGATACCTGTGGGTTCATTTTCAAAACAGAAAAAAAACATCTAAAAAGTGGCATAAAGCAGCATTTGGATGTTTTTCTATGAAGTCTATCAGAAGTCCATCCAAATCTCAAGGGGGCATGTCAGGAGTGTGTTCAGACCGGGACTTGGGCGTTCCTCAGATTTAGACGTTTTTCAGCCATAATGGAATGAAACAAAACCTTCCAGAACTAAGATTAAGATGTTTTGAGCTAGACCTGTTTTTATAACGAATAAGGCACAAAAAGGTGCCCTAAATAACCAGATGACCACTAGAGGGAATCAGGGATGACCCCTTTATTCCCCCAGTGGTCACTAACCCCCTCCTACCCCACAAAAACATTACTTGCCAGTCTTTATGTCAGCCTCAGATGTAATACTAAAGTCCATTAGAACAGCATGCAGGTCCCTGGAGAAGTCTAGTGGTGGGTGCAGTGCACTACATACAGATGGACCCAGGCTCCTACCTCCCTCTACCTGTTACACTTGTGGAGGAAACTGTGAGCCCTCCAAAACTCACTAGAAACCCACTGTACCCACGTATAGGTGCCCCCTTCACCTGTAAGGGCTATGGTAGTGGTGTACAGTTGGGGGTAGTGTGTTTTGGGGGGGGCTCAGCAGACAAGGTAAGGGAGCAGTGGTGAAATGTGTACCTGGGAGCATTTTATGAAGTCTACTGTAGTGCCCCCTTGAGTGTCCAAATTACAAAACCTTGTTCAAAACAGTATTTTTGAAGAAAAAAAAGATAGATGTTTTTCTTTTTTGAAAATTACCTTCTTTCCTATTTAGATGTTGGATGTTTTTTACAAAACGTCCAAAGTTGGACTTAGACGTCATATCGAAAATGCCCCTCCACACATGACATTCGGTTTGGGCAGACAGTGTTACAGAATCTGTTTGGGGTCTAGAATTCAACTCCACCCTCCTAGGCCCATTTTATTCTGTTCCAGGCTGCACTCTCACTCAGTTTGTATATAGTTTCAGGTTAATATGTGTTGTGTCCTCGCCGTTGCGAGGCCCAATTGACCAATGTTTGTTGTTTTTGGTGAGCCTGGATGCTAGAGATTCCCCACGTGAGAATTAATAAGCCTGCTTGTCCTTGGAGAAAGCTAAGGTACTTACCTGTATCAGGTGTTCTCCGAGGACAGCAGGCTTTATATTCTCACAATCCCTACCACATCCCTACTACTACTACTACTACAAATCATTTCTATAGCGCTACTAGTCATACGCAGCGCTTCACAATTGAACATGAAGAAAAGACAGTCCCTGCTCAAAAGAGCATACAATCTAAATCAGGACAGACAGACAGGACAAATAAGGGATAAGGGTAGGACAGACAGATAGGACACATAGGGAAAAGGGACTATTGAAGAGAGGAAGACAAGATAAAGGTTACAAGCAGGTGACAAGTTAGGAATTAAAAGCAGCATCAAACGGGTAGGCCTTTAGCCTGGATTTGAAGGCGGCCAGGGATGGAGCTTGACGTAATGGCTCAGGAAGTCTCTTCCAGGCATAAGGTGCGGTGAGATAAAAGGAACGGAATCTGGAGTTAGCGATGGAGGAGAAGGGTGCAATTAGGAGAGATTTGCCTAGTGAACGGAGTTCCTGGGAAAGAATGTAGGGAGAGATGAGGGTGGAGAGGTAGTGAGGGGCAGCAGAGTGAATTCACTTATAGGTTAATAAGAGGAGCTTGAACTGTATACGGAAACGAATAGGGAGCTAGTGAAGTGACTTCAGAAGAGGGCTGGTATGGGCATAGCGACTTTGGCGAAATATTGTCTGCTTTGTTATTTTAACTTTATTTTTGCTGTAGTATAAAACTGAGGAGACCACATTCTTACGGTGGGTGGGAAGACACTTACGCATGTGCGGTGGAGCGTGTCTCGTGCTCCACAAAGCTCTATTTATACTTTTATAAATCCCGGACCGGGCAGCACGGGTCAGCATCACCCACTTGTGGGAATATAAAGCCAGGTGTCCTCGGAGAACACCTGATACAGGTAAGTACCTTAGCTTTATGTGTAATTCCTTAGGTGGATAATTTATATGGATAGCAACTGAATTATCACTACTGTCTGTATAAGTTTTTATGGAAAACAGAAGAAAGTGAAGATGCTACCAATACAGCATATTCTGCCATACTGGTGTTTTCTTCTATCTTCTAGATTGGACTTATCCTCCTATTTTGTTCACCTCTGGTGCTACTTGCCTCTTGCTTTTTCCCCTGTATGTTTTTGTGCCATCATACCTCCATCCTGTCCAAAACGAAAATAGTTACCTTTGGTTCTAAAAAGCACCTGCTGGTGACTGTACTTTTGAATATCACCCTCAGAGGATGGAAATGAAAGCCTGAAATAACCTGCATCAAGTGGCAATTACAACCCTAAAAACATTACTAGGCAGACTGGATGTGCTATTTCAGCCTTAATCTGCCATCCTGTAGTTTTTCCTGTGTAACTATATTTGTGGGAAAAGCAGAAGCCTAGCAACAGAGCACAGGATGAGCCATCTGTATCTTAACTGGCTGAAAGGAAGAGAGGGTGGAGATATGGAGAATGATTAAATTTCGGAGCCCTGAAACAAAAACGAAACTAATTATCATTTAGCAAGAAATCATGTGACTCAACACTAACTGAAAAAACTAGAGAGCAGTGGAGTGGATCTGCTGCAGATTCTGCTCTTGTAAAGTAATTTCTACAAAGTGATGGTGAGTAAGGTGGGGAATCTCTGCTTTCTGTATGTCATTCACTGTGGATGTAAAATGTGGCCTTTGGAAAGAGCTGTCGGGAAGATAAACATATCTGGGAACTTTTGAGTTCTGCTTAATTTGAGATGAGAGAGGGGAGGGAAAGGGAGGAGAACCCTGTGCAGATCTTCTTTCTAACTCTTTCTTATCTTCCCCTTCAAAAGAATGCCCTGGGGAGGAGAACTGAGGTGATGACTGGCCCAGGTCCTTCTCTTTCATGGTCCTGTACCACTGGATAAACTCACTCTCTGCTCATCTGTTGAATGTTCCTGTTTTTTGCAAATTGGTCCTCAGTCATTACAATTTCTGCAAGTACAAACACAGAGGGCTCTTCTCCCCACAGGCTCTACTATCTCTGGGCATGGCCTTCTGCCACAGCCTGTACTGTGGTCAGCCTTGCTCCCACAATGTTACTTTCTTCTTAATTAATATTTAGCAATAATGTATCTACCTTATTATTCAATTTGCACATTACACCTATCTGTCAAAAGCTCCGTGATATGTACGCTAATTATCGCATTTATGTTGATGTTTTTCATTTGATGATTCCTTCCAGCTTGCCTTTGGTAAACTTCAGTTGTATATATAGTCTATTACAGACTGGATGACCTCCAATCAGCTAGCCGTGAATCTAGTTAGCCATTCAAAATTACATGATTTCCTTTCCATGTATTGCTTAATGACAACAGGATTCAGATTTCAGAAGTATGACACCTCACTATCTATGACCCCTTTCAGTGAAACTTTACATTAAGTTTCTGTGGTTCGTACAGCATTTTTAGACTTCTGAAGGATTCCTGAGACAGAACTTACTGCTGCAAGGAGAAAAACTACACTGGTGAGTACTAACTGCTGGGAAATTGTGCTCAAACAGGGAAAAGGAGGAATTTGGGGTTAAACAGATTCATCACTCTACTTCTTTACCAAAAGCAGTGTGAGCACAGAAAGTTGTGGACTGCTTTTGAAAACCTGTTTGGTTCAGCTGCTCTGAGACATTGGATATGCTAAGTACCATTGTGCCATGTTCTCCAGTAGAGAGTTTACATTTGTTTTGAGGTGAATGGTGTCTTAAATATTTAATATGAAAATATCGAGACCAATTATTTGGAAGCTATTTTTTCTTTTCAACTATTTTTGATCTATGCTTTAAACTGACCTGTGTGAGTGTGGAGCTTTTTGGCTCCTATCCATGACGACTTTTTCTCCATGTTTTGAGAGCTTTATTATATAATTAAATAATTTTTTGAGAGAGGCACTGTACCCCAATGGTTTGTGAATTTTTTTTTTTTTTTTTGGGGGGGGGGGGGGTCTGTGATCCTATGATTATTAAGGTGTCCTGAACACCGTTATGCACTGACATCGAGAGGTATGGAACTCTGAGGATCATGATCAGTGTTCCCTCTGCAAGCACGTGAGTGATTACTCATACAAACAGGAAATGTTGCTCACTTCCGGTCAATGTTCATTCACTGATGGAGGGATGCAGGGAGGATAGGAGGCGCAGGTTTTGGCCAGAGCCACTTTCCATTCACCCTGACCTCAGCATAAAGCGGTCAGGACTTAACTATTTGTAGAGTTGTTGCAGACATAGGTCCAGGCACTCACCCTTCATCTCCTCCTTGGTGATGTACTTGGAGACAGGACGTAGGGGCAAGGGTCCTTCTCCCCAAAGGGCTTAAAAAACTCACCCAAGAAAAGCTTCAGGAAGCGGCGGCAGCTTTTCTGTTTGTTGGAAGAGCCAGCCATGGCTTCTCATTCCTAGAGAGAGCAGCAGAACGGAGCTGGACCACGAGGAAAACTCCGATGGTAGAGAGAGAGATGGACAGGTACAGTGCAAGTACATCACTCCCACCTTCCACCTGTGTGCACATGGCACTGGGGGCAGGTGGGCATTTCAGGATACCTACAAACATCTTGCAGGATTTATATCTGCATATGTTTGAGTCTCAAGGTATGCAATTGTATCCCGTGCAAAACTGGCAGTGGGTACCCAGAGCCAGACACATTTGGGAAGCCCTGCTCTAAGGGTTTATTATTATTGAGCCCTTTAATTGTTAGCACTGGCATCTCTAGACAAAAATATTTGGGATGGCAAGCTAGGTATGGAGAGAGAACAAGCCAAGGTGACATTTCCGAACATCATACTTCTCTTTGCGCCCGTTTTTAAATGAGCAGTATAAGACACTATGGCCTTACATAAGTCGGATAGCTTGGGAAGAACTTTCCCCCACTCCGCAGATACCTCGAGGGAACTCTTCCCCCCCCCCCCCCCCCCCCCCACCCAACACACACTCATGCTCTTTTTTGGCTGTCCGGCTATTTTCAGCACTTACTTGGAAAAACAGTTTGCATGCAGCAGGTCACTCCTTAGACTAGAGGGAACACTGATCATGATCCTCTGTTAGTTTGTTTAAAGTCCACACTCATTCAACTCTTTCTGTCAATAGAAACTTTTTTTTAATGTGTTTTGTGATTTCAGTTGCCAGATATTGACTGGATAAATGTTAACATCAGGGCATGTTAGGGAAGTAAAGTTTCTAGAAGGTAACAAGGACTGCTTTATGGAGCAGCTGGTTCAGGAACATAAAAGTAGTCATAGTGGTCCATCTAGCCCACTATCCTGTTTTCCAAACAGTGGCCAAGCCAGGTCACAAGTACCTGGCAGAAACCCAAATAGTAGCAACATTCCGTGCTACCAATCCCAGGGCAAGCAATTGCTTCTTCATGTCTTTCTCAATAGCAGACTATGGACTTTTCCTCCAGGAACTTGTCCAAACCTTTTTTTTAAACCCAGATAAGCTAACTGCTGTTACTGCATCCTCCGGCAAAGAGTTCCAGAGCTTAACTATTCATTAGTGAAAAAATATTTCCTCCTGTTTGTTTTAAAAGTATTTCCATGTAACTTCCTTGAGTGTCATCTAGTCTTTGTACTTTTGGAATGAGTAAAAATGTAGACCTCAATCATATCCCTGATTTTGTAGACCTCAATCATATCCCCCTCAGCTGTCTCTTTTCCAAGCTGAAGAACCTCTTTAGGCTTTCCTCATATGAGAGGTGTTCCATCCCCTTTATCATTTTGGTTGCTCTTCTTTGAACCTTTTCTAATTCCGCTATATCTTTTTTGAGATATGGAGACCAGAACTAATACAATACTCAAGGTTTAAATACCTCTTTGGCATGTACAGGAGGTGAGCCTCTTTCAAATGAAGGAAAGCTCTGGAATAAGAGGGCGTAAGGTGAAGTTAAGAGGCTCAAGAGTAATCTTTTTTTTTTAATTTATTATTTATTTATTTAATCAAAATTTACAAGAAACTTCTTGTTTAGGAAAGTGTCAGAAAATCTTTTACACAGGAAAATAAAGAAAAGAAAGAGCAATTAAATCATTACACTTTCAAGATTCAAAGACACTCAAGTCCATAAATGAGGATCCAAGATTTAGGAAATCTAAGGGAGAAATATAACATAGGAAAAAATAGAGGAAATTAATCTCTGCTAAGAAGTTGTGCACCTTCTAGTGTTGTCTCTCCAATTTAGCTGAGGCTAAAAGTGTTGATACATGAGCAGGTTCAGTAAACATATATTTCTTGCCTCCCAGCCTTATTATGCACTTGCAGGGGTATCTAAGAAAAAAGGTACCCCCCAAGTGCAAAACTTCGGGCTTGAGGAGCAAAATTTGTTTCCTCTGTCGTCTTGTCTCTTTCGAGACATCAGGAAATAGCATAATTTTAAAACCCATGAAAGGTTTCTCCTTATTACGGAAAAAAAGACGGAAGATCCAATTCTTATCAGGAATCAATGCGACTGACGCCACCAATGTAGCAGCAGTCGCCAACTGGGAGTCAGAGGTCTCAAGCAAAAAAGAAATATCCAATGGTTTTTCATTATCTAAATTAATTTTCCTCTCTGGGACATAATATACTTGGGAAAAGGGTGGAATATCCTTTTCCAAGATGTTCAAAACTTCACGGAAATATCATTTCAACATATCCAGAGGGAGAACTGTTTGTATCCTTGGGAAATTGACAAACCTCAGATTATAGTTCTTAGTAAAGTTATCAAAAACCTCCATTTTTTGTCTGAGATTTGTCACATCTTTTATAATTGTAGTTTGTAACGTTTCCACTTTCATAATCCTTTGGTCAATTTTTTCAATTTTTTCATTTAAGGCTTTAATCTCTTCTCCCTCATTTTGTAAATCAGTTTCTACATGTTTTACCCTAGGTAAAAGCTCGTTAGTTTGTTTAAGGAAAATTTGTCCCAAATTAGACATCAAGTCCCACAATACTTCTAAGGTTACTTCCTTTGGCTTGGCCACTAGCTCCTTAGGTAATTCAAACCTTATTGAAGTCTGCTCATCTTCTTCACTCCGTCTCTCAGTCTCTCTCCCCTCATTTTGCTGCGGTTCTTTGGGCAAAATGCCCTCCATTCCTTCCTCAGTTGGAAGTGACGCTTCACCCCAACGTTCTTCTGGGCCCGTGCCTTGTTCCAAGGGGGACCCTGTAGGGTCAGAGAGGAAGGAGCTTGTGCCGAGCGGTTGGGGAGGTGGAGTACGCGCTGCAGGACTCAGCGTTGTTTCCAAGCCGGGGGAAGCCGAAATCTCCTGTTCGCCGGCATTCCCAATCGGCGGAGTACTGCTATTCTGCACAGTTGTCCGCGGCCTCATAAAATGGTCAATTGGACCCGACATAGGGGACGGGAGCGGGGAAGCTCTACCCGCTACTTTCCCTCTTCGCTGGCTCAAGAGTAATCTTTAGTCATTACACACACACTGCATAACCACATTCACTCACATTTAGTACAGAAGGGTTTGTAATAGGATCACTGAGCTTGTGTAGGAGTAGCCTAATGATTAGAACAGCAGCTGCAAACCAGGAAAGCTAAGAGAAGTTTGTTATGGTTTACAGTGACAGACAGGGCTGTGCCTAGGGTCTCTGGTGCCCCCCTGCAGACTATCAGTTGCCTCCCCCCCCCCCCCCCCCCCCGTGTGGCACTTGCCAACATTAAATCTCATCTGCTATTAGGATTCCCAGTCTTCCAACTTCCTAAGGTCTTCCTGCAATTTTTCACAATCCGCATGCATTTTAACAGCTTTGCATTGTTTTGCGTCACCTGCAAATTTAATTACCTCACTCGTCATTCCCATTTGTAGATCAGTACAATATAGCACCGGTCCCTTTACAGATCTCTGGGGCACTCCAGTATTCACCCTTCTCCACTAAGTGAATTGGCAATTTAACCCTACCCTCTGTTGTCTATCAATAAATTCCTAATCCACACACTAATAATTGGCTAGATATAGACATAGCTCGATTTTCTTCTATGGTCTTTAGACCATAGAGGTTATGAATCAATGCACTAAATGAAAAATTGGATATAATAGGCATTACTGAGACCTGGTGGAAGGAAGATAACCAGTGGGATACTGTCATACTGGGGTACAAAGTATATCGTAGTGATAGGGTGGACCGGACTGGTGGAGGGGTAGCATTGTATATTAATGAGAGCCTTGACTCAAATAGATTACAAATTCAGCAGGACACAAATCACACCTTTGAATCATTGTGGGTTGAAATTCCATGTATAAAAGGGAAAAAACGGTGATAGGAGTGTACTACCGTCCGCCGCGCCAGGATGAGCAGGTAGATGCAGAAATGATAAAAGAAATCAGAGACGCGAACAAAATGGGCAATGTGATAATAATGGGTGACTTCAATTATCCAAATTGGGTAAATGTAACATCGGGACACGCTAGAGAGGTACAATTCCTTGATGAAATCAAGGACAGCTTTATGGAGCAGCTGGTGCAGGAGCCGATGAGAGAAGGAAAAATTCTAGACTTGGTCCTTAGTGGAGCACATGATCTGGTGAGGGATGTTATGGTACTGGAGCCGCTTGATAACAGTGATCATAATATGATCAGTTTTGATATCGACCTTGAAGTAACTGTACACAGAAAGTCAAATACGTTAGCGTTTAACTTTAAAAAAGGAGACTATGATAAAATGAGAAGAACGGTAAAAAAAAAAACTTAGGGGGGCAACTGAGAGAGTAAAAACTGTACAACAGGCGTGGACACTGTTCAAAAATACCATCCTGGAGGCCCAGGCCATACATATTCTGCAAATTAGAAAAGAAAGACGGAACTCCAAAAGACAGCCGGCCTGGTTGAAAAGTGAGGTGAAGGAAGCTATTAGGGCTAAAAGAAACGCCTTCAGAAAATGGAAGAAGGAACCGTCTGAAAATAACAAGCAGCAGCATAAGGAGTGTCAAAGCAAATGCAAGGCGCAGATAAAGAAGGCCAAGAGGGATTACGAAAAAAAAGCATTAGAGGCAAAAAAACATAGTAAAATTTTTTTTTCGGTATATTAAAAGCAGGAAGCCGGCAAAAGAATCTGTTGGGCCCCTGGATGACCAAGGGGTAAAAGGGGCGATCAAGGAAGACAAAGACGTAGCGGAGAGACTGAATTAACTCTTTGCTTCAGTCTTCACCGAGGAAGATTTGGGTGGAATACCGGTGTCGGAAATGGTATTCAAGCGGACGAGTCGGAGAAACTTACTGACTTCACGGTAAACCTGGAGGACGTAATGGGGCAGTTCAGCAAACTGAAGAGTAGCAAATCTCCTGGACCAGGTGGTATTCATCCTAGAGTACTGATAGAACTGAAAAATGAGCTTGCGGAGCTACTGCTAGTGATATGCAACTTATCCTTAAAATCGAGCGTGGTACCGTAAGATTGGAGGGTGGTCAATGTAACGCCGATTTTAAAAAAAGGCTCCAGGGGAGATCCGCGAAATTATAGACCGGTGAGTCTGACGTCGGTGCTGGGGAAAATGGTAGAGGCTATTATTAAAAACAAAATTACAGAGCACATCCGAGGACAAGAATTACTGAGACCAAGTCAGCACGGCTTTTGTGTGGGGAAATCTTGCCTGACCAATTTACTGGGGAACCGGTTGATATTGTGTATCTGGATTTTCAAAAGGCGTTTGACAAGGTACCTCATGAAAGGCTACAGAGGAAATTGGAGGGTCATGGGATAGGAGGAAATGTCCTATTGTGGATTAAAAACTGGTTGAAGGATAGGAAACAGAGAGTGGGGTTAAATGGGCAGTATTCACAATGGAGAAGGGTAGTTAGTGGGGTTCCTCAGGGGTCTGTGCTAGGACCGCTGCTTTTTAATATATTTATAAATGATTTGGAGATAGGAGTAACTAGCGAGGTAATTAAATTTGCTGATGACACAAAGTTATTCAAAGTTGTTAAATCGCGACAGGATTGTGAGAAATTACAAGAGGACCTTACAAGACTGGGAGACTGGGCGGCTAAATGGCAGATTACGTTTAATGTGAGCAAGTGCAAGGTGATGCATGTGGGAAAAAAGAACCCGAATTATAGCTACGTCATGCAAGGTTCTACGTTAGGAGTTACGGACCAAGAAAGGGATCTGGGTGTCGTTGTCGATAATACACTGAAACCTTCTGCTCAGTGTGCTGCTACGGCTAGGAAAGCGAATAGAATGTTGGGTATTATTAGGAAAGGTATGGAAAACAGGTTTGAGGATGTTATAATGCTGTTGTATCGCTCCATGGTGCGACTGCACCTTGAGTATTGTGTTCAATTCTGGTCGCCGCATCTCAAGAAAGATATAGTAGAATTGGAAAAGGTGCAGCGAAGGGTGACTAAAATGATAGCGGGGATGGGACGACTTCCCTATGAAGAAAGATTAAGGAGGTTAGGGCTATTCAGCTTGGAGAAGAGACAGCTGAGGGGAGACATGATAGAGGTATATAAAATAATGAGTGGAGTGGAACAGGTGGATGTGAAGCGTCTGTTCACGCTTTCCAAAAATACTAGAACTAGGGGGCATGCGATGAAACTACAGTGTAGTAAATTTAAAACAAATTGGAGAAAATATTTCTTCACCCAATGTATAATTAAACTCTGGAATTCGTTGCCGGAGAAAGTTGTGAAGGCGGTTAGCTTAGCAGAGTTTAAAAAGGGGTTGGACGGTTTCCTAAAGGACAAGTCCATAAACCTCTACTAAATGGACTTAGGAAAAATCCACAATTCCGGGAATAACATGCATAGAATGTTTGTACGTTGGGAAGCTTGCCAGGTGCCCTTGGCCTGGATTGGCCACTGTCGTGGACAAGATGCTGGGCTCGATGGACTCTTGGTCTTTTCCCAGTATGGCATTAGTTATGTACTTATGCATAGTTGAAATAATGCAAAAAGTAGATATGGCTGATTTTGCTCTGAAGGTTCCTATAGTAGATAGATGTACAGATAGATATATAAACAAATAGAAATATAGATAGATTAGATATCTATAACTATATCTATATTTATATATTTCACGTTGGTTATTAAAAAAATGTGATGGATGCATTTTCAGAATGATGTGGGGTTAAAGAAAAGAAAAGAAGCTAGAACAATACTAAAACAGATAAGTAAAGCAAGCAGGGGATTTGAGTAGGCCTGCTGCTAGCATGTCCAAATAAAATCAACAAGTCCTGTAGCTCTTTTGAAGGGATTAGAAAGAAACATGGATATAATTTAATGTATACATGCACAGCCGGAGTTTATGTCTAAAATACAAGGTTTTCCTTTTCCTGGTCAAAGTTGATGTGGAGAATATAATGAAACTGCCTGGAATACAACTCCAGGGAGGAACATTGGTGTGGAAGGATTTGTGATTGAATGTGTTATAAACCATGGAACGTTGTAAGTAGCTGCTACACAGCTTTAAGAAACAATGACGTTTGTTTCCGGGGGAAGAGGAAAAAAATGGTGTGACTCACCCCTCCGTGCTCCGTCGTCGCTACAGCCTACACCCGCAGGCTAGCTGACCTCCCCACACCCCAAGCAGCGGCTCTCACTGCCTCTCAGCACTCCAACGATGGCATTACGGCAACACCTGGACGGACCTGTCACTGACAGCTAGATCCAGCGTTTTCTCTGGGCAGACAGGGCTAGCACTTTCTTTCCACTCCAGACACACAATCGGCTGCTGAACTCAGATCCTTCTGTCTGAAATCGATTCTCTTTTTTGCCCCTGGTGCTCTAAAGTGAGTAGCAAGGACAGAGTGCCTAGACCCGATACCTCCCCCCGTTCAGCTCTGCACTTGCTTTTTCTGCACTTTTAGGTTCCTTATTGCTGTTCCCTGGGTCAGCACTTCCTTAAAATTGCCTCAATGTTAACTTCTAATCCAGAGCAGATCAGTTGAACAAATGAATGACTGGGTGTTTACCCTGTGTTCTGAGGCAGCAATAGTAGAAATACTTCCACCTAACAGAGCTGGTAATTATGAAGAAATCAACATAAGCCAGGGCGCCATAGTTACTGTTTTATAAACTGTAGGATTTCAACTTAGCACATTATGGGGCCCTTTTACTATAAGGCGCTGAAATCTGGGTTTTAACATGTTATATGGGTTCTCACACACTAAGTCCAGATACGTGGTACCTTTTTCGGGGGGGGGGGGGAGGGAGGGGGGCATTTTCCATTTTTGAATTTACTACTACTACTACTACTATTTAGCATTTCTATAGCGCTACAAGGCATACGCAGCGCTGCACAAACATAGAAGAAAGACAGTCCCTGCTCAAAGAGCTTACAATCTAATAGACAAAAAATAAATAAAGTAAGCAAATCAAATCAATTAATGTGAACGGGAAGGAAGAGAGGAGGGTAGGTGGAGGCGAGTGGTTACAAGTGGTTACGAGTCAAAAGCAATGTTAAAGAGGTGGGCTTTCAGTCTAGATTTAAAGGTGGCCAAGGATGGGGCAAGACGTAGGGGCTCAGGAAATTTATTCCAGGCGTAGGGTGCAGTGAGACAGAAGGCGCGAAGTCTGGAGTTGGCAGTAGTGGAGAAGGGAACAGATAAGAAGGATTTATCCATGGAGCGGAGTGCACGGGAAGGGGTGTAGGGATGGACGAGTGTGGAGAGATACTGGGGATCAGCAGAGTGAATACATTTATAGGTTAGTAGAAGAAGTTTGAACAGGATGCGAAAACGGATAGGGAGCCAGTGAAGGGTCTTGAGGAGAGGGGTAGTATGAGTAAAGTGACCCTGGCGGAAGATGAGACGGGCAGCAGAGTTTTGAACCGACTGGAGAGGGGAGAGGTGACTAAGTGGGAGGCCAGCAAGAAGCAGATTGCAGTAGTCTAAACGAGAGGTGACAAGGGTGTGGATGAGGGTTTTGGTAGAGTGCTCGGAAAGAAAGGGGCGGATTTTACGGATGTTGTAAAGAAAGAAACGACAGGTCTTGGCGGTCTGCTGGATATGAGCAGAGAATTTCAGATCATACCACTGCTCTGCCTCCCACCTACCTTTAAAAAACATTTTGTGAAGCCGAGTTGCATGCAGCGCCTCGCGTCTGCCCGGTTGCTTGTAAAACAAGTAAATCTCTTCTCCTCGTCATCATCGGGCCTCACTGTATCCCGCCCTCGCAGAAATAGGAAGTTACCTCAGAGGAGGGCGGGATACAGTGAGGCCCAACGATGACAAGGAGAAGAGATTTACTTGTTTTACAAGTAGCCGGGCAGACGCGAGGTGCTGCCTGCAACTCGGCTTCACAAATGTTTTTTAAAGGTAAGTGGGAGGCGGAGCAGCGGTATGGCGGGGCAGCACCGCAGCGGCACCCTTGAAGGCAGGCGCCCCCCCTGTGGTGCTTACCCCGCTTACCGCGTTGGCATGGCCCTGGTGACAGATTACAATGTAACTAGCTTTGAGCTACGTCTGAAAAGGTATGAGCTAAATCCAAAATCCTTCCTTTCCCATATATTCTTCAGAGGCCCATGACCAGTAACTCACCTTGAGCTATTAATGAAAAAGATGTGAGTAAATCCTTCTCTTCCGATATATTCTTCAGAGCTCCATTACTTTTTCCAGACGCATGGAATGCAAGCATTTGGTAGACAAACAGTTAAGCAAAAGAATGGTAAGACCCATTTTCTGTAAAGGAAAGGCAACAACAAAGAAGCAGGTTAGAACATTTTGAACCCGAGATCCTCAACTCTACCCACATTAACTATTGCGTTTCTGATTGACTGTTATCTACCAGATCTGTTAAGTCCATGATGTTGTTATGCACAATGCTGTACAGTTATTATGTACACTGGCTCCCAATCAAAGAACGTATTACTTTCAAAATCTGCACCCTGGTCCACAAGATTATCTATGGTGAAGCCCCGGGTTATATGATTGACCTCATAGACCTACCAACCAGAAACACAATCGGAACATCACGAACATACCTAAATCTTCACCACCCTAGCTGCAAGGGACTCAAGTACAAATCAATTTACGGATCCAGCTTCTCCTATATAAGCACGCAACTATGGAATGCATTACCGAAAGTCATAAAGACAATGCAGGACCACCTCAACTTCCGGAAATCACTAAAGACCAATCTGTTCGAGAAGGCATACCCTACTGGTCCAACTTAAGTGCCTGAACTCAGCAACACAACGAAACCAAAACTTGCAATGAACATTATATAACTCTTCTTCTCTTGATTCTCTAATGTGTCTGTAACACATATCTCATTCTCTATAACATCACTCTGTATTTGTTTCATCACCGGAGGTGGCTAACGCCACATTGAGCCTGCAAATAGGTGGGAAAATGTGGGGTACAAATGCAACAAATAAATAAATGTATTGTTCCATAATGTTTGTTATGTAAGCCACATTGAACCTGATGTTTTCTCAGGCTAATGCAATAAGTAAGTAAATAAGGGGGTCTTTTACAAAGCGGTGGTAAGCTCAACGCGGGCTTACTGCTCACTAAAATGGAAGTACCACCGGGCTACCGCAGCAGCCCGACGGTAGTTCCCACCCCTAGCGTGCGTCATTTCTGGCACTACAAAAATACTTTGATTTTTGTAGTGCCGGTGTGTACCTGGTAATAATTGGGCAGTACCATTGAGGTGGCGGTAAGTGCTTCCTCCCCATGAAATGGGCATGCTCTAAATGCTTTGCTTGCCACATGGACATTTCTTTAAAAAAAAGGAAGACCTGCCTTTTACCTACTGTGGTAAAAGGGGGCCTCGCTGTGCGTTAAAAACACATGCTGATGCCAGCGCAGGCCCCCTTTTGCCACAACTTCATAAAAGGACCCCTAAATAAATAAGAAAATACTTTTTCACAGAAAGGGTGGTGGAAGCATGGAATCGACTCCTGGTGGAGGTGGTGGAGACGAGGACTGTGTCTGGGACAGACATGTGGGATCTCTTAGGGAAAGGAGGCGATAGTGGCTGCTGTGGATGGGCAGACCGGATGGGCAATTTGGCTCTTATCTGCCGTCATTTCTGTTTTTTCTGTTACTACAATGGAGCGATACAGAGGCATTATAGTATTCTTGGTCTTATTTATCATCTGTTTCCTAATAATTCCTAACATCCTGTTTGCTTTTTTGGCTGCTGCCACACACTAGGCAGAAGATTTCAGCATATTGTCTACAATGACATGATCCTTTTCTTGGGTGCTGACCCCCAAGGTGGACCCTAGCATCAGGTAACTATGATTCGGATAATTCTTTCCAATGTGCATCACTTTGCATTTGTCCACATTAAATTTCATCTGCCATTTGGATGCTCAGTCTTCCAATTTCCTAAGGTCTTCCTGCAATTTTTTCACAGTCTGCATGTGTTCTAACAACCTTCAATAGTTTTGTGTCATTTGTAAATTTAATCACCTCACTTGTCGTTCTGATTTCCATATCATTTATAAATATGTGAAATAGCACCGGTCCCAGTACAGTCCCTGTGACACTCCACTATTCATCCTCCTCCATTAAGAGAAATGGCCATTTAACCCTACCCTCTATTTTCTGTCCAATAACCAGTTCCTAATCCACAACAGAACATGGCCTCCTATCCCATGACTCTTTAATTTTCTCAGGAGTCTCTCATGAGCAGCTTTGTCAAAAGCTTTCTGAAAATCTAGATACACTACACTTTTTATCCACGTTTATTCATACCTTCAAAGAAATAAAATGTATTGGTGAAGCAAGACTTCCCTTGGCTGAAATCTGTCCCATTAAACCATGTTTATCCATGTGCTCTGTAATTTTATTGCCTATAATAGTTTCCACTATTTCACTTGGCACTGACTTCAGGCATACCGGTCTATAATGTCCTGGTTCACCCCTGGAACCTTTTTTAAAAATCAGCATTACATTGGCCACCCTCCATTCTTCAGGTACTATGGATGATTTTAACAACAGGTTGCAGATTACTAATAGCAGATCAGCAATTTCATATTTGAGTTTTTTAAGTACCCTCAGATGCATGCCATCTGGTCCAGGTGATTTACTACTCTTTAATTTGTCAGTTTCCCTCAGTTCATATTCCAGGTTCACTGAGATTTCTTTCACCCTCCATATCATCATTCTTGAAAACCATTTCTGGTACAGGTAGATCTCTTACATTTTCTTCCATAAAGACCAAAATTAATTCAGTTTGTCCACTATTTACTTATTCTTGTACCCCATGATTATCCAAAAACAAGTTTCAGTTCAATGTGGCTTACAATTAACAGTTATGAGAGATTACAATGATGCATTACAGAAATATAGAGTAGTGTGGACTAACATTGTCTCATTTAGTTAACCATAGAATTTTTGGAAAAGATAGGTTTTTAGTTTTTTTCTGAACTGAAGATAGTCTGTGATTATCACTTTGGGAATTGAGTTCCACCATTTGGAACCCAAATAACTAAATCTGGATGTGTTTGTCCTTCCTGAGTGCCCCTTTTGCTCATTCATGATTTAATGGTCCCATGAATTCCCTTGCAGGCTTTCTGCTAGTGATGTATCTGAAAAAGTTGTTACAGTGAGTTTTTGCCTTTGCAGCAAGTTTCTCTTCATATTCTCTTTTAGCTTTCTTTATCAATGCTTTGCTTATGTTGCTTCTTATTTTCTTCATTTGGGCCCTTTTTCCATTCTTTCAAGGATATTCTTTTGGCTGTAATAGCCTCTTTCACTTCACCTTTTAACTACACTGGCTGTTGTTTGTTCTTCTTTCCATTGTTGTAAATATGTGGAATGCATCTGGTCTTGGCTCCCAAGATGGTATTTTTAAACAATATCCATGCCTGATTTAGGGGTCCTTTTACAAAGGTGCGCTATTGTTTTTAGCATTTGCTAAAAATTAGCGTGCGCTAAACGCTAGAGTCGCCCATACATTCCTATGAGCATTTCTAGCATTTAGCGCATGCTACTCATGATCAAGTTTGAGCTATATCTGGAATGAAGCCACAAAGGAAATCTACTGTAGCAGCATTTAATTTTCAAAATGGCGGCTATAATAAAATGAGAAATTTTTTTTAAAAGAAGCTAAAAGGATCGGCTGCAAAAGTTAGGACTTTAAAGGGTCCTTTTACATAGTCATGCTAGTGTTTTTAGAATGAGCTAATGATTAGCGCACGCTAAATGCTAGAGATGCCCATAGGAATGTAGGGGCATCTCTAGCGTTTAGCGCATGCATATTTTTAGTGCACACTAAAAATGCTAGCACACCTTGTAGAAGGACCTCTTAATGTCCTAATTTTTGCAGTCAATCCTTTTAGCTTCTTTTTAAAAATTTTCCGCATTTTATTATAGATGCCCTTTTGAAAACTAAATGCTGCTACAGTAGATTTCCTTTGTGGCTTCATTCCAGATATAGCTCAAACTTGATTTTGCTATGATCACTGTTTCCCAGGGGACCCTAAACCGTTACTTCTTGTACTATGCCCTGTACTCTACCAAGGACTAGATCTAAAATGTTTCCCCTCTTGTTGGTTCCTGGATCAGTTGCTCCAAGAAGCAGTCATTTATTATATCTAGGAATTTTATCTCCCTGGTGCTCCCTGATGTAACATTTATCCAGTCAATATTGGGGTAATTGAAATCAATACTGCTATCAAAAATTCTACAATCTACCAATGTTCAAGGGTGATAATAGGTTCATAGACATGAAAGTTGGTGGAGAAAAAAGACCTCAGTGAAACCGGACACACCTCTGTTTAAAGGACACGCCTTAGATAGAGAGAGGACCTCCTTAATCATTAGTCTCAAAAAAACTCCACATACATTTCTTTCATGCTTTATATGTCCTAACACCCTTTCAAACACTGTCAATGAAGGAAAAAAAAACTTTTTTGGCCATAAGCCGTTACTTAGCTTGGATAGTGAAACCAACGTGATTTTCTTAGGTCCGTGCAGTGTCTCTCACAGTCCGTTCCTGCACTATCCTCAGTTCCTGTGAGGATGTCTGAGTATGGATTGAAGGCGTGGGTCGAGACTTGGAGGTGCTGTTAAAGATTGTTCTTCCCCTGACGCAGCCATTTAGTGGCGAAACAGGGCTTCCCTGTCAGGAATTGGGAACTGAGGAGAGTGCAGGAACCGACTGAGAGACACTGCACGGACCTAAGAAAATCACGTTGGTTTCACTATCCAAGCTAAGTAACGGCTTATGGCCAAAAAAGGTTTTTTTTGCCTTCATTGACAGTGTTTGAAAGGGTGTTAGGACATAAAAAGCATGAAAGAAATGTATGTGGAGTTTTTTTGAGACTAATGATTGAGGATGGTATTCATCCCAGAGTATTAATAGAACTAAAAAATGAACTTGCGGAGCTACTGTTAGAAATATGCAATCTGTCCCTAAAATCGAGTGTAATACCGGAAGACTGGAGGGTAGCCAATGTTACTCCGATTTTTAAGAAGGGTTCCAGAGGAGATCCGGGAAATTATAGACCGGTGAGTCTGACGTCGGTGCCGGGCAAGATGGTGGAGGCTATTATTAAGAATAAAATTGCAGAGCATATACAAAAACATGGACTGATGAGACAAAGTCAGCACGGATTTAGTGAAGGGAAGTCTTGCCTCACCAATCTAATGCATTTTTTTGAGGGGGTAAGCAAACATGTGGACAATGGGGAGCCGGTTGATATTGTATATCTGGATTTTCAGAAGGCGTTTGACAAAGTGCCGCACGAAAGACTCCTGAAGAAATTGCAGAGTCATGGAATCGGAGGTAGGGTATTATTATGGATTAAGAACTGGTTGAAAGATAGGAAGCAGAGAGTAGGATTGCGTGGCCAGTATTCTCAGTGGAGGAGGGTAGTTAGTGGGGTCCCGCAGGGGTCTGTGCTGGGTCCGTTGCTTTTTAATGTATTTATAAATGACCTAGAGATGGGAATAACTAGTGAGGTAATTAAATTCGCCGATGACACAAAATTATTCAGGGTCGTCAAGTCGCAGGAGGAATGTGAACGATTACAGGAGGACCTTGCGAGACTGGGAGAATGGGCGTGCAAGTGGCAGATGAAGTTCAATGTTGACAAGTGCAAAGTGATGCATGTGGGTAAGAGGAACCCGAATTATAGCTACGTCTTGCAAGGTTCCGCGTTAGGAGTTACGGATCAAGAAAGGGATCTGGGTGTCGTCGTCGATGATACGCTGAAACCTTCTGCTCAGTGTGCTGCTGCGGCTAGGAAAGCGAATAGAATGTTGGGTGTTATTAAGAAGGGTATGGAGTCCAGGTGTGCGGATGTTATAATGCCGTTGTATCGCTCCATGGTGCGACCGCACCTGGAGTATTGTGTTCAGTACTGGTCTCCGTATCTCAAAAAAGATATAGTAGAATTGGAAAAGGTACAGCGAAGGGCGACGAAAATGATAGTGGGGATGGGACGACTTTCCTATGAAGAGAGGCTGAGAAGGCTAGGGCTTTTCAGCTTGGAGAAGAGACGGCTGAGGGGAGATATGATAGAAGTGTATAAAATAATGAGTGGAATGGATCGGGTGGATGTGAAGCGACTGTTCACGCTATCCAAAAATACTAGGACTAGAGGGCATGAGTTGAAGCTACAGTGTGGTAAATTTAAAACGAATCGGAGAAAATTTTTCTTCACCCAACGTGTAATTAGACTCTGGAATTCATTGCCGGAGAACGTGGTACGGGCGGTTAGCTTGACGGAGTTTAAAAAGGGGTTAGATAGATTCCTAAAGGACAAGTCCATAGACCGCTATTAAATGGACTGGAAAAATTCCTCATTTTTAGGTACAACTTGTCTGGAATGTTTTTACGTTTGGGGAGCGTGCCAGGTGCCCTTGACCTGGATTGGCCACTGTCGGTGACAGGATGCTGGGCTAGATGGACCTTTGGTCTTTCCCAGTATGGCACTACTTATGTACTTATGTACTTATGAGGTCCCCTCTCTATCTAAGGCGTGTCCTTTAAACAGAGGTTTCCTTGTCATCAAGCAGATGCAGCCATTACAGATGGGTTGTGTCCATCAACCAGCAGAGGGAGATAGAGAGCACACTTTTTTCAGTGCCTCATACCAGCTTGCTCCACTGCCTCTCTTCAGTATTCTCTATCTCCCCTAGCAGAGTGGCTGCAGCTTCTTCGAGCTCCATCTAAAATCTGCCTGGAGGTTGCTCCTGTGCTTTTGCCAGTTGTTAGCAGGGGTGTTGGAGGCTATAGCAGCTTCACTTTAAAGGCACATAGGTTCGCCCTTTCCCTGCCTTACCCATACCTCCGTGGATGTGGACACATTGCTTAGCTTTCCCTGTCCTTCCCCACCAACAGTGGATGCAGGCACATAGGTTCGCCCTTTCCCTGCCTTTCCCACTCACCTGAGCCTCCGGAGTTCTATTTACCTCTGCTCTCCTCACAGCGTTAAAAAAAAAAAGTCACGTTGCGCTTTGGCGCTTAGACGCTGGAACAGAGGTTTTTTCCTTGCCTTTTTCTGTGGGACCGGAGCTGTGATACTCGGTCTAGTGAGGTAAGAGTGTTTTCTGACTCCTCCGGGGCGATCGGGGCGATTTTGGCGCGAACCGCCATTTTGAATTTTACCGCCGTTTTCGGCGATGGCTGCGGGGACAGTAAAGCGCTGTTCCAAGTGTGGCAAGTGCAGATCAGCAGCGGGGTTCTGTAAATTGTGCTGTACAGACGTTAGAGCCGGCCCGAGCATGGCGAGCGACGATTCTTCGCGCTCTGAGCTGGCAGCGGGCGCCATTTTGAATTTACCACATGGCGCGACCTCCGCTGAGACGGAGAGTCCTGAGCCCGGGGGGAGGCCTCAGAGTGAGGCTGATATGGGAGCTACTAGCCCCGGCAGAGATCCGGGTGTCCAGGGGAGTTTTTCTCCCCTGATTTTGTCATATTAATGCATAAAGCATACATGTTTAAAAGAGCTCTCCCACAAAGCCTGGCATGGGCCTCTTCTAATGCCCCCCCGGTGGATTCTAGCCTGGGTATGCCCTCTGAGGCGTTATTCCCTGATAATTGGCAGAATATGAAGCGCAGAAGGGCTCATTCCCCTTCAGAGAGTGCTGCACCTCCATTCCCCCCCCCCCCCCCCCCCCGTGGTCGGGCTGCGAGGATTCAGAGGACTCTGGCAGGCCTTTATGGTCTGAGGAGCCAGAGTCTGGTGCAGAAGTGACTCAGGATCTGGACGATCCCTCCGCGGTAAGGATTTTCCACCGTGATGAGCTGCCAGCGCTTATTTCTGATGCCCTGCAGTCTCTCTATTGAGGACCCTGCCAGTGGCACAGCCTCCTCTGTGAATCCCTAGGATGGCTAGTACCAAAAAGCCTGCTCGAGCCTTTCCTTTGCATGACTCCATCCAAGAGCTTATTTTGGCTCAATGGGCTGACCCCGAGGGACCTTTGAAAGTTTCCAGGGCTATGGGGCAATTATACCCTCTGAGTGAGGAGCATATGGCTCGCTTTGCTATGCCTAAAGTGGATGCCCTAGTCACAGCTTTGACAAAGAGAACTACCCTCCCTGTTGAAGGAGGTGTTGCCCTGAAGGATATTCAGGACCATAGACTGGAATCAGCACTTAAACGGTCATTTGAAATTGCAGGTCTCACTATTCGGGCGTCTGCATGCAGTTGTTATGCTGCTAGAGCCTGCCTAGCTTGGTTGCAACAGGCAGTGGAACAGACCGGTGATGGAGCGGTCTGTTCCACTGCCTGTTGCACTCTCCAGATGTGGCTCCGCGGATGGAGTCGGCCTTGTCCTTTCTTGCTGACGCCCTTTATGATATTGTCAGAGCTTCGGCTAAACACATGGCAGTAGCAGTGGCGGCTCGCATGGCATTGGGTGGCGGACATGGCCTCTAAGCAAAGGTTGGTGAAGTTGCCCTTTCAAGGCGTTCTCCTGTTTGGTGAGGAGTTGGAGAAAATTGTGAAGGGCCTGGGTGAGGCTAAACCCCAGCGCTTGCCCGAAGATAGGCCTCGGCCTTCCTCTAAGGGTGCGGCGGTCCACTCCTCTTACAGACCTCGCTTCCGTGAAGCTCAAAGGTACCGCCCGGGGCGTTCTGCTGGGTTCACTTCTCGTGCCCGTTTTCAGCAGAGGAACTCCTTTCGCTCGGACAAACGTTCCACAGCCACTGGCTCAAGGCCTGGAGTTCAGGGGCGACCCTCTCAATGATGGTGCGCCGGCCCTCTCCTCGAGTCCTGTCATCAGAGGACGTCTTTCCCTCTTTGCCGAGGAGTGGGCCAACATTTCCTCAGATCAGTGGGTCTTGGACCTGATCAGAGACGGTTACAGAATAGAATTCGACGCCCCTGTAAGAGACGTGTTTGTGGAGTCCCGATGTGGTTCTGCGGTTCTGCTGCCAAACGGGCGGTGGTAGAGGAGACTTTACAAGGTCTGATTCAGATAGGGGCCGTGTCCCCGGTACCTCCCGCTGAACACGGCTGCGGCCGCTACTCCATCTACTTTGTGGTGACGCGAAAAGGAGGGTCTTTTCGCCCTAGTCTGGACTTAAAAGAATTAAACAAGTCCCTGAGAGTGCGGCATTTTCACATGGAAACCCTGCGCTCCGTCATTGCGGCGGTACAGCCAGGAGAGTTTCTCACGTCTCTGGACCTGAAAGAAGCTTACTTGCACATTCCAATTTGGCCCCCGCACCAGAAGTTTCTGAGGTTTGCGGTGATGGGAAAGCATTTCCAGTCTGGGCCTTGCCTTTTGGCCTCGCCACAGCTCCCCACACCTTTTCGAAGGTTATGGTGGTAGTAGCTGCCTTTCTAAGGCGAGAGGGTATTCGGGTTCACCCGTACCTGGACGACTGGCTCATTCGAGCAAACTCTGCTGCAGAGAGTCAGCATGTAACAACCAGAGTGGTCTCAGTACTTCAATCTCTGGGCTGGGTCGTCAATTTGGCCAAAAGTCACCTGACCCCCTCGCAGTCTCTAGAATATTTGGGGGCCAGGTTCGACACAGCCTCGGGGTATGTGTACCTACCCGAGCAAAGGCGGTGCAAGCTTCAGAATCAGGTCCGTCTGCTCCTGAGGATGCCCCGCCCGCGAGCTTGGGACATTGTCCAGCTGCTTGGATCGATGATGGCCAATATGGAACTGGTTCCCTGAGCGAGAGCGCACCTGAGACCTCTACAGTATGCTGTACTCCAAAGATGGTCTCCAGTATCTCAAGATTACCAATGCAGACTCTCTTGGCTCCCTGCGGCCCGACTCAGCATGGAGTGGTGGCTCTCAGACAGCATGCTGCGGCGAGGAATGCCGCTGGCGCTCCCTGATTGGTGCCTAGTGGTGACAGATGCCAGTCTGAAAGGCTGGGGTGCACATTGCAAGGGGAAGCATGCCCAGGGTCTATGGGCACCCGAGGAGTCGGAGTGGTCCATCAACCGCCTAGAGTTGAAAGCGGTGTTTCAGGCGCTTCTGGCCTTTCAAGTGACCCTGGAAGGATTGGCTGTCAGAGTGATGTTGGACAACACGACAGCAGTGGCCTACATAAATCAACAAGGCGGCACTCAGTGCAGAGCTCTAGCCGCGCAGGCCGAACAAATTTGCCACTGGGCCGAGCTGCATCTACAGTTTCTGTCGGCAGCTCACATTGCAGGTCAGAGCAACGTGCAAGCCGATTATCTAAGCAGGCATCAGATCAATCCAGCGGAGTGGGAACTTGCAGACGAAGTGTTCCTGCAGATATGTGCCAAGTGGGGCAAGCCCGTGATCGATCTAATGGTGACAAGCACCAATGTCAAAGTCCCGTGCTTCTTCAGCAGACGGAGAGATCCTCGCGCGGCGGGGTTGGATGCCTTGGCTCAACCCTGGCCTCCGGGCCTACTGTATGTGTTCCCTCCGTGGCCCTTGATAGGGCGAGTGCTCCTGCGGATTCGGCTGCATCCAGGAGAAGTGGTTCTCGTCGCCCCGGATTGGCCCAGGAGGCCTTGGTATGCGGACCTCCGACAGATGCTCATAGAGGATCCCCTTTCAGTTACCTCTGGTTCCCAACCTGTTGTCACAGGGTCCGGTGACCATGGAGGACACCGGCCGATTTGGCCTTATGGCCTGGCGATTGAGAGGGCGCAATTGAGAGGCAGAGGCTATTCCAATAAAGTAATTACCACTCTCCTGCAAGCCCGCAAGCGTTCCACTTCCGTGGCTTATGCCAGGATTTGGCGCCAGTTTGAAGTCTGGTGTGCTTCCAGAGAGATCACACCCCTGCGGGCTCCTGTCTCGCCGATTCTGGACTTTTTGCAGGATGGTGTACAAAAAGGCTTGGCCTATAATTCCCTGCGGGTGCAAGTGGCAGCGTTGGCCTCCCTGCGTGGCAAAGTTGAAGGCGTGTCTTTAGCTGCTCATCCGGATGTGGCACGTTTTCTTAGAGGGGTGCTTCGGCTACATCCTCCAGTGCGTGCACCTTGTCCAGCTTGGAACCTGGGGCTAGTGCTGAAGGCCCTTCAGGGTGCTCCCTTTGAACCGCTTCGGCGTGCTTCAGAGAAAGATTTGACACTGAGGGCCGTCTTGTTAGTGGCCATTACTTCGGCGAGACGGGTGTCAGAGCTCCAGGCACTGTCCTGTAGAGACCCTTTTCTGCAGTTTTCAGAGGCCAGGGTCACGGTTCGGACCGTGCCTTCCTTCTTGCCTAAGGTGGTTTCAGCGTTTCACCTAAACCAACCTATTTTCTTGCCCTCCTTTGTCGAGGAGGAGTTTCCAGAATCTTTTGGACAATTGCACCTGTTGGACTTGCGCAGGACTCTGCTGCAGTATCTGCGAGTTACTAACTCTTTCAGGACCTCTGATCATCTGTTTGTTTTGCTATCAGGTCCTCGCAGAGGGTCTCCAGCATCTAAAGCCACTATTGCCCGCTGGCTTAAAGAATCTATCTTTTCAGCTTATTTGCTTGCCGGCTGGCCTCCGCCTGATGCCTTTAAGGCGCATTCCACTAGAGGAATTTCCTCTTCTTGGGCTGAAACTGGAGCACTCTCTCTTCAAGAGATTTGTAGTGCAGCAACATGGGCTTCTAAGCTCTCTTTTGCCCGACATTACAGGCTGGATGTGGCTGCCAGGAGGGACGCACATTTTGGAGCGCAAGTGCTGGCGCGTGGTGTGGCTTGTTCCCACCCTATCTAGGAATTGCTTTGATACATCCCATCTGTAATGGCTGCATCTGCTTGATGACAAGGAAGGGAAAATTAGGTTCTTACCGTGATAATTTTCTTTCCTTTAGTCATAGCAGATGCAGCCATGATCCCTCCCTGTCTGATGCTATCTGCTGTAAATCTATTTCAGGTTCTGTTTGTGTTTCCTGGAGATTCCGGCCTTGGGAGAAAGTCGGAAAACAGTCTTCAGGATTCTTGTTCAATTAAAGGAGGATGACTTAATTCCCTCCAGTTTCATGTTTTGGAGGATGAGTTTATTCCGTCCGAGAGGATGAGTTTATTCCCTCCAGTTATGTCTCAGTGGAGGATGAGTTTATGCCCTCCGGGAGGATGTTTCATTCCCTCCATTCTGAGTTAATGCCCTTTGTTGTAGGGCCATTGTTCGCTGTGAGGAAAGCTCATGTTATTACCATTGCGGTTTGCCATACTGCTTTGGAAGCTTCAAATACTGAAGAGAGGCAGTGGAGCAAGCTGGTATGAGGCACTGAAAAAAGTGTGCTCTCTATCTCCCTCTGCTGGTTGATGGACACAACCCATCTGTAATGGCTGCATCTGCTATGACTAAAGGAAAGAAAATTATCACGGTAAGAACCTAATTTTCCCGTGTCCGGTTTCACTGAGGTCTTTTTTCTCCACCAACTTTCATGTCTATGAACCTATTATCACCCTTGAACATTGGTAGATTGTAGAATTTTTGATAGCAGTATTGATTGTATTCTACATATTCCTTATGTTGCGGTAATTGAAATCACCCATTATTATACTGTTGCACAATTTGCCAGCTTTCCTAATTTCTGTAAACTTTTCTTCACCTGTCTGTGTATTCTATCCTGGTGGAAGGTAGTACAGCCGTACAAGAATACTCCTTTCCTTCACACATGGAATTTCTAGCCATAAAGATTCCACGCTATCTGTTTTATGTAGAATGTTTATTTTGTTTGACTCAATTCTCTCTTTAACATATAGTGCAACCCCCTCCCCCCCTCCAATTTGATTACCGCTATCAACAAGAGGGGGAACAATTCTAGAACTAGTCCTTAGTAGAGTGCATGATTTGGTGCAGGAGGTAATGATGCTGGAGGCATTTGATAACAGTGGTCATAACATGATTAGCTGTGATTTAAATAACTAGAGTAAGTGCACAGAGAAAATCCAATACATTAGCATTTAACTAAGGGCTATGGTAGTGGTGTAGAGTTGTGGGGAGTGGGTTTTGGGGGGGATTTGGGGGGCTCAGTAACCAAAGTAAGGGAGCTATGCACCTGGGAGATATCTCCCTATATAAAACGCACCTCCAACGTTCGAATGAAGCCTCACTTTCCCAACGTTCTAAAGTGAGGCGGCAGAGACCACTTTTTGCTCCGTGTCTGTTTCGGGCTGGGAAAATTTTTCCCAGCTGCCAACCCTGCACACTCTCTCACAGACACACTTGCACTCACTCTCACTGTCTCACACACACACTTGCACATTCACTCTCTCTCTCACACACACAGTCACTGTCACAGACACTCTCTCAAACATACACACTCCACCAAAAAACTTCTCGCACACACTCATTCTCACATAAACACACTGTCTCACAGACACACTTGCACCCACTCTCACTGTCTCACACACACACACACTTGCACATTCACTCTCTCTCACACACACAGTCACTCTCACACACACTCTCTCAAACATACACACTCTGCCAAAAACCTTGCTAGCGCCCGTTTCATTTCAGCCACAAACGGGCCTTTTTTTACTAGTTTGTATATTAAAAAACATTTTTTAGAAGTGCCTCCTAGGGTGCCCAGTTGCTGTCCTGGCATGTCAGGGGGACCAGTGCACTACAAATGTTGGCTCCTCCCACGACCAAATGCCTTGGATTTCGCTGGGTTTGAGATTGCCGGCATTTTTTTCCATTATCACTGAAAAACAAAACCGGCCATCTCAAACCCGGCGAACTCTGACATTTGACCGGGCTAAACTGTATTATCGAAAAGAAAAAGATGGCCGGCCATCTTTTTCGATAATATGGTTCCGGCCAGCTGTTGCGCCGCCACCAAAATAGATCGCCGGCGACGTTCGATTATGCCCCTCCACGATAAAATAAGGAGCATGGTCAATAAAGGCCCAACTGCAGAGTGTCAAAGGTTTACATCAGGCGTGGAGGTTGTTCAAAAACACCATCCTGGAGGCTGGAGACCCAGGATATGCAAATTTATCTCATGCTGATTTGGTCATATTAGGGTGGAGCACTCTCCATGCATCCACCAAATCTAAGGATGTACAAAAGGAGTCCAGTGTCCCCTTCCCTGGCCTAGTAGAATGTGAGGGGCTACTTTATGCAGTGCTATCTATAGTAGGGTCTGCTTTCCAAGGTAATAATTTGGCTAACAATGATGGATTAAAGTTAGCTTCAAAAGGAGTGGGGCCACAGACATTTAGTAGGTAAAGCTCTCTACCTTGCAGCCATAGCTTTAATAGGATGTACCTACCTCAGTCATCTTTCAGTATAGTTTCTGATGTACACGCTAGGGACTTGCGGATCAACACAACAACCCCACTCCTTCTACCACCAGCTGAGGCAAAAGACAAATCACCCACCCATGCCCTTCTAAGTTTCATATGCTCAACATCACTCAGGCGAGTTACTTGAAGGCAGGCTATATCCGCTCCGCTCCGCTCCGCTACAATGCTGTTTAACCTTTTGAGCATTTTATAGGAAAGGAGATGCCACCTACATTCCAGGTTATAATTCTACATGTTTTCTGCACATTCACCTAGACAAAAAGAAGATAACAGGTTGAAACTGTTTTAGCATATAGCCAGAGTGCCCAGCCTCACTCCAGCCACTTCCTGTATCTGATACAAAATTTGACATTCAGCCTTTACTTCAACGGAGCTGCTCCTAGCTCTTATTACTTCAAGTCTTTCCAACCAACCCTCCCCCAACCCCCCCCCCCCCCCCCCCAACAGACCCAAGTACAACCATATAAACAACTCACAACAACTCTCCCACTAAAATAGCAGAAGAGTAGGGAGATCACCTTAGTGCAGGGCCCATCCCCCACCAGAGCAGCACCAGTTGGTTAGTTTACAGATCAATTAACATCATATTCTTACAGAAACTGATAAGCAATAAAGGCACTCCAGTAAGTCACCTTGGGGATAAAGAGGCAACGTACTGCTGCGCTGCCTCCGGTAAATCAAAATGGTGCCAGTCACCGTTAATACACAGTCTGAGGAGGGCCTGGATATAGAAGCATAAAGCACAGGCCCTTTTCATGGCATATAGTACAAACAGGAGTGAACTTACAGTGTTTCTCTTGCAAGGCTGCCGAATAATCAGGAAACATTAACACTGATTCGCCATCATATTTAAGATTGTTCCTCTTTTTTCTGAAACCTCGTAAAATTTCCATCTCATGGAGGTAATTATGGACTTTCACTAGAACCACCCTAGGCCTCTTTCAGCCATCTTGTTGGTGGTCAAGTTGATGTGCACGCTCCAACTACAGTGGTCCAATGCAAATTCCGCTGTTATCCACCACTCAAGTAGGGGTCCCAAGTTCTGGTCCAGTAACAATTGGGAATGCCCACAAATCGCAGGTTTCCACGGCGAGATCTGTTCTCTAGATCTTCGATATGCAACGCTTGCTCTTGCACCTGATTCTCCAAGAGCGAGACCACTTTCTCCAAGACTTCTGCTGAGTCTACAAGTTTGGACACCCAATTTTCTGCTTCTTCTAGTCTCTGAGTTGTATCTGTCAGCAGAGCGCCAAAGGTGGTAAGTTGTTCAGCTAGCTTCCCTAAACAGGGCTCAATTGCTTGCGAAATCGCTACTTTAATCTGCGAGAGTTGGTGGTCTGTGAAGGCAGGAGTGCCGGAACCATCAGCCTGTGTCATCTTGTCGTCTCCTGATTTCGTTCAAGCAGTGCCTTTTTTATTTAATTTACCTCCATTCCTGGCTCAGTCCTTAAGAAATATTTGTCCATAAGCCTTGAATACTTTATTAAGTGTGGGCAGATAAGTTAGCACTTTGGTATGCCAGTGAAAAAACCCTTGGCGGGTTCAGGGTCCCGGAGTGAGAGCAAAACGTGTCTCTCCCGACCAATGCATCACATGATCTCCACGAATTACATATTTTAATAGAGGATGACTCAACTTTTAGTGCCTCTTCAAGAATCTTGGTGAACGTGTCTGACAATCTTTATTGTTATATCTTTGATCATTCTGTTGGTCTTGCCAATATATAATAAACGGCATGGGCATTGAATGTTGTACAAAACTCTCGAAGATTGCAGTTAGGTGTGTGTTGTAATTTGTATGTTTTTTCTGTGGTAGGGTGCATGAAGACAGATGTCTCCCAGAAGTGTCTACATACACTACAATCAGGCTCATTTTCAAAAGAGAAGGACACCCATCTTTCGACACAAATCGGAAGATAGGTGTCCTTCTCCCAGGGTTGTCCAAATCGGTATAATTGAAAGCTGATTTTGGATGTCCCCAACTGCTTTCCGTCGCAGGGACAGCCAAAGTTCAAGGGGGCATATCGGAGGCTTAGCGAAGGCGGGACTTGGGCGTGCCTAATACATGGACTTCCTCGACCCATAATGGAAAAAAAGGGCGTCCCTGACGAGCACTTGGACGACTTTACCTGGCCCTGTTTTTCTTACAACCAAGGCACAAAAAGGTGGCCGAAATGACCAGATGACCACTGGAGAGAATGAGGGGTGACCTCCCTTTACTCCCCCAGTGGTGATTAACCCCCTCCCACCCTCAAAAAACATCTTTCAAAATATTTTTTTCCAGCTTCTATGCCAGCCTCAGATGTCATACTCAGGTCCATCACAGCAGTATGCAGGTACCTGGAGCAGTTTTAGTGGGTGCAGTGCACTTCAGGCAGGCGGACCCAGGCCCATCCCCCTCCCTACCTGTTACGTTTGTGGAGGAAACAGCGAGCCCTCCAAAACCCACCAGAAACCCACTTTACCCACATCTAGGTGACCCCCTTCACCCATAAGGGTTATGGTAGTGATGTACAGTTGTGGGTAGTGGGTTTTAGGGGGGGGTTGGGGGACTCAGCATACAAGGTAAGGGAGCTATGTTCCTGGGAGCATTTTCTGAAGTACACTGCAGTGCCCCCTAGGGTGCCTGGTTGGTGTCCTGGCATGTGAGGGGGACCAGTGCACTACAAATGCTAGCTCCTCCCACGACCAAAGGGCTTGCATTTGGTTGTTTCTGAGATGGGCATCCTTGGTTTCCATTGTCGCAAAAAATCAGAAACAACCAAGTCTAGGGACAACATCTCTAAGGACGACCAAAATTTCAAGATTTGGACGTCCCCGACCGTATTATCGAAACGAAAGATGGACGTCCATCTTGTTTCGATAATACGGGTTTCCCTGCCCCTCCATTGGGATGTTTTGCAAGGATGTCCTCAACAAAACTTGGGCGTCCCTTTTGATTATGCCCCTCAATGTCCACATTTAAGATGTCCCAAGGAGATGTTCATTAATCCACTGCTAATTTCAGGAAGCGTTGAAGGAACCAACTTTTCTTTTAAATTTTTCTCTCCAGTGTATGCCATTATGGGTCTTTTGTTATTAAAACATTCATGGTTTTCCAGGACGTGCTGAAACATGGAACCGTGTTGAGTCATCCTCTATTAAAATATGTAATTCATATTGAGTGTCTTTGGTCTATTTTGAAGAGCCTAATTCTGTTCCCACTCCTCGCTTTCTTCTGTGATTCCTTGTGGGACATTGGTGTTCTTTCCACTTTGGTGTTTATTTCTGTGTTGAAAGATTTGCAACATTTAAAGCCTTTTGTAGAGATAACCTCTGAAATGCATAGAAGACCATAAACCATATAGCACACAGTCTACCACCAACGCTTTTAAGCAATTACTTCTCTTCTAGCCAGTACTCTTTTAACCAATCCATTAGTCCTTTTTTCTAAGCAACAACTCCTGGTTCCTTCCTGTCTTTCTAGGCTGAGTCTTGGTGTGGGCATGACAGTGTGACTTGTATCCCACCCCTTACTCCTTCCATATGTCCTTCCCTGGTTCTCCCCCACCAGGTCCCCAAGCCTCACCCTCCTGCTGGAGCACTCTGGTGTGGTGGCTGCTGAATCTCCAACTGAGTCAAGCTGGCTTGGCTTGCCCCTGCTGCCAAGCTCCAAGTGCCAGTTGCACTCCCTGGGGCTGTCTCCTGTTGGGCTCCTGCTGCTGATCCATACCCTGTGAGCCAACACTCCGGTCCCGGTGCCAATCACACCCGGGAAGCTTTCTGCCACTGGGCCTTGGGCACTCCCCGAGTGCCTCTAAAGGCCATGCCCTGAGCCCACTCCTAAGGCCTCTTCTGCCACTGGACCTTAGAAACATAGAAAACATAGAATCATGACAGCAGATAAAAGCCAAATGGCCCATCCAGTCTGTCCTTCCTCAGTAACCACTAGCTCCTCCTTTTACTAAGGGATCCCACTTGTCTGTCCCAAGCTTTCTTAAATTCTGACACATTCCTCGTCTCCACAACCTCTGGGAGGCCATTCAATGCATCCACCACCCTTTCCGTGAAATAGTATTTTCTTAGATTCTTCCTAAACCTATTTCCTCTTAACTTTACCCTATGCCCTCTCATTCCAGAGTTTTCCTTCATTTGAAAAAGGCTCACCTCCTGTGCATTAACGCCACTGAGGTATTTATACATCTCTATCGTATCCCATCTCTCCCACCTCTCTTCCAGTGTATACATGTTGAGATCCATGAGCCTATCTCCATATGTTTTATGACACAGACCATTTACCAGTTTGGTAGCCGCCCTCTGGACTGACTCCATCCTGTTTATATCTTTCCGTAGGTACAGTCTCTAGAATTGCACTCAGCATTCCAAATGGGGCCTCACCAGAGACTTTTACAAGGGCACTATCACTTCTTTTTTCCTGCTAGTCATCCCTCTCCTTATGCACCCAAGCTTCTTTCTGGCTTTGACCATCACCTTTTCTACTTGCTTGGCCACCTTTAGGTCTTCAGACACAATCACCCCCAAGTCATGCTCTTCTTTCATACACAGAAGCACTTCATCCCCTATGCTGTACTGTTCCCTTGGATTATTGTAACCCAAGTGCATGACCCTACATTTATTAGCATTAAAACTTAGTTGCGAATTATCAGACCAGTCTTAAAGCTTCACTAGATCCTTCCTTATGCCATCCACACCCTCCGGGGTGTCCACCCTATTACAGAGTTTGGTATCATCTGCAAAGAGACAAACCTTTCCAGACAGCCCTTCCACAATATCACTCACAAAGATGTTAAAAAGGGCCGGCCCAAGGACCAATCCTAGCGGCACACAACTGATAACATCCCTTTCCTCAGAGTAAGCTCCATTTACCACTACCCTCTGTCTCCTCCCATTTAATCAGTTTTTAATCCAGTCAGTCACTTTAGGTCCCATACCAAGGTCACTCAGTTTATTTACCAGTCACCTGTGCGGAACTGAGCCAAATGCTTTGCTAAAATACAAGTACATCACATCTAGCTCCCCTCCCACATCCAACTGTTTGGTCACCCAGTCAAAGAAATCAATCAGATTCGTCTGACATGACCTGCCTTTAGTGAAGCCATGCTGCCTTGGGTCCTGTATTCCATTCAATTCGAAGCATTTCCATTAGTTTACTCACCACAGAGGTCAGACTGACAAGTCTGTAATTCCCAACCTCCTCCTTCCACTCTTGTGCAAAGGGACCACATCCGCCCTTCTCCAGTCCTCTGGAACCATTCCAGACTCCAAGGAGGCATTGACGAGGTCAGACAGCAGAGCCAGTAGAATATCTCCAAGTTCCTTGAGCACCCTCGGATGCTGATGACACAAAGTTATTCAAAGTCATTAATTTGCGAGAGGATTGTGAAAAATTACAGAAGGACCTTACGAGACCGGGAGACTAAAAACTTATTTGTTTAGTAAAGCCTATCTCAAAGCCCCCAGTGCTCTTTAAACCCATATTTCCATTTGTCAGATTTCCCGCTTTTTTGCCTTTGCTTTCCTTTTGTTGCTCCCGATTTCCCATCCGTATTCTCTTATTTAGCTGCTTATGTTCTGTATTTTTTACTTTCTATTTTACTATTATATCCTGTTGTATTATGTAATTTTATTGTAACTTTGTTAGCCACATTGAGCCTGCACATGCTGGGAAAATGTGGGATTCAAGTGAACCAAATAAATAAATAAATACATCCATCTTCCTTAGCATTTGTTGTTTTCTATGGTCCTACCCCCGGCCTTTCATCCATGAACACAGAACAGAAATAATTGTTAAGCAGTTCAGCTTTATCCTTATAAGCTTCTACATATCTCCCCCTCAGCTTTGAGCCTCACAGTGCTATTTTGGCACTTCCTTTTGTCACTTATATGTCTGAAAACGTCTTGTCCCCCAATTTTACCCTATCAGCTATCTTTTTTTCCATTTGTCTCTTTGCTTTCCTGACAGCTTTTCCAGCTTCTCTTAGGTTTTCCAGATAATTTTGCCTGTCTTCCTCTTTCTGAGTCCTCTTGTAACTTGTGAAGGCTAATCTTCTTTCCCTTACCTTTTCAGCTACTGTGTTCGAGAACCAGAGCAGCCTTCTTTTCCTCTTACTTTTATGTAATTTTCTAACATAAAGGTTAGTCGTCTTTAAAACAGCTCCTTTCAGCTTTGCCCATTGCTGTTATTCTTCCTTCAGCTGTTCTCATCCAACCAAGTCTTCCTTGAGAAATTCCCCCATCTCGGCAAAGTTAGTTCTCTTGAAATCTAGGAACTTCAAACTTGAATAAGCCCTCATCCCCTTTGTCTTAATATTGAACCATACCATTTGGTGATCACTAGATGCCAAATGATCTTCCACAGTAACATCAGAAAGAATGTCCTCATTTGTAAGCACGAGGTCTAGAATAGTTCCATCCTGCATCGATTCCGTCACCCACTGCTGAAACAATTATTCCTGTAGAGAATCCAAGATCCCTTTGCTTCTAGTCAACCCTGCAGCAGGGACGCCCCAATTGACGTCAGGCATATTAAAATCACTTATCAGTAGTACTTCCCCTTTCCTAGCTATCTTATGGATATCTTCAATTAAGTGTCTGTCCATTTCTTCTGACTGTGAAAGTGACCTGTATATTACACCAATGTAAATACATTTTCCTTTCCCTCTTAACAGTGTAACCCACAGCGCTTCTTCCTTACCCCCATCCTGCAATTCTGTCACTTTGATATTATTCTTAACATATAATGCCACTCCTTCACGCTTTTTTTCTACCTGTCCTTCCTGAATAGATTATAGCCAGGTATAACTATATCCTAGTCATGGTTCTCCATGACCTTGGTCCCAATTGGGTCCACAAGGCCTTCCACCTTACGCCAAGCCGCTCCCAAGGGCTGACTGCCCTGAACAGCTCCCAGGGGTCACTGATCTCACCTTCTCACGGTGCCTCTAGGGGTCCTGTGGTGGCCCAGAATATCAGCTCTTAACAGAGCTTTACGACCAACAGTCCCAGGCCTCCCCCATAGAGGGCAACCTCTCCTCCACTAGTGGAGCCCATAAGGTACTTTTCCCTACCGTGGCCCAGAATGCCAGCATTTAACAGGGCTCTGCAACCAGCAGTAACAGGGTTTCCCTAATAGAGTACAACCTCCTCACTGTCAGTCTTCAGGAGGAGTTCAAAGAATACTTTTCTGTGCTGTGGTCCAGAATACCAGCTCTTAACAGAGCTCTGTGATTAGCAGTAATAGGGCTTTGCCAAAAGAAGACAACCTCCTGGCTCAGCCAACAGGCCAGACACAGAATCTCTGAAGGACAGGGATCTGAAGACTCAGATTACTGCTCCCAGTTGTCCAGGTCACTGTAAGTATGTTCCTTCAGCTAATCTTCCCCTGTGTGCTTACATTACTAAACCCATTCTACTTGTATCTCCTTTACTGGATAATATCCCCCAAAGTGCATAAATGTGGCTCCATCAGTCTGCCTGCTCTTTCCTTCAGTACCTGAAGATTGGAGGATGGCCAATGTAACACCAATTTTTAAAAAGGGTTCCAGGGGTGACCCGGGAAATTACAGACCGGTAAGCCTGACATCAGTGCCAGGTAAAAAAGTGGAAGCTATTATGAAGAATAAAATTACAGAACACATAGATAAACATGGTTTAATGGGACAGAGTCAGCATGGTTTCAGCCAAGGGAAGTCTTGCCTTACCAATCTGCTTCATTTCTTTGAAGGTGTGAATAAACATGTGGATAAGGGTGAGCCGGGTGAGCTAGATTTTCAGAAAGCTTTTGACAAAGTTTCTCATGAGAGACTCCTGAGAAAATTAGAGAGTCATGGGATAGGAGGCACTATTCTGTTGTGGCTTAGGAACTGGTTATTGGACAGAATACAGAGGGTAGGGTTAAATGGATGTTTCTCAGAGGAGGAGGGTGAATAGTGAAGTGTTCTAGGGATCTGTACTGGGACCAGTGCTATTTAACATATTTATAAATTATCTAGAAATGGGAATGACTAATGAGGTGATTAATACTACAGATGACACAAACTATTCAAAGTTGTCGAAACGCATGCATACTTTGAAAAATTGCAGGACGTCCTTAGGAAACTGGAGGACTGGGCATCCAAATGGCAGCTGAGATTTAATGTGGACAAATGCAAAGTGATGCACATTGGGAAAATCCAAATCATATTTACCTGAAGTTAGGTTCCACCTTAGGAATCAGCACCCAAGAAAAAGATCGAGGTGGCATCATGGATGATACACTAAAATCTTCTGTCCAGTGTGCAACAGCAGTCAAAAAAGCAAACAATGCTAGGAATTATTTAGAAAGGGATAGAAAATAAGACAAATAATACTATAATGCCTCCATGCTCCATGATGCAACTTCACCTTGAGTATTTTGTGCAATTCTTGTCACCATATCTCAAAAAAAAGATATAGCGGAATTAGAGAAGGTTAGGAATGGCGACCAAAATGATTAAAGGGATGGAACTCCTCTCATATGAGGAAAGAGTTAGGGCTCTTCAGCTTGGAAAAGAGACAGCTGGGGGGGGGAGGGATATGATAAAGGTCTGCAAAATCCTGAGTGGTATACAATGGGTAAACGTGACTTGATTGTTTATTCTTTTAAAAAGTACTAAGACTAGGGAACACTCAATGAAGTTACATGATAATACTCTTAAAACAAATAGGAGGAAATATTTTTTTCACTCAATGAATAGTTAAGCTCTGGAACTTGTTCCGAGAAGATGTGGTAATGGTGGTTAGCATATTTTGGGTTTTAAAAAGGTTTGGACAAGTTCCTGGAGGAAATGTCCATAGTCTTCTATTGAGATAGAAATGGGGAAAGCCACTGCTGACCCTGGGATTGGTAGCATAGAATCTTGCTAATTGTGGGGTTTCTGCCAGGTACTTGTGACCTGGATTGGCCACTGCCAATAGCAAAATATGGGGCTAGATGGACCATTTGTCTGCCCCAGTATGACTTATGTTCTTATGCAAGACTCAAGGGATGGGTACAGGGGTTCAGAGCCTCTCACCTCTAGGATTGGTATTTACTGAGGAAAGCCTTAAAGTGTTTTAAAGGCAGGGTTTATTTTTAGGTTACAGATTTCTTCACTTTCTTTTTTATATATAGAAGAGAACCCCATCAACACCATGAATGGCCAAAAGTGTGAACTTGGAAATGGTTCCTTTGGTAAAGTGTATAAAAGGGTAAACTGTGGACAACTTGTTGCCATCAAAATAGCACCAGCCTTTCAAATAGATAAGGACAAGCTGGACAGAGAATGGCGAAACTATAGGTATTTATTTATTTATTTTATTTTATCATGTATCCAGCATTTTATATAAAATCTAAGCAGGTTACAATGAAACACTCATAATATTAAAACCATAGCTAACAAAATAAATAAAAGAATTACAAATAACATTCTGTTTATAAAAAGAAAAACAAACATACTCTCAGATTCATTAAATAGATTTAATCATAATGCATCAAGTGGCTGGCTTTTAATTATCATAAAGATTCATGAGTATACTAATCACATTCATCATCAGTCATCAATATTAAGTTGTTTTCTAAAGACCGCCAAAGATGTTATTTGTCTTAGCTCTAGGGGAAGATCGTTTGACATTGTAGGACCAGCAATATAAAACATGGGTGAGCAATCTTCCTCCAGGTGGACTTGGTGGAAAGATAGAACATCTAATAAACATTTTCCCTGTAACCTAAGTGCTCTCAGTGGATAATAAACTTTGAGACTTGTAGAAATACTTTGGGGTGCATCGTTGTGTAATGGCTTAAATACCAAAGTGCATTCACCATACAATTCACTGATACATTTGCGTTTGGTTTACTTTTTTATTATTATTTATTATTTATTGCGTTCCAGAATTGTGTGCTCAAGTAGGAAAAGGTTGACGTGTGCTTTAGTTTGTATTTTAGACCTTTGCAGTTGGGGAAATGAAGATTGAGGAATGTGCGGGATGATTTTTTAGCATTCCTGGATGGTAATTCTATCAGGTCTAGCATGTAGGCTGGGGCATCTCTGTGAATGATTTTGTGGACTAGTGTACAGATTTTGAACGTGATGCGTTCTTTGAGAGGGAGCCAGTGCAACTTTTCTCATAGTGGTTTAGCACTCTCATATTTTGTTTTGCCAAATATGAGTGCAGCTGCTGTGTTCTGGGCTGTCTGAAGTTTCTTGATTATTTGTTCTTTGCAGCCAGCATAAAGTGAGTTGCAGTAGTCTAAGTGGCTGAGTACCATTGATTGTACCAGGCCTCGAAAGACGGTCCTTGGGAAGAAAGGTCTTACTCTTTTTAATTTCCACATTGAGTGGAACATCTTCTTGGTTGTGTTTTTCGCATGATTCTCAAGTGTTAGGTGTCGATCAATGGTGACTCCAAGAATTTTTAGGGTGTCCGAGATTGGAAGATTCAATTTAGGTGTGTTAATGGTGGTGAATTTGTTCGTGTTATGTTGAGAGGTGAGTATTAGGCATTGGGTTTTTTCTGCATTGAGTTTCAGCTGAAATGCATCCGCCCATGAATACATGATCTGTAGACTTTGGTTGATGTCGTTAGAAATTTCCTTTAAGTCTTGTTTAAATGGGATGTAGATCGTAACATCGTCTGCATATATGTATGGGTTGAGGTTTTGATTTGATAGTAGTTTTGCCAGGGGTGTCATCATTAAGTTGAATAAGGTCGGTGAGAGGGGTCATCCCAGTGGGACTCCACATTCAGGTATCCATGTGGGTGATGTAGTCGAATTGAATGTCACATGGTATGATCGTGTGGTTAGGAACCCCTTGAACCAATTGAGAATGTTGCCTCCAATTCCAAAGTATTTGAGGATATGTAGTAATATTCCATGATCTACCATGTCGAAGGTGCTAGACATGTCAAATTGTAGAAGTAGTATGTTCTTGCCATTTGCAATCGTTTGTTTGAAATTATTCATGAGAGTAACTAGTACTGTTTCGGTACTCTGGTTGGTCCAAAATCCTGACTGGGACTCGTGTAGTATTGAGAATTTGTTTAAGTAGTTTGTGAGTTGTTTGGTTACCATCCCTTCCGTTAGTTTGGTTATTAAGGGAATGGATGCTACTGGCCTGTAGTTGGTTAGTTCATTAGCGCTTTTCTTTGCGTCTTTGGGTATGGGGGTGAGTAGAATGTTTCCTTTCTCCTTCGGGAAAAGTCCACTTTGTAACATGTAGTTTAAGTGGTTCGTTAAGTCTGTTATAAATTGTTGAGGAGTAGAAGTCATAAGGTTGTTTGGGCATATGTCTAATTTGCAGTGAGATTTGGAGTATCATTTGAGCGTTTGGGAGATGAGATCCTCCGATAGTATCTCGAAGTTGGTCCAGGTTCTGTCAGCTGGGTATACACCAGGGTCTGGATCTAGACAGTCAAGGAGTTCGGCGTAGTCGATGGTACTGACAGGTGTTTTAAGTCGTAGTTGTACGATTTTCTCATTGAAGTATCTCGCAAGGTCATCTGCTCCTGGTGTATCTTTGCTGTTGGTTGTGACTGGTGTGATATCTAATAGTTTATTCACGAGTTGGAAGAGTTTATGTGTGTCCTTGTAATTTGGTTCAATTTCGGTTTTGTAATATAATCTTTTAGTTTGTCTTATGGTATATTTATATTTCCTTTGCAGTTGTTTCCATGCATTAAGCGTGGGGTCATTTTTCTTTTTATTCCATGCTCGTTCTAGTCTTCTAACTTGTGTTTTAATTTTTTTCAGTTCTTCATTGAACCATGGTGTTGAGTTCTTTCTGTGTGAGGTTCTGTTTTGAATTGGGGCAATATTGTCTAGTATTGATCTGCACCTATTGTCCCATTCTTGTAGGAATTGATTTGTATCTGTCTTTATTGTCCATCTGTTGTGGTATATTTGTTGCCAGAATGTTACCGGGTCTATTTTTCCTCTCGTGGAGTAGGTTTTTTTGTTCTTGTTTGTTAGGTGCGTCTTTTGTTCGCCATTGGAGGGAGATGTATGCTTTATAGTGGTCTGACCACGGTGCGGGTGTCCATTTTGTATATGTTAATATAATGTTGGAGTCAGGATCGAATTTGTGTGAGATAATATCTAGTGTGTGTCCTTTAGTGTGAGTTGATTGCGTGTTTGGTCCATGAATATCCCACAATTGTAGGAACTCTTTGCATTCTTGGACGTTTGTTGATGTAATATCTTCAAGGTGTAGGTTGATATCTCCTATTATGATAAGGTTTGAGGTTGAGACACACGTGTTCGAGATAAAGTCCATAAAGTGAGTTTGGGCATCTTGCCAGTTTCCTGGTGGTCTGTAGAGTAGGACTGCGTTGAGGTGTTCCTGCAATTTTGGGTGATTGATTCTAATCGATGCGATTTCAAGTTGTAGAAGAATGGATTCAGCTGTGGTTGTGATGATGAACTCGGATTTTTATATTATGGCTATTCCTCCTCCTCTTTTTCCGTTTCTTGTCCAGTGGGTGATTTTGTATCCTGGCGGGCATAACTCTAAGATTATGGGGTCTTTAAGGTTGTGGATCCAGGTTTCAGTGATGAATAGGAGGTCAAGGTTGTCTGCAGTGATCCAGTCTGTTATAATCTCTGTTTTATTTACTACTGATCTGGCGTTTACGTATCCTATTTGAATTGAATGGTAAGGTTCGGATTGGGACGTAGATGTGTTGATTTTTATTAATTGCCTACTTTCTTGGTATCTAGTTTTGTTGTGTCCTTTCTTCCCTTTCTGTTGGTTATTTCCGTATGAAGTTGTTTTTTCTTTTAGTTGATTGTTGTTTTTTTTTGGTCTGGTGGGTTGTGAATGGGTTGTCTGTAGGGTCTGTGTACTGTGGGTAGTTTGTTATTTATGTTGGGAGAAGTCCATGCGTGATGGATTAGGGGGAGGAAGTAAATTATCATGAGCAATTTGTTGATGTTCATGTTGGTTATAATTCGTAATGTTTGGTTGTGCCTGAGGGTATTAGTGAATGGAAGTTTGTGTAAGCATTAGTTTGTGTCAGCAGTAGGCACTGTCAACGTCAATCATTGAGAAAATTAAGCAGTGGTTACATGTACTTTCATGCAGTGTCTGCACTAAGCGGTCTTAACAACATGCGATCACAACATTAGCAGTAACAACATCATGAGTATCGACATTAAGCTGTTACAGCATTAGGCAGTGTCATCAGCAATCCTTATCAGCATTAAATATTTAAAGTCTGTGATCATTTAAGCATTTAGAGGAAGTTAAAAGGCATTTAAATTACAGTTTTAGATGTAGCACAATACCGTGAGATGCCAGTAAGTATTTGAATAGTTACTGTCAACGTCAAGCCGTGTAAGCATTAAGCAGTGGTTACATGTATTTTCATGCAGTATTCGCACTAAGCAGACTTAACATCATGCGGTAACTGCATTAATCAATTAATTAATTAATTTATTTATTGCATTTGTATCCCACATTCCCCCAAATGCAATAAATAAATAAGCAGTAACTAAATTATGCAGCATCGGCATTAGGCTTTATCATCATTAAACATTGTCTGCAGCGGTCGGTATCAGTATTAAATATTTAAAATCTGTCAGCATTTAGTACTTAAACGAAATTAAAAGGTCTTTAAATTACAGTTCTAGATGTAGCGTAATACTGTGAGATGCCAATAAGTATATATATGTTTTTTTCTTCAAAGGCTTCTACACATGCAGCAGCCAGTGAGGTAGTTAGTGCAATTATTTTATCCTCAAAGTTCAGGTTTTGTCGCTATTCACTCACTCGTCTCGCCGGTCTGTAGTTCTCATCTATTTGTTTAGATCATTGGCGTCCGCTTGGAGAGTGCTCCCTTCGCTTCTAGGCATCGTGTTACTACTTGTTCAGCCACTCTGCTCCCCTCTGCCTCTCCCGTTGTTCAGAATATGGGTGCTGTCGGGAGCGTTCACGGCTCTCCAGGCAGTAGTTCTTATCTGGCGGGCGTTACCCAGGATGTGGGCTCCATCGGGAGAGTCTCGCAATTCTCGGGTCCAGTGGAGCCCAGATGGTTGTGGTTGTTTCAGCCCCCTCTATTTCTGACCTGTTACGTCAACTCCCGGCTCTCCAGGTAACTGATCTCGTTTGCCGGGGCGCTCGGTCACTTATCTGGTGGGGGCCGGGGTCAGGGCTGGCAAATCCACGTGGGTTCAGAGATTTTCGGCCAGACGTCGCTTTTGGCTCCACCGATTTCTACCCGATTTCCACCCTTCGGCTCAGCGCCCTCATCCCAAGCCTCGCCGCCTCGTCAGGTGAGTTGCAGGAGGGTACCCCTCGTCTCTGGTGGAGATCGGTCACCACCTTGGTCGGAGTTCACATGGACTTGATCTGTACGGGCACCACTTGATCAATGGCTTCCCTTTTTGCAGATCGTTGGAATCTAAGTCTCGGCCGTCGGCGGGCAGATGGCTCCGATTTAACTCCTCTCCGATTCGTTGTAGTCCGGTCAGGGATGTTTGTTAAACAACTGGATGGCCCAGTTCACTGTAGGCCTCGGCCGCTACCGGGCAGATGGGTCGCTTGGTGGTGCAGACACGTTCGTCCGAGACTCGCCATTTACCTCCTGGATCTTTGGGATCCGTTTGGGTCAGCTAATTCAGTTTGGTTCCGATTTAGCTCTTATCCGGTCCGGTCCGGTCAGGGATGGCCAGGTGGGTCTGTTCGTTTGGGACCTCTGGAGCTCGTTTGCTGAGCTCCTTACCTGTCGGCCATCTTCTTCACATCTTCTTTCACCAGGCTTTTGAGCTGAGTCTAAAGCTGTTACTCTTTTGTTTTTAGGGAGATTTTGCAGAACCTGTGAGCAGCTCTCTTGGGAGCTGTGTATTAGCCTCAGTTCTCTACTTAGGTGTTTCACCCATTTTCACGGGCAAACATGGGGGCACACATTAGTCACCATGAAAACATTTCTACATGGGTGAGCATTAGCAGAAGAATCAATAATTTTCCAAGGACAAGCAGGCCATATTCTCATATGTGCAGTTCAGAACCCTTAAAATAGCGTATTGCAGTTTTAAGACACTCACCAGCATCCCCACCGCGCATGCGCACGTACCTTTGTGCCCACTGCAAGAACATGGGACCAGCAGTCTTCTTCCAGCCGCCATGAGGAGAAGATGCGCTGCTTCGAGGCTAATGAGGACCCTAGGTACTTCTCAGAGGAGGAGTCCTATAGTATCCCATTTGACCCCTCCTCTCCCCTCCGGAGTAAAGGAGGAAGTCTCCACCTGAGTGCCTTTCCTTCCCAGGTTTTTTTTAGGGAACTGGTGGCTGCTGTTCCAATTTGTTTGGAAACAGAGGATGAGCCCAAGGCTGAAATGTTCAAGGTTCTGGACAGTGACTCTCCTCCTAGAGAGGCTGTGACAGTCCTGCCTCACTGGATCCTGAAAGATGTTCAGGTGAAGAACTAGGAGTCCCCTCTATCGGTCCCAAAAAGATCAATACCATATATTGGATCCAGAGTTCCTCAGATTTTGACAGCTTCAGTTGTCTCATCATTCCCTGGTGGTGGAATCTATTCTCAAAAGAACCAGGAGTTCCAGGGACTTTGCTTTGGCACCCCCAGGCAGAGAAGCTCAAACCCTGGATCCTTTTGAGTGGAAAATGTATCAAGTCTCTATGCTTATCTCCCGCATACAATCTTATCAGCCGTACACGAGCATTTACTTGCAGAACTTAGTACATAGTATGTCTGATTTGGCAGACTCTCTTCAACCGAAGCAGGCCGATTCGCTTTGCCAATTGGCCAAGCAGCAGAAGGTGTGTCCACTTAATACCTCTCATGTCCTGCTGAAGGGACTCCATGCCCTCCTCAACATCTCCAATTCTCTGAGATCCGTTCTGATTTCTCTAAGGGATTTCTGTATCTCTCCTCTGACCCCAGCCAGGTCCGCCTTCAAATCCTTAAACCAGCTTACCACCTCCACTTTGGTAATCTCTCCCATCTCTTCTGCTCCGACCTCTACTTGGTCCGTCACAGAGGTCGCCGCCGCAGCCGATTTAGACCTGTCCTGCTCAGGTGATTTTTTACTAGGCACCGGTGTAAAATTGAATTTCTCTAGTCCCTTCTTCGGCGACATTTTCCCCAATCCACTACCTCGCCAGCCAATTGTCAAACCTTCTTCTCAGTCCAGGAGATTTTAAAGGCTTTGAAAAAAATCCAATCTCCTCTCTCCTCCACTTCTTTCCCCAATACGTGTTCACTCTGCTTCAGAACCTCTGCCCTCCCCTGCTCATCTGCATGTACTACGGACTCTCAGCCCCATGCCACGCTTTGCATTCTGTCTACACATCAGGTACCTGTCCTCTCTTCGTCTCCAGCAGCCCCCGCCGTTTCTTCACAACTTCCTCGAAGAGGGGGGAAGGGCAGACACCGGCCCTCTCCAACAGCCACCACCATCCCGCCTCCGCTCCAGCCACCGCCGGCACTCTCCCTCTACCGGTTCACCACAGCTGGTCCGCACACGACTGTCTCCCGTCTCCGAGCACAGTCTTGGAAGCAGGGTAGCGCAGCTTTCACAATTCCGCCTTCCCCACACGTGGCTTGACTCTACCACCGCTGCCCGCTGCCACCAGAAGTCTTCTCTGACTGCCGCTTCCGCAGTCACTCTCCTGCTCCTAAAACACAGCTGGTCCTCCTCCCCACCGCACCAGCATGAGTCGCAACTGCCTCGCTCAGCCAGGTAAACTCGTGGGGTGAGGTGCGCGGTTTTTCCCGGGCTGAGGCTCCCGGAGCTCTAGTGCGTTGCAGCCATCTTGGCCGGCAGCTCAACCGGAAGTCCCGCCATAGACAATCTTATAATTCAGTCTTCTACTCTGAATCCATGGCACTTGTCATATAAAACATCTATATAACCTGATGCAGATGGCAGAGTGTTCCTCAGATGGTCAGTTAGACATAAAGTAGGGGCTGCATCTCCGATGGAATGTCAACACAGCCTGCCTTTGCCTTAGATAAAAGCCTCTTTTTTATAGAGAAAAATCATGAACTGCAGCTGGTTAGTGACATATATTCTGGCCTTGTTGGTGATGCACACATAACTGTTAATCCCAGTTGTTGTGATTTCAGAAGCGCCAATATTGTTGACACCACGTTGAAGGGGTCACCTTGATAAAGAGCCAGAGTTCATAAACAATGTGCAGTTTTGTTAGCCACGGCGCCTCCTCAGATGCAAGGGAAATCTGGTCAGGCTATGATGTTGGTTCTGATAACAACATTGCTGGTGGTTTGGAGGCGGGGATAGTGCTGGGCAGACTTATACGGTCTGTGCCAGAGTCGGTGGGCAGACTTATACGGTCTGTGCCAGAGCCGGTGGTGGGAGGCGGGACTGGTGGTTGGGAGGCGGAGATAGTGCTGGGCAGACTTATACGGTCTGTGCCCTGAAGAGGACAGGTACAAATCAAGGTAGGGTATACACAAAAAGTAGCACACATGAGTTTATCTTGTTGGGCAGACTGGATGGACCGTGCAGGTCTTTTTCTGCCATCATCTACTATGTGTCGTAATTTCTTGGCAAGGGACACCTACAACACTTTTGATGTGGCTTCTAGAATCTCTGCCCAAAGTACAGCAATGCACATACTCTCATGGCTGTGTGTCTCTTTGGACCCAGTGGTCCAGCAGAAATTGGCAAATGCCACCTGCTGGGGGGGATAACCTGTTTGGAGAGAAGGTGGAACTCATCAAGAAACACACTGACACCATCGATACTCTCACCTTCTGTACTCTCCTCCTCCTCCGGGAGGTTTTCTGGGCAAGTTGAAGAGGGGTCCCTACTACTCTCAGAGGTGTAAATACGCTTCTTCTTCTCTTCAGCCTCAGCAGGCTCAGTCCCAGCCTTCTCCTTCTTGTCAACAGCGTGAGCCTAAAGCCCAGCTGGCTCCCCAGAAAAGCAGGGGATGACTTCTTGAATGGCTCCAGCAGAGCATAGCCACCATCAAAGTGACTGTTCCATACAACCTACCGGTGGAAGGGATACTGAGTTCTTTATTTTCAAGGAAGATGGCCCCTTGTAGCCTCAGACTGGTAGGTTCTTCAAATAGTCTGTTCCGGTTACGCCCTACATTGGAGTCAAACACTACCAACTTGTCCCCCAAGAACATCTTTCAACAGCTCTCAGCACAAGGAGGTACTTGCGGAGGAACTGTCTGCCCTTCTAAAGGTCCATGCAATCAAGCCTGTTCCACCAGGGGAAGAAAGTCAGGGATTCTATTCCAAGTACTTCCTTGTGCCAAAGAAAACGGGGAATGCGTCCCATCCTAGACCTACGTGCCCTGAACAAATTCCTGGTCAAAGAAAAGTTCAGGATGGTTTCCCTGGGCACTCTTCTCCCAATGATTCAGGCTCAAGATTGGCTATGTTGTCTGGATTTAAAGGATGCCTACACCCATATTCCAATACTTTCAGGCCACAGAAAGTATCTCAGATTTCGTCTGGGGACACATCACTATCAGTATTGCATGTTGCCGTTTGGCCTCACGTCAGCTTCTAGGGTGTTCACCAAGTGTCTTGCAGTAGTTGCAGCATCTCTACGCAGACTGGGAGTCTATGTGTTCCCGTATTTGGACAATTGGCTAGTGAAGAGCACTTCACAGGATGGTGCTTAGGAGGCTATGCAGTGAACTATTCGGGTGCTGGAGCTACTAGGATTCATTTTAAACTACCCCAAGTCCCATCTGCTCCCTGTACAACAATTGGCATTCATCAGAGCCCTGCTAGACACGCAGCAGGTGCAAGCATTTCTCCCTATGCCGAGGGCATACTCTTGCGACTTGGGTTTGAGCCAGCCAGCATGTTACAGCTCAGCAGATTTTGAGGTTGTTAGGCCACATGGCCTCCACTGTTCATGTCACGCCCCTGGTACATCTTCACATGCGTACTGCCCAATGGACTCTAGATTCCCAGTGGTATGAGGCCTTGGAGAATCTAGCGGATGTCATCCATGTGACACCAGAGTTGGTACTACTACTACTACTACTTATCATTTCTAAAGCGCCACTAGACGTACACAGCGCTGTACACTTGAACATGAAGAGACAGTCCCTGCTCGACAGAGCTTACAATCTAAATGGGTTAACAAACAGGACAAACAAGAGATAAGGGAATATTAAAGTGATGATGATAAAATAAGGGTTCTGAACAAGTGAATAAGGGTTAGGAGTTAAAAGCTGCATCAAAAAGGTGTGCTTTTAGCTTAGATTTGAAGACTGCCAGAGATGGAGCTTGACGTACTGGCTCAGGAAGTCTATTCCAGGCATGTGGTGCAGCAAGATAAAAGGAATGGAGTCTGGAGTTAGCAGTGGAGGAGAAGGGTGCAGATAAGAGAGATTTACCCAGTGAGCTGAGTTCCCTGGGAGGAATGTAGGGAGAGATGAGAGTGGAGAGGTACTGAGGAGCTGCAGAGTGAATGCACTTATAGGTCAATAAGAGGAGTTTGAACTGTATGTGGAAACGGATAGGAAGTCAGTGAAGTGACTTGAGGAGAGGGCTAATATGAGCATAATGACACTTGCGGAATATTAGTCATGCAGCAGAATTGTGTACAGATTGAAGAGGAGAGAGATGGCTAAGTGGGAGACCTGTGAGAAGCAAGTTGCAATAGTCTAAGCGAGAGGTGATAAGAGTGTGGATGAGGGTTCTGGTAGTGTGCTCAGAAAAGAAAGGGCGAATTTTGCTGATATTATAGAGAAAGAAACAACAGGTTTTAGCACTCTGCTGAATATGTGCAGAGAAGGAGAGGGAGGAGTCGAAGATGACCCCAAGGTTACGAGCTGATGAGACGGGAAGGATGAGAGAGTTATCCACAGAAATAGAGAATGGGGGAGGAGGAGAGATTGGTTTAGGGGGAAAGATGAGAAGCTCAGTCTTGGTCATGTTTAGTTTCAGATGGCGCTGAGACATCCAGGCAGCAATGTCAGACAGGCAGGCTGATACTTTGGCCTGGATTTCGGTTGAGATTTCTGGTGTGGAGAGGTAGCTCTGGGAGTCATCAGCATAAAGATGATACTGAAAACCATGGGATGAGATCAGACTACCAAGGGAAGAAGTATAGATGGAGAAAAGAAGAGGTCCCAGGATGGATCACTGAGGTACACCAACTGACAGTGGGATAGAAGTAGAGGAGGATCCACTAGAGTATACACTAAAGGTATGCTGGGAGAGATAAGAAGGAAACCAGGAAAGAACAGAGCCCTGAAATCCAAGTGAGGACAGCGTATCAAGGAGTAGGCTGTGATCAACAGTGTCAAAAGCAGCAGATAGATTGAGAAGGATGAGTATAGAATAGAGACCTTTGGATGTGGTCAGGAACAGATCATTGGAGACTTTAGCAAGCGCTGTTTCAGTTGAATGAAGGGGGCGAAAGCCAGATTGAAGTGGATCAAGAATAGCTTGAGATGAAAGAAAGTCAAGGCAACGGTGGTGAACAGCACGTTCAATTATCTTGGATAGGAAAGGGAGGAGGGAGATGGGGCGATAGTTGGAAGGACAGGTAGGGTCCAATGAAGGTTTTTTAATGAGTGGTGTGACTATGGCATGTTTGAAGGCATCAGGAACAGTCGCAGTGGACAGTGAAAGATTGAGGATATGACAGATAAAAGGGATGACAGTAGGAGAGATAGTGTTAAGTAGATGGGTGGGAATAGGATCAGAGGAACAGGTAGTTAATTTTGAGGAGGAAAGAAGATGTGTAGTTTCCTCTTCAGTGATTTCAGAAAAGGAGGCGGGTTGGAGGGTTCAGAGAATGGACTAAGGGAAGGAGAGTTGGAGGTGACCTGGTTGAGTACCTGCTTTGGTGGACGATTCGATCCAATTTGACTGTGGGACTTCCATTTCAAATTTCTCAGCCCCAGAAGGTGCTGACAACAGATGCATCCTACCTTGGGTGGGGAGCTCACTTAGATGGGCTTCACACTCAGGGTGCTTGGTCAGCCCAGCAGATGGATCTTCACATCAAGCTTCTGGAGCTACAGGTGATCTGGAACTCTCTAAAGGCTTTCAGAGATCAGCTGTTCAACCAAATTGTACAAATTCAGGCAGACTATCAGGTTGCAATGTATTATACCAACAAGCATGGGGTATCGGATCACATCCTCTGTGTCACGTGGCCATCCAGATATGGTACCAGGCTGTTCCTGGGATGGTTCTCAGGGCCACTTACCTGGCGGGCAAATCCAACAGACTGGCTGACAGATTGAGCAGGGTCATGGAACTACACCAGTGGTCTCTCTGCACGGGGCATTGCCTGCAAGATTTTCTGAGTGTGGGGCACCCCCTCAGTGGATCTCTTTGCCATTCAGTTCTGTTCCAGTCACCAGGCCCACAATAGACTAGCATCAGATACCTTCCTCCTTCTTTGACTGACCAGCCTTCTGTGTGCATATCCTCCCATACCTCTTGTAGGGAAGACTTTGCTGAAACTCAAGTAAAACCGGGGAGCCATGATCCTGATATCCCCATACTGGCCCAGGCAGATCTGGTTCCCTCTTCTTCTGGAGTTATCCTCTGAAGAATCTTGGGCATTGGAGTGTTTTCCAACCCTCATCACACAGAATAAGGGATCTCTTCTACTTCCCAATCTCCAGTCTCTAGCTCTCTCAGCCTGGATGTTGATAGCTTAGAATGTGTTTCCTTGCATCAACCAGAGGGTGTCCCATGGTTTTGCTGGTTTCCAGAAACGATTCAGCCAAGAGATGTTATTCTTTCAAATTGAGGAGACTTGCCATCTGGTGTGAGGGCAAGGCCCTAGACCCTCTTTTTTTGCCCTTCTCAGGCCCTGCTTGAATACTTGCTTCACCTCTGAGTCTGGTCTCAAGACCAACTCTTTAAGGGTTCACCTCAGTGCAATTAGTGCTTATCATCCCCATGTAGAAGGTAAGCCCATCTCTGGACAGCCTCTAGCTGTTTGCTTCATGAGAGGTTTGCTCTTGACAAAACTCTCTCTCAATCCTCCACCTATCTCTTGGGACCTCAATGTCGTCCTCACCCAGCTGATGAAAGCTCCTTTTCAGCAATTGATTCCTATCACTTGAAGTATTTAGCTTTACTTCAGCTCACAGGATCAGTGAGATTCAGACCCTAGTACTGGATCCACTTTCTACTAAGTTTCATCACAACAAAGTAGATATCCGCATGCATCTTAAATTCCTGCCTACGGTTGTGTCGGACTTCCATCTGAATCAGTTTATCGTCCTTCCAACCTTCTTTCCCAAACCTCTTGCCCATCCTGGCAAAAGTGCACTGCACACCTTGGACTGCAAGCAAACATTGGCTTTTTGCTTGGAGCAGACTAAGCACTACTGACAGTCCACCCAGGTTTTTGTTACTTTTGTTCCCAACAGAATAAGGGTTGCCATTGGTAAACGCACAATCTCTAATTTGCTGTCAGATTACATTTATTTATGCCCAGGCTGAGCTGACTCTTGAGGGTTATGTCAAGGTTCACAGTGTCAGAACCATGGTGGTATTGGTAGCCCACTTGTGGCCAGCCTTTATTGTAGAAATTTGCAAGGCTGCAACGTGGTGTTCAGTCCACACATTCATATCTCACTACTATCTTGAGCAGGATACCCAACGTGACAGTTGGTTTGGGCAGATGGTTGTGCAGAATTTGTTTGGGATCTAGTATCCCACTCTACCCCTAGTCCCATTTTGTTCTGTTCCAGGCTGCACTGTCACACAGTTGTATATAGTTTCAGGTTGATTACTATTTTGAACTTGCTGTTGTGAGTTCCAGTTGACCTCTGGTTGTTGTTTTTGGTGAGCCTGGTAGCTAGTGATTCCCACATGTGAGAATATGGCCTGCTTGTCCTCAGCTAAAGTGAAGACACTTACCTGTAGCAGGTATTCTCTGAGGACAGCAGGCCTATGCTGCTGCACTGCGTGATCTGTCCCCCTCAGACAGAAAGTTGTCAGAAGGGGCAGGATGCGGCATCACTGGAGTGCAGGACTGTGGAGGAAGGCCCCATGCCATGCTGATTTTGCCTGGGTGAAGGTAGGGCAGTGGTGGTGGCGGCAGTCCTTGTGGCAGTGGTGGGGCACCGATTAAAAGTTGTAGGGGAGGCTGGCAACCCTAACTCCATTCCTGTATAATATCATTTACATGTCTGCATTTGAGCAGTTTACTATAATTTCACAACCACAGCACTTCTGCTGCCACTCATCCTTTACAACAAAACAAGGAAAAGAATGCAGGTTCTTCATATTCACAGAAAAGAGAAGAAACTGCCATGAAACCCTTACTAACACTGGCCTCAGACGAACGAGCTAATGTTTTGCTTTCGCTCAGATCACACATTAAAGCCCCAGTGTTAAGAAACTATGCCCTTGGCCTTCAGGTGTTCTGCTTGTCTTTTTTTTTATCTGAGTTTAATAGATAATACCTTCCTGACAGATTAATTTAAACGAACATTGCAGAGATGTTGATCTGGATCTTAGCAGACAGTTTTCATGTGTGCTAAACTTCTTTCTGCACAGTGTGGCCATAATAGCACAGAAAACTGTGCATAGAATCTGCTCTAACCCTCCTGCAATTTAATACATCGACCTCTTGCTGCTGTCAACTAACTCCAACCCATCAAGGATGTTTTGAGCCTGTGGACGTTTTTCAATGTCCATTTAATAAGCATTCAGGCATTTATCCAGTTTATAGAGTTATGGGTTGATATTCAAAATGATTTAAGTTGGCTGCATATTGGCTCTGACCAGCCATTAGAAAAGTGGGCAGGAGAAGGGCATTCTAGAGACAGAGGAGCCAAGAGCTACGTGGGTGCCAGCACCCACATAGTTAAATGACCAAATATGACTGCATTCTATTCTGTTCTGGTTTTTGTATCCCACTAATTTCACTCAAAGAATAAAAGTGGGTTCAACATGTAATCATTTTACTACAATATCATTCACATTTCAAAATATTTCTTGAATAAAAAAGTTTTTAAAGAATTGCTAAACTGATAGTAGTCTGAAATCCCCCTGCATAAATAGCAGGTCCTAACCTTGGTCACTCAGCTATATGGGTACTGTTAGAGCTAGCGGCAGCCATTTTAACACAGACAGCCACTAGGGGAAGTAGCAAGAGGGGATCAGTTCTGCCTTGGATACCCTTGAGTGGACCACCAGGGGTATAGGTAGGCCCATGAGGTATTTATGTTTTAGGGGGGCTTGCTCAGGGAGGGGATTCTTGTCTATGGGGGTCTTGCTCAGGGTGCGGGCTTGCTTGGGGATGGGGGGTTGCGAGACCCCAGGCGAGGGTTATGGAGTGGCCCTGGAATAATTCAGCCAGACAAGGTATATAAATGTGAAAGTAAATGTTTTTATTCACCTGAGCCCTGAAACCTGTTGCCTCACAGGCCAGGAACATCAGATACAATAGTTTCTCTTATTTAGAAGCAGTCTTGTGTAGGCCTTTGGCTAGCAGGCCAAGCAGTCTGTGGCATAGATTTGGGTTTCAGTTCTTCCTTCCTTGGGCCTCCTTAACCTCAGCCTGGCCCTGTCTTTTAAACTCCCAGGTATTGACGCCACCCCTCCAGCCTTACTGCCTCCCATGGTGGAATCAGTGCTCTTATGGTGGTCTAGACTAGTTTGAGAGGGACTGTTTTTAAGGGTGAAGGGCAGTGTTCTATAAACCCCCTCACGTACCCTCCCCCTCAGCTCAACCATACCCGGTTGAGTGCCTTCCACTTCAGAGTCCATCTCCCGGGACAAATAGTCCGCATTAGCATTCTCTTCAATAACTCCCAATTCTAGCATTTCAACAACCTTTTTCGCCACCGCTTGCTGCCGGGCTTCTGGGATTTGATAGGTACGCTGCTGGACTACCACTCCTGGTTCAGTGATATTGAGTTGTAAGGTGGGTCTGACCTGGCCCTTCGGAAAACACATCTTCATTCTGGCATACCAAGTTCTCCAGGCCGGCCTTCTGTGAGTCAGAGAGCTGGTCGCCAAATGGGACTTGCAAGGGTCTGTAGTCTATTGGGACCTCCAACCCAAAGTCGTCTCTTTGAAAAAGGGCTGCTGTCATGAGGACTCAATTCTTCAACAAGTTAATGTGGAAGACCTTCGCCTTGCCCCTCTTGTCAGTTTGTGCCACCCTATAGTTGACAGGTCCTGTTCTTTTCACAACTTCATAAGGACCTTGCCACTTGCATAACACTTTACTTTCAGAAGAGAGTAGGACTGTATCCCCCAGCAGGAAGGTTCATTGAGAGGCCGGTTGTAGGCTCAGGCTTGACCCACTTGAGCGTTCTCTAGGCAAAGGTTGGAGGCCTCACCAGCTTTCTTTATTCTCTCCTGCATGGTGAGCACTTATTCAGCCAAGTTCCTTCCCAGACAGGGTTCCTCTTCCCACGCTTCTCGAACCACATCCAGGATTCCTCTAGGCCTTTCCCTGTATAACAGTTCAAATGGAGAGAATCCTGTTGAGCTCTGGGGCACCTCCTGGATGGTGAACAGTTTGTACGGGAGTAAAGAATCCCAGTTTTTCCAGTCTTCAGCCACAAACCTTTTCAGCATCTGTTTTAGCGTCATATTGAAGCATTCGACCAGAGTGTCTCTGGATGTACACCGATGTCTGTAATGTTTTCACTTTGAGCAAGGCACACACTTGCTTCATAACTCTGGACATAAAGGTAGTACCTTGGTCAGTCAATATTTCTGCCGTAATCTCCATCTGAGAGAAGACTTCCCACAGTGCATTAGCCACTGTGGTGATTTTCATTTTACGCAACGCAGTGGCTTCTGGATAGTGCATGGCATAATCCAAAATAACCAGAAGTCCCATAAAATTCATTACTATCCTTTTGAACGGGGTGTCTGTCAACAGGAGCATGGGCATGAGAGGGGCAGGTGGGACCCTCGCAGGACTATTCAACTGACAGGTTGAGCAGAACTGGCAAAAGAACTCTACTTGCTTAAATACACCTGGCCAGAAAATCTAGGCTAAAATCCATTGTTGGGTCTTCTCCTCCTCTAGGTGACCACCTAGCAGGTGATTGTGAGCTAGTTGTATGACCTGCCTATGGTACCACTGGGATACTAATAGCTGCTGTACCTCTTCCTCTTCCAGGGTTCCCTTGGCCACCCTATTCAACAAGTTATTCTTTATCACAAAATAGGGGAGCACTAACTTAGTTGGGTCCTGGTTGCCCACGGGATTCCCATCCACTGCAACCACCCTGGCTCGGGCCAATCTAAGGGACTTGTCCTCTGACTGTGCCCTTTTGAAATTTACCGTAGCTCTCCAGCTATGGCAGCTCCTGAATTCAGAGAGCACTGCAGTTTCTGTAACCGCCACTGGTGGCGGGGTTTTGGCAATTTTGGGTTTTCAATATATAAATCATGGTCCTCCAGTGGGAAGATCTCAGGATGACTCTTGGGACTCTTGGAACCATCCATTAACTGGGCTCAGATGGCACCAAAATTGGAGACATCCCAGCCCAAAACCACTGGGTAATGTATCCAAGGCAAGACTGCAACCTCCAGATGAGCTTATCTCACAGTTCACTAGTACTTTAGTTGTATCTTTATTTATTTATTGGGATTTATTAACTGCCTTTATGAAGAGATTTGCCCAAGGTGGTATACAGCAGGTACAGTTTAACATAAAACTTACAATTTTGTTAATAGCATAACAATAGTAAAATAACCAAGAATAAACATAAATACAATAAATGAGGTAAACTTGAAAACAGTATCAGTTGAGTACCTGTCTCCGGACAAGAGTCTTTACACTGCTAGAGTCCACTAGTGCTTGATATGGGTGTCCTTCTACCTCCACTTGTAGTACATAATTTCTATTCCTCAGAGGGGCAGCTTCCATAAAATTGCAGTCATGAATGGCAATCAAATTCACATCCATAGCATCTTCCACTATATCTTGGCAGTCTCTTGCTATATGACCTCTTCTCCCACATCTGAAACAGGTGGGGGAATATGGTTCCTGCAACCAAGGTAAAGGGCTGTGGTATGTTTGTCAGGATAGCTTCCCTCGCTCTGACCCCTTCCTTAGAAACTCCATGCTGGATGGTGGTTTCTGATCTCTGTGGTTGTCCGGTCCAGTTCTCTCTCTTTTCCTCCCAGGACTTTCAGGTCGCTTCTCTTTATAGGGTTCTGACTCTGGCTGTGCCTGGTAAAAGCCTTTGGCCACTTCTAAGGCACTCTCTGGGGTCAGTTTGGGGTGCTGCCGCACCCACTGCTTCATAGGCAGTGGTAGTCCTTCTAGAAACTGCTCCATGAGGACAATTCTTGCTATGTCCGGGCTTTTCCCTTCCAGTTGCAGCCATCGCCAGGCGACCTCCTTGAGTCAGTAGAAGAAACTCTGGGGTTTTCTTTAGTTTGCAGGGAACCCTTCCGGAACCGCTGCTGATAGGTCTCTGGGGTGCAGCATGCCCTTTCCAAGATGGCTGCTTTTACCTCCACATAGGTGGCTGTCCCCGCGGGATTAACATCCTGGAATGCCGTCTGACTGCTACTGATCAGTAAATTCCCCTGTCCATGACACCTCTGGCCAGCCAGCAAAGCAGACAGTTCTCTCAAAGTAGGTCACAAAATAGTCCGGGTCATCTTCTGGCACCATTTTCTTTAACACAGAAACCGAAAGGGTTGTTGACAGCCTGGGTGCTTGGGCAGCTATCCCTGCTTGGGTGTGAGAGCACTATTGTAGCTCTACAAGTTTCTGCAACACTTACTATTATATCTGTTGTTGTTGTTGCTACTGCTGCTGCTGCTTACTGCTGCTCGAAATGTGCCTGCATATACTGCTGCTGGCTCTCCACCAATGCCTGGAGTAACCTTTCGATATTTTTACTGTAAGTGGCCCGGATCACACAGTACATCAGTAAACCAAAATAAAAGCCTGCCTATCTGGCACTAGCTATACACCCCCCCCCCTAACTAGGTTAGGGCTAACCCCTTTTGCTCAGTATCCCAGCACAGTGCAGCTCCGAAGGTCACCAATCTGGTTTCCTCGGGCAGGATACGCAAAGGATCCCATCACTGCCACCACATGTGAGACCCTGGGCAAGGATTATGGGGTGGCCCTGGAATAACTCAGCCAGACAAGGTATATAAATGTGAAAGCAAATGTTATTCACCTGAGCCCTAGGATTTGTTGCCTCATGGGCCAGGAACATCAGATGCAACAGGTTCTCTTATTTAGTAATAGTCTTGAGTTGGCCTCTGGCTAGCAGGACAAGCAGTCTGTGGCTGGTGGGGCTGCCCCACCCCAAACACAGCTTGTAAGTTCTCAGGTCTTCTGAGACTCAGGTGTGGCTCCTGTCAGACCTCAGCAAGGCTTGCAAGTCTTAACAAAGAACAAAGTTGGCTTACCTCAGCCAGGCCACCTCAGCTAAACACATTCATTAACGGCATAGACTTGGGCTTCAGTTCTTCCTTCCCTGGCCTCCTTAACCTCAGCCTGGCCCTGTCTTTTAAACTCCCAGGTATTGACTCCACCCCTCCTGGCTTGCTTCTTCCCAGGGCTGGATCTGTCAGGTTTTCAAGGCAGAAACTAGGTTCGTGAGCCCTTGGGCCACTCCTGAGGAGCGGCAGTGGCAGGCAAAACCACCCCACACCAGAGACAAGGCAGAACTCTGACAGGAACAGCTAGACTTCACCTGCACTTGACCGCCGTTCCTCAGGAGTTGAGCCCCTGGGTGCAGGCGGCCAGCAGGACTTACCGGACAGGGCAGGAACTGGATACCAACTAGGCTGAACAGGGACTGAGGGTCAGAGGGGAAAGGAATATACATGGACAGCAAGGCAGGAAGCTGGGCTAGGACTCACAGACAGACAATACTACACAAAGCAGGAAATGGAACAAGCTAAAGGACAGGAACTGAAAGCTGCCAAGCAGCCACTGAAACAGGGTACAAATACTGACAGAAAAGAGTCAGGACTGAAAGCTGCCACATAGCCACTAAGAAGGAGACACAGACAAACAAACTAGACCAAGAATACAAACCAGAAACAAGACTAAGAAATAAGCAATAAACCTAAGCTAAACTACACACAGACTAACTAGAAACAGACAAGGAACTATACAAGAAACCAGACTAGGCAGGAGTGCAACAAAGCACCAATGAACCAGGGACCTTAGACGATGCAAAGGCAAACACAGAAGCTTCCAGGTGGTTAATAAAGCCCATCAGCTGCTGAAGTTCAGCTGCAGGAATCACAAGGCAGCTAGGGGTGCTGTTCAGGCACAAACAAGAGAAGCAAGTTTGGCAGCCTGGAAGATCTGGACCGGACTGGGCTGAAGTCTGGAATGGGTGACAGTTCATAGCAGCCACCGGTTCTGGCCACCAGGGGGCGAGGTGAGCACAGACAAGGAAACGGTCACGAACGTGACAGGATCAGTGCTCTTAAAGTGGCCTAGGCTGGTTAGAGAGGGACTATTCTTAAGGGTGCGGGGCAGTGTTCTATAAACACCCTCACAGGGTTATAATAAGGGGGAGGGCCTGATCTCTGGGGGATTCTTGTTCAGTGGGTGCCTGGTGATGGGATGGGGGACTACATTAGCGGGAGGCATCATGAGAAAAATTTAATAGGCACTTCTGTGGGCCCCATTCGATATTCAGCTGGGACCCACATAAGTTCAGGGGGCCAGCAGCTATCCAATCAGGCCAAGATATTAAATTTCCATGCCAGATATGGTCCAACATTGAATAGCCGGGTCTAACTTAGCTGGTGATGGTCAGCATTTAATAACATGCTGATCGCTGCTGACTGATTAATAAGTATGTTCAATGTCCAATAATTTGAAACTTGGGCCTCTTAAACTTTAAGTCACAATAATGTGTCACCTCATCTCTGGCATTAGTCTAATGACCTTGATTTATAGTTTTTTTTTCTTTTATGTTGAGGTGTTTCCCCTTCTCACCAAAGTTGATATTTTATAAGTCCAAGAACTAGATTTTTGTGTGATTCCTCTGCCTGAGTCGTTGAGTCAATCCACACCATCCGATGATCGCTAGTGCTCAGATAGGCCCCTACTTGGACATTAGAAATGCTTTCTCCATTTCTAAGTACCAGACCCAATACTGCCCCTTCCTCAATGGGGTTTCTCATGAAGGGAGTCCAGAATATCAGTAGTAGTACAAACTGAATTAGTCAGCTACCCTACACCCCCCCCCCCCCACCCAAAAAAAAAAAAAAAACCCAACAACAACACACTCACATCCAGGAGAATATGATAGTCAGGGGATAGCATACAAAGCACCTCAGTGTAAAATATTGAAATACAGGAACTCTATGATTGAATCTGATCTGTGGCTCTTCTGCACTCATAAGCTGCTAAAATAAATATCTCTCTATTTCTTTTCTACTACAGTCAATTAAACCACAAAAACATTGTGAAGTTGCTTGGAAAACCAAAGAGATATGGAGACAAGTGGCATCTCCACCTGGAGTATATTTCAGGAAGCACTTTGGAAGACTTGATGTTCAAGACTGGCATGGTAAATTTTACCTCTTCAGTACCTTTAGTGGCTGTGACAATCTGAGATGATCACATCATCAAAAGATACCCATTGTGTTGAGTAGTTTCAAACATTCATTTAAATTCTATCACGGCCAGCAGATATCTAGCTCTCCCTCCCCATCCAAATCCAAGAGGAAAGAGAAAAATCAAAGTCCAACCAAGGCCAGTCATGAATATAGTCAGTTACATCAGAACCATATGTAACCACAGAAGGGAGGGGGGGGATTTCTTGGGAGCCTGGGCCCTCCTAATTTGTGTTCATGCCTTCCTCCCAAAATTGTGGCACTGTCTGCACCACCCTCAGAAGCCCTGTTCCACCTGTGGCAATGGCAAGGCTGTTGCTAGAGCTTTCACTGGGCTGCTGCCTTCTGCTGCACTGGGCCCCTGAGTATGTGCGGTGGAGGTCTGCCCCACACGCATGCCTGAAAACCAAGGATTGACTACACGGCTGCTCTGTAGTAACACTTCTTGACTCTCAAAGCTTTGAAGAGAAACTTCTCTGGGTAGTACTTTCTCTCCAATCTGTGTAAGTCCAAATTTCCTTCCCAAAAGTCTGGGTCATCTTCATAAGAATAGCCATACTGGGTCAGACCAATGATTCATCTAGCCCAGTACCCTGCTTCCAGCAGTGGCCAATCCAGGTCACAAGTACCTGGCGGAAACCCAATTAGTAGCACATGGGCGTAGTTTGGGGGGGGGGGGGCGGGGGGCATTGCCCCCCCCCCCAAATGCAGGGCCAGCGCAACCCAACTGCAGGCAGCTCTCGCCCCCTCCTTCCTCCCCGTCAGCTCCCCGACAGCCCTCCTCTCCATTCCTGCTACCCTGCGATTCAACCTTTTATTTTGTCACAGTGACGGCACTGGAAACAGCACAGCGTGACAGCGAGCTCTCCTCCAGCCTTTCCCTTCCCTCTCAATGTCCCGCCTTCCTCTGATGATGTTTTTCCTCTTTCCGCGAGGGCGGGACACTGATAGGGAAGAGAGAGGCTGGAGGCGAGCCCCCTATCACTCTGTACTTTTTCCAGTGCCGTCGCTGCGACTTAAAATAAAAGGTTGAATCACAGGGCGGCAGGAACGGAGAGGAGGGCTGTTGGGAAGCTGAGGGCAGGAAGGAGGGGCTGGGTTGGAACTGAACTCGGGGACTGAAAAGGGGGGCTGGGGAAGTCACTGGACATGGATTGGAGGGGAGGGCAGAGGAGAATCACTGGACATGGTTGGGAGGGGAGGGCAGGGGAGAGAGGAGAAATCACTGGACATGCATGGAGTGAAACGCAGGGAAGAGAGGAGAAATGTTGGACAAGGATGGAGGGAAGGAAAGACAAAGGAAGGAGATGCACATGGATGGAGGAGAAGGGAGAGAGGAGAAATGCTGGACATGGATGGAGGGGAGGGAAGACAGAGGAAGTAGATGCACATGAGGGGAGGGGAGTGAGGAGAAATGCTGGATATGGATGGAGGAGAAACTGCTGAATTTAAGGGCTGAATCAGAACACTTTGAGGGCAGATGCTGAAACTGGAGAAAGGATAGAGACAGGGCTACAGATGGTAGACAGGGTGCATAAGGACACAGGAGGATGGTGGACATGGTGAGAGAAAAAATATCAAATGGAAAGAAGACACTGCATAAAACAGAAGACACTGGGACCAAAGTGATTAGAAAACTAAATGCTCAGACAACAAAGGTAGAAAAAAGTATTTTATTCAGAATGTATTAATTGGAATATGTCAGCTTTTGGAAATGTGCATCTGTGATATTTTGCATGTAAATTTCAATTTCTCTAGTATTGCTGCATGCCGAGACTGACTTCTTGAGGTAACTTTCCAGTTCAGTATTTTGCCTTCATTTTTTTTGATTTCTAGTTCCTTGTGTCATGTGTTTTTCATGTGTGATCAAGGTGCAGTATTCTGCTAGCGTGTAGTATTTGCAGTCATTTTTTTTCTTTTTTTTTCACGTGTATTGGTGTTTTAGAACCTAGTGTAGTTTCAGTTCTGCCTTTCCACGCATAAGGTTGTAGCTCGTCCTGTCCTTGGAATTAGTGCTGTCATGATTTGGTAAGGCTATGAGTGTGTCTTTGCATATGTTTGTGTATATGTTACGTCTGTGCTCACCTCGCCCTCTGGTGGCCAGAAGCGGTGGCTGATATGGACTATCTCCCGTTCCAGACTTTAGCTCAGTCCAGTCCGGATGTTCCAGGCTGCCAGATTTGTCTGTCTTGTTTGACCCTGCACAGCTCCCGTAGTGGTCTGATGATTGCTGCAGTGAGCCTCAATTGCTGCTGGGCTTATTAGCCATTTGGAAACTCTCTGCCTTTGCATCGCCTAAGGCCCTGGTTTGTTGGTGCTTGTTGCACTTCAGCCTAGTTTGATTCCTGTTCTAGTTCCTTGCCTGATTCTGTTTAGTTTATGTGTAGCTTAGCTTGTACTGTCCTAGTCTTGACTCTTGTTTGTATTTACTGTGTCTTGTTCTGGGTTCTCTGTGTTTCTTGTTTAGTGGCTACCTGGCAGCTTTCAGTTCTGTCTTTTGTTTTCAGTGTTTTGGTTCCCTGTTCTAGTGGCTGCTTGCAGCTTTCAGTCCTGCCCTTTAGATTTCCCTTCCTTGCCCTGCTGCCCCTGTAGGTTCCTCTCCCCTCTGACCCTTAGTCCTGGTTCAGCCTAGTGGGTATCCAGTCTTGCCTTGCCCAGTAACTCCTGCCGGCCACCTGCAGCCAGAAGCTCAACTCCTGGTGAAAAGCGTCCAAGCGCAGGTGTAGTTTAAGGGTGCCTGCTCTGCTTATTCCTGCCTGTTTGTCTCTGCTGCAACTCCAGTCCGGGGTTCCAGTTCTGTTCTGCCTAGTCTCTGGTGTGGGGTGGTTTTGCCTGCCACTGCCGCTCCTCAGCAGTGGCCCAAGGGCTCACAAACTTAGTTTCAGCTTTGAAAACATAACAGTATGCAAAGGCCATGAGCTCGGCACGATCACCCTTCCTGCTGGGCCTCCGGACTAGAACCTCTACTCTTGTTTCCCTTGTGAAGTTCGGGTCTGGCTTGATTATTGTTCCTGATCTTCACATGACCCTGGAGGAGTATCGTGGAAAACTTTTGTCTGATCCACTCTTGAAGAAACTGCCTGAAGCTTCAGCAGAGAGGAAGCATATCTGGCAGCTTGGGCTCGTGGAAAACCCAGTTTCTGCCTAGGACCCCGCTTTGGGAATATCGCCACCTACTTGTCTCCGACCCCGCTCTGCGGGATACTCGGGAAGCTGCCATCGAAAGAAAGCGTAATGCGAATCCCGAGGTCCAGGCGTACCATCAGTCCATCCTGAGGGACGCTCTCAGCCGCGTTGTTCCAGAGTCCAAGCCGAGTTCCAGCTCCAGTCAAGCCGCTGAGTCCATGCTAAGTTCCAGCTCCAGCCAAGCTCTGAGTCCTGTCCGAGTGACGCTTCTGACTGAGTCTCCAATCCCAGTTCAAGTGGCGCTTTCACTCAAGCCTCGGAGTCCAGTCAGAGTGATGCTTCGGACCGAGCCTCCGATTCCAGTCCGGGTGGTGCTTCGAACCGAGCTTCCAATCCCAGGTTAAGTGGCGCTCCCACTCAAGCCTCGGAGTCCAGTCCGAGTGACGCTTCTGACCGAGCCTCTGAATCCAATCCAGGTGGTGCTTCGAACCGAGCCTCCAATCTCAGGTCAAGCGGCGCTCCCACTCAAGCCTCGGAATCCAGTCTGAGTCGCACTTGGAACCGAGCCTCCGATTCCAGTTCTAGTGGAGCTTCTAACTGAGCCTTTGATTCCTATTCAAGTGGCACTCCTAGCCGAGCCTTTGCCGAGTTTGAGTGCCAGCCAGGATGATGCTGAGTCCACTCCGAGTCTGAGTTCCAGTTCCAGCCAAGCTGCTGCGTCTATACTGAGCACCAGTTCCAGCCAAGCTGTTGAGTCCAAGCCGAGTTCCAGCCAAGAGGCGAGGTCCAGTCCTGAAGCAAGTCCGGGTTCCAGTCAAGAGCCTTGTTCAAGCTCCAGCCAAGCTACCCCTGGTCATGTTTTGAGGCTCCTCTGTAGATTTCACCATTGTTACCCATGGAGACCTGAATTCCCCGTGGAGGTTGGGGGGGCCTTGAGAGGGAGATACTATTACGTCTGTGCTCACCTCGGCCTCTGGTGGCCAGAACCAGTGGCTGCTATGGACTATCACCCATTCCAGACTAGCCCAGTCCAGCCCGGATCTTCCACGCTGCTGGATTTGTCTATCTTGTTTGACTCTGCACAGCTCCCATAGTGGTCTGATGATTGCTGCAGTGAGCCTCAGTTGCTGCTGGGCTTATTAGCCATTTGGAAACTCTCTGCCTTTGCCTTTGCATCGCCTAAGGCCCTGGTATGTTGGTGCTTTTTGCACTTCAGCCTAGTTTGATTCCTGTTCTAGTTCCTTGCCTGATTCTGTTTAGTTTATGTGTAGTTTAGCTTGTACTGACTTTTGTTTGTACTGACTCTTGTTTGTATTTACTGTGTCTTGTTCTGGGTTCTCTGTGTTTCTTGTTTAGTGGCTACCTGGCAGCTTTCAGTTCTGTCTTTTGTTTTGGTTCCCTGTTCTAGTGGCTGCTTGCAGCTTTCAGTCCTGCCCTTTAGATTTCCCTTCCTTGCCCTGCTGCCCCTGTAGGTTCCTCTCCCCTCTGACCCTCAGTCCTGGTTCAGCCTAGTGGGTATCCAGTCCTGCCTTGCCCAGTAAGTCCTGCCGGCCACCTGCAGCCAGAAGCTCAACTCCTAGTGAAAAGCGGCCAAGCGCAGGTATATAAGCTCTGCTTATTCCTGCCTGTTTGCCTCTGCTGCAACTCCAGTCCGGGGTTCCAGTTCTGTTCTGCCTAGTCTCCGGTGTGGGGTGGTTTTGCCTGCCACTGCCGCTCCTCGGCAGTGGCCCAAGGGCTCACAAACCTAGTTTCAGCTTTGAAGACCTAACAGTATAGCGTTTTGCAGTGGAGAGATTTTTGACTGCCCCTACTTGACTGACTGTACATTTGTCCATTAGATTGTAGGTTCTTTGAGCAGGGACTGTCCTTCTATGTTAAATTGTACAGCGCTGCGTAACCCTAGTAGCACTTTAGAAATGTTAAATAATAGTAGTAGTAGTAGTAGTATTGGCCTTACTGAGGTGTCACCAAAACATCAGAAAGGGTTTTACAGCCTAAATCATGACATACTACCTCTTGAAGGATCTACACAAGTTTGTGTATAGTGTTTTGCAGTGGAGAGATTGTGTGTTGGCCTTACTGAGGTGGCACCAAAACATCAGAAAGGGTTTCAGAGCCTAAATCATGACACACTACCTCTTGAAGGATCTACATATAGAGCCTATGCATTTCTAAGGTCAACACTGGCATGGTATGGGAAAGGGGGTCAGGAAATACTCCTGGAGAGGAAGAGGGAGTGCTGGGTAAGGAGGAAAGATGGAAGGATGGGAGAAAGCTGGCTTTTTTGGTAATAACCATAATGAATATGTATGAGATATCTCATACATATTCATTATGATTATTCCCAAAAAGCCAGCTCTTTCTCTCTTCCATATTAGCATATTCATTTGTGTATATCTATATCTATATATCTATATCTATACATCTATTTATATGAATATGCTAATATGCCCCGCCCCATCCTTTGCCCCCCCCCCCCCCCTCCAAATGAAACAGTCAAACTACGCCCATGCTACTGATCCCAGGGCAAGGATTTGGCTTCCCCCATGCCCATCTCAATAACAGACTATGGACGTTTCCTCCAGGAACTTGTCCAAACCTTCTTTAAACCCAGATATGCTAACCACCATTACCACATCCTCTGTCAAGAGTTCCAGAGCTTAACTATTCTTTGAGTTAAAAAAATTTCCTCCTATTTGTTTTTAAAGTATTTCCATGCAATTTCATTGAGTGTCGCTGTGTTTTTGTACTTTTTAAATGAGTGAAATATTGATTCACCTCCACCTGCTCGACTCAGTATTTTGTAGACCTCAATCATATCCTCCCTCAGCCGTCTCTTTTCCAAGCTGAAGAGCCCTAACCTCTTTAGCCTTTCCTCATATGGGAGAAGTTCCATCCCCTCTATTATTTTGGTCGCTCTTCTTTGAACTTTTCTAATTTTGCTATATTTTTTGAAATACAGCAACTAGAATTGAACACAATACTCACAGTGAGGTCGCATCATGGAGTGATATAGAGACTTTATAATAATTCCTAGCATCCTGTTTGCTTTTTTGGCCACTTGGGGAACACTTAGTGGGAGTAGATATTGGCAATATTACACTTTCTGATTAATCCCCTTGTTGGATTGACTTAAAGGCAATCTGGGAGAAGGCCAGGGATAAACATTGGACTTTAAATATGCAGTTGCTTCAGAATGAAGCTATTGTTCAGGGTTATGGAAAAGTATTACGAGAGTATCTGGAACACAATTTATATTCTGTCCCTTTGATCACTATTGTGTGAGACACTATGAGGGCTGTCTCCAGGGGGTACTTTATCAAGGAGTGTAAGAGACAGCATGAGAAAGCTAAATTACAGCTTGAACAGTGGATAGGAGATCTAGAGAATCAACAGAAACTGACTAGAGATAGAGCTCTTTGGACAGAGATCCAGGGGGCTTGTTTTGTTCCTGGTGGCCCTTAAGCAAGATGAACTGGCCTTCTAGATGGAGAGAGTTATGCAACAGTGATATGAGTTTACAGGGAGGGCCCATAAGATGTTGGTCACCAAATTGCATAGAACCCGAGTTGACAAGCATATAGACAAAATCAAGGATAAAGCTGGGACGTTAAAGCACATATTTAGGGACTACCTTGGGAAACTGTACACTAGGGATGGGCTTATCTCGATGGCAAATATTGATAATTACTTGGCCTTCAGGCAGACCAACAGAAATAATTAGGGATGTTACTCCTAAGGAAATACAGAAGGCAATTAGAGCCCTGGTAATGGGGAAAGCCCCGGATTTAGATGGCTATCCATTGGAATTCTACAAGGCATTCTCTGGGGAGGTAGCACCTGTACTGGCAGAGGTTATGAACAGTGCTAGTCAGTGGGGGGAGGAGGCCCTGCCTGCCTGCCATAATATTAGAAGAATGGATTACAGTTATTTCCAAGGAGGGACAGGATAAAACAATGTGCCAATCATATCGGCCTATCTTGGTGTTAAACACTAATGTTAAAATAATATCTAAAGTGTTAGCCACCCATCTGAATGGGCTGTTGCCTGACTTAATACATGCTGACCAGGTTGGGTTTATCCCCAAAAGACAGGCTGCAGATAATATCTGTAAATTTACCAACTTAATCCATGCGGCTAAAGCAAATAATATAAGGAGCTTTTTACTAGGGGTAGACGCTGAGAAAGCGTTTGATAGGGTTCACTGGGGTTATATGGACAAGGTACTGAGTCACGTTGGGGTGGGGGCTGGGTTTTGTACTTGGGTGGGGAGCCTTTATTCTGAGCCTAGAGCTTTTGTATGCATTAATTGGGGGAGTTCAGGGGTGTTTTTCTTGACTCGGAGCACTCAGCCGGGGTGCCTGTTGTCGCCAGGTTGTCATGGAAAAACAAGCACATTTTGCTTAAAAAACAAGAATAAAACAAGTGATATCAGTTCAAAAACGAGCACAAAAATAAGCCCAATTTTTTTTTTACATGCTGAGGACTTTATAGAGAGGTTTCAATTATATATTGTGTCAGAGCAGGTTATATTACACAACCCTAAACAGCAGACTGGTAGCAGGGCCTAAGACATTAGCAAACAAACACCAGCTAACTTCACAGTTTGCCCTGCTTAATTCACTCAGGTCCTTTGGTTAATACTCCTGAATCTTCATCACTGGCTAAGTGTACAGATCCTAATCTGATATTTCTTCCACTCAATGCTCTTGCTAAACTCAATAAAATTATGAGTAAGGGTGTTTGTTCCATACACATAGGCGCCGACTCCGTGGGTGCTGTGGGTGCTCAAGCACCCCCAACATTTTGAAACTCAACCCAGAATGCAACAGAGACTTGGAGCTCTATATGCCGCCACCGGTACAGCACCGCACAAGGCACTTTCAAAATTTATGGCCACTCTAAGTATCCCTGCTTGACTCAACCCCGAAGCTAATATAATTAAAAAAAAAAGATCTCAGAGTGACGAGAACGCGGTGGCAGATGATATGAGCCAGCCCAGGTGCACTGTGCAGCCAATGGGAAGAGTGCAGCCGGTATCATCATAGCCTCGCACCTCCCGGAGGAGTCCCAATTGAAGCCAACTGCTCCTTCTTCTACGTTTGCTCCTGGCTGCAGCAATAACACGCATGCTGCCTGTTTGAGCTGGCGTCCAATCCTTCCCTCTGCTTGCTGCATGTCCCACCCTCGCGTAACAGGAAGTACTCGTGTGAAGCCAGAGGTGCGCTGCTGCGGATGCAATGTCAGCTCAGGCAGCATGTTATCGCTGCAGGGACCGCTCAACAGAGCAGGCAGGCTTGACAGTCCCGGTGGTGGCGGCGGGTGGGGGGAGAGAGAGAGGGGAATAGAAGGTGCTGGTCTCGGGGAGGGTGATTGATAGCGGAGAGAGGGGAAACAGGGTGCTGGTCTCGGGGAGGGTAATTGATGGTGGAGAGAATGGAAACTGAGGGTTCCGGACTCGGGGAGGGTGATTGATGGCGACGGAGAGAGAGAGGGGAAACAGAGGGTGCTGGTCTCGGGGTGGGGGATTGATGGCAACGGAGAGAGGGAAACAGAGTGTACTGGACTTGGGGAGGGTGATTGATGGTGGTGGAGAGAGAGAGAGGGGAAACGGTGCTGGACTGGCAGGGGGATTGAAGTCAAGGAGGTTAGATAAAACAGGAGTCAGGGTGAGGCTATCTAGCCTTTTGACCCAAAACAGTAGCAAAAACTGATTATTAGAAATAAGGGACTGCCTATGCATGGTCCATCTATAAAACATTTGAGCTGTCTAGTTGAATAGGCAGTGCCTTAAAAGGTAGAGAACAAAACATATTTTTTAATTTTTTTACTTATTTGTCAGCTTTTTAATTTATTTGAAAGCTTCCCATATGTAGACATAAATATCATGGTAACACAAAACAATGGGAAAAACTCAGCTCTGTGATTATCCGCTGTTTTTGGCTAGTAGATTATCCACTGTTTTTGGACATAAATATCATGAAATAACAACTGAATATCACTAAAACAGCTTAAAAAATTATTGAAGCTGGTAGAAACAGCACTAGTAAACTCTGTATTTTGTGATCATTTTTCTACACTGCTCTATATAATACAGATAGCCAAATTTCAGTGAGGATATCCTGTTTCCTGATGGATTCAATTTTATGTTAACTATTGTAATCTGCTTTGGGAAGCCTGGTGTTTATAAAGATGGAAAGCGGGAAGAGAAGAGGAAGATGGCGGACCATAGGAGGAGGAGGAGGGAGAGAGTGAGTAAGAGAATGGGAGAAATATGATGCTGCACCTACAGGAGATGCAGCTACACAAACCCTGATTGCTTGGTTCCTTCCTGAATTGTGTACACTTAGTAGGCTTTCACTTCTTGTGTGCAGTTTGCTGTCTATACAACCTAGAAGGCACATGGCATTGGGGATTTGTGTAGCCATGTCTCCTGGCACAATAAAGAGGAAAGGGGTAGAGAGGGGACAAGGAATTGCTGGTCTGTAGGGTTGGAGGGGAGAGGGAATAGGGAAATACTGGACCATAGTGGTGGAGAAGGGTTGGGGGGACCAATATGTAACAAATTGTATTTCCAACATTTAACTCCTATTGTAAGCCACACTGAACCCGCAAAAAGGTGGGAAAATGTGGGATACAAATGCAATAAATAAATAAATAATAAAAAAGGAGATGCTGGGCTACAAGAGAATAAGAAGGGAGAGGGAGGGGAGATGTTGGTATGGTGGAACAATGGAGGTTCTCAAGGAGAGATGAGTGAGAGGAGGATGGTAAGTACAGAGGGTAGAATTGTATAATGTGGAGTGGGTGAAAAAGAAGGGAATATGAGGCTAGGGAAGGAGTGAGACAGGAGAGGTAGGGGTGAGAGAATATGGAAAGTTGATAATAAGTGAAATATAGGTGAAGGACTGAAGAGTGAGAAGATAAAATCTGAGGGGAGAGACAGAAAACAGTGAAAAGAAATGTGTCAGAGACAGATAAAGTGAGGAAACAGAAGAAGATAAGAGGAAAATAAGGACAAATGGACTACACCCACTGGAAAGAGAGCAGAAGACAGACAGGAAAACAGAAAAGAAGAAACTGGGACCAACATGCTTGAAAAAATAAAATACCCAGGCAACAAAGGTAGAAAAAAGTGTTTTATTTTGAATTTATTTGGTGGAATATTTTAGCTTTGGGAAATGTGCATCATGGATGTCTTTTGTAATTTTTTTTTTCAGTACAAGAGAAAATACTTGTGTTTTCATTTCGCCTATGTTGTGGAACATGCCTAGTTTGAATTCTTGGGGTTCCCAGTTCAATTTTTATCTTTATATTTCTAATTTGTGATCCCTTGTTCTGTATTTGGTGTGTGACCAAGGTGTGGTATTTTGTGGGCAAGTAGTTTCTGCGTAGAACTGTTTAGCAGTCTCACTTCTTCTGTTTTACCAGTAGTAGATGGTAGATATATTGGTGTTCTAGGGCTCTGTGTAATATTTATAGTACTAGCTTTTCATAGGTGAATTAGGATTGATATGGTGTGATAAGTTTTCTGTATAGGCTTTAGTGCCTTTTTGCAGGGTTTTGTGTTATTTCATAAACTGTCTGGCTCTATTTGAAAGTAGGCTCTGGAGCCAAAGGCGACCCTTGTCACCAAAAATAAAAATGCTCAGGACTAATGGGCTCCACATCCTCCACACAAACAAACAAAAGCCCATCAGATTTAAACAGTTTCTACTAATAGAAGGAGTGTTCCTGAGGTGATGGCCACAATTTGAATAATTTTACTTGCAATTAAGAAGACAGGTTGCCTGCTCTGGCCGGTCCCGGGACCTCTGCTACCTCCCGCCTCCTAATGTAACTTCCAGTTTCCTTGTAGGTGGGATGCAGCAGGCAGCCTATGTTAATCATTGCTGGCCACAGTCACTACACCTGAGCAACAATACCGGCACTGCCGCCTGTCCGACACTGACTAGAGCCTAATTGACAAAAGTTTGCTCCCCCTTATGTCAAAACCTGGCTACGCCTCTTCTGGGGAGGGAGGGGGCATGAGAGAAACTGGGGAAGAGGCTGGGGAGAAAGGCATGAGAGAACCTGGATGAAGCTGGGGAGGGAGGCATGAGAGATTCTGGATGAAGGCTGGGGAGGGAGGTATGAGAAACGGGGAGAGACTGGGGAAAGGGAGAATATTGGGTTGTGTTCAGCAACCAGTGGCATATTTAAACAAGGTGCATCAGAAGTGGCCCCTGCCCCCATCTTAAAATCCTGTCTGCTGCAGTCAAGGAGCTAGGCAGCAGTCTTCACCTGGGCAGTGATAGCGCCACTCATGGGCTGTCCACAGCCTGAAACAAGACTGAGGGGCAGCACTGTTCAGGGAAGAAGTCCTGGTGCAGGTTGCAGGAAACCTATGAGTGGCGCTGCCAGTGCCCAGGTCAAGACTGCAGCAGACAGGATTTTAAGGTATGGGGGGGGGGGGGGGGGGGAATGCACCTTCTGTAAAAAAAAAATTTTTAGCACCCCCAATCATTTTGAAAAGTTGGCTCCTATGTCCATACATTAGGGGTGCTCAAGGCTCACATGGGAAATATAGTGACAGTGATTAATATGGCACCACATGACACGAGAAGGAAGCACATGTTGTTACTAGCCACAGGTCACAATTGAAAAACTACACAAGATCTAAACTGTTTGACTACCAAAGAAGAAACTGAAAATCGTGCAGTTTATTTATTTATTTGTTACATTTGTATCCCACATTTTCCCACCTATTTGCAGGCTCAATGTGGCTTACATAGTACCGTAAAGGCGTTCGCCAAGTCCGGTAGAGAAACAAATATATGGTGATGTTGTGGTCGATTAAGGTTCAGGCACAATGGGGATCGAAGAGAGGATGACTTACTGTTGATGACTTACTGACTTGCCTGTCTCTCTTCAGTTACTTGGGCAGAGTTTCTGTGTACAGAATCTACAAAGAAGTTCATTGAGAGCAGCCTGAGTCATCAGCAAATAACTCCACTGTTGCGTGGTCAGATGACGCCCATATTGGATACGTGCCACAGTGACTTGATGTTCCTGTCGTAAAATTTCCCTATCACAGGCTTTCTTTTTAAAACTTGTGTATGCTATAATAGCACCTCTCAACACTGTCTTTGCTGCTTCCCAATAAAGTACAGGGTCATCTTGGTGAACAGCATTCTGCTGCTGATAGTCACTCCACTGACATCAGAGGTACTCCCAAAATTCCATATCCCAAAATAGACGCAAAGGAAACCACCACTGCTGAAGTTTATCCCCTGAGCCCCCCTGATCCAGAGACCAACCAATAATCAGTGCTGGACTGAAATCCATGAGCTCTTGATAGATGGGGTGTAGTCCTCACCCGGGTACAAAGTGCGCCAAATGTCTAAAAGGTCCAGAGCAGAACAAAAATAAGAAATGTTTCTGGAAGAGTTCTAGGACTTCCTACTCGAACTTGGAGATGTATCTAAAGCAGGGTCATGGACCAAGTTGAAGTTGCCTCCCATAACAATCAAGATGTCGGGTCAGCGCAAAAGAGTGCAGACCAGTGTGGAGAAAAATTGATGAGCATAAACATTACAGAGAAGGAACTGTTGCTTGTTCAAGTCACCCAGGCAATAACAAATTGTCCTGAAGGTGCTTTCCAGCTCTCGTGTATTACTACATCTAACTTTTTATGAAAAAGGATCAAAAAGCCTGCTTTACGGTGAACAGCTGGAGCCTCTACCAGGCAGCCCACCCACCACTTCTTAAATTTGGCATGTTCCACAGCAGACAGGTGGATCTCCTGCAGAAACACCAACCTGCTTATAATCGAAAGAGAAAAACGCCTATAGTGCGACCTAAATCGGGAGAAAGACGTTTAATCTCACAAAAACGAATAAATCAGTATAATGGAAACAAAACTTTCAGTGCGTCCGTTTCGCTCGTACGCTCAGATGCAAATGCCCAAATAAGGGGCGTGTCGGGGGCGTGTTAAGGGCGGTGTTACGAGGTGGTCGTCTACAACGTATAACGGATAGCAAAATGATTTTGGGTGGGCGGGAACATGGGCGTCATTGCTTAGACCCAAATTAAAAGCGACCAGAGCAAGGGGGAAATCGTCTTTAGACCCATTAGCGATTGTGTGGAGTTGGAGAGTGGTGAGATCGTTGTTGGGAGAGCTGAATTGGTGGTTGCAGAGAGAAAGCAGAGTGTGTTGAGTACCTGTTACGTTCGTCTGTGTGCCCTGCCTCTTTTGTGTCTTACCATTTGACCTGTTCCCTACTCCTACTCCTTGCTCTATCGGTCCCTTCCCCTTCCCCTCCCCCTATCCCTCTCCATTCACTGTTCCCACGTGTATATTGTATTCCCTGACCTCCGTTTGTCTCTGTGTTGCCCGTACTGTTTGGCGAGTGAGTGGCCAGAGGGCGTGGTGGCTGGCAGTGAGAGATCTGTGTGCTGTTCTTGTGTTAATACTAGTATTAATACTTGCACTGGTGGGGATATGGATGCAGTTAATCCACTGGTGGCTGGGATGGTACAGGAAGAGGCCACACACTGCAGGAGGTATTCATGGCCCCGAGTGTTCAGGCCCCGCACCACCTTCCTACAACTCACTGACCAGCAGTGTCTGACAAGGTTCAGGCTTGATAAGGCAACCATTGTGCAGCTTTGTGAGCAGCTGAAACCCCTCCTTCCATATCATCAAGCTGATCAATCCATAGACTGGTGGGTTGTGTCCATCTACCAGCAGGTGGAGATAGAGAGCAAACTTTTGCCTCCCTATATGTGGTCATGTGCTGCCGGAAACTCCTCAGTATGTTCTCTATCTCAGCAGGTGGTGGTCACACACAGCAGCAGCTCTGGCTAGGCCTCCAAGCCTAATTTTTAGGTTTTGTTGAGTGCCTGGGGTTGAGGGCTCTTTTGAGCAAGTGCAAACCTGGTGGTGCCAGGTCCCTCCTTTTCTCCCCCCTCCCGCTGGCTCCGTTAAAAAAAAAAAAAAAAAAAAAAATTTTGAACGTCCTTAAAGGCGTTTATTTCGACGTTTATTTAAACGTTTATTGCAGCTACTCACTGGGACACCAGGTCGTTACAGCTCGGAGCGGACAGCAGGTAATTTTTACCTTTTTATAGCGGGCAGGGGGTTCCCCGATTTATCTCCACGTGGCATATGGCATCGGAGGGCGAGGGCGTAAAGAGTCGCTCCCCGGATCGCTTGGGCGCTTCTAGAGGGGATGCGGGGGTCTTCAAGCCTGATTCGCCCTTGTTGGGTGACAGTTTCATGACCGATGAATGTCCCGGTCCTTCTTCCGGCGTGGCGGTTTTTCCCGCCATAAACGCCCATCCCCCGCTCCTCGCCTCCGCCATCTTGGCCGGCCACGCGGCTCGGACGGCTTCTTCTTGGGCCGCCCTTGAGGTTGGAGACATTAATGCCATGAACGCCCTTAATTTGGGCGACGGCACAGAAGCGGCTAAAGTTAAGAGCCGTTCTTCCCGCGCGGCTCCTTTGCGGAGTTTCGTGCCGGACGCCATTTTGGATGCGCAGCATGTCTCTCCCCCGCTATTGCGAGCGCCGGTTGAGGGTGCGTCTAGGGCTGTTGCCCAGACTGCGGAAGTGCACAGTCTGGGGGGTTTCTCCCCCGAGTTTGTTTTGCTGCTGCATCAGGCCTTCCTCATGCACAACGCTGCCCCTGCTCCCTCGTCTGGTAAAGAGGTTGAGGTTCCCAGAGGTAAACGCCCTCGGGTTGATTCCCAGGCCTTGGAGGAATTTGTCTCCTCCGATGTAGATGAGGGCAGCGTGTCTGAGGTCTCCCAACGGTCCTTTGCGGATTCCTTGGAGGAGACGGATCCCCGCTCGGTTGGAGCGGATGACCCCTCTGCAGCGCGGCTTTTTAGCCCAGAGGATTTGCCCAACCTGTTGTTACAGGCCATGGACACTTTGAAGATTTCCTCTCCGGAGGACGTCTCTCCCTCAGCCCCTGTTGGCTCTGCCATTATGCTGGGGACGAAGCGCCCGCCTGGAACCTTCCACGTGCATGATGCCATGCACACCTTAATTTCGGCTCAATGGGATGTCCCAGAAGCGAGCCTTAAAGTGGCTAGGGCTATGTCCCGCCTCTATCCTTTGGCTGTGAGTGAACGTGAGGCCTATCTGTGGCCTACCGTGGATTCTTTAATCACTGCGGTGACTAAGAAAACGGCGTTGCTGGTGGAAGGTGGCACGGCCCTAAAGGACGCCCAAGACAGAAGATTGGAGGCGGCCTTAAGGTCGTCCTTTGAGGCGGCTGCTTTAAGTTTGCAGGCCTCAGTTTGCGGCTCCTATGTGGCCAGGGCGTGCCTGACTATGGTGCAGCGGGCTTCCCCCTCGGATCATTCCTTGAGGGCTGATTGGCCGGCCCTGGAATCGGGCTTAGCCTATTTGGCAGACTTGCTGTATGATGTCTTGAGGGCCTCAGCGAAAGGCATGGCTCAGACAATCTCTGCGCGGCGGTGGCTTTGGCTGAAACATTGGTCTGCTGACCACGCCTCTAAATCCCGCCTGGCTAGGTTGCCTTTTAAAGGCAAGCTGCTCTTTGGGGTCGAGCTGGACAAAATCGTGACCGATCTCGGCACGTCTAAGGGCAAGAAATTACCAGAGGTCAGGGCTCGGGCTAGTACTCGTCCCGGTACCTCCAGAGGACGGTTGCAGGAAGCCCGTCGGTACCGCCCGGGCAAGTCGGGTTCCTCTGCCCCCTCTTCCTTCAAGAGGAATTTCTCCCCCAAGCAGCATTCCTTTCGCAGAGACCGCCGTCCCGGAGGTGCTCCCTCCGGTCCTCCCCCAGGGTCTCGTACCCAATGACGGGGTCTTGGTCCACGCTCCAGTGCAGATTGGAGGACGGCTGTCCTCGTTTCTGGGCGAGTGGACCACAATAACTTCAGACGCGTGGGTGCTGGAAGTCATCAGAGACGGCTACAAACTAGAGTTCTGCCGACCCTTAAAAGACGGGTTTGTACTCTTTCCCTGCAAGTCTCCGGTCAAAGCTGTGGCAGTGCAGCAGACCTTGGACAATCTGATCCGCCTGGGCGCGGTCGTTCCGGTGCCAGAAAGTCAGCTTGGCAAGGGACGTTACTCCATTTACTTTGTGGTACCAAAGAAAGGAGGTTCTGTCCGGCCTATCCTCGACCTCAAAGGGGTCAATCGGGCCTTGAAAGTGCGGCACTTTCGCATGGAGACTCTCCGCTCTGTTATAGCGGCAGTGAAGGCAGGAGAGTTCCTGGCATCCTTGGACATCAAGGAAGCGTACCTGCATATTCCCATCTGGCCTCCTCAACGCTTTCTGCGTTTTGCAGTCCTGGGACGACACTTCCAGTTCAGAGCCCTCCCTTTCGGGTTGGCTACTGCTCCGCGGACCTTTTCCAAAGTAATGGTGGTCATCGCGGCCTTCCTACGAAAGGAAGGGGTACAAGTCCATCGTTATCTGGACGACTGGTTGATCCGAGCCCCCTCTTATGCAGAGTGCGGCAAAGCTGTGGACCGGGTAGTTGCTCTTTTGAGCTCCCTGGGATGGATCATCAACTGGGAGAAGAGCCAGCTGCGCCCGACGCAGTCCCTGGAGTACCTGGGAGTTCGATTCGACACCCAAGTGGGCAGAGTGTTCCTGCCAGACAATCGGATTGTCAAACTTCAGGCTCAGGTGGACCAGTTCCTAGTAGCCTCTCCCCTTCGGGCTTGGGACTATGTGCAGCTGTTGGGCTCTATGACGGCCACGATGGAAGTTGTGCCCTGGGCCAGGGCTCATATGAGACCACTTCAACACTCTTTGCTGCAGCGCTGGACTCCGATGTCGGAGGATTATGCTGTGCGCCTTCCCTTGGACCCAGCAGTGCGCAAGGCGCTGAGCTGGTGGATGCAGACAGACAAGTTGTCTGCGGGAATGCCTCTGGTGACCCCAGAGTGGATTGTCGTCACGACGGACGCCTCGTTGTCGGGCTGGGGAGCCCACTGCTTGGGAAGGACAGCGCAGGGGCTCTGGTCTCCTGCAGAGGCAAAGTGGTCTATCAACCTCCTGGAACTCAGAGCCATTCGGTTGGCGCTTTTGGAGTTCATCCCGGTACTGGTGTTGAAGCCTGTACGGGTTCTGTCGGACAATGCCACGGCTGTGGCCTATGTCAACCGCCAGGGAGGTACCAAGAGCGCCCCTCTAGCCAAGGAGGCTATGAATCTTTGCCAGTGGGCGGAAGTGAACCTGGAGCAGCTTTCAGCGGCCCACATTGCCGGAGTCATGAATGTCAATGCGGACTTTCTCAGTCGCCATACCTTGGAGCCCGGAGAGTGGCAGCTATCTGCTCAGGCGTTCTTGGACATCACGAAGCGCTGGGGCCAGCCGAGCCTAGATCTGATGGCGTCATCGGCCAATTGCCAAGTGCCGCGCTTTTTCAGCAGAGGACGGGACCCTCGATCCCTGGGAGTAGATGCTCTTCTCCAACAGTGGCCGACACAAGAGCTTCTCTATGTGTTCCCGCCCTGGCCCATGTTGGGCAGGGTGCTAGACCGGGTGGCAAAGCATCCCGGCAGGGTAATCCTGGTGGGTCCGGATTGGCCCAGGCGTCCCTGGTATGCGGACTTGATCAGGCTCTCAGTCGACGATCCTCTGCGGCTGCCAGTGGAGCAGGGCCTGTTACATCAGGGTCCCGTGGTGATGGAGGATCCCTCCCCCTTTGGTCTTACGGCCTGGCTATTGAGCGGCAGCGTCTGAGGAAGAAGGGCTTCTCAGACAAGGTCATCGCCACTATGCTGAGAGCGAGGAAGCGCTCTACTTCTACTGCTTACGCCAGGGTTTGGCGTATCTTTGCAGCGTGGTGTGAAGCAGGCTCACTTTCTCCCTTCACTGCTCCAATTTCTTCAGTGTTGGCGTTCCTGCAAGAAGGTCTGGAGAAAGGCCTGTCGCTCAGTTCCCTTAAAGTCCAGGTAGCGGCTCTGGCTTGCTTCAGGGGCCGCCTGAAGGGTGCTTCCCTGGCTTCGCAGCCAGATGTGGTGCGCTTTCTCAAGGGAGTTAATCACCTGCGCCCTCCTCTGCACTCAGTGGTGCCTGCGTGGAATCTCAACCTGGTACTAAGAGCATTGCAGAAGCCGCCTTTTGAACCCTTGTCGAGGGCATCTCTGAAAGACCTGACGTTGAAAGCAGTCTTTTTGGTGGCTATCACTTCAGCCAGAAGAGTTTCCGAGCTCCAGGCGCTCTCATGTCGAGAGCCTTTTCTGCAGTTCACTGAGGCAGGAGTGACTATTCGCACAGTGCCTTCCTTCCTGCCCAAGATTGTTTCTCGATTCCATGTGAATCAGCAGCTCTGTCTCCCTTCCTTTCGTAGGGAGGACTACCCAGAGGAGTACTCTGCTCTTAAATATCTGGATGTGAGACGAGTCATCATCAGATACTTGGAACTGACCAATGATTTCCGGAAATCGGATCATCTGTTTGTCCTGTTTGCAGGTCCTCGTAAGGGTCTGCAGGCTGCTAAGCCTACAGTGGCAAGATGGGTCAAGGAAGCCATTGCAGCGGCTTATGTGGCCGCGGGGAAGGTGCCGCCTATCCAGCTGAAGGCTCACTCCACGAGAGCTCAGGCGGCCTCGATGGCAGAGGCCGGATCCGTCTCCTTGGAAGAGATATGCAAGGCGGCAACTTGGGCTTCGGCTCATACATTCTCCAAGCATTACCGTTTGACTGTGGCTGCACGGGCGGAGGCCCGTTTTGGAGCTTCAGTGTTGAGGTCAGGGATTTCAATGTCCCGCCCTGGGTGAGTACTGCTTCGGTACATCCCACCAGTCTATGGATTGATCAGCTTGATGATATGGAAGGTAAAATTATGTATAATCATACCTGATAATTTTCTTTCCATTAATCATAGCTGATCAATCCATAGCCCCTCCCAGATATCTGTACTGTTTTTATTCTGGTTGCATTTCAGGTTCAAGTTTAGTCTTCAGTTACTTCAGAAAGACTTCGTGTTCAAGTTTTTTCACTTGGATTCTTCAAGAGTTAAGACGAGTTCGTGTTACAGTGAGCTGCTGCATTCCTCTCCCCTCCGTTTTACGGGGCTGGATTGAGACTTAAAATTCTGCCGGCACTCCCTCCCGCTTCGTGCGGCTGTAGGGCAGCTTTGTACCCCTCCCGCTTCGGCGGTGTTAGGGTCAGTCAGCTCCTCCCGCGGTTTGCGGTTGCAGGATAAGCCAGATCCCCCCGCATCGGCGGGTGTGGTGTCCCTCCCCCGCTCCGCGGGGATGAGCTGGACGGATTCCCCTCCCCCACTTGTGTGGGGATGAGCTGGGTTAATTCCCCTCCCCCGTTTCGGCGGTGGTGAGCTGGGCAGAGTGTCCCTTCGTGGGTGTAATTCTCTAAGTGCTGAGTCCTGCGGATGGAGCTTTGATATCGACATACTGAGGAGTTTCCGGCAGCACATGACCACATATAGGGAGGCAAAAGTTTGCTCTCTATCTCCACCTGCTGGTAGATGGACACAACCCACCAGTCTATGGATTGATCAGCTATGATTAATGGAAAGAAAATTATCAGGTATGATTATACATAATTTTACCTTCAGCCCCAGACCCGTAGGAATAACCCTATCCCTGTCCACCTCAAAATCACTTCCTCTCTCTCTGTCCTGGCCACTGGGAGTTTTCAATCTCTATTAGCTGCTAACACAGGGCTCACCCAGGCTTCTATTTCACACTGTCTCACCCAGTTCCTGGATGCCTTTCTAACTCACATCTCTCACTACGTCACTTTCCCCACCACCCCCCAGGCCCTGTACAACAACATGGCCGCCTTCTATGCTGTTGCTAGATTCCCCTCGGTCATAGGTGCGATAGACTGTACACACGTCCCACTCAGACCCCCCCGGCCACACAAAGCCACCTACAGAAACAGGAAGGCATTTCATTCGATGAACATGCAAGTTGTGTGTGATGCCCAGGGGGAGATATTAGACGTGTGTGCCAGGTACCCCTGTTCCACCCACGATGTCTACATCCTACAGCACTCGGGCATCTTCCGCAGGTTTGAGCGAGGGGAGTTCACTGGTGGATGGCTACTAGGTAAGTGCAACATGGATGTACCCATACTATACCTCCTCCACTGGGCAACCCTCCGCCCTGGCTTCCTCCACCTCACTCCACAACCCACTATCCTAATCCCCCCTCCCCCTACCTGCTCCAAGCAATACACACTCATCTTTCTCATTCTGCTTATCTCCAAAGGTGACCGAGGGTACCCGCAGAGGACGTGGCTCATGACCTCCATGGTGCATCCACAACCAGGGGCAGAAGAAACCTACAACAGGAGGCATTGGAGCACCCGGGGGATCATTGAGCGGACCTTTGGCTTCTTGAAAAAACGGTTCCGCTGTCTGGACCGGTCTGGAGGAGAGCTGCTGTACAGTCCAGAAAAGGTGGCCAAGATCTTCATGGCGTGCTGCATGTTGCACAATTTGGCCCAGCGCAGAGGACAGGCCCTCCCAGAAGAGCCACAGCCACCAGAGGAGGCCCCAGATGAGCAAGAAGAGGAGCCCCCTCCACCCCCAGCCCACAGAGCAGAGCTCACTGCTTACCAGCTTGGCGTCAGAGCCAGACAACGACTCATTGAAACAAGTTTTGTGTGAAAGTAAGTGCACATTTATTTGTAATAATCACATAAGTGTTACCATCACACCCACCAACACCACCCACCAACCCTCACCCTCCAGCATGTGCCATCACTTTCCCTGTCCCCTCCCCCGTCCCCTCTTACCCCTCCCACGGACTTCCTTTGCAGCTGGTGCTGCAGGAGAAGTCTGTTCAGACTCCTCCGATGGGCTGCTCCCACTGTCCTCCTCCGTATCCACACAGCAGCCTGCGACTTCGGCTGCGCTGTGGAAATCCGGCCACCTTGTTGGCTGTAGCCTGGCCACAGGACCCAGAAGGGGAGCTGGTTTGGTGGGTGCTGCACTAGTGGCTGCGGAGGCGGCCAATCTCAATGCCCACCTCTTAGCTGGTGGTGCTGCCCACTGGAGGAGGAAGTGGATGGCAGGTCTTGCTGCACCACCACCGCTGGAGTAGGTGCTGTGACCTGAGGGCGCAGGCCTTCAATGCTGTGCTGCAGCTGTTGGAGCTCCTGGTGGGCTTGGCACTGCGCCTGGAGCAGTTCCTGGTGAGCTTGGCGCTGCGCCTGCAATGCTTCCTGCTGCAGCTCTAATTTTTGCTGCCGGTACTCCTCCAAGCGCACATTGTGCTACAGCAAATCAGTGGCCAGCCTGAGTAGTTGCCTCCTTTGGCCGGAGGGCCTCTGGCGAGGAGCTGGCCCCCTATATGCATCCTCCGCATCAGAAAACTCAACCGGTGGTGGAGGTGCCGCCTCTGGCGGTGGTGCTGGTGGAGGTTGGGCCTCTAGTGCTGGTTCTGCTGCGGCAGGTGGTGGAGGTAGAGGCTGGACTGGTGTAGGTGGTGGTGGTAGAGGCTGGACTGCTGCTGCGGGTGGTGGAGGTAGAGGCTGGACTGGTGCAGTTGGTGGTGGTAGAGGCTGGACTGGTGCAGGTGGTGGAGGTAGAGGCTGCACTGGTGCAGGTGGTGGTGGTAGAGGCTGGACTGCTGCTGCAGGCGGTGGAGGTTGAGGCTGTCCTGCTGGTGTAGGCCTTTGTTGTGATTGGAGGCCACTAGGGCCAGCCTCATCAGAGTCATCACCTGTATAGCACTAGGGTGAGGAAGTGTGTTGGTGAAAATAACCCACTTTTGTCTTTCAGCATTCATCTACATAGCCCCACACTTGATGACACTGCAAAGAGATGGTGAGGAGGAATGGGTTTGAGACCCATGTGAACGATAGCCCCACAGGCAGCTGGGTACAGCTGGTGGACGGACAGTCAAGACAAGGACACCGCTCACAACTTTGTGGACAAGCTGTTCGTTGTATATTAGTTAAAGTGAAGGACATTTCAGCATGTCTTGTGTTACTACTGACTTGGTAGGCTGCCTAGAACTGCTTTATGACCCCATTACAGGCTCCTTAAGTTGCATGCATGTGGCCCACACTAACTAGAGCACAAAGGTGACAGAAGGAAATAGGCACAGTTTGGTGATGGGAAAATAGGAGGGAGTAGGGAAGGAAGGGCCCCAAAGTTATGCCACAATAGTAACCTACACACACCCATAGGATAGGAGCCAAGTGTAAAGTATTATTGGGGGTGCTAAGCCCAGTGCAAATAAGCCCTCCCTGGACACCTACATGATATTTCCTCAATATTGGGGGTGCTCAAACACCCACTGAGTCTGCTTCTATGACACACATTAATACTACCACTACTCAGAGACCTTACACTGTAATTAAGCTGCACACACAGGACAAGTAAGAGGGAAGCCAATGACTACGGTAGGGATAGAGAGTAAGGGTACAGAGCAACTGAGTAGGGGGTAGGAGGTGAGGACACCATCATAAAGGTGGGCGTTTATTCCACATATGAAGACAGCCTGAGACACACCCTGGTGAAACTCCTCCCCCTGGCCCCAACTTGTATAACACAGTGTAGTGCAGCATAACAGATATCCCAATATCATAATGGACAACCTACCTGAGCCCTCAGGCTGGGCCAAGGTGTCAAGGGACCCGATCCCGTGGATGCCCTCCTGGGGTAGGAGGGCGTGGAGCATCAGCTCCATGGGGGTGAGGTTGGCTGTGTCATGTGATGCGGGATTGGCCCCAGCCTTCCTCCTCACATCCCTCCTCAGCTTGCGCCACTTGCGCTTGCAGTCCTCCACGTCCCTTGCACAGTGGAAGACTGCATTCAGCCTGTTACGTACCGCCTCCCATTCCCGCTGCTTGGTGGTCGCAGCCAGTCTCTGCCCTGTGGGAGCAAACAGGTTGGTGTGCCGTTGCTGTATCTCCTGCACCAGGAGCTCCACCTCGGCATCAGAAAAATTACCTTTCCGGGTTGGGGGCTGGCGTGGCGGCATTGTACCAATGGTGTTTCGAAAATACGTAGTGGGCGTTTAAATAGTCGCCAGGAATGCCCATTTTAGACGGGGGATAGGCATGTCTGATATGGGCGCTTTAATTTCGATTATACACACAATTCCTAAACGTGCCCAGCTGAGGTAGTGATTTGGAGCGCATGATTTTGATTATGGGTAGATAACTATGGGCGTCCCCACCTGCCTTCCCCATCTTGATTGCCATTTAAACCGCGATTTTATGCGCTGGGACTTTTGCAGTTCTGATTCACGTGCGTTCACACGTCTTACCCACATTTATATTAAGGTTTGTGTTTGCAATGTATGCTTCGGTACACCTGTGTATTTTTTTTTTTTGGGGGGGGGGGGGGTTGTTATTTGTGGTTTCCCTCAGCCAACAACGCTTCCATTTCCATCCTTTGAGCCTCCCTTACTGTCTCCCATTCTCTCTGCCTGGTTGTAGCAGGCAGTCTGTGGGAGCTAAGAAATTGCTACAATCGCACCAAATCAAGCACCCTTCGGTAAGGGTCATTTCACTGAGGCAGATGTCCAGCTAATGTTCCAGAAGATAGAAGGCGCACTACACATTTTTGAAACAGACGTTCATGTAAGCTCTTGTTTCTCTGCCACCTCTTCTCTTTCTGCTCATCATCAAGGAGTGTGCATTCACTGTATGTTGTCTGCAGTCAACTCTTAGCTGTATGTTCACCACAGGTTCCTGTGCACTGGTTGGAGGCCATCAGCCCCGTACTGTGTGGTTCTGCCAGGTCCTCAATGCTGTGGGCCAGCTGTTGCAGCTGCTGTATTGGTTCCCGGTAGGTTCAATCCTTGTTTGTGTGCTGAACCCCAGTCCCCATTTATGAAATGGCCACCCATTCTCACTTTTGATAGGAGGGGGAGGGGGAACAATATAGGCAATTCATGTTTTTAGCACAGTATTGACACAGTCCTACAATCCTCCATAGTTCTGGAACAACAACATTTCTAACATGTAGGCTGCAAACTAGTTTCAAGGTGGCCACAGGTACTGCCCACTGAGCCCTTAAGACATGGTGAGGGAGAGAGTTTGTGGTTACAGGTCCAAACCCATATTACCTGCAGGTAGCTATAACCTGGTGGCTGCCGTGGCCTAGTAGTTAGATCACCAGCCTTGTAATCACAAGGTTGCCGTGAGCCACTTAACCCTCCATTGCCTCAGGTACAAACTTACAGTCCTCCTGGGACAGGGAAAGACCTGGAATGTAGGTCACCTTGACCTACTACTGAAAAAGGTGTGAGCAAACACCAAATAATGAACACCATATTTATTTGTGCCCTTCTGTAACTCTTGTATTATATTGCAACTGTGATGCAGTAAGCCTCCTTCTAATGGTTTTCCCATTGTTTTCCCTTTTCTCCTCAGCACTATATATCATTGCAGATGCATAGAATGTGAAAAGATGAGGCAGCTGTTTGTAGCTCCTTGGTGGGCCCCCCCCACCAATTTGGTATGGTTGTGGGTAAGGGTGTCTGGTGATCACAATGAGAAAACATCATGTATGTGCTACCTAGGGTTATGTGCAAGGGTGTACTTGGCAGATCAGAAGTGCTAGACAACAAATCTATTATTTATGCCACTCTGTGCTGTGGGGCTATATGGTAAGGGGGAGGGAGAGAGGCTGGATGGCCATTTGTGTCCCTCAACAGTAAATAGCCATCCAGCCTCCGTGGCCCACCCCCCTGCACATAGGGCCATGGAGGTTGGAATGAACAGGTGGGCTTCTGTATGGGCACCATTACCACAGACATGCATCAACTTTCTCATTCACACTTCACATTTCATGCAATGCATATTGCTGCCTCCTCTCACATCAACAGCACCATTTGGTTATATGTAATGCACAACGCACACACTGTTAGATTAAATGTGAAAAAATATTTTTTATGTCCAAAACCCAACATATTTCCCCCACCCCACCCCTACAAATTCCCCCCTCCACAAAAATTCCCCAACACCCCTACATATCCCCCCAACCCCCCTCCAACATTTCCCACCCCCCACAAAATCCAAACAATTCACCCTACAACGCCCCCCCCCCCCCACAAATTCCAAACGATTCACCCAACAACACCCCCCCCCCAAGTCTATGAAGGGCGGCCACGGCCTCTTATCAAGGCCCTCTGTAGCAGGGTAATGAGCAGCACCAGCACCACCCTCAGTGGGCCCTGGAGCTGCTCATTACCCTGCCTAATGGTTCTGAGCTCCTGCAGCACCTGATTCTGCCCAACCACCAGGTGCTGCAGGAGGCGCAGAACTGCAGCTGGGCCAAGGGCTGGAGGTGGCCCAGGGGATGGAGAGGCCTCAGGGGATGGAGGTGGCCCAGGGGCTGTAGCTGGGCCAGGGGCTGGAGATGGCCCAGGGGAGGGAGACGTCTCAGATGGAGCTGCACGTGGGGAGGGGTGTTCCATAATGTCCTCATCAATGATGAGGACCCCCTCCTCCGAGTCCGACTCCTCATGGGCCTCCTCAGCCGGCTCCTCCTCCTCCTCCTCCTGCTGGTGGCCCTCCTGGGCTGACTCCTCCTCCTCCAGGTGCCCCTCCTGGCCTGGCTCCTCCTCCTCCAGTTGGCCCTCCTCATCCGCCTGCTCCTCCTGCTGGTGCTGGAGCCCTGTGTATGTAAAAGGAGTATGGATGAGATCAGCACATGCAACATGGCTTGCATAGTGCAGTAGTTGGGTGGCCTCAGCCGGGGGATGGGGGAAGGTGTGAGGAGGCGTGGCCTATACCCATGGGGGACTGAGATGCATCAGATGACATGACAGGGAACCCTGGAAGCTGCTCTAACACAGAACACACAGGACATGTTGGCAGACCACACACATTGGTGACCAGCATGTTTGCATTGTGAGATGCGACGAGGGTTTGGTGACCTGTTTTTGTTGTTTTTTCTTGGGGGGGGGGTGAGAAGGGTGTTTAGCACATAACTTTTGTTTGAGGGAGGCCATGACATCCAGTAAAAGTAGGGCCTCAGGCAGGTCTACCAGGACACACTATCCACCCACCCCAGAAAGGGGGAGAGTAAAGTGAGGCATGTCATCTCATTCATCTCGGGGGGGGGGGGGGGGGTGGTCGTTGGAAGTTGCAGCCACAGTCATGGGAGGGCACCTGCAACCTGCGTCCTTGATCTGGGACAGATATGTTATTACTTACTAGTTGGCTATTAGCCACATGGAAAGTGATATTGTACAGGACATTTGCATTATTCAATAAATATATTTACAAATCAGTACAGGTGTCCTGTTTTTGAATACTTACGGAGAGCCATGAGGTGCCGTCGCACTGCCCGGATTAGATCTGGCCTCTCCCGCCTCACACGGCGGAACCTCCTCCTCAGGGACTCGAGGTCCCTGTGAACCCCAAAGCGTCTGTAAGATATAAGTTTGTAGAGCAGGAGTCAGGGGATGGTCCTTCTTGCCCTCTGCACACACATTCATTTGTCAATCAAATAGCAGAGAGGGTCAACACCGTTGGGGGGGGGGACCACCTCCATTGGTACAGATTCATAGGAGCCACCTTTTTAACATTTTTGGGGGTGCTACCCCCAGTGGAGATCACCCCTCCCTGGACACATACAAGGAATTTATTCAATATTGGGGGTGCTCAAGCAACCACAGCAGCCACCGAGTTGGCTCCTATGCAGATGATGCCATAGAGTGGCCATGAGGACAGAAAGTACCGTTTGTATGCATTATAATTTATGCTTGTAAAACTACTTTATATGTGTTATCATTACCATGTAATGAAGATCCTTCTGTATGCTATACATTTATTTTGTTAAATGTTTCCACTATTCATGATGTATTGTAAGCCACATTGACCCTGCAAAGAGGTGGGAAAATGCAAGAAATAATGAAATAACGAAATACATTATTGTAGGGATATGGGAATGGTCATCCTTTCAAGTACATACATTTTATTACTGATTGTGCATGTACCCATATTACTCATTATCCTTGCATGCACACTCCAGGTACTGGCTTGATGAGGGAGCTGTTATATGTGTAAGTACAGGAGGGGGGGGGGGGGGGCCAAACACTTACCTCTCTAGCCTCTCCCTGATGCGGGACCAGGCTCTCATGGCCTGGAGCCTGGGGGACAGGTGGTGGTGGGTGATAAAGAGCCTGTGCCGGTGCCTAAGGCATAGCCGCACTAGCAGCAGGCTCTCCACCTCACTGAAATTTGGCTCCCTCCGTAAGTGCGCCATCTTTTTCAGTGAGAATAGGTGTGGGAAAACAAGTGCCTTATATGGACGTCCTTGCGTGACGGACGTCGTTTCATGCACAGCTCCATATATGGATTACCATCCCATATATGGCCCTATAAGCACGTGGACACCGTCGTAAGCATAGACGTCTTTGACGTGCATGCCTGGTTGTTATGCGTGCGGAACTTGCCTTATATAGATGAGTATGAAGCACCCGACCCTTTTCACATATACACAATATGCATATAGCTGCATGTTCAGTAGGTGTACACTGCATGCAGTTCCGGACATCCAGATAGGGCACATATGAGGAATATTCGGTGGAGCAGCATGATCTTTCTGTAGTTGACGTGTATAAACATATTTTCCCTACCTGGATGTCCAGAACAGCATGTACTGTACTTGCGGTACACCTATGTACATTCTTTTACACACTTTCTGATTTGGTCGTTTTCACCTGCGATAATCGAACGTGTTAGGGCGCCCTATTTAGTAACGCTTATGCGCTCCTCATTTGGTCATTTTGCAACAGGGATAATGGATTGTCGAAAAACGCTCATACTATTTTTCGATTATGCATGCCTGATTTTGGACGTTTTCGTAAGCACGTTCTAATTCGTACTTGGACGACCTTTTGATTATGCCCCTCCAAGTGTGCTTTATGACAGTGTAGGGTTTTTTTTGTCTGTTAACAGGAGAAGTAACCCTATTCACATTCCATGAGTTAAATTTAACTGGCATCATTGGAAATCGTAAAAATATGAAAAAAATGCGTCCAAGGTTTAGACAAAGTTGGAGAGGACTGTCCCAGCCACCAAACTTCCCCATTAATCATCCCCAATAAGGGACATCTCGTGAGAAGAAACCCCTCTCCCCCCCCCCCCCCCCCCACACACACACAGCACACGCCACCTGATGATTCATCACTGCACACTTTCATCAACTGAAAGCCCTACAAACATAATAACCACCCCCCAAACCCATGTGTCCTATAGATAGGATGAAGCCAAGGTGAGACCAAACTCCCAAAAGACCCCCACCGCAACATCTCCCCCCAAACCATGCTTGAATTAAGTGAATGTCATAAGTGAATGACAAGACCAGTGGTAGGGGAAAAAGAAAAAAAAAACCATCCACCCCTAAAGCGCTAAAGGCATAAATTACAAGGTTGAAGTGAGAAATAGCCTTTCAAATTGCAATGGCAGAGTCAACATCCTAAAAGCAAAGTTAGAATTCCAATAAGAGGTCTTATGGTAGGCAATCACAGATTAAAGTTCCTAAACAGAGAGTCAGTTCCTCTGCCATATATAGTACTGTGGCACATCCCTAAGAAACAGTGGTCAAACAACAATAGAATTCAAATGTGCCAAAAATAAAGATCCAAGTCATAACGTGCATAAAATCCCATTATTAATCTCATGTTAAGTCACATTCATACATCCCATGCTCTCGAAAATCAAAAGAAACTGAACAACATCCACAAAACTCCAGTGCGAGTAAGAGCTAGTTGTAATAGTTTCAGTATCTTGTTATTTCAAGTCTTCACGCACCAGCAATGAAGGAGGGGTGGGAGAAAAGGGGCACTGTCTAGACGGCATTTATTTATCCAAACCATATTGCTAACGTTGCCTCCTAGGAGGACATGCAGGCATCCAGCAATAATAACTTCTGTAGGCAGACAACAAGCTGAAGGCCCTTCATTGCAAAAGGGTAGGTTGCGCAACAATAGATGAGTTCTGCAATATGGAGTGTCCTCAAGTGTCTAAGTCTGTATAGTCCAAATTCCAGCATTCAAATTCAATCACCCTCACCAACAAGCATCACAAGAGAGATGGAGAAAAAAAAAAGGGGGGACTAGCCCCAATATGAGCCACAGTCAGTGAAAGAATCAATCAATAATCCACTGGTCTGTCAACTGTATATCTCCATAGAACAGGCCCCACCAAGTATAGGCAAGACATCCAACAGTCTGAATATAGCATCCCCATAGTTCTCAGTCCATAACCAAAAGAAAAATAAGGCAAACTGGTTATGTTCTTCAAATATTACCCAGACAAACTCTCTAGCTATGGTAGTTGTTGCAGGAAAGCCTTGGCGGCATCTGTGGTATAAAAAAACTGGGGCTTTCCTTTGGTAAAGACCTTCAGTCTTGATGGATAGAGCAGTGCAAATTGGATGTGGCTTTTATGGAGAGCTGCACAGACAGGCACATAGACCTTACGCATAGTAGAAATGCGAGTGGAAAAGTCCTGAAATCATAGTACAAGTTTATTTTCATACCTCAAAGGGCCTTGAGTTTGAATAGCTCTCAATAGTTCCACTTTATGTGTGTAATAAAGTACCTTAAAAATAACCTCTCGTGGACATTCATCCTGCGATCTCTGACCTCCCAAATGATGAACCTGCTTTATATGGAAAGATCCTGTGATTGACTGGAGGTGGAGAGCATCAACCAGCCACGATTCTAGGAATGTACAGAGCTCCACCTCTGTGATTTTCTCAGGTAAACCTACTAACTGTAGATTATTTCGACGGGAGCGGTTTTCAATGTCATTCACCTTCTCTTCCAATTTCTGTAGTGTGAACTGCAGGGTTGCATTAGTAGAAGTCAGCTGTTACACACAGTCCTCCAAGTGATGTTGTTTGAGCGGTGCCGCTCGTACTTATGTGCTACAGTGAAGTTACTTCACCAGAGCGAACTTAGGCTTTACTAAATATTTCAGGTTCTCTCTTTGGGAACCAACTGAACATCAATACACAGGGACTCCTGAGGCAGGCTAGAGCGGCCAAAACACGATTCGTGTCGAGTCCAGTCTTTATCAATAAACTCTTGCTGTGAACTTTTTTCGAGTCAAGAAGTAGTTTTATTGACATCATCCCCCTTGTCACCTTCGCTGTGCCTTTCTCTTGGTTTTACCATTGCGGAGGCTTGTTTTCTTCAGTGATTGTCAACTGATTTAGAGAACACAGTCATAAAGTCACAACAGGTGGGTACCTAGCATACCTCTGCAAATGCCCCCTCAAAAGATTTCAAGTATAAGGACATTATATTGAGTAGTACAGCTTTGTTCTTAGGATGACATTATAGAGACTAGTTTTTTTAGTTTTCTTGGGATGAGATTAAGGAGATTAGTTCCACGTTGTTCTTGGGATGAGAGATTATAAGGATTAATTATTTATTGTTATTTATTTATTTATTTATTTATTTATTGCATTTGTATCCCACATTGTCCCACCTATTTGCGGGCTCAGTGTAGCTTACAATACATTGTGAATGATGGAAATACAATGTGCTACAGTACAATTATGGGTTACATTATGAGGAGTTGTGGGAAGACAAAGTCAAGTCAAAACAACATTTAGAGCGTATAAACAGTGGAATGTTACAGTGGGGAAAAGATAAGGCGATATAACAATAGCATGACAACCTTAGGGTGTAGCAATTTTATAAGTGGGTGGGGTATTAATTGTGGTAAAGATAAGGGTAGGAGAATTCAGAAGAGAGTGTGTTGATGCATTTCTGTTAGTGTGTGTGGACTTCATGTGTTTTGATCCTTGCAGTAAATTTTCTCTAAGAGATAAGTCTTTAATCATTTGCGGAAGTCCGTTAGTTCGTAGATCGTTTTCAGGTTGCGTGGTAGTGTATTCCAGAGTTGCGTGCTCATATAAGAGAAGGTTGACGCGTGCAGTACTTTGTATTTTATGCCTTTGCAGTTAGGGAAGTGGAGATTGAGGAAAGTTCGGGATGATCTTTTAGTGTTTCTGGGTGGCAGGTCTATTAAGTCAGACATGTATGCAGGGGCTTCACCGTGGATTATTTTGTGGACTAAGGTGCATACTTTAAAGGTGATACGTTCCTTGAGTGGGAGCCAGTGCAGTTTCTCACATAAGGGTTTTGCACTTTCGTATTTTGGTTTTCCGAAGATGAGTCTGGCTGCTGTATTCTGGGCTGTTTGAAGTTTTCTCAGTATTTGTTCTTTGCAGCCTGCGTATAGTGAGTTACAGTAGTCTAGATGACTGAGTACGAGTGCACTAGGTTGCGGAAGACGGATCTCGGAAAGAATGGTCTTATTCTTTTCAGTTTCCACATGGAGTAGAACATCTTTTTGGTTGTGGTGTTTGCGTGAGTCTCAAATGTTAGGTGGCGGTCGATAGTGACTCCAAGGATTTTTAACGTTTCGGAGATTGGCAGTTGTAGTTTAGGTGTGCTGATAGCGGTAAATTTTTTCGTGTTGTATTGGGAGGTGAGTATGAGGCATTGAGTTTTTTCTGCATTCAGTTTCAGTCGGAATGCATCTGCCCAAGTATTCATGATGTGTAGACTTTGGTTGATTTCGTTGGAGATTTCGTTAATGTCTTGTTTGAAAGGAATATATATCGTTACATCATCTGCGTATATGTAAGGGTGAAGGTTATTATTTGATAATAGTTTTGCCAAGGGGATCATCATTAGGTTGAAGATAGTTGGTGAGAGGGGGGATCCCTGCGGTACTCCACATTCCGGTGTCCATGCAGCAGATGTTGAATTTGATGTGACTTGGTATGAGCGCAAGGTTAGGAATCCCTTGAACGAGTTTAGGACGTTGCCTCCGATGCCAAAATATTCAAGTATGTGTAATAGAATTCCGTGGTCAACCATATCAAAGGCACTTGACATGTCAAATTGTAGGAGGAGTATGTTGGTGCCTGTAGCAATCATTTGTTTGAATTTGTTCATAAGGGTGATTAGTACTGTTTCTGTGCTGTGATTTGACCGGAATCCTGATTGGGCATCATGCAGTATTGAGAACTTGTTGAGATAATTTGTGAGTTGTTTTGTTACCATCCCTTCGGTTATTTTGGTTATTAGTGGAATAGATGCTACTGGTCTGTAATTTGTTATTTCGCTTGCGGTTTTTTTTGTGTCTTTGGGTATTGGGGTGAGTAAAATTTTCCCTTTTTCTTTTAGGAAAAGTCCTTTTTGTAGCATGAAATTCACGTGGTTCGTTAGGTCTATTATGAATTGTTGAGGAGCTGATTTCATGAGGTTGTTTGGGCAGATATCTAGTTTGCAATGGGATTTGGCGAATCTTTTGAGCGTTTTAGAGATGAGGTTCTCTGACAGTGGTTCGAATTCGGTCCAGATCCTGTCTGCTGGGTATATTCCGTCTTCTGGGTCTAGACAGGAGTGTGGTGTATTCAGTAGGGCTGGTGAGTATTTTGAGTCGTAATTGTATAATTTTTTCCTTGAAGTATTTAGCAAGGTCGTCGACCCCTGGTGTATCTTTGCTATTGTTTGTAACTGGTGTGGTGTCTAGCAATTTGTTTACAAGGTAGAAGAGTTTGTGTGTGTCTTTATAGTTTGGTCCAATTATTGTTTTGTAGTGTAGTCTTTTAGTCTGTTTTATGGTATATTTGTATTTCCTCCGAAGTGATTTCCAGGCATTTAGTGTGTGTTCATCTTTCTTTTTGTTCCATGCGCGTTCTAGCTTTCTGACTTGTGTTTTGAGTTTTTTCAGCTCTTCGGTGAACCATGGATTTGATTTTTTCCTGCCTGATGTTCTGGTTTGGTTTGGGGCAATTGTGATTAGATCATACAGATTAGTTCCTTATTTTTCATGGGAAGAGAATATAGATGTTAGTTCCCCACAGAGGCATAGCCAAGGGTGGGCCCAGGCCCACCTAGTAGCAGTACACCTATGATGTGGCTGGCAGGGATCCCCAAGCCCCACAAACTGAAAACTCCCAACAACTGTCACTCCTGCATACCTTGTAAATAGCAGATCTTCGCCTGCAGCGAGCAGCGACTGATACATACTGCTCGCATCGGCACCACAGCCTTCCCTATGATGTATTCCTGCCTATGCGGAAACAGGAAGTTGCATCAGAGGGAAGGCTATGGGGCCAACATGAGCAGTGTGTAGTAGCTGCTGCTCGCTGCTGGTGAAAATCTGCTATTTTAAAGGTATGCGGGGGAGGGGGATGTTTGAGAGACTATATGGCATGCAGGCAAGAGAGGAAGAGACCAAGTCACTTGTAGGACAGGGCGGTGTTCTTCTATCCATCCATCTTGGGCCCAGGCCCACCCAAAATTGGGTGTCTAGCTATGCCCCTGGTTTCCCATTGATTTTTTGAATGAGATTACAGAGGTTAGTTCCTCATTGTTCTTGGAATGAGATGATAGAGGTTAGTTCCATATTGTTCTTGGAAGGAGAGTATAATGAATAGCTTTATTCTTGGGATGAGATTATAGATACTAGTTTTTTATTTTCGTGGGATGATATTATAGAGAATAATTCCATATTGTTATTCGAATGAGATTTTATAGAGATTGACACATTGTTCTTGGGATTTGAGATTATAGAGACTAGTTGCACATTCTTCTTGGGATTAGATTATAGATAGTAGTTCTGAAATGTTCTTGGATGAGATTAGCGAGGTTTGTTCCACATTATTAATTGGATGAAATTATAGAGACTAGTTCAGATTTGTTCTTGGGTTTAGATTTCAGAGGTTATTTCCTCATTGTTCTTGGGATGAAATTATAGAGGTTAGTTTTACATTCTCCGAGGACAAGCAGGCTGCTTGTTCTCACTGATGGGTGACGTCCGCGGCAGCCCCTCCAATCGGAATCTTCACTAGCAAAAGCCTTTGCTAGCCCTCACGCGCCGATGCGCACCGCGCATGCGCGGCCGTCTTCCCGCCCGAAACCGGCTTGAGCCGGCCAGTCTTCTTTTCTCCGCGCTCGGTACGGTTGTGTTTTACCGTTCGTGCCCCGGAAAGTCGACCTCGCGCGTCGTTTTCGACATTTTTCTGTGAGAAATCCAGAAATCATTTGGATTAGCCACTTTTGGTTTTTTCCTTCCTCTACTTCGAGTTTTTTCGCCCCGTTAAGTTTTCTTTCGTCGTCGGGGTAGGCCTTACTTAGGCCCCGGTCGAAATTTCCCTTTTTTCTGTGCCAAATTTCGCCATTTCGTCTTTCGATTTCGCCGGCGTGATTTTTCCGCCCATGACATCGAAGCCTTCCAGCGGCTTCAAGAAGTGCACCCAGTGCGCCCGGGTAATCTCGCTCACTGACAGGCACGCGTCGTGTCTTCAGTGTCTGGGGGCTGGGCACCGCCCTCAGGCCTGTAGTCTGTGTTCCCTTTTGCAAAGGCGGACTCAGGTAGCGAGGTTAGTCCAGTGGAACATTTTGTTCTCGGGCTCTTCGTCGGCATCGGCACCGGGGGTATCGAGTGCATCGACGTCTTCAGCGTCCAGACCTTCAACCTCGGCGGCCAGTGCATCAAGTGCATCGAGGCATCGGCCCTCTGCATCGGCGCCGAGACATCGGATAGCTGCATCGACGTCGGTGGTACCGGGACCTCGTCTGCTGATGTCGTCGGATGGTGGTGCTTCGTCTGGAGTGCAGGTGAGGGCTGTCCATTCCCCTGCTGGTGGCGGTGAGCCTTCGGGTGGGTCTCCCCCTACCCTGAGGGCTCCTGCGGTACAGCCCCCCCGAGACCGACCCTCTTCGGTCTCGGCCCCGAGGAAGCGACGGGTGGATTCTACGTCCTCCTCGTCGGTACCGGGAAGCTCCGGTGACATGCTTCATCCCAAGAAGTCGAAGAAGCATCGTCCCTGGTCCCCTTCCCATGTCGGTACCGAGAGCTCTGGGTCGCCGAAGGAGTCGGCACCCAGCAGGCATCGGCGCCGAGAGGACCGCTCACCCTCTGTTCAGGAGGTGTCGATGCGCTCCACTCTGGACAGCCCGGAACAGCCTCCACGCCCGGAACAGGTTCTGACGTCGACGCCTGCATCGACCTCCATGACTTTCTCTGCAGCCGCTATGAACGAGAGCCTCCGGGCCGTCCTCCCAGAGATTCTGGGAGAGCTGTTGCGCCCTACCCCTCCGGTACCGGTGGTGCTTGCGCCACCGGTACCGTCGAGCGTGGCGCCGGCTGGCCCATCGCCCGAGGTGAGGTCTCTGGCGTCGGAGCAGCGTGCGGTACCGGCTGCCGTCGCCTCCCAGGAAGGCTCCCCGACTACGTCGGCGGAGGGAGCTTCGCCGATGCGGGCGAGGGAGTCTACCTCTCGACGCCTCCATCGTGGACGTGGCTCCACAGAGTCGAGTCGGGCGAGGTTGCAGACACAGGTCCGTGAACTTGTGTCTGACACCGAGGGTGAGGCCTCGTGGGAAGAGGAAGAAGACCCCAGATATTTCTCTGACGAGGAGTCTGAGGGCCTTCCTTCCGATCCCACTCCCTCTCCTGAAAGACAGCTTTCTCCTCCTGAGAGTCTGTCTTTCGCTTCCTTTGTCCGGGAGATGTCTACGGCCATCCCCTTCCCGGTGGTTGTGGAGGACGAGCCCAGGGCTGAAATGTTTGAGCTCCTGGACTATCCTTCTCCACCTAAGGAAGCGTCCACTGTTCCCTTGCACCATGTCCTAAAAAAGACATTGCTTGCGAACTGGACCAAACCTTTAACTAATCCCCACATCCCCAAGAAGATCGAGTCCCAGTACCGGATCCATGGGGACCCAGATCTGATGCGCACTCGGTTGCCTCATGATTCTGGAGTTGTGGATCTGGCCCTAAAGAAGGCTAAGAGTTCTAGGGAGCATGCTTCGGCGCCCCCGGGCAAGGACTCTAGAACCTTAGACTCCTTTGGGAGGAAGGCCTACCATTCTTCTATGCTCGTGGCCAAAATTCAGTCTTACCAGCTCTACACGAGCATACACATGCGGAACAATGTGCAGCAGTTGGCGGGCTTGGTTGATGCGCTCCCCCCTGAGCAAGCCAAGCCGTTTCAGGAGGTGGTCAGGCAGCTGAAGGCGTGCAGAAAATTCCTGGCCAGAGGGGTGTATGACACCTTTGATGTTGCGTCCAGGGCTGCTGCTCAAGGTGTGGTGATGCGCAGGCTCTCATGGCTGCGTGCCTCCGACCTGGAGAATAGAATCCAGCAGCGGATTGCGGACTCGCCTTGCCGTGCGGATAACATTTTTGGAGAGAAAGTCGAACAGGTGGTAGAGCAGCTCCACCAGCGGGACACCGCATTCGACAAGTTCTCCCGCCGGCAGCCTTCAGCCTCTACCTCTACAGGTAGAAGATTTTTTGGGGGAAGGAAGACTGTTCCCTACTCTTCTGGCAAGCGTAGGTACAATCCTCCTTCTCGACAGCCTGCGGCCCAGGCTAAGCCCCAGCGCGCTCGCTCTCATCAGCAGCGTGCGACTCAGCAAGGCCCCTCGGCTCCCCAGCAAAAGCAAGGGGCGAGCTTTTGACTGGCTCCAGCAGAGCATAGCCGACATCCAAGTGTCAGTGCCGGGCGACCTACCAGTCGGAGGGAGGTTGAAAGCTTTTCACCAAAGGTGGCCTCTCATAACCTCCGATCAGTGGGTTCTTCAAATAGTCCGGCAAGGATACACCCTCAATTTGACCTCGAAACCTCCAAATTGTCCACCGGGAGCTCAGTCTTACAGCTTCCAGCACAAGCAGGTACTTGCAGAGGAACTCTCCGCCCTTCTCAGCGCCAATGCGGTCGAGCCCGTGCCATCCGGGCAAGAAGGGCTGGGATTCTATTCCAGGTACTTCCTTGTGGAAAAGAAAACAGGGGGGATGCGTCCCATCCTAGACCTAAGGGCCCTGAACAAATATCAGGTCAAAGAAAAGTTCAGGATGCTTTCCCTGGGCACCCTACTTCCCATGATTCAGGAAAACGATTGGCTATGCTCTCTGGACTTGAAGGATGCCTACACACACATCCCGATACTGCCAGCTCACAGACAGTATCTGCGATTTCAGCTGGGCACACGTCACTTCCAGTACTGTGTGCTACCCTTTGGGCTCACCTCTGCGCCCAGGGTGTTCACAAAGTGCTTGGCTGTAGTAGCAGCAGCACTTCGCAGGCTGGGGGTGCATGTGTTCCCATATCTCGACGATTGGCTGGTGAAGAACACGTCCGAGGCAGGAGCCCTGCAGTCCATGCAGATGACTATTCGCCTCCTGGAGCTACTGGGGTTTGTGATAAATTACCCAAAGTCCCATCTTCTCCCGGCGCAGAGACTCGAATTCATAGGAGCTCTGCTGGATTCTCGGACGGCTCGCGCCTATCTCCCAGAGGCGAGAGCCAACAACTTGTTGTCCCTCGTCTCGCGGGTGCGAGCGTCCCAGCAGATCACAGCTCGGCAGATGTTGAGATTGCTGGGCCACATGGCCTCCACAGTTCATGTGACTCCCATGGCCCGCCTTCACATGAGATCTGCTCAATGGACCCTAGCTTCCCAGTGGTTTCAGGCTGCTGGGGATCTAGAAGACGTGATCCACCTGTCCACGAGTTTTCTCGAATCCCTGTATTGGTGGACGATTTGGTCCAATTTGACTCTGGGACGTCCTTTCCAAATTCCTCAGCCACAAAAAGTGCTGACCACGGATGCGTCTCTCCTGGGATGGGGAGCTCATGTCGATGGGCTTCACACCCAAGGAAGCTGGTCCCTCCAGGAACGCGATCTACAGATCAATCTTCTGGAGTTACGAGCGATCTGGAACGCTCTGAAGGCTTTCAGAGATCGGCTGTCCCACCAAATTATCCAAATTCAGACAGACAACCAGGTTACCATGTACTACGTCAACAAGCAGGGGGGCACCGGATCTCGCCCCCTGTGTCAGGAAGCCGTCAGCATGTGGCTCTGGGCTCGCCGGCACGGCATGGTGCTCCAAGCCACATATCTGGCAGGCATAAACAACAGTCTGGCCGACAGACTGAGCAGGATTATGCAACCTCACGAGTGGTCGCTCAACTCCCGAGTGGTGCGCCAGATCTTCCAAGCGTGGGGCACCCCCTTGGTGGATCTTTTCGCATCTCGAGCCAACCACAAAGTCCCTCAGTTCTGTTCCAGGCTTCAGGCCCACGGCAGACTGGCATCGGATGCCTTCCTCCTGAACTGGGGGGAGGGTCTGCTGTATGCTTATCCTCCCATTCCTCTGGTGGGGAAGACTTTGTTGAAACTCAAGCAAGACCGAGGCACCATGATTCTGATTGCTCCTTTTTGGCTGCGTCAGATCTGGTTCCCTCTTCTTCTGGAGTTGTCCTCCGAAGAACCCTGGAGATTGGAGTGTTTTCCGACCCTCATCACGCAGGACGAAGGGGCGCTTCTACATCCCAGCCTCCGGTCCCTGGCTCTCACGGCCTGGATGTTGAGAGCGTAGACTTTGCCTCTTTGGGTCTGTCAGAGGGTGTCTCCTGCATCTTGCTTGCTTCCAGGAAAGATTCCACTAAGAGGAGTTACTGCTTTCTATGGAGGAGGTTTGCCATCTGGTGTGACAGCAAGGCCCTAGACCCTGCTTGAATACCTTCTGCACTTGTCTGAGTCTGGTCTCAAGACCAACTCTGTAAGAGTTCACCTTAGCGCAATCAGTGCATACCATTACCATGTGGAAGGTAAGCCGATCTCAGGACAGCCTTTAGTTGTTCGCTTCATGAGAGGTTTGCTCTTGTCAAAGCCCCCTGTCAAGCCTCCTACAGTGTCATGGGATCTCAATGTCGTTCTCACCCAGCTGATGAAACCTCCTTTTGAGCCACTGAACTCCTGCCATCTGAAGTACTTGACCTGGAAGGTCATTTTCTTGGTGGCAGTTACTTCAGCTCATAGAGTCAGTGAGCTTCAGGCCCTGGTAGCCCAGGCTCCTTACACCAAATTTCATCATAACAGAGTAGTCCTCCGCACTCACCCTAAGTTCCTGCCAAAGGTTGTGTCGGAGTTCCATCTGAACCAGTCAATTGTCTTGCCAACATTCTTTCCCCGTCCTCATTCCTGCCCTGCTGAACGTCAGCTGCACACATTGGACTGCAAGAGAGCATTGGCCTTCTATCTGGAGCGGACACAGCCCAACAGACAGTCCGCCCAATTGTTTGTTTCTTTTGATCCCAACAGGAGGGGAGTGGCTGTGGGGAAATGCACCATATCCAATTGGCTAGCAGATTGCATTTCCTTCACTTACGCCCAGGCGGGGCTGGCTCTTGAGGGTCATGTCACGGCTCATAATGTTAGAGCCATGGCTGCGTCGGTAGCCCACTTGAAGTCAGCCTCCATTGAAGAAATTTGCAAAGCTGCGACGTGGTCATCTGTCCACACATTCACATCTCATTACTGCCTGCAGCAGGATACCCGACGCGACAGTCGGTTCGGGCAGTCAGTTCTTCAGAACCTGTTTGGGCTTTAGGATCCAACTCCACCCCCCGAGGGCCCTGTTTGTTCTGTTCCAGGCTCCACTCTCAGTTAGTTGGTAAATTTTTTAGGTCAATCTCAGTTATGTCCTCGCCGTTGCGAGGCCCAATTGACCATGTTTGTTGTTTTGAGTGAGCCTGGGGGCTAGGGATACCCCATCAGTGAGAACAAGCAGCCTGCTTGTCCTCGGAGAAAGCGAATGCTACATACCTGTAGAAGGTATTCTCCGAGGACAGCAGGCTGATTGTTCTCACAAACCCGCCCGCCTCCCCTTTGGAGTTGTGTCTTCCCTTGTCTTTGTCTTGCTACACATGAGACTGGCCGGCTCAAGCCGGTTTCGGGCGGGAAGACGGCCGCGCATGCGCGGTGCGCATCGGCGCGCGAGGGCTAGCAAAGGCTTTTGCTAGTGAAGATTCCGATTGGAGGGGCTGCCGCGGACGTCACCCATCAGTGAGAACAATCAGCCTGCTGTCCTCGGAGAATACCTTCTACAGGTATGTAGCATTCGCTTTGTTCCTGGGATAAGATTATAGAGGTTAGGTTCGCCTTGTTCTTGGGTTGAGATGATAGATGTTAGTTCTTCATTTTTCCTGGAAATAGAGATTATAGAGATTAATGACACTTTGTTCTTGGTAAGTGAGGTAGTTTCACATTGGTTTTGGGATGTAAGATTATAGAGGGTAGTTCTGAATTGTACTTGGGATTGATTATTTGGCTCATTTTCAAAAGAGAAAAACGTCCAAAAAGTGGCATACGTCTGCATTTGGCCATTTTTCTCACAAAAACGTCCAAATCAGCATTTCAAAACTTATTTTTAGACGTTTTTCTCTGAAGTCCTTCAGAAGTGCATCCAAATCTCAAAGGGGAGTGCCAGGGGCATGTTCAGGGTGGAACTTGGGCGTTTCTAAGACTTAGACGCTTTTCAGCCATAATGGAACAAAACAAAAAACGTCCAGGACTAAAACTTAGACATTGTGAGCTAAACCTGTTTTTATAATGAATAAGGCATAAAAAGGTGCCCTAAATAACCAGATGACCACTGGAGGGAATCATGGATGTCCTCCCCTTATTCTCCCAGTGGTCATTAACCTCCTCCCACCCCCCAAAAATGTGATGAAAAACATTACTTGCCAGCCTCAGATGTTATACTCAGGTCCATTAGAACAGCATGCAGGTCCCTGAAGTAGTCTAGTGGTGGGTGCAGTGCACTGCAGACAGGTGGACCCAGGCTTCTACCCCCCCCCCCCCCCCCCCCCCCATTACACTTGTGGAGGAAACTGCAAGCCCTCCAAAACTCTTCAGAAACCCACTGTACCCACATAAAGGTGCCCCCTTCACCCGTAAGGGCTATGGTAGTGGTGTACAATGGGGGGTAGTGGGTTTTGGGAGGGTTTTGAGGGGCTCTGGCTCCTCCTACATCCCAATGGCTTGCACTTGGATGTTTTGTTTTCAAAAATGGACCAAAAAATAAAAGATCCAAATCACAAAACCACCTATTTTTTAAAACAAAAGATAGACACTTTTCTTTTTGAAAATGACCTTCTTTTCAGATTTTGGACGTTTTTTTTGCAAAACGTCCAAAGTCGAAATTAGACGTCATATTGAAAATGCCCCTCCACATATGTTAGTTCCACAATGTTCTTGGGACGAGATTATAGAGATTATTTCCTCATTGCTGTTGGGATAAGATTATAGAGGTTAGATCCGCCTTATTTTTTGCGATGAGATTGTACAGAATAGATCCATATTTTTCTTAGGATTAGATTTTAGAGATTAATTCTTCATTGTTTTTGCAATCAGATTATATGGATTAATTCTACATTGTTTTTGTTATGAGATTATAGAATTTAGTTCCACATTGTTCTTAGAATGAGATTATGGGGCTCATTTTCGAAACAGAAAAATGTTGAAAAAATGGCACAAAGTGGCAGATGGGCTTCTTTTTTTTGGTAAAAACATCCAAACTGATATTTTTGAAACTCCTTTTAAAGATATTTATCTATGCAGTTCATCTGAAAAAGGGGGCATGTTGGAGGCATGTTTTGGGTGGGAATAGGGCGGGTTTACGATTTGGACACTTTTCTACGATAATGGAACATTATAAAAATGTCCAGGGCAAAAAATAGGACGTTTTTGACTAGACCTCTTTCAACAACAACTAAGTGCCAAAATGGTGCCCAAGCTGAGCACAGGAGGAATAAAGGCATGACCCGGCCCCTTAATCCCACAGTAGTCACTGACCCCCTCCCATCCCTCTAAGAGGTGAAAGTGACAGTACATACCAGGCTCTATAACAGCTGCAGATATAATGGCCATTCGTCCTAGAGCAGCAAGCAGGTCCCTGGAGTAGCCTAGTAGACTGTAGAGAAAAGTACCCAGGTCCACATCCCACTAACTAGTACACTTGTGGTAGAAAGTGTGAGCACCCCCAAAACCACAAAATACCTACTGAACCCACATATAGGTGATATCTGAAGGCATACAGGTTACTGAGAGGGAGATTTTCAGTACATGCCCCTAGCCCCGCGCCATTCTTCATTGGCTCTGCCCACTGTACATCATGGCTCCGCCCCCTGGCACACCTCAGTCCCATGGCCATTCCAGAAAATATTTTATTTACAGCAGTGACAGCAGTGATTGGTAAGAGAGAGAGAGTTTCAGTTCACTCTATTACACCCCCTATCCAGCATTTATTCCCCCCAGGGACATAACGCAAGGGGGCCTTGGCCCCCTCACTTTGAGCTTATGCCCACTCTAAAATTGTGCCACTGGTTTATTATCAACCAGACAGATATAAGAGTTTTCAGTTTTGGTACAGTATAAGTCATCACAAAAACAAAATATCAGAAAAACAATGGACTGCATTAGGGGCTTATAGCCCATTTAGGGCCCCTTTTACTAAGACGCGTGGACACCTACGCGTGCCCAACGTGCACCAAAATGGACTTACCGCCCGACTACCGCGTGCCTCTTGCGGTAATTTCATTTTGGGTGCGCATCCACTACTCGCGTTTGAAAATTATGTTTTATTTTCAGACACGCGTAGCGGATGCGTGCCAAGCAGCATCTGACGTTCGTAGGTCCTTACCACCCAAATTCTTTACCGCTAGGTCTATGGCTGGTGGTAAGATCAGAGACCCAAAATGGACACGCGGCAATTTTGATTTTGCCGCACGTCCATTTTCGAAGAAAAGAAAGAGGTCTTTTTACAGGCACGCTGAAAAATGATTCTGCGCATTCCCAATACCTGTGCCTACACTACCCCAAGCCACTTTTCAGCGCGCCTTTGTAAAAGGACCCCTTACTTATGTTTAAGCATAAGAGATCTGCATGAAACAAAATATTTATTTTTATTTTGACTTATAAAACCACTTGTCCCTGAAAATGTTCAAAACAGACTAATCAATTTGTGAATCTAAAATGTAAACTTCTACAAAACAGATGCAGATGTGATTCCATGTACCCCGATGAAAGGAGAGTTTAATTTTACTTCCTTTTAATTTCAGTATATTCCATCTTTATAACACCAGGCTTCCCAAGGCAGATTACAACAACAGTTAAGATAAATCCATCAAGAAACAGAATATCCCCACTGAAATTTGGCCATCTGTATTAAATAGAACAGTATAGAAAAATGAGCACAAAATACACTGCTGTTTCTCTACCAGCTGCAATAACTTTTTAAGCTGTTTTAGTGATATTCAATTGTTATTTCTCCTCTCCTCCTCCCTCAACCTTCTTCCTCTGAGCCTACCTTTAATTTGTTTCAAAACTTGCCGGGTGGCGGCAGCAATTCACAGTTGCTGCCCTGCAGCCGGCCGATATCTCTCTCTGTTGCACGGCCCACCCCAGCAGAAAACAGGAAGTTACCTCAGAAATGGCGGGCCACAGCAGTAGAGAAAGAATGTTGGGCTAGCAGTAGGGCAGTGCCTGTGAATCGCTGCCACTGCCCAGCAAGTTTTGAAACAAATTAAAGGTAGCACTCGGGGGAAGAGGGTTGGGGGGGGGGGGGGGGGGGAAAGAAGGAAAAGAGAAAATGCTGGTCCGGTGGGGGGGGGGGGGGGGGTGGGATTGCAGTAGGATGGGAAAGATGCCAGAGGAGTGCGGCAGACTCAGTGTCTCACAGGACCACCCCTATCAGCAGCAGACTTTCCTGATTTGGTGGGAATGTGGGAGACTTGGCAGGTCTGTAGTAGTGTACAGTTGGGTACAGTACATGTTTTGCTATTTTTGGAGGTTTCACCATACAATATATGGGGGTTATGATGTGATGTGTACCTGGGACCCTTTATATTAAGTTCACTGCAGTGTCCCCTAGACTGCCTGATTGCTCTGCTGGGATGTCTGTGTAACCAGTGTGTTTTCCTTTGGACGTGTTTTGTTGGAAAATGGCCTAAAAGAAAGATGCACTAGGCACAAAAACATCTAAAATAGGGCAATTTTCAAACCAAAGAGATAGACGTTTTTCTGATTAAAATATTACCATGTTTAACACAAGATTTTTGGACATTTTTGTAAAACGCCCAAAATAGGATTTGGACGTCATATCAAAAATGCCTCTTCACAGAGGTTAGTTCTTAATTGTTCATGGGATGTGAGATTATAGAGAGTTGTTCCTCATTGTTATGGGGATCACAATATATTACTACTGGGTACTAATAATTCCAATATAGTCACAATTATTAAATCAATTATATTAAGCAACTATCTAACTCCATATATTTCACAAAATATTTTTAAAATCAATAAACATGCAATATGTTCAAATCAACATCATATACATTAATATATATAGACACCCATGGAGGGGCATAATCGAAAGGGGACGACCATCTCTAAGGGCATCCATCTCTAAGGACATTCTGCCGAAGGGATGGGGAAACCCATATTATCGAAACAAGATGGACATCCATCTTTCGTTTCGATAATATGGTCGTGGACGCCCAAATCTGGAAATTTAGGTTGATCTTAGAGATGGTCGACCTAAATGTTGAGATCGTCGACCTTAGAGATGGTCATGCCCGTTTTTCGGCGATAATGGAAACCAAGGACGCCTATCTGAAAAACAACCAAATCCAAGGCATTTGGTCATGGGAGGAGCCAGCATTCTTAGTGGATTGGTCCCCCTCACATGCCAGGACACCAACCTGGCACCCTAGGGGGCACTGCAGTGGACTTCAGGAAAAGGTCCCAGGTGCATAGTTCCATTACCTTGGGTGCTGAGCCCCCCAACTCCCCCCCCCAAAAAAAAAACCACTCTCCACAACTGTACACCACTACCATAGCCCTTAGGAATGAAAGGGGGCACCTACATGTGGGTACAGTGGGTTTGTGGTGGGTTTTGGAGGGCTCACATTTACCACCACAAGTGTAAGAGGTGGGGGAGGGGGGGGGATGGTCCTGGGTCCGCCTGCCTGAAGTGCACTGCACCCATTAAAAACTGCTCCAGGGACTTGCATACTGCTGTGATGGAGCTGGGTATGACATTTGAGGGTGGCATAGAGGCTGGAAAAATGTTTTTTAATATTTTTTTTTGGTGGGAGGGAGTTGGTGACCTCTGGGGGAGTAAGGGGAGGTGACCCCCCGATTCCCTCCGATGGTCATCTGGTCAGTTCGGGCAACTTTTCGAGGCTTGGTCGTGAAAAAAAAGGGACCAAGTAAAATCGGCCAAATGCCCATGAGGGGCGTCCTTCTTTTTTCCATTATCGGCCGAGGTCGCCTATCTCTTAACCACGCCCCCGTCCCACCTTCGGTACACTGCTGACACGCCCTCGGGAACTTTGGTCATCCCCGCGACGGAAACAGTTGAGGATGCCCAAAATCGGCTTTCGATTATGCCGATTTGGGCGACCCTGAGAGAAGGATGCCCATCTCCCAATTTGTGTCTGAAGATGGGTGCCCTTCTCTTTCGAAAATAAGCCTGATAATCATCTCTCTCTAACTTTCAAATGAAACAGTTCAAAGCTGATGAGCAATACTGTTCATACTCTATAGAACATCAATCCATACTTTATTGACGGAATCCATTCCCAGTCACTCCATTTGAATATTATGCTCTCCAATATTAAAATTTACCATTGTAACTAATGTAACCAAAGTCATAGAGCAAACATCCTCTCGAATTCCGTTGATTGCAGAGTTGTTGAACAATCCAAATCTTATATTGAACACAAAATGTGTTCCCCAATCATCCTTGAATCTGATTTGATCCACTCCTCATTCATGCAATATCCATTCGTTTAACCATATGTGTTCCTCTGTCCAAAGTTTCTTAGTAGACTGGTCTCCCAGACATCTCAGGAGAGCAATGGAGAAACATAGGGGCAGTGGTGTGCTGGTAAATGTTTAACAATAGGCCCTCTCCCCGGTCCCCCTCTGCGCCCCCCCCCCCAAATTGCAGAAATGGCTATAGCCAGGGAGAGAGCCTGGGTGGGGGGGGGGGACAATGCATTACTCCAGGGAAAAAAATTAAATGATCCCAGGTTCCAATCTAATTCATATTTAATGTGCGATAAAATGCCATAAATAAGTAAATATAAACTTTTAATGTTGAGCACCTGATTCTCAAAGTGAGCATATTCCAAACACTATAATGAAAATAAAATGATTTTTTTCTACCTTTGTTGTTTGGTGACTTTGTTTTTCTGATCATGCTGGTCCAGTATCCGATTCTGCTGCTATTTGTCCTCTTAACTCCATGTCCAGGGCTTCCTTTCCATTTATTTCTTTCCTTTCCTCCTTTCTTCTTTATTTCTGGTCCTCCGCAGACTTGACTGTCCAATGGATCCAGCTTCTGCCTATTTTCTTCATCCATGTGCAGTTTTTCTCCTCTCTTCCTTTTCCCTCATCTCATCTCCTTCCTCACTCTTCCCTCCCCTCCATCCATGTCCAGCATTTCTTCTCTCTCCCCTGCCCTCCCCTCTATCCACCCATGTCCAGCGACCCTCCTTTTCCCTGCCCTCCCCTCCATCCACCCATACCCAGCGACCCTTCTCTCCCCCTGCCCTGCCCTCCATCCACCCATACCCAGCGACCCTTCTCTCCCCCTGCCCTTCTCTCCATCCACCCATGTCCAGTGATCCTCATCTCCCCTGCCCTCTCCTCCATCCACCCACCCATGTCCAGCAACCCTCCTCTCTCCCCTGCCCCCCTCCAGCCACCCATGCCCAGTGACTCCCTTCTCTCCTCTGCTCCCCTCCTCCAGCCACCCATGCCCAGTGACTCCCTTCTCTCCCCTGCCCCCCTCCTCCAGCCACCCATGCCCAGTGACTCCCTTCTCTCCCCTGCCCCCCTCTTCCAGCCACCCATGTCCAATGACTCCCTTCTCTCCCCTGCCCCCCTCCTCCAGCCACCCATGTCCAGCGACTCCCTTCTCTCCCCTGCCCCCCCTGCAGCCACCGAGGTTGTCGAGTGGATGCTTCGGGGCAGGCAGGAAAGATCCCCAGTCTTTCCTGCCCGCTGCTGGCGCTGACTTTCCCCCGCTGCCGGATCGCTCTTCAAAATGGCCGCCGAGACTTACAAGGGCGGCCTCCAAGACTTCAGCAGAAGTCTCGCGAGGCTGCCGCTGGAAGTCTCGGCGGCCATTTTTAAAGAGCAATCCGGCAGCGGGGGAGGGTCAGCCCCGGCAGCGGGCAGGCAAGACTGCCTGCCCCGAAGAATTCACTGGACAAGGGAGGTGAGGGACTGGACCCTGTAGGAGGGAGGGAGGAAGGAAGGAGAACTGGCTCGCCCTCAGGGATAACTGGCTCGCAAGTCGGTAAAAAATGTTAACAGCCGGCTCTTGCGAGCCGGTGCAAGCTGGCTCCAGCACACCACTGCCTAGGAGACACTTCTGTGCACTTAATATAAATGATTCCAGGTACACATCTCACCGTTGCTCCCTTATCTTGTCTGCTGAGCCCCACAAAACCCACTACCTCCAACTGTATACACTACAATAGCCCTTATGGGTGAAGGGGGGCACCTATATGTGGGTACAGTAGGATTTGGGTGAGTTTGAGAGGGCTAACAGTTTCTACAAGTATAACAGGTAGGGGGCGATAGGGGCCTGAGTCCTCTTCTGAACAGTGCACTACATTAACCACAAGACTACTCCAGGGACCTGCATTCTACTCTAATAGACCTGGCTCTAACATCTTAGGCTGTCGTAGAGGCTGGTAAGTAATATTTTTCTTCACTTTTTTGGGGGAGTGGGGGGTGGGAGGGGGCCAGTGACCACTGGGAGAGTATTGGGAGGTAATTTCTGATTACCTTCAGTGCTTATGTGGTCATTTAGGGAACCTATTTTTGTCTTATTGGTTCTCAAAACAGGTATAGCCCAAACTGTTTAGATTTTCTCCATGGACAGTTGGGTATGGGGCGATCAAGGAGGACAAAGCCGTAGCGGAGAAATTAAATGAATTCTTTGCTTCGGTCTTCACCGAGGAGGATTTGGGGGGGGACACCGGTGCCGGAAAGAATATTTGAAGCGGGGGAGTCGGAGAAACTAAACAAATTCTCTGTAACCTTGGAGGATGTAATGGGTCAGTTCAGCAAGCTGAAGAGTAGTAAATCACCGGGACCTGATGGTATTCATCCCAGAGTATTAATAGAACTAAAAAATGAACTTGCGGAGCTACTGTTAGAAATATGCAATCTGTCCCTAAAATCGAGTGTAGTACCGGAAGACTGGAGGGTAGCCAATGTTACTCCGATTTTTAAGAAGGGTTCCAGAGGAGATCCGGGAAATTATAGACCGGTGAGTCTGACGTCGGTGCCGGGCAAGATGGTGGAGGCTATTATTAAGAATAAAATTGCAGAGCATATACAAAAACATGGACTGATGAGACAAAGTCAGCACGGATTTAGTGAAGGGAAGTCTTGCCTCACCAATCTAATGCATTTTTTTGAGGGGGTAAGCAAACATGTGGACAATGGGGAGCCGGTTGACATTGTATATCTGGATTTTCAGAAGGCGTTTGACAAAGTGCCGCACGAAAGACTCCTGAAGAAATTGCAGAGTCATGGAATCGGAGGTAGGGTATTATTATGGATTAAGAACTGGTTGAAAGATAGGAAGCAGAGAGTAGGATTGCGTGGCCAGTATTCTCAGTGGAGGAGGGTAGTTAGTGGGGTCCCGCAGGGGTCTGTGCTGGGTCTGTTGCTTTTTAATGTATTTATAAATGACCTAGAGATGGGAATAACTAGTGAGGTAATTAAATTTGCCGATGACACAAAATTATTCAGGGTCGTCAAGTCGCAGGAGGAATGTGAACGATTACAGGAGGACCTTGCGAGACTGGGAGAATGGGCGTGCAAGTGGCAGATGAAGTTCAATGTTGACAAGTGCAAAGTGATGCATGTGGGTAAGAGGAAACCGAATTATAGCTACGTCTTGCAAGGTTCCGCGTTAGGAGTTACGGATCAAGAAAGGGATCTGGGTGTCGTCGTCGATGATACGCTGAAACCTTCTGCTCAGTGTGCTGCTGCGGCTAGGAAAGCGAATAGAATGTTGGGTGTTATTAGGAAGGGTATGGAGTCCAGGTGTGTGGATGTTATAATGCCGTTGTATCGCTCCATGGTGCGACCGCACCTGGAGTATTGTGTTCAGTACTGGTCTCCGTATCTCAAAAAAGATATAGTAGAATTGGAAAAGGTACAGCGAAGGGCGACGAAAATGATAGTGGGGATGGGACGACTTTCCTATGAAGAGAGGCTGAGAAGGCTAGGGCTTTTCAGCTTGGAGAAGAGACGGCTGAGGGGAGATATGATAGAAGTGTATAAAATAATGAGTGGAATGGATCGGGTGGATGTGAAGCGACTGTTCACGCTATCCAAAAATACTAGGACTAGAGGGCATGAGTTGAAGCTACAGTGTGGTAAATTTAAAACGAATCGGAGAAAATTTTTCTTCACCCAACGTGTAATTAGACTCTGGAATTCGTTGCCGGAGAACGTGGTACGGGCGGTTAGCTTGACGGAGTTTAAAAAGGGGTTAGATAGATTCCTAAAGGACAAGTCCATAGACCGCTATTAAATGGACTTGGAAAAATTCCGCATTTTTAGGTATAACTTGTCTGGAATGTTTTTACGTTTGGGGAGCGTGCCAGGTGCCCTTGACCTGGATTGGCCACTGTCGGTGACAGGATGCTGGGCTAGATGGACCTTTGGTCTTTCCCAGTATGGCACTACTTATGTACTTATGTACTTATGACTGAAAAATGTCCAAGTGTTAGGCATGCCCTTATCCCACCTCAACACACCCATTTGTGATTTGGACACATTGGAGATGGATTGCATAAATAAACATTTGGAAAACAGGTTTTGAAAATACTGATTTGGATGTTTTGAGAAGAAATCTGTCCAAATGGTGCTTTATGACACTATTTAAATATTCCCCCCCCCCCCCCCCCAGATATTCAGCGCTATTTAACCAGCCAGAATGGCTGCTGACCAGTTACAAAGCATTTACCTTGCTATCTGCCGATATTCAGTGGGGGATAACTGGATCCTGTGAATATCCCCGGTTTGCGGCTTGCAGATAGCTGGTTATATCAACTAACATAACTGTCTGCTGATTTTTAAAGCCAGTTTAGTGGCCATATTTGGCCACATGAAAACATGGGATATCTTTAGCTGGTTTAAAGATAACCGGTTAAGTCAGAATATTGACACTAGTTCCACATTCTTATTGAGATGAGATTATAGAGTAGTTTCACATTGTTCTTGGGATGACATTTTAGACTTTATAATCTCATCCCAAGAAAAATGTGCAATTAGAGATTAGGTCCTTATTGTTGTTGGGATGCAATTATAGAGTTGTTAGCATTGTTCTTGGGAAACAAGATTATAGAGATTAGGTCTACATTGTTCTTGTGATGAGAATATAGAGGTTACTACTACTACTTACCATTTCTATAGTGCTACTAGACTTACGCAGCGCTGTACACTGGACATAAAGAGACAGTCCCTCTTCAACAAAGCTTACAATCTAATTAGGACAGACAACAGGACAAATAAGGGAATTACTAAGGTGGGAATGTTAAAACATGGGTACTGAACAAGTGAGTAAGGGTTAGTAGTTAAAAGCACCATCAAAAAGGTGAGCTTTTAGCCTAGATCTGAAGATGGCTAGAGATGGAGCTTGACGTACCGGCTCAGAAAGTCTATTCCAGGCATATGGTGCAGCAAGATAAAAGGAACGGAGTCTGGAGTTAGCAGTGGAGGAGAAGGGTGATGATAAGAGAGATTTACCCAGTGAATGGAGTTTCCAGGGAGGAGTGTAGGGAGAGATAAGAGTGGAGAGGTACTGAGGAGCTGCAGCATGAATGCACTTGTAAGTCAATAAGAGGAGTTTGAAATGTATGCAGAAATGGATAGGGAGCCAATGAAGTGACTTGAGGAGAGGGCTAATATGGGCATAGCAACACTGGTGGAATATAAGTCATGCAGCAGAATTTTGAACAGATTGAAGAGGAGAGAGATGGCTAAGTGGGAGACCTGTGAGAAGCAAGAGTGATAACAGTGTGGATAAGGGTTCTGGTAGTATGCTCAGAAAGGAAAGGACAGATTTTGGTGATATTATAGAGAAAGAAATGACAGGTTTTAGCAGTCTGTTGAGTATGTGCAGAGAAGGAGAGAGAGGAGTCGAAGATGACCCCAAGGTTACAAGCATATTAGACAGGGAGGATGAGAGTGTTATCCACAGATAGAGAATGGGGGAAGAGGAGAGGTTGGTTTAGGGGGGAAGATGAGAAGCTCAGTCTTGGTCATGTTTAGTTTCAGATGGCGGTGAGACATTCAGGCAGCAATGTCAGACAGGCAGGCTGGTACTTTGGCCTGGGTTCATGCTGAGATTTCTGGTGTGGAGAGGTAGATTTGGGAGTCATCAGCATAAAGGTGATACTGAAAACCATGGGATGAGATCAGAGTACCAAGGGAAGAAGTACAGATGAAGAAAAGAAGATGTTCCAGGACAGATCCCTGAGGTACATCAACTGATAGTGGGATAGAAGTGGAGGAGGATCCACCAGAGTATACACTAAAAGTATGATGGGAGAGATAAGATCTTCATTGCTCTTCAGATGAGAGATTATAGAGTTCAAATACATATTGTTCTTGGGATGTGAGATTATAGAGACTAGTTCCGCATTGTTCTTGGGATGAGATTATATAGAGTAGTAACGTGAGTAACATAGTATATGACGGCAGAAAAAGACCTGCATGGTCCATCCAGTCTGCCCAACAAGATAAACTCATATGTTCTACTTTTTGTGTATACCTTACCTTGATTTTTATCTGCCATTTTCAGGGCACAGACCGTAGAAGTCTGCCCAGCACTAGCCCCGCCTCCCACCAACGGCTCTGCCACCCAATCTCGGTTAAACTTCTGAGAATCCATTCCTTCTGAACAGGATTCCTTTATGTTTATCCCACACATGTTTGAATTCCGTTACCATTTTCATCTCCACCACCTCCCGCGGGAGGGCATTCGAAGTATTCACCACTGTCACCGTGAAAAAATACTTCCTGACATTTTTCTTGAGTCTGCCCCCCTTCAATCTCATTTCATGTCCTCTAGTTCTACCGCCTTCCCATAGTTCTTGGGATAAGATTATAGAGGTGAATTCCACATTGTTCTTAGAATGAGATTATTGAGATTTATTTCCACATTGTTCTTGAGATGTGATATTATAGAGACTAGTTTCACATTGTTCTTGGGATAGATTATAGAGATTAGTTCCACATTGTTCTTGGAATGTGAAATTATAGAGAGTAGTTCTGCATTATTCTTGGGATGTGAGATCATAGGCATTGCTACAGTGTGGTACTGGGGAAAAATTGCCTTGCAACCCCATCCAGAATCAGTGGAAATCCCTGGCAAGTCTGGCATTGCCTCCCTAGCTTCCTCCTCCCCTATCACTTAGGTCTGTCTCTCTATCTCTGTCCTCAGAATGAGTTTACAAACTTGTGGCAGTTGCCGGCAGAGATTAGCTCAGGTCTACCCTGGCGCCTTCCCTCTGTCACAACTTCCTTTTCAACATTTGTGGGGTGCAGTAGAGGGAAAGCCTTGATGTGGCCAGAGGAAGGCTTGATCTAATTGCTGGTGGCAACCACTGAAATTTTGTAAACTTGCTGCTGAGGAGAGAGAGACTGAACCGGTAATGAAAGAGATTCGACTCGTGGTAGGAAACAGGAGTGGGAAGGAGGAGAATCAATGTATCCAAGGAGGTTAAGAAAGAGGGAGACATGCTTTACATGAAGGGAAGGGAAGAGTTGAGTGGCATGCTGCACATGAAGGGAAAGAAAGAGAGGGGGAGACATGCTGCACATGAAGGAAAGGGAAGAAGGGAGACTTGCTGCACATGAAGGGAAGAGTGGAGTATTGCTGCATATGAAGAGATGGGAAGAGAGGGGAGACTGTACATGAAGGGAAGAGGGGAAACTTGGTGTACATGAATGGAAGTGAAGAGAGAGAGAGACAGGCTCACGAAAAAGTTCAATTTGGTCTTTTTAAAGCTTTAGCGTTTATATGAGATCTAGATGTTACTGACTCATGAAGCAGGCATCTTGTCACCAAAACATGGTCCCATGTCAAGTCTGTATGGTCTTTGATATCTGTTTAATAAACCTACCTCTGGACTACATCAGTTATTTGATTGGCCAATGTCCCTTCCCTACTTTTTTGGCTGCTGCAGAATTTGGTTTCAAAGGGATTTGTTCTTTATGTTGGTGTTTCGTAGATACATTTTTTTTCCTGCTATTTATTTGGTAGGGAGGAATGTCTCCAAACGAGTTAGTTTTGTATATACCTTGACAACAATGAACCTCACTCTTATGTCAGGGTATGTGGAGTTCGATCTCAGGGGCCAATGCAGAAAGCTAGCACAGATGAACGTGCAGGTTCATGCAAAATCTACACATAAGTTTCAGAGAGCTTGATGCTGATAAGGCTTTTGTGTATAAGCTAACCCTACATAAAACCTTGAGTTAGACACCAGTGCACAGCATCTTAAAACAATAGATAATGAGGCTATTAGCAGAGAAGTGCAGAGAGGACTTCAAGGCAAACACTTCAAGGCAAACACAAGGTCTGAGGAAACATAGATGGATTAGTTCATTCTTCTGCAGTACGATTTTAGAGGATTTAGGGCCTATTAATTATGTCCAATAATCACTGATTGTTAGTGTTAATTTGCACCTAATTAGCCAATTGAATTTATTTTTTAAATTTATTAGGATTTATTTACTTCCTTTTTGAAGGAATTTGCTCAAGGCAGTGTACAGCAAAATGCAGTTAAGTGCATCCAATATTGTTTAATGAACATTTGAATGCTTTGGTCACTTTGGGTAATTGATTATACAAAAAATGTGTGATGATTGTAAACATTGGGATACGCAATTTAGACCATTAAGCCACATTGAGCCTGCAAATAGGTGGGAAAATGTGGGATACAAATGCAACAAATAAATAAATAAATAATTTCAAGGGTCATTAAGGTCCCTTGAAAATATTATGAGCACATAAAATTACATCCTAAGTAGTTATAAATTTGTTCTTTGATAATATATAATGGTTATACTTGGATGATTCCCAAAAATACGTGGTGCATCATTTTCCCAGAGATTTTTTATTCCACAGTTTCCTCTCAGTTTTGATGTTGGTGATACCCTCCCAACCCTTGACATGACTGACACACCCCGAACTCCTGATAGGATTGGCTCCTTCCCTAAAATATTGCCCCAACATAAATGGCAAACACCCCCACATGACCAGCCCTCATTCTCTTTCACCCCACATGACCTGACCTGAATTTTAAAAAATATTAGTCCCTGGTGGTCTAGTGGGCCCCCTACCTTCGCCTGCCCCTCATCACTCCTTGGAATTCAGTGGCACCCACACCCTGACTTTTTGAAAATCCCCCCAGACATGAAGAGGCAGGTACCCACTCGCTTCTGCTTCTGGCGTCGTCATCTATAAAATGGCAGTGCCCTGTGATGCACCGGGTGGGACCAGTCTACCATATAAGGGAAAATCCTACCTGGTGCATCAAAGGTAGATGACAGCAGGAGTGAGTGGCATTGCTCCTGCCTTTTCAGGTCTAGAGTTTCGGGGGAGCTTCCAGAAGGGGTCTGGGGATGGGTAGGAGTGTATTTTTTCTGTCTGGCTGGGGGAAGGGAAGGGGCCCACTAGATTATCACGGACTAATTTTTTTTTTAACCAGGGTAGGTCGGGTCAGGTTGGATGGGGGAGGGAGGGAAGGGCACGAAAAGCAATATTTTTTAAGTTGAGAGGGTCTGGTCATTGGAGGGGGGGAGGGTGCCACTCGAAACCAGAGAGAATTTTTGTAACTGCGAGGAGGGGGGTAGAGGGAGGTTGGGGCCCATGCAGACTACTGCAACTTTTTTCTTTTAAAATGTCACCATTCCTGTCAGTGCCTGAGCTAGTCACACCTCAGATATGACAGGAAAGGTGACATTTCACAATGAGCTGCAGACTATTGCCACAATTTTAATGTGGGCAGACTCATTACTTATAGCATGTTGCAGTATTTTCACATTGGTAACTTCACAGTAGAACTGTGCGCTAAGCCTACTCTAATGCGAGGATTTCTGCTTCAGGCCTAGATGCACTAAAGTCGTCATTAGAGCCATTCCGTACTGAATACCATAGCGGGAATGGAAATGAGCTGCTCGTAGCAGCTCGCTTGCATTCTCTAATCCCTCGTACAACAGTCGGAGAATCGGCCAGTAGAGCATGTGCAAAAATAAAACAAACAACAAAAAAACCAACATGCCTATGGACATCCTTATGGACGTCCTTTATAGATGGCGTTCGCCCACCCCGCCCGAGGTCGCCACCGCCGCTCCCCCCTGCATTGAAAGAGCTTTCCGCAGCCCCAGCCCCCTCCCCCTGGGTCACCGCCGCCGCTCCCCCCTCTCTTCAAATGACAGCTTCCCCGCCATCCTCTGCACCCCCATGGCCCCGCCCTCGCCACCCCCCCTGAGGTCGTCGCCGCTGCCGCTCCCCCTCCCTCCTGCATTGAAATCAGAACTTTACGCAGCCACGGCCCCCCTCCCTTCCTTCCTTCCTTCCTTGAAATGACAGCTTCCCCGCCATCCTCTGCCCCCCCCCCCGTGGCCCTGCCCCCGCTGCCCCCACTGAGGTCGTCAGACGAGGTCTTCAGACGAGGGCGGGCCAGAGAGGAAAGGAGGGAAGTCCGGACAGGTGATCAGCTGTTGTTGCCGGTGCAGCACCTTCACACGGAGGTGAGAGGTGCTGTGTGGGCCCGGTGGCAGAAGGAGGGGGGCAGGTGGAGGGGGGAGCGGCGGCGGTGATGACCTCGGGGGGGCGGAGGATGGTGGGGAAGCTGTCATTTCAAGGAAGGAAGGGAGGGGGGCCGGGGCTGCGTAAAGTTCTGATTTCAATGCAGGGGGGAGCGGCGGCGACCTCGGGCGGGGGGGGGGGGCGCAAGGCTGTCCATAAAGGATGTCCATAAAGGATGCTCCTGATGAGCACTTGGTCGTTTTTGCCCCCTCCCTATTTTTTTTTTTTTAAACATTTTATATGTTTTCCAAGCCCGCGCAGCCCCTACAAGAGGTACAGACCTCTTGTTAGATTTCCCAGCATTTTCCAGCGTTAGGGCAAGCGGAAAAGCTTAGTGCATCTCATTTCAATAGGGTTTCCACAGAATTTGCTCATCTGCATTCCATTTGCGTTAGCTGCTACCGCCCTTGGAAAAAAGTATCTAATGCATGCCAGGGTTTACTACTTGCTCGTTAATGGCTCTTAAAGTTTAGTGCATCTGGCCCTCAGTCCCAAAGGGAGGAGTACATTATCTCCTCTTTATCTGCAGGAGTCCACATAATTGTAGTTAATCCTCTTAACTTTTCCTCCAGGGCCTTTATCTGCAGCAGGGGTGTTATCTTCATCTGCAGTATCTGAACTTTTGCTACCACCATTTCTAGCCCTAGTGCATACAGGGCCGTGCCAACACGGTAAGCGAGGTAAGCATGGCAGGGGGGCGCTTCCCTCTGGGGGGGCGCCGTCGCACCATGCTCACCTCGCTCACCCTCCCGCTCCCATTGTTCAACTGCCTGCCCTCTTCTCCCCCCCCCCCACATCCCTTTTCTTTTTTTTCCTTTTAAAATTTACCTCCGTGGCGGTTCCGGCAGCGCAGCGGCAGTGAAGGAGGCGGCGCTTGCCTCCCGACGTCTCTAGCCTTCCCTTCGCTGTGTTCCGCCTTCTTCTGACATCATTTCCTTGACGTCAGAGAGAGGGGAATTGCTGGAAAGGGATGAATGGAGGGGGCAGGGGACAGAGGAGCATGGGTGGGCATGGATTGGGAGGGCAGGGCTCAGGGAGAGAGGGGAATTGCTGGAAAAGGATGAATGGAGGGGCAGGGGACAGAGGAGCATGGATGGGCATGGATTGGGAGGGCAGGGCTCAGGGAGAGAGGGGAATTGCTGGAAAGGGATGAATGGAGGGGGCAGGGGACAGAGGAGCATGGATGGGCATGGATTGGGAGGGCAGGGCTCAGGGAGAGAGGGGAATTGCTGGAAAAGGATGAATGGAGGGGGCAGGGGACAGAGGAGCATGGATGGGCATGGATTGGGAGGGCAGGGCTCAGGGAGAGAGGGGAATTGCTGGAAAGGGATGAATGGAGGGGGCAGGGGACAGAGGAGCATGGATGGGAGGGCAGGGCTCAGGGAGAGAGAAGAAATTGCTGGACATAGAGGGGAGGGAAGAGAGATGAAGGAGATGAAATGAGGGAAAAGGAAGAGAGGAGAAAAACTGCACATGGATGAAGAAAATAGGCAGAAGCTGAGGACCAGAAATGAAGAAGAAAGGAGGAAAGGAAAGAAATAAATGGAAAGGAAGCCCTGGAAACGGAGTTAAGAGGACAGATAGCAGCAGAATCAGATATTGGGCCAGCATGATCAGAAAAAGAAAGTCACCAGACAACAAAGGTAGAAAAAAATCATTTTATTTTCATTTTAGTGTTTGGAATATGTCCACTTTGAGAATTTACATCTGCTATCTTATTTTGCAATGTATAGCAATTTGTTTCTAAGAATATTGCTGACAATTCTTGTCAGTGTGGCAAGTGGTGAGCGATCATTTTCACGGGGAGGGGGAGGGCCGCCGCCAACTGATAGTCTGCAGGGGGGGCGCCAACTGATAGTCTGCAGGGGGGCGCCAGAGACCCTAGGCACGGCCCTGAGTGCATAGGCTATGGATGAGCATCTTTTTATCCTGGGTGTTGTGCAGACAGTATGTGTTAACCTGATCCTGATGATCTAGTGTCTAGAATACTTAGATAAAATTGCAATTGCCATATGTTGTCTGTTAGAAGCAAAAAAATGAATCACAGCATCTTTCACTTATTCTCTTCAGCTGACAGAGGAAGTAAAAGTGACCATTATCCATGGGATGTGTGACGGGTTAAATTACCTCCACCTGAACAACATTGTTCATCAGGACCTGAAGCCAGGCAATATCATGGTAAGCTGGTGGGCAGACCAAACAAACCAATAGACCTTGTAGAAGAAACGCCAGTCCAAGATTAAACTTCAAATTTTTTATTGATCAAATAAAAGAAATACCCAATCATATTTCACAAAAACTGCATCAGCATATAAAAACAATATTAATATAAATGAAACAATACATATATGATTTATACAGCATAAAATGAAACTATACAGAACACAAAGAGGGCAATTCTCTAAATAGGCACCTACCTTTACACGCCACCTATGCTCACGGCTGCTGAGAAAACTGCCAGTTAGACACCTAAGCATGCCAAACACCATTCTACATAGGTGTGTATAAGTGTGGGGGTAGAGTTCTAAAATTTAGGTGCCAGGATGATGTGCACTAAGTGTGAATTCTATAACCATCAAGGAGGTTTAATTGACAAGAGAAGGCATCACTGGACAAGGCTGAAGCTGTAGCCACCATCTTGACACACTCAAACCAATGCAAATTATTGGTCCACACCAAGCCACACGTAGGCAGTCCTTATTTCTAATCGGCGTTTGAAATTGCTTTGATTGACTCAATATGGCGGCAAGCTCCACCTACTGGCTTCAGGCCAGATAATGGGCCAAGCACATTCCTGCTGTGTCATGTCAATTAAACCTCCTTAAGTTCTGCACTATTGCAAGTCTACAGTTTTTTGCTTAACTTTAGGCATGAACACTTATGCCATGTCAAAGATTGGTTTAAGTGCTCACGCCTAACTGTTGACAGTTAGGCACGTAACTTCTAGTATTCTGTAACCTAACTTCTAGGCATGCCTCTGACCCGCCCATGCCCCTTACACATCCACGCCCCCCCTATATGTTGCACGCAATGGAATCGACACGTTCAACTTCTAGAATAGTGACTAAGGGCAGTTGTGTACTCAAATGTTAATTGGTACCAATTAGCACCAAGTAACACCAATTTAAGCCAATAATTGGCTGTTAACCCCAATTAACAGCCAATTAAATTAAGTTATACATGCAGCTGCCCTTATTCTATAACTTGCCTGCGCAAATTTGCCCACTAAGCATAGATTTAGTTGTGAAAGTTTATAGAATCTGGAGGATGATGCGCAAGTGCTGGGGGGCATATAGCATGAGTGAGATCACCAATTGATGAGGGTACCTTACATGGGCATTTTGGGGTGGATTGGGGGCGTGGTTTTATTATGCACATAATTATAGAATATGAGGGCTCCACACGTAAATTTAGGTGTGGACATTTGCACCACATTTTCATTGGTGCAAATGGCAGTGCCTAAATTTTCGCACAAACCCTGGGCATTAGCACTATTGTATAAACCATGCTTAACTTTCTAATTGTGGGTTATAGAATAATGCTTTTTTTGGCACCATTTTTTGTGACCCCCATAAATAGAATAGTGGTCGTTAGGTGCATAACTTAATAATGAGCTGTTAATTAGTGTTAACAAGCAATAATTGACTATAATTGCTTGTTAACCTGAAATGTTTATGCTTTTTCAGTGGTTGGCCCTGAATGGTGGAATAAAGTTCCACAAGTTTTAAGAATGACAACGTTCTGACTGTTTCAGAAAAGGGTTGAAAACCTGTTAATTTCTGTGATTGGTAAGAGGTTGGGATGGGATGTGCTGAATTTGGAGATTGTGTTTGACAGAGTACTGGTTAGAATTCGTCGTTTGATTTATGTTATTGGAAGAGTCAACAGCAGCTTTGGGTTTAGAAATGGGGGGGGGGGGTTAGGATTTTGATTTTTATTGAATTATGCTTTTATGATTTTTATGGATGTACACCACTTTGCCTGTTATGAGGCAAGTAAGGAGTATATACAAATTTTAATAACTTATTTTTAAAAATGTATATTGTGCACAAGCCAGCCTTGATCCTCCAACTTCTAACTGAAAAAGCAACTGCTCTCCTTCATCTTCTTACGAGTCAGTGAAAACACAATGACTTATTGTGGTAAAAAAAATGATACTTTCAAAGAATCTGAAAACAAATATCTATATGTTTCAAAGGAATTTTTCTTCTATAAAATGTAAACTCATTCTCTCTACAAATATCAATTTCAAAAATGTGCTGTAACCAAGGGCTAGAAAGAAACCTTGCTATTTTACTTCTGCTCTCCCTTATTGTAGAATAAAAACTAAAATTACATAAACTCTTCTTAAATACTACCTATTTATTCATTGCAATATTAGGGACACATAGAGGGGAATAATCGAATGTCGCCGGCGAAATAGATCGTCGGCGATCTATTTTGGCCGTGGTGCAACAGCTGGCTGGAACCGTATTATCAAAAAGATGGCCAGCCATCTTTTTTTTTCGATAATACGGTTTAGACCGGCCAAATGCCTTGGATGTCGCTGGGTTTGAGATGGCCGGTTTTGTTTTTGAGTGATAATGGAAAAAAATGTCGGCCATCTCCAACCCGGCGACATCTAAGGCATTTGGTCGTGGGAGGAGCCAGCATTTGTAGTGCACTTACATGCCAGGACACCAACTGGGCACCCTAGGGGTCATTGTAGTGGACTTCAGAAACAGCTCCCACATGCATAGCTCCCTTACTGTGGGTGCTGAGCCCCCACCAAACCCCCTACCCACAAATGTGCACCCACTAAAAGTGCTTCAGGGACCTGCACACACTCAGGCCTCTAGGACTTGTTGCTGCTGTATAACCTTGGCACAGCAGTTGACACCTGAAGACTAATGTCTTTGAAAAAGTGCTTTATTTGAATAAGCACCTTTACTCACAGTTAACTGCAGATCAGAGATTGTGCCCCACTGGCAAAGAGTCTCCCTGATACTGAGATTAGCAGTTGGTCCGAGCTGGCAGAATGCTGTACAATGCCCTCTTTCAGCAACATTCAAGGTAATAATGTTTTCTAACATGGGTAACACATGAAAGGGATCTAAAACTGGCTTGCAAAAATGGCCACTACCTCATGGACTACCAGAAACAAAACAGGGCACACTCTGACCCAGTTAGCAGGGGGAAAAGCACCATGGGAGTATAGCCCAGTACCCTACACCCACCACAATGCATTGCTGATGTGACTGTGCAGGACACCTAACAGAAAAGGTGTCACACTCACCCGAGAGCCACATCGCAACCACGGAAAGGCTGTCAGACGATACAACACATTCTACTACTACTACTACTACTACTTAACATTTCTAGAGCGCTACTAGGGTTACGCAGCGCTGTACAATTTAACAAAGAGAGACAGTCCCTGCTCAAAGAGCTTACAATCTAATAGACAAGTGAACGGTCGGTCCGATCGGGGCAGTCAAATTGGGGCAGTCTGGATTCACTGAACGGTAAGGGTTAGGTGCCGAACGCAGCATTGAAGAGGTGGGCTTTAAGCAAAGACTTGAAGATGGGCAGGGAGGGGGCTTGGCGTAAGGGTTCAGGAAGGTTGTTCCAAGCATAGGGTGAGGCGAGGCAGAATGAGCGGAGCCTGGAGTTGGCGGTGGTGGAGAAGGGTACTGAGAGGAGGGATTTATCCTGTGAACGGAGGTTACGGGCGGGAACGTAAGGGGAGATGAGGGTAGAGAGGTAGTGAGGGGCAGCAGACTGAGTGCATTTGTAGGTAAGAAGGAGAAGCTTGAATTGAATGCGGTATCTGATCGGAAGCCAGTGAAGTGACCTGAGGAGAGGGGTGATATGAGTATATCGGTTCTGGCGGAATATGAGACGTGCAGCAGAGTTCTGAACAGACTGAAGGGGGGATAGATGGCTAAGTGGGAGGCCGGTGAGGAGTAAGTTGCAGTAGTCCAGGCGAGAGGTAATGAGAGCGTGGACGAGAGTTCGGGGTGGTGTGTTCAGAGAGGAAAGGGCGAATTTTGCTGATGTTAAAGAGGAAGAAGCGACAGGTCTTGGCTATCTGCTGGATATGCGCAGAGAAGGAAAGAGAGGAGTCAAAGATGACTCCGAGGTTGCGGGCAGATGAGACGGGGAGGATGAGGGTGTTATCAACTGAGATAGAAAGTGGAGGAAGAGGAGAAGTGGGTTTTGGTGGAAAGACGATAAGCTCGGTCTTGGACATGTTCAGTTTCAGGTGGCGGTTGGACATCCAGGCAGCAATGTCGGATAAGCAGGCCGATACCTTTGCCTGGGTCTCCGCGGTGATGTCTGGTGTGGAGAGATACAGTTGGGTGTCATCAGCATAGAGATGATACTGGAAACCATGAGATGAGATCAGGGAGCCCAGGGAAGAGGTGTAGATTGAGAAGAGAAGGGGTCCAAGGACCGATCCCTGGGGAACACCAACAGATAAGGGGATGGGGGTGGAGGAAGATCCATGAGAGTGAACTTTGAAGGTGCGGTGGGAGAGATAGGAGGAGAACCAGGAGAGGACAGAGCCCTGGAACCCAAATGAGGACAGTGTGGCAAGAAGTAAGTCATGATTGACAGTGTCAAAAGCAGCGGATAGATCCAGGAGGATGAGGATGGAGTAGTGGCCTCTGGATTTGGCAAGGAACAGGTCATTACAGACTTTAGAAAGTGCTGTTTCTGTCGAGTGAAGAGGGCGAAAACCGGATTGAAGCGGATCAAGGATGGCATGAGAGGAGAGAAAATCAAGGCAGCGGCTGTGGACTGCGCGCTCAAGTGTCTTGGAGAGGAAGGGGAGGAGGGAGATGGGGCGGGTAGTTGGAGGGACAGGTAGGGTCTAGTGATGGTTTTTTGAGGAGTGGCGTGACTACAGCATGCTTGAAGGTGTCGGGGACAGTTGCAGTGGAGAGAGAGAGGTTGAGGATATGACAGATGGAGGGGGTGATAGTAGGAGAGATGGTGTTAAGTAAGTTGGTGGGGATGGGATCAGAGGAACAAGTGGTGCATTTTGAGGAGGAAAGAAGGCGGGCGGTTTCCTCCTCGGAGATATCAGGAAAGGAGGAGAAAGAGGTCTGGGTTGGTTGGTTGAGGGAGAGGGTTGAAGGGTGAAGAGGAGGAGGTGGCTTGGTAGTGAACTCAAGGTTGATCTTTTGCACCTTGTCGCGGAAGTAGTCAGCCAGTGATTGAGGAGAGAGTGACGGGGGGGTGGGAGCGGAGGGCACTTTGAGGAGGGAGTTAAGGGTGGCGAAGAGACGACGAGGGTTAGAGCTGAGAGAATTAGTCAGTTGGGTGTAATAGTCCTGTTTGGCAAGGAATAGTGAGGACTGGAAGGAGGATAGCATGAATTTGTAGTGAAGGAAATCTGAATGGGTGCGAGATTTCCTCCAGAGGCGTTCAGCAGATCGGGCGCAGGAGCGAAGGTAACGGATGCAAGGGGTCAGCCAGGGCTGGGGATTAGTACGCCTTGTGGGACGGGAGGTGGATGGTGCAAGGGTGTCCAGAGCAGAGGAGAGAGTGGCATTGTAAGCGGAGACAGCCTCGTCAACAGACTCGGAGGACATGATGGAGGGGAGGAGATTAGAAATACTAGATGATAAGGTGGGAGGGTCAATAATCTGGAGATTCCTGGAAGTAGTGGTTAATGTTGGGCGGGGCTGAGGGGGAGGGTGAAGAAGTGTGAAGGTGATCAGGTGATGATCAGAGACAGGAAGAGCTGAGGTGTGGAAATTGGAGGGTGAGCCGGAAGAGGAGAGGACGAGGTCAAGGCAATGGCCATCACGGTGAGTAGGGGTGGTGGAACAAACATTCTGCTGTCATGGAGGTGAGTACGGGATTTGAGGATGGCATACAGGCTGGCAAAAAAGGTTTTCATTTTAACTTTTGTAGTTTGGGAGGGGTTTGGTGACCACTGGGGGAGTAAGGGGAGGTCATTCCACATTCCTTCCGGTGGTCATCTGGTCAGTTGGGGCACCTTTTTGAGACTTAGTCGTGAAAATAAAAGGACCAAGTAAACCCAGCCAAATACCGCTTAACACCGCTTTTTTTTTCCATTATCGCCGAAAGCCGGCCATCTGGTAGCCACGCCCATGCCCCGCCGTCGCTTCGCCGGCGACACGCCCCCTTGAACTTTCGCCGGCGAGGCGACGGGAAAGTGGCAATGCTGTTAAAAAGCCAGCTTTCGATTATACGCTTTTAGCTGCTTTTGCGAAATCGCCGGCGATCTCTCGATTTGTGTAGGAAGATCGCCGGCGAAAAGTTTCGATTATAAGCTGGATAATCTACTAAAGATTTACAGTTATGTAGAATTTAAAATATTGAGGGCAATTCTATATATGGCATCTAAAAAATCAGCACTGAAAAAACGCACTTAGCACTATTCTAAAAACCTCGCCTAAATGTATGTGCGATTTATAGAATACATGTAGCGCCCATCCCTGTGACTAAAATTTAGGCAAAGCTATTTACACCAACTAAAACATGGGGTAAATGCTCATGCCTAACTTAGGTGCAGATCGGGCATATTCTATAACACTACACATAGGTTTTAGGAATGCCCATGACCTGCCCGTGCTCCTCCCATGGCCATGCACCCTGTCGAGATCCACGTGGTAGAATTTACGCACACTACTTTATAGAATACGCTTAGCAAGTAGTGCGCATACATTCTAATTAGTGCCAATTAATGCCGATAATTGCTTGTTAAAGGCCAATTATCAGCACCAACTGGCTTGTTAATCAATAAAGTTATGCACACAATTTGGTCATGCAGAGAAAATTGCTTGTGTAACTTTAGTCGCCATATATAGAATTTGGGGGATTGTGCATGCCCCAAATAATTCATTGTCTATGTGCTCTGATGTGAACTAATTTGTCAAAAAACAACAAGGCAGTAGCCTACAAGTATCTGTGCAATCTCATTTATATTAATATCATTTTCCAAGTTTCCAAGTTTATTAATACTTAATATACTGCCTGGGGGAACATTCCATCTAAGCGGTTTACAATATCCAAAAATAATGTGTTATAGTAGAAAAGAAAAGGAACTACAAAATTCGTAGGAAAGGGGAGACAGAGCAACCCAGAGAGGGGGATACAAATAGTCATAACAGTCAAAGGAGGTAAACAGGAAGAGGAGAGGAGAGACACCACTATGGAGTCTTGTTTAGGCCAGCAGTCAGCGAAGTGGGGGAGGAGTCAAAAGTAATGGCAAATAAATGAGCTTGACTTGGGCCTTAAAGGTAGAGAGGATTCTGATCGCATTGACTGGGGAATGTGTTCCAGAAAGTGGAGCCCTCATACTAAACATGTAAGAGCAGATAGATGAGAATTGGATAGAAAGGAGGGAGGGGACTTGTAGCATGGATTGCTGCGAGGAGCAAAGAGATCTGGTAGGACAGTATGAGGTTAGATGGCAGGATAGATAAGAAGGTTGACTAAATTCTAAGATCTTGTGGACTAGGAGTAGTAGTTTATATGATATTCTTAATGAGGCTGGTAACCAATGTTTGTCGAAGAGAAGTGGAGTTGCGTGGTCAAAACGTGAAGCCTCCATTAAAAGGTGGATGGCCACATTCTGGACAACTTGCAGACATTGAATGTCTTTTTTCAGAATGCCTTGCAGGACTGAGTTGCAATAATTGAGGAAGAAAAAGACAGTGTAGAAGAACTCAAAGTGAATAATTGATGGACAGTATACAACATTTTAGTTTGTAAAAGCTGGCACGAATGATCTTACAAATGTAAGAGCGAAAGGTCAGAGCATCATCTAAGATCATACCCAAGAATTTAAGAGAAAGAGTGTGACCTGCTATAGAAATGGGGCTAGTGAAGGAAGAGAAAGACTAGTGGGTGAACAGAGTGCTGGTACATTTGCCATAATTGAGGGTGAGTTTGCAAGAGTACCGCTAAGTGTCAATCTGATCAAGTTTAGTGTTGAGATCTGGAACAGAAGAAGTATCATCAGGGGTTACCTTGGCAAGAATTTGTATGTCATCTGCATAGGCAAAGATGGTTAGGCCCAATGATTCAATGAAGAACAGTAGGGGTGCAAGGAATATGTTGAATAGTAGTGATGCTAAGATCGACCCCTGGGGGACACCACAAGGGGTGTCATAAGGAAGAGAAGTAGATTTGTGATAGTGAACCTGATTTAGTCTGTTCTGTAGGAATGATTGTAGCCAGATCAGAGCAATACCTTGAACTCCTATTGCAGACAAATGATGTAGAATTAGCCCCAGACCCATTCTCCCACCTGTCCCAGGCATGGCCCCATTCTCCCTCCTGCCCCCTTCTCAGTTCCAGCTCCAGGCCCCTTCTCCCATCTGAGCCCCCCCCCCTCCAAGAACCAGTCCCCTTCTCCCATCTGAGCCCCCCAGACCCAGTCTTCTTCTCCCATCTGAGCCCCCCCCAGACCCAGTCCCCTTCTGCCATCTGAGCCCCCCACCCAGTCCTAGTCCTAGTCCCCTTCTCCCATCTGAGCCCCCCAGACCCAGTCCCCTTCTCCCATCTGAGCCCCCCTCCCTGACCCAGTCCCTACCTGCCTACCAGCTCCGTCGACAGACCACCCTCTTCTGCCACCCAGCACTAAAAAAAAAAATCTGTGAAGCACCTCACGTCTGCTCTGCTGTAAAGAAGCAAATCACCTCATCGCGTCGGCCCTTCCCTCACTGTGTCCCGCCCTCTGATGTAACTTCCTATTTCCGCGAGGGTGGGACACAGTGAGGGAAGGGCCGACGCGACAAGGCGATTTGCTTCTTTTGCAGCAGAGCAGACGCGAGGCGCTTCACAGATTTTTTTTTTTAAGGCTGGGTGCTGGGTGGCAGGAGAAGAGGGTCGTCTGTCGACGGAGCTGGTAGGCAGGTGGGGACTGCGGCGCCAGCGGAGCACCCCCACCTGCTGACACCCAGGGCGGACTGCCCCCACCGCCCCGCCCTTGGTACACCACTGCTACTCCTCCACCTTTACGACCATCTCTATCTTTCCTAAATAGATTGTAGCCTGGTATGTTCGCATCCCAGTCATGGGAAGCATTGAACCATGTCTCCATGATAACAACAATGTCTAAGTCTGCCTCAACCATCAGGGCTTGCAGATCATGAACTTTGTTGCTTAGACTGCGAGCATTTGTGGTCATTGCTTTCTAGTTACAGTTCAGTGGAAGTCTCATCTTCTGCTTAGTTTTTTGTTTAGTCTCACTTCCTGCTGTGTTGGTAAGAAGTGATTTGCTAAGATTGTTGTTTTCATTGTTTTCTTTACTAATGTCACATCTTGTCTTTAGCTGGGGGTGACCACTGAAAGTGACCTGCCTCCATATGCCACCTCTGCCTTCTAGCTTAAACGCCTAGAAACATATTGTCTGAATTTCTCACCAAGGATTTTTTTTCCTACCATAGTGAGGTACAGCCCATTGTTACAATATAGTCTTTTGTTTTTCCCTGTATTGCCCTATCCTCCTATGTACCTAAAACTTTTCTTGATGACACTAAAACCTTCTTGATAACAAAAAAGAAATTACAATTGGAAGAACAAATTGAAGATCATCTGGTGGCTTTTGCGCTGAATGGCTAAATATAAGAAAAATTTGCAAATATACCAGCGTCTTTGCCCTTTTGCAAAGTTCATTTCTGTGGAAGATACAGGGAATCAAACCCTTGGAGCAACTGGTTTGCAGGACTGTGCAGTAGTTTGTGCTACCTAAGCGACCATCTAGTGGTAGAACTGACATACTGCAGCTAAGCAATACACTACCCATTCTTTACCTTTAGGGATCTCTCTCGCTGTCTCTCTGTCTCTCTCCACACCCCCACCCCCCACCCTCCTTTTGGTTAATTGGCAGTTGTTGGTTTATGAGCCTACAGTTGTCTTAACTTTAAAATTTAAAGTCAGTTCCCAGTAAGGATATTTTTTCTTCCCTTATTGTTTATGTATTTATTTATTTTATTAAATTTGATTGCACACCTTAATCAAAGTTTCACAAAGTGTAGTACAAGATATAAAAACATAGGGCCCAATATTCAGGAAGATTTATCCAAGCTGGAGAGGATCCTACATGGATAAGTCCCACTCACTGAGTCATAATTGGATTTTCAGCAGCACTTACTGAGATAGTGCTGCTGAAACTCTTGTCTGATTGCCTTAGCCCTATCTTGGTAGTCCCAGGGCGGTCTAGTGGCAGAGCTAAGGTGGAAGTGCAGAGTGATGCACTTGGGGTGAAGAAATACAAATAAGATGTACCAAATAGGAGGGGAGAGATTGGTAAGCTCGGCTCAGAAGAGGGACCTTGGGGTAATTGTGTCTGAGGATCTCAAGGTGATGAAACAGTGCGACAAAGTGGTGGCTGCAGCCAGAAGGATGCTAGGCTGCATAGAGAGGGGTATAACCAGCAGAAGAAAGGAGGTTTTGATGCCCCTGTACAAGTCATTGATGACAGGGCTGGTCTTAGCAATTGCGGGGCCCTATGTAGACCAGTTCGGTGGGGCCCCCTGTCCCATCTAGCCCCGCTCCCACCTAGCCCCACCCCTTGTTGACAAGATGTGTTTAAAAAATTTTTAAATTTCAAATAGAGATAAATCAAGCAAAACTTATACAGAAAAATTAATTCAGATATGCACAGTGCTATCTTAGGAAACCTTTGGGATTAAAAAGCAAAACCATGTGCATGTAAGGACTGGATAAATGAACCAAAACAAATCCCCTTAATATGTAATACTTGGTAGCAATAATGAAACAGTGGTTGAATATTCACATATTAAGCAACCTGCACCAACAGATTTATTTTCCACTGAACAAAATTAACTTTGTATGAACTTGGCTGCTAATAGTGTGCTGAACTGGACAATGTTGGCACATTTAGACTGACTCTGGGCAGTTCTGCACGAAGGAAACCCTTCCCTCATTAATCAATACCTTCTCTCTGAAATAGTAGTAATTAAAAAAAGGCAAGTGCATTTTTATAATATACCACTGCATTCCACAAAGCAAAAGGAGCAAGTTCCCACATGCCATCTTTAAAATACTCCCAGGTTTCAACCTAATGCGTATTTAATGTGGGATAAAATGCCATAAATAAGTAAATAAATAGAAACTCTGAATGTTGAGCACCTGACTCTCATAACATGATGTCTGTTGAGTGTCCCTTTACTAGAAGAAATAAAATCTCCGCACAAATATAACAGTACTAGAGTGTCCCTTTAACCAGTCCCTCAAATAACACACTGATTATGATTTATAACAAATTACTACTCTACTTATTATACTTCCTCTGTGTACAATCCATATGCAGAAGCTGGCATGTCTGAAAATCTAAGTGAGATTAAATAAAAAATCCACCAACAATAAAGAAAGACGCCGTGGATACAGCAGCTCATAGGTTTGCTTGCTTGATTTGAGTGCAGAGGGACCTGACAGCGCAAGGAAGAGGAAACAGATATTACCTTTGGGTTTTTTTTTACAGTGTTCTCCCCTCCTCTCCTTCTTATCCACCCACATACTCCAGACCTCCTCCCTGCTCTTCTGGTCCCCCAAGCCGCAGGGTTTCCTCCCGGCATATACCTGAAGCCACCCTGGTGGTCTAGTGGATTCTTCAGGGCAGGAAAGATCCCCAGTCTTTCCTACCCACTGCCACTGACTTTTGCTGCCACATCTTCTTTAAAATGGCTGCCAAGACTTCAATTGGCGGCCTCGCAAGACTTCAGCAGAATACCATTTTCTTTGAGCATTGGAGAGCTAGGTTTCTGCACTGTTCTTGCGCTAAGGGGTCGGCACTGTTAGCTTTAGCACTGGATCTATGAGCATCAAGGCCTGGAGGTACCGGCGCTGAATACTGAATAATTTTCAACTTCCATCGAATACCCAAACCTTCTGCGTAGGTATCCAAACAATTATTTTGGCAATTTAGATGAGTCCCTAGTTGTCCAAACTTGCCTAGATAGCTATCCAGATACCAGTGCTGAATATCGATGGTGCTCAGATAGCTTCCAGCGACTGTTGAATACCCATATATTAAATATCTGGGTTGAATATCCAGGTACAGAAAAACCCATGGCAGCCAGTGTTTAAAAAAGTGTTGACTATTACAAGTTTAATTTTACCCCCAATGTCTTAAAATATACTAGAATACAAAAGAAAAACACAGACCTTGTTACACACAGTAAGTAACCCCTTTAAAAAATTTTTTTTAGGAATGTATAACATTGTTTTTCCTGTTTAATAGATTGAATCTGGCACAAATCGGGCTGTCATTGACTACACTGCTGGTGTCAGAGTGGTCTCCAGTGATACCAACTTTGGAAACAGTGCTTATTGCGCTCCAGAAGTTCAACAGGGAGCAATGCATTCTGGAAGATCAGACGTCTGGGCCATGGGAAAGATCATTGCTGAGCTCATCGTGGGAAGACGCCTCTTTTGTGCTGAATGCACCCTACGCAATGTGAAGAAAGTAGTTTCAGGCACAGCCTTTGATGAGCCTGTAATTAAAATGCTGCATTGTGATAAAGACAAGAGGGCGGACATGAGTGATGTTATAGACAAAATTCAGAAAACTACTTCCATTATTTTAAAAGTATGGAATTCAGTAGGTGTACTTTATTCTTTGAGTACAGCAGCAGCAGGTGTATATTCTTCTGCATGTGCCCCTGCAGCAGGTGGACTTCCTTCTGCAGGTGCAGCAGCAGCAGGGGCACTTGCTTCTGTGGGTGCAGCAGGAGGTTCACTTTCTTCTGCAGGTACAGCAGCAGTAGCAAGTGCACTTTCTTCTGTGGGTGCAGCTGCATTTTCTTCTGTGAGTGCAGCAGCAGCAGGTGGGCTTTCATCTGCAGGTGTAGCAGTAGCAGGTTCACTTTCTTCTGCAGGTGCAGCAGCAGCAGGGGCACTGTCATCTGCAGGTGTAGCAGCAGCAGGGACACTTTCATCTGCAGGTGCAGCAGCAGCAGGTGTGTTTTCTTCTGTGGGTACAGCAGGAGGTTCACTTTCTTCTGCAGGTGCAGCAGCAGCAAGTGCACTTTCTTCTGTGGGTGCAGCTGCAGGTGCATTTTCTTCTGTGAGTGCAGCAGCAGCAGGTGGGCTTTCATCTGCAGGTGTAGCAGTAGCAGGTTCACTTTCTTCTGCAGGTGCAGCAGCAGCAGGGGCACTGTCATCTGCAGGTGTAGCAGCAGCAGGGACACTTTCATCTGCAGGTGCAGCAGCAGCAGGTGTGTTTTCTTCTGTGGGTACAGCAGGAGGTTCACTTTCATCTGCAGGTGCAGCAGCAGCAGGTGTGTTTTCTTCTGTGGGTACAGCAGGAGGTTCACTTTCTTCTGCAGGTGCAGCAGCAGCAAGTGCACTTTCTTCTGTGGGTGCAGCTGCAGGTGCGTTTTCTTCTGTGAGTGCAGCAGCAGCAGGTGGGCTTTCATCTGCAGGTGTAGCAGTAGCAGGTTCACTTTCTTCTGCAGGTGCAGCAGCAGCAGGGGCACTTTCATCTGCAGGTGTAGCAGCAGCAGGGACACTTTCATCTGCAGGTGCAGCAGCAGCAGCTAGTGCGCTTTCTTCTGTGGGTGCAGCTGCAGGTGCGTTTTCTTCTGTGAGTGCAGCAGCAGCAGCAGGTGGACTTTCTTCTGCAGGGGTAGCAGCCAGTGCGCTTTCTTCTGCAGGTGCAGCAACAGCAGGTCTGTTTTCTTCTGTGGGTACTGCAGCAACAGGAGGTGCACTTTCTTCTGTTGGTGCAGCAGCAGCAGGAGCACTTTCTTCTGTAGGTGCAGCAGCAGGAGGTACGCTTTCTTCTTTGGGTGCAGCAGCAGCAGGTGTGTTTTCTTCTGGGGGTGCAGCATCAGCAGCAGGTGCACTTCCTTTGGCTGGTGCAGCAGCATCAGGTACATTTCCTATTGCTGTTGCAGCAGCAGGTGCATTTCCTATTGCTGCTGTTGCTACTGTTTGTGCTGTTGCATTATTTAGACGCTAATTACATTTTAGGTAACTTTAGTTTGTGTTAGCAACTTCAGGGTGAGGGCGAGGGTGAGGGTGAGGGTGAGGGTGAAGGTGGTAAGCTGGAAAGAAAATAAGTGTGATGAGCAGTTTTTAGCAATACCCTGAAAAAATAAACTCCAAGCATACAGTTTCAGCCTCCTAATAGTCAGCACCTTGATAGCCTGGACTGAAAACACCCTTTACAAGCAGCTTCGTGCTGCCAGAAAAGTGATCACCTGAGCTGAGTGTAAACGCATATTCTCAATTTTCAAAAAGAACTCCTTTCTATGCAATACCACTATCACTAGCTGAAGTTAGGACTGACATTATTACTCTTCACACAATGTGTTGATGCAAAAATATGGCAAAAGTAAATTATCTGAATACAACTCATTTAGTATCAGTAACATTGGAATAGAATAAATGCTTATGCTGACATAATGGATAAGATAATCAATGTAACCAAAGATGCTATAGAAGAAATAAATGCAAATGTTGCTTAACTTAAAAAACTACATATGGAATTGTTTAGCCTTGGGTTTTGTATTAACCAATATTATCCTGCATATTTTATATAAGCTTTTAAAGTACAGTATATGTTGTATAAGGAATCTCCTCAAGCCTACATTTCAAGAGGTGAAATAAAGCAGGTTGGGACCATCCTATATTTTTTTGGGGGGTGGGGTCTAAGTTATAAGTTAGACTATACTTAAATATAAGATCCTCAATAAATAATGGTAGGATCTGAAATGCCTCTTACTGAAATCTCTTCAGAAGGAAAACGGCCTCAAAGAGCTCACGGATATCTTGTATCTATAGAGCTTAATCGGATCTAACTGATCCTCTTTTCATCACTGGCCATGAAAAACCTTCAAAAAAATAGGAGTACTGCTTGCCCATAAATAATTCCACTATAACGGTTCTGCAGTCTCTCTGTAGAAAAAAGGCTCAAAAAACAAACTTTACTACCATCTGGCGAGCATTTAATAATCAAAAGGCACTTATCTTCATTTTCAAGAGCCCATCAATATGTGCTGTGCTGATGCACCCGCATCAAGTCTGTGTACAGCGGCTCCTCTGCTCTCGCAGCGATATATACCCTCTAGCCCCAAGCCGACGGTGGCCAGTGTTTCGCTTCTGCATCAGGGTCTTGGAAACTGGGTAATGCTGGATGTAGCCATAACTGTTCACTGTATTGCGTCATTTGCGTTGGTCGTACAGTGAATAGTTATGGCTACATCCAGCATTACCCAGTTTCCAAGACCCTGATGCAGAAGTGAAACGCTGGCCACCGTCGGCTTGGGGCTAGAAGGTATATATCGCTGCAAGCGAGAGCAGAGGAGCCGCTGTACACAGACTCGATGCGGGTGCATCAGCACAGCACATATTGATGGGCTCTTGAAAATGAAGTTAAGTGCTTTTTGATTATTAAATGCTCGCCATATGGTAGTAAATGTGCCATGCCATCACCGCAAAAAGCCTGATAGTTAATATGTGTGATAAAATAAGTATGGTGATAAAGTATGAATAATGAAAAGGCTTGTGCTATAATCCAGAGAGACTATTTACGAAAGGTAGAATGTGTAGTAAATTATCATCAGTCAGTACAAAGAAGCATTGCTGTATGGTATCAACTAAACTACAAAAATAGGATAGTACACTGTATATGTATGAGGAAGAACAAAAAGCCATCCTGTAAATAGTGATATTATATAGAATGCGCTGTGAAAATCAATTCTGAAACGGTGCAAGTGAAGAATGCTGAGTGGTTCACTACATATATATGCTAAAAAATGAAGAGCTATTGAACACAAAAGATGTAAATGGAGAGGAAGTGCAAAGCGCTAATGTATCAATTAGGTATATATATAAGTAATGAAGTAGCATGAAGTGCTAATAAAGAATGGGAAAGAAAGAAAAGAAGAGTATGTGGACTGAAACACTGAATTTAAAATGTAGGCTATCTTATGGGGATGGCTTATGTTGTAAGGAGATATGTGTCTAAGTTATACGCATCCTGTAAGTCAACAAATTGACATTGTGAAGCACTTGCCAAGTGGTAATGAAACACAGTCGAAAAGAACAACCTGCATTACAAGGCCCACACCCTTTTATTATCTGACTGCCCTTGTGTTTATGTTCAAGGGCTACCGAGAACTGGCACTGTTGCCTTTCCTCCACTAGGTTCTTCTGCTTCTTCTGGGTTGTCAGTGCAATAAAATGACACCTCATTGTCACTTTAATACCCTCCCATATTGCTTCAGGTGAAACCGCCTCTCCATTACTAAAGACTAAATATTCCTCTAAATGTCTCTCCATCTGTCACAAAACAGCAGAGTCCCCAAATAATGTAATGTAATGTAATATGGCTTTTGTAATCTGCCAACCCCCCCCCCCCCCAAAAAAAAAAAGGTTCCAAGCAGATAACAAAAAGAAAAAGGAAAATAATAACAAAAATTTTCTAAACGGATACATTTTTAAGTTTTTCTGTAATGAGTAATAAGAATCTATACTTCTTAGATCCTCTTGTAGAAAATGCCAGCACTGAACTGCCTGGTAATAAATTGGCCTATCCAAAATATTCTTGTATCAAACTCCTGAAAAAGATAGAAAATGAAGAAGACATTGATGTCTGATTCTAGAAGATCTAGAATTAGAAAAAAGAGGTGAAAAAAATACTCAGGACTAGAACCATCGAAAACTTTAATCCAAGCCAATTTGAAAAAAAAACATGCTTGTAAAGACAACCAATGAAGGTTGATCAGAGAAGGAGTGGCTACATCAAACTTATTTAGATGGAAAATCAGTTTTGTAGCTGTATTCTGGAAGATCTGGTGCTTAGAATATAATTTATCTGTAAGAGAACAGTATAGACTATTACAATAATCTAAATGAGATAAAACAAAAGCTTGAACCAGAATTGAGAAATGTTTCTTACTAAACAAGTGGCAGAGTGTACAAAGTTGATGAAGTTTGGAGAGAACTATCTGCACAACGTGATTAACCTGAGGCTCAAGAAACAACGTACTGCTCAATATAAAGCCCCAAACCTTAGATGTACATTCTACATTACATAAGTACATAAGTATTGCCATACTGGGACAGACCGAAGGTCCATCAAGCCCAGCATCCTGTTTCCAGGTCACAAGTACTTGGCAAGATCCCAAAACAGTACAATACATACTGCTTATCCTAGAAATAAGCAGTGGATTTTCCCCAAGTCCATTTTAATAATGGCGTATGGACTTTACCTTTAGGAAGCCATCCAAAACTTTTTAAAACCCCGCTAAGCTAACTGCTTTTACTACATTCTCTGGTAGCGAATTACAGAGTTTAATTACATGTTAAGTGAAGAAATATTTTCTCAAATTTATTTTAAATTTACTACTTTGTAGCTTAATTGCATGCCCCCTAGCCCTAGTATTTTTGGAAAGAGTGAACATGTGATTCACGTCTACCAGTTCCATTCCACTCATTTTATAGACCTCTATCCTATCACCCCTCAGCTGTCTTGTCTCCAAGCTGAGGAGACCCAACCGCTCTAGCCTTTCCTCATAGGGAAGTCGTCCCATCCCCTTTATCATTTTCATCACCCTTCTCTGCACCTTTTCTAATTCCACTATATCTTTTTTGAGATGCGGTGACAAGAATGGAACACAATATTCAAGGTGCAGTCGCACCATGGAATGATACAAAAGCATTATAATGACCTCATTTTTGTTTTCCATTTCTTTCTTAATAATACCTAACATTTTATTTGCTTTCTTAGCCGCAGCCACACACTGAGCAAAGGGTTTCAATGTATCATCAACGATGACGCCTAGATCCCTATCCCGGTCGGTGAATCCTAATGTGGAACCTTGTATTACATAGCTATAATTCAGGTTCCTCTTTACCACATGCATCACTTTGCAGTTGCTCACATTAAACATCATCTGCCATTTAGACGCCGAGTCTTCCAGTCTTGTAGGGTCCTCTTGTAATGTTTCACAATCCTATTGCGATTTAACAACTTTGAATAAATTTGTGTCATCAGCAAATTTAATTATCTCACTAGTTGCTCCCATCACATCATTTATAAATGTGTTATAAAGCAGCAGTCCCAGCACAGACCTCTGGGGAACCCAACTATCTAACCTTCTCCATTGAGAATACTGACCACTTAACCCTACTCTCTGTTTTCTATCTTTTAACCAGTTTTTAATCCACAATAGTACACTACCTCTTATCCCATGACTGTCCAATTTCTTCTGGAGTCTTTCATGAGGCACTTTGTCAAACGCTTTTTGAAAATCCAGATACACAAAATAAATACCAGACCATGCAAATTTGACTTTAAGACAGTCTATTACATTCAAATTAGTTTCTTGTAATAACAAAATATCTATATTTTTTCTTTTGCAGATAATCTGAAACGTTGCTTAATAGGATGATTAAGGCTGTTAATATTCCATGAAGCAAAAATCAATGGGGCCATGGTAAAAACCAAATGACACAGGGAGGGAAGGCCTGAAGGGAGGCGATCTGTAACTGCCGCTTCGAATGTAGGGGGCCCGGAGCCGAGGAGGCAGGCAGGTGAGACTGGGAACTGCAACGCCGGCGGCCTGATCCCCGGCGCCAGGCCCCTTGCATTCGAAGTGAATTTTGCGGCCCCCCCCCCCGTTGGAATTTGGAGACTCAGCTCCATAGGATTCAATTATCACCTGACTGCAAAACTTTAATGGATTGAATCATTATGCAAAGATAACATCTTGACTGTCATAAGGGTGGTAATGTGACTGTTAGTTTATGAACATTAATATATCTTCATAAATGCTTCTTTATATGTCGTTATGAAAACAGTGTGTTACTGAGAATTGTATGTTTTTTGAAAAAAAAGCTTCAATCCATAGGTGTAATTCATATAGTTTTGTGTAAATAAACAAAAGTACTGTGATTGCTGCATTCAGCTGTTCTTTACACAAATTAAGTTAGATATCTGTACACAAATTAAATTAATGATATTAATTGTATGTGCTATCAGGGCCACCGAGGGGGGGCAGGGGGGACAAAATTCGCTTCGAATGCAGGGGGCCCGGCGCCGGGGTCTGGCCGCCGGCCATAGGCGGTCGGTGACTCAACTGTTTGGGGAGGCTAAGGTGGGCGGGGATAAGGTAAGCGAGGTCAAATTAAAAACCTTAGGGGTCAACACCTATATCAACAGGAAAGGGACAGCAGATGCATTTTAAAGCACAGTACAGAAGAACCTCTACCAGCTGCTTCCCTCTAGTACCTCTGTAACTGATGCATATCATGCACACTGAGTACACTCCTGGGAATTATGTACCAAAAAATTTAAAATAATACAATATACTAAAGAGAATAGTATGTGCAGTATTGTGTGGAGGTAGTTTAACACTTGGCTCTTGGTCAGTCCTAGCTTCTCAGTCTACCATATTCCTATTGGCCATGTGAACAGTGATGTATTTTAAAATGAAAATAAATTTCTTTTTATTTACCTTTTGTTGTCAGGCCAATTTTTCTCATTGTATCAGTCCCAGTTCTTAGTTTCTACTTTCCTTTGTCTTCTCTTAGCTCTCTTCACAGGGTTTTCTCTCTGTTTGTCATTTCTTTCTCTCCTCCTGTCATCTTCATTTCCTCTAATAGATCTGTCTCCAACATTGATTTTTTTTTCCCTATCAACTTTATTCTATTTAATTTTCCACCTCTCTGTCCAAATTTCTTTTATTCTTACTATTCAATTTCTCGCTTTTACTGCATCTACCTACAGCTTTCTAACTTTTTCCCTCAGCCCAGTTCTTCTATTCCCCTTCCTCGTATTCTCCAGTCTTTCACTAATTCTATCCTCTCCCCCTCCCATTCAATATCTTTCCTCTCTACCATTTTCCATCTGGCATCTCCCCATCTTCTCCATTCCTTTCAGCCAGTATTTCTCCTCTCTTCCCTCCAGCATCCCTCCATTCTCCTCATTTCAATGCAGGATCTTCCCCTCTCTTTCTCCACCCTTTCCATGCAGCATTTCCCCCACCCTTTCCAGTCAGTGCCTTCCTCTCTCTCTACCCTTTCCTGACAAAATGTCTCCTCTCTTCCATCTTTCATCCAGCAACTCCCCTCTATTTCCCCCTTTTCATGCAGCATATCCCTTTTTCTCTCCACCTTTTATATCCAGTATTTCTCCCACCTTCCCCCCCCCCCCCCCCCCACCTACCTTTTCAGCCACAATGAACCCTCTTCTCTGTATCCCCTTGAAGCTAGGGTCTTCTTTCTCCAACTCCCCACCTACACACACATAGAATCTCCCTCCTTTCTCTTTGCTCTCTTTCAACCAGCACCTCTACTCTCTCTCTGAACTCCCTTCCCCTTCCTGCCAACCCTTCTGCTTCTCCTCAAAAGAGCAGCACTGCAGCAGCAATTTAAAAAACAAAAAAACTGCGGAACCTCTGCTTTCATATGTGTGGCTGCTCTCTGCCAGTCCTTCCCCCTCTGGAACAGGAAATTGATGTCAGAGGGAGTGTGACCAGCCGTGCCTATGAACGCAGAGGCTCCCTCCCTCCTGTTGCCATTTCTGCCTTGCTAATTATAGAGCAAAGCTCTGTGTGACTGCGGGTCTCTGCAGGCTGCAGCTACCACTTCTAGCTGACCCCGCCTCCTCTGCTATAACTTCCTCTTTCAGAGGAGGTCAGCCGGAAGATGAGGCAGCAGCTGCAGCGTGCAGAATCAGGGTCCCGTGCAGCTTTGCTTTATAATTACTACTGTACGAACGGCAGAGGTCCAAACAGGAGACTGGGAAGGAAAACGTCTACAGCCTAAGGCAGGAGGTGGGGCGGGGGGGGGGAAAGAGAGGGGCAATACTAGGAAGAAAGCAGCAGGCATGGAAGGTCGGGCTGGGGAGGCTTAGCCTCCCCAAGCCTCTTATACCGGGTGCCTATGCTGCCGGTGCTGCAGTTCCCAGTCTTACCTGCCTGCCTCCTCGGCTCTGGGCCCCCTGCATTCGAAGCGGCAGTCACAAATCGCCTCTCTTCTGGCCTTCCCTCCCTGTGTCCCGTCCTCGTCTGATGTAACTTCCGGTTCCTGCTAGGGCGGGACACGGAGGGAAGGCCCGAAGGGAGGCAATCTGTGACTGCCGCTTCGAATGCAGGGGGCCCAGAGCCGAGGAGGCAGGCAGGTGAGACTGGGAACTGCAGCGCCGGCGGCCTGACCCCGGTGCTGGGCCCCCTGCATTCGAAGTGAATTTTGCCCCCCCCCCCCGCCCCCCCTCTGCGGCCCTGATAACACATACAATTAATATCATTAATTTAATTCATGTACCGATATCTAACTCATAAAGAATAGCTGAATGCAGCAATCACAGTACTTTGTTTATTTACACAAAACTAAATGAATTACAGCTATGGATTGAAGCTTTTTAAAAAAAAAACATATAATTCTCAGTAACACACTATTTTCATAATGACATATAAAGAAGCATTTATGAAGATATATTAATGTTCATAAACTAACAGTCACATTACCACCCTTATGACAGTCAAGATGTTATCTTTGCATAATGATTCAATCCATTAAAGTTTTGCAGTCAGGTGATAATTGAATCTTATGGAGCTGAGTCTCCAAATTCCAACGGTGAAAATTCATAAAGAAGAGCCGTATATTCACTGAAGCACTTGAATCTTTAAATTCCTCTTCAAAGATGAGGTATTCATAGATGAAAACCATACATTATATGCAGCACTTAAGTCCTTTTTATTACTTAACTCATGCAGAATTTCACATTAACTGCTTCATCAGAAGGATATATTAAAAGGACATATAACTCACAACAGGCTCCATACTAAAATTGAAAAATAACATACATTGATCACTCCGTTACAATGCTAATCCTTACATGACAAAAAAAACAATAAACCCCCAAATAAACAAAAAACCAAGCTAACTCTCTCAAAGGACTAACCTGTTTTTTTCAGCCGCCAAGAACCCAGGAAGGATCAAACCCAAGTGGAAGAGGAATTTAAAGATTCAAGTGCTTCAAAGAGTATACGGCATCTCTCTCCTATTAGCTAGCTGGCTTCTCCATAGTACAGAAAACAAACAGAAGAACAATCCTCCACAGATCTTAAGTCATAATAGCAAAACACAGTAGAAGTGACACAGAACACAATTTAACTTTGCTGGTGCCACAAAGATTCCTGATACCGACCGCTTACTTTCAGTTTTCAGCGGCTTTAACTGGGGGCGTGGTGTTCATTACTGGTCATAAAAACCTTGCTTGGAAAGAATTATTTAACTTTTAATTTATTTCCAAATAGATTTTAACAATTTTGCTCTTTTTACAAGAAAATCTTTTTTAAATATATTGACAATATCAATGCTAACTTCAAATTTTCTTTGGTTCATAAAAACCTTCACTGATTCTCATGAAGTGCTCTAAAGCAGCTTTACAAAGATAAAGTAAAGTCGAGCACTTATCTGTTGCCCGACGGTGGCCCCATCCGTTTCGCTTATGGGCTTTTTAAAGGGCTGTGCTTCGACAGAGAAAGCATTGAGAATTTTTTTTTCCTCTTTCCTGATCTGACCATAACTTAGTTCAAAGCAGCACTAAGTTATGGTCAGATCAATAATGGCCTTTTACAAAAGACATGGGAAAGACCTCTGTCGCCTGAATTCCCTGAGGCTTGTCCACACTATGGGTTCTCACCCATAGTGTGGACAAGCCTCAGTCAGATTTGCAATTCTCTGGCTAAGCAGGGGGAGGGTAGAGTGAATGCTGTTCCAGCAATAACTGTTCTCATGAAAACTCCGCTGCCCATCTCGTCTTCCGCCAGGGTCGCTTTACTCATACTACCCCTCTCCTCAAGACCCTTCACTGGCTCCCTATCCGTTTTCGCATCCTGTTCAAACTTCTTCTACTAACCTATAAATGTACTCACTCTGCTGCTCCCCAGTATCTCTCCACACTCGTCCTTCCCTACACCCCTTCCCGTGCACTCCGCTCCATGGATAAATCCTTCTTATCTGTTCCCTTCTCCACTACTGCCAACTCCAGACTTTGCGCCTTCTGTCTCGCTGCACCCTACGCCTGGAATAAACTTCCTGAGCCCCTACGTCTTGCCCCATCCTTGGCCACCTTTAAATCTAGACTGAAAGTCCACCTCTTTAACATTGCTTTTGACTCGTAACCACTTGTAACCACTCGCCTCCACCTACCCTCCTCTCTTCCTTCCCGTTCACATTAATTGATTTGATTTGCTTACTTTATTTATTTTTTGTCTATTAGATTGTAAGCTCTTTGAGCAGGGACTGTCTTTCTTCTATGTTTGTGCAGCGCTGTGTACGCCTTGTAGCGCTATAGAAATGCTAAATAGTAGTAGTAGTAGTAGTGTTCTGTGTCACCTCTGCTGTTGTCTCCATACTAGATTTAATTTAAATTTAGCCCTGTAGACACTAACATGACCTTCAGGGAACAGTAGTGAGAAACTCAGGCAGATTTAACCTGTTGAACACTCATGATGTCTCCTAATCTTTATACTTTTTTTTAAACTTTATTTATTTAATCTTTTCAGTTCTTACGATCAAGTAAAACTTGAACAGAAAAATAAACCATCCAATGAAATTCAAAACAAGAAAAATTATACCGAACAAAAACAAAGTTAGATAATTAACTCAAGTCCCACCATTTTGGCATCCAAGACCACATTAATGGAATTATAATGACAAAAGCAAAGTTATATAAGAAAATTAAACCTGAGGGCTCACGGAATATCTTAATACAATTAAGAATTAACAATGATGATCTTAACTAGTCCCCACAATTCTTTTGGCTACTAAAGAATCAGTGAGATGAGAAGGTTCAAAAAATGCATATTTTACTGAATGGTAACGGACTACACATTTACACGGGAACCATAAGTAACCAGTAGCACCAATCTGAAGGACACCCAGTTTAAGTAATAGAAACTGGCAACATCTGAGTTTCTTTTGATACATCTGGAAAAACTTGAATTTTAAATCCCAGGAAAGTTCTTTGTACTTTTTAAGAGTATACAATTGATTCACTTTTAACCCGTTCTACTTCCATAGGGATTTTGTAGACTTCTATTATATTCTGCCCCCCCCCCCCCCACTACCAGTCTTCTCTTCTCCAAGTTGAAGAGCCCTAACCTCTTACATCTTTCCTCATACAGCCCTTCCTTGTACCTTTTCTAAATGGGTTATATCTAATTTGACATGCAGCAACCAGAACTGCAAGGTGAAGTCACCCATGGAGTGATACAAAGGCATTATAATATTCTTTGTTTTATTTCTATTCCTTTCTTAATAATTTCTAACATTCTGTTTGTTTTTTTGACTGCTGCCAAAGATTTCAATGTATTGTCCACGATGACACCTAGACCTTTTTCTTGGGTAGTGACTCCTAATTTGGAACCTAGTATCATGTAGCTATAATTTGGAATGTTCTTCCCAATGTGCATCACTTTGCACTTGTCCACATTAAATTTCATCTGCCGGTTTGATGCCCAGTCTTCCAATCTCTTAAGATCCTCCTGCAATTTTTCACAGTTCATATACGATTTAACAGCTTTGAATAGTTTTGTGCCTTCTACAAATTTAATCACCTCACTCGTCATTTCTATTTCCAAATCATTTATGAATATGTTAAATAGTACTGGTCCCAGTACAGATCTCTGGGGCATTTCATTATTCACCTTCCTCCATTGAGAGAATTAGCCATTTAACCTTAGCCTCTTTCTATCTTTTAACTAATTCCCAATCCTCAGCAGAACATTGCCTCCTGTCTCTGGGCTATCAGTACAATACAGGGCTAAATTAAAAAATCTCTATCTGATCTTTAAGGCCCTTAAAGGTAATAGGTCAGAGTACTTGAAGAACAGGATCTCCCTTTACACAAATTCAAGGTCACTAAGATCCTCCCAAGGAATATCTCTTAGGGATGTTGCACTTTCAGAAATGGTGCACACTATGTGGAAAGAAGGTGTACAGTTTAAGAAAGAGGGTACACTTTTTTTCTTGATAGGGCACGCATTTGTGCACAAGTTTGTACATGCACAATAACTCATGCATGCATGGTGGTTCTACTATCAGGAAAGAGTGTGCTCTCTTTCTGAGTGCACCCTGTTTTAACATAGTGCCCACTGTTTACAATGAATGCATACAAGTGACAAAACACAAAATGTCATGTTTTTTTCTGCACATTTTCGTTTGGCAATGACATATAATGACTAAGAATATGTTATAGACATTTCCTATATCATTGCAAAAGGCAGTCCATTCCTATTCTAACCAAAGGAAATCATGCTCTGCAGCACCTGATGAGTCTTATCTGGAGTAGCCCCAACTTTGTGGAATGCACTCCCAGAAAGGCTTCACCTAACACAAGATTATCTCTATACCTGGGAGCATATGAGAGCCTGGCTCTTCTCCCATGCCTTTAATTGGGATAAGAACATAAACATTGCCATACTGAGTTACACTAAAGATCCATCAAGTGCTGTTTTTAACAGTGGGCAATCCAGGTGCAAATATGGGCGTAGTTTGACAGTTTAATCTGGGGTGGGCAAAGGGTGGGGCATGGTACATTAGCATATTCATTTACATACATACCTCTTATATGAAGACTGCCGGCAGCTCAGGAGATTGGAAGATGGGGTGGTAGCTTGTTTGGGGGGGGCACTGTCCCCCCTCACCCCCAAACTATGCCCATGGGTGCAAGTACCTGGTAAGATCCCAAAAGAGTAAAACAGATGTTATGCTGTTAATCTAACGATTAAGCTGTGGATTGTCCCAAGTCCATCTTTAATAATGGTTTATAGACTTTTTTTAGGAGCTTATCCAAACCTTTATTAAACCCTACTATGAGAACTGCTTTTAGAATATTCTCTGGCAACAAATTCCAGAGTTTATTTATTTTATTATACATTGAGTGAAAAAATATTTTCTCAGATTTATTTTAACTTTACTACTTAGTAGCTTCATTGCGTTCCCCTTAGTCCTTGTATTTTGGAAAGGGTAAACAAGTAATTTATGTCTACCTGTTCCACTCCACTCAGTATTTTATAGACCTCCATCATATCTCCCCTCAGACATCTCTTTGCTAAGATGAAGAACCCTAGCTTCTATAGTATCTCCTCATAGGGAAGATGCCCCATCCACTTTATCTTTGGTGCCCTTCTCTGTACCTTTTCTAATGCTGCTATATCTTTCTTGGCTGCGTGTTCAAATCACGTCGGGATCACAAAAATGTATATTTTTTAGGGTATATTTATCACTTCCAAGATGGCAGTCCACCCACCAATACCTAGGAGTAAATAAATCACCCAAGGCTGCACCAGTTTGCTCTTTATTAGATACTTCATCAAGTATTTGTACAATTAACAGATCAGTGATATCTCACTGGGAGTACAGAATATTGCTACATGAAATTACCTCTATATCTGAGACGCCAAAGAATATACAAGCAACATGTACAATCAATTGGTTATATGAATATAGTACCACAGCTACACATAGGTGTTCTCTGGGTCTGAGTCTCTAATGTTTTATTTTACCAGCCAGAGTCAATTAGTAGATATAAAAGACTTAAGGCTACTTATGAGAAAGTAATTGGATTACTTTGCCAATTCAGATACAATTGGTTTCTCATATGAGAGAGCAGCTCGGATGGTTCAAAGGTACCGGCTATGGCTGTCTCTCTCCATTGAAGTAGGAAGTACACTCATTTTTATATGTCCATTCAGGATACAGATAATATGACTAATTACACCTTATTGGATCTATGCTTATGTCATAGTTAACACTGATTGCCTATGGTAATGAGTTGGTTAATATTTACTGGAAAAGTCAACAAAAGACTAGCTTTTACTGGAAGACTAGCCAGTTTATTTTCGAAGGAGATCGTTGGCAAGCTGGCCAAATCGGTATAATCGAAAGCTGATTTTGGCCGGCTTCAACTGCGTTCTGTTGTGGGGCCGGTGAAAGTTCAAGGGGGCGTGTCGGCACAGTAGTGAAGGCAGAATGGGACGGGACGGGGACATGTGTTGAGATGGCCGGCTTCGCCCAATAATGGAAAAAAGAAAGCCGGCCTTGACAAGCATTTCGCCGGCTTCACTTGGTCCCTTTTTCTTCAGGTCCAAGTCCCAAAAAAGTGCCCAAACTGACCAGATGACCACCGGAGGGAATCAGAGATCACCTCTCCTGACTCCCCCAGTGGTCACTAACCCCCTCCTAACCTCAAAAAACAACTTTAAAAACTTTTTTTTGCCAACCACTTTGCCAGCCTCAAATGTCATACTCAGGTTCATCGCAGCAGTATACAGGTCCGTGGAGCAGTTTTAGTGGGTGCAGTGGACTTCAGGCAGGCAGACCCAGGCCCATCCCCTCACTACCTCTTACACTTGTGGTGGAAAATGTTGAGCTCTCCAAACCCCACCCGAAACCCACTGTACACACATGTAGGTGCCCCCCTTCACCCCTTAGGGCTATGGCAGTGGTGTATAGTTGTGGAGAGTGGTTTTTTTGGGGGGGGGGGTTGGGGGGCTCAGCACCCAAGGTAAGGGAGCTATGGACTTGGGAGGTATGTAACTTTTTAAAAAATTGTTACAAGTGCCCCCTAGGGTGCCCAGTTGGTGTTCTGAAATGTGAGGGGTCCAGTGCACTACGAATCCTGGCCCCTCCCACAACCAAATGCCTTGGATTTGGCCGGGTTTGAGATGGCCGGCTTCGATTTCCATTATGAGCAAAAACCGAGGCTGGCCATCTCTAACCCGGCCATCTCTGACATTTGGGCAGCCCCAACCGTATTATCGAAAAAAAAGATGGCCGGCCATGTTTTTCGAAAATACGGGTGGCTCCGCCCATTTATGGAGCCGGCCCCGCAGATGGCTGGCCATGGAGATGGCCGGCCCAGTTCGAAAATACCCCTCTAAGTCATCTTCCTGAGAAGCCATCTTGATCTGTTTTTCCAAAAACATCTGTGACCACAATGTTGCTAAATGATGTTACTCTGTTTTTCCACTCATGCCATTCCTCATTCTGCTGCCTCAGAATGTCACAACAGATCAGTTACACTGAAGTTCAGGTTAAAGTCATAGGCCTGCAAGATTTTTCCTCATTTAAAATCCTGAACCCAAGTCTCAGACCTTGAACCAAAGCTCATAGCTGCAATAATAATATACAGTTGTGGTGACCAATTTGCATACAATATTCGAGATGCGGTTGCACCATGGAGCCAAACAAAGCATTATAAATTATAATATTCTCAGTTTTGTTCTCCATTTTTTTCTAATAACTCCTAATATTCTATTTGCTTTCTTAGCCAACGCTGTGCACTGAGCAGAGGCTTTCAATGTATCATCAACAATGACACCTAAATCCTTTTTCTGGGCAGTGACTCTTAATGCAGAACCTTGCATCAGGTAGCTATAGTTCAGGTTCTTCATTCCCACATGCATCACTTTGCACTTGCTCACATTAAATGTCATCTACCATTTGGATGCCCAATTTCCTTGTCTCATAAGGTCCTCTTGCAATTTTTCACAATCCTCTTGTGATTTAACAACTTTGAATAGCTTTGTGTCATCAGCAAATTGAATCAATTCACTTGTTATTCACATTTCTAGATCATTTTTAAATATGTTAAAAAGTAGCGGTCCCAGCACAGATCCCTGGGGACCCTACAGTTTCCCCTTCTCCATTGAGAATATTGACCATTTAATACTGCTCTCTGTTTTCTATCTTTTCACCAGTTCTTAATCTACAATAGGGTAGTGCCTTCTATCCCATGATTTTTAATATCCTCAGGAGTCATTTATGAAATACTGTGTGAAATGCCTTCTGAAAATCCAGACACATAATGGGACTCGTTTTTGAAATAGAAAAATGTTCAAAAAGTAGCACAAAACAGCATTTGGATGTTTTGGTTGCTAAAAAGTTCAAATTGCTATTTTTGAAACTAATTTTTAAAAATGTTTTGCTATGCAGTTCATTAGCAGTGCATGCAAATCACAAGGGGGCATGTCACTGGGGTATTGGGGGCGTTACTAACACTTCAATATTTTTCTGCCATAATGGAACAAAACAAAAACATCTAGGGCTACAACTTAAATGTTTTTTATCTAGACTTGTTTTTATAATGAATAAGGCACAAAAAGATGCACTAAGGGGCCCTTTTACAAAGCCGTTAGGTACTACACGCATGCGGCATGCACCAAAATGAGACTACTGCCAGGCTACCACGCCCCCTGGTGGTAATTTCAGATTTGGCACATGCCCATACTGCCTAGATGATTTATTTCCTCCCACACACGGCATTTCCGGCGGTAATTGGCACTTAGTGAGCACTGACCAGACACCACACGTGTAGCAAGTGAACCCTTACTGCTAGATCAACAGGTGGTGTTAAGGGCTCAGGCCGGTTTTAGGCGCGTGGTGGTTTCAATTTTACCGCATGCCCTTTTCCCATCCCATTAAAAAAAGCACCTACACTACCGCAGACCACCTTTTAGTAAAAGGATCCCTAAATGACCAGATGTCCACTGGAAGAATTAAAGCATGAACCCCCTCCCACCCCCCAGAAATGTGAAAGAAACAGTACATACCAACTGCTATGACAGCGTCAGATGTTATAGCCAGTCCTATTAGAACAGCAAGCAGGTCCCAGGAGTAGCCTACTTGTCGGTGAAGTACATTATAAAGAGGGGGACCCAGGCCCATATCCCATTTTACCTGTTACACTTGTGGTAGAAAGTGTGAGCCTTCTATTGTAGTGGTGTATAGTTGGGGCTATTGTAGTGGTGTATAGTTGGGGACAGTGATAGGTTTTGGAAGGCTCACCATACACTATAAGGGGGCAATGTTGTATAGTAACTAAGGGCCCCTTTTACCAAACTATGGCAAAATGTTTTTGATGTGTGCCAAGGCTCCCTTTTACCGCAGTGGCTAAAAGGTAGGTCTTTCTTTTTTTTTTTAAAGAAATGGCTGTGCGGCAAGTGAAGCACTTGCCGTGCAGTCATTTCAGAGGGGGGGGGGGGGAACTTACTGCCACCCACTGCCCAATTACCACCGGGTACACACCAGTGAGAAAGAAAGAAAGAAAGAGATTTTATTTTATAGCGTTGGGTATGACGGCACGCTGGGGGTGGGAACTACCGCTGGGCTGCTGCAATAGACCGCCAGTAGTTCCTTTTTAGCGAGCGGTAAGCCCACTTTGGGCACTTTGTAAAAAGGGCCCTAAATAAATGTAACTAGCTACTGTACTTAAGTAAAAGTTTTGTTACTTTTACTTGTAAAGATGTACAAGAAAAATTTGTAACTTTTACTTTTACTGAATATCAATTTTTACTACTTTTACCTAATTACTGCTGATGCTTGTGGTTAAAACTAAAAAGTAAAAGTGGTAGAGAGACCTAAATGATGATTCCTCAGTAAACCAAATGAAACAACAAATCCTGGAACAGGAGTTTGCAATTGCAAACCTCATCACACAAACAGTGGATCATCTCATCTTAAATTTTGCTGTTCAGTAAATATAGCTTAAGAGAACAGTAGAGTTGCCTGTGCTTGTTGAACTGGTTACTAGTCTCCAGCCAAACAGAACAGTGATGAGTTTGGTGACTTTGAAGCGGGGATGAAGCTGAAGCTGGTTGCAGTTCTTGGTGAACAGACATATGTCTATCACAACAGACTGCTGGACATCCCATGAAAAATTTTACATTGGCATGACAGTCCACTGGATTGATAGTCTGCTTGTCTAACGTTAAGACTGAAGAGTTTCCATACATTTGATATTCTTGCATCAGTTCTTGAAGATATTCAGAATTTGCCATCAGACGAAAAATAGGACAACAACAGACAATGATTTCAACTTTGTGAAAGTCTTCACTGTAATTGGACAGCATGACAATGATAACAAAGATGAAGATGCAAGTGATGAATTAGCACTGCTACTAATGCAGATGATAATGACAGTGATGATGATAAAGCATTCTTTGCTATAAGAAAGTCAAGTGTTTCAGGCAGAGATTCTTTTGATCAATACCTGCAGATCTAGTTAAAAAGCATCAGTAATCTGACCTGGCTGATTTGAAGGAACTTTTTATCAGACTGAACAATCCATTTCCTTATAGTGCAGTTGTTGAACACCTTTTTAGCTGTGGTGGATGAAAGACTCACAAGTACACTCACATGAGTGACAGTCATTTTCAAAATTTAGTTTTACTAGAAGTGAAGTAGATTAAATTGTAGAGCAGTAAAATGGTTGGGATGAAAATGTTAACAATAGTTGCATTCACTGTAGTTACGGTACTTTTACTTTTTACTCAAAAATTATTAGGCAGTAACATTTTAATTTATTTAGAACATTTGTATCCCACATATTCCCAAAATAGCAGGCTCTATGCGGCTAACAACATTTATGGAAGGAACAATATATTAATACAATGGTGGAATAGAGAGTAAGGAACATCTTGGGGGTGGGGTGGGGGGGGGGAACAACAGGGAGGACAAATGAGGGGCAGCAGGGATTTAAGTAGCAGGGGAGTAAGTTTTTTCACATAGATAAGTCTTGAGGAATTTCTTGAACAGAATGTGGTCGGTAGTCTCTTTTAATGTTGAAGGCAGAGCATTCCAGTAACGAGGACTCATGATGGCTAAGGGAAAGCAGCAGTAAAACAGTTGGAGCTGAATGACATTTTCCAAATTATGATGCATAGCTTGATGGGATGTCTTTGTTGTAAGACCAGAGTAAATAATTTCCTAGCTCACTTAAAATTAACCAAGGAGGAACAACTCTATTATTCTGTCTCACTTATTTCCAGTTTTGGCACTATATAAGTCATCACAAGGACAAAATATAAAAAAAACCAATGGACTGCATTAGGGGCTTATAGCCCATGTAGTTATGTTTAAACAAATGAGAGATCGAAAACCACTTTACCCTGAAACATGCGCAAAACAGAATAATCCATTTGTACAAAAGAGATGAGGTGAAGGTGAGATTCCATGTGCCCCAATGAAAGGAGAGTTTCATTTTAATTCAATTTAATTTCAGTATGTTCCTTCTTTATAACACCAGGCTTCCCAAGGCAGATTACAACAACAGTTAAGATGAACCCAAAATCTCCAGCTTGGAACTGGGTTACTTGACATCTCTGTGGGCTGATGCCAGGCCACAGAACAATATCAAATTTTTGGTCCTTTATTGTGATGAGGGTAGGCCTGTGTTCAGCATGTGACCGAGGTCAGAGAGTCTGCTGGCATGTGGTTTGTGTGGGAGTCTATATCAGTCTGACTTTGTCTGGTTTTTCCAATGGGACCCGTTTTGCTGTTGTGTATGTTCACTGCTGCCTTTTTAAGGTACAGTTATTGGTATTTGTGTGTTCAGAATTGGTGTTAAGGTTGCCCCATAGGCTCTAAGAAGCATCTTCATAAGATTTAGTGTTACTTAACAAAGAATCTGGCAGTGAAGGGATTTTGTATTGCCATTACCGAGGTCCTAACATAATTTGAATACATTTTTTTCTATGGACAACTGTAAGAGGAAACATCTTAGCTGTGGACTATGACAAATCTACCAAGTAATTTTAGGCCACTGTCCAATTTACCATTTTAGAAAAGGTGGTTTTTAACACAATTTAATCATGCATTTACGTTTCTTATAAAGCAAAGTTTGAAGGGTAAGTGCCATTGCTGTAATTATTTTTACAGGATACTGTGATGTGTGTTTAGATGTTTGCCATTATTGTAGACTTATGTCTTGTCAAGTTTAAGTGTTGCTTGTCTAGTAATTAATATGCAAAATTTTATGTATGTTCTATACACTATTAATCAGAAGGTAGAAGAGACCAATTTAAATCTCATGAGAAGAGACCTCTCCTAGGAGTGCCAGCTCGAGCATACACTATTTAGCCAACAGCACATTTAAAGCTGCCAATTACACGGGTATGCATACACTTACCTGTTGCTTTTCTGTCCATTTACAGACTCAAAGTGGCACATACTGTGATGCTTTGGGTGTGCAATTGGTTGGGTGGTATGTGTTTTGGCTGGCACTGTTGGGAGAGGTTTCTTCTCGTGAAATTTTATGTATATAACAGTTGTAACCTGCCTAGAATAGTGGGATAGTGCAGGATTGACATTTTTTAATTTATTTAAAAAATTTCTGTGTTCCATAAAGTATGTGTGTGGCAGTGGCGTAGGAAGGGGGGGTGGGGCGGTCCGTCCCGGGTGCATGCCGCTGGGGGGGTATCGGCTCCGTTTGTTCCTTGCTCCCTCTGCCTCGGAACAGGTTACTTCCTGTTCCGGGGCAGAGAGAGCAAGGAACCAACGGAGCCGACGCGGCTCCCAGCGACATGCACTCGGGGGCGGATCGGCCCTCCTGTCCGCCCCTCGCTTCTAAATCAGTTAAGATCGCTTCTAAATCAGTTAAGAATGCGCTTGGGGGGGAGGGGGAGGGTGCGCTCCAGAGGGGGGGGCGCATGCCGAGGGGGGGGGTGCCGTGCTGCACCTGGGGGGGGATGGGCAGCGGCAACCCGCCCGGGGGGTCAGCCGCCCTCGCTACGGCACTGGTATGTGGTTAATGTTGATGCAGGACATCTGTTGGGCAGATCTGCCCAAGTGCATGCTAAGGCATTATTTAGACTATCCCATGAAACACGACTCATACCTATATACACAGTGCCCACCCATATTAGCCCATCCAAAATGTGAGGTCTAGCTACGCCTCTGCACTGCGGTGCCCCCTAAGGTGCCCCACTGCTCTGCTGGGATTTCTGTGTGGCCACTTTACTAAGAATGCTGACTCCTCCTACATCCCAATGGTGTGATTTTGTGCGTTTTTCACTTGGATGTTTTTTTTTTTTTTCAAAAATGGACCAAAAAGATAGACATACTGAGCACAAAAACATCTGGCAAATGGCAATTTTTGAATCAAAAAGATAAACGTTTTGCTGTTTAAAAAATTGCTTTATTTGCTGCTTGAATTTGGGATGTTTTGAGCAAAATGTCTAAAGTTGGATTTAAACATCATATTGAAAATGCCCCTCCACATCAACTGCCTGTCCTTTATCCACATGTTATCCACATGTTTATTCATCCCTTCAAAGAAATGTAGCAGATTGGTGTAGCAAGATTTCCCGTAGCTAAATAGACCACAATGATACTTTTGTGACTTTCGGGCTCATTTTTGAAACTGAAAAACTTCCAAAAAGTGTCCTAAAAGGCTGATGGACATCTTTCTCAAAGATAAACGTCCAAAGTGAATAATCAAAAAGAAAGAAAAAGAAAGTTCTTACCACTACCACGTCCGGTTCAAAATGTCTCCAGAGGAGTCGTGTTGAAGGCATGTCTTGGGCGGTCTTACGAAATAAACATCTCCAGCGCATAACAGATAGGAAAATGATTTCACATTGGTGGGAATTTAGACTTACAGAATTAGACCTGATATAAAAGCATCTACGGTAAGAGCTTTCTTGTCTTTAGACCTAATAATGATTTTGTGGATTTGGAGAGTGGAGGAATATTTGGTTTGAGAGAAAGTTGAGAGTTGTTCAGTGCCGTAACATAGTAAATGACGACAGATAAAGACCTGTACGGTCCATCCTGTCTTCCCAACAAGATAAACTCATTTTACATGGTATGTGATACTTTATATGTATACCCGAGTTTGATTTGTCCTTGCCTTTTTCAGAGCACAGACCATAGAAGTCTGCCCAGTACTGTTCTTGTACTAAGTTCTGAAGCTAACATTGAAGCCCCTTAAAATTTACACTCCAGCCCATCCCTACCTATTCAGTCACGATCAGGGCGTAGACCGTAGAAGTCTGCCCAGCTCCGGTTTTGTTTCCAGTTACCGGCGTCGCCACCCAATCTCCGCTAAGATTCCACTGAACCATTCCTTCTAAACATGATTCCTTTGTACTTATCCCACGCATGTTTGAATTCCATTACCATTTTCATCTCCACCACCTCCCGCGGGAGGGCATTCCACATATCCACCACCATCTCCGTGAAAAAATACTTCCTGACATTAGTCCTGAGTCTGCCCCCCTTCAACCTCAATTCATGCCCTCTAGTTCTACCGCCTTCCCGTCTCCAGAAAAGGTTCATTTGCGGATTAATACCGGGTGGGTTCGTGTCTGGATTCCTCCCTCCCTCACTCTATCCTGTGCGAGGGAGGGAGGAATCCAGACGCGAACCCACCCAGGGTTTGGTGTCCGATATTGGTTTAAAGTTCTGGTTTTTTCCCTTTCTGATGAAGATATGTGAAACTCGGCCAGAGTTAAAGGAAACTTTCACTGAGTTGACAAGAATGATCTGGATGAATGGGTTGAGAGTGGTCTTATGAAGCACGAGCACGATATATCCTCAAGGGAAGTGACTGACTTTTTGTTACTAGCATATGTTGTAAGTCTAGTAGTATTGCTTGCAGTTTAGGTATATGTGGGGATTTTAACACCTGTGGCACTATACCATTATGTACCTCCCTATGGTTTAATCTAGTAACTTTATATTGACAGTACTTGCATTATAATGTATGTGTAGCTTTTTATGAGCTTCAATGAAGGTCATTTAATATGTATACAGCAATGTTTGAGAATGTATAATTGCAATTTAAAGAGGATTACATGTTATAATGCAATAAGATCTAAATGCCAAAAACCATTTGGTTGGTTTTGATGTATGTACATGCACTATAAGGAGGCGGAACATCTAATGTGCAATGATGGTTCCACCTGTGACACTACCACATATTCCTCTTGGGGATATAATGGTTGGAATGGGTACGGACTGAGCACATTTAAAACACATTAAAAATATTTTTTAGAAAAATATTTTTTAAAAATATTTTTTGTATTAGGAGATTTCAATTTTGTTTAATCCACGTTGTAGTACTAAGTAATTGTAAGACTTGGTTATTTCTTATTTGTTCTTCCATTTACATTTATATAAAGATTAAATTTTAACTGCTAGACCCTCGACCATTCTTCTCATCGTTTCTACTCCCTCCAGGGTATCCACTCTATTGGCCATTTTCGTGTCATCCGCAAAAAGGCACACCTTTCCTTCCAACCCTTCAGCAATATCTCCCACAAATATATTAAACAGAATAGGCCCCAGCACCGACCCCTGAGGAACTCCATGCTCACCTTCCTTTCCTCCGAGCAGATTCCATTTACCACCACCCTCTGCCACCTGTCGGTCAACTAGTTTTTTATCCAGTTCACCACTTTCGGTCCTAAGTTCAACCCTTTTAGCTTATTCGTGAGAATTCTGTGGGGGACCACCGTATCAAAGGCTTTGCTGAAATCCAAATAGATTACATCTAGCGCACGTCCCTCATCCAGTCAATAAGATTTGTTTGGCAGGATTTTCCTTTGGTAAAGCCATGTTGCCTTGGGTCCTGTAACCTGTCGGTTTCTAGAAAGTTAACTATCCTTTCTTTCAGCAGTGACTCCATTATTTTTCCTACCACCGATGTGAGACTTACCGGTCTGTAGTTTCCCACTTCTTCCCTGTCTCCAATTTTGTGAAGAGGGACCACATTCGCTTGTCTCCAATCTCGCGGAACCTCTCCCGTCTCTAAAGATCTATTAAATAAATCTTTAAGAGGTCCCACCAGGACCTCTCTGAGCTCCTTCAGTATCCTGGGATGTATCCCATCCGGTCCCATAGCTTTGTTCACCTTCAGATTCTCTAGCTGTTTATAAACTCTTTCTTCCGTAAATGGTGCAGTATCCACTCCATTCCCAGACGTTCCCTCGGCAGTCAACCGCGGTCCTTCCCCAGGATTTTCCTCAGTGAACACCGAAGAGAAATAATTGTTTAGCATGTTCGCTTTATCTTCATCACTGTCCACATAGCCATTCTCATTATCTTTTAGTCTCGCAATTCCATTCCTATCTCTTCTCCTTTCTCCAATATATCTGAAAAAAGTCTTGTCACCTCTTTTTACATCTTTAGCCATTTTTTCTTCAGCTCGTGCTTTCACTATCCATATTTCCCTCTTTGCTTCTTTCAGTTTAATCCGATAATCTTTTCCGTGATCCTATCATTGCGTTCTTTTGTATTTCTTGAACAAAGCCTCTTTTGCTCTTATTTTTTCAGCTACTTGTTTGGAGAACCATATAGGCTTCTTGCTTCTCTTGTTTTTGTTTACTTTCCTCACAAAAAGATCAGTCGCCATATTTATAGCAGCCTTTAGCTTGGACCACTGTTTTTCCACTTCTTCTACGCCTTCCCACGCCAACAGCTCCTTCTTCAGGTATTCCCCCATTTTATCAAAATCAGTATGTCTGAAATCCAGTTTTGTGCGTCCACACTCTGCCTTCACCCTTATATCAAACCATACGGTGTGATGATCACTATTACATAGGTGGGCACCCACTCGGATATTGGAAACACTACCGCCATTAGTGAGCACTAGATCCAGCATCGACCCTTCCCTCGTGGGTTCTGTCACCATTTGTCTGAGCAAGGCACTTTGACAGGCATCCACAATCTCCCTACTTCTTTCCGATTCCGCAGACGGGACGTTCCAATCCACGTCAGACAAATTGAAATCTCCCAACAGTAGCAGGCCCTTTCATACCAATCTTTTGAATATCTTCTATCAGATCCTTGTCTAACTTCTCCGTTTGTGCAGGAGGTCTGTAGATAACTCCCGTGTGGATAAAGGTTCCGTCTTCTCTTTCCAAGGCGATCCATAAAGCTTCTTCTTTTCCCCAGGTTTCCCGCAATTCAATTGCTCTGATATTCTCTCTCACATGCAGAGCCATTCCTCCACCTCTTCGACCCTCTCTATCCTTCCTAAAAAGATTATAGCCTGGTACGGTCACATCCCACTCATGAGAATCATTGAACCACATCTCCGTAATAGCAATATCCAAGTTTTCTTCAAACATCAGGGCTTTCAAGTCTTGAACCTTTTTACATAGCTTTCCATGTGCTTAGTGAGTTTGGGTGTTTTTTTATATTTATATGACCTTTCTCTCTTGAGCATTTTTATTTTGGGTGACCTTTGATGGCCCTTGCCCCAGAGCCTACTTTCAAATAGGGCTAGACACTTTGAGGGGCATAATCGAACGCGAACGCCCATGTGTAAAAATGTCCGTCTCCGGAGAAGGCTCCGCGAAGAGGCGGAGCGAACTGTAAAATCGAAATGAGATGGCCGTCCATCTTCGGTTTCGATTATACGGTTCGGCGCGCTGAAATCCCATCATTTGTGTCGACTCTAGAGATAGACAACACAAATGGTGAGATCGCTGGACCTAGAGATGGCCGTCCGCGGTTTTCAGCGATAATCGAAACCGCTGCCGGCCATCTCAAAAACGGACCTAATCCAAGCCATTTGGTCATGGGAGGGGCCAGCATTCGTAGTGCACTGGTCCCCCTGAGATGCCTCTATGCCAGCCTCAAATATCATACCTAGCTCCATGACAGCAGTATGCAGGTCCCCGGAGCAATTTTAGTTTAGTTGGTGCTGCGCGGGACCCATGCAGAGAGCAAAAATCGGAAGAAAAAGAAACATGCAAGTGCAGTCAGGGACGTCCAAAAAAAAAAACATGCAAGTGCAGTCAGGGACGTCCAAATTAAAACAATAGTAATAGTGGGATTTGAACCAGCCACCTTCTGACTACAAGACTTGTGCTCTAACCACTGTACCACTTACTCAGTTGCCTAGACCTCCTTCCCTTTCCATTAAGTCCCTCCAAGTTTCTGTCAGCCAATCACAGCTCCTTTAGCTGACACCGATGTCAGGTAAATGAGCTGTGATTGGCTGACAGAAACTTGGAGGGACTTAATGGAAAGGGAAGAAATGTTTAAGCAGCTAAATAAGTGGTGCAGTGGTTAGAGCACAAGTCTTGTAATCAGCAGGTGGCTGGTTTGAATCCCCCTATTACTATTGTTTTAATTTGGACATCCCTGACTGCACTTGCATGTTTTTTTTTTTTGGACGTCCCTGACTGCACTTGCATGTTTTTTTTCTTCCGATTTTTGCTCTCTGCATGGGTCCCGCGCAGCACCAACTAAACTAAAATTGCTCGGGGGACCTGCATACTGCTGTCATGGAGATAGGTATGGTATTTGAGGCTGACATAGAGGCTGGAAAAAATATTTAAACAGTTTGTTTTTTAGGGTGGGAGGGGGTTAGTGACCACTGGGGGAAACAGGGGAGATCATCCCCGATTCTCTCTGGTGGTCATCTGGTCAGTTTGGGCACTTTTTGGAAGCTTGGTCGTGAAAAAAACAGGACCAACTTTGTGTGGATTAAATGCTCGTCGGGGACGTCTTGCTTCTTTCCATTATCAGGCGCGGAGGTCCATCTGTTAACCAAGCCCCGGAATGCCCCTGTCCCGCCTTCACTACCGTTCGGCCACGCCCCCGAGAATTTCACCCGTCCCCGTGACGGAAAGCAGTTGGGGCCGTCCAAATTCAGCTTTCGATTATACCTGTTTTTGAGACGGACGTCCATCTCCCGATTTGTGCCGGAAGATGGGCGTCCGTCTCTTTCGAAAATAAGCTGGTTTGATAATAACACAAACCCCTGCAAAAAGACACCCACAACATATACTGAAAACTTACCACACCAAAACAGCCCTAACCCACCTATGAAAAGACAATGCTATAAATATTACAGTGGGACCTAGAGAAGTGTTTCCCTAGGTGGTCCTGGAGTATCCCCTTGCCATTCAGGTTTTCAGGCTATCCACAATGAATCTGCATGAAAACGATTTGCATGTAATGGAGGCAGTATATGCAAATCAATGTCATGCATATTTATTGTGGATATCCTGAAAACCTGACTGGCAAGGTGGTACTCCAGGACTGCCCTAGAACACAAAACTTACAACACCATAACAGCCCTAAACCACCTATCAGAAGACAGTGCTATATATATTACACTGGGCTCTGGAGCACCAATATACCTACTATTGGGAAACTGGAACAAGCTGCACTGTTACACATTCCTACACAGATACTACATGCTGGCAGAATCCTTCACCTCAGTCACGCCTGCAGAACATGGACAGACCTTCATCTATATAACATAAGAGTAGTCATACTGGGTCAGACCAATGGTCCATCGAGCCCAGTATCCTGTTTCCAATGTGGCCAACCCAGGTCACAAGCACCTGGCAGAAACCCAAATTGTGACAACATTCCATGCTACCAATCTAATGCAGAATAGGGAACCACAACCCCCCCCCCCCAAAAAAAAAACAACAACAAAAATTGAAATAGAGACCCCCCTGCCCAAGGAAGCCAGACTCTAAACAGTGCAATACTGGTAAAAAAAAAAAAAAAAAGAGACAGAAATGCATTTTCTCCTGTACTTTGCAAAATAAAAATAGAAAAAATGTACATTTTAGAAAGCAGGTACATCTCAGTGCTTACAAAGTATTAAATAAAAATAATTATTTTCTACATTTGTTGTCTGGGAATAGTCTTTTTTTTCCATGTTCCATGAGTCAACCTTACAAATTCTTTTCCAGGTTGACCATTCCATTTCTTCTCTCGCATCTTGTCTTCTTCCTTTCGTTCTCTACATCTGTTTGGCACTGATCTTTTGTTTTATGTCCCCACTATCAAATAGCTGTGTATAGAGCTGCCAAGTGATCTAGTTCCAGCTCTAGTGTGAACTCACATCCCAAATTCATGTGGGATTTGCAGTCCCTGATTCTACCCATCAAAATCTGTGCTGCAGTACATCCAAAATGACTTTAGAAAATGCACTCGGACCCCTCTACTGTTGTTTGAACAATTTATTTTCTCATTTGCTTTGGTCCCACTGTCTCTTTTCTGTTTTTCTCTGTTTCTTCTGCCTTTACAGGGTCTCTTGCCCATCTGACATTTCTTCTGTCTCCAAGTGTCCCGTCTGTGGCCGTGACAACCCTCAGACTTACCCTGTTTCTGGGAGTCAGTGTCTGTGCTGGCTTCTGCTTGTCTCTGTGTCTGTCTTAGGTTCTCTCTGGCTCTGTGTGCTGATTGCCCTACTGAACCTCACCTGTGTGGGCTATGCCTCTTCCAAGATGGCTGCCGCCTCCTCCTCTTTGCCAGTATCCAAGATGGCTCCCGCTGTTCCTTCCTATGGGCTGACTGCTCTGTGTGTCAAGCCTCTGTTTGGTTGCAAGGTGATTGCTGCAGCTGTGGCTCTGGTGTTGAAGGGCTTTATTAATCACTTGGAGACTACAGTCCTGGCCTTTGCATCTCATCTAAAGGTCCTGGTGTATAGAGTGCTCTGTACACAGTTTCAGTGTTTACTCTGTGTGAGTTTCTATGTTTGTTTAGACTAGCTAGCTTAGGCACCGTCTGGCTTGTAGCCTGTGTATAGCTTTGCTAGTGCTCTGTGTTTGTTTAGACTAGTTAGCTTAGGCACCGTCTGGCTTGTAGCCTGTGCATAGCTCTGCTAGTTCTCTGTGTTTGTTTCCAGTGCATGACTAGTTAGCTTAGGCACCGTCTGGCTTGTAGCCTGTGTATAGCTTTGCTAGTGCTCTGTGTTTGTTTAGACTAGTTAGCTTAGGCACCGTCTGGCTTGTAGCCTGTGCATGGCTCTGCTAGTTCTCTGTGTTTGTTTCCAGTGCATGACTAGTTAGCTTAGGCACCGTCTGGCTTGTAGCCTGTGCATAGCTCTGCTAGTTCTCTGTGTTTGTTCCTATTGTAGACTAGCAAGCTTAGGCACCGTCTGGCTTGTAGCCTGTGCATAGCTCTGCTAGTTCTCTGTGTTTGTTCCTAGGGTAGACTAGCCAGCTTAGGCACCGTCTGGCTTGTTAGCCTGTGCTTAGCTTTGCTAGTTCCCTGTGTTTGTTCCTAATACTTGACTAGCCAGCTTAGGCACCGTGTGGCTTGTAGCCTGTGTATAGCTTTGCTAGTGTTCTGTGTATGTTTCCAGTGCATGACTTGTTAGCTTGGGCACAGCTTTGTGGTTAGCTGGTGTATAGCTTCCTAAGTCTCCTGAGTTTGCTCTGTGTATGTTTCTTGTGTATGACTGGTTTGCCTGGGTATAGCGTTCCTATTAGCCTGGGTACAGTTTACTAGTCATTGTGTGAAACCTGCCGACTGCCAGAACCCGGACAGTCCCTGCCTGTCTGCCTTGCCTCCGCCTAGGTGCCAGGGGGCACTTCTGGATCTTCATTCCTGCTGTTCCTGCTTGCAAGTTCCAGTTCCGGGTTTTCCTGTAAGTCCTACCGGCTGCCAGAACCCGAGGGCTCAACCCTCGGGGAAAGGCGGTCAAGTGTAGGTGAAGCCTAGGTCCAGTGTGTTCCAGTCCAGCGGGTTTCACTCCTGTATGTTCCAGTCCAGTGGGGCCACTCCAGTGTGTCCAGGCTAGCGGGCCCCACTCCAGTGCGCATCCGTCCAGTGCGTTCCAGTTCCGAGTATTCCTGTGTAGAACTCCAGTCCGGGGTTCCGGTCCAGGGTTGTCTCATCTCCACCTGGAAGGTGATCTTGCCTGCCACTGCCGCTCCACGGTAGTGGCCTATGGACTCACAAACCCCGTGCTCCCGGGGAAGAAGCCTGAAAGGATGCCAAGGTCCTCGAGAGCGCGGCAAGCGCGAGAGACGCGACAGGATGCAAAGGCCATGAGTTCGGCGAGATCATCGGTCCAGGTGGGCTTCATGCCCATAAGTTCGTGCCCTATGGACAATCCGAGGGGAACTTCTGATTTTTTTTTTTGATTCCAAGGACAGCCTAGTTTCTTTTTTGGATCCCTATTTAAGGCTGTGGGAGTACCGAGAGGAACTTCTGTCGAATCCAGCCTTTAAGGCTACTCCTGAAGCAGCAGCGGAAAGAAAGCGTGTCTACTGGAGTCTGGTCCACTATAACCCAGTTTCTGACATGAATTCGGCTATCACGCTCTGCGAATACCGCCTCAGACTTCTGGAAGACCCAGCTCTGCGGGATACTCCAGAAGCTGAGATCGAAAGAAGACGCCGGGGACTTCCTCCGCTCGAGCCACCTCAGCCGAGCAGTCGGTCGTCCTATGGTGGGTTAGCTCTTCTTTACAACCCCAGTCCACCTGTGTCGAGTCCAGTTCGAGGAGGGTTTCCAGTGGAACCTCCAGCTAAGCCGCTGAGTTCGGGCCGAGGGACGGTCCTGACCATGTCTGTGAAGACAGGCCGAGTGAGACGTCGGACCAAGCGCCTGACCCCAGTTCAAGTAGCACTGCCTCCTAAGCGCCTGAGTCCAGTCCAGGGGATGCTTCATACTGAACCTCCAATTCCAGTCCAAGTAACGAGGAAGCTTAAGTCTCCGAGGCCAGTCCGAGGAAGGCGTTTGATGGAGCCTCGGATTCCTATGCAAGTGGCGCTCCAGGTCGAGCCTCCAGTCCTCGTTCAAGTGGCACGTCCCTTGAAGTCTCCGAGGCCAGTCCGAGGGAGGCGTTCGATGGAGCCTCGGATTCCTATGCAAGTGGCGCTCCAGGTCGAGCCTCCAGTCCTCGTTCAAGTGGCACACCCTTTGAAGTCTCCGAGTCCAGTCCGAGGGAAGCTTTCGATGGAGCCTTGGATTCCTGTGCAAGTGGCGCTTCGGGTCAAGTCTCCGGTTCTTGTTCAAGTGACCCGTCCAGTCAAGCCACTGAGTCCAGTTCGAGGGGGGCTTCTAACCAAGCCTCCGGTGCCAGTCCACAGGGTGGTTCAGGTGGCACCTCCGCTTCCAGTCTGGAGGGTACCTCCAATCAAGCTCCGAAGGCCAGTTCGAGTGGCGCTTCCGCTCGAGCCTCCGATCCCTGTCCAAAGGGTGTGTTCTGCCAAGCCTCAGTTAAAGTTCCGTCCCTGCCAGGAGGCAGAGGGCGTTGCGAGTTGCAGTTCCAGTCAAGATGCTGAGTCTGGATCGAGTTGCAGTTCCAGTCAAGATGCTGAGTCTGGATCGAGTTGCAAGTCCAGTCAAGATGCTGAGTCTGGATCGAGTGGTAGTTCCAGTCAAGATGCTGAGTCTGGACCGAGTTGCAGTTCCAGTCAAGATGCTGAGTCTGGACCGAGTTGTAGTTCCAGTCAAGATGCTGAGTCTGCACCGAGTGCAGAGGCCAGTCGAGATACTGAGTCCTTGATGAGTGCTGAGTCTGCACAGAGTGCAGAGGCCAGCCAAGATATTGAGTCTGCTTTTGAGGATGAGATGACGTTCCAAGGGCACCGTGATAAACTTTGTTTTGATCCTGCCCTGGGGAATATTCCTGAAGCTAAGGCTAGAGAGACGTCCCAGTCCGGTCAGAGGGGTGCGTCCAGCCTTGCAGCTGAATCTCTTCCCGGTTCCAGGTCCGACCAAGATGTTGAGGTCGTCCTAAGTTCCAGTGTTCGTCAGGAGGCTGACTTTCTGCTGAGTGCCCGTGCCAGTCAGGCTCCTGAATCCAGTTCCAGTCAAGGGGTTGAGGCCAGTCCGGGTCCCTATCCCGGCTCCGTGTTGGATGCCAACCCGGGGGCTAGTTCCAGATCCATTTCTGTTCAGACTTCTAGCTCCTGTCAAGATGGGAATGCCACTTCGAGCCTCAGCCCAGCTTCTCATGTCAGCTGGGGTAGTGACTCCAGCCCTGTTCCTGTCATTTCATGGATTTGCCAAGAGGTTCAGGACATTGTGGGTTCCCTCAGGGGAGGGTTACTTTTGAATTGTGTTCCTCTTGATGCATCCATGTTCCTGAGGTTGCCCCGTGGTGACTCGAAGGAGCTTCCTGGTCACAAGTTCTACTTTTGTCTGCCAGTTTTGAACTTCATTGTGACTTCCAGCCCAGTGATCTATGTCTGGCTTTTGAGACCTATCAGGAAGTTTCACCATAGTTACCCCTGGATACCTGACCGTCCCTGGGAGACCGAGAGGGGGTTCTTGAGGAGGGGATACTGTCCCGTCTGTGGCCGTGACAACCCTCAGACTTACCCTGTTTCTGGGAGTCAGTGTCTGTGCTGGCTTCTGCTTGTCTCTGTGTCTGTCTTAGGTTCTCTCTGGCTCTGTGTGCTGATTGCCCTACTGAACCTCACCTGTGTGGGCTATGCCTCTTCCAAGATGGCTGCCGCCTCCTCCTCTTTGCCAGTATCCAAGATGGCTCCCGCTGTTCCTTCCTATGGGCTGACTGCTCTGTGTGTCAAGCCTCTGTTTGGTTGCAAGGTGATTGCTGCAGCTGTGGCTCTGGTGTTGAAGGGCTTTATTAATCACTTGGAGACTACAGTCCTGGCCTTTGCATCTCATCTAAAGGTCCTGGTGTATAGAGTGCTCTGTACACAGTTTCAGTGTTTGCTCTGTGTGAGTTTCTATGTTTGTTTAGACTAGCTAGCTTAGGCACCGTCTGGCTTGTAGCCTGTGTTTAGCTTTGCTAGTTCTCTGTGATTGTTCCTAGTGTAGACTAGCCAGCTTAGGCACCGTCTGGCTTGTAGCCTGTGCATAGCTCTGCTAGTTCTCTGTGTTTGTTCCTAGTGTAGACTAGCCAGCTTAGGCACAGTCTGGCTTGTAGCCTGTGCATAGCTCTGCTAGTTCTCTGTGTTTGTTCCTAGGGTAGACTAGCCAGCGTAGGCACCGTGTGGCTTGTTAGCCTGTGCTTAGCTTTGCTAGTTCCCTGTGTTTGTTCCTAATACTTGACTAGCCAGCTTAGGCACCGTGTGGCTTGTAGCCTGTGTATAGCTTTGCTAGTGTTCTGTGTATGTTTCCAGTGCATGACTTGTTAGCTTGGGCACAGCTTTGTGGTTAGCTGGTGTATAGCTTCCTAAGTCTCCTGAGTTTGCTCTGTGTATGTTTCTTGTGTATGACTGGTTTGCCTGGGTATAGCGTTCCTATTAGCCTGGGTACAGTTTACTAGTCATTGTGTGAAACCTGCCGACTGCCAGAACCCGGACAGTCCCTGCCTGTCTGCCTTGCCTCCGCCTAGGTGCCAGGGGGCACTCCTGGATCTTCATTCCTGCTGTTCCTGCTTGCATGTTCCAGTTCTGGGTTTTCCTGTAAGTCCTACCGGCTGCCAGAACCTGAGGGCTCAACCCTCGGGGAAAGGCGGTCAAGTGTAGGTGAAGCCTAGGTCCAGTGTGTTCCAGTCCAGCGGGTTTCACTCCTGTATGTTCCAGTCCAGTGGGGCCACTCCAGTGTGTCCAGGCTAGCGGGCCCCACTCCAGTGCGCATCCGTCCGGTGCGTTCCAGTTCCGAGTATTCCTGTGTAGAACTCCAGTCCGGGGTTTGTAGGATAATTGCACAGATAATAAATTATCTGTGTCCAGGTTCCCCTAAGCAGAACTATCTGCAAGCAAATAATCCTGAATTAGGTCTAGGGGTGGGAACCTTGGAACCTAGCCAAATACTTCCGTTAGAAAGAACTGTAGCTGAGACCGTAGGCTGATATATATATTAGATTTATTATAGTATGTCAGGTAAGAAAATAGAGCTAAGGTATACAAAATAGAACTCTGCAAGCTTTGGCTGATTACAAAATTACTGGCTGATAAAAATTACACTCATACGTCACACTACTAAACACTAATTCTTATTGGTTACCAGGTAAAATTACACCACTGATCAGTCACACTATGTTAAGAGGTAGTACAGTTATTAGCAGCTTCTCCTAATCACAAGTACGACAGCACCAGCCTTCTGCTCAGGTAAATACCACTAACTAGCCCCCGACTAGTAGGAAATGAATCTCCGTGTTTCTCACCAGGCTTAGACCTCAGGGTCGTGTCTCTTGGGAGCTGGCACGGGACACCTCACAGACTCAAGCTGGATTCACAGCGAGTCTCAGTCGCAGCTGGAAGGGAACTCTGCAGCAGATAAGGAGGTCACAGGTCACGCAGGGCAGGTACAGCTGAACCACGATACTTTCCTCCAGATACACAGTTCATCAGTTGGTGGACCTTATTAGGTCTCACTGGTCTTCTTTTCACCTCCACCTTCTTCCAAGGCTTCTTACTAACTCCCTCTCGTTGTTCCCGCTCTCCTCAGTCCCTGATGCCCAGGTGACCAGCCGGGACCAATCTGGATCTTCCTTGGTTCACTGCGTGGCAAGAACAGTTCGTTGTTCTTGACCTTCAAGTTGTTACATTTTGGTATGCATTTTCTGTTTCTCACCCGCCTTGCTGGAGCCAGCCTCTCAGGGAGATAAGGGGGCCTGCTTTGCCCACAGCATGTCCTTGGTGTTGAGCTTCTGCTGTAATTTTCCACAAGCTGCAAAGCTGTTACTTGCTGACACAGAGATGTGCGGGTCAGAGTTTACAGTCTCCATTTGCTGTCATAGGATTATACAGGCCAAGGCCCGCAAGGTGAGACACACAGGGAAATACTCCTACATATTCCCCCCTTGGAGATGGAATTTACTACAAAGGAGTAAAAGCCTTCTCCAATCTAACTAGTAATACAGCTAGACTGGTTAAGTCAGACTCATGGTCAAGACTGAGGACATAAAACAGTAAATGTCATTTACTCAATACTAACACGCTATCAATGATAACTAGAAGCAAATACTTCATACAATCATATGCAATGTTCAAACGTAGTTTCAAAATACTAATACAGCAAACTACTAATACTAGAACACTCTTAGGGTGTTAGCAGCAATGTCTTAACACATGAAATTATAATCAACATTAAATCATCAGTACAATAAAATGCATAGCAAAAGCATCAGCAAAATTAGTACAGAACTGATAAGGTAAAGAATCTGTTATATGATGGAGAGGTCATCAAAATAGTTACACAAAGTCTTTCAGTCTCATGGCCATAGGAGATGAAGAACTGCGAATGAGCTGGCGCTGAGCCAAAACTTCTCGTGCCAACAGGGTCACAATGACAAGCATGACGATCCACGAGATGGTGAGTAGTGGAATGGCGACATGAGTGGTTACATTGACACCAGGAACCTCAGATGGGCGATGCTTGAAGTCAGTGACCTGGAGAGAATCATGGTTGACTGCAAGTTCAACGGTATGAGAGTTCTTAGACTGTAAAAGTGGCATAATGTCCAAAGCAAAGTCTATGGGATGGCCACGGAATACATCGAGAATCTCCAATTCGGATACAACAGAATCTGTATCGAGGTAAAACAAAGACACTCCTCCCACATGAACAACAGAGTATTTGGGTACAGCAATCAAACAGACATTGCAAGGGAGAGACAAACGATTTATAACATCATGTTTGAGGAATGTAACAGTAAGCTCCGTGTTGGGTGTGCTAATCATCCACACAGTATCAACCACAGCTACAGTGGTATCAGAGAAATCTTCATATTTAGACACAGTAACCTTACATTTCTCTTGTACCTTTTCGGTGGACAGGCCGCAAAGGGCTTCTGTGGAATCTTTCAAGAAGGGTTTACCTGGGCATAGCCAATGAATATCTTTAGTTTTGTGACACAGATCCAAATTCGGGACTAGGTAATGTTGAGGATCCTCCTGTTGGTAAGCAACGAATTCTGGAGTCTCAACACGAAGGTACAAATTATCATGCCAAGTTCCCACATTCAAAACTTGTTTGAGTTGATACACATTCTCAGGTACAATAAAAGGTAACTGTAAGAGAAAAGCAATTTCCATACGTTCCATGTTAAGCATTAATGGAAGGGCCGTCCCTAAATGGAAAGCAGTCTGTATCTGGAAGGGTTCAATGGGTAGACGGGTAACTTTAGCAAAAGCATCCCTAATAACTTCCGATGGGACCAAATAAGTAGGTATGTGCCCTTGCATAAGATTACTAACACTGGTATCTAATTCCCTAAATAAATCTTGCATTAGGTCCTTGACTGGGTGGATAAAGAGACGCTCATCATTCAAAACACCTTTCATGATAGACAGATCTACCGTGTTTATCTCAATTTGGCGGTTATGCAAATTAACAAGAGTAACAGTATCTGCTATAGTTTTGCCCTGGGCAATAAGCTGGTCTTGTTGGGATTGTAATTTGGCTTCTACATTCTTCAAATCTGCTTCAAAGGCTTTTATGGACTCTTGCAGCTGACGTACAGAAATGGCATTAGCGACAGACATGGATGCCCCAAATAGTGAGCCAATAGCGGAAAAGATCAGACCACCCACAATGCCTACAAAACGTTTGGATCTGGCACCTTGGTGTTGAACAGGTTGAACCATTACTTTCTCTAACTGGGCCAAAATGTTTTTAACTTGGGCTCTGGCATACTGCCTATAATTGAAAAACCAGGTTTGAGTGGAGGGAGACTTTCCCAACATAGTCAAATTAAAATGTCTCAATATTACGTGCATGGGATCAAGGGAAACAACCACTTTCTGAGTAACAATCTGTGATTGGGCGATCAGGAATCCCGGGGTATCTTGTAGGACGACTCCTGACATTGGACCAGGTTCAATCATCTTGGACAAGGATCCCATCAGTAGGGTGGTCAGGAACACGGTAATCCAAGTTCTTTTCTGCATCTGCAAAAACAAAGTAAACAGACTATGCTGTTGTCTGGTTAGTACAGTTCAAGTTGTCAACACATATATCCGGAACAGAATGACTGGGATGACATGGTCTCAGCTGGTTGATGTGGACCCACTTAAGGTTATCTTCACCTTGAGAATTTTTTTTGAGGCGAATTTGGTAAGCCACAGGTGAAGCTTTTTCCACTATAGGGAAAGGACCATGCCAACTGGGCAGGAATTTCTTCTCTTTTACCTTGTTTCTGCCAAAATTGAAATAGAATACCTTGTCGCCAATTTGGTATTCTTTGGAGGTAGTCCCTTGATCATAGTAGGCTTTTCTACCTCTGGCACTACTTTCCAAGTTCTTTTGGGCAAAGGCAAAGGCACTTTGCAAATGCTGACGCAAATGGGTGACATACTCATGAGAGGAGGTAGCACTGGACAAGTTCACATCATTAGTCCTGTAAAGCAAATGGATTGGTAATATCATTTCCCTACCTGTCATCATCTCAACAGGTGACACTCCTGTAGACTGATGAGGTGTGGCGCGAATGGCCATGAGGACCAATGGTAACTTCATGTCCCAATCCTTACCTGAAGATGACACATACTTCTTCAGAATGGTGATGATGGTACGATTAGCTCTTTCCACTTGTCCTGAGGACTGCGGTCGGTAGGCAATGTGTAGTTTACTCTTCACTCCTAGCATCTTCCACATGTGTTGGATCACTTCGGCAGTAAACTGAGATCCTTGGTCTGAATCCACTCGCATTGGCAAGCCCCACCGGCTGAACACATGTTGGGTGTTATTAGGAAGGGTATGGAGTCCAGGTGTGCGGATGTTATAATGCCGTTGTATCGCTCCATGGTGCGACCGCACCTGGAGTATTGTGTTCAGTACTGGTCTCCGTATCTCAAAAAAGATATAGTAGAATTGGAAAAGGTACAGCGAAGGGCGACGAAAATGATAGTGGGGATGGGACGACTTTCCTATGAAGAGAGGCTGAGAAGGCTAGGGCTTTTCAGCTTGGAGAAGAGACGGCTGAGGGGAGATATGATAGAAGTGTATAAAATAATGAGTGGAATGGATCGGGTGGATGTGAAGCGACTGTTCACGCTATCCAAAAATACTAGGACTAGAGGGCATGAGTTGAAGCTACAGTGTGGTAAATTTAAAACGAATCGGAGAAAATTTTTCTTCACCCAACGTGTAATTAGACTCTGGAATTCGTTGCCGGAGAACGTGGTACGGGCGGTTAGCTTGACGGAGTTTAAAAAGGGGTTAGATAGATTCCTAAAGGACAAGTCCATAGACCGCTATTAAATGGACTTGGAAAAATTCTGCATTTTTAGGTATAACTTGTCTGGAATGTTTTTACGTTTGGGGAGCGTGCCAGGTGCCCTTGACCTGGATTGGCCACTGTCGGTGACAGGATGCTGGGCTAGATGGACCTTTGGTCTTTCCCAGTATGGCACTACTTATGTACTTAAGTAGTAAGGTAGCCGTAGTCTCAGCAGTGCAATTGGGTGCAGGAAGGCACTCCACCCACTTGGTGAACATGCAGGTGACAGTAAGCATGTACTTGTTGCCTCGGGTGGATCGAACCACCGGTCCAACCCAATCAATCTGGATATCTGACCAGGGCATAGCAATACCCTTCTTCCTGAGGGGTGCCCGATGGGATGGTGAAGATGGCTGGAAACGACAACAGGTCAGACAACCTCGATTATACAGCTTCACATCCTGACGCATATGGGGCCAATAAGCCACTTGCTTCAAGGTCTCATAGGTGATGCTTTCTCCTCTATGTCCTGCACATGGTTCATCATGAGCATGTTGCAACATGATGCCACGATACGTCTGAGGCACAACCCATTGCTCAATGCCATGCTTACTCGTCCGAATAAGCATGTCCTGGCAGATCTCAAACTTCTCCCTAGATGTATAGAGTATCCTCAGTTCTTCCGTTTGACACTCCTCTTCTGTCAATGGATGTTCTTGTGGATTCTGGATATACTCATAAAATCTTCCAACCACCGGATCTGATTTCTGAGCCGTGACAAGATCAAAGGAGGGGACTTCACTGCTCCACTGGAACACTGGAGTCTCACAGAGCTGTTTAGTTTGCCGTCTGGTGACAGCCTGAACTGCCAATGCATCCGGTTCTGAGAACCGCCATAGTTCTCCGGTGAGCGCACCTTCCTTCGCGAGTAGGTCTGCCAGATCATTCCCTATCTTGTCAGGACTATCAACTTTTGCATGACCCTTGACCTTCTTCCAATAGATGGTCATGTCATGGTCTCGTACCAGTTGATCCAGAGCCAGAATGCAAGGCATGGAAAGCGGCTAAGCTGATTCTTCAGCTCCTGCATAGCAGATTCCTGCTCTGGACCCCAAGACCAGGGCATATCTTTCTTCAATAACTTGACCAAGGGTCTGGTGATCTCTGCATACTCCTCTATGAACTGTCTGGAGTAATTACATATTCCCAGGAAGGAACGAAGTTCTGTGAGATTGGTAGGTTGTTTCAGCTGTTGTAAGGCCTGTACTCGCTTCTTCTGAGGTCTCAGACCCTCTGCAGAAATTTCATACCCTAGGTAATTCAGCGATTTCCTGCACCATTGTCCTTTGGCTAGTGTTAGTTTAGCTCCAGCATCTGTCAACTGTCTGAAAACATGCTCAATCTCTGCCACGTGATCCTGAAAGGTAGGGCTCTTGATCAGAATGTCATCCACGTAGACCACAGTTCCTCGAGCTTCAGCATCTGGAAGTGCCTTATGGAGGAAGATGTTGAACTCAGCAGGTGAATTGAGAAAACCAAAGGGAGTTCTGTTCCATGTATACTGTTTCTTCCCAAAGGTGAAGGCCAGTTTATACGGATCATGTGGATGTACAGGTACGGTCCAAAATCCTGATGCCAAGTCTAAGCTTGTGAAATACTTAGCCCCTTTAATTGTAGCAAGACTCTGATCCAGCGGAGCCATCGGCCACCTGGACAACGGCACTCGCTTATTCAGCTGACGGTAGTCCAGTGCAATTCTCCAGCTGTTGTTCTTCTTCAGGATAGGCCACAGAGGGGAGTTGTATGTGCTGTTGCATTGCCTAATGATGCCCCTGGCCTCCAAAGTATTGAGAATCTCTTGCACGGATTCGTAGGAAGCTAATGGGATCTTGTACTGGCGCACAAAGACAGGCTTACTATTAGGATCTGTAGGCACTCTGGTGACATGCAGGTCTGTATGGCCACAGTCATATGAGTCAACAGCAAAAAGTTCCTTGTATTTGTACAGCAACTCAGTCAACTGCAACTTCTCTGTGTCAGTAGTACACGCATCAGCCTGTTCAACTTGCTCTTTCACCATAGCATCAAACTCTGAGCAAGGCTGGTTGGATGGAATTTCCACTTGCTCCTCTATCTCCTCTTGCAAAGATGAAGTTTCAACAGAATTCACCAGTCTGGACTTCTGGGGTAAAGGCATCCTTCTGAACAAAATCAAGAATTCGTCTTCCAACTGCACCTGTGAATCTGTTGCATCATATGGCCAGATGAACTCCACAGATATGAGGCCTCTGGGAGAGGTAAACAGACATTCAGTTGTCTCCCCCCCCTGGCAGGTGTTCCAAATGGAGGGCAACCTGCCAATAATAGGCAAACTTACCTCGACATCAGGAAAAGACGCTCCCACCAAAAATCCAAAAGGGTCTCCTTTAGACACCACAACTTCCTCTGAATGCGGATTGGTGACCAACACGTGAAAAGGTGCATCTGTAACCTCCAAACATGGCAGAACACCGGTGGACAACCCTAGGTCACGAAAGTAAGAGTGAGGGTTGAAGAACACCACTTTATCCAACAGACGCTGTCCCGGTGCAAGGCGGAGCTGGATGGAAAAGTCCCTCACTCTTGCCGGGATGGTCACCTCTTTGTCACAGACTACTTCACAGACCTGGGGTATGGTTTGCCCAGACTTTAAGCTCACAGGCGTCGACTCAGATTCCACTGGGTTGCCGTCCAGTCTGCTCCACAGGACAAGATTCACCAAGTCCACGTAAACTCCCAGTCGCACAAGGCAATCGGAGCCCAGACATAAGGGCTGTTGTAGGCCTTTGACAACAGAGAAGTGATGGGTGAACGACTTCTGTCCCACCGTCAAAGGAAGACTGCATTTTCCCACTAGTGGCCTGGTACCTAGTCCAGGTACTTCTACCGAAATGGAAGAACACTTACTGAAGGGAAGTGGCACAGACTTGCGAAGACGGTAAAACAAGGTGTCACTGATGAAGGAGACGTCGCTTTGCAGCAGCAACGTGGACTGAAGTATTTGGATGTCAGTTATTTGGACAGGAACCGTGTAAGCATCACCCCTCTGTTGGATGTCGGTCAACCTACGAGGATGAGAAGGATCAGGACTGGGAATGGAAGCGAGGGTCTCTTGCGGCATGTCAGTAGCTTCCTCAGGGGACTTCTCCGCCATAGGCGAGGCATTCAGAATAATCTCCAGGTTGTCATCATTTAGAACCATATCAGCTATCCGATCAGTCTGGACGCGGATGACGTCACTACTCTGTTCGTCCCCCCCTGGTCCGCCACGCAACTGGAGCTCCCAGGTGAACGGGTCAGCTGAGTTCTGGAACTTAATTCGACCTGGGGTATCCCGAAGTCCCACGGAGCTGGAGCCGCTGACTCTGCTCATCTGCTGGACTTTCCCATATGGAAGGGGCTCAGTGACTTGTGCCCAAATAACCTCATGGTGAAAATCCAAATCAACCCACAATCTCTTCAGAAGATCAATTCCAATTAAGAATTCTTCGCCCGCACAGGTAGTAATTATGGCAGGGTGTTTGATACTCATCTCACCAAGCTGTAAGGAAAGCCACACCTGACCTACAGTCCCAATGCTCTGTTTGCCATAAGCCTCCAGGGAGAATTTGCATGGGGTGACATGCAGCGTCTCCCCACCCCCCTTTAGGGATTCCTCTAGTTTCTGAAACAGGCCTTGGGTAATTAAGGTCACCTCTGAGGCTGTATCCAGGAGACCCAGACAGGAAAAGGTCTGTTGAATCAACACATCCATGGTATATCTGGAACCTTTAGGAGTAAGTTTACCCATCAAGTACCTGGTTTCCTTAATAGAATCACATAACAGAGGCCTTTCCTGGTCCACGGGCTGGGCATCAGCCTTGGGCAACGAGGGCTCCTCACTGACGGATGATAGAGCATCAACATGAACAGTGGGCATATTGGCAGGTGACGCCGGAGCCAAGCCTAGTCATGCTGTTTCTACTTCTGCAGACTCCGGGTGTTCCGAGATTTCAACGGACTTGACACTGGGCCCGGTCTGAGTTGTTGGACCGGGGACCTGGTCCTTGTTCCCTGGGTAAGGGTTTCCTCTCTTATGAGAAGATGAGGGATATTGCGAGGCTCCAGCATTTGAACCCTGCTGTTTAGCCCGCAGTGCTTTTATTTGGCCTTCTAGGGCCCTAATCTTCTCCTCCGGATCGGGAATCTGATGCTTAGCTATCGTTTGATCAAGCTGTGCCTGCAAGTTCCTGATCTTCTCCTGAGCCCACTGTCTCTGATTATGACGCCTCCTCCGAAAATGGGGTTGATCCTCGTGAGCAGTAGGAGGCGCTGTGTCCTTCGGCTGGTGTGATTGGTTACTGCCACCACGGGACTGGGCAGGTGGGTTTGCCCCCTTGTTTTCCAGAGAAAGTGTGGACGTAACAGCACACACACTGGGTTGGGCCCCCGGGCTGCGGTTCTTTGATGCGGGTCTGGGTGTTGCCCCCGCAGGTGTTGTGCGACACATATCAAAAACCTCCTCTGCCCGCCTCAACAGAACGGCGAAAGGTTCTTTCTTGTAACCTGCTAAAGACACTTTCACGTGGTTGGGCAGGCCTTTCACGAAAAGGGTCCTAAAATCTCCAAATTCAAGGTCTTTGGTATCTGGATCCGCCCCCCCCTTCGTAAAATACCTCCTTCGGGCGATAGGCCCATTCATGTGGACTCTCATTCGGGCCACAGCACATATTATATGCTGCCCTTTTGGCCTCTGTGGGATCCGCGAACTGTCCATACCGCTTCTTCAGGGCCTGTTCCACTGTGGATAGGTCATTATGCTCGGCTAAAATAGCTTTTAAATATGTTTGGCACTCAGCCGCAAACGTCCACTTCAGTAGAGCTCTTTTATCTGATTCGGCATGAACCTGTAATTCTTCAAAAAGGTCACACACGCTATCCAGGTGAGCGTGTATGGTTACCCCTGAAGACTCTTTAAAAGGTACAATCATAGAGCGAAGTGTTCTCATTGTTTGGTTGTGCTGATCTCTAGATAAAGGAGTAACTTTGGGCGTTTGGGTGTAATACCGCTGCTCACCAGCAGGAGAAGAGAACAGTGGTGTGGGTAGGCTGCTGATGTCAGCAGGTGGGTCAGAGGACTGTGACCTTCCTGGGAGGAGCACAGGCCCACTGGTACTGGTGACATCATCATGCGGGGCAGAGGACTGTGACCTTCCTGGGAGGAACCTCTGTGCACTTGTAGCAGGGCCCTCATCAGGTGCAGTATACTGTGGCCTTCCTGGGCGGGACCCAGGCCCAAGGGCACCAGTGTCCCCGTCAGGCAGGACAGAGAGCTGTGGCCTTCGTGGGCGGAGCATATGTGTAATTGTACCAGTGTTCTCATCGGGTGCAATGTACTGTGACCTTCCTGGGCGTGGCCCAGATGCAGCTGTACTGTAGCCGTCATTGGGTGGTACAGTACCCTGTGACCGGACAGGGCGGAGTCTGTGCTCCGGCATACTGTCGAAGGCTTCAGGGGTTAGGGAACTGTACCGGGGAGGAGCTGTGGAGGGATTTCTGGGACTTACATAAACACTGTTAGGTTCCCGTGCAGGGCTAGAGGGCCTATCCACATCCCCAGTCTCTCCCCCCCCCCCATCATCATCTATGGGCAGTGACTCAGGGTCATCACATATATTTCGCACTTCCCTACGCACGGCATCTAAATCTTCTTGGCATCGCTTTAATGTCTGCACGCAAGAATCTTTCTCTTGTATTGCCTGGTCCAACAGCTGCGAGAGAGATTTATTCTCTTCCCACATTTCATTCTGCTCCTCTTTGGCACTGTACCATGCCTCTTGAGCAAAGCTGCACCTCTCCTGTTCTTGCTGCAACTCTCGTCGCAGAGCAGACATAGCACCCTCAGATCTATCTCTCACTTCTTGCTGGAACGATTGTAATCTAACAACTTCTTGACACCTTAAATCAAGAGTCTCTTCAACGTCAGCTAGCTGCTGTGTTTTAGACCCCAAAACAGCATCTTTCTGCCTTAGCTCACACTGTAGGGAACAGACTTGTTTTTCACACTGGGCTTTCAGATCTTCTAGAGCTGCACATTTATCTCTCAGTACTGGGCAATTAACACATGTTAGCTGACCTTGGGTACTGCTCGACTCCCTATCTCCTACAGCAGTCGCCTGAGCCAGTCTGTCTGCCCACGAACGCTGCAATTCAGCCTTTTCTGTGGTCAGAGCAGTCACTGTTTCCTGCGATCGCTGCAGGGCTACCTGTAGCGAGGAACAGTTATTCATAGCATTTTCTTTGATAGCTAGCAGGGTGCAAACTAATTCTGCTAGATCTGTTAGAGCAAGCTTAGCTTTGCCTTTCACAATATTGGTCAAAACTGAGGTATATGCTGCTTGGCTAGCACCAGATTCTTTTCTAAATAGGGAGAGCAATGACTCAATGGAGTAGCTCTTCTGTTCTTGGCTTTGGGCAGCGTCAATAAGAATCTCAAAAACATTCAACTCTAGTTTAGTGAGCGAAGTAGTGTGTGACGTCATCGTGGCTGGCTGGGCTGACTGCAATAATGTCTCGCTGCTATCTCTAAGCCGTAAATCTTAACTAGCAGCTTTACTGTTCAGCTACCAGATCCTCCCTCTTCGTAGTTCTCTAAGAAATACTTTAACAGCACAGTTCAGTGACACAGAAAGCAAGGAATCAGTGAAGCAGTACGAAAAATTACAGAAGGCAAATATCCCCAGCCTGTCAGTTCTCTCTCACTGAAGACACACAAACCGGAATACTTTCTCAACTTTATGAGATCCCGGACGACGCCCCCATTATCTGTAGGATAATTGCACAGATAATAAATTATCTGTGTCCAGGTTCCCCTAAGCAGAACTATCTGCAAGCAAATAATCCTGAATTAGGTCTAGGGGTGGGAACCTTGCCAAATACTTCCGTTAGAAAGAACTGTAGCTGAGACCGTAGGCTGATATATATATTAGATTTATTATAGTATGTCAGGTAAGAAAATAGAGCTAAGGTATACAAAATAGAACTCTGCAAGCTTTGGCTGATTACAAAATTACTGGCTGATAAAAATTACACTCATACGTCACACTACTAAACACTAATTCTTATTGGTTACCAGGTAAAATTACACCACTGATCAGTCACACTATGTTACGAGGTAGTACAGTTATTAGCAGCTTCTCCTAATCACAAGTACGACAGCACCAGCCTTCTGCTCAGGTAAATACCACTAACTAGCCCCCGACTAGTAGGAAATGAATCTCCGTGTTTCTCACCAGGCTTAGACCTCAGGGTCGTGTCTCTTGGGAGCTGGCACGGGACACCTCACAGACTCAAGCTGGATTCACAGCGAGTCTCAGTCGCAGCTGGAAGGGAACTCTGCAGCAGATAAGGAGGTCACAGGTCACGCAGGGCAGGTACAGCTGAACCACGATACTTTCCTCCAGATACACAGTTCATCAGTTGGTGGACCTTATTAGGTCTCACTGGTCTTCTTTTCACCTCCACCTTCTTCCAAGGCTTCTTACTAACTCCCTCTCGTTGTTCCCGCTCTCCTCAGTCCCTGATGCCCAGGTGACCAGCCGGGACCAATCTGGATCTTCCTTGGTTCACTGCGTGGCAAGAACAGTTCGTTGTTCTTGACCTTCAAGTTGTTACATTTTGGTATGCATTTTCTGTTTCTCACCCGCCTTGCTGGAGCCAGCCTCTCAGGGAGATAAGGGGGCCTGCTTTGCCCACAGCATGTCCTTGGTGTTGAGCTTCTGCTGTAATTTTCCACAAGCTGCAAAGCTGTTACTTGCTGACACAGAGATGTGCGGGTCAGAGTTTACAGTCTCCATTTGCTGTCATAGGATTATACAGGCCAAGGCCTGCAAGGTGAGACACACAGGGAAATACTCCTACAGGTTCCGGTCCAGGGTTGTCTCATCTCCACCTGGAAGGTGATCTTGCCTGCCACTGCCGCTCCACGGTAGTGGCCTATGGACTCACAAACCCCGTGCTCCCGGGGAAGAAGCCTGAATGGATGCCAAGGTCCTCGAGAGCGCGGCAAGCGCGAGAGACGCGACACCAAGTGCACCATCCTTTTTTCCTCTGCACCACTATTTGTCCTGTCCAGCATCTCCCTTCTGTGTCCCTTGTCCCTATCCTACCCCCAAGTTCAGCATCTGTCCTGTGTCCCCATCTCCCCCCTTTTTCAGCACAAGCCTACCTGGTCTCCTCATCTCCCACTTTCTAGCATCTATCGTCCTGGTGTCCCCACCTCTCCCTTTTTCTAACATTGTCCTGTATCTCCATCTTCCCCCTTTTTCCAGCATTACCCCTGTTACCATCTTCCCCCTTTTCCAGCATTACCTCTTTGTCCCCATCTCACCCATTTTTCACCATTGTCCCCATATCCCCCTTCCAGTGGTGCCCTCTTTGTGTCCCTATCTCCTTCCCCTCCCATGTGATAATCTTTGAATAACTGTCTACAGTTTAAATGCCCAGTTGCGTATATATGCTAATATCAACTTTGTTAAATGTTTCAGACACATCCATCTATTTATTCCCATGATATAACTAAATTCTATTATTCTGTCTCACCGTATTTTCAAATGTAAGCAACACTGAATCCAACTTTGCTTGGGATAATGTGTGATATAAATATATATTTAAAAAATCCTTTATCCTCTACCTTTCAAGACACTGCCTATCCTGCTGGATAGTGATGGCAGAAGGAAAGTAAGTTTGGCTCACTTCCACTCTGGTCAATTAAACCTCCCTGGGCAGCTTTCTCCCTTCTCCAGCCCCCCCCCCCCCCCCCCCCCGGCAGCCTTCTCCCTTCTCCAGCCCCCCGGGCAGCTTTCTCCCATCTCCAGCCCCCCCCCCCCCCGAGCGTTGCATCTTTCACCTTCTCTTCTGCCCATCTCTCCCATCCGCGTGGTCACATTGTACTTCCCTGAAGCCTTCTCCCTCCTGCGCAGCACCAGTGATTCAGTCAGCCTTCTGCCAGCGCCGGGGCATCTCCTCAGGCGCATCCTGCCTACTCTATTGCAACTTCCTGTTTTCCGCAGAGGTGGGATGCACCTGAGTAGAGGCCCTGACGCTGCCAGAAGGCTGACTGTGAATCGCCGGTGCAGTGCTACGCAGGAGGGAGAAGACTTCAGGGAAGTAAAAAGTGATCACGCGGACGGGAGAGACAGGCAGAAGAGACTGGAAAAGATTAAGAATCGGGAGGAAAGCAGCAGACACAAATATTTATTGGCACGGGGCACATAGGCGCAATATTATCAAAACAGCTGTTTGGGGGAGCGACCGCTCCCCCTGCGCCCCACCTAGTTACGCTTCTGCTTTAAGACAATTCCAGCATAAAAACATGAAATCACTAGCACAGATATTCAAAACACATTCTCTAAAATCCCTTTAAGACAATACCAGCATGGAGGTCACATGACGCCATGAACGGGAGCGGGTGCTGAAAAATCTGCTCCCGCCAGCTTACCCTCTAATCCCTCGTAAACAGCGAGTTCTCGCACGCAGGGTGCTTCCTTTTGGCAATCGCCGTGGTGGGAGATAGCGGAGCAGCGATTCAGCCCGGAAAATCGAACCTCTATGGCGGCGAAAGGAGTCAGGCGGGAAAAAGAAAAAACGCGAGCCGGCGAGGACAAAATGGCCGCTCCAGCCAGTCCGCCGGTGAACACTGCAAGCTCAGCGTGGGTGGCAGAAGTGGCGGCGGAGGTAAAGACCGCCATGGAGCCCTTGTTGGACAGACGGCTGGGGCCCATAGACACCAAATTAGCCCAGGTACAGGAGCATTTGGGACAAATAAATAAAGACATGGCTGAGTTCCAGCAGAGACATGGAGCCCTTGAGGACAGAGTAAACGCGATAGAGAAAGAAAACGCGCAGTTGAAGGCCCAGGTTGCAGGCTATGAAGAAAAACTCGAAGATCTAGAGAACAGATCTAGGAGAAATAACCTCCGCTTCGTGGGATTACCAGAAGCGCTGGACGGCCCCAGTCTTAGAGCATTTTTGGAAAAATGGCTGACTGAACAGTTACAGCTCCCAGCAGACCTAGGGGCCTTGCAAGTGGAAAGAGCGCATCGTGTGGGGCCTAAACAACAGGATCATTCGCGGCCACGAGTGGTGATATGTCGCTTGCTAAACTTTGCACATAAGGAAGCTATCCTGCAGGCCCTGAGAAGAGATCAGGAACTGCAATATGGAAATAAAAAAATACTTTGTTTTCAGGATTATTCAGCAGCAGTTGCCACACAGAGGAGGAAATTCTCGCCAATCTGCTCCAGGCTCTTTGCCTTGAAGATTAGATTCACACTGCAATATCCAGCTAAACTAAGAGTCACGTACCAAGCGGATACAAAGATTTACACTACAGTGGAGCAAGCGCAAGCGTTCCTAAGTTCAGTAGAGCCCAGATGAATGGTGGACTGTTGCGGGGCAGGAAGGAGGCAGAGTGACTATAAGAAATGAGAGAATGGCCCAGAAGTGCAAGGTGGATCTATAATTTTGTTACCTTTGTTGGCTTTATTGGCAGTTTTTTTTTTTTTTGGCATAACTGATTCTAGCCAAGAGGCGAGAACTGGTCGAGTTGGATGACCGGATGCCTAAGCCGTGGAGATGATGCTATGGACGACCAAAATCTAATGGCTCATATCCAAAATGGCCGAGAATTATTAATTCAGGCCAAGGGAGTCATGCAACGTGAGCAGTTGTACACAGTTGGGGACTTGTTTGGGAATGTGGACGTTATAGAACTGTTAAAGGAGGGAGGGGGGTGAGTGGTGTTAAACGTGATGGTCTCATTAGGGGACTGGGGGATTCTATGTGGGCAGTTAAGGTTGGGGGGAGGGAGGGAACTGGGGGGGAGGAAGGGGGGGAGGGAGATGGGGTGGCGGGGGAGGGAGGGGATAGTCCTGTTTGTATGTAATAGCAATGACAGCATGTTGAAAAAGGAACTGGGGGTAGCCCAAATATCAGGGGGGATGGTGGTGCAACGGGCTGAGGGAGTGGAGGCTGGGACACTCTCTTGGCATGCAAAATCACATAGAACACAACATATAGGGAGCTGCAGAATCGGGAGAGGTGTGACATGACTACATTACAGATAATGACATGGAATGTGGGGGGCATACATTCTCCGGTTAAGAGGCAGAAAATACTGAAAGTGCTGAATGATAAAAAAGTGTCAGTGGCCTTCCTGCAAGAAACACATCTCACGCGAGAAAAGCATGCCAAGATGAAAACCTGGTGGGTGGGAGAACTGTATGATGCTCCAGTGGTGGGGAAAAAAGGAGGAGTAGTAATCTTAATAAGGAAGGGTCTTACTGTAGAAGTTAAAAAGTTGGTCTCGGATCCAGGGGGGAGGTATGTCCTCGCCTCGGTGAGTTTGGACAGGCAGCCACTTTTGCTCTGTAATATCTATGCACCTAACAATTATGATAGGCAGTTTTTCACCCAAATTATCTGTAAAATTCATACTTTAGGAGATATGCCAATAGTATTAGGGGGTGATATGAATGATGTCCTGGACCCAGTTTGGGATAGATCCAACCCAACCGGGAAGGAGTTAGCCAGATGGGAGAGAGGAATCTCGAGGCTGTGTGCTGCACTGGACTTGATAGACGGATGGAGAACACTGCATCCCACAGAAAAAGATTTTACTCATCTCTCCCGAGCCCATCAAACGTTGTCCAGAATAGACTACATAATATTCTCAAGGGAGTTAATGACTAAAGTAGAGGAGGTTCAAATAGGCCCAATAGTGATTTCGGAACATGCCTGGGTAAGACTGCAGATTAGGGTGGGAGAAGGGAGACCTGCATTAGGAACTTGGCGCTCTCTACTACTACTACTACTATTTAGCATTTCTATAGTGCTACAAGGCATACGCAGCGCTGCACAAACATAGAAGAAAGACAGTCCCTGCTCAAAGAGCTTACAATCTAATAGACAAAAAATAAATAAAGTAAGCAAATTAAATCAATTAATGTGAACGGGAAGGAAGAGAGGAGGGTAGGTGGAGGCGAGTGGTTACAAGTGGTTACGAGTCAAAAGCAATGTTAAAGAGGTGGGCTTTCAGTCTAGATTTAAAGGTGGCCAAGGATGGGGCAAGACGTAGGGGCTCAGGAAGTTTATTCCAGGCATAGGGTGCAGCGAGACAGAAGGCGCGAAGTCTGGAGTTGGCAGTAGTGGAGAAGGGAACAGATAAGAAGGATTTATCCATGGAGCGGAGTGCACAGGAAGGGGTGTAGGGAAGGACGAGTGTGGAGAGATACTGGGGAGCAGCAGAGTGAATACATTTATAGGTTAGTAGAAGAAGTTTGAACAGGATGCGGAAAACGGATAGGGAGCCAGTGAAGGGTCTTGAGGAGAGGGGTAGTATGAGTAAAGCGACCCTGGCGGAAGATGAGACGGGCAGCAGAGTTTTGAACCGACTGGAGAGGGGAGAGGTGACTAAGTGGGAGGCCAGCAAGAAGCAGATTGTAGTAGTCTAAACGAGAGGTGACAAGGGTGTGGACGAGGGTTTTGGTAGAGTGCTCGGAAAGAAAGGGGCGGATTTTACGGATGTTGTAAAGAAAGAAACGACAGGTCTTGGCGGTCTGCTGGATATGAGCAGAGAAGGAGAGAGAAGAGTCAAAGATGACCCCAAGGTTTCGAGCTGAGGAGACAGGGAGAATGAGAGAGCCATCAACAGTAATAGAAAACGGGGGGAGCGGGGAGGTGGGTTTGGGGGGGAAAATGAGAAGCTCGGTTTTGGTCATATTTAATTTCAGGTGGCATTGAGACATCCAGGCAGCAATGTCAGACAAGCATGCTGAAACTTTGGTTTGGATGCAAGGTGAGATATCAGGGGTAGAAAGGTAGATTTGGGAGTCATCAGCATAGAGATGGTAGGAAAAGCCATGGGATGAGATTAATAAACAAGGGAAGAAGTGTAGATAGAAAAGAGGAGGGGACCAAGAACAGAACCCTGAGGTACGCCGACAGGCAGAGGGATAGAAGTAGAAGAGGATCCACCAGAGTGAACACTAAAGGTGCGGAGGGAGAGGTAGGAAGAGAACCAGGAAAGGACAGAGCCCTGGAATCCAAGTGAGGACAGGGTATCGAGAAGTATGCTGTGATCGACAGTGTCAAAAGCAGCGGAAAGATCAAGAAGAATGAGGATGGAATATTGACCTCTGGATTTAGCCAGTAATAGGTCATTGGAGACTTTAATAAGCGCAGTTTTGGTTGAGTGGGAAGGGCGAAAACCAGATTGTAATGGGTCAAGAATAGCATGTGAGGAGAGAAAATCAAGGCAGCGGCGGTGAACAGCACGCTCAAGTAATTTGGAGAGAAAAGGAAGGAGGGAGATGGGTCGGTAATTAGAGGGACAAGTAGGGTCAAGTGAAGGCTTCTTAAGGAGAGGTGTGACAACAGCATGTTTAAAGGCAGCAGGGACAGTCGCAGTGGAAAGTGAGAGGTTGAGAATGTGACAGATAAAAGGAATAAGAGTAGGAGAGATGGCATTAAGAAGGTGGGTGGGAATGGGATCAGAGGAACAGGTGGTACATTTTCAGGAAGAAAGGAGAAGTGTAGTTTCCTCAATAGTAACTTCAGGAAAGGAGGAGAGGGAATGAGGGGAAGGAGAGAGAGGGGAACGGACTAGTGGAGGGAGAGCTGGTGAGGTAGAGAAAGCAAGGTTTATCTTTTGAACCTTGTTGTGAAAGAATTCAGCAAGGGTCTGAGGAGATAATGAAGGGGGAGTTGGGGGAGGGGGCACCTTGAGGAGAGAGTTCAATGTGGTGAAGAGAAGTCGAGGATTAGAGCCAAGAGAGTTGGTCAGTTGGATATAATAATCCTGTTTGGCACGTAAAAGAGCAGATTGGAAGGAGGTCAGCATGAACTTAAAGTGTAAGAAATCAGCAAGGGCCCGAGATTTCCGCCAGAGGCGTTCGGCGGAGCGGGTACAGGAACGTAGGTAGCGGATATTAGAAGTCAGCCAAGGTTGGGGTTTTGTACGCCTTACAGGGCGGGTCATCAAAGGTGCAAGAGTGTCTAAGGCAGAGGATAGAGTATTGTTGTAAGAAGAAACAGCCTCGTTGACAGACGTGGATGGTGCCACAGTAGAGAGGAGGTTTGAAACATGGGAGGATAGAGATGAAGGGTCAATATCGTGAAGATTCCTAGATAAATTAGATAGGATAGGACGGGACTGGGAGGGAGGAGATTTAAGTGTGAAAGTTATAAGATGGTGATCAGAGGAGGGATGATCAGAGGCAAGGAAACTAGAAGGTGAACAGTTGGAGCTTTCCTGCGTATCTTTACCGAGACAGCCAATTTTTACCTTTCTTGGTGGACAGATGGAAGGAATAGAGTGCTAATAATGAACAGCACAAAACGGATCCAGTTCTCTTCTGGGAGGCGGCAAAGACCGTTCTCCGGGGTGAGATCATATCGTACTTAGCCTTCAAAAAAAGGCTAGGAATAGGGAGGTATTACGGCTAGAGGGGAAGGTGGCAGCCTTGAGGAAACATTATGGTCAGGGGCATTCCTTGTGTATTCGAAGACAGCTATTAGAAGCACAACAGGCCCTAAATGAGCTTCTACAGGAGACGACACAGAAAGCGAACCTGTATTATAAATACCAACTATATAGATTCACTAATAAAAGCGGGAGATTTCTAGCCAGGCTTGCCAATAAGAGGCTTAGTGCTAAGAAGATACTGACAATGCAGACTAGCGCAGGAGAGCGGGTTAATAATGATGAAGGCATAGTAGCAGTTTTGGCGGACTTTTTCCGCCAACTGTATACACAACAGGAGGATCTAGTGAGACCCAGTGCCACATATCTTCATAGTATGGCTTTACCAAGGGTGTCTCCGGAGGACACAGAGGTGTTGAATGCACCGATAGAAGTGGAGGAGGTAGAATTAGTGATCAAGTGGAGTAAACTAGGGAAAGCTCCGGGGCCGGATGGCATGAGGAATGAATTTTACAAAATTCTAAACACTGAAATAAGTCCATTACTTGCGGCAGTGTTTAATGTAGCCATACAACAGAAGCAGATGCCCTTACATCTTAATAGAGCACAAATTAGTGTTTTACCCAAGCCTGGTAAACCAACGGATCGGCCGGATTCGTATAGGCCGATCTCACTATTGAACGCAGAGCTAAAATTTTTGGCCAAGATACTGGCAAATCGTTTAGCCAGAGTCTTACCCTCCTTGCTCCAGGATTCGCAGGTAGGGTTCACATGCGGTAGGGTAATAGCAAAAAATATGCGCCGAATATGGGCGGCATTGGAACAGGTACGAACACAACAGACCCCGACCTTGCTAATAAGTTTCGACGCTGAAAAAGCGTTCGATAGAGTGGATTGGAGTTTCTTATTCGGAGTGTTGAAGGTTTATGGTATAACTGGTAATTTCCTAAAGGCAGTAAGAGCCTTATATGCAGATCCCAAGGCACAGATTTTTGCGAATGGACTGCAGTCGGAATGGTTTCAAATCAGGAGAGGTACGAGGCAGGGATGTCCATTATCCCCATTATTATTTGTTCTAGCTCTGTTATGGTATAAGCCAATCATCAGAATTAAATGTGTAGCATGATGTTGTGTTGGATCAGATACATATATATACACCAATATATTTGTGCAGCTTTTAAATATATATATATTTGACACTGCAGCAGAGAAAATAGTCTCATTCCAAAAGCCCTCTTCCCTCTCCCTTTGGGGAATATTTACAAGACAAAGGCACTGCTGCAGTGGCAGGGACCTCACCTTGCCTTTTCTCATTCCTTAAACAAAAGACTTAAGACTGCTTTAAAGTTTTAAATTGACTCTATTCCTCTGATCAACACAACAAAGATTGGACCTAACCAGAGGATGCAAGGAGTCAAGCAGGTGGGAAAGGTGTGAATACCCCATTGAAAACAAAGACTTCAGAGGGGAAACCATAAACAGGACATTTGCTTGTCAAAGGTATACCTGCCCCTCCCATCAACTTTCAGACATGTGCAGGAAGGAAGGACTTGTAATGTGTATCTGCTCCAGAGACTGAGCAGGAAGCCCTGTAAGTCTCGTGATGTCATAAGACATGAGACCAAGACTCAGGGGTCGTGTGCAGACATGAGACCAAGATACCACAATGCTTTGCAAATGCCCAAGGGTCGTGTGGAAACCAGGAAATCAGGACAAAGATCCACATGGCATATCCTCCTGCAGCTTGCAAGGTATAAAAGGACAAGCTGTTTCCCAAGAGTCAGATTCTCTTCAACTGCAAGCAACTCAGATCCACTCACTGCAGAAGCCCTGATGCCTTGCTCCTCAACATGTGCTCATCAATCAGCTGGACCACAGCATGCTTGTAACAAGGACTTGTAAGTTAACCTACCTGCTACTTTGTTCTATTTTATGCACAGATTACCTGTAAAGATCTCTTAAAACCTACCTCTCGTGTGCAATTGTATATTAAATCAACCTTTTTAAAGCTAAAAATACGGTCTCCTTGTGTTCTGAGCATATGGTATCTTTTATATATACTTAATCTATTTAATTTATTGCAATTATCACCTTTGGTGATTGGTGGAGAAATTAATATCCTAAAACTTATAAATACAGCATCTGCTCTTAAATTATAAACAGTAGCGAGTGCTCTCGAGCTATTTTCCCCAAAATAAATAATTTCTTGTAACAGCTCTAGATCCCCTACTGAGAGAGATACAAAATAATGTAGATATTCGAGGAGTGACAATACGGAAGCACCACTTCAAGACAGCGGCATTTGCAGATGATCTATTGGTATTAGTCACAGATCCCAGGCACTCACTACCGTATTTGATGGAAAGTCTAGAGGAATATGGGGACTTTTCAGGATTCAGGCTGAACCTCACAAAATCAGAGGCGTTAGCAAGTTCTGAAGAACTTCAACGGGGGTGGGCAGATCGTTTCCCCATTAGATGGGCGCAGGGATCTTTCCGATATTTGGGGGTACAACTCCCAATGGATACACGGCGGCTTTATGAAATCAACATAGCCAAGTTACTGCGGGATACCAAAGAACAACTGTCTCGATGGACAATGCTTCCCCTGTCCCTCATGGGGCGGATACAGCTCTATCGAATGATAGTATTCCCTCGATGGTTATATGTGTTACAGGCCCTGCCATTGCGACTGACAAAACGGGATGTAATGACACTTAGGAGGCTGGTAGTCAAATTCTGCTGGGGGGGAAAAAAGTCTAGGATGAAATGGCAACATCTCATAGGGAACTGGAGACAGGGTGGGCTGGGATTGCCGGACATCCGACTGTATAACCAAGCCTGTCTTATGAGACATCTGAGGGACTGGGTACTAGGTACAACCACGTACACGGATATGGGGCTGGAACGTGCATTTTTTCATCCGTGGCATTTGAACTATTTGCTACACGTTGAAAGGAAAGGAAAGCTGCCAGAAAGAATAAGGGACAGTGTATTGCTGGGGCCATTGTGGCATATGTGGAGAGAGCTATTACAGCGCTGGGGTCAGGACCCAACAGCTAGTGTATTGATGCCATTAGCTGGGAATGATTCTTTCACCCCCGGTAGAGAGAATGTGGTGTTTTGTAGACTTCAGGAACAGGGGGTGGAATTGTTGGAAAATTTTATTCAGGAAGACGGAACCTTGGTACCAGTAGAAGATTTTGTGCAAAGGTGGTCAGGGGGACCGGCGACAATATTGGCCTATCATCAACTAGCCCATTATGTACGTAGCTTATCGAAAGGACTGTCTTTGCGATTTGGGAGACAGCTTCGGGAATTTGTAGAGGGAGATGCGATGGGGCAGGTCTCGGTATCCTGGTTTTGCAAAGAACTAGAGAAGGGACAACCAGAAAAACAAGTCCTAGAGGTGGCTACTAGATGGAGCGTTGAAGTACAGCAGCCAATATCTGAGCGCCACATTAAACAATCGCTGAAATGGTTATCGGGGATACTGCATAGTGCAGAACTCCAAGAATGCCAGTTCAGGACAGTACACAGAGCCTATTTCTCTCCCAGAAGGGCATTTCAAGCAAAAGTCATAGAATCTGATCATTGCCTAAAATGTAAGCAGGGAGGTGCTACATTGACACACTGTATGTGGCAATGCAGGCGTATTCGATCCTTCTGGGGGGGACTAAGTAACTATTTAAGTGGGGTATTAGGGTATCAAATTGATATCACCTTTGATAGAATGCTATTCGGTAACCTGGGACAGTGGGGGGTGGGGACACAAGGAGAACGACTGTTTCTAAGTAAATCTTGCATAGTGGGGAAGAAGTGTATCCTTAATCATTGGGTGATGGACATGCCTCCCTCATATTGGTACTGGAGGAATAAACTCCATCAACTTATGCTCTGGGAGGCGAGGGGGGCATGACTGACACCAAGAAGGCAGGTCCGGTTTCTGAGTATTTGGCAGAAATATATAAATACGATATCCCCACGAGCACACAGTCAAGTACTTAATGGGCTACCTTAGGGTAGAGGAGGAGATCAGAACTGATAAACTATGAGATTTGGATCAGGACAAGGAGGGGAGGGGGGATGAGGGGAGGGGGGAAAAGAATGCACACGACCAGATAGCGAAGGCCTGAATGGTGGAGCTTTTCATTGACAAGCATTGTTGAAGTTAAAGGTACACTTTAGAGAAGTTGTAATATCAGGGTACAATATTGACAGAATAAGCAATTGGCTACCAGAGGAGAATGGGAGAGGGGGGAAGGGAGGAACTGGGAGGGGTAGACAGTAATATTAAAAGTTATATAAGAATTGATGCCTGGAGGCAAGATGGCGACGGGAAGGAAGTGCTGAGAAGCGCTCTGAACCACGCACCTTTATTTCCTGAAAATAGTTTCCCCCTTTGTAAGTCAATATGCCTAAGAGGAGGGGAAGACAGAGAACCGGACCCGCGGTTTCTGCTTCGCCGGTACCTGGTTTGATTGAACGCTTCTTGGTTCCAGGAACGATGTCGGGAGCGGGAGCTCTGCAGACGGAGACTGCGGGGAGAGGAGAGCCGCATTCCCGTCCAGAGATGGAGACAACGTTGAGCCCCGAGCAGAGGTTAGCTCCTCCCATGCCGGCAGACACGCCGAGGAGGGACCGAGAAGCCCCAAGTTTCCAAGAGTCGGCGGGGTCTCCCGGAACGGGACCCAACCCGGAAGTTAGTCCGCCGATGCTAACTGCACAGGCAGTGCAGGAATCGAGTGGAGGAGAAGCCTTGACTGAAGAGCCATTGATGAGAGAAGCAGGCTTGATGGTGGAAACTTTACAAAGGGAGTTACCAAGTAAGTCTGCTTTAGGGGAAAAGCCAGAAAATATCACTTTGGAAGCTATCTGGGAAGCTTTGAAGAGTTTGGAAAACTCTTTATCTACATTTCCTCTATATGTGAACAATCTCAAATCTTCTTAAACAAAATACCTGTAATGGAGACAAAGTTGCAAAATTTGGAAACACTAACGGAGAATAATTTAAAAGAGATACAAACTATCCAACAAGTACAAGCTAACTTGATAAAAGAAAACTTATATCTCCAGAACAAGATAGAAAATTTGGAAAATGCGCAACGATCTAACACACTAAGATTGATAAATTTTCCAAAACAACCTATAATTGCGCCTGCATTAACTTTTAAAAAATACATGTGTGAAGTTTTGGAAATTCCAGAGACTGCATTTCCTCCTATATCAAAAATTTACTATTTATTACCATATAAAAGAAGGGAACAAGAACAAGTGGAAGGCCAAAGACCCGAAACGTCTTTTGATGTTTTGGATTTGAACCTAACATTGGCAATAGAAGATGACAATTTAGGTTTGGTGCCAATGACTTTAATAGTCTCCTTTGTGCTGCAGCCAGATAGAGATTGGATTCTCAAAAAAATTTTTCTTCATAGAGATCAACTTTTTATGAACTTTAAGATAAGAATGTTTCCGGACGTCTCTAAGGCAACCCAGAGAAGGCGTAAAGAATTTCTTAAGTTACGATCTAAGGCTTTCCAACTTGGGGCACTTTACTGGTTAAACTTCCCATGTAAATGTGTTGTTAAATTGAATTTCATTAGATATATTTTCCTTGACCCTAAACAACTGAATTCTTTTTTGGACTCTAAAATAGCCTTGCTACCCTCAAGTCAGCCAAGACAAATAGTAACATCTACTCCTTAAATATTAGGAACTCCTGGAACTTCCTTCCCTGTCTCTAAAAATCCTAAATTAAAGGTTTTCAAATATAAATAAAAGGGTTCAGATATGCCTTCATTGTTGTGGACTATAGATGTATAAATTTAGAAATATTTATATTCTATATTGTAAAACTGAACATATACTTTTTGACCCTTTCTTCTGTTAAAGTATAGATTTATTGATAACCAATATAGGATGTAAAATATTCGAGTTGTTATCTTTTGTAAATCATCTTTGCTGATTTCAAGTATTATCTTGAAGTTTTTTGTAAAACTTAAAATAAAAAAAAAGAATTGATGCTTGTTAGTTAGCAATTATTGCACAATCACATTGGGATCTGATGTTTGATTTGTGCAGAGATTGTATGAAAATGTTCATTGTGTTGCAGCATTAATAAAAAATGTTTAAAACTAAGACAATACCAGCATAAAAATATAAAATCACAGTGCAATATAGGCACATAAGCATAAGCACATAAGCACCGCCATACTGGGAAAAGACCAAGGGTCCATCAAGCCCAGCATCCTGTCTCCGACAGCGGCCAATCCAGGCCCTAAGAACCTGGCAGAACCCAAAAAACTTAATAATGATCAATGGACTTTTCCTTGAGGAATCTGTCCAAACCCCCCTTAAACTCTGCAAGGCCAACTGCTGTCACTACATTCTCTGGCAATGAGTTCCAGAGTCCAACTATGCGCTGAGTAAAGAAAAACTTTCTCCGATTTGTTTTAAATCTACCACATTCTAGCTTCATCTTGTGTCCCCTGGTTCTATTATTATTAGAAAGTGTAAACAAATGCTTCACATCTGTCCGCTCCATTCCATTCATTATTTTGTAGACTTCTATCATATCACCCCTCAGCCGCCTTTTCTCCAAGCTGAACAGCCCTAGCCGTCTAAGCCTTTCCTCATAGGGAAGTCGTCCCATCCCTTTTATCATTTTCGTCGCTCTTCTCTGCACCTTCTCCAATTCCTTTATATCTTTTTTGAGGTGCGGCGAGCAGAATTGAACACAATATTCGAGGTGCGGTCGCACCAAGGAGCGATACAATGGCATTATAATATCTTCATGTTTGTTTTCCATCCCTTTCCTAATAATACTCAACATTCTGTGCACTTTATTAGCTGCCGCAGCACACTGAGCAGAAGATTTCAATGTCTTGTCAACGGTGACTCCCAGATCCCTTTCTAGGTCCGTGACTCCTAACGCGGAACCTTGCATGACATATCTGTAATTCGGGTTCCTGTTTCCCACATGCATCACTTTCCACTTGTCAACACTGAACTTCATCTGCCATTTGGACGCCCAATCTCCCAGTCTCGGAGGTCCTGTTGTAATCTTTCACACTCCTCCTGCGACGTGACAACCCTGAATAACTTTGTGTCATCTGTGAATTTAATTACCTCACTAGTTACTCCCATCTCTAGGTCATTTATAAATATGTTAAACAGCAACGGTCCCAGCACAGACCCCTGAGGGACCCCACTAACCACCCTTCTCCATTGAGAATACTGACCATTCAACCCTACTCTCTGCTTCCTATCTTTCAACCAGTTCTTAATTCAAAATAATACACTACCTCCAATCCCATGACCCTCCAATTTCCTCAGGAGTCTTTCATACTACTACTACTTAACATTTCTAGAGCGCTACTAGGGTTACGCAGCGCTGTACAGTTTAACAAAGAAGGACAGTCCCTGCTCGAAGGAGCTTACAATCTAAAGGATGAAATGTCAAGTTGGGGCAGTCAAGATTTCCTGAATAGAGGTGTAGTGGTTAGGTGCCGAAGGCGACATTGAAGAGGTGGGCTTTGAGCAAGGATTTGAAGATGGGCAGGGAGGGGGCCTGGCGTATGGGCTCAGGGAGATTATTCCAAGCATGGGGTGAGGTGAGGCAGAAAGGGCGGAGCCTGGAGTTGGCGGTGGTGAAGGGTACTGAGAGGAGGAATTTGTCATGAGAGCGGAGGTTACGGGTAGGAACGTAAGGGGAGATGAGGGTAGAGAGGTAAGGAGGGAATGCAGATCATGTGCATTTGTAGGTTAGTAGGAGAAGCTTGAACTGTATGCGGTACCTGATCGGAAGCCAGTGAAGTGACTTGAGGAGAGGGGTAATATGAGGCACTTTGTCAACTGCCTTCTGAAAATCCAGATACACAATATAGTGGCCTAGTGGTTAGGGTGGTGGACTTTGGTCTTGAAGAACTGAGTTCAATTCCCAGCACAGGCAGCTCCTTGTGACTCTGGGCAAGTCACTTAACCCTCCATTGCCTGCCGCATTGAGCCTGCCATGAGTGGGAAAGCGTGGGGTACAAATGTAACAAAATAAATATCAACCGGCTCCCCATTGTCCACATGTCTGTTCACCCCCTCAAAAAGTGCAGTAGATTGGTGAGGCAAGACTTCCCTTCACTAAATCCATGCTGACTTTATCTCATTAGCCCATGCTTTTGTATGTGCTCTGTAATTTTATTCTTAATAATAGCCTCTACCATTTTGTCCGGCACCGACGTCAGACTCACCGGTCTATAATTTCCCAGATCCCCTCTGGAACCTTTTTTAAAAAATCGGCTTTACATTGGCCACCCTCCAATCTTCCGCTACCATGCCTGATTTTAGGGATAAATTGCATATTACTAACAGTAGCTCCGCAAGTTCGTTTTTCAGTTCTATTAATACTCTGGGATGAATACCATCTGGTCCCGGTGATTTACTACTCTTCAGTTTGCAGAACTGACCCATTACATCCTCCAAGTTTATACAGAATTCATTTAGTTGCTCTGACTCACCTGTTTCAAATACCCTTTCCGGCACTGGTGTCCCTCCGAAGTCCTCCTCTGTAAAGACCGAAGCAAAACATTCATTTAATTTCTCCACTACTGGTTTGTCTTCCCTGATCGCCCCTTTAACACTACTGTTGTCCAGCAGCCCAACCAATTCTTTAGCCAGCTTCCTGCTTTTAATATACCTAAAAAAAAATTTGCTATGCGTTTTTGCTTCTAACGCTAACTTTTTTTCAAAGTCCTTCTTTGCCCTCCTTATCTCCACTTTGCATTTGGCTTGACATTCCTTATCTTTAGTCAGTTTCCTTCTCCATTTTCTGAAGGATTGTTTTTTGGCTCTAATAGCTTCCTTTACCTTACTGTTTAGCCACGCCGGCTGACGTTTGTTTTTTGTTCCCCTTTTCTAATAAGTGGAATATATTTGTCCTGTACTTCTAGGATGGTGTTTTTGAACAGCATCCACGCCTGATGCAAGTTTCTTACCCTGTCAGCTGCTCCTTCACCATTCTTCTCATTTTATCATAATCTCCTTTTCTAAAGTTAAACGCTAGTGTATTTGATTTCCTAAGTTCACTTACTTCGAAGCCAATATCAAAGCTGATCATATTATGATCACTGTTATCAAGTGATCCTCGCACCGTCACCCCCCCTCACTAGGTCATGAGCTCCACTAAGGACTAAGTCTAGTATTTTTCCTTCTCTTGTCGGCTCCTGAACCAGCTGTTCCATGAAGCTGTCCTTGATTTCATCAAGAAATTTTATCTCCCTAGCGTGTACCGATGTTACATTAACCCAGTCTATATCCGGATAATTGAAATCACCCATTATTATTACATTGCCCATTTTATTCGCTTCCCTAATTTCCTTCGACATTGCTGTTTCCGTTTGCTCGTCCTGGCCAGGCAGATGGTAGTACACTCCTATTACCGTCCTTTTCCCCTTTTCATGTGGAATTTCAATCCACAAAGATTCCAATAGGCAATAGGATAGAGACAGATAAGGAACTTATAGAGGTCAGACCCTCTGCAAGTGAAAGGACAGGCTTTTTTTTGTTTTTTGTGTTAATAGGATAGAATAAAAAGGGGGTGAAATAGAATAAAGGAGTCAATAGTTTATCAGGAAGATATTAAGAGCAGGACACAGGTAACCTCAGTTACTAATCAAACCAAGTCTGAAAATGCCCAGCGCAGCTCCCAGCTCACAAGGAGGGGCATAATCGAACGTCGCCGGCGAAATAGATCGCCAGCAATCTATTTTGGTGGTGGCGCTACAGCTGGCCGGAACCGTATTATCGAAAAAGATGGCCGGCCATCTTTTTTTTCAATAATACGGTTTAGCCCAGCCAAATGCCAGAGTTCGCTGGGTTTGAGATGGCCGGTTTTGTTTTTCAGCGATAATGGAAAAAAATGCCGGCGATCTCCAACCCGGCGACATCCAAGGCATTTGGTCGTGGGAGGAGCCAGCATTTGTAGTGCACTGGTCCCCCTCACATGCCAGGACACCAACTGGGCACCCTAGGGGTCAGTGTGGTGGACTTCAGAAAAAGCTCCCACATGCATAGTTCTCTTACTTTGGGTGCTGAGCCCCCCAACCCCCCCCCCCCAAAACCCACTACCCACAAATGTACAACACTACTGTAGCTCTTAGGGGTGAAGGGGCAACTACATGTGGGTACAGTGGGTTTTGGAGGGCTCCCATTTACCAGCACAAGTGTTACAGGTAGGGGGGGATGGGCCTGGGTCCGCCTGCCTTAAGTGCACTGCGGTACCCACTAAAAGTGCTCCAGGGACCTGCATACACGCAGGCCTCTAGAACTTGTTGCGCTGTATAACCTTGGTACACCAGTTGACACCTGAAGACTAATCTCTTTGAAAAAGTCCTTTATTTGAATAAGCACGTTTACTCACAGTTAACTGCAGATCAGACGTTGTGCCCCACTGGCAAAGGGTCTCCCTGGTACTGAGATGAGCAGTAGGTCAGAGCTGGAAGAATGGTGTACAATGCCCTCTTTCAGCAACATTCAAGGTAATAACTAAGTTCTCTAACGTGGGTAACAGATGAAAGGGATCTAAAACTGGCTTACAAAAATGGCTACTACCTCATGGACTACCAGAAACAAAACTGGACACACTCTGACCCAGTAAGCAGGGGGAAAAGCACCATGGGAGTAGAGCCCACTACTCTACACCCACCACAATGCATTGCTGATGTGACTCTGCAGTGCACCTAACAGAAAAGGTGTCACACTCACCCGAGAGCCACATCACAACCACGGAAAGGCTGTCAGAGGATAGAACACATTCTGCTGTCATTTGAGGCTGGCAAAATATGTTTAGAATTGTGTTTTTTAGTGTGGGAAGGGGTTGGTGACCACTGGGGGAGTACGGGGAGGTCATCCCTGATTCCTTCCGGAGGTCATCTGGTCAGTTGGGGCAACTTTTTGAGTCTTGGTCGTGAAAATAAAAGGACCAAGTAAACCCGGTGAAATACTGCTTAACGTCGCTTTTTTTTTCCATTATCCGCAAAAGCCGGCCATCTGGTAGCCACGCCCATGCCCGCCCATGTCCCGCCTTCGCTACGCTGCCGACACGCCCCCTTGAACTTTCACTGGCGAGGCGACGGGAAAGCAACAATGCTGTCAAAAAAGCCACTTTCGATTATACTGATTTGGCCGCTTTTGAGAGATCGCCGGCCATCTCCCGATTTATATCGGGAAATGGCTGGTGATCACTTTCGAAAATAAGCCTGAAGGTAAACTTAGGTTCTACTACCCAGCTGAAAACAAAATTGCCCCTTCTCCAGAACTATGAGTCACCAGATGCCATGTAACCAAAATTGATTGAATTAAGTCTCTGGCAGTGTAGATTCAACACACAATTCTAATGAAAACAGACACCAGATTCAATGTCACCAGATTAAGTCACAGGTTTAAAACACTTGGCACAGGTTAAAACACAGTTCCAATGAAAACACCTTTAAGACAATTCCAGCATAAAAAGATGAGTTCACTAGCACAAATATTCAAAACACAATTCTCTAAAATCCCTTTAAGACAATACCAGCATAAAAATATAAAATCACAGTACAATATAGGCAATAGGATAGAGACAGATAAGGAACTTATAGAGGTCGGACCCTCTGCAAGTGAAAGGACAGTTTTTTCTTTTTTTTTTGTTAATAGGATAGAATAAAAAGGGGGTGAAATAGAATAAAGGAGTCAATAATTTATCAGGAAGATATTAAGAGACTAGTAAAAAAAGGCCCGTTTCTCACACAAATGAAACAGGCGCTAGCAAGGTTATCCTCCGAGTTCCAGCTTGGCCCCCCTCCCTCCCCCCCTCTTATCCGAGTTCCAGGCCTCCCTCCCTCCCTCTTTCTCCTCTGAGTTCCAGGCCCCCCTTTCCTCCCCCTCCTCTCCCTCTCCCCCTCCTCTCTCTTCCAGGCCCCTTCCCTCTTCCAAGTTCCAGGCCCTCCTCCTCCGAGTTCCAGGCCCCCTCCCTCCCTGGGCCCCCTCCCTCCCCCCTCTTGTCCGAGTTCCAGGCCCCCTTCCTCTCCTCTGAGTTCCAGGCCCCCCTCTCCTCCGAGTACCAGGCCTCCCTCCCTCCCTCTCTCTCCTCCGAGTTCCAGGCCCCCCCCTCTCGCCTCCAAGTTCCAGGCTCCCCTCCCCCTCTCCTCCGAGTTCCAGGCCTCCCTCTCTCTCCTCCGAGTTCTAGGCCCCCCTCTCTCTCCTCTGAGTTCCAGACCCCCCTCTCCTCCGAGTTCCAGGCCCCCTCTTTCTCCTCCGAGTTCCAGGCCCCCCTCCCTCCCTCTTCTCCGAGTTCCAGGCCCCCCTCTCCTCCCCCTCCTCCCTCTTCCATGCACCTTCCCTCCCTGTGAGTTCCTGTGCCGCCTCCCTCCCTCTAAGTTCCAGCCTGGCCCCCTCCATCCCCACTCTTGGCCGAGTTCCAGGCCCCCCTCCCTCTCCTCGGAGTTCCAGGCCCCCCTCTCCTCCGAGTACCAGGCCCCCCTCTCTCTCCTCCAAGTTCCAGGCTCCCCTCCCCATCCTCTGAGTTCCAGCCTGGCCCCCTCCCTCTCCTCTGAGTTCCAGGCCCCCCTCTGTCTCCTCCGAGTTCCAGGCCCCCCTCTCTCCTCCGAGTTCCAGGCTCCCCTCTCCTCTGAGTTCCAGGCCCCTGCCCTCCTTCCCTCTTTTCCTCTGCTCCGAGTTCCAGGCCCCCGCCCTCCCTCCCTCTCCTCCGAGTTCCATGCCTCCCTGTCCTTCAAGTTCCAGGCCCCCTCCCTCCCTCCCTCCCTCTCCTCCGAGTTCTAGGCTCCTTCCCTCCCCCTCTCCTCTGAGTTCCAGGCCCCCTCTCCTCCAAGTTCCAGGCCCCCTCCCTCTCCTCCGTTACAGGTCCCCCTCCCTCCATCTCCTCCGAGTGCTAGCCCAACCTTCATTGGCCGCCCTCTTCTCCCACTGTCCGCTGCCTGCCCGTTGCCTTCCTCGTGCCGCCCTTGCGGAAACAGGAAATGAGGGCAGGACCAGAAGCAGAGCTGAGAGAGAAGGGAAGGTAAGCTGAAGCGCCGTGCCTGCTCGCCTTTCACTGCTGCTGCTGGACCTCGAGGTAAGAACTTTTAAATTCTGGGTGGCAGGCAGGAAGGTGAGGAGCAGGGAAAGGACTGGGAGAAGAGGGCGGCCAGCGCAGGTCGGGCTAGCACTCGGAGAGGGAGGGAGGGGGCCTAGAACTCGGATGAAGGGGGGCTTGGAAGTCGGAGGAGGAGGGCATGGAACTCGAAGGAGAGGTGGGAGGGAGAGGGTGATTCTCCTGCGATTCTCTCCTCCCCTCGATTTGTACCTGAACATTCTCTGGCTGGCTGGCACTGGCTTCCCTTCCCTTTCACTGTTCCGCCCTCTGATGTCATTACGTTTTGACATGAGGGCGGGGCAATGAGTGTTTATGGATGTTACGAACCCAGGCATCCAGACATAGAACGTTGGAGGTGCAAATTATTATATAGGATATTAAGAGCAGGACACAGGTAACCTCAGTTACCAATCAAACCAAGTCTGAAAATGCCCAGCGCAGCTCCCAGCTCACAAGGTAAACTTGTTCCTGCACAACCAAGTTACAAAACTTTTATTTAACCCTTTAAATGGTTACAATAATATCTTGCTGGGGGTTATCCTGGGACAGTTTTGAAGAAAGCCTATAAAAGAGCAAGATATCATACTACTACTACTACTTATCATTTCTATAGCGCTACTAGATGTACGCAGCGCTGTACACCTGAACATGAAGAGACAGTCCCTGCTCGATAGAGCTTACAATCTAATTAGGACAGACAAACAGGACAAATAAGAGATAAGGGAATATTAAAGTGAGGATGATAAAATAAGGGTTCTGAACAAGTGAATAAGGGTTAGGAGTTAAAAGCAGCATCAAAAATGTGAGCTTTTAGCTTAGATTTGAAGACGGCCAGAGATGGAGCTTGACGTACCAGCTCAGGAAGTCTATTCCAGGCATATGGTGCAGAAAGATAAAAGGAACGGAGTCTGGAGTTAGCGGTGGAGGAGAAGAGTGCAGATAATCAGAGCTGTTATGGAGAAAGATAGAAAAGAAGTTGTTTCAACACAACCGTATGTTGAGATTTTCATCAAGGGGATCAGATGTGGTGAAGGTTATTAGAAGTAGCGAAAAAAAAAAAAAACAGCACAAAGGGCTTTCAATAGAGGAACACGTGCTTTATTGAAGACCTGAGATGGCCGTGCTTCAGCATAACTTTGCCTGCATCAGGGGTCAGTCTACAACACAGAGAGTAAAAATGTATAGTACATTACTGTACTTCATATAAGACAAATGTCTATAAAAACACAATGAATAATGATAAAATACCAATAAAACATAAGATAACACTTGTCACTTCAAAAATGTTTATGGTTATTAGAAAACATTGGGGGATAGTAAAAATGCATTTTGTTTTTCAACAGTCTGATTTGAGATTTGCTTTCTGAGATCCAAGCAGTTTTTCATATGAAGGATACTGAGCAAGCTCCTTGATTGGGTCCAGGGAGGGGTAATTTCCAATGGGGTTTAGCACCTGCAATCATTTTGAAAAGTTGGCGCCCATCCCCAGTCCCCTCCTTATTTCACTGATATCGATTCTGCCCACTCTCACAGACCCTACAGTAACCCATGGCCCGCCTCTTCCTTCATCACAAGCTTCCTGTTACCAAGGGAACCAAAGCCAAGGGCGGGGCCCAGCAGGTCTGGTGCTGGTCGGCCCTGCAGCTGAATCTTCTTTTTTTAGAGTTTGGACCGGGACGGTTTTGACTCTGCTTCCTTCGTTTACTGGTGGCACTGTCCACGGGATCTGGGTCTAGGAGAGGTAACTGGCCCAAGGAGGTTTAATGACACCTCCTTGAGTTAACTGACTGATAAATAGTCGCTCTCGATGCCTTTGGAGCTGAGATACATCTGCCCTCAGATTCTCCTTTTAACAGATTCACTGCACAGAAGGTCAGTTTCTTGCCGAACATGCCGAGGGCAGGCCTGTTTCTACTGATGGTGATATGGAAAGGTAGGTGTGAGACTGACACACTGTGGCAGTAGTAAGTGAAAGATAAGCAAGGGAGCTGATAATAGTACAAAGAAAAAGGGGAGAAAGGGAATGGGACTTAATATATTGCTTTTCTGTGGTTTTTGTAACTACATTCAAAGTGGTTTACATATTATCAGTGCACTTTTTCTAGTGAAAAAGGTGTCGGTACTCAAATGCTAGGCCACCCTTCAGGGGTGGGGGGTAATCACTGAGGGACCCTCCCCACAATAGCCAGGCCCCCTGCAACCAGTCACAGAATCTATGACAAGGCAGAATTGGTATGTAGAGCCTGAGCTCTTTCATTAAAACATGGGGACCATGCGTCAATTTTAGCAGACAATGGAAAAGGTGCAGGTACTCAGTACCCCCTCAAAAAAACCCCTGCATATTATATACAAGTACTTATTTGTACCTGGAGAAACAGAGGGTTAAGTGACTTACCCAGAGTCACAAGGAGCTGCAGTAGGAATTGAACCCAATTTCCCAAGATCAAAGTCCACCACACTAACCACTAGGCTACACCTCCACTTCTGCTGCAGAGTTGGTTTTCACTCTTTTGTGTTTATGGAAAGAAAAGGGTCCGGGTAAAACACAGATCTCAAAGACTAGTAATGGCAAAATACTGGCGTTAAGGTAGTAAGGAAAAGATCCGTAAGATCTGCGGGGTCCTTAGGATCAGTATTTTACCCAAACCCGAAAGAAAACGCCAATGCTTGTGGCTTGGTCGAGAATGGTCAAAGATCAGGGCTACAGACACCTCTTGAGGGTCATCCTTAGGGGATTATCTCCACCTGAAAGAAAGCGGCATATTTAGAAGAGTTTATAATGCTTTAATCCCCTTTGTTAAAACTGGAATTTGGTCTGAAGTGCTGTACATTTATCTGTTCCTGCAGGTTTCCTCGCCCAGGTAGAGCAGTCAGAGTATCACTTAGCTAGCAATGCAGTAGAAACACAGAGAGGATTGTGTACCCTCATCCACTGTTGGTTCAGTTTCCCAAATCATAATAGCTTGGGAGACAACCCAAAGGCATTTTGGATCATGGAAGACCACTCTCATATATATCACCCATCAGTGGTAAGTAGCGATCCAGATGATCGTGTGCATCCTGATACTATACATCGCTTCAAGTTCCTGGGAGACTTAAGGAAACGCGAGTGCAACTTCAGGATTGATGACGCCACCTATACTGATGCGGGAGCTTTCGTGTTTAACATCCAGGGAGACTTTTTTTATAGCTACGTATTGTACCCAGTAAGAGTGCAGGTAAATGGTAAGTATTTTATGCTTTTGTGACTTTTCAAAACAATCAGTGGTATTTCTGTCAGAAGAAACAGACAGATGACATTTATGTTGTGTATACAGTGCTGTGAAGAAATCCCCCCCCCTTCTGATTTCCCCTGTTATTACATATATGTCACACTGAATGGTTTCTTGGTCTTTAAACAAAATGAAATATTAAACAAAGAGAACCTAAGTAAACACATAACAGTTATTTTTCATTTATTTAAGGAACAAAGTTATCCAACACCCATATCACAGTTGTGAAAAAGTAACTGTCTCCTAAACTTAACAACAATAATTGGAAACAAAAGCTTTCTTTAATTTGATATCAGTTTTTCATGTGGCTGTTGAGGAATCTTAGTCCACTCTTTGCAGAACTGCATTAAACACATTTGTAGGTTTACATATTGGCTATCTTTTTTCTTCTATTTGTATCTTTGCTGTCCCAACCACTTTCCCAGCTTCTCCTAGCTTTAACAGATATTGCTGCCAATTTTCCTCTTTCTGCAATCTTGTAGTTTATAAAGGGTAACCTCTTTTTCCTCTTTTTCTTCAAAAACTTTTTTTCTCATCTCTTCTGGAATTTCCTTTGATTGTGGCACAGTGTTCTTGTAGAAATGTTTTGGAGACTACTTCAATGTTATGTTAAGGTTTGTGGAATGTACATACATTTTGAAAAATAAAATTTATTGTACCACAAAAGATAAGTGAAACTGTTCTTTTTTTATTACATCTACATATTATTTTTCTTGTTAACAAGGAGGGAAGACTGGGAGAGAAGTCTCTCTCCTTCCAAGTCCTCCTGAAGATTGATAACCCAAATGCTTACATTTATACCCTTAGTCAAATATGAGGTTATTGATCCATCTACACAGAATTCCATAGCATCAGCAAAACATCTTTTTAGAATGTGGAAGTTAATCTAAACAAATATGCTAAAAGTCTAATGTATAAGGGCATAGTACAATGGAAAAAGCCTACTCCATAGTATTTCTCAACTACATTTAATAAGAGACTAATATTTATAACTTGTTCTCTTTAGTTAAACACAGAGTATCATTTTCTTTTCCAAAAGAAGACATCTATCACAAATACTAGTCAGTTTCAGACCTTCTTTAACCTCAGTAGTGTACCTCACCTGCATTTGTCAAAATTAATTGATTTTGACGGATGAAACGCCCACTTCTGGGATTTCAGCCAATCAGAAGCGAGGACATCCCAAGCCACACCTACTCCCTGCCCCTTTTATGACATCATCACCCAAGCCGTGCCCACTCCTGCCCCTTGGATGATGTCACTGGATATGATGTCTCAACCCTGCCAAAATCACACCCCCTTGCTTAGCCATGCCTCTTGCCCTGCCTTATTTGCATAGCCCTCTCCTTTTGCATAGCCTCACCCTTTTTGGTGATGTTGCAGGAAGTGATACTATAGCCATGTTCCCTTTCCCAAGATGGTGGCCGCTACTGTATGTGTCACATCAATTCCTGTTTCCACTATTAGCCGCCATCTTGGATGGGGTCATGTGTTGGGAAGTGATGTAAAAAAAAACGCCACCGTCTTGGCAGAATTTATTTGCGCATGCTCAGCTTAACCTTTGTTTTCTCACAGGAAAGAAAATACGACATTTTGGGAGTTTTTCTTATAATTTTTTCTTTCAAAGGGATACCATGTGCTTACTTTTAAAGCTGTTTTTACTGAATGACAGCAGCTTTAGGTTTTAAAACAATAGACCGACCATCCTTCTGTTCTTTTTTTTAAAGTGCACACATAGACAAAAACTGCTTAGAGATTACCTTATATAAGAAGATCATGGGCTGCCCCCCCCCCCCAACCTCTTGTTTTCAAGAGACAACTGTACATAAGTACATAAGTACATAAGTAGTGCCATACTGGGAAAGACCAAAGGTCCATCTAGCCCAGCATCCTGTCACCGACAGTGGCCAATCCAGGTCAAGGGCACCTGGCACGCTCCCCAAACGTAAAAACATTCCAGACAAGTTATACCTAAAAATGCGGAATTTTTCCAAGTCCATTTAATAGCGGTCTATGGACTTGTCCTTTAGGAATCTATCTAACCCCTTTTTAAACTCCGTCAAGCTAACCGCCCGTACCACGTTCTCCGGCAACGAATTCCAGAGTCTAATTACACGTTGGGTGAAGAAAAATTTTCTCCGACTTGTTTTAAATTTACCACACTGTAGCTTCAACTCATGCCCTCTAGTCCTAGTATTTTTTGATAGCGTGAACAGTCTCTTCACATCCACCCGATCCATTCCACTCATTATTTTATACACTTCTATCATATCTCCCCTCAGCCGTCTCTTCTCCAAGCTGAAAAGCCCTAGCCTTCTCAGCCTCTCTTCTGTGTGTGATCACACTGTGTGTGATCATACCCCACAGCACACACATGCTCACACGCACAGCTGTGTAATCAATAGCCCAGGCAACTGCAGTGAGACAGAAAAAATGCAGGGTTTATAGCCTGCTGTTTGTGATTCCATGTGCCCCAATGAAAGCAGAGTTTAATTTTATTTCTATTTAACTTCAATATATTCTATCATCTTTATAACGCCAGGCTTCCCAAGGCAGATAACAACAACAGTTAAGATGAACCCATCAGGAAACAGGATATCCTCTCTGAAATTTGGCCATCTGTTTTGTATAGAACAGTGTAGAAAAATAAGCACAAAATACAGAGTTTATAACTGCTTTTGCTAGCAGCTATAATAATTTTTAAGCAGTTTTAGTGACATTCAATTTTGATTTCATGATATTTATATCTAGATATGGGAAGCTGTCAAGCAAAAAAAAAAAAATCTTTTGTCCTCTACCTTTTAAAACACTGCCTATCCAACTGATAAATGGCCTGCAGTAATGTAGACACATGTATTGGACGTGTGCAGAATCATTTTATAGCACACCTGTAAAAAATGCTTTTTTAAAATTTTGCCGAAAACGGGCATGTGTCTATTTTGGGTCTGAGACCTTACCACCAGCCATTGACCTAGCGGTAAAGTCTCACGTGGTAACCGAGCGGTAATGACCTATGTGTGTCAAATGCCACTTGGCGCATGTCCAATACACGCGTCTGAAAATAAACATTATTTTTCGGACGTGCATATGAGATGCATGCCAAAAATGAAATTACTGCAAGAGCCACGTGGTAGCCGGGTGGTAACTCCATTTTGGCGCATCTTGGGCACGCGTAGATGCTTACAGGGCTTAGTAAAAGGGCTCCTTAGACATTTTACAGATGGACCACGTAAAGGCAGTCTTTTATCTAATATAATAAAACGCACCGTGAACGTTCTAATGAGGACAACGTTCTGAAGGGTTCGTGGCGTTCGTGGAGTTCGTGGCGTTCGTGGTGTGAAGCCACCCAGCCGTCTCTGCCCCGCCCTCGCGTCAAACGTCATGACGTCGAGGGCGGGGAAAACACACGGATCGCGAGGGCAGAAAAAAAAACAAACGGATCGCACCCACGCACGGTGCGTTTTACTATATTACATTTACCTCTGTGGTGGCGGTTCCAGCAGCGCAGCATCAGGGAAGGAGGCGGCGCTCCCGACGTCTAGCCTTCCCTTCGCTGTGTTCCGCCTTCTTCTGACGTCAATGATGACGTCAGAAGAAGGCGGAACACAGCGAAGGGAAGGCTAGACGTCGGAAATGCCGCCTCCTTCCCTGACGCTGCGCTGCCGGAAGAGGTAAATAAAAAAAAAAAAAAAGAAAAGGGATGTTGGGGGGATAGAAGAGGGTGGGCAGCAAAGTTGAACACTGGGAGCAGGAGGGCAGGGGATAAACGACAGCATGGATGCGAAGAGGGCGGGCCAGGCTGGGACATGGGACAGAGAGGAGCATGGATGCGAGGAGGGGTCATGGAAGGAAGAGAGGGGAATTACATGAAAAGGAAGAATGGAGGGGGCAGGGGACAGAGGAGCATGGATGGGCATAGATTGGGAGGGCAGGACTCAGGGAGAGGGGAATTGCTGGATAGGGATGAATGGAGGGGACAGATGGGCATGGATGGATATGGATTGCAGGACAGGCCTCAGGCAGAGAGGGGAAATGCTGGATAGGGAAAAATGGAGGGGCCAGGTGACAGATGAGCATGGATGGGCATGGATTGGAAGGGCAGGACTCAGGGAGAGGGGAATTGCTGGATAGGGATGAATGGAGGGGACAGATGGGCATGGATGGATATGGATTGCAGGACAGGCCTCAGGCAGAGAGGGGAAATGCTGGATAGGGAAAAATGGAGGGGCCAGGTGACAGAGGAGCATGGATGGACATGGATTGGAAGGGCAGGACTCAGGGAGAGGGGAATTGCTGGATAGGGATGAATGGAGGGGACAGATGGGCATGGATGGATATGGATTGCAGGACAGGCCTCAGGCAGAGAGGGGAAATGCTGGATAGGGAAAAATGGAGGGGCCAGGTGACAGAGGAGCATGGATGGACATGGATTGGAAGGGCAGGACTCAGGGAGAGGGGAATTGCTGGATAGGGATGAATGGAGGGGACACATGGGCATGGATGGATATGGATTGCAGGGAAGGCCTCAGGCAGAGAGGGGAAATGCTGGATAGGGATGAATGGAGGGGGCAGGTGACAGAGAAACATGGATGGCCATGGATTGGGAGGGCAGGGCTCAGGGAGATAGGGGAATTGCTGGAAAAGGATGAATGGAGGGGGCAGGGGACAGATGGCCATGGATTGGGAGGGCACGGCTCACACTCTCTCTCTCATATACAATGTCTTTCTGACTCTCCCTCTCACACACTCTGTCTCACACTGTATCACATTCACTCTCTATGTGCCACACAGTCACTCACACACTCGCTTGGTCTCATACACTCACTCTCACAGAGAATCTGTGTCTCACACACACTCTCTCTCTCGCCCACACACACACACTCTCTCTCACACTGTGTCTCACATACACACTTGCACACACTCTCATTCTCACACACACACTCTCTCACAAACACACTCACACCCAGACTCACTCTCTCTCTCACACACTCACACTTTCACTCTGACTCTCAAACAGTCACTCTCACATACACTCTCCCAAACATACACACTCCAAGGAAAACCTTGCTAGCGCCCGTTTCATTTGTGTCAGAAACGGGCCTTTTTTACTAGTTTCTAATAATCTTTGGCTATTGTTTTCAATAGCATTTGCTATTGTTTTGGGTGAACTAAAACAGTGTCAATCTGTGCCTACTGCATGGACACTCTACCTACTGGCTTCAGCTCATATAATAGACTAGATAGTTTCACGTTTGTCTTCTGTTCATCCAACCTCCTTGATGCATACAGTAGTAGCTGCAAAAGGGGGTGTGATTATGATGCTACTTTGGCTTTAGCCATGCATTTACCCATAAGGCTAGAGAACATTGGCATAAAACACAAAGAATAATCATTCCAATTATGATCACCAGTATTTGAACTATTTTCCTTCCTTCTAATTATTTTATCTTTTTACTCTGAAGTAGATTTCTGCAGTCAACTTTACTTGCGTCATATGCTACCTACTTTCTTATTCAAACATCTAATTCTTATCCTTATGAAACTTCTTGTTCTTATATAAGCAAGCAAATACATTTAAGATTACCACTCCATAAATAATTAGTGAATAGATCCTTCACTTATTCAAGAAAGGACTCTTATCCTTAGGTTCTAAGAAAGGCTTTGACCAGTGCAGATTGGGTTTTCTCTGGACAACTCCAGGCATTCTCACATGTAGAGGTATTGGGAATTTGGGTAGCCATGCTGAAATCTGTCATGCTTTCAAGTTCAGCATCCTATTCCCTAATCCAGAGGAAAGTGGTTGGGCTTTACTCCTGAAATAACATCTGTTGAATTAGCTATGGCACCATCTCATATCAGTAGGTGATACCTTCTTTTTGTTCACTAGACTTCTGTCAGGTCTCACTTCAACTGGACAACAAGGAGAAAGCGTCTCTTGAAGTGAGTAAAAAATAAGGAACGGACCTAAGAGTCCAGGCAGGATGGATATACACAATTCCCTAAAACTACATCCATTTAAATTACATATTTCCTTCAACTGGCCTATCTTTATTTTAAATTTTGCAAGCTTAGTAAAAAATGTCTAGCAGTACATACAAGACAATACTTAATACTAAAGAAAGGAAGAAATTCCTGATGCAATAAGAGGAGTAAGCAGCAAGCTAGGAAAGTCCTTAGTTTAAAGAAAAACAGAAACTATAAGCTTTACTGTGTAGTCTCTTAAAAACAAACAAACAAACAAAAACCTTGTTGCAGTTGTAGGCAGGCAATCCCAGTGGCAAATGAGTCTGCTGCTATCTTTCAGTTCCCTCTGGTAGCTGATGAGGAGAAGGTCCTGATACTATAAAATATATGGATCCATATTAGGCCTTCTTTGCAAGTCACTTATCCCTCTATTGCCCAGGTCCAAAAAAAAATCCCACCTTAGACTGTGGGAAAGAAAGAGTACCTGTATACCACAGAAAGGTGGTCTATCACATTCTTTTCCTTTCCAATATTATATTTTGTTTGAAGATCAGAAACTATTTAGTATGACATATGTAAAGGGTTAAAAAAATAAAAGTTAGGTGTGGCCCCTTCCGGGGCTTACCTGGGCTCCGGGGTGGTCCTGGTGGTCTCTTGGCCATTCTGGGGCTGTTCCGGGGTCCATTGGATCTCTGGGGCTCTTTTTGCTGTGCCCCATCTTTTTTGGGGGGACCCCTTTCAGGTCCGGTGGTCTTCGGGCCATTTTTTGGCCCATTTGACTGGCTTTTCATTGGTGGGCAGTGTTTTCCAGCTGGCTCGGGCTTGCTCCGGCGTTTTTGGGTCCTGTTTTGGGACCAGAGTGGCGCACTGCCGTGAAACTGGAGAAGGGCAGGAAGAAAAGCGGCTAGCTCTGGGCCTGGTCCGCGCGTGCATGCTGGATCTGGCGGATCTGGCGCATGCGCGGATTAGGCCCAGGAGCTCCGGTAGGCCGCAAAGTGAAGCTGGGGCCTCGATTTTTGAGGTTCCCCGGCAGGCTTCCATGGCCTACTGCAACAGAGGAGTCGGTGGTGCCAGGGATCTACTGGGACCCCGAAGAAGTTCATGGACCCCAGGGTGGATGTCCAGGGATTAAGGTAAGAGGCCCTAGGGCCTTACCTTAATTTAATTTAATTTAATTTTGTAGTTTTTTGTAACGTTATTTTTCGGGCCTTCCCTGAACAGTTTAAAATTTGATTTTTATGGTCGGGGGGTCTAGAGGGTCCCTCAAGGTGGGCTAGACCCTTAAAATTTTTTAATATGTATTAGTAGTTTGGGGGGGGGGAAATTTTGGGTGCAGAGCGCCTTGTGCTGCTCTGGTTCCATATTTTTGAATTCCGATGACGGCGTATGCGAGCGCATATTTTGTTTAACAGGTGTGGAAATTTTGGTTAAGTTTCGTTGAACTTTAATATAAGTACATAAGTAATGCCACACTGGGAAAAGACCATCGAGCCCAGCATCCTGTCCAATCCAGGTCAAGGGCACCTGGCGAGCTTCCCAAACGTACAAACATTCTATACATGTTATTCCTGGAATTGTGGATTTTTCCCAAGTCCATTTAGTAGTGGTTTATGGACTTGTTCTTTAGGAAACCTTGTAGCGCTATAGAAATGCTAAATTAGTAGTAGAAACCGTCTAACCCCTTTTTAAACTCTGCTAAGCTAACCGCCTTCACCACGTTCTCCGGCAACGAATTCCAGAGTTTAATTATGCGTTGGGTGAAGAAAAATTTTCTCCAATTTGTTTTACATTTACTACACTGTAGTTTCATCGCATGCCCCCTAGTCCTAGTATTTTTGTAAAGCGTGAACAGACACTTCACATCCACCTGTTCCACTCCACTCATTATTTTATATACCTCTATCATGTCTCCCCTCAGCCGTCTCTTCTCCAAGCTGAAAAGCCCTAGCCTCCTTAGTCTTTCTACATAATGGTGGTTTTGAGTCAAAATAGTGTAAAATGTTGCCTTTAAGGAGTTTTAAAAATTTAAAACAGGGACTGGAATCTGTAAAACGTGATCTGGACAATACTATATTTTTATTGTAATATTGTACAATTTACACTGTGCTTTGCATTGAAATCCATTTTTCCTATTAATTTCAATGGGAAAGGTGAGTTTCAAAATGGAGCCTGTCACCATGTTCTTAACTAATAAAGTTTAGTAACATTCCGAAATTTTTGCCCGCGGCGGGTCGTGGTTTTTTGGGCTTCTTTCTTTTCTTTTCCGCGGTTTTTCAGGCGGTTTTTTCGGCCGCGGGGGGCGGGGTTAGTGACGTTTTGGGCGGGGTTAGTGACGTTCTGGGCGGGGCCGATGACGGGGGAGGCGGGGCCGATGACGGGGAGGCGGGGCCGATGACGGCGGGGGCGGGGTTGATGACGGCGGGGGCGGGGTGATGACTCGGGGGTGGGGGTGTCAGGGGCGGGGTTTGAGTTTGGGCGGGTTTTGGGCTGTTTTTAGGCTGGATTGGGTGGAAAAAAAATTTTCCACCTGGCAACCCTGGTTACAGGGCATTTGACAAGCCGAGACTTCATTGCCCTGTGTAGTGAGCTTTTTTTTTCATTAGGCAGAGGAGCCCAGGACGGTGATGTGGCAGGTTGTGTGCTGTGGTAGCTGTGATGCTTGAGAGGGAGAGTGGCTAAGTTACTCTGAAATTTGGGTGAATAAGGACCAATAGTGAGTTCATATTAAAAAATAAATACCTGTCAAAGCATGTGTTAATGTAGTTCAGAATAAATTTGCTTTAATTGTCATGAAAGGATACTGAGTGGATTATGAGAGTGTGAAGACTGATGTTGGATTGTGAATAAAGAAAAAACATTTAGTTCACTCCCAGCCGAGAGCGAGCCTGTACTGGCACGCTGGAGAAAGTTAAGCTTGTGAGCAAGAGCTGAGTCCGGGTGTGTGTGTAAAGACTAAGGCCTGGTTCCTTTAGAACAGGGATACAGTTAAAGAATAGGGGACTGCCAAGGAATAATTAATTATTTTTTATTTGTCTATAGTTAATTGGCCACAGTGAAATCTCTGACCCAGAGTAAGGAATATTTGGTAAAATAGTCAAAGGAGATAGGGTATTTTTCCTATTCAGTTTTATTAAAGACAGGAAACAAGCCGGAAAGACACACTTTGAACCGAGTCCAGAGGATTGAATCCAGAAGATAAATTTTGTGCCCCCACGCAAGCAAGCTTTGAAGAAATGGGCGCAGATAAGTGACTATCACGCTTATTTTTGAAAGAGAAGGACGCCCACCTTCTGACACAAATCGGGAGATGGGCGTCCTTATCTCAGGGTCGCCCAAATCGACATAATCGAAAGCCGATTTTGGGCATCCTCAACTGCTTTCCATCGGGGGGACTACCAAACTTCACGGCGGTGTGTCAGCAGTGTACCGAAGGCAGGACGGGGGCGTGTTTAAGAGATGGGTGTCCTCTGCCAATAATGGAAAAAAGACGGGCGTCCCTCATGAGCATTTGGTCGACTTTACTTGGTCCCTTTTTTTTCACAACCAAGCCTCAAAAAGGTGCCTGAAATGACCACATGACCACCGGAGGGAATCGGGGATTAACTCCCCTTACTCCCCCAGTGGTCACCAACCCCCTCCCACCCTAAAAAAAAATTAAAAAATTTTTTCCAGCCTCTATGCCAGCCTCAAATGTAATACCCAGCTCCATGACAGCAGTATGCAGGACCCTGGAGCAGTTTTTAGTGAGTACTGCAGTGCGCTTGAGGCAGGCGGACCCGGTCCATCCCCCCCCTACCTGTTACACTTGTGGTGGCAAATGTGAGCCCTTTAAAACCCACCAGAAACCCACTGTACCCACATGTAGGTGCCCCCCTTCATCCCTATGGGCTATGGTAGTAGTGTACAGTTGTGGGGAGTGGGGTTTGGGGGGGCTGAGCACCCAAGATAAGGGAGCTATGCACCTGGGAGCTTTTTCTGAAGTTCACTGCAGTGCCCCCTAGGATGCCCGGTTGGTGTCCTGGCATGTGAGGGGGACCAGTGAACTACAAATGCTTGCTCCTTCCATGACCAAATGCCTTGGATTTGGTTGTTTTTGAGATGGGAGTCCTCGGTTTCCATTATCGCCGAAAACCAGAAACGACCATCTCTAAGGTCGATGATCTCAACATTTGGGCCGACCATCTCTAAGGTCGACCTAAATGTTGAGATTTGGGCGTCCCCGACTATATTATCGAAACGAAAGATGGATGCACATCTTGTTTCGATAATACAGTTGCCCCGCCCCTTCTCGGCTCCGTCCTTAGAGATGGTCGCCCTTAGAGATGGTCGTACCTGTTTGAACATGCCCCTCCACAACATCATCTGCACATCTAAAAAAATTATACCTATGATCAGTACTCTAATAGTATTGAAAGAATAAGTATGTACTTACCTGAACTGGTTAAAGATCTTGGAAGTGTATTACCTGAAAGATATAAGAGTAACCACAAAGAATCAATTCTTTTGAAAATTGCCCTTGGTACCAGTGCTGTAGCCAACAATAAGATTATTTTTTTTTTTGGGGGGGGGGGGGCACTAGGCTTTGGCCACCCCATTTCCTCTTCCTCTCCTTGCATTCCCTTTCCTCATCCCTCTCTCTCCCTGTTCCCTATCCAAATTAAAAATAGCTTAGCTGACAGGAATCCCCAAGCCCCACCAACTGAAGAAATCTAGAGCCCACCCCAAGACAACTGTGCAGTGTAGTGAAGAAGTCAACAGCCAGCAGCAGCATTCTGAGCTGCTGATGAATGCACTGCAAGCATGTTGAATTCTGGTGGGCTAGCACTGCTCAATGCTGATCTCACAATACCAGCATCTGGAAGTGCTCCTGTGAGAACTAAACGTACTCGCACTACTGGCATCAGTGGCTTGAAATGCTGCCACTGACTGCCGTGCTTCTCAGCTGACTCAGGCTCTGAATTTCTTTGAATGGCAAAGCTTGGCAATCAACAGTTCACCCAACAGCTTGGCAGGGCCTAAGACAAAAGTGGAGAGGCCCAGGCCCAGTCAGGTCCTATGGAACTATGCCCCTGCTTGGCATGGCTTATGGTTGATGTGTGTGTTAATTGCAAGAGGCCTGGGTTTTGGCAGTTTCTTTTTGTCTGCCTTGTTTAGATCTCAAGGAGAAGCCCTTGATCCAACATCCTTCAGAACTAATTGCAGGGGCTGAAGTGACAATTATCTGCACGGCTCCAGGGAGGTGTAGAGGAACCCCTCCCAACATCATTTGGAAAGGAACTTTAAAAACAGATAACATCACAGAGATCATAACAATTGTAAATGGAGATCTGGAAGTTACTTACTCATCCAGCATCACCTTTACCCCATCTATAATGCATCATGATCAAACACTGATATGCCAGGTGTTTTATCCAGCTGTGGATTTAGATGTGCTGAAAGAGATCACCTTAAATGTGATTGGTAAGTAGCTTGGTTCTGTGGGGAAAATACTGTGCACTAAAAAGGATTGTAACAGAATAATTTTTTTTGCATGCCAATTGTTTATTAAGATGAATGATAGTTGTATAGTTGGCTGTCTCTTTATACCTGGAGTAGACCAAAGCTCATAGAACTACTACTACTACTACTACTACTTGACATTTCTAAAGCGCTACTAGGGTTACGCAGCGCTGTACAATTTAACATAGAAGAACAGTCCATGCTCAAAGGAGCTTACAATCTAAAGGACAAATGTACAGTCAGTCAAATAGAGGCAGTCTAGTTTTCCTGAAAGGTATAAAGGTTAGGTGCCGAAAGCAACATTGAAGAGGAGGGCTTTGAGTAAGAATTTGAAGATGGGTAGGGAGGGGGCTTGGCGTAAGGGCTCAGGAAGTTTATTCCAAGCATAGGGTGAGGCAAGGCAGAACTCATCTGAAAGTGCTGCTGCTGCTGCTGATAGACTTCAATCTGAGCATAGTACTCTCCTATTGTTTGTACAATATGAGCTGCCGATTATCTAGCAAGCCAAACCTAACCTTCCGTGAAATATAGTATGCCCTATTAGTCGGACTCTACACTTGTCCTTGACTGGACACTTGTCTCTAGACTGTACACCTGTCTTTTAGATTGTAAGCTCCTTGAGCAGGGACTGTCCTTCTATGTTTGAATTGTACAGCGCTGCGTAACCCTGGTAGCACTTTAGAAATGTTAAATAGTAGTAGTAGTAGTAGATTGTTGCTTTAATTTTTTAAGTCTTTACAAAATTTTGTACCTATGTGTTTTAGATTTATTATAAGTTTAAATTGCTCATTAAGTTCAGTGGATAAGTGTTTGGTGAAAGTTCCTCTACGTAAATGGTAATGGCAATATTGCTTATGTAAGTCTGCCAACTCCCATATATTGGTTCATAGATTTTAGAAAAATCTATGTAAAATACAGACCTAATAAAGGAATTTTTTTTAAAAATTAGGCCTTTAGCTGTTTACGAAATAACAAACAGGAAGGGCTTATCCTACGTTTAACAGGAAAACAACACCAGGCTAAAACTGCTTGGTAGGGAAACAAAACTGATAAAGATTTTTTATATTTAACTCTGGCAAAAGATGGAAAAAATATAAGGCAAGGTTTTCTAGCTCGTGAAGAAAAAGACAATGGAAAAGAACATAGAGAACAGATATTCCAGACATGAACCTGCAAACATCTTACAAACCTAACAAGATAATTTAAAATAATACGAGCCTTAATGGGCAACCAATGAAGTTTTATCAAAGTGGCCATAACATGATCTGACCTCTTTGTCCCAAAATCATCTTAGCCACATGTTCTATATCACTCTTAATCTACCAATCATCTTAGCCGAGAGAAGACAATATACAGCATTGCTGTTATCTAATTTAGAAAAAATTACTAAGAACATAAGGGGCCCTTTTACTAAGCCGTGGTAGGGCTAGTGCGCAGGTTGCATGTGCCAAATCAACACCACCACCGGGACAATGTGGGTACCTGGCGGTAATTCCAAAGTTACCACACGCTAATCCTGTGGTAGAAAATAATTTTCTATTTTCTACCACCGGGAGGGGGAGCATTTCCAGCGGTAAGTGGCAGCATGGCCATATTACCCCATGGGTAGAGCATAAGCCCTTTCCAACAAGTAAATAGGTGGCATTAAAGGCTCAGGCAATAAATAGCTGCATTCTACTTTTCATATTAGTGCACAGCCATTTACTGTCCCATTAGAAAAAGACCTTTTTCCCAGCTGCGGTAAAAAAAAATGACCGTGTACACCAATTCGAAGTGTCCAAAGTAGCGCACTTCTTACCAATGCTTAGTAAAATGACCCCTCAGTGTTGCCATACTGGGACAGACCAAAGGTTCCTCAAGCCCAGTATCCTATTTGTAACAGTGGCCAATCCAGGTCACAGGTACCTGGTAAGATCCTAGTACAGTAAAACAGATTTTATGCTAGAAATAAGCAGTGGATTTTCCCATGTCTTTCTTAATAATAGCTTATGGACTTTTCTTTTAGGAAATTAGCCAAACCTTTTTTTTTAAATCCTGCTATGCTAACTGCTTTTACCACATTCTTTGGCAATGAATTCCAGAATTTAATTACACGTTGAGGAAGAAATATTTTCTCTGGTTTGTTTTAAATTTACTACTTAGTAGGTTCATTGCATGCCCCCTAGTCCTAGTATTTTTGGTATGCTTGAACAAACGATTTATGTCTATCCATTCCACTCCATTCAGTATTTTATAGACCTTAATTATATCTAATCTAATCTGATCTGAGACTTGTAGACCGCACTAGTCCCAGTGAAAGGTTCAAAGTGGTTAACAAATTAAGGGGACCCTTTTACAAAGGTGCAGTAGGCTCTACACGTGTGCAGCTTGTACCAAAACGAGACTACTGCCAGGCTAGTGCATCTCCATGACGGTAATTTCGGATTTGGCACATGACCATACCGCTAGGATTTATTTCCCACTGCATGTGGTATTTCCGGTGTTAATCGGCAGTTGACATATGTTATAAACAGCCCCCAGATAACTTGAGAACCTATACCAAAAAGGACTTACAAAATCAGATTGGTGAAGCAAGTCTTAATTAATTTATTGTTAAAAATAAGAAATACACTCTTGCAAGAATGGGTGTCTCTGAAAGCAAGCAGGCACACCCTTCCTTAATGTTTACAGGTTATATATCCTTTACATTAGGTTTCTGCACCTAAGTTTCTCATTGGATATTGATCACATTTACCCCCCCCCCCCCCACACACACACACTGCATCATTGCTAATTATCATATGACAGTCCCCTCTAAAATTTTCCATCGACCAAGCCTGATCCTCTATCCATTGTTAGTTCTGCTCGGTCTGCATTTTCTTATCTTCAGACTTCCATGTGAGAGCTCTGCCTTAACAATCTTGCACATGGAATGTTTCACCTCCCCCTTTCCTTCTATTTCCTTTTACAGTTTATCTTGCAGATGTTCAATCATAGTCTCATGCCTGGCTACACTTCCATCCCAGCTCCAAGGCCTGTCCTTGAAGCTCTCCTGCTCCTCTGTGTCTCAGCAGTTTGGGCTTCTTACACCCCCCCCCCCCTTCTTTCTCTCTCCTGTCTCAGCTTCTTATCAATTTGCACATGTCTCTTTAGAGAAACACAGTTCCTTTTGTTAATGATTTTAGAAAGCTATAATATGGTCTGTTAGAAAGGGCCTACACAAGTATAGTTCTACTTTCATCCCTAAAGAGTTCCTTTCTACCAGGGCATAAGCTTTATATTCTATTTTTGCAATTAAGTTGAATGAAAAAGCAATATCTTTACACATTTCTCAAATCATACACCAACCTTTCACTGCAAGTGTAGCGCGTGAGCTCTTACCCTAGACCAATGGGTGGCGTTAAGGGCTCAGGTCATAAATAGGCACGCTGGTTTTAATTTTACTGCAGGCCCTTTTCCCGGCCCATTGAAAAAAGAGCTTTTTTCCCCAAACACGGTAAAAAGTGGCTCAATGCACACCAAAAACATGCGCCCATGCTACCGCAGGCCACGTTTTGCCACGGCTTAGTAAAAGGACCCCTAAGAAAACTCAGAACAACACAAAGATCTACAAAATAAGAATTAAAAAAACACCTTAAAATTTATCAAATAAAAATGTTTTCAGTTTGTTATGCAATAACATATACTTTGCTTCTGATCAAATATATATAGAGGAAGCACATTCCAAATCTATATAACTTGAAAGGAAATCATAGCTTTAAAATAAAACTTTAGTCGAGCACCATTACATGCAAGTAATTTTAATAAAAAATTATCCCGCAACCGAGAAGAAGAAAGAAAAATATTTGAAAAAGATAAGACAAACAATTCAGAAGTACTCCCATACAAAACATGGAAAATCATACATACAGCCTTAAAGACAATATGCGCCCTTAAAGGAAGCCAATGAAGCCTTTTCACATTAGATATTCTGTCATATTTTTTCAAACGAAAGACCAAACGTACAGTTGTGTTCTGTATCATCTGTAATTTAGGCAAAAGTTTGGCCCTCAGTCCAACATAGAGAGAATTACTCCTCAACCTTCCTCTTCTCCAAGCTCAAGAGCCCTAGCAACTTTAGCCTTTCCTCATAATAGCCTTTCCTAATAGGGAGTCGTCCCATCCCCTTTATCATTTTCGTCACCCTTTTCTGTACCTTTTCTAATTCAGCTATATCTTTCTGGTGATCAGAATTGCACAGTATTCGAGATGCGGTCACACAATGGAGCCATACAAAGGCATTATAACATTCTCATTTTTGTATTCCATTCCTTTCCTAATAATTCTTAATGTTTTAATTGCTTTCTTGGCCGCTGCTGCACATTGAGCAGAGGGTTTCTATATATCATTAAAGATGACACCTGGATCCTTTTCCTGTGTGGTGACTCCTAATGTGGAATCTTGCATCACGGAGCTATAGTTTGGTTTCCTCTTTCCCACATGCACCACTTTTCAGTTGCTCACATTAAACGTAATCTGCCATTTGGATGCCCAATTTTCCAGTCTCGTAAGATCCTTGTGCAATTTTTTACAATCCTCTTGCGGTTTAACAACTTTGAATAACTTTGTGTCATCAGCAAATTTAATGACCTTACTAGTTATTCCCATTTCTAGATCATTTATAAATATATTAAAAAGCAACGGTCCTAGCACAGACCCCTGGAAAACCCCACTACCCTTCTCCATTTGAGAATACTGATCATTTAACCCTACTCTCTTCTCTTTTAACCAGTTCTCAGGGCCGGCCCAAGGCAAGATGCAGCCTGAGGCAGAGCTAACATGCCACCCTCCCGGGCCGAGATGCATCCCCTCCTTTGCGGCATTTTACCTCACGGTGACATTCGAAACACAGCAGTGGCAGCGATTCACATACGCTGCCCTGCCACCACTGGCACCTGCCTCTTCCCTTTACTGTGGCTGCCTGAGCCTCTGACGAAACAGGAAGTTACATCAGAGAGGTGGCCGCAGTAAAGGGAAGAGGCAGGTGCCACCAGCGGCAGGGTAGCATATGGGAATCACTGCCAGGTTTCCAGTGTCACCTTGAGCTAAAATGGTGAGAAGGGGGAGATGCTGCCCCTCTGAGGTGCTGCTCCTGATGAGTGCCTCCTGTGGCCCCTGCCTTAGGTGGTCTAATGGTCCTACTGCCCCTGCCAGTTCTTAATCCACAATAAGACATACCTCCTATCTCATGACTTTATAATTTTCTCAGGAGTCTTTCATAAGGCACTTTGTCAAATGCCTTTTGAAAATCCAGATACACAATATCGACTGTCGCACCTTTATTCACATATTTATTCACCCATTCAAAGAAATGTAATAGATTGATGAGGCAAGATTTCCCTTCATTAAATCCATGTTGCCTTTGTCGCATTAATCCATGCTTATATATATACTCCATAATTTTGTTCTTTATAATAATTTCTACCATTTTGCCTAGCACCAACATCAGGCTCACAGGTCTATAATTTCCCAGTTCATCTCTGGAACCCTTTAAAAAACAATTGGTTTCACATTGGCCAACCCTCCAATCTTCTGTACCATGCATGATTTTAAAGATAAATTACATGTTACTAACAATAGCTCTGCAAGTTCATTTTTCAATTCTGTCAGTACTCTGGGATGCAAATCATCTGGTCCAGGTGATTTGCTACTGTTCAATTTGTCAAATTGCCCCATTACATCTTCCAGGTTTGATGCAGTTTCTCTGACTCATCAGCACTGAATACCATTACTGGAATTGGTATCACTCCCACATCTTCCTCAGTGAAAACTGAAGCAAAGAATTCATTTAATCTCTCTGTTATGGCCTTGTGTTCCCTGAGTGTCCTTTTTACCTCTTGGTCATCTAACTGTGCAACTGATTCTTTTACCAGCTTCTTGCTTCTAATATATCTAAAAAAGGTTTTATTATGTGTCTTTGCCTCCAACACAGTCTTCTTTTTAAAGTCTCTCCTTGCCTTCCTTATCAGTGCTTTGCATTTGAGTTAACATTCCTTTTGCTGTTTCCTATTATTTTCAGTCAGAGGCAGAGCCTTCTTCCATTTGCTGAAGGATTTTCTTTTAGCTGTAATAGCTTCTTTCCTCTGACTCTTTTTTTAACCACACCAGCTGTCATTGGCCTTCTTCCTCCTTTTTTAATACATGGATTATATCTGGTATGGGCTTCCAGGATGGTATTTTTGAACAGCATCCACCCCAAAAGTAAACGTTTGACCTTTGCAGCTGGTCCTCTAAGTTTTCTCGTGGAGGGGCATTTTTGAACGGGGCCGGCCATGTCTAAGGGCGCCCATCTCGGAGGACAGCGCCGCAAAGGGGCGGGGCGAACTGTATTATCAAACGAGATGGGCGGCCATCTTTCGTTTCGATAATACGGTTGGGGCCGGCCAAATCTCAACATTTAGGTCGAAATGTTGAGATCGCCGCACTTAGAGATGGGCGGCCTCGATTTTCAGCCATAATGGAAACCAAAGCCGGCCATCTCAAATCCGACCAAATCCAAGTCCTTTGGTCGTGGGAGGGGCCAAGATTCATAGTGCACTGGTCCCCCTCACATGCCAGGACACTAACCGGGCACCCTAGGGGGCACTGCAGTGAACTTCAATAATTGCTCCCAGGTACATGGCTCCCTTACCTTGGGTGCTGAGCCCCACAACCCCCCCAAAACCCATTCCCCACAACAATCCACCACTACCATAGCCCTAAGGGGTGAAGGGGGGCACCTACATGTGGGTACAGTGGGTTTTGGGTGGATTTTGAAGGGCTCCCGTTTTCCACCACATGTGTAAGAGGTAGGGGGGGATGGGCCTGGGTTCGCCTGCTTGAAGTCCATTGCACCCACTAAAAGTGCTCCAGGGACCTACATACTGCTGCGATGGACTGGAGTATGACATTTGAGGGTGGCAAAAAAAGTTTTGAAAGTTGTTTTTTTGAGGGTGGGAGGGGGTTAGTGACCACTGGGGGAATCAGGGGAGGTCATCCCCGATTCCCTCTGGTGGTCATCTGGGCAGTTCGGGCACTTTTTTGGGACTTGGACCTAAAAAAAAAAGGGACCAAATAAAGCGGACCAAATTCTCGTCAGGGCTGGCTTTCTTTTTTCCATTATCAGCTGAAGCCGGCCATCTTGTAAGCACGCCCACATCCCGCCTTCTGTACACTGTCGACATGCCCCCTTGAAGTTTGACCGCCTCTGCGATGGAACGCCAGCGAGGGTGTCAAAAAATTGGCTTTTGATTATACCGATTTGGGCGGCTTTATTTTTTTTATTTTAGTTATATTTGTACCCTGCGGTTTCCCAGTCATGGCAGGCTCAATGCGGCTTACATGGGGCAATGGAGGGTTAAGTGACTTGCCCAGAGTCACAGGGAGCTGCCTGTGCCTGAAGTGGGAATCAAACTCAGTTCCTCAGTTCCCCAGGACCAGAGTCCACCACCCTAACCACTAGACCACTCTTTAGGAGATGGGCGGCCTTCTCCTTATTTGTGTCGGAAGATGGCTGCCCTTCTCTTTCGAAAATGAGCTGGATAGTCTCATGGCCTCCTTTTGAACGTTAAATGGTAAAATTTTGGATTTCCTGTGTGTACTTACTCCAGAGATTATATAAAATCTGATCATATTATGATCACTGTTATGAAGAGGCCCCGATACCATTACCTTCTGTATCAGATCATGCACTCCAGTAAGGCAGTGATTTTCAATATTTTAATTTTCAAGTTTATTAAAATTTTCTATCCTGCCCAACAGCAAGCCAATCGGGCGGCATACAATCTAAAAACAGAGACGAACAAGAGAAACTGTGAACTAACATGAAACAAAAGGGCTTGGGGTGGAACTACAATAAAGATGGGAAAGATGGGTAAAGAGGAAAGAACAAAATATAGGGAAATCTGAGTTTCAGGTATCTGTAACCCAGTCAAAAGAGGAATTAAATATAAGCATCTTGGCACACTGACAAAGCACTAAAATTGTCAAGGCACACCATGAGTTTTTTAAGTGTCTGAAGCCTGATATCTGCTGAAAAATAAGACTGACAAATTATCTGAAAGGATCCTTTTATCAAGCAGCACTCCAATTATTATCCTACTGCCTGAACAAAGTTTGAAAACTGCTTTTCCTCAAAGAGAGAAAAAATTCTTCTGAGACCATGTAATTTGTAAAGTGGCTTTAATAACTGTGTCAACATGAGACTTTAAGGATAAAGTCGTATCCAAATAGACACAAAGAGGCTCATTTTCAAAGCACTTAGACTTACAAAATTTTATAGTACTATTGGGCTCATTTTCAAAAGAGAAAAACATCCAAAAAGTGACATGTCTGCATTTGGACCTTTATCTCACAGAAACATCCAAATCAGTATTTTTGAAACCTCTTTTTAGACTTTTTTCTCTGAAGTCCGTGAGAAGGACGTCTAAATCTCAAGGGGACGTGTTCAAGGCAGGACTTGGGCGTTCCTAACACTTGGATGTCTTTCAGCCATAATGGAACAAAACAAAAATGTCCAGAACTAAACATTAGACGTTTTGAGCTAGACCTGATTTTATAAAATAAATAACTGCAGTGAGAATTAAACCCACTTCCCCAGGATCAAAGTCTGCTGCATTAACCACTAGGCTACTCCTCTACTGACACAAAGTGTACCCCAAATGACCAGATGACCACTGGAGGGAATCAAGGATCACCTCCCCGTACTCCCCTAGTGGTCACTATCCCCCTCCCACCCCAAAATAATGTGACAGCCTCAGATGTTATACTCAGGTCCATTAGAATAGCATGCAGGTCCCTGGATAGTCTAGTAGTGGTGAAGTGCACTGCAGACAGGTGGACCCAGGCTTCTACCTCCCCCTACTTGTTACACTTGTGAAGGAAACTGTGAGCCCTCCAAAACTCACAAGAAACCCACTGAATCCACATATTGGTTCTCCCTTCACCCGTAAGGGCTATGGTAGTGGTGTACAGTTGGGGGTAGTGGGTTTTGGGTGGGTTTTGGAGGGCTCAGCAGACAAGGTAAGGGAGTAATGGTAAGATGTGTACCTGGGAGCATTTTATGAAGTCCACTGCAGTGCCCCCAAGGATGCCCTATAGATGAAAAGGAGGTCTTATTACATACCAGAGTGCTATTTTTCCATACTTCATAGCAAGAGTGTACATTCCCTAATTACCTGACCCAATGCAACTGAAGCTTTTACCTCCTCAGTGCATGTAAATGGTTTCATCCCTGTGTGGATTCTCTGATGCCGTGTGAAGCTTTTTCCAACCAAAGCTTTTACCACACTCAGGATATGTAAATGGTTTCACTCCTGTGTGTATTCTCTGGTGCATTGTAAGATTCGCCTTCCGATCAAAGTTTTTACCAGATGCTATACATGCAAATGGTTTCTCTCCCATGTGGACTTTCTGATGCACTTTGAGATTTACATTACAACCAAAGCTTTTACCACAGTTGGAACATGTGAATGGTTTCACTCTATTGTGGCTTTTCTTGTGTATTTTGTACGTTTTGCATTTGGATGTTTTTTTGTTTGAAACTGGACCAAGAAATAAAACATCGAAATCACAAAACGTTTTTCCAACAGCATTTTCAAAAGGAAAAGACAGAAGCTTTCTTTATAGAAAATGACCTTTCCTTTTCTGATTTTGGACGTTTTACAAAAAACGTCCAAATTCAGACTTAGACGTCATATCCAAAAATGTCCATTGTGCATTTGACTTGCCCAAAGTCACAAGGAGCTGCAGTGGAAACTGAGCCCATGTTGCTAGGATCAAAGCCCACTGCACTAACCATTAAGCCACTCCTCCTCTATTTTGGACATTTTGCATTTGGATGCTTTTTATTTGAAAATGGAGCAAAAAATAAAATGTCCATATCATAAAAAGTAAAAAAAAACCCAAAACATCCATAGTATTTTCAAAAACAAAAGATAGACATCTATGTTTTTCGAAATTTACCTTCTTTCCTGTTCAAGCTCGACTCACAGAAATGCAAACCTGTCTTTTCAGTTGCAGCTTCAGTGATTTGAAGTGAATTATCCTGTGGTATTCAATAGGAGGAGAATATCCTCATCTTTATTAAAAGGGTTAAATATAGTATTTTAACCAAGTATTTAGACATGAGGAATTTAATCTGAGTTATTTACATGCAATTAATTGTGTATTATATGAAATACTTTTTGGATGGGATGTGTTTATTTTTTTGTCATTTTTAATTGGTATCTTTCTAATTTTTTTAATATTCAAATTGTTTTTTGTGATTCATTGAGAACACAGTGGATTAGCAGGATATAAGGACTGTAAAATACAAACAATAATAATCTAGTAATTTGATATATAACAGAAAGGCTACAAATAGCAGATGTGGTTTAAATTTAAGCTAATTGGTTTCAAAGATGAAAAGCCACAGAATTCTCTTTGATTATATTGTCCTGATGTTATTTCAGACCCCGCTACAACTACAACTACTACTACTACCCGCAGCCCTATCACCGCTGCTCTTATCCACAAAATGATTGCCACTACTATTGACTGCAACACCGAGGACACTACCACTAACCCTAGCCCTAGCATTAGACCTAGACCTAGCCCTGAAGTCAAGCCTGACCCTGAAGACTATCCTGACCCTGAAGATCAGCCCAAGCCTGAATATTGGCCTGAGTATGGAGACTGGATGAAGTCAAACTGTAAAGAGGAAGATCAAGGGATTACCTGTACCTGTTGGATCCGATCCAATCCTCCTCCAGTGTTACGGTGGATGATTAATGAGGAGATTGTCACTGGGAATTTCAGTAACCTTACCATGCAGATGCTTACTGTCACTTACGGATACAGAGCAAAAGGCACACTAATCCTTCATGATATCAAGGCCAGCACTGTTTATATCCATTGCCTAAACGCAAATAAAGAGGACACGTCCACGAAGTGGAATGAGCTTTACATCAATTATTTAATTAAAAGTGTTATATATGATTATTGTTCATACCGTACTTAATGCAGGCAGGGGAGGAGTTCTTTATAACGGGAGGGCAGACCTAGATTAGAAAAGCTCCCTGTCTGGAGGAACTGTGCGGTGTCTGAAAATAGCAAGCACACACACTTCCATCCACTTTAGCAGAGGTTTTGGCCAAAGCGTTATGCCAAGGAAAGTAAGTGTCAGGTACTCTCAGGAAGTTGGGATATGGGGCCTGTGGTACTGAGGAACTGGGAAATCAACTCTCCTCTCTTTTTTTTTTCTTGCTGGGCTAGATGGGTTCGACTTTGAGATTTTCATTTTGATTATCTGTGGAAGTATCATTTTCATATCCCTCACTCTCCTGTCTGCTTTCTACTGTGGAAAGAGAATCAAGAGAAGAGAGAAAGGTAAGAGAACAAGAGAAGAGAAAGGATGGGGGTTAGGGAGTGAGGAAGTAGGACATATCATGAACGGGCATAACTTTTAGGGTGAGTCACTGTATCTTACCTCTCTGTGCCTCAATTCTAATTGGTCAGTGGCTCTGTGATTTAGTTTAACAACAGATGTTGTTCTTCATCTGACAGTTCTGGCAAATGTATTGATTTATCCAAATGTATTTAGAGATAGATAGTATTCATCAGTGTGATCATGTATAATTTCAAACATCTAATTTAGACATTATCAAATTTTACAAATTTTAAATACCACTGTGGCGCTAATGTACAGGAGGTAAGCCTCTTTCAAATGAAGGAAAACTCTGGAATGAGAGGGCATAGGATGAAATTAAGAGGTTATAGGCTCAAGAGTAATCTAAGGAAATACTTTTTCATGGAGAGGGTGGTGGATGAGTGGAATCACCTGCTGGTGGAGGTGGTAGAGACGAGAATTGTGTCTGAATTTAAGAAACCATGGGACAGGCATGTGGAATCTGTTAGGGAAAGGAGTAAATATTTTCTTACTGTGTTGTGTCAATCCAGTACTTTAACTATTTTTAACATAATCTTCACAAACATAATACTATATTAAAATTATGCACTCCTAAAAACACCCTACACCATGTTTATAAGAAAAAATAAAGGAACTGTACCTTGTATATAGCCTTAGCAGAAATTTATTACAAAGCTATCCAGATAATATTTTTGATACAGATTATTTACTTATCTTGGCGTTATAAGAAGTCCTTCTTCCAAAGGTTTGTATTCCACTTTTAGTCGAGGATTTATAACATCAAGATAAGTAAATAATCTGTGTTGAAGATATTATCTGGATAGTTTTGTGATAAATTTCTGCTGAGGCTATATACAAGCTACAGTTCCTTTATTTTTTTTCTTATGAACATTCTTCCTCTACGGTGTAGAGTGTTTTTAGGAGTGCATAATGTTAGTATAGTATTATGTTTGTGAAGATTATATTAAAATCTATAAAAATAAAATCCCCCCCTCAGACGTTCTGAAGCTCACTCCATCTGTGGCAGTAAAGTCCTGAACTCCTGTCCTCCTGGTAGGCTAGGCTATTCGGACTACTCACCCTCAGTCATAGACCTGCACTCAGCCACGCCCATCTGTGCCCTAGGCCACGCCCCATCTAATATAATAAAACGCACCGTGAACGTTCTGAAGACAACGTTCTGAAGTCACTCAAACATTACTTGAAGGGTTCGTGGATTCGTGGTGTGAAGCCAGCCAGGCTGCCAGCTGTCTCTGCCCCGCCCTCGCGTCAAACGTCATGACGTCGAGGGCAAACGTCATGACGTCGAGGGCGGAAAAAAAAACAAACAAAGTGCAGCGTCAGGGAAGGAGGCGGCGCTCCCGACGTCTCTAGCCTTCCCTTCGCTGTGTTCCGCCTTCTTCTGACGTCAAGGATGACGTCAGAAGAAGGCGGAACACAGCGAAGGGAAGGCTAGACGTCGGGAGCGCCGCCTCCTTCCCTAACGCTGCGCTGCCGGAACTGCCGCCACGGAGGTAAATTAAAAAAAAAAAAAAGGGATGTTGGGGGGAGAGAAGAGGGTGGGCAGTTGAACAATGGGAGCGGGAGGGCAGAGGAGAAACGACAGCAAGGATGCGAAGGGGGGGGGAAGAAGAGGGCGGGACAGGCTGGGACATGGGAGACAGAAGAGCATGGATGCGAGGGGGGATCATGGAAGGGAGAGAGGGGAATTGCTGGAAAAGGATGAATGGAGGGGGCAGGGGACAGAGAAGCATGGATGGGCATGGATTGAGATGGCAGGGCTCAGGGAGAGAGGGGAATTGCTGGAAATGGATGAATGGAGGGGGCAGGGAACAGAGGAGCATGGATTGGGAGGGCAGGGCTCAGGGAGAGAGGGGAATTGCTGGATAGGGATGAATGGAGGGGACAGATGGGCATGGATGGATATGGATTGCAGGACAGGCCTCAGGGAGAGGGGAATTGCTGGATAGGGATGAATGGAGGGGACAGATGGGCATGGATGGATATGGATTGCAGGACAGGGCTCAGGGAGAGAGGGGAATTGCTGGATAGGGATGAATGGAGGGGGCAGGTGACAGGAGCATGGATGGGCATGGATTGGGAGGGCAGGGCTCAGGGAGAGAGGGGAATTGCTGGATAGGGATGAATGGAGGGGACAGATGGGCATGGATGGATATGGATTGTAGGGCAGGGCTCAGAGAGAGAGGGGAATTGGTGTATAGGGATGAAAGGAGGGGGCAGGTGACAGAGGAGCCTGGATGGGCATGGATTGGGAGGGCAGGGCTCAGGGAGAGAGGGGAATTGCTGGAAAAGGATGAATGGAGGGGGCAGGGGACAGATGGGCATGGATTGGGAGGGCAAGGCTCACACTCTCTCTCTCATATACAATGTCTTTCTGACTCTCACTCTCACACACTCTGTCTCACAATGTATCACATTCACTCTCTATGTGCCACACAGTCACTCACACACTCGCTTAGTCTCATACACTCACTCTCACAGAGAATCTGTGTCTCACACACACTCTCTCTCTCGCACACACACACACACACACACTCTCACACTGTGTCTCACATACACACTTGCACACACTCTCATTCTCACACACACACACTCTCACAAACACACTCACACCCAGACTCACTCTCTCTCTCACACACACACACTCACACTTTCACTCTGTCTCTCACACAGTCACTCTCACATACACTCTCCCAAACATACACACTCCGAGGAAAACCTTGCTAGCGCCCGTTTCATTTGTGTCAGAAACGGGCCTTTTTTACTAGTCTACACATAAAAAGCACCCTCAACGTTCTAAAGTACACTCTGAGGCTTCAACAGTTCGTATGTTCGAAGCTCTGTAACCATTTTTAAGCACACTACATCTCTGCCCCGCCCTGACCTATCAGAGAAGGGAGGAGCGTCACAGCTGCACCGCTCTGACCTATCAAAGGGAACTGAAACAGGAAAAGGGAGGAGCGTCACACTGAATGAGGGACCTATCAGAGCAAAGTCAAATAGAAGAAGGGAGGAGCGTCAGAGGCGAAGGGGTCACTCGGGAGGAGCGTCACTCGCCTTGCTGTGCACATGTGCTGGAGGAGTTCTGCACCCGTTTCTCTTCCCTCTGTTTTCTCCGGTGGCCTTGGCAGCTGAATGTGGAACTAACGAGGGCGGGAGCTGTTGCTTCGCATCTGGCAAAGTAAGTCAGCTCCTGCTGTGCACCCTCCCCTCCTGTCCTTTCAAGCAGCGAATACGAGCTGGGACTGAACAGGCAGCACAAAACTCCTTTTTGTTTTGTTTACACTTGCACAGCTGACAGCTGGTTGCTGCCTGCAGTGCCCCTCTTCCTTTTTAGAAACATTTTGCCACATTTCCTCTTTTTCCCTCTTTTCTTTCTCTACAAACATGACAAGGGGTTGGAAGAGGAGGTCCTGCACAGCTGTTTCCACTGTTGCCACAGGCTAAGCAACAGTTCAGGCACAAGGAGGGGGAGGATGAGGGCCAGAACAGGTACACAGACCACAGATGGAGGCGGAGGAGGAGGTCCTGACAGCACAGGCGAAGGGGGGAGGGGCGACCCACAGCCCTGAGAGAAGGGCTGCAGGGAGACCTGAAAGGAGGGGGGGGGAGACTGACCAGACAAGGAGATGAGGGGTCCTGTGACAACACAGTGGCAGACGCAGACAGAGGGGGTCCTTCGAGCAAACACAGGGAGGGGGGATGTATCTCCGTCACACACACTATCTCTCACACACACTCTCTCTCTCTCTCACACACACACTCACTGTCTCTCTCACTCTCTAACACTGTCTACAACACACGCTATGTCTCACACTGGATCACATTCACTCTCTGTGTCACACAGTCACTGTCAAACACTCTATCACTCTCATACACTCTCGCTCTCGCTCACATACCCACTCAAACACACTGTCAATCTCACACACACACTCTCTAACAGACACTCTTGCAGCCACATACATTCAATCTGTCTCTCTCACAAAGTCACTCTCACACACACTCTCTCAAACATACACACTCCAAGGAAAACCTTGCTAGCGCCCGTTTCATTTGTGTTGGAAACGGGCCTTATTTACTAGTATTTAATAAAGTATAGGATTAATACAACACAGTTAATTTAAGAAAATATTACACAACTGTAATAGCTGTATTGGAATTTTATTAATATCCAATATTGTATATTTATTAGGGAAAGGAGGAGCTAGTGATTGTTGTGGATGGGCCATGTGGGTCTTACCTGCCATCATGTTTCTATGTTTCTGTGTATTCAGTGATGCCATGTATTATTCTGAATAGCCAAATCAGATGTTTCAAGTTGTACCAGTTATCTGTGCAGCCCACATGGACATATATTTTTGGGAGCTGATATCCAGCTTGCTGACCGCAGCCATTGTTAAGCCCAGAAATTAAATGCTGGGCCTTGTCCAGACTCCAACGTTGAAATCCAGGTTTATGGAGCTGGTGAAACCATAGCCAGTTAAGTTTGTTAGTCAGCTCTTAACTGGCTATGCTGAACTGCATTAAGATAGAACCAATTTTATGCAGTCCTATTTATGCAGTTATCTTGGTTGGTTAAGAGCTGAATATCAGCAAGCAACTGGCCAAGTGCTGACTCTGCCGACAGAGTTCCCCCAAAATAGCTGGTTTGAGTTGTTTGCTAACCAGGCATTTTCAGCGGCATTAACCGGTTAAGTTAGTGCTGCTTGTCCAGTTAGCCCTGGACAAGCGATTTAGTCGGCCAGGAACCATTTCTGGCCGGTTAAATTGTTTTGTATATCATCCCTTTGAGGGGTCTATAGAATGCTGCTATGTCCCCTTTAGAACATTTCTTCACAGTGCATGCTGAAGTTGTCCAGAAAACGTGGAGAAAACTGATCCAGGCCCTCCTGGAAGGACAGTAGCAGTTCATGCAAGTTCAGAGTGAGCAGCAAAAGCAACAACAGCAGCAAATGTTCATGCAAGCCCAGTGTGAACAGCAACAGAAGCAGCAGCAGCAGCAGCAGCAGCAATGTATGGAAGCTTACTTTGTACAGCAATAGCAGCAGCAGCAGCAGATGTAGCAAAAAATGGTACAGAATTTGATAGAGTTGCAACAGGGCGCTCTGAGCCAGGGAGCCTGGCACACCCAACACCCAGGCTACAAGCCATTGCTCCATTTTAGTACTTGAAAAATGGTACCAGAAGATGACCCGGACTATTTTTTAACAAATTCTGAGAGGACCCTCGCTCAGCGGGTTGGCTAGAAGCATCATAGACTGCCTATTTAAGGAGCCTTCTAATTGGTAGTAGCCAGACTACCTCTCAGGATGTCAACTCCACTGGGATGGTCACCTATGTGGAAGTGAAGGCCACCATTCTGGACAGGGTAGGCTGCACACCAGAAGCCTACTGACAATGATTTCACAAGGGGTCTCTACAAGTAAAAGAAATCAAACAAAATAAAACATGGAAAAGAAAATAAGATGATACCTTTTTTATTGGACATAACTTAATACATTTCTTGATTAGCTTTCGAAGGTTGCCCTTCTTCCTCAGAATGAAGGGAAACTGAAGGCGCACCGAGCCAGCACGCGTTTCACTGGTGCTGACGTGCTGTGTCGCTGCCGACGCCGCCTTCCCTTAACCCCGAGCAGGTATCAAGTTTTAAATTTCGGAGGGGGGGGCGGGAACTGGACCTGGTGCTCGGTGGGAGGGAGGGAAGGAGGAAGGCCTGATGCTGGGTGGGTGGGAAGGAGGAAGGCCTGATGCTGCTGGGTGGGAGGGAGGAAGGAAGGAAGGAAGGAAGGAAGGCAGGCAGGCAGGAAGGCCTGATGCTGGGTGGGGTGCCTGGCGCTTGATGCTGGGTGGGTGGGTGGGAGGGTGGGAGGGAGAGAGGGGCGCCTGCCTGCCTGCCTGATGCTGGGTGGGAGGGGTGCCTGGTACTAGGTGGGTGGGAGGAAGGGGTGCTTGATGCTGGGTGACAATTATAGGTTTAAGCTCCGCCCCCAACCCCGCCCCAACCCCACCCCCTTTAGCCTCCCCAAACAGTTGGGCCACCGACCGCCTATGCCTGTAGCCAGGATGCATTATCCTCTTGCACTGAGGATGTGTCTCCAGGCGCTTCTGCCCAAGAGGGCAGAAGTTAGGAAGGCTGTTGTAGTTGGTGATTCGATTATTAGTCATGTAAATAGCTGGGTGGCTGCTGGATGTAAGGTTTGCCTGGTCACTTGACTGCCTGGTGCGAAGGTGGCAGACCTATGCATCACCTAGATAGGATTTTAGATAGTACTGGGGAAGAGTCGACTGTCTTGGTGCATATGGGTACCAGTGACATATTGGTACCAAATCCTCCAGGGTAGCATTTTCAGAAATGCTCCCCATTCCACGCGCAAGACTCAAGAGGCAGGCAAAGCTCCAAATTCTCAATGCTTGATTGGTTGACATGATGATGCAGGGATGAGGGATTTAGATTTGTTAGGAACTGGGCAACATTCTAGGGTAGAGATAGCCTGTTCCAAAAGGAGGGGCTCCGCCTTAACTGGGAGGGAACCAGGTTGCTGACATCAACATTTAAAAAGGAGATAGAGCAGCTTTTAAACTAGAAATTGGGGGAAGGCCGATAGTCACTCAAAAGGCTGATAGTCACTCAAAAGTGCATGGTTTGGAACAAGGTATCTTAAAGATATCACCAAAACAGGGAAGGTATGGCATCCCAATAGTGAGGTTGCAATTGAAACCTCAGTAGATCAGGTGTCTTTAAATAAAGAGGGAAAGGGGAAGGGAAATGGAACTTGATATACCGCCTTTCTGAGGTTTTTGCAACTACATTCAAAGCGGTTTACATATATTCAGGTACTTATTTTGTACCAGGAGCAATGGAGGGTTAAGTGACTTCGCCAGGATCAAAGTCCACTGCACTAACCACTAGGCTACTCCTCCACAGATTTTCAAGATTGCTAATTAACACTGTAAACTGCTGAGCAAGCTGTGGATAGGAACAACAAACATTGTTTGAAATGTTTGTATGCAAATGCCAGAAGCCTAAGAAATAAGATGGGAGAGTTAGAATATATTGCACTAAATGAAAAGATAGATATAATGACCTGTGGAAGGAAGTTAATCAGTGGGACACTGTCATACCAGGGTACAAATTGTATTGCAGTGATAGGGTGGATTGAGTTGGTGGAGGGGTAGCATTTTATGTTAAAGGTGAATCAAATAGAGTGAAAATTCTGCAGGACATGAAACACATCTTAGAATCCCTATGGATAGAAATTCCATGGGTATAGGGGAAAAAATAGTGATAGGAGGGTACTACTGCCCACCTGGTCAGGATGAACAGACGGATATAGAAATGTTATCAGAAATTAAGAAGGCTAACAAACTGGGCAATACAATAATAATGAGTGATTTCAATTACACAGATATTGACTGAGTAAATGTAACATCAGTGCATGCTAAGGAGGTAAAATTCCTTGATGAAATCAAGTACTGCTTTATGGAGCAGCTGGTTCAGGAACCAAGAAGAGGGGGAAATATTCTAGACCTAGTCCTTAGTGGCTCACATGATCTGGTGCAGAAGGTAATGGTGCTGGGGCTGCTTGATAACAGTGATCATAATATGATCAGATTTGATATCGGCTCTGAAGTACTCACAGGAAATCCAATACATTAGCATTTAACTTTCAGAAAGGAGACTATGATAAAATGAGAAGAACAGTAAAAAAAAAAAAAAACTTAGAGGAGCAGCTGCAAAGGTCAAAAATTTGCATCAGGCATGGATGCTGTTCAAAAATACCATCCTGGAAGCCCAGACCAGACGTATTCCATGTATTAAAAAAGGAGGAAACAACAGCCGGCATGGTTAAAAAGTGATGTAAAGGAAGCTATTAGAGCTAAAAGAAAATCCTCCAGAAAATGGAAGAAGGATCCGACTGAAAGTAATAGGAAAGAGCATAACAAATGGCAAGTCAAATGCAAAGTGCTGATAAGGAAGGCAAACAGAGACTATGAAAAGAAGATGGTGTTGGAGTCAAAAACCACAGAAAAATAACTTTTTTAGGTATATTAGAAGCAAGAAGCTAGCAAAAGAACCAGTTGGACCGCTAGATGACGAAGGGATAAAAGGGGCAATCAGGGAAGGTAAGGCCATAGTGGACAGATTAAATGAATTTTTTGCTTCGTTCTTTACAGAGGAAGATGTGGGAGAGATACTGGTGCCAGAAATGGTATTCAATGCTGAAGAGTCAGAGAAACTGAAACAAATCTCTTGATAAATATGGAAGATGTAATGGAGCAATTTGACAAATTGAAGAGTAGCAAATCTCCTGGACTGGATGGTATATATGCCAGAGTACTGATAGAATTGAAAAATGAACTTGCAGAGCTATTGCTATTAATGTGTAATTAATCTTTAAAATCATCACTGGTACTGGAAGATTGGAGGGTGGCTAATGTAATGCCAATTTTTTAAATGAGTTCCAGAGGTGATCCAGGAAATTATAGACCAGTAAGCCTGACGTTGGTGCCGGGCAAAATGGTAGAGACTATTGTAAAGAACAAAATTACAGAGCATATACATAAGCATGGATTAATGAGACATAGCCAACACGGATTTAGTCAATAGAAATCTTGCCTCACAAATCTATTACATTTCTTTGAAGGGGTGAATAAGCATGTGGATAAAGGTGAGCCGGTCGATATTGTGTTTCTGGATTTTGAAAAGGCATTTGACAAAGTACCTTATGAAAGACTCCATAAGAAATTGGAGAGTCTTGGGATAGGAACATCTGCATTCTTCTTTTTAGCCCTTACACTTTGAAATTGTCTTCCTAAAGAACTTAGGCTTGAAGATTCTTATACTCACTTTCGCAAAATTCTAAAAACACATTTCTTTCAAGATTCATTTGAAAATAATGTTTAAATAAAAACAGAGCAGAGAGAAGGAAAAAGGAGGTAAAATGAAAGGAGGCAAAAAATAAAATAAAACAAAAAAAAAGGGGAAAGGAAGGGGGAAAGAGAAGGAAAGGGAAAGGAAGGAGAAGGGGGGGGGGAGGAAAAGAGGAGAGATTTTTTTTATTTCAGATTTTTATTACGTGTTTTTATGATTATGGGCTGAGAAATTTGTATGTAACATAGTAACATAGTAGATGACGGCAGAAAAAGACCTGCACGGTCCATCCAGTCTGCCCAACAAGATAAACTCATATGTGTATACCTTACCTTGATTTGTACCTGCCTTTTTCAGGGCACAGACTGTACAAGTCTGCCCAGCAGTATTTCCCGCCTCCCAACCACCAGTCCCGCCTCCCATCTCCGGCTCAGGCAGAGACTGTATAAGTCTGCCCTCCACTATCCTCGCCTCCCAACTACCAACCTCTCTTCCCCCACCTGCTCCGCCACCCAATTTTGGCTAAGCTTCTGAGGATCCATTCCTACTGCACAGGATTCCTTTATGCACATCCCACGCATGTTTGAATTCCGTTACCGTTTTCACCTCCACCACCTCCCGCGGGAGGGCATTCCAAGCATCCACCACCCTCTCCGTGAAAAAATACTTCATGACATCTTTTTTGAGTCTGCCCCCCTTCAATCTCATTTCATGTCCTCTCGTTCTACCGCCTTCCCATCTCCGGAAAAGATTTTTTTGTGGATTAATACCTTTCAAGTATTTGAACGTCTGTATCATATCACCCCTGTTCCTCCTTTCCTCCAGGGTATACATGTTCAGGTCAGCAAGTCTCTGCTCATACGTCTTGGAACGCAAATCCCATACCATTCTCGTAGCTTTTCTTTGCACCGCTTCCATTTTTTTAACATCCTTCGCGAGGTACGGCCTCCAAAACTGAACACAATACTCCAGGTGGGGCCTCACCAACGACTTGTACAGGGGCATCAACACTTCCTTTCTTCTGCTGATCACACCTCTCTCTATACAGCCTAGCAACCTTCTCGCTACGGCCACCACCTTGTCACACTGTTTCGTCACCTTCAGATCCTCGGATACTATCACCCCAAGATCCCTCTCCCCCTCAGTACCTATCAGACTCTCCCCGCCTAACACATAAGGCTCTCGTGGGTTTCTACTCCCTAAGTGCATCACTTTGCACTTATTAATGCATGCTTATTAATAGAACAACTTTTTGCTGTGCTTTCCTATTGTAAATGGATTTCAGAGTATGCTTATCTACTGTTCTTAATGTTATTTCAGTGTTTTATTATATTGTAAACTGTTCTGATTTACTACTGTAATAAGTGACGATCTAGTAAATGAATAAACGATAAATGGTAATGTCCTATTTTGGATTAAAAACTGGTTAAAAGATAGAAAACAGAGAGTAAGGTTAAATGGTCAGTATTCTCAATGGAGAAGGGTAAATAGTGGGGTTCCTCAGGGGTCTGTGCTGGGACCACTTCTTTCTAACCATTTATAAATGATTTATAGATGGGAATAACTAGTGAGGTAATTAAATTTTCTGATGACACAAAGTTATTCAAAGTTGTTAATTCACAATAGGATTGCGAAAAATTGCAAGAGGACCTTATGAGACTGGGAGACTGGGCATCCAAATGGCAGATAACTTTTAAGCACGTGTAAAGTGATACATGTGGGGAAAAGGAACCCAAACTATAGTTACACAAACCGTTAAGCCCATTAAAATGGGCAATATTTTTTATTTCTGACATATAATGTAAAATTTGATGAACGTAATGTGTAGTGCTTGAAAGGGTGCGGGGAAAAGTTGGGGGTACAGAGAGAGTGACACTGTGTATATGTGTGTGTGTGTGTGAGAGAGAGAGCTGCTAGGAGTCCCTGTGACAGTGGAGGGTCATTTGCTCCTTAGCCAGTTGTTTGAGGCAGCAAAGCAGGGCTCATTTTTGAGTACTCTGCCCCCTCCCCCATACATCTTCCTGTAACCTATATGGGGTATGGTGCGGTATTGTTGGACTTCAATGAGTTCACTGTATGTGTGGTGTGTGTGAGCGACGTGCCTGGGATACATTCCTGGTGTCGCTGTCCCACTGTGTGTGTGAGAGAGAGAGAGAGTGTGTGTGAGAGAGAGAGAGAGAGAGATGAAGTGTGTGTGTGTCTGTGTGAAAGAGAGAGAAGAGAGTGTATGAGAGTGAGTTCAAAGAGAGAGAGACAGAGTTGTTTGAGGCAGCAAAGCAGGGCTCGTTTATGAGTCGCCTGCCCCTCCATACATCTTCCTGTAACCTATATGGGGTATGGTGCGTTATTGTTGGACTTCGATGAGTTCACTATATGTGTGGTGTGTGTGAGCGACGTGCCTGGGATCCATTCCCGGTGTCGCTATCCCGCTGTGTGTGTGTATGTGTGTGTGTGTGAGAGAGAGAGAGTGTGTGTGTGTGTCTGTGTGAAAGAGAGAGAGTGTGAAAGTGAGTTCAGAGAGATATAGAGACAAAGTGTGGTGTGTCTGTGTGAAAGAGAGAGAGAAGAGTGTGTGAGAGTGAGTTCAGAGAGAGAGACAGAGTTGTTTGAGGCAGCAAAGCAGGGCTCGTTTATGAGTCACCTGCCCCCCCATACATCTTCCTGTAACCTATATGGGGTATGGTGCGTTATTGTTGGACTTCGATGAGTTCACTATATGTGTGGTGTGTGTGAGCGAGGTGCCTGGGATCCATTCCCGGTGTCGTTGTGCCGCTCTGTGTGTGTGTGTGAGAGTGTGTGTGTGTGTCTGTGTGAAAGAGAGAGAGGGAGTGTGAAAGTGAGTTCAGAGAGAGATAGAGACAAAGTGTGTGTGTGTCTGTGTGAAAGAGAGAGAGAGTGAGAGTGAATTGTGTGTGAGAGAGAGAGAGAGAGAGCCTCCGAGTTCCAGGCTCCTCTCCCTCTAACTTCCAGGCCCCCCTCCCTCTCTCCGAGTTCCAGGCCCCCCTCCCTCCCTCCCTCCCTCCGAGTTCCAGGCCTTCCCTCCCTCCGAGTTCCAGGCCCCTCCCTCCCTGTTTCAGGCCCCCCTCCCTCCGAGTTCCAGGGCCCTCCCTCCCTCCCACCCAGTTTCAGGCCCCTTCTCTCCCTCCCTCCCAGTTCCAGGGCCTCTCCCTCCCCCCCAAGGTCGCTGCCGGCCCTCTCCATTGAACTCACAGCGCCTCACCTCCGAAAACGCAGCAGGCAACGGCAGATCACCTCCCTTCGGGCTTCCTTCCCTCCCTGTGTTCCGCCCTCGGGTGACATAACTTTGGCGAGGGTGGGACACAGGGAGGGAAGGGAGGTGATCTGCCACTGTCTGCTGCGCTTTTGGAGGTGAAGCATTGTAAGTTCAACGGAGAGGGCCCGAGTGGAGGGGGGGAGCGGTAGCGACCTCAGTGGGGCAGGGGTGGGGTGGCGATGTGTGATGTGCCGCACATGGGCGAGAGCAGGAGGTGTTTGTGTTCAGCATTTGTGATCGTTTTTAAGGGGCGGGCGGAGGAGGTGGGCATGTACTTTCTTTTTAGTCAAGGCTCCCAATACAGAGAAATCCATTTTATTTTTACTGCTCTGTTTCTTTGTGTGAACAACTTCCTGCTAAGGGGATTCATGTTTATACTGTCTCACTCTCCCTGAGCCCAGAATACATATAACTAATACTGTACTTTTATAATAGCCTCCCTTTTCTTGATGCAGCTAGCGCATCTCTCAAAGGGCCTCACTTTCCTTCTAGTCTCATAAGTACATAAGTATTGCCATACTGGGAAAGACCAAAGGTCCATCAAGCCCAGCATCCTGTTTCCATTAGTGGCCAATCCAGGTCACAAATACCTGGCAAGATCCAAAAAAAGTACAAAACATTTTTTACTGCTTATCCCAGAAATAGTGGATTTTCCCCAAGTCCATTTAATAATGGTCTAAGGACTTTTCCTTTAGGAAGCCATCTAAACCTTTTTAAAACTCCGCTAAGCTAACCGCCTTTACCACATTCTCTGGCATCGAATTCCAGAATTTAATTACACGTTGAGTGAAGAAAAGGTTTCTCCGATTCGCTTTAAATTTACTACATTGTAGCTTCATCGCATGACCCCTAGTCCTAGTATTTTTGGAAAGCGTAAACAGATGCTTCACATCTACCTGTTCAACTCCACTCATTATTTTATAGACCTCTATCATATCTCTCCTCAGCCGCCTTTTCTCTAAGCTGAAGAGTCCTAGCCGCTTTAGGCTTTCTTCATAGGGAAGTCGTCCCAATCCCTTTATCATTTTCATCGCCCTTCTCTGCACCTTTTCTAATTCCACTATATCTTTTTTGAGATGCAGCGACCAGAATTGAACACAATATTCAAGGTGCGGTCGCACCATGGAGCGATACAAAGGCATTATAACAGCCTTATTTTTGTTTTCCATTCCTTTCCTAATAAAACCTAACATTCTATTTCCTTTCTTAGCCGCAGCAGCACATTGAGCAGAAGGTTTCAACGTATCTTAAAAAATGACACCTAGATCCTTTTCCTGGGCGGTGAATTCTAATGTGGAACCTTGCATCATCTTATCCTACTATATAACTGAAGAGTGACCGACGTGCCGCACATGCGCAGAACTGCTGCTCCTTGAAATCTTGGACAAGTCACTTAACCGTCCATTGAATCAGGTACAAAACTTAAATTCTAAACCCTCCAGAGACAGGAAAATACTTACTGTGCCTGAATGTAACTTGCTCTGAGCTATTACTGAGAAAGCTACGATCTAAATTCAAATCCAAAATCCAGTACAAGGCATATTATGAAGTATTACAAAACACTACGAATGTCACCCAGGACCTAAAGAGCAAGTCCACCATACCATAATACAGTGGCATAGCCAGACTGCCAATTTTGGATGGGCCTGAACCCAAAGTGGGTGGGCACAAAATTTTCTCTCTACCCCCCTCCCCCAGCAAAATTTAGTCACGCTAATCAGATGCATTTGTCACACAGGGTAAAGTGCTGCTTTTCAGTGCATCAGATTTCAGAAAATTTATTTAATAGCCTAACACCCTTTTCAATGAGCTTTCAGAGGCCAAAACCTCCTGCCTCAGGTCAGTATAATGCTGTTACGGTATCCTCACCTGACCTAAGGAAGGAAGTATTGGTCTCTGAAACTTCATTAACACAGGTACCATATTACTTTATCCTAAATTAAAAATAAAATTATTTTCTTTACCTTTCTTGTATGGCCATTTACTTTTTCTCATTGTGTCGCTCCCAGTCTCTAGATTCTGCTTTCCTTCGTTTTCGCTTAACTCTTCTGCCACGGTTTCCTGGCCATTTCTCATTTTCTCTCCTTTTTCTTTGCTTTCTTCAATATTTTTCTGCCTCTCTCTCTCTGTCCTGATTTAATTCATTCTTACTATCCATTCTTTAATTTCCTTCATCTACTTATGACTTTTCATCTTTTTCTCACCCTTGTTCTCCCCATGCCCCTTCCTCTTATTCTCCAGTCTTTCACTACTCTCCTTTTCCATCCAGCAGCTCTCTTCTTTCTCTCCCCAACCTTCCAGTCTCCCCTCTCTCTCCTCATCCTTCCAGTAGTCTCCCCTCTTTCTTTCTGCATCCTTCCATCCAGTGTCACCTCTTTCTCCCTACCCTTCCATCCAGCGTCTTCCCTCTTTCTCTCCCCATCCTTCCATCCATCTATCCTCTCTCCTGATCCTTCCATCTAATGTCTCTCTCCCTCTTTCTAACCAGTGTCTCTGTATCACTCTACCCTTTCTGTTCAGTGTCCCTTCTCTCTCCACATCCTTCCAGTCTCTCACCTTTCTCTGCATCCTTCCAGTCTCTCCCCTTTCTCTCCCCATCCTTCCATCCAGAGTCTCTCTCCCCATCCATCCGTTTTCCCTCTTTCTCTCCCCATCCTTCCATCTGTTTTCTATCTTTTCTCCCCATCCTTCCATGTTTTCCCTCATTCTCCCCATCCTTCCATGTTTCCCTCTTTCTCCCCATCCTTCCATGTTTTCCCTCATTCTCTGCCATCCTTCCATCTGTTTTCCCTCTTTTCTCCCCATCCTTCCATGTTTTCCCTCTTTCTCCCCATCCTTCCATCTGTTTTCCCTCTTTTCTCCCCATCCTTCCAAGTTTTCCCTCTTTCTCCCCATCCTTCCATGTTTTTCCCTCATTCTCCCCATCCTTCCATGTTTCCCTCTTTCTCCCCATCCTTCCATGTTTTACCTCATTCTCTGCCATCCTTCCATCTGTTTTCCCTCTTTTCTCCCCATCCTTCCATGTTTTCCCTCTTTCTCCCCATCCTTCCATCTGTTTTCCCTTTTTTTCTCCCCATCCTTTCATGTTTTCCCTCTTTTATTCGACGAGGCCCGCCCTGCATGCCAGCGCCAGCCCCCATTGCCGGCCACTGCTGCTTTTCCTGTTGAGCAGCAGGGCCGGCGCTACAAAAAAGAAGAAGCGCTAACGGCGCTAAGGACGAGAAATGTTTAAAAAAAAAAAAAAAGTGCGGCACCGGCAGGCACTGTCTCGGCAGCCTTAAGGCATTGGCTGCTGAGCATTGGCTGATGAGGCTGGCTGCTGGCTCGCAGGCTCCTCCCGCAGACGGGAGGAGCCTGCGAGCCAGCAGCCAATGCCTCAGCAGCCAATGCCTCAAGGCTGCTGAGACAGTGCCTGCCGGTGCCGCGCTTTTTTTTTAAAAACATTTCTCATCCTTAGCGCCGTTAGCGCTTCTTCTTTTTGTAGCGCCGGCCCTGCTGCTCAACAGGAAAAGCAGCAGTGGCCGGCAATGGGGGCTGGCGCTGGGCGGGCCTGGGCTGAAATTGGGTGGGCCTGGGCCCACCCAGGCCCACCCGTAGCTACGCCCCTGCCATAATAGCAGCTTAACTTCTATGAGTCACATAACAAGCTTCTACTTAGGAAAACACTGCAAGGGGTTCTAATCTAGAACATCAATAAACCCTATTGGAAAACTAAAGAAGCCAAATTAGTACACATCCATGTCAATGCTAATAGAAAGGCATGTCTCTTTCATATACACAAAACAAACACAGACAGACCCTCATGCAGTATAAAATAACTATCCACAAATTAAAAATAGAAATATGAAGACAAATATTATTCCAAACCTACAAGAAGCCACATTGCAACACCAGTGAATGGAAAAAAGTGATGCATGTCCCCCTGTACTGTGCAGATATAAATATAGCAGATGAAAATTTCAAAAACTAACATACTCCAATCACTACACTATAAGTTAACAAATACAAATTAAAAAAAAAGGAAAACATTAATAATGACACCATTTTATTGGACTAAATACATTTTTCAGTTATCTTTCAGAGGCTAAAACCACTTTCCTCAGGTCAGAACAAGTCTTATGCTGACATGAGAAAAGAGGATTTGGTCTCCAAACATTAGTCAAAAATGTATAAAAATTAGTCCAATAAAGATATTACCTTATTTCCATTTTCTGTATTTATTGATGTTTATTAACATAGCTACCACACTACTTTATCCTAAACTAAAAATAAAATTCATTTTTCTACCTTTGTTGTTAGACCATTTACTTTTTGTAATTGTGTTGGTCACTGTCTCGTTTCTGCTTTCCTCGTCTTCTTAAAAATATTGCCAAGATTTTCCTGTCCATTTGCCATTTTTCTCTCCTTTCATCTCCTTTTCCTTTCAGCTTTCTTCAATTTATTTTTCTGTCTCTGTCCAGATTTTAGTTCTTTCTTAGTATTATACAGACTTCAATTTCCTTTTTCTTTTTTTACTGTTTATACCTACAGCTTTCCATTTCTTTCCCTCACTCTGGCTCTCTCATTTCACTTCCTCTTATTTCCCAGTCTCTCAGTGATGACCCTCTCTCACCCCCCATCCACCTTGCCCCCCTCTCTCTCCCACTTCCATTCAGCATGTGCCCTCTTTCTCTCCCCATTTCCTTCCAGTGTGTGCCCTCTTTGTCTCCTTTCCCTTGAGTGTTCTCTTTTTCTCTTCTTTCCATCCAGCGTGTACCCTCTATTCTCCCCATCTAGCATCTGCCCTTTTTATCTGCTCCCCTCTTCCATCCAGCATCTTCCCTTTTTCTCTGCTCTCCTCTCCATACAGCATCTGCCCTTTTTCTCTGCTCCCTCTTCCATCCAGCGTCTGCCCTTTTTCTCCACCTCCATCTGTCCTCTTTTACTCCCTCCCCATCCAGCATTTGACCTTTCTCTCTCCCCACTTCCAGTCTGCCCTTTTCTATTGTCCCTTCCATCCTGCGACTGCCTTCTTTCTCTCCCCTATGTCATTTAGCATCTGCCACTCTCTCCCTCCTTCCATCCAGCATCTGTCTCCTCTCACTCCCTCATCCAGTGTCTGCCCCCTTTCTCCACTCCCCCCAATATCTACCATCTACCTCCACTTCCTTCCCCCATCTGACACCCCACTGCCACTACTGCTGTTGCTGTTTATCCAGACAAACAGCAACAATGGCAGCAAAAACAAGAGATTGCAGGGCTGCACTATTCATGCTCATGGGTGCCAGTGGCGTACCTAGGGTAGTTGACACCTGGGACCGGTCATTTTTTAACACCCCCCTCCAAAATCCAGTACTAGGCATACCGAGAATACAAAACACTCAGGACCTATAGAGCAATTCTAACATACCATAAGCAGTCATTTCTACGAGTCACACAAGGAAAAAGAAAGCATCTTAAACACTACAGTGAGCACTAGAACATCAATTCACCTATTGTAAAACGAAACCAGACAGATAGTACAGATCGTCAATCCTGCACAGTCAATGCCAACTGAAAGTCATGTCTTTTTTCACAAACACAGATACACCCTAATCCACTAGAGAACAAGTAATCATAAACTTTCTATTTAGACAAAAATTAAACTGAACCCCCAAGATGCCAGACTCTGCATACAATGCAACACCACAGAAACAGAAAATATCCCCTAGTACTGTGCAAAATATAAAGACAGCAGATGTAAATTTGAAAAAAAAACTAACAAATACCAATCACCACTTTACAAATTAACAAATAGAAATAAAACAAATATAGAAAATAAAATACCATTTTATTGGACTAATACATTTAGTTGTCAGAGGCCAAAACCTTCTTCCTCAGGTCAATACAGTATAGTGTGTTACAGTGTCCTAACCTGACCTGAGGAAGGGGGTTTTGTTCTCCGAAAGTTAGTCAACATTTATTAAAATTAGTCCAATAAAAAGATTACCTTATTTACATGTTCTGTTATAAACATTTATTAACACAGCTACAATACTACTTTATCCTAAAGCAAAAAAAATAAAAATATATATTTTATTTACAGTTTGTTGTCTCTGGTTTCTGCTTTCCTCATCTTCTTTTCACTGTCTTCCTTCCATCCAGCCTCTGTCTTCGTTCTTTCTCTGCCATCCAGTGTCTGCCCTCTCTGCTGTCCCCTCCATCCAATGTCTGCCCTCTCTCCCTTCCCCTTCCATTCACTGTCTGCCCTCTCTCTCTCCTCCTTCCATTCACTGTCTGCCCTCCCTCTCCCCCCACATCCATCCAGGGTCTGCCCTCCCTCATCCCCCCATCCATCCATCCATCGTCTGTCCCCTCTCTCTCTGCCCCTTTTTCAGCCCCCAGTTCCAGCCGCCTTATCCCACCTGCCCCTAGTTCTAACCCCAGCCCACATCTCCCACTTGCCCCCCCTTTTCAGCCCCACTATCCCACCAGTCCACAGTTTCAGCCCCAGCCCTTTTCTCTCACCAGTCCCGAGCTTCAGCCCCAGCCACTTCTCCCTGTCCCCTTTTCAGCCCCCAGTTCCAGTACTACCCCCCTTACCCACCTACCCTCCTTTTCAGCCCCCAGTTCTAGCCCCCTTCATCCACATGCCTTGCATTAGAGACCCCTTTTCAGCCCCAGACCCATTTTTCCACCAGCCCCAGGCATGGCTCCCATTTTCTCGCACGGCCCCTTCCCCACCCCCCTTCTCCCCACCCGTCCCCTTCTTCCCTCTTCTCCCATCTGAGATCCCCCTCCACACCTCAGTCCCCTTCTCCCCTCTTCTCCCATCTGAGACCCCCTCCCCACCCCAGTCCACTTCTCCCATCTGAGACCCCCTCCCCACGTCCCCTTCTCCCATCTGAGACCCCCTCCCCACCCCAGTCCCCTTCTCCCATCTGAGACCCCCCTCCCCACGTCCCCTTCTCCCATCTGAGACCCCCTCCCCACATCCCCTTCTCCCATCTGAGACCCCCACCCCCTTCTCCCCACCCCAGTCCCCTTCTCCCCTCTTCTCCCCATCTGAGACCCCCTCCCCACATCCCCTTCTCTCCTCTTCTCCCATCTGAGGCCCCCCTCCCCAGACCCCTTCTCCCATCTGAAAACCCTCTCCTCGCGGAGGGCGGGACCCAGTGAGGGAAGACCGTCACCTGATGCGACGTCGACGAGATTTGCCGCTTTCTTTTACAAGCAGGCAGGGCAGCATCTGCCATGCCGCTTTTCAGATTTTTCTTTAAAGGGCTGACTGCAGTCTGCAGCGCCAACGGAGCACCCCCCCCCCACCCACTGACACCCGGGGCGGACCGCCCCACCGCCCCCCCCTCTTGGTACGCCACTGATGGGTGCCAGTCCTGCCTCCCCCCTTTTGACATCACTTCCTGTTCCAGGGCAGAGCCGGTAGCCGCAAGCATGAACAGTGTGGCCCCGCAATCTCTTTTTCTTTGTTTTTGTTGCTACTGCTGAAACAGCATTAGCGGTCGCGAGGTGATTCAACTGTTTGGGGATGCTAAAGCTGGTAGTGCTAAGACAGGGTGAGATGGATGTGATGGTGCAAGTTATAAACCTTAGGGATGGGGGGGCAACACCTATGTCAGCAGTAAAGGGACAGTAGAGGCACTTTTAAACACAGCATGAAAGAACCCCTAATGGCTCCTTCCCCCTAGTACCTTTGTTAATGATAGTATCATGCACTCTGAAAACATTTCAGGTTGTACGCTAAAAAAAAAAAAAAAAAGTCAAAATGCAATGTAACTAAATTTCGGTGGACTACTATAATTTTTCTGTTCTTGTTTTCCAGTTTAAAAACATTTTTTCAGAGCCAAAAATGTTCACAATGCAATAGAGATCACGACCCCAGATTTCTTCTAACTTATGGCGTCCACGCAATCCATGCCTCTTTATCAGGACCCAATTTCCAATCTCCAAGGTCACAGGACGAGCTTTGGAATCATAACACTTTTTAGTTTTCACTCCAGCCTTTTCAGACGCCAAACGGGCAATCTCCACTGCTTCTCGGAGTTTATTTCTGTTAGTTTTATTTCTGGTTCCTTATATGAAATTATTTCTTCGAATGGAAGTAGCGATTCTTTTCTCAATAGTAGGAACACTGGTGTGTACCCAGTGGATGAATGTATAGAACTATTGTAAGCTTGGTTAACTTCATATACTGTATGTACTCAGACCACCGTTTCTTTTTATTTTCATTCAATGTTCTTAATATATGATGCATGGTTCTGTTGAATCTTTCGCACCTTGAGTTCCCTTGAGGATGGTAAGGAGTTGTACGAGACTTCTTTATCCCATAACATTGACACATTTCCTTGATCATTTCCGCTTCAAAGGATTTTCCTTGGTCAGAATGGATTCTCTTCGGGCAACCATAGACACTCATCCAATTTTTAATGAACAATTTAGCTGTGTTCCTGGCGGTTTTTTCAGCAAACCCAGAGATATGTGACCGAAGCACTGGCTCCATATCAGTGGATCACGTTTTGAAATCTCTGACTCAGCTGTTTTTTCCAAACCAACCCTTGATGCATGGGTTTTTTCCAAACCAACCCTTGATGCATGATTTCTACATTTTGCCTTATATTTGGCAACAAAGGATTTTCTGTATAGCCCCTGAAGCAGCCCAGTTGGGCGAAACACGGCCTGTGTCGGGCTGTTTGTACTCATATAAATATTGTTGTATTGTTTAAATAAATTGCATTTCATTTCTACACGATCTGCTTTTTTTGTTTTCCATCTTACAGTAAAGTCCAAAGCCACGACTTCTAGAGGTTCAGTTACCACAAAATTTTGCATAGGAGCAATCTCTTTTGGACAGTCTCTGGAATAGATGCAGTTTTTACAAGATTGTATCCAATTCACTATATCAGAGTACATCTTTATCCAGAAGTATCTCCTTCTGATATTCTTGGCAGTGATTTCAGGCCCATAGTGACCACTTTGATCATGGTATATTTTCAAGATTTCATATCTCATTTTCTTGGGTACTACCAATTGTAATAGCAATCCACCATCACTGAAATCTGTTATTTCCTGATATAATATTTTATTTTTGATGACCAATCTTGCTCGATGACTCCACAATTTCTTAGCTTCCCAGCTCAAATTCCTAGGATCTAAGTTGTTGTTTGTTTCCAGAGCCAGTATCACATCTTTCATGACATCATCCTTTCTTTGCTCTTCAATGATGGTGAGATCAGAGTAAAGATACCCTGCACACATTTTTCAATTTCTTCCAGTTTTCCTTTTTGGAAACATTTAACAATTTCTTTCCAGCATTCAGAACCCGAACTGGTACTCGACCCTCATTAGGTTTAGTCAACACATTAGCAATCAATAACTTCTCTGGAAGGTGTGTCTTCTTCATGGCTGTTATCATCATATTACAAGATGACATATTTTTCACGATTAGACAACTTCCTTCAATTATTTTCTCCGTCAAAGAAGGTATTACTTGATTTGTGTTTCCGATTGTTTTCACATCACCCAACTTCTCAGTGATCATGTGATTATCATACTTCCTCTTCTCTTGGATGGCCTTCAATGTACTGGAAACCGCATTCTTTTTAGTATCTGTTTTCGGCCCAGCGAGATCAGTGAATAAACTCTCCAGATATTTTAGAACATTCATTCCAATTATCCCTTGAATTTTTTCACCACCAAAATTTACTTTGGTTTCCTCTTGTAGATTATCTCTTACCACAAACACGCATCTATCAGGGATGGTTTGACACAAACATTGCACTTCTACTATCAAACTCCCCAAAATCAGCAAATCTGTTCCATTCACTGCTAGTATTTTAATTCCACCAGAACTCTTTAGTTGTTCAGGATTTTCAAAGTTCTGGTAAAAGAAACTGGCAGTCATCGTAGAAACGTCTGAACCCATATCGATTAAGCATCTTGCCTTAATACCACCAATGATAACAGGCAGGGTAAGACAATTTCCAATTGCTCTCTCCTTTTAGGTCTCCCAATCTGCTCCCGATTCTTGTCCTTCCACGGTCTGATTTCAGATCTGAAGCACTGGGTTTTTAGCGGTAGGCTTTCAAACATCTACTGGAGACTTTGATATAGGACCGGGTTTTTCTTGGAAACTAGGACCAGGCTTTTCATGATCCAATTCTTTTCTATTTTCCTGATGGGTGAATCTTCTTTCGCTTAAACAATTTCTCGCTATGTGACCTGGTTCTTGACATCTGAAACAAACTATCAGGTGTTCTTCTTGGTATTCCATCCCTGGATGATCCCATTCCTCTATGTTCATTCGGTCGCCTATCATTGGGATACATAGGTCTTTCGTATTGAGAAGAAAACTCTCGAGAATCTCCTCTCACATCGCTCCATTCAGACTCCCATCTATTTTGTCTGGGCCTCTCATACTCAGATCTTTGACACCTCATTTCTTCTTGTCTCTTCTCAAGCTGACCAAGCCTCTTGGTTATCTCATTGAGTACTCGGTCTTCTCTGTCATCACTCACAAGTATTTCAGAAGATGCAACATTTCTTCTCCCCATCTCTCTCCTTTCATGTTGGAGAATTCTATGACCAGTCGTATCTCGGTCTAGGTTAGGAGATTTTTCTTCTTCAGCCCATTTTATTGCGATTTGCATCAGCTCCTCAAACAAACTGTGGATTCTCTTCAAATTTTCCCTCAACTATTTTTCTGACAAGGTTATCTTTTAATCCAAGTATAAATTGTGCTTTTAAAGTTACAACCGGATCTCCAATTTTTCCTGGATTTCTATTTGTAATCACAGCCAATTTTTCTTGTAGCTGATATGCGTAATCCCTTATAGTTTCTCCATCTTTTTGCTTTCTAGCATAAAATTCTTTGACTCTAATTCCCAAAGGAACTTTATCTCCATAAACATCAATTAGTTTTCCAAATAACATCTCCAGATCAGCACCTCTCCTGGGTAGAGAATATTTAATTGTTTCTTTTGCTTGTCCCTTGACATGGTCACGTACTGTTTCCAATTAATCATCAGGTGGAATCCTTAAAATTTTCAAAGCAGATCTAGTACTGTCTATCCAGTCTTCCACTGTGAGATCCTTTGATTTGGTGGGAAAACCAAAAAAAATCTGGTATGGTTTTGTTACTTGATATTACCACTGTGTTCACAATAGGCTGAGGTTGTAATTGTTGCATCTCTCTTCTAGTTAACTGTTCCATTCTGGTTCTCATTTCTTCTAATTGTCTTTCCATTTCTACTACTCTTGCTTCTGCCATTTTTCTTCTGTGACTGAGTTCTGGTTTAGAGGCAAGGATCCGTCTTCACCGAAACAGAGAAGAAACTTAGCTAATTCACCTGTGAATGAACTTGTTAAACACAGTGCACACAAAGTTTTCTTATTTGGTTCAAGAATTCTGAAAAAATTTTTTTAATAAAATATTCAGAATCCTGCCGAAAGACTATGCCAATTCTATGTCACCCGTCTGTGGTAAGACTTAACACAGTATCAAAATGCCTCTGGATTGTAGTCGTGCCAGCCGAGGGAACTAACTGTGCTCAGCTCACAAGAGACAGAGTGAACATAAAATAAAACATCATCCTTAAAAGATAATACCGGATGAATGCAAAAAGGTGAATATGAATTCCTGTGAATGGAATCAATTTGATTTACAATAAATCCAGATACTACTCCCTGATATATATAACAAAAAATTATTTATTTAAGTGGAATGGAATTATTTGACTGTACTGGTAAACAGAAAGAAATACTCTTCAGTTAGATTGTACAGGATTAGACCAGTAGAACTGCTGCTTCCCTACTGGATCCAGTATACACTCTAATTTCTTTACTAACCAAACATTTAGTTTCCTGACCAAGTTACAATTAAGTATAACACTTCAAAGATTTCCAACTCAAAATAGGAATGTTTCTTAGGTGTATATCATTTAAACATTTTTATAAACTTCTTTCCTACAGGGCTTACTTATAAGATAAATAACTATCCAAAGTCTTTCAAATCTTAGTCTTTTAGTGGTATAATTATTCTAATTGGATTTCTCCTTCTTCCTTTATTTTCAAAATTAAAGTATATATATATATTTATTTATTTTTATTTATTTATTGCATTTGTATCCCACATTATCCCACCTCTTTGCAGGCTCAATGTGGCTTACAATTCAATATGGGTACTGGAAATAGAAGAGAATATACATTTGGTTTTACAGAGGGTTATTTGTTACATGGTGGTGAAGTACATGATAGTATTAAAGCAAAAGACATTATAAGACAATTCTAGAAGTTATAAAGATTATACAGTTACACATGTTGATCTATGTGATATATCTTGTCGAAGAGATAGGTTTTCAGTTGTTTACGGAAATTGGTTAGTTCAAAGACTGTTTTCAGGTTACGTGGCAACGTGTTCCAGAGTTGCGTGCTCGTGTAGGAAAAGGTAGATGCGTGCATTAATTTGTATTTCAGACCATTACACTTGGGAGGATGAAGATTAAGGAATGTGTGAGAAGATTTTTTTGCGTTCCTGGGTGGTAGATCTATTAGGTCTGACATGTAGGCTGGGGCGTTACCATGGATATACAGTGGGGGAAATAAGTATTTGATCCCTTGCTGATTTTGTAAGTTTGCCCACTGACAAAGACATGAGCAGCCCATAATTGAAGGGTAGGTTATTGGTAACAGTGAGAGATAGCACATCACAAATTAAATCCGGAAAATCACATTGTGGAAAGTATATGAATTTATTTGCATTCTGCAGAGGGAAATAAGTATTTGATCCCCCACCAACCAGTAAGAGATCTGGCCCCTACAGACCAGGTAGATGCTCCAAATCAACTCGTTACCTGCATGACAGACAGCTGTCGGCAATGGTCACCTGTATGAAAGACACCTGTCCACAGACTCAGTGAATCAATCAGACTCTAACCTCTACAAAATGGCCAAGAGCAAGGAGCTGTCTAAGGATGTCAGGGACAAGATCATACACCTGCACAAGGCTGGAATGGGCTACAAAACCATCAGTAAGACGCTGGGCGAGAAGGAGACAACTGTTGGTGCCATAGTAAGAAAATGGAAGAAGTACAAAATGACTGTCAATCGACAAAGATCTGGGGCTCCACGCAAAATCTCACCTCGTGGGGTATCCTTGATCATGAGGAAGGTTAGAAATCAGCCTACAACTACAAGGGGGGAACTTGTCAATGATCTCAAGGCAGCTGGGACCACTGTCACCACGAAAACCATTGGTAACACATTACAACATAATGGATTGCAATCCTGCAGTGCCCGCAAGGTCCCCCTGCTCCGGAAGGCACATGTGACGGCCCGTCTGAAGTTTGCCAGTGAACACCTGGATGATGCCGAGAGTGATTGGGAGAAGGTGCTGTGGTCAGATGAGACAAAAATTGAGCTCTTTGGCATGACCTCAACTCGCCGTGTTTGGAGGAAGAGAAATGCTGCCTATGACCCAAAGAACACCGTCCCCACTGGCAAGCATGGAGGTGGAAATGTTATGTTTTGGGGGTGTTTCTCTGCTAAGGGCACAGGACTACTTCACCGCATCAGTGGGAGAATGGATGGGGCCATGTACCGTACAATTCTGAGTGACAACCTCCTTCCCTCCGCCAGGGCCTTAAAAATGGGTCGTGGCTGGGTCTTCCAGCACGACAATGACCCAAAACATACAGCCAAGGCAACAAAGGAGTGGCTCAGGAAGAAGCACATTAGGGTCATGGAGTGGCCTAGCCAGTCACCAGACCTTAATCCCATTGAAAACTTATGGAGGGAGCTGAAGCTGCGAGTTGCCAAGCGACAGCCCAGAACTCTTAATGATTTAGAGATGATCTGCAAAGAGGAGTGGACCAAAATTCCTCCTGACATGTGTGCAAACCTCATCATCAACTACAGAAGACGTCTGACCGCTGTGCTTGCCAACAAGGGTTTTGCCACCAAGTATTAGGTCTTGTTTGCCAGAGGGATTAAATACTTATTTCCCTCTGCAGAATGCAAATAAATTCATATACTTTCCACAATGTGATTTTCCGGATTTAATTTGTGATGTGCTATCTCTCACTGTTACCAATAACCTACCCTTCAATTATGGGCTGCTCATGTCTTTGTCAGTGGGCAAACTTACAAAATCAGCAAGGGATCAAATACTTATTTCCCCCACTGTATACACTGTATATACACACACACATCTGTCCTACCACATACCTCCTTTGTTGATTCTGATACCACAGATTGTATTCTCTTGTTACTATCCAGCTTATTTTCGAAAGAGAAAGATGCCCATATTTCGACCCAAATCGGGAGATGGGCGTCTTTCTCCCGTGTGCGACCAAATCGGTATAATCGAAAGCCGATTTTGGTCATCTTCAACTGCACTCTGTCGCAGGAACGAACAAAGTTGATGGGGCGTGTCGGAGGCATGGCGAAGGCGGGACTGGGGCGTGGTTATCGGCCGAGGAGAGATGGGCGTCTTTAGCTGATAATTGAAACAAGAAGGGCGTTTTGGACGGAATTTGGTCCGCTTTATTTGAACCCATTTTTTCAGGTCCAAGTCCCAAAAAAGTGCCCCAACTGACCAGATGACCACCGGAGGGAATCGGGGATGACCTTCCCTGACTCCCCCAGTGGTCACTAACCCCCTCCCACCAAAAAAACCCCACTTAAAAAACTTTTTTTCCAGCCTGTATGCCAGCCTCAAATGCCGTACCCACCTCCATGACAGCAGAATGTGTTCTATCCTGTGACAGCCTTTCCCTGGTTCTGATGCGGGTCTCGGGTGAGTGTGACACCTTTTCTGTTATGCACACTGCAGAGTCACATCAGCAATGCATTGTGGTGGGTGTATGGTATTGGGCTCCGTGATTCCAGTAGCTTGTGTTAAATGCTCACGATGTTGGTAGTTGGTAGGCTCTACTCCCATGGTGCTTTTCCCCCTGCTTACTGGGTCAGAGTGTGCCCTGTTTTCTTTCCGGTAGTCCATGAGGTAGTGGCCATTTTTGTAAGACACTTTTAGATCCCTTTCATGTGTTAGCCATGTTACAGCACTTAGTTCTTACCTTAAATGTTGCTGAAAGAGGGCATTGTACACCATTCTGCCAGCTGGGACCTACTGCTAATCACAGTACCAGCGAGACTCGCTGCCAGTGGGGCATAACCTCTGATCTGCAGTTAACTGTGAGTAAACGTGCTTATTCAAATAAAGGACGTTTTCAAAGAGATTAGTCTTCAGGTGTCAACTGCTGTGCCAAGGTTATACAGCAGCAACAAGTCCTGTCCTTGGAGCACTTTTAGTGGGTACTGCAGTGCACTTCAGACAGGCAGACCCAGGCCCATCCCCCCCCCCCACCTGTAACACTTGTGCTGGTAAATGGGAGGCCTCCAAAACCCACTGTACCCACATGTAGGTGCCCCATTCACCCCTAAGAGCTATGGTAGTGTTGTACATTTGTGGGTAGTGGGTTTTGGGGGAGGGGGGTTGGGGGCTCAGCACCCGTGGTAAGGGAGCTATGCATGTGCATGTGGGAGCATTTTCTGAAGTCCACCGCACTGACCTCTAGGGTGTCCAGTTGGTGTCCTTGCATGTCAGGGGGGCGAGTGTACTACGAATCCTGACCCCTCCCACGACCAAATGGCTTGGATTAGGACGTTTCTGAGCTGGGCGTTTTTATTTTCCATTATCGCTAAAACAAACAAACGCCCAGCTCACAAACGACTAAATCCATGGCATTTTGGTCTGTACAAACTGTATTTTCGAAACGAAATATGGACGCCCATTTTTTTCGAAAATACGGTCTGTCCTACCCCTTCACGTACCCATTCTCGGACATAGACGCCCATGGAGATGGACGTTCGCATTCGATTATGCCCCTCTATGTAAGCCGCATTGAGCCTGCAAAGAGCGGGAAAGCGCGGGATACAAATGTAATAAATAAATAAATAAGTAATAAATAAATTAATATTAACCATTGTAGAATGTAGCTCCTCTAATAAAAGGTTTCATTTACTCATTACGAATCCAAAAGAATCCACGGTATTTATTGGGTAGTCTATGTTAGTGAGATAGGCTGTAAATCCATAGCAGTACAGACGACCAAAGTTCATGGGGGCATGTCGGCAGCGTAGCGAAGGCGGTACTGGGGCATGCTTAACACATGAGTGTCCTCAGCCGATAATGGAAAAAAGAAGGGCGTCCCTGACGAGCACTTGACCGACTTTACTTGGTCCATTTTTTCTTGCGACCAAGCCTCAAAAAGGTGCCCGAACTGACCAGATGACCACCAGAGGGAATCAGGGATGACCTCCCCTTACTCCTCCAGTGGTCACCACCCCCCTCCCACCCTAAAAAAATCTTTAAAAACATTTTTTGCCATACTCTATGCCAGCCTCAAATGCCATACCCAGCTCCATGACTGCAGTATGCAGGTCCCTGGAGCAGTTTTAGTGGGTGCAGTGCATTTCAGGCAGGTGGACCCAGGCCCATCCCCCCCTACTTGTTACACTTGTGGTGGTAAATGTGAGCCCTTCAAAACCCACCACAAACCCACTGTACCCACATGTAGGTGCCCCCCTTCACCTCTTAGGGCTATGGTAGTGGTGTACAGTTGTGGGGAGTGGGTTTTTGGGGGGTGTTGTGGGGCTCAGCACCCACGGTAAGGGAGCGATGCACCTGGGAGGAATTTCTGAAGTCCACTGCAGTGCCCCCTAGGGTGCCCCCAGTGCACTACAAATCCTGGCTCCTCCCACGACCAAAGGGCTTGGATTTGGTCATTTCTGAGATGGGCGTTCTCGTTTCCATTATCGCCGAAAACCAGGGATGACCATCTCTAAGGACGACCTAAGGGCGACCATCTCTAAGGTCAACCTAAATGTTGAGATTTGGGCGTCCCCAACCATATTATCAAAATGAAAGATGGCCGCCCATCTTGTTTCGATAATACATGTTTCCCCGCCCCTTCACGGGGCCATCCTGCAAGGATGGCCCCAGGAAAACTTGGGCGCCCCGTTCGATTATGCCCTTCCACAACTCCTATACCCATGTCTCTTGCATTAGACCAGGGGCTATGTCTTAACTGCCTTTTCCTCCTCTGCAATCTCCTCCTCACAAGCATATCCAGGTAATTCCACAGCATCATCCTACAGCAACTGCTATGATGTCTGCTATAGTGGGAACCATGCAGCAGAATGCCAGGAATATTCCTGGATATTCAGAGCACAAAGATATAACCACAGAAATTGTTGTCCTAAAGCTAACCAGGTATGCGTCATCACCTAGCTGGCTTTCCGGCGTTGAATATCGACATTATCAGCCCAAGGTAGGGGGTGCACATTTTGGTCTGCTGCCCCGCCACGCTGCCACTTCCTACCCACTGCCACAGCAAATACCTTGGCTGGCGGGGGTCCCCAACCCCTGCCAGCTGAAGTATCCAGCGCCAGTCTCTGGTGCCGCCATGTTGCATGCCCGGACCCTTGCCAGCAAAACCAGGGGCCCTCATGGCCGCACATAGCTATGCCACTGCATTATCCACTAGACCTTTGGCCTACTTCCAGAATGCCCTGGAATGTACCTGCAGTTGCCCCACTTAATGTTTAACGGCTAGCACTAATATTCAGTTATCTGGCACTGGCTGAATATTAACTTTAATGGATATGTCGGTCAGACATAGCTGGTTAAATGTCGTTTTCTGCCGCATAACCGCCATCTAAATTTTTGAATATCGATTGGAGAAGAGATTACTGCAAATATTTGTCAATTGCACTATAATTAATTTTAGCCTGAAGACCAAGATCTATTTATTTAATGCTTGGCAAGATGTGTGTCATGGAATGCTGAAACTATATTCCTGAAGAAACCATTTACCAAAAGCAGACAGAAAAAGTAGAGGCTTGCCAAAGGACAATCCACCGCAGGAAATGTTGCTTGAAGAAGTAGAGGACAGACAGATCCCCTCATACATACATTTATGGAATGTATACAATGTGGTATCTCAAGTTTAGAAAGAAAGAAGAAACAGAGGTTCTATAATCTTTCTACAGAGGAAAATGAAGCAGTTCTCTGGTGGATAACCTCTCCATTGTAATAAAACCAGCTGACAAGGGTGGAGGGATCATCATGCAGGATTGAGAGAACTATGTGGCGGAAATCAAAAGACAACTAGATGACAGACAATATTACAGTATCTACTATAATAAAACTCACCCTCAACATTCAGAGGACACTGACGTCAGTGAAGTCAAGCCCTGACTTCAAAAAGGTTCGAAGGTTCGTGGGGGTGAAGCCACCAAAATCGCTCCGGGCCCCGCCCTCGAGGGTGGAGCAATGGCAGAACAATGAAGGGGTTGGCAGGGAGGGAGGCGGGGAAATCGCTCCGTGCCCCGCCCTCGCGTCAAGCGTCATGACGTTGGGGGCTGAGCAATGGCAGAACAACGAAGGGGTTGGCCGGGGGGGGGGGGGGGGGGTGTTGGCGATGAAAATCTTGCTAGCGCCCGTTTCATTTGCTCTGAAACGGGCCTCTTTTACTAGTTTTGGATAAGAACCCTACTGTTTTGATTCAAAGAGATATAGAAGAATTCGTCTCCCTGGCCTCCCCTTACCTAAGATCCACAAATCTATTGTTAATCCTCATGGAAGACCTATTGCTTCAGGTAAGGGGTCAGTACATGAGCCCCTGTCAATTTTTGTGGATTTTTTTTTTCATCCTATGATTCCTGATATAGAATCTTTTTTGAGAGACTTGGGTTATACGACCAATCTTCTTTGAAGATTTTGAAAGAAACCTCTCTGGCGTCTTTCTAATAACATTGGACATTGGACATCCCTCAGTTAGAAGCACTATGAAAATAGAAATGGCTTTGCAGAATCGTACACAAAATCTCCATATACCAAACTGGCTCATCATTACACTCATTACATTACAATATTTTTGTTTTCTTGATTTTGGGAGTGGCCATGGCCGCCGACGTAGCTAATCTATATGTAGACCATTTTGAGACTTTGTTTATATGATCATCCTTACAATCAGAATATCATTTTTTTTTTTACAAAAGATATATAGATGATTTTTTTTTACTTTGGTGTGGAGACACTAATCTTTTGGAGGAGTTTTTAAAACTGGCTTAATGAAAGAGACCCTCATTTAACATTCAAATTACAATATGATGCAAACCGGATCAATTTTTTGGACTTGTTGATATGTAAAAAAAGAATATGGCTTTCCCACAACTCTTTACTACAAACCCATTGACAAGAATCCTTTGTTGGAATATTCCAGCTTCCACTTTCAATTCTTGAGACTTAAGAAGATCTGTTCAGATTTTGAAGACCTCAACGAGTAGTCTGCCATTATGAAGGAGAGATTTGTGAGAAGAGGCTATCCCAGTAGATGCATTGAAGAGGAATATGCAAAAGCAACTTTGAAATCCTGGAGTGAACTTCTGAAGACATGAAGAAAAAGGAAGAGTTCAGATCTTGTTTGTAACTTACGATACTCGTATCTTGCCAGCCAGATCCAAAAGGTCATCAAGAAACACTGGCACATCTTGGAGGGGCACAAGTGCTTTAGAAATAAAGAACTAGAGGTTGCCCATTCAAGAAATAGGAATTTTAAAGAAAAACTTGTACCTTCAGCACTCCCAGATGACATCTGAGATCCCTTTGATGTCCTATATCTGGGGCACATGCCCTGTGGCACATGCAGTTTTTGTCCACTTGTTGTGGAAGTTTCTGTATTTCGTCATCCGCATACTGGTAGAGAATACCAATTGAGACATTGCTCTAACTGTAACACTGGTCAAGTTGTGTACACAATTGTTTGCCCATGCCCAATGATCTATGTAGTCAAGACCAAACATGCCATCAAGGCTCGAGTAATCAAACATAGAAGTTGCATTAGCCATCATGTGGCTAGTGCACCTCTAGTGGAACATTGGCATGATAAAAACCACACTATTTCTGATCTTAAATTTGTAGTGTTCAAAATACTGAGGATGTTCCTGAGAGGGGGAGACTTAGACAAGAAACTGTTGAGAGAAGAGCAAAGGACTATTTTTTCATAAGAATTCATTAAGCCCTCAGGGTCTGAAAGAATTAGAATTGATACATTTTTTGTGACCACCTTATACACTAGATTGTATTGGTTCTTATGTGATTCTCCTGTATTTAGCATTACATATCTATTTGTACTTTTTATCCTATGTTTTATGCTACAGAACCTGTAGTTTTGTGTTTTTATATTTGTATTTCTGTTTAATTATCCATCTTTGTTTGTACTGTTTTAGCTGGTTATTGTAAACGGTTACCTACTTAACTGGTTTTATTTTATCCGGTTTTATATTGTCCAGTTATTTATTTGTTTACACTGCCAGGCTTACATATGCCTTGCTCAACAATGGCAGATTAGAATATATATGAAGGACGTATTTAAATACATGACGCCTCAAGCACATCGTTTTTTGATATAACGAGGTAACTGTTTCCAGGCTGCATTGTTTTATCAGCACTGTATTTTTGCTTTGGGAAGCTTTTGGATTCTTTTTTCTTTTACGTTATAAACATCCTAAGAGCTGTTTTAGCTGTATTCCCTTCTTCTAGCCCCATTTTCTATTTCCACTTGTTTAGCTGACCGGTTTGTGATCTGTCTTTACTGGGTAGTTTGTGTCTCCAGCACCATCCCAGTACGTCTTCAGCTCCTCTTTCTCTGTTTTGTACATTACTGCTTAATAGTGTCATTAGTATTTTATTTTACCCTTTTGTTTTATATATATATTTTAAGGGATCTTTAGTTTCTTATGGAAATCACTTCACATTTGTTCATCTGCATTTTTTTTAAATTGTGCCTTTTGGTGCCATTTTTCACCGGCTATATACGGTATCTGGTTATTGATTTAACCAACTATGGGGTTTGTTACAAAGGCATGGTAGTATATTTAGTGCACACTAATGATTAGCACACTCTAAATGCTAGAAACGCCCATAGAATTATATGAGCATTTCTAACGTTTAACCTGTGCTTATTTTTAGCATGCCCTAAAAATGCTAGCGTACTTTTATAAAAGGACTCCTATATGCAGTATCCAGTTTTTGATTTAACCGGTTATTATCATGAATAGTTACTTTGCAATTTTTCTTTGGTTAAACCTGTCCTCTGCTTTCTCACCTTAAGTTCCAATGGTGTATCTATTTTGGTTTATCCCTGTTTTATCGTTTGTATTTTATAATGGTTACCTTAGTATTACTGTTCCTTTTATATCCCATATATAACTCAAGGGTTTTTATATAGTTTTTATATTACCTTTGGGCTAGTTCTGTTATATCAAGCCTCACTCTTGTCCTTTTTATGACTTCTTTTAGCTTTCCTGAGTTTCACAAGCATTTGTGCACCAGCATTTTACATATCTTGCTTTGTTTTTAGATGTATGTTTTTGTCTATTCACATGCTTTTTTAATACAATGTTTTATACCTCTTTTAGAATGTTTTTAACTAGTCTATAATGAATTGCTTATGTATGACTGTTATTTCTATATGGCTTTTTATTTTTATAATACAGTCACTGGTCTTTTCAGACCTTTTTTGGTCTTTTTCAATTTATCTCTTGTCTTAGTTTAGTTTATTTTTTTTTTTTTAGTTTATTTAGTTTTTCCTTATTTAGTTTTATCTATTGAGTTCTATATACTTATGTATATATATTTTATCATTTAGAGCTTGATTGTGACCCCTGACACAGGCAGTTTGCCCTGTCAAAACACGGACCATGTCAGGTCCCTAAAATGGTGCTGTGAATAAAGTATCTTTAAGCAATATTTCCTTTGTGGATCGTCTTTTGGCCAGCCTCTACTTCTTTTTCTGCTTGTGCAAGCATTCACCAAAACATTCACATGAATGGAGAAGTGGACTTATGGGGGGAGGGGGTCTTCTTCTGCCAGTAAAGTGTTTTTGCCATTCTGGTCAGCTTCTGTTGTTTGTTGGACCAGCCTGATCTCTCCTGACCTGGTTGTGCTTATTCTATACCCCTACTGTTGGACTGCCTTTACAGTTGTTTTCCCTTCTAATGATGAGCCAACCATTGCAAATAGAAGATTGCATTGAGATGGATTTACCATCTCATATATGTTCAATAAGTGGAACAGTCTTATCTATATTTAGCCTTAATAAATGATTCCCCATCCAGCTTAATATTCTTTGAAAAGAAAAACTCATAATTTCCAATGTTTCTGAAAAACTGGAGATTTTTGGAAAAATTATTTGAATATCATCAGTGTATATAAAATAAGACAAACCCATTGACCTGAATTCATTCCCCAAAGAAATGAGAAAGACATTGAAAAGAATAAGACAGTGGTGAACCCTGTGAGACTCCACAACCAGGTGACCACATATGAGAAGTAATTCCATTTTTAAGTACTTGATAATGGCAGTTCTTAAAAAAAGAAGAAAACCATGCCTATACTGTACCAGTAATTCTATTAAAATCTAATTTTTTTTAGCAGTAGAAAATCAAATGCTGAACTGAACTCTAATTGCATTAACACTGCTGAGTTACCCTTATCCAGTAGTAACCACAATTCAGACATCAATATCAATTAACAAATTTCAGTACTATAAAATGTTCAAAATCCTTATTTTATTTAATCCAGCAGATTAAAAGTATCTAGATAGTCTTGAAATTGAATAGCTACTATTGTCTCTACAATCTTAAATTTAAAAAATAGTATATTTGCAATTGGGCAATAGTTGGTGCATTGAGTGACTGACTTAGATGGATCTTTTAAGATAGGAGTCAAAGTTATAGCACTAATAGCTAAAGGAAAACTAGCTGATTTAAAGATAATATCAAAAAAGTATAGCTAGTCATTTCAGCCTTTCTTAAAGAAATATTTTAGTATTGATGCGGGACATGGATCCAGATTACAAAAACCTTTGCTGAATTTGTTAACAAACTTACGCCCTGATGATTGAAAGCCCCGTGCTGTTCCAAATAATGCTCTAAAAATAGTGCTACAACAGCGCGGGGCTTTACCACCACTATGATTAGAGATAATAGCATGTAAATTTATGCAGGCTATTATCTCTGATCATAAGGTAAAGTGCGGGAGGATTGTACCTGAGCCACACTTGTTTGACAGGTCTGGGCTGTTCTGATTATTCCTTTGATGTATCTTCCTTGAAACCTAAAGTTTTTTATGCAGACGCTAAATCTTTTAAATTTTTAAATTTTTGATTTTATAATAGTTTTTACCATTTTACTCAACACTAACCTAAGGCTTACCAGTCTGTAATTTCCTAGATCACCCCTAGAATCCTTATTAGACATTGGTGTTACATTGGCCACCTTTCAATCTTCATGTACCATGGATTATGTTAATAATCCGGTTACAGATAAATAATAGATCAGCAACTTCATTTTTTAGTTCTTTCAGTACTCTGGAATGTATACTGTCTGGTCCAGGTGATTAACTGCTTTTAAACAGGGCCGTGCCTAGGGTCTCTGGTGCCCCCCTGCAGACTATCAGTTGGCACCCCCCCCCCCCCCCGTGTTTGTCCTGATTTAGATTGTAAGCTCTTTTGAGCAGGGACTGTCTTTCTTCTTCATGTTCAATTGTAAAGCGCTGCGTACGACTGGTAGCGCTATAGAAGTGATTTATGGTAGTAGTAGTAGTAGTTGTATCCCTAGTCATGCATACCACAGAGTCATGGTATGGTCACATTTTCACTATGGTAATACTAGAGCCCAACTAGGGAACAGGTTATTTTGAGTTATTCTTCACTGGATCAAACTTGCTTTCCTTGTGCCATCACCATAGAATTCAGTTATATAATTGGAGCAAGTACATAGACATGTCTGAAACATTTGACAAAGTTGAGATTAGCATATATACCAACTGGGATTTAAGCCTGTCCTTTAGTGATTCCACTTGTTCAGAAATCATAGCCATAAGTATAGACAGCTATTCAAATATTCTCACATGCACACACCGGAACAGGCATCCATACACACATTGCAAAACAACAACTTCTACTGAATAATCCAAAACTTTTTATTTTCTCATTTCCATCTTCCAAACTTCTAGACAGCAGATGTACAGATCAGCAGGACCCAAAGCAGTCCAAAACAAGTAAAGTCAGAAACAACAGTTTATACTTAATTGTTCAACCGCCCTTAGGATTCATTCACCATTAGGTTTAAAAAGAAAAACCATATGCATGTAAGGACTGAATAAATGAATTAAAACAAAGTTTAAAGCAAATGCCCTTAATATGTAATACTTAGTAGCAATAATGAAACAATGATGGAATATTCAGTAGTAAGCAGCCTGAGCCAACAGATTTATTTTTCACTGAACATAATTAACTCATATGAACTTGGCGGCTAATAGTGTGCTGAACTGGACAATGTTAGCATATTTAGACTGAGTGGACAGAACTTATGAAGGATGCCCTTCCCTCATTATTCAATACCTCTCTGTGAAATAGTAGTAATAGAAAAGGCAAGTGTATTTTTATAATATACCACTGCAATCCACAAAACAAAAGGAGCAAGTTTCCAGACATGCATAATCTTTTGATGTAGGCACAGGGAAAATAGATATTAAATGCTCCCAGGGAGAGGTATTCTGGACCCTGCAGTAAGGGGTCATTAGGGCAAGGTGTACCTAAGACAAGAGAGGGAAATCCTATATGAAGCCTTCACCCTGTTCATAGGCAACTAAGACCAAAGGAGAGCACTGTAACCCCATAATGAGGGGTCATTGGGCTAGAAGTTTCCTGGAACATCTCTACATGAATACAAGGAGTCCCTATAACCAGCCCCTCCAAATGACATGATTTAGAACAAAGCAGTACTCTAACCCATTAAATCAGTACTTCCTTGTATACACATCCCTATGCTGACCAAGCCGGCATGCTTAAAAATATAAGTAAAAAAAGAAGATCAAATACCAACAACTAAAATCAACAACGTGATGGAGCAGCTCTTCCTAGATTTGCTTGCTTTGAAGTTAACAGCTGTGTGGAGCAGAGCGGAGGAAAGGAAGAGACAGGCAAAAGGTAAAAGATGGATACAACAGTAGCTTGCCTTTCAACACTTTGAGTTCCACCTCCTTGTTCGCGCAGTTGCCTCCCCAACTTGACTGCAACAAAAATTAAGCCGCATGCGGGGCCATAGCCCTTCACGCGCCACTGCTGCCTCTGCCGGTTCTTTCTGCCTCTGTCCGCTCCCTCCTCCCAAACAGGAAGTTATGTCTTTGTGTGAGTGTTCTTTGTCCTCCTCCCTCCTCTGCTGTTAGCTGAGGGCCTCGGCAGCTCTGTGTTGTTCATTCCCTTCCCGGCGGACGGCGCTCACGTCGGCAGTATGTTAGCAGCAGCATTGCACGCGGGAAGGCAGCAGCGCATGCGCATAGGTGCCGACGCACCAATGCGGTAAGGTTTATTTTTTTAATTTTTAAATACAACTCGATGGGCGCCCTTGAAGGCAGGCGCCCCCCTGGGGTGCTTACCCCACTTACCGGGTTGGCACAGCCCTGCTTTTAAAGTTGGTTATTTGGCTTATTACATCTTCCAGGTTCACCATGATTTGTTTCAGTTCTTCTGTGTTGTGACCCTTAAATATCATTTCGGGGAGAGGAAGATGCTTATGTCCTCAGTAAAGAGCAAAGCAAAGAATTAATTTAGTCTGTCTGCTATGGTCTTGTCCTTCCTGAGTGCCCCTTTTTCTCCTTCATGATTTAATGGTCCCACTGATTCACTTACAGGCATTTTACTTCTAATGCAAGTGAAAAAAAATTTTACTATGAGTTTTTGCCTCTATAGCAAGCTTCTTTTCAAATTCTTTTTTAGCTTTCCTTTTCAATGCTTTGCATGTACCTTGCCAGTGCTAATGATGCTTCCTGTTTTCTTCATTGGGATCCTTTTCTCATTTTAAAAAAGATGTTGTTTGATTTTAATAGGCTCTTTCACCTCACGTTTAACCAGACTGGCTGTCATTTGACCTTGCTTCCACCTTTTTAAATATGTGGAATGCATCTGGTCAGGGCTTCCAAGATGCTGCTTTTAAGCAATGTTCACATATGATTTAAACTCCTAACCTATGCAGCTGCTGCTTTTAGCTTTTTTTGTAAACTATTTTCCTCATTTTATCATAATTTCCCTTTCAAAAGGTAAATGCTGATACAGTAGACCTCTTTAGTGTCTTCACTCCGGTTACTAACTCAGATTTGATGTTATGATCACTATTGCCAAGTAAGCCCAACATCATTACCTTTTGCACAAGTCCTGCATTCCATCAAGGACTACTGTAGATCAAAAATAGCTCCCCCTTTTGTGGTTTCTGAAGTAGATGCTTCATGAGGCCATCATTTATTTCATGTAGGAACTTACCTTCCTATCATTTACTGATTTGACACTTATCCAATCAATATTGGGTTAATTGAAATCAGAAAATTAATAAGCCATAACTCAAATTAATGACTGTTCATAATTTTGTAAATATATAACAATGAAATAATGTTAAAGTGAAGAAAAACACCTCAGTTAATGGAACGCAATTGTCTTAAAAGGCTTTTATCACATACAGACAGAGCATAACTAATTATCAATCATTAGTCTTAAAAACTCTATTTACAACTTCTAATCATCATCATCAATAGGTTTTTCAAAAATACAGTAGGCCTGATATTCAAAGTGATATAAGCTTGTCCACTTAAATCGCCTGTAGCCGCTTAAGTCCCCGATATTCAGTGGTCCTAAACCGGGCAGCGCCGCTGAATGTTGGCTCTGACCGCCTGTTTAAAAAATGGGCAGATCAGAGGCAGTTCAAGGGACGATGTTAGGGAAGAGCCAACAGGTCCCAGCAATATTCAGTGCCAGCACACACATTATGCAGACAAATTTAAGACAACTAAAAAGCTATCTTAATTCAGCCCGCTTAGCTATGCAGGTACTGGTGCTGAATACTGCCGGCACCCGCATAACTTTTTTTTTATTTGTAGTTCTCGCAATCTCTCTCCTGGCCCCCCCAAAAGCCCCCTCCTTCCCTTCCCCCAGCTCGTGCCATATAGAGCTCCCCATCCTCCCATAATGTCATAACCCCAACTCCCCCCCCCTTATAGACTAAGGCCCTTCAGGCCTATGCTCTCTGGTGGTCCACTGGGTTGTTGGAGACAGGGGCAAAGCCACTTCGCTTTTGCTCCTTTCAGATGGCTTGAGAAAATGGCTTTCATGGCTGCCATTTTTTCAAGTACAAGTGAGAGTGGGATGTTTGACCAAGGAAATTCAAATCCTGGAGACAAGAATCTTAAAAAGACTCGACACAACTGTTGTGTTTCGGCCGTCAGGTCTGCATCAGGAGTCTATAAAACATACATATGCAAATAAAGAAAAATTAAGTAAAAACATAAAACATATATGATAAAAGACCACAGTATGCAATAACATATGATAAAAAACAAAATCAAAAGATAAATGTGTGCACTACCTTGCATGGAAGCAGTCTCACAGGAAGTACAAGAACGCTATTAGGCAATCTAGAAAGGACTTTTACAAATCCAAAATTGGCCCGGATTATGCAGACCTGAGACAACTCTACTTTCAGATGGCTTTTATAGAGTTGCATTTTACATTGTTGAAACTGATATAATTATTGGGAATATCTGGATTTATATTACAACAAGGAAAGCTTATTTTTTATATTCTAGGGCAAATTTGGAAGTTAAATCATTTGAAAATTCTGGTCCCACCCAGAGAATTTGCCTTAACAGTAGTTAGCTGGCACTTGGGACTTAATCATTACACAGCAGGAGGTAAGGGTTGAGCTCTGAATAGGGATCAAACCATTTCTAACTTTGCTCAGGTGCTGACCTCTCTGTCTGTACCTGAAGCAAACTCCTCCAAAGTATAACAAATTTGGACCTTTTAAATTCCAGACTTCTCAACTTGCTGGCTAAGGTGAGATTCCTGATATTCTCTTTAATTTAATGCTTAGTGCTTAATTAAATTTGCCCTGTGAAACCTCTTATTTTCTTTCTTTTTCTCTTCCTACCAAGCTCTGAGAGGGAGGCTGTATTGTATTGGAGCTCTAAAGTGCATTTTACATTGTTGAAACTGATATAATTATTGGGAATATCTGGATTTATATTACAACAAGGAAAGCTTATTTTTTATATTCTAGGGCAAATTTGGAAGTTAAATCATTTGAAAATTCTGGTCCCACCCAGAGAATTTGCCTTAACAGTAGTTAGCTGGCACTTGGGACTTAAAATCCCACCCACCCCAGGGTTTTCCACTCATTTATAGACAAACCAAACCTCATTAACTGAATCATACACAGGCAGTCTTACAGACTGTTAACCCCAACTAAGTACACCTGTTCATACCCAATTCAAGAAATCAGGATGACTTTTATTCTCTGCAATAATTGTGGTACTTTAGTTTCAAGGCCAATCATCTGGAGACTTAAAGCTTGCCCTATCTGTCTTCAACTATCTAGTTTTAAACAAGAGCTCAGTAAAGTAATGCAAGAATTGGATACAATTAAACCAGCTTCTAGGACTGCACAGAGAAATAGCTTCTCACCACTCCCTCAAAGAATAAAACCACATAAGAACAGATGGTTCACAGTAGGCTCAGGCAGACTTCGTCATGTGACACAGAAGCATCCACCCGCACAAGTGTTGCCACTAAAGAATTCTTTTGCTCTATTACAGCACTGTAATGCTCCTGAAAATAGAACTGAAGCAGAGGAAAAAGCAATAAAGTTGGAACAAAAAGACATGAAGGTACCCAAAGTGAAAAGACACCCCCAAATCACTAATGTTAAAACACATACCAAGAAATATAGGTGGAAAGCAATGGCCACAAATGCTCGTAGTCTAAGCAATAAAGTTCATGACCTTCAAGCCCTGATGGTGGAAGCAGACTTAGATGTTGTTGCAATCACAGAGACGTGGCTCAACAGTTCCCACAAATGGGATGCAAGCATACCAGGCTATAATCTATTTAGGAAGGATAGAGAAGGTCGTAAAGGTGGAGGAGTAGCTCTGTATGTGAGGAATGATATCATGGCGACTGAAATGACAGGGACCTGGGGAAAAGAAGAAGCGATATGGATCACCTTAAAAAGAGAGGATAGAACTTCTGTCCACGTGGGTGTTATCTACAGACCCCCCACACAATTAGAGGAACTAGATAAAGATCTGATTGCAGATATTCAAAAATTAGGAAAGAAAAAAGAGGTTCTGTTGATGGGAGATTTCAATCTGCCGGATGTAGATTGGAAGATTCCATCTGCCATATCGGAAAGAAGTAGAGAGATCGTAGATGCTTTCCAAAGTGCTCTGCTCAGACAGATGGTGACGGAACCCACGAGGGAGGGAGCGATGCTGGATCTGGTGCTCACAAATGGGGATAGTGTGTCAAATGTGCTAGTGTGTGCACATCTGGGAAACAGTGACCATCAAATGGTTTGGTTTGATATAACATCTGAAGTGGAGGGCGGCCACTCTAAACTCAAAGTCCTGGATTTCAAGCGTGCTGACTTTAGTAAAATGGGGGAATACCTGAGGAAGGAGATGATGGGCTGGGAGAACGAACAGGAAGTGGAAGGGCAGTGGTCCAGGCTGAAAGAAGCAATAAATAGGGCCACAGACCTTTATGTAAGGAGAGTAAATAAAAGCAAGAGGAAAAGGAAACCGATATGGTTCTCCAAGCAAGTGGCTGAGAAAATAAAGGCTAAAGAGTTGGCGTTCCAGAAATATAGAAAATCTCAAGAAGAGGAACACGGGGAGGAATACCGGATGAAACTGAAAGAAGCCAAGAGAGAGGTACGTCTGGCGAAGGCGCAAGCGGAAGAACAAATGGCTAGAAATGTAAGGAGGGGCGACAAAAATTTCTTCAGGTATATTAGTGAAAGAAGAAGGACTAAAAAGGGAATTGTGAGACTAAAAGATACAGCGAACCGCTATGTAGATAATGATGAAGAAAAAGCCAATTTACTAAATAGATACTTTTGTTCAGTTTTCACTGAAGAAAATCCTGGAGAAGGACCGCAAGGGACTGGCAAAAGTACACCTGAGAATGGAATGGATATAGCACCGTTCACGGAAGAGAGTGTGTATCAACAACTTGGAAAGCTAAAGGTGGACAAACCCATGGGACCGGACGGGATCCACCCCAGAATCCACCCCAGAATATAGAGGGAGCTCAGAGAGGTCCTGGCGGGTCCTCTTAAAGATTTGTTTAATAAATCCTTGGAGACTGGAGAGGTTCCGAGGGACTGGAGAACGGCGGAGGTGGTACCTCTTCACAAAAGTGGTGATAGGGAAGAAGCTGGAAACTACAGGCCGGTAAGCCTCACTTCGGTTATTGGAAAAGTAATGGAAGCCATGCTGAAGGAAAGGATAGTGAATTTCCTAGAAGCCAACAAGCTGCAAGATCCGAGACAACATGGTTTTACCAAAGGGAAATCGTGCCAAACGAATCTCATTGAATTCTTTGATTGGGTAACTGGAGAATTGAATCATCGACGTGCTATAGACGTAATCTACTTAGATTTTAGCAAAGCTTTTGACACGGTTCCTCACAGGAGGCTCTTAAATAAACTAGATGGACTGAAGATAGATCCCGAAGTGGTGAACTGGATTAGGAACTGGTTGACGGACAGACGACAGAGGGTGGTGGTAAATGGAGTTCGCTCGGAGGAGGGAAAGGTGAGTAGCGGAGTGCCTCAGGGATCGGTGCTGGGGCCGATTCTGTTCAATATATTTGTGAGTGACATTGCCGAAGGGTTAGAAGGTAAAGTTTGCCTATTTGCGGATGATATTAAGATTTGCAACAGAGTGGACGCCCGGGAGGGAGTGGAAAGCATGAAAAGGGATCTGAGGAAGCTAGAAGAATGGTCTGAGGTTTGGCAATTAAAATTCAATGCGAAGAAATGCAAAGTGATGCATTTAGGGAGTAGAAACCCATGAGAGACGTATGTGTTAGGCGGGGAGAGTCTGATAGGTACTGAGGGGGAGAGGGATCTTGGGGTGATAGTATCCGAGGATCTGAAGGCGACGAAACAATGTGACAGGGCAGTGGCCGTAGCGAGAAGGTTGCTAGGCTGTATAGAGAGAGGTGTGATCAGCAGAAGAAAGGAAGTGTTGATGCCCCTGTACAAGTCGTTGGTGAGGCCCCACCTGGAGTATTGTGTTCAGTTGTGGAGGCCGTACCTTGCGAAGGATGTTAAAAAAATGGAAGCGATGCAAAGAAAAGCTACGAGAATGGTATGGGATTTGCGTTCCAAGACGTATGACCAAAGACTTGCTGACCTGAACATGTATACCCTAGAGGAAAGGAGGAACAGGGGTGATATTATACAGACGTTCAAATACTTGAAAGGTATTAATCCGCAAAAAAATCTTTTCCGGAGATGGGACAGCGGTAGAACGAGAGGACATGAAATGAGATTGAAGGGGGGCAGACTCAAAATAGATGTCAGGAAGTATTTTTTCACGGAGAGGGTGGTGGATGCTTAGAATGCCCTCCCGCGGGAGGTGGTGGAGATGAAAACGGTAACGGAATTCAAACATGCGTGGGATATGCATAAAGGAATCCTTTGCAGCAGGAATGGATCCTCAGAAGCTTAGCTGAAATTGGGTGGCGGAGCAGGTGGGGGGAAGAGGGGTTGGTGGTTGGGAGGCTAGGATAGGGGAGGGCAGACTTATACGGTCTGTACCAGAGCCGGTGATGGGAGACGGGACTGGTGGTTGGGAGGCGGGAAATACTGCTGGGCAGACTTATACGGTCTGTGCCCTGAAAAAGACAGGTACAAATTCAAGATATGAGTTTATCTTGGGCAGACTAGATGGACCATGCAGGTCTTTTTCTGCCGTCATCTACTATGTTACTATGTTACTATGTTACTTTTACGTCCACAAACTGACTGATACCGCACCGATTACAACTAGTAGTATAGGTGCCCCAACTGCAGTATATATGGCGAACTATTTTAAAGACAAAGTCATAAAGTTGCAGCGCTCTCTGCCACAGAACAATGTCGGAATAAGTGATTTTCTCAGCGGCCTAGACCCTAGCCTGGGGAAGTATCCAGACGATCGCACATTTTCACTCTTTACACCTCTTCAAGCTGACTCTGTTAAACGGGAACTACGCTGATTTTCCAGTAAATATTGCAAATTGGATATTTGCCTAAACTATCTACTTAAATGTGCTCCTCCCTGCTTCATCTCTGATCTGACGCAGCATCTTAACTTTATGTTTAGTAGCGGTATCTTCCCTGAAGCCTCTGGAAACATTCTTCTCACCCCCATCCCAAAAGACGCCAAGAAAAGTAGCAAGGACATCACCAACTACCGGCCAATAGCATCGATCCCGTTGTTTGTGAAACTGATGGAGAGCATGGTGCATAAGCAACTTACTGAGTACCTGGAAAAGTTCCACATCTTCCATGAATCGCAGTCAGGCTTCTGCCCTCTCCATAGTACAGAAACGGTGCTCGTCATGCTACTCTCAAACTTTAAGCGTGAGATAGCTGTCGGGAAAAGCATTCTATTGCTGCAGTTTGACATGTCAAGTGCCTTTGACATGGTGAACCACACTATTCTACTGCATCTGTTTGATTATTTCGGGACCAGTGGTAATGTACTGAATTGGTTGAAGGGCTTCCTGACCACCAGAACCTACTGAGTCATCTCCGGAGGCAGTTTATCACCTTCTTGGCCAGCTGTCTGTGGCGTACCGCAGGGTTCGCCTCTTTCTCCTACACTGTTTAACTTGATGCTCATTCCTCTAGCTGCAGCCCTTTCTAAACTTGGCCTCCAACCGTTCATTTATGCAGATGACATCACCATCTACATTCCTTTCAAAAAAGACTTAGCTGAAATAGCCGCCAACATCAGTATTGGGTTACAAACAGTACGTGCCTGGGCGAATTCCTTTAAATTGAAGCTCAACACAGAGAAAACTCATTGCCTTCTACTGACATCACCTTACAGCAAGTACAATCCTTCCACCTTAACTGCACCTTGGCATGACCTGCCAATCTCTACGTCTCTGAAAATTCTAGGAGTAATACTTGACAGAAATCTAACTCTAGTTGATCACACTAATGCAGCCGTGAAAAAAGCATTCTTCTCTCTTTGGAAACTGAAGCGTATAAAACCTTTCTTCCCTAGAGCAGTGTTTTGCAATTTAGTGCAGTCTCTTGTTTTGAGTCATCTTGATTACTGCAATGGTTTCTATGCAGGGTGCATGGAACTGCTTCTTAAAAAATTACAGACTGGCCAAATTACCGCTGCAAGATTGATCTACGGTACATCGAAGTTCGTCAGCTCCAGGCCACTGCGAGAAAAGCTGCACTGGCTACCTGTCAAGGAACGTATAACATTCAAATTTGTGCCCTGATGCACAAAATCCTTCACGGCGAAGCTCCAGCTTATATGGATAATCTTATCATCTTGCCACCAAGGAACCTGAGCAAATCTTCCCAATCCTATTTACGTCTCCACTACCCCTCGTGCAATGGCCTCAAGTATAAAACCAGCCACACATCTACCTTTCCCTACATCAATGCACGTTTGTGGAATGGTTTGCCCAACTCAGTAAAAGCTACCTCTGAACAACAGGCTTTCAGAATCTCCCTGAAGACCGCTTTATTCAGGACAGCTTACCCTGCAGCTCAGCACTGCCTTAATGTTTTCTGACCCGTTATGTTGTGCGACCATACTGCATTCCTTACCTCCTCTCTCACTTCTCTCCCTCTGTCTCTCCCCACCAACTACCTCGCCCTTACTGTATCTGTTTACTACTAGATTGAAGTGTCCTTTTATACTGCTGTTAGCCTTTTTGAACTAATGTAAGCCACATTGAGCCTGCCCATGGGCGGGAAAGTGTGGGATATAAATGCCTAAATAAACAAACAAACAAATAAATAAATAAATAAATAACATCATTTGCTTAACGTCAAAAAATGTGTTCACATATACAATGTTCTCATAAAGTGCTAAATATTGCAAGAACATTGCGTACAATAAAATACATATAAATAATGAATAGAATAGGTACTAAATGTACAAAGCATATGAATGAAATATTATATTGAAAGGATATGCTATGAAGTGTATAGTTACGAGCGGTAAGCTTATAATGAAAAGTAAGTTTATAATGAACACTGAAAATTTTTTTTTCATAATTACATATTCGCATGTACAATATTCCCATGGAATGCTAATGTTGCATAAAACATCTGTGCAGTAAAATCTATATAAACACATGAATAAATGAAAAAGGGACTAGGCATACAGGACATGTGAATAAAATTGTGTATTAAGAGGATATCCTATAATATATTTATAGTGTGCTGACATTTTTGAGGACATAAATATATGTACATAAATATATATTCTCATATGCGATGTTCTCAAAGAATGCTAATGCTGCATGAAACATGTACAATAAAATCCATATAAACGCATGAATAAATAAATAAATAAATAAATAAATAAAATAGGAACTAGGCATACAGGACATATGAATGAAATTGTGTATTAAAAGAATATCCTATGATATGTAGTGTACTGACATTTTTTATTAGAAACATAATTGTGTCTGTACCTATGCATCCCTTATAAAACTGATTGGAAAAAAGATGATCCAACCATGGTGACGTGGGGACGTGAAAAAAGTTTTAAAAAGTTTAAAAAGGGGGCTTGCAAAAAGTTAGATGCATTGAAAATAATATTGAAAAGAGGAACCTGAAAGATAATAAAATGAAAATGATAATACAAATGAAAGTAAAAAAGAAAAAAGAATGTGCTTGCAAAAAATGAGGGAGGGGGAAGGAACGAGGAAAATGGAGTAGGGGGGGAAGGGGGAGAAAAAAGTGGAAAGGCAAAAAAGGAAGGGGGGAAGGAAAAAAGGAAAATATGAAGGAATGAGAAAAATAGAGGAAGGAGAAAAGAAAAGAGAAGAAGAAGAATAGTAACATGAGGGGGAAATAAATGAACATAAGAAGTGTGGAACAGAGAAACCATAAAGTGGAATAGAAAATAACAAAACAATAATAATAATAATAATAATAATAATAATAATAATAATAATAATAAATAAAAAGAACTAGGATTGCATTAACAGGACATGCTTCTATGTATTGCAGATGGTGTTATTAATGCCATGCATGCATTGTTATAGAAAAAGGATATTGAGATGTTATAACGAGACATGCTTCTATGTGTGTTGATGCTGTTATCGATAGCATGCACGCTTGGTTGTGGGTACCATGTTAGCTGGAAGCTAAAACCATATGTAGAATGAAAGATATTACTGACCTTGCTCAATAATGTGTCGTTTATTGAGTCTGTAAATGCACAGGAATGAAGAAATACATGTAAAAGTAAAAATAAAACACAGTGAAAAGTGAATGAAACAGTGATCTGTAAAGGGTATTGCACTAAAAGATAGGCAAAACTAATCAGTGTTATACTAACCTCAGACACCAGGAAGAACAGCTGATATGTGCAGTAGGTAGCACCTGATGTGATGATCTGTTGTATGGGTCTGTTAACAAGGAAAGAAACAGTGGAATAGTTTAGAAACAATTGCAGGAAACGGCAGGGGAGCAGAAAGAAAGGAAAAATAAATACGGTGGAGCTTGACAATAAAAGCTCTCCTGCTGGTAGCTTAATGAAGGAAAGACCAGCGAGACAATAATTTACCTTTAGAAAGACCTTTGGTAATGAGCTTGCTAGTAGACAAATCAAGTGTCGTAAAAAGCATGAAAGGAACTTATTGCCTAGATGTACCTTTAAAAAGCTAGTCGGAAATGACGTCAGGGGTGATTGAGTTAAAAAGTGAAACCATAACTTTAAAATAAAAAATGAAATGGGAAAAAAAGTGTGGTGGGGTGGGGGGAGGCACTGAACAAAGAACAGATTATGGTGCTAGAATGTTGACACGCTAGATTGAGAAAAAAACACGAAGTACTTCCTGGTTGATTCACTGATTGAATGACCTGATGTGTGAAGGAATGACGGTACTGAAAAAAAGAAAAAGGAACTATGTGTAGATGACGGCTCTTAGAAACTAGGAGTATATGAATGAATGAAAAAAGCTGTCCCATTGTAGGAGTGGCCACTGGATCTGGCCTGCAACACCACTGGATCAGGACTGTCAGGACGGCCTCAAGCCCATATTTACCCAAGGACTTTGCCTTCTTTATACCACATTCCAGACCTGAACTTTTACAGAACTTTTACATTCTCTTGTACTGTGCCTTAACTACAAACTGTCAGCTCCTGCTTGCAAGATACCAAAGTTGCTGGAATAACTGTTTGAGACAGGATGCAGGTGCAGTAGATAACCGCTTGTAACATTTAGTAGCCAAGGCTTGCACACAAAACCAGCCTGCCCGTAGACGCTACATGAATAAAAGATAGTCTGGGAGTGTCGCCACCCCCACCCTGCACCTCTGAGCCTTAAGCTCCATTGAGCCTTATCAACTCTGTGAAAGAAGCATTGTGTGATTATGTGTGTGTGCTAAAACAGGGCGATAAGTTTCGTTTTCTTTGCTAGTATCATTTCAGTATTATGACGTGTGTATGTACTGTAAGAACTACAAAAACTACAAATGTTTACTGCGCATGTCAGATATGATGTATAACGTGCCTAATGCGCAGGCCCTTAGGGGAGGTATAAATGTGAGTGTCAGATGATTTCTGACACACAGTATCCTGAGACTGAACTCAGTGCTGTACATTGCTAGCAATAAAAGCTGTCTTGCCTTTGGAACCAGTTGCCTCTTGTCTCCTGATTTACTAGCTGAGAATCCTGTTACACCATGATTGAGAATGAAGAAAACAGTAATGATTGTGGAAATGAAAAAAAGGGGAGGGATTAAAAAAAACAATAAATATGATATAGTAACATAGTAACATAGTAGATGACGGCAGAAAAAGACCTGCACGGTCCATCCAGTCTGCCCAACAAGATATCTCATATTTGCTGCTTTTTGTGTATACCCTACTTTGATTTGTACCTGTGCTCTTCAGGGCACAGACCGTATAAGTCTGCCCAGCACTATCCCCGCCTCCCAACCACCAGCCCTGCCTCCCAACCACTGGCTCTGGCACAGACCGTACAAGTCTGCCCAGGACTATCCCCGCCTCCCAACCACCAGCCCCTCCTCCCAACCACCGGCTCTGGCACAGACCGTATAAGTCTGCCCAGCACTATCCTCACCTCCCAACCACCAGCCCTGCCTCCCAACCACCGGCTCTGGCACAGACCGTACAAGTCTGCCCAGTACTATCCTCACCTCCCAACCACCGGCTCTGGCACAGACCGTACAAGTCTGTCCAGCACTATCCCTGCCTCCAAACCACCAGTCCCGCTGCCCACCACCGGCTCTGGATATAAAAGATAAAGAATAATAGAATAATAAATTACCCTGTCAGTGACTTTGAAAATGAAAAATTCTAAAGATACATGGACAATCAGAAAAGATATGATGAAATGAACATGAAAATGGAAAAAAGAATAATATAACGAACGGTGTAAAGAAAAGGAAGAAGAGGATAAAAAAGGGGGGAAGGACGGAAAGACGGAAAAAAGAAAAAAGGAAAGAAAAAAGGAGAAAGGGGGGGGGGGGGGCAAAAGGGAGTTGAGAAGAGGGAAAGGGCCAGAAACGTGGTCGAGAGGGATAAAAAATATGATGCAAAATGAAACAGAAAACAGAAAACAACAAACAAACAGGAGCTTGGTACACTGTGAGGGGCATAATCGAACGAAAACGTCTATCTCCATGGGCGTTTATCTCCAAGAATGGGTCCGTGAAGGGGCGGACCGAACCGTATTTTCGAAAAAAAATAGACGTCCATGTTGTATTCATCAATTTGTGAGCTGGGCGTTTTTGCTTTTCAGTGATAATGGAAAATGAAAGCGGCCGGCTCAAAAACGAATAAATCCAAGGCATTTGTTTGTGGGAGGGACCAGGATTCGTAGTGCACTGGTCCCCCTCACATGCCAGGACACCAACTGGGCACCCTAGGGTGCACTTTTACAAAAACAAAAAAAAAGGTAAAAGAGCTCCCAGGTGCATAGCACCCTTCCCTTGTGTGTTGAGCCCCCCAAATCCCCCTCAAAACCCACTGCCCACAAGTCTACACCATTACTATAGCCCTAAGGGGTGAAGGGGGGCACCTACATGTGGGTACAGTGGGCTTGGGGGGGGGGGGGGTTGGACGACTAACCATTAAGCTGCACAATTGTAACAGGTGGGGGGGGGGGGATGGGCCTGGGTCCACCTGCCTGAAGTCCACTGCACCCCCTAACAACTGCTCCAGGGACCTGCATACTGCTGCCAGGGAGGTGGGTATGACATTTGAGGGTGAAAATAAAAAGTTGTGAAACATCATTTTTTGTGGTGGGAGGGGGTTAGTGACCACTGGGGGAGTCAGGGGAGGTCATCCCCGATTCCCTCTGGTGGTAATCTGGTCATTTAGGGCACTTTTTGGGGCCCTATTCGTGAAAAAACGGTCCATGAAAAGTGCCCTAAATTCTAGCTACAAACGCATACTTTTTTTCCATTATCGGCGATAGGCGCCCATCTCTGTTCGGGTGATAACCATGCCCCAGTCTGGCCTTCACCACGCCTCCGACACGCCCCCATCAACTTTGTACGCTTCCGCGATGGAGTGCAGTTGAAAACGTCCAAGTTCGTCTTTCGATTATACTGTGTTATTCGTTTTTGTGAGATAAATGTCCATCTCCCGATTTAGGTTGGAACTTGGGCGTTTTTCTCGTTCGATTATAAGCAGACATGTGTGATAACTGAAAAATTAGTATAATAGAGGAAAAACAGTGTACTACATTAGGAAATCAACAGAATGGGCAAGAGGGAAGCTAAAGTAAAGTGAATGCTGGAAAAAATTAAAAAATGAAAAAAGGTGAAAAAAAGTGGATGGTATATGATGAACAATAAAAAAGAAGAAAGGAAAAAATAATAAATGCAAAATAAATTCTTAATTGTAACACGTATTTTGGACACATCTCCGAGGTTGTGAACTTAACCAAAAAAGAAAAATTAAAAAAGGGATAATGCATCCCAGGAAAATATATAAAACGATAAAAGATGGGTATAATCGATTAATTGGAAAAGTCGGATGGATTAATTTCAAAAATATATGTAGGGAACAATATGATTTGCATAGGTAAAGACTTCAGCAGAAAAGGGAACTATTTAGGGGTACACTATAATATGGCTGAAAAACATAGACTACATTAGCAAAAAATTAATTATATAAAAAAAACTAGGTGAATTAGTGTTTACATGAATGTGAAAAGTGTTCAAATAAAAGGACGGAAATCAATTTCGTTGTTTAAACCTTTAGGGATCAAAGTCTGGAACTCATAAATAAGCTTCTGTTCCTCACCTAGTAGTTGAGCATCTAAATCGCCACCTCTCCATTTTTTCGTGAATGTTCTGAAAACTAAAAACTTAATGTCAGAGATCGAATGATTCGCTGAGACCCAGTGATCAGCTAATGGTGCCGATATTACTTTCCTTTTTATACAGCTGCTATATTGTTTTGGCAGGCATTTTATTTATTTAATACATTTGTATCCCACGCTTTCCCACTAAAAGCAGGTTCAATGCGGCTTACATAGTATTAGGTTATACAGAATTTTGTTAGATAGGTAGGAAAATTAAATGTAGCATAGGAATAGCTTGGATGGGTCGGTAGTGATTGGATGGATAAGTGGAAGAATGGATGGGTTGGTAGGGATAGGTGATGTGGGAGGTGATGTGGGAGATGTAGTCTGGGTCAATGTCATTGTCGTTGCTTCTTCGGTGTTCGTTAGGTAGGTCGGTTCATAAGTTTAATCAGGTTCTTTAGGGTAGGCTTGCTTGAATAAATGGGTTTTTAATGCTTTCCTGAAAGGTAGGTGGTCATAGATTGATCGGACATGCCTAGGGAAGGCGTTCCAGAGTTGGCTGCCCAGGAAGGAGAAGTTGGATCCATAATAAGTTTTGTACTTGAGACCTTTACAGTTGGGATAGTGCAGGTTGAGGTAGTTTTACGAGGATACAGACATGTTTCTTGCTGGGAGGTCAATTAGATTTGTCATATAGGCCGGAGAATCACCATGTATTATCTTGTGGATTAATGTGTGAACTTTAAAGTTGATACATTTTTTGATGGGGAGCCAGTGTAGTTTTGCACGGAGAGGAGTTGCACTCTCAAAACGTGATTTGCCAAAGATGAGTCTCACTGCTGTGTTTTGGGCAGTCTGAAGTTTTTTCAGGATGTGGGCTTTGCAGCCTAAGAAGATGCTGTTACAGTAGTCAATGTGGGCAAGTACTGTGGATTGCACCAAGTTCTGGAATGTTTTCAGGGGTAGATATGATTTTACACGTTTCAGTATCCACATCATTATGAACATTTTCTTCGTGGTGGTTGTGGCGTGGTTCACGAGGGAAAGGTGGTTGTCTAGTGTCACTCCAAGGATTTTCAGGTTGTCAGGAATGGGGATTGTAGTGCTGGAGGTGGTAAGATTAGATGGGGGGGGGGGGGGGTGCAGAGTGCTGAGATGAGAGGATTAAGCATTGTGTTTTTTCTTTGTTCAATTTCATCCTAAAGGTGTTGGCTCAGGAGGTTAAGATGTTCATTCCCATGGATATTTTGTCAGAGATTTCTGTTAGGTTTGATATAAAGGGGATGAATATGGTAACATCATCAGCTTAGATGAAAGGGTTGAGATCATGTCTGACTAGGGCTTTGGCTAGTGGGATCATCATTAGATTGAAGAGTATCGGTGACAAGGGGGATCCTTGAGGTACACCACAGATTGGAGACCAAGGTGGTGAGGTAGCCCTGGGTGATTTAACTTGGTAGGATCTTGATGTGATGAATCTTTTTATCTAGTTAATAATATTTCCGCCAATTCCATGTTTGTCCAGTAGTTTGGTTAGTATGTTATGATCTACCATGTCGAATGCACTGGATAAATCGAATTGTAGAAGGAGGATGTTGTTTCCAAATGCAATTTCTTGTTTGAATTTGGATATTAGGGTGAGTAGGACAGTTTCTTTACTGTGGGCTGAGCGGAAGCCCGATTGTGACTCGTGTAGAATGGAGAATTTTGGTATATATTCGTTGATTTGAAAGGTCACCCTGTTTTCCATCAGTTTAATTAGTAGAGGAATGGAGGTGACAGGGCGGTAGTTGGTGACATCGTTCGCTGGTTTCTTAGGATTTTTCGATATTGGTGTTAGTAGTATGTTGCTGTGATCAGAGGGGAATAAACCTTGTTGCAGCAGAAAGTTTAGATGGGAGGTAAGATCTATGATAAAGCTTTCTGGGGCCTCTTTCATTAAGCAGTTGGGACGTGGGTCAAGATGGCAATGAGATTTGGAAAGTTTGTTGATTGCCACAGATACTTCTGTCGCGGTGAGGAGGGTGAAGTTAGTCCATGAACGGTCGGCTGGAATTTCGTCTCCTTGAGGGTCTAGTTCGTCTAGAAAGGAATCAATGCTTGTACAGTCTTCTGGAATCGTGTTGCAAAGCTTAGTAATTTTGTCGTTGAAGTAATTTGCCAGTTGGTCGGCCGATGGCCAATTTGAGGAGGATGATGTGACTGGGTTGGTGTTGAGAAGATTTTTTATGAGCTGGTATTGTTTTTTTATGTTTGTGCCGCTGGTTATAATTGTTTGTATGTAGTAGGATCTCTTAGCTCGTTTGATGGCATTCTTGTAATTCCTATGTGATTGTTTCCATTTATTGTAGGTGGGTGTATCTCTAGATTTGTTCCATGCTTTTTCTAGTTTCCTGTTTTGTGATTTTAGTGTTTTTAGTAGGTCGTTGAACCATGGTGCTGGGTTGCGTCTGTGTAGATTTTTTGTGCATAGTGGGGCTATTTCATCTAGTACAGTTTTGCATCTGTTGTCCCATTCAGTGAGGAAGTAATTTGAGTTGGGTTGTGCAGACCAGTTACAATTATATATCTGTTGCCAAAATCTTTCTTTGTCGATCCGTCCTCTGGTGACGACTGTTACAGGGTTGCGCTTGATAGGCTGACATTTTTTTTGACATAGTATGGATAGTGTCGCCTTCTAGTGGTCTGACCAGGGGATGGCAGACCAGTAGATGTCAGAGATGTGGACGTTTTGGGTCGTGGAGAGCTTGTGAGAGATAATGTCCAGCGAATGACCTTTGTTGTGGGTAGGTTGTATAGGAGGAGTGTCGAGGTCGCAAAGATGAAGGAGTTCCTTGAAATCGCGAGTGTGGGTGTTATTGGAGTCCTCTAGGTGTAGGTTCAGGTCCCCAATTAGTAGTACATTGGAGTTATTCATGCAAGTGTTGGATATGAAATCCATGAGGGCGGATTGGTTGTCGTTCCAGTTGGAGGAAGATCTGTAGAATAGGATAAAGGTTATGTGGTCAAGTAGCGAGGGGTTAGAAAGTTTAATTGAAGCAATTTCCAGCTGGGGTGTGATGGTTTCAGATAAGGGTTCAGCGATAAAACTTGATTTGTATATGAGCGCTATGCCTCCGCCTGTTCTCCTTTCTGGTCCAGAGTAAGATTTTATAGCCAGGGGGGCATAGGTCAAGTATGATGGGATCTTTCGGGTCCCGGATCCAGGTTTCTGTGATGAATAGGAAGTCTAGGTTGTCTGATTTAATCCAGTCTATGATAATTTCAGTTTTGTTAACTACTGATCTAGCGTTAATGTATCCTATAAGGGTGGTTAGATATGGTTTGTCAGCTGGGATTATAGGGTGGATATCAATGAGATTGTTTTTGTTTTAGGTGTTGACTGTTTGCTTGATATTTGGACTCTCTGGTTGTTGATGGTACGTGGAGATGCATTTGGCTTTGTTAGTCTTTTATGGTGGTGGAGGACTGGAATAGCATTGAGTTCCAATGGGGTATTGGTGAGTGTTGTATGGATGAATGTGAGGGAGAGGATGAAGATGAGTATTTTTAGGAAGAGCGTCCTGGTGGGGTGTATTTGGGGGGGTGTGAGATGGGGGAGAACAGGAGGGTGAGAGGTTGGGATAGGACTATCAAGAATAAAGGGATGAGAGAGGAGAAAAATGTAGAGATTCTAAATAGTTAGACCGTTTGTCAGCACATTTTACAGTAGTTAGCGTCAGTTACACAATCAGCAGGTTTGTAAAACAATGTTGAGTTATGGGTATATTGCAGCATATGTGGCAGATACGGATGTACAGCAGTGCGGACAGTATCATAACATGTTCATTATCATGCGTACAGTGATAAGGATGATTGGCGATACGGTATTAGATCGTATACATTGTTACGTGCATAGCCGTAAGGACGTTTATCGATACATTACAGTTTCAAATTCCACGAATACAATTGTGCTGCAAAATGTTATATCACTATATAGATATTATATTAGTTTCTATGCGTTGCTATGTACATAGCATTAGAGGCATTTTTCTATGTAGTAGAGCATCAGGACATATAAGTACACAACTGTGCTGCAAGACATACGAGTACACAGCTGTGCTGCAAGACATTACAATATATACAGTCAGGAGCTTGGATCTGATTTGGAAGGGAGAGAGGGAAAAAGAAAGAGCAAGGTTAGAGATTGCAATGTCTCGCCTGTAATGTGGGAAGCAATCCGGTTGTTCTCGCTGCTCCTTGTTTCACCTCCGCTGTCTGTTCAGTTCTCTCGCTTGTTCACTCGATGCCGTTCTCCAGGTGTTTGCAGCACACGCGGCAGGTCCACTCTTCAGCTGGTGCCTCTTTTGTCACTCTCCGGCCCAGGACCTCGGGGAAGCTTGGGGTTCTGGTGGGGCCCAGATGGATGCACCCGCACCTCCTCTCCTTCCGCTTCCCTGGTCGAGCGTCCGGTCAGCTGGTAGCTTCCTTACGGGGTTGGTTCGGCTCTCGGTGAAGGCACATCTGACAGTGGTGGGATCCTTAGTCGGCAGAGCGGGAGCAGCAGCGCTTGGCTTTTGGGACTCTGCTTCCTCAGGTTAGCGTCAGGTTGGCTGTCCGCTCCTTCGCGAGATTTTTCTGATCCTTGGTGATGGCAGGGCGATGGTGGGAGCCTTGGTCAGTGGGGCCTTGGCGGTGACAGGCCAGTGTTCCCCGTTCAGCTGGGCACAGGGATCACCGCGGGTCTGATTCCTGTTCGCAGTCTTTTTATCTGCTGTTTGTATTAGTTCGGTAGTTGACTTCGCTGGGCACCAGGTTGGGCTTCAGGGCCTTGTGGGTCGCGGAATGCAGGGTAGCCTGGGCCGCAAACGTGGGCACCTCTGGACGGAGCTTTCGCCACCGGGTTTTCGGTAGGTCTGCGGGTCTGATTCCGGACTGCAGTTTTTCTGCTTGCCGTCTGCTTCGGATGTCGTGCTCGGTAGCTGGTAGCTGGTAGTCGGAGCTGTTAATCGGAATCTTTATGGTAGATGTCTCCGATTTTCTGGAGGAGCTCCTTTCTGCACGTCCTTTCAGTCGGCCATCTTGCTCAATATTTTAAGTTGATTAAGATGAAAACAAGGGAGTACTTATATGGAAAGTCATGTAATCATTTTATTTTATTTTTTTGTATGTTAAAATTACTGTTTTACATAATATGTATGTTATACTTGTGATCTGCCAAGGATTGTAGATTGCATGGCATATAATTTTAAAATAAATTAATAAAAGGTCAACTACCTCGTCAAAATCCATGTCCCAAGCCTACGCTGTGTATATTGACAACATGAGATTGGCTGAGGAAGGCTCCATAACAATCTGAGGGCCCTGTTTACTAAGCTGCGCTGTAGGCTCGCTAACTTTTTAGTGCATGCTAACGATATAGACACCCATTATATTTCTATGGGTGTCTCTAGCATTAGCACATGCTAATTTTTAGTGCATAATAACAAGTTTAGGTGCCTACTGCGCGGCTTAGTAAACAGGGCCCTGAGGAATCAGGAACTGATACATATCCCATGTTTCTCCTATCTTTTAGAATGTTCAGAGACACCATATAATCCAGTTAGCCCTGGCTGGATCAGAGATGACTGTATCCACCCCATCATGATGCACATGAATCTCCCTCCCCCACACATTCTACTATAATGCGATTGGAAAGCAAGGTGCTACCTGCCACTGCCATACCTATGCCATACTCAGAAGAGCTGCCTTTCTGGGATCTAATGTATATATGCCAGTGCACCATGACTCTGTGGCCTGTACAAGGGAAAACATGTGTTCCAGGGTATTTCCATGCATCTAGGGCACAGATACATATGAAGAACTACACATGCTGATACTGGTCATTAAGCTTAAGGTCTGGAATGTGACACATTCCACACCTCCACAGACACCCGTAATTGAGACAGCTACCCAGTTGACATGATCATGTGTACCCAATGCCAGCACTACACAGTAAGACACTTTCAGACCCTGGACACCTATTCCATACTCCCAATGGTTTTGGCCGCATACCTGAAGGATCACCTCCCCCACTTTGACACTGTGCATATCCATCCTGTTATGACCCTCCTCCAAATAAAGTACAGTAATGATTAGAACAGTACAAATGATATCTTAATAATCCTTATGAGAACTTATCACACATCTTATGCAAGATACAAATTAGCAGCATATTCCCTGATCACGAGCTGACATGAACCAATCTTTCTTAGATAACTAGCACTCAGTAACTCCAGACTAGGAAGTAAATCACAGTGATCTCACCGCTATCCTTAGGCAGACTTCCGATGAGACCGGAGCAGATTTCTTCTTAGACTCAAGCTGATTTTCCCAGCGAGTCCGTCTTAGATGTAAGTGTAGGTCTCTCTGCAGAAAGCAGCTGTCCGTCTCTCCGTGTTGTTTCTCAGAGCCAATATATCTGCCACACGGTATTTGCACCAGTTATGCAGGTCACAAGATTGGTACCAAACACAGTCTCTGGTTCACCCCGAGCCTGGCTGGGTTTCTCAGGTCTTCTTCCAAGTTACTCCCCTCTTCCGATGGTCTCCAACAATGACTACTCAATAATCTTCTTCTCTTCCCTTTCTTAGACCCCGGTCAGGTGATAGCCTGGACCAATCATGATCTCGTCCTGCTCAGTACATGGGCAAGAAGAGTTCTTTGTTTTTGACCTTGGAAATGGTAACTTCTGGTGCCATGGGTCTGACTCCCTTCTCAGCTTCTCAGGGTGATAGAAGGGGGTGGTTGGAACACAGAATGTTCTTGTCTTTAGTAAGCCTGCCAGTGATTTTCCACAAGCTGAAAAGCTGGATCTTGCTGACATAGAAAGGTTTCTGGTCAGAGGTCATAGACTCCATCTTGCTGTATTATGATGAATGAGACTTGTATGAACCAGCTCAGGTAAGATCACAGGGAAATACCCCTACAGATTCCCCCCCTTGGAGATGGAATTTACTACAAAGGAGTAAACGCCCTCTCCAAAACGGTAACGGAATTCAAACATGCATGGGATAAACATAAAGGAAACCTGTTCAGAAGGAATGGATCCTCAGGAGCTTAGCCGAGATTGGGTGGCAGAGCCGGTGGTGGGAGGTGGGGCTGGTGGTTGGGAGGCGGGGATAGTGCTGGGCAGACTTATACGGTCTGTGCCAGAGACGGTGGTGGGAGGCGGGACTGGTGGTTGGGAGGCGGGGATAGTGCTGGGCAGACTTATACGGTCTGTGCCCTGAAGAGGACAGGTACAAATCAAGGTAGGGTATACACAAAAAGTAGCACATATGAGTTTATCTTGTTGGGCAGACTGGATGGACCGTGCAGGTCTTTTTCTGCCGTCATCTACTATGTTATTATCAGGCTTATTTTCGAAAGAGATCGCCGGCGATCTTCCGACACAAATTGGGAGATGGCCGGCCATCTCCTAAAACCGGCCAAATCAGTATAATCGAAAGCCGATTTTTGGACACACTCGCCGGCATTCCGTCGCGGAGGCGGCCTGAACTTCAAGGGGGTGTGTCGGCAGGGTAGTGAAGGCGGGATGTGGGCGTGCTTATGAGATGGCCGGCTTCAGCTGATAATGGAAAAAAGAAAACCGGCGATGATGAGCATTTGGCCGGTTTTACTTGGTCTATTTATTTTCACGACCAAGTCTCAAAAAGATGCCCAAACTGACCAGATGACCACCGGAAGGAATCGGGGATGACCTCCCCATACTCCTCCAGTGGTCACCAAACCCCTCCCACCCAAAAAAAAACTTTAAAACATTTCCTTCCTAGGAGGGGAAGCCAGTTGGCCAGCTCGTAAAAAAAAAAAAAAAGGATCTTGCTGATCAGTTATGTTATGACTTACTTGTTCTGGAGTGCTGTATTTTGTGATACTGTTTTGGAAATGTTCAAGAAAGACTTCATACAAATTTAAAAAGTCCCTGCCGTTCATTTTCCCTTGATGGCCGTCCCTGATGTGCACTTCCCTTAATAGCCGTCTTTCTCTTGATGGCCGTCTTTCTCTCTGAAAGTGCACTTCTCTTAATGGCCGTCTTTCTCCCCAAACAGGGAAATCAAAACAGTTTTGGTCACAATTTTTTTAGTAGTAACAGTGGGATTTGAACCAGCCACCTCTGCATTACAAGAGCCATGATGTAACCACTTAAGCTGTCTGTGAGTGGCTGAGAGAGACCTGGAGGGGTATAATCAAAAGGGAGGGACACCCAAGTAAGTGGAGCTGTGGCCAAGTGGTTACATCACTACTACTACTACTACTACTTAACATTTCTAGAGCGCTACTAGGGTTACGCAGCGCTGTACAATTTAACAAAGAGAGACAGTCCCTGCTCAAAGAGCTTACAATCTAATAGACAAGTGAACGGTCGGTCCGATAGGGGCAGTCAAATTGGGGCATTCTGGATTCACTGAACGGTAAGGGTTAGGTGCCGAACGCAGCATTGAAGAGGTGGGCTTTAAGCAAAGACTTGAAGACGGGCAGGGAGGGGGCTTGGCGTAAGGGTTCAGGAAGGTTGTTCCAAGCGTAGGGTGAGGCGAGGCAGAATGAGCGGAGCCTGGAGTTGGCGGTGGTGGAGAAGGGTACTGAGAGGAGGGATTTATCCTGTGAACGGAGGTTACGGGCGGGAACGTAAGGGGAGATGAGGGTAGAGAGGTAGTGAGGGGCAGCAGACTGAGTGCATTTGTAGGTAAGAAGGAGAAGCTTGAATTGAATGCGGTATCTGATCGGAAGCCAGTGAAGTGACCTGAGGAGAGGGGTGATATGAGTATATCGGTTCTGGCGGAATATGAGACGTGCAGCAGAGTTCTGAACAGACTGAAGGGGGGACAGATGGCTAAGTGGGAGGCCGGTGAGGAGTAAGTTGCAGTAGTCCAGGCGAGAGGTAATGAGAGCGTGGACGAGAGTTCGGGTGGTGTGTTCAGAGAGGAAAGGGCGAATTTTGCTGATGTTAAAGAGGAAGAAGCGACAGGTCTTGGCTATCTGCTGGATATGCGCAGAGAAGGAGAGAGAGGAGTCAAAGATGACTCCGAGGTTGCGGGCAGATGAGACGGGGAGGATGAGGGTGTTATCAACTGAGATAGAAAGTGGAGGAAGAGGAGAAGTGGGTTTTGGTGGAAAGACGATAAGCTCGGTCTTGGACATGTTCAGTTTCAGGTGGCGGTTGGACATCCAGGCAGCAATGTCGGATAAGCAGGCCGATACCTTTGCCTGGGTCTCCGCGGTGATGTCTGGTGTGGAGAGATACAGTTGGGTGTCATCAGCATAGAGATGATACTGGAAACCATGAGATGAGATCAGGGAGCCCAGGGAAGAGGTGTAGATTGAGAAGAGAAGGGGTCCAAGGACCGATCCCTGGGGAACACCAACAGATAAGGGGATGGGGGTGGAGGAAGATCCATGAGAGTGAACTTTGAAGGTGCGGTGGGAGAGATAGGAGGAGAACCAGGAGAGGACAGAGCCCTGGAACCCAAATGAGGACAGTGTGGCAAGAAGTAAGTCATGATTGACAGTGTCAAAAGCGGCGGATAGATCCAGGAGGATGAGGATGGAGTAGTGGCCTCTGGATTTGGCAAGGAACAGGTCATTACAGACTTTAGAAAGTGCTGTTTCTGTCGAGTGAAGAGGGCGAAAAACCGGATTGAAGCGGATCAAGGATGGCATGAGAGGAGAGAAAATCAAGGCAGCGGCTGTGGACTGCGCGCTCAAGTGTCTTGGAGAGGAAGGGTAGGAGGGAGATGGGGCGGTAGTTGGAGGGACAGGTAGGGTCTAGTGATGGTTTTTTGAGGAGGGGCGTGACTACAGCATGCTTGAAGGTGTCGGGGACAGTTGCAGTGGAGAGAGAGAGGTTGAGGATATGACAGATGGAGGGGGTGATAGTAGGAGAGATGGTGTTAAGTAAGTTGGTAGGGATGGGATCAGAGGAACAAGTGGTGCATTTTGAGGAGGAAAGAAGGCGGGCGGTTTCCTCCTCGGAGATATCAGGAAAGGAGGAGAAGGAGGTCTGGGTTGGTTGGTTGAGGGAGAGGGTTGAAGGGTGAAGAGGAGGAGGTGGCTTGGTAGTGAACTCAAGGTTGATCTTTTGCACCTTGTCGCGGAAGTAGTCAGCCAGTGATTGAGGAGAGAGTGACGGGGGGGTGGGAGCGGAGGGCACTTTGAGGAGGGAGTTAAGGGTGGCGAAGAGACGACGAGGGTTAGAGCTGAGAGAATTAGTCAATTGGGTGTAATAGTCCTGTTTGGCAAGGAATAGTGAAGACTGGAAGGAGGATAGCATGAATTTGTAGTGAAGGAAATCTGAATGGGTGCGAGATTTCCTCCAGAGGCGTTCAGCAGATCGGGCGCAGGAGCGAAGGTAACGGATGCAAGGGGTCAGCCAGGGCTGGGGATTAGTACGCCTTGTGGGACGGGAGGTGGATGGTGCAAGGGTGTCCAGAGCAGAGGAGAGAGTGGCATTGTAAGCGGAGACAGCCTCGTCAACAGACTCGGAGGACATGATGGAGGGGAGGAGATTAGAAATACTAGATGATAAGGTGGGAGGGTCAATAATCTGGAGATTCCTGGAAGTAGTGGTTAATGTTGGGCGGGGCTGAGGGGGAGGGTGAAGAAGTGTGAAGGTGATCAGGTGATGATCAGAGACAGGAAGAGCTGAGGTGTGGAAATTGGAGGGTGAGCCGGAAGAGGAGAGGACGAGGTCAAGGCAATGGCCATCACGGTGAGTAGGGGTGGTGGAACATAGCTGGAGGTTGAAGGAGGATGTTAGAGTGAGGAACTGAGAAGCGTGAGAGTTGGACAGGTCATCAACGTGTATGTTGAAGTCTCCGAGAATGAGGGATGGAGATGAGGGTTCAATAAAAACACTGGTCTTGTAATGCAGAGGTGGCTGGTTCAAATCCCACTGTTACTACAAAAAAAGCCGTGTGCAGAAACTTTTGATTTCCCTGTTCAGGGAGAAAGGCGGCCATTAAGAGAAGTGCACTTTCCAAGAGAAAGATGGCTATTAAGGGAAGTGCACGGCCATCAAGGGAAAATGCACGGCAGGGACTTTTTTCATTTGTATGAAGTCTTTCTTGAACATTTCTCAAAACAGTATCACAAAATACAGCACTCCTGAACAAGTAAGTCATAACATAACTGATCAGCAAGATCTAAACATCCAGAAGTACCAGTGCACTATGAATGCTGGCCCCTCCCACGGCCAAATGCCTTGGATTTGGCCGGGTTTGAGATGGCCAGTTCCAGTTTCCATTATCGCTGAAAAACAAAGTCGGCCATCTCAAACCCGGCGATCTGCGGCATTTGGCCAGCCCCAACCGTATTATCGAAACAAAAGTTGGCCGGCTATCTTTTTCGATAATACGGTTTCGGCCAGCTGTTGCGGCGCCGCCAAAATAGATAGCCGGCGATCGATTTCGCCGACGCCGTTTGATTATGTCCCTCTATGTAACCTAACTAGCAATACAACTAGACGGGTTAACATCAGGACTCATGGTCAAGACAGAAGAGAAACAAGAACAGTGAATGTCAGAAACTCAACACTAACTCTCTATCAATGATAACTAGAAGCAATTACTACATGAAATCATAGCATATTGTTCACATGTAGTTTAAAAAATGCTAATACAGCAAATTACTAATACTAGAACAAATCACAGGGTGTTAGCAGTTATGTCTTAACACATGAAACTATAATCAACATCACATCAAGATACTATTGAATGCATTGCAGAAGCATTAGCTAAATTAGTCCTTAATATGATAGTAGAAAGAAAAACTGTTGCATAGTGGAGAATTACTCATGGTGGAACTCCACAAAATAGAACAAAGTCAATGATTGTGGACCTTGATGAATGATGAGGTGTAAATGGACAACTTCTCACATCAAGAGGACATCAAACAGGAACGATAATGTTCCACGTAATGGTGATAATGAAGAAAGTCTTCAAACATAAGCATTGGACACAGTTCAAAAAGGAAAGTCAATGAAATGTCCATACAAACAAAAACATCCAAAACTTCACTTTCAGGAACACTGTATCGGTTGAAATAAAAATAAAACCAAACAAATTCCCCCCCCCCCCCCCCCCCCCCCCAACAAGAAGAATGATTCTTGGGAAAAAAAAATCCAACCGTCATGACTAAACAATGGAAATCATGAGGAACAAAGGGAAGGAATGTTGAAAACCACCAAAGGATTAGGAAGCAGGGCATCAGGAACATCTTGAAGAACGACATCAGGAACAGGAACAGGATCAATCCGTTTGGCAACTGCACCAAATCTTCAAGATTTTGTTTTTTTCTGTAGCTGAAAAACAAAAGAAGACGAAGCTATTCTGCTTCATGGTTAGTTTGGGTCATTTCAACAATGCATGAATCTGGAACCAAATAACGGGGATGACATGGTCTCAACTGATTGATGTGGACCTATTTAAGGTTATCTTCACCTTGAGAATTTTTCCTGAGGTGAATTTGGTAAGCCACAGGTGAAGCTTTTTCCACTATAGGGAAAGGACCATGCCAACTGGGCAGAAACTTCTTTTCTTTTACCTTGTTTCTGGCAAAATTGAAATAGAACACCTTGTCACCAATTTGGTATTCTTTGGAGGTAGTCCCTTGATCATAGTAGGCTTTCCTACCTCTAGCACTACTTTCCAAGTTCTTTTGAGCAAAGGAATGTTGATGCAAATGTGTGACATACTCATGAAAGGAAGTAGCACTGGACAAGTTCACATCATTAGTCCTGTAAAGCAAATGAATTGGTAACATCATTTCCCTACCTGTCATCATCTCAAAAGATGACACTCCTGTAGACCGATGGGGTGTGGCACGTATGGCCATGAGAACCAATGGTAACTTCATGTCCCAAGCCTTACCTGAGGATGACATGGTGATAATGGTGATGATGGTACGATTAGCTCTTTCCACTTGTCCTGAGGACTGAGGTCGGTAGGCAATGTGCAATTTACTCTTCACGCCTAGCATTTTCCACATGTGCTGGATTACTTCTGCAGTAAACTGAGATCCTTGGTCTGAATCCACTTGCATCGGCAGACCCCACCTGCTGAACACATGATTCAGTAGTAAGGTAGCCATGGTTTTGGCTGTGCAATTGGGTTCATGTAGGCACTCCACCCACTTGGTAATCATGCAGGTGACAGTCAACATGTACTTGTTGCCTCGGGTGGATCGAACCACAGGTCCAACCCAATCAATTTGGATATCTGACCAGGGCATAGCAATACCCTTCTTCCTGAGTGGTGCTCGATGTGATAGAGAAGATGGCTGGAAACGACAACAGGTCATACAACCTCGAGTATACAGCTGCACATCCTGATGCATGTGGGGTCAATAAGACACTTGCTTCAAGGTCTCATAGGTGATGCCTTCCCCTCGATGTCCTGCACATGGTTCATCATGAGCATGTTGTAACATGATGCCACGATATATCTGAGGCACAACCCATTGCTCAATACCATGCTTACTTGTCCGAATAAGCAGGTCCTGGCGGATCTTGAACTTCTCTCTGGATGTGTAGAGTATCCTCAATTCTTCAGCTTGACACTCCTCTTCGGTCAATGGCTGTTCTTGCGGATTCTGAATGTACTCATAAAATTGTCCAACTACTGGATCCGATTTCTGAGCCATGACAAGATCAAATGATGGGACTTCACTACACCACTTGAACACGGGAGTCTCATTAGACTGTTTTGTTTGCCGTCGAGTGACAGCATGAACTGCCAACGTCTCAGACTCTGAGAACTGCCATAATTCTCCTGTGAGCGCACCTTCCTTGGCGAATTGGTCTGCTAAGTCGTTGTCTATCTTATCAGGACTATCAACTTTGGCATGACCTTTAACCTTCTTCCAATAGATGGTCATGTCATGGTCCCATACCAGTTGTTCCAAGGCCAGAATCAAATTTCCGTGATGTACCGGTTTCCCTTTCGAGTTTAGCATGTTGTTCTGCTTCCAATTGGGTAGATGAGAGACAAAGTTCTGTCTCACATAATCTGAATCAGTGCATATGACAAATTCCCCAATTCCTTTCTGAACATCAGCCTGTACCGCCACCAAAGCTGCAGCAATCTCAGCATACTGATTTGTCTGTGAACCCAAGCTGTGTTTCAAAGTCTCTTCAGGAAGGGCTGGATTCCATACCACTCCAACACTGGCAACCAACTCATGGTCTGTGTCACGGCGGTAGGCACAACCATCCACATAGACCTTAGGCATTGTATCACAGGTTCTATCTCATGTGGTGGAACATCTGTTTCAGGAATACCTGCAAGGGAATCATGTCCTTCACAGTCATGCAGGTCAGCCACACCTTGGGCTACTACATTACGATGTTTCTGAGCATATCTTACCTCTAAAGGCCATCCTTGCAGAGCCAATGTCCAGGAGACTATCCTGCTGTTGGACACCCGACCGGATTTGATTTGGTCGCTCCCCAGGAAACTGACTATTTGATGACAAGTGTTACGTTCCTCACCTGGTTCCAGGCCTGCACGGCCGATTCGCTGGCGAGGCGCGGTCCAGCAGAGAAAGCCGGCTATTTTGGATGTGGTTCCCCAGGATGGGTCTGTTTCTGTTTCCTATGTCTGGCAGCCATCATCTTGGTTGGATCAAGGACAGCAGCCATCTTGGCTAGCTCAGGAGGGGGAAGCCATCTTGTATATGAGAACAGGAAGGAAGCCCATATTTGGGCGTTGTGCTACTCTACTGATGGAGGCAACCATCTTGGATCAGCTGCACATACTTGAGCCTAATTCCTTCCCTACTTAAGGCACTGCCTCCAGCCCTTCATTGCTTCGGCTTCTGCTGTATAGAGGTCGTGGTCCACATCCGTGTTCCTTGTTGGTTATCCTGTTTCCAGTGTTTTCAGTGTTTCAGACCTTGGCTTGTTTCCTGACCACGCGTTGTGTTGCTGCCTGCCTCTGATCCTGGACTGTGTTTTGACTATTCTCAGCTCTACTGTTTTCCTGGCTTTTGGACTGTGTCTGTTGGCTACCTGTCTGGTCGGTGGTCCTGCAACCCCATCGGTTCCGGAAGTCCTGCCGGCCGCTTGAACCCAGGGGCTCAACTCTTGGAGAATAGTGGCTAAGTGCAGGTAAAGCTAGGGGTTGTCTGGCTGCCTGACCGTGTGCGGTGCTCTCCATCTTCGCCGTGCTCAGTCGGGGCACAAGGGCTCACATCCCCAGTCATAACAGTAAGCCGAAGCCATGAGCTCGCCAGACAAGACCGAGCTTTCCAACCTGGCTCAGGTTCTACTCCAGCAGCAGGCTCAGCTAACCCGCTTGTCCAGTGCCTTGCAGGATGTCTGCAACCAGCTACCAGTGCTCCAGCAACAGGCTGCTGTGGCTCCTCCGGGCTCTAGGGCAGAGGCTTCCGCTGCATGATTCCTGAGCCTCCCTTTAGCATGCCGGGGTTTTCTCAACCAGTGCCAAATCCTGTTTGAACTGCAATCGGAGGCTTTTCCTTCTGACAAAGTAAAAGTGACCTACATCATCTCCCTGCTTTCCGGTGCCGCCTTGGCTTTGGCGTCCCCGCTGTGGAAGCAGTGGAGTCCGATTCTGGCAGACCTTGATGAGTTCCTACGGCAGTTCCGGATGGTATTCGATGTGCCTGGCCGACCTTCTTCTGCTTCTGGGAAGCTGCTGCGGATCCAGCAGGGCTCCAGGTCGTATGGCGTATGCCGTCCGGTTCTGTACCCTAGCCGCAGAACTCCGGTGGAACCAGGAGGCCTTAATGGCCATAATCTGGCAGGGTCTGGATGGCAGGATCAAGGATGAATTGGAGGGTAGAGAAATTCCTGCAACTCTGGATGCGCTTATTGCCGTCTGCACCAGAATTGATGTCCGGTTCCAGGAACGAGCCCAGGAGAGGACTACTCAGCAGGCCGTTCAGAGACCCAGGTTCCATCTGCGCCGACCGGAGATGCCCCGGGTTCTTGACGAAGGTTCAGAAAGAACTGAGGAGGAGCCCATGGTACTGAGACGGCATCGGTTATCCAGACAAGAGAGGGCGAACTGCCGGAGGAACCATTTGTGCCTATACTGTGGCCAACCGGGCCACCTGATGGATGCCTGCCCAAATAAGCCTGGAGAGTCGGGAAATGCTCCGACTCGAGCCCCGTGAAGGGAGTGGCTTTGGGTCGGTTGCATCCCTTCCTGTTCCCGTACTGCTCCAAGGAGAAGGGCGTCAGGTTCATACGAGGGCCTTGCTGGACTCCGGGGCCGGAGGAAACTTCATTGATGCCGAGTTCCTGTCACAGTTGGGTGTCTCCATGGTGCCCTGCCAACCGGTGCTTCGGGTCACCTCCATCCAGGGGAATAGTCTGCCCTGGACCATCACCCGGATCACCTCACCCCTGCATCTGCAGGTGGGGATGCTACATCAGGAGGAGATCCAGTTCCTGGTGCTCGCTCAAGCCATTCACCAGTGATCCTCGGGTTGCCTTGGCTCCGTCTGCATGCTCCGGTTATCGACTGGTCCACCGGGGAGATCGGACAATGGGGTTCCCGGTGTGCCCAGAACTGTCTCCAGCAGGTCAAGCTTCCCATGCCTATCTGCTCTGCTCAGCTCCAGACCTCCCAGGAAGGGTCGCCCGGGCTGCCTAAGGACTATCAATTTCCATGATGTGTTCAGTGCCCAGGCGACTGACACGCTTCCTCCTCATCGGTCTTTCGACTGCGCCATTGACTTGCTGCCAGGAGCTAACCCCCCCAGGGGACGCCTGTATACCTTGTCTCAGGTAGAGTCCCGAGCCATGAGGGATTACATCCAAGAAAATCTTCACAAGGGATTCATCCAAGCCTCCACTTCGCCAGCTGGGGCCGGATTCTTCTTTGTCTCGAAGAAGGATGGGTCACTCCGCCCGTGCATTGACTACCGGGGGTTGAATAAAATTACCATCAAGAACCGGTATCCGCTTCTACTCATCCCGGAACTATTTGACCGACTTCAAGGGGCCAAGATATTCACCAAGTTGGATATGCATGGGGCCTACAACCTGGTGCGGATTCGGAAGGGAGATGAGTGGAAGACGGCCTTTAATACCCACGAAGGGCACTTCGAATACCGGGTAATGCCATTCGGCCTCTGCAATGCCCCAGCGGTCTTCCAGAATTTTGTGAATTTCATTTTTCAAGACTTACTCTACTCCTCTGTGATCGTCTATCTGGATGATATTCTGATTTTTTTTCCCCTTCTCTGTCACAGCACATCACCCATGTCCGCACAGTGCTCCAGCGCCTTCGAGAGCATCAGCTGTATGCCAAGTTGGAGAAATGTGCGTTCCACCAACAGAGTCTGCCCTTCCTGGGGTATATCGTGTCTTCCACCGGCTTACAGATGGATCCGGGTAAGGTGACGGCGATTCGAGACTGGCCGGCTCCCCAGTGTCTGTGGGCCTTGCAGAGGTTCCTGGGGTTCGCAAACTACTACCAGCAGTTCATCCAGAACTATTCCATTATCACAGCTCCTCTGATGGCCCTCACAAGGAAGGGCGCTGATACGAGGAATTTGATGCCGGAAGCATTTGCAGCATTCGACACCCTGAAAAGGGCCTTCCTTTCTGCCCCAGTACTCCGCAGTCCGGATCCGACTCAGCCTTTCCTGTTGGAGGTGGACGCATCCTCCTTGAGAGTAGGGGCAGTACTCTCCCAGACGTCAGCAGCCGGGAAGAAACATCCCTGTTTTTTCTTTTCTCGCAAGTTCACCCCTGCGGAGCGGAATTATACGGTGGGTGATCGGGAGCTGCTGGCGCTTAAGTTGGCTTTTGAGGAGTGGCGCTACTTGCTAGAGGGAGCTGGACATCCATTGACTGTAATAACTGATCACAAGAATCTACTGTATCTACAGAATGCCACCAGACTGAATCCTCGCCAGGCGTGGTGGTCGCTGTTCTTTGCCTGGTTTGACTTCCGTCTGATCTTCAGGCCGGGGAAGAAGAACGCCCAGGCGGATGCCCTCTCTCGCAGTTTTGAGGCTCCCGAGGACCAGGAGGAACCCTGCCCGATGCTGAATCCGACCTGTATTCCCTCCATGCCTAGGGCCAGTGCCGGATGTCAGAAGGCGGTGCCAGTGGGTCTCCGTAGGAAGGTGCTCCGCTGGGGGCACACTTCCGAGTTCGCCGGACATTTCGGGTTTCACAAGACCCTCCATCTCATTTCCCGTCCTACTGGTGGCCTCGGATGGCGCAAGATGTACTGCAGTATGTGTCCATCTGTCCGGTGTGCGCCCGATCTAAGAGTTCCCATCAAAAACAGTGGGGTCTTATGCAACCCATGCCGGTACCACAGCAGCCATGGGAGGACCTGTCTATGGACTTTATCACGGATCTGCCGCCTTCGCAGGGCAACACGGTCATCTGGGTGGTGATTGATCGGTTTTCCAAGATGACCTACTTCATTCCTATGAAGTCCTTACCCACTGCTGCCAACCTTGCCGCTAGCTTCATCACTCACATCTTCCGGCTCCATGGACTACCACTGAGGATCGTTAGCGATCGGGGCTCACAGTTCACCTTGCGTTTATGGAGAGCCTTGTGCTCAGCTTTTGGGGTGACTACACTATTTTCATCTGCCTACCACCCTCAGACCAATGGTATGGTGGAGCAGGTCAACCAGATGGTAAAGGCGTTCCTCCGGGCTTACTCGAATCAGCGCCAGGATGATTGGGCCATTCTATTGCCCTGGGCGGAGTTCGCCTACAACAACAGTCTGCATTCAGCCTCACGGACTACCCTGTTCAACACCATCTATGGACGCCATCTGCGTCTACCTCCACCCATTTCTCCTGTGGAGGTACAACCCACAGTTCATGTACTCCAGGATGCCTGGAGGAAGGTCCAAGAACAGCTGAGATGGGCAGCAATCAAGGCCAAGGAGACCTACGACCGCCGGAGACAAGCGGCTCCCACGTTTCTTCCGGGAAAGAAGGTATGGTTAAGTACCCAATACCTGAAGTTTAGGCTCCCCTCTCTGAAGTTTGCTCCCCGGTTCATTGGACCATTTGCTGTGCGCTCCAGGATAGGAGCAGTGACATACCGGTTGCACCTACCCAGTCAACTCCGGGTGCACAATGCGTTCCATGTATCTCTCCTGAAGCCTTTCCGCAGGTCCAAGTGGCATCCGGAGCCCAAGAAGGTAGTTGTGCTGAGAGCGATCCAGACCCTGAGTACGAAGTGGACCAGATCCTGGATTCAAAGTTGCGTGGTGGGAAGCTGTTCTACTTGCTGTCCTGGAAGCATTTCGGACAAGAGGACAACTCCTGGGAACCAGCAACCAATGTCCATGCTTCAGTCCTGGTCCGTGAGTACCATTCTCTTCATCCTACTCGGCCTAGGCCAGGGAGAAGGGGGAGGCTTCCGGGGGGGGGATACTGTTACGTTCTTCACCTGGTTCCAGGCCTGTGCGGCCGATTCGCCGGTGAGGTGCGGTCCGGCACAGATAGTCGGCTATTTTGGATGTGGTTCCCCAGGATGGGTCTGTTTCTGTTTCCTAAGTCTGGCAGCTGTCATCTTGGTTGGATCAAGGACAGCAGCCATCTTGGCTAGCTCAGGAGGGGGAAGCCATCTTGTATATGAGAACAGGAAAGAAGCCCATATTTGGGTGTTGTGCTATTATACTGATGGGGGCAGCCATCTTGGATCAGCTGCACATACTTGAGCCTAATTCCTTCCCTACTTAAGGCACTGCCTCCAGCCCTTCATAGCTTCGGCCTTTGCTGCATAGAGGTCGTGGTCCACATCCGTGTTCCTTGTCGGTTATCCTGTTTCCAGTGTTTTCGGTGTTCCAGACCTTGGCTTGTTTCCTGACCACGCGTTGTGTTGCTGCCTGCCTCTGACCCTGGACTGTGTTTTGACTATTCTCAGCTCTACTGTTTTCCTGGCACTTGGACTGTGTCTGTTGGCTACCTGTCTGGTCGGTGGTCCTGCAACCCCGTCGGTTCCGAAAGTCCTGCCGGCCGCTTGAACCCAGGGGCTCAACTCTTGGAGATTAGTGGCTAAGTGCAGGTGAAGCTAGGGGTTGTCTGGCTGCCTGACCGAGTGCGGTGCTCTCCATCTTCGCCGTGCTCAGTCGGGGCACAAGGGCTCACATCCCCAGTCATAACAACAAGTTTCCACGATTAGCTTCTCACCTTGGATATAACTCTGGAAATGTTGCAGAGCCCATACAGTGGCCAACAAGGATTTCTCACAGTCTGAATACTTCTTTTCCACATTGGATAGGCCTTTGCTGGCATAGGCCACAACCCGCTTATTAGAATCATACTTCTGATATAAGACAGCACTCATGGAGTGATTGGAGTATCCCAGATCAAAGTAGAACTCCTGACCCCCCTCAGGGTACGCAAGGCATGGAAAGCAGCTAAGCTGATCCTTCAGCTCCTGCATAGCAGATTCCTGCTCTGGACCCCAAGTCCAGGGTGCATCCTTCTTCAATAACTTGACCAAGGGTCTGGTGATCTCTGCATACTCATTTATGAACTGTCGGGAGTAATTGCCTATTCCCAGAAAGGAACGAAGTTCTGTAGATTGGTAGGTTGTTTCAGCTCTTGTAAAGCCTGCACTCGCTTCTTCTGAGGTCTCAGACCCTCAGCAGAAATTTCGCACCCTAGGTAATTCAGTGATTTCCTGCACCATTGTCCTTTAGCCAATGTTAGTTTAGCTCCAGCATCTGTCAACTGTAGGAAAACGTGCTCAATCTCTGCCAAGTATTCTGGAAAGGTTGGGCTTTTGATCAGAATATCATCCACATAGACTACAGTTCCTCGAGCTTCAGCATCTGGGAGTGCTTTGTGTAGAAAGTTGTTAAATTCAGCCGGAGAATTGAGAAAACCAAAGGGAGTTCTGTTCCACGTATACTGTTTCTTCCCAAACGTGAAATCCAATTTATACTGATCATGTGGATGTACAGGTATGGTCCAAAACCCTGAGGCCAAGTCTAAGCTTGTGAAATACTTAGCCCCTTTGATGGTAGCAAGATTCTGGTCCAGCGGAGCCATAGGCCACCTGGACAATGGTACTCGCTTATTCAGCTGACGGTAATCCAGTGCGATTCTCCAACTGTTATTCTTCTTCAAGATGGGCCACAGAGGGGAGTTGTATGTGCTGTTGCATTGTCTAATGATGCCCTTGGCCTCCAAGGTGTTGAGAATCTCTTGTATGGGTTCATAGGAAGCCAATGGAATCTTATACTGGCACACAAAGACAGGCTTACTACTTGGTTCTGTAGGCACTCTGGTGACGTGCAGGTCTGTAAGCCTACAATCATATGAGTCTACAGCAAAATGTTCCTTGTATTTGTACAGCAACTCAGTCAACTGCACCTTCTCTTTGTCAGTAGAACAAGCATCAGCCTGTTCCACCTGATCTTTCACCATAGCATCAAACTCTGAAAAAGGTTGGTTGGATGGAATTTCCACCTGCTCTTCAATTTCCTCCTGCAGAGATGAAATTGTAACAGAATTCACCATTCTAGACCTCTGGGGTAGAGACAGTCTTCTAGACAAAATCAAGAAGTCGTCTTCCAACTGTACTTGTGAACTCGTTGCATCATATGGCCAAACAAACTCTAGAGAGATGAGGCCTCTGGGAGAGGTAAACAGACATACAGGTGTCTCCCCCCCCCCCCCCCCCCCGGCAGGTTTTCCAAGAGGAAGGCAGCCTGCCAACAAAGGGCAAACTTACCTCGACATCATGAAAACACTCTCCCACCAGAAATCCAAAAGGGTCTTCTGCAGACACTTCAACTTCATCTGACTGCGGATTGGTAGCCAACAGGTGAAAAGGAGTACCAGTTACCTCCAAACATGGCAGAACACCGGTGGACAATCCTAGGTCATGAAAATGAGCATGAGGGTTGAAGAACACCATTTGTCCAATAGACATTGTCCCTGTGCAAGACGGAGCTTGATGGAGAAGTCCCTTACTCTTGCCGGAATGGTCACATCTTTATCACAGACGACTTCACAGACCTGGGGTATGGTCTGTCCCGACTTCAAGCCAACAGGCGTTGATTCAGATTCCACTGGGCTGCCATCAAGTCTACTCCACAAGACAAGGTTCACCAGATCCACATAAACTCCCAGTCTAACAAGGCAATTGGAGCCCAGACATAAGGGCTGTTGTAGGCCTTTGACAATAGAGAAGTGGTGGGTGAAAGACTTCCGTCCCACAGTCAAAGGAAGGCTGCACATTCCCACCAGTGTCTTGGCACCTTGTCCAGGTACCTGCACAGAAGTGGAAGAACACTTACTGAAGTGAAGTTGCACAGACTTGCGAAGACGGTAAAACAAAGTGTCACTGATGAAGGAAACATCGCTAGGCAACAGCAATGTGGAATGAAGTGTTTGGATGTCAGCTATCTGGACAGGAATGGTGTAAGCATCATCCTTCTGTTGGATGTGAAGAGGAGGGCTGGGATGCGATTCCAGAATTTGTTTGTTGAAGTTGCGCCAACAATTGCTCAATCTGTGCTTCTTGGGCCCAGATCTTCTCCACCGCCCACTTTCTCTTGTTAAAACACTTCTTTTTCGGGTCTTATTGTTGGCCCTCCTGCGGAGTAGGGGGCGCGGTGCCACTTTGCTGGCGAGGTTGGGTATTGCCAACCCATGCAAGTGGAGAAGGACTTGACACCTTGTTTTCCAGAGAAAGCGTGGATGAAACAGCACAGACACTGGGTGGCACCACCTTGAGACGATTTTTAGAAGCTAATGTAGGTGTAGCCGCATCGGGCTCGCGCGACACATATCAAAAATCTCCTCTGCCCGCGTCAGCAGACGGGAGAAAGGTTCCTTCTGCTTTCCTGCTAAAGAAAGTTTCACTTGGTTGGGCAGACCTTTCACAAAAAGATTCCTAAAATCACCAAATTCAAGATCTTTGGCATCTGGGTCCGCTCCCCCCCCCCCCCCCCTTGTAAAATGCTTGTCTCAGACGATAGGACCATTCACATGGACTCTCATTTGGGAAACAGCGCATATTTTAGGCTACCCGCTTGGCCTCGGTGGCATCCGCAAAGAGTCCATACCGCTTCTTCAAGGCTTGTTCCACCGCAGCCAGATCATTATTATCAGCTAGAATAGCCTTTAAATACGTTTGGCACTCTGCTGCAAATGTCCACTTCAGTAAAGCTCTTTTATGTGATTCGGCATGAACCTGTAAGAGTTAAAAAGGTCATTCACTGTATCTAGGTGAGCGTGTATTGATACCTCAGAAGACTCTTTAAAAGGTGTAACCATAGTGCGGAGTGTCTTCATTACTTGTGAGTGTTGTTCCCTATTTAAAGTGGTACTTTTGGGTTTCTGAGTAGAATTGCGCTTCTCACCAGCAGGGGATGAAAATTCTGGCACGGGTGTACTGCTGATGTCATCAGGCAGTGCAGAGGGCTGTGACCTTCCTGGGCAGGGCACAGGCTGAACTGCACTGGTGACCTCATCAGGTGGTGCATTAAGCTGCGACCTTCCTGGGCGGAGCATAGGCCCAATTGTATCATGGACATCATCAGGGGGTACAGTATTCTGTGACCTGACAGGGAGGAGTCTGTACTCCTGCATTTGGTCGGAAGCCTCAGGAGCTATTGTACTATATCTGGGAGGAGCTAACATGGTGTGATCCCTCGGCCTGAACTTAAAACTGTTAGACTCTAGCTCTAGATCATATCTCGGGGACAGGTCAGGCAGTCTGTGCTGTACCAGCAAAGGGCTGGGTGATCTAGAATTATCCCTATTTTGCAACTCCATTGGTATAGCAGTATCATCATCCCCTGAGTCGCATACCTCCTTCCTGACCACATCTAGGTCTCCTCTATGCTGATTTAATGCCTTTATACACATCTCTTTATCCTGCAGAGCCTGGGATAAACGCAGTGAAATAGTGTTGTTTTTCTCCCATGACTCTATCAGTTCCCCCTCGGCCTTGTGCCAAGCCTGCTGGGCAGAGCTCTTACTCACTTTTTCATGCTGCAGCTCCCTACGCAAGGCAGTAATAATATCCTCATAATTTTCCCTCTCCTCTTGTCGCAGAGAATGAAAGTGAGCTGCCTCTTGCTTCCGCAAACTTAACGTGCACATCATCTCCTCTAATTGAGATGTTTGAGAAGCGAGGGAATCATTTTTCAGCTTCATATCATTCTGCAAGGATTGGGCAGTATTTTGACACTGCACTTTTTCCTTCTCTAAAGCAGCGCATTTGTCTTTAAGGTCAACACATTCAACGCAAGTACCATGATCATGAGAATTTTCAGAGCTTCCCCCTCCCCCAGCAGTTGCTTGTGAAGTTCTGCTTTCTAATCTCAATTGTAAATCCAATCGTTCTGTTTTTAGAGCATCAACTTCGTCACACAATTGCTGCAGTTCAGTTTGGAGGGCAGAGCGATTGCAAGCTGCACTCTCTTTCATTGCCAGTAGGGCGCAGGAGAGCTCCACTAATGCTGCTACAGTCAATCTATTTTTAACCTTCAACACTAAATGCAATACAGAATCATATGCTTTGTGACTTTCAGGCGAGTGTTTCCTAAACAACTTCAACAGAGAGCTTATAGAATACTCCGGTGTTACCTTATTAGACTGGCTTGCATTAATTAAAACTTCAAAAACTGTTACTTCCAGTGCAGAGAGCATATTGCTAGGTGATGTCATACTGACACTGAACGGGCAGAGAGAAGGGAAACAAATAAAACCAGCTAGCAATTAACACAGCAGACAAAAAAAATCTGGCTCACTGCTAGGTTGTAAATCTGGCAGAAGCAGCAGATTTACGACTACCAGTCCAGCATGCATCAACAGACACTTTCCAGTGAAAACACAGCCAGAGAATTTAAACACAGAAGTTCAGAACACTATGCAGCCTGATTTCTCTCTCTAACAGAAAAAACACGGGTCTAAAAGTTTGTCAAATGAATGATATCCCGGATGAGCCCCCATTATGTAGGTATAATACATAACTCTTCTTGGGAAACAATTTCCCCCCCAGGTTACTTATGCCAAGATTCCCCGATTCAGAAGTCTGACTAACAAACTCACTAGCTCTGTCTAGGGTGATATACAGGAATCTTGCTTCTGGCACCACTCCAGGTCTGTCCCATCAGAAGTGAAACCAAGCCACAGATGATATATATATATATATATATATATATATATATATATATATATATATATATATATATATATTATAGATAGAAAAAATAGAAACACTATGCATTAGCTTATATGCAATATAAATATCTCTTACTGATAAGAGCACTACCAAAATATATTGTCTAACTATACACACTGATTATCCTGAGACTAAGTACAGTAATGATTAGAACAGTACAAATGATATCCTAATAATCCTTATGAGAACTTATCACACATCTTATGCAAGACACAAATTAGCAGCATATTCCCTGACCACGAGCTGACATGAACCAATCTTTCTTAGATAACTACCACTCAGTAACCCCAGACTAGGAAGTAAATCACAGTGATCTCACCGCTGTCCTTAGGCAGACTTCCGATGAGACCGGAGCAGATTTCTTCTTAGACTCAAGCTGATTTTCCCAGCGAGTCCGTCTTAGATGTAAGTGTAGGTTTCTCTGCAGAAAGCAGCTATCCGTCTCTCCGTGTTGTTTCTCAGAGCCAATATATCTGCCACACGGTATTTGCACCAGTTATGCAGGTCACAAGATTGGTACCAAACACAGTCTCTGGTTCACCCCGAGCCTGGCTGGGTTTCTCAGGTCTTCTTCCAAGTTACCCCCTCTTCCGATGGTCCCCGACAACGACTATTCAATAATCTTATTCTCTTCCCTTTCTTAGACCCCGGTCAGGTGATAGCCCGGACCAATCATGATCTCGTCCTGCTCAGTACATGGGCAAGAAGAGTTCTTTGGTTTTGACCTTGGAAATGGTAACTTCTAGTGCCATGGGTCTGACTCCCTTCTCAGCTTCTCAGGGTGATAGAAGGGGGTGGTTGGAACACAGAATGTTCTTGTCTTTAGTAAGCCTGCCAGTGATTTTCCACAAGCTGAAAAGCTGGATCTTGCTGACATAGAAAGGTTTCTGATCAGAGGTCATAGACTCCATCTTGCTGTATTATGATGAATGAGACTTGTATGAACCAAGACCAGCTCAGGTAAGATCACAGGGAAATACCCCTACAGCACATAATCATTAGAGAATGTTCATCCACATGTCATACCTGTACATGTCAGCAGGGGTGACTGTCAGCATCACAGCATATAAGCATATAAGCACCGCCACGCTGGGAAAAGACCAAAGGTCCATCAAGCCCAGCACTCCGTCTCCGACAGCGGCCAATCCAGGCCCCAAGAACCTGGCAAAAACTCAAAATTTAAAACGATCAATGGACTTTTCTTTAAGGAATCTATCCAGACCCCCTTTAAACTCACTAAGGCCAGCTGCCATCACTACCTTCTCCGGCAATGAGTTCCAGAGTCTATCTACGCGCTGAGTAAGAAAAACTTTCTCTGATTTGTTTTAAACCTACCACATTCTAATTTCATCTTGTGTCCCCTGGTTCTATTATTGTTAGAAAGTGTAAACAAATGCTTCACATCAGTCCGCTCTACCCCACTTATTATTTTGTACACCTCTATCATATCACCCCTCAGCCGCCTTTTCTCCAGGCTAAAGAGTCCTAGCCATCTTAACCTCTCCTCATAGGGTAGTCATCCCATCCCTTTTATCATTTTTGTCTCCCTTCTCTGCACCTTCTCCAATTCCTATCACAACTAAATGCCTGGAAAGACCCCCTCATGTCACCTTCCTCTTTAATCCCTAATGGCAGCTGCAAAAAGCCACTCTTCCAGCATATATCATGCTCATGGCCAGAAAATGGAATATGTTGACCCAGGCATTAGCCCATTGCTTGGGGGGAGGGGAGGCAGAGCAGCTACAGCTGTGAGAGCTTCACAATAAATGCAGCCACTCTCTCAAGCATGATGACTCCAACCATTACCACTGTAACCATAGAGGAGGAACATGTGAAGTACAGATCACTGTGGCAGCTCCGCCACAAAAGGTGGTGCATAAGTGTCTTCTTACTGGTAGAAGCATGTTGGAGGGAAACATGAAGTAAATTCCCATATGGGCTGTGGAAATAAAAATCAGATCTGTTCCCTGTAATACCTATTAGCCCTTTAATCATAACATAAATTGAGCATTTGCTCTTATTCCCACAGCTGAGAGGGAGAGGGAGGAAGATGAGGAGGAAGATGAATATGAAGAAGAATATGAAGAAGAAGAAGAAGAAGAAGAAAAAGAAAAGGATTTAGAAGAGACAAAGAGTGAAGCAACCCTAGGTTCCACAGATTGGCAATGATCTTTAGGAGGGACAAGCAATAGAACCTCCATCCCTGGAAGATGTACTGCAGGAGTGGGGTGGGGGCGGGAGAAAAGGAGAAGGAGGTGCAGGAAAAAAAAACATGGTGTTCCCTCTCCTGAAGGACATCTCCCTTGAAGTGGAGGCAGAAGGGCGGCCAACAGCTGCAGAGGGAAGAGGATACCTTTCCCATCTTAGAGGATCCATATGACCCTATCCTACAAAGCCCTCTGCATCTGCTGGCTTCATAGGCCCAGGGAGTCCCCATGCCTGTGGTTCATGTGGGCGACCATAAGGCCCAACAGCAAGGGTAGCACTATGAGGTCCAGTTGTAAACCTGGGCCCTCAGACCGGACCTGCTGCTGGCCTTCAAAGACCTACACCAGGCCATAGGCCTCATGGTCACCTAGATGGAGGGCATTAGGGGAGGGCTACATGTCCTCACAGAGGCAGTGAGGCAGCTTGGAGCTAATAGATCTGCTTCCTTCCTCCCTTCCCCCCTCCCGACCACCAGCCCTAAATGACCTTAAATATAGTTGCAAAAGTTCCATTGGCCCACACTGCCACACATGTGTATATGTATATATGTGTCTACATGTTTTTCTATTAATATGTAATTGCTATTCACACATGGAACAATGTATACAACAAAACTAAGCTATTTCAACACATTTAAATGTTTTTGAGACCAAAGACTCCTGCCTCTTCTATTCTTGATATCTCCCCCACTCTAGCCACAGAATAGGGGCACATTCCACTGAGTCATGCGGCAAAGTGGCCATGGCTCTGAAACACCTTCTCTAACCATTGCCCTGTCCATGGTAAGACTTTGGTGGGGAGGCGGTGACACTTTGCTGCCAAAGGGGATGTAGCTATATAAGACTGTGGCCTCCCCAAGGCCCCCTACTTTCCCAATGTGTACCCGATCCTGCACCCATGCCTTGCTTAACCCTTTATTCCTTTCAAATTTCACCTCTGATATGGACACATCCATACAGCCACAGTGACATGTGTAAGATGTAATACAGAGCATATCCTTGATGCCCTGTCCTTGATGCAACACACTTTATTCATAACAGGATGTGTAGGCAAACAGTCATAGCACACAGTTACACAGTTTGGAGTGACCACTGCTGTGTCAGCCATTGTGATATCCATGTGTATACCTCTCCCCATTCACCACAGCCACTAAATCTGCAACAAACTAAGGCAGCCACAGCAGATGGCTGGTTGACATTTTCCTTTCTGCACACGTGTGTTGCACCTCTGTAGCTATGGGTCTATCATGACATAAGGGCTGAACTGTTGTTCTGGGCTGTCAGTGTTATAAGAGCATCCTGGCATTGTGTTTTGGACAGAGAGATCCGCTGCTCAATGCATGTGCTGTCAGCCTTTTGTTTGTGCAGATTGTATCCCTTGGCTGAGTGTTATGTAGTTGGTGTGGGTGTGGGGCCTTGGGGTCATGTAGAGGCTTACCTTGCCAGGGTCATCCAGATCCTACTTTCTACTTCATAAGTAGCTTGTGGCTCCCTGACCTGAACAGTCTGACCTCATCTTCTATGACTAACATTGCAGGAGGTCAGACTCCTGCTGGAGAAGTTGTGCTCCCTCCTGGCAACCATTTTACATCTAAATGAAGGTGTTACCACTAGTGGCTGCTGTGTCATCAGGACCAGAAATACATGCGTATGGTTCCACATGGTGGCTTGTGCCACACTGCAGGCAGTGCAGGTGAAGCCAAGTAGGTGGTAGTCATGACTGCAAGTGCACATTGAACCTCCACATTTATTATTCAGGGTGCCTTGCAGGTGGAACTCTCAGCCTGGTTTACATTTCAGATGTGTTTCACTGATAGAGTGGATTTCCCACCCTGCCAGCACTTCATGGCCAATTTCTCCAAGTTTTATTGGGGATTTTGAATTACATGTGAATCGGGGGGGGGGGGGGGGGGGGGGGGGATATATATGTTTCTTTATTTTCCCACACTTTCCACTGTATTTATCTCTTGGGTAGCATTGGATTTTTGTATGTATTTTCCACAATTTTGTGGCCATACACATGTATCTTCCACACGTATGAGCTTTTTTTAAAATGTTTGTTCCAGGGAACAGAGATGTGTCGATTTTAAAAGACACTCACGTGTGCAGACCTCCTCCTCTAGAAAAATGACCTAAATTTACACATGGTAAGTTCCAAATGTATTTTTGGTGACAGAAGAAATACTAAAATGGGCCTGAATCTGCAAAGTCTTAAGAATGGGATGCTGATAGGATGCTTTCTTTTAATGGTCTTGAATGGCAACTTTCAAAATGTAGGAACTGGTGTGGGGGAATTCTATAAATGAAACCTAAAGTTAGGTGCACAATTGCATGTGCAGTGATAGAATAGGGTCAGTTACATGTGTAACATAATTAGCTAATTGGCACTTAATTGGAGATATGAACCAATAATTGGCTTTAACAAGCACTAATTGGCAATAATTTGCAGTTGTGCGTGTAACTGATTTACGCCCCTATTCTGTATACTGAGCATCTAAATTCTATAGTGCGCAACTGCAAAGGGGGCGGTAACATGAGAGGGGCATGGGCGTTTTAAGGGTGTTCCAGTATTTCTCCAAGCACTTTATGGAATAGTTGCATTTACACGCCCAACTGCTGATTTTTAGCGCTGGTATTTGTGCCAGTCATAAACATAGTGTAAGTGGTTGCACTTAAATTCTATAACAGATTTGGCATGCAGCTCTGCCCTTATAGAGTACTAATTTAGCTCCTAGTTTTTTGGCACCTAACTTTTAGCAACTTATATAGAATTTATGCCATTATGGTTAGTTAGTTAGTTAGTTAGTTAGTTAGTTAGTTAGTTAGTTAGTTAGTTAGTTAGTTAGTTAGTTAGTTAGTTAGTTTCCTGTAAAATCTGGTTGGGAAGTTTCTCCTCATCAAAATATCCAAAAAAATATAGCTTTCCATTTCATTGTAATTCATTTTAAATTTGAAATTCATGTCTAGATTATTTAGCCATTGAAAGGAAGAATTTAGAAGACTGGAGCCACCTACCCATAGGATGAAAACATTGCCAATGTATCTTTTCCACAATAGAATGTTGTTAACAAAAGGATGTACACCAAATATTCCTTTTCAAAATCTACAACGTAAAGGCTGGCTAGATCTAGCGCCCATGGCACCCATGACCGTGTCTTTAAATTGTTGATAGAAAATGCCATTAAACTATTTTGGCGTGAACTCCACTAGGGTGACATGCGTGTTCCTGCACAGGCCCTCCAACTCCATGCCACCATCTTTGATTGCGCTCCATGTTTTAATTAATTTTAAGCAGAAGTTATACAGTTCAAAACGGCACAAAAATGCTGTGGTTTTGCTTGTGCAGCACTCTTGTCCACTCTGAAACATGGGCATTCTGGCTGACCTGCCAACTGTTCACTGCCAGAACAAAGCAGTCCAGGTATATGGTTCTATTTTTTTCTGTTTTTAAAAATTTCAAACAGTTCCAAAATATTTCTCTCTGCCAAAATAACACAGTCTTTATCCCAAAAAGTGTATATTGTGGTTTTAAAAGGCTTATTTCATGCCACACATTTATAAGGGGTCCAAGCCCCTTGTCTATATAGATTATACAGAGCTTGGCTTCACAACCTCCTGCAAGAACAGAGCCCAATACAGCATGAACTGTGCCCTGATTTTACCATGGTCCTGCTTCAGCAAGAAGGAATTGCTTATGAACTGCTTGCCTAATGCCATCACCTGACAAACATTCTTAGTGACATATACCTCAGGTCAGGCTAACCCAACCAATTCAGAGCCTGAGCATGGAAGAAGGCCACAGAGCCCACATCACTGGACTATTCAGTGCCTAAGTTTGGGGACTTTCCTGAATTCCAAGAACTGCATCTTCAGAGTCATAAGTGTGGTTTCTGAGTACTGAATGTTCAAAATATAGGGATGAATTTGCTTATCTTCAAGGATAATGCCTCCATCAGAACTGTATAAAGAAGCACTAGAAAACTACTACTACTACTTATCACCTCTATAGCGCTACAAGGCATATGCAGCGCTGTACACCATACATGAAAAGACAGTCCCTGCTCAAAGAGCTTACAATCTAAATAGGACAGGCAAACAGACAGAACAATTAAGAGGTAAGGGAATTAAAGAGGTGGGGATAAAAAGGGTACAGGGCAAGTGAGTAGAGGTTAGGAGTTAAAAGCAGCGTTAAAGAGATGGGCCTTTAGCCTGGATTTGAAACAGCCAAAGACGGGGCTAGATGTACAGGCTCGGGAAGTCTATTCCAAGTGTGAGGTGCGGCGAGATAAAAGGAACGGAGTCTGGAATTAGCAGTAGAGGAGAATGGGACAGATAAGAGAGATTTATCCACAGAATGGAGTACCCGAGTGGGGGGGGGGGGGGCGTAGGGAGAGACAAGAGTGGAGAGGTACTGGGGAGCGGTAGAGTGAATGCACTTATAGGTCAGTAAGAGAAGTTTGAATTGAATGCGGAAACGGATAGGGAGCCAGTGAAGTGACTTGAGGAGAGGGCTAATGTGAGCATAGCGACTCTGGCGGAAAATGAGTTGTGCAGCAGAGTTTTGGACTGATTGAAGAGGAGAGAGATGGCTAAGTGGGAGGCCAGTGAGAAGCAGGTTGCAATAATCTAGGCAAGAGGTGATAAGAGTGTGGATAAGGGTTCTGGTAGAGTGCTCAGAGAGGAAGGGATGGATTTTGCTGATGTTATAGAGAAAGAAATGACAGGTTTTGCAAATCTGCTGAATGTGAGCAGAGAAAGAGAGAGAGAGGAGTCGAAGATGACCCCAAGGTTACAAGCTGATGAGACAGGGAGAATGAGAGTGCCATTGACAGAAATAGAGAAAGGGGGGAGAGAAGAGGTAGGTTTTGGGGGAAAGATGAGAAGCTCGGTTTTGGCCATGTTAAGTTTCAGATGACGTTGAGACATCCAGGCAGCAATATCAGATAGGCAGGCTGATACATTGATCTGGATGCTGGTTGAGATTTTGGGGTTAGAGAGGTAGATTTGGGAGTTGTCAGCATAGAGATGGTTTTGAAAGCCATGGGATGATATCAGAGAGCCAAGGGAAGAAGTGTAGATGAACAGGAGAGGACCGAGATCAGAACCCTGATGTACACCGATTGGTAGAGGGATAGAAGTGGAAGAGGATCCACCAGAGTGTACACTAAAGGTGCGAAGCGAGAGGTAGGAGGAGAACCAGGAAAGAAGGAGTGCAAGCTGGTTTTTCTATGTGGCCTGAATTACCACCATTCAGGTTACTACCAATCATCCTCTCTGCTGCACTGTTGGGCCCTGATGGGGATCTTGTGCATCCAGTTGTTCATCTGGTGTCCTGTACTACCATCATCTACATCCAGGTTGTATGCCAGCTCTGTTATTGCTAAAGGGTAATGATAGGAGGCCTGATTTTAGTGCCTGATCCAGGGTTTAATGTGCATTTGCTCTGACTAATTCTCTGAACAGAACCTTTGTCTTTTATGTCCCGGAGTCACCTCACATTTACACATAATTCTTAGTTGTTTGTGTTTCTACTTATGGTTGTTTTACTTGCTTGTAAATAGCCTGTATTTTTATAATAATTGGCCTGTTACCTGACTTGTCAGTTCCCAGAGCAAAAGAACTTGGATTCATATTATTTGTGGGACAGGGTTTTAAAAAATCCTGATAACAACTACTATTACATAATTTACCCTCCCACTCTTATAGTGCATACAAAAGCACTATACTGTAGCTAGCTCTGCCTACACATTGGGCACCAATTATGTAAGCTTTGACCTTTTGGGTCACCTTAGGTGGCTGTCTAGTGTGCCCTCTGGAGCATGAGATCTGGTCTGGTACACAATATTTTTGTTTTAGGGCATAAGTCAGGACTGAAGAAACCCCCAGGAGGCTGAATAAGGCTATATCCACACACTTACACTCAGTTGTCAAAATAAAAGCAGACCACATGGTTGATGTGCTCTGAACCACAATAATAGTTTACTTCAAAAAATAGACAGGATTAAAAAATCAGCAACAATTAAGGCAGAGGCAGTAACAACACAGAGGATTTAAAAAATATTTACATTTCTCCTTTACAGTGTTTCACTTTATTCCCAGTAGAGGAAGCTCTGTGAAGAGTCCTCTCTATCTCTCTAAAACTTCTCCTCTTCGATCTCTCATGACAGCCAGTACAATTTGGATGTTCAATAGGGACAGTCTTATAGTTCTGCAGGTCCCAAAAGGGTGTCAGGCATGCAGGAGTTGAGCCCTGATGGACATGCAAGGATATGAGAGGTATTTCAGTTCCTAGTTGTAAGGCTGCAGCAGCAAAAGTTGTAGTTGTGACCTTTATTCCTAGCTTTCAAACAGAGCTGGAGCTTTAGAGTGCCCAAAAGCATAGGCAGTCAGTGGCCCAACTGTTTGGGGAGGCTAAAGAGGGCAGGGGCAGGGCTTGCATCCATAACTTCTACAGAGTACATCCAAAACATCATTTTTATTTTCTCATTTCCATCTTCCAGAATTCCAGACAGCAGATATACAGAGCAGGACCCAAAGCAGTCTGAAACAAGTAAAATCAAAGAAAACACAGTTTATACCTCATTGTTCAACCACCCTTAGGATTCACCTTTAGGTTTAAAAAACAAAACCATGTACATGTAAGTACTGAATAAATGAATTAAAACAAAGTTTAAAGCAAGTGCCCTTAATATGTAGTATTTGACAGCAATAATGAAACAGTGATGAAATATTCACACAAAAAGCAGCCTGAGCCAACAGAACATAATTAACTTTGTATGAACTTGGCAGCTAATAGTGTGCTGAGCTGGACAATGTTGGCACAATTAGACTGACTCGACAGAACTTCTGCATGAAGGAAGCCCTTCCCTCATTATTCAATACCTCTCTGTGAAATACTAGTAATAAAAAAGGCAATCCACAAAACAAAACAAGCAAGTTCCCACATGCCATCTTTTTCTTTTCACGTAGGCACAGGAAAAAAAAATGTTAAATGCTCCTTCAATCTAATTAATATATTTTTTAAAATTATGTTTATAATTAGTAAGTCTGATTGTTAAGCACCTGATTCTTATAACATTATGAGGGGCATAATTGAACGAAAACGCCTATCTCCATGGGCGTTTATCTCCAAGAACGGGTCCGTGAAGGGGCGGACCGAACCGTATTTTGGGAAAAAATAGACGCCCATGTTTTATTCAACAATGTGTGAGCTGGGCGTTTTTGTTTTTCAGCGATAATGGAAAATGAAAGCGCCCAGCTCAAAAACGAATAAATCCAAGGCATTTGTTCGTGGGAGGGGCCAGGATTCGTAATGCACTGGTCCCCCTCACATGCCAGGACATCAACCGGGCACCCTAGGGGGCACTTTTACAAAACCAAAAAAAAAGGTAAAAGAGCTCCCAGGTGCATAGCACCCTTCCCTTGTGTGTTGAGCCCCCCAAATCCCCCTCAAAACCCACTGCCCACAAGTCTACACCATTACTATAGCCCTAAGGGGTGAAGGGGGGCACCTACATGTGGGTACAGTGGGTTTGGGGGGGTTGGACGACTAATAAGCATTAAGCAGCACAATTGTAACAGGTAGGGGGGATGGGCCTGGGTCCACCTGCCTGAAGTCCACTGCACCCCCTAACAACTCCTCCAGTGACCTGCATACTGCTGTCAGGGAGCTGGGTATGACATTTGAGGGTGAAAATAAAAAGTTGAGAAACTTCATTTTTTTGTGGTGGGAGGGGGTTAGTGACCACTGGGGGAGTCAGGGGAGGTCATCCCTGATTCCCTCCAGTGGTCATCTGGTCATTTAGGGCACTTTTTGGGGCCTTATTCGTGAAAAAACAGGGTCCAGGAAAAGTGTCCTAAATTCTAGCTAAAAACGCATACTTTTTTCCCATTATTGGTGAAATGCGCCCATCTCTGTTCGGCAGATAACCACGCCCCAGTTCCGCCTTCGCCACACCTCTGACACGCCCCCATCAACTTTGTCCGCATCCGCAACGGATTGCAGTTGAAAACGTCCAAAAATCGGCTTTCAATTATACCGCTTTATTCGTTTTTGTGAGATAAACGTCCATCTCCCGATTTAGGTCGGAACTTGGGCGTTTTTCTCGTTCGATTATAAGCAGGAATGTCTGTTTTGGAGGCCCTTTACTAAATGAAAACATCTTTGCATGAATATAGGGAGTCCCTATAACCAGCACCTCCAAATGACACAATGAATTAGAATTTAGAACAAATGAGGTACTCTAACCAATGAAACCAATACTTCCTCTATGTACATCCGTATGTTGCACAAACTGGCATGTTTAAAAATATAAGTGAGATCAAATAAAAATGCTACCAACAATAAAGAATGACAGCGTGGATAGAGCAGCTCATAGATTTGCTTGCTTTTTTTTGCGTGAATGGGGATGACAGCTGTGCGGAGGAGAGGGAAAGGGAAACTAACCTAATTGGCTTCAACTTTTTCACGTCATCCAGGATCCTGTTATCTAACCTCTGCTATCTCCCTTAGTCATGCTCTTTGCTCCTTCCTCCCTCCTCAGTTCCAGTCTCTCCCTCTGTCTCGCTCCTTCCCGCCCCCTCCCCCAAAGAAGTAGTTGGATTTGGACACTTGCCTTCTTTTCTTAGATGTGGATTAGTCTGTGGCATACATTGCTGCCGGTAGTGGTCTCCATCCTAGTAATCACCAGCCTCAGGGTGTCAGACTTCTTCCTGTGATATGTCCCACCCTCACGGAAGCAGGAAGTCACATAAGAGGAGGCATTATAGGGGGATGGCTGAGTAGCTCCCGAGGCAGGCCTGCTATAATCGCTAGGGTGGAGACCACTACCGGTAACAGTGTGACAGTCGGTGGCAGGCAGCTGTGCACTGCAGCAGCAGCGGGAGATCCTGCAGCCACAGCTCTAATGGGCTCCTTGCTTTTCGTGTGGTGTTCTGCTGTGTAGCATGCTGCCCCGGCTACCTTTGGCGAGGCTAAATATCAAGGACAGGCTCCTTTTACCAAGAACTTCATGTTATGACTTCATCTGTATTTTGATAGGCTGGAAGATCGACGGCATCCTTTTAAATCTGCAGAGGAGCCATTTTATAAGATTAGCGTTTGGTAGAATACAATAGGTGCCCCGGTTACCTTTGGGGGAGGCTAAATATCAAAGATAGGCTCCCTTTAAATATAAACCAAGAACTTCATGTTATGACATCATCTGTAGTTTGATAGGCTGGAAGATCGATAGCATCCTTTTAAATCTGCAGAGGAGCCATTTTATAAGATTAACGATTGGTAGAATGCAATAGAACTTGCTTGCAGTAAATAAGATAGGATAATAACATTGAAAATTTGAACTGCTTTTAAGGAGAGGTTGGTTATTATTTGAGGATAAGCCAATTTGGTCTTGTTATAATCTCTGAAACTTGGTTACATGCAAAAGATGATCCTATAATACTTGCAATATGTCCTCATGGGTATTCCATCCTTCCCAGAATGAAGAAAAGAGATGGTGGCTTAGCCATCATTTATAAATCATTTTTTGAGGTTAAAACAATTTCTGAATCACAATCCCCAAATTTGGAAATTGTTGCTTGTTCAGTAAATGATGACTCCTTACCTAAATTTATTTGCCCACTATTACTAAATCGACCTCCTAAAAACTGGAACCTTACAGAGGTAGAGCTTACTGAATTCCTCTAATGCTTGTATCAATAATGACAATATTATTATGGTTGGTGATATTAATTTACACCTTGAAAACAGTACCAATCAATACAGTAAGCATTTTCTTGATTTCCTCGATATATGGCAATTCTCATTTCTCAACGGAATGTCCTCCCATATTAAAAGGTCATCAATTAGACATATTAGCTACAAAATTTATTGACCCAACCAACTTTTTCATATTTGAATCACAGTGGACTCCAGTACCCTGGTCAGACCACTATAGCCTCTCTTTTAATCTCAAATGGAAAGAAATTAACCATTGTTCAAAATCTACGAATACATTACATTTCTTCAAAACTACAGGCAAAACTCACCCTCTCAAATTCTAGTCTAATGAACAATTCAGCAAATCATTCACCTCAAACCCATCTACTAATTTCATCCAACAGTGGAACGATATTAGTAAAACAGTCCTTGATGAACTTGCACCTATGACAAACAAATCTCGTCCTAAAAAATTATCCCCATGGTTTAACGAAGATTGTCTACAAATGAAATGCAATTGCAGGAAACAAAGGATTTGGGCCAAAAATAAATCCACTGAACAATGGATTAATTGGAAAAAGCTCCTAAAAACATACAAAAACATGATTACCAAAGCAAAAACTTCCTACTACTCCAAGCTCATAGGTGATACAAAAGTCAATCCACGAAAACTACTCCTTAGTAAATAGTCTATTGAACACTCAGCCTGTATCAACTGCAAAAGAACCTATTCCAACTGCAGACCAATTAGCGACATATTTCAAACAGAAAATAACTAAAATCAGAATAGAGCTAAACAATTCTTTTACATCAATTGATTACTTCCTCAGTTACCATCTTGTTCTCATGCATATAGATTTTGGTCTGCTTTTTACCCAATTACTATTGATCAGGTCAGTTGTACCCTACTCAAATATGGAAAATCATAATGCCTACACACATCAGCTCCTAATCTATTCATCCGTTATTTACACTCTAATGCTATCTCAGGGTCTGTTCCCCTCTCAAAATGGCAATATTATCTTGACTCCCATACCAAAGAATACCCAAGCAAGCTTAAGTATAATCTCCAATTATAGACCAGTGGCCTCAATTCCTCTATTGGTTAAAGTTATGGAAGGACTTGTCATGTAACAAGTCCAACAACCAATGAAATATCTCCAACTCCATTCCATCTTGCAAAGCTCACAGACCAATTTTAGATCCGCTTATAGTACTGAAACCGTTCTTACTACCCTCTTAGCCAACTTCAGAAGAGAACGTCAGCTCGCCTCTAGCATTCCCTTCCCTCTCACTGTTCCGCCCTCTGACGCCATTACATTTTAACGCGAGGGCGGGGCAGTGAGGTGGAATGGAACGCTGGAGGCTGGCTGACGTAATGAGATGTTACGAACCCAGGCAACCAGACAGCGATGGAATGCTGGCGGTGCAAATTATTATATAGGATAATGAACTCAATTAGGCATCAAATTAATAGAATCTTGGTCATCTAATTTTAAATTAATACGCAATGCTAAGTTTCTAATAGTAAGTAACCCTCACTACCCTATAAATCTTTAAAATTTTGCATTAGAGAACATCACTTACCCCCTTGACTCATCAATGAAAATATTAGGAATCACGATTGATCAATTCTTTACCCTTGAAACAAGTTTCAAGGTGGTCTCAAGTGTCTTTAATTCACTTTGAAAACTAAAGAGATTAAGATCTTTTATCACTAACTCAGTCTTTCGTACTTTGGTTCAGTCCCTAGTACTAACAAAATTTGACTACTACAATTCCATTTATGCAAAGTGCTCAAAATACCACTGCATACCTCATATGTAGATCACCTCGCTTCGCCAAAGCAGCTCCTCTTCTATATAACCTACACTGGTTACCAATAAAAGAATATCTTTCAATTTCTATGTTTTTATTCACTAAATTCTATATGGTTCTGCTCCATCGTATATGAACAATCTCATTGAATTACCCCTAAGTAATGCTGTATCAGCATCCAGTGAATATCTCATTCTGCATTTCCCTATTTGTAGGAAAGTAATCTATAAAACCATTCACAATGCAGTTTCTCATATCAAGGTACTAAAATTTGGAATTCTGTACCAAAAACAATTAAATGCATAAATGATTACCTGTCCTTCAGAAACCTACTGAAAACTCATGTTTTCAGTTTAGCCTTTCAGAAAACAAAGAATTCTATTTGAACATTATCCATTCATACAATTATTTTCACTTCTTCTTTCCTCCTTAATCCTATCTAGTTCTAATTGTGCACATATTTATTCATCTTCACTTCTTTGTTTACAAACTTAATTATGACTTAATCTTCTTCTCTATCCAAGTTGCATCCAAGTTAATTCACCACATAGGTTATATTTGTTTTACAAAGCCAATTGTATAGCATTATTTATTGTTCTTTATAATCTATTTATGTAATTTTTAATATGTATCATTCATTTAATTGTTATGTAACACATTTTCTCCGAGGACAAGCAGGCTGCTTGTTCTCACTGATGGGTGACTTCCACGGCAGCCCCCTCCAACCGGAAACTTCACTAGCAAATGCCTTTGCTAGTCCTCGCACGCCGATGCGCACCGCGCATGCGCGGCCGTCTTCCCGCCCGAACCGGCTCGTGTTCATCAGTCTTCTTTTGTCCGCGCTCAGGACGGTCATGTTTTACCGCCGTTTCGTGCCCCTCAAGTTGACCTCGCGCGTCTTCGCGATTTTCGCTAAAAAAAAAAGAGACCGATCGGTCTTTACCCTTTTCCCATGTTTCCAGCTTTTTCCCCGTGTAAGTTTCCTTTTGCTTTCGGGACCGGCCTATTTGGCCTCGATTCGGGTTTTTCTTCCTTCTTTTTGGTGCCCTCCGTCATCATCGCGAATTTTGATTTCGCCGGCGTGATTTTTCCGCCCATGTCATCGAAGTCTTCCAGCGGCTTCAAGAAGTGCACCCAGTGCGCCCGGGTAATCTCGCTCACTGATAGGCACGCTTCGTGTCTTCAGTGTCTGGGGGCTGGGCACCGCCTGCAGGTCTGCAGTCTTTGTGCTCTTTTAAAAAAGAGGACTTAGGTAGCGAGATTGGCCCAGTGGAACGCGTTGTTCTCGGGCTCTTCGATGACAACAGCACGGGCATCGAGTGCATCAATGTCTACCGCATCAAAGTCTTCGACCTCGGCATCGGCATCGACTGCATCGAGACCCCTACCTTCGGCATCGTCGGTACCGAGGTATCGAAAGGTTGCATCGACGTCGGTGGTACCGGGACCTCCGTTGTTGCTGATGTCATCGGACGGTGGTGCTTCGTCTGGAATGCAGGTGAGGGCTGTCCATTCCCCTGCTGGTGGCAGTGAGCCTTCGGGTGGGTCTCCCCCTGCCCTGAGGGCTCCTGCGGTACAGCCCCCCCGAGATCGACCTTCTTCAGCCTCGGCCCCGAGGAAGCGACGGCTAGATTCTACGTCCTCCTCGTCGGTACCGGGAAGCTCCGGTGACATGCTTCGCTTGAAGAAGTCTAAGAAGCATCGTCACCGGTCTCCTTCCCGTCTCAGTACCGAGAGCTCTGGGTCGCCGAGGCAGTCGGCACCCAGTAGGCATCGGCACTGGGAGGACCGCTCACCCTCTGTTCAAGAGGTGTCGATGCGCTCCCCCTTGGACAGCCCTGGACAGCCTCCACGCCCGGAACAGACTCTGACATCGACGCCTGCATCGGCTTCTCAGTCTTTCTCCACAGCCGCTCTGCACGAGAGTCTCCGGGCCGTTCTTCCAGAGATTCTGGGAGAGCTGTTGCGCCTTTCCCCTCTGGTACCGGGGATGCTTGCACCACTGGTACCGTCAAGTGAGGCGCCGGCTGGCCCCTTTCCCGAGGTGAGGTCTCCGGTACCGGTACTGCTTGCAGTACCGGCCATGGCCGCCTCCCAGGCAGTCTCCCCGACGACGTCGGCGGAGGGAGCTTCGCCGATGCTGGCGAGGGAGTCCACCTCTCGACGTTCCTACCGTGGCCGTGTTTCCACGGAGTCGAGTCAGGCACGGCTTCAGACACAGGTTTGTGAACTTGTGTCTGATACTGAAGGTGAGGCCTCGTGGGAGGAGGAGGAGGACATCAGATATTTCTCTGATGAGGAGTCTGATGGCCTTCCTTCTGACCCCACTCCCTCCCCTGAAAGGCAGCTTTCTCCTCCCGAGAGTCTGTCTTTCGCGGCCTTTGTCCGGGAGATGTCTACGGCCATCCCCTTCCCGGTGGTTGTGGAGGATGAGCCCAGGGCTGAAATGTTTGAGCTCTTGGACTATCCTTCTCCACCTAAGGAAGCGTCCACAGTACCCATGCATCATGTCCTAAAAAAGACATTGCTGGCGAACTGGACCAAGCCACTAACTAATCCCCACATTCCCAAGAAGATCGAATCCCAGTATCGGATCCATGGGGACCCAGAGCTGATGCGCACTCAGTTGCCTCACGACTCTGGTGTGGTGGATCTGGCCCTGAAGAAGGCTAAGAGTTCTAGAGAGCATGCTTCGGCGCCCCCGGGCAAAGACTCCAGAACCTTAGACTTCTTTGGGAGGAAGGCCTATCATTCCTCTATGCTCGTGGCCAAGATTCAGTCCTACCAGCTCTACACGATTATCCATATGCGGAACAATGTGCGGCAGTTGGCAGGCTTGGTGGACAAGCTCCCTCCTGAGCAAGCCAAGCCGTTTCAGGAGGTGGTCAGGCAGCTGAAGGCGTGCAGAAAATTCCTGGCCAGAGGGGTATATGATACCTTTGATGTTGCGTCCAGGGCCGCTGCTCAAGGCGTGGTGATGCGCAGACTCTCATGGCTGCGTGCCTCCGACCTGGAGAATAGGATCCAGCAGCGGATTGCGGACTCCCCTTGCCGAGCGGACAACATTTTTGGAGAAAAAGTCGAACAGGTGGTAGAACAGCTCCACCAGCGGGATAACGCTTTTGACAAATTCTCCCACCGGCAGCCTTCAGCATCTACCTCATCAGGTAGACATTTTTATTGGGGAAGGAGGGCTGTTCCCTACTCTTCTGGTAAGCGTAGGTACAATCCTCCCTCTCGCCAGCCTGCGGCACAGGCTAAGCCCCAGCACGCGCGCTCTCGTCAGCAGCGTGCGCCTCAGCAAGGCCCCACGGCTCCCCAGCAAAAGCAGGGGGCGAGCTTTTGACTGGCTCCAGCAGAGCATAGCCGACATCAACGTGTCTGTGCCGGGCGATCTGCCGGTCGGGGGGAGGTTGAAAGTTTTTCACCAAAGGTGGCCTCTTGTAACCTCCGACCGTTGGGTTCTTCAAATAGTCCGGCAAGGATACACCCTCAATTTGGCCTCGAAGCCTCCAAATTGCCCACCGGGAGCTCAGTCTTACAGCTTCCAGCACAAGCAGGTACTTGCAGAGGAACTCTCCGCCCTTCTCAGCGCCAATGCGGTCGAGCCCGTGCCATCTGGGCAAGAAGGGTACTTCCTTGTGGAAAAGAAAACAGGGGGGATGCGTCCCATCCTAGACCTAAGGGCCCTGAACAAATATCTGGTCAAGGAAAAGTTCAGGATGCTTTCCATGGGCACCCTTCTTCCCATGATTCAGGAAAACGATTGGCTATGCTGTGGGCTCGCCGTTACGGCATGTTGCTCCAAGCCACAAACCTGGCAGGCGTAAACAACAGTCTCGCCGACAGGTTGAGCAGGATTATGCAACCTCACGAGTGGTCGCTCAACTCCAGAGTAGTGCGCCAGATCTTCCAGGTGTGGGGCACCCCCTTGGTAGATCTCTTTGCATCTCGAACCAACCACAAGGTCCCTCAGTTCTGTTCCAGACTTCAGGCCCATGGCAGACTGGCATCGGATGCCTTCCTCCTGGATTGGGGGGACGGCCTGCTGTATGCTTATCCTCCCATACCTCTGGTGGGGAAGACTTTGCTGAAACTCAAGCAAGACCGAGGCACCATGATTCTGATTGCTCCTTTTTGGCCGCGTCAGATCTGGTTCCCTCTCCTTCTGGAGTTGTCCTCCGAAGAACCGTGGAGATTGGAGTGTTTTCCGACCCTCATCACACAGAACGAAGGGGCGCTTCTCCATCCCAACCTCCAGTCTCTGGCTCTCACGGCCTGGATGTTGAGAGCGTAGACTTTGCCTCTTTGGGTCTGTCGGAGGGTGTCTCCCGTGTCTTGCTTGCTTCCAGAAAAGATTCCACTAAGAGGAGTTACTTCTTTTTATGGAGGAAGTTTGCCATCTGGTGTGATAGCAAGGCCTTAGATCCTCGCTCCTGTCCTACACAGACCCTGCTTGAATACCTTCTGCACTTGTCTGAGTCTGGTCTCAAGACCAACTCTGTAAGGGTTCACCTTAGCGCAATCAGTGCATACCATTACCCAGTGGTGTGCTGGTAAAATTTTAACAACAGGCTCTCTCCCCGGTCCACCTCGGCGCCCCCCGTCCACCACTGCACCCCCCCAATCCACCTCTGCGCCCCCCCCCCCCCAAATTGCAGAGCTGGCTATAGTCGGGGGGAGGGGGGGGCAATGCATTACTCTCTCCAGGAAAAAAAAAATTAAATGATCCCAGGTTCCAATCTAATTCATGTTTAATATGGGATAAAATGCCATAAATAAGTAAATAAATATAAACTTGTAATGTTCAGCACCTGATTCTCAAAGTGGACATATTCCAAACACTATAATGAAAATAAAATTATTTTTTTCTACCTTTGTTGTCTGGTGACTTTGTTTCTCTGATCATGCTGGCCCAGTATCTGATTCTGCTGCTCTCTATCTGTTCCCTTGACTCCGTTTCCAGGGCTTCCTTTCCATTTATTTCTTTTCTTTCCTCCTTTCTTCTTCATTTCTGGTCCTCCGCACACTTGACTGTACAGTGGATCCAGCTTCTGCCTATTTTCTCTATCCATGTGCAGTTTCTCTCCTCACTTCCTTTTCCCTCATCTAATCTCCTTCCTCTATCTTCCCTCCATGTCCAGCATTTCTTCTCTCTCCCTTCCCTCCCCTCCATCCATGTCCTGAAACTCTCCTCTCTCCCCTGTCCTCCTCTATCCATCCATACCCAGCAATTCTCTTCTCTCCCCTGCCCCCCTACCCATCCATGCCCAGCAATTGTCTTCTCTCCTCTGCCGCCCTCTATCCATCCATGCCCAGCAATTGTTTTCTCTCCCCTGCCCCCTCTACCCATCCATGCCCAGCGATTCTCCTCCCTCCCCTGCCCTTCCCTCCCACTCCCATCCATGTCCAGTGATTCTCCTCCCTCCCCTGCCCTTCCCGCCTGCTCCCATCCATGTCCAGCAATTCTCCTCCCTCCCCTGCCCCCATCCATGTCCAGCGATTCTCCTCCCTCCCCTGCCCTTCCCGCCTGCTCCCATCCATGTCCAGCAATTCTCCTCCCTCCCCTGCCCCCATCCATGTCCAGCGATTCTCCTCCCTCCTCTGCCCTTCCCTCCTGCTCCCATCTCATGTCCAGCGATTTTCCTCCCTCCCCTGCCCTCCTGCTCCCATCTCATGTCCAGTGATTTTCCTCCCTCCCCTGCCCTCCCCTCCCGCTCCCAAACATGCCCAGCGATTGTCCTTCGCCCCCACCGTCCCCTCCCGCTCCCATCCATCTTTTTTAAATACCTCCTCGCTGTTGAAGCACCGCGTTAAAGTCCTGCTGCCCGTCTCTAGCTTTCCCTCCCTGTTTGCTGCAGTTCACGTGAACTTCGTGCCCTTAGTCCCGCCTTCTGACGTATGACGTCATACGTCAGAAGGCGGGACTAAGGGCACGAAGTTCACTTGAAGAACTACAGCAAACGGAGGAAAAGCTTGGGCAGCAGCAGCAGGGCTTTAATGCGGCGCTTCAACGGCGAGGAGGTATTTAAAAAAGATGGATGGCAGCGGGAGGGGACGGTGGGGGCGAAGGGCAATCACTGGGCATGTTTGGGAGCGGGAGGGGAGGTAAGCATGGTGCCCTCCTGCCATGCTTACCTCCTGCAATGGAGCCGGCTCGCCCCGAACAACAACCGGCTCGCAAGAGCTGTCAAAATTTAACAAGCGGCTCTTGCGAGCCGGAGCGAGCCGGCTCCAGCACACCACTGCCATTACCGTGTGGAAGGTAAGCCGATCTCAGGACAGCCTTTAGTTGTTCGCTTCATGAGAGGTTTGCTTTTGTCAAAGCCCCCATCAAACCTCCTACAGTGTCATGGGATCTCAATGTCGTTCTCACCCAGCTGATGAAACCTCCTTTTGAGCCACTGAATTCCTGCCATCTGAAGTACTTGACCTGGAAGGTCATTTTCTTGGTGGCAGTTACTTCAGCTCGTAGAGTCAGTGAGCTTCAGGCCCTCGTAGCCCAGGCCCCTTACACCAAATTTCATCATAATAGAGTAGTCCTCCGCACTCACCCTAAGTTCTTGCCAAAGGTGGTGTCGGAGTTCCATCTGAACCAGTCAATTGTCTTGCCAACATTCTTTCCCCGTCCTCATTCCTGCCCTGCTGAACGTCAGCTGCACACATTGGACTGCAAAAGAGCATTGGCCTTCTATCTGGAGCGGACACAGCCCAACAGACAGTCCGCCCAATTGTTTGTTTCTTTTGATCCCGACAGGAGGGGAGTGGCTGTGGGGAAACGCACCATATCCAATTGGCTAGCAGATTGCATTTCCTTCACTTACGCCCAGGCTGGGCTGGCTCTTGAGGGTCATGTCACGGCTCACAATGTTAGAGCCATGGCAGCGTCAGTGGCCCACTTGAAGTCAGCCACTATTGAAGAGATTTGCAAAGCTGCGACGTGGTCATCTGTCCACACATTCACATCTCATTACTGCCTGCAGCAGGATACCCGATGCGACAGTCGGTTCGGGCAGTCAGTGCTTCAGAATCTGTTCGGGGTTTAGAATCCAACTCCACCCCCCTAGGCCCATGTTTATTCTGTTCCAGGCTACACTCTCAGTTAGTTGGATAAGTTGTTAGGTCAATCTCAGTTATGTCCTCGCCGTTGCGAGGCCCAATTGACCATGTTTGTTGTTTTGAGTGAGCCTGGGGGCTAGGGATACCCCATCAGTGAGAACAAGCAGCCTGCTTGTCCTCGGAGAAAGCGAATGCTACATACCTGTAGAAGGTATTCTCCGAGGACAGCAGGCTGATTGTTCTCACAAACCTGCCTGCCTCCCCTTTGGAGTTGTGTCTTCCCTTGTCTTTGTCTTGCTACATACGGGACTGACGAACACGAGCCGGTTCGGGCGGGAAGACGGCCGCGCATTCGCGATGCGCATCGGCGCGCGAGGACTAGCAAAGGCCTTTGCTAGTGAAGTTTCCGGTTGGAGGGGGCTGCCGTGGAAGTCACCCATCAGTGAAAACAATCAGCCTGCTGTCCTCGGAGAATACCTTCTACAGGTATGTAGCATTCGCTGAATCTGAGTCACTCTCGGGCTAATGTGGGGTAAAAATGTCATATATAAATAAATTTAAATAAATTATTCACAGTGGCACTTTATAATGAAATATTTGGTTCTTTTTAGGATGGAGTGGCAATGCAATAAATACGGCTCTTGAAAAAGCCTTTGCAAAACAGCAGTGTTCTGTTGAGCAGAGAAGCAACAGATATTATGCCAGTTAAGTATTGAATATTATTTGCAATGATGAAATTAATGAGAATGAATAGGAAATAACATTACAAACATTAAAATAAGTTCTAACATACAGGAGGTTTTTTAAGACTGGTGAAGAATATACTCAATTGGCTAAGCAAGTCATATACAGATTGCAAGCATTTATATGGCATGATTGAGTGTCTGAAGTCTTTTTCCTCATTTTATTTAAATTCATCATAACCAATTTAACTATTTCTTGCATATATGGTTTAGATATTTTTCTAATTAGCAAGACAAGAGGCTGATGATTTTTTAAATTTATAGATATGGTTTAAATTGTTGCTTTCAGAAAAAAGTGAGACATTTATTTTTCTTTAGTAGTTAAATATCAGATCAAATATAAGCCACCATTTAAAACACTGCTTGCAAAGCTACTTAATGAATCGTAACCATGTAAAAGTGTCACATAGCCCCAGATCCTGAACATTTTATTAAAAGGGGGGGGGGGGGGGATAAAGGGTTCACTCTTTCCCAGACAGGTCTTTCCCCTCGGGGGCGGGGTCTCCCTTCTCTCCGGCAGGTCACGCGGCTGCGCTGTGCGCTGACAGCATAGGCGGTCGGTGGCCCAACTGTTTGGGGAGGCTAAAGGGGGCGGGGTTAGGGGTGGGGCCAGGGGTGGAGCTTAAATCCATAATTGTCTGATAACACACAGAAAAAATAAATAAATAAAAATAAAAGTCACAATTAATACCTTTTATTAAATTTAAATATTAGATATGTATCATATGTCAAAGAATAAAGTGGTTGCTCAAAGCATATACTAACCACAATCGCTCAACTACAAAACACTATGCACAACTTTGTGCAAAAACATACTACTGTACCATAAATATTACATTGAGCAGAACCTAATACACCAATATACCACCCATACGGAAAATGCAGACCGTCAACAATATGAAACAAGGATCATAATATCACAATTCTCATGTAGAGCCACAAAACATCCTAATTCATGTTTAATGAGGGATAAAATGCCATACATAAGTAAATAAATATAAACATTTAATGTTGAGCACCTGATTCTCAAAGTGGACATATTCCAAACACTATTTTACCTTTGTTGTCTGGTGGCTTTGTTTTTCTGATCAAGCTGTCCCAGTATCCGATTCTGCTGCTATCTGTCCTCTTAACTCCATTTCCAGGGCTTCCTTTCCATTTATTTCTTTACTTTCTGCCTTTCTTCTTCATTTCTTGTCCTCGCTCCCCTGCCCCCCCTCCAGCCATCCATACCCACCCATTGATTTTCTCCTCTCCCCTGCCCCCCTCCAGCCATCCACACCCATCCACCCATTAATTCTCTCCTCTCCTCTCTGTTCCCAGGCAGATTGTCTAACAGGAGCTGCTCATCCAATCAGAGAGCTCTATTTGAATGCAGATTAACATACAGACACTCTAATGGGAATTTTTAGTCAAAAACACTAGCTAAACCCTTCGTTTTTGGATCAAAGTTCACATTTTTGATCAGAGCCATGCCCTAACATTAAGGCTGTAAACATTTCCAACAATTTTTACCCATGAATATGCAAATGAGAACCTCCCAAAAATGGACTAATTTGCATATGGCTTGAGCAAATTTGAGTACATAGCACACCAATCCCACTTCCTAGCACCTAAATTCTGCAATTAGATTTAATGCAAATACTTTTAAAACTTATTTTTAGCACTTTTAAAATTTCAGGGGTCAGTGCAAGTCTCTTTGGTGTGAACTGCTCATGTGCAGGAATTCATGATCCTAGTTAAATATATCCCTGGCAACCCAGGACACCTCCAGCCAACCCCCCTGCTCTGCTCTCCCAGCAGTAAGATAATCAAATTACAACTGGTTATACACAAGGCTAGAGATGGCTTTCACTGCAGTTGCTGCTGCTATTTAAACCCCCCAGAGCAGCAGGACTAGCAGGAGAACTACTACTAATACTATTTAGCATTTCTATAGAAACAGCTGATCCATCCTGCTGTCTCCCCAAGCCTCTTATACCGGGCACCTATGGCTGACAGACTGTGGCGCAGGTGGAGGTTTGAAGAGCGAAGCCTAGACTGCAGCATGGCGAGCGCAGCGAGGTGAGGAACCAGTGCAGGGACCAGAGCGCGGCATCAGTGCCTCTTCCAGTTCGTATACTGTAGCGGGCGATTCTCAGCATTCTTTCTGTTACTGGAGTGCCACCCGGTGCATTATTAGGAAAATAAGCTGCTTTTTCACCGACGCTGTGTGTGTATTGCTTGCAGTTGTGTCTAGTGCAGTATTTGAGTCAGATCCATTCCAATGTACTATCGAAGGAATATCTGAAAAACAGCGTACAAGAAAAAGGACAAGAGTTTTTCATCTGCATGCAGTGAAAAGGAAAAAAAGACATCCCTTTCGTCCCAGAATTAAAGAATTAAAGTGGAGAAGTTTACTTTAGCGATCAAGCAGGACAAAGAGCCAAATGGAAATAATTCCCGAACCAGAGACTGCCCAGGGCTAGACAGACACACTGTACCAACCAACCCAATGGTAGAATCTTGCAGAAAATGTGTTTTGCTGTTTTCTCAGAGGCAGGAGCAGTTTTGTTTGTGTGTGTCATATTGTCTTTATTGAAACTTGCAACAAGACAAACCAAGCATACAAACAAGCGATAAAACAAGCAATAAAACCCGCTAACTAATACATAAATAAAACCTTACTGGCCAATACCCCCGCCCCTCAACAAACCCTCCCACTCAGGGAGGCTGAAACGAAAAACCCCTCCAATGCCTTGCCCACTGTAGTCCAGAACAATGCTCCTTCTCCCTCACTGCCAGCTGCTGGACAAAATGTACCACATCCCCTGCCACCTCCTGTACAGACAGCCACTTCCGATATAATGAAGCTTGGCAGCGTGCCTGCCACAGGAAGTAACAAAGGGCTGCAGCGATGATATACAGTGTCTCCCTACACCACCCCTTTCCTTTTGGAAACCCTCCATAGGCCCATTCTGCATAAGATAGCTGGTGGAAGAAAGGAATCCCTAATTGGCGGGCTACTGCCTGACAGACTTGTTGATTGAACGGGCACTTGAGGAGGAAGTGGTCCATTGTTTCATCCTCCGTCACGCACTCCCCCCTCGGGCACTTACGATCATTGCTGTTTCTATTTTTCATGTTAGCTCAAACATAAAGCCGGCTGTGGAAAGTCAGCCAGGCCATGTCCGCAATCTTCCGGGGGAGGCGTGATGAATTGAGGAAAGCCAGACCTTCCTCCTGTATTGGACCTGGGCAGTCCCTCAAGGCTAGACGTGTTGAAAAGTGTGTCTGAATAATGCGGTGTTGTAGCTGCCTCCTGTCCTCCTTCTGGATTTCCTGTACTGTGATACCCCATCTCTTCACCAATCTCAACAGAGGTGAGATGTACTGTGGCAAGTATCCCGCCTTCCCTCGCAGGGGCATTGCCTGACCTCCCCTCACCCAATCCCTCAAGTACCGCTGAAGCCAGGAGGCCATGCAGTCTGCCCAAGCCGGCCTCCCTTCCCGCAAGACCCCTCCCAGATTTTGTTGGAAAAAGAAACAACTAAAATGTACCACAGGGTTGACCATTCCCAACCCCCCCTCCCTTTTGGGCAAATAGGTCACCTCCCTCCGGATAATATTCATCCTGTTCCCCCATAGCTGTTGGAAAAACAAGCTGTATACTCTGGCATGTAACGATATAGGCAGTAAACAGACCTTGGATATGAACAGGAGAAGGGGTATCAGATAGGTCTTAATGACATGCAGTTTTTCCACAAACCGCAACTTATATGATTTCCACTGGGCCACCCTTTCCTCGACTCTCCCCAGCCCCTTCTCCCAGTTGATCGTATCATAGTCCTGTCTGCCTACCCAGAGACCCAGGATCCGTACTTCATCCCTTGCTACTGGGTACTGACTGGGAAGTTTGAAAGCTGGTCTGCCCTGTCCTACCCAAATTGCGGAGCTCTTATCCTGGTTTATCTGGGCCCCCGCAGCCTGTGTGTATTCTGCCATCCAGGTCTGAACTCGCTCGGCTTCCTCCTTGCTACTGATTACTACTGTGACATCATCTGCGTAGGCGACACATCGCCATGTGTGTGAACCCAAAGAGATGCCCTCTAGTTGACCGCTAAACCCTCCACTCAACCTTCTGAGGAAAGGATCTAAGGAAAGGACGTACAGCAAGGGGCTGAGGGGACACCCCTGCCGTACCCCTGACCTCACTGCAAAGCTCTTGCCCACCCAACCATTTATTAGAGTGCTACTCCTTGCATTGCGATACAAAGTCTGGATCCACCCTATAAACTGGTCGGGTATCCCATAGCACCGAAGCACTAGCCATAGGTACTCCTGGGACACCCTGTCAAAAGCCTTAGACTGATCAAGGGTCAGCAAATACTTTCCCTTTGTCCCACCTTGACTCCTTTCCACTATTTCACGGATGGTACAAACTGCTTCCACTGCCCCTTTCCCCTTCACCGAGCAAAACTGTGCTGAGGACAAGAGACCACCCACTGCCCCAGCCAGGCGGTTGTAAATAATCCTGGCCATTATTTTCCTATCTACATTCAGAAGACTTATGGGTCTCCAGTTCTCGATAAGTTCCAGATTTCCCTTCTTTGCGAGGAGAACCAAAATAGAACACTGCTGTGAAGGGGCCAAACGCCCGTTCTGCAAACAATTATTAAAAATTGCAGCTAACACTGGAATCAGGACCACACGGAATTTTTTGTAGAACTCTGGGGTCAGCCCATCGGGACCCGGAGTTGTACGTGCTGATAGCGTATCAATAGCATCATCTACCTCTCCTGTGGTAATGGGCCTAAGCAGTTGTTCCATCTCCCCCTCCGAAACCTTTTCCAAGCCTGGGGCACTCTGCACGTATGATAGCATGAAGTTAGAAACCAAGCTCTCTTTCCCCCACAATTGGGTGTAAAACCGAATGACCCTGGCCTCGATTGAACGTTGGTTCGTCAATCGCTGCCCTGCTTCATCTCTCATAGCATAAATGACCTTGTGTCCTACTGCTACCTTGCAATTCTGGAAAGGATCCGGGGAATACCGATGCCCATATTCCCTTTCCAGAAGCAAAGCAGCGTATCGATCATATTGCAACAGCCTCAACTGGGCCTGCAAAGCTTCTATCTCTCCCTTCTCTAGATGGTTGGAGACCGCGTGGTCCAATTGCTTACGAAGACGACAGCACTGTGCCTGTAACCCCAGACTCTGCTTCCTGGCTAGGGACCGGAAAAGGGCCTTGACTCGCCCCTTTACCATGTCCCACCAGGCTCCCTTATCATCCATCACCTCCCATAGTGTTTCTTGGTCTGCTAAAAAACCCTCAAATATTTGTCTGTTTTCCTCTACTTCTAATAACTTTGCACTCAGTTTCCAAAATCCTGGGCCTTTCTGCGCCCCTTCGCATATTGTTAAGACTGTGGAAACTAAGGCATGATCTGAATATTCCGTCCATCTATTCGGCTGCCCCTGAAACTTAGCCAACCCGCCTACAAAGAGCCAGTCAATACGGCTCTCCGTGTCTCCCCTTCTAAAAGTGAACCCCTTCCCTCCCGCCACCTCCAGTCTTGCCTGTTTTACAATTGCTGCCAGCTGGAGGCTGTCATAACCCACCTGACGCCTGGACCCCTTTCTATCTGCTTGCTGTAAGACCATATTAAAGTCTCCTCCAAATACCACCAATTTGCTTGTATATAAATACGGTTTCACCCGGAGCAACAGCTGCTTGCATTCCCAACTAATCTGGGGCCCATAAAAGTTAATGATTCGCACTGCTACCCCTCTAATGAAAACGTCTAAGACAACACACCTCCCTATCTCCACCTCTATTTCCCTCGTAATCTCCACTTCTCGGGTGGCAAAAAGAATAGCCACCCCTGCGCATCTTTCTTTGGCCAGAGACCAGAATGAGGGCCCCCCTTTCCAATCTCTCTTGGCCCGGTGCAGGAGCTGCAAAGAATCCAAATGAGTCTCCTGCAACAGGATGCAGTCTACCTTGCACTGGGTCAAATCGCTAAAGGCGACAAATCTAGTTCTCTCTGCCTTTATGCTGGCTACATTCAGAGTTGCAAAGATTAAGGACAAGGCAGCCATGGTTTATTTCTTAAATTTCTTACCCCTCCTCATCTCTTCACCGCAATCCCTCTTCACAGATATTCCTGCCCCCATCATTTCTTCAGGATCCTCTATAATTTCTTCTAATTCCAAATCCTCCCACTCTGAGTCATCTTCCCCGGCTTTCTTTCTACCCTTTTTTTTCTTGGTTTCCTCTGGACCAGCCCTTTCCCCTTTCATCCCTTCCTTACCCTCCTCTATTTCCTGCATGAGGCCCTTCGTTAAACTAGTAGGATGTGATGTTAGACTTGGGGGTAACACTGCTGGCTCCTCTCTGTTAAGTCTTTCAGATGATTCATTCCTTGCTCCCCTCCCCTCCCTCCTCTTCTCCTCCAAAACCTCCCTTTGGGGTGGATTCATCTCAAGATCACCCTCTCCTTCACCTGAAACCTGAAACACTGCATATCGATTACTCTGGCTCTTCTCCAGAATATCTGTTCTCCCCGCTCGGGCTAGCCCCCTCCCCTCCTTCCTCCGACCCCCCTTCCCTCCATGTTTCCCTACCAGGGTCCATGCTTCCCCTTCTTCTCCCCCCTTCTCCCCACCTCCTTCTTCCATCCTTTCACAAATACCCCTTCTTTGAATGTGATCCAAACCTGATGCCCTTTTCTCCCCCTTTCCCTTTCCCTTAGTGCCTGCCTCTGTATGAATAGTGGTATTTGATTTATCCATTAATCCCTTTAATGCTTCCCGCTTCTGTCCTTGTATCCTTGTAGTTTCTGCTTGTGCCCCTTCCTCCCCCCTCCTCTCTTCCTCTACCTGATTGTGCGATGCTTGTGGGCACTTGCTAAAAGGGTGCCCCAAGCCTCCACACAGGTTACAGCGTATGGTAGTGCAGTCGCTGGTGTCATGATCTGTACTACCACATCGCGAGCACTTTAACACTGTACATGACATGCTTAAGTGACGGAAAGATCCGCACCTGTAGCACTGTCTGGGTTGTCCTGCATAAAAGCATTGAATTCGATCCCTTCCAATGTATGCGGCTGAAGGTATATGTTGGGTGACATAGCCTGCCTGTTTTAATTTTACAAGGGCACTCCACCCCCCCGCCCACACACGACTCTGGTCTGGTATTTTGCTTAATGGGGTCCTAATTTCGGCATACCGTCCCAACCAGTATGACAGGTCTGCAGCCATAAGAGATTCATTACGTACCAAAATGGTAATCTGGACTGCGTCCTGTCTACTGATGGGGACAGCCTTAAAATCCACCCATCTACCCTGATGCTGCACCTCTGTGTACTTTTCCCAAAACAGGTCCAAACCTCGCCCTGTTAAGAAACTAATATCATATTCAGGGATTCCCACAGGGTGTATGCATGCATACAAATCTTCAGGGATAAAGCCAAGGGAGAATACCATTCTTAAAACAACCTCTCTAGGTGGTGCTACCCCTGTGCCCACCCAACGCAGCTGGACAACATTTCGACGTTTTGGGGTAACACCGCTCCCGGGACCCCGCAACGGACCAGAAAATGGATTTCCCCTTGTCTCCATGTCTGACTCCTGCCTCCCCTCCTCCTTCCCTGTCTCTGCCCCTCCTCCCCGTACTACTGCTGCAAAGGATAAAGGGGCTGATACCAGTATGCTCCCCCCTTCCCCACTCCCTTCCTGCCTTCCTCCCCTCCCCCTCTCTTCCCCTCCCTCCTCTCCCATGTCCACTAACCCCACTATGTTCAGTTCACTTGTGCTGTTTCTGTCTCTTCCCCCTCTGCAATATTCTACTTCCAGTCCTTTGCCAGTTGCTGCTGTTCCCAACCAGCACTCGTTCCCTTGCTCTGCAACTGTCCCACTCAGACCAGGTCTGGGATCTGTCTCCTCTTGTAGCTGACACTCTCCTCCATGCACTTTCTCTGTTTCTGACACTGTCATACTCAGTCTGAGTCTTGGCTCCGCCTCCTGGTGCAGCTGACACTCTCCTTCATGTACTCTCTCTGTATCTGGCACTGTCTTACTCAGTCTGGGTCTTGGCTCTGCCTCCTGGTGCAGCTGACACTCTCCTCCATGCTCTGTCTTACTGGGTCTGGGACTTGGCTCCGCCCCCTGGTGCAACTGACACTCTCCTTCATGTACTCTCTCTGTATCTGGCAATGTCTTACTCAGTCTGGGTCTTGGCTCCACCTCCTGGTGCAGCTGACACTCTCCTCCATGCCCTGTCTCACTCGATCTGGGTCTTGGCTCCGCCTCCTGGTGCAGCTGACACTCTCCACAATTCTCTCTCTCCTTTCTGGGACTCCTGCTTTGATGGGCATGAGTTTCTGAGAAGCTCCCTTCTGCTCTTTCTTCTTGTTTCTGAGTGGCAGAATCTATTGGGAGCCCCTGCCTGTCACTGAGCTTCCCCCATGATGTCATCAGCACTTCTGATTGAGATTGGATGGCAGCTCTTGGACAGCCCTGCTCAGAGGTCTGCCCTATCAATTCTGTCCATGAGTGACTGTGGTGTTCCCACGATGTTCCCGCCCTCTGTCCACCATATTTGCTCTCAGCTTCTTCCATCTCTTGTAGTACTCCACTACTCCATTCCTGTACTTTCCCATCCTCTTTAGTCTCTGTCTCCATCTGCAAAACCCCTTGTTTTTGCTCTACTTTCCCTCCCGTTGTTCCTGGTAACTTCTGTACTTGCTCAGTGTGTAGTGATTCTTCTCCTACCTCAGCATTCAAACTGTTCTGATTCTCCTCAGCATTCAAACTGTTCTGATTCTCCAGGCTGTCTTTCTTCTCTGTCTCTCCCAGCAAACCTGAGCTCTTCTCTGTGGGTTCGGCTATGCCCTGCCAGCTCTCTAAGTATAAGGGACGTTTTTGAATTTTTTTCAGTTTCATAGCTCTTTTGTGTTCCAAACTTGCCAGGCTCTCTTGCTGCATGCAGTGCTGGAGCCCCTCCTTATCCACAGTACCTGCCACAACTGGACTAGGAGCCTCTGTTCTACAAGGCTGGTAAGTGGATGGAGCACCTAGCTCTTGGGAATCCTGTAGGAAATAAAATACTGGTGATAACTGGGAATTATTTGTGTCAGTCTTGTCTTTCCCTCCTTCTGGCTGCTGCTGTTTCTCTTCCCCTGCTGTCCCTTCCAGCATAGCCTCTGGGGTGTCTGGAACCACGGAGTCCTGTGTGTCTCTGGGTTCTGCTTCCTGCTGGATCTGGGTCTGCTGCATGCGTTCCCTGTTCAGGAAAACCTCACGAAGGGGATTATCTCTGCAGTTCTTTAGTTTTTGCAGCTGCCTTTGTTTTGCTGTAAGCCGCTTCTGGAGTGCTTCAACTCCCTTAACATACTTGTCTCGTGGGCCAGTGGAAGCCAGGTTACACATAGTTTTTGCTAGCTTCAGCCGCTTCCTCAGTACCTCTATTTCACCTTCTACTCGATTCATTTTCTTCACTGATCTAATTACCTCTTCAGGAGTCATATGCTGGGCCTCTTTCTTCTGCCAGGCCCTAGGCCTGGATTCCTTCTCCTCCTCTTCTTCCTCACTAACGTCCTCTTCAGACTCTCCGCTATTCTCTTCCACCACCTCTCCTCTGATACTGGATGCAGAGAACCCTGCTCTGGAACCCGGGCCCTGCCTTCTTGCCCCCTGTTCTTCACCCAGCTTAGGAATGTTATGGCCAGGACTTACAGTCAGGGTGAGCTGGCTCCTCAGCAAGCGCTGCTGGGCTCTGGTCCTTCCTCCGTCCACAGGCCTGGGCTCTCCTGGTTCTCCTGGTTGCATGCTTGGGGCTTGGGTGGAGGAAGCCTCCCCTTCATAGTGTTTCTCAGCTCCAAGTGTGCTAGGCCTTTCAGCCTGGGGCCCTCCTGCAGGGGGGCCCCCTCCCCTCTGCATTGTTCAGCAGCCACAGGGTACAGCAGCTCTCCTTTCAGCACCTCTTCACCACAGGTCTGTACTCTGTGTGTGTGTGTGTGTGTGTGTGTGTGTGTGTGTGTGTGTGTGTGTGTGTGTGTGTGTGTTTTAAAGACCCTTCTGGGCAGTATTATCTGATAATTTTTTGTGATAGGAAGGGGCGCATCAAAGTAGGGTACATCATCTAAATAATACATTAACACATAAATAACATATTAATAAGATAAAACAATGAGTATGATACTGTAAACATAAAATAAAGCGTATAATGAATCCTATTCAAGGATAAAAATACAATGGCTTGATACATCAATACTAAACTAACAATACTTATCAAACATATAAAAATGCATTCTTAAGATAAAAATAAAAAACAAGTACCATAAAACTTCCTGCTAGCCAATATCCTAAAAATGCATACAGAAATGCCAGACCTTTTAGGGATGATAGCCTGAGTATTACTGAGAAGATTTTTTCAGTAGTATCGGGGTGATGATCTTTTATGTGGAATAATTTGGAATTTAGTGTTAATTTCTTGAGATCATATTTATGGTTCTTGCAGCTGTTTGGATGGGGCCGCATCCATGTTTGCTTTATCCAACATTTCATCCATTTTGTTGGGCTTTCTTCAGGAACTGCTGCAAGAACTATGACACCAGTTGTGGAAGCCTGAGAGAATGTATATCATTTATGTTTGTCTTTTTTTTCTTTTGCCAGAGAGGATAATGGGAGGCAGCCACTCATCAGTCAATCTGTGTCAACTGAAAAGGAAGCAGAATGTAGCAAACCTAAGCCTCCACCTCCCACCAGGACACCTGAGCCAGCTCTGCCACAAGTGAGAGTGCCAGAAAAGAAAACAAACAGCTCCACTGCCAAGCAACCTTCTGCTGTGACTTCCCACCACAAAGCAGTGGACAAAATTAGCCATTCTTAGAAATGTTAAGTAGTAGTAGTAGTAGTAACTCCCAGTCCAGTCAAGCTGCAGAGCTTAGTGTTTGGTCCATCATCTTCTTCCCTGTCCTCACTGACGGTCCCTATTCGTCTCGACGCCCTTTCCTGTCTGTGGCTCTATTGTGGAAGTCAGTGTGCTGCCATGCCCTTTTGCCCAACCAATCCTACTCTTGTATGTTCCAGCCAGATGGGCCAGTGCACACAAGTTTCTTGTAGCTGCACTATGCATTTCACACCCACAACCTGCTTCAATCAGCCACTGGCCTATCCAGGAGCTGTAATGACTGATCCTTCAAGAATGTTGGGGAGGCCAGCGGGTGCCAGAGCCAGTTTGACTGTTTCATTTGGGGGGGCAAAGGATGGGCGGAGCATATTAGCATATTCATTTGCATATATACATATGCAAATGAATACACTAATAAGGAGGAAGGAATTGAAATTTACAGGCAAAATATCAAAGATGCACATTTCAAAAAGCTGACATATTTCAATTAATAAATTCTGAATAAAATACTTTTATCTACCTTTGTTGTCTGATCATTTAGTTTTTCTATTCGCTTTGGTCCCAGTGTCTTCTGTTTTATGCAGTGTCTTCTTTCCAGTAGGCTTCCCTCTGCTCCCCACCCTCCCAGTCCCATCCATCTCTTGCTCCTTCCCTCTGCTCCCCACCCCTCCCAGTCCCATCCATCTTCTGTTCCTTCCCTCTGCTCACCATCCCTCCGTCCCATCCATCTTCTGCTCCTTCCCTCTGCTGTGCCTGACCTCTCCCAATCCCATCCATCTCCTGGTCCATCCCTCTGCTCCCCACCCCTCCCAGTCCCATCCATCTTCCCTCTGCTCCCCACCCCTCCCAGTCCCATCCATCTCTTGCTCCTTCCCTCTGCTCCCCACCCCTCCCAGTCCCATCCATCTTCTGTTCCTTCCCTCTGCTCACCATCCCTCTGTCCCATCCATCTTCTGCTCCTTCCCTCTGCTGTGCCTGACCTCTCCCAATCCCATCCATCTCCTGGTCCATCCCTCTGCTCCCCACCCCTCCCAGTCCCATCCATCTTCCCTCTGCTCCTCACCCCTCCCAGTCCCATCCATCTCTTGCTCCTTCCCTCTGCTCCCCACCCCTCCCAGTCCCATCCATCTCTTGCTCATTCCCTCTGCTCCCCACCCCTCGCAGGCCCATCCATCTTCCATCTGCTCCCCACCCCTCCCAGTCCCATCCATCTCTTGCTCCTTCCCTCTGCTCCCCACCCCTCTCAGTCCCATCCATCTGTTGCTCATTCCCTCTGCTCCCCACCCCTCCCAGTCCCATCCATCTTCCCTCTGCTGCCACCCCCCCCCCCCGGCAAGGTCCAGGATCGTGGACTCCGTTTACCCCCTCTCTTCCTCCCTCCCTCCGGCGCAGGCAGCAGTCTTCTTCAACCTTTCTGTGTTCCTGGCAGCGGTAGCGACGTACACGCTGCCTTCGGGCTGCCCCGGAAGCCTTCTATTCAAGTTCCTGTTCCCACCTATGCGGGAACAGGAACTTCAAGAGAAGGCTTTGGGGCAGAGCCGAAGGCAGCCTGTACATCGCTACCGCTGCCAGGAACACAGAAAAACTGAAGAAGCATGCTTGCTGCCTGCGCTGGAGGGAGGGAGGAAGAGAGGGGGTAGATGGACATGCTCCTCTCCGTCCGCTTGGCTTCCCTGCCCTCTCTGTCTGCGTCCCGCCCGAAAGGAAATGACGTCAGAGGAAGGCGGGACGCAGACAGAGAGGGCAGGAAAGCCAAGCGGACGGAGACCAGCGCGTGCCTGCTTGTTTTTTTTTTTTAAACTACTGGCGTGGCGGCGTCTCATTGTCGTTTGGGGGGGCATTGCCCCCCTCGCCCCCCCCCCCAGTCTACGCCCATGCCAGAGCGATGTTTCCTGTGTTTATCCACCAGTAATTCTGAACCAGAGCAAGGGAGCTTGGAATGCAGCTGGACGAGGCTACGACCAGCGTAGTGGTAGCAGCACAACTATGCCAGAGACCAGCAGATTGGTGACAGAAAGATTTGGTGAAAGACAGTGCGGCAGCTTTGGTCTGACAAGAGGCTGTTTCTCCAGAAGCAGTGAGTACCCGAGTACCCTACAAGAACGGAGCTTTGAAAGTTCACCAAACAGGAGCTTTGGAGGCTCCCTAAAGAGTGGCTTTGGAGGATGGAAGGACAGTCAGGGGAGAGGAGGGCACAGCTGGTCTGAGAGACCCCTGAGAGATAGAGGTAGGTCTACTGGACGATCCAGCAGTGAATTCAATTCTGGTTCCTGGTGGAGAAATTCAAAGGATGAGAACAGAGGGTTGCAGTTTGGAGAAAAAATTTGGGATTCTGAATTTGGCAGCTGGAAAAGAAACCATGAAGAAAGACCGTGGTCTACAGAAGAAGATCAGCCTTCAATGCAAGGTCTTTAGTCAAACGGTAGAAGAGGAGCAAAGGGTGGAGGTGGAAGACCGTGGCAGCAAAGAAGAGGACCTGAGAACTCCTTAGTGCAGTCAGACTTGGGAACCTTTGGAGACTGTTTCAAGTTCAGTACATTGGCACCATCTAGAGGTGGTACTGGATCAGCAAGTGCTAAAGAAGGGCTTTCCACTGAAGACTGGGAGGCAGACTATGAGCCAGGAAAATTACCTGCATCAGGTTTGAAAGTCACCAGTGGATTAGGTCAAGAATCATTGAATACCAAGCCGCAAGTAGCCGATATCAAACAAGAAGACGGGGAGACTGACCACATGAAGGAGAATAACCAAAGTCCACTAGTAGAACTGAAAAACACCAAAAATTTCAAAGAGCACAAAGAAGCTGTGATCAGCACAACCAAGAAGAAGACTGATGAGAACCCATGAGTGTATGAGAAATTCTTAAAAGGCCTCTTCTCAAATCTTATCATTATAGGAGATATCAACCTGCACCTTGAAGATCTCAACTCAACAAGCACCCAAGAATGCGAAGAATTCCTACAACTATGGGATCCTCACAGGACAAACACGCAGCCAACTCACATCAAAGAACACACACTAGACATTGTCACACACAAATTCAATCCCAACTTAAACTTTATACTAACAGACACAAAATGGACACCTGCACCTTGGTCCGACCACTACAAAGCAAACATCTCCCTCCAATGGCGAATGAAAGACTCACCGAATAAACAAGAACAAAAAACCTACACCACGAGAGGAAAAATAGACCCGGTAATATTCTGGCAAACAGATCTATCACAACGAATGGACAATAAAAGCAGATACAATCCAATTCCTCTTAGAATGGGATGATAGATGCAGATCCATATTAGACAACATTGCTCCAATCCAAACTAGGACCTCACATAGAAAGAATTCAATACCATGGTTCAATGAAGAGTTGAAAAAACTTAAAACACAAGTTAGAAGGTTAGAACGTGCATGGAATAAAAAGAAAGACAACCCCACACTTAACGCCTGGAAACAACTCCAAAGAAAATACAAATATACCATAAGACAAACTAAAAGTTTATATTACAAAACTGTAATTGGACCAAACTACAAGGACACACATAAACTTTTCCAACTCATGAATAAACTACTAGATACTACACCAGTCACAACCAACAGCAAAGACACACCAGGAGCAGACAATCTCGTGAGATACTTCAACGAGAAAATCATACAACTGCGACTTAAGATACCTGTCAGTACCATCGACTATGCTGAACTCCTTGACTGTCTAGACCCAGACCCTGGCATTTACCCAGCAGACAGAACCTGGACCAACTTCGAGACACTATCAGAAGATATCATCTCCCAAACGCTCAAAAGATTTGCCAAATCTCATTGGAAACTAGACATATGTCCAAACAACCTTATGACATCTGCTCCTCAACAATTTCTAACAGACATTACGAAACACTTGAATTATATGTTACAAAATGGACTCTTCCGGAAGGAAAAAGGAAACATTCTACTCACCCCCATACCGAAAGATGCAAAGAAAAGTGCCAGTGAACTAACCAATTACAGGCCAGTAGCATCCATTCCCTTAATAACCAAACTAACGGAAGGATTAGTGACCAAACAGCTCACAAACTATCTAAATAAATTCTCTACACTCCACGACTCCCAGTCAGGATTTCGGTCTAACCACAGTACTGAAACAGTACTAGTTACTCTCATGACCAAATTCAAACAAATGATTGCAACTGGAAAGAACATACTACTTCTACAATTTGACATGTCAAGCGCTTTCAACATGGTTGATCTTGGAATACTACTACATATCCTTGAGTACTTCGGAATCGGAGGTAATATTCTCAATTGGTTCAAGGGATTGCTAACCACACGATCATACCAAGTGACATCTAACTCGATTACTTCAGCCACATGGATATCTGAATGCGGAGTCCCACAGGGATCTCCCCTTTCGCCGACTCTATTCAACTTAATGATGATACCCTTAGCCAAACTATTATCAAACCAAAACCTCAACCCATACATATACGCAGACGACGTAACAATCTATACCCCATTTAAACAAGATCTAAAGGAAATTTCCAATGACATTAACCAAAGTCTCCAGATCTTGCATTCATGGGCGGATGCATTTCGGCTGAAACTTAATGCAGAAAAAACCCAATGCCTAATACTCACCTCTCAACACAACAAGACCAAATTCACCGCCATTAACACACCAAATCTGAACCTTCCAATTTCGGACACCCTAAAAATTCTTGGAGTTACCATCGAAAGACACCTAACACTCGAAAGCCATGCGAAAAACACAACCAAGAAGATGTTCCACTCAATGTGGAAATTAAAAACAGTAAGACCTTTCTTCCCAAGAACTGTTTTCCGTAACCTGGTACAATTTATGGTGCTCAGTCATCTAGATTACTGCAACGCACTCTACGCCGGCTGCAAAGAGCAAATAATCAAGAAACTCCAGACAGCCCAGAACACTGCAGCTAGACTCATATTCGGTAAAACAAAATATGAAAGTGCTAAACCCTTACGAGAAAAACTACACTGGCTCCCACTTAAAGAACGCATCACGTTCAAAATATGCTCCCTAGTCCACAAAATCATTCACGGAGATGCACCAGCCTACATGTCAGACCTGATAGACTTACCACCCAGGAATGCCAAAAGATCATCCCGCACATTCCTTAATCTGCACTTCCCTAACTGCAAAGGTCTAAAATACAAACTAATGCACGCGCCAAACTTTACCTACTTGAGCACACAGGTATGGAACGCATTGCTGCACAACTTAAAAACGATTTACGAACTAACGGACTTCTGCAAACTGCTGAAGACCCATCTCTTTAACAAGGCATACCACAAAGATCAACCAATGTGAGCACACATAACTCCTCCACATATACTCAGAACTGTCTTACAATATCTGCTTGTTATACTATTATCATGTTTTATCATTATCATGTTGCCCAAGATCCTTCTGTAACACTAAATGTCTATTTCCTAATATACTTCCACTATTCATGATGTATTGTAAGCCACATTGAGCCTGCAAAGAGGTGGGAAAATGTGGGATACAAATGCAATAAATAATAATAATAATAATAATCCCCAAAGGAGAAAAGAACATTCGTCCTGGAGGTGTGGATGAAGGCAAATGCAGTGACAGCATGGAAGAGGTGGATGTGGGAGTGGAAATTTCCAGCCCAAGCAGTACAGCTTTGGTGATATGTTCCTCACCACCGTCACCCTTGCCAGTGGCTCACAGTGAGGAAAACACTGAAGCCTCCAAAGCAGTGGAACCAAAGAAAGGATGCAATGGTGAAACAGCCACACCAGGGAATTCGAGCATCACTGCATATGATACCCCAGACGGTTTAGAGGAGGGTGAGAAAATCATTGTGGAAATCAAGAGTCCCATAGAAGAGAAGGGCCCTGACAATGATAATGATATCCAGGGGGGGGTCTAAAGTGTTCTGAAAATGGGGAACCCTCCAACTCTCAGCCTGTTGAACAAGATACCAACTGAAATGTCAGAAGTGTTTACTATTTCAGTGCTCAGCTTCTACAAATATAAGTTTCAGCCAGGCTACTGGTGTCAGTGTTTATTTAACCTGCTGATACTCCTATGGAGCTGATGATCTCATCTTATATCCTATGAACATATTAAACTTGATCCCATCCCCCCCACTTTCCTGTTGGCTGCAACTCCAGAGGACCCAAATCCCACAGAGGTACAAGGTTGGGAAGGAAAGTTTCCCTCTTGGTTATTCAAGTCAGTATTTTTATTAACCACAAGGGGGCGACTTTATTCTTAGAGCTTATTATTATTTAAAATTTTGTTCAAGGTTTTGTTAGACAAGAAGTAGCACTTAGAGGACTTTTCTTAAGTTGTATTGGCTTGCTTAATACAGCTGGATTTTCTGCTTGCTGCATAGTTTGTTTGAAAAGTCAGTAACATCATGGAACTCTGTCCTGGTTTTAAGGAAGCTTGTCCTTCAGCCATTATTTTTGAGTTGCTTGGCGTGGCTCATGCACCTCCTGGCTCCAGGCACAGATGAGCCAGTCCTGGTTTTTCAGCTGTTGGGAGTGCTTTGGACCAAGACTTGTTAAAAGCAGAACAGTTTGTGCCTGGGGACCTGGAGACAGGTGATGATGCTAAATTACATCTCCATGTGTGCAACAGAGGTGATGGGGAACACCAGGACTTGATTGGCTTGACCTGAATAAGCAGAGCTGGATGGTAGGCACCAGGATTAGATGGCCGACAAACTAATGCAAAGGATCATTAATGTGAAAAGGGTTTAGTTTTATTTGAGTATATGCTGTCTGTACTTGCTCTGCTGGATGGAGAATTTTTTAGTTCCCTGGTTATCATGTGACCCAGGCCAAATTAGGTTTTACTGTATTGTTTGCCCTGGATAAGGAAAATCAGAACTACATCTTCGTACATGCAGTGGGAGTAAAACCTGGACTAGCTCAGCCTGTCTGAGGTGACATGGAGTCACCCTGAACAAGATTAAGCAGTTCTTTCTTTTAGTTATTGTCTGATACATAGCATTGTGTTTTTCTTGCTTTTGCTGATCTATATTTCTTTTATGCTGGTAAGGCAGGGGTGAGCCAAGAACCTTTAATTTTTGTGTTTGAAGCATATTCCACTCTCAGTGAAGGTAGATTGTAACTTTGTATATATGTACAGTGGAAAGGGGAGAGTAGATGAGGAGCGGGGGCAGATATTTAGTACAGATCGCTGATCTGCATGTTAATAAGTGTGTTAAAGCTTTGTTTTTCTGTATGCTGATCTGGCCGGTGATCTGCAATAAAGTGTAGACTTTCCACTGATTGCAAAAATGGGCTTTTTCTGTCATCTGTGCCAGGTAACTCACTGCTGCTTTGATTTCCAGATCTTTGTATTAGGGTTGCATTTCTATTAAAATTTTAATTAATCACACAATTAAATGTATGTTCCTCCCCCCCCCCCCCCCCCCCGCAGCTCCTTGTGACTCTGGGTAAGTCACTTAACCCTCTATTGCCCAGTCACAAAGAGCTGCAGTGGGGGGGGGGGGGGGAATAAATAGCATACCTTTAATTGAGCAATTTATTGTATGATTAATCGTGATTGCAAATTTTAATCAACATGCAGCCCTAAAAAAATTAAAGAATAAAATGTAATGAAAAGATAAGTAATACAAAATACAAATTGAAAAATGACAAATTAAAGAATCTAAACCAGCAGAATAGCTATAAACAGCCTTACATTTTTCACAACCTACTTCAGAAAAGCAAGGCTACTTTGTATTAATAATTTATTTGTAATTAATATTAGCGGGGCCCTTTTACTAAGCTGTGCTAAAACATGGTCTGCGCTATGACTAGTGCTTGGGTTTCCTGCACGCTGCGGCCACTACTAGCGCAGCTGTAAAATGGCCGCATTTCCTATTTCCCCCATTAATTGACTATGTGCTAATTTCCCAATTAGCATGTGGCCATTAACGTGGGAGCCCTTACTGACACCTATTTTCTAAGTGGTAATGGCTCCTGCGCTAACTACACGCTAATCGGTTAAAGCGTTGCGGTGGGTACGCCTACTCTCTGCCCCCCCCAAAACGACCCCCAACGCTAAAAAATAAAAAGTATTTTTTTAGTGCATGGGAAGCATGCACAGATGCCAAAACTACAACGGGATGCCTGAGCATGGCCCACTTAGTGATATTTAACCTGCAGAAAGGATGCATTAGTGCTTACCGCTGCTTAATAAAAGTCCCCTCCCCCCAGCCACCTCAGGTGAGAAAGTAGGTTGCTTTACATGGCATTCATACAGTAAACTTTTCTATTGCCACCTCAAAAGTGAATGGCAGAGCTCCTTGCTTGTTGAGTATCCAAATAAGGCCCCTAGATCTTCTATAAGGGGCCTTATTTGGACACTGGTTTGGCTTCTGCAACCTAGCCAAAATCTTTTCCATCACCATCAAATGATGTATTGCAGTCTGCCATTTGCATCATATTATTTGTGTTCAAAGTCTCCTCTTTCAACCTTGAGACATTCATGAAGTCTTTGATGCCACTGAGCAGTTGGCTTAATGAATTCTGGGGTTTCATTAAGAGCTCAACTGTTTTACTAGCTCAGGGCCCTTTTACTAAGCCATGGTAGGCTCTAAGCGCGTGCAGCGCGTGCCAAAATGAGACCACCGCCAGGCCAGCGCACCCTCCTGGCAGTAATTTCAGCTCCATAATGCCTGGATGAATTATTTATTTATTTCCTCGTACCTGCACGGTAATCAGCACTTGGCATGTGCTGACCAGTCACCGCTCGTGTAGCGCGTGAGCTGAGTCTTTTCCGCTAGATCAATGGGTAGAGTTAAGGGCTCAGGCCGGTTTTTGGGCACGCGCTGGTTTCATTTTTACTGCAGGTCTTTTTCCCGTCCCATTAAAACACTTCTTTTTTTGTAGATGCGGTAAAAACTGGCCCGGCACGTGCCCAATACACGAGCCTACACTACCGCAGGCCACATTTTACCATGGCTTAGTAAAAGGACCCCTCAATGTGTTGGAACTCCACCCTCTTGAAAAATAAAGTACACAAAAAATGTGTTGAATTTCAGGCAGAAGGTTCTCCTGCAGTAGAATGTTTTTAGGTTATTTGGAAAAAATGTTGGGGGCTCCTTTTTTCTGAACATCATATATAATACCAAAGTACTACAGACCTGAGTTACCAAACAGGGGAGCTTCCAGTTTTAATTAGATTAGATGGATCTTGTGATCCTTATCTGCTGTTCTGTGTTTGTATGAAACACGAACCAAATGGGTTGTAGTGCCATTAAAAATGTTACAAGAAATGTTACGGTTCCAAAATGATATTTAAGAACAGGGGGAATTACTCAGAGCATGTGGTAATATTTCCAGTTTTTAAGAACATGTGCTGTATTTATATATATATATATATATATATATATATATATATATATTTTATTCTCCACCAATTACCTATAAGGTAATAAGATTTACAAATGTAAGATTTAAAAGCATGTACTCAGAACATAGCACTAAGTTTTAAAAGCGACCATGTGCTATCAGTATAACTTTAAAAGATACCATGTGCTCAGAACACAAAAAGACCATATATTTAGCTGCAGAAAAGGTTTATTTACAATACAGATATGTAATAAATTGCAAACAAGAGGTAGCTTAAGAATCTTTACAGGAGAAATTTGCAACAAGATAACAGATTTAAATCATAAATTAAACTAACAAGTCTTTTATTGTAGAGCATGCTGTGGTCCAGCTGAGTGAAGGGCCATGAGGCAGAGGTAGATCTTCACAGCAGTCATCGGTGGGGGAGGGGAGAAGAGTAGAGCTGCAGCAGAGGAGAGAGTGGCCTAGTGGTTAGGGTGGTGGACTTTGGTCCTGGGGAAGTGATGAACTGAGTTCAATTCCCACTTCAGGCACAGGCAGCTCCTTGTGACTCTGGGCAAGTCACTTAACCCTCCATTGCCCCAGGTACAAATAAGTACCTGTATACAAGATGTAAGCCGCATTGAGCCTGCCATGAGTGGGAAAGCGCAGGGTACAAATGTAACAAAAAAATAAATAAATAAGCCTTCATTCTCAGCTTCCTAGGGATTTGTCCCCATTCTTACTCCATTTCTGCCCATATATACTGTCCACTGTAATGAGAATTTTCTAGCTAGGAGGGCTGAACCATGGCTTCTTCTGGAATCCAGGACACCTGCAGTCTGATCATGGCTGGTAGGAGTCACCGTGGTACATTGTTTGGTTCATCCTCAGTCCCTAGATTGCAATGGCTTGAAAAGCAGGAGCTGAGGTGAGGGAATCATCCTGTATTGGGAAAACTAAACAAGCCACATTAGTACAGGTCAATCCTACATAAGTATTCAATGCAAACAGAATACCTGGCTTGTTGTCACATATGAACACAGATAGACCCTCACCAAGTATAGAATAAGTAAACAAACAAAAAATAGAAATATGTAGGCACAAATTTAACTGAAACCCCAAGAAACCAGACTGTGCATACAGTGCAACACCAGAGAAATAGAAACAGTCAAGCATGTCCCGCTATACTGTGTAAAACAAAGATAGCATATGTAAATTTCAAAAACTGACACATTCCACTCACTAAATTAAAACTTAATAAATTAAAACTTAATAAATAAAAAATTAAAAAAATGAAAAATAAGGTAATACTTTTTTATTGGACTAATTTAATAAATTCTTTTGACTAGCTTTCAAGGCCAAAACCTCCTTCCTCAGGACAGGATAGTTTTACTGACCTGAAGGAGTTTTTGGTATCCAAAAACTTGTCAGAAATGTATTTAGTCCAATAAAAAGGCATCACCTTATCTTCTTGTTATATTTTTTATTTATTAACCTTTAAAGTGGACTAACATGGCTACCACAAATTATGTCACCCAAAATGAAAAAAAAATTCTTTTATCTGCATTTGTTGTCTGGCTTTTTTTTTAATTTTGTTTATTTTAAGTTTCACAATTCAAATACAAGCATTTACATCTTGCGACAGAAATTCAGAGTAAATATTATTTAAAGGAATGAATGTTGTCTGGCTTTTTAATTTTTCAAATCATGTAGCTCTCAGTCTCTGGTTTCTGTTTTCTTTACTGTACCCAAACTACATGCTGGGTTGCATTCCTGAGGGATTTGAGAATTAAGGGCCTTTTTTATCAAGCCACACTAAAGGCCTCCAGTGCAGCAATGCTGACAAAGCCCATTCACTTTGACTAGGCTTCTTCAGGATTGCCACATGGGAACGCTAGCATAGCTTGATAAGAGACCCTATCTATGCAGTGGAGGAGTTAGAGAACACCAGGACTGGATTGGTTTGTCCTGAATAAGTTGAGCTAGATGGTAGGATTTGATGGCTAACAAACTGATCCAAAGACTATTAATGCAAATAAGGGTTCAGTCTTCTTTCAGTACACGCTATCCATACTTGCTTTGCTGTATGAAAAATTTCTTTTGTCTATTTTCCCATTTCTCTATCCATTCAGATTTCATTTATTATTACTATCCAGTCTTCAGGCTCCCTCTTTTTAACTGTCTACCTACAGTTTTTCATCTCTTTCTCTCACCCAGGCTCTCTCATTCTGCTTCCTCTTATTTCCCAGTCTTTCACTAACTCTTCTTTCTCACCCTCTGCTATCCATCGTCTCCTTTTTGTCTCTCTCTCCCTCCCCAGCCATGCAGCATGTTGTCCCCCTCCCACTCGCTATCTGGGATTTCTTCTCCTACCCCTCTCCCATCCAACATTGTCTCTCTCAGCCCCTACCATCCAGCATTGCTCCTCTGTCTGTCTCCCCACCACCAGTCAATATTGCCCTGTCTCTCTCTCTCTTCCCTCTACCGTCAAGCTTCACCCCACCTTTCTCTCTCCACCCCCTATGCAGCATCACCCCTCTGTCTCACTCCTCCCACCATCATCCCATCTCTTTTTCCTCCCACCCCCCACCATTGAGCTTCACTCCATCGTTTTCTTCACTATACATTATCACCTAGCATTGCCCTGTTGCGCTCGCTCTCTCTCTCTCCCCTTCCCCATACTCATGCTCACTGGCACCTCTGCTGCATTAGTGCCTTCCTGAGTCTGCAGCATTAATAATAAATAGAAACTGTGACCTTCCCCTTCCTGCTGTCTATGTACTCACTCCCTCCCTCCCAATCCAGAGCTACTGACTCCCTGGGTCAGTAGCAACAAACAGAAACCAGGTGAGGGACATGTCGCTGCTGGCCTTACCCCTTCTAAACAGGAAATTCCATAATAGGGGCATGGCTGTCAGAGCCTGCAGTGGTGTGCACAGGTTTGCTAATGAGAATACAGAGAGCTCTCCAGGGGAACGAGTGAGTGAGCAGCTGGGTGACGGGGAGGGGAAGGTCACAGTTTCTATTTGCTGTTGTCAATGCAGACTTGGGAAGGCTGTGGCCCAGCAGGCAAGCAAGCGACTGAGCACTTGGATAGCAAAGAGGGGAAAGCTGCAGTTGAGGCTGAGAAGGCTTAGCCTCCTCAAGGCTGTTACATGGAGCACCTATGATTTTCTGGATGATCTTTAAAGTCCTGTAGTAAAAATGCCCTGCATTTTCTGAGCACAGTGCTGAAGATTTACAGACCAAATAGATCCTTGTAGTTGGAGGGCACTTCTCTGGTATCTATTCCATCACAGCGAAAAATACATTTTGAGGAGATGAGGACTAATGCCTTTTCTATTGCAGGCCTGTGGGAGTGGAACCAGTTCTCCTCCAAACTTAAGACAGAGGCAGATGATGCAAGCTTCTAAAAGATACTGATGGGCCACTTTTTTTGTGCGGCTTGTAATACTATGAGGCCCTTTTACTGAGTTGTGCTAAAAAGTGGCCTGCATTATGTTTAGCATCATAGGCGCCCGGTATAAGAGGCTTCCAGCTAGTATTAGTAGTAGTTTTCCTGCGAGTCCTGCTGCTCTGGGGGGTTTAAATAGCAGCAGCAACTGCAGTGAAAGCCATCTCTAGCCTTGTGTATAACCAGTTGTAATTTGATTATCTTACTGCTGGGAGAGCAGAGCAGGAGGGTTGGCTGGAGGTGTCCTGGGTTGCCAGGGATATATTTAACTAGGATCATGAATTCCTGCACATGAGCAGTTCACACCAAAGAGACTTGCACTGACCCCTGAAATTTTAAAAGTGCTAAAAATAAGTTTTAAAAGTATTTGCATTAAATCTAATTGCAGAATTTAGGTGCTAGGAAGTGGGATTGGTGTGCTATGTACTCAAATTTGCTCAAGCCATATGCAAATTAGTCCATTTTTGGGAGGTTCTCATTTGCATATTTATGGGTAAAAATTGTTGGAAATGTTTACAGCCTTAATGTTAGGGCATGGCTCTGATCAAAAATGTGAACTTTGATCCAAAAACGAAGGGTTTAGCTAGTGTTTTTGACTAAAAATTCCCATTAGAGTGTCTGTATGTTAATCTGCATTCAAATAGAGCTCTCTGATTGGATGAGCAGCTCCTGTTAGACAATCTGCCTGGGAACAGAGAGGAGAGGAGAGAATTAATGGGTGGATGGGTGTGGATGGCTGGAGGGGGGCAGGGGAGAGGAGAAAATCAATGGGTGGGTATGGATGGCTGGAGGGGGGGCAGGGGAGCGAGGACAAGAAATGAAGAAGAAAGGCAGAAAGTAAAGAAATAAATGGAAAGGAAGCCCTGGAAACGGAGTTAAGAGGACAGATAGCAGCAGAATTGGATACTGGGCCAGCATGATCAGAAAAACAAAGCCACCAGACAACAAAGGTAAAAAAGATAATTTTATTTTCATTATAGTGTTTGGAATATGTCCACTTTGAGAATCAGGTGCTCAACATTAAATGTTTATATTTATTTACTTATGTATGGCATTTTATCCCACATTAAACATGAATTAGGATGTTTTGTGGCTCTACATGAGAATTGTGATATTATGATCCTTGTTTCATATTGTTGACGGTCTGCATTTTCCGTATGGGTGGTATATTGGTGTATTAGGTTCTGCCCAGTGTAATATTTATGGTACAGTAAGGTTCTGAGTGTGTTTTTGCACAAAGTTGTGCATAGTGTTTTGTAGTTGAGCGATTGTGGTTAGTATATGCTTTGAGCAACCACTTTATTCTTTGACATATGATACATATCTAATATCTAAATTTAATAAAAGGTATTAATTGTGACTTTTATTTTTATTTATTTATTTTTCTCTGTGTGTTATCAGACAATTATGGATTTAAGCTCCACCCCTAACCCCGCCCCCTTTAGCCTCCCCAAACAGTTGGGCTACCGATCGCCTATGTTTAGCATGTGGGTTTCCTGTGCACTGAGGCCACTTTTAGTGCAGCTGTAAAATGGCTGCAATTTTTTTCCATTAATGGCCACTGGTTGATTTCCCAATTAGCGTGTGGCCATTAGCACGCTACTGCTACCCATTTTGTTGGTAGGGGCTCCCACGCTAATCCTGTGTTAATCATGTAGGGCACACCAATGCCTACACGTTAACTGATTAGCACAGTGCACACCTACTCTCTGCCTCCAAACATGCCCCTACGCTAAAAAAAAAAAAAATCTATTTTTTAGTATGTGGGAAGCACGTGCCAATTCTAAAACAAAAGCGGAATACGTGAGAATACATCCAGAATTTTTATTACCGGAGAAAATTCAAAGCTAACTTGATCAATACTAATTGATTTTGGGGATATTCTCTGGATTAAAGTCAAATCAGAGAAATTTTGTTTTGTCGGTGTTCAATTTCAATTTGTGATAAAACATCCAATTATCTATTAACGCCATACATTGTTGAATCAACTTAGATTCAATATCAGATATGGAATTAAATGGAATCAAGACTGAGATGTCATCTGCATAAATGTAATGTAAAAAGGTTATTGTTTTGCAACAGTAAACCTAAAGATCTCAGAAAGACATTAAAGAGCAACGGAGAAAGCGGAGATCCCTGAGGTACTCCACATATACTCCTCCATGCGGAAGAAAAGACATCCTTTGCCCGAACTCTGCAACTCCTGATATCATTATAAACAGTAGTTAAGAATGCTACCAATTGATCAATTAGACATATGTACAGCTCTGCTGGTGATTTATTCAGCCCCATTTCCTCATTAGTCTTCAGAGCATGGCTTTGCATAACTCTTCAGTACTAAAAAAGCATCCCAAGTAATCCCTCAAAGAAGAGTGACCAAAATGATAAAGGGGATGGAACTCTCGTATGAGGAAAGGTTAAAGAGGGCTCTTCAGCTTGGAAAAGAGATGGATGAGGGGAGATATGATTGAGGTCTACAAAATCCTGAGTGGTGTAGATCGAGTAGACGTTAATCAAATTTTTATTCATTTCAAAACTACAAAGACTAGGGGACACTCGCGGAAGTTACATGGAAATACTTTTAAAACAAATAGGAGGAAATATTTTTTCACTCAACAAATAGTTAAGCTCTGGAACTCTTTGCTGGAGGATGTGGTAACAGCGGTTAGCGTATCTGGGTTTAAAAAAGGTTTGGACAAATTCTTGGAGGAAAAGTCCATAGTCTGCTATTGAGGCAGACATGGGAAGCAACTGGAAAGCAGATATGCAGTGTTTGATGATGGTAAAAGATGAGGGAGTGAGGAAAGAAGGCACCCAAAGCTGTCAAACAGTGGTAACCTACTAACACATAGCTGGAACCGCCCCCCCCCCCCCCCCACCTGGCCACTCCCTGTCTCATGGTCTCTAGTCTATTTGTATTATATGTGGTGTGCCTTCTCACCCCCTTCCCTACCTGTACCACATAGGAACACCACACTGTCCCCCTCTTGTGGAAAACAGAGTGCAGCACAACAGATACCATAGCTTCCTAATCCAAAATCTACCTGAGCCCTCATGCTGTGCAGAGGTGTACTGGGTCCCAATGCCATGGATCCCCTCCTGGGGCAGGAGCACATGAACAATCTGCTCTAGGGGGGTTAGGTTGGCAGTGTCATCCTGTAGCAGGTTGGCACCAGCCTTGCGCCTGACTGTGTTTGAGCTGCTGCCACTTTCATAAGTACATGCCATACTGGGAAAGACCAAAGGTCCATCAAGCCCAGCATCCTGTTTCCAACAGTGGCCAATCCAGGTCACAAATACCTGGCAAGATCCCATGGCTCTTGCCAGGTATTTGCGCTTGCAGTCTTCAACATCACAATTGCAGTGGAAGACTGCATTGAGGTGGTCCCTCACTGCTTCCCATTCTCTCCCCTTAGTAGAGGCAGCCAGCCTCTGGCCCCTGGGAGCAAACAGATTGATGTGCCGTCTGGCTATTTCTTGCACCAGAAGTTCAATCTCATCCTCACTGAAATTGCCCTTGCAAGTAGGTGCTTGCTTAGGTGCCATTCTGAAAATTGTATCTGGAGATTCGAAAATACGGAGAAGGACGTTTAAATACCACATAAAGACATCCTAGGGAGGATCCACTAGACATCTCACAGATGGACGTCCTAATTTCGATTATGGGTTGGAATTATAAATGTCTCCAGCTGCTCTGCAGATCTAGATGTTTTCACTTCCATCATGAGCCACTTCTTTAAAATGCCTGTCGCTGTGCTCATGCTTTAGATGTTTTTCTTTAGATTATGGGGTGGCATTTCTAAACGTCTTATGTTCAGTTATTGATGTGGACACTTGTGTACACTGTGCAGTAAACCCCTTTTTTCACAGTATGCTACATATGTGTACACAATTGGGGAATCCTTGAAGGATATTTGTTGTGTGGGCTGTCTACTTTTCCTTTGAAAATGTTTCAGATTGGGCGTTAGCTGTTGGGTTATCATATATTCTGCATTTTCCAAAACTGACCGACTCTCCATTCTCCACCCCCCCACCGCCACCAGGATCAGCCACCTGCACCTAGGAAGCTTTCAGCCAGATGGCTTCTACCTCTGTCACATCTTTTGCAGGTAAGCACAAACCTCTCAGCCAACCCTTCCCCTTCTGCTATATAGGTGCTAACCAAACACTTCTTGCATCTTACAGGACAGGATAGAGCACTGCAGCTGGTTAGCAGGATTGCAAGGAACAGCAGTGGACTCTTAATATAGTGGACTATGATAGTGATAATTGTTTCTACCCAGATAATTGTACAGATGTCTTGTCCTCAACTGGACACACTCAGTTGTCGCTGCCTATAGGGGGGGAGAGGGAAGAGGCCCTGAGAATGGATGTGTGCATCCCTCATGGTCAAGGGCTCCCTATTCTGTGCCTGTTCTCTGGATTCAAATCTCACCTCTGTTTTTACCAGGTTCACGGTATCCACATCTGGTGGCTTTTCTCTCGCTTTGCACCTCATATGTCTCCCCAATAGGTTCCATCCCTATTAATGAGGAGGAAACTGTGACCATCACCCTCTCCCCATGTACTGTGGCCCCAAATCACCTGGCAACATTCCCTCGTGCTACAGAAGAGGCACTCCAAAATCACCTGGCAACATTCTGTCATGCTACACCGCCACGGCTTAACCTGTGCCAGGTGTGGGAGAAGCAGGAGCAATGGAATGCTGGTGTTCACAGTCTACTATCACAGTTTGCTGAATGGGTATAGCATTCAACAGAGGCGATGTGCGAGCAGATGCGGCTTGCCTGTGATGCACAATGTGAACAGCAGAAGTTAGTGGATGAGGCAATATTGCAGGAGCTGCAGGAGGCGAGGAGCAAGATGGATGCATTTTTGTGGAAGATGCAGGAGTACAGGAAACAAGTGGAAAGGCATTTCAAGGAGCAGCTGATAGGTTTTCCTTATCCATTCCTATATACATATGCCCTACGCTGTCTGTCATGAACTATATGCACCCCTGTTTTTTTTTTAATACACAGCCAGCCATACCGGTCATTATTCTTCACCATACCCCCCCCCCCCTACATCTCCAAGCCCTGTGCACCATGGTAACTTTGTTTATGAATATACAGTATTTTTGTAAAGAATAACAACTGAATACAGTAGTGTACCGCATAAATTCAAGTCCATTAGTGTAGTTACTGGAACACATTTTAATTAGAACCAAGGGTTATTTAAAAAATGTTGTAATAAAGGTTTGTTTTCCTTTTTTAATTCTGTCTTGGTTCATTGGCCAACAAAACGATATGACATTGGGAGAAGAAACATTACTCTAATATAAGCACTTCTCAATTCATCCTCATCAGGATGAGATGGCACAATATCAATGAAAAGGACTGCTTTCCTAGGGTTTAATAATTTTGAAAACTTGATACTCCTTTTTTTCCATATTTTTATTGAAGAAATTTTAGTTATATAATGAAAAAGAACAAAGATTGAAAACAGTTTGACAATGGCTTCAATGAAATAAAAAAATAATATAGATATGCATTACTACAATAGAATAATATGATAAAAAAATTTTAATCCGATAAATTCCTCAGAATCTGATGACAGCTTTTTTCCCCAGAAATATTTCAGCTGTCTTAGTCCATATATTTTTTTCCAGCAATCAAGCCAACCCTCACAATCGGTGAAATCAGGGTCACTTTCATTAAATTCCTTTTGAAAAAACAGAGCTTTCTCATCCAATATCAGGCTTGATATTGGCATGCCCTTGTCTTTTTGCTGTGTGAACCATAGGAACAAAGCTTCACTCATCTCATATTCACATTTTTTCATAGTTTTCCTAGTATTTAATCCATAGTTACAGGCACGATTGGAGCCCCATTTCCTCAGCTCACTTTGTTGCTTTTTCCAGTCGATAACATTTTCCCCACTCCAGGTTCAGTTACAATTTTTGGATGGACTCACCATTCTCTATTCTTTGTAAAGTTTCTGATTTATAGGCAGTACAACCTTTTTCCTCTTTTGATTTGCCATTGCAGAGAAAGTAGGGCTACTGGTACAGCTGACTTAGTTTTGAGTGAAAGTGAAAACTGATCTAAGAATAAGAATAATAAAAGTAAATGTAAAAGAAGAAACAGTAACAATAGTTTAAAAACATAGAGGCCCTTTTATAAAAGGGCGGTAGTGGTAGTGGCGGCGTTACTTCCAATTTCCGCCGTGCACCAGTGCAGGGACGTGCCTGGTGGTAATCAGTCAGTGCCCCATACTGCCTGGTTACAACTAGGCTACTGCCGGAGCACCTACTGCCTCCTAAATAGCAGGTAGTAAGTTGTCCACCAGGAAATAGTCGCAAAGCAAGTGTTTAAATTACCTGACGGCCATTTTTTTAAAAAAAAGGCTTTTACCAGTAGCAGTACAAGGGGGCCTCGTCGTGCTGCAAACCCGTGCACTGACGCCACCGCGGGGCCCATTTTACTTCTGTTTGGTAAAAGGTGCCCTTAATGTGCCCAAGAATCTTATCTAGCACTGCTGCCTCTGATGCCAGAAAGAGTAAGCCACGTGCATGATGCCAGAAAATGTAAGCCACGCGCTTCTGAATGACAATGCTGTGATATCAGCGGAGGCTTGTCAGGTAAACCAGATGGTTGAATAAATGAAGGTCAGATAACTGAGACTCTACTATCCTATCCTATATAATAATTTGCACCTTCAACATTCTATGTCTGGATGCCTGGGTTCGTAACATCCATTCCCACTCATTGCCCCGCCCTCTCATCAAAACGTAATGATGTCAAAGGGCAGAACAATGAGGGGGGAAGGGAACGCTGGAGGCGAGATGATGTCAGGAGGACAGAATCATGGGACATCAAGGGGAGGGAGGGAGGAAGGGGAGGGCAGGGCAGGGCAGAGGAGAATTGATGGACATGGAACATGGATGGGATGGGAGGACAGTCATAGGCGCCCCGTATAAGAGGCTTGGGGAGGCTAAGCCTCCCCAGCCCAACCGTGACCTTCCCCTGGCTGCTGCCCCCCCAAACGCAGAGCTACCTGGTGCAGCAGCGCTGCAGCCAGGCAGTTCTCGGACAGTCCCTCCGCTCCTTCCCACCCTCAGCTCCCCGATCGACAGCCCTCCTCTCCGTTCCTCCCCCCTTGCGCGTGTTTAACCCTTTTACTTTCAGGCGCAGCGATGGCAGTGAAGAGGACAACACAACGTGCTCGTCTCCAGCTTCTCTTTTCCCTCACACAGTATCCCGCCTTCTGCGATGATGCATTTCCTGTTTCCGTGAGGGCGGGACACTGTGTGAGGGAAGGGAGAAGCTGTGTTGTCTCTTCACTGCCATCGCTACACCTGAAAGTAAAAGGGTTAAACGCGCAGGGGGGGGGGGGAAGGAATGGAGAGGAAGGCTGTCAGGGAGCTGAAGGAGGGCAGGGAGAATCGCTGGGCATGGATGGGAGGGCAGGGGGAGAGAAGAGATGGCTGGAATTGGAGAGGAGGGCAGGGGGAGAAGAGATCACTGGACAGGACAGGAGGGGAGGGCAGGGGAGAGAGGAGAATTGCTGGACATGGATGGATGGAGGGGAGGGCAGGGGAGAGAGGAGAATTGCTGGACATGGATGGATGGAGGGGGCAGGGGAGGGAGGAAATTTGCTGGATATGGATGGATGGATGGAGAGGGCAGAGGAGAATGGAGAGTTCCTGTACATGGATGGATGGATGGAGGGGAGGGCAGGGGAGAGAGGAGAATTGCTGAACATGGATGGATGAATGGAGGGGGCTGGGCAGAGAGGAAATTTGCTGGATATGGGTGGATGGAGGAGAGGGCAGGGGAGAATGGAGAGTTGCTGGACATTGATGGATGGAGGGGAGGGAAGAGAGGAGAAATGCTGGACATGGATGGAGTCTGCGTACTCTTTATCTGTTAAACAATACTATAAATAAAAATCACAAAAAAAATAAAGATTAAAACAAAAAAAAACATAGATAAAACAATCCGTATCTCATACCCCTGGAGCATATTACTCATTATACACCCTTCCCAATTATTACTTATCGTGACAGAACATTTCTCCTAACAGTTCCCTTAAAAACATAATCACCATTACATGATAACCTTGCTAACGCCCGTTTCATTTGTGTGAGAAACGGGCCTTTTTTACTAGTAAATTAATAAATGACATACAAACATCAGTCTTAATCTGTCATCCTGTACTGTTTTGCTGTGTAACTATGTTTGTGGGAAAGTATAACAATAGACCACAGGATGAGGCACTTGTATTTTATTGGCTGAAGGGAAGTTAAGGTGGAGTTATGAAGAATGCTTGAACGTAGAAACCTTGAAATAAAAGTGAAACTAATACTTTAGTGAAAATCAAATACAAGAAATCAGGTGACTCAAGCACTAATTGAGAAAACTAGAGAGGTGGAGTGGATCTGCTCTTGTAAAGGGACTTTCTACGAAGTGACAGTGAGTAAGGTAGGGAATATCTCTGCTTTGTGCAGTCATTGAATATGGATGTAAAATGTGGTCAGGGGAAAGAGCTGTCAGGAAGATAAAACATATCTGGGAACTTTTGATTCTGCTTACTTTGAGATCAGCAAGGGGCGGGAAAGAGCCCCATGCAGACTTTCTTTCTAACTCTTTCTTGCCTTACTCCCAAATTGCCCTGACAAAGGAAATCTTGGTGACTGCCCCAGGCCCTGCACTTTCATTTTCCCATGCCACCAGGTAAACCCACTCTCTGTTCATCTATTGATTGTTCCTGCTTCTTCCCATGAGCACAGAAAAGTGAACATAGTAACGTGGAGGGGCATAATTGAACGTCGCCGGCCAAATAGGTCACCGGCGATCTATTGCGGCAGCGGAGCTACAGCTGGCCGGAACCGTATTATCGAAAAAGATCGGCGGTCATTTTTTTTCGATAATACGGTTTAGCCCGGCCAAATAGCTTGGATTTCGCCGGGTTTGAGATGGCCGGGTTTGTTTTTCAGCGATAATGGGAAAAAATACCTGCGATCTCCAACCCGGTGAAATCCAAGCCATTTGGTCATGGGAGGAGCCAGCATTTGTAGCGCACTGGTTCCCCTGACATGCCAGGACACCAACTGGGCACCCTAGACATGTGGGTACAGTGGGTTTTGGAGGGCTCCCATTACCAGCACAAGTGTTACAGGTAGGGGGGGATGGGTCTGGGTCCGCCTGCCTTAAGTGCACTGCAGTACCCACTAAAAGTGCTCCAGGGACAGGACTTGTTGCTGCTGTATAAGCTTGCCACACCAGTTGACACCTGAAGACTAATCTCTTTGAAAAAGTCCTTTATTTGAATAAGCACATTTACTCACAGTTAACTGCAGATCAGAGGTTGTGCCCCACTGGCAAAGAGTCTTCCTGGTACTGAGATTAGCAGTAGGTCAGAGCTGGCAGAATGCTGTACAATGCCCTCTTTCAGCCACATTCAAGGTAAGAACTAAGTTCTCTAACGTGGCTAACACATGAAAGGGATCTAAAACTGGCTTACAAACATGGCCACTACCTCATGGACTAACGGAAGTAAAACAGGGCACATTCTGACCCAGTTAGCAGGGGGAAAAGCACCATGGGAGTACAGCCCAGTACCCTACACCCACCACAATGCATTGCTGATATGACTCTGCAGTGCACCTAACAGAAAAGGTGTCACACTCACCCGAGAGCCACATCACAACCAGGGAAAGGCTGTTGGAGGATAGAACACATTCTGCTGTCATGGAGGTGGGTACAGCATTTGAGGCTGGCATACAGGCTGGAAAAAAAGGTTTTTAAATTTATTTTTTTAGTGTGGGAGGGGGTTGGTGACCACTGGGGGAGTATGGGGAGGTCATCCCCGATTCCCTCCGGTGGTCATCTGGTCAGTTGGGGCACCTTTTTGAGGCTTGGTCGTGAAAATAAAAGGACCAAGTAAACCTGGCGAAATACTGCTTATCGCCGGGTTTTTTTTTTCCATTATCGGCAAAAGCCAGCCATCTGGTAGCCACGCCCATGCCTGCCCATGTCCCACCTTCGCTTAGCCGGCAACACGCCCCTTTGAATTTTCGCCGGCGAGGCGACGGGAAAGCGGCAATGCTGTCAAAAATGCAGCTTTCGATTATACCGATTTCGCCGCTTTTCCAAGATCGCTGGCCATCTCCTGATTTATGTCTGGAAATGGCCGGCGATCACTTTCGATTATAAGCTGGATAGTAACATAGTAGATGACGGCAGAAAAAGACCTGCACGGTCCATCCAGTCTGCCCAACAAAAGAGATGGTCCAAAGCATAGGCGCCGACTTGAGCACCCCCAATATTTTGGGGCCAAACTCAGAATGCAACAAAGGCTGGAGCTCTATATGCCACCGCCCAGCACAGCACCGCACCGCACCACAAAAGGCACTTTCAAAATTCATAGCTGGTGGCAGCAATGTTGTTGCTAAGCGTTGCTTGCTCCTCCACTCTGAGTATCCCTGCTTGGCCTGACCCCGAAGCTAATATAAATTAAGAAAAAAAAATCCCAGAGCTACGAGACTCCAAAGTGCTGTACGCATAGCTTGCAAGAGTGAGGCAGATGATATGGGCCAGCCCAGGTGCACAGTTCAGCCAATGGAAAGAGTGCAGCTGGTATCATAGCCTCCCACCTCCTGGAGGCATCCTGATCGAAGTTGACCGCTCTTCCTTCCACATCTGCTCCTGACTGGCCCACAGCTCAAGGTAATGTTTTATTCCTCCTTTGTAGGGGGTGATGTGGGCAATTAACGTATTAGCAATGCTGTTAACGTGTTAATATTTATATTTTAATGCTGACCCCCCCCCCCCCCCCACCTTTCGCTTTTACCTATACAGCAGCCAGCAGGGCTCTTTTTCTTCTTTCTTGGCGCTCCTTGTCTCCCTCCTCTGCAGGGCCAAGCTCTGACTTGAGCCACTGTGGTGCAGGAAGTTGGGAAACGGTTCAAATATCTGCAAAGCTCAGCCATGCAGGTGGAGAGAGGCATGAGAGAATCTGGATGAAGGCTGGGGGGGGGGGCATGAGAAACTGGGGGAGAGGCTGGGGAGAGGGAGAATATTGGGTTGTGTTCAGCAACCAGTGGCGTATTTAAACAAGGTGCGTCAGAAGTGACGTACACACCCCCCTTTCAGACCCAGCCCCCACTCCCACCTTAAAATCCTGTCTGATGCAGTAAGGCTGTCTGTGGCCTGCACCAGGTCTGAGGGGCGAGCAGGCGGGACCGATCAGGGAAGAAGTCATGGTCCAGGTTATGGGCAGCCTATGAGTGGTGCTGCCACTGCCCAGGTGAAGACTGCAGTAGACAGGATTTTAAGGTACTGGAGGGGATGCACCACCTGTAAAAAAATGTTCAGCACCCCCAATCATTTTGAAAAGTTAGCTCCTATGGTCCAAAGTATATCAACCAAAGAAGCACACAAAAAAATCACAAAAGGACCTTCAGGATTATTAAGTGACGTGGAGGGGCATTTTCGAACGGGGACGCCCATCTCTAAGGGCACCCATCTCTAAGGACGTCCCGACGAAGGGGCAAGGGCATTCCGGATTATCAAAACAAGATGGGCATCCATCTTTCATTTCGATAATACGGTTGGAGAGGCCCAAATCTCAACATTTAGGTCGACCTTAGAGATGGTCGTCCTTAGGTCGTCCTTAGAGATAGTCGTCCCCGGTTTTCAGCGATAATGGAAACCGAGGACGCCCATCTCAGAAATGACCAAATCCAAGCCATTTGGTCATGGGAGGAGCCAGCATTCGTAGTGCACTGGTCCCCCTGACATGCCAGGACACCAACCGGGCACCCTAGGGGGCACTGCAGTGGACTTCAGAAATTACTCCCAGGTGCATAGCTCCCTTACCTTGTATGCTGAGCCCCCCAACTCCCCCCCAAAAAACCTACTCCCCACAACTGTACACCACTACCATAGCCCTAAGAGGTGAAGGGGGGCACCTACATGTGGGTACAGTGGGTTTCGGGTGGGTTTTGAAGGGCTCCTATTTACCAGCACAATTGTAACAGGTAGGGGGGGATGGGCTTGGGTCCACCTGCCTGAAGTGCACTGCACCCACTAAAAACTGCTCCAGGGACCTGCATACTGCTATCATGGAGCTGGGTATGACAGTTGAGGCTGGCATAGAGGCTGGCAAAATATGTTTTTTAATTTTTGGGGGGGGTGGGAGGGTGTTGGTGATCATTGGGGGAGTAGGGGGTTGGTGACCACTGGGGGAGTAAGGGGAGGTCATCCCCAATTCCCTCCGGTGGTCATCTGGTCAGTTCGGGCACCTTTTCTAGGCTTGGTCATGAAAAAAAATGGACCAAGTAAAGTTGGCCAAATGCTCGTGAGGGATGCCCTTCTTTTTTCCATTATCGGCCGAAGACGCCCATCTCTTAATCACGCACCAGTCCCGCCTTTGCTATGGTGCCGACATGCCCCCGTGAACTTTGGTCGTCCTCGTGACGGAAAGCAGTTGAGGGCGCCCAAAATCGGCTTTCGATTATGCCGATTTGGGTGTCCCTGAGAGAAGGACGCCCATCTCCCGATTTGTGTCAGAAGATGGGCATCCTTCTCTTTCGAAAATGCCCCTGATAGACTGTGATTCAAAGGTTTTTTTAATGGAACATTGTCGCTTTTACTTTGGTGGGTTTTCCAACAGTGTTTTGTGTGAGGGCAGGACTCTATAGTTACTTCTGTTATATGCGTTTACCCCAGTGCTCTGAGAAGGCGTTATACAGTGGAGTGAAGATCGCGTGCTATTTACATTATTAGCAGACTTGTATTACTTAATAAGAATACCTGCATATATTTGTGACCCCTGATGCAGGCGATTTGTTGCCGAAATACAGCCCGTGTCGGGGCTCTTTAATAAAGAACCTGTCATTGTTCTGCTCCTGAAGGTCCTGTGGCGCATCATCCCTTTGCATCCTGGGGATAGAGAATATGTGGATTTAGCAGGCATCACCATTTATGAATGTATTTTATAAATGCTTGTGATTTACCATTTCTTACCAGCAAATAAATACACAAAGTTACACCTGCCTTGAAGCCGATGTTACTTTGCATGGGTGTTTCAGGTAAACTATTTTATACAGTCACATAGGCAGCTTTTATAAATTAGATAAAATGCCTTTCATGACTAGTTGTCCTGTTATAAAATTATCCTTGAAATATTTAACTTTAGGCCCCTTTTACTAAGCGGCAGTAAGCCCAACATGGGCTTACTACTTGCTAAACCACAGTAGCCCAATGGTACTTCCCCCGCACGGCCATTTCCTGCAGGAAAGAGAGACTTCCCTAGTTTTACCTGCTACGGTAAATGGGGGCCTCGGCGTGCATGAACATCATGCGCCGACACCAGCGCAGGCCCCCTTTTGCTGCAGCTTGGTAAAAGGGGCCCTTTAAGCCTTGGTTTGTTTTAAGCCATTACTTGGATTGCTCACTAGGGGGTCCTTTTATCAACTGGCGATAGGGCTACCTCCAGGGTAGCACGTGGCAAATGCCCCTATCGCCAGGCTCACCCAGGTGCTCGGCGGTAGTTCTGTTTCTGCTGCGTGCCATTTCTGGCGCTAGAAAATAGTTTTTATTTTCTAGCACTGGTGGGTGGGGTGTTGGCAGGCCTGGCGGCTAAATAGGAGGTGGCAAGTGCTCCGGCCATAAATAGCTGCGCACCAATTTTTAAGTAGTGCACGGCCCTTTTACTGCTGCAATAAAAGTTGGCCTTGATCTCATTTGATAGAAAATTTCCAACTGAAGTGTTTATCTAATAAAACACATTTTAAAAAATTTTAAGGGATAAATATTCATTAGGGATATGAGTTCCTTTGGAAAAAGAAAGGAAAAATGCAGAGGAACAGGTTAGCTTCATTTAATTTCAAAATGAACCAAAATAAATAGCCAACAATGTTTCGTTTTTAGCAAGTGCTAAATGAAAATAAAAACCTCCTCACTAAACTGCATTAAGGTTTCACAGTTAGTGCATATAAAGTATAAATATTTAATTCATAAAACCTGCAAAACCTTCTGGCATTCCCGGCGGATGGGAGAAGGCAGCCATGCAGCTGATGCAAAGAATTGGTCATCATTGCATGTTAATGGCATGATTGCTAACACAGACTGCAATTTGCTACATATCTGGAGGTATCATTAAATTTTCTGCATCATTTAAGTAGTAACTCCTTTTCCACACTCCAATGCTGCATAGTGATAGCCAATTCTATTATGGTATCTGGGAGCTCAGATTCTGTTATAAAATGCTAGTGCAGTGGTGTTCCTTGGTTGGCTGCCAACCGGGGCGGATCACCGCTGCTCACCCCCCCCCCCCCCAGGTGCATTCTTCTTACCTGCTGGGGTACTGGGAGCAGCCGCGCGGCTGTTGGCTCTGCCAGTTCCCGGCTGCCTCTGCCCCAGAACAGGAAGTAACAGCAGAGGCAGCCGGGAACTGGCAGAGCCGACAGCCACTCGGCTGCTCCCTGCACCCCTCCTGCAGCGTGCACCCCGGTGCGGATCGCCCCCACCGCCCTGCCCTCGGTACCCCGCTGTGCTAGTGTCACCCTGTACTGACCTTCATTACATTTAGGCACCTGCAGTTACACCACTCAAAAACCTGGTGTAACTTCAAGAGCCCAAATGCAGCAAGGGTGCGCATAACATACAGTATTCTGTATGTTATGCACTGTCTTGGTACATGTGGGTACCAATGACATAGGAAGCCAAATTTAAGGTCTTAGGTAGAAAGCTCAAATCCAGACACTCTAGGGTAGCATTTTCTGAAGTGCTACCCGTTCCACGCATAGGGCCCAAGAGACAGGCAGAATTCCGGAGTCTCAATGCGTGGATGATACGATGGTGCAGGGAGGAGGGTTTTAGATTTGTTAGGAACTGGGCAACATTCTGGAGAAGGGGGAGCCTATTCCGAAAGGATGGGCTCCACCTTAACCAGGGTGGGACCAGACTGCTGGCATTGGCGTTTAAAAAGGAGATAGAGCAGCTTTTAAACTGGAGACAGTCGCTCAAAAGCGCATGGTTCAGAATAAGGTATCTTTTAAAGATATCACCAAAACAGGGAAGATAAGGTATCCCGATAGTGAGCTTGTAAAAGAGATCGTAGTAGATCAGGTGTCCTTAAATAAAAATAAAAATCAGGCAAAAGATTGCAATTTAACACAGTCAAGTACTGAGCATGATGTAAATAGAAACAACAAACGTAGTTTGAAATGCCTACATGCAAATGCCAGAAGCTTAAGAAATATGATGGGAGAGTTAGAATATATTACATTAAATGAAAAATTAGATATAATAGGAATCTTTGAGACCTGGTGGAAGGAGGATAACCAGTGGGACACTGTCATACCGGGGTACAAATTATATCATAGTGATAGGATGGATCGAATTGGTGGAGGGGTAGCATTGTGTGTTAAGGAGGGCTTTGAATCAAATAGATTGAAAATTCTACAGGAAACAAAACACATCTTGGAATTCCTGCGGATTGAAATTCCATGTGTAAAGGGGAAAAAGATAGTGATAGCAGTGTACTACCGTCTGCCTGGCCAGGATGAATAGACGGATGTAGAAATGTTATCGGAAATTAGGGAGGCTAACAAACTGGGCAACACCATAATACTGGGTGATTTCAATTTCCCTGATATTGACTGGGTAAATGTAACATCGGAGCATGCTAGGGAGGTAAAATTCCTTGACGAAATCAAGGATTGCTTTATGGAGCAGCTGGTACAGGAGCCAACAAGAGAAGGAAAAATTCTAGACCTAGTCCTTAGTGGATCACATGATCTGGTGCGGGAGGTAACGGTGATGGGGCCCTTGATAACAGTGATCATAATATGATCAGATTTGATATTAGCTTTAGAGTAAGTATACACAGGATATCCAATACGTTAGCATTTAACTTTCAAAAAGGAGACTATGATAAAATGAGAAGAACGGTGAAAAAAAAACTTAGAGGAGCGGCTGCGAGGGTCAAAAATTTGCATCAGGCGTGGATGCTTTTCAAAAATACCATCCTGGAAGCCCAGGCCAAATATATTCCGTGTATTAAAAAAAGGAGGGAGAAAGACCAAATGACAGCCGGCATAGTTAAAAAGTGAGGTGAAGGAAGCTATTAGAGCTAAAAGAAAATCCTTCAGAAAATGGAAGAAAGAACTGACTAAAAATAATAAGAGAATCCACTAAAGCTCAAAACCAGTTGGGGTGTGGAAATACTAATTCGCTAGAAAAAACTCTCATTAAGGATTTCCAATAGACAAAAATGACTAAGTCAGTCCAATACAAAGAAAGGGCTGTGTCAACTGTCAAAAAACATACAGCACCTTGCACAAAGGAAAAAGGCCTCAAAGAGCTCCTAGATACTTTAGATCAAACGGAGCTAGAACAGATCTTTATGATCTTCCCTTCATCATTGGCCAAAAAAACCTTCAGAATTATTACAACTTTCTATTGCTTGAATATTGTAAATGTTTTCCTAGAATTTGATATGCTTTTAGTATTATTTTATATTGCACTCGGCATAAGTACCGACACTTATCTTAAAAGTTGGTACTGGTCTATGGATTGCGTTGTCAGATCGAGTGCTCAGCCGCCCTATCTTCACCCTCTAATCCCGAGCCAACGGTGGCCAGCGTTTCGCACTGCTGCTTCATGGTCTCAGTGCTAGGGCTAGTGCTCCCGGGGAGCACACCACCCGAACTCTCATCCACTCTCTCATTACCTCTCGCCTTGACTACTGCAACCTACTCCTCACTGGCCTCCCACTTTGCCATCTATCCCTCCTTCAGTCCGTTCAGAACTCTGCTGCACGTCTTATCTTCCGCCTGGACCGATACACTCATATCACCCCTCTCCTTAAGTCACTTCACTGGCTTCCGATCAGGTACCGTATACAGTTCAAGCTTCTCCTATTAACCTACAAATGCACTCGATCTGCAGCCCCTCCTTACCTCTCTATCCTCATCTCCCCTTACGTTCCTACCTGTAACCTCCGCTCTCAAGACAAATCCCTCCTTTCAGTACCATTCTCCATCACCACCAACTCCAGGCTTCGCCCTTTCTGCCTCGCCTCACCTCATGCCTGGAATAAACTCCCTGAGCCCATAAGCCAGGTCCCCTCCCTGCCCATCTTCAAATCCTTGCTCAAAGCACACCTCTTCAATGTTGTCTTCGGCATCTAACCATCATACCTCTATTCAGGAAATCTAGACTGCCCCAACTTGACATTTCGCCCGTTAGATTGTAAGCTCCTTTGAGCAGGGACTGTCCTTTTTGTTAAACTGTACAGAGCTGCATAACCCTAGTAGCACTCTAGAAATGTTAAGTAGTAGTAGTAAACAGAGTAGAAACCTATTTATAATCATCCCCTACTGTGACCTCTCCACTTCCTGATTCCTCGCAGTCCAGGTAAGGATTGCATCTCGCCAGTGTCTCCGCCCCCTCCCAAGCATATGGAATGTCAAGTCAAATGCAAAGTGCTGATAAGGAAAGCGAAGAGGGACTTTGAAAAAAAGATTGCGTTGGAGGCAAAAACATATAGTAAGAATGTTTTTAGGTATTAAAAATAAGAAGCTGGCAAAAGAATCAGTTGGACTGCTAGATGACCAAGGGGTAAAAGGGGCGATCAAGGAAGACAAAGCCATAGTGGAGAGATTAAATTAATTCTTTGCTTCGGTCTTCACCGAGGAAGATTTGGGAGTGGTACTGGTGCCAGAAATGGTATTCGAAGTTGACAAGTTGGAGAAACTGAATGAAATCTCTATAAACCTAGAGGATGTAATGGGGCAATTTGACAAATTGAAGAGTAGCAAATCTCCTGCACTGGATGGTATTCATCCCAGGGTACTGATAGAATTGAAAAATGAACTGGCGGAACTATTGTTAGCAATATGTAAATTATCTTTAAAATCGAGCGTGGTACCGGAAGATTGGAGGGTAGCCCATGTAACGCCGATATTTAAAAAAGGTTCCAGAGGAGATCCGGGAAATTATAGACCTGTGAGCCTGATGTCGGTGCCGGGCAAAATGGTAGAGACTATTATAAAAAACAAAATTACATAGCTTATTCAAAAGAATGGATTAATGAGACAAAGCCAACATGGATTTAGTGTAGGGAAATCTTGCCTCACCAATCTATTACATTTCTTTGAAGGGGTGAACAAACGTGGATAAAGGCGAGTCGGTTGACATTGTGTAGCTGGATTTTCAAAAGGCATTTGACAAAGTACCTCATGAAAGACTCCAGAAGACATTAGAGAGTTATGGCATAAGAGGTAGTGTCCTATTGTGGATTAAAAACTGGTTAAAGGATAGAAAACAGAGAGTAGGGTTAAATGGTCAGTATTCTCAATGCAGAAAGGTAGATAGTGGGGTTCCTCAGGGGTCTGTGCTGGGACCACTGCTTTTTAACATATTTATAAATGATCTAGAGATGGGAGCAACTAGTGAGGTAATTAAATTTGCTGATGACACAAAGTTATTCAAAGTTGTTAAATCATGAGAGGATTGTGAAAAATTACAAGAGGACCTTACGAGACTGGGAGACTGGGTGTCTAAATGGCAGATGACGTTTAATGTGAGGAAGTGCAAAGTGATGCATGTGGGAAAGAGGAACCCGAACTATAGCTACATAATGCAAGGTTTATTTATTTATTTTGTTACATTTGTATCCCACATTTTCCCACCTATTTGCAGGCTTAATGTGGCATACAAGTTACTGTATAGGTGTTCCATGTTAGGAGTCACCGACCAAGAAAGGGATCTCGGCATCATTGTTGATGATATGTTGAAATGCTATGCTCAGTGTGCTATGGCGGATAAGAAAGCAAATAGAATGCTAGGTATTATTAGAAAAGGAATGGAGAACAAAAATGAGGATGTTATAATGCTTTTGTATCAGTCCATGGTGCGACCGCACCTCGAATATTGTGTTGAATTCTGGTCACTGCATCTCAAAAAAGATATAGTGGAATTAGAAAAGGTACAGAGAAGGGTGATGAAAATGATAAAGGGGATGGGACAACTTCCCTATGAGGAAAGTCTGAAGCGTCTGGGGCTCTTCAGCTTGGAGAAGAGACAGCTGAAGGAAGTATATGATAGAGGTCTATAAAATAATGAGTGGAGTGAAACGGGTAGATGTGAATTGTTTGTTTACTCTTTCCAAAAATTCGAGGACTAAGGGACATGCGATGAAGCTACAAAGTAGTAAATTTAATATGAATCATAGAAAATGTTCCTTCACTCAACGTGTAATTAATCTCTGGAATTCGTTGCCAGAGAATGTGTTAAAGGCAGTTAGCTTAGCAGGGTTTAAAAAGGGTCTGGATGGCGTCCTAAAGGAAAAGTCCATAGGCCATTATTAAATTGACTTGGGGAAATCCACTGCTTATTTCTGGGGTAAGCATCATAAAATGCATTGAGCTTTTCTGGGATCTTGCCAGCTATTTGTGACCTGGATTGGCCACTGTTGGAAACAGGATACTGGGCTTGATGGACCTTTGGTCTGTCCCAGTATGGCAATACTTATGTACTTATGGAAGGCAGTAGGCAGAGGGATACAGAGTGTGTCACCTCTAGGACTGGAGGGCTCAGTGGATGGACACAAGGATAAAGAACCCATTATGTTGAGGGCTCAGAGGATGAAATCATGGGTACAGAGCCTATGACCTTTAGATCTTGAGCAGTCAGCGCTGGTCACACAATTAATTCTACAATGCTTAAAGTATTTTAAAGAAAGGGTTTATTTTTAGGTAAGAAATTCCTTCACTTTCTTTTCTTTCCTTCTTTTTTTTTTCTTATTCAGAAAACAACCCCATGGAGTTGGACAGCATTTTGAGCCAGAATCCTGCACTTGGACAGGGTTGCTTTGGTAAAGTGTATAAAAGGCGATACCATGGAAAAACTTCTGCAATCAAAGTAGTACCAGCCAGCAAAATAGATAAGGACCAGCTGGACAGAGAATGTCGAGCCTATTGGTATGTGTTTATGACTGATGCAGTTACATTTGGTTTATTTTCACCAGGCTTTTGTGCTGAGTTCAAGGCTGTTACTCTCTTGGCCTTTGGGAGAGTTTGTAGAACCTGAGATTGGATCTCTTGGGAGCTGTGTGTTAGCCAAAGTCCTGATGTTTGAGCCATTCTCAGGGGCTGATGTAATAAGCTGAGCTTCAGAGCCAAGCACTGAATCTTGACAAGCGTAAAAATATTTTTTGTGCCCATAGCTGTGACCAAATTGTATCAAAAAGTAAAGGAGGTCAATCCCAAAAAATTTACAAAGGTACGCTAGCATTTTTAGCATGTGCTAACCATGTAGACACCCATAGGAATATTATGGGCATCTAAATGGTTAAAGCGCACTAAAAATGCTAGTGTGCCTTTGTAAACAGGGCCTATAGAATATATACCCCCTTCTATACTAAGCTGAACAAATATCTGATGTAGTAAAAAAATCTTTCTATCATTTACAGAAATTGCGTTCAATCAGAAACTCGAAAGGTAAAGACTCCTTGTGTACCCTAACATATGCCTATATCATAACACGTCTCATTTATGAAGGTCTCACCAAGGTCAATTTAAAATATTTACAAATGATTCAGAACACGGCTGCCCGTGTTATCTGTCGGGCCTCAAAGTATGACAGGATCACACCCCTCTTATACCATCTTCACTGGCTTCCGGTTGAAGTCAGAATAAAATAAGATCCTCATTCTGACATATAAAGCATTACACTTATCAACTCCATCATATCTAGCAAATCTCACCATACCGTACTCACCGACACATACACTTCGGTCGCTTACAGATAATAGATTAGTAATTCCATCACCCTTGAGGGCTAGATGGGAATCCACGCGAGCGTCAGCTTTCTTTTTCTTATTCCCTAGACTTTAGATTAGAAGAATCATATACCCACTTCTCTAAAGCCTTAAAAACATATTTTTTCCAGAGTACATTTGAAAACATCACATGATAAAGGGAAAAAAACAGACATGACGGATGTGCTATTCCAATATGCAGCATTATAATCTTGGTTTTTAGTATGAATGGTATTGTATTTTGTCCACTCACTTCTTTAGTGTGGATGTTTCTGTTTTGCTGTGCTTTTCTATCAATTACTGGATTTCTTAGTTTGTATGTTGTGTTTCAAATGTATATTTCTACAATGTAAATCATTCTGTTTTGCCAATGCAATAAGTAACGGTATAGTAAATAAATAAACGATAAACGATAATGCCAGCATAACCCAGTGAATAGGCTGTGTAGGCATTAACGCATGGCATCCACTAGCATGGCTTAGTAAACGGGGGGGGGATAGTATTTTAATATTTTCAGCTAAAAATAATTTGAAGCTGATGAAAAAGAAAAAGAAAAATTTGAAATAAGATAGAATTTCCTTGCCTCCACAGACTTTCTGGAAGTTGCTCTGGAGAAAAGGAGAAAATCCTTGAGCTAACAAAAGAAAATTTATTTCATATTATCTTTATATTTTATTTGCCACTCCAGAGTGAGTGTGGAGTGTGTGTGTGTGTGTGTGTGTGAAGAATTCTGTAGCTGTGAAGAGGACCAACTGTCGAATAGGGAAAAGTTAAACCAAAGGTAGTCAGGAATTTGAGGCAGAACCATAATTGGTTTTAATTTATTTAATCAGAATTTATAGGCAGACATCGTTTTAGAGGTGCACACATACAGGAAGGCGACTGTCTCCATTTTATTTCCATTCTTAAGATAGTAAAGGGGAGAGGCAAGATGGCTGCCGAATGAGACGTATGGGAAGTCTCTCCAGTCCTACCTTCTAACTTTTACTAAAAACCTTATTTCCTGATGCCAAAAAGAAGAGGCAAGCAATGCCCTAGCCCTGTGGCGCAGTCTGTGCCTTCGGTGGGGACGCTGGACCACTTCCTACAGTCGAGAGCTGTGACAGGAGCTTCTTCGCAGCCGATGAGCTTGGGGAGAGGATTGCCATTCTCCCAGCTTGAAGCCAAAATAACTCTTAGCCCCGAGACACGCAAGCCCCCACCGATGCCGGCAGAAATTCTGAGAGCGGCTCTGGAGACGCCGGATGCTAAAGTGCCAACAGGGTCTCCGGACACGGGCGCTGCCTCGGATATAGGAACGCCGACTTTCCCCACGGTTGGAGTAGCAGGTGACGGAGGGGAGAATATCCTTGGGGGAAATCAGTTTGCATTTGAAAGTCAGCCATTGATGGAACCATTATCTGAAACTGGATTATCAAGTAAGTCTTTTCTGCCTCAGAAACCGGAGATTATAATTTTGGACACGATATGGCAAGCCCTAGTGGGCTTAGAAGCTCCCTTTTCACAGAAATTTACCTCAATGATTCAATATTCTAACTAAAAGCTTGAAAAAATACCAATACTGGAAAAAAAATTATAGCCAGTGGTGTGCTGGAGCCGGCTCGCAAGAGCCAGTTGTTAAATTTTTTACCGATTTGCGAGCCGGTTGTTCCTGAGAGCGAGCCGGCTCTCCCTCCTCCCTCCTCCCTCCCTCCCTCCTACAGGGTCCGCTCGCTCCCTCCATCCCTCCTACAGGGTCCGCTGCACTCCCTCCCTTGTCCAGCGAATTCTTCGGGGCAGGCAGTCTTGCCTGCCCGCTGGCGGCGCTGACCCTTCCCCGCTGCCAGATCGCTCTTTAAAAATGGCCGCCGAGACTTCCAGCGACGGCCTCGTGAGACTTCTGCTGAAGTCTTGGAGGCCGCCCTTGTAAGTCTCGGCGACCATTTTGAATAGCGATCCGGCAGCGGGGGAGAGTCAGCGCCAGCAGCGGGCAGGAAAGACTGGGGTTCTTTCCTGCCTGCCCCGAAGCATCCGTTGGACAACCTCGGTGGCTGGAGGGGGGCAGGGGAGAGAAGGGAGTCGCTGGACATGGGTGGCTGGAGGAGGGGGCAGGGGAGAGAAGGGAGTCGCTGGACATGGGTGACTGGAGGAGGAGAGGGAGGGGAGAGAAGGGAGTTGCTGGACATGGGTAGCTGGAGGAGGGGGGGCAGGGGAGAGAAGGGAGTCGCTGGGCATGGGTGGCTGGAGGAGGGGGGCAGGGGAGAGAAGGGAGTCGCTGGACGGGTGGGTGGATGGAGGGGAGGGCAGGGGAGAGGAGGTTCGCTGGACATGGGTGGCTGGAGGAGGGCAGGGGAGAGGAGGGTCGCTGGACATGGGTGGCTGGAGGGGGGAGGGGAGAGAGGAGAGTCGCTGGACATGGGTGGATGGAGGGCAGGGCAGGGGAGAGAGAAGAAATACTGGACATGGATGGAGGGGCGGGAAGAGTGAGGAAGGAGATGAGATGAGGGAAAAAGAAGAGAGGAGAAAAACAGCACATGGATGAAGAAAATAGGCAGAAGCTGGATCCACAAGTCAAGTCTGCAGAGGACCAGAAATGAAGAAGAAAGGAGGAAAGGAAAGAAATAAATGGAAAAGAAGCCCTGGAAACGGAGTTAAGAGGACAGATAGCAGCAGAATCGGATACTGGGCCAGCATGATCAGAAAAACAAAGTCACCAGACATCAAAGGTAGAAAAAATCATTTTATTTTCATTATAGTGTTTGGAATATGTTCACTTTGAGAATCAGGTGCTCAACATTAAAAGTTTATATTTATGTACTTATTTATGGCATTTTATCGCATATTAAGCATGAATTAGATTGGAACCTGGGATCATTTAATTTTTTTCCCTGGAGTAATGCATTGCCCCCACCCCCCAGGCTCTCTCCACGGCTATAGCCATCTCTGCAATTTGGGGGGGGGGGGGGGGTGCAGAGGGGGACGGGAGGGCGCAGAGGGGGATGGGGGGCACAGAGGGGGACCAGGGAGAGAGCCTGTTAAACATTTACCAGCACACCACTGATTATAGCCATGGGTAATGATATGGAAAAAAAACTCTAAGACTGTACAAGATTGCCAACAGATCCAAGTTAACTTGATTAAAGAAAATCTTTACCTTCAAATTAAGATTGAAATCTTGGAAAATTATCAAAGGTCTAATACCTTTAGGCTTATAAATTTTCCTAGGCAACTATCAATCTCACCTCTTATAACTTTTAAAAAATATCTAACAGAGGTTTTGAAAATTCTTGAACAGTCACATCCTCCTATATCCAAAATATATTATATCTCACCCTTCCAGAAGAAAGAATTAGACCAAGGAAACTTTAGACCTGAACTTAACACAAATCCTTGAGGATGATAAAGTGGGATTGACAACTGCCACACTTAAAGTAACTTTTATTTTACAACCTGATAGAGACTAGATACTTAAGCAATATTTTCTCAATAGAGATCAATATTTCCTTGAATGTAAAATAAGAACATATCCAGATGTCTCTAAAACCACACAGAAGAAAAGGCAAGAGTTTCTTAAATTGCGTCCAAACGTTTTGCATTATTTTAGTTAAATTTTCCTTGTAAATGTGTTCTATAGTTAAACTCTGTTAAATATATATTTTTTAAATTCTAAACAACTGAACTCTTTTCTGGAATCCAAGATCGCTAACTTATCTATGCCACAGCCAAGGAATATAAGAACTTCAACGCCATGATAAGTTTAAAGATCACTCAAACTTCTTCGCTGCCGCCTTTTTCTTTAACTTAGTTAATAATTATAATTTTCCCTATGCATCGAGGAATTGCCTCCCTATAGTGGACTAAAGATGAGCAAAGGTCATGATTTAAATAAGATGGTAATAATTAGTTTCCTTAAGCATTGTAAAGACTTGTAGTCATCTATTCTGTATCAAGGTTCAGATGAAGCAAAGAACTAAAGAGAGCTTGAAAACAAGATAAGTACAGAGAGAAAAAAAATAAAGGACATTTTAATCAAAACAGAGACTGAGTTTTTCAGACCTTTCCACATACTTATCTGAAAGAAACAAATACTAAAGGACCCATTTACTAAGCTGCAGTAAAGAGTAGCCTGCACTAGTGTGAGTGCGCAAAATTGGTGCGTGCTGGGCCACTTTTTACTGCTGCGGGTAAAAAGACCTTTTTATAATGGGGCATATTTAAAGTAGTGTGCGGCCATTTACTGCCTGAGTCCTTACTGCCATCTATTTACTTGGCGGTAAAGGCTTACGCGCTTCTTGAACAGTAATCAGGCAGCGCGCAGCAGTGTGGCCACGCTGCCGATTACCACCAAGAATGCTCCCCATGGTAGAAAATTAGAATATTATTTTCTACAGCAGGAAACATCATGTACCAAGTTCGGAATTACTGCCAGGCACCCGCACTACCCCGGTGGTAGTGTTGAGTTGACGCGCTACCCATGCATTAGCCTTACCGCAGCTTAGAAAAAGGGCCCCTAATTCAGATCTAAAAGAAAACAGATTTTGTTATTTCAAAAGGAAAACAGTTCTATAATAACTTAACTTTAATTGTGACTGTTAATACTCACCTAAGAAGTTAATGTTAATTCCTATGTATTTCTAGTGTTTACAAAAGTTGGAATTTCTAGTTAAATAGGTCACAATTGGATCCAGCTTAGAGAAGTATAAAAGGGTTTTTACTTTTTAAATATTTTAACTATTTTAATGTAACATTTAAAAATATTTATTGGAAAAGGTTTTAATGGAATGTTACTGCTTTTAATGGCTGTTAATATTTTAATCTAATAGTACGATAAACACTTTCATTTGCACTTTATTTAAAGAGTCATCCTTGAGAGTCTTGTGACATCCATCTGATTCTGCAATGCACTCATTTATATAACAAATATTCCTATCCAGTTTTCTCAGAACATATTTATATTGTTTCTGAGGTAGATAGTGCTATGTTTGTGGCATCTTTGCCTTCTGAGAATATGACTGGTCTGAGGTATTGGCAATGACGGAGGATTAAGGTTAAGTAAGACTGTGGTATATCTTTCAGTAAGGGGAAGGGCTTCAATTAAAAGCTCAGTCTTGGCCATATTCAGTTTCAGGTGGCAGTGAGACATCTAGGAAGCAATGTCAAACAAGCAGGCTGAGACTTGGGCCTGGATTCCTACTGAAATTTTTGGTATGGAGAGGTAGATCTGGGAGTAATCAGCATAAAGATGGTACTGAAGACCATGGGAAGAGATCAGCGCACCAAGGGAATAAGTATAGATAGAGAAAAGAAGAGGTCCCAAGACAGAGCCCTAAGGTACGCTGACTGATAGTGAGATAGCAGTGGAGGAAGATCCACCACAGCATGTACCAAAAGTCCTATGGGAGAAAAAAGAAGAAAACAAAGACAGAACAGAGCCCTGAAATCCAAGCGAAGACAGTGTATCAAGGGGTAGGTAATTATCAACAATGTCAAAATCAGCAGATAGATTGAGAAGGATGAGGATAGAATAGAGGACCTTGGATCTAGCCAGGAACAGGTCACTGAGGACTTTAGCAAGGGCTCTTTCTGTTGAATGTAGAAGGCAGAATCCGAATTATAGTGGATCAAGGATAGCTTGAGAGGAAAGCAAGTCAAGAGCGGAGGAGTGGCCTAGTGGTTAGGGTGGTGGACTTTGGTCCTGGGGAACTGAGGAACTGAGTTTGATTCCCACTTCAGGCACAGGCAGCTCCTTGTGACTCTGGGCAAGTCACTTAACCCTCCATTGCCCCATGTAAGCAGCATTGAGCCTGCCATGAGTGAGAAAGCGCGTGGTACAAATGTAACAAAAAAAAAAAAGATAACAGCTGTGAACAGCATGTTCAAGTAACTTGGATAAGAAAGGGAGGACAGAGATGGGATGATAGTTGAAAGGGTAGGTAGGGTCCAATGAAGGATTTTTGAGGAGTGGTGTAACCGCAGCATGTTTGAGGGTATCAGGAACAGTTGCAGTGGAAAGTGAAACATTGAGGGTATAACAGATAGAAGGGATGATATTACGAGAGATAGTGCTGAGTAGATGAGTGGGAATGGGATCAGAAGAACACATAGTAAATTTGGAGGAGGAAAGAAGATGTGCAATTTCCTATTCAGCAAGTTTAGTGAAGGAAGAAAAAGTGGCAGGGTTGAAGGAAGGTTGAGAAAATGGAGTGTTTGTGTGTGTGTGTGTGTGGGGGGGGGGGGGGGGGGGGTGGATGGAGAGATGGAAGTGACTTGGTTGAGAACTCGAGGTTAATCTTGTGAACCTTGTCATGGAAGTACTCAGCCATAGCCTGGGGAGAAAGTAAATGGTGGGGGGTTGGAGGCAGAGGCATTTTGAGGAGAGAAGTCAGTGTGGCAATGAGACAATGAGGGTTGGAGCGAAAAGTTTGTTAAATGGGTGTTGTACTCTTGTTTGGCAAGTGAGAGATCTGACTGGAAGGAGGTCAACAAGAAATTGAAATGTATGAAGTCAGCATGGGTATGATCTGCCCTTTTTTTTTTCCATCATCAAGAAGTCAGCATGGGTGCAGGATTTTAGCCAATGGCTTTCAACAGTTCAGGCACAGGAATGTAGGTAGTGGATTCTAGAGGTCAGCTAAGGCTGGGGATTTGGTACATCTTACAGAACATGGAATTGGAGAAATGAGGAAGTCCAGAGGAGAGGAGAGAATAGCAAGAGACAACCTCATTGACAGACTTAGATAACATAGTGGATGAGAAGAGAGATGAAACAGTGGTGGAGAGAGTGCAAGGGTCAGTAGCCTGAAGATTGGTGGAGATTGGATAAGACTGGGGAGAAGGTATTTAAGTGTGAAAGTTATCAGATGATGGTCAGAGAGGGGAAGAACTGAGATGGAGAAATTAGAGTGAGCTTCTGGAGAAAAAGACAAGATCAAGGCAGTGGCCATTCTTGTGAGTAGGGGTAGTGGAGCACAGCTGAAGAATGAATGAGGATGTTAAAGTGAGAAACTTATTTATTTTTAGCGCTTGATATACCGCAAGTGATCCCTGAATCAACTATGCAGTTTACAGTTTCTATTACAGGTACTTTGCACTGTCCCTAATGAGCTCAAAATCTAAGTTAAATATTGTACCTGGGGCAATGGAGGGCTATGGGGGTCCTTTTACAAAGGCACACTAGAATTTTTAGCGCATGCTAAAAATAAGTGTCCGTAAACGCTAGAGATGCCCATATATTCCTATGGGCATCTCTAGTGTTTAGCATGCACTAAAAACACTAGTGTGCCTTTGTAAAAGACCCCCTCGGTGATTTGCCCAGAGTCACATAGATCTGCATAGGAAATTGAACCTGGTTCCCTAGGATCTCAACCCACTGCTGACCATCAGGCAGCAGCAGGAATTTAACCTGGTTCCCCAGGTCTGCAACCTGCTGCACTAACCATTAGGCCACTCAACTTAGAGGCATAAGAGTCAGAGGGGTCATTAAAAGATACAAGCAGAAATTCGTCACCAGAGAGGCAGACAGGGTTTTTGTTGATTTAAGTTTGTTTAAAGTGGCAGGTCCTGAATAAGATCCTGAGTAAGCACTTCTGGAGATTGGGCCCCACTGCCAAGAAAGACCAAAGTTACAACTCAAGCAAGGCCTGCAGCTACATGTTCACAGCATTTCAACATACATCACTAGAGATTCTGTCTTAAAATTTTGGGGGTACTAGTGGAAACTTGGCTTGGCGAACATGGGAGGCCCTATAAAATAAGAAATAGTCACAAAGAATCAATTCTTTTGGTAAAACTTAACCAAAGTTGGAAGAATTGGGTACTTATCTGATAATTTCTGTACGTTGAAGATTTCTGGTTAAACAAAAGTTATTTGAAGTTGAGACTTGGATGTATAATTCCTCAATAATATGGGAAAGAGAAAGTTGTTGTTAAACAAATATTTCATTCTTGAACAGCACTTTACACCTTATTGTGCAATGTAAACACCTTTGGCACTTTGTTGAGATCCTGTTTTAATACAGCTGTGTTTTAAACTGTTTTAAAATATTTATTGGTATTTGAACCATATTTTTTAACAACTATTATAACTTTTTAAAATTCTTGTGCAATAAAAAACATAATTCAGAACACTGTGTGTGAAATAGTTATATATATACAGTGCACTCCATTTAAGTGCAGGTCGGATAAGTGCATGCTCTGTTTAACTGCATGCCGTACTTCGGTCCCATTTTTGGTGCCATCAATTTCTATGGGGACAAACTTCGGTTTAGCGCACCACTGATAAGTGCAAGACTCGCTTATATGCATGGTTTAAGAGTGCAACTCTGCAGGGAAGACTCTGCATAAGCGCACGCATTGAATATGGAAGTCGATTGGCGCGTGACAACCAACGAGATTTCAAATTTACCACCCCTTTAGCTGCCACAGGCAGAATAAGCAAAAGAATGTTGTTAGAGTGTACACTGGAGTCGTCGTCATCGTCGTGGCGGAACTGTAAGACTTTAACACTGGCTGAATGAATAGAAGTTCTTAAAAAATTAGAAAACAAACAAAGTCAAGCATCTATTGCTAAAGAATATACAGTGTCAATCCCAGTCAAATTTCATGCATCCTGAAGCAGAAAGATCAGCTTCTGGAAGACTGGCAAAACAATACAAATCCACACTGGAAACGTGAAAGGGCGGGAAAAGCTGAGGAGGTAGAAGATGCTCTTCTTCGGTGGTTTTCTCGAGTCAGGAGCAGACAGTTTCCTGTCAGTGGTCCACTGCTTATGGAAAAAGCTAATCAGCTAGCTGAAAGTCTTGGACTAACTGAATTCAAAGCCACTGTTGGATGGTTGGAAAGATGGAAGGGGAGGAACAATATAAAATTCAAGAAACAGCATGGTGAGAAACAAGACACTGATGACTTGTGCTGAAAATTGGGTTGTTTCAGTTCTTCCTATCATCTTGAATGAGTTTGCACCTCGTGACATTTTCAATGCTGATGAAAACGGTCTCTACTGGCGAGCGATTCCTGATGGAACACTTGCATTCAAACATGCCGAAACTACTGGAGGTACAACGTTGAAGGGCCGACTGATGATCCTCCTTTGCTGCAATATGGATGGGAGTGAGACGTTGGAACCCCTCGTCATTGGAAAGAGAAAACAGCCCCGTTGTTTCAAGAAAGTTAAGCAACTTCCTGTGTCATACGAGGCTAACGCAAATTCATGGATGACTGGGGCAATTTGGAAGCAGTGGCTAAAGAAGTTAGACACTAGAATGTGGGCACAAAAGCGTCAGATTTTGTTGCTTTGTGATAATTGTGCTGCACACAGGGATGATGTCAGGCTGTCTAACATCAAGGTGGTCTTTCTGCCACCAAACACTACCTCTCTGATCCAACCTATGGATCAGGGCATAATGGCCATTTTCAAACATCAGGATCTTGTGCTACGTCGTCTGATGAGCGTTATGGATGACCAGACTGGCAAGGATAAACGTGCTGTTGAACTGGCTCGTAATCTATCACTGTTGGATTCCCTACATATGCAGAAAGAAGCCTGGAATCATGTTACACAGGCAACCATTGTGAACTGCTACAAGGGGGCAAGCTTTGTTAAGGATGTGGAGAGGGATGAAACAGATGCAGCTGTTGCAAATGCGTCAGATGAACAGGTTATTGACATCCCAGCCGGTGTTACTGAAGAGGAGTTTCATCGCTAAGTAGCTGTTGAATACGACAACAGCACTGATGTCGAGATATGCGCCTACACGCAGGCAACAACGGCTGATGATGAAACAGATGATGAAATGAGCAGCGAGGCACATGCTGACGAAATTCAACAACCTCCTCCTGCCACTTTTGCAAGAGCGCTGGAGAGTCTCAACACCGTGCGGGCCTATCTGGAGGCCACTGGATGTCAGTGCTATGACAGTTTTTACCGTCTGGCAGATGTAGTCTATGGAACTCACATTCCCAATAGTGTACAGAGGACTATAACTGATTACTTCAAGTAAGCCTAACATCAGTTAACGGAGACTGTACACTGTACGTATAATAATAAACAGTACTGTAATATATTTATCAGATGTCAAGCTTCTTTGGGTCACAACAGTTAAGTTCCTTAAGTGGTGCAGATTTAGCGTGGGAACCCATACACCGTGATTAATTCCATTATTTACCACTTTAAAATCTCTCCACCAGGGAATCTACAATTGGAGAAGTGGTGGTATAATCTGTACAGGTAGGGCAAGAATTGATTTGAAGGATCAGGATTATCATTTATCGTTTACTATACCATCACTTATTGCATAGCAAGCCAGAACGGCTTACAAGTCAAAAATTGTACAATAACACACAAATAAGTTTAAACTAGGATATCTATTATATGATAGGAAAGAACCTGACTAAACTTCTATACTGAAGATAATAACATAGGCACTCATTCCAACAGTCATACATAATTTTCTAATGATTAGCATCTCCTGTACAGTGTTAAGCACTCTAAGCGCCTGTGTGGTTTTCCTACTAAAATACAATGTTACATATCAAAGGCTGTTTGGAAAAAATAAGTATTCAGAGCTTTATGGAAAAAAGGGTATGATTGTTCTAACCTAATTTATTGTGGTAGAGAATTCCAAAATGCTGGGGACAAAAAGAAAAATGCTGACGCACGGGTTTATTCCCATCTAGCTCTTGAAGGTGGTGATATCACTAGTCTATTGTCTGTGAGTGAATGGAGTGTTCACGTTGGTGTGTATGGAACAGTTAGGGTCACAAGTTAAGATGGAGTTGCTGTAAAAAGTGCTTTCTATGTCAAAATGAGAACCTTAAATTTTACTCTTACGTCTATTGGGATCCAGTGAAGACAGCGTAAAAGAGGAGTGACCCTATCATATTTAGAAGCTTGACAGATAATACAGCCACCTGTGTTCTGAATAGTTTATAGCAAATCCAAGAAGACAGGAGGAGCCTCCACGGAGAGTCAAAGCAAAACAGCAAAAGTAGAGGCTGACAAATGCGCAAACCAATAGGGAGATAATATAAAAAAACAGTTTATTCAGAATATTCATATCAAGGGCTCGACACAGTCCGTGTTTCAGCGCCAAAGCGCCTGCCTCAGGGGTCACAAACAACTTTCTCTGAGAAGAAGCTGATTGGCTTGAATAATTCCTTTACGTATGCACATGGTTATAAAAACAAGTTAATCCACAGAGAGAACAAAAGACCAGCCAACCGATCAGCAAACACCTGCCACCGTGTCGGGTCCTTGATATGAATATTCTGAATAAACTGTTTTTTGATATTATCTCCCTATTGGTTTGTGCATTTGTCAGCCTCTACTGAATAGTTTATAAACATTTTAGATTAGGTTTTGTGATGCCTATATAAATAATATTACAGTAATCAAATCATGTTGTAATATAGGCGTATGCTAGATTATATAGGGAGTCTTTATCTATAGAATTTCTGATGGAGCGTAATTGCCACATGTAATAGAATGATTTTTTCACCACATCAGATATTTGATCATTGAAAGAGAGAACAGAATCTATAATCACACCTAGATATCTAAAAGACTGCACTGGAGCAATCTGCCCGTCAAATAATGTTGGAATTAAGGATGGAACAGGACTATAACCTGTTACCCAGGAAGCTATTGTCTTATTCGGTTTTAATATCAAATGAAGCTTGGAGAGCCATCTGGCAACCTCACCGAGACAGTCCTGCACTGGCTTTAAATCTATGTTGGATGGATTTACATAGTGAATGAAAAGGAAATCATCTGCATATGATTAATTTCTCCAGCAGAGAGCAGGAGAAGGTGCCAGAGAGTAAGGAGAAAAGTAGGAGAGGCATGATGACAGTGACAAAGATGAGATGCATTCACATAATGGAAATGGTTGAATGAAAGGAAGAAAACGTTGAAGCTTGAGAGCTGAGAAGAAAGTAGAAGACAAAAGGGATGGTGAGGTGATGACAGCAGCAGGTGGGCAACGTGGTCTTTAGGTATGCTATGGTTTGAGATGGGGAAAGAGATTGGGAAAAGTCAATAACAAGAAGAGAAAGTATAGTGGAGCAATTGGAAATAGGAAAAAGGAAAATAAGACGTGAAAATAGAATGTTCTTGTACGCCACCTGGTAAGCGGCTGGTGGGAGCACTGAGTGGCAAGAACAGAGGCCCTGTGTGGATCGGGATTGTATCAGAAGGGGGCCAGCTCCTCCAGGACACTCACTGAAGGGATAACTCTTCTTTCACTACCTCTTCCAGGTGGAGGGCTTAACCAAGTAAACCACTCAAACAACCAGTTGTTAGCTTCAGCAGCAATGTTCTTTATTTTCTCTTACTTTATTCAGCAGTCAGCAACCTGAAGCAGAGGCAAGCAAAGTGCAACTAACAAAACAAAAGGAGAAAGATTAGAAGTAGGAGCTAGGAGAAAACTCAGCTTCCTGACTCTCCACCCAACTCCCTCCGAACCTAGGTACGGGGCTCTCTTTTATAGGTATATTGATCACAGCCCTCCCCACATAGGCTTGTTCTGTCATGTCCACACAATGTAATTTCAGTTGTCTCCATAGTCTGACTTCTTGTGATCAGCTAGCAGCATCCTGATTTCCATTGTACTGAATTTCTTCTATTTCTTTCTTTAAGCTAACATATGCTGTATAAGAATGTACATTTCTATCCTAGACTAGTTATTCAGTATACTTAGTTATTTATATGTATCAGGGTCTCTACACAGAAGAACTTACACTTTTTGAATACTCTTATTTATACTGCTTATCAAAACTATGTAACACACCGGGTGTGCACTGAATCTCCTGTCTGTTTTTTTTTTCCTACTTATGAATCTGGCCTATCCCCTGACAGTTACAGGAAGGACCTGGGAACCACCCCAGAGAATGCTGGGAAGAATATGCAGATGAGCTTTAAGACTTCCTCAGCAACTCAGCAGGTGCCCAGTTATAGAATGCCATTATTATATGTCACCTCATCTCTGACATTAGTCTAATCATCTTGATTTTGAGGTTTTTCATTTTATGTTGAGTTACTTTACCAAAGTTGATATTTTTTTAAGTCCAACATTTGGATTTTTTATGTGACTCCCTTGCCTTGGCTTTTGTATCAAACCACGTCATCTGATGACCATTGATGCTCAGATGGGCCCCTAGTTGTACATTAGAAATGTTTTCTCCATTTCTAAGTACCAGGTCCTATACTGCCACATTCCTTTCCCTCATGGGGTTGTCTTGTGAAGGGAGTCCAGAATCTCATTAGTACTATAAACTGTGAATTAATCAGCTACCCTTCCCCAACAAATACACACTCACATCCAAGAGAATATGATAGTCTGGGGAAGGCATGCAAAGCACTTCTGTGTGAAATACTGAAAACAGGAACTCTATGGCTGATCTGTGGCTCTTCTGCACTCAAAAGCAGCTAAAACAGATATCTCTGTATTTCTTTTCTACTGCAGTCAATTAAACCACAAAAACATTGTGAAGTTGCTTGGACAACCAGAGACACATGGGGAGAAATGGTATTTCCCACTGGAGTATATTTCAGGAAGCACCTTGGAAGATGTGATGTTCAAGCGTGGTGCAGTAAGTTGTATTTGTTCATTGTTTTTGAGAAATCTGGCTTTTACCAGCCTGGGATGGTCACATCACCAAAAGATACTCTTGGTGTAGAGTAATGTCACACATTCATTCAAATCCTATTGTGGCCAGCAGGGACTATATCTAGCTCTACCTCCCCATTTAAATCAAGCAGGAAGAAAGAGAATGAAAGTCCAATTAAGACCAGTCATGCATTTAGTCAAAAACATCAGAACCATACATTTCTGCTGCTTCCCTGGAATCTCTGTGGTGACACTTCTTGGCTCTCTTAAAGCTTTAAAGAGAAGCATCAAACCATTGGGTACAGCTAATACAGATAATACCTAATGTTTGGTAGCTTAACAGCAAAGTAAAGGCTAACAGACCTGAAGCCTGGTGGCCATTTGGGACAAACATTGATAGGTAAATTATTTTATGGTTGCTAGTAACCTTAGAATTCCTGTTACAGTACTGCTGAACATTAATGTTCACATAGCCAACAAGATGCTGGACTGGAGAGCTAGGGCTGCCAGAGACAAGTGTTAAAGTACTTGCATATATTTCCAGAATACTGTAAATACTATTCTGCTCAATATGTTGTATCATTTTGCAATACTACTGATAATTTGAAATAAACTCAACTAACTTAATCACCTTAAAAGTTCCATTTACACATGATACCAAGTTAGTGAAAGTGGAGAAAAAGACCTCAGTAGTCACCGCATGGCAGCAGAACAAAAAATGTACTCAATGCCTGCATTCCTTTGACTCTGTTCTTATCATTGGTCAAAAAACTCCACTATGTATGAGTATAGGTATGTTGTGACTAGTTATCAATGTTATGTAGAACTTAGGTAGTCTAAATAGTATTACTTAGCTTTTAGTTTACCCAATAATGTTACTTAGCTTTAAATTTGCCCTAGCTTTTAATTTACCCAATAATGTTACTTAGCTTAAAATTTGCTCAACGGGGCTCTCCGTTTCACTCTATAATTGAGCTTCTTCAGGGCGTCCATTTTGTAAGGCACTGTGACTTGCCACAAGTTACTTGGTCCCCTGAAGAAGCTCAATTATAGAGTGAAACGGAGAGCCCTGTTGGGCAAATTTAAAGCTAAGTAACATTATTGGGTAAACTGAAAGCTAAGTAATACTATTTAGACTACCTAAGTTCTACATAACATTGATAAGAAAGTTTTGACCAATGATAAGAACAGAGTCACAGAAATGCAGGCATTGAGTATATTTTTTTTCTGCTGCCATGCGGTGACTACTGAGGTCTTTTTCTCCACTTTCACTAACTTGGTATCACGTGTAAATGGAGTTTTTAAGGTGATTAAGTCAGTTGAGTTTATTTCAGCTTATCATTAGTATTATACTTCATTTTGCTGAAACATTTTCTAGTGGAATCTGCATCATTTTGCAATACATTATTTTGATATTTTTGGCACATAATTCCCTGGAGTGTATACAGTGCGTATAATACCATCAGTAACAAAGGTGCTGGGAGAGGCAGCTGGTAGACAGCGAAGGGGTTCTTCCCTGCTGTGTCCCTACTCCCCCCCCCCTTTTTTTAGAATGGTGCTCAGGGGGAGCAGTGTTCTCTTTTAAGATGTCCTAAACATCCAGTATCTAAGTAAAATTCAGAGTAGCTACGAGCGAAAAAGTAGGGAAAGCATGTGTGTCCCGCCCTCTGATGTAACTTCCTATTTCCTTGAGGGTGGGACACAGTGAGGGAAGGGCCAACGAGGAGACAATTTTCTTCTTTTACAGTCAGCAGCGCTGCAGATTCGAGGTGCCGGGTGCACGGAGCTCAGTTGATAGGCAGGTGAGGACTGTCGGATGGGGGGGGAGTGAGAGTGTCGCGTCCCTCACCTGTGCCGCTTCTCCGTCAGTCGGGCCGCGCTGTCAGGGTGCCGCAGGGAGTGTTGATCAGGAGAGGCGGTCGGGCGCCGGGCTCCTGCGTCGCACCGCTGGAGTGCTGTCGGCGGTCTGGGCTGCTCCGGCCCTCCGGTCCGCTTCGGTGGCGGCGGGGAGATGCCGGCCAGGTGGACAGGGCCGGCGTTCCCCGAGAAAGGGATCCCTTGCAGGCGCGGAGCCTCAGAGGAACAATGTCACTCCCCACAACGCCCGGATTGGCCGATCGCAGCTGACTCCGCCTCCTGCTTCTGGCTGGCCAATCCGGGGCTGTTGAGTCACGGTTGTGGGGAGCTCCGCCCCTTTTCAGCTGTTACCGGTCCTCCTGATGGGGAGGGCTATTTAAGAGCAGCAAGGTAGAACTCTCATTGCTTCGGCTTCTACCTGTGTGGATTCTGTGGCGTTGGGTTTTTCTCGGACTGCTCCTGCCTTGAAACTTGCCTGGACCTGGACTTTGCTTTTGTTTGCAGCCTGCTTGAAACTTGCCTGGACCTGGACTTTGCTTCTGTTGCCACCTGCCTTGAAACTTGCCTGGACCTGGACTTTGCTTTTGTTTGCAGCCTGCCTTGAAACTTGCCTGGACCTGGACTTTGCTTCTGTGGCCACCTGCCTTGAAACTTGCCTGGACCTGGACTTTGCTTTTGTTTGCAGCCTGCCTTGAAACTTGCCTGGACCTGGACTTGCTTTTGTTTGCAGCCTGCCCTGAAACTTGCCTGGACTTGGACTTTGCTTTTGTTTGCAGCCTGCCCTGAAACTTGCCTGGACCTGGACTTTGCTTCTGTTGCCACCTGCCTTGTGTTTGCCTGGACCTGGACTGTGCTCTTGTTCGTCCCCTGCTCTGAGGCTTGCCTGGTCTTGGACTTTGTTCCTGCTTCTCATCTGCCCTGGAAGTCTCACCTGTGTCTACACTCCCCTGACTTCCTGAGGAGTTGTTGCCTCACTCTCCAGGTAAGATCAGGATTGTCCGGCTGCCTAACTCCGTTCGGCACAGGGGCTCACTTTCTGAGGGTCAAGGGGTGACAGTAAGCCGAAGCCATGAGCTCGCCGGATAAGCCTGATTTGACCGACCTGGCCCAAGCTCTTCAACAACAGCAGGCCCAGCTTAATAGACTTTCAGGAGTCCTTCAAGATGTATGCTCTCAGATGTCGACCCAGCGGAGTCCGCCTACTGGAGCCAACCGGGCACCTCCTCCCCAGCTTGCTTTCCGCCTGCCTGAGCCTCCTCGGTTTGACGGTACAACTGCCGCCTGCCGCGGGTTTTTGAACCAATGCCAAATGCTCTTTGAGATGCAATCTGCTTCGTTTCCTACAGACAGATCCAAGATTACATATATCATCTCGCTACTGTCCGGGTCAGCCCTGGCATGGGCCTCGCCATTGTGGGAACAACAGGACCCTCTTCTTTCTGATCTGGGAGAGTTCCTGCGAAGGTTTCGCATGGTGTTTGACGTCCCGGGACGCCCCTCTTCCGCAGCTAGTGAATTGCTGCGGATTCAGCAAGGAAGCAGTTCAGTCGGAGCCTATGCTATCCAATTTCGTACTCTAGCGGCAGAGCTGAAGTGGAATCAGGAGGCCCTCACGGCGATCTTTTGGCAAGGCCTGAATGGGCGTATCAAGGACGAGTTGGCCGGCCGGGAGGTTCCTAGTACGTTGGATGCTCTTATTTCCCTATGTGTCCGGATTGATGTTCGATTCCAGGAGCGAGCACGAGAACAGGGAACTTCACGTCCGCCTCGGAGAACTTCTCCTCCTAGGCGGCGGCCCATGTCTCCTCAGGGTGCTGCAGGATCGACCGCAGAGGGGTCTGAAGAACCTATGGTGATTGGCAGACATCGTCTTTCAGCTGTGGAGAGGGCCCATAGACGTAACAATAGACTTTGCCTTTATTGTGGTAAACCTGGTCACTTTGTGAAGGAGTGTCCCAATAAGCCGGGAAATGCCTAGACCCAAGCCCTGAGGAAGGAGTGGCGTTGGGTCACTCGAATACCCTTCCAGATAACTTGATTTCTGTGCCTATAATTCTCCTTTGGCAGGACTTCAGGGTGAACACTTTAGCTCTGTTGGACTCTGGGGCGGGAGGTAATTTTATTGATGCATCTCTTCTTAAGAAGCTGGGAGAACCTTCAGTGCCTTGCAGACCTGCGCTGCAGGTAACGTCCATTCATGGCTCGGCTCTGCCTCATCTTGTTACCCAGCTCACCCCACCTCTGAGGATGCAAGTGGGTCTCTTGCACCATGAAGAGATCCAATTTTTTATTTTGCCCCATGCTATCCATCCTGTTATTCTGGGTTTACCCTGGTTACGTCTTCACGCACCCAGCATCAACTGGCCGGCTGGGGAGATCAGTCAATGGAGCAAACGATGTTTTGAGGTCTGCCTGACTCCTGTGGAACCTCCTCCTAGGAGCATTGCCGCCTTACCTGGAATTCTTCGACCTTGTGAAGCTTGTCTTCCTGAGGAATATAGTGATTTTCAAGATGTTTTTGATGCACGGGAGGCAGACTCCCTCCCTCCCCATCGCCCCTTTGACTGTTCTATTGAATTATTGCCGGGCAAGATGCCGCCTAGGGGACGATTATATACTCTGTCCAGAGCTGAGTCGGCTGCTATGCGGAAATACATTCATGAGAATCTTACCAAGGGATTTACTCGACCCTCCTCCTCCCCGGCTGGGGCGGGGTTTTTTTTGTGTGTCCAAAAAGGACGGGTCGTTGAGACCTTGTATTGACTATCGAGGACTGAATACTATCACGATTAAGAACTGCTATCCTCTTCCTCTGATCCCTGAGTTATTTGATCATCTTCAGGGAGCGGTTATCTTCACCAAGTTGGATCTCCGAGGTGCTTACAATTTGATCCGCATTCGTGAGGGGGATGAGTGGAAAACAGCATTTAATACTCACGAAGGCCACTTTGAATACCGAGTCATGCCTTTCGGCTTGTGTAACGCTCCAGCTGTTTTTCAGGACTTTATTAATTTCATTTTCCAGGATTTACTGTATTCATCCGTCATTGTATATCTGGATGATATCCTTATCTTCTCTGCTTCTCCTCAGGACCATCCAGGGCACGTGCGCACGGTGCTCCAACGCCTTCGGGCTCATCGACTGTTTGCCAAGATGGAGAAATGTGCTTTTCACCAGTCGACTATTCCTTTTCTGGGACATATTATCTCCGCCGATGGCCTTCAGATGGACCCTGCTAAGCTTCAGGCTATCCAAGATTGGCCCCTGCCTCAAGGACTCCGGGCCTTGCAGAGATTCCTTGGCTTCGCCAATTATTACAGACAGTTTATTCCACATTATTCTTTGCTTACGGCTCCTTTGACAGCCTTGACCAGAAAAGGGGCCGATGTGCGGAATTGGTCCCCCACAGCTCTGGAGGCGTTCTCTACTTTAAAGACTGCTTTTGTGTCGGCGCCAGTACTCCGTACTCCGGATATTGCGAAACCTTTTGTGGTGGAAGTGGATGCATCTGCTCTTGGAGCTGGAGCTGTCTTATCACAAGTGGCTGATTCTGGTAAACGGCATCCTTGTTTTTTCTTTTCTAAGAAGTTTTCCCCAGCAGAGCGCAATTATACGGTGGGGGACAGAGAATTGCTAGCCATGAAGCTTGCCTTTCAGGAATGGCGTTATCTTCTTGAGGGGGCCGCACATCCTTTTACTGTGATCACTGATCATAAGAACCTTCTTTATTTACAGGATGCCAAGCGTCTCAATCCACGGCAAGCCAGATGGTCTCTTTTTTTTGCCCGTTTTGACTTTCACTTGATCTTCCGACCTACTGAGAAGAACGTCCAAGCTGATGCGCTCTCCCGAGCCTTTGAGGAGCCCGCAGAACCCGATGAGGTTTCTCCTATGCTAAATCCGGCTTGTCTTCCTGCGTCGGTGGTGGCTCCGGCTTCTCTGCGGACCCCGGTTCCTCCCCACTCCAGACGCAAGGTACTACAGTGGGGCCATTCTTCGGCTTTTTCGGGACATTTTGGGTTCCAGAAGACTTTTCATCTCATCTCCCGTTATTTTTGGTGGCCTCATATGGCTCAGGACATTCTACAGTTTGTTTCTACCTGTCCCACCTGTGCTCGTACCAAGTCTCCTCCAGGCAAGTCCTATGGACCTCTGCAACCCTTGCCCATACCTCAGCATCCGTGGCAAGACATTTCTATGGACTTTATTACGGATCTTCCTCCCTCCAAGGGTAACACTGTCATCTGGGTGGTGGTGGATCGTTTTTCCCGCATGGCACATTTTGTTCCTATGCGAACCCTACCGTCTGCTGCTGTTTTGGCCTCCCATTTTGTCCAGCATGTGTTCCGATTACATGGATTTCCGCAGCGGATCATCAGTGATAGAGGTTCGCAATTCACGTCTCGATTCTGGAGGTCCTTGTGCTCAGCTTTTGGTGTTGCCACACTTTTTTCTTCAGCCTATCATCCTCAGACGAATGGTATGGCTGAATGGACTAATCAGACGCTTAAGGCTTTCCTCCGGGCTTTTACTAACGCCCGTCAGGATAATTGGACTGATCTTTTGCCTTGGGCTGAGTTCGCCTACAATAATAGTGTGCACTCGGCCTCCCAGACTTCACCCTTTTTTGCTGTTTTTGGACGTCACCCTTGTCTTCCTCCTCCGCTTCCTTTGGATCACGCTCCTCCACTAGTTCAGCCTACCCTCTCCACTATCCAGGACACATGGAGAACAGTACAATGCCACTTGCAGCGGGCGGCGGTCCGGTATAAACGGTTTGCTGATCGCCATCGTCGGGCCGCTCCTGTTTTCCAGCCTGGGCAACGGGTGTGGCTCAGCACCAAATATCTGAAGCTTCGTCTGCCGTCCTTGAAGTTTGCTCCCCGATTTATTGGTCCATTTGCTGTTCAAACCAGAGTGGGGACGGTAGTTTATCGTCTTCACTTACCTAGTAACCTGCATATCCACAATGCTTTCCACGTCTCGTTACTCAAACCTTTCCGGACCTCACAGTGGCATCCTGAACCGAAGCGGATTACTGTTCCTGATTCTGAGCCGGATCCTGAGTTTGAGGTACAGGAGATTCTGGATTCCAAGCTCCAAAGGGGAAGACTTCTTTATTTGATTTCGTGGAAGAATTTTGGTCCTGAAGATAATTCTTGGGAACCAGCGAAGAATGTCCATGCACCTGACTTGGTTCGAGAGTTTCACTCTCGTTATCCTTCTAGACCTAGGCCGAGACGGAGGAGGGGGGCTTTCGGGGGGGGGGGGTACTGTCGCGTCCCTCACCTGTGCCGCTTCTCCGTCGGTCGGGCCGCGCTGTCAGGGTGCCGCAGGGAGTGTTGATCAGGAGAGGCGGTCGGGCGCCGGGCTCCTGCGTCGCACCGCTGGAGTGCTGTCGGCGGTCTGGGCTGCTCCGGCCCTCCGGTCCGCTTCGGTGGCGGCGGGGAGACGCCGGCCAGGTGGACAGGGCCGGCGTTCCCCGAGAAAGGGATCCCTTGCAGGCGCGGAGCCTCAGAGGAACAATGTCACTTCCCACAACGCCCGGATTGGCCGATCGCGGCTGACTCCGCCTCCTGCTTCTGGCTGGCCAATCCGGGGCTGTTGAGTCACGGTTGTGGGGAGCTCCGCCCCTTTTCAGCTGTTACCGGTCTTCCTGATGGGGAGGGCTATTTAAGAGCAGCAAGGTAGAACTCTCATTGCTTCGGCTTCTACCTGTGTGGATTCTGTGGCGTTGGGTTTTTCTCGGACTGCTCCTGCCTTGAAACTTGCCTGGACCTGGACTTTGCTTTTGTTTGCAGCCTGCCTTGAAACTTGCCTGGACCTGGACTTTGCTTCTGTTGCCACCTGCCTTGAAACTTGCCTGGACCTGGACTTTGCTTTTGTTTGCAGCCTGCCTTGAAACTTGCCTGGACCTGGACTTTGCTTTTGTTTGCAGCCTGCCCTGAAACTTGCCTGGACCTGGACTTTGCTTTTGTTTGCAGCCTGCCCTGAAACTTGCCTGGACCTGGACTTTGCTTCTGTTGCCACCTGCCTTGTGTTTGCCTGGACCTGGACTGTGCTCTTGTTCGTCCCCTGCTCTGAGGCTTGCCTGGTCTTGGACTTTGTTCCTGCTTCTCATCTGCCCTGGAAGTCTCACCTGTGTCTACACTCCCCTGACTTCCTGAGGAGTTGTTGCCTCACTCTCCAGGTAAGATCAGGATTGTCCGGCTGCCTAACTCCGTTCGGCACAGGGGCTCACTTTCTGAGGGTCAAGGGGTGACAGAGAGGCGTTGCACTGGGGGAGTCCACGCCAGAGGGGGTGCCGTGCCGCACCGGGAGGGTGGACGTGAAGGAGTGGAACGCCGGTAATACCTGAATACTACTGAGCAACAGGACAACCTCATGTTTTGTGCCTACTGATGGACTTTTACTTATGCACTCTACCTCTGCTTTTGGCTGTTTGGCCACACCTTATTACTGCACTGGACATTTGTGCCTTATCCAGTTTTACTGTTTACTAACAAGACAAGTTTGCTGTTTACTAATGTACAGACAGAATGCAGGGCTATTAGATATATAGCTTGTAACAGTAGTTTGCAAGGCCTATACAAGACCAGCTTGCACGTAGCAACGCCATCTGAATAGGCGACCTTGGAGGGTGCTGACACCCCCCTGCATTCCTGAGCCGCACCTTATCTCCTGTGCTAGAAAGGAGCATTGTGTGTGTGTGAAGAATAAGCTGCTAAGTTTCGTTTTTCTTGCCAGTATCATTTCAGTGTTATGACGTGTGTACGTACTGGGACTACAATTTTGTACTGTAAGAACTACAAATGTTTACTGCGCATGATAGTTGTGACGTGTAAGGGGCCAAATGCGCAGGCCCAGTAGGGAAGTATAAATGTAAGTGTCAGATGATTTATGACACACAGTGTCCCGAGGCTACTCGGTGCTGTTCACTTGCTAGCAATAAAGTTGCCTTATTTGGAACCAAAATTTGCCTTTCGTCTCCTGATTTCCCACCTGTTTCATTGGCGACCCAGATGGGACAGAAGTAGAAAGGGGAATCGGATTATATTCTTCCCCTCCCCCACTGCGGTCGGATCGGGTCATCGACCCCCACCTGAGAAGGTGGTGAGTGGCCACCGCTGATTTCAGCGTCCATCTCCCGGAGGAGGGCCGATCCACTCCGCCTGACTGTAGAGGGGGCTGTGTGGTTCCGACAAGGCACCTTTTTCCATTTCAGGGAGAAGCGCACGACGGCGCGGCCTGCGACCCCGGCGGACAGGCGAGTATACTCTACGTAGTGACCGGCCCAGTAAGGACCGAAGAAGAGGCGTGATCACCCTCTTTTAGCCAGTGACTAATACGGACTATTGGTATCCGACTAGGTCCCGAAACTCACTAGGCTCCGGCGACGAAACCGAGCGGCGAACGAACGGGGGGTTTCTTGTGGCGTATGAAAGTGTGTGAGTGGGCTTGCAGTTCCAGGCCGGGCGACCGCGTCCTGGTCAGGCCGAGTGTTGACCCTTCTGTGTCTGGTGGAACGAGACCCCTTACTCCTCCACCTCCCCTTTCCCCCTTTGTCCGTCACCTGTCCTTTGGCACTCAGGTTAGGATGGGCGGGGGTGGGTCTTCACCGTTAGATTTAATGACGGAACACTTTAGCGAAGTGTTCGACATAGATAAATGTAGCAGGGCCGGGATGATACAGAGATGTCAATTTATGTGGCCAGGGCTAGGAATTGCTGGATGGCCCCCGGAAGGGTCATTCGAGTACGAAAAAGTGGCGGCGGTCATGAATATTGTTATAATTGAGGGAAACCCAGGCTGTCCCGAGGACATTCTATACATAGAAGCGTGGTTGGATGTAGTCCGGGATCCGCCGGCCTGGGCCCAACGAAAGGTAGAAAAGGCCGCCCTTATGTTGGTAAAGCAGAGAAAAGGCCGGAAAACCAAACTTAGAACCCTGCCGACCCATGCCTTCGCTCTCCAAAGCTCGGCAACCGCTGCCGTCCCGAAGGCCGCAGGGACCGCCCCCATACGGCCTACCGCCCCTAGCACTGAAGCCACTGAGACCACGCCCCCTGCTACCAGAGTTAAGGCAGGAACTATGCCCAGTACTACCAACACACTTTCTAGGAAAAAACCCCCAAAGAAAACCGCAGGGAAAGTTCAGGGTTCGGCCGAGAAGAAGCCTCCAAAAGCCCCGATACTTGCTACGGCGGAAGCATACGAAGACGACATTGCGCCGCCGCCCTATGCTCCTATGTACCCTGACCTTACGGGCCTAGCAGAAGGCCCCGCTGACGCCGGGACTTCCGGGTCAGAGTCGGATGCCGGGGAGACGTCCCGCCCAGCCTCACCTGAGTCACCTGGCCTCGCAACCACACGGAAGAGTAAACGGGTTGTGAAGAATATTACTCGGTTTCCCCAATCGAGTCCGCAACAGGCCCTTCCGTCCAGCCGAAAAGGGGAAACCTCTCACTTATTCCCAGTCCGACAGTCCACCACCTATACCCCTAACCCGGCAGAAGGGGGGGGCCAGCCCATCGAATCGACAGTCTATAGCCACGTTCCCTTCTCAAGTGCCGATTTGTATAACTGGAAATTCCATGGGCCGTCCTACGACCAGAAACCCGAGCAGCTGATAGAGCTGGTGGAAGGCATTATATACAGTTATAATCCAACTTGGGCAGACCTTAGGCAGTTGAGCGCCCACATCCTGACCTCTGAAGAACGCCGCCTTTTACAACAAAATATGGAGCAAGCCATCCGGGATGCGAATCCGGCCCATGCCAATTTACAGAACCTACTAGAAACGGAGGCGCCCATCGCTGCCCCCACGTGGGATTACCGAACCGCCGAAGGCCAAACCTTTATCCGCCGATACCAGCAGGCGTACCTGGCCGCCTTAAAGAAGGGGAAGCAGAAGGTTACCAACATGGGAAAAATCCACAGTGTGGTCCAACAAAAGGACGAGAGTCCAGGGGACTTCCTTGAACGACTTATGGAAGCATTTAGGAGGCACAGCCCGATAAATCCCGAGGACCCTAAGAACCTCCCAACCGTGGTTATGAGTTTTGTTAGCCAGTCAGCACCGGATATACGAAGAAAGCTACAGAGAACAGAGGGGTTCGAAGGGATGAGCCTCAGCCAACTGAAAGCTATAGCTGATCGCGTGTTCGGATATCGCGACCAGGAGGAAAAGGTGGAGGCCCGGAAGGAATCGACCAGACGGATGCGGGAGAAGGCAGATGTGTTGGCTACGGTGCTGGAAGAACGAATGAGGTCTAGACCAAAGGGGAGGGGCAGGAGAACAAGAGGAACGCGGTCCCCCATAGGGCGTAACCAGTGTGCAAATTGCCGACAAGAAGGACACTGGTGGGCTGATTGTCCAGAGGAGATACGGGACAACCCGAGAGAAGAGGAATCATGGGACCGGCAGAGAGAGGAGGAGACCGGCGACCGCACGGGGGCCCCTAGGCGAGGCCGTGGAAGGGGCCGAAGAGAGAGAGGACGGGATGACCGGAGGGAATGGCAGATGGCTGTGGACGCTACCCGAGACGGCACAGCATGAAGAAACCGGGAGGGCAGAGTCCCCACTGACCCTCTGGTGGAAATTCGGGTGGGGACAGAATCTATGAGGGCCTTACTAGACACAGGGGCCCAGCGATCTGTTATCACCACTGCCATAGCCCCAGCCACGAAAGAAACTATACCAATTGTGGGAGCCTCCGGGAAATCCCTTGCGGCGCCCCTCCTCAAAGAGCGCCAAGTCCAGATCGGAGGGACGATGGTGTCCCATCAGTTCATACACATCCCTGGATGCCCGGTCCCCTTGATTGGTCGAGACCTACTCTGTAAGCTCCAGGCCACCTTGAAGTTCAAGACTACGGGTGAAGTGGAAGCTCGCTTTGAAGATCGGCCAGTAACACTTATCTGTCCAGTAAGAGAAGAATGGAGACTACATGTTCCCCCAACTGTGGGACCCGGCGACTGCCGTTACGATCAGAACACCCCTTTCGCCCAGCAGAGGCGGGCCATAATGGATGAAGTGCCTGATGTATGGGCGGAATTGAACCCCGGCGGACTGGCCGTTAACGCTATCCCCATCTGGATTGAGCTCAAACCGAATGCTCAAGTTGTCAACCAAGGACAATACCACATCCCCTATGCAGCCCGGCATAGTATGCATACACATCTACAGAAACTCCTTCAACAGGGAGTCCTTAAACCAATCAGATCCGCATGGAATACCCCATTGTTGCCCGTTAAGAAACCAGGAACATCCGAGTACAGACCCGTCCAGGACCTGAGGAAAGTCAACAACCAGGTAGCCGACATAGTTGCCCTCGTACCAAATCCATACTCCATCCTAGCCCAAGTGCCATCTCAGACCAAGTGGTACAGTGTCATTGATTTGAAGGACGCCTTCTTTTCCATCCCTCTTGCTGTCGACAGCCAAAAGTTGTTTGCCTTCACGTGGGAAGACTTGCAGACGGGAACCAAGCAGCAATACACATGGACCCGTCTTCCCCAGGGGTTCAAGAACTCGCCTACCCTCTTCGGCGACCAACTCGCCCAGGACCTGAAGACGTATCAGGACGAGTATGGGCCGGTCGTCCAATACGTGGATGACCTGTTGGTGGCCCGTGAAACGTACACCGAATGTGCTGAAGCTACACTTTACCTCTTGAAGACCCTGGAAGCCCAGGGGTACCGGGCCAGTCGCAAGAAGGCACAGATATGCGAGATCGAAGTCGAGTATCTGGGGTTTCGCCTCCGAGAAGGAACCCGAAGGCTCGGTATCCCCCGAACCCAAGCCATCCGCAACCAACCCACTCCTGCAAATAAGAAGGAACTACGGGCACTCCTCGGAGCCGCTGGATATTGCCGCATTTGGATCATCAATTTTGCTGTCCTGACCCAAGACTTGTACGCCAAACTGAAAGGACCTGAACTCGAGGGCCAAGATCTCCGGTGGGAGAAAAGCGAACTGAAAGCCCTTCAGGACCTCAAGGAGGCCCTTGTGGCCCCACCAGCGCTCGGACTGCCAGATGTGACTAAGCCGTTCTACTTGTTCATCGACGAAAAGAAGGGATTAGCACTTGGAGTCCTTACCCAACTGGTCGGTACCTGGCAACGCCCTGTAGCATACCTCTCCAAGAGCATGGACAACGTGGCACGAGGATGGCCGGGCTGTCTCCGAAGCATTGCAGCGGCCTGTCTCCTGATACACGAGGCCAATAAACTCACATTCGGCCAAACACTTTTTGTGACCACACCCCACACCATCCGCGGCCTACTCGAGAGCCACGGACCCAGATGGATGACCAACTCCCGATTGGTCAAATACCAAGCCCTCCTGTGCGAAAATCCGGAGGTGCGAATCCTTGACACGACCAACCTCAATCCTGCTACCCTCCTTCCGGCCCCTGAACCACCACTCCACGACTGTGAAGAGGTAATGGCCACTGTGCACTCGAGCAGACCTGACCTGAAGGATCAACCCTGGCAAGGGGGCATCACCCTTTTTACCGACGGAAGCAGCCAGGTGATAGAGGGAATTCGAAGAGCTGGCTATGCGGTGGTATCTGAGGACCATGTGATCGAGGCTATGGCTCTGACACCCGGAACATCAGCCCAGAAAGCGGAGCTAATCGCCCTCACCAGAGCCCTCCTGTGGGCTGAAGGAAAAGTTGTCAACATTTACACCGACTCCAAATACGCTTTCCTCACCCTCCAGGTGCACGGAGCCTTGTACAAGGAGAGGGGATTTCTGACGGCTGAAGGGAAAGGACTTGCAAATGCCGCTGAGATCTGCCAATTACTCGAGTCGGTATGGAAGCCGAAGAAGGTGGCCGTGATGCACTGCAGGGCCCATACTGGAAGAACGGACCCTATCGCCCGGGGAAATCAGCGGGCAGACGACGCTGCAAAAAGGGCAAGTCAGCTCCCCTACTCCTCTCACCCTTCTGACCCCGTACTCGTCGTCCAGCTCCCTACGGAGACCCCTATTTACACCCCCCAAGAAACGGAATGGGCCCAACAAGAGGGTCTACAGTCACGCAATGGCTGGTGGATACTACAGGATGGGCGCATATGGATACCCGAAGCCTTGGCCTGGACGGTGGCCAAGGAGGCTCACGACCGCACCCACCTGGGAAGGGACGCCCTGGGGCGCTTACTTGAGAAGACCTACTACATCAACAAACTATCCCTGTGGACCAAAAACGCTTCCAGCCGATGCGCGACTTGTGCCCGGAACAACCCTCGAACGGGGCCCGGCCCTATGCCAGGACATGTTCTCCGAGGCACCAGCCCTTTCCACGTGTGCCAGATTGACTTCACACACATGCCCCCGGCGCGCGGCTACAAAGCTATCCTCGTCGCCGTGTGTACCTACACCGGATGGATTGAAGCCCAGCCTACTAGAACGGAAATGGCTAAAGAAGTTACCTCCCTACTGCTTCATCAAATCCTACCCAGATACGGCCTCCCCAAGCAAATAAACTCTGACAACGGTCCCGCCTTCGCTAGCGAAGTAACACAACAGCTCAGTACCAGACTGGGCCTCGATTGGAAGTTGCATTGTGCCTGGAGACCCCAAAGCAGTGGAGTAGTGGAGAGGGCCAACCGATCCCTGAAGAACCAGCTAGCCAAGCTATGCCAAGAAGCAAAAGCCAAATGGCCCGACCTGCTTCCACTGGCCTTGCTGCATCTTAGGTGTACCCCCAAGGCTACCGGCCTTACTCCCTACGAGATGATGTATGCTAGGCCACCACCACTACCCTCCTTTCCCGACTCCTTGCAGATACAGGGTGAGAGTTCCTTAGTGAAACAGATGAGAGCCTTACACCAGGTAGTGCAAGACATCCAGCAGTACACTGAAAGAGTAGCTCCCTTGGTCCTCACCAATCCTACGCACAGGTTCAGGGTGGGAGACGAGGTCTGGGTAAAAGAGTGGGATGAATCTGACTGCCTAAAGCCAAAGTGGAAGGGGCCCTCCCTTGTTCTCCTAACGACCTCCACCGCTGTTAAAATTGCAGGAAGCCCAGTGTGGATACATTGGACCCGATTGAAGCCTGCTGCTCCCACTAGCAGCACCCTGAAGCGTTGGACTGCGCACCAACATCCTGACGCTCCATTACGGCTGACTCTAAGAAAGACGTAAACCACCAGATTCATGTCTGCCCAGCAACAGGAACTCAGTTTCTGGACCCACTGCGTTTTTGGCTCTCTCTTTATCGCAGCCATAATCGTGGGCCTTATCATCTTCTTGCTGCAAAGGCTCGGATACCTTCCACCGCATATATGATGCTGAGCCTACTACTCCTCCTTTGCTCAGTCCCGAGCTATTACCCCTTGAGCCAGAACTGTACTGAATGTTTGCGCCTCGTGCGCCACCGTATAGAGGGAGGATATCACCTAGTCACTACCCTCATTCACCAGACGCAGCCCCCGGAAGGCGATTGCCAGTTTCTCCCGACTTGTGCCCTCATCACTCCGAATGGCCTCCAACAGTTCCACAGATGCCTCCAAGGAAATCTCACTATCTGCCACAGCCCTACCAAACCCAGATACTACAATGTCACCCTCAGCGTAGGACTCCCTGCGTATGTGGCCGGACCTCCGGGAGTCGAGGGAGATGGCATTCTGTATTACATTAATTCCACTCGTATCCTTGTCGGTGGCATCCAAACTGTAGCAACCCTCACCTTCGACGTCTGTGCCGCCATGGACAAGCACCCTTGGTCTCGCAAGTGTGGTAGCCAGAGTTGGCGAGAGGCATACGTTAAGGACCACAAGTATGTCTGCCCCTTCAGTCCAGACATGAGATGCTGCTCCCCGTGGGTGTGGCTCCCATGCGCCGGCGACACTCGAGCCTCGGGCTGGGACCGAGTATGTGCTTATACGGGAGGAGGATATGCCGGATGCGCCGGCTTGGGCGAATTTCGTCGAGGTTCTGGTAACTATGTGTCCCTAGACTGGCCCATCCGAGGACACGACCTGCCCTGGAGAGGAACGTGGGGCCTCGGCATTGACGGCGGAGGAATGGATCCGTTGACATATATTACCATATATCAGAGTCTCGAAACGAAGCCTCCTACGCACTACCAGACTACTGTTGTCGGCTACCAAGACGTATTTGATGAAATTGCTCGGGCTGAGCAGACCGAGACTAAATTCCCCATTTCCCCAGAAGCCCGAAATATGTTCCTCAATTTGGCTGAGAACATCGCCCTCTCCCTCGGAATTGCCAACTGTTTCGTCTGTGGAGGCACCGACATGGGTGAACAATGGCCCTGGGAAGCGAGAGAGATTCGACAACACACATGGGATGCACTCAACACCACTAACATTACCTTTCCCCACCGGCCTAAGCCATACGAATGGGCCCTGAGAACAAATATTATAGGTACCCTCTGCGCTAGTCGAGCGCCATCGAAGCGTTACTCTGTACCAGTGGGAGACTCTGCTTGTACGGGGGTTCTTCAGTATAATGGCAGCCGGACGACCTGGTGGCAAACGTACAACCTGCCCGCCCCGGAGCCTATCTGGACAGAACCCACCTTGAACACGACATGGACATACGGAGGGAACGCCTCCCTCAAGTGGGTAGCCCCGGCGGGCTACTACTATATCTGCGGACGCAGGGCCTATGAACAACTCCCGACCCGCTGGTACGGTACCTGTCTCTTGGGCACGGTCCGACCTAGTTTTTTCCTTCTGCCCATACAAGTCGGCGAAACCTTGGGTATCCCCCTATACGTGGAAAAGGGGCCTGATAATCCTGCCCGGCGCAAACGGTCTTTCCCAATCATCAAGCCCAAAGTCCAAATTGGAGACTGGAAAGACAACGAGTGGCCGCCTGAACGCATCATTCATTACTATGGACCGGCCACGTGGGCTGAAGATGGTACATACGGGTACCGTACCCCTATCTATATGCTGAATCGCATTATTCGCCTACAGGCCGTACTCGAAATCCTTACTAACGATTCGGCCTTGGCCCTCAATATCCTAGCTCGACAGAACACTAAGCTCATTACCGCCGTCTACCAAAATCGCTTGGCTCTTGACTACCTCTTAGCCCAGGAGGGCGGGGTGTGTGGCAAGTTTAACCTCAGTAATTGCTGCTTACAGATTGATGACCAGAGCCATGTCATCAGGGAGATAACTGACCGGATGGTCAAACTAGCCCACGTCCCCGTCCAGACCTGGAACAGTGCCTGGGATTGGACTTCCTCCCTCACCAGCTGGCTCCCGACCTCCGGGAGCCTGCAAGGCCTCCTCGTTATGGGTGGCCTGTTCTTGCTGTCTTGCCTAATAATACCTTTGTCTCTCCCCTTAGTTTTCAGGTGTCTCCGCTCCACCATGGAAAGCATCGCTGACCGCCGTGCTGCTGCCCAACTTATGGCTCTCCAGATGTACTCCCCCATTCCCCAGTCTGATGAAGCTGACGATGAAGCACCTTGTGGCTGATGTGCACTTTGAACCCCCTGAGTCACTAAATGGGCCATCACCCTTGTGCCAGCAAAAGACCGGCTACAAAGGGGGGGGGATTCCACTAGGGGCCCTCCGTCTCAACCCCGGCGAAGCAACCACCGGCTGCGCAAGGGCTTAGGGCTCGCTTGCTGCCTCCCTCGCTAACTATCCTTGTCCTTTCTTTCCTTTTCAGGGTTTATGGAGGTGATACTCTCCACCAGAATGGATGTTCAAGTATCAAAAGGGGGGAATGAAGGAGTGGAACGCCGGTAATACCTGAATACTACTGAGCAACAGGACAACCTCATGTTTTGTGCCTACTGATGGACTTTTACTTATGCACTCTACCTCTGCTTTTGGCTGTTTGGCCACACCTTATTACTGCACTGGACATTTGTGCCTTATCCAGTTTTACTGTTTACTAACAAGATAAGTTTGCTGTTTACTAATGTACAGACAGAATGCAGGGCTATTAGATATATAGCTTGTAACAGTAGTTTGCAAGGCCTATACAAGACCAGCTTGCACGTAGCAACGCCATCTGAATAGGCGACCTTGGAGGGTGCTGACACCCCCCTGCATTCCTGAGCCGCACCTTATCTCCTGTGCTAGAAAGGAGCATTGTGTGTGTGTGAAGAATAAGCTGCTAAGTTTCGTTTTTCTTGCCAGTATCATTTCAGTGTTATGACGTGTGTACGTACTGGGACTACAATTTTGTACTGTAAGAACTACAAATGTTTACTGCGCATGATAGTTGTGACGTGTAAGGGGCCAAATGCGCAGGCCCAGTAGGGAAGTATAAATGTAAGTGTCAGATGATTTATGACACACAGTGTCCCGAGGCTACTCGGTGCTGTTCACTTGCTAGCAATAAAGTTGCCTTATTTGGAACCAAAATTTGCCTTTCGTCTCCTGATTTCCCACCTGTTTCAGACGGAGCACCCCCCCACCTGTTGACACCCGGGGTGGACCACCCCCACCGCCCCGCCCTTGCTACGCCACTGCTTCTGAGAACTGGGAGAGGGCAATGATTGCATAATATTCCGATTTCTGTTCCATTTATTCTCCTGGATCCTCTCCACCCCCATCCCCAAATCCCCAGCAAGCTTTGCAGCTCCTCCCTTGATAATTTATAATGCCTGCTGCAAGGTAAAGGTGTGTGTCGCTCTTTACAGACTAATCTCCTGTTGCTCAGGTTGGGAGCCCTTGAGCCCAGGCCGAGGCCTAGTATAGGAGTTAGGCCGAGGTCGAGATTGGGCCGAACAGGCACTACACACTACCCCAGCTACCAAGCCCTGCACACACACACAGCAACCAACTTGCACCTCCAGAAAAGGGAAGATAGGGCATACAGGCGGGCCTCACGGCCTATCGTGAACCCATTTACTCAGAATTCAAGCATGCGGGCCTTACGGCTGAACCAGAACTGACATATATAGGGAGGAGAGAAAGGGAAGCACACACAGAAACACATCAAGCAGAACCCCATTCCACACAAAGGAAATGAGGGACTGTGAAAAATAAAGATACTGTAGGCGGAGACCCTCAGCAGACAGGGAAAGAAAAAGTCAGCAAAAATGGAGTGCGGAGCCTAACATACACACCCAGCACAGAAAGGGAATAGTGTTCAGCAATACAGAAGGTAGTTAAAGCAAAGGAAGAACTAGAATGGTCACAAGGATAGACTGCACTAAGCAGACAACTGCCAGAAGCAGGAAAACTCTGCAGACAAAGGGTTAAACCAAGCTCTGAACACACAGCTGCCAGAGGCAGGGAACACTACAGATAAAGGGTTAAACCAATCTCTGAAACACACAGCTGCCAGAGGCAGGGAACACTGCAGATAATGGGTTAATCAGAAGTACAGGGAAAGAGCAAACAAACAACCCCCCCACGGAGAGAAACAAAGGGGCCGGAGTCTGCTACAAGGGCAGGAGGTACAAACAGAATACAAACACAGCACACAAGGGTAATGTAACATAGAGTTAGAGAGGAAAAAAATAAGATAAATTTTATTTTTATTTTTTTACCTGGAGGGGGTCGTTCTGGAGGCTCTGGGGCTCGTTCTGGGGCAGCTTCGAGGTCGGGAGGCTGTTTTGGTGCTGGCTGGCGAGGTCGGGAGGTGCTGCAGGGTCTTTTCGGGGCCGGAAGGGCTGAGCACGATAGCCGGCAGAGTGAGAGAGTGTCAGCAAAGGGAATGTGTTGCGGGAGGCAGCGCCGGAGTCTTTTGGGGCTCCCGGGGATGATTGGGCATGGAATATTGAAAGGGACATGGGATTGGCTGAGTGGGTTCGGAATCCCAAGCCGAAGTTCCATTACCTAGGAAATGGAGTCGCTGGCAGTTAGCGGAAGGAGTTGGTGCTGTGGTGAGGAGAGGATGTGTGTGGATGGTAAGGTTTGAGTAGAAAAAGGGAAATCAATATAGTAATTAAACTAAAGAAGTGATTGAAGGGGAAAAGTAAGTGACAGGAGAGTGGAGGATTTGAAATTAAGCGTCAATTTTTTAATGAGGTTGGCAGTGGCGTTCCTAGAGGGGCTGACACCCGGGGCAGATCGCCGATGCGCCCCGCCCCCCAGGTGCAGCGCCCCCCCGGTGCAGCGCGACCCCCCCCGGCAAAAGGACACCCCCCACCCCAGCGAAAGAACCCCTCCCCCCCGGGTGCACGCCGTTGGGGGGGGTGCTGCGCGCCGGTCAGCATCGTTCGTTTCCATGCTCCCTCTGCCCTGGAACAGGTTAATTCCTGTTCCAGGGAAGAGGGATCATGGAAACGAATGATGCTGACCGGCGCGCGGCACCCCCCCAGCGGCGTGCACCCGGGGCGGACTGCCCCCACCGCCCCCCCTTGGTACGCCACTGGAGGTTGGGGAAAAAATACTAGGTTGCTGGTGGGTACTGAAGGGTTAAAGAGGAGTGAAAGTGTGGGGAATAGTGTTGCTGTGCTGGAATTCTGAAGCCGCAGTGAGAGAGAAAGAGTGATTGATAGGAGTAATAGGGGAAAGAAGGGAAGAGAGGAAGTGGCCTAGTGGTTAGACTTTGTACTGGGGAACTGAGGAACTGAGTTCGATTCCCAGCACAGGCAGCTCCTTGTGACTCTGGGCAAGTCACTTAACCCTCCATTGCCTGCCACATTGAGCCTGCCATGAGTGGGAAAGCACGGGGTACAAATGTAACAAGAGAAAAAAAGTAGTGTGCAAGTGTGTACTGAGAGGTGTTTCTTGAGCCAGAGAGTGACTGTGTTCCTGGAAGTTCCTGCACACTCCTTGACTAGATAGGAAAAAGAAATCAGCTCAGGCTTGGAAGAATAGAAAAAATTTATTTATCTTTGGTTCAAGTTAATACTTGCCCCAGTATTGATAATTTAAAGTGTAATATCACAGAAGCCTAAGACATCCTAGAAAAAGAGGGAGAAAGGGTTTTGCCTCCTGTATTAGTTATTTTTAGAGAGGTGTAGGAAGAAGACAAGCCTGGAGCCGGACAACTGGAGAATCAACGGGCCCCCACGCAAGAAAGACAAGCAAGACAAGCGTTTATCCTGGTGAACAGTAAGAGTGACTGACCAACATTGATAGCGGGTGACATTTTAGAAAAGGAAGGGAATAAAAGAACAAATACTTACCTGAATCCATTGGAGGTAGACAAAAACATTGCACAAAGAATCATATTTCTTAGGAATATAGAAAAACTACTGAAGAATTTCTGAACCGTTCCCTCATTTTGAACGGGTATAGAACCAGGAAAAAGGGGAAGTAATACTGATTGCGGTGAATGAGGGAAGTGAAGAGAAGCATCCTGTTGAAGTAAAGAAAAAGAAGTTTGAGTAAGAGGGTATACATTTTAAATGACAGGAAATAATATATTGAAACAAAGGAAAAGTGGGAAGTGTTTTACTTATTTGGTGTTGTGTTACAATATTCAGAGCATTGACATTAAATTACTTGTTATAATCAATCCTAACTTGTGAGATTGTATTTATTATTCTCAAGAAAAGAAAAATCCTGAAATTAGTTTAAAATTCCTCTCCCACTCTCAGAGAGCCAAAGACGAGGTTAGTTTGTTGTTCCCTCTCCACTCCAGAGTGCTGGGTTCACAGTTGCCAGATGGGCGGTTTTCCCGCCCAATTGGGCAGTTTTCCGCAACCCGCCGCGGGAAACTTTTGCCCGCGGCGGGTTGCGGTTTTTTGGGCTTGTTTTGTTTTTTCTGTGCGGGTTTTGGGGCGGTTTTTTGGCCGGCAGGGGTGAGGCTAATGGCGACAGAGGCGGGGTTTGTGATGTTTTGGGCGTGGTTTGCTGACGTATTGGGCGGGGCGATGATGGTAGGGGCGGGGCTGATGACGCAGGGGCGGGGGTGATGACGGAAGGGGCGGGGTTGATGACAGCGGGGGTGGGGGTGATGACGGAAGGGGCGGGGTTGATGACGGCAGGGGTGGGGTGTGTGCGGTTTTTGGGCAGGTTTTGGGCGTTTTTGTGTGGGAATTTTTTTTTTTATTTGGCAACCCTGGCTGGGTTACTGGTGAGCTGTCATGACTACTACCAGCAGGCAAACTACTACTACTACTACTACTTAGCATTTCTATAGCGCTGCCAGGGTTACGCAGCGCTGTACAAGTTTAAGATGGGGAAGGACAGTCCCTGCTCAAGAGAGCTTACTTTCACAGTACGTCGCACTCAGGCTTGGGGGAGTGGTAACAGTAACTCCAAAGGGAGGGGAACTAAAACAAACAAACTGGAACGGGACGAGGTAGGAACCTCACCACACAGCACCACAGCCAAACAGAGAGAATCCCAGGTGCAGAATAAAGAGGTAATTAGACACAAGCTGGAAGCAACCAGCAGACAGAGACAAAGCAACAGAAAACTGCAAGCGAGGTAAGGAGTAACCAAACTCCACAAAAACACAGAGCTAATAGCTCAGACAGAGCAAAGGGAAGGCTTCAGCAGAATAGGAATAACACCAAAGCAGGGGTTGTAGTGAAAAGTAAGCTTAAGTAGATCAGACTGACATCAGCTCAGCCCCTGACGGGCCAATCAGGAGCAGTCCCAAGCATTCCCCTGTCTGACTAGCAGAATTCTAACAGAATCATAACATCTCATCACTTAGGTTATAAGAGAATAAGCCACTATCACATTGTTTCAGCCCACAGATTATATAGACTAGTTCCACATTGTTCTTGGGATGAGATTATAGGGCAGGGTGGGCAACCAGCAGCCCACCACTGAATTTTATGCAGCCCGTGAGACCATGGGAAGTATACACAGAAAACATCATTAACCAGAGTTTTGGTCATTTTAAATTGTCCTTGGGATGAGATTATAGAAACTGGTTCCGCATTGTCCTTAGGATCAGTTTATAGAGACTAGTTCCGCATTGTCTTTGGGATCAGATTATAGAGACTAGTTCCGCATTGTTCTTGGGATGAGATTATAGAGACTAGTTCCACATTGTTCTTGAGATGAGATTATAGAGATTGGTTCCACATTGTTCTTTGGATGTGAGATTATAGAGCTCAGTTCTGCATTGTTTGTGAGATGAGATTATACCAGCCTGCTCATTGTATTTCATTGTCACATGCACACAAACTGTATCACTGTCATATTCAACTTGTAACCAGCACTCTTACAGCAGTAAATTGGCAGGTGAGTCTTTTATTCTCGGATGCCTTTTTGCCAATTTAAGGAGCTGCACTGAAAATTAAGATCCAGGGCCATTATGGGGAATGACATTAGATCAGCTAAAACCTGATCTCAGCAGCCCCAAGACAGAGTCAGCAATGGCTTGGAAACTTCAAACTAAACTGACCTCTGAGTCCTTTTGTCTACTTCACAAGTTTCTCTAAGGGTCATGTCTTTCCAGGGCAGTGTCTCCAAATGGTTAGTTTTGTGCATATCTTGTCAGCAATGAACCTCATTTCTGAGCCAGGATATGCGGAGTATGATCTTAGCCTCTCAAATTTAACACTCACCAAAGTTACTGCATTGTGCCAAAGAGAGCTTCCTTCTGGAGTTCATAAGATGTAATCTACCTATCTAAATCAATTTACAGTTTATTTAGACTTTCTATTCCACCCATAGGGACATGCAGAACTGGGCAGTGTATTAATATTTTTTTTTAAACCCAAAAAACATATTAAACTGAACTGTAAACTGGGGCTGGCCCAACCCTTAGACAAGACTAGGTGCTATCTAGGGTGGCATCTTCTTAGGAGTAGTAATTATTAAAATCTTGGATGGAGGATGTAAGCTAGTGTCTTTCCTGAAAGTTAATTGAGAGAGGGTATAAGTCTGAAGATTTGTCTAGGGCACCCATTACCTTTGCACTGGCTCTGGCTGCAAAGTTCTTTTTGATCAGGCCAGTGATGCTCAAAACAACTGGGAATATTTCTGATCCTTCTGCCACATTTTCTTGGTCTCTGATTGCATTGCTTGGTACTTGAGGATCTTCTCTGCCTTCATTCAATGTTTAGAAGAATCACCTAGTACTGATACTTCTGTTATTAATGCCATTCTCATGTTTTCTCCTTTATCACTATTGTCTGGCTTTCTTACATCAATCTTCTTCTCAGTTTGAATGGTGTAAATAGGGGCACCTAAATGTAGCAGGCAAATAGGCAACTTACAGTATTCTCTAAGTTGCCTATCCAGCTTATAATTAAAAGAGAAAAACGCCTATATTGCGACCCAAATCGGGAGATGGGCGTCTTTCTCCCTTGGGTGCCCAAATCGGTATCATCGAAAAAAGCCGATTTTGGGCGTTTCCAACTGCAATCCGTCGCGGAAACGGGTAAAGTTGACGGGGGCGTGTTGGAGGTGTGGTGAAGGCGGAACTGTGGCGTGGTTATCGGCCAAGGAGAGATGGGCGTCTTTAGCTGATAATCGAAAAAAAAAAGGCGTTTTTACTGCGATTTTGGGTCACTTTTTTTGGACCCTTTTTTTCACGAACAGGTCCCAAAAAACAAACGCCCAGCTGAAAAACGTCCATTTTTTTGAAAATACGGTCTGTCCCGCCTCTTCACGTACCCATTTTCGGACATAGACGCCCATGGAGATAGGCGTTCGCGTTCTATTATGCCCCTCCACGTAACTGACTGCCCCACCTATGGCCTGACCATTCTGTGCCCATGTGAACATCCCCTTTACAAATACGCACTATGCCATTTGAGTGCCTATTTGTAGAGCACCATTTAGGTACTGAAATGATATTTTCACAGATAAGTGTTCATTTAGGCGCCTAAATGCCAGTATTCTGCACTTTTAGATGCATAGTTGATGCAAAAATGTAAGCAAACTTATTATAGAATTGACCTTAAAATTGCAGCATCTTTCACTTATTCTCTCCAGCTGACAGACAAAGCAAAAGTGACCATTATCCATGGGATGTGCAACGGGTTAAATTACCTCCATATGAAGAACATTGTTCATCAGGACCTGAAGCCGGACAATATCATGGTGAGCTGGTGGGCAGAGATAGGGCACAGAACTCCAGATTTAGGCTTCTGGCAAAAAAGTGCAAGCAGCCTCAAATTAAGTTACTGACGCAGTTTTAATGGTGTGCACCTTTTGCTTAAAGCTATATGTAACATGATGAGAGATTTGGCAGGTTAAAGCTGTCTGAATTCTCACTGCTGTTCCCTAAGTTCAGTGTTCTCACTACTGGGCTCTATAGCGTGAGAAGCCAGCCAGCCAATAGGAGAAAGCTGCCTGCATTTTGCAATAGCACTATCCCTGAGGCCCATAGCTGTGGCCTCTTGCTGAACCCTGGTATTTCCTGCACCTGTTCAGGAAGGGCTCCCGCTTGGCACTAGAACTTTCCAGCATAGGAAGGAACTGAATAGAACAGTTTAGGAGAAGCTGGAAGCTTGTAGAAGCATAGAAGTGCCTTATTATAATCAGGGGGAAGGGTCTGGTGGCAGCAGAACCTCCCTCTGAGTATTTAAGCCCACTGCATGCTAGCCCTTTTGGTCTTAGGTCATGTCTCCCGCCTCTGATTCTAGGTTCTGAGGGAGACACAGCCAGACTCACTAGTTAGTCCCATCTAGGCACCTGCTAAATGAGCAGTGGCGTCTCTAGACAGAAATATTTGGGGTGGCAACAGGGGGGCAAACCAAAGTGATATTTCCACACATCATATCCACCACTACATCACACTCTCCTCTCTCCAACCACCTTTTAAAAATTATCAATATAAGACACCAACAGGCTTATTTTCGAAAGAGAAGGGCGCCCATCTTCCGACACAAATCGGGAGATGGGCGTCCTTCTCTCAGGGTCGCCCAAATCGGCATAATCGAAAGCCGATTTTGGGCGCCCTCAACTGCTTTCTGTCGCAGGGATGACCAAAGTTCACGGGGGCATGTCGACAGCATAGCGAAGGCGGGACTGGGGCATGCTTAACACATGGGCGTCCTAGGACGATAATGGAAAAAAGAAGAGCGTCCCTGACGAGCACTTGGCCGACTTTACTTAGTCCATTTTTTCTTGCGACCAAGCCTCAAAAAGGTCCGAACTGACCAGATGACCACCGGAGGGAATCAGGGATGACCTCCCCTTACTCCCCCAGTGGTCACCAAACCCTCCCACCATAAAAAAAAAAACTTTAAAAACATTTTTTGCCAGCCTTTATGCCAGCCTCAAATGTTATACCCAGCTCCATGACAGCAGTATGCAGGTCCCTGGAACAGTTTTAGTGGGTGCAGTGCACTTCAGGCAGGCGGACCCAGGCCCATCCCCCCCACCCCCCAGTGGTGTGCTGGAGCCAGCTCGCAACGGCTCTGCAGAGCCGGTTGTTAATTTTTGAGCAGTTTTGTGAGCCGGTTGTTCAGCTGTTTCTGTCAGCAGGGACGGGAAAGTTTTTTTCCCCCTATGCAGGAGGTTCCAGTGGGGGCGGACCGCCCCGGGTGAAAGCGCAAACCATATGGGGGGGGTGTCCTAACTTCTGCTCCGTCCATGCTGCCCTACCTACCTCCGCTCACTTGTCTCCTCCCAGCGGCTCACTTTGTCTCCTCCCAGCGGTTCCTCGCACTCTCTCTGCCTCTACCAGTGCCGCTTCCTCCCTCTGCAGCTCCTTTCGCTCTCTCCCCACCTCTCCGGTCTTCGAGTCCTGCCCATGATGACCCTAACGTCACGACGCCGGCTTCCTCCCCCTGCGGCACCCTGCACGCCAGTGAGTGCACCCTTCTTTGTTCTCTTGCTTCTGTAACGGCTCCTTCCTGAGTCCTGCAGGTGTTTGGCGCCTTCTGCTTCCTGCACTGCTAGTGCACTCCGTCTCCGTGTCTCCGTCTCCTCACACCCGTGCCGCTGCTGGCCACCAGTCTTCTATCATCCTCCACTCCTCCTTGTCGTAGAAGAATCTTGGATCTTCACTGTGAATCACTTCCATTCCAGCCAGGTAGGCCCCGCAACAATCTAATATTTATTTATTTAATTAACTTTTAAAAACATTTTTCATTGTATTTTCTGCTGCTGCTAGTGCTACTTTGACAAGAGCAGCAAGCTGCAGCTAGGGGGCCGGGGGGGGGGGGGGGGGGAAAAATAAAGTGTGAAAAGGAAGGGGGGCCCGGGGGGGGGGGGGGCAAGATAGAGCACTACTCTAGATGGGAGAAAGAGGACAATGGCAATGGGCATGAATGGCCAAATTTAAGTGAGGATATCCTGTTTCCTGCTGGGTTCATCTTAACTGTTGTTGTAATCTATAAAGTTGATGGAATATTGAAATTAAATGGAAGTAGAATTAAACTCTCCTTTCATTTGGGGCACACATGGAATCAGATCTTCATCTGTTTTGTAGAAGTTTACCTTTTAATACATAAATGGATTATTTTGTTTCATGCAGATTTCTTTTGTTTTTACATAAATGGGCTATATAAGCCCCTAATGCAGCCCGTATTGTTTTTCTTATATTTTGTTCTTGTGATAACTTATACTGTGCCAAAACTGAAAACTCTTATCTCTGTCTGGTCAGTAATAAAAGGAGCTCATTGTGAACACTATCTACCCTAAAAGGTTGTTTTGTGTCTTGGTATGGTCACATTTTCAATATGGTAATACTACGGCCCAGCTAAGGAACAGCCAGGTTATTTTGAGTTAGTCTTCACTGGACCAAACTTGCTTTCCTTGTGCCACCATCACTATCCAGCAGGTAGGCAGTGTCTTAAAAGATGGAGGATAAAGGATTTTTTAAAATACATTTATCACACATTCCAAGCAAAGTTGGCTTACATATTTCAAAATGCACTGAGACAGAATAATAGAGTTCAATTATATCATGGGAACAAATAGATGATATGTCTGAAACATTTGAGATATGATATATACCCAACTGAGCATTTAAAAGTTTGTCCTTTAATGATACCATATGTTCAGAAATCCATAGCCATTTAGTATAGGTAGTTATTCAAAGATTATCACATTCATACACCAGAATAGGCATCTATCACATCACATTGCAAAAGAAAACAACTTCTACAGAGTACGTCCAAAATTTAATTTTTATTTCCTTATTTCTTTTTTCCAAAATTCCAGACAGCACATGTACAGAACAGTAGGAGGACCCAAAGCACTCCAAAACAAGTAAAGTCAGAAACAACACAGTTTATTGTTCAACCACCCTTAGGATTTACCTTGGGTTTAAAAAGCAAAACCATGTGCATATCCTTTGCACCAATAATGTATAATAAAATTACATGTTGTTAATACTTTACCAGCTAACTCTCTCCCTGGGAATAGCCAGCTCTGCAATTTGTGTGTGTGTGTGTGTGTGTGTGTGTGGGGGGGGGGGGGGGGGGGGGGGTGCAGAGGTGGATGGGGGAGAGAGCCTGTTAAAAATTTACCAGCACACCACTGCCCCCCCACCTGTTACACTTGTGGTGGTAAATGTGAGCCCTTCAAAACTCACCAGAAACCCACTGTACCCACATGTAGGTGCCCCCCCTTCACCCCTTAGGGCTATGATAGTGGTGTACAGTTGTGGGGAGTGGGTTTTGGGGGGGTTGGGGGGCTCAGCACACAGGGTAAGGGAGCTATGCACCTGGGAGCAATTTCTGAAGTCCACTGCAGTGCCCCCTAGGGTGCCCAGTTGGTGAGGCATGTGAGGGGGACCAGTGCACTACGAATGCTGGCTCCTCCCATGAGCAAAAGGCTTGGATTTGGTCGTTTCTGAGATGGGCGTCCTTGGTTTCCATTATCACAGAAAACCGGGGATGTTGATCTCTAAGGACGACCTACGGGCGACCATCTCTAAGGTCGACCTAAATGTTGAGATTTGGGTGTCCCCGACCGTATTATCGAAACGAAAGGTGGCCGCCCATCTTGTTTCGATAATACGGGTTTACCCGCCCCTGCGAGGACGGCCCCAGGAAAACTTGGGCGTCCCATTTGATTATGCCCCTCCACGGCTTTCTATACATAAAGTAATCTTCCTTCTCCAGCTAGTTTCAGCTACTTGGTAAAATTGTCATAATAGATAGCATCATTCAACAAATTCTTCTGTGAGGAGTGAAGTCTGGATTCTGTACAGAATTGAACAGAATTTGAATAGAAACCTTGCAACTCCAGTTATGTATCACAAACTCCATATTCTCCAGCAATGGAGCTATCCTTCTTAAAACATGTTACACAAAAAATATTAAGAATCAACAGGTGCTCTTTGCACTACCAGACACTGATTAAATCAGATGGGTTTTTTGTTTGTGTGGTGACTCTACAGGATGTGGCGACCACTAGCCTTGAGCATTTTTATTTTTGGTGCTGAGGTCCTGCTTTTAAATAGGGCCAGCTGCCAGACACATTGCAAAATAATCCAAAACCCTGCACAAAGGGATTCAAAAATATATAGTAAACTTAACAGTCCTAAATGAATTCTCTTTACTTGATTGCCTAATCCACTTTCCAGCTTATAATCGAAAGAGAAAAACGCCTATATTGCGACCCAAATCGGGAGATGGGCGTCTTTCTCTCGTGGGCGCCCAAATTGGTATCATCGAAAGCCGATTTTGGGCGTTTCCAACTGCAATCCGTCGCGGAAACAGGTAAAGTTGATGGTGGCGTGTTGGAGGCGTGGTGAAGGCGGAACTGGAGTGTGGTTATCGGCTGAGGAGAGATGGGCGTCTTTAGCTGATAATCGAAAAAAAAGGCGTTTTTACCACGATTTTGGGTCACTTTTTTTGGACCCTTTTTTTCACGAACAGGTCCCAAAAAAGTGCCCCAACTGACCAGATGACCACTGGAGGGAATCGGGGATGACCTCCCCGGACTCCCCCAGTGGTCACTAACCCCCTCCCACCAAAAAAAACCCCACTTTAAAAACTTTTTTTCCAGCCTGTATGCCAGCCTCAAATGCCGTACCCACCTCCATGACAGCAGAATGTGTTCTATCCTGTGACAGCCTTTCCCTGGTTCTGATGTGGCTCTCGAGTGAGTGTGACACCTTTTCTGTTAAGGGCACTGCAGAGTCACATTAGCAATGCATTGTGGTGGGTGTAGGTTATTGGGCTCCGTGATTCCACTAGCTTGTGGCAAATGCTCACGATGTTGGTAGTTGGTAGGCTCTACTCCCATGGTGCTTTTCCCCCTGCTTACTGGGTCAGAGTGTGCCCTGTTTTGTTTCCGGTAGTCCATGAGGTAGTGGCCATTTTTGTAAGCCAGTTTTAGATCCCTTTCACGTGTTAGCCACGTTACAGGACTTAGTTCTTACCTTGAATGTGGCTGAAAGAGGGCATTGTACAGCATTCTGCCAGCTCTGACCTACTGCTAATCTCAGTACCAGGGAGACTCGTTGCCAGTGGGCAACAACCTCTGATCTGCAGTTAACTTTGAGTAAGCGTGCTTATTCCAATAAAGGACGTTTTCGGAGAGATTAGTCTTCAGGTGTCAACTGGTGTGCCAATGTTATATAGCAGCAAAAAGTCCTAGAGGCCTGCGTGTATGCAGGCCCTGGAGCACTTTTAGTGGGTACTGCAGTGCACTTCAGCCAGGTGGACCCAGGCCCATCCCCCCCCCACCTGTAACACTTGTGCTGGTAAATGGGAGCCCTGCAAAATGCACTGTACCCACAGGTAGTTGCCCCCTTCACCCCTAAGAGCTACGGTAGTGTTGTACATTTGTGGGGTGTGGGTTTTGGAGGGGGGGGGGGTTGGAGGGCTCAGCACCCAAAGTAAGGGAACTATGCATGTGGGAGCTTTTTCTGAAGTCCACCGCACTGACCTCTAGGGTGCCCAGTTTGTGTCCTGGCATGTCAGGGGGGTGAGTGTACTACGAATCGTGGCCCCTCCCATGACCAAATGGCTCAGATTAGGACGTTTTTGAGCTGCGCATCTTTAGTTTCCATTATCGCTAAAAAAAAAACAAATGCCCAGCTGAAAAACGTCCATTTTTTTGAAAATACGGTCTGTCCCGCCTCTTCACGTACCCGTTTTTGGACTTATACGCCCATGGAGATAGGCATTCGCGTTCGATTATGCCCCTCTTTGTCATCTGCAATATAACTATGTATTTCTCATTCCGGAATTGGCGATTGCCATTACGGAACAATGTAAGCCACATTGAGCCTGCAAATAGGTGGGAAAATGTGGGATACAAATTTGTAGCAAATTATAATAAAATAATAATAATCCACCTATGATAAGGAAATACTATAAATGTTACACTGGGCCCTAGAGCACCAATATACCCATTACTGGGAAGTTAGAACAAGCAGTACTTTTACAGATTCCTACACAGACTGCACATGCTAGCAGAATCCTTCACTTCTGACACAATACCCTCACCCAGCAGTGGACTGACCACTGGAACAGGGCAGTGCCTGAAGGCCCACAGCAGTATGAAGCCCATTCTCCCCAGCCTCCATCTAGTTTCATCACTTTTGATAGGTGGTTAAGGGCCCAGGAGCCTTAATGCTTGGAGGCCCAGATCAATGTCAGTCCACCCCTACCTTCTCCTGATACAAAATAGAGGACCACAAAAACCATGCAGCTAAAAACTGAAATGGACATGTCCCTCCTCCTCCGTCTATGAAAGCCAGACTCTATAAGCTGTGCACTACTGGTAAAAGAGAAACAAAAATGCATTTTCTCCTGTACTCTGCAAAATATAAAATTAGAAAAAAAGTACATTTCACAAAGCAGACACATCCCAATCCTTAAAAAGTAATAAATAATATTTTTCTTTTCTACCTTTGTTGTCAGGGCATTTTATTTTTCTAATTATGTCGATCTGTCTGTTCCACTTTTTGCGTCGGTCTCCTAAATTATTTTCCAGGTGGCCTTTCCATTTCTTCTCTCTCCTCTTCTCTTCTTTTCCTTCTCCACATCTATCTGTCATTGTTTTCTTGTTATGTTTTTTCTCCACTTTTCTTCTCTCTCCTCTTATCTTCTTTTCCTTCTCCACATCTGTCTGCCATTGTTTTTTTGTTATGTTTTTTCTCCACTTTTCTTTTCTTTGTGTTTATATCTACCCATTTCATTTTACCCTAATTCTCTCTTTCTCTCACCCTCTTTTTAGATGAGAAGTGAAAAGGAAGATACTTTCTATTGGCTTTTCCCATCTTCCTTTCATCCCCTCTCCAATACTTCCATCGCCCATCTTTCTCTCTCCTTTCCCAATCTCCTAGTCCCAATACCATCTTTCACCCACTCCCTAGCCCTCCATTTCCATCCTCTGTACTCATTCTTTCAGCCCTCACCTACCCTCCACTGTCTCTCATCCCCTTACCAGCCCCAGCTCCATCACTGTCTCTTCTTCCTTCCTCTGCCTCCAGACCATTCTTCTATCTATTACCCTCCAACCCATCTCCTATTGCCACTCACCATCTTTTAACCCCATTTCCACCCGCACTTAACCCCTTCAGAGATCTTTCTCCTTCCTCTCATACCCATCCCCAGTACCCCATACTTTTTCAATGCCTCTCATTCTCTACAGTCTTCCACGTCATTCATATTATGTCTCAACCTTTCCCCACAGTTATCGCCTTTCTCCCAACCCATCAAAATACGCCCACTTATACCTACCAATTACCAGGTCTTCACTATCCTCTCAAAATTCCCTCTCCACCTCTCCCATTTATAATTCCCTGCTCTGCCCTTCCCCACAACACTCTCCCACTCAGTCACCAAGACCCAGTCATCTTCTGCTCTGTTCTCCAAGTCCCATCCATTTTCTGCTCTTTCCAGGGTCTCCAGTCCATTTGATATTTCTTATCTCTCCATACCCACCCTCATTCCATCTGTGTCCCTAAATGTCCTAAAATCTCCTCTGTGTATGTATCCCTGTCCCTATCCTTTCCCTCGTGTTCAGCACCAGGTGTCTTTGTCCACATACATCATCCCCCCACGTGTCCAGCATGACCCTTTTATATCCATGTCCCTCCTCATGTCCAGCTTTTCCCACTCTTCACTTTCTTCTCCATCCCTATCCCAGGGCTCGCTGTTATCTGTTCCGCTCTCTCCCCTGTCTCCTCCCTACAGTATCTTTGTTCCTCTGGCCATCTCTGGGCCCCCTCCATCCCCCAGCATATCTTTCTCTATCTCTTTCTCTCGGTTTCTCCAGCATTTCGCCTCCTCATCCAATATCTCTCTTCTCTTCTCTCTTTGCCTTACCATTCCTCCCCCTCCCCCACCCCAGCTAGCATATCTCTTTCTCCTGGCTATCTCAGTAGTCAGGCATTTCTGATTCCCTTCCTCCCAACCCCCCACCCGGTCCTCCAATCTTCTGTACACTGACAGAAGTGTCAGTGATTAAGGCCTCATCTGATTAACTTCCTGTTCCCACAAAGGCAGGATGCCAGGCAGCGGTGCTCTGTCTTAATCGCTGGTGCTGCCATCAGTGTACAGAAGATTGGGGGACTATGGGGGCAGGGGGGAGAAGGAGGAGGAAGAGGAAGGGGCTTGAGAGAGATACTGGACCATGGGGGGGGGGGGAGGAAGGTGGATTGAGAGGAGGTGCCAGTCTGCACCACGGCTTCACAGGGGAAAAAATCTGGAGACTACCTTGAAACAGCTATGAGCAAAACTGGGATATTCATGTCGGTGACATATGGTCTCCAACTTTGCTTGGGTGCTTAGATTGAAGCGGAAAGCTGCACCAACAAGCTGGAAAGCTAAGTACCTTCTTAATTAAAGAAGTTCCTATTGTTAAATAATTCTTAAAAGCTTTCTACTGAAAAAAATTGAAAAATAGAGAATATTGGGAATAAAGTATGGACTAAAAGTTTAAAATATAAAAATGAATTAAGTGACGAGTACGTGCCTCTCCGATTGAATGCCTGGCTCAAAGTCTTTAGCCAAATGGAAGTGTGTACGTGTTTCTGATAATCCAATGTATACACAAAACATCTTCTCATGATCTTACTGGCGTTTAATGAATAGATCTGTAAAACTGTATCTAAGGAAGTTGGGCATATATGTGTGAGTGATCGATCTGCCCCCCTTCATGTGACTGATTATGGAGTAGTGCATTTAGAATTATAGAAGACCTCAGGGGGAAGGCAGGTAGGAGGTGCTGAACTGCATACTCCATGAAACTGGAGTGGTAAGCCATTTTTTTGGGTGACAATAGCAATGCCTATCTAAAGGAGCAGGGTCACAAAGAGGCAAGAGGAAAAGTAACAGAACTGACAGATGGCTGACTGTAGTGTGGAGGTGTGAGGAACCTCTACACCCTCAGATGCCCCTGAGAAGGAGAGGGAGAAAGAGAACACTCAAGGGTATCTATTCCTGTCATCTAGGCTCTCTGTTTGAAGCAGGCACTAACTGTAGCAGAAGGGCGTAAGGTGGATAACATTCAGCTTGTGTGTTCCAGTATAGAATATCTAGTAACAAGAAGGACTGACACCATCTTTAAACAGGGGTGACTGAGTCTATCATCTGCTGGCCTGACTGTAAGTACAGGTTTACCATCTTTGAAGACAACACTAATAATCTGATAACATGTGACAGCAACTAAAAGAATGTTATAGCCATGTATGCTGCTGTGTAGCTGAAGGAACAGTAAAAGAGTTTTGGTTCAGACAAGATAATAGCATGGACTGGTTACTGAGTGCAGTGAATTTAAAGTCTGGTATATAGCTTGCTCAGCCTCCTAGGAAAATCCTAATCCTGGCTTTGGTCCCACAACAAGAAATAAGAAATTGTGCCCTTTTTCTCAGCTTCCTGGACATACACTAGGCAGCTGCCTAGGGTGTACAAAGAGACAACTGAAACCTGTGGAAGGGAAATGGAAAACATGAAGTATTTGGGGACTTTTACCCTTAACAGGTAAATTTAAGAAATGGGCAAACATGCCGGTATCTTTACTATTTTGCACAGTTCAGTTCTGTGGAAGATAGAGAGAATCAAACCTTTGGGGCAACTGGTTTGCAGCATTGTGCACAGATTTGTGCTGCCCTTGTTCAAACCTTTAAATACTGTATGTCCCAATATTTAAAATGAAACTCCCTCTACTGGTGGAACAGAAACACTGCAGCTAAGCAACACTACCCATTCTTGCTGGTAAGAGGTGCTCTCTCTCTCTCTCTCTCTCAGGCTCATTAGTGGAGTTCAAGTAGGGATATTTATTCTTTTATTATTGTGCTATTTAAAAAAAAAAAAAAACTATAACTCTAGCTTTCCTATTTTATAGATTGAGGCTTCCACAAACCGGGCTGTGCTGATAGATTTTGGACTGGCTAAATTCATCAGTTACACTGCAAGTGTTGAAGGGATCTCCAGTGGCTCCAACTTTGGAAACACGGCTTACTATGCCCCAGAAGTTCTGCTGAGAGCAATGCGTTCTAGAAGATCAGACGTCTGGGCCATGGGGAAGATCATGGCTGAGCTCATCCTGAGAAGACGCCTTTCTGCTGAAATCACCCCAAACGAAGTGAAAAGAATGCTTTCAGGCACAAAGTTTGCTGAGCCCATAAGTAAAATGCTGCATCGGGACAAAAACCAGCGGGTGCACATGAGTGATGTCATAAAGAGCATTCTTGGAGCTACTTCAATCAGTTCTTCCACCATCATCTTGCCAGGTTTATGTCTGGTAGGAAGTGCACTTTTAGGTATGGGTGCTGTAGCAGTAGGTGCACTTCCTGTTGCCAGTGTGGCTCTAGCTATCAGTATTGCAAGTGCTGTTGTAATACATGTATCATAGTTACATTTCAGATAATTTGAGTTTGCATGAGTGACTTTGAGGAGACGGTGAGGAGAGAGGGAGGGAGGAGAACAGAGGGGCAAGCTAAGAAAAATAAGTGTGATGAGAAAAAAATAAACTCCTAGCTAAGAACTAACATTTGGTCCAATTTAGCTGTCACTCATAAATGCAGGAGGCAGAGTTGAAAACAGTGGCACAGTATCACCTGTCAGTTACTAGGAATGAAATTAAGAAAATAAAGCATAGGATTTATTGTAACAGAAGTGATAGATGTTGGAGAGGATGTAAGATATCTAATGACAACAGAAAGACCAAATTGGCTTCTCCAGCCTACATAAGTACATAAGTACATAAGTAGTGCCATACTGGGAAAGACCAAAGGTCCATCTAGCCCAGCATCCTGTCACCGACAGTGGCCAATCCAGGTCAAGGGCACCTGGCACGCTCCCCAAACGTAAAAACATTCCAGACAAGTTATACCTAAAAATGCGGAATTTTTCCAAGTCCATTTAATAGCGGTCTATGGACTTGTCCTTTAGGAATCTATCTAACCCCTTTTTAAACTCCGTCAAGCTAACCGCCCGTACCACGTTCTCCGGCAACGAATTCCAGAGTCTAATTACACGTTGGGTGAAGAAAAATTTTCTCCGATTCGTTTTAAATTTACCACACTGTAGCTTCAACTCATGCCCTCTAGTCCTAGTATTTTTGGATAGCGTGAACAGTCGCTTCACATCCACCCGATCCATTCCACTCATTATTTTATACACTTCTATCATATCTCCCCTCAGCCGTCTCTTCTCCAAGCTAAAAAGCCCTAGCCTTCTCAGCCTCTCTTCATAGGAAAGTCGTCCCATCCCCACTATCATTTTCGTCGCCCTTCGCTGTACCTTTTCCAATTCTACTATATCTTTTTTGAGATACGGAGACCAGTACTGAACACAATACTCCAGGTGCGGTCGCACCATGGAGCGATACAACGGCATTATAACATCCGCACACCTGGACTCCATACCCTTCCTAATAACACCCAACATTCTATTCGCTTTCCTAGCCGCAGCAGCACACTGAGCAGAAGGTTTCAGCGTATCATTGACGACGACACCCAGATCCCTTTCTTGATCCGTAACTCCTAACGCGGAACCTTGCAAGACGTAGCTATAATTCGGGTTCCTCTTACCCACATGCATCACTTTGCACTTGTCAACATTGAACTTCATCTGCCACTTGCACGCCCAATCTCCCAGTCTCGCAAGGTCCTCCTGTAATCGTTCACATTCCTCCTGCGACTTGACGACCCTGAATAATTTTGTGTCATCGGCGAATTTAATTACCTCACTAGTTATTCCCATCTCTAGGTCATTTATAAATACATTAAAAAGCAACGGACCCAGCACAGACCCCTGCGGGACCCCACTAACTACCCTCCTCCACTGAGAATACTGTCCACGCAATCCTACTCTCTGCTTCCTATCTTTCAACCAGTTCTTAATCCATAATAATACCCTACCTCCGATTCCATGACTCTGCAATTTCTTCAGGAGTCTTTCGTGCGACACTTTGTCAAACGCCTTCTGAAAATCCAGATATACAATATCAACCCACTTGAAATTCTTCTACTTTGGGTAGATGAAAATACTATTTCCCACACCCAACCCAACATCAACTCCATCCCATCTTATTTTTCACTTAAGCTGTCAAGTTCTCCACTCCTTTCTCACCATCAACCTCCAATCAGTCCCAAGCAGCTGCTCAAAATCTGCTAACACTGTAATCTTCTATCTTCTCTGAGGGTGGAATATTTTAGGACTTCTTATCTTTAACTTTAACTCATACAAGACCAGTACCTAATCCAGTACTTGGGCCCTTTCTATATTTAATCATCATCTCTCCATGCAGGTCCATCATCCAATGAAGTCATACCCTTGCTGTTTTGAGTTCCAGCCCCCACCCCAAGCAGGTAACCCTACTGCTTATGTACACTGCTTATCCCATGCTTTGTTGAATTTTGTTATTCTTTTAGTCATCTCCCCCTTCACCCCCTCCAACTCCTCCAGGAGTCTGCTCTGTGCATGCACCACTCTTTCAATAAAGAAATTTATGTTGTTGCTCCTGACTCTACCCCCTTGGAGTCTCACCCTGTCATTCACTGTCCCCTCTAAACTGTCCACCACCTACAGTCCTGTCAGTGGTAGGTGCTGTTTTACTATTATATTATCATTAGTGAGGGACAGGCAAGCTCTAGGGAACCTGCCTGTCCCTAGCAATTGAAAGCATAGTATTGAAGCACTGTCCTCTACTGGCAGCAATGCAGTTGGATGACTCCCGCTCATCTTAGAGGGAACAATGCTATCATCTCTTGTTTCACCCATCTTGTTTCGATAATACGAGTTTCCCCGCCCCTTCGCGGGGACGTCCTGCGAGGATGCCCTCAGGAAAACGTGGGCGCCCCGTTCAATTATGCCCCTCCACATGACCTATCCAGTCTGCCTAGCCACGCCATCTACTCTCCCTATCACTTTCTTAGAGGTCCTATGTACTTGTCCCAAGCTCTCTTGAATTCAGATACTGTTTTTGTCTCCACCACTTCCACCGGGACACTGTTACACAAATTCACCACTCTTTCCATGAAGAAGTATTTTCTCAGGCTACTACTGAGTTTATCCTCTTTCACCTTCATCCTATGCCCCCTTGTTTCAGAGCTTCCTTTCAACTGAAAGAGACTCGCCTCCTGTGCATTTATGCTGCATAGGTATTTAAATGTCTCTATCATCTCCCCTCTCCTGCCTTTCTTCCAAAGTATACATATTGAGATCTTTAAGTCTGTCCCCATATGCTTTATGACGAAGACCACTGACCATTTTTGTAGCCACCCTCTGGACTGGCTGTATCCTGTTTATGTGTTTTTGAAGTTGTGATGTCCAGAATTGCACACAATATTATAAATGAGGTCTCACCAGAGTCTTATACAGGGGCATCATCACCTCCTTTTTCGTACTGAGAAAGAAAGAAAGAAAGAAAAGCAGATGGTGCACACACAGGGAGGACGTGGCTAAAGAAATGCTAGGGGTAGCACTGCAAGTCCCACCAGTCTCTCTTCCTCTTGAACCCCAACTCATCTCCAAAGTTTACCATCCTACCCCCAGCCCATCTATACCACACTCATGCTATGACTTCCAATCCACCATAGCCCATTTATACAACCTATATTCTCCCCCTTCCAGTCAGTCCTCAATGGTCTCTCTTCCCTACCTAACCTGTGCACATCAAATACTTTCTTTTCTGTCAGACCATCCCCACTTCTTTCTCAGTCCCTCTTTTAATATCTTATTCCTCCTCTCATCTTCTTATTCTTTTTTGCCCTCTCTTCTTTCTCCCAGTGCAGTTTGACTTTTGTTTTGTGTAGGATGCTTAATACCACCCCCCTCCCACACACACCATACCTACTCCACTCCGCATTCTATACTTCTCTGCTATCTACTTCCTCCTTACCTGACCTGACCTGCTTTGCCGCCTGCTAATTCCCCCCCCCCCCCCATTAGGTTCCTTCTCAGTCTACCTTGGTCATTGCCCCTCCCCTGCAGGTTAGGCTCACCCCAAGGGAGTTGGATTGACAGGAGACAGCATCACATGACAAGGCGCACATCAGATCCTGAAAGATCTTCTCAGCTGTCTCTCTCTCTATAGATTCAAAACATAAGAACAATCCAGTATTTAAGAGAACTTTATCATCCTGGATTGCAGATTGTATATCTTTCTGCTATGAACAGGGAAACATCACTCCAACACCAAGAGTTACAGCACACTAGAGCATATCCCCAAATCAGGACATTTGAGAAGCAGCTACTTGGTCCACAATACATACATACATTTACAAAATATTATTGTTTGGACTATCCTATATTTTTCTGATTCTGTTTTTGCGCATTCAGTATTAAATTCTTCTTTATGATGCTTCACCGCTTCCTTCTTATTTCTCTGGTTGCTTAATGTATATACTTATGTTATCACAAACTCAATTCAGAAGGAGTAAAGTAAACCAAAATCACTATAAAGACTTCACTAATCATGTGCTCAGTATATAAACAATTCTCAAGACCTTCACTTAGGTAGGAAGGAAAAGCCTCAGGGGTCCTTTTACTAAGGTGTGCCAAAAAATGGCCTGTGCTGGTGTAGACGTGTGTATTGGGCATGCGCAGGTCCATTTTTCAGCACACCTGCAAAAAAGGCCTTTTTTTTAAACCCGAAAATGGACGTGTGGCAAAATAAAAATTGGCGTGCGTCCATTTTGGGCCTCAGACCTTACCGCCACCCATTGACCTAGCGGTAAAGTCTCATGCGTTAACTGGGCAGTAATCAGCAGCATGCATACAAAGACGATTAGTGCCCAGTTAGCGCTGTGTGCCAGAAATTTTCCAGGATGTGTAGTGGGTGCGCGTAGAAAATGAAATTACCACCCAGGCCTTGCAGTAGCCAGGTGGTAATTCAAAATTGATGTGCGTAGGATGCACGTACACACCTATGCCCCTCAGTTTTTTTTACAGGCAGACAGTATATTCCACCTGTTTGACTTCCATCACTGGCTAAAAATCGTTCCACCTTCCTTTTTACTCATATTATAGATTATTCTAAGCAATTTTTCTTTATGTGCAATTTTTCTCCATATGTTAAAGCACTCTTCTTATCTGTACTTAGCTTTTCAGCAGATTGGATGTCCCCGATGTCGGCCAGCATTTTGCAGTACCACACTGCCACAGGGGGAAATAGACGTTTCTGCTGTGCTGTAAAAAAACAGCAAAAATCAATTTCATATATCAGAAACATGCTCAAAAAGCTCTGTTCAATGCATGGAAGAGTGCTGAATCTTTATAAGTAATTATTTCCCTGAAGCAGCTATGGTAGCGAAACATAGCGCTGTGCCGGATTGAAGCGTCAACTGTGAGAGGCAGAGTGAAATTATTCTCCCGTTTGAGATAAGTGTTTTACTATACATGAAAATATTTTAATTTTAGCACTGAATGAAGTGTTTCTATAGTGGATCTTATTTATATAGAAATAACACATGCAAAAATAAGGACCGGTGAGGATCTGGAGTGTGGTGTACAAGTGTTCTGCATCACGCTTGGAAAAATAGTACACACCTATTATCTGATGGTCCACAAAAATATGTAAGGTATAATTATAAGGAACCTTTTTTGATGATATTCATATTAACATTGGCACAACCTTTTCAGCTTGAGTGTCACCACTTGTGTGGCTGAAATAGCACCACTGTCCATGGAGAAAATATAGCTGTATACCTGTAACGGATGTTCTCTGTGGACAGTGGGATATTTCAGCAACAAAATCCCACCCTCCCATCCCTAAGTTGAAGCCTGCTAGGTACGAACTGAGGTTAGAATGCACTGTTCAGCTATTTATAGTACTCGTCTTAGGCAGAAATTCCCATGCATGCATGTTTTAAAAGTCTTTCTAGAGACTTCCGGCTAGGATCTCTCTCTTGCTCTTGTTAGGTGCTGTCACCCGCTGATGTCACCACTTGTGTGGCTGAAATATCCCACTGTCCACGGAGAACGTTCATTAGAGGTATGCAACTTTATTTGCTGTCCCAGATCTACAGACATACAGGGAAAAATATTGGGGTGCTCAGGCACCCACAGAGCTGGCACCTATGGTCTAATGCCTTTGCACTAGCATAGCTCCTTTTTCCTCAGAGCACTCTCTCTATGCCCTTCCTGACTTTATGCTGCTTATCACTTCTCGTGATAATTTGCATACAACTCATATATATACACAACCTTCTCTGGGTGTCTCATCAGGTAGATAGTTGGTGTTATCTCCTGCTTTCTCCTACTAGGGATCTCCCTCTTCTCTCATAGGCCTCTTGACTCTCTACACCAGCCTTCACACAGTATTACTTCTCCATCAGAGGCTTCTGACCTTATTGTCTGTACGCCTGTGTTTTAAGGGCTAAGACAGCACATCCCTCTTTACTCTGGTATAAGCCTTGACCAGCACCCAACCACCACTGACCATGGAGCTCTGCCACCAGCTGTCAGCTTCAAGAGTCGTTCAAGCATGTTTTGGTACTAACTTTGAAACGCTGAAGTGCTATGATGCACTTTGCTTTTGGATATTATTCTGCTTTTTTTGCTCTGGTTTGCTGATTTTATAGGCTTTTAACCTAGTAATTTATATACATTGATTTTATTGACTCCTGACGCTTTTTTGCTAAAACATGGCCCGTCTCAGGTCTAATAAAGGACTTCACTCATGCTTGAAAAAAAACCTTGCTGCTTTTTTGTTTCTTCATTGCTGTGTGTGCTTTGACCCTTTCTTCTGCTGCTGTGACCAGCTGTCAACTTGACTGAAAAACTTAAAAAAACAAAACAAAACCAGAAACCCTTTCCCTCCAAAATCCCTTTACTGTATACCTTGTGGAGCCTGTCTAGCTTCTCCTTCTAGATTTTTAATGTCATATTGATACAAAAACAAGTGGTGTGACCAGTACTGACTAACTGATTCTTAAAATGCAGAATATTTGTTGTGTTGCTTTGCCATACTTCCACATCACAGCTGATTCCAAAGCCTGAGCCATAGAAGACAAATCTCCTTCAATGCCCACAGGAGCAAGTTGTGTTGCTGCCCCCTCCTCTTCTCAACATAGTTTTAGTTTGCATAGCAGTGTTCTTTTATTTGAGATCCTAGAGCCTAGGGACATTGCCCTTCTAATTGTTCTGGGAAACCTGGTTTGCTTACTGTCATGGGACGCCTGAGAGTTCAATCAAAACTGCAAGAGTCATCGGTTCCATTCAAGAGGCCTGGAATGCAAGCATCTGCAGATTGGTGTTCTGGAAATTGCAGCAAGGACTTCCATTGGTCCAGAAGGATCACGTGTCCTGTTCCTAATTCCCATAAGATTGTTCTGGGCATTAAAGGATTTGCTTCCACCAACAAAAATGTTAAAAGTGATAACTTTTAGGAATTCAGTGTGCTCTTGGTCTCTTTGGCATTCTCTCAGCAACAGAGAAGCAGCACCAGCCTCTACTCCCTAGACCAAGGGTTTAACACAGGTAGGTCTGTGTGAATTTTCAACAACACACTAGTGCTCACTTAACACAATTACATTCAAGCAAGTAACACAGAAAATGGAACAGTATGGTGAGATTGCCTGAGCCTCCTATAACATGACAAATGCAAAGGCAGACTAGCTGAGGACGTCCTCGCAGGACATCCCCGCGAAGGGGCAGAGAAACCCGTATTATCGAGACAAGATGGGCGTCCATCTTTCATTTCGATAATACGGTCGGGGACGCCCAAATCTCAACATTTAGGTCAACCTTAGAGATGGTCGTCCTTAGAGATGGTCGTCCCCGGTTTTTGGCGATAATGGAAACCGAGGATGCCCATCTCAGAAATGACCAAATGCAAGCCATTTGGTCATGGGAGGAGCCAACATTCGTAGTGCACTGGTCCCCCTCACATGCCAGGACACCAACCGGGCACCCTAGGGGGCACTGCAGTGGACTTCAGAAATTGCTCCCAGGTGTATAGATCCCTTACTTTGTATGCTGAGCCCCCCAAAACCCACTCCCAATAACTGTACACCACTACCATAGCCCTAAGGGGTGAAGGGGGGCACCTACATGTGGGTACAGTGGGTTTCTGATGGGTTTTGAAGGGCTCACATTTACCACCACAAGTGTAACAGGTGGGGGGGGGGGGCCTGGATCCGCCTGCCTGAAGTGCACTGCACCCACTAAAACTGCTCCAGGGACTTGCATACTGCTGCCAGGGAGCTGGGTATGACATTTGAGGGAGTGTGCAGGAATTTGGAAGACAGAAGGGAACAAAATGGAAGGGGAAGAGTGGCTGAGTTACATCCTCCTAAACTCACTTCCCTTCCCATATCCAGCACCCAAAGCCATACAGTCCTTCCCATTCACTCACTTTCAGTCTTCCCTCCACTCCTAACTCTTCCATCCACTCATTCAGTCTCTCAGCCCCTACTACTACTTGTAATCTCCCTGTGCACTAACTCACACAGCCCCCAATCACCTACCTACTCACTCACTCTCTCACCACGCTCTCAATCACTCACTCTATCACCCTTTACTAGTCATCACCCACCCCACTGCCATTTATAAGCCCCCACCATCACTCACAACCCCTTATCTTCTCATTCACCAGCCAGATATAACCCCCCCCCCCCCAAATTTCACTCATGAAAACCCTTCCAACTACGCACTCCTTCCATGAAACACGCTTCTGTGCCATTCTTACAGTATACACTTTTCTACTTGTTCAAATATTGTTTACTAAACACTTTTAACCTGGATGCTACCCTCCTTTCTTTGTTCTGGTGTTTCAGATTTAAGCTGCTTTAACAGATTCTCAGTCCATCTTTATTTATTTGGATTTAGCCTGCATCTTTTTTGAGAGCAGATCACGTGAGAGGCTGTTTCTCAGAATCCTCAGGTAGAAAGGGGTACAGTAGAAAAAAAAGCAGCCATGTGGAGGGTAATTTTCTAATCGGGTGCCTACCTGTGAAGGCCTTGAAGGTGCCTATTATTAGCCTATTTTCTATAGACTCAAGGGTGCTAGCAGGGCAGTTTAGAAATGGCACAGGTAATTAATGTTAATATATGGCCTGGCTTTAGATCTACCACTGGAATAGTGATGGGTAAAGCTATGCAGCCTAAAACAACTGAAAAAGTACTGACTAGGCCAAACAACAAGTAAATGATTTAATATTTGAGAATCTGCAAAAAGCAGGTCTGAACAATGAGTCCTGCCACAAATTGGTACAATTTTTAAATCAAATACAGCACCTGTAATGAAAGAATGATGGATCAGATGAATAAAATGGAGCTTATAATTTTGGTATACAATGATACAGAGGTAATACAGAGTTCATGAGATGGTATGAAAAGTATGAAAGGTATGAAAAGTATTGCAGCCGGAAGATGTGAAACTGTTATCTCAACGCTTCCCAAAACATGTTGATAATTAGCAGTAGCTGAGAACGGAAGGAGGTGGGCACATCAGACAGCAGACCGCATGGGAAAGTATGCTCTCAGAAATTGCGAAATATTAGGAGCTAGGTATCTCACCATTCACTTCTATGGAGAAGATAGAGTATAAAAGAGGGGAGATTTTGGCTTAGTTTGAGAGTCCTCTCCAAAGCTTCTGTCAGACGGCGAAGCCCTGTGCGGCTGAAACCAGAATCTGATGTCTGTATTTGTATCAACTTGAAGACTTGTGTTTGGGTAAGAAATAAAATGTACCTATCTATCTAAACCTATCTCTGTCTTTATTTTTATTGATTCTATCTTCTCTTTACCTAACATTTAGTCTACAAGGTAGATCACATACAAGTGACACTCAGTCTTTGCAGAAACTTAGACAGATGTTTAATAAGATTTAGGTGGGAACATAAATGGCCCAGAATATACCTAGATCTAGAAAAACAGAAAGCTGTAGTTATGGGAATTAGTTTTCAATTACGGCTCCTAATGCCACCCCAGAACAGACCCCCTTATGATTGGGTGACAATGGAAGTTAGAGAAACTATACAGAACTTGATATATGAAATAAGTACCTTTAGTCCCCCGTGTGACGGAGTCAGAAAGAGGTCTATAAGAGGAGGGAATTAAAACATTACATATATAAAGTTAGTTTGAAGGTGTCCCTTTAAATTTATGGAAAACAATTCCAACCTATATAAAGCATTTATAACAAATGGAACCTCAAACCTCCTAGCAAGGGATAATACAAAAGTATTTAACAACCCCTTGTGTAATCAGGAGTAGGTTAATATCATAGCTTCCTTCCAAGAAGGAAAAAGAGAAAAAAAACCCAGACGCAAAAACTCAAATTACATGAGAAAAACGAATGGGATGAAAAACTCTCTTTCCCTCTTGTAAACAGCCATTAAACAAACACCAAACCCAATCTAACCCAGCCTGACCCCAGCCCATAAGAAGACTACCTAAAGAAAGCCCCCCAGGGAGGAATAGAGTAACCCTAAAAAATTGTTAAAATTTGATTGTTAATATTTCCAGCTAAGGCTGCAGCAAAGGAGATTGTGGGAGCGGCCCTGCTTGGATTAAGTTAAGTAACTTTTAAGCTTTTGTATTCGGTAGGCTTGCTGTATTGGGGTACTTCATGTTCTAGTAGGCTAGAGTGGGTATGTAAGCTTTTGCCTTTAGAATTTTTTGTTTCCCTTGCAGTTTTTTTTAGGGTTACTCTATTCCTCCCTGGGGGGCTTTTTTTTAGGTAGTCTTCTTATGGGCTGGGGTCAGGCTGGGTTAGTTTGGGTTTGGTGTTTGTTTAATGGCTGTTTACAAGAGGGAACGAGAGGTTTTCATCCCATTCATTTTTCTCATGTAATTTGAATTTTTGTGTCTGGGGTTTTTTTTCTCTTTTTCCTTCTTGGAAGGAATCTATGATATTAACCTACTCCTGATTACACAAGGGGTTGTTAAATACTTTTGTATTGTCCCTTGCTAGGAGGTTTGAGGTTCCATTTGTTATAAATGCTTTATATAGGTTGGAATTTTTTTCCATAAATTTAAAGGGACACCTTCAAACTAACTTTATATATATAGCAAACTCCTCTTATCAGGTTGGAAAATTTTCTTTTGAGTTTGTATTCTCCTGTGGTTGTTACAGATAGTTACATGTATTTGCTTGTGTTAGTGCCTTAATTGAGACTTATATATATAAGTGCACTATGCGCTGTTCTATAAGAGCTCTAGTGTGTAACTGCAAGGGGGACATAAGAATATAAGAGTAACCATACTGGGTCAGACCAATGGTTCATATAGCCCAGTATCCTGTTTTCCAAACAGTGGCCAAGCCAGGTCACAAGTGCCTGGCAGAAACCCAAATTGTGGCAACACTCCATACTACAAATCCCAGGGCAAGCAGTTGCTTCCCATATCTGTCTCAATAGCAGACTATGGACTTTTCCTCCAAGAACATGTCCAAACTTTTTTTAAAACCAGATATGCTAACCGCTGTTACCACATCCTCCAGAAAAGAGTTCCAGAGCTTAACTATTCATTGAGTGAAAAAATATTTCATCCTATTTGTTTTAAAAGTATTTCCATGTAACTTCCTCGAGTGTCCCCTAGTCTTTGTATTTTTGGAATGAGTGAAAAATCGATTTACTTCTACTCGTTCTACACCACTCAGGATTTTGTAGACCTCAATCATATCTCCCCTCATCCATCTGTTTTCTAAGTTGAAAATCCCTAACTGCTTTAGCCTTTCCTCATTCAAGAGTTGGTCTATCCCCTTTATCATTTTGGTCACTCTTCTTTGAACCTTTTCTAATTCCACGATATCTTTTTTGAGATACGATGACCAGAACTGAACGCAATACTCAAGGTGCGGAAGTACCATGGAGCAATACAAAGGCATTATAGTATTTTCAGTCTTATTCACCATCTCTTTCCTAATAATTCCTAGCATCCTGTTTGCTTTTCTGGCTGCCTCCACACACTGAGCAGAATCTTTCAGCGTATTATCTACGACGACACCCAGATCTTTTTCTTGAGCGCTGACCCCCAAGGTGGACCCTAGCATCAGGTAACTATGATTTAGATTATTCTTTCCAATGTGCATCACCTTGCATTTGTCCATATTAAATTTCATCTGCCATTTGGATGCCCAGTCTTCCGATTTCTTAAGGTCTTCCTGCAATATTTCACAGTCTGCACGTGTTTTAACAACCTTACATAGTTTTGTATCATCTACAAATTTGATCACCTCACTCATTGTTCCGAGTTCCATATCATTTATAAATATGTTAAATAGCACCGGCCCCAGTACAGATCCCTGCGGCACTTCACTGTTCACCCTTTTCCATTGAGAGAAATGATCATTTAACCCTACCCTCTGTTTTCTGTCCAATAACCATTTCCTAATCCACACCAGAACCTTGCATCCTATCCCATGACTCTTTAATTTTCTCAGGAATGTCTCATAAGGAACTTTATCAGAAGCTTTATGAAAATCTAGATACACTACATCAACTGGCTCACCTTTAGCCACATGTTTATTCATGCCTTCAAAGAAATGAAGCAAATTGGTGAGGCAAGACTTCCCTCGGCAGAATCTATGCTGACTCTGTCCCCTTTAAACCATATTTGTCTACATGTTCTGTAATTTTATTCTTTATAATAGTTTCCATTATTTTGCCTGGCACCAAAGTCAGGCTTACCGGTCTATAATTTCCCGGATCACCCCTAGAACCCTTTAAAAAAAATGGCATCACATTGGCCACCCTCCAATCTTCAGGTACTACGGACGATTTTAATAACAGTTTACATATTACTAACAGTAGATCAGCAATTTTATGCTTGAGTTCTTTGAGTACCCTTGGATGAATGCCATCCGGTCCAGGTGATTTACTACTCTTTAATTTGTCGGTTTGGCTCAGTACATCTTCCAGGTTCACCGAGATTTCTTTCAGTTCCTCCACATCATCACCCTTGAAAACCATTTCCTGTACAAGCAAATCTCTTACATCTTCTTCCGTAAAGACAGAAGCAAAGAATTCATTCAGTTTCTCTGTTATGACCTTGTCCTCCCTGAGCACTCCTTTGTGATCTTACGGTCCCATGGATTCCTTCGCAGGCTTTCTGCTTCTGATGTACCTGAAACAGTTGCTACTGTGAGTTTTAGCCACATACAGGTGGACGGAGCATAGTAGGTTTATATTTATGTTATACCGCCATTTTTGTCTTGCAGGTCAAAGTGGTTTACAAAATTTCTATATAAAAAAAGTCTGAAAAGAACACCAATCAGAATAGAGACAGGTAGGTCACACATTCACACTTTACCTTAAAATATATTCTAAAATTCATTAAGGTTTTATACAATTTTCATAAGAATACAAACAGTATAGATGTAGAACAGATGATTCCTACCATAGAGCATGTCAACATAATCATTAAACTATTCAAAGTGAATGATTCCCGGCACAGGCAGCTCCTTGTGATTCTGGGCAAGTCACTTAACCCTCCATTGCCCGCCGCATGGAGCTTGCCATGAGTGGGAAAGCGCGGGGTACAAATGTAATAAAAAAAAAAGTGAGCTGTGTCGGCATTACCGCACCAACAGCTGCTAGCACAGCTTAGTAAAGAACAAATAATATAACAGACTAAACAAAAATATAGAAATGTCTGTATACTAGAGTATAGGCTGGCAAATCCTGAAGAATATAATTATGTGCTAATTCAGACATTTCTATAGCATATGCACCGTACACCATCCTAATTTTGGCAATATTGAATAAGTGGAGCCCAAGTTTTACTGTAAGTGCTGATAGTACCTAATAGCAGCCACTCTTTCATATTTAGCATATTGACATATTAAGTTCCACCACATGTTGACATTCAATCGGGAAGAATCCTTCCAATTTGAACAGATTAACTCAATTGCAATCAACAACAAAAGCCTGTATCAATTTAGATTGGTAAATGTCAAGTAAAATTGGAAGAGTGGGGGCCCTAAAACATGCAATATTAATAGATAATAGATCTCCTCTTGAGCTGTCAGGCTTGCCCAGTGGAGATATGAGCCCTTGTGCCCGATGGAGGAGGATTCCTCACTGGGCTGTCAGCCAACCCCAAGTTCTCCCTGTGCCCCCCTCCATTCCCCAGGGGTTGAGCCCCCAGGTGCAGGAAGCAAACAGCAGAGAGAACTGAGTCCAGAACAAAGTCCACAGGGCACGGCCAAGCAATGGGCAAAAGCAGGACCAGGAGCAAACAGTGGTTCGTGCCAGGCAGCAAGCAGTAGCAGATCCAGGAACAGGCAAAGATCAATACCAGGCAGCAAACAGTAGCAAGTCCAGAATCAGGCAGGGGTCAATACCAGACAGCAAATAGTAGCAAATCCAGAATCAGGCAGAGGTCAGTACCAGGCAGCAAACCGTAGCAAGTCCAGGATCAGGCAGAGGTCAATACCAGGCAGCAAACCATAGCAAGTCCAGGATCAGGCAGAGGTCAATACCAGGCAGCAACCAGTAGCAAGTCCAGAATCACTGCAACTACCCAGGAAACGGAATAGAAGCCGAAGCGTGGAAGGACTGGAGGCAGGGCTTTAAATAGGACAGGAATTAAGCCCAAACATGCACAGCTGTCTTCAAGATGGCTGCCCCCACCGGAGACGCCCTCAAGCCCAAATATGGGCTTCCTTCCTGAGGCTGCCCAGCTCCAAGATGGCCACCCCATCCCAAGGCGCCCACCTCTGAGATGGCCGCCCTATCCTGGAGATGCCCAAATCCAAGAAGGCCGCCATATCCTCAGATGCCCATACCTTGCGTAAACAGGGAACATGACATGAGCAGAGTATAAATCTTTACCCGCACTGCCATCCAAAACAGTTGTGCATTCGGACAATAATAAATCATATAATCCAAGGTACCAATGTTTATATTGTAAGACCAACATATGTTGGTATTAGAAGAACTCACTTTTGTAAGCATATGTGGAGTCCAAAAAGCTCTGTGTAACAAGAAATAAGCAGTTTGAGTCAAGGCCACTGATTTGAAAGATTTAAAATTAAGTAGCCAAATGTCTCTCCATTGGTGTTAATCCAAAAATAAGTTCATATCTTGCTGCCACACACCGTATAAAGCAGAAGGATCATTGTACATGAAGTCTTGAGTCACCAGTTAGAAGCCTCCTTACATTTAGAAGTAAATATTTTACTTAACAATAGACACCTAGGATCAGAAACTAAGTCCAGTTCTGGCAGGGATGGAAAAGTATTCTGAAGACAGTGATGTAATTGTAGCCATTTATAGTAATGATGTCTAGGGAGATGAAAAATTGAGCAAAGTTCATCGAAGTGCAACCATTTATTGTCTTTGATTAGCTGACCTATAGTCCAAATGGCGTGTAGTTTGAAGATAGGCTCCATTCTATAAGCGCGCACAAGTCTTTGATAGTGCACCCATACAAAATAGAACTTACTGTACACTTACACATGCACAAAGCATATAAATGTGGGCACCCAGTGATGGAATTGAGCTTCACATGGGTAAGTTATAGGGTAATGGGATTTGATATACTGCCTGTCTGTGGTACAATCAAAGCAGTTTAAATGTATTATATGCAAGTACTTTCTCTGTCCCTAGTGAGCTCACAGTCTAAGTTCTTGTACCTGAGGCAATGGAGGATTAGGTGACTTGTCCAGGGTCACAGGGGGCTGTGGTAGGAATGGAACCCACTCCCCCAATGTCTCAGCCCACTGCACTAACCATTAGGCTACTCCTTTGCAACATAATGCACATTTTCAGAGATCTTCCTATCCATGTATAACTTTAAGAGTATAATTTTATAACAGAGTATCCAGGCAGGAAAGGCACATCAGCACATGTGCACCTTTGGACCTTTATAAAGAGGTAGCCATTGCACCAGGTACAAAACTTAAATTGTGAGCTCATGAGGGACAGAGAAAGTACCTGAATATAATATGTAAGCCATTTTGTTGGTACCATAGAAAGGTGGTATATCAAATGCATTACCCCTTACATAAGTACATAAGTCCAAAAGCATTGCCATGCTGGGACAGACCAAGGGTCCATCGATCCCAGCACCCTGTCACCGACAGCGGCCAAAAGAACAAGCAATTTGTCCCGCCCATCCTAGAAATACTGTATTATTCCCTCGTCCATTCAATAACATTCTATGGCTTTTTCCTCCAGGAAGCCATCCAACCCTTTTTTGAAGTCCGCTAAGTTAACCGCCTTAACCACCTTTTCGGACAGCGAATTCCAGAGTTTAACTACTCGTTGAGTGAAGAAAAATTTCCTCCGATTTGTTTTAAATTTACCACACTGCAGCTTCATCGCATGCCCCCTTGTCCTAGTATTTTTGGAAAACGTAAACAGACGCTCCACATCGACCCGTTCCTTTCCACTCATTATCTTATAGACCTCTATCATATCTCCCCTCAGCTGCCTTTTCTCCAGGCTGAAGAACCCCAGCATCTTCAGCCTATCCTGAGGGAAGTCGTCCCATCCCCTGTATCATCTTTGTTGCCCTTCTCTGCACCTTTTCCAATTCCACTATGTCTTTTTTGAGGTGCGGCGACAAGAACTGAACACAATACTTGAGGTGCGGTCGCACCATGGAGCAATACAACGGCAGAATAAAATCTTTATTTTTGTTTTCAATCCCTTTCCTAATGATACCCAACATTCTATTTGCTTTCCTAGCCGCAGCAGCACATTAAGCAGAAGTTTTCAACAGTTTTCAACGTATCATCTACAACGACACCTAGATCCCTTTCTCGGTTTGTGACTTCCAACGCTGAACCTTGCATGACGTAGTTATAATTTGGGTTCCTCTTTCCCACGTGCATCACTTTGCACTTGTTCACATTAAACATCATCTGCCATTTAGACGCCCAGTCTCCCGGTCTCGTAAGGTCCTCTTGTTTTTCACAATCTTCCCGCAATTTGACTACTTTGAATAACTTTGTGTCATCGGCAAATTTGATTACCTCACTAGTTACCCCCATTTCTGTGCATAATCTTACTTAATCCTTTTTTGCACTCTCATCGATTCCCGACAACACCTTCCCAATTGTAGAGGAATTAAGTACAAGACCTACTACGCATCCAGTTTCTCCTTTTTGGGCAGCCAGCTTTGGAACGCTATATCCAGACCAATCCGATTAATAAACGACTTCTTGCCCTTTAGAAAAATACTGAAAGCTCATCTCTTTAAGCAAGCCTACCCAAATGCCCGAACCTAATCTCGGCAACTTCCACCCCCAATTCTGTTCTGACTTAAATACCAACCTCCCATCCTTCTCTTTCCATCTCTCCTTAATTTTATCCCTCCTTACCCTTTCTCCCAAATTACACTATCCTATCCTGTCTACCCTCTTTTATCCTAGTCATATATTATCTAGCTAAACTTACCATACACTACTAAGCCCAAGTTTACATTGTTTTACTACTGTTTTATTAAAATTCTATTAACTTTGCATTTCAAATTACTATGTAAGCCGCATTGAGCATGCATTAAGTGGGAAAGCACGGGGTACAAATGTAATAATAATAATAATAATAATAATAATAACATATAACAATAGTTATTTAAAAGATATTTGAATGAGGTGTTGAAAATGCCTTTGGAAGTTATACCGCCTGTTAATAAAATATATTATATTCTTACTCCTAAAGGAGAAATTGGGAAAAATCAAGAAGCTCAACATATGAATTTAGATCCTGAAAACATTTCAGCTATACTTGAACAAACATTGGATGAGACAACAGAAAGGTCTACATTGATAGTGTCTTTAATATTTCAACAGGACTTAAATAACATAATGAAACAGTACTTTAGGAATTTAAAAACCTGTTTTGGGGGTATTAAAGTACAATTTTTTCCTGATGTTACAAAATCGACCCAGCAGAGAAGGAAAGCCTTCTTGGCATTGAAATCAAGAACTGTTGAGATAGGAGAGATGTTTTTCCTGGCCTATCCGTGTAAATACCTCATTAGATTGGGTCAGGTTAAATATACATTTTATTCACCTGATAGCCTTAAATCTTTTCTTGATTCTAAACAGTTGTAATAATGTATCAAAGGGAAGATTATGCCACTTGTTATATTTATTACGTTGTATTGTCTTCAGATATGAGTGTTTGAAAGGGTGCTATGGTACACATAGAGGGGCATAATTGAACGAAAACGTCTATCTCCATGGGCGTTTATCTCCGAGAACGGGTCCGTGAAGGGGCGGACCGAACCGTATTATCGAAAAAAATAGACGTCCATGTTTTATTTAACAATTTGTGAGCTGGGCGTTTTTGTTTTTCAGTGATAATGGAAAATGAAAGCGCCCAGCTCAAAAATGAATAAATCCAAGGCATTTGTTCGTGGGAGGGGCCAGGAGTCGTAGTGCACTGGTCTCCCTCACATGCCAGGACACCCTAGGGGGCACTTTTACAAAAACAAAAAAAAAGGTAAAAGAGCTCCCAGGTGCATAGCACCCTTCCCTTGGGTGTTGAGCCCCCCAAATCCCCCTCAAAACCCACCGCCCACAAGTCTACACCATTACTATAGCCCTAAGGGGTGAAGGGGGGCACCTACATGTGGGTACAGTGGGTTTGGGGGTGTTGGACGACTAAGCATTAAGCAGCACAATTGTAACAGGTGGGGGGGATGGGCCTGGGTCCACCTGCCTGAAGTCCACTGCTCCAGGGACCTGCATACTGCTGCCAGGGAGGTGGGTGTGACATTTGAGGGTGAACATAAAAAGTTGTGAAACGGCATATTTTGTGGTGGGAGGGGGTTAGTGACCACTGGGGGAGTCAGGGGAGGTCATCCCCGATTCCCTCTGGGGGTAATCTGGTCATTTAGGGCACTTTATGGGGCCTTATTCGTGGAAAAAACAAGGTCCAGGAAAAGTGCCCTAAATTCTAGCTACAAACGCATACTTTTTTTCCATTATCAGCGAAAGGCGTCCATCTCTCCTCTGCCGATAACCACGCCCCAGTTCCACCTTCGCCATGCCTCCGACACGCCCCCGTCAACTTTGTACGCTTCCGCGATGGAGTACAGTTGAAAACGTCCAAAATTGGCTTTCCATTATACCGATTTATTCGTTTTTGTGAGATAAACGTCTATCTCCCGATTTGGGTCGAAATCTAGGCGTTTTTCTCTTTCAATTATAAGGTGGATAGTATGAAAGGAGTTTATGTGGAGTTTTTTTGAGACTGATGATTAAGGAGGTCCCCTCTCTAACTAAAAGGCATGTCCTTTAAAAAGAGGAGTGTCCGGTTTCACTGAGGTCTTTTTTCTCCCTAACTTTCATAATTGGGAGTCTATATTCACCCTTGAACACTTTTGAGTCATTGTAGAATCTTCAGAATTGTGGTGATCATATTCTACAAGTTCCATAATTTGCAGGGTAATTAAAATCACCCATTATTATTGCGCTGCCTAATTTATTTGCCTCCCTAATTTCCTTTAACATGACTACGTTTGTCTGCTCATCCTGGTCGGGCCGACAGTAGTACACCCCTATCGCTGTCCTTTTCCCCTTTGCACATGGAATTTCAATCCACAATGATTCCAAGAGGTCTTTTGTTTCCTGCTGAATTTTCAATCTATTTGATTCAAGCCTCTTGTTAACGTGCAATGCTACTCCTCCTCCAATCCAGTCCACCCTATCACTATGATATAATTTGTACCCCGGTATGACAGTGTCTCACTGGTTATCCTCCTTCCACAAGGTCTCAGAGATGCCTATTATGTCTATTTCTTCATTCAGTGCAATATATTCCAATTCTCCCATCTTATGTCTTAGGCTCCTAGCATTTGCATATAGACACTTCAAGGTAGACTTGTTATTCCTTATCACATCATGTTGAACTATTTTACTATCTTTTGTCTTGTTTTTATTATTTTCATTTAAGGACATTGAATCCACTACAGTATTTTTGCAACCTCATTATCAAGAAACCCTGTCATAACATAGTAACATAGTAACATAGTAGATGACGGCAGAAAAAGACCTGCATGGTCCATCCAGTCTGCCCAACAAGATAAACTCATATGTGTATACCTTACCTTGATTTGTACCTGCCTTTTTAAGGGCACAGACCGTACAAGTCTGCCCAGCAGTATTTCCCGCCTCCCAACCACCAGTCCTGCCTCCCATCACCAGCTCTGGCACAGACCGTATAAGTCTGCCCTCCACTATCCTCGCCTCCCAACCACCAACCTCTCTTCCCCCACCTGCTCCGCAACCCAATTTTGGCTAAGCTTCTGAGGATCCATTCCTACTGCACAGAATTCCTTTATGCATATCCCACGCATGTTTGAATTCCGTTACCGTTTTCATCTCCACCACCTCCCGCGGGAGGGCATTCTAAGCATCCACCACCCTCTCCGTGAAAAAATACTTCCTGACATCTATTTTGAGTCTGCCCCCCTTCAATCTCATTTCATGTCCTCTCGTTCTACCGCCTTCCCATCTCCGGAAAAGATTTTTTTGCGGATTAATACCTTTCAAGTATTTGAACGTATGTATCATATCACCCCTGTTCCTCCTTTCCTCCAGGGTATACATGTTCAGGTCAGCAAGTCTTTGCTCATACGTCTTGGGGAATGCAAATCCCATACCATTCTCGTAGCTTTTCTTTGCACCGCTTCCATTTTTTTAACATCCTTCGCAAGGTACGGCCTCCAAAACTGAACACAAAACTCCAGGTGGGGCCTCACCAACGACTTGTACAGGGGCATCAACATTTCCTTTCTTCTGCTGATCACACCTTTTTCTATACAGCCTAGCAACCTTCTCGCTGCGGCCACCGCCTTGTCACACTGTTTCGTCGCCTTCAGATCCTCGGATACTATCACCCCAAGATCCCTCTCCCCCTCAGTACCTATCAGACTCTCACCGCCTAACACATAAGTCTCTCATGGGTTTCTACTCCCTAAATGCATCACTTTCCATTTCTTCGCATTGAATTTTAATTGCCAAACCTTAGACCATTCTTCTAGCTTCCTCAGATCCCTTTTCATGCTTTCCACTCCCTCCCGGGTGTCCACTCTGTTGCAAATCTTAGTATCATCCGCAAATAGGCAAACTTTACCTTCTAACCCTACGGCAATGTCACTCACAAATATATTGAACAGAATCGGCCCCAGCACCGATCCCTGAGGCACTCCACTACTCACCTTTCCTTCCTCCGAGCGAACTCCATTTACCACCACCCTCTGTCGTCTGTCCGTCAACCAGTTCCTAATCCAGTTCACCACTTCGGGACCTATCTTCAGCCCATCTAGTTTATTTAAGAGCCTCCTGTGGGGAACCGTGTCAAAAGCTTTGCTAAAATCTAAGTAGATTACGTCTATAGCACGTCGATGATTCAATTCTCCAGTTACCCAATCAAAGAATTCAATGAGATTCGTTTGGCACGATTTCCCTCTGGTAAAACCATGTTGTCTCGGATCTTGCAACTTATTGGCTTCTAGGAAATTCACTATCCTTTCCTTCAGCATGGCTTCCATTACTTTTCCAATAACCAAAGTGAGGCTTACCGGCCTGTAGTTTCCAGCTTCTTCCCTATCACCACTTTTGTGAAGAGGGACCACCTCCGCCGTTCTCCAGTCCCTCGGAACCTCTCTCGTCTCCAAGGATTTATTAAACAAATCTTTAAGAGGACCCGCCAGAACCTCTCTGAGCTCCCTCAATATTCTGGGGTGGATCCCGTTCGGTCCCATGGCTTTGTCCACCTTTAGCTTTCCAAGTTGTTGATACACACTCTCTTCCATGAACGGTGCTATAGCCATTCCATTCTCAGGTGTACTTTTGCCAGGCCCTCGCGGTCCTTCTCCAGGATTTTCTTCAGTGAAAACAGAACAAAAGTATCTATTTAGCAAATTGGCTTTTTCTTCATCATTATCTACATAGCGGTTCGCAGTATCTTTTAGTCTCACAATTCCCTTTTTAGTCATTCTTCTTTCACTAATATACCTGAAGAAAGTTTTGTCGCCCCTCCTTACATTTCTAGCCATTTGTTCTTACGCTTGCGCCTTCGCCAGACGTACCTCTCTCTTGGCTTCTTTCAGTTTCATCCGGTATTCCTCACCGTGTTCCTCTTCTTGAGATTTTCTATATTTCTGGAATGCTAACTCTTTAGCCTTTATTTTCTCAGCCACTTGCTTGGAGAACCATAACGGTTTCCTTTTTCTCTTGCTTTTATTTACTCTCCTTACATAAAGGTCTGTGGCCCTATTTATTACTTCTTTCAGCCTGGACCACTGCCCTTCCACTTCATGTTCGTCCTCCTAGCCCATCATCTCCTTCCTCAGGTATTCCCCCATTTTACTAAAGTCAGCATGCTTGAAATCCAGGACTTTGAGTTTAGAGTGGCCGCCCTCCACTTCAGCCGTTATATCAAACCAAACCGTTTGATGGTCACTGCTTCCCAGGTGTGCACCCACTCGGACATTTGACACACTATCCCCATTTGTGAGCACCAGATCCAGCATCGCTCCCTCCCTCGTGAGTTCTGTCACCATCTGTCTGAGCAGAGCACTTTGGAAAGCATCCACGATCTCTCTACTTCTTTCCGATTTGGCAGACGGAACCTTCCAATCTACATCCGGCAGATTGAAATCTCCCATCAACAGAACCTCTTTTTTCTTTCCTAATTTTTGAATATCTGCAATCAGATCTTTATCTAGTTCCTCTAATTGTGTCGGGGGTCTGTAGACAACACCCACGTGAACAGAGGTTCTATCCTCTCTTTTTAAGGTGATCCATATCACTTCTTCTTTTCCCCAGGTCCCTGTCATTTCAGTTGCCATGATATCATTCCTCACATACAGAGCTACTCCTCCACCTTTATGACCCTCTCTATCCTTCCTAAATAGATTATAGCCTGGTATGCTTGCATCCCATTCGTGGGAACCGTTGAGCCATGTCTCTGTGATTGCAACAACATCTAAGTCTGCCTCCAACATCAGGGCTTGAAGGTCATGAACTTTATTGCTTAGACTACGAGCATTTGTGGCCATCGCTTTCCATCTATATTTCTTGGTATGTGTTTCAACATTAGTGATTTGGGGGTGTCTTTTCACTTTGGGTACCTTCATGTCTTTTTGTTCCAACTCTATTGCTTTTTCCTCTGCCTCAGTTCTATTTTCAGGAGCATTACAGTGCTGTAATGGAGCAAAAGAATTCTTTAGTGGCAACACTTGTGTGGGCGGATGCTTCTGTGTCACATGACGAAGTCTGCCTGAACCTACTGTGAACCATCTGTTCTTATGTGGTTTTATTCTTTGAGGGAGTGGTGAGAAGCTATTTTTCTGTGCAGTCCTAGAAGCTGCTTTAATTGTATCCAATTCTTGCATTACTTTACTGAGCTCTTGTTTAAAACTAGACAGCTGAAGACAGATAGGGCAAGCTTTAAGTCTCCAGATGATTGGCCTTGAAACTAAAGCACCACAATTATTGCAGAGAATAAAAGTCATCCTGATTGGTTGAAATGGGTATGAACAGGTGTACTTAGTTGGGGTTAACAGTCTGTAAGACTGCCTGTGTATGATTGAGTAAAGTTAACGAGGTTTGGTTTGTCTATAAATGAGTGGAAAACCATGGGGTGGGTGGAATTATAAGTCCCAATGGGTCAACTAAATGCTGTTATCAAGGCAATTCTCTGGATGGGACCAGAATTGGTACAGTCTGGTCAAAGAATTTTCAAATGATTTAACTTTCAAAATTGCCCTAGAATATAAAAAAACTTTCCTTGTTGTAATATAAATCCAGATATTCCCAATAATTATATCAGTTTCAACAATGTAAAATGCACTTTAGAGCCTCAATACAATGCAATGCAGCCTCCCTCTCTATCAGAGCTTGGCAGGAAGAGAAAGAAAGAAAATAAGAGGTTTCACAGGGCAAAATTAATTAATTAAGCAATAAGCATTAAATTAAAGAGAATATCAGGTATTTCACCTATAGCCAGAAAGTTGAGAAGTTTGGAATTTAAAAGGTCAGAATTTGCTTTACTTTGGAGGAGTTTGCTTCAGGTACAGATAGACAGGTCAGCACCTGAGGAAAGTTACAAATGGTTTGACCCCTATTCAGAGCCCAACCCTTACCTCCTGTTGTGTAATGATTAAATCCCAATGGGTCAGCTAAATGCTGTTATCAAGGCAATTCTCTGGATGGGATCAGAATTGGTACAGTCTGGTCAAAGAATTTTCAAATGATTTAACTTTCAAAATTGCCCTGTCTTCCCTGTTTGGGCGATATCTTTGCAAGATACCTTATTCCGAACCATACGCTTTTGTGCGACTGTCGGCCTTCCCCTGGTTTCTAGTTTTAAAGCTGCTCTCTTTTTTAAATGATGATGCCAGCAGCCCGGTCCCATCCAGGTTAAGGTGGAGCCCATTCTTTCAGAATAGGTTCCCCCTTCCCCAGAATGTTGCCCAGTTCCTGACAAGCCTAAAACCCTCCTCCTTGCACCATTGTCTCATCCACGCATTAAGACTCAGGAGCTCTACCTGTCTCTTGGGCCTTGCGCGTGGAACACGTAGTATTTCAGAAAGCGTCACCCTAGAGGATCTGGATTTGAGCTTTCTTCCTAAGAGCCTAAATTTGGCTTCCAGAACCTCTCTCTCCCACATTTTCCTATGTCATTGGTAGCCACATATACCAAGACAGCCAGCTTTTCCCCAGCACTATCTAAAATCCTGTCTAGGTGATGTGTGAGCTCCGCCACCTTCGTGCCAGGCAGGCAAGTCACCAGGCGATCTTCCCATCTACCAGCCACCCAGCTATCTATATGTCTAATGATTGAATCACCAACTGCAACATCTGTCCTATCCTTTCCCTTCTGGGCAGTAACTGGAGACATATCCTCGGTGCGAGAGGACAGTAAATCCCCTGGTGTGCAGGTCCTGGCTACAGGAGTACTTCCTACTTCACCTTCTGGGAGACCTCGCTCCTCCAAGGCAGCACAGAGGCTATCTGAATGGAGGTGGGACTTCTCTACAACATCCCTGTAGGCCTCGTCTATGTATTTCTCTATCTCCCTCATTTCTACCAAGTCTGCTACTCTAGCCTCGAGAGAATGAGCACGCTCTCTGAGGTCTATACAGACACAAAGGTGTATATCTATTGCCCCTGAAATTCAGCAGAAACCAGGGCTATAATGAACCCATGTTCATATATACCAGCTTGGAAACAAGTGGGAATGTGTGCCCATTCAATGTGTGCATAAATTGAATATTTGGGTTTATTTTGACTGCTAAAACGTTAACTGTCTATGCCGATATTCAGTGCTACCTGGTTAACATTTTAGCGGTCGAAGATAGGCCTGCTATTTAAGCAGCCTATTTTGACCGCTTAATATGTCATGAGATATAGCCGGTTAGCGGGTAACTGCTAATGGGGATATTTTCGCTGAATATCAATAGTTAGGTGCTTCAATCCTACTTAACTGGCCAGGAACCATTCCTGGCAGGTTAAATAGTTTTCAATATGGGGGGGGGGGGGGGGGAGGAGGGATTGTTCTCACTCACTGCCTAAATGTCCAGGACATTAAGCTCTTCATTCTATAAATTGGTCCCTACATTTTCGTGCCAAGTATGTGCGTTAGCTGTAGAATACAGTCACTTAACGTTTGTGACTGTTACAGTTACATAAGTACATAAGTAATGCCATACTGGGAAAACACCAAGGGTCCATCGAGCCCAGCATCTTGTCCACGACAGCGGCCAATCCAGGCCAAGGGCACCTGGCAAGCTTCCCAAACGTACAAACATTCTATACATGTTATTCCTGGGATTTTGGATTTTTCCAAGTCCGTTTAGTAGCGGTTTATGGACTTGTCCTTTAGGAAACCGTCCAACCCCTTTTAAAACTCTGCTAAGCTAAGTGCCTTCACCACATTTTCCGGCAATGAATTCCAGAGTTTAATTACACGTTGGGTGAAGAAAAATTTTCTCCGATTTGTTTTAAATTTAGTACACTGTAGTTTAATCGCATGCCCCCTAGTCCTAGTATATTTGGAAAGCGTGAACAGACGCTTCACATCCACCTGTTCCACTCCACTCATTATTTTATATACCTCTATCATGTCTCCCCTCAGCCGTCTCTTCTCCAAGCTGAATAGCCCTAGCCTCCTTAGTCTTTCTTCATAGGGAAGTCGTCCCATCCCCGCTATCATTTTAGTCGCCCTTCGCTGCACCTTTTCCAATTCTACTATATCTTTCTTGAGATGCGGCGACCAGAATTGAACACATTAAGTGGTCCATGCTATGATAACATCACAACTAGACTTTTGTAATGCCCTGCATACTGGTCAAACCAAAAAGAGTTTGTATCAGTTCCAACTAATTCAGAATGCTGCAGCACAACTGATAGAAGGTCGCAAATGGTGTGACCACATCACACCCTTCCTGCAAAAACTAAACTGACTACCGGTATCTTACAGGGCTAAATTTAAAACTCTATATTTGATTTTCAAGGCCCTCAGACAAAATGAGCCAGAGTGTTTAAATAGGATACTACTACTACTTAGCATTTCTAAAGCGCTACTAGGGTTACGCAGCGCTGTACAAGTTTAAACATGGGGAAGGGCAGTCCAGAGTGTTTAAATAGGATAGCCCTCTACACACTTTTCAGACCTCTAAGATCCTCTCAAGGATCATCACTATCTGTCCCTTCATCAAAGGAACTTGTACAATGTGATATTCACCAGCCAGCCTTCTCAGGAGTAGTCCCCATGCTCTGGAATTTACTCCCAGAGGGGCTATGTATAACTTGAAACTACCTCTACTTTAGGAAGCAGGTAAAAGCTTGGGTCTTCTCTCAAGAATTGACTGACTATACACCCATTCTGCACCTGGACTAGCTTGCTACACACACTGTAACTTAAACCAGTTCCTTATGTCTTGATTAACTGTACCAAGAACTTGCCTTTAGTTTAGCCACCCATTTATTTATCCCAACTGACTCTGTATCATGCATCTTGTTCCCATCTATATGTCCAAGTTTGGCCCCTCAGCTATTATGATAAGCAGTATTGTAGAAATCCAATAGTATCACAAAAATGTTATTTGAATGTTCTGTGTGCTTATTAGATATTTCATTAGTATTATGCTTACATAATATTAAATCTCTGTTATTTTAATTTCAGTGCTGTTAAATGTGTGTATATTTGATCCTGTTTCATGGTAGTCCTAATATTAGGTTTAAATTTGCTATATTTACTGTATTTACAGTATGTTTATACTTATACATTTTACTATTGCTTTGCTGCAAGTCTGATGTTAAACTGTACTTACTGAGCACCACCTTGGGTGAATTTCTTCATAAAGGTGGTTAATAAATCCAACTAAATAAATTAGATGTTAAGCAGTGTTCTATAACCTTAGCGTGTAAATGCAAGGAGCCACATGGGCACAGCATGAGTGTATCCAACATTTACATGCATAACATACAGAGTTACATGCTAACATAGTAACATAGTAGATGGCGGCAGAAAAAGACCTGCATGGTCCATCCAGTCTGCCCAACAAGATAAAGTCATATGTGCTACTTTTTGTGTATACCTTACCTTGATTTGTATCTGTTGTTTTCATGGCACAGACCGTATAAGTCTGCCCAGCACTATCCCCGCCTCCCAACCACCAGCCCCACCTCCCACCACCGGCTCTGCCACCCAATCTCAGCTAAGCTTCTGAGGATCCATTCCATCGGAACAGGATTCCTTTATGTTTATCCCACGCATGTTTGAATTCCGTTACCGTTTTCCTCTCCACCACCTCCCGCGGGAGAGCATTCCAAGCATCCACCACTCTCTCCGTGAAAAAATACTTCCTGACATTTTTCTTGAGTCTGCCCACCCTTCAATCTCATTTCATGCCCTCTAGTTCTACCGCCTTCCCATCTCCAGAAAAGGTTTGTTTGCGGATTAATACCTTTCAGATATTTGAACATCTGTATCATATCGCCCCTGTTTCTCCTTTCCTCCAGGGTATACATGTTCAGGTCCGCAAGTCTCTTCTCATACGTCTTGTAACGCAAATCCCATACCATTCTCGTAGCTTTTCTTTGCACTGCTTCAATTCTTTTTACATCCTTAGCAAGATATGGCCTCCAGAACTGAACACAATACTCGAGGTGGGGCCTCACCAACGAGTTATACAGGGGCATTAAAACCTCTTTTCTTCTGCCGGTCACTTCCCTCTCTATACAGCATAGCAACCTTCTAGTTACGGCCACCGCCTTGTCACACTGTTTCGTCGCCTTCAGATCCTCAGATACTATCACCCCAAGATCCCTCTCCCCGTCGGTACCTATCAGACTCTCACCACCTAACACATACGCCTCCCGTGGATTTCTACTCCCTAAGTGCATCACTTTGCATTTCTTCACATTGAATTTTAATTGCCAAACCTTAGACCATTCTTCTAGCTTCCTCAGATCCTTTTTCATGTTTTCCACTCCCTCCCGGGTGTCCACTCTGTTACAAATCTTAGTATCATCCGCAAAAAGACAAACTTTACCTTTTAACCCTTCAGCAATGTCACTCACAAATATATTGAACAGAATCGGAGTTAACATATATATATATATATATATATATATATATATATATATATATATATATATATATATATATATATATAGTAACATAGTAGATGACGGCAGAAAAAGACCTGCACGGTCCACCCAGTCTGCCCAACAAGATAAATTCACATGTGCCATTTTTTGTGTATACCTTACCTTGATTTGTACCTGTCTTTTTCAGGGCACAGACCGTATAAGTCTGCCCAGCACTATCCCCACCTCCCAACCACCAGCCCCGCCTCCCACAACCAGCTAAGCTTCTGGGGATCCCTTCCTTCTGAGCAGGATTCCTTTATATTTATCCCACGCATGTTTGAATTCCGTTACCGTTTTCCTCTCCACCACCTCCCGCGGGAGGGCATTCCAAGCATCCATCACTCTCTCCGTGAAAAAATACTTCCTGACATCTTTCTGGAGTCTGCCCCCTTTCAATTTCATCTCATGTTCTACTGCCTTCCCCTCTCCGGAAAAGGTTCGTGTGCGGATTAATACCTTTCAAATATTTGAATGTCTGTATCATATCACCCCTGTTTCTCCTTTCCTCCAGAGTATACATGTTCAGGTCAACAAGTCTCTCCTCATACGTCTTGTAACGAAAATCCCATACCATTCTCGTAGCTTTTCTTTGCACCGCTTCCATTTTTTTAACATCCTTCACAAGATACGGCCTCCAAAACTGAACACAAAACTCCAGGTGGGGCCTCACCAGCATCTTATACAGGGGTATTAAAACCTCTTTTCTTCTGCTGGTCACACCTCTCTCTATACAGCCTAGCAATCTTCTAGCTACGGCCACCACCTTGTCAGTGGTGTTCCAAGGGGGGCTGACACCCGGGTCGGATCACCGATGCGCCCCGCCCCCTGGGTGCAGCGCCCCCCACCAGCAAAAAACCCCCCGATCCCCCGGCAAAAGACCCCCCCCCCCCGGGTGCACGCCGCTGGGGCAGGTGCCGCGTGCCTGCCGGCTCTTCGTTTTCATGCTCCCTCTGCCCTGGAACAGGAAGTAACCTGTTCTGGGGCAAAGGGAGCATGAAAACGAAGAGCCAACAGGCGCGTGGCACCCCCCCAGCGGCGTGCACCCGGGGTGGACCACCCCCACTGCACCCCCCCCCCTTGGTACGCCACTGCGCCTTGTCACACTGTTTCGTCTCCTTCAGGTCCTCAGATACTATCACCCCAAGATCCCTCTCCCCGTCTGTACCTATCAGACTCTCCCCGCCTAACACATACGTCTCCCGTGGATTTCTACTCCATACAGTTCAAGCTTCTCCTACTTACCTACAAATGCACTCGATCTGCAGTCCCTCACTACCTCTCTACCCTCATCTCCCCTTACGCTCCTACCTGCAACCTCCGCTCACAGGTCAAATCCCTCCTCTCAGTACCCTTCTCCACCACTGCCAACTCCAGGCTCCGTCCTTTCTGCCTCGCCTCACCCTATGCTTGGAATAAACTCCCTGAGCCCATACGTCAAGCCCCCTCCCTGCCCATCTTCAAGTCCTTACTCAAAGCCCACCTCTTCGATGTCGCCTTCGGCACATAACCATTACACCTCCATTGAGGAAATCTAGACTACCCCAACTTGACATTTCGTCCTTTAGATTGTAAGCTCCTTGGAGCAGGGACTGTCCTTCTTTGTTAAACTGTACAGCGCTGCGTAACCCTAGTCACGCTATAGAAATGTTAAGTAGTAGTAGTAAGTGCATCACTTTGCATTTCTTTGCATTGAATTTTAATTGCCAAACCTTAGACCATTCTTCTAGCTTCCACAGATCTTTTTTCATTGCTTTCCACTACCTCCAGAGTGTCCACTCTGTTGCAAATCTTGGTGTCATCCGCAAAAAGGCAAACTTTACCTTCTAACCAGGGGTGTGCTGGTAAATTTTTAACAACGGGCTCTCTCTCCGGGCATAGCCGGCCCTGAAAATTTGTTTTTGGGGGGGGGGGGGGGGCATACATGCCTCTCTCTTCCCTCCCTTGTGCGGGCACGCTAGGCATACCTTTGCTGAGCCCCACCAGCCAATAAATGGACTGCCACCATTCTCTGCTGCTTGTTTTTGGCTCTGAGCAGCATGATGGAACCTTCTTGCGCTTGCATGAAAAGTCCCAGCCTGATGCTCAGAGTCAGAAACAGGGAGCAGCAGCAGTCTATTTACTTGGGTAGTGGGGCCAGCATCACTGCCAGCAAAGTAAAAGAGAATTCAGGAGGGGGCCCAAGCCTACATTTTGGGAGTCAGTTGTTAAAGTAGCCATGGGGAGGCCTACTTTAACAACCGGTTCCCAAAATTCTTAAAAACTTTACAAACGGCTCTCGCGAGCCTGTGAGAGCCCGCTCCAGCACACCACTGCTTATAACCCTTCGGCAATATCACTCACAAATATATTGAATAGAATCGGCCCCAGCACCGATCCCTGAGGCACTCCACTACTGACCTTTCTCTCCTCCGAGCAAACTCCATTTACCACCACACTCTGGCGTCTGCCCGTCAACCAGTTCCTAATCCAGTTCACCACTTCGGGTCCTATCTTCAGCCCATCTAGTTTATTCAAGAGCCTCCTGTGGGGAACCGTGTCAAAAGCTTTACTGAAATCTAAGTAGATTACGTCCATAGCATGTCCTTGATTTAATTCTCCGGTCACCCAGTCAAAGAATTCAATGAGATTCATTTGGCACGATTTCCCTTTGGTAAAACCATGTTGTCGTGGATCTTGCAACTTATTGGCTTCCAAAGAAATTCACTATCCTTTGCTTCAGCATCGCTTCCATTACTTTTCCAATAATTGAAGTGAGACTTACCGGCCTGTAGTTTCCAGCTTCTTCCCTATCACCACTTTTGTGAAGAGGGACCACCTCTGCCGTTCTCCAATCCCACTCGCATTTATGCCTGCTATTGTCATGGTATAAGTGGGTGTCCTTAAATATAGACCCGCAGATACATACTTATGCTATATTCTAGAAAGGAATTTGAGTTACCGAGATGCTGTTGTAGAATTAGCGCTCAGCGTACTGCATCTGGGCGCCAAATTTGTGGTGCACAGTTACAGAGTTACCCCTTTAGAGGTTGGAGGGCATGCAGTACAAGCTAGGAGCCTAGTTCATAAATGAACATAGGTGTCTACTTTCCTTTATAGGATACTAGCATAATTGGCTATATTCACACATAACCAGTGGCATACCTAGGGTAGTTGACACCCGGGGCTGATCACTTTTTAGCACTCCCCCTCAAAAATCCAGTACTAGGCATACCGAGCATACAAAACACTCAGGACCTATAGAGCAATTCTAGCATACCATAAGCAGTAATTTCTACAAGTCACACAAGGAAAAGGAAAGCATCTTAAACACTACAGTGAGCACTAGATCAATTCACCTATTGTAAAACGAAACCAGACAGAATAGTACAGATCGTTGATCCTGCACAGTCAATGCCAACTGAAAGCCATGTCTTTTTCACAAATACAGATACACCCTAATCCATTATAGAATAAGTAATCATAAACTTGCTATTTAGACAAAAATTAATCTGAACCCCCAAGATGCCAGACTCTGCATACAATGCAACACCACAGAAACATTGTCACTATAAAGACAGCAGATGTAAATTTGAAAAAACTAACAAATACCAATCACCACTTTACAAATTAACAAATTGAAATAAAACAAATATAGAAAATAAAATAATACCATTTTATTCGACTAATACATTTAGCTTTCAGAGGCCAAAACCTTCTTCCTCAGGTCAATACAGTATAGTGCTGTTACAGTATCCTATCCTGATCTGAGGAAGGGGGGTTTGTTCTCTGAAAGTTAGTCAATATGTATTAAAAGTAGTCCAATAAAAAGATTACCTTATTTGGGGAGGAAGTGACGTCACCGTTGCAAGATGGCAGCTTAATTGCGGAGCTCCGCTGGAGTGGGTGAAAAAAAGGCAAGGTGAACTCCGGGCGAGGGCTTGAGCGATCCCTCCTATTAAAGAAAACAGGTCGCTATCGATTATGGCAGCCAGGAAAAAATTGGCGAAATACAAATTCGCGGGGCAACAGACTGGAACAACGAGCAAAGTCGGTCCAGCGCTATCCTCACGAGGAGCCAAAATGGCGCCGGAAGACACGGAGTCGGAAAATGACCCTGAGGAACAGAGCACGAGAGCAGGAGATATTGAAAAGAGTGAAATAGTCCGCTGGTTTAAGGAGCTAAAATTTGAAATGATAAACACCAGGAAAAGCATTCAGGCAGTGGTTACGGAGCTGAGAGAGGAAGTGAAAGACATCGGTATCAGAGTGACTGAGACGGAGGAGAGAATCGAGACGGTGGCAGGAGAACTGCAGGGATTGAATAAGAATTTTAATCGGGAGTGACAAATGAGACTGGACCTTGAGCAACAGGTGGAGGATCTTGAGAACCACTCCAGGAGGTGCAACTTGAGTCTCAAAGGGATTCCAGAATAAGAGCAGTATAAAGATGCAAAAAAGGTTGTGCAAGAGATCAGCGAATTCATTTTGCATCATGGAATGGAGTCTCAGGAAGCACAGGAACAGTCTAAAATAAAGATTGATAGAGCATATCACAGTTTAGGCCCACAGCGAGGGGGTAACCCCAGAGATATAGTTGTCTTTTATCATGACTTCCAGATGAAAGAATCCATATGGCGAAAGGTTCAGACAATGGGCAAAGTTTGTTTTGTTACATTTGTACCCCGTGCTTTCCCACTCATGGCAGGCTCAATGTGGCTTACATGGGGCAATGGAGGGTTAAGTGACTTGCCCAGATTCACAAGGAGCTGCCTGTGCCTGAAGTGGGAATTGAACTCAGTTCCCCAGGACCAAAGTCCACCACCCTAACCACTAGGCCACTCCTCCACTCCACATGGAAGAATGCTAAGGTACAGATTTTTCAGGATTTAGCGAAGGGTACCCTGCAAAAACGAAGGGAATATAAGGACATAACGCGCTACCTGCAGAAAATGGGTTTGCGTTACCGCTGGCTATATCTGAGGGGACTCCTGGTTACAGTGGGAAGCCAAACGCAGAAATTGCAGCAGCCGGAAGGTGCTTGGAAGATTTTAGGAGCATTGGGGTGCACGGATTTACCAGAGGTACAGACATCAATTTCAAGGACAAGCAAGGAAGGAGTTTCCAAAAATCGCAGCGATTGGATAACGCCACGCAGAGAACGGGGGACCACGGGTCAAGCTGTGGACGAAGTGGGAGCCGAGCGGTAAGGGAACACCTGAATTGGGACTATGATGGTGGACTATAACCTGCAGTTCTTCTTTATCTTTCCGGTTATCAGATGGGTGACTATGTTTTATTCTTTTTTTTTTTTATGTTTTTATTGATTAGAGTAACAGACATCCATCATACAACCACTTGTCTGCTCATTGGCACACTACCAATGTGGAGCATACATCATCTGAAGTTCCTATTACCTTACCATAGCAATACATAACATATTTAGCACAGAATATTAAACATTTAACAGGAACTCTTAAGCACCCACTATTCATTTAACAATCGTTAATACCCCAGACCTGTATCCACATTACCAATGCAATAGTTCACCCTCTCCATATGCTTCTTTCCATGCATATACGTTCATGTCTGCTCTCTTAATTTTCTTTTTATCCCCCCTTCCTTCTCCCCTAGCCCCCCCTGCCCCCTCCCCTCTCCCCTTCCTGCGACTACAACTGCTTTATGGTGCCCCCCGGGCGCCCCTTCACAACTTATATCTCCCTGTTGGGAAGCTGTGTTAAACACTGATAACTCCTTTGCCATACATGTCTGTTTGGTGGCGGCCTACTCCACTCATATTCAAGCTGACCTCCCCCCTCCCAGCCTGCCATTTGTTTCATACTCGTGTACCACTTGTTGAGAGGGGGAGGGTTCTTGTCCCTCCAGTGCTGTAAGATAACTTTTTTTGCCAGCACTAATGCCAAAAGAACAAACCTACAATGGTACAAAGTTAGCCCCTGTGTGCTCAAGTCAGACTTTAATCCCATTAGTAAAATCCTATAGTTCCATTCTATGGGTTGCTCTATCACTTCTTCTAAATGCTTCAGCACTCCATCCCAAAAACCCTTTAGGTGCCCGCATTCCACAAAGTGATGTGCTAAGGTGCCCTTTTGGTTCATACACTTTTCACAATCCTCAGAATCCCATAGCCCCATTGCTTTACCCCTGCTCCTCATAATATATGCCTGATGTAATATCTTAAATTGAGCTTCATGACAGCTCACACTGGGTGTTATTTTGTAGGCTAATTCGAAACATGCCTGTAACTCTTTGTTCGAGACTTCCGCGTCTACCGTTTTATTCCACTGCCCCACCAGTACATCGACCATAGTTGCTGGCCTCCAAGTTTTCCCTAAGTGATACCACTGTGAAAGCTTATTACTCCCCTTCGGTACCTGTTTGAACACCACATCTAGTGCAGTAAATGTTGGGAGCTTGGCCGCTGTGCTTCGCAGCGAAGATACATAATGTCTAATTTGTAGGTATGAAAAAAATTACTTCTGTGGGATATGCCAACGTTCCTGGCAATCTGCAAAGGGGAGAACCTGAGCTCCCCCCTCCCCCACTACATGCCTGTATCCTCTTTTTACCCATTCCTTAATATGTGTGGTCCCCATTCCTTCTGGGAATCCTGGATTATCCTGCAATTCTATGAATGGTGAAGGCCCTCTGTGTCTCCTATTCTACGACGCCACCACTCCCATGCCAGCTTTAACGGTCTCATGAGAGGGGTAAGCCTAACCTGAGAATTCCTAACCTGCAAGATGTTGAACACTGAGCAAGGCTGGGTGGCACTCTTCCACACTTCCGGCGGCGCAAAGACAAAATGTCCCGAGTGCAGCTCGTGTATCCACCTTAGGAGCACCGCTACGTTATAAAGCCTGAGATCCGGTAAATTGACTCCCCCTTCGTTGCGCGCCCTCATTAATTTATTATACCTTATCCTGGCTCTTTTACCTCCCCAAATGAAGGATATTATTGCTCCCCTGTATACCCCCTCATCCTTACTATGTACCCACAAGGGCATCATTTGCAGGGCATACAGAATTTTGGGGAATATCACCATTTTAACAAGCGCAATCCTGCCCATAAATGATACTGGTAAATCTTTCCACTGCCCACATAAGCGTTTAATTGCTTCCAGCTTGTCTTTAACATTTTTCTGGTATATTATCTTGAAATCTAAATGCAGGTACACTCCCAGGTATTTCATAGGACCCTGCGTCCAGGCCAGAGGGAAATCTGGACAGTTCTTACTTGCACAATTGCTGGACAGTGCCATAGCCTCTGATTTATCAAAATTAATACTTAAACCTGAAAAAGTGCCGAATTGTTGGATAAGATTGATTAGTATAGGGATCCTCTTATTGGCCTCTCCCCCAAAATATCAACATGTCATCTGTGAAGAGGTTGGTTTTGTATTCTTCCTGCCCTCTCTTAATTCCCTACAGCTCCCGGTTCTGCCTGATTTTAAGTACATAAGTACATAAGTACATAAGTAGTGCCATACTGGGAAAGACCAAAGGTCCATCTAGCCCAGCATCCTGTCACCGACAGTGGCCAATCCAAGTCCATTTAATAGCGGTCTATGGACTTGTCCTTTAGGAATCTATCTAACCCCTTTTTAAACTCCGTCAAGCTAACCGCCCGTACCACGTTCTCCGGCAACGAATTCCAGAGTCTAATTACACGTTGGGTGAAGAAAAATTTTCTCCGATTCGTTTTAAATTTACCACACTGTAGCTTCAACTCATGCCCTCTAGTCCTAGTATTTTTGGATAGCGTGAACAGTCGCTTCACATCCACCCGATCCATTCCACTCATTATTTTATACACTTCTATCATATCTCCCCTCAGCCGTCTCTTCTCCAAGCTGAAAAGCCCTAGCCTTCTCAGCCTCTCTTCATAGGAAAGTCGTCCCATCCCCACTATCATTTTCGTCGCCCTTCGCTGTACCTTTTCCAATTCTACTATATCTTTTTTGAGATACGGAGACCAGTACTGAACACAATACTCCAGGTGCGGTCGCACCATGGAGCGATACAACGGCATTATAACATCCGCACACCTGGACTCCATACCCTTCCTAATAATACCCAACATTCTATTCGCTTTCCTAGCCGCAGCAGCACACTGAGCAGAAGGTTTCAGCGTATCATCGACGACGACACCCAGATCCCTTTCTTGATCCGTAACTCCTAACGCGGAACCTTGCAAGACGTAGCTATAATTCGGGTTCCTCTTACCCACATGCATCACTTTGCACTTGTCAACATTGAACTTCATCTGCCACTTGCACGCCCATTCTCCCAGTCTCGCAAGGTCCTCCTGTAATCGTTCACATTCCTCCTGCGACTTGACGACCCTGAATAATTTTGTGTCATCGGCGAATTTAATTACCTCACTAGTTATTCCCATCTCTAGGTCATTTATAAATACATTAAAAAGCAACGGACCCAGCACAGACCCCTGCGGGACCCCACTAACTACCCTCCTCCACTGAGAATACTGGCCACGCAATCCTACTCTCTGCTTCCTATCTTTCAACCAGTTCTTAATCCATAATAATACCCTACCTCCGATTCCATGACTCTGCAATTTCTTCAGGAGTCTTTCGTGCGGCACTTTGTCAAACGCCTTCTGAAAATCCAGATATACAATATCAACCGGCTCCCCATTGTCCACATGTTTGCTTACCCCCTCAAAAAAATGCATTAGATTGGTGAGGCAAGACTTCCCTTCACTAAATCCGTGCTGACTTTGTCTCATCAGTCCATGTTTTTGTATATGCTCTGCAATTTTATTCTTAATAATAGCCTCCACCATCTTGCCCGGCACCGACGTCAGACTCACCGGTCTATAATTTCCCGGATCTCCTCTGGAACCCTTCTTAAAAATCGGAGTAACATTGGCTACCCTCCAGTCTTCCGGTACTACACTCGATTTTAGGGACAGATTGCATATTTCTAACAGTAGCTCCGCAAGTTCATTTTTTAGTTCTATTAATACTCTGGGATGAATACCATCAGGTCCCGGTGATTTACTACTCTTCAGCTTGCTGAACTGACCCATTACATCCTCCAAGGTTACAGAGAATTTGTTTAGTTTCTCCGACTCCCCCGCTTCAAATATTCTTTCCGGCACCGGTGTCCCCCCCAAATCCTCCTCGGTGAAGACCGAAGCAAAGAATTCATTTAATTTCTCCGCTACGGCTTTGTCCTCCTTGATCGCCCCTTTTACACCATTTTCGTCCAGCGGCCCAACCGACTCTTTGGCCGGTTTCCTGCTTTTAATGTATCTAAAAAAATTTTTACTATGTATTTTTGCTTCCAACGCTAATTTCTTCTCAAAGTCCTTTTTTGCCCTCCTTATCTCCGCTTTGCATTTGGCTTGGCATTCCTTATGATCTATCCTGTTACTTTCAGTTGGTTCTCTTCTCCACTTTCTGAAGGATTGTTTTTTGGCTCTAATGATTTCCTTTATCTTACTGTTTAGCCACGCCGGCTGACGTTTAGTCTTTTTTCCCTTTTTTCTAATACGTGGAATATATTTGTCCTGAACCTCCAGGATGGTGTTTTTAAACAGCATCCACGCCTGATGCAAGTTTTTTACTCTGCGAGCTGCTCCTTTCAGTCTTTTTTTCACCATTTTTCTCATTTTGTCGTAATCACCTTTTCTATAGTTAAACGCTAGCGTACTTGATTTCCTAGTTTCACTTCCTTCAATGCCAATATCAAAACCGATCATATTATGATCACTGTTATCAAGCGGCCCTCGTATCGTTACCCCCTGCACTAGGTCTGGGTAAATTGTAATTTCAGTGGGGGTGGGAAAAAAGCCAGTTGGAGAATGAACCCCACTTTATACCAGGAAGCTGAATTCCAGGAGTTTCTTCAACAAGAATGGAAGCAATACCTAATAGATAACGCATCCCCAGTCGACAGCCCAATAACGCTATGGGAGGCAGGAAAATCGGTGATCAGGGGCAAAATTATAGAATATACGACGAGAACCAGGAAAAAGAGAGATGGGGAACTACTAGAAAAATTGGGGTTATTGCAGGCCACTCGGATTAAATTGGCACGGAGAGATGTAGAGCAACAAGCAGTCTTTAGAGAGCTGAAAAGTCAGATTAATAGCATCTTGAACAAAAGAGCAGCGAGGGACATCTTGGTATATAAATATAAGCTCCATAGATGGGGCAACAAAACGCTAATGGGTCCAAGGCCAACACAAAGAGCATAGGCGATAAAGGGCAGCCTTGGCGTGCACCTCTCTGCAACTCAAATGAGGGGGATAGTTCATTATTCACCATTATTGGCGCTGTGGGGTTCTTATATAAAGCCCTTACCCCCTGCAAGAACTCCCCGTATATTCCAAATTGCGGCAGCACCCAAAAGAGGTAATCCCATAAGATCTTGTCAAACGCTTTTTCTGCGTCTAGGCTGGCGATTACATTATCTCCCAATTGGTTCCCTTCTGCTTGAATAACACTTAGGGCTCTTAATATGTTAGTGGAGGCATATCTTCCCGGCACAAAGCCAGTCTGATCCGGATGCACTAGAGATGGCAAAACCTTATTTATCTGGGTTGCATCTTCAAAAATTGACGGAAGTTCAAAGAGAAAGGTTAGATAGACCCATAACACTAGATGAGGTAGAGGGGATAATAAAGGGTTTGAAGGGGGGCAAAGCACCGGGATTAGATGGATACATGGCAAAATTTTATAAATTATTTGGATCGCTACTAGGCCCCCTATTGGTGAGGGTAGGCAATGAATGCTTCACATTAGGGAGGTTACCAGTAAGCATGCATATGGCGGGGATATCAGTCATTCCAAAACCTGGGCGAGACCCATCAGTTTGTGGTTCTTATAGACCAATATCCCTAATAAATGTGGATATCAAGATTCTGGCTAAGGTGATGGCGGTGAGGATAAATAAATTCTTGCCTCAGATAATCCTTGTGGATCAATCGGGCTTTATTTCCCAAAGACAGGTGGTCGATAATATTAGACATTCATTGAGTATTATTTGGGAGGCCCAGCGGCGGGATGAGGCTTTTGCATTACTTACAACAGATGCGGAGAAAGCTTTTGATAGGGTGGAGTGGAATTATCTATGGGCAGTACTTGAGACAATGGGGTTTAGTCCAGGAATTTTGAGATGGTTGAAGGGACTGTATGCCGCACCGGTGGCCAGGATAAAAGTAAACGGGAGGTATTCAGAACAAGTCTGTGTACAGAGGGGTACTCGACAGGGCTGTCCCCTTTCACCATTGCTCTTTGCCATAGCGATAGAACCATTAGCACAAAAGATTAGAGAAACAACACAAATACAGGGATTGCGAATAGGAGAAAGAGAACACAAGATAGCACTGTTCGCAGATGACATTCTTTTCTATGTGCGGAATCCAAAGGAGGCATTATCATACATTTGTAGAGAGCTCAAAGCATTTGGGGAGTTGTCTGGTTTCAAAGTTAATTATGACAAGTCGGAAGTATTGGGGATAACGGTACCGGATTCAGAATTGGAAGGCCTATTCAGAGGTTTTTCCTTTAAAAAGGTGAAGGCTAGTTTCAGGTACATAAGTACATAAGCACTGCCACGCTGGGAAAAGACCAAAGGTCCATCAAGCCCAGCACTCTGTCTCCGACAGCGGCCAATCCAGGCCCCAAGAACCTGGCAAAACCCCAGAATTTAATAACGATCAATGGACTTTTCCTTCAGGAATCTGTCCAGACCCCCTTTAAACTCAGCAAGGCCAGCTGCTGTCACTACCTTCTCCGGCAATGAGTTCCAGAGTCTAACCACAAGCTGAGGAAAGAAAAACTTTCTCCAATTTGTTTTAAACCTACCACATGCTAATTTCATCTTGTGTCCCCTAGTTCTATTATTGTTAGAAAGTGTAAACAAATGCTTCACATCTGTCCACTCTACCCCACTCATTATTTTGTAGACCTCTATCATATCACCCCTCAGCCGCCTTTTCTCCAGGCTAAAGAGTCCTAGCTGTCTTAACCTCTCCTCATAAGGTAGTCGCCCCATCCCTTTTATCATTTTCGTCGCCCTTCTCTGCACCTTCTCCAATTCCTTTATATCTTTTTTGAGATGAGGCGACCAGAACTGAATACAATACTTCAGGTGCGGACGCATCATGGAGCGATATAACGGCATTATAACATCCTCATGCTTGTTTTCCATCCCTTTTCTAATAATACTCAACATTCTGTTCACCTTCTTAGCCGCCGCAGCACATTGAGTGGAAGATTTCAACGTTCTATCCACGGGAGCATACAGCTCCCTTGGGATTTGGCACAACTGTATGGGCTAAATTATGATCCATTGTTTAGAGAACTACGGAAAGACATGAGTAGGTGGAAAAATGGACTGCTATCCTGGTGGGGCAGAATAGCGGTGGTCAAAATGAACTTAGTCCCCCGGATGCTGTTTCTCTTTCAAACCTTGCCGGTGGGCATCCTGGCTTTTGAATTGAATAGGATACTGTAGACAGTGGCGTAGCTAGGTGGGGCGCAGGGGGAGCGGTTGCTCCCCTAAACAGATTTTTACGAAAAATGGCGCCTATGCCACATGCAAACCAATATCTTCTCTGCCCCCTCCCGCACGAGTCGTGCGTCTTCTGTCTCTTCTGCCACTCTCTCCTGTCTGCATGGTCATTTTGACTGAAGCGTTAGCGTTCTTCTTCTACCGCCGGCGATTGACACAGCCAGCCAGCGTCGGGGCCTCTTCTGAGGCGCGTCCCGCCTACTGTAATGCAACTTCCTATTTCCGCAGAGGTGGGACGCGCCTCAGGAGAGGCCCCGACGCTGGCTGGCTGGCTGTGTCAATCGCCGGTGGTAGAAGAAGAACGCTAACGCTTCAGTCAAAATGACCATGCAGACGGGAGAGAGCGAGCTGAAGAGAGGGAGAGAGGTGTAAGACGCGGGGCAGTGGAGAAAGATGTAAGTCGCGGGGGGGGGGGGGGGGGTGGAGAAGGGAGAAAAAGCTGGCCAATTTCAATTATTAGATCAAAGTGAAAGTGAGCCATCTAGTCCACTGTATGCAAGGAAGCCAGACAGTTTGATTAATTTGTTTTCACTCCCCCGCGCAGCCTTTTAGGCACACAAATGGATTATTCTGTTGTTTGTGCATGTTTCAGGGACAAGTGGTTTATAAGTCAAAATAAAATTAAATATTTTTTTTCCTGCAGATCTCTTTTGCTTAAACATAAATGGGCTATAAGCCCCTAATGCAGTCCATTGGTTTTCTTATATTTTATTCTTGTGATGATGACTTATCCTGTGCCAAAACTAAAAACTCTTACCTCTATTTGGTCGATGATGATAGGAATACGATCCACCCTAAAAAGTTGTTTTGTGGCCGTACATAAGGAATTGTGCTATTGAATAAATAAGTGTATGTTTGTGTCCCTAGTCATGCATCCTAAATGTATATAATCCTTTCAAGAAATCCAGTTAGTTTAACATTAGTGGAACATAGCCACAGAAGCATGGTATGGTCGCATTTTTAATATGGTAATATTAGGGCCCAGCTAAGGACCAGGTTATTTTGAGTTAATCTTCACTGGCCCAAACGTGCTTTCCTTGCACTGTTTATAGAGTCTGGCTTCCTTGGGCAGAGAGAAGGGGGGGGGGGGTCTCTATTTAAATTTTTGTTGGTGGTGGTGATAGTGTTTTCTGTTTTCTTTTTGTGGCTCCCTATTCTGTATTAGATTGGTATTATGAAATATTGTCACAATTTGGGTTTCTGCCAGGTGCTTGTTACCTGAGTTGGCCACTGTTGGAAACAGGATACTGGGCTAGATGGAGCATTGGTTTATATTATATAGAAGAGGGTCTGTCCATGTTCTGCATGTGTGACTGAGGTGAAAGATTCTGCAAGCATGTAGCATTTATGTAGGAATGTGTAACAGTGCAGTTTGTTCCAGTTTCCCAATAGTAGGTTAATTGATGCTCCAGAGCCCAGCGTAATATATTTAGCACTGTCATTTCATAGGTGGGTTAGGGCTGTAATGGTGTGGTAAGTTTTGTGTTGTATGGCATTGTTTCCTAAGTTGGTCCTGGAGTACCCCCTTCCACTCAGGTTTTCAGGATATCCACAATAGATACACATGACATTGATTTGCAACTTTCCTCAGGTGCTGACCTGTCTGTCTGTACCTGAAGCAAACTCCTACAAAGTAAAGCAAATTCTGACCTTTTAAATTCCAAACTTCTCAACTTTCTAGCTATAGGGCAGTTTTGAAAGTTAAATCATTTGAAAATTCTTTGACCAGACTGTACCAATTCTGGTCCCATCCAGAGAATTGCCTTGATAACAGCATTTAGCTGACCCATTGGGATTTAATCATTAAACAACAGGAGGTAAGGGTTGAGCTCTGAATAGGGGTCAAACCATTTGCAACTTTCCTCAGGTGCTGACCTGTCTGTCTGTACCTGAAGCAAACTCCTCCAAAGTAAAGCAAATTCTGACCTTTTAAATTCCAAACTTCTCAACTTTCTGGCTATAGGTGAGATACCTGATATTCTCTTTAATTTAATGCTTATTGCTTAATTAATTAATTTTGCCCTGTGAAACCTCTTATTTTCTTTCTTTCTCTTCTTGCCAAGCTCTGATAGAGAGGGAGGCTGCATTGCATTGTATTGAGGCTCTAAAGTGCATTTTACATTGTTGAAACTGATATAATTATTGGGAATATCTGGATTTATATTACAACAAGGAAAGTTTTTTTATATTCTAGGGCAATTTTGAAAGTTAAATCATTTGAAAATTCTTTGACCAGACTGTACCAATTCTGGTCCCATCCAGAGAATTGCCTTGATAACAGCATTTAGTTGACCCATTGGGACTTATAATTCCACCCACCCCAGGGTTTTCCACTCATTTATAGACAAACCAAACCTCGTTAACTTTACTCAATCATACACAGGCAGTCTTACAGACTGTTAATCCCAACTAAGTACACCTGTTCATACCCATTTCAACCAATCAGGATGACTTTTATTCTCTGCAATAATTGTGGTACTTTAGTTTCAAGGCCAATCATCTGGAGACTTAAAGCTTGCCCTATCTGTCTTCAGCTATCTAGTTTTAAACAAGAGCTCAGTAAACTAATGCAAGAATTGGATACAATTAAAGCAGCTTCTAGGACTGCACAGAAAAATAGCTTCTCACCATTCCTTCAAAGAATAAAACCACATAAGAACAGATGGTTCACAGTAGGCTCAGGCAGACTTCGTCATATGACACAGAAGCATCCGCCCGCACAAGTGTTGCCACTAAAGAATTCTTTTGCTCCATTACAGCACTGTAATGCTCCTGAAAATAGAACTGAGGCAGAGGAAAAAGCAATAGAGTTGGAACAAAAAGACATGAAGGTACCCAAAGTGAAAAGACACCCCCAAATCACTAATGATGAAACACATACCAAGAGATATAGATAGAAAGCGATGGCCACAAATGCTCGTAGTCTAAGCAATAGAGTTCATGACCTTCAAGCCCTGATGTTGGAGGCAGACTTAGATGTTGTTGCAATCACAGAGACATGGCTCAACGGTTCCCACGAATGGGATGCAAGCATACCAGGCTATAATCTATTTAGGAAAGATAGAGAGGGTTGTAAAGGTGGAGGAGTAGCTCTGTATGTGAGGAATGATATCATGGTGACTGAAATGACAGTGACCTGGGGAAAAGAAGAAGCGATATGGATCACCTTAAAAAGAGAGGATAGAACCTCTGTCCACGTGAGTGTTGTCTACAGACCCCCGACACAATTAGAGGAACTAGATAAAGATCTGATCGCAGATATTCAAAAATTAGGAAAGAAAAAAGAGGTTCTGTTGATGGGAGATTTCAATCTGCTGGATGTAGATTGGAAGGTTCCGTCTGCCAAATCGGAAAGAAGTAGAGAGATCGTGGATGCTTTCCATAGTGCTCTGCTCAGACAGATGGTGACAGAACCCACGAGGGAGGGAGCGATGCTGGATCTGGTGCTCACAAATGGGGATAGTGTGTCAAATGTCCGAGTGGGTGCACACCTGGGAAGCAGTGACCATCAAACGGTTTGGTTTGATATAACGGCTGAAGTGGAGGGCGGCCACTCTAAACTCAAAGTCCTGGATTTCAAGCGTGCTGACTTTAGTAAAATGGGGGAATACCTGAGGAAGGAGATGATGGGCTGGGAGGATGAACATGAAGTGGAAGGGCAGTGGTCCAGGCTGAAACAAGTAATAAATTAATAAATAGGGCCACAGACATTTATGTAAGGAGAGTAAATAAAAGCAAGAGAAAAAGGAAACCGTTATGGTTCTCCAAGCAAGTGGCTGAGAAAATAAAGGCTAAAGAGTTAGCGTTCCAGAAATATAGAAAATCTCAAGAAGAGGAACACGGGGAGGAATACCGGATGAAACTGAAAGAAGCCAAGAGAGAGGTATGTCTGGCGAAGGCGCAAGCAGAAGAACAAATGGCTAGAAATGTAAGGAGGGGTGACAAAAATTTCTTCAGGTATATTAGTGAAAGAAGAATAACTAAAAAGGGAATTGTGAGACTAAAAGATACAGTGAACCGCTATGTAGATAATGAGAAGAAAAAGCAAATTTGCTAAATAGATACTTTTGTTCTGTTTTCACTGAAGAAAATCCTGGAGAAGGACCGCGAGGGACTGGCAAAAGTACATCTGAGAATGGAATGGATATAGCACCGTTCACGGAAGAGAGTGTGTATCAACAACTTGGAAAGCTAAAAGTGGACAAAGCCATGGGACCGGACGGGATCCACCCCAGAATATTGAGGGAGCTCAGAGAGGTTCTGGCGGATCCTCTTAAAGATTTGTTTAATAAATCCTTGGAGACGGGAGAGGTTCCGAGGGACTGGAGAACGGCGGAGGTGGTACCTCTTCACAAAAGTGGTGATAGGGAAGAAGCTGTTAACTACAGGCCGGTAAGCCTCACTTCGGTTATTGGAAAAGTAATGGAAGCCATGCTGAAGGAAAGGATAGTGAATTTCCTAGAAGCCAATAAATTGCAAGATCCGAGACAACATGGTTTTACCAGAGGGAAATCGTGCCAAACGAATCTCATTGAATTCTTTGATTGGGTAACTGGAGAATTGAATCATCAACGTGCTATAGACGTAATCTACTTAGATTTTAGCAAAGATTTTGACACGGTTCCCCACAGGAGGCTCTTAAATAAACTAGATGGGCTGAAGATAGGTCCCGAAGTGGTGAACTGGTTGAGGGACAGACGATAGAGGGTGGTGGTAAATGGAGTTCGCTTAGAGGAGGGAAAGGTGAGTAGTGGAGTGCCTCAGGGATCGGTGCTGGGGCCGGTTTCTGTTCAAAATATTTGTGAGTGACATTGCCGAAGGGTTAGAAGGTAAAGTTTGCCTATTTGCGGATGATACTAAGATTTGCAACAGAGTGGACACCCGGGAGGGAGTGGAAAGCATGAAAAGGGATCTGAGGAAGCTAGAAGAATGGTCTAAGGTTTTGGCAATTAAAATTCAATGCGAAGAAATGCAAAGTGATGCATTTAGGGAGTAGAAACCCATGAGAGACTTATGTGTTAGGGAGCGAGAGTCTGATAGGTACGGACGGGGAGAGGGATCTTGGGGTGATAGTATCCGAGGATTTGAAGGCGACGAAACAGTGTGACAAGGCGGTGGCCGTAGTGAGAAGGTTGCTAGGCTGTATAGAGAGAGGTGTGATCAGCAGAAGAAAGGAAGTGTTGATGCCCCTGTACAAGTCATTGGTGAGGCCCTACCTGGAGTATTGTGTTCAGTTTTGGAGGCCGTACCTTGCGAAGAATGTTAAAAAAATGTAAGCGGTGCAAAGAAAAGCTACGAGAATGGTATGGCATTTGCGTTCCAAGACGTATGAAGAGAGACTTGCTGACCTGAACATGTATACCCTGGAGGAAAGGAGGAACAGGGGTGATATGATACAGATTTTCAAATACTTGAAAGGTATTAATCCGCAAAAAAATCTTTTCCGGAGATGGGAAGGCGGTAGAACGAGAGGACATGAAATGAGATTGAAGGGGGGCAGACTCAAAAAAGATGTCAGGAAGTATTTTTTCACGGAGAGGGTGGTGGATGCTTGGAATGCCCTCCCGCAGGAGGTGGTGGAGATGAAAATGGTAACGGAATTCAAACATGCGTGGGATATGCATAAAGGAATCCTGTGCAGTAGGAATGGATCCTCAGAAGCTTAGCCAAAATTGGGTGGCGGAGCAGGTGGGGGAAGAGAGGATGGTGGTTGGGAGGCGAGGATAGTGGAGGGCAGACTTATACGGTCTGTGCCAGAGCCGGTGATGGGAGGCGGGACTGGTGGTTGGGAGGCGGGAAATACTGCTGGGCAGACTTGTACGGTCTGTGCCCTGAAAAAGGCAGGTACAAATCAAGGTAAGGTATACACATATGAGTTTATCTTGTTGGGCAGACTGGATGGACTATGCAGGTCTTTTTCTGCCGTCATCTACTATGTTACTATGTTACTATGTACTGTCTCCATTACATGCAAATCTTTTTCATGCAGATTCATTGTGGATAGTCTGAAAACATGAATGGCAAGGGGGGGGGGGGGTACTCCAGGACCACCTAGGGAAACACTTCTCTAGGTTCCACTGTAATATTTATAGCACCGTCTTTTCATAGGTGGGTTAGGGCTGATATGGTGTGGTAAGTTTTCAGTATAAGTTTTTTGGTGGCTTTTTGCAGTGGTTTGTGTTATTTCACGAAGTGTCTATCCCTATTTGAAAGTAGACTCTAGGGCAAGGTTTGGTGGCACTTGTCACCCAAGTAAAAATGCTCCAGACTAGTGTTCTTCACATCCTTTAGAGTCACCACACAAACAAAAGCCCATCTGATTTAAACAAGGTGTCTAGTAGTGGAAGGAATGTGTGTGCTATTCCTGAGGTGATGGTCACGATTTGAATATTTTTACTTTGTAGTTAAGAAGACAGGTTGCCTTCTCTGGCCAGTCCAGGGATCTCTTCTGCGTCCTGCCTCCTGATGAAACTTACTGTTTCCTTGTAGGCAGGACACAACAGAGACAGCCAGGGTTGCCAGATGGGTGGTTTTCCCGCCCAATTGGGCGGTTTTCCGCAACCCGCCACGGGAAACTTTTGCCCGCGTCGGGTTGCGGTTTTTTGGGCTTGTTTTCTTTTTTCTGTGCGGGTTTTGGGGCGGTTTTTCAGCCGGCGCGGGTGGGGCTAATGGCGACAGAGGCGGGATTTGTGACGTTTTCGGCGGGGTTTGTTGACGTATTGGGCGGGGCGATGATGGTGGGCGATGATGGTGGGGGCGGGGCTGATGACGGCGGGGGCGGGGTGATGACGGAAGGGGTGGGGCTGATGACGGCGGGGGCGGGGTGATGACAGAAGGGGCGGGGTTGATGACAGCGGGGGTGGGGGTGATGACGGAAGGGGCGGGGTGATGACGTCGGGGATGGGGTGTGTGCGGTTTTTGGGCGGGTTTTGAGCGGTTTTGTGTGGGAATTTTTTTTTTTTATATGGCAACCCTGGATACAAGGAGAGGAACTTTACTGAAGAAGCTGAAGGAGTCAGACCTGTGTGATGAGTGTCCTGGTCTGAGAGAGAGAAATTGACAGTAATTCAGTGAGAGAGTGTGAGGAAAAAATTGTGTTGCATTGCAGGGCAGCTGATGACTGGAAGAGAGAAATGTCTGATTCCATAGGAAGATTGGTGAGTGCATGTGTATGGTGAATTCCAGACAGGACCCTTAAAAGAGTAACCCAGTGGGACAGAAGCATTCTGAGTGTGTGCACATATGTTGACTTGTCAAGGGGTTATACAAAAAAAAGAGGAAAAAAGCTTGCCTGATTTTAAAACCAGCTACAAACTGTTTGTTGGTGACTAGTGAATGTGACTGGTAACTGTGATTGTGTAAAAGCTGGAGTGCTTTATTTATTTGTCAAGGAGCAAAGCTGTAACCATGGTACACTGGTTTGCAGTGAAGATTTGCTAACTTGAGTTTAGAGGGAATTGTTTTCCTTAACTGGGCCACTATTGATAAAGGCACTAGTGTGGGGAAATTGTGTAATGTGAGAGTGAGATTGAATTCCCTTTCTGTACTGTTTTGTGAAAGGTGTGACTGGTTATAAAGGGTGATCAACCGTATAAACAGAAGAGTGTTCCTCATTAGGCAGGGAAAAGTAACAAGGCAGGTCTTGCAATAGGGAACATTAATTATCTGTTGATTTAATCTAGACATGTTGGCCACAGTTTTTGAAAATAACAAAAACCCTTACAGAATTCTGGTCAAATAGGGAGATAGGGTTTCAAATTCTTTCAGTTAATTATAGCACAGGTACCAACGCAGGAGCATCGACGCAGGAGCGACAAGTGCACCAACTACCAAGAAAGACAAAAGTTAGCATCATACAAGAAAGGTCCACGGAGCAGCTAAGTGTTCCAGCCACCATCTATTCCAGTAATTTAAGGGACTATGTATAAATATGGGTACTTACCTGATTGCTGAGAGTAGTCCATAAACCGTCTGAGTCACTTTAAGTAGAAATTTGGGTTCTGGAACAAAGAATTGAACACAAAGAATCAATTCCCTTACTTAAGTGTATGAAAACTGGTGAAATTTTAGGTAAAGAGAGGAAAAATTGATTAATGTACTTATCTGATGTGTTAAGTTGTGGTTTGAACAGAAATTGATCGCTTCACAGCATATGTTTTCCTGAAATTATACAAGAGTTGAAGGTTATTGTGAGCTGAATTTACTTGTTGTTATAAAACATTCATTGCACTTCAAAACCATCTTGTGGAATAAATTATTTAAATCCAAAATTTAGTGTGCAATATTGTCATCATTAAAATGTTGTAACATCTAGGGAAATTTGTTTAACATCTTGAATTGCACACTGTATAATATACCGAATACAGAATTTCCCCATCTTTCTTTGTACCTTCCCTAAGTGGTGAGTGTTTAGTGTGGGACCCTACACCGTGATTTTATTATTGTACCACCCTCCTTTATAAACCTCACCCATAGGGGATCTACAATACAAACAAATATATCCAAATTTATCTGAGGGGGGGGGGGGGGGGGGAGGAAACAGGCTAGGCTATCAAAAAAGATAATGTGGGGAGGAGTGGAACAAGGAGGGCGAGGGCTACCGAATATCACCTGGTATTTCCAAGCAGCACAGTTAAAGCAGGTTGCAGAATGGAGTAAAGGGCGGAAGTCACAAGTGACACTCTTAGAACAGAATTTTGAAACACAATCCGCCTTATTTTCGAAAGAGAAAGACGCCCATATTTCGACCCAAATCGGGAGATGGGCGTCTTTCTCCCGTGGGCGGCCAAATCGGTATAATCGAAAGCTGATTTTGGGCGTCTTCAACTGCACTCCGTCTTGAAACAGCCAAAGTTGATGGGGCGTGTTAGAGGCGTGGTGAAGGCGGGACTGGGGCGTGGTTATCAACCGAACAGAAATGGGCGGCTTTCGCCGATAATGAAAAAAAAATAGCCGTTTTTAGCGAGAATTTAGGGCACTTTTTTCGACCCTTTTTTTCACAAACAAGTCCCAAAAAAGTGCCCTAAATGACCAGATGACCACCGGAGGGAATCAGGGATGACCTCCCCTGACTCCCCAGTGGTCACTAACCCCCTCCCACCAAAAAAAAAGAACTTTAACAACTTTTTTTCCCAGTCTGTATCCCAGCCTCAAATGTATTACCCAGCTCCATCACAGCAGTATGCAGGTCCCTGGAGCAGTTGTTAGTGGGTGCAGTGGACTTCAGGCAGGCGGACCCAGGCCCATCCCCCCCTACCTGTTACACTTGTGCTGGTTAATGCTGAGCCCTCCAAACCCCCCCCAAACCCACTGTACCCACATGTAGGTGCCCCCCTTCACCCCTTAGGGCTATGGTAATGGTGTAGACTTGTGGGCAGTGGGTTTTGGGGGGATTTGGGGGGCTCAGCACACAAGGGAAGGGTGCTATGCACCTGGGAGTTCTTTTACTGTTTTTTGTTAATTTGTATAAGTGCCCCCTAGGGTGCCCAGTTGGTGTCCTGGCATGTGAGGGGGACCAGTGCACTACGAATCCTGGCCCCTCCCACGACCCAATGCCTTGGATTTGTTCGTTTTTGAGATGGGCGCCTTCGATTTCCATTATCGCTGAAAAATGATAGCGCCCAGCTGAAAAGCGGCCAACTCCTAGGCATTTGCCCCGCACAACCCGTATTATCGGAAAAAAGATGATACGGTTTGTCCCGTTCACGGAAATAGGCGCCCACGGATATAGGCGCCCATGGAGATGGGCGTTTGCTTTCGATTATGTCCCTTCATGAACTTAGAGGGGGGTCTGTGGGGGTCTAGACCTATGCACACTCCTAAATGTAGGAATCAGAACCCCTTCATAGCTCATCTGGAAAGAATGTGGGATATAATGAAGCGCAAACTGAGGAGAGGTGGGGGAACATCCACCATGGCGTTTATTACACAAGAAGCTGAGTTCCCTGTGGGACAAGAGGGGGGAGTATTTAATGAGTGGAATAGAAAGGGTCTGCGGAAGTTCCGGGATCTTATATCTGATGAGAAAATGAAAGAATTTCGGAAGCTACAAAGGAAGTATGAACTCCCGGAGAAGGATTATTATGCATACCTGCAGGTCAGACATTATATTAGCAACCAGGGTTGGCTTAAGTCTGATTCCCGAGGTAGAGAGATGTTGGAAAATATGTGGGATACCCTGGAAACAGGGGGAAGGGGTATTTCTAAACTCTATCGATATATCAGAGGGGGAACCTTATTCAAGTTACCATATAAGAGAGCTTGGGAACATGAGTTGAATAGTGAAATAAGTGAGAAAGAATGGGAACGGATATGCATGGAAGTGAAAAAAGCCTCAGTGTGCGTTTTAATAAAAGAAAATGCATATAAGGTATTAAGTAGATGGTACTTTACACCGGATAGAGTGAAACGCATGTACCCTAGTGCATCTGACCAATGCTGGAGATGTGGAGTAGAATTGGGAAATTTTCTTCATATATGGTGGACTTGTTCGAGCTTACAGACTTTCTGGGAGGACATAACTGCATACTTGACATTAATCCTGGATACTCAGTTTCCTAACGAGCCGAAATGGTGTTTGTTGGGATGGTGAAATAAAAGAGGCAAGAAATGGCAAAGGTGGTTTAAAAGGCTATGCCTAGCAGCAGCTAAGTTGGAGATCGCAGCACATTGGAAACAACATGTAGGGCCCACAATCCCAGAATGGAAGATGAGACTCCAGATATTAGCAGATTTGGAAAAGTTGACGGATCGAGGAGTGGGAGATATAAGCCAGATGCTACAGAATGGACACACTTGGAACATGTATGGAACAACGCTACTGATATACAGGGGGGACAGCCTTGAGAAGGATAGAGGGGGGAGGGGGGAGAGGGATGGAGGGAAGGGGAGGGGGGATGGTGGGGAGAAAACACATATCATTGTAAGGATGTTGATGAAGATTGTACTGTTTTTGTTTATGCAGTGTTAAATAAAAAACTTTTAAAATTAAAAAAAAAATTACCTTATTTACATGTTCTATTTATAAACATTTATTAACACATCTACAATACTACTTTATCCTAAAGCAAAAAAATAAAAATATATATTTTATTTACAGTTTGTTGTCTCTGGTTTCTGCTTTCCTCATCTTTTCACTGTCTTCCTTTCCAACCAGCATCTGTCTTCGCTCTCTCTCTGCCATCCAGTGTCTGCCCTCTCTCCATGCCCTTTCCATCCACTGTCTGCCCTTTCTATCCCTTCCATCCAAATCTGCCCTTTCTCTCTGCCCCTTCAATCCACCTTTTGCCCTCCCTCTCCCATCCATCCAGGGTCTGCCCTCCCTCTCGCTCCCCTTTCCATCCAGGGTCTGTCCCCTCTCTCTCTCTCTCTGCTGCCTCTTTTTGGCCCCCAGTTCCAACCCCATTATCCCACCTGCCCCTAGTTCTAGCCCCAGCCCACATCTCCACCTGCCCCCCCACTTTTCAGCCCCAGTTTCAGCCCCAGCCCTTTTCTCCCTGTCCCCTTTTCAGCCCCCAGTCCCCAGTGTCAACCCCAGCCCTTTTCTCCCATCAGTCCCGAGCTTTGGCTCCAGCCACCTCTCCCTGTCCCCTTTTCAGCCCCCAGTCCCCACAGTTTCAGCCCCTGCCCCTTTTCAGCCCTCAGTTTCAGTACTAGCCCCCTTATCCCACCTACCCTCCCTTTCAGCCCCCAGTTCCAGTCCTCTTCATCCACATGCCTTACATTAGAGCCCCCCTTTTCAGCCCCAGACCCTCCGGTGGTCATCTGGTCATTTTGGGCTCCTTTTTGTGCCTTATTCATAATAAAAACAGGTCCGGGTGAAAACATCCAAGTTTTAGTCTTGGGACGTCTGTGCTTTTTTTCCATTATGACTCAAAGACGTCCAAGTCTTAGGCACGCCCAAGCGTTTTCACCATGCCTCCGATACGCCCCCCTCAGATTTGGACGTCCTTGCGACGGACTAGACGTCCAAAATCGGGTTTCGAGTATACCGATTTAGACGTCTCTGAGAGACAGACGTCCAAGTGCTAATTTATGTCAAAAGGTGGATGTCCATCTCTTTCGAAAATGAGCCTGTCTGTCTATGAGTATCCTAACCTGTAAAATACACCTTATGTAGGATATGCATGTATTTTTACAATAGCGATCAGGTGGAATTTTGGCATTTACAAGCATATGTGCATTATTCTGATCATGTATATGCATAATTGGTGCATAAATGTTAATACCCATTTTATAGAATTACTCTTATAATGCACAAATAAATGTTAGTACCTAGTTACCATGTAAAGCTTCCAGGGAGCCGTTCAGAAAGGTAGGAATTCTGTTACTGTTTTGCCTTTACCACCCTCAATAGAAGGTTATTCCATGAACCCATCATTTTTAAGGGATAAATATTACACTAAGGGCCCTGTTTACTAAGGCGCTGTAGCATTTTTAATGCACCTACAATTAGTGCACGCGTTAACCATGTAGGCGCCTATAGGGGTATTGTAGGCGCATACACAGTTAACGCACGTATATGGTTAACGTGCATTAAAAATGTTAACACACCTATAACGCAGCTTAGTAAACAGGACCCTAAGTTACTCCTGAGTCTCATTTCTCATGCCTCCTATCATGACCCCTTTCGCTCTAGTTTAAGCCAGTGGCGTAGCTATGTGGGGCATGGGGGCCTGGGCCCCCGTACAGTGGGCCCTGGACCCCCCTGCCGACAACCCGCTTGACCCCCCCTTCCCGCCGACAACCACCTACCTTTGCTGGCGGGGGACCCCCAACCCCCCGCCAGCCGAGGTCCTCCTCGCAAAAGGCTTCCTATTCCTTCTGTTTCTGATGTCCTGCACGTACAACAAGCCTGATTGAGAGCTAGGGGAAATATAAGAGGGTGCACTCTTCATCCTCCACTGAGCCACGGTCCACCAACACACATATGCTTCTCCCAAATATGCCCTAAATATTACAGTGGAGCCCTAAAATATCAATACATCTGTTACAAGAAATAATATTTAACTTGGGGAAATTGCTCTGAGCATTCGCTAATATTTATATTTTAAGAACAGGTGCTGTATTATAAGTTTTAGGATATATATTTTGGTTATTTCTCCACCAATTACCTATACGGTAATAAGATTTACCATTGCAATGAATTAGAGGAATTAAATGCTATATTTATTAGATTACATTAACCTTCATTGTCAGGTCTAAGAACATGTGCAAAGAACAGGAAAAGACCATATATTTAGCTTCAGAAAAGGGGTTTATTTATAATACGGTTAATGTAATCAATGTTGCAAACAAAAGGTAGTTTTAAGAATCTTAGAACATAGAATTTGTGCTTAAAATAAAGCAAGGCAACAGGTTTAAATCAGGTTAACTTACAAGAAAGTCCTTGTTACAAAGCATGCTGTGGTCCAGCTGATTGATGAGCACCATGAGGTAAGAGGAGAGAGAGAGAGTCTGTAGCAGTAGCAGGGCTTCAGCAGAGGAGAAGAAAATCTGTCTCTGTGTGGAACAGCTTCTGTCTTTTATACATTGCAAGTTGCAGGAAAACATGATCACATAAATCTCAGCACTTGCGTCCTGGTTTGCACTGGACTGTGGGTAATTGCAAAGCATTATTGTTAATGTAGTCTGTTCACATGATCACGTTATAAGTCTTTCCTTTCTGCACATGTCCTGGTGTCTTCCTGTCTGATAGCTGATGGGAGGGGGCAGATATACATCTGATAACAAGCAAATGGTTTTGTTTATGGTTTCCTCTGAAGCCTTTGTCTTCTCCTCCTCTTTTTTCTAGTTCACCTGCTGTCTTCCTTCCCTCCAGCCCCCTCTTCCTCTGAAGTCCAGCAGCTCTCTCCCTTCCATCCAGATCCCCTCCTCTTCTTCCTTCAGCAGCTCTCTCTCTTCCATCCAGTCTCCTCCTCCTCTTTCTCTGAGTCCAGCAGGTGTCCCTCCAGCCCCCTCTTCCTCCCTTGTCCAGCAGCTCTCTCTCTTCCCTCCAGTCCCTTCTTCTTCTTCCTCCCTTGTCCAGCAGCTCTCTCCCTTCCATCCAGATCCCCTCCTCCTTTTCCTCCCACCTCCAGCAACTCTCTCCCTTCCATTCAGATCCCCTCCTCCTCTTCCTCCCACATCCAGCAGCTCTTCCCTTCCCTCCAATCCCCTTCCTCCCACAAGTCCGGCAGCACTATCCCTTCCCTCCAGCCCCTGTCCTCCCCCCCCCAAGTCCAGCACTTCTGCCTTCCTCCAATCCATCCTGCCCCAATCCAACACCCTCGCTGCCTTTTCTCCTGCGGCTCCGGGTCCAGCCATCCGGGAGCGTTGCCTGACTCAAATTCTTTTCCTCCCCGCCACTGCCTTGGTCCCTGCAGCCTTATTATTTTTGGTCCATCGCCGGCAGCACTGCGATTTAAACAGGCAGCTCTGCGATTCACACAGGCATCCATCCCAACGTAAGCAGGAAGTGCATCAAAGAGGGCCGAATGGATGCGGCAAAGGGGAGTGAAGCTGCCTGTGTGAATCACAGCGCTGCCGCCGCTGAGCCAAAAAAAGAATGCTGCAGGGACCAAGGCAGCGGTGGAGAGGAGCAGAATTTGAGGCAGGCAACACTCCCGGACGGCCAGACCCGGAGCTGCGGGAGAAAAGGCAGCGAGGGATGTTGGGTTGGGGCTAGTTAGGGTGGGCCTTGAGCAAGAGTGGCTGGGCCTGGGCCTATCCAGGCCCGCTCGTGGCTACGCCCCTGCTACTTTGAAGCCTGTTAATCAACTGGACTGTTATTTATGTTTGATTGATGCGGACAACAATATTTTTATTTTTTTGAAAAACAAGCAAACATGCTGGCCACAGCTAGCAAAATTTGCATGGGGGATCCTGTACATCCTTCTACCAGCACATCTTCTAAAAAGACATCTTCTATTGCAGGAGGAACTGTGGAATACAGGAGAGCTAGACTGAAACCTGAGATTGTTGATGACTTTTTATTCATCCACAGATTAAAACATAACAGTGCTTCATAGGGCATATTTCTCCCCTCTAGGGCATACAGAACGGGTTGTATTTTGTACCCCTGGTCATTTTAACAGGGTAGATTAGGATTCCTTGGGGTTGTAGAAGTCAGCTATTGTTGGGGTTGGAAGGGTAGAGGGTGGTGGAGGTGGGAGGGTTTATTATAGTTGCTTATTGTTATTGTTTTCTATTTGTAATTTATACACAACAGTTGCACAGTATATTGTTCCTTTTTATACTTTAATAAAAAGATTCAAATATAAAATCATAAGTGTTCGAGGCTTCTGCAGATGAAAACAGAGCCCATGTGGATGGGGGGGGGGGGGGGGGTGCAGGGACAGAAACTGCGGGGACAGGGTAGGGACGGAGACAGGGCCTGTGCGGATGGGACGGGGTGGAGATGTAGACAGAAACCACGGGGACTAGGACAAATTTTATCCCTGTGTCATTCTCTAGATGGAGGAACTGATAGAGTGGAAAGGAAGGGGAGGGAGAGTGGAAGACCTATAAGAAGAGAAGAGGAATGAGGAGAAGAAAACAGAGAGCAGGGTATCTGGAGGAAAGATAGACTGAGAAAAGGTTTGTGAAAAGAGAAAGGCTCATGGTGGAGGGAAGAATCATAAAGGAGTGAGAAATGAGAAGGGAGTAACAGGAGGGTGACACAAGGAAGAGATGAGAGGGACAGTTTGAATAAAGTAGTACCCAAATATTCTGTTGTTTTGGAAGGAATAATAAAATGAAACCAAGTGTGATAATATATCTAACCATTACATGTTACTATCATTATAAGAGATACATTTTAAAATTTAGCCACATGATGCCACTGTCTCATGGCAAAAGGTATTGCTGCGCTTCTCTACCACTAGTTCGCAGTATACAGAGCAACAAGTAGCAAACAACATGGTTCAGCCACTAAGTGTCACAATAGAATTTACAACAATGAAAATAACACACACTCTTGAATCAATAACAGCAATCCCAGGAAGAATGAGGGTTTGGCTGCACTGGGCAGGAAGGGATACATAGAACTATATGAGGCTGATAGGAAGAGTCAATGTGAGTGACATTAGTCAGAAGTACTTAATGTCTGTTGGGACTGAAGGGTCTCCCTATTTTCCAGGATTCTGGAACATTACCCTCCATTTTCTCATGGGTCACAACTTTCCTCATTTCTGTTCTTTTCATTCTCCCCCTCCCAGCTTTCTTCGTGTTCCTAGAGGTGGCCATCTATACTGGTGTCGTGTCACCGTTAACTTCCTTGGGAAGCAGTTTGGGAATTGCCATTCTCCTGATCTTACAACCTTAGCTGGGTGGTTCTCCTAATGACCTTGTTTGCAGTAGAGGTGAACACCTCTGAAAAGACTCAACTAGTGCCAATCTATCTGGGATGGTTAGAGCTAATCCTGGTTTTATAACTCCCAGTTCCAAGCATTCTGGGAATCATAGTCTCACATTATATATTACGTAAGCAGGACTACAAATCCACAAATGCACAGGGATGGAAGATTTAAAAGCCAGGACTGGCTCAGTATCTCTACTGGATTGGGGTTTGACTGAGAGGTAGTTTTACTCCTCCTTGAACAGATTCTAAAAATATCAGAGAAGAAAGAGACTGCAGGTGGCGAAGAGAAGTAGGTAGAAGTTGCATATGGGGGACATGAGGCAGATACTGAATGTCAGGGGTATGGGAGATGTGTTACATGTGGGATAGGGGATTGTATGCATGGGTGATGAGGTGAAATTACCTGTGGAGTGGAAAACAGATAAGGGGGTTGTTGTATGTTGGGGTATTTCAGTATGGGGGCAGGATTCTTTGGATTCAGAGCCAGAACCCCTGTCTCATCTCAGAGGAGAGAAGATCTCCTAGATCCAGCTAACATTGCCACCTAAGGGTCTTATCGTCAATGCAGCCATTCATGATATAAAGGAAGTCTAACCTTTGAGTAAGGCAGGGGATGACAGTTCAGTTAGAGAAGTGAAAATGAGATTACATTAAGTAATTGGTGGAGAAATCGTTTTTCAAAACTTATTATACCGTAATAAGGAACAGGGGTCCAAGAAATTATAGCTGGAGAGGAGAAACTTGGTTAAACAGTTACCCAGTGCTGATTACAGCAAGAGCAGGATGTGTGCAAGGAGGAATCCTGCAAACCCACAGGGTCTTTTCAAAATCAGCCTAACCAGGACAAAATATGCTCATTCTCTATTCACTTAGTTAATGCACTGCATGTACAGTTTATCCAGGATGCACTGGGTTATTTATTGGCAAAATAAAATCACACTGGTAAATATTCAGACCCCGTGGTTGTCATTTAAATGTTGGCTGCAGTGTTTGAAGTTATAGATGATTATTGAGGTATGCCAGTGACCACCACTCTTAACCCATTAGTGCCCAATGTTCCCATATGTGGAAACAAATATGGGAACATTTGGCACTAATGGGCTAATCTAGATAACAGTGATATTCAACATTATCATCCAGATAATTTACTGGATAACTTAGAGCTACCATTGCTGTCTGAAGTTATCCACTTAATTATCTAGATACTGATGCTGAATATTGCTGGTCTCCAGATAACTCCCAGCTCTACCCAGGCTCCAACCATGGACTTGCCCTGGTGCTATCTGTAGTGATTTTTCCCGGTATTTTCCAATAATGCCACTGAACATTCGTGCATGGCCCTGCTCAGTGGGACCTATCTGGGTTGCAGGTGCCTTTGGAGTTCAAAAGCTCCTTCCTCTGGAACAGGTCACCAATAGTCAGATAAAACAGAATAGTGATCACATTCACATTTGCAACCAAATTGTCAAAGTAAGGATTCAAAATCATTGTACTTATGGCTGGTAAGGCTTTCTCTCTTGCTCAGCTCATCAAAATTTGGTCTGAAATGAACGATTCTCTTCTGCGAAGCTCGATGCATCCTAAAGGATTCCTAATCCTAAAAGAGAATACTTCTTGCTGAGCCTTTGATGTGTACATTATAACCATATCCACCTTAATAAATCAGTTGTAAAAGAATCTACCTCAGCTCTTGTCCCGCTTATACACACCTGCCCTTTATACATATATCTTTAACTCCATGAGCTGTACCAGTTGCATCGCAAAAATGATGTGGCCCCTTTAAATTGCAGTACTGCACTGCATTTGTGCTAACACACTGGAAGATGAAGATGTTACTATTACATGATTTGTTCTGAGCTATGGCAATAACTTTACATGGACCCAGTGGTGTGCTGGAGCAGGCTCGCAAGAGCCGGTTGTTAAGTTTTTAAGAATTTTGGGAGCCGGTTGTTAAAGTAGGGCCCTCCATGGCTACTTTAACAACTGGCTCCCAAAATGTGGGCCTGGGCCCCCTGCTGAATTATCTTTTACTTTGCTGGTGGGGATGCTGTGCCCTGCCAGCCAAGTAAATAGACTACTGCTGCTGCCCGCTCCTTGTTTCCAGCTCTGGGCAGCAGGCTGGGACTTCTCGAGCATGTTAGAGAAGTTCCAGCATGCTGCTCAGAGCAGGACGTTGGGAGTGGTGGCAGTCCATTTATTGGCTGCCAGCAAAGGTATGCCTAGAGTTCCTGCACGAAGGGATGGAGGAGAGAGAGGCAAGTGTTGCTCCCCCCCTCCCCCCCCTGGCCCTTCCAACTGCAGAGTTGGCTACGTCCAGAGAAAGAGCATGTTGTTAAAAATTTACCAGCACACCCCTGCATGGACCGCATAACGAGCTTGTGCTCCTGTACATTTATTGGTGCACAAGACCTCCACATTTTGGTAAGTGCTGCTCTAGAATACTTGATGGCTACATGGTTGATGTGTCCTCTATGTGCTTCTATTAAGCTGTGAGTGCTATACGGATTGATACAGAATTGATCTTTGTTCTCTACCAGCTAGTTGAATATTTGTAATATAGTAACATAGTAAATGACAGCAGATAAAGTCCTGAGCAGTCCATCCAGTGTGCCCAACAAGATAAACTCATTTTACATGGTATGTGATACTTTATATGTATACCCGAGTTTGATTTGTCCTTGCCATTCTCAAGGCACAGACCGTAGAAGTCTGCCCAGCACTGTTCTTCTACTAAAAGTTCTGAAGCTAACATCGAAGCCCTTTAAAATTTACACGCCAACCCATCCCTATCTATTCAGTTACGATCAGGGCGTAAACCATAGAAGTCTACCCAGCACTGGTTTTGTTCCCAATTACCGGCGTTGCCACACAATCTCTGTTAAGATTCCGTAGATCCATTCCTTCTAAACAGGATTCCTTTGTGTTTAGCCAACGCATGTTTGAATTCCATTACCGTTTTCATCTCCACCACCTCCTGCGGGAGGGCATTCCACGTATCTACCACCCTTTCCGTGAAAAAGTACTTCCTGACATTACTCCTGAGTCTGCTCCCCTTCAGCCTCAATTCATGTCCTCTAGTTCTACAACCTTCCGATCTCAGGAAAAGGTTTGTTTGCAGATTAATATTGTTCAAATATTCGAACATCTCTATCATGTCACCCCTGTTTCTCCTTGTGCCTTTCAGAATGCAAAAAGACCATCTGAAAATATCGGTGCCAGTGTACCCTCCCTCCTGGTAACTCCAGTTACTCCAGTGCAGGAAGGGTTAAAGCAGGAGTAGGCAACCAGTGTCCTCTAGGGCCACAACTCAGTCGGGTTTCTGAGATTTCCACAAGGAATATGCATTTAGATCTATTTGCATATAATGGAAGCAATGCATGCAAATCAATCTCATGCATGTTCATGATGAAAATCTTGAAAACTTGACTAGGTTGTGGTTCTCAAGGACTGTAGTTGTCTCAAATGCAGTGGATCCTTTTCTTGAGCCTGATGGCTTGTTTATTTATTTATTGCATTTGTATCCCACATTTTCCCACCTCTTTGCAGGCGCAATGTGGCTTACAATACATCATGGACAATGGAAATGAGAAGAGAATAGACATTTGGTGTTACAGAAGGATGTTGGATTGTATGTAATGGAATACATGATAGTAATATAATAGAGGGCATTATTAACATTTCTGGATATAAGTGGGAGTTTCACATGATTTGATCTTTGTGGTATATCTTGTCGAAGAGATGGGTCTTTAGTAGTTTACAGAAGTTGGTTTGTTAGCATTGCTGCTGGATGGTATGTGCATACATGACTGAAAGTATGATTTCATGTGCTTGCTTGTCTACATCTTGCGACAGCTGTTTTGTGAATGATGTGGAGCAAAGTCAGTTTTACTTTCCAGTGCTATGCAGGACTTAATTTTGGAAGGAACACCACTGAATGCAGTTCTGACACATCTTTTTAGACTCTAGAGCCTCAGCAGTGGGGGGAGAAAGATGTTCCTTTCCAAACCTTCCCTTGCAGGCAGCCTGCAGAGAAGAGGAGAAGAGCGGGTGAGCCTGCAGCAGACAGAGCAGTCACTTTGCTCTATAGTTCAGCCCCTCTCCTATTTTCAGGGCTGGTGCAAGAGTATTGAGCACCCTATGTGAACTTTAGTTTTACACCCCCCCCTCATTTAATATTTTGGGCCCTAGGCCATCATTTCACCCTTCTAAGATTTAGATAATTGCACTCTACAATCATGATCACCTTACAGCAATTCTATAAAAATACATAATTGGACATCATGGGGGGGGGGGGGGGGGGGGGGGGGGGGAATTCAGTAAAGGTTGCCCAAAGTTAGGTGCTGGGATGATGCATGCTAAAGCGTGAATTTTATAATGGTAGTTCTGTGCACAACGGCCTTTATAGAATACTAGCTTAAGTCCACATTCCATTTATGCCAGCCAAAGACTGATATAAATGCTGGCCCAGCAGTTAGGCATGATAATGATGGTATTCTATAACCTGTGCCTAATTTCCAGGTACACCTGTGATCTGCCCATGCCCCTTCCTTGGCCATGGTCACGATGGAAATTAGGCATGAGGGTTATAGAATAGGGTGAAAGGCATTTCCATGCATAACTACTAATTAGCTCCAATTAAGGTTAATTGATTTATACTTAGTACCAATTAAGAGCCAATTAACCTATTAAGTTACACACAGAAACACATACTGCACATGGAATTCCACGCCTAACTTTGGATGCCATATATAGAATCTGGGGGCAAGCTTTTAAATATTTAACTTTGTTTTGCAGGTAAATGTAGGCACTGATGGTTGAGTTTGTGTGGCTGTCAGGACTTATTATTGTGCTTTGACTGAGGCTGCTTTTTGCTGCACCAAAAATTGTCACCCTAACCACCTAATTTTGGCTAATGGTTGTGGCTGAGAGAGAAGGAAGTGATCCTAAAGCAGACACACAGCATAGAACAACAGCAGAAGAGAGGGTCAAAGCACACACAATAACAGAAAGACAAATAAACTACCAAGAAGCTTGGGATTGTCAACAGTTTTTTGCTAGTTGACCTGACACGAGGAGACTGATGATAGCAGTCAGTGCAGTCAGTCTGCCCCCATTCGCCAAGGCTGAGGAGAGTCAGATGTTTCTGGCTCAAAGCAGAGGCATTTGTCTTACTGGTCAGGAGGGAGAGGAGATTTCTTGACAAAGGCAATTTTCCAGGGAAGGGGACTTAGTAACTATTACGGGGTATTCAAGGACTATCATGGATTGGGGCTAAGACTTGGGATCTCTAGATCCACTGGAGAGATCACTGGGGGTTGTGGGAGAATCTTTTGATGGAGGACCAGGATCACAAGTTTAGAAAGGAGGAGGAGGGTAGAAGGAGAGGACCTGTTCTCTTTACCGTCCTCCTCCTCCTATTTACCCTAGTGATCCTCCAACCCCCGCCCCACCAGCACCCAACTTCCAACCATCTTTGCCCATGAGGATAAGGTGGAGAAAGGGCAAGTAGCACCTGTTTATGGACATGTGAAGATATTTTTTAAGAGTAACAGTTCACACCCAGTCCTGGCCTTACTCGCCCCTCCCCCAGTCCACAGTTCCACTTCATTTTTGTCTCTACATTAAGCCTTGGTACTATGTCTGGCGAAGTTCTATCTATTCCACTATGTGGATCTGCATTTGGTAGATATTCTTGTGGGTAGTGTGGGGTTATGGCAGTCCATGTTGGGCATGTCCATGTCTTCTCTATCATAATAAGACTTGTTTCCATTTTACAGCAAGTGTAACGTGCATGGTTACAGATCTTCCATATGGTTGTCTCTGTCTCTTTCTCCATTTCTTAGTAACACACTTCATTTTCCCTTTCTGTGTTGTATCTCCTTTCTGTGCTTCACTTTAGGTATCCTACCTTTGATGAGAGCTGCTTTTTCTGACATCTGCTTTGTGCTTGGCTATTTCTCTTTTACTGTACATAGACTGTGAAATGCTTAATCACTGACTAGTAGAAAAAAGAAGCAAAGAATCCATGAGTAGCAAGAAACACAAGGAAGGAAGGAGAGGGTCCTAGCAGCATGGTTCACCCATCAATATCCCAGATAGGAAAAAAATGAAGGTAAGTCCAGTTTTTGTTACATTTAGGGACTCATTTTCAAAACAGAAAAAAATCCAAAAAGCAGCACAAAGTAGCAGATGGACTTTTTTTTTTACAAAACGTACAAATTACTATTTTTGAAATCCATTTTTATGATGTTTTTTATGCAGTTCATATGCAGTACATCCAAATCACAAGGGAGCTTGTCATGGTGTGTTGGGGTGGGATTTTGGCATTCCTAAAATTTGAATGTCTTTCTGCTATATTGGAAAAATAGCAAAAATATCCAGGTCTAAAAGTTAGACGTTTTAGTCAACACCTGTTTCAATCACGACTAAGTCACAAAGAGGTACCCTAAATGACCACTGGAGGGATTAAGGCATGACTTCCCCCCCCCCCCCCCCACTCTCCCAGTGGTAATTGACCCCCTCCCACCCCCAAAGATGTATAAGAAACTTACCAGTCTCTATGACAGCCTCATGTTATAGCCAGTCCTATTAGAGCAGCAAGCAGATCCCTGGAGTAACCTAGTGGTCGGTGCAGTGCACTGTAGAGAAGGGGACCCAGGCCCATATCCCACTCTAGCTATTACACTTGTGGTGGAAAGTGTGAGCCATCCAAAACTCACCAAAAACCTACTGTACCCACATATAAGTGACACTTGCAGCCAAAAGGGCTATTGTAGTGGTGTACAGTTGGGCATACTAGGTTTTTGTTAGGTTTTGGAGGGCTCCCCTGCAATATAAGGGCATAATGGTGAGATGTGTACCTGGGACTTTTAATGTGAAGTCCACTGCAGAGCCCCCTAGGGAGTCTCACTGCTCTGCTGGGATGTCTGTGTCTGGCCAGTCTACTAAGAATCCCAATGTCTTGTTTTTGTGCATTTTCCCCTTGGTCATCTTTTTTTCCAAATATGATCCAAAAAGATAGACATACTGATCACAAAAACATATAGCAATTTTTCTGATTCGAAAATCACTATATTCACCATTTGATTTTTGGATGTTTTCTGCAAAACATCCAAAATCGGACTTAGATGTCATATCGAAAATGCCCCTCCATACCTTTGTTATTAAACATTTGCACCAATTGTATGGCGTAAGTGTAGAGTCAGTTCAAACCAATTTATTATTGTGTTGTGTATTTTATAAGTGATCTTAGTAGTGAGTTCTCAGTAACTGTCGTGTATCTTGTGTGATAGAGGAGGTGTGGAATATATATGGATATATTCATTAATTTTATTTATACAAATCTTGTATGCCATAATATGACTTACCATTTATTCCATAGGCATAATAAAACCATACAAAGTAATTATACAAACTAACAAAATAATCGATAACATCAAAAATAAATGTTGAAGCAAATGAAAACCTCTCACTTCAGCTCAGTCTGCTGCTACTCCAAGATGCTGTGGTGTCCTTTGGGCCTAGTTTAGCACAGTCAGGGGTTGAGTGGCTGTTTGTAGCTTCTGGTGTACACCTGGAGGTACCAGGTCCCTCCCAGTCTCCCCCTACCTTTCCTCCATCGCCCGGGGCTGTGGGCCTGATCGGGTGTTGCCTTTCTCTCCTGAGTAAAAAAAAAAAAAAGATAAGCGTCTCTTTAAGAGACTTTGTTTTTGTTTAATCATACGGAGGAGCTAGACGGGCTCCTGAGTCTGTTTGAGGGGCAGGCGTTTGTGGAGCATGTCAGTGCCTTCTGAGGCGGCTAAGCGCTGCTCCCGGTGTGGGAGCCGGATAGCAGTATCGGGGCAGTGTGAGTCATGCCGCCGTCAGCCCACAGCAGGTGTTCAGCGCGACGGGGGTTCCCCTCAGGCGTCAGGTGAGTCAGAAGAATAGGGGATAGTTTTGGCGGTTTCCTTGGGGCAGTTAGTGCAGCGCGCGTTGGCAGGCGCCATTTTTTCCTCTCAGGCGCGACCAGCTCTGCACATGGCGGTTGACAGACAGGAGGCACAGCGTGCTTCTGTGGCACAGGCTCCGATGGAAGAAAGCAATTTAGAGGGAGCAGGGGAGTCCTTTTCAGTTCCTTTTTCCCCGGATTTTGTTTTACTAATGCAAAATGACTTTCTTCTGCAGAAGTCATGAGCTTCTCTTCAGGCAGCCCTGTCTCTTCCTCAGCAAACTTCGGTTGCTGCAGCCTCTCAGTCTTTCCTGCCAACACGTCCCCGGGTGGAGATTTTGGATACCAAGGAGCTATCTGACAAAGATGGCCCGGTTTTACCTCTGGGCTCTCCCTCAGAATCATTGGATTTGGCAGATGAGGTCACCCTGCCTTCTGAGGAATGGGATGACGCAACGGCTGCCCGCCTTTTTTGCAGGGAAGAGCTTCCCTCCCTGATTATTAGAGCTTTTGAGGTTTTGGCCATTTCACCCCCTGAATCGTCAGGGGGAACAGGTCCGGTGCCCTCTATTATATCTGGAACTAAATGCCCACCTCGTTCCTTTCATGTACATGAGGCCATGAAAATCCTTATTTTGGCGCAATGGGATACGCCGGACAGTGGGCTTAAGGTTGCTAGAGCTATGTTGCATCTTTACGCACTACCTGCTACTGACTTAGACTTGCTGAAGGCTCCTACGGCAGATTCATTAATTACAGCGGTCACTAAGAAAACCACTCTCCCTGTGGAGGGTGGCACGGCGCTCAAGGACCCTCAGGATCGTAAGTTGGAGACTTGCTTGAAGCTGTCTTTTGAAGTAGCGGCCTTTTCTCTGCAAGCTTCAGTTTGTGGCTCCTATGCAGTGCGGGCATGCTTATCGTGGGTACAGAAAGCCTCCTCTCCGGAGGACCTCATGGCTGTTTTGCTGGCCTTAGAGTCTGGTTTAGCCTTCCTTGCAGATCTTCTTTATGATCTTTTGAGGGCTTCGGCGAAGGAGGTTTCCCTAGCGGTCACCGTGCGTCTCTGGCTGTGGTTGCGACATTGGGCTGCAGACGTGGTCTCTAAGTCATGGCTGGCAAGGCTTCCTTTTAGGGGAAAGCTTTTGTTTGGGACAGACCTAGAACAGATTGTGAAGGACCTCGGTGACTCTAAGGGCCAGCGCCTCCTGGAGGACAGGTCCAAATTTGTGCGACTGGCGGGACCTAGACCTAAGTTTAGGGATACATGTAGTTACCGTCCAGGGCCTCTTTTCAGAGAGCAAGGTCTTCTCAGAGACTTCTTCCCTTTCGAGGTGACAGGCGGGCCTTCCTTTCCGGTAACAGAAACCAGCCCGCAGCCAGGTCCGCCCAATGATGGGGCCCTGGTCCACCTCCAGGCGGTTATTGGGGGTAGGCTGTCCCTATTCTTGGTGGAGTGGACCAGGGTAACATCCGACGGATGGGTCTTGGAGGTTATCAGAGACGGCTACAAGTTGGAATTGGCTCATCTGATAGTAGACTCGTTTCTGGAATCTCTTTGCAAATCTCCCGCCAAGGTGTGGGCAGTTCGTCACACCCTCCTCAACTTACAATGACTGGGAGCCGTCCAGCCTGTACCCTCAGCAGAAAGAGGGTGTGGTCGATACTCTATTTATTTTCTGGTGCCAAAATAAGGCGGTTCTTGGCGGCCCGTCCTAGATCTCAAGTGCATCAACAGGTCTTTACGGGTTCGGCATTTCCATATGGAAACCCTCCGTTCGGTGATCACAGCGGTACAGCCAGGGGAGTTTTTGACGTCTCTCGATCTCAAAAAGGCCTATTTACACATTCCAATTTGGCCTCTCCAAGGGCGTTTTCTTCGCTTTGCAGTGCTCGGTCATCATTTTCAATTCAAAGCGATACCCTTCGGCCTAGCCACAGCACCTCGGACTTTTTCCAAGGTCCTTGTCATAGTGGCGGCCTATCTCAGAAAGGAAGGGATTCAAGTCCATCCTTATCTAGATGACTGGCTTGTGCAGGCATCTTCTTTCGAGGAGAGTCAACAGGCAACCGACAGCAAGGTCGAGTTGCTTCAATCTCTTGGTTGGGTGATCAACTTCCCAAAGTGTAGCTTTGCGCCCTCCCAGACTACTACTACTACTACTTATCACTTCTATACCGCTACAAGGCATATGCAGTGCTGTACACCATACAGATGGTGGAATACTTGGGAGTGTGCTTCAATACCCAAACCGGGATAGTTTCTCTTCCTTCAGCTCGAGCACAGCGATTGCAGGGTCAGTTGCGAGCTCTGTTCCAAACTCCGAACCCGTGGGCTTGGGACTATGTACAAGTTCTGGGTTCCATGGCCTCCACCTTGGACGTCATAAAGTGGGCCAGAGCTCACATGCGCCCCCTGCAGTGGCACCTTCTGAGCCGTTGGTCTCCTCTCTTGGAGGATTACGAGGTTCAGGTGCCATGTTCGACTCGTCTGCACACCATCATGCACTGGTGGTTCATTTAAAAGAATCTGGTGTCGGGCATTCCTTTGAAAACCCCAGAATGGAAGATCGTGACCACGGATGCATCGCTGTCTGGTTGGGGGGCTCATTGCCTCCAACAGACGGCCCAAGGCATTTGGACCTCGACAGAGGTGTCTTGGTCCATCAACCGCTTGGAGTTGCGGGCAATTCGTCTGGCCCTTCGGGAGTTTCTGTCTCTTGTCCCTGGTTGCCCAGTTTGAGTTCTCTCGGACAATGCGACAGCGGTTGCCTACGTGAACCATCAGGGTGGCACCAGGAGTGCACCACTAGCGCGCGAGGTGGCCCTGATCTGCCGTTGGGCAGAGACTCATCTCTCTCTCTTGATGGCGGCTCATATAGCGGGGTCACAGAATGTGCAAGCAGACTTTCTCAGTCACCACCAGTTGGCGCCAAGGGAGTGGACTCTCTCCCCTCTGGCCTTCGATCAGATAGCTGCCCATTGGGGGATGCCGGTGATGGACTTAATGGCCACTGCATTCAATGCAAAGGTTCCCCGTTTCTTCAGCAGGGGTAGAGAGCTGGGCTCAGAATGCATCGATGCTCTTCTACAACCTTGGCCCAGGGTCCTGCTCTATGCCTTTCCCCCGCGGCCTATGGTGGACAGGTTACTGACTCGCATTGCCAGTCATCCCGGTCGAGTGATCCTGGTGGCCCTGGATTGGCCCAGACGTCCCTGGTATGTGGATATGGTCAGGCTTCTGTTCGATCGTCCTCTCCGGCTCCAGGCGCAGGACGGTCTCTTGCTGCAGGGACCAGTCATGATGGAGGATCCCTCCCCCTTTGGTCTTACGGCCTGGCCCTTGAAAGGGCGAAGTTGAGAAGGAAAGAGTATCCGGACACGGTTATCGCTACAATGTTTCAGGCTCAGAAAAAAAAATCCACCTCGATAGCTTATGCTAGGGTGTGGCGTACCTTCGATTTGTGGTGTGTGAGTTCGGGATTGTCAGCGGCTTCGGTTATCCTCACGCATTTCTTCAGGAGGGTGTACAGAAATCACTCTCATTGAGTTCTCTTTAGGTGCAGGTGGCAGCTCTGGCATGCTTTAGAGGCTGGCTTCAGGGGGCGTCGATCACCTCCCACCCGGATGTGGTTCGTTTTTTGAGTGGCGCAAAACGGTTGTGTCCTTTGCACGTGCCAGTTCTGCCATCCTGGAACATTAATCTAGTTCTCAAAGCGCTTCAGCGTCCTCCTTTCGAATCCTTATCGGGGATTATGGTTAAGGATCTTACCTTGAAGGTGATTTTCCTAGTAGCCATTACTTCATCTTGGAGAATTTCAGAGTTGTAGGCTCTTTCTTGCAGAGACCCCTTCCTGCGTTTTACGGAGGTGGGGGTATCAATTAGGACAGTTCCTTCGTTTTTGCCCAAGGTGGTTTCTCGTTTCCATTTGAGGCAGTCTCTGCATTTGCTGACTTTTTGCCGGGAAGATTACCCCGAGCAATTCCGGGCTCTTCACTGCCTCGACGTGAGACGGGCTCTTATCAGGTATTTGGAGGTGATGAATGAATTTTGTCTTTCTGACCATCTCGTCATCCTTTTTGGAGGCAGTAAGAAAGGTCATATGACTTCCAAGGCCACCATAGCCTGTTGGGTGCGGGAGGCCATCACTTCGGCCTACGTGGTATTGGGCAAGCAAGCCCCTGCTCAAATTCGTGCTCATTGTACGCGAGCTCAGGCTTCCTCCTATGCAGAGTCCCGTTTGGTTTCTCTGGAAGATATCTGCAGAGCCAATACATGGGCTTCGGTCCATACGTTCACTCGTCATTATCGGGTGGATGTGGCAGCCTGGCAGGATGCGGTGTTTGGCTCGTGGGTGATTTCTGCCGGATTGGGGGTGTCCTGCCCTACTTGAGAACTGCTTGGATATATCCCACAAGTCTCTGGATTGATCTGTGGGACGCTATGAAAGGAAAAATTAATTCTTACCTGATAATTTTCTTTCCATTAGTCCCAACAGATCAATCCAGAGGCCCCCCATGAATTTACTGTCTGCGGTTTTGTTTCAGTTGGTTAGTTTTTTTGGGTTTCATTGTTCTGAATGTTCCTTCGTTTGATTAAATAATAAAAACAAATAAATTTAGAAGTGTTGGAAGTATGTTGGGCATTTGGTTTGACAATGTCAGGAGAGTTTTCTATTGTTTCCATTCCACTGCTTTGGTATCGTTCATATTGAGGTTTACTTGGCTGCACAGGTCCACATACAGCAAACCTCGGAGGTTCTCTCTATCTCCACCTGCTGGTAGAGGGACACAACCCACAAGTCTCTGGATTGATCTGTTGGGACAAATGGAAAGAAAATTATCAGGTAAGAATTAATTTTTACTTCTCTTAACTTTCAGTCATCTATATTTCACTACCTCCAGTAAAAGCCATTGTGGTAATGTGAATGAGGGTGGGCCCTAGAACCAGGATAAACCAGAGTCACATAGCGGGTTAAAGTGAACCAAAAACAAAATGATATTTATTTACAGTGTCAGGTAGGGATCCTATTCAATTCACAGGTGGGGGAAGAAAAGTAAACACATAACTAGTCCTTAGATATGAGTGACCTTTTGTGGCCTGCTCCTGCAGGGCCATGGTGTGTACTAACGTCTCTCAGCAAAGCAGAATATGCTGCTGGGCTCTGGTCTAGCTCTCCAGAGATCAGTTCAATCGTTTTGCAGTTCGCAGAGGCTGGCCTGCGTTCAGTCAGGACAAGGTACCAGTCTGCAAGGTTCCAAGTCAAACTTGGCCTACCTGACTGTCACGACTGCAGTTCACAGATACATGGTGGAGGCATTTGCAGTCAAGTATTGCTGCTTCCCTCTGGGCATTCTTAAAATAGCTGGGCCCTGAGATTTTATACTTCCTGGACCATGTCCTCCTGGCTCCATCCTTCCTGTGCCATTTCCCATTTGGGCGGGACTATGAGTTTTAAGGCAGTTCTGACACCGTGAGGGTGTATCTTTAATGGAAAGTGGCAGCATCCTATAGACTGTCTCACAGCCATATTTATACTCCGTGTTTGGAAAAAGTGATAATCTGTTTCCAGGGCCAGTGCTACAGCTGAGGGAGTCCAGGGCACATAGTTGAGAAGGGGTCCCAAAATTTCTTTAGTTTTGGTTCAGTTTGGGGCCCCCTATTTTATGGGATCCCAGGGTAGTTTCCCTGCTTGCACCCATCTAACACTGGCCCTGTCTGTTTGCAATATCAGGAGCCATTTTAAAAAGGTGTGTAAGGGCCTATGCACGTCCAGCGTGCGCCAAATCGGCATTACTGTCTGGCTACCATGTACCCCATGTGATAATTCTGAATTTGGTATGTGCCAAGAACACGTGGTACAAAATACTTTCTATTTTCTACCACGTGGTACTTACCCAGCAGTAAATGGCAGTATGTACACGCTGTCAATGGGTGGCGGTAAGGTCTCAGGCCGAAAATAGAGGTGTACTGGTTTTTATTTTGCCACATGTACATTTTCTGACCCCTTAAAAAAAGGCCCCTTTCCAAGACGCGGTAAAACCTGGCCTGGCGCATGCACAAAAGACACACTCACAGTGCCGCAGGCCACTTTTTGCCATGGCTTAGTAAAAGGGTCCCTCAATTAATTGGTATCTCATGCCCTCATATAGGAATGATCACTGAGAGACCACACTTTACACCATGACAGTCAGTGTTTTTTAAAACATCAACTACTGCAGTTAAAATTACATGGGATATTCAGCTCTAGTATCCAGATGCCAGTCCATGCTGAATATCCAGACAGTGTTGGAGAGCCTGAGGTTCTCTGGATAGCAGTGATACTTTTGCTGTCCTAACTTTATCCGTTAGCAGTCTGTATATCACATCGCTGTTAACCAGATAACCTCCAGCTCTCCAGCATTGTCTGAATAGTGCAGAGGTGGTCCAAGGACATATTCAGTGGCACTGTTTGGTTAGCTAGTGCTTATCCAGTTAACAGCACCTGCTAACCAGACACACGCTTTTGAATATTGATCCCTGAAAATCTTATAAATCTCTTTTGCTGTTGGAATTTCAAGTAGTCTATTTAGATATATAGCTATAGATATAAAGGAAGTTATCTGATTAATAGCAATATTTTTATTTTTTATTACATTTGTACCCCGCGCTTTCCCATTCATGGCAGGCTCAATGTGGCTTACATGGGGCAATGGAGGGTTAAGTGACTTGCCCAGAGTCACAAGGAGCTGCCTGTGCCTGAAGTGGGAATCAAACTCAGTTCCCCAGGACCAAAGTCCACCACCCTAACCACTAGGCCACTCCTCCACTGATAACAGGTAAAGTTAGGACAGCAAAAGTATTGCTGCTATTCAGATAACCTCCGGCTCTCCAACACTGTTTGGATAATCATCATAGACTGGTATCTGGATACTGGTGCTGGGCTGGCTTATACGGTCTGAGTGCCGCATATAGCAATCCGGTTTAGGATGGGCTGGAGAGAGCTTGGACGGAATCTCCAGTAATTTGGAACGTGAGGACAGTGCCGGGCAGACTTTTACGGTCTGTGTCCCACAAATGACAAGACAGATTTGGATAGGCTTTGACGGCAATTCCAGTAGTTGGAACATAAGGGCAGAGCCTTGTGAGCTTCTATGGTCTATGTCCCAGAATTGACAACGAAAGACCATGATCAAGTATATAATATTATGTTCAATATTGATTTAATCTAGAATTGTGAATGAATGTGATTGTTAGGCAGACCAGACTTATTTTTTGCAGGCTTTTTTCTGATAGAGGTGAGCTACACTATATTACTGTGCAGCATGGGTGAGAGAGATTGCAGCTTATCTGAGGTAATTCATGGGATGGAACTATTTTGAGGAAGGTGGGGTTTACAGCAATCAGTTTTTGTTTATTCTTGTTTTGTATTTTGATGGTTTTGTATGTATTCATGTAAGCCGCTTAGGTGTAAACGGGTAAAAAATTGTAACATTAATAAATAAATATTTGTTGTGTCACAGAATTAGTGCTGTCTAGTAATATAAATAGTATACTTGAGTCTTTAAAATCATTGTGCATGTGTGTGTGTGCTATGTGTCAGTGTCATACATATCTTTCCATGATGCAACCACACCTTGAGTATTGCGTTCAGCTCTGGTTGCTATATCTCAAAAAAGACATAGCAGAATTAGAAAAGTTTCAAAATAGAGTAGCCAAAATGATAAAGGGAATGTAACTCCTCTCATAGGCTAAAGAGTTTAGGGCTCTTCAGCTTGGAAAAGAGACGGCTGAGGGGAGATATGATCGAGGTTACAAAATTTGTATTTGTAAGACAGATTTGCATGCAGTGGAGGCTGTGCATGCAAATCTCTCTCATGAATATTCATTGTGGATATCCTGAAAACGTGACTGGCTGGGGTGCCTCCAGGACCAGGTTTGGAAACCACTGAATGATTTCACATGAGGCTAGGGAAGCCCAATTGGGTAGATGAAGGATGGTGTTACTGGTAGGCAGTGCGTTTTTTCTAGCGAAAAGGTGCCGCTACTCAAATGCCAGGCCACCCTTCAGGGGTAGGGTGATCACTGAGGGACCCACCCCACAATATCCAAGCCCCCTGCAACCAGTCACAGAATCTGTGACAAAGCAGAATTAGTGCGTAGAGCCTGAGCTCTTTCATTAAAATACGAGGACCATGGGTCAATTTTAGCAGACAATGGAAAAGGTGCCGGTACTCAGTACCCCCAAGTACCCCCTCAAAAAAAGCCCTGCTGGCAGGAAGAAGAACATTTTGATGTATGTGAACCATAGCTGGTCTTTTAACACTGACAATTGTCTTATCTAGTGTCTTAACTATATCAGTGCCGATGCATAACTGATGTTGAGTGCAAAGAACTTCTTGTTAATGTGTTTAATATCGTGTTGTGTGTGTAAGTAATGTGTCTCTCTGACTATAAAGACCAATAAAGGTTGAAATTACAAATAAAAAACAGAAAGGAGACCTTACAGCACTTCACATGCCTGCATTGCTTAAAACTAGTAATTAAAATGTTGGAAACAACTAGAATATGTAGTCCAAAAAGGCAAGAGCTATGCAGACAAGACTACCGGGAAAGACTAGCCAATGGACATATGAGATATGAACACTGCAAACAAGAGCGTGTGAAACTTCTTAGTATGACAGTTACACCAGAGCTTAGGAGTCCTTTTACAAAGCTATGGTAAAAAGTGGCCTGTGGTAGTATGGGCACATCTTTTTGGCGCATACTAGGCCACTTTTTACCGCGGCTGGGAAAAGGGCCATTTTTAATGGGCCGGGAAACGGGTGTGCGCAAATATTAAAACTAGCATGCGCCTATTTACGGCCTGAGCCCTTACCGCCTGCCATTGACCTAGTGGTAAGGGCTCAAGTGCTACCCGCACGGTAACCATGCAGCATGTGCCAATGTGGCTGCACTGCCAATTACTGCCGGGAACACCCCCCGCAGTAGAAAATAGAAAAATATTTTCTACCGTGGGATTCAGCGTACACCAAACTCAGAATTACCGCTGGGCGCATGCACCAGTGCCGAATTGGCGCATGCTACCCGCACATTAGCCCTCCTGCAGCTTTGTAAAGGGGCCCCCTAATTTGTAGGCAAAAAGGAAGTAGAACTGAGGAGCTAGAGAAGGGAATGGGTGGGCAAGGGGCTGTAGCAATAGGAAAAGGGAGCTGATCTATAGAGAAGAGTGCCTTTTCTCTGTTCTTTTCTAGCCTCAGCCCCTCCCCTCCTCTTCTCTGCAGGCAGGAAGAGAAGGATTGGAGCAGAACAACCCTGTTGTCCTAGAGTCTAAAAAGAAATGGCAGAACCATGTTCTAGGCAGTGGCGTAGCAAGGGCGGGGCGGTGGAGGCGGTCCGCCCCAGGTGTCAGCAGGTGTGTGTGTGGGGGAGGGGGGGTACTCCGCTCCCGCTGCTCCCATCCTGCCTTTAAAAAAAATTTGTGAAGCGGAGTCGCAGGCAGCGCTTCGCGTCTGCCCTGCTTGTAAAAGAAGTAAATCTCCTCGTCGTCGTTGAACCTTCCCTCACTGTGTCCCGCCCTCCTCTGAGTTAACTTCCTATTTCCGCAAGGGCGGGACACAGTGAGGGAAAGGCTCGATGACGACGAGGAGATTTATTTATTTTACACATTAGCCCTCCTGCAATGAGCATCGAAAGAGGCCATTCATGAGAATCAGAAGGGAAGCATGATGACTCCTTGAAAGAGACAGAACAGAGAGGAAGGCTGTGCAGAAAGAGTCCCTGAAGAGAATGAGATTGCCCAGTAGTTTGGAAACTCATACCTTGCAGGATATAGGACACTTCCTCTTGCAGATTCCTCTTATGTCTTTCATCATTTCCTAACAGTCATATTTGTCATTGGGAAATGTTGTGTAGGTCCTTTGCTGGGATAGCAGGTGGTTTCAGTCTCCAGCTTGCTCTTTACTCTTTAAGTCTGCAGCTAACAGTGTACAGTCTTTGTATACAATGAATTATTTTTGTACACCAAGTATTCCTGTCCCGAATCTTGGGTCATATAACATAGTTGATGCCACAAGCAAGGAACAGTGACCTCCTGACCTCAACAAAAGCAGAATGATGTGTGCTGCTGTAAGACTCAACAAGATGTTTCTTTCACAACTTTTTCATAAATTGATTTATCAAAATGAATGAACTTGGTTCCCTAACCAGTGAGCTTGAGGAGAGTGTTCTCAACCTTTTTTATTTCACAGCTCACTTTCCAGTTTACTTGGTCTTCAGGGCACACACTGTTCCAAATTTCCACAACCCTCACCCTGTCCCTGCCCACATGAGCCTGTCTCTCTTTCACTTTTTCCTTCCACTAACCTGCCCCCCTTTTGATCTTCTTTTAACTCCTTCCCTTCTGACATGACCCTCTACCTCTCCCTTTCTCCCCAGCCATCATTCATTCCCCAAATATGATTTTCTCTCACTCCCTTCCCCCTACTCTCCTCTCTAGCACACACCACATCCTACTGCCCGATACTCTTGTGAGCCAGGACTCAAAATATAGATGTCAGCTAATTTTATTGGGTTGAAGAGCCAGTGGATGACAGTGAATGACAGCAGTCTATTCTGTAGGGATGTGCATGCCAAACATTTTTATTTAATTTCATTTCCTGTGATTTCTGGACTTTTCACTTCATTAGGGTTTTTAAAACATTCTTTCTGTTTCATGGGCCTGAGTCGCCTGAGCAGAGCGAACGAGAGGCGGGAACCTACTCCTTTGAGAGTAGTAGGGTCATCGCCTAGGCCCGCTAGAAAATCTTCTTGTTGAAGAAGATGCAGATGGAAGATACCAAGACAGAATATGGATGGTGTCCATATGTTTCTTAATTAGGTCAGCGACCTCTTCCACCTTCTCTCCAAACAAATTGTCCATTCGGCACAGCACACCTGCCAATCTCTCTTGAACCGCTGGCTTGAGGTCAGAGACATGCAGCTACGAGAGTCTGCACATCCCCACACCCATGCCAGAGAGCAGAGCCGGTCTTAGGCAGGAGCGACAGGAGCGGTCGCACAGGGCCTCGCGCCTCCAGGGGCCCCACGGCGCTTCCTGTCGCTCCCTGCCATATCGTCACTCAGCTGCTTTCAGCCACCCTGCATTAAAAAGTTGCAGCGGCGGCAGCAGCAGTGAAAAAGGAGGTTCACCTTTAAGCTAGCTGCTAGCCTTTAAGCCTTCCCCTTCTCTCTCAGCGTGCACTGATGCAATTTCCTGTTTCTGGTTTCCGCGAAGGCGGCACAGTGCACGCTGAGAAAGAAGGGGAAGGCTTAAAGGCTAGCAGCGAGCCTGCATTTTTGCTGCCGCTGCAACTTTTTAAACGCAGGGCGGCTGGAAGGAAAGCAGCTGAGGAAAACTGAGGGCACAGATGGGGCTGGGGTAAAACAGGTTGGGACCTGAAACTCAGGGGCTGAAAAGGGGGGTAAGTTAAGTTGGGGGCTGGAGCTGGGCTAGGTGGGGGTGGGGCAGGAGGGACTGGGGGGGCCCAACAAACTGGTCTGCACAGGGAAGACTCTAAGTAAAGGCTCATGTAGAGCTCGTAGAACTGGATATGGGCAATGAGCATTGAGGCCTAAAAAGTCTTTCTCCCAAACGAATCCAAAGTCTTGGCCTCTCATCCAGGGGGCACTGAGGTATGAGACTGAGAACTTCTGGCCCATTTCAGAGTGGATTTGACCACCATGGAGTGGTGAGGCAGCTGTATACGATCACCAGAACAGACTCACTATGAATCTACTCATTGCACTGCGTTCTACTTTCTGGCATCAAAACTTTGGAATGACCTCCCTTCTGTTCTATGCTCTGAATTGTCTTTCTCATGCTTTAAATTTCTTTTGAAAACCCACTTTTTTATTCTTGCATTCGTTTTTTCGCTCCCAACATCTTAGTGCTGAGTGTTGGCCAATGGTTGCATGCTCAGGTGGGCCATCGAGTTTACATGTTGGTTTGTATGTTCTTGTGTGAATATTTATTTTATTTATTTATTTATTTGTTACATTTGCATACCACATTTTCCTACCTATTTGTAGGCTCAATGTGGCTTACATAGTACCGGAGAGGCGTTTGCAGACTCCGGTGTGAACAAATACAATGTGATATTGTGGTAAGATAAAGTTCATGTGGTAGAGCCACATTAGGAATCATAGAGCAGAAGAGTTGTATTATGTTCATTACGTGCTTTAGTTTTCTTGTGTAGCCAAGTTCAGGCATTTAGGTTGGATCGGTAGGGTATGCCTTTTTAAACAGGGTAGTTTTTAGTATTTTCTGGAAGTTTAGGTTGTCGTACGTCATTTTCAAGGCTTTAACGCATTCCACAGTTGTGTGCTTATGTAGGAAAAGCTGGATGTGTTTAAGTCCTTTACAGCTTGGGTAGTGTAGATTTAGATATGTTCGTGCTGATTCAGATGTGTTTCTGGTTGGCAAGTCGATTAAGTCTTCATGTATTCAGGGGCTTCGCCGGAGATAATTTTGTGAACCAGGGTGCAGATTTTAAAGGCAATGCGTTCTTTGATTGGGAGCCAGTGTAATTTTTCGCGGAGGGGTTTTGCACTTTCAAATCGCGTTTTTCCAAATATGAGCCTAGCTGCCGTGTTTTGAGCGATCTGACATTTCTTTAAGGTTTGTTCTTTGCATCCTTCATAGATTCCATTGCAGTAATCTAAGTGGCTTATTACCATTGATTGTATCAGGTTGCGAAAAGTTTCCCTCGGGAAGAATTGTTTCACGCGTTTGAGTTTCCACATTGAGTGGAACATTTTCTTTGCTGTGGATTTCACTTGGCTCGCCAGTGTTAGGTTGTAGTCCATTATAACGCCAAGGATTTTCAGGCTGTCTGAGATAGGGAGAGTAGAATCTGGGGTGTCGATATTTTTTATATATTTTTTTTATATATGACTTCCATTATGCCTGGTAAAGATTGGTCAGGTAAAATTAATACCTGTGTGTCATATTCATGTTTTATCATGGTTCATCAATTCTGCAGCATTACATTTAAATTTCACCATGCTTTATTCATGTTTTATCCATCAAAGGCTCAAATTTTGTATTGCAATTATGCTATAAATATACAAAGTAAAATGAATATATTTACATTAAATATTTTTACGCTTAATCAAATCAACCCACATGATGGAGTACAATCAAATAATTGAAAGGGAACAAGCCTCAGTGTCCTACCTCCACCCTATATTTTTCTTTTAGAGGTGGCAAGATTTCAACAGGGTCAATACTCTTCATAGGCATTAAAAAACCCTTCCAAAACAGATTGTTAAAACTCCACTTGTCTTCAGTTTTAATGGAACCAAAAACGTGGATTAAAAAGAAAAATCACACAAGCAAAAAACTTAGTTTTGGTGAAAGGTGCTCATCCACTGTCAGAACATCCTTATAGGAATATAAGCCTGGCTCAGTGCATCCCAGAATGCACTGGGCAGGGCAGGGCACTGTCATTTTGAGGTGCTACCCAAAGGAGGGAGGGAGTGCTAGTCCCTCCTTCAACCTTAAGGTATGAGGGGAGGAGTTTGGGTTAGTGGGGACCCCACCGCTAGACCACCTGGGCTAGCATTGGGGGGGGGGGGGCTGTTGATGGTCCCACTGGACCACCAGGGTATTTTTGGTGTTGGGGGGGGGGGGCTTTGTGTTTAGGGGACGAAGGATCAGGAGGTTTGGGGGATCTCTGAGATCCTCTGGACCACCAGGGCTACACTTGACAGTTTCCCCCATTCTTCCTACTTGCTTAGCAAACCCTAATGCCAGGTCCGAGCTGACGTAGGGTTTGTCACGAGTGCAGTGCCCTTGTTTGGCACGCTGACCACTGATCATCTGTGAGGAATGCGGGAGACCCTGTTGCATGCATTTGCACGCAATTAGCAATCAGAGCCAGTGAGCTCATTGTTTCACATGCTTGTTGGCTCTGATCCTGGGACAGGGCAAATGCAGGCACTAGTTTGGCGCTAATGGCCTCTAGCTTCCACGTTTTGCTTCTGATCATCTGCCTACTAATGAGGCAGTCCCATTTTACCACTTATCATATCATGGATGTAAAAAATAGAAAGTCTGAATCAGTTACAGCAAGCTCATGCTAGGGTCTGGTGCAACTGCCCCTTTTGCCTATAGGCAAAAGCCACCCTGGGGGTAAGCATTGAGGTAGGGCCTCTGGGAAGGCAAGTAACATAGTAACATAGTAGATGACTGCAGAAAAAGACCTGCACAGTCCATCCAGTCTGCCCAACAAGATAACTCATATGTGCTACTTTTTGTGTATACCCTACTTTGATTTGTACCTGTGCTCTTCAGGGCACAGACCGTATAAGTCTGCCCAGCACTATCCCCGCCTCCCAACCACCATCCCCGCCTCCCAACCACCGGCTCTGGCACAGACCGTATAAGTCTGCCTAGCACTATCCCCACCTCCCAACCACCAGCCCCGCCTCCCAACACCAGCTCTGGCACAGACCGTATAAGTCTGCCCAGCACTTTCCCCGCCTCCCAACCACCAGCCCCGCCTCCCGATCTTGACTAAGCTCCTGAGGTGCCAGGTAGATAGAGGCCTTGTTATGGATTTTGCTAGCTAACTGGAGTCTTGCACTCAGGTAGACAGAGGCTTGGGTCTGCAACTTGCTGGTAGCAAGAGCTAGAGGAGAAGTTTTGGGGAGAGATTGGCCTGTAGTAAGTAGGCAAGTCACAAGATGAAGTAAACCATTGCTGTGGGCTTGGACCAGTAAAACTGAACAAATGGTGAGGCTATATTTTATGTCAATTTGATCTTTAATACATACCATAGTTGTCTGTCAGTAATCTATCTGCTGCATTACCCTTTTCATAATAAAGCTGGTTGGCTCTCAAAAGGTCAGTGGTCTTTTTTCTACTGTTCTATACTCAACTTCCTTTTGATTTCAGGTACTTCCTGTTGAACTCTTTTCATGCCTGTTCATTTGTCTTTGGCTTCCACTTGATTTGCTTCCTTAGTATGGTTTCAATTTGCAACAGTAAGTTGTTTTTCTTTACTGCCTCCAACTTAATTAAATTGCTTCTCATGGTGGCTTCAGAAGTGTCCCAAACTATCACCAGCCATTATCATTACCAGCCAAATATTCCTGTGTGTGATTTCTGAGGACTTCTTACAATTTGTTAACTGAGATTTTGTCATTCAGTTCCCCCCCTCCACCTGAAAAAAATTTCATTTTGCTCCTAGGTTATCTCAATATCCCCTCAAAACTCTGAATGATCTGTTGATGGAACAGATCCAATTTATGCAGCTGAAAGTACTGATATCAATCCACCCAAGGACAAGATTTAGTCAATTTTTTTAGGACTCACAAGGTTAGGAATAAAACTGTCACCCAAGCAATCAACAGATTCGCCAAATCCAACTGCAAACTGGACCTATGCCCCAACAACCTAATAAAATCCGCCCCTCAATGCTTCATAACAGACCTCACGTCACATCTAAACTACATGCTACAATATGGACTCTTCCCTAAGGATAAAGGAAATATACTACTCACCCCAATACCTAAAGATTCAAAGAAAAAAGCAAGTGACATAACCAACTACCGCCCGGTAGCATCCATCCCTCTGGCAGTCAAACTAATGGAAAGCATGGTAACCAAGCAACTTAACGACTATTTAAACAAATTCTCTATACTACATGAATCACAATCAGGATTTCGATCCAATCACAGCACCGAAACAGTACTAATCACTCTCCTAACCAAATTCAAACAAACAATTGCAACTGGCAATAATGTTCTTCTCTTACAGTTCGACATGTCCAGTGCGTTTGTTTTTGTTACATTTGTACCCCACACTTTCCCACTCATGGCAGGCTCAATGCGGCTTACATGGGGCAATGGAGGGTTAAGTGACTTGCCCAGAGTCACAAGGAGCTGCCTGTGCTTGAAGTGGGAATTGAATTCAGTTCCTCAGGACCAAAGTCCACCACCCTAACCACTAGGCCACTCCTCCACTCCACTAACTGACATGGTTAGCCACAAAATACTAATGAACATCCTAGAACACTTCGGTATTGGAGGAAATGTACTCAGATGGATCAATGGCTTCCTAACTGCAAGAACATACCAAGTGATATCAAATTCAAATACATCATCGCCATGGAAATCTGAATGCAGAGTACCCCAAGGATCACCTCTCTCACCAACCCATTTTAACCTAATGATGACACCCCTAGCCAAATCGCTATCCAACCAAGGCTTCAATCCTTACCTCTATGCAGACGATGTCACGATCTACATCCCGTTTCAACATGATATAACAGAAATCACAACTGAAATCAAACACAGTCTTCAAATAATGAACTCATGGGCGGATGCATTCCAACTAAAGCTTAACGCGGAAATAACGTGTCATCCTCTCTTCACAATATAACACAAACAAACCCACTATAAACACCCCAGACTATACCCTTCCTGTTTCGGACAGCCTGAAAATTCTCAGAGTTACAATTGACTGAAATCTCACACTAGAAAGTCATGCGAAAAATACAACAAAGAAAATGATCCATTCAATGTGGAAACTCAAAAGAGTGAACCTTTAGGGAAATATTCCACAACCTAGTACAATCAATGGTGCTAAGCCACCTAGATTACTGCAATGCCTTCTACACCAGATGCAAAGAACAAATCATTAAGAAACTCCAAACTGCCCAAAACACAGCAGCCAGACTCATATTTGGAAAAACGAAATAAGAAAGTGTCAAACCCCTAAAAGAAAAACTACACTGGCTCCCACTAAAAGAACGAATTGCATTCAAAGTCTGCACCTGTTACATTCTGTTACACTCCTCCAGAGGAGCAGCCTGCTTGCACGGGATATGGGCATTCGAGGATGCGGCAGCCATCTTGGATGTGGGATAGGGCAGCCATCTTGGAGATGGGCGTCTCAGGTTGTGGCAGCCATCTTGAAGTTGGGCAGCTTCAGGAAGGAAGCCCATATTTGGGTGTAGAGCATCTCCTCTGATGGGGGCAGCCATCTTGGAACAGCTGCACATGTTTGAGCCTAATTCCTACACTATTTAAAGCCCTGCCACCAGTCCTTCCATGCTTCGGCTTCTAGTGCTTAGAGGTCGTGGTCTACGTCTGTGTTCTACAGCCGGCTGTCTTTGTTCCTGTGATTCCTGTGTACCAGACCCTGGATTGTTGTCTGACTATGCGCTGTGTTGCTGCCTGCCTAGACCTCGGACTGTTTCTCTGACTATTCACTGCTGATTCCTTTACTCCTGGACGGTGTCTCCTCTCCCTGCATGTCGGGTCAGTGGCCGTGCAACCCCGCCGGTTCTGGAAGTCCTGGTGGCCGCCTGCACCTGGGGGCTCAACTCCCGGGGAATGGCGGTTGCTTCCCAGGTGAAGCTAGGGATTGTCTGGCTGCCTGACCGACTGCGGTGTCACTCCATCTTCGCCGTGCTCAGTCGGGGCACAAGGGCTCACATTCCCAGACATAACAGCACCCTGATCCACAAAATCGTTCACGGAGAAGCCCCGACCTATATGTTAGACCTCATAGACCTTCCAACCAGGAACACAAAAGGTCAGCACGCACATTCTTGAATCTCCACTACCCCAGTTGCAAAGGACTCAAATATAAATCAACTTATGCATCCAGCTTCTCCTACAAAAGTGCGCAACTATGGAATGCACTACCAAATGTCATAAAAACAATGCACAACTTAACAATCTTCCGAAAATTACTGAAAACTAACCTGTTCAAAAAGGCATATCACACTGACCCATCCTAAATACTAGCCAAAGAAACTCTACCAGCACCAAACAAAACCGAACTCCCTACACTTGACTGCTTCATGTACTCGGTCAATAATGAACGTTATGCGTTATGCACTACCACTTATTTCCCATGCTGGAAATGATCTTTCTAAACCCGACCGTCCAACTTACTCTATAATTTACTCTATCACTTATGAATTTTAATGCAATACCACCTTGCAATCTACTCTATAATTTATGAACTTTAATGCATTACCACTTTGTATTTCTCAGATCCGGAAATGGCGATCACCATTATGGCATAATGTAAGCCACACTGAGCCTGCAAATAGGTGGGAAAATGTGGGATACAAATGCAACAAATAATAAAAGCATAGGTCTCCTTACCCATAGGGTGCATGGACTTCCAGTGTCTTCCTCCTCCTACTACTATGTATCATTTCTATAATGCTACTACACATACGCAGTGCTTTACAGATTATATGCAGGTACTGTCTATGTCCCTAGTGGGCTCATAATCTCCTATATCCTTCATTTGCATCATTAGTACTTTTCTTATTTTCGTCTCATAGCTAGTTATTGGTCCTTCCAGAGAAACTTGATTGCGTTCTTTAATGAGGTGACACAAATAGTGGATCAGAACATAGCCTATCTAAACTTTAGTCAGGCTTTTGATACTGTTAATTTATTTTATTTATTTATTAGGATTTATTAACCACCTTTTTGAAGAGATTCACCCAAGGTGATGTACAGCAGGGACAGTTTTAACATAAAACTTACAATTTCAGTAACAGCATAATAATAGTAAAATGACCAAATATAAGCATAAATGCAAACAATGAGGTAAACTTGGAAACAGCAAATTGAAACCTAGTAATAAGACTAACATGAAAGAATATCAAAAACATACACATTTAATAGCACTGTAGAACACTCATAACAGAAATATGATAAATGTCAGTACAATACAAACAATGCCATAATAAACAGAATAGAACATTCAAATAACACAGATATAATATGATGTCAGCATAATACCAATGTAACAACTAATAAGCACACAATAGAACATTCAAAGAACACAAATATGATGTTAGCATACTAGCAATGGAACACTTAGGCCATTTTAAACACTTTGAATGGGCTTTGTTGGCATTAGCGTACCGGCAGCCACTAGCATGGCTTGATAAAAGGGGGCCTTAATAAGCATACATTAGAACATTGAATAACATAGATATGATACTGAGGGGCTACTGAGTGGAGGAATGGCCTGGTGGTTAGAGAACTGCTCATGAAATCCAGAGGTGCCCCTCCTAGTAGCATAGTAGATGACGACAGACAAAAATCTGCATGGTCCATCCAGTCTGTCGAACATATGCATACTTGAGCTGTCCTTGCCATTTTCAGGACACAGACCATAGAAGTCTGCCCGGAGCTGGCTTAATTTTATACTACAGGAGTTGCCGTCGAAGCCCGCGCCTGCACAACCAGATCTATGTAGCCATAATTGGGAAACAGACCGTAGAAGTCTGCCTGGCACTAGCCTTGCTTCCCAACTACTGATTTTGCCGCTTATGCACAGCTATTTTGATTTCATTCTCTTTCTGTTTAGGAATCCTTTAAGCTGTTTCTGTGTTCATATACCTGTCACTAATCCTTTATACAATTACCGTATTTTTCGGACTATAAGACGCACCGGACCATAAGATGCACCTAGGTTTTAGAGGAGGAAAATAGGAAAACAAAATTTTGAAGCAAAAAGTGTGGTAAAATATTTAATAACATTAATAACATAATATTTAACCAATGTATATGTAAACAGAACTCAACAGCAGCATTAACAACCATTATTACTGACTTTAAGCTTTAAGTACAGAAACTCCTCTAATCATCAGGGAACCCCAAGAACTCCTCGTCACCACTGTCCACATTTATGAGGCTCAGTTCCTCAGAATCACTAGCATCACTGTCTTCACTCTGTTCATAGAGGATGTCATTTTCAGAGCCGTCTAAGACATTGCTGATGCCACATTTTTTGAAGGACCTCACAACTGTTTCATCCTTAACTGACTGCCATGAGGTTTTCACCCATCACAAACTTGGGTGAAAGTGGGCCTCTTCATTCATCCAGTTGGTGTCAGATCATGATTTCCAGCAGCCATCCATTTATTCCACTCTTCTCTCATGAAAACTTTAAATGGCTTGTTGATGGAAACATCCAAAGGTTGCAACTGGCTGGTAAGACCCCCAGGAATTACGGCTAGATGGGTTTTCTCTTCTTTAGATCTCTTTTTTGTGGCTTCAGTGATATTATTTATTACATTTGTACCCCACATTATCACACCTGTTTGCAGGCTCAATGTGGCTTACAGAGTGTAGTTATGACATAGTCATGACAGGATCTTGTATACAATTAGTATAAGCAGAAGATATATGAGTAATTAGAGAAGTAGGTGTTAGATAGGGTGGTGTAGGAATTGCATTTTGATACTTGAATGAGTTGGGTGGTGAATTGTGTCGTTAAGGGTTCATTTTGTAGAATGTGCCCTAAAACTGGTCAAGCACTAATAGAGCAGGCTTTTTCAGAAGCCCTCCAGGACGTTTGAACCACACTTTTTCTATCCATATCTTCATGCCATTTTCGTCCATCCATCCTTTGTCATGAACATGAACAATAACAATAACTCCTCTTGGGATTGCCTCTTTTAGCATGGTTTTTATCTTGAAAATTAGCGTTGGTGGCAGTTTGGTGCCATCTGCACAGCAGGACAACATAACCGTGTAATGGGTTTTCTCATGCCCTGAGGTTTTCACGGTTATGGTTTTGGTACCTTTCACATCAACAGTCTTGTTTGATGGAACATCAAAGGTTAACGGGACTTGCTTATTTCAAATCCATTTTTCTTTCTTGCATCCAGTACAAATTTGTGAAAAGACACAATCTGGGATTCATATTCTATAGGCATTTTTTGTATAATCCTACTTTTGGTGCGCATAGCAAGGCCACATCTCTTCATAAATCTGTGGCACCATGATGGTGATCCAGTGAATCAATGCCTTTCTCTGTAGCAAGATGTTTGGCTTCATATATGATCATTTTTGTAGATACTGAAAACCCATTGTTCCTGTGACGTGTGATCCAATCTTTCATATCCACTTCTGTGGCCATTTTGCAGCATGCCCATGAAAACATTGTTTCGTTTTGTCCGTTTTTTGCAGCTGATCCTCCTGTTTCCTCCATTCCTGTATCATTTTTTCAGTTGGAGGTGGCCCAAAGTGTCTCTCCGCTGCTCTGTTACCATGTTCTTTGGCATACTTCACTACCTCCAGTTTAAAAGGGATTTTATATGAAATCCTTTTCTGCTTTGACATCTTTCCACAATTACGGTAGATTCAGCAGCAAACTACGGTACACTATTGTATCTTTCTGCAACAAAATACAGTAATGGCAGAACTATCAGCACTGTGTCCTTCATAGTTATGGGGGCACTGTAGCTGAGAACATCAGTGGATGACACACTGTTATGGGGAGATCTGCTGCTGATGCACTGTTATGCGGGAGATCTGCTGGAGGACCACAGGTTGTACAACACTCTTGTATGGGGACAGCAGTTTTGCATAACATGTGTGGCACTGTAGTGGAATTTGCCTATGTTAATGTTAATGGAGGACATACCAGTCACGTGATGGAGGCATGCACGGGTGCCGCAGGCTTTCTTCTCCTAACGTGCCTGCACCGCTTGTACCCTCCTCCCTAGCACTATAGTATGTCGCAGCGGGGACTCCACTCCTGCCCCCCTTGTTTCGCACCGCTGGGACACCCCCTCCTCCCAGCCCAGGGCCTGCAGCATCACCCCACTCCTGACGCCACCGAGTTCCTGCAGTGGCAACCCTGCTCCTGCCTCCTGTGACCCCGCTCCACTGCCACCCCCCCCCCCCCCACAGCGAGCAGGTACGCTACATTCGGACTATAAGATGCACCCACATTTTCCTCCCAAATTTTTGGGGAAAAATGCGTCTTATAGTCCAAAAAATACGGTACCTCTTTTCAAGTGCAGAGAACTGCAGATGGGAAAAGTTCTAACTGCTTTAGGATTAAAACTCCACAGGAATTCTACCAAACAATTGTCATTGTGTCAATGGGTTTATTTGTGGAACACTCATATGTAGTTTATTGCATAGAAACCCCATATCCCTCAGATTATCAGTTCATTGAATTGAATAGCTGATCTACTCATGACTATTTAGAAAAGCAGGCTCCAAGGCAGGTGGATGATAGATAAAGTGGAAAGACTTCAAAGCAGAAAAAGCCCTTTTGTCCAGACTCATTTTCTGTCTTTGATAATTAAATTCATTAAGATCTCTCAAAAATACACAGATAACAAAATACAAGTTTGTATACTTCAGGTAATTTGAAAAAGCAGAATATTAAAAAAAAATACTTAGCAACAATCAGGGCTGGCCCAAAAATTAGGCACATAGGCAGTTGCCTAGGGCAGCAGCAAAGAGCAGTTGCATTCAAGTAGATCCTGACAGCCACACAAACCCAAAGAACCATCAGCACATATCTTAACCTGCATTTTTATTGGACACTTGTGTGATGTTCATGACTGTTGAGTTTAATTATCAAAGTCTTGGAAGAACTGCAGGCTAAGGGCCTGAAAGTTAATTGAATTGGGGGTGTAATGCTCAGGGTTCATCTAGGGTGCCCACCACCCTTCCATTAGCTCTGGCTAGAGTATTGAACCCAGATGTCCACAGAAGACTGAAATCAAGTAAGCTTTAGGGCAGTGGAATGACGTGGACCTCTGGGACCATAGCCCTACCACGTGTTGCCCAACACAGCATCACAATGACACAGCCTGGGGCAGGGCCAGAGGTTGGTTTGTTTGGCCCCACCAACCACAAAGATGTTCCCCTGTCCCTGAAATGAGCCAGAGTATCTGAAAATCACAAGGCAAATGCTAAATTAGTTCTTATAGCTGGCCACTCCCTACAGCTCATTTCTATTGAAAGAAACCCTGGAAAACATTTTCTAAATAGGTATCATCTTATTTTCTTTTCCATGTTTTATTTTGTTTGATTTCTATTGATAACCTTAAGAGTGGACTAACACGGCCACCACACTCCTCTAAATAGGCAGAAAGCAGCCTCTACTTATTTATGGACAGAGGTCACATTTCAGAAACTGTCACAGAATGTTCAGCCTTTTTCCACAATACCTACCTGTCGGCTACTGCACAAACTAGAAGCTACATGCTATGACAATAAGAGGTCTAAGTGGCAATATGTGTTTATGCTATAAAAGACAGGAAAAGGAAGCAGTGATGACCAGAAGAGGAGATAATGAACAACTTGGGATTCCACCAGATTTTGAAAGTTTATTGTAGATCTCAACAGTATTCACAGAGCCCGACACGGACAGTGTTTTGGCATATTGTGCCTATGTCGGGGTCCTCAAATTGTGATATGACAAAAATATAGTTCAGAATATTATAAATCCTTAGGAATGATCAAGCTTTCTTCAATTTTCTGCTTGAAAGCCACCAATGTTTCAGCTAAATGCTGCAGTTTCTTCTGTATCAAGGAATGATCATGGCCTTTCAACGTTGAGACAACATTCTGAGCTTTAGAGAAGATTAATTTTTCCTGTGTTTATGCTATAAAAGACTTCTGGGTCAGTATTCAAAGCAATTCATCTGGAGAACAGCTGCTGTAATCTGGAAAAATGGCTTAGCTGGCACCAGTCGTGGGTATGCAACAGCACTTCCAGATAGTGCCACGGAAAATCTGTGACCAGTGCCAGCTATGGAGCTTTTCGAGATCATGTTGGCTGTTATCCAGATGAATGGCTTTGAATACCGACCTGGATGTCTGGACATATATGCCTCGGCACTATCCAGAGCAGTCTATGTACAAAGTGAGGGCAGAGCCCTTCATTAACCAATTGGCAGTGATACTCAGTCTCTTACCCAAATATATCTGGATAAAGTTAGGATAGAAAAAAAGGCTGTTCTAACTGTAACCAGATAAATCTCCAGGTAGCAACGGCACTCACAACTCTGTCCTGAGATTCAGTGATGGCTACAATCCGGATACCAGCAGTGCATATCTACATATCCTTGGCTGGAATTTAAAAACATCCTGACTGCAGCGGCTGAATATAGGACCAATCATTTACAGTGCCTATTAAATGCCAGTCAAATAGTCTTCCTACGGGATTCTTTGAGGTACTAACCAACCAGCTATAGTAAAAATATATATATTTCTGCTGTCCACATCATTGCTTAGCCAAGAGCAAAGACAAAGAATGAGAAGTGATGCTTCTTCCCTGCCTTTGATGACTGGTCCCCCTGCAGTCCACCTCCTGGCTTCCTTTACAGCTTACAAGTTTGCCTGTGCTTCTCTTAAATAGAAAGCCTGAAAGAGCCCTGGCAGCAGAAGGGCACAGGACTACCAGTGCTGAAGGGCTGTCTATTTCTCTATTCACCTTGGTAAGTGACTTTCTATCCTTTGGGGAACCAAATTGATAGAATCAGACAATCAGCAAAGTGAGCCTTGAGTTATTTTATAAAGAGATGCCTTTTGTTTAAAATGGACAGTTTTGTAATTCATTATAATTTTGTGGCATGTGTACCCCAGTTTTATGGTTTAGGATGCAGTTTTACTCTGTTCTAATTTGGTTTGCATGACATCTGCACTGGATCTGTCATGACAGAATACCTTAGCTAAAAGATATTGAGGTCAAATTTCAAAGACACCTACTGAGAAATGAGTGTAACCGATTTTAGTTTGCATTTAAAGTAAAGATGTGGCTGTTCTGCCAAGCTTTTGGGCATAATCCAGCCTTACCTACTAGAGTAAATTGTCCTATGAGATAACACAATTGGATTTAACAAACACCATTTCAGTGATAGCTCAAGGTGAGTTACATTCAGGCACCACCCAGTCCCTGGAGGGCTTGTGATATAATTCTGCACCTGAGGTAATAGAGGATTAAGGGGTCCTTTTACAAAGATGTGAGGGAAAGGGCCCTTTTTACCGCAGCAGATAAAAAGCCCCCAGACACAAATGGCTATGCAGTAAGAGAACTCTTACTGCGTGGCTATGGGGCGAGGAGCCCTTACTGCCATCCACTGAGGTGACAATAAGGGCTCCCGCACGATGCCCAGTTACTGCTGGGTTACCACCACACAAGCCATTTCCAGGGTTTTTCTTTTTCCCCCAGAAATGGCATGTGTTCAGGGCCGGAAGAGCTCATGGTAAGCCTGCGTTGGGCTTACTGCCGCTTTGTAAAAGGGCCCTCCAGTGATATACCCAATATCACAAAGACCAGTAGTGGGATTTGAACCCTGGCTTCCCTGGTTCTTAGCCTCAGTGCTTTAACCCCCTAGGCTGCTCTTCACTCCTAGTATACTTTTATTGGCATTGTAAAGAGGCGCTCCCCACCAGCACACACAGTGCAAGTATTTCAGTCACTTTTAAACAGTTATCTTGCAGTTTATTTGGCAAGGGACAAAATGTGGGCAGTTCCCCTTTGAAAATTCACTCACGTAGTTTATAAAGTCTCCACATAACTTGCAACTATGTGTGTTCCTTAAAACTGTGCTTCCCCATACACAAATTAAGATGTATTGGAATAACCTACTGCTGTATACCACCTTGAGTGAATCTTTTCATAAAGTCGGTTAATAAATCCCAATAAATAAATAGATAGTGTCATAGGCACGCTGGCCGTGGTACTGATAATTCCTTTCCCATAACACAAGTTCAGAGAAACAACTCTTTCAGCATTAAACAATGCCAAGTTTATTATACTTCTTCCAAAATAAAACACAGACTTAACAAAAGCAGCAGTTAGCCCAGCATTATCCAGGTTAATACATTCACTAATATAGCAGGTAGTATTAGCGAGGCCGCTTCAACTCTCGGCGGCCATTTTGAATCGGCGCTGGGACCGTCAGCAAGGGGAACAGTATGCAGGGCAGCGCTCCAGGCAGGAAAGAGGGGGCTGGGTGAAAGGGGTGGAGCGATATGTGATGGGGGTGGGGTGTGTGAAAGGGGTGGGGGTGGGGGTGGCAGGGGCAGGGCATGTGTCCTCTTTTAGGGGACCAAATATGGTAACCCTACTCAGTGCATCTTGCTCAACAAACAAATATCCCAACATATTTTAGGGAACACTCAATTCTGGTCCAGTTGGTGCTTTGGTGTCCTCACTGCCCGGGATAGGTAGCCCACTTGCACTCTCACTGACCATCTCTTAGGGAGTTCCATTCTCCATTCTCCCTTCTTTCTCTTTTCCTGTTTCTCCTTTTTCTAGGGCTAAGGATTGCCAGGTGCTTTCTGAACCTTGCCCTTCTGTCTCAGGGAGATGACATCATCAGCCCTTTTCTATGAGGAATAGGGCTAGACTACAACTCCCAGAAGACCTAGCACCATTCCCCAGGCTCTAGCGGAGTTCTGGAAGTCTATTTGCCCCTCCCCCATTGATCCCAGACACACAGCATTCTCCTATAGTATAAGCACTCCCTTGCTGCTGTCCCAGGCAGAAATCCTTGTACCTGGGCTTTAGTCGGGCTAACCCCAATCCCTGTTCACCACATGACTGCTCCTGTGACCCCTTAAGTGTCATAATAGATATATAAATATATCATATAACCTGCCTGGGGATGTATTTGAATATTTTTATTCATTTGAGCACATACAAAAATATATATTTAGCTTTCTATGTTTCTATGATATTTTTTCAAAATGGCCAATCCATTATGCAGATTTCAGGAGTGGTGTTGCAACCAGACCCTTAAACAAATCTTTGCTCTGAACCCAATTGTATCCTCCCTATGTTCTTCCTTTTGTTGTAAGAATTGTTTTATTTAAAGAATGAGAATTTTCAAAGAAAATTTACCTGGGTAAAATACGTCTTACCTGGAGTAATCAGCTCAACTGACTGAAAATTCCTCTTGATAAATATGGCTAAAAGTGCAGGCAGGCCTCCATCCACTAGATAGGAAAAAGGGATGGGATTTGATATACCACTTTTTTTTGTGGTTACAATCAAAGCTGTTTATATATTATATACAGACACTTATTTTGTACCTGGGACAAAGTGCGAAGTTTAAATGACTTGCCCAGAGTCATAAGGAGCTACAGTGGGAATTGAACCTGGCCAATCCGGCGCTAGCGGAAATATTAAAAATATATTTCCACAGGGGTTTACCCAGCGGTAATCGGGCAACGCCGCATGCTACCTGGTTACTGCCGGGTTAGCATGGGAGCCCTTACCGTCACTTCAGTGGGTGGCAGTAAGTGCTCCCCCCACATGGCCACACGGTAATAGCAATCTTACCGCATGGCCATGTCTTTTTTTGGCCTTTTTACCTGCTGTGGTAAAAAGGGCCTCAGTGCACGGCGAAAATGGCCCTCGCCGCTAGCACAGGGCCCTTTTATCACTAATCATTCAGCTAGTCCCCCACTCTATATGTGTATTTGTAGCTACAGAAACAAATGGCATTCCTTGGGGAGCATGTTCCCAAACCAGAGGAGGAGAAATATATGCATGCACAACATTTTCAAATCTTCTTGTACCCATTTCCAGCGAAAAATACACCCACAAAAAGGCAGGTGTAATTGGCCACATATTTTGCACACATGTCAAGTTTCAAGGGCAAAATAAAGGTGGATTTTAGTTTTCAAAATTGGTGCAAAGCTAGCAAGTGAAAAGTGTAAACTGACTTTCCCCCAGTGGACAGTTTGAAAATTTCCCCTAAAAGAATGCTGCACCTGCTGCGCTGACATTGTCAGGTCATGCCAAGTCGATGACCCAGAACATTTTGGAACTTGCTCCTTTTTCCCATTGTAGATGGAGTGGGCCAGATTAAGTAAATGATGCTCAAAATTAGATGCCAGGAAAAATCTGTGGCGAGTGCTATTCTATAATGAGTGCTCCGACCTGAGCGCCCTTAATAGAATAGCACTTAGCGAGATTCCCATGCCCAACTTTGGATGTGAGGACTTACACCTGCTGAAACCTGATGTAAATCCTGATGCACAAGTTGGGCATTTAACCCTGGTATTCTATAACACTGCACCTGACCTGCCCATGACCTGCTCCTGGCCACACCCCCTTTTGGGTTGCATATGAGACACTTTGAGTACACAGCATTATAGAATAGCAGATAGCCAGGTCCAAATTAGTGCCAATTCATGCCAATAATTGTTAATGACTTGTTAACTGATTAGTCTGCGCACAGATCTTGGATCTGTGGCCAAATACAGGCACTATATATAAAATCCGAGGGCAAGATGCTTTTTCTTATTAAATTAGCACTCTGCACATGTCTTGTACACAGAGCAGTTATAGTACCACCATTAGCTGCAATAAATCATGAATATCTTATAATCACTTAGAACTAGACACCAGTGGCGTAGCCACAGCTGGGCCTGGGTGGGCCGGGGCCCACCCATTTAGTGCTCAGGCCCACCCAACAATAGCACACATTTAGCGGTAGCTGATGGGGATCTCAAGCTCAGCCAGCCGAACACTTCCCACTGATGGTAACAAAAATGCAACTCTCCACAATACTGGCACCTGCACACGCTCAGTTTTCAGCGCATGCCTGCTGCATACTGCCAAGGTGGAAAGAAGCATTTTCCCACCAGCTGAAATATTTTTTTTGGTGGTGGTTGGAAGGGGGGAGAACACTTGGTGCCCACCCACTTCTTGCCTAGGTCCACCCAAAATTTGTTGTCTGGCTACGTCCCTGCTAGACACTGGGGTTTGTGTGTGTTTTAGAAGCAGGGACAGAGGTACCAGGTTGTATGTGTTTGGAGGAGACGGGGTCTCAGGGTGAGTGTGAAGAGGAAAAGAACAGGTATCAGAGTGTGTTTGTGATTAGAATATGGGGATGTGTTTTTAGGAATGAATGGGTGTGTCTTTGGAGAGCTGGGGAAAGAGATCACACATTTCCCATCACCCTAAGCAGACTGCAGGGATATTTGAGTAGTGTTAGAGAGTGATACTTCTGAAATCAAGCAGATGAGTGGGATAAAAAAAAATAAGGGCATTAGGAAGTCAAGACTCAGAGGAGGTCATTTCAGAAGGACTATACATAATTTGTACTTGTGTAAAAGCCTGGTTTACACATATAAATAGTGATTTTTAATAAGCTGCTACATATACATGAATACTCGCAGCATGAACCTGTTTGAAGGGGAACATGTTTTGGGCAACATAAATGCACATGCATATTAAAAAGATTTCCCATTAGCATTTAGAGCTGTGTCCAGGCAGGGGGCTGTCAGCAAACTGCATATTAAGACCTGTGCTTTGGAGAATGATTGAGGTGGCAATTATGCTTACTTCACACAGCAGTTAAAATTTTGGACCTCTACTCCTTAGCTCGCTCCCCTGCAATATCCTGTTTTGTAAACTCCACCACTTACAAGTACAGATCTCTGAGCAATGTCGCTCTTTACATACACAGTATATATAAATATATATATATAGTAAGCGGCCATTCTCATTCTGTATACCACCAAAAATACGTGTTTTGACTGCAACCTTGAACATATTTTACAAAAGACTCCACATTCAGCGAACCTTTGCAAAAAACTACATTGCAAGTTTTAACTGTCCCAACCTGTACATCCCTTTCTCTTCTTAGATGACTTATGCAAAACCAGGCTTCAGTGTGCAATTTTCTTTCATGGAGAAATGTTCAGTTACTTTATCCTTGCCGGACAAGTGTGTGTGTATATACAGAACACACGAAAACAACTGTATCAAAGAAGCAGGGAGCTTCTCTCTCACTGACATATCAATGGTGTAGCCATGGGGGGAGGGGCCTTGACTGCCTGGGCCCCCAAGGTCTGCTGGTTTGGCTGGTGGGGTCCCCAAGCTCCACAAGCAGAAGCCTTCTGCCAGCGCTGTTCACCACCACGCTGTCTGCTCTGCTTCCCCACCCCCCGCACGCATGCTCGGTTTTAGTTATGCACACCACGGGGGGGGGGGGGGGGGGGAAGCAGAGCAGGCAGTGTGGCAGCAAACAGCGCTAGAGGAAGGCTTCTGCTGGCGGGGCTTGGGGACTCCCGTAGGCCAGGTATGTGGGGTTGCAGTGGGGGCCCGAGAGCAGCAGAGTGACGGGACAAAATGTGCCTCCCACTTTGGGCTCAAGCTCCCCAAATTGACACACTATTCCCAATATCAGAACTCAGTGCAATATGTCTGTATACACAGGGTACCTTTCTCACTTGCACAGAATTCCCAGTATCAGAGCACAGTGCAGTGTGTCTGTGCACTTCAGAGGCAGGGAGCTTGTCTCTCACTGACACACTATTCCCAGAATCAGAGACCACTGCAGTGTATCTGTGTAGTTCAGAGGCAGGGAGCTTCTCTTTCATCACACACCCTTCTCAGTATGAAGCAGGATCAGAAACAGGGAGTTACTTGGTCACGGATAAAGCATTCTTCTTATTCAACATCAGCATGACCTCTTACATGGCCAGTAAAAGTTGAAGACATCCTTTTTAAATAGCCCCCAACTTGACTTGCAGAATCTGGAATTTCTCTAGCCATTGCTTTCATCTTGTTTTATTCCTCACAGGTGATAGTTTGGCTATCAGTCCGACTTCCAGCATTAGAAGATGTCTGTCTGGCGTTTGCCTGGGTTTATCCTCACAGTGCTGAGCACTTTATTTGTGCTGGTGATCCTGGCTTCTCCTAATTGGGCATACGGACATGGAGTTTATTTCGGCCTCTGGGTTGTTTGCAGATCTCAAGTTTGTTCATCAACAATTGAGATTGGAGGGGGTAAGATGGACTAAGCTATCCTCTGCTAGTGGAACACAATCCTCTGCTAATGCCTGCCAGTCTGTTTCACCTCCTTTATCTCTTGTTCTCTCTAAGGTTATTATGCAGTTCGAGCCTTCATCCTCATTGCCTTCATCCTCTGGGTAGTGGCTCTTGTCCTTCTGGCTATGGCACTGTGGTTTAACACTGCTTTTCCATCGGTTGGTAAAATGAAGCATGCAGCCAACCTGTGCATTTCTGCAGGTACTTTTGACAACCACTTTCATAAACATTAGGTTATCTTCTAGACACTAGTGCTTAATGAGTGTGAAAGGCTCATGGCACTATCACAAGGTGGGCATAGGTGTAGTAAGTGCTAGGCAGATCAGTGACGTGGCCTGTGTTCAACTCTTGGCAAAAGATGGAAATACTTTAGAATTCTGCCATTTGTCCAAGTGTAATCTGATTAATGATTGTTGGGATAAGCAGGGGCAAGTTTAATTGACACAACTTTGTCATTTTGCAGGGCTTGAAACCCCCAGGCACTCCTCTTTCAGTCATCTGCCCCGGGCATAAGACACGTTAACCATTTTCAGTTTAGGTTTGAAGGAAAGATGTGGTTATTCTGCAAATCTTTTGTGATATAATCCAGTCTTCCCCATACTGGAAAGGAGCATGAATGGGAGAAGATCAGGGAGCAACTTCTGACTCTCTCCTATGTACTGATCCTGCTCTTCTCGTGTTCTTATTTATATTGGGGTGGTGTGGATTTTTGCATTTGTCTTTTGGGTTTCTTGTTGTCAAATGTGGGATATAAATCTGCTAAATAAATAACTTTCTTTAGGAGTATTTTGCGAGATGCCAGTCAATATTCAGTTGGCAGCCAAATTACAGCTGGATATTCAATGCCAGAATTAATCTGAGCAGCAGCAAAGAATATCCAGGGACTGGTTGGCTGCCAGAAGTTATCTGAATACTGGCCAATACTCAAACCAGTACATGGATAACTGGCCAGCTAAAGTTAGTACAACCTTCTTGCTATCCTAAATTAAGCCAGGCACTCTTCTAGTTAACAGACAGAAAATCGCCTCTAATTGGGTAAGCACTAACCAGATAGTGTCACGGCAGTGTCGCAACAGATAGAGTCTCTGGGGTTGATATCAGAGGCACTGATAGTACTAGTCTGGTCCTTGCTCTCATAAACTTCTTTTCACAGAGTGTCTGGAGCTCTGATGTCCTCAGGGCAGGGTGTATAGGGAAGAGATTGGGCATCAGAGATCCACATGGAGAAAGGTTTTGGAGGGCTTGCCGTTTCCTCCACAAGTGTAACAGGTGGTGGGGGTATGGGCCTAGGTCCACCTGTCTGAAGTGCACTGCACCTACTACTAAACTACTCCAGGGACCTGCATGCTGCTGTAATGCACCTGAGTATGACATCTGAGGCTGGCATAGAGGCTGGCAAGTAATGTTGTTCATCACAATTGGGGGGTTGGGATGGGGTTAGTGACCACTGGGAGAGTCAGGGGAAGTCATTCCTGATTCCCTTCAGTGGTCATCTGGTCATTTTGGGCACCTTTTTGTGCCTTATTCGTAATAAAAACAGGTCTAGCTGAAAACCAGTGGCGTTCCTAGGGGGGGCGGTGGGTGCAGTCCGCCCCGGGTGCACGCTGCTGGGGGGGGGGGGTGCCACGCTCCTGTCGGCTCCACTCGTTCCATGCTCCCTCTGCCCCGGAACAGGTTACTTCCTGTTCCGGGGCAGAAGGAGCATGGAAAGAGCGAAGCCAACAGGCGCGCGGTACCCCCCCAGCAGGTTAAAAATGCACCCGGGGGAGGGTGTCGTTTCGCCGGGGGGAGGTGTCGTTTCGCGGGGGGAGGTGTCATTTCGCCGGGGGGGGGGGGCCCATCGGCGATCCACCTGGGGGGGGGGCGCATCGGCGATCCGCCCCGGGTGTCAGCCGCCCTAGGAACGCCACTGCTGAAAACATCGAAGTTTTAGTCCTGGACGTCTTTGCTTTTTTCCATTATGGCTCAAAGACGTCCAAGTCCTAGGCGAATGCCCAAGTCCCGCCTCAAACACGCCCCTGATACTCCCCCTTGAGATTTGGACGTCCTTCTGACGGACTTTGGAGAAAGACGTCCAAAATCGGGTTTCGAATATACTGATTTGGATGTTTCTGAGAGATGGACGCCCAAATGCCAATTTATGTCACTTTTTGGATATCCATCTCTTTCAAAAATGAGCCTGATAGTGAACTAGTGTCTGAATCTCACCGATATGTCTTGCTGATGTGATGGTAATCAGAAAAAATGCTGTCTACCTTAGAAATCTAAGTTGAAAAGACAATCCACTATTTGATAAAATCAGTTTATAAGCAAGGACTTCAGAGAACCCACAGGTTAGAGGACCATAGGCAAAAGAGGCACATCACACAGAAAATTGATGCCACACACATGCACATGATCTGTTCTTGCAATCTTTCCTAGACGGAAGAAGAACCTCCAAAACACCTGGAGAAAATAGTGTATGCTTGAATGAGAAAGACGAGGAAGCCAGACTACTAAAGTCAAGGACTGAAGAATTGGGTGGGCTTGAGTCTGTGTGTTCAAAGTCATCTCTTTCAGTAAGAAAGTGGTGTATGTTGAGCACTATCGGAAGCCATGATTGCCTGGGCCAGTAGGGTGCGATGAAGGTCCTCTGTACTGAATCCCATTGTGTCTTTTATAAATTGTATGCTAAGAAAGGTATTGGACGATATGGATACAGGCGGTCTTGACTCCAGGATATTTGGAAAGCATCGTTCGGTACGTTGGTCTGACTCGGTCACCTTGAACCATATCTGAGATATTTGGTGATGTACCTCTACCATAAGGTTTTCTTGGACAGTCGACCACTGAAGTGATCATTTCAGGTGAAGAATAATTGGCATTTTGATTTTCAGTTAGTGTGACCACCGATCCCTTATGTGCCACAGCAACTGTCTCATGTGAAGTCTTGCCAGGGGCAGAACAAGGAGTGTTGCCATCATGGGCCCTACAATGTGAGAAAGACTCTGGCCATCGAAACATGCATGGTTTAAATATGCGGTACTAATAAGATGAGGGACTGTGCTCTTGACAGTGGTAATTCTGCAAGAGGTACCAGCGTGATGTTGTGAGCTCCTATATACTTCAGTTGTTGCACAGGCTGCAAATGTGACATTCCGATGTTTATAAGAAAACCTAGGCTGTTTAGGAGACGAACAGTAATCTGTAATGCATGAAAGGCATCCTGCAATGTTTGGCTTAGAATTAACTAGTTGTCCAAATATGGAAATATGACTAGTCCGCTATGATGAAGATGGGCCACTGCTTTGACCACACATTTTGTGAACACTGGTGGTGCTGAAGTCAGACCAAATGGAAGTACCTGGTACTGATAGGAGTTTTTGCCCAAAACAAAGCGAAGTAACTATTTGATGTTTGATAAATTGGATAATCACAACAACAGAGGAAAACCTCCACAGATAGGGTATACCACGTATAAAACAGTAGAGGAAAAAAGGAGAGGAGTCTCTCGCAGATGGTGTTCAAAGACCTTTAATTCAAAAATCTTCACGAACATTGAAAGAGACCCAACACGATTAGTGTTTCAGCCCAACAGGCCTGCATCAAGGCTCTAAAGAAAAATACAGAAATTACATAAACATACATAATATATATTATACTAGTAAAAAAGGCCCGTTTCTGACAAATGAAACGGGCGCTAGCAAGGTTTTCCTCGGAATGTGTATGTTTGAGAGAGTGTGTGTGAGATTGACTGTGTGAGAGAGAGGGAATGAGAATCAGAGTGTGTGCCAGGGGCCCATCACTCCCTCCTCCCTCCCAGTTGCAGGGTCCCCCTCCCTCCCTCCGAGTTCCATGGTCATCCCCTCCCTCCCTCCCAGTTCCAGAGTCGTCCCCCCTCCCAGTCCCAGGGTCCGTCCGAGTTTCAGGGTCCCCCCACCTTCCGTCCCTCAGAGTTTCAGAGTCCCCACCCTCCCAGTTCCAGGGCCACCTTCCCTCCCAGTTGAAACAGCTGTAGACTTGTTTCTGATGGAGCAACAATTTAAAAACGACAATGTGGAGCAGCAGCTGCTAGGTTTGTTTGGTTTAGAGTGTATGGCAATGACTGCAGCCTGGCTGAGTAAAGGCAAGTGTTATGATTGTGATCAGAACCCCTCTCAAACTTACCTTTTTCCTGGGGGTCAGCTTCTTAGCTGGCTTCTGTTTCTTTTGTCTGTCCTTTCTGAGCTAGCTCTCTCTCTCTATGCTGGCAGCTTCCAGCAGCATGACTCTAATTGTTTCACTTTACTACAGCTGTGTGTGTGGACTGAGTTAGCTCTACCTCTCTTTGGGTGTACTGGCTTCAAGTGCTTCATGGTGCTGCATTGGTGTGTGTTGGGCCTCTCTGGGTTTCAGTGTGCTGTCTGCCTGGCTCTAGGGAGTGTGACATCATCTGGGAGGGCCTTGATAAGGAAGTGGTGTTCTTCCCTTCAGGGCCTTTGCAGCATTTGCTTTTGCTACTTGCTTTAGGTCCAGGTTAGTGTTAGTGCAGTGTGCACTTGTGACTGTGTGTTTAGCTTTCCTGCTTTTCCCTTGTGGTTACCCTGCTTTTCCCTCTTGGTGCTTTGGAAGCATTGCTGTGTGTAGGGCTTTGGAAGCTCTGTTGCTGATAGAAATACTTCAGGGTTTGGTGTTGTTAGGAACACTGCAGATTTGGCTGTTAGAAGTACTTCTGGTGTTTGTGCTGCTGGGAGCAGTGCAGTCTTTGCTGTTTGTGTTTGGTGCTTTGGAAGCACTTTTGGCTTACGTGTTTAGCTTCCCTGTTTTTCCCTTGTGGCTCCCCTATCTTCCCTTTTAGTGCTAGGAGCTCAACCCTTGGGGGGCAGTGGCTAAGTGCAGGTGAAGCTGTACGGACCAGTCCAGGGTGCTCCAGTCCGGTGTGTTCCAGTCCGGTGTCCTCCAGTCTGGGGGATTCCAGTCCAGTGTTCCAGTCCTGTGTCCTCCAGTCCGGGGGATTCCAGTCCGTGTGTTCCGGCTCGCTGGGCGGTGCCTGCAGTCCCTGCCGGTGCCGGTGTGCTTGCCCAGCGTTGGTTGGTGGGTTTTGCCTGCTGCTGTCGCTCCTCATCAGCAGCCCAAGGGCTCATGGTTGTTCCAGAGCCCGGCCCCACGGGCTCTGAACCTGAGAACCTGACAGAGAGAACCTGACAGCAAGCTCCTAAGAGTCTGGGAGGAGTTAATTGTTTTAGTTGCAAGGAGCTATGCACCCCAGCTGACCTTGCTAATCACCCAGGGCAGAGTTCAGGGCAGAGTTAATTGCTTTACTTGCAAGAAGCTCTGGACCCCAGCTGACCTTGTTAATCACCCAGGGCAACCACTCCAGGTGCCTGAGAAAACAATTATCTCGCTCAGCTTGTTTTAGTACTCTCTTTTCATTTGTGTACTTGCTAAACCGGATATCTATGCCACCTCAAGTTTCCGGCTGGAGGCGTCAATTAGAAAGTTGGAGATGCCTTTTATATATAGAGATATCCAAAGTAGTATATTCCCCGTGCTGTTCCGGTACTAATTTTTCAGCACTGTTCGGAACAGTGAAGGGAATTGGATCATCGTGGCATCAGTTAGGAGTGACAGGGACCACAAGACCAGAGGGATTTACATTACCATCAATCCAATACTTTATGGTCAAAGAAAACATGCAGATGAGTTGGGAAGATTCTGTCTCACAGGTTTTGGCTGTGGATATAGGAGTTCTTCAAGGATTTGCCTTATTGGCATTGCTATTTAAATTGTATTTAGCTCCACTTTATTGTGTGAGTTGCAGGTTGAGTATAAATTATATGCAGATGATATACAATTTTTTTCCCTATGGATAAAGATTTTTCTGTAGGATGGGAGAAATTGGTTGTTTTTGAGAAAAATTAAGATGTGGATGCATGACAATTGTTTATCCTTGAATTTATTGAAAACAGAGGTAACCTTGGTGACTGGATCAAGTAAGGAAATGGTTTATAATCCTGTTGTGTTTGAAGGGATGCAGATTCCAGTTAAGAACCAGGTTACAAGTTTGGGTGTTATCACTGATTCACAGTTGTCTATGCAAGTGCAAATCTCGAAATTGGTACAAACATGCTTTTTTCAGCTTAAAGACTTGAGTAAATTAAAACCATTGTTGCCAAGGTATGACTTTCAAGATGTAGTTCAGAGTTTAGTGCTCACAAAAATTAGATTACTGTAATAGCCTTTTACTGGGCATTACAGGGGTCAGAATTAATGCACTGCAGGTGGTTCACCATACTGTGGTATGCATGATTTTTGGTTTAGGACATTTTGAATCTGTTATGGGTGCAATGAAAGCTCTTCATCGGTTGCCAGTTGCATGTAGACTTCATTTTAAATTGTTATCATTGGTTTTTAAGACTTTGCGTGATTCAGTTCCTGAATATTTTCGGAAGTTATTGCAATGTTATAAGCCTACACGAGTGTTATGCTCTGCGCTCCTCTGTTATAGCTAAGACATTATTATCTTATGCTGGCCCCAGTGGGTGCAATAATTTATCGCTCAGACTTCGTCTGCTGCAGAAGTTTGACATTTTTAAGAAACAGCTTAAGGCATTTTTATTTGCACAGGCCTAGCTAGGGTTTTGATTTAGTGTTTCTGTATTTCATAAAGATGAAGGATTTATATGTGGATTATGTTTTTTTATGTGATTTTGTCATATTATTGTGTTTGTTTTTCTTGTAAACTGCCTAGTTAATATTTTAAATAAATAAATTGAAAAACTAAAACAAAGGGACTAAAAATAGAATAATAAAGCTTGAAGGGACTGAAAGGCAACGTGGGTCCTACTGCAACCGCAAACTAAATAAAACTGAGGTGGGAAGAGGACGGTTACAGTATTTTCAGTATATACAGTAGGGTGAGAGCCTAGGGACATGAAGACCGGATTAGTAACATCACCGTGATGCCACTTCAACTGGGTGACTGTGAGATCTGAAGTCCAGGGAGAATTATAAGAATATAAACTGGAGGTTCACTGGTGATAGGAGGGAAAATGAAATGGAATTGGAGGTTCATTAGTGAGGGGAGGGGAAATAAAATGGAACTGGAGGTTCACTGATTGGGAGGGGAAATAAAATGGAATTGGAGGCTCATTGGTAGGGAAGCGGAAATGGACTGGAATTGGAGATTCACTGGTGGAAATGGAAATTGAGGGACTAAATCCAAAGTTTGGACAGGGGAGCTGTGTGACACCAAAAGTGCCTTGGGAGGAGGTGGGGGAGAGGAAGGCAGTGATGTGTCCTTGGAGATAAGGAATGATGGACAGTTATCCAGCAGAGGGCATGAGTTGAGGAATGGTAGATGGGGGCTGATTGATGGTATAGAGGACATGGAATGAGGAATGATTGGAGGACGGTGATGGATATTTTGTTTTCTTGTAAGATGAAAAATCCAGCATATCTCTACTGCAACTCAGCTGCTTCATGCACTCAGAGAGAAGTGGCAAGCTTGACTAGTGCAGAGTGGCAACAGTACTTGATTCACTGCCAGGTATAACTTTAACACAAGAAAGATGTAGAGCAGGGTATCCAACCTCAGCCCTTGCCCAATTGGGTTTTCAGGATTTCCACAACAAATATGCATGAGATCTATTTGCATACAATGGAGATATGCATGTACATTCATAGGGCAAATCCTGAAAACCCGACTGGATTGCGGCCCTCAAGGACTGAGGTTGGGCAACCCTGAGTGACTTCCTGTAGGCAGTTCAGCTTGTACAATTAACAGCTGAGAGACCTCTTTAGTTGAGAGGGTGGTAGTGAGGACAAGGAAGAATGATGTTCAGAGCTAGAGGAGCATGTGCCAGGGCAAGTGGGCAGGCTGGAGGTACCAAAGGGTCCTGCTTTGCCAAAACACACTGTGGTGCTATATTTAATGCATCATTTTCTGTTCCTTCGTCTGTTTCATTCTTCAAATTAAAATACTAAATAATATTTTGAAACATTAGCTCCCTCATTGTATAATTTTGTGCACATAGCAGGTTATAGAATGCTTTCAGTTACTTATGTAACTTACCAGCTTATAATCGAAAGTGATCGCCGGCCATTTCCCAACATAAATCGGGAGATGGCCGGCAATCTCGGAAAAGCGGTGAAATTGGTATAATCGAAAGCTGTGTTTTTGACAGCATCGCTGCTTTTCCGTCGCCTCGCCGGTGAAAGTTCAAAGGGGCGTGTCGCCAGCTAAGCGAAGGCGGGACATGGGCGGGCATGGGCGTGGCTACCAGATGGCCGGCTTTCGCCGATAATGGAAAAAAAACCCGGCGATAAGCAGTATTTCGCTGGGTTTACTTGGTCCTTTTATTTTCATGACCATGCCTCAAAAAGGTGCCACAACTGACCAGATGACCACAGAAGGGAATGGGGGTTGACATCATCTGGGAGGGCCTTGATAAGGAAGTGGTCACCAACCCCCTCCCACACTAAAAAAATAAAATTAAAAACCTTTTTTGCCAGCCTGTATGCCAGCCTCAAATGCTGTACCCACTTCCATGACAGCAGAATGTGTTCTATCCTCCGACAGCCTTTCCCTGGTTGTGAGTGTGACACCTTTTCTGTTAGGTGCACTGCAGAGTCACATCAGCAATGCATTGTGGTGAGTGTAGGGTACTGGGCTATACTCCCATGCTGCTTTTCCCCCTGCTAACTGGGTCAGAGTGTGCCCTGTTTTACTTCCGTTAGTCCATGAGGTAGTGGCCATGTTTGTAAGCCAGTTTTAGGTCCCTTTCATGTGTTAGCCACGTTAGAAAACTTAGTTATTACCTTGAATGTGGCTGAAAGAGGGCATTGTACAGCATTCTGCCAGCTCTGACCTACTGCTAATCTCAGTACCAGGGAGACTCTTTGCCAGTGGGGCACAACCTCTGATCTGCAGTTAACTGTGAGTAAACGTGCTTATTCAAATAAAGGACTTTTTCAAAGAGATTAGTCTTCAGGTGTCAACTGGTGTGGCAAGCTTATACAGCAGCAACAAGTCCTGTCCCTGGAGCACTTTTAGTGGGTACCGCAGTGCACTTAAGGCAGGTGGACCCAGACCCATCCCGCCCCTACCTGTAACACTTGTACTGGTAATGGCAGCCCTCCAAAACCCACTGTACCCACATGTCTAGGGTGCCCAGTTGGTGTCCTAGCATGTCAGGAGGACCAGTGCGCTACAAATGCTGGCTCCTCCCACGACCAAATGGCTTGGATTTCGCCGGGTTGGAGATCGGCGGTATTTTTTTCCATTATCGCTGAAAAACAAACCCGGCCATCTCAAACCCGGCGAAATCCAAGCCATTTGGCCGGGCTAAACCGTATTATCGAAAAAAAATGGCCGGCCATCTTTTTCGATAATACTGGTTCCGGCCAACTGTAGCACCGCCGCCACAATAGATCGCCGGCGACCTATTTGGCCGGCAACGTTCGATTATGCCCTGGTTAATTGCCTAATTAGGTGTGGATTGTCACAATAATAATCGGTGATTATTGGAATTAATTTTTATTTTATAATGCTAGCACCTAAATTCTATAATGTGTAACTGTGAAAGGAGTGGGGGTGGGGCAGGGGTGTGCCAAGCAGTTATGCACTAAGCTTTAAGAATACTGTCAGTTATGTGTGTAACTGCCAATTTAGGCATGAGCACTTACCCTTGCCATTGGGCTAGTGTAGTGCTTGCGCCAGAAGTTAAGCACATAAATGCAGACTTACACTAGAATTCTATAACTGCAATGAAGTGGCTAATTGTCTTTATAGAATTAGCACACACACTTTAAGTGACCTTTACAGAATTACCTCCTAATGCTATAATATGTTTTGTAAGGCTATAACAGAGAGAATATGAAATTATTTTTGGCAGTGACCTGGAAAATACACTGAAATGTTCCTCCACCTCTGGGCTTTTTATTCCAGCGATCTTCACGTTCCTTGGAATGGCTGTCTTCACAGGGACCATCAATTCTCTATCTGGTTTCATGTATGGCTGGGCTTTCGGATTGGGATGGTTTGCAGCATTACTGAGTATAACTGCGGGTAAGTCCCATCCCTCCCAGTGCACAGCTACAGTCCATTATATTCACCTGAATCCTATTATAGCTTCCTTAACTTATAAAGTCGTTCTAAATCAAAGCTTCCCAAACCTGTATTAGGGACCCCAGAACCAGTTAAGATATCCATAATGAATATGCATTAAATAATTTGCATACAATGAAAGTCATGCATACTCACTGGCTGTGGGGTCCTCAGGACAGATTTGGGAAGCCCTGTATTTAATTGTTATTTCCAGTAGCCCCTCATTATAACACCTTCTGCTTAATAAGAACAATTGTATAACTAGGTGCTTATAGATACCAGTTGTGTAGCCTAGAATTTTTAACAGGGGGTGCCTCTCTCCCCCCTCCCCCTCCCATCCCCTGGTACCTTAAAATCACCTCCACTGCACTCCAGTCTTCGCCTAAGCAGCAGCAGTGGCACTCATAGGCTGCCTGCAGCCTGCACCGGGACTTTCTCTCTGAATTGTCCCATCCTTCACAAAACAGGAAGTTGCGTCAGAAGGGGTGGGACGGTTCAGAGAGAAACTCCAGGTGCAGGCCGCAGCCAGCCTACAAGTGCCGCTGCCACTAGCTGAGCGAAAACTGGAGGGAGATGATTTTAAGGCACAGGGGAGGGAGAGGTCTGACAGGGGGTGTATATGCAACACACGCACCTGGAATAAATATGCCACTGATAGATATGCACCCCTTTGCAAGTGTAAGTGCAGGGAAAGCTAACACTTGTGTGCGTACATGCCCTAAACACTTTTCTATAAGTGTAAATGCTCTAGTGTGCAACTGCAAGGGGGTGTAAATGTGAAGGAGCATGGGCAAGACATGGGTGGGGCTCCCAGCTACATGTGTAACTTACAGAATACAGTAACCTACAACTACCCTTGCCACATTTAGGCATGCTATGTTATACCAGGCCTATGGCTGGTGTAAGTACATGCACCTAAATGTAAGGCACACTAATGCCGGGTTATGCCAATATTTGGTAATGAAATCTGGGTGCCCAGATGCCATAATAGAATAGACTCTCACTATGCAGCATCACAGAGCCTAAAAGGAGGCACCTACTTATTGAATTACTGTTATGTAAAATAGTAACATAGTAGATGATGGCAGATAAAGACTTGCACAGTCAGTCCAGTCTGTTCAACAAGATAAACTCATAGTTTAAGGTGTGATGTGATACTACATATGCATACTTGATCTTGATATGTCTTTGCCATTTTCAGGGCACAGACTGTAGAAGTCTGTCTGGCACTAGCCTTGTTCTCCAACTACTGAAGTTGTCATCGAAGTCCCACTATAGCCCATGCAACTCTGTCAACCCACGAGCAGGGCCCAGATCATAGAAATCTGCCCAGCACTGGCTTTGCTTCCCAATTACTGGTATTGACATCTAATTAATGCTAAGCTTGTTTGGTTCCATGCCTTATATAAAGGATTTCATTGCATTTATCCCACGCATCTTTGAATTTCATTATCATTTTCATCTCTACCATCTCCCACAGGAGGCCATTCCAGGTATCTACCGCCCTCTCCGTGAAAAAATACTTCTTGACAATAATCATGAGTCAGCCAACCTGCAACCTCAGTTCTTGTCTTCTAGTTCTACCACCTTCCCATCTCTGGAAAAGGTTTGCTTGTAGATTAATACCTTTCAAATATTTGAATGTCTATATCATAGCACACCTGTCTCTCCTTTCCTCCAGGGTATACATATTCAGGTCCTCAATTCTCTCCTCATACGTCTAGTGACACAAACCCCATACCATTTTTGTTGCTTTTCTCTGAACCACTTCAAGTCTTTTCACGTCAAGATACGACCTCCAAAACTGAACAAAATACTCAAAGTGGGGCTTCACCAACGACTTGTACAGGGGCACCCAACACCTCCTTTCTTCTGCTGGTTATACCCCTCTGTATGCAGTCTAGCATCCTGGCTGTGGCCACTGCCTTGTCACATCATTTTCTCACCTTGAGATCCTCAGACACCATCACCCCAAGTCTCCTGAGCTGTGCTTATTAATCTCTTGCCTCCTATCTTGTATCGCACCTCCTATCTTGTAAATCTGCTTTGGATTTCTGCACCCTAAGTGCATCACTCTGCACTTCTTGGCATTAAATTTTAACTGCTAGACCTTTGACCATTCTAATTTTTGGAGATCTCTTCTTATGGTTTCTACTCCCTCCGGGATAGCCACACTATTGGCTATCTTAGTGTCATCTGCAAAAAGGCAAACTTTTCCTTCTAGCCCTTCAGCAATGTCTCTCACAAGTATATTAAACAGAATTGGCCCCAGTACCGGCCTCTGAGGCATACCACTACTCACATTCCTTTCTTCCAAATAGATTCCATTTACCACCACCCGCAGTCACCTGTCGGTCAATCAGTTCCCAATCCAGTTCACCACTTTGGGTCATAAGTTAAGTCCTCAGTTTATTCATGAGTCTTCTGTGAGGAACCATATCAAAGGCTTTGCTGAGATCCAAGTAGATTACATCTAGAGTATGTCCCTTATCCAGTTCTTTGGTCACTCAGTGAAACAAATCGATCAGACTTGTTTGGCAGAATTTTCCTTTGGTAAAGCTATGTTTCCTTGGATCCTGCAACCCAGTGGATTCTAGAAAGTTAATTATCTTTTCCTTCTGCAGCAACTCCATTATTTTTCATACTACTGACATGAGGCTTCTCACTTCTTTCCTGTCTCCGCTATTGTGAAGAAGGACCACATCAGTTTGTCTCCAATCCCATGGAACCTCTCCTGTTTCTAAAGATCTATTAAATAAATCCTTAAGAGGTTCTACCAGTTCCTTCAGTACCCTGGGATGTATCCCATCCGGCTCCATAGCTTTGTCCACTTTCTGATTTTCAAGTTGTTTATAAATACATTATTCTGTGAACAGTGTAATATCCACTCCATTCCCAGATATACCCTCATCAATTGTGGTCCTTCTTCAGGATTTTCTTCCATGAGCACCGAACGGAAGTAGCTGTCTAGCATGTTCACTTTATCATCATCACATTCCACATAGCCATTCTCAGTATCTTTCAGTCTTATAATTCCATTCCTGGTTTTTCTCCTTTCCCTAGTATATCTAAAAAAGGACTTGTCACCTCTCTTCACATTTTTAGCCATTTTTTTTCCTTCTGCCTGCACTTTCACTAGCTGTATTTCCCTCTTCGCTTCTTTGAGTTTAATCCAGTAAACTTTTCCATGATCCTCGTATTGCATTCTTTTGTATTTCTTGAACAAAGCCTCTTTAGCCCTTATTTTTTCAGCCACTTGTTTGGAGAACCATATAGACTTCCTGTTTTTCTTGTTTTTGTTTACTTTCCTTATATAAAGATCTGTTGCCATATTTAAAGCTACATGAGACGATTCAAGATGGCGGCGTAACAGGCAGCGCGGAAGATCGCTCCGAGAACCAGCCTCAGAGAAAAATTGTTGTTGACAATATGCCCCATACTAAAAGGAAGGGGTTGACGAGGATAGTTCCCCCACCTACCTCGACTCCTTCATCGACTAGGACGGGACTAGAGCGTTTTTTCGGGCCGATTTCCCAAACAAGCAGAGATGTGGATCCCATAGCGGGGCTCCTTGGGGAAGTGGAGGTCCCGATGGGAGAGGATGTATCTCTCTCTCCACCATCTACTAGTAAACCTCCTTGCCCAGCGTCGATGGCGAGTACCGATGTGGATCAACGCCCTACCGGAAGTGTATCGGGTGAGATCCACGGTGAGGGTCGGGAAGTCCCACAGAAGACGCTGGGAACAGAGGTCGTAGGAACCTCAAAGAGAACGCAGGAGGTAAATCTTGAAATGATTTGAGTAAAGCTGAACAGGATGGATATGACATTACAACAAACATCGGGAGAAGTCAGTAACTTTAATAAGAGATTTGGTGAGTTAAATGCAAAGGTAGACCTGATAAAAGAAGAAATAGCTGAAAAAATGACTGTTATTCAAAAGAATGTAGATTCTTTACAAGAATTTAAAATAAATGTGGTGAAAGATAATGTTGAACTTCGGAGACGAATGGAACAAGTTGAAAACTTTAATAGAAGGTTAAATCTACGTTTATTGAACTTTCCCAAACTCCTAGGGATTACTCCCCTAGATCTATTCAAGAGTTATTTGAATGAGGTGTTGAAAATGCCTCTGGAAGCTATGCCGCCTGTTAATAAGGTATATTATATTTCTATTCCTAAAGGAGAGATTGGGAAAAATCAAGAAGCTCAACCTACGAATATAGACCCTGGAAGTATTTCAGCTATACTTGAACAAACACTTGACGAGACAACAGAAAGGTCTACATTGATAGTGTCCTTAATATTTGAACAGGACTTAAACAACATAATGAAACAGTACTTTAAGAATTTAAAAACCTGTTTTGGGGGTATTAAAGTACAGATTTTTCCTGATGTTACAAAATCGACTCAGCAGAGAAGGAAAGCCTTTTTGGCATTGAAATCAAGAACTATTGAGATAGGAGAGATGTTTTTCCTGGCCTATCCATGCAAGTGCCTTGTAAGACTGGGTCAGGTTAAATATTCATTTTTTTCACCTGATGCCCTTAAATCTTTTCTGGATTCTAAACAATTGTAATATTAAGGGAATATTACGCCACCTTATTATTTTTGTGAATTATTGTTATATGTTCCCCATAACTCTTTTCGTCTCCTCCAATAATGAGGTCTAAGGAAGCAAAAATTACTATATTGATTAAGAATTCAGATTATTATTTTTTTTGAAGTAGGTTTTACTTTTGTAAGACGTTTTCTTTAACCCTAGAACGCATGACGTTAAAAATATACATATTAACGTCATGGGGGCCTTTTAGGCCCCCATGCACATAATGTAGAAAAACACACTTAAATAACTTTCACAAGTTTATTTCAAAATTGCTCAATAAAATATGAATAGTGGACAACATTTTAATTATAAGTTTTCACAGAAAACACCAAAAAATCTTTTTTTTCCCAAATTTCACGCAAAGACATGAAAACACACAAAAATGCATAGAAATCTATAGCAAACTAGCTGCAGCTACATTTTTATTCTAACTTTCTTTTCTATTATATTAGTCTTCCTAACAATTCTGACATGTTATTTTTTCAGAAGAGTGTTCTTTGCAAACAGTTTCCTTACAAGTGGAACAATATCGCTCAGTTTTCCTCTCTATGTTTCTTGGACACATGAAACAACGCTTTCGTTTTCTTTCTCCTGGCTCTGGAGTAATCTGAAACTGTACGCCACACCGTTTCATTGCTTCTTTAGTTTTCTTTGGCAAGCATTTCAAGTCGCTTCGCTCTATCATGTGAGGTATTACAAGTTCATGACAAAGGTCCTTCAAGAATAAGCGTCTCCTGTCCTTCCTCTGTGCATGAAATTCAGGATGAGTTTCTGTATAAATAATGAATGAATTTAGGGCTGCTACATCAAGCATATTTGAAAATAGTACTACAGGCCATCGTTTTGTTTGCCTCTTACACGAATATTCTCCCACCATCTCATCCATTTTATCTACACCTCCTTTTGTTGCATTGTAATGCAGGATGATTTCTGGTTTCAATTTTTGGTTATTGCTGTCAACACTGCAATCGTGATGCATGGTACTGAGTAAAATTACAGATTTCTCCTTCTTTGCCTTGTAAGATACCAAAGTCGCTTTGTTATTGAATCCAAAGACACTCTCATAAAGTGCTCGCTGACGATTGTGTTTGAGTGCTGCTGGAATTTCTCGTCTGTTTTGCTTTATAGTACCAACAAGTGTAATAGCTTTTGCAAGCAGAAAATTGCCTAGTTCAACATTGGTGAAATAATTGTCCATGGTGATGTTTCTACCTGAATTGAATATTGGAACAGCAAGAGTTTTGACTATTTCAGACCCCAGATCCTTCTGTACTGGTGCACCAACCTCTTTGCCACAGTAGATTACGCCATTTATGCCATAATAATTTGCAGAATCACACATCCAGAAGATTTTTATACCATACTTGTCTGGCTTGCTGGGCATGTATTGTATGAATTTGCAGCGTCCTCTGAACGGTACAAGTTGCTCATCTACAGTAACATTAGTACTAGGATTGTAAAGTTTTGTGCAATTTTTGATAAATATGTTCCAGATATAACTGATAGGGGCTAATTTGTCTGTTTCAAACCTCGCTGCACGAGTTCGCTTATCATCAAAGCGAATGATCCTTCTAATTTCCTCATATCTGCCCACTGACATTGTCGCCTTATAGTGTGGATCAGAAAGTGGGTCCAGAAATAATTCTCGTATTGGGACATCATACGATTTTTGACTCCCTGCCAGCAGGAAAAGTCCAATATATGCATAAAGTTCCTCTTTTGAGATATTTTTCCAGGACTTATTTTTTGCTGAAGCGATACGTCTTCCTTCTAGGTTTGAACATAATAGGACCTCTTCTGCAATATTGTCAGAAAAATAAGTACAGAATACATCTTTAGGGGTAAAGTAACTGGGACTTCCCACAGCTCCTTGAGCCTGTCTCACAATATTGGGTATTGGAGTACGTCCGACTAATGTAGGATTACTGTCCCAAAAAACATTCGTTTTGGATGTTCTACTTATCACTTCTTGAGGATCCACTAGATTCACTTCTTCATCATCAGAAGAATCACTGGATGAGGATGTTTGATTAGCTGGTGGCAGATATTCTTCATCAGACAAAGATAGTTCACTTTCATCATCGCTTTGAAACATAATCGCTTCAATCTCTTGGTCAGTCAGACACTTGGAGGAAGACTGTGCCATTGCTGACTAGATTTCCTCTCAACAGCTTATCTTATCACAGGTCCTTCAGCAATTAGCTCACAGTGTATACTGTCCTCAGTGTTCAGAGGACCTGAGGTGATATCATGGCCTTATCACTCCCTCCAAAAATCACATGACATCCTCACATGTTATTATCCACACCCTGGCCCCTCCACCAGCATTACTGAGTACAAATAAAGTAACTTGAGACACAAACACTTCTGAGAACATGATAAAAACAGCGGGGGCCTAAAAGGCCCCCAATTCGTACAGATGTAGTTTTCACCAAACAAGCATTGTTACACCATAATGCCTATGAAAAAAAATTATATGAACAACTGGATATTATCAACAATGACATACTTGAGTAATACCTTGAGTTTCAAAAATCTAACTAAAGTAATTTTGCAGATAATAGCAAAAATGTAAGCATGGGGGCCTAAAAGGCCCCCAATATGCGTTCTAGGGTTAAGGAATGTTATTATTTCTGTATAAATTGTATTATGGCTGTATTTCAATAACAAGTATATTCTTGTTAAATGTTTAAAACTTAATAAACAAATTGAAAGTAAAGCTACATTTATGCCATCATGAATATTAAGGGCCCAATATTCAGAAAATATTGAGCTCCTAAAGCTCCTACATTTGCACCCTATTTTTAGCCGAATTTAGCAATATAAGTTTCCAGCTCAAAATTCATCTCAATTTAGGAGCTTAAAAGTTAAGCTCATAAATTTAAGACATGGCATTCATTTGCCTAGATTTAAGAGCCCAATTTATGAGCCAAATACTGAAAATCAGTGCTAATCCAAACTTCTTTTCAGCTCCCTAAATCTGCCCCTGTTCCCACCCACTTTTTATGTTCCTAAATGTAAGATTTTAATGAAAATTTCAGTATAAATTTATGCACTCAGCCCTACTAAATTTTCAAAGAAGCCAATTTATGAGCATAACTCTCAGAATTAGAAGCCTAAATCATTTGAATATTAGGCCCAATGTGTTTATGCTAATAGTGGTCAGAATTTTTACTGACTACCGCCAGCTGAATTTGACTTGGTATTCAGTGTCAGGCCTAATCCAAGCACCAGCACTGAATAATCCAGGTGCCGGCCAGTAGGGATGGGCTGTCATTTGCACATGCTGTTAACAAACAAAAATGAGTAGAAGCATAGGCGGTCGGTGGCCCAACTGTTTGGGGAGGCTAAAGGGGGCGGGGTTGGGGGTGGAGCCAGGGGCAGAGCTTATAGCCACAATTGACAACACACAGAAAAAAATAAGTAAAAATAAAAGTCACAATTAATACCTTTTATTCAATTTAGATATTAGATATGTATCATATGTCAAAGAATAAAGTTGTTGCTCAAAGCATATACTAACCACAATCGCTCAACTGTAAAACACTATACACAAACTTGTGCAAAAACACACTCATATAACCTCACCAAACCATAACAGCACTAATTCCAAAGACAGGACGAGCTACAACCTTATGCATGGAAAGGCAGCACTATAATTACACCGGGCTCTAAAACACCAGTACACAACCTAGTGAAACAAAAAAAAAAACAAAAACAAAAAGGGCTGAAAATACTACAAGCTAGCAGAATACTGCACCTTTTTCACACATGAAAAACACATGACACAACAGATATGAAGGCAAAATACTGAACTGGAAAGTTACCTCAAGAAGTCAGACTCAGCATGCAGCAATACTAGAAAAATTGAAACTTACATGCAAAATATCACAGATGCACATTTCCAAAAGCTGACATATTCCAGTTAATAAATTCTGAATAAAATACTTTTTTCTACCTTTGTTGTCTGATCATTTAGTTTTTCTATTCGCTTTGGTCCCAGTGTCTTCTTTCCATTTGATATTTTTTCTATCAACATGTCCATCATCCTGTGTCCTTATATGTCCTGTCTACCATCTGTAGCCCTGTCCCTATCCCTTCTCCAGTTTCAGCATCTGCTCTCAAAGTGTTCTGAGCCAGCCCTTAAATTCAGCAATTTCTCCTCCATCCATATCCAGCATTTCTCCCCTCCCCTCCATCCATTCAGCAATTTCTCCTCCATCCATATCCAGCATTTCTCCCCTCCCCTCCATCCATGTGCATGCACTTCCTCTGTCTTCCCCCCCTCCATCCATGTCAAGCATTTCTCCTCTCTCCCTTCCACTCCATCCGTGTGCATCTCCTTCCTTTGTCTTTCCTTCCCTCCATCCTTGTCCAACATTTCTCCTCTCTTCCCTGCCCTCCACTCCATCTGTGTCCAGATTTCTCCTCTCTTCCCTCCCCTCCATCCATGTCCAGCACCTTCCTTCTTTCTCTTCTACCCTTCCATCCAGTGTCATCCCTCTTTCTCTCTCCATCCTTCTACCCATTACCCTCTCCCAATCCTTCCGTCCATTGTCTCCCTCTCCTTCCATCCATTGTCTCCATGTAACTCCCCTTCCTTCTAAACAGTTCTCTCTCTCAATGCTTTTCCATTCAGCATGTCCTCTCTCTCCCCATCCTTCCAGTGTCTTTCCTCTTTCCCTCCCTACCCTTCCGTCCAGTGTCTTCCCTCTTTCTGCCCCCTCCTTCCAGCATTTCCCTCTTTCTCCCTCCTTTCATTCAGCATTTCTCCGTCTGACAGCTAGCGTCTCTCCCAGTTTCTCCCCAGCAGCTTCTCTCTCTCTCCTGCCCATGTCTCCTCTTTCTCTCCCCATCTTTTCACTCATCTCTCTCTTTCTCTCTCTGTACCCCTCTTCCATCCAGCATCTTCTCTCTGGCTCTCCCCTGCTCTTTTCCATGTCCCTGGCTCTCCCCTGCTCTTTTCCATGGCCCCTCTTTCTCTCCCCATCTCTCTCTAGCTCTCCCCTGCTCTCTTCCATGTCCCTGGGGGGCTGCAAATAGTACACGCTAGCAGAATACTGCACCTTGAACACACATGAAAAACACATGACAACAGATATGACAAAAAGAACTAGAAATCAAAAGATATGAAGGCAAAATATTGAACAGGAAAGTTACCTCAAGAAATCAGACTCTGCATGCAGCAATACTAGAGAAATTGAAACTTACGTGCAAAATATCACAGATGCACATTTCCAAAAGCTGACATATTCCAATTAATAAATTCTGAATAAAATACTTTTTTCTACCTTTGAGCATTTAGTTTTTCTATTCGCTTTGGTCCCAGTGTCTTCTGTTTTATGATATTTTTGCACTCACCATGTCCACCATCCTCCTGTGTCCTTATGCGTTCCTGCCTACCATCTGTAGCTCTGTCCCTATCCTTCCTCCAGTTGCAGCATCTGCCCTCAAGGCATTCTGATCCAGTCCTTAAATTCAGCAGTTTCCCTTCCATCCATATTCAGCATTTCTCCTCACTTCCCTCCCCTCCATTCATGTGTATTTACTTCCTCTGTCTTTCTTCCCCTCCGTCAATGTCCAGCATTTCTCCTCTCTTTCCTCCCTTCCATCCATGTTCCATGTGCATATCCTTCCTCTCTCCCCTCTCCTCCATTCATCCATGTTCCATGTGCATAACATTCCTCTCTCCCCTCCCCTCCATTCAGCCATCCATGTCCAGCAACTTTTCTCTCTCCCCTGCCCTCCATTCATATCTAGCAAATCTCCTCTCTCCCCTGGCCCCTCCATCCTTCCATATCTAGCAAGTCTCCTCTCTCCCCTGCCCTCCCCTACATGTCCAGTGATTTCTCTTCTCTCCCCTGTCCTTCCCTCCCATTCATGTCCAGCGATTCTCCTCTGCCCTCCCCTCGCCCCCCCCCCATCCCTGTCCAACGATTTTCCTTTGCCCCTGCCCTGTGCTCCCCTCCCATCCATATCCGGTGACTTGCCCCAGCCCCCCTTTTCAGCCCCCCAGTTTGAGATGTAACCCAGCCCCACCTGCCTGTCCTCAGCTCCCCGACAGCCCACATTCCGTTCCTGCCGCAGCCATCTTGCATTTAAAACCTGTTATTTTAAAGTAGAAATGATCCAAGGTACCTATGTGATATTTTTCTATGCTGCCACATTTCCCTACAAGTAACACCTTTTCTAAAATACATTTATGACAATTTCCATACATAAATAGGCTTTGTAAACTGCACCTAAGGTTTTTAACATTTCCTCTCAGATTTCTACAGATAGTCCTATATTGTTATTTGACAGCATGGAAACGTGGAAGGAAAACTTACCCAAACGTAATAGGTCATGCCAGCCTCCAGAATGCTTTCAGTATTGTGCAGGGTCTTCTCCTGCTGCTTTATAGAGGCTGTCTCCTCTGCCTCTGGCAGCCTAAGGTCATCCTGAGCTTTCCGATTTGCATCAAAGTCCTGTGCCGGTTCAGAAGCAGGCGCGTGCAGCTCATGAAACTGATTTCAGGCAAAGGCAAGCTGCTTGGGGATGCACTTCTTTCCCTTAACTTCACTCTTGGCACTTCTTTGGAGCCCAGGGGAAAATGTCATAGAGTGGACTGAGCAGACCAGCGGGGTTCGACAGCTTAATATTGGCCATTTTAGTTAACAAAGTCAGGGTGCTGCTGGAACTGTCTTCATTCCCTGAAGGGTGATTTCCAACAGGTAAATCAGAGTTTAGAGAACAAGTCGAGGAAAAAGACGAGTCTTTGACATACAGAGTGGTGTCCTCTACCGAAGTTATAGCATCGTCCCGAAAACGGCTGTACTTAGCCCTCTGTGAAGCATTCATGGGTATCTGAAGAGTCCTGCACACAGCGCGGGTTCACCGGGGTTCTGCTGGGTTCAGTCTCGCATAGCCTCACTAGGGCCCTATGAGGATGCTGCTGTACAAAGGGATTTCTTCCTGCAAAGGCCAGCGGCGGTTCGCCTTCAACCTTTCCCTTCCCACTCAATGTCCCGCCCTCGCGGAAACAGGAAATACCTCATCAGAGGAAGGCGGGACACTGAACGGGAAGGGAAAGACTGGACTCGAGCTGCGCTACGACTTAAAATAACAGGTTTAAATGTAGGGTGGCTGTGTCGAGAACGGAATGGAAGGCATGTCGGGGAGTTGAGGGTGGGCTCAGCCGGGAGGGCGGGAGACGGAGGCGGAAGATACAATTTTGAGGAGAAAGCTGGCGGAGAAGGTCACAGCTGGGCTGGGGAGGCTTAGCCTCCCCAAGCCTCTTATATGGGGCGCCTATGACACCAGGCTTCCCAAGGCAGATTAGAACAACAGTTAAGATGAACCCATCAAGAAACAGGATATCCTCACTAAAATTTGACCATCTGTATTGTATAGAACAGTGTAGAAAACTGAGCACAAAATACAGTTTATAACTGCTGTTTCTCTACCAGCTGCAATAATTTTCTAAGCTGTTTTAGTGATAGCCAGTTGTTATTTCTCCTCTCTTCCTCCCTCAACCTTCTTCCCCCAAGCCTACCTTTAATTTGTTTCAAAACTTGCCGACGGTGGCAGCAGTTCACAGGAATTGCCCTGCAGCAGGCTGACATCTTCTCTCTCTGCTGTGCAGCCCACCCCAGCGGAAACAGGAAGTTACCTCAGAGAGAGCTGAGCCACTGCAGTAGAGAGAGATTGTTGGCTGGTGGCAGGACAGCGCCTGTGAATTGCTACCACTGCCCGGCAGGTTTTGAAACAAATTAAAGGTAGCACTCAGGGGAAGAGGGTTGAGGGAGGGAAGAAGGAAAAGAGGAGATGCCAGTTTGGGGGGGGGGGGGGGAGTTGCGGCAGCAGTAGGAAGGGAAAATGCTGGAGGAGTGCGGCAGAATCAGTGTCTCACAGGACCATCCCTTTCAGCGGGAGATGACCCACCAAAGCGGGAGTCTCATGCTCAATGCAGGAGACTTGGTAGGTCTGTCTTTAGTAAAAGACCCCCTCTGTTTCCAAAGAGGGTGCATTCTTTTCCTAACAGTGCACCCATTCAAACCATTGAGCATGAGTGCATTATCAGGAAAAGACCACATACTCTTCCAAAAGACCGCGCACTCAATGACTTTGCTCCCATGATAAAAAAAAGGCCAAACAAAGATGGATAAAATGAACATTTCTGGAAAAGACATGGGAAACGACATGAGACAAAAAATTTCTGGCTGTCCATCCCTACTGGCCAGCTGCCGGAGTCTCAATGCATGGATGAGACGATGGTGCAGGGAGGAGGGTTTTAGATTTGTTTGGAACTGGGCAACATTCTGGGGAAGGGGGAACCTATTCCGAAAGGATGGGTTCCACCTTAACCAGGGTGGAACCAGGCTGCTGGCATCGGCATTTAAAAAGGAGATAGAGCATCTTTTAAACTAGAAACGGGGGGGAGGGGGGGGAGGCTGACAGTCACTCAAAAGCGCATGGTTCAGAATAAGGTATCGTTTAAAGCAGGGCCAGTCTTTGGCGAGGCGACCAAGGCGACCGCATAGGGCCTTGCGCTCCAGGGGGCCCCGCACGACACGCCTGAACTCCGCCCCAACCGCCCAAGTTCCAGTCCCCCTCCCTCTGAATTTTAAAAGTCATCTAAGTTACCTCATCGGGGTTACGGCGGCAGGCGGCAGCAGTGAAAAGCGTGCGAGCTGCTCGGCGCTTCAGGAGCCTTCCCTTCCCTCTCTCAGCTCTGGGTCTGCCCTCCTGCCCTTGCGGAAACAGGAAATGAGGGCGGGAGTCAGGACCAGAGCTGAGAGAGAGAAAGGAAGGCTCCTGAAGCGCCGAGCTTGCACGCTTTCACTGCTGCTGCCTGCTGCTGTAACCCAACGAGATAAGATGATTTTTAAAATTTGGAGGGAGGGCGGGAGGCCCCTGGAGCTCGGAGGGAGGCCTCAGAGGGAGGGGAGCCTTGGAGTTGGGAGGGAGGGAGGCGGGCCTTGGAGCTCAGAGGGAGGGAGGGGGATGGTCCTGGAGCTCAGAGAGAGCTCAGAGGGAAGGGGGATGGTCCTGGAGCTCGGAGGGATGGAGCTAGGATGGGACCCCATCAAATTGGTCTGCTCAGGGCCCCGCACTTGCTAAAACTGGCCCTGGTTTAAAGATATCACCAAAACAGGGCAGATAGGGTATCCCGATAGTGAGCTTGTAAAAGAGACCGTAGTACATCAGGTGTCCTTAAATAAAAATAAAAATCAGACAAAAGATTGCAATTTAATACAGTCAAGCACTGAGCATGATGTAAATAGGAACAACAAACATAGTTTGAAATGTCTATATGCAAATACCAGAAGCCTAAGAAATAAGATGGGAGAGTTAGAATATATTGCACTAATATAATAGGAATCTCTGAGACCTGGTGTATGGAGGATAACCAGTGGGACACTGTCATACCGGGGTACAAATTATATCATAGTTATAGGGTGGATCGAATTGGTGGAGGGATAGCATTGTATGTTAAGGAGGGCCTTGAATCAAATAGATTGAAAATTCTACAGGAAACAAAACACATCTTGGAATCCCTGTGGATTGAAATTCCATGTGTAAAGGGGAAAACAATAGTGATAGGAGTGTACTACCGTCCGCCTGGCTGGGATGAACAGAAGGATGTAGAAATGATATCAGAAATTAGGGAGGCTAACAAACTAGGCAACACCATAATAATGGGTGATTTCAATTACCCAGATATTGAATGGGGAAATGTAACATTGGGGCATGCTAGGGAGGTAAAATTCCTTGACGAAATCAAGGATTGCTTTATGGAGCAGCTGGTACAGGAGCCGACAAGAGAAGGAAAAATTCTAGACCTAGTCTGTAGTAGATCGCATGGTCTGGTGCAGGAGGTAATGGTGATGGGGCCGTTTGATAACAGTGATCATAATATGATCAGATTTGATATTAGCTTTGGAGTAAGTATACACAGGATATCCAATACGTTGGCATTTAACTTTCAAAAAGGAGATAAAGTGATAAAATGAGAAGAATGGTGAAAAAAAACTTAGAGGAGCGGGTGAAGAAGGTCAAAAATTTACATCAGGCGTGGATGCTGTTAAAAAATACCATCCTGGAAGCCCAGGCCAAATATATTCCATGTATTAAAAAAGGAGGGAGGAAGACCAAATGACAGCTGGCATGGTTTAAAAGTGATGTGAAAAGGAAGCTATTAGAGCTAAAAGAAAACCCTTCAGAAAATGGAAGAAGGAACTGACTGAAAATAATAAGAAACAGCATAAGGAATGTCAAGTCAAATGCAAAGCGCTGATAAGGAAGGCAAAGAGGGACTTTGAAAAAAAGATTGCGTTAGAGGCAAAAACACATAGTAAAAGTTTTTTTAGGTATATTAAAAGCAAGAAGCCGGGAAAAGAATCGGTTGGACCACTTGATGACCGAGGGGTAAAAGGGGCGATCAGGGAATACAAAGCCATAGCAGAGAGATTAAATTAATTCTTTGTTTCGGTCTTCACCGAGGAAGATTTGGGATGAGTCGGAGAAACTGAATGAAATCTATATAAACCTAGAGGATGTAATGGGGCAATTTGACAAACTGAAGTGCAGCAAATCTCCTAGACTAGATGGTATTCATCCAAGAGTACTGATAGAATTGAAAAATGAACTGGCGGAACTATTGTTAGTAAAAAGTAAATTATCTTTAAAATCAAGCATGGTACCGGAAGATTGGAGGGTAGCCCATGTACCGCTGCTATATTAAAAAAAGGTTCCAGAGGGGATCCGAGAAATTATAGACCGGTGAGCCTGATGTCAGTGCCAGGCAAAATGGTAGAGACTATTATAAAAAACAAAATTACACAGCATTCAAAAGTATAGATTAATGAGACAAAGCCAACATGGATTTAGTGAACTGAAATCTTGCCTCACCAATCTATTACATTTCTTTGAAGGGGTGAACAAACATGTGGATAAATGTGAGCTGGTTGATGTGGAGGGGCATTTTCGAAAGGGATGTCCAAGATTTCATGAGGACATCCTCGCAGAACATCCCCATCCAGGGGCGGGGAAACCCGTATTTTCGAAAGAAGATGGACGTCCATCTTTTGTTTCGATAATACGATCAGGGATGTCCAAATCATGAAATTTGGTCGTCCCTAGACTTGGTCATTTCTGATTTTTGGAGATAAGGGAAACCAAGGACATCCATCTCAGAAATGACCAAATCCAAGCCATTTTGGTCGTGGGAGGAGCCAGCATTTCTAGTGCACTGGTCTCCCAGACATGCCAGGACATCAACCGGGCACCCTAGGGGGCACTGCAGTGGACTTCAGAAATTGCTCCCAGGTACATAGCTCCCTTACCTTGTGTGCTGAGCCCCCCAATCCCCCGAACCCACTACCCCCAACTGTACATTACTACCATAGCCCTTACGGGTGAAAGGGGGCACCTAGAAGTGAGTACAGTGGGTTTCTGGTGGGTTTTGGGGGGCTCACTGTTTCCTCCACAAACATAACAGGTGGGGGGGGGGGGGGATGGACCTGGGTCCGCCTGTCTAAAGTGCACAGCAGTACCCACTAAAACTGCTCCAGGGACCTGCATACTGCTGTCATGGACCAGAGTATGACATCTGAGGTGTAACCAGGTACCTCTCTTGTGCAGCCAAGGATAGAACAATCTCCTCCAGCCACAGGCTCTCGGTACAATGAAGAAATAGATGTCCACCAGTAACTTCAATCTTAAGGACTTTTATTCCATGCAGGTTTCTAGTACCCAGTTCCAACAGCAGCATAGCCCATACCAGGATTCAATACAGGCTTATAGGCTCCAGTCTGGGCTCTTTATCCAGTGCACAATAAACAATAATTCAGTTCCCAAGACAAACAGCTCTTTCAGTTCATCATCACAGTTCAGTCACCAAGCAGCAGTTTCTACCTTCTATCCTCTTTACCTTCAGGAGAGTTCAATATTTTAGGGACTCCTTCTACCCAAGGGGTTTCCCCTGCATCAGCTTCACAGTGAATTCAATACTTTTGGGACTTCCTCTCACCCAAGGAATCTCAGCCTGCTTCAGTACTTTAGGGACCTCCCTGCCCAAGGATTTTCAGCCTGCAACTGCTTCTCTCCTTCAGCTCCTCTCTCCTGAACTGAACTGAACACCCCTGGGACTCCTTCCCACCTGCCTAATCAATCCCTGGCTTCAGCTACCACCACCAATCATTCTCCTTCCATTAGCTTTCTCACACCCAAACCAGCTGAGTTAAGCATTAGACTAATGAGACCAATGATAAGCTCCTGCACACAGGGTTTCCTAACTCTCTTTCCGCCTAGTGGCAGCCACTCTACACAACCTGCCGGCTTACACCCATGTCTTCTGTAGAAAAGGCCAGACGAATTTCCTATTTAATATAAAAAGTTTATTCACTTTTTTAGTTTACAATTTTACTGAATACCATCAATTGGGTATTCAGGAAGCATTTCTGCACTGGAAGCATATCTACACAAACAAGCAATATACAGCAAAGAAATCAGAATGCTATATACAGGCAAAGAAATCAGAATGCTTGCTACCTCTTTGTTCTACCCTGCTTATATACTGTTTTATGAATAATCTTCTCCTGACATCACGTGCATGCTGTATGCAGGCTGTACCATACCATAAATCCTTAATTTAAAGCAGAACATATGCTGTATCTGTTTTCCCTTATCCCACAGACTTTCTGGAGCCGTGCCTTTGGCTGATGTGTTACTGCCACATTCTTTTCTCATGTCCCAGGAGGTTTTAGTGTTGAAACAGCTTGTTGTTATCATGGAGCCTTCCACTCCCCATCTTTCATGCTTTTATTCAACAAATCCTCCCTTGAGGACTGATTGTTTCAGGACTCACACATCTGTTTCAGCTCCAGTCTGTTTCTTTTTACCTCCCTTCTAAATCTCCTCCCCCTTGTTATTTATGATATGCTGTGCCTGCAAGCTCTGTCTTTTCATCATCTTTATCATACATCTTTCAATATTTCTGCTGACATATTAAAGTTCTATTCATTCTTGATTTCAGTTACCATTGTCATTTTAAAAGCATCCTGGCACATCTTTGCAAACATGCTAATACACATGTTACACAGCATTAAACAGATTCAATTGTACTATAACTTATAGTCACACCACAGATACCTGTCATTCTTACTTTTCATATAAGAACAATTATAAGGATAATGCCCAATTGTATTAGCTGATGTGGCATTAAGAATTACACAAATTAAAAGCATAACATTCATTAAATCAGTTGTTACATACCATTGAGTTAAAGTCTTATTGCAGCTTGTTTTATTGCCACACTTTTCTTTGGTGGCTGTGACATTTATACTCATTGTACTTCCTCCTATAGACCAATTACCTGTTACAACATTGTGCGTGTAATTGCACTTTATCGGGGGAATGTTTTCAGTTGTCATACTATTGATTAGACACCAAAATGATGCCTGTGGATACTTGTCCTTAAGCAAGGCTTGCTTATGAATAGTCTCATTTGTCCAATGAAGGTTTCCATCATCCTTTACACAGGTATTATTGGGATAACAGACATGATTTTATCATTGTAGTCCCATATATCATGGCTGGCAAGGACAAGGATGATGTCAGTCGGTGGGCACATATGATACAATCAGTCAAATTCAACATCTTGGCTGCTGTAACAAGTCTATTCTCATATGTGTTCATTGTCCATTAACAAACAACAACAAAACAACAACATCCCAATACCATCATGTTTAGGGACATGATGTTTGTTTATTCTTTGTCCACTTCAATATTATTGGTTCGTCGAATATCTGATAAATGTATCCAAGAAGTATGACCTTCCAGACGGGCAGCGGTCTGAGTAAGGGCCGTGATAGCAAAAGGCCCTACATACACAGGATCCTTCCACGTTTTATGTGTAAAGTTCTTTCGTAGTACTAGATCACCTACTTTAAAAGCACAAACATCATTAGTAGTCCCTGCCTGTGATGCTACATTTGTTCGGATCATATCACTTGTCAGGTTCAACATCGGTTGTAGCTTTTGCCAGTACTGAGCTGTGCTATCAGTACTTGCTGTCTGCATCGGGAAGAAATGACGTCCTGTCTGAATTTGGAATGGAGTCAATTTTGTACGCCCATTAGGTTGGGCCCTTATTGTCATTAATGCTAATGGCAATACATCAAGCCATGTATATAATTTTCCCACCATTTCTTTATTGAGAGATTTTAATAAGATTCTCAATTTTATTTTTAAAATACCATTGTAGCGCTCTACCAAACCATTGGAGGTGGGGCGATACACTGATACTTTCCTGTGTGTTAAACCCATAATCGTTTCCATTTCTTTCAAAATACTGTTATTGAAATGTGTCCCGTTATCAGAAATTATTCTAGACGGACACCCATGTCTTGGCATAATATGAGTTACCAGGCATTGTACCACCTCATGTGCTGTCTCCCTTTTACATGGAAATGCTTCTATCCACCTTGAGAAAGCATCCACCCAAACTAACAAATATCTTTTTCCCTGCACTGGAACAATCATATCAGTGTAATCAATGTACCATTCTTTTGCTGGGCCTTCTGGTATTGGAAGTGTCCCAGGCGATATTTTAGGACCTCTTTTAGGTATGTTAATATTACATACCATGCAATTCTGCACAACCTGTTGAATCAAGTTATCAATTTTCAAAGTCCAAAATCTTTGCTCAAATTGTTGTTTCATTGTTTCCTTATTCCAATGCATGGTTGCATGCCACCCAGTCAATACCTTAATCGCCTGGCTCATTGGCATGCAAGGTAATCCTTCTTCCTCATTAAACCATTCACTTCCCAATTGCATACATCCCTTCTTCAACCATTTTTCACTTTCCTGTCCCTCTGGCTGCCACATTTCAATCTTATCTACATTCGTAAGTGGCCCTTCCTGTGTCTGTCTAGTATTATACAAAATCTTCTCACTTTGCTTAACCACCTCCGTTGCTGCTGCATCAGCCATTGCATTACCTAGTGCCTCAAAGGTTGGCCTTTCAGTGTGGGCCGGGGTCCACACAACTGCCGTTTTTCTACCTTCACGTTCCCTTCTTGCCAAAATTTCAAACAGCAATTTCCAATATGTGTAATGTTGTAAATTTTTACCTGCACTGGTTATCATCCCCCTACGTTGCCATTTTAATATATGATACTGTAGTGAACTTGCAACGTAACCACTATCAGTATATATGGTGACATTTTGAGTCATATCAGTTTGTTGTAAGGCCGTAATAACGGCCAAAAGTTCAGCATGCTGTGCAGTATGGTCAGGAGGGGTTTTATATTGTACTTGCATTATCTTTCTTAGATTCTCATCTACCTGCACGCAGGCAAAGCCTGCAACAGTCCTTTCACAAGCTCCATCTGTAAACCATATCAACCCATCAGATAAGGGTTCAAAAGTAAGACAGTGAAATGTAGGGATTTTTATAGTATCGATCTCACCCTCTAGATCGACAGGAAAAAGCAGATCTATCTTATTTCTCTGTTCTTTAGTTAATGGTATTATTCTTATATCTTGTCCTAAAAGTACTGCTTGATATTTTCCAAATCTAGTGGCTGTCAATGCCGTCTGGCTAGGGCTCAACAGCATTTTAATCGTGTGGTTGGTATGTATTACAATAGGCACAAAAGGCATTTGTGCTCTCCATTTGCCTACTGCTGCCACAATAGCTGTCAATAACTTTGGTATTTCTTTCATTCCCTTTTCCACATGATTAAAAGAGCCTGATAAAAAAGCTACTGGTGTATTTACCTCATTATTTTGATTAATCATAGCTGCCCAACTGTTTCCCATGTCTTTTACCCACAGATGCACAGGTGATTGTATATCTATTACTGCTAAAGGTCCTGGGGATAACAAATCCCTCACAATCTTAGCCAGTACTATCTTATCCTGCTCTTCCAACACAATTAGTGTATTCTTTGGTGTAGCTGCGGGCAGTTTCAAATGTTTATAAAGTCTCATTACTTTTTGTGTATAATTTGGTATCCATTGTCTGCAGTAATTTAACATTCCCAAAACAGCACGTAACTGGGTAACTGTTTGTGGTACCGGGGTTTCATTTAAAATAGATATAACTTCTGGTATAATGACCTTATGTTCTGCTGAAACATTTTGTCCTAAAAAGGTGACAGTAGACTGAGCTACAACACATTTCTCCTTATTACATTTATATCCTAACTCTCCTAACAACAAAAATAATTTTCTAGTCCATTCTAGGCATTCTGCTTCAGTCTCAGCAGATAGTAGAATATCATCTACATAGACAAACAATGACACCATGTGGCCAAATCATACATTTCAGACGTAGCCAGAGTTTTCAAATCGGGATATTTGCCTTCCTCTGTGCTACCTTTCCCCTTTTCTTTTTGTCTTACTCGTTTTACTTCTCTTTTCTGTTCCCTAGTCCCCACATCGCTGTCCTCATTATCCCCTCTCTTTTCACTTTCTGAATCACTGGGGGGGTCATCAAGAGCCGAATACCCAGCGCATGGCACAGGGCACTTTGGCTTTGATTCCTTCATTTTATCAGTCGCCCTTAGGGGGCACAACGTGTCCCTGCTAGATTCATACGACGGGGGATTATTTCTTTTATACATTTCTGCCTCTTGTTGTATCCTATCTACATCAGCATGAAAAAGATCTGCTGCTACAGAAAATAAATTCCAAATTGTAAGATGCTTCTCTAAACTTTTCTGCTTATTTTTATTTTCTTGTATGTATTTCAGGAGAGATAATAATTTTGGACGATCAAACGATCCATACTGAGACCAGCTCAAAAAAGAATCTTTTGCATCATATTTGACCCATTTCTCATGTGTCTCTTCAATCTGTTTTTTTTCTAACGGGAATAATTCTATGACATGCTGCAAAGGGGTACATTTTTTTGAACTATCTAAATCTAAATACAAAGTATATACAGGGGGCTTTTCTTTCTTATCTGCCCCTTTCCCTTCCATTTTATTCTGACTATTAAAATTTCTCCTATAAAGCCACAACCTACAAAAATATACTAATGCACTTAAACAAAGAAAATATACAAAAAAGAAAACTACAAAGCTAAACAAATATACCACTAATAAGTCCACAATGTAAGCTTACTCACGCGTCTTCTCGTTTCTTTTTAGCAAGCCCAGGAGTCGTCGCCCGTATGTCCACTTCAGTAGGTTGATCACTCCCACTTCCGTGGTGCACAGAAATCAGGCTTAAACAACGCTTGCTCTCAAAATCCTGTAAAAAACTTCATTAACAACAAACACTTAATTTGTCATTCGTCTCGCCTTCTCTTTTCCGTGTGCAGCATAAATCTTCTGTCCTGCCGCGGTCGCCACTTTTGTAGAAAAGGCCAGACGAATTTCCTATTTAATATAAAAAGTTTATTCACTTTTTTAGTTTACAATTTTACTGAATACCATCAATTGGGTATTCAGGAAGCATTTCTGCACTGGAAGCATATCTACACAAACAAGCAATATACAGCAAAGAAATCAGAATGCTTGCTACCTCTTTGTTCTACCCTGCTTATATACTGTTTTATGAATAATCTTCTCCTGACATCACGTGCATGCTGTATGCAGGCTGTACCATAGCATAAATCCTTAATTTAAAGCAGAACATATGCTGTATCTGTTTTCCCTTATCCCACAGACTTTCTGGAGCCGTGCCTTTGGCTGATGTGTTACTGCCACATTCTTTTCTCATGTCCCAGGAGGTTTTAGTGTTGAAACAGCTTGTTGTAATCATGGAGCCTTCCACTCCCCATCTTTCATGCTTTTATTCAACACTTCCCTGATTGCAGCTAGGAGTCCAGTCCGGGTTCTTCATCTCCCCCTCTGGCTCCTTGCCTGCAATACCTTCTGGGACTTGTATTTCAGACTGAAACTGCCTTAACCCCACTATCCTGGAGGTGACTTTATCACAGTGGCTGGCACGACATATTTTGAAAGTTGGTTTTTAAGGGTGGGAGGGGGTTAGTGACCACTGGGGGAGTAAGGAGAGGTCATCCCCGACTCCCTCTGGTGGTCATCTGGTCATTTCAGGCACCTTTTTGTGCCTTGGTCATAAGAAAAACACGACCAGGTAAAGTCGTCCAAGTGTTCGTCAGGGACGTCCTTCTTTTATCCATTATGGGTCAAGGACGACCAAGTGTTAGGCACGCCCAAGTCCCGCCTTTGCTATGCCTCCGACACACCCCCGTGAATTTTGGCCATCCCTGCGACGGAAAGCAGTTGGGGATGTCCAAAATCGGCTTTCGATTATACCGATTTGGACGGCCCTGGGAGAAGGACATCCATCTTCCAATTTGTGTCGAAAGATGGGCGTCCTTCTCTTTTGAAAATGAGCCCAATTGTGTATCTGGATTATCAAAAGGCATTTGACAAATTACCTCATGAAAGACTCCAGAGGAAATTAGAGAGTCATGGGATAGGAGGTAGTGTCCTATTGTGGATTAAAAACTGGTTAAAGGTTAGAAAACAGAGAGTAGGGTTAAATGGTCAGTATTCTCAATGGAGAAGGGTAGATAGTGGAGTTCCTCAGGGGTTTGTGCCGGGACTGCTGCTTTTTAACATATTTATAAATGATTTAGAGATGGGAGTAACCAGTGAGGTAATTACATTTGCTGACAACACAAAGTTATTCAATGTTGTTAAATTGCGAGAGGATTGTGAAAAATTGCAAGAGGACCTTACGAGACTGGACGTCTAAATGGTAGATGACGTTTAATGTGAGCAAGTGCAAAGTGATGCATGTGGGAAAGAGGAACCCGAACTATAGCTATGTAATGCAAGGTTCCATGTTGGGAGTCACTGACCAAGAAAGGGATCTTGACGTCGTTGTTGATGATATGTTGAAATGCTCTCCTCAGTGTGCTGCGGCGGCTAGGAAAGCAAATAGAATGTTAAGTATTATTAGGAAAAGAATGGAAAACAAAAGTGAGGATGTTATAATGCCTTTGTATTGGTCCATGGTGAGACCACACTTCGAATATTGTGTTCAATTCTGGTCACCGCATGTCAAAAATGATATAGTGGAATTAGAAAAGGTACAGAGAAGGGCGATGAAAATGATAAAGGGGATGGGACAACTTCCCTATGAGGAAAGGCTGAAGCGTCTAGGGCAACTTCCCTATGAGGAAAGGCTGAAGCATCTAGGGCTCTTCAGCTTGGAGAACAGACAGCTGAGGGGAGATATGATAGAGGTCTATAAAATAATGAGTTGAGTGGAATGGGTAGACGTGAACCGTTTGTTTATTCTTTCCAAAAATACTAGGACTAGGGGGTATGCGATGAAGATAGAAAATAGTAAATTTAATACGAATCTGAGAATATTTTTCTTCACTCAACGTGTAATTAAACTCTGGAATTCGTTGCCAGAGAATGTGGTAAAGGCAGTTAGCTTAGCGGGGTCTAAAAAGGTTCTGGACGGCTTCCTAAAGGAAAAGTCCATAGACCATTATTAAATTGACTTGGGAAAATCCACTGCTTATTTCTGGGATAAGCATTATAAAATGTATTGAGCTTTTCTGGGATCTTGCCAGGTATTTGTGACCTGGATTGGCCACTGTTGGAAACAGGATACTGGGCTTGATGGACCTTTGGTCTGTCCCAGTGTGGCAATACTTATGTACTTATCCAGGTACCAGCTAAAATTCACACCAGTACTGGAAAACTACCCACCTTTTTATTTATTTATTTGTAGCATTTGTATCCCACATTTTCCCAACAATTTGCAGGCTCAATGTGGCTTACATTTGGTTGCCATTTCCAGGTAACAGGATTACAAATGGTAATGTGTTAAGTTGCATACATACATGGTAACATACATGTAACATAACATACGTGAACAGATCATGGTATAGATATATATCATGTGCATATATATGTTAAGGAAGAATAAATTATGGTAATACATGAACGTTCCTGAGTACGAAATTGGGTTGTATCATTCTTTAGGTCATCAACTATGGAGAGACCATATTCGGCATAGAGATTGAAGTGGTTATGCTTATTCATTAGTGGTAAGGAGGGTGATCAGTCAAGTGATAAGATTTCAATTATGTCTATGTCGTGTAAAGTCTTATTTTTTGGTGTTTAAGATGGATGTTTATGGTATGCCTTCTTGAACAGATCTGTTTTCAGTAGCCTTCGGAAGATAGTTAGGTCTTGCTTTATTTTTATGGCCTTCGGTAGTGGGTTCCATAGCTGCGTGCAGATGTATGAGAAACTGGTCGCGTATGTGGATTTATATTTTAGTCCTTTGCGGTTAGGGTAATGGAGATTGAGGAATGTGCCTGCTGATCTCTTTGCATTCCTGGTAGGCAAGTCTATAAGGCCTGACATATAGGTCGGGGGCTTTTGATGACCTAACTTTATTCAGGTTATTACTTGGTTAACGAACTGAAAATTGTCACTAACCAGGTAACTCCCGGCTCTACCCCTATTCCACCTCGTCACTAACCAGATACTGTTGCAACAATCTGTACTGATATTTAGTGGCACAATCCAGTTAAATGCTCATATCCAATTAAATCCCACTGAATATCAATCCCACCCACCCCCAGAGGCTTCTAAGTATGGCTAAAAATATAGTGCAAATGTAGGCATCTATAATTAGGAGCCCAGCTTTTTTTTGCATATCACATACTTTGTTCAGATTTCCTATTTACTTTCAAATGAAAGCACATCTCTAACAAAAGTGTTTCCACACAATATTCAGACCACGGGAGATAGCTGGGCTGTCTCCCATGGTCTGCATTAAATCCTGATATTCAATGTTGGGCCATTTCCAGTGACCAACATTGAATATCCGGTTTAACTTTGGCCGGTCCAACTTTAAGAGGCCAAGCTGATATTCAGCGCTTGCTGGTTAAAATCAAACCGGCCAAAGTTCTTCTACCTACTGTGGTGGCCAAATATGGCTGTCAAACTTGGCTGGTCTGCCTTTAAAAATTGACAGATAGCCGGTTATGTCGCATGATATAACCGGCTTTCTTTAAGCCACTAACAGGAAATATTCAGTGCCAGATAGCCAGCTAACCAGAGCTGAATATCGATGGATAGCTGCCTAAGTGCTACTTTAACGGCCATTTGTTTTTAAATATCGGGAGGTTTGTGTTTAAGTACATTTTTGAAGAAAAAATTTCTTTTTTGCAAATATTGCTCACCACGTACATTCCCCTGGATTCTATATTTCGCCCAGATTGGGGCACACAAATTTGAACATGCTGCTGAGTTGCGCACATATCTTAATTGGCTAATGAGCCATTAATAACTGGATGCTAACAACCAATTATTGATGTTAATTGACACCCATTGGGATTTGCGTGCACATCTGGCTGCTTGCTATTCTATAATGCCATGAAACTGCTCCAAGCAGTAATAAGTTGGTGGGTGCTGGTTACATCGAGGGGCATTTTCGAAAGAAACGTCTAAATCAGAATTTGGACGTTTTACAAAGCCGTCCAAATTCGAAGCGGGGAGAAGGTCATTTTCGAAAAAGATGAACGTCCATCTTTTGTGTTTGAAAATACCATGGACGTCCTATGATTTGGACATCTTTGATTTTTGGTCATTTTCGGAAAAAAACGTCCAAGTCTAAAACGTCCAAAGTCAAGCCATTGGAATGTAGGAGGAGCTAGCATTTTTAGTAGACTGGTCCCCCTTACATCCCAGGACAGCAATCGGGGTGGCAGGGGGCACTGCAGTGGACTTCATAAAATGCTCCCAGGTACGCAGCTCTCTTACCTTTTGTGCTGAGCCCCCCAAAACCCACTACCTCCAACTGTACACCACTACCATAGCCCTTACGGGTGAAGGGGGCACCTCTTTGTGGGTACAGTGGGTTTCTGGTGGGTTTTGGAGGGCTCACAGTTTCCTACACAACTGTAACAGGTGATGGGGGTATGGGCCTGGGTCCACCTGTCTGAAGCGCACTGCACCTACTACTAAACTACTTCAGGGATCTGCATGCTGCTGTCATGGACCTGAGTATGACATCTGACGCTGGCATAGAGGCTGGCAAGTAATGTTCTTTAACACACGTTTTGGGAGTGGGAGGGGGTTAGTGACCACTGGGGAATTGATGGGAGGTCATCCCTGATTCCCTCCAGTGGTCATTTGGGGCACCTTTTTGTGCCTTATTCATAATAAAAACTGGTCTAGCTGGGGGAGTCACATGATGCTGTGAGCAGCAGCAGACATGCTTGAAGCGGGCTGCTCTGGGAACCTCTTCCTTCATCCTCTTATTTCACTCTAACAACAGCGATTTGAGTAAATATTGATTCTCTTACCAGATCGGAGTATATGGACAAATTTCTGACCAGAACGGAAAAACAAATGTCATCTAAATCACCCAGATGGGGCCAGGATCGAACGTGCCCGGGAGATGACAAAATGGCAGCTTCCCCTCCGTCTGCGCAGTCCCCCTCAGATTTCATTCCTGAGCTTACAGAGGCGGTGGTGAGGGCGCTGGATTCCAGATTTGCACAACTTTCAGAGCAAATCACAAGGATGGACCAAACTACCTCGGAGCTGACTCACGGGATGGGAGAACTCGAATGTCGAGTCTCCAACATGGAGGATATGTTATAGGCCCATAGTGAAAGTATGGAGCGTTTGGAGGCTTGACCCACGCCCAACAATTGAAGATTGAGGATCTGGAAAATAGAGCGAGGCGGGAGAACCTTCGTTTCATCGGGTTTCCAGAATCTATCCAGGAATCTGCATTACTATCATGGTTAGAAGCCTGGCTGCTGGAAAAATTTCCATCAGCGGGGGTTCAGGGAGTAATTCACTTGGACAGAGTACATCGCGTGGGACCGTCTCGCACGGCTGAGGATAGACCAAGAATAGTGAGCAAAGTTTCATTGCTATTCTCAAAAGGCCCAGATTCTTCGCCAATATAAAAGCAAGTCGGAGTTTGACGGCCACCAAATCTGGATATTCCAAGACTATTCGACAGCTCTGTCAACTAAGAGATGGGCTTTTTCTACAGTTTGCGCCCAATTGGTAATTATGCATATGCGGTTTGCTCTACAATACCCAGCCACACTACAGAGTGGAGGAGTGGCCTACTGGTTAGGGTGGTGAACTTTGGTCCTGAGGAACTGAGTTCAATTCCCACTTCAGGTACAGGCAGCTCCTTGTGTCTCTGGGCAAGTCACTTAACCTTCCATTGCCCCATGTAAGCCACATTGAGCCTGCCATGAGTGGGAAAGCACAGGGTACAAATGTAACAAAAAAAAAAACATAACCACCATTGGCACTCTTTTAATGCTCCCGAGGAGGCCCGATCCTGAATGTAATCTTTGCAGGGACCATGAGAGCTGGTATGAACACTGTTGACCTATGGAGTATTTGAGGTTGCCACTCTCTTATCTGGAAGATATTTAAGCTGGGAGTGGAAAGGGATCTTTATAGTCTAACATGTTTCTGGTTCTTGTACGATTTAAGAGTGAAATGTTTAACACTGTTCTTTTGAAACAAAGGGAGGGAGTTCCCTCTTTATGGCATTGTGAATGACCCGTGGTCTGTTCCCTTGTTGAGATCACAACACTTTTCCTGTTCGAAGGGGTGGAGTTGGGGACAAGAGGGGAGGTTGGGAGGAAGGGCAGGGGAGGGAACGGGAGGGTTGGGTATTGGGAGGGCTTGGAGGGTATGGAGTGAGTGAGAGTATGATTATACAAATTCAGGTTTGTTATAGGTTGGGGGACAGGGTCTAGTGGTTCCTCGCTTTGACAGGTGGGGGCATATCCCTGGAGGGAGGCTGGGCTTCTGGGGAATTTTTTGATCTGGTTTGGATAGCTTTGTGTTTTTCTTATCCAGAGAGGTGATTGGCAATTCCAAACTTCGTGTAGTATCTTGGAACGTTTCTGGAATCTCATCTCCTGTGACGCGATACAAGATATTATCTCAACTTAAGCACCATAGTGCTGCCATTGCTTGTCTTCAGGAAACCAAATTGTCAGATATTGAGCATATGAAGCTGCTCCAGCAGTGGGTTGGGGAATGCTATTTTTCATCTTCTGGGAATAGGCGGAGTAGAGTAGCCATTTTCCTGAAGAAGGGCTTACCATATCAGTCAAGGTTAGTGTATAAAGATTCAGAGGGACGAATAGTATTGATTCAACTTAATTTCCAAGGCCAAACATTTTATCTGTGTGTGGTCTATGGCTCTAACACTTATTGTCCTCAATTTTTCCAGTCACTCTCAGCATTGGGACTCCAATATACCGATGCCCCTTGGGTGTGGGCGGGTGACTTTAATCAGGTATTGGACCCAACTCTAGATAGATCATCCCCCAAGGCTTGCCCAGCTGTGGGAGGGGGAAGGGGGCTTCCATCACTGTGTAAAACCTTACAACTGGTGAGCCCTTGGCGTCTGCTGCACCCTACTACACGAGATTACACTCATCAATCTAAAGCCCACCAATCTTGGTCACGTATAGACTACATTCTCCTTTCTCAGGTTTGTTTTTTCAGAATTAGTTCAGCCTTTATAGGACCAGTGGAGATATCTGATCATACTCTGATTTGGGTAGATTTGAAACTCAACCCTGGGGGACCAGCTTCTCAGTTTTGGTGATTTCTCTCCTATCTGTTCCAGGATAAGGTTTTCTTACAGCATATTAGAGAATGATGGAAATTCTATGAAGATACGAATGCAGAGTCTTGTGAGTCCCCGATAATATTCTGGGAAGCCTCCAAAGCAGTAATTCGGGGAGAAGTAATAGCGTTTATGAGCGCCCAGGCTAAACGTTTGGCGGTGGGTATCCTTATCGGGCGGCTAAGAAAACTCTCTCCAATCCTACTCAGGGCAATAGAGAGAACATGTCAGCAGCATTAGTGGCTTTAAATTCTCTTATTCATAAACAGACCAAAAAAACATTTTCTCATCCGACGTCTCCAATTTCAATGCTTTGGCAATAAATCAGGAAAGCTATTGGCTCAGGTGGCCAGGATGTGGACACCTCGCCAATTTATCCCCTGTCTCACAATGTCTACAGGGGCACACACAACTCAAGTAGATGAGATAGTAGCTGCATTCCACGCTTATTTCAAAACAAAGTATTCTTCGGAACGGAGAGAGCAGGGACCTTTGGTCCAGGATTATTTAGCAGATGCGGGTCTGCCACACTTAACCCAGGCGGTCCAAAATCAGATATCTTTACCTATCCGAGCGCAAGAACTACAAAGAGTAATTAAATCCCTTCCACTGAGGTCTGCTCCTGGCCCGGATGGTTTCTCAAATGAATACTACAAAATCCTATCCCACCAAATATGTGGCCCTTTAATCTCTTATTATGACTCTGTGGTCAAACGAGGATTTTTCTCCCCGAGCGAAAAAGAGGCCATTATTACTCTCATCCCAAAGCCGGGCAAACCGTGTGACCAGGTAGAATCTTACAGGCCAATCTCATTGTTAAATGTTGACTTAAAAATGTTAGCACGGGTGTTAGCAGATCGATTGGCTCAACACATTCCTTCCCTGGTGGGAAATCATCAGGTAGGTTTTGTTCGGGGTAGACACGCCACTCTAAACGTCCGGAAAGTTCTCTTTTCCATTGTCCATAATCAATCTTCTAATGAGCCTCTATTATTAGTCAGTCTAGACGCGGAAAAGGCGTTTGACAAAGTTCATTGGGATTACTTATTCCAAGTTCTCACATATGTCGGATTGGGGGGATGGTTTATTGAGGCTGTGGAAACGCTGTGCCGAGGTACATCTGCCTGTTTGTTGGTAAATGGGATTAAATCTCCTCCTTTTGAAGTTCAGATGGGCACATGACAGGGATGCCCCCTTTCGCTGCTCTTATTTTTACTATATCTAGAACCGCGATTGAGAACAATTTTGGCGGACCCAGACATTGCTGGTGTAGCACTGCCTGCCCAACCAGTAAAGGTCTTGGCCTTTGCTGATGATATGTTTCTCACTCTCACCCAGCCGAATACATCCATTCCTCAGTTGTTAGTGGCGATAGATGAATTTGGTTTTTTCTCTTTCCTTGAATTTATAGAAATCAATGGCATTACCAATACAACCTGAGTTCAGAGAGGAGTGGGAAGGTTCTTTTCCCTTCCAGTGGGCACAGAATGCGGTTAAGTTTTTGGGTGTCCATATTCCCGCTGACCTATCTCGACTTTATCCTGACAATCTGGGGCCCTTAAGGCTGTGAGCGACTGAAATTTTACAAGAGTGGCAGGCACGACCGATAACTTTACTATGGTGGATAGCACTATATAACATGATTCTTTTTTCAAAATGGATTTATATATTTCAATTGTTACCTCTTATATTACACTATAGAGATGAGAGGTGGCTGTGAAAAAAGCTAAATTTATTTTTGTGGCAGGGGAAGCGAGCCCGTGTGACGATATTTAGGGTAATGCTTCCTCGTATTAAGGGGGGCTTGGGGCTTCTAGATCTTCATTTGTTTTCAATAGCTAGTTGTATGCATCACCTCTCTGAATGGTTCCGCGCCACTCAATATTTTTCTTGTACTCCCACAGAAACCTCCCTATTTGGTTCCCTAAATTTCGCATATTGGCTACATGCCTCTGCAGACAAGCTTACCTCATTAGAACCCTATAATTTTATTTTTTGACCATTAAGCCAGGTGTGGCATTGGTTATGCAAATTTCACAACTTGAATAGAGAGGTGTCTCCTTTGCTTCCCGTCCAGGGTAACCTGGCATTTCCAGCAGGTAGTTCCTCCCCATTTTTTCGTAAGTGGGCCTCCCGAGAGATTCATTATTTATTTCATGTAGTGTCGGAGCAAGGAGCTATCAAGCCTTTTGAAACATTATGTGAGGAATTTGAACTGGAACACAGGGATGTGTTTGCTTATTTTCAAATACGCCATTATGTTAATTCTTTGCCTTCTAACTCATTGATCCTGGAATCTTGGGAAAGCTTTAATGTAATGCTGGGACTAGATGCCCAGTCGAGAGTACATCTGAAATATTTCCATAGCCACTTACGAGACTAAATTAAGCAGTATGATTACTGTATGGTGACCCAACATTGGAATCAGGAACTGAGATTGAATCTGAAACCGGAACAAGTGGACACTTGCTTAATGTCCATGTACAGCATGACAGAGAATGCTAACTGGTGGGAGCTACAATATAAATTTATCTTTCGGTTACACATATCTCCACACAGAGCCTTTCAAGCTACAATGAGAGATAATGATACCTGTCTAGAGTGTGCCCATGGAGATGCTAATTTGGGCCATATGCTTTGGACAGATTTGAACAAACACGTCTCACATATTTGGAATATCACTTGGCAGTCTACCCCAGGAAGATTATTTGACAATTTAAGATTCAGGGCTCGATGCCCTGGGGTCTAAAGGCTTTCCTAAAGAGAACCATCTTGATGGCAAAGAGGGTGATTTTGTGGATGTAGTTGAATCCAGATCCACCAACAGTGTTACATTGGCGATCATCTATGATATATTTCTGCTCTCTAGAAAAAAGGGGAGTTCTAGACTTAGCCTCCAAGAGAGGTGATAAGTATTGCAAGACTATGGTCTCCCTTTTGGGATTCTCTCACTCCAGTCACACGAAGTAGGATCTTGAATTTTTGAGGGGGGTGGGGAAGGGGGGATGGGGGAGGTGATTGGGTTGAGGGAGTGGGAGTTCATTTATTGATCATAATGGGCACTGTATATATAATTTGGATATCTGAACCTGTTTTTTTATTGTACTTTGAGCATTACAGTTATAACTTGTATCTTTTACATAGGTGCCCATAAACAAGAGTTAAAAAAAAAAAAAAAAAAACAGGTCTAGCTCAAAATGTCTGTTTTAGTGCTGGATGTTTTTGCTTTGCTCCATCATGGCTGAAAGACGTCCAAGTCTTAGGAACGCCCAAGTCCTGCCTTGAACACGCCCCCAATACACCCCTTTGAGATTTGGACGTCCTTCTGACGGACTTAGGAGAAAGATGTCCAAAATGAGGTTTTGATTATACCTATTTGGTCGTTTCTGTGTGATGGACGTCCAAATGCTGATTTATGTCACTTTTTGGACGTCCATCTCTTTTGAAAATGAGCCTGATAACCATATATTAGGCAAAACACCCACAGTCAAGTAAGCTTTCAAAGAAATTTATAAATCAGCTATTTCAATAAGTTTGTATATGACCTCAGGAATGCAACTTAATGGTCTTTTCTTTACCAACGAGCATTACGCATTATAGTCATCATTGGTCAGTTTTTCTATCTTCATAAAAAATCTATTTTCAAAACTTCTCAGAAAAATATATACTCATCTGATTTAGAAAGGAAGTTGGCTAGGCTAGGGGATATTGTTCCAACATTGCACATGTTTCACAGTTGCTGTATCAAGGAACCCCCTTAAGTAGCCAGACCCAATCATCAAAGACTGTGGAATAAATGGAAGACGGTTGGGTCTGGCTATTTAAGGGGGTTCCTGGATACAGCAACTTGGAAACATGTGCCATTTCAGAACAATATTCCCTAGCCAACTTCCTTTCTAAAACAGATGAATATATATATATATTTGTTGTTACATTTGTACCCCACACTTTCCCACTCATGGCAGGCTCAATGCGGCTTACATATTGTATACAGGTAGTTATTTGTACCTGGGGCAATGGAGGATTAAGTGACTTGCCCAGAGTCACAAGGAGCTGCTTGTGCCTGAAGTGGGAATTGAACTCAGTTCCTCAAGACCAAAGTCCACCACCCTAACCACTAGGCCACTCCTGATAAGATTTGAAAATTGATTTTTTTTTAATGTAGAAAAACTGACCAATGAAGACTATAATGCGTAAAGCTCGTTGGTAAAGAAGAGACCATTGAGTTGTATTGCTGAGGTCATATACAACTTATTGAAATAGTTGATTTATAAATTTCTTTGAAAGTGTACTTGACTGTCGGTGTTTTGCCTGATATATGATTCTATAATGCCAGGCACCCAAATCCCATAGTATGCAAGTGAAAAGGGAGCATGGCCATGGGAGGGGCATGGCTGTTTCAGGAGTGTTCCGAAAGGTTGCGTGTGTTGTTAGTGAATAATGGGTCAGCACACCCAACTTGGATGCCAGCACCTACACCTGGTTTTCAGCAGGTCTAAGTCTGGCGTCCAAAGTTAAGGTGTGGGAATCGGCCCTAAGCATAGTTCTGTAGAGGGTGCACATCCTAGAATCGTGCTATGTGCTGATCTTTTCTGGTACTCATTTTTGAATCCAAAATTACTAATCAGGGGATAACTCTTTTAATTCCAGAGTCACTTTTAATATCGACTACACAAAGACTCCAGTATTTTTTCTTTATCACAAAAACATTTTATTGTATTGCAATGCCCACTAACCTCACTAGCACTGCTGTCTACTATTAAAACCTCACACATTCACTCCTCCGCTCACCTTGCACACCTGTATTTAATTTAAATACAAAACAGTTGATTTTACATTTTAAGCTGCATACTTATACTGTTTCGTATTATGCATATGTTTTGCCATGCTTATACATTATATCATACTCAAATAATCAAAACTCAGTCCTGCCAGCAAAATGGTCCTTTTCCTACAAACGCCACGCCTTCCGCATGGACGCAGTGAAAATGTTTCCACATAAACGCTGGATGACTGTTTTTCATGGACAAACTCTGTATGTCCGTTAAACCTCCGTTGGCTGTTCAAATACGCCACCTCCAGTCATTAGTATGCATCACAATACAGGTGCTGTGTGCTCGGTGACTAACTCAACAGTCCTCCATATCTGTTTCATGTTATGCCGGCTCCTCAATGCAGGACCGCATTTTACAAATCTTCCTCAGGAGGAACCACCATCAAATTTGTTCTACACCTCCAGTGGCTGCATGCCGGATTGAAACTCCCTTAGGGCTGAGCCACAGACGCCGCCCAAGAAAAAAATACTGGAGTCTTTGTGTAGTCGATACTCATTTTTGAATGCCATGTATAGAATCTGGCCCATTACACACATATTTTACACCTGCTGTTTCTGAGGGGCTACATGGGAGTGATGTACAGAATTATAATTGGAAAATGGAATTATACATGAAGGGTTTACTCTTTTGACACGATCCCAGCTCCCCCCCCCCCCCAATTCTAGATAACATCTATTTTAAATGTCATTACATAAGCTACATTGTGAAACTGTACAGCTATACTTTACTCTACCTGGGACAGTTTTCATCCCAAGGGAGCTAGATACCTAACTCTGGTTATGCTCACACACCAAGATCCTTCTAAAGGTTGAATTCATCAGGTTTCAGTTGATAGAGTGAAATTACATTCAGATTGTGCATCATTTAGGAATAACAGGAAGTTGGTCAGACTGGAAAGAAAATTAACTTCACAGATGAGGGCAGATGAGGACACATCTGAAAAACTCAAATGGAACTGTAGGGTCGGGGGTGGGGAGCCTATCAATAGCTCTCTGCATGCATCCATGTGATGCCTGGAGCAGGATTGTCTTTAGGGCTACCAACTAACTCTGGTCAACCCTGAGAGATTGATCCAGTCCTAATTTTGCCCCATTACATCAATGCATTGTAGGTCCTACCATTCCTTGAGAAAATGAAACCGCAAATCCATAGATGCAATGGAGCACAGTCAAAACTGACTCAATTTCTCATGGCTGATGTGGATCGGGCGAGGACCCTGGTTTTCTCCATGTTTAACTCTTTCCTCTCCTTCTCTCTCTCAAGCTGTTGTCGTCATGCTTGCTTTCAAGGCAGAACCACAATAAAAGTCAGCACTGCAGAGCCAAATGGGGCCTGTCGAAATGATCTCACATGTTGTGTAGGAGGAGTAGCGGGCTCCAGAGCAAAGAAACCAGGATCCAAATCCTGTTTCACCCACAGATATTCCTTGTATTTCCCTTTGCCTCAGGTATTCACTTAGAGTGTAAGCTTCTCAGAGCAGGGATTTATTGCACCTGAAAAGTCTGTTGTAAGCCACCTTTAGCTCAAATTGGAAAGGTGGTACAGAACTACAAAATACTATGATTATTATTATTATTATGTGCAGCCTTGTTCTCTGATTTCAGTGCTATGTATCTGTTGATATGATTATAATGTTCCTGAAAAATAAAACACTGAGGTACACAAGAAAGGTGATGCTGAGTGCTGGATTTAAGTAAAAGTTTCTCTCTATAAATCTGTCACATATTCTAACAAGAGTGATCAGACCTAATATAGTAACATTGTGGATGACAGCTGAAACAGACTAACTGGCTTGTCTGCGTATGTTACTACAGCTTAGTGAAAGTGGGTGGAGGAAGCTCGAAGGCCCTGTATATGATAATGGGTGGGAAAACCAATGTCTCTATTGATTCCTTTTGTGTCTGTCTGAAATTAGTTGATATTCAGCCACTGATGGTCAGCAGTTTTTATGTTCTGACCATCACTGGCTGAATTAGACCTGGATATTCAATGATGGGCCATGACTAGGCACCTGCTTTGAATATCTAGGTTTGACTGGATTTCTCCTTGGCTGCGAGGACTTATGTAGTCCCAGCCAATATTCAGCTGGGACCCACATGAGACATTTATGCAGGTCCCACAATATAGCACTATGCCCATTCCCTATTCCGATTCCCTCCCTCCCCCCCAATTAACAATGTCTCCCTCTGGTACCCCCTTCCCCAGGGCCTACTTTTCAATTCCCTGGTGGTGAAGTGGTCTTCAGGGCAGGAACAATGCCCAGTAGCTCCTGTCCAGACTGGCTCCACTGTAAAAATGGCTGCTATGACCTCTAGCGGCAGTCTTGTGCTGGTGCAGTAGTACCGTGAGACTGCTGCTAGAAGTTGTGGCAGCCATTTTGACACTGGTGGTGGCCAGGGCAGGAGCAACTGGACATCACTCCTTCCCCGAAGACCACTAGACCACCAGGAAATGGAAAGGTAGGCCTGGAAGGGGGGGCTATCAGAGGAGGCCATTTTTTTGTCAGAGGGGAGGGAGGGTGCTGGGCAATATTCAATGCATAGCTAATCAGGCAAAGTTAGGACTGCTATTTATGTGGTCCTAAATGCTCAGTTAGCTATGTGGGCACTGGCCCTTAATATTGCTGACACCCATACAACTGCCAGCCCCTCCTCAACTCCTCCCCTGTATTAGTCCTCTCCTACCCGCTTTCAAAATGGCTGGTTAGAGCCTCATCTTCCCACTTAAATTGCTTTTAATATCAAGCCCATAGTATTTAATCATTCAAATTTTGAAAGTTTCGTGTTTCTGTGTGCTCTTGCAGTTTCCTGTAAACACCTGTATTGTGACTCTATGAAACTCTTTGCCTTTAGATTTTCGCTCCAAATTATCATTTAAAAAAATCTAAGACCTTACTAAAAGCACAATATTTCACCGTAGGTTAGCAACTACCATAACCAAATACCCTTGCCTAATTCCTAATGATTTTTACCCCATTATGGCATCACTTCCATAGTTTTGTCATTTTACACTCCCTCCCTTCCTTTCGTATCTTACTTTAATGCTAGTCTGATTCCTTTATAAACTCCCCCCCCCCCTCTTATTTATAGAGAAAAGTAACCTAGGCCTCCTATTGTTTGTTTTCCGCTTTTCTCCCCTCACTCTTTTTAAAATTTTAATGTAAACTGCTTAGATATTTGTATTATTTGTGGCATAGTAAATAAAGGTGAACTATGAACTATAAGGTCATTAAGGGAGTGACCATCCTTTGAGAAATATTCACTTACTGAGCTCTCAATCTGATTGGTGTTGTAATAGATTGAACATAAAAAGCACAATGGGACTTCAGAATTGGGTTGGCATCAAAGCGATGTTCTATTAGAAGACCCGACACAGTATGCATTTCAGTGAAAAGCCTGCATCAGGGGTCTTAATAGTTGTGAATTCTTTCAGGGGCATTTTAGAAAGAGAAGGGTGCCTATCTTTCGACACAAATCAGGAGGTGGGCATCCTTCTCTCAGGGTCGCCCAAATCAGCATAATCGAAAGCTGATTTTCGGCGTCCTCAACTGCTTTCCATCGCGGGGATGACCAAAGTTCCTGGGGGCTTTTTGGCAGCGTACCGAAGGCAGGACAGGGGCGTGCTTAAGAGATGGGTGTCCTCGGCCGATAATGGAAAAAAGAACGGCGTCCCTGACGAGCATTTGGCTGACTTGGTCCCTTTTTTTTCACGACCAAGCCTTGAAAAGTTGCCCGAACTGACCAGATGACCACCGGAGGGAATCGGGGATGACTTCCCCTTACTCCCCCAGTGGTCACCAACCCCTTCCCACCCAAAAAAAAAAACCAAATTAAAAAACATTTTTTCCAGCCTCTATGCCAGCCTCAAATGTCATACCCAGCTCCATCACAGCAGTATGCAGGTCCCTGGAGCAGTTTTTAGTGGGTGCAGTGCACTTCAGACAGGCGGACCCAGGCCCATCCCCCCTACCTGTTACACTTGTGGTGGTATATGGGAGCCCTACAAAACCCACCCAAAACCCACTGTACCCACATGTAGGTGCCCCCCTTCATCTCTAAGGGCTATGGTAGTGGTGTACAGTTTTGGGGAGTGGGTTTTGGGGGGGCTCAGCAAACAAGGTAAGGGAGCTATGCACCTGGGAGCAATTTGTGAAGTCCACTGCAGTGCTCCCTAGGGTGCCCCGTTGGAGTTCTGGCATGTGAGGGGACCAGTGCACTACAAATGCTGGCTCCTCCCATGACCAAATGTCTTGGATTTGGTCCTTTTTGAGATGGGCATCCTCGGTTTCCATTATCGGAGAAAACCGAGGTCGCCCACCTCTAAGGTCGACCATCTCAACATTTAGGTCGACCATCTCTTAGGTCGACCTAAATGTGTAGATTTGGGCATCCCCGACCGTATTATCGAAACGAAAGATGGATGCCCATCTTGTTTCGATAATACAGGATGCCCCGCCCCTTCGCCGGGACGTCCTTAGAGATGGGCGCCCTTAGAGATGGGCGTCCCCATTCAATTATGCCCCTCCACGTGTACCAAAGTGAGTCAAGTAGAGAATTTCCAATAACAATAAACCACATACAGTGGTGTCTAAATAATTACGTCAATACTAAATACACTGTAGCTTGACTAAACTGGACACTACATGCTGTGAGACAATTTAGTCAAGCTACTGCGTGTTTAGTATCAGCGTTATTATTTACACACTACTGTATGTGGTTTATTGTTATTGCAAATTCTCTACCTGACTCACTTTGTTACACAAAAAACTCACAACTATTAAGACTCCTGATGCAGGTGTTTTGCCAAAACACAGACTGTGTCAGGTCTTCTAATTAAGAACCCCACAGGTCCACTTCTTACACAAGTTCAAATTGAAAGGGGAAAAAAAGGACCTCAGACATCGCAAGATGTTTTAACATCCACTCTTCATTGTGGCTACACAATACATCTTTAGCGGTGATTCGATCATTGGTCCAAAAAATCCTGAAGTGAAAATTCAGTGATGACAATGTTCCTTCAATTAATGTGCAATTTCACAGTGCAATGCTCATTATTTTTCTTTTTTTCTTTCCACAATTCAAAAATGTACATTAAGCATTATGATGATTGAATTAGCATGGTACTCATCTTAAACGGAAGATCCTGACAGGCACCTGTTTCGCCAATTGTTTCTTCAGAAGATCTTCTGCATTAATTATCTAAAAAATAACAACAACGGATCTGCATACTGTTACAAATCTGTGCATCAGAGTTACTGTAGAGCCATCATGCCCTCTTAGCTTATAGATAAAAAATGGCACCTGTCTATAAAAGAATGCTAACTCACACCAATCTTTCAATGTAAGTTGGCGTTCTTTTAAAGTCCGGCACTATGTTTTGATCTATAAGCTAAGAGGACATAGTATTCAAGCGATGGCTGTGATGCACAGGTTTTTAATTGTACACAGTTCTGTTGTTTTTATGTTTTAGAAGATCCTCTGAAGAAACAATTGACAAAACAGGTGCCTGTCAGGATCTTCCATTTAAGATAAGTGCCATGCTAATTCAATCCTCATAATGCTTAAAGTACATTTTTGAACTGTGGAAAGAAAAAAAGAAAAAGAATGAACATTGCACAGTGAAATTGCACATTAATTGAAGGAACATTGTCATCACTGAATTTTCACTTCGGGGTTTTTTGGACCAATGATTGAGTCACTGCTAAAGATGTATTGTGTAGCCACAATGAAGAGTGGATATTAAAATATCTTGCAATGTCTGAGGTCCTTTTTTCCCCCTTTCAATTTGTATAAGAAGTGGACCTGTGAGGTTCGCTATATGTTGAAGTTTTACACTATTTGGATTAAGAGGACTTTCATGTAGCCATTTTTGATCATTAAAGGGACTTCTAATAAAGCATTACTTTGATGCCAACCCAATTTTGAAGGCCCATGTGCTTCTCTTCTGTTTGCTTGTTTTGTAATAGATTGTCACATCTATGAAGATTGATATGTCCTAAATCTTTGGCTTGTTTCTCTATTTTTTGCATTGGATCATATGTACTACCTTCATAGAGAAACATGGCCATGAGCTTTTTATTTTGAATGTCTTTTGGGTAGCTGCAGGATCCTGAGATACATGCTTGCAAAACTTGCATCGAGGGGTCTTGAACAATTTTGCAGATTCTGTTTAGAGTTTAATCCTGAGACATTTTTATTTCAGGCTAGGTGGTTGGTGGAAAGTTAGAAGCTAGAAGATACCTCCAGATTTACTCTGATACACAAGACAGAAATAAATACCTTAAAGCTGTAACAGAATCCTTTAAACAAAAGCACTATCACCCCAAAATCATCTCCAAGAAAACTGTATACTCGCTCAGAACACCTAGGGAAAACCATGGTATGTGCACTGATTGTGCTAACATAAAGTACCTGCTTATAATACATGTAAACTGCTTTGGCTGTACCACAGAAAGACAATATACTAAATCCATGACCCTGACCCTATAATAGAGAACTAGAAAATCTAAGGAAGATTATAAATGGTTTTCAACTCCTATTTCTGGAGGATGAAATACCAACACACATAGTAAATGAAATTATATGATGACAGATAAAGAACTGTATGATTATTCAATCTGCCAAATAAGACAGCTATAGTTGTACATGCCAATCTGTGCGGATTACACCCCCCTGTGTCCATTGTCTTCCCCTTCCTCCATCTAACCTTCTGCCAACCACCTAATTGAAAACAAAAACTTAGATGTAAATTCCAAACAGAATCCTAAATAGAAGAAAATGGCATAAAACCTTACAAGACACTATAGTGCAAGTTATGCCAGCACATATCACAGATCCCTACATAGAAAAGACATTCTAAATAAAAGGCTCACAGTTATGCTTCCCTATGAGTGTAAAAGTGTGAAGAGGGTGGCTTCATCACAGAAACAAGCCAAAAACTGGGGACATGTATGCCCTGTCCACCAATATTCAGAGACGCTATTCAAATAACATCAGGAAAGAGCAAGAGCAGAGTAAAGACATTCTGCCAAGGCAGCTGCACAGGAATGGGGATTGTGGTAATCCCACAGAACCTGCAGGATTCTGTGGGTATGAAAGAAGTTGCAACGGGATTCCTGTGGGGATATAAATAGTTGTGTTGAATTTCCGCAGGGATGGAAGACGTTGCTGTGGGATTGTAGTCAAACTCTCTGGTGAGTCCAGAATGAGGTTTGGAATACATTGAGAGAGGTAATTGGAGCACCAGAATGAGGCTTGGAACATAGGGACAGAGGCAGTTGGAGTGCCAGAATGAGGCTTGGAATGCCCAGAGAGACAGCTGGAGCATCAGCCTGAGGCTTGGATCACTCCATTAGTTGAACAGTGAATACCATCCAAAAAACCACAGGAGCGGTTGGTAGCAAGTAAGTAATAGCACTGATTCCTGCAGGTACAGGTGGGGATGGAGGAGATTAATTGTGGGGATAAGTGGGGATGGAATGGCTCTTAGTAGGTATGGGTTAGATTCCATTGGGGATGGGTGAAATTTCTGTCCTGTGCAGCTCTCTAATTCTGTCTAGTTCTAGGGAAAGTCCAAGAAAACAACAGGGCAAGCGATCCACAAGATCCAAGATGGCGGTGCAAAAGAGCAGATCACACTAGGAAAGTTCCTTTAAAAAACTTTATTCATTTGAGGTCTAAGAAAGCCCAACACTGGCTGTGTTTCACCCATGCATGGGCTGTGACAGGGGCTTTAGTAACTAGTAACAGACAAAATAGACAATTTTTAGTAATAAGTAAATAATAAATAATCATGAAAACTTGAATTTAGTAATATTAGAATACCACAAATGAACAAACTAATAAATAAATGCATATAAATCCATATAGAAAATATAAATAAATAAATAAAATGAAAAAACATGTATTAAAAATGTGTAAAACAAGGACACCTTACCTAAGAGGTGTATAAAAGCCATTTCACCTTCTTAGTAAAACTACAAAAAGTTAGAGGAATGATAGTCGCTAACCACTCATCATTTTAAATAGGTCATAAAAACCATGAAAAGCATGCCATGGAAATCTTACCAGTACTAACGAAAAGATGGCAGCCTATAATCTGTTTAGCAGGAATACATACAGCACTTCAGTGCTTCACAATGAAATGTGCCTTGAAATAAATCCAGGGCCTAGGTCACAAGACCTCATTCATAGAGGCAATAAAAATCAAACAAAAAAAACTAAATCTAAAGCATTATAAACATGTTGTATTTCACCAATTGTGTTTGCTAAAACTATATATCAAAAGTTTACAACTTATTTAAGAATTGTTTACTAAAAAAGGCACCAAAATATTTTCTAAAAATTGCAGACAGAAAATAAAAATAAAAGCAAAAAATGCTTATTAATACCTAATTAAAATCACTGAAAACCCACTTCACAAATTTAGCTATAAATATAGCACTAGCGGTTTTAGTGTTCACTAAATGCTAGCAACACCCATAGAAATATATAGGTGACTGTAATGTTTAGCGTGTGCTTATTTTTAGTGTATGCTAAAAACGCTAGTGCGCCTTTGTAAAAAGACCTCCTATGTGAGGCTGCCATCTTTTAGTTAGTACTGGTATGTTTTCCATGACATGCTTTTCATGGTTTTTATGACCTATTTAAAATGCTGTATGGTTAGTGACCATCATTCCTCTTAACTTTTTGTAGTTTTACTAAGATGGTGGAGTGGCTTTTAAACACCTTTTAGGTATGGTGTCCTTGATTTACATATTTTTAATACATGTTCTTTTTCATTTTATTTATTTATCTATTTATTGATGTTTCTATATGGATTTATATGCATTTATTTATTAGTTTATACATGTTGTGGTATTCATCTATCCTTCCTGTCAAAGGTAAAGGCCGAATGAGGGAAATTTACAGCCTGCAGCTAAATGTGTGGCTGCATGAATGCTGCCAATGGAAGTGCTTCAGTTACCTTGACCACGGGCTGATTTTCCAAGAGCTACTGAGCAGTGATGGTGTCCATCTTTCAATGAAGAGACATGGAGGGGCATTTTTGATCTGATGTCTTAAGTCTGAATTTGGACATTTTACAAAAAATGTCCAAAATCTGAACAAGAAAGAAGGTCATGTTCAACAACAACAAAAAAAAGTTTATCTTTTTTTTTTTTTAAATACTGTTTTGAAAAACGTTTTGTGATTTGGACGTTTTGTTTTTTGGCTTGTTTTCAAACAAAAAATGTCCAAAAAAATCAAGCCATTAGGATACAGACCATAAGAAAAGTTTCAGTCACAGGAAAGCATTCATAGAGGATAAAAAAAGTTCAAACTGCTGTAGAATCAGTCAGTTCTATTACATCTGAAAAATTATTTTGTAGGAAGACTAATATTTCAAATTATCAAAACTTTCAGAAAAATGAGAGACTAGTGCTTGTTCTGACTGTGGTGCTAGTGTCCATCACATAGAATCCATTCAGAAGTTAAAACAGTTGCATGTAGAAAGTCCACCAGAGAATCCATGTTGCAGTAAAACAATATACATGCCCTGAGTGTGGTAAAGGCTTTAGGCAGAAGGCAGATCTCACAATACACAAGAAAATCCACAATAGAGTGAAACCATTCACATGTTCTAAGTGTGGTAAAAGCTTTGGTGGTAATGTAAATCTCAAAGTCCATCAGAGATTCACATGGGAGAGAAACCATTTGCATGTATAGAGTGTGGTCAGAAGGTAAACTGCACAATGCACCAGAGAATACACACAGGAGTAAAACCATTTACATGTTCTGAGTGTGGTAAAGGTTTTGGTTGGAAAGAAAGCCTCACATGGCATCAGAGAATCCACACAGGGATGAAACCATTTACATGCACTGAGGAGGTAAAAGCTTCAGTTGCATTGGTACAGGTAATTAAGGAATGTATATTCTTGCTATGAAGTATGGAAAAATAGCACTCTGGTAATTAGATATATGTAATGAGACCTTCTTTTAATCTATAGATCTGAATTCAAAGTCCAACACTATAGATAAACAATAGACACAAGGCTCAGATGTTATAAAAAAAATAGAAAGCTTGGCATCAGGTCAAATAATGGAAACGTGACATCCCAGGAAAGCAATAGGGCACCCTTGGGGGCACTGCAGTGGACTTTTTAAAATGCTCCCAGGTACACATCTGACCATTGCTCCCTTACCTTGTCTGCTGAGCCCCCCAAAACCCACTACCTTCAACTGTACACCACTATCATAGCCCTTACCAGTGGCGTAGCCAGACTGCCAATTTTGGGTGGGCCTGAACCCAAAGTGGGTGGGCACAAAATTTACTCTCTACCCCCCTCCCCCAGCAAACTTTAGTCACACTACTCAGATGCATTTGTCACACAGGGTAAAGTGCTGCTTTTCAGTGCATCAGATTTCAGACAATTTATTTAATAGCCTAACACCCTTTTCAATGAGCTTTCAGAGGACAATACCTCCTGCCTAAGGTCAGTTTAATGCTGTTACGGTATCCTCTCCTGACCTAAGGAATGAAGTATTGGTCTCTGAAACTTTATTAACAAAGGTACCATATTATTTTATCCTAAATTAAAAATAAATTTATTTTCTTTACCTTTGTTGTATGGCCATTTACTTTTTCTCATTGTGTTGCTCCCAGTCTCTAGATTCTGCTTTCCTTCGTTTTCGCTTAACTCTTCTGCCACGGTTTCCTGGCCATTTCTCATTTTTCTCTCCTTTTCTTTGCTTTCTTCAATATTTTTCTGCCTCTCTCTCTCTCTCTCTGTCCAGATTTAATTCATTCTTACTATCCATTCTTTAATTTCCTTCATATACTTATGGCTTTTCATCTTTTTCTCACCCTTGTTCTCCCCATGCCCCTTCATCTTATTCTCCAGTCTTTCACTACTCTCCTCTTCCATCCAGCAGCTCTCTTCTTTCTCTCCCCATCCTTCCAGTAGTCTCCCCTCTTTCTTTCTGCATTCTTCCATCCAGCGTCACCTCTTTCTCCCTACCCTTCCATCCAGCGTCTTCCCTCTTTCTCCCTACCCTTCCATCCAGCGTCTCCCTCTTTCTCTCCCCATCCTTCCACCCATCTACCCTCTCTCCTGATCCTTCCATCTAATGTCTCTCTCTACCTCCTTCTAACCAGTGTCTCTCTATCTCTCTACCCTTTTCTGTTCAGTGTCCCTTCTCTCTCCACATCCTTCTAGTCTCTCCCCTTTCTCTCTGCATCCTTTCATCCATCTCCCCTCTTTTTCTCCCCATCCTTCCATCCAGTGTCTCTCTCCCCATCCATCTGTTTTCCCTTTCTCTCCCCATCCTTCCATCTGTTTTCCCCTCATTCTCTCCCCATCCTTCCATCTGCTTTTTCCCTCTTTCTCTCCCCATCCTTCCATCTGCTTTTTCCCTCATTCTCTCCCATCCTTCCATCTGCTTTTTCCCTCTTTCTCTCCCCATCCTTCCATCTGCTTTTTCCCTCTCCCGATTCAGGCCCGCCAGTGCCAGCCCTAGCTCCCATTACCGGGCACTGCTGCTTTTCCTATTGAGCAGCAGGGCCGGCACTACAAAAAAGAAGAAGCACTCAGCTGACTGAGCTGAGTGCTAACGACAAAAAAAGTTGAAAAAAAAAGCGCGGCACCTCCGCAGGCAGCCTTGAGGCATTGGCTGCTGGCTCTGCAGGCTCCTCCCGTCTCTTACGTCACTGCCCCTGGAGCGACGCAGGGGCAGTGATGTAAGAGACAGGAGGAGCCTGCAGAGCCAGCAGCCAATGCCTCAAGGCTGCCTGCGGAGGTGCCGCGCTTTTTTTTTTTCAACTTTTTTTGTCGTTAGTGAGCTGAGCGCTTCTTCTTTTTGTAGCGCCGGCCCTGCTGCTCAATAGAAAAGCAGCAGTGGCCGGCAATGGGAGCTGGTGCTGGCGCGGGCTTGGAGGAAAAGTGGGCGGGCAGTGTCTGTGCGCTTGGGTGGGTGGGCCAGAGCTGAAATTGGGTGGGCCTGGGCCCATCCAGGCCCACCCATAGCTATACCCCTGGCCCTTACGGGTGATGGGGGCACCTATATGTGGGTAAAGTGGATTTCTGGTGAGTTTTAGAGGGCTCACAGTTTCCTCCACAAGTGTAACAGGTAGGGGAAGGTAAGAGCCTGGGTCCATCTGTCTGCAGTGCACTGCACCCACCACTAGACTACTCCAGAGACCTGCATGCTATTCTGATGGACCTGAGTATAACATCTCAGGGTGGCACAGAAGCTGGCAAGTAAAGTTTTTCATCACATTTTTTGAGGGTGGGAGGGGATTAGTGACCACTGGGGGAATAAGGAGAGGTCATTCCTGATTCCCTCCAGTGGTCATCTGGTTATTTAGGGCACCTTTTTGTGCCTTATTCATTACAAAACCAGGTCATAAGTACATAAGTACATAAGTAGTGCCATACTGGGAAAGACCAAAGGTCCATCTAGCCCAGCATCCTGTCACCGACAGTGGCCAATCCAGGTCAAGGGCACCTGGCACGCTCCCCAAACGTAAAAACATTCCAGACAAGTTATACCTAAAAATGCGGAATTTTTCCAAGTCCATTTAATAGCGGTCTATGGACTTGTCCTTTAGGAATCTATCTAACCCCTTTTTAAACTCCGTCAAGCTAACCGCCCGTACCACGTTCTCCGGCAACGAATTCCAGAGTCTAATTACACGTTGGGTGAAGAAAAATTTTCTCCGATTCGTTTTAAATTTACCACACTGTAGCTTCAACTCATGCCCTCTAGTCCTAGTATTTTTGGATAGCGTGAACAGTCGCTTCACATCCACCCGATCCATTCCACTCATTATTTTATACACTTCTATCATATCTCCCCTCAGCCGTCTCTTCTCCAAGCTGAAAAGCCCTAGCCTTCTCAGCCTCTCTTCGTAGGAAAGTCGTCCCATCCCCACTATCATTTTCGTCGCCCTTCGCTGTACCTTTTCCAATTCTACTATATCTTTTTTGAGATACGGAGACCAGTACTGAACACAATACTCCAGGTGCAGTCGCACCATGGAGCGATACAACGGCATTATAACATCCGCACACCTGGACTCCATACCCTTCCTAATAACACCCAACATTCTATTCGCTTTCCTAGCCGCAGCAGCACACTGAGCAGAAGGTTTCAGCGTATCATCGACGACGACACCCAGATCCCTTTCTTGATCCGTAACTCCTAACGCGGAACCTTGCAAGACGTAGCTATAATTCGGGTTCCTCTTACCCACATGCATCACTTTGCACTTGTCAACATTGAACTTCATCTGCCACTTGCACGCCCATTCTCCCAGTCTCGCAAGGTCCTCCTGTAATCGTTCACATTCCTCCTGCGACTTGACGACCCTGAATAATTTTGTGTCATCGGTGAATTTAATTACCTCACTAGTTATTCCCATCTCTAGGTCATTTATAAATACATTAAAAAGCAACGGACCCAGCACAGACCCCTGCGGGACCCCACTAACTACCCTCCTCCACTGAGAATACTGGCCACGCAATCCTACTCTCTGCTTCCTATCTTTCAACCAGTTCTTAATCCATAATAATACCCTACCTCCGATTCCATGACTCTGCAATTTCTTCAGGAGTCTTTCGTGCGGCACTTTGTCAAACGCCTTCTGAAAATCCAGATATACAATATCAACCGGCTCCCCATTGTCCACATGTTTGCTTACCCCCTCAAAAAAATGCATTAGATTGGTGAGGCAAGACTTCCCTTCACTAAATCCGTGTTGACTTTGTCTCATCAGTCCATGTTTTTGTATATGCTCTGCAATTTTATTCTTAATAATAGCCTCCACCATCTTGCCCGGCACCGACGTCAGACTCACCGGTCTATAATTTCCCGGATCTCCTCTGGAACCCTTCTTAAAAATCGGAGTAACATTGGCTACCCTCCAGTCTTCCGGTACTACACTCGATTTTAGGGACAGATTGCATATTTCTAACAGTAGCTCCGCAAGTTCATTTTTTAGTTCTATTAATACTCTGGGATGAATACCATCAGGTCCCGGTGATTTACTACTCTTCAGCTTGCTGAACTGACCCATTACATCCTCCAAGGTTACAGAGAATTTGTTTAGTTTTCTCCGACTCCCCCGCTTCAAATATTCTTTCCGGCACCGGTGTCCCCCCCAAATCCTCCTCGGTGAAGACCGAAGCAAAGAATTCATTTAATTTCTCCGCTACGGCTTTGTCCTCCTTGATCGCCCCTTTAACACCATTTTCGTCCAGCGGCCCAACCGACTCTTTGGCCGGTTTCCTGCTTTTAATGTATCTAAAAAAATTTTTACTATGTATTTTTGCTTCCAACGCTAATTTCTTCTCAAAGTCCTTTTTTGCCCTCCTTATCTCCGCTTTGCATTTGGCTTGGCATTCCTTATGATCTATCCTGTTACTTTCAGTTGGTTCTCTTCTCCACTTTCTGAAGGATTGTTTTTTGGCTCTAATTATTTCCTTTATCATACTGTTTAGCCACGCCGGCTGACGTTTAGTCTTTTTTCCCTTTTTTCTAATACGTGGAATATATTTGTCCTGAACCTCCAGGATGGTGTTTTTAAACAGCATCCACGCCTGATGCAAGTTTTTTACTCTGCGAGCTGCTCCTTTCAGTCTTTTTTTCAACTCAAAATGTCTAAGTTTTAGTCCTGGATGGTCTTGTTTTGTTCCATTATGGCTGAAAAACGTCCAAGTCTTAGGAATGCCCAAGTTCTACCCTGAACACACCCCTGGCATGCCCCCTTGAGATTTAGACACACTTCTGACAGACTTCAGAGAAAAACGTCTAAAACTAGGTTTCGAAAATACTGATTTGGACGTTTGTGTGAGAAAAACATCCAAATGCGGACTTATGCCACTTTTTGGATGTTTTTCTCTTTTGAAAATGAGCTAGAAAGTGTCTTCAGTAACAGACACTAAAGATGGCTTTAAACTAAATTTGCTGGGGATGGGTGAGATAAGCCCCAAAGTCATTGATAATCCTCAGAAAGGTAAGACATCAAATACCCTTATAGCAAGGGAAAAAAAGGGTAACATCTGGAGAGCCTTATATACCAATGCCTGTACTATGGGAAACAAATATCTAGATCTAGAGGCTACAATGATAGAAGCTGACTTGGATTTAGTGGCTGTCATGGAGACATGGTTCACGGAGAACCATGACTGGGATATAGTTATACCTGGCTATTCAGGAAGAACAGGGTAGGAAAAAGGATGGAGTGGCATTATATGTTAAGAATAATATTAAAGGGACAGAACTGCAGGACATATGAGGTAAGGAAGAAGCGCTGTGGATTAAACTGGTAAGAGGAAAAGGAAAATGTCACCTGCACAGTCAGAAGAAATGGACAGAGACTTAATTGAAGATATCCACAAGATAACTAAGAAAGGGGATGTACTACTGATAGGGAATTTTAATATACCGGACGTCGATTGGAGAGTCCCTGCTGCAGGGTCATCTAAAAGCAAAGAGGTCTTGGATTCTCTACAGGAAAAATTGTTTAAGCAGTGGGTGACAAAACTGATGTGGTATGGAGCTATTCTAGACATAGTGCTTACAAATGAGGACACTGTTTCTAATGTTACAGTGGGAGATCATTTGGCATCTAGTGATCAGCGAATGGTATGGTTCGATATAAAGACAAAGGAGGAGAGGGCTTATTTGAGATTGACGGTCCTAGATTTCAAAAGAAATAACTTTGCTGAGATGGGGGAATTTCTCAAGGAAGAGTTGAATGAGAAGAACTGAAGGAAGTAGAACAGCAGCGGGCAAAACAGAAAGGAGCTATTTTAAAGGAGACTAACCTTTATGTTAGAAAATTACATAAAAGTAAGAGGAAAAGAAGGTCACTCTAGTTCTCAAAAGCAGTAGCTGAAAAGGAAAGGGGAAGAAGATTAGCCTGCATAAGTTACAAGAGGACTCAGAAAGAGGAAGACAGGCAAAAATACCTGGAAAAGTTAAGTAATGCCACACTGGGAAAAGACCAAGGGTCCATCGAGCCCAGCATCCTGTCCACAACAGCGGCCAATCCAGGCCAAGGGCACCTGGCAAGCTTCCCAAACGTACAAACATTCTATACATGTTATTCCTGGAATTGTGGATTTTTCCCCAGTCCATTTAGTAGCGGTTTATGGACTTGTCCTTTAGGAAACCATCCAACCCCTTTTTAAACTCTGCTAAGCTAACCGCCTTCACCACTTTCTCCGGCAACGAATTCCAGAGTTTAATTATACGTTGGGTGAAGAAAAATTTTCTCCGATTTGTTTTAAATTTACTACACTGTAGTTTCATCGCACGCCCCCTAGTATTTTTGGAAAGCATGAACAGACGCTTCATATCCTCCTGTTCCACTCCACTCATTATTTTATATACCTCTATCATGTCTCCCCTCAGCCGTCTCTTCTCCAAGCTGAATAGCCCTAGCCTCCTTAATCTTTCTTCATAGGGAAGTCGTCCCATCCCCGCTATCATTTTAGTCGCCCTTCGCTGCACCTTTTCCAATTCTACTATATCTTTCTTGAGATGCGGCGACCAGAATTGAACACAATACTCAAGGTGCGGTCGCACCATGGAGCGATACAACGGCATTATAGCATCCTCACACCTGTTTTCCATACCTTTCCTAATAATACCAACATTCTATTCGCTTTCCTAGTCGCAGCAGCACACTGAACAGGTTTCAGCGTATTATTGACGACGACACCCAGATCCCTTTCTTGGTCCGTAACTCCTAACGTGGAACCTTGCATGACGTAGCTATAATTCGGGTTCTTTTTTCCCACATGCATCACCTTGCACTTGCTCACATTAAACGTCATCTGCCATTTAGCCGCCCAGTCTCCCAGTCTCGTAAGGTCCTCTTGTAATTTTTCACAATCCTGTCGCGATTTAACAACTTTGAATAACTTTGTGTCATCAGCAAATTTAATTACCTCGCTAGTTACTCCCATCTCTAAATCATTTATAAATATATTAAAAAGCAGCGGTCCTAGCACAGACCCCTGAGGAACCCCACTAACTACCCTTCTCCATTGTGAATACTGACCATTTAACCCCACTCTCTGTTTCCTATCCTTCAACCAGTTTTTAATCCACAGTAGGACATTTCCTCCTATCCCATGACCCTCCAATTTCCTCTGTAGCCTTTCATGAGGTACCTTGTCAAACGCCTTTTGAAAATCCAGATACACAATATCAACTGGTTCCCTTTTGTCCACATGTTTGTTTACTCCTTCAAAGAATTGAAGTAAATTGGTCAGGCAAGATTTCCCCTCACAAAAGCCATGCTGACTCGGTCTCAGTAATCCATGTCCTCGGATGTGCTCTGTAATTTTGTTTTTAATAATAGCCTCTACCATTTTCCCCGGCACTGACGTCAGACTCGCCGTTCTATAATTTCCCGGATCTCCCCTGGAGCCTTTTTTAAAAATCGGCGTTACATTGGCCACCCTCCAATCTTCCGGTACCACGCTCGATTTTAAGGATAAGTTGCATATCACTAGCAGTAGCTCCGCAAGCTCATTTTTCAGTTCTATCAGTACTCTAGGATGAATACCATCTGGTCCAGGAGATTTGCCACTCTTCAGTTTGCTGAACTGCCCCATTACGTCCTCCAGGTTTACCGTGAAGTCAGTAAGTTTCTCCCACTCCGCTTGAAATACCATTTCCGACACTGGTATCCCACTCAAATCTTCCTCGGTGAAGACCGAAGCAAAGAATTCATTCAGTCTCTCCACTACATCTTTGTCTTCCTTGATCGCCCCTTTTACCCCTCGGTCATCCAGCGGCCCAACCGATTCTTTTGCCGGCTTCCTGCTTTTAATATACCGAAAAAAATTTTTACTATGTTTTTTTGCCTCTAATGCTATCTTTTTTTCGTAATCCCTCTTGGCCTTCTTTATCTGCGCCTTGCATTTGCTTTGACACTCCTTATGCTGCTTCTTGTTATTTTCAGACGGTTCCTTCTTCCATTTTCTGAAGGCGTTTCTTTTAGCCCTAATAGCTTCCTTCACCTCACTTTTCAACCAGGCCAGCTGTCTTTTGGACTTCTGTCTTTCTTTTCTAATTTGCGGAATATGTATGGCCTGGGCCTCCAGGATGGTATTTTTGAACAGTGTCCACGCCTGTTGTACAGTTTTTACTCTCTCAGTTGCCCCCCTAAGTTTTTTTTTTACCGGTCTTCTCATTTTATCATAGTCTCTTTTTTTAAAGTTAAACGCTAACATATTTGACTTTCTGTGTACAGTTACTTCAAGGTCGATATCAAAACTGATCATATTATGATCACTGTTATCAAGAGGCCCCAGTAACATAACGTTCCTCACCAGATCATGTGCTCCACTAAGGACCAAGTCTAGAATTTTTCCTTCTCTCGTCGGCTCCTGCACCAGCTGCTCCATAGACAAATAGAAGAAAAGATAGTCGATACAGCAAAAAAGGGGGACAAGACATTTTTCAGATATGTAAGTGACAGGAAGAAGTGATAAAATAGCATTGTGAGGCTCAACGCTAAGGGGGAGAAATATGTAGAAGCTGATAAGTATAAAGCTAAACTGCTTAACACTTATTTCTATTCTGTGTTCATGGATGAAAGGCTGGGGGTAAGACCGCAGAAAACAAATGCTAAAGGGGATGATTATGTGGGTAGACCAAGACCAATTCTCAGAAGACTGTGTTCATGAGGAGCTAGCTAAACTAAAAGTAGTCAAAGCGATGGGACCTGATGGGATACATCCAAAGGTACTCAAGAAACTCGGAGATGTTCTGGCAGCTCCGCTGTCTGACCTCTTCAATGCTTCCTTAGCATCTGGAGTAGTCCTGGAGGACTGGAGAAAGGCGGATGTGATCCCTCTGCACAAGAGCGGAAATAAGGAGGAGGTTGGGAATTACAGACCTGTCAGTCTGACCTCGGTGCTGAGTAAACTAATGGAAATACTTCTAAAGCGGAGGATCGTGAGGTTTCTCAAATCAAATGGACTGCAGAACCCGAAGCAGCATGGCTTTACTAGAGGCAGGTCATGTCAGACAAATCTAATTGATTTCTTTGACTGGGTAACCAAACAGTTGGATGTGGAAGGAGTGCTAGATGTGGTGTACTTGGATTTTAGCAAAGTTTCTGACACGGTTCCGCACATGCGACTGATAAATAGGGGCCCTTTTACTAAGGTGCATAGACGCCTACGTGCATCCAATGTGCATTAATTTGGAACTACCACCCGGCTACCACATGCCCCGGTGGTAATTCCATATTTTACATGCGTCCGATACGCACGTTGGAAAATATTTTTTATTTTCTACCAGGCATTAATTGGCAGTGCACACTGATGATTATCACTCGGTCAACGTGTGAGACTTTACTGCTAAGTCAATGGGTAGCGGTAAGGTGTCAGACCCAAAATGGACGCATGCCAATTTTTATTTTCCGCATGTCCATTTTCAACCCCCCCAAAAAGCCTTTTTACAGGCATACTGGAAAATGGACCTGTGCACATCCAAAACACATGCCGACACTAGCGCAGGCCATTTTTCAGTGCACCTTAGTAAAAGGACCCCTTAGTGACCTTGGTATGGGACGTAAAGTGACTGACTGGGTTAAAAACTGGTTAAATGGAAGGAGCAGACGGTAGTGGTAAATGGAGCTTGCTCTGAGAAAAGGGATGTTATCAATGGTGTACCACAGGGATCGGTCCTCGGGCTGGCCCTTTTTCATATCTTTGTGAGTGATATTGCAGAAGGACTGTCTGGTAAGGTTTATCTCTTTGTGGATGATACCAAGCTCTGTAATAGGATGGACACCCCAGAGGGTGAGGATGACATAAGGAAGGATCTAGTGAAGCTTGAAAAATGGTCCAATAATTGGCAACTAAGATTTAATGCTAAGAAATGCAGGGTCATTCACTTGGGTTACAAAAATCCAAGGGAATGGTACAATATAGGGGGTGAAGTGCTTCTGTGTACAAAAGAAGAGCGGGGCTTGGGGGTGATTGTGTCTGATGACCTTAAGGTGGACAAACATGTAGAAAAGGTGACGGTCAAAGCCAGAAAGATGCTGGGGTGCATAAAGAGAGGGATGACCAGCAGGAAAAAAGAGGTGATATTGCTCTTGTACAAGTCTCTGGTGAGGCCCCGTTTAGAGTACTGCATGCAATTCTGGAAACTGCACCTACAGAAAGATATAAACAAGATGGAGTCAGTCCAGAGGGCAGCTGCAAAATTGGTAAGCAGTCTCTGTCATAAAACATATAGGGACAGGCTTATGAACCTCAACAGGTATACACTGGAAGAGAGGCGGGAGAGAGGGGATATGATAGGCATGTGTAAATATCTCAAAGGAGTTAATGTACAGGAAGGTGAGCCTTTTCCAAATGAAGGAAAATTCTGGAATGAGAGGGCATAGGATGAAGTTAAGACGAAATAGGCTTAGGAAAAATCTAAGAAAGTACTCTTTCACGGAAAGGATGGTGGATGCATGGAATGGCCTCCCGGTGGAGGGCGTGGAGATGAGGACTGTGTCAGAATTTAAGAAAGCATAGGATAGGCATGTGGGATCCCTTAGGAAAAGGAGGAGTTAGTGGTTACTGAGGAAGGACAAACTGGATGAGCCATTTGGCTTTTATCTGCTGTCATGATTCTATGTTTCTGTCTATTACTAAATTCAAGTTTTTATGATTATTTATTACTTATTACTAACAATTGTCTGTTTTGTCTGTTATTTATTTATTTGCTGCATTTGTACCCCACATTTTCCCACCTATTTGCAGGCTCAATGTGGCTTACACTATGTTGCAAAAGGTATAAACAGAGTAAGAAGTAAGGTCTAATTTAACATATTACTGTGTAAGAAATTAGGTAGATAGGTCAGTAGAATTATTTACATAACACAAAATAAAACAGGTAAGATATAATGTGATTAACATAATGATAATGTGATTAACATAATCAAATTAGAAGGGATCAGTATTAGTTGGTTTAGATATAGAATGGAGTCAAGTCATTAAGGAGGATTTTTATTGTAAGTCTCTTCGAACAGGTGCATCTTCAATAACTTCTGGAAGGTTGTCAAGTCCTGTGTTGTTTTTATAGCATTCAGTAGTTTATTCCATGATTTTGTGCAGAGGTATGTGAAGGTAGATGCGTGTAGTGATTTGTATTTGAGTCCTCTACAATTGGAGTAGTGGAGGTTTAAGAAGGTACGTGATGAACTTTTGATGTTTTGTGCAGGTAAGTCAATTAGGTCTGACATGTATGATGGAGCTTCTCCATGGATGATTTTATGGGTTAAGGTGCAAACCTTGAATGTAATTCGATCTTTTAGTGGAAGCCAATGTAATTTTTCTCTGAGGGGTTTGGCGCTCTCTTACTTCGCCTTTCCGAATATGAGTCTAGCTGTGGTATTTTGGGCAGTCTGGAGTTTCTTAATGGGTTTTTTCTTTGCATCCTGCGAAAATGGAGTTACAGTAATCCAGGTGGCTTGGTACTAGCGATTGCACTAGTTTGCGGAATACTTCCCTTGGGAAGTTACTAAAGCCCCTGACGCAGCCCTTGTGTGAGTGAAACATGGCCAGTGTTGGGCTTTCTTAGACCTCACATGAATAATGTTTTATTAAAGGAACTTTCCTAGTGTGATGTGCTCTTTTGCACCGCTAGCTCTAGGGATAATCAGCAGTATTCAGCCATTCTGTGGACAGCTGTAAGAATAAAGTTATGTCAGCAAAAGGATTGTCCTAGCTAAAACTGCTTAGCTATCCAGAGAGTGACTGAACATTGCCAACTATCTCTGGAGCTAGCTACAGTCACCATTGAATATAGGTAAATAGTTTTAAAGCATTTCAATATGACCTCATGGTGTCCACTTCTGGGTGATTTTCAAATGATCAGCTTTTTTTGGTCCCCTGTGTAGGCAAGGACATTGCCAAAATACTTTGACAATGGGAGTTGAATTACTTGCCAGATAAGTTTATGCCATTATCATTTGTGGTTTTGCAGTAAAATGGTATGATTTGTTCATGGTGGTGACATACACAACAAATTAAAATAATATACTCACAGTACTAGGTACACGATTAGAACTTGAGCAGAGTCAGTCGGTTTGCCAGATTTGCAGAAATATGTTTTCAGTGCTGAGTTATGATTCCTTGGTATGTTTTATCATTATCCTAACTGCTTTGTATGTTGATATTTAAGTATGGGGAGTCTGTTCCCCTTGTTTTGCATATTATGTTTGATGCTTTTGCTTCCACCAACCAATGATGCCCCATAACCCTTCTGTTAGCAACCAAATTTGCTCTTTATATTCTTTTACTTTCCCCAATAAATATTTTCCCATAATCCCTCTACTGTGTCCAACCAATATTTTACTGTTCTGATAACCCATCCTGTATTCTCCTTCTACTCTTGTATTCTCCAAATCAATATTCTCCTTCTTCTCACCTATTGTAACCTATTGCTATTCTCTGGTGGCCTTTCTCTGCTGATCACAATCAATATTCTCCCATTGCTCTTCACCTGCTCCTGGCGTGGAGTAGCCTAATGACTAGAGCAGTGGGCTGAGAACCAGACAGGGCTGGCTTAACTATTAGAAGGTCACTTATAGCTGCAGTTTCAAGGTGCAGCAAAGAACAGCTGAAATCCTGGTCCTGAAATCTACACAAGCTTACTTTTTTCAAACTTTTTATTTAACAGACAAGTAACACAGACACACAACCATGTTGCCATACATCATCTATTCCGTCCTCAGGTGCCATACAGCCTTATATAGTGTACAGATATCTAGGATGGCTCAGCCGCTTGACAGTCTAACACCCTCTGCCTTTGTCAATACTTGACTCAAATGGTACTATAGGCCAGTGGTTCCCAAACCTGATCCTGGAGGCACCCCATCCAAAATTTTAGTATATCCACAATCAATATTCATGAGACAGATTTGCATGTAGTGGAGTCAGTGCATGCAAATCTCTCTCATGAATATTTGTTTTGGGTATCCTGAAAACCTGACTAGCTGTGGTGCCTCCAGGACCAGGTTTGGGAACCACTGCTATATGCATTAGTTTTACTCCTTAGCAGATATGAAAGCATCTCTATTAAAGCAATCTTTCAAATACCTACATACTTTTACACTTTTATGTGTTTTTACAGGATTTTGGTAGAGTGGTATAATTGACATGGTCATAATTTTGAGTTAATTACCAGATCCCGAACTTTCCTCAATCTCCACTACCCTAAGTGCAAAGGCATAAAATACAAAGCACTGCATGCCTCAACCTTCTCTTACACAAGCACGAAATTCTGGAATACACTACCACGCAACCTGAAAATGATTTATGAATTAACCCACTTCCGCAAACTATTGAAAACTCACCTCTTCGAGAAAAGCTATGGCAAGAATCAAAACATATGAAGTCCTTACGCACTAACAGAGATAGGGCAATACACTCTCTTCTGATCTCTCTTCCCCTTAATCTCACCACACTTAAAACCCTACCCACAGATGGAACTGTTATACCCTAATGTTCTCTCGCCATTGTTCTATCGCCGATCACTTCCCCATTGTTACATTCTACTGTTCCATTCCCAAACTATGTTTGACTTTGACTTGTTTTCCCAAAACATGTATGACTTCGACTGTCTTCCCATAACTCTTCTCAATATAACCCATAACCATATTGTAACCAATGTAATTCCATGACTCACAATGTATTGTAAGCCACACTGAACCCGTAAATAGGTGGGAAAATGTGGGATACAAATGCAATAAATAAATAAAATAAATAAATCTCAGAAGGAGGGGCCTAAGGGTCTAGAATTTCATTGAGAGAGCACAAGGCTAGGTTGCCCCAGACTACAAATCCTGCATCCCACGGTAATTTCGATTGTGCATGCTACCTACATGGTAATACATAAAATGTATTTTTTCAAGGTGAGATCGGTTGAGGCGGCAGAGAGTTAGGGTAGCTACATTGCCATGCGCTAAATGATTAGTGCGTGATCAGCTTTTACTCTTGCATTCATCCTAGTGAATACTCTTCTACTGCTCTTCAAATGCCCTCATCCAATACTCTCCTGCTACTCTTCAATGCATCAAACCAATATTCTCCCATAACTTTTCCACTGACTCAACTAATATTCTCCTGCTGCCCTTCTTGCATCAACTTTTCTTAATTTTTCTACTGACACCAACCAATATTTTCCAGACACCCTGCTCTCCAATGATATTTTTTTCTTACTGTTCCACTTGTCGCAACCAATATTATCTCATAACTGTTGTACTGTTATTAACTAACATTCTTCCATACCAATAGACACCTAACCAATAGTCACCTTCTAATCTTAACCTGCCAATATTGGCATGTTCACCTTCTGCTCTTCTACTGGCCCCAACCAATATTTACCTGCTATTCTTTAACTGCTCTCAAGCAATATTCTTTGCTTACTCTTCTTCTAATGCATCCAATATTATTCTACTACTCTTCTATTGTCCCAAATGAATATTCTCCTTTTATTTAGTGTCCTCAGTTAGTATTCTGTTTCTCCACTTCCCTCTTCAGTGGCCAACAGTGCAGAATAGGCCCCTCTTTGGTTACCAGCACTGCAGGATAGGATCATAGGCAGTCGGTGGCCCAACTGTTTGGGGAGGCTAAAGGGGGTGGGGTTAGGGGTGGTACCAGGGGTGAGGCTTATATTCATAATTATCCTGCAACACACAGAAAAAAAATAAGTAAAAGTAAAATAGTCACAATTAATACCTTTTATTAAATTTAGATATTAGATGTGCATCATATGTCAAAGAATAAAGTGGTTGTTCAATGCATATATTAACCAATGTATACTATTCAAAAATGTTATCAATTATTAAAAACTCTATTTCCATCCACAGAAAACCCCAAAATGAAATGGTTGCATTAGTGAAGTAACATTATGCGTGAAAAGGCATCACTGTAAATATTACACTGGGCAGACCCTAATACCCCAATATACCACCCATGCAGCAAACACAGACTGTCAACAATATGAAACAAGAGATCATAATATCACAATTCCTCATATACAGCCACAAAACTACCTGTTAGGGTGGATAGTGTTCACAATAAGCTCCTTTTATTAATGACCAGATAGAGATAAGAGTTTTCAACTTTGGCAAAGTATAAGTCATCACAAGAACAAAATTTAAGAAAACCAATGGACTGCATTAAGGGCTTATAGCCCATGTAGCTATGTTTAAACAAAATAGATCTGCATGAAACAAAATATTTATTTTTATTTTGACTTATAAAACCTCTCTCTCTCTGCCCTAATCCAAAACTGCCCTACTGTCTTGCCCCCCACCACCATCCAACATTGCCCATGTCTCCCCATCTCTCTCTCCTCCCTTCATCATCCAGCATCATCACCCTATCCCCTCACCAGTCTTCTGTTCAACAAAGCAATTTAGCACTAAGAGACCCAAATAGTCCTTACCCGCTTGCTTACTTGATCCACTGCCTCTCTCCTTGGCTTGGTCGGTGTCGGCCACTGATTGAAAAGAGCCGCCGTGTGCTGCAACACTCAGGCTCACAGTCACAGCCAAGCTCTGATGCGGGAAAGGCAGCAGGCAGGAAGTGTGTCACAGGGGGGAGGTTCCCTTCTGACAGAGCCGGAACCGCTGGGGATGGAGCCTTAGGGAGATATCGAGTCAGGTAGGCAGCTGCAGCCGGTAAGAAAAGAAATGAGCAGGAGAGGGGGTAGGGGTGAAGGGGGTACTTTCACTGCTTATAGAATCTGGCTTTCTTGAGGATCAATGTGACTGTGCAGCAGAGTGGGGCAAAGAGAGGGTGGGGCGGCATTTTATTTTGTTGTGTCCTCTTTTTTGTCTCTGAAAATATGGTAACCCTATGCAGGAGGGACACACTGAGTGCTGGTGCATGGTCTGCTCCTACCATCTTACTGCTCCCCATTATCCGCAGGAGGGTGTTACTGAGTGCTGGTGCTCGTTAGTATCGGCAGGAGGATGTTCCTGAGTACTGCTTCTCTCCAGTATCTGCAGGAGGGTGTTACTGTGTACTGTTGCTCTCCAGTATGTGCAGGAGAGTGTTACTGAGTGCTGGTGCTCCCCGATATCTGTAGGTAACCCTATGCAGGAGAGAGATACTGAGTGCTGGTGCAGGGTCTGCTCCTGCCATATTACTGTGCCCAATATGTTCAAGAGGGTGTTACTGAATGCTGGTGCTCCCCAGTATCTGCAGGAAGGTGCTGCTGAGTGTTAGTGCAGGGTTTGCTCCTACCATCTTACTGCTCCCTGGTATTTGCAGTAGATTGTTACTGAATGCTGGTACAGGGTCTTCTGCCCTTCAGTTCTGCATTCTATATTTCAATTTTTTTTATTAAATTTTCATACAATACACAATAAAATAAAGAAAAACAGAAACAATATAACAAAACTTACTACAAGTATGCAAAGTGGAGAAGTGCTTCACAACATCACATCAGTTCTACATTCTATATCTTTATTTCTTCTTCAGGCTGGTTGTATCTCATTCTCTCCCTTGAGCTGGAGTTGGGTGGGCTCTAGCTGGTGCATATGCTCAGAATACACTCCCACCTTTCTTTTCTAACTATCCTGCCAGTGTTTCCATCTACACCATACTAGCTTGTGAGAGAGTCTATAGGACACTGTCAGTTCCCCTTAAGGATACACCCTCACAATGTCAGTACCAGGGGCGTATCTGCGTGGGGCCACAGGGGCCTGGGCCCCCGCAGATTTCGCCCTGGCCCCCCTCCCCGCCGTCAACCCTCCCCCGCTGCTTACTTTTGCTGGCGGGGTCCGACCCGCAATCTCCATATTTCGGCTTCCTCCGTGGCCATGTGCTTCCAGGAAGTAACGCTGCAGCGCTGATTCGTTGAATCCAGTTCGGCGTCTGACGTCCCAGCACGTCAGACGCCGAACTAGATTCAACGAATCAGCGCTGCAGCGTTACTTCCTGGAAGCACATGGCCACGGAGGAAGCCGAAATATGGAGATTGCGGGTCGGACCCCGCCAGCAAAAGTAAGCAGCGGGGGAGGGTTGACGGCGGGGAGGGGGTGGAGAGAGGCGGCGGCGGCGGCGGGGGGGGGGGGGAGGCAAAAATGTGCCCCCCCTCTCTGGCTCTGGCCCCCCCTACCGCCGGATTCCAGATACGCCCCTGGTCAGTACCACCCTAAAATCCATAGTTCTGTCCAAAGGGAAAGTGATACAGGAGGAGTGGAGCCTGGAGGGTATGGTCCAGTAAGATAAAAGCCCAGAGCACAGCTAGGTTAAGAAGTCCCAGAGGGAAGCAACAATGCTCAACTGTATTTGCCTCTACCATCTATGTTTGAACTGCAACTGCTACAGTCAGGTAGGCCAAATTTGGAATCTTGCAACTTTGGATTTTGACCCAAGTAACTGCTAGAGACTATATTGGTAACTCTGGAGAACCAGGCGAGAGACAAGTAAAGTGTACTACCATGCTGAGAAACAGCAATGTATGCCAAGACCCTGCATGAGCAGGCCACTAGAGAACCTTGTTTCATTTAAAGAGCATTTTTGTGTTTATTTCCTCTGCCCTATTTGTGAATGGCACAGGACCCCTACCTGATTCTTATAATAAACAGTATTTTCTTTCACCTGCGATTGCTGTGTGGCTCTGTCTTACCTGGTCTCTGGGCCCACCCTTGTCCACATTACCACATAACTAAAAATGCATTTCCAGTCCCTGGACCCTGCAACAGTAAAATTTGGCTTCCATTCTCACACCAGTTGATGTACCTTTTGGTTAGAAGTGGGTGCTTCAATCAAATTATTTTTTAGCCTCCTCAAGCCTCTTAAATGTGCTTCTTATGTTACTAAAACAGCAGTTTCCTCCCCCCAAGTCAGCACCCTAGGGAAACCTCTGAGGTTGCTGCAGTTGAGGAGCAGAGTAAAGAAAAGTTTACATTGTATTAATCAGACAGGAGAAACTAAACAGAAGGACTACCATTGGTGAGATGTTTCATCTGCCAATGCAACTAGCAGAGGGAAGAGAAAGTGCAGTCCTTGCAGCATGTGCGAGAAGTCCTTGCATGAGCCGCAGGGAGCACATTGTGGACTTAGAAGCAGTGCAAGGAGGAGGGGAGCAGCTCGGGCACTGTATTTCTTTGGCTGGTGGGACTTTGATAGGTTGGAGGGTGCCCGAGCCCAAATTAGGGGGACCCAGAGCCCAAAGCATCCCCCTCTCCCGTGGCTGCTTGAATGAGAGGCTGTAACTTTTCTATAACCTGCTTCTATCCTAAGACCCTGAGAACAGTGGAGAACTGAAAATTATATCAGTGCTGTAGACATGAAGCCAGTTATGAATCTATACTGCAAAGTAGCACAGCTGTTTATTGTACACATAAGCTTGTGAAGAGAAAGTGATTTAATGTGCTGACTATTCTTTGAAATTGGGCTATGGGCAGAGCTAATTTCTGCTTCTCTCCAGTACTAATGTTCTGCATAGGAGGCTCGTGAATTAACTAAGGCTGGGCCCCAAGGTTTTAGACTGGGTTCAGAACTGGCTAAGGGGCCCTTTTACTAAGGTGCACTGAAAAATGGCCTGCGCTAGTGTAGGCACGTCTTTTGGATGCATGCAGATCCATTTTTCAGCGTACCTGTAAAAAAGGTTTTTTGAGGGGGGGGGGCCGAAAATGGACGTGCGGCAAAATAAAAATTGGCGCGTATCCGTTTTGGGTCAGAGACTTTACCGCCACCCATTGACTTAGCGGTAAGGTCTCACACATTAACTGGGCGGTAAACGTCAGCTCGCATACACTGCTAATTACCACCCGGTTAGCCCCGTGCATTAGAAAATAAAAAATAATTTTGGGCGCACGTAGCGGATGCACGTAAAAAATGGAATTACCACCCAGGCCATGCGGTAGCCAGGCGGTAGTTCCAAATTAACGCACGTTGTATGTGCGTAGGCGCCTACGCAGCTTAGTAATAGGGTATCAAATGGAGCTCTCTCCAATGAAAGAGATGTTATTAGTGGAAAGTCTCAGAGTGGTAATTCTCAACCTGGTGCTCAGGACACTCCTAACCAGTCTGGTTTTCAGGAAATCCGCAATGAATTTGCATGAAATAGGTTTGCATATATTGTGTGTACTGTGCGCAAAATCAAACAAAGCATATTTATTGTGAATCTCCTGAAAGTGTCCTGAGGGCTGCACACAGAAGCATTATGTCACAGTTCAGTCCTGAGAATGATTCTTTCAATAATCTGATAAGTAACACTGTCGGACCTGATAGACGTACCACCCAGGAATGCTAAAAGATCATCCCGCACATTCCTTAATCTTCACTTCCCCAACTGTAAAGGTCTAAAATACAAACTAACGCATGCGTCAACCTTTTCATACCTGAGCACACAATTCTGGAACGCGCTACCATGGAACTTAAAAACAATTTATGAACTAACTAACTTCCGCAAACTACTGAAGACCCATCTCTTTAACAAGGCATACCACAAAGATCAATAAATCTGAACTCCTCCACATGCACCCAGAATTATCTTATAATATCTGCTTGCTATACTACTATCATGTTTTTTTTTCTTTATAATGTACCCAAGATCCTTCTCTATACTAAATGTCTATTTTGTTATACATTGCCACCATTCATAATGTATTGTAAGCCGGCAAAAGAATCGGTTGGGCTGCTGGATGACCGAGGGGTAAAAGGGACGATCAAGGAAGACAAAGACGTAGCGGAGAGACTGAATGAATTCTTTGCTTCGGTCTTCACCGAGGAAGATTTGGGTGGGATACTGGTGTCGGAAACGGTATTTCAAGCGGACGAGTCGGAGAAACTTACTGACTTCACGGTAAACCTGGAGGACGTAATGGGGCAGTTCAGCAAACTGAAGAGTAGCAAATCTCCTGGACCGGATGGTATTCATCCTAGAGTACTGATAGAACTGAAAAATGAGCTTGCGGAGCTACTGCTAGTGATATGCAACTTATCCTTGAAATCGAGCGTGGTACCGGAAGAATTGGAGGGTGGCCAATGTAACGCCGATTTTTTAAAAAGGCTCCAGGGGAGATCCGGGAAATTATAGACCGGTGAGTCTGACGTCAGTGCCGGGGAAAATGGTAGAGGCTATTATTAAAAACAAAATTACAGAGCACATCCGAGGACATGGATTACTGAGACCGAGTCAGCATGGCTTTTGTGTGGGGAAATCTTGCCTGACCAATTTACTTCAATTCTTTGAAGGAGTAAACAAACATGTGGACAAAGGAGAACCGGTTGATATTGTGTATCTGGATTTTCAAAAGGCGTTTGACAAGGTACCTCATGAAAGGCTCCAGAGGAAATTGGAGGGTCATGGGATAGGAGGAAATGTCCTATTGTGGATTAAAAACTGGTTGAAGGATAGGAAACAGAGAGTGGGGTTAAATGGTCAGTATTCACAATGGAGAAGGGTAGTTAGTGGGGTTCCTCAGGGGTCTGTGCTAGGACCGCTGCTTTTTAATATATTTATAAATGATTTAGAGATGGGAGTAACTAGCGAGGTAATTAAATTTGCTGATGACACAAAGTTATTCAAAGTTGTTAAATCACGACAGGATTGTGAAAAATTACAAGAGGACCTTACGAGACTGGGAGACTGGGCGGCTAAATGGCAGATGACGTTTAATGTGAGCAAGTGCAAGGTGATGCATGTGGGAAAAAAGAACCCAAATTATAGCTATATCTTGCAAGGTTCCACGTTAGGAGTTACGGACCAAGAAAGGGATCTGGGTGTCGTCGTCGATAATACACTGAAACCTGCTGCTCAGTGTGCTGCTGTGGCTAGGAAAGCGAATAGAATGTTGGGTATTATTAGGAACGGTATGGAAAACAGGTGTGAGGATGTTATAATGCCGTTGTATCGCTCCATGGTGCGACCGCACCTTGAGTATTGTGTTCAATTCTGGTCGCCGCATCTCAAGAAAGATATAGTAGAATTGGAAAAGGTGCAGCGAAGGGTGACTAAAATGATAGCGGGGATGGGACGACTTCCCTATGAAGAAAGATTAAGGAGTCTAGGGCTATTCAGCTTGGAGAAGAGACGGCTGAGGGGAGACATGATAGAGGTATATAAAATAATGAGTGAAGTGGAACAGGTGGATGTGAAGCGTCTGTTCACGCTTTCCGAAAATACTAGGACTAGGGGGCATGCGATGAAACTAAAGTGTAGCAAATTTAAAACAAACTGGAGAAAATTTTTCTTCATCCAACGTATAATTAAACTCTGGAATTCATTGCCGGAGAAAGTGGTGAAGGCGGTTAGCTTAGCAGAGTTTAAAAAGGGATTGGACGGTTTCCTAAAGGACAAGTCCATAAACCGCTACTAAATGCACTTGGGAAAAATCCACAATTCCAGGAATAACTTGTATAGAATGTTTGTACGTTTGGGAAGCTTGCCAGGTGCCCTTGGCCTGGATTGGCCGCTGTCGTGGACAGGATGCTGGGCTCGATGGACCCTTGGTCTTTTCCCAGTATGGCATTACTTATGTATGTACTTATGTACTTGCAAAGAGGTGGAAAAATGTGGGATACAAATGCAACAAATAAATAAATAAAATAAAAGGGTTAGTCAAAAAAGTTAGACTTTCTGCCAATGACACTAAGATTTGCAGTATCGTGGACACCATTCAATAGGTCGGTGTTGTTCACTTCCGGCTCAAACTAATCAAGTATTTCTGGATACACCTACTGACTATTAATGAGATAGATTTCCATACAGTGGGGGAGGTATGCATGGAAACTAGCTCATTATATATTCAATAGGAGTGTCCTTGAGGAGCATCACTGAATGCCACTGAGGCCACAAAATGAGGAGTCATCTATGAAATTTTAGAGAGTGGTTGAGTTTCAGAAAAACAGAGTGCAGAATCATACATGTGGTGTATGGAAATCCAAAGGCCTGGTATGTGATGAGCACCGAGGCACTGAAGCACACCAAGAAGCAGAAAACACCTTAGTGTGCTCATATATGGTGATCTCAAGGTAATGAAACAGAGGGGAAAAGCAGTGGCTAGAACCAGAGTAAGGCCGCTATATGCTCTGATTTTACAATTCAGCATATTCTGAATGTGTGCCCCTATTTTAAGTGTTCTCTGGTTGCCTGTGAAAGAGGAACACACCACGCTTTAGGCCACTGTTCCCGGGGTGATGGTTGCAACACTGTTCATGTCTTGTGGGTGTGGCTGAGACGCTGATAGCTCATCATAAGATGGTGGCAACTCAGAAGCAGGTGGCACCTCTGCCTGTGGAAGTATCTCCGACTCTCTTCCAGATGATGGCACTGAAATCACACCTTGCTCCATGTTGACAATAGCTGCAGGTTCCACCGGCTCTAAGAGATGATTAACCACACTGATTCCTCCTGCAGAGGGAAAGAGAAACATGACAGCAATTAGGAAAGGAAGGATGAAAGAAAAAGAAATAAAGCTAGAGAAATAACCAAGGGTCTGAAATAGCAAGAGGGAAAAGGAGCAATCTGCAGGAAGAGGGAAATAAACAGTGAGTGAAAGTTATTGATGATGAAAGAAAAGAAGAGAAAAGCAGTGTAAAAAGGTAAATGGAAGAAGAAAGGAAGGGAGACAGAGAATGAAAACAACAAGCATGTCCTGTGCTTTTCATGCCACACTCACTCTGCAGTAATTAGGCTGTGAAAAAAATCCATTGGTAACCAGCAAGTTCAATAAACAGATAATCACAAGGAAACCACCCAACCTTCTTCCAATGTTTAAACTGCCCCTGAGTGACTTTTGTCCCCAAAATTAGTCTTCAGGGAGTGTCTTTGTGTAATGGAAGCAGTATGGCCTAAGAAACACGGCCAATTTCTAAATAAAATTATACATTTACCAGTGGCTAGTACAGATATAACTCCACTATCAGTGGATTTTACAAAGGTATACAGACAGTACTGGGGTGTAAATACAGTGGATTCCAGTTAAATGGGGCACCAGTTAATCAGGGTATCCGTTTATTTGGTCCAAACCCTGGAGAACAAAAAAAAAAAAAAAAATCAAGATTACAACCAGAAAAAGTTTTGCTTATTTGGGGCACTGTCATTTAATTGGGCCAGCAACATCCACATTACGCCACTGATGCTTAATGATTAATTTCCCCACACTGTTCCAAACATAGAAATATAGTAAGTGACGGCAGATAAAGACCTGAATGGTCCATCTAGTGTGCCCAACTGTCACACTTATTATCAATTCAAGATTCAATCAAAAATGAACGTGATATTATATACTTGGTCATGGTTTTCTTTGGTGTTTCTGGGACATAGACCACAGAAGTCCCCCCGGCTCTGTCCTTATGTTCCAACTACTACTACTACTACTTATCATTTCAATAGCGCCACTAGACATACGCAGCGCTGTACACTTGAACATGAAGAGACAGTCACTGCTCAACAGAGCTTACATAAGTTCATAAGTATTGCCACACTGGGAAGGACCAAAGGTCCATCGAGCCCAGCATCCTGTTTCCAACAGTGGCCTATCCAGGTCACAAACACCAGGCAAGATCCCAAAAATGTACGAAACATTTTATACTGCTTATCCCAGAAATAGTGGATAATAACGGTCTATGGACTTTTCCTTTAGAAAGTCGTCCAAACCTTTTTTAAACTCTGCTAATCTAACCGCCTTTACCACATTCTCTGGCAACGAATTCCAGAGTTTAATTACACATTGAGTGAAGAAACATTTTGTCCGATTCGTTTTAAATTTACTACATTGTAGCTTCATTGCATGCCCCCTAGTTCTAGTATTTTTGGAAAGCGTGAACAGACGCTTCACATCTACCCATTCAACTCCATTCATTATTTTATAGACCTCTATCATATCTCCCCTCAGCCGCCTTTTCTCCAAGCTGAAGAGCCCTAGCCCTTTAGTCTTTCCTCATAGGGAAGTCGTCCCGTCCCCTTTATCATTTTCGTCGCCCTTCTCTGCACCTTTTCTAATTCCACTATATCTTTTTTGAGATGCGGCGACCAGAATTGAACACAGTATTCGAGGTGCGGTTGCACCATGGAGCGATACAAAGGCATTATAACATCCTCATTTTAGTTTTCCATTCCTTTCCTAATAATGCCTAACATTCTATTTGCTTTCTTAGCCACAGCAGCACACTGAGCAGAAGGTTTCAACGTATCATCAACAACGACACCTAGATCCCTTTCTTGGTCTGTAACTCCTAACGAGAAACCTCGCATGACACAGCTATAAGTCGGATTCCTCTTTCCCACATGCATCACTTTGCACTTGCTCACATTAAACGTCATCTGCCATTTAGACGTCCAGTCTCCCAGTCTCGTAAGGCCCTCTTGTAATTTTTCACAATCCTGTCGCGATTTAACAACTTTGAATAACTTTGTGTCCTCAGCAAATTTAATTACCTCACCAGTTACTCCCATCTCTAGGTCATTTATAAATCTGTTAAAAAGCAGCAGTCCCAGCATAGAGCCCTGGGGAACCACACTAACTACCCTTCTCCATTGAGAATACTAACTATTTTACCCTTCTCTCTGTTTTCTATCTTTTAACCAGTTTTTAATCCACAATAGAACACTACCTCCTATCCCATGACTCTCCAATTTCCTCTGGAGTCTTTCATGAGGTACTTTGTCAAACACCTTCTGAAAATCCAGATACACAATATTTTTTTTGTTACATTTGTACCCTGCACTTTCCCACTCATGGCAAGCTCAATGTGGCTTGCATGGGGCAATGGAGGGTTAAGTGACTTGCCCAGAGTCATAAGGAGCTGCCTGTGCCTGAAGTGGGAATCAAACTCAGTTCCCCAGGACCAAATTCCACCACCCTAACCACTAGGCCACTCCTCCACTCTCCCCTTTATTCACATGTTTGTTCACCCCTTCAAAGAAATGTAATAGATTGGTGAGGCAAGATTTCCCTTCACTAAATCCATGTTGACTTTGTCTCATTAATCCATGCTTTTGAATATGCTCTGTAATTTTGTTCTTAATAATAGTCTCTACCATTTTGCCCACCACCAACGTCAGACTCACCGATCTATAATTTCCCTGATCTCATCTGGAACCTTTTTTAAAAATCGGCATTACATTGGCCACCCTCCAATCTTCTGGTACCACGCTCGATTTTAAGGATAAATTACATATTTCTAACAATAGCTCCGCAAGCTCATTTTTCAATTCTATCAGTACTCTAGGATGAATACCATCCGGTCCAGGAGATTTGCTACTCTTCAGTTTGTAGAACTGCCCCATTACATCCTCCAGGTTTACAGAGAATTCATTAAGTTTCTCTGACTCGTCAGCTTCGAATACCATTTCCGGCACCGGTATCCCACCCAAAGCTTCCTCGGTGAAGACCGAAGCAAAGAGTTCATTTAATCTCTCTGCTATGGCTTTGTCTTCCCTGACCGCCCCTTTTACTCCTCGGTCATCTAGTGGTCCAACTGATTCTTTTGCCGGCTTCCTGCTTTTAACATACCTAAAAAAAATTTTACTATGTGTTTTTGCCTCCAACGCAATCTTTTTTTCGAAGTCCCTCTTAGCTTTCCTTATCAGCGCTTTGCATTTGAATTGACATTCCTTATGCCGTTTCTTATTATTTTCAGTCGGTTCCGTCTTCCATTTTCTGAAGGATTTTCTTTTAGCTCTAATAGCTTCCTTCACCTCACTATTTAACCACACCGGCTGTCGTTTGGTCTTCCGTCCTCCTTTTTTAATATGCGGAATATATTTGGCCTGGGCTTCCAGGATGGTGTTTTTGAACAGCATCCAGGGTAAATTTTTGACCCTCACAGTCGCTCCTCTAAGTTTTCTTTTCACCGTTCTTCTCATTTTATCATAGTCTCCTTTTTTAAAGTTAAACGCTAACATATTTGATTTCCTATGTATACTTACTTCAAAGATAATAACAAATCCAATCATATTATGATCACTGTTATCAAACGGCCCCAGCACCGTTACCTCCCGCACCAGATCATGCGCTCCACTAAGGACTAGGCCTAGAATTTTTCCTTCTCTCGTCAGTTCCTGTACCAGCTGCTCCATAAAGCTGTCCTTGATTTCATCAAGGAGTTTTACCTCCCTAGCGTGTCCCGATGTTACATTTACCCAGTCAATATCGGGGTAATTGAAATCACCCATTATTTCAATCTAATTAGGATAGACAAACAGGACAAACAAGAGATAAGGGAATATTAAAGTGAGGATGATAAAATAAGGGTTCTGAACAAGTGAATAAGGGTTAGGAGTTAAAAGCAGCATCAAAAAGGTGGGCTTTTGAAGATGACCAGAGATGGAGCTTGACGTACCGGCTCAGGAAGTCTATTCCAGGCATATGGTGCAGCAAGATAAAAGGAACGGAGTCTGGAGTTAGCGGTGGAGGAGAAGGGCGCAGATGAGAGATTTACCCAGTGAACAGAATTCCCAGGGAGGAATGTAGGGAGAGATGAGAGTGGAGAGGTACTGAGGAGCTGCAGAGTGAATGCACTTATAGGTCAATAAGAGGAGTTTGAACTGTATGCAAAAACGGATAGGAAGCCAGTGAAGTGACTTGAGGAGAGGGCTAATATGAGCATAACGACACTGGTGGAAGATTAGTCGTGCAGCAGAATTTTGAACAGAATGAAGAGGAGAGAGATGGCTAAGTGGGAGACCTGTGAGAAGCAAGTTGCAATAGTCTAAGCGAGAGGTAATAAGAGTGTGGATGAGGGTTCTGGTAGTGTGCTCAGAAAGGAAAGGGCGAATTTTGGTGATATTATAGAGAAAGAAATAACAGGTTTTAGCAGTCTGCTGAATATGTGCAGCGATGGAGAGGGAGGAGTCGAAGATGACCCCAAGATTACAAGCTGATGAGACAGGAAGGATAAGAGTGTTATCCACAGAAATAGAGAATGAGGGAGGAGGAGAGGTTGGTTTAGGGGGAAAGATGAGAAGCTCAGTCTTGGTCATGTTTAGTTTCAGATGGCGCTGAGACATCCAGGCAGCAATGTCATACAGGCAGGCTGATACTTTGGCCTGGATTTCAGCTCAGATTTCTGGTGTGGAGAGGTAGCTCTGGGAGTCATCAGTGTAAAGATGATACTGAAAACCATGGGATGAGATCAGAGTACCAAGGGAAGAAGTATAGATGGAGAAAAGAACAGGTCCCAGGACAGATCCCTGAAGTACACCAACTGACAGTGGGATAGAAGTAGAGGAGGATCCACTAGAGTATACACTAAAGGTACGCTGAGAGAGAAAGGAAGAAAACCAGGAAAGAACAGAGCCCTGAAATCCAAGTGAGGACAGCGTATCAAGGAGTAGACTGTGATCAACAGTGTCAAAAGCAGCAGATAGATTGAGAAGGAGGAGGATAGAATAGAGACCTTTGGATCTGGCCAGGAACAGATCATTGGAGACTTTAGCAAGCGCTGTTTCAGTTGAATGAAGGGGGCAAAAGCCAGATTGAAGTGGATCAAGAATAGCTTGAGATGAAAGAAAGTCAAGGCAACGGTGGTGAACAGCACATTCAAGTATCTTGGATAGGAAAGGAAGGAGGGAGATGGGGCGATAGTTGGAAGGACAGGTAGGATCCAATGAAGGTTTTTTATGGAGTGGTGTGACTAAGGCATGTTTGAAGGCATTAGGAACAGTCGCAGTGGAAAGTGAAAGATTGAAGATATGACAGATAAAAGGGATGACAGTAGGAGACGTGGAGGGGCATAATGGAACAGAAACGCCTATCTCCATGGGCGTTAATCTCCGAGAACGGGTCCGTGAAGGGGCGGACCGAACCGTATTATCGATAAAAAATAGACGCCCATGTTTTATTCGCCAATGTGTGAGCTGGGCGTTTTTGCTTTTCAGCGATAGTGGAAAAGGAAAGTGCCCAGCTCAAAAATGAATAAATCCAAGGCATTTGTTCGTGGGAGGGGCCAGGATTCGTAGTGCACTGGTCCCCCTCACATGCCAGGACACCAACCGGGCACCCTAGGGGGCACTTTTACAAAAACAAAAAAACAGGTAAAAGAGCTCCCAGGTGCATAGCACCCTTCCATTGTGTGTTGAGCCCCCCAAATCCCCCTCAAAACCCACTGCCCACAAGTCTACACCATTACTATAGCCCTAAGGGGTGAAGAGGGGCACCTACATGTGGGTACAGTGGGTTTGGGGGGGTTGGACGACTAATAAGCATTAAGCAGCACAATTGTAACAGGTAGGGGGGATGGGCCTGGGTCCACCTGCCTGACGTCCACTGCACCCCCTAACAACTGCTCCAGGGACCTGCATACTGCTGCCTGGGAGGAGGGTATGACATTTGAGGGTGAAAATAAAAAGTTGTGAAACATCATTTTTTTGTGGTGGGAGGGGGTTAGTGACCACTGGGGGAGTCAGGGGAGGTCATCCCCGATTCCCTCTGGGGGTAATCTGGTCATTTAGGGCACTTTTTGGGGCCTTATTCGTGAAAAAACAGGGTCCAGGAAAAGTGCCCTAAATTCTAGCTACAAACGCATCCATTATCGGCGAAGGGCGCCCATCTCTGTTCGGGTGATAACCACGCCCCAGTTCCGCCTTTGACACGCCTTCGACACGCCCCCGTCCACTTTGTCCGCATCCGCGACGGAGTGCAGTTGAAAGCGTCCCAAATTCGGCTTTTGATTATACCGCGTTATTCGTTTTTGTGAGATAAACGCCCATCTCCCGATTTAGGTCGGAACTTGGGCGTTTTTCTCGTTCGATTATAAGCTGGATAGTGTTAAGTAGATGGGTGGGAATAGGATCAGAGGAACAGGTAGTTAGTTTCGAGGAGGAAATAAAAGGTGTAGTTTCCTCTTCAGTGATTTCAGAAAAGGAAGAAAAGGAGGCAGGGGTTGGATGGTTGAGAGAATGGACTAAGGGAAGGTGGAGGTGACCTGGTTGAGAATTCAAGTTTAATCTTCTGAACCTTATCATGAAAGTATTCAGCCAGAGTCTAGGGGGAAAGTGAAGGGGGAGTTGGAGGTGAAGGCACTTTGAGGAGAGAGTTCAGTGTGGCAAAGAGACGTCGAGGGTTGCTGTTAAAGTTGTCGTTAATGCCCACTCTAGCCTACCCGAATCCATCTTGTCTTTTGCAAAACACAGACCGTAAAAGTCTGCCTGGCACTGTCCTTACATTCCAAAGTACTGGAGTTTCCGTCAAAGCTCTCTCCAGCCCATCCTAAACTGGGGGACTAAGACAGTATAAGCCAGCCCAGCACCTGACTTTGTTGATACAGCCAGAGTTGCTATCTAAGCACCACATGACATGAAACACATATGCAATTAAGTTTTGTTTTATATACCATTCATTTTTTTATTCAGAGATCCTCTGTGTTCATCCCAAGCCTTTTTGAATTCCACCACAGTTTTTTTTCTCCACCACCTCCTTCGGGAGGTCATCCAAGACATCAACCATCCTCTCAATGAAAAAGAATTTTCTGTCATTACTCCTAAGTCTACCACCCCACTACCTCAATTCATGTCCTCTAGTTTTACCATTTTCCTTTCTCTAGAAAATATTTGTTTCTATATTAATACCTTTCAAGGATTTAAACATCTGAATCATGTCTCCCCTATCCCTCCTCTCCTCTAGGGTATGCATATTCAGGTCTTCCAGTTTCTTCTCATATGTTTTTTGGTGCAAGCCCCATATAATTTTTGTTGCCTTCCTGTAGACCACTTCAAGTCTTCTTACATCTTTAACAAGATATGGCCTCCAAAACTGAACATAATAATCCCGTTGCGGCCTCAACAATGACTTGTACAGGGGCATCAACACCTCTTTTCTTCTGCTGGTTATACCTCTCTCTATACAGCCTAGCATGGCTACAGCCACTGCCTTGTTCGACTGTTTTGTTGCCTTCAGATCCTCAGATACTGTCACCCCAAGGTCTCTCTCCCTGTCTGTGCATATCAGCCTCTCACCATCTAGCACATACATCTCCCTTGGATTTCTACTCCCTAAGTGTGTTACTCTGCACTTCTTTGCATTGAATTTTAATTGCCAAACATTAGACCATTCTTCTAACTTTTGCAGATCGTTTTTCATGTTTTCCACTCCCTCCGGGGTGTCCACTCAGTTACAAATCTTGGTATCATATGCAAAAAGGTAAACCTTATCTTCTAACCTTTTGGCAATGTTGCTCACAAATATATTGAACAAAATCATCCCCAGCACTGATCGTTGAGGCACTTCACTACTCACCTTTCCTTCCTGTGAGTGAATTCCATTATCCACCACCCTATGACATCTCTCTGTCAACCAGTTCCTAATCCAGTTCACCACTTTGGGTCCTAACTTCAGCCTGTCAAGTTTATTAAAGAACCTCCTATGAGGAACTCTGTCAAAGGCTTTGCTGAAATCTAAGTAGATTACATCTAACACACATCCTCGAACCAATTCTCTGGTCACCTAGTCAAAGAATTTAGTCAGATTTGTTTGCCACGATTTACCTTTGGTAAAACCATGTTGTCTCGGATCTTGTAACCTAATGGATTCCAGGAAAATCACTATCCTTTCCTTCAGCATTGCTTCTATTACTTTTCCAATAACTGAAGTGAGGCTTAGCAGCCTGTAGTTTCCAGCTTCTTCTCTGTCACAACTTTTGTGAAGAGGAACTACATCAACTCTTCTTCAATGCCAAGGAACCTCCCCCATCTCCAAGGATTTATTAAACAAATCTTTAAGAGGACCCACCAGAACCTGAGTGGAGGAGTGGCCTACTGGTTAGGGTGGTGGACTTTGGTCCTGAGGAACTGAGTTCAATTCCCACATCAGGCAGAGGCAGCTCCTTGTGAATCTGGGCAAGTCATTTAACCTTCCATTGCCCCATGTAAGCCACATTGAGCCTGCCATGAGTGGGAAAGCACAGGGTACAAATGTAACAAAAAAAAATAACCTCTTTCAGCTCCCTCAATATCCTGTGATAGATCCCATCCAGTCCCATGGCTTTGTCCACCTTAAAATTTTCAAGTTGTTCATAAACCATGAATGGTGCTATATATTCTCATATGTACCTTTGCCAGTCAATCGTGGTCCTTCTGCAGGATTTTCTTCCATGAACAGTATTTGTTTAGCACATTTGCATTTCCTCATCATTATCCACATAGCGATTCACAGCATCTTTGAGTCTCACAATTCCATTTTTAGTCTTCCTCCTTTCACTAATATACCTGAAAAAATTCTTGTCGACCCTCCTTCTATTTCCAGTCATTTGTTCTTCCGCTTACGCTTTTGCCAAACGTATATCTCTCTTGGCTTCCTTCAGTTTCATCCGGTATTCCTCTCTGTGTTCCTGTTCTTGAGTTTTTCTGTATTTCATGAATGCCAACTCTTTTAACCTTTATTTTCTCAGCCACTTCCTTGAAGAACCATATCAGTTTCCTTTTTCTCTTGATTTTACTTACTCTCCTTACCTAAAGGTTAGTAGCCACATTTATAGCGCCTTTCAGCCTGGACCACTGCCTTTCCACTTCGTGTATGTCCTCCCAGCCAATCAGCTCTTTCTTCAGGTATTCCCCCATTTTATTGAAGTTAGCATGTTTGAAATCCAGGACTGAGTTTTGAGTGTCTGCCCTCCACTTTAGCTGTTATATCGAACCAAATTGTTTGATGATCATTCCTGCCCAGATGGGCACCCATTCAGATATTAGACACATTTTCCCCATTTGTGAGCAACAGATCCAATTTCGCTCCTTCCCTCGTGGGTTCTGCCACCATTTGTCTTAGCAGAGCACTGAAAGGCATCTACAATCTCTCTACTTCTTTCTGATTCCGCAGATGGAACTTTCCAGTCTGCATCCAGCAGGTTGAAACTCCCAGCAACCGTACCTCTCTTTCCTTTCCAAACTTTTGGATATTTGTAACCAGATCTTTATCTAGTTCCTCCAATTGTGTCAGAGGTCTGTAGACAACACTCAAGTGAACAGAGGTTCAATGATCTCTTTTCAAGGTGATCCATATCACCTCTTCCTTTCCCCAGGCTCCTGGCATTTCAGTCAATATGATATCATTTCTCAAATAAAGAGCTACTCCTCTACCTTTACGACCATATCTGTTCTTCCTAAATAGATTGTAGCCTGGTATGTTTGCATCCCATTCATGGGAATCATTGAACCATGTCTCCATGATAGCAACAATGTCTAAGTCTGTCTCTAACATCAGGGCTTGCAGATTATGAACTTTGTTGCTCAGACTGCAAACATTTGTGGTCATCACTTTTCAACTACATTTCAGTGGCAGTCTCATCTTCTGTTTAGTTTTTGTTTAGTCTCACTTCCTGCTGTGTTGGTAAGAAGTGATTTGCTAAGAGTGTTGTTTTCATTGCATTCATTACTATTGCCAAGCCTTGTCTTTAGCTTTAGTTGGGTGGTAACTTCTGGAAGTGCCACCCTCGTCTTCTAGTTTAAATGCCTAGAAACATATTGTCTGAATTTCTCACAAAGAATTTTTTTTCCTGCAACAGTGAGATGCAGCCCATTGTTACAACATATTCTTTTGTTTTTACATGTAACGTGTAACATGGTAGATGACGGCAGAAAAAGACCTGCACGGTCCACCCAGTCTGCCCAACAAGATAAACTCACATGTGCCATTTTTTGTGTATACCTTACTTTGATTTGTACCTGTCTTTTTCAGGGCACAGACCGTATAAGTTTGCCCAGCACTATCCCCGCCTCCCAACCACCAGCCCCGCCTCCCACCACCGGCTCTGGCACAGACCGTATAAGTCTGCCCAGCACTATCCCCACCTCCCAACCACCAGCCCTGCCTCCCACCACTGGCTAAGCTTCTGGGGATCCCTTCCTTTCTGAGCAGGATTCCTTTATGTTTATCCCACGCATGTTTGAATTCCGTTACTGTTTTCCTCTCCACCACCTCCCGTGGGAGGGCATTCCAAGCATCCACCACTCTCTCCGTGAAAAAATACTTCCTGACATTTTTCTTGAGTCTGCCCCCCTTCAATCTCATTTCATATCCTCTAGTTCTACCGCCTTCCCCTCCATTCTCTTCTGTACCTAAAACCTTCTTGATGACACCAGGCTTTGAGCCACCTATTGAAATTCTCGGTATTTTGTAAACTTTTATCTCCCTTTCTAAAAGTAGGTAGTATTTCAAAAAAAGCTACTGTTTGTACCAAAAGTTTTAACCCCTCCCCCAGCTCCTGAAAAGCTCTCTGCACTGTAAATGGGGTATTATTGTTCAGGTCATTTGTTCCCAGGTGGATAACATCAGTGTTAGATTCCTTAGTTTCTTCTCTGATTATAGTCAGTATTTGCCTGGTACTCCTGGTAGCTGAGGAGAACATAAGAATAGCCATACTGGGTCAGTATCCTGCTTCCAGCAGTGGCCAATCCAGGTCAGAAGTACCTGACAGAAACCAAATTAGTAGCACCATTCCATGCCACCAATCCCAGGGCAAGCAGTGGCTTCCCCTATGTCCATCTCAATAACAGACTATGTGCTAGGCAGGGCTTCAATACCATATAAGGGAATTTCTCCCATATATGGTAGTGAAGCCCCACCCAGCACATCCCAGGATGCACTGGGCAAGGCAGGGTACTCCATTTTGAGGCAGCGCTTGCAGGAGAAGGACGTGCTACTCCCTCCTCCTGCTTCCAGGTATGGGAGGGGGGTTTGGGGGGCACTAGGCCATCGGGGGGGTGGCTAGTAGGGTCCCATTGGACTGCCAGGTAATCTCCTTTAATGCTGGGGGGGTAGGGGGTTTAGAGGTCCAGTGGACCTCCAGCCCCCTGTGTCCAGGGCAGGTAGTGGGGTCTGAAGGTCCACTGAACCTCCAGCCTGTGTCTGGGGGGGCCTGTGAGCATGCAAATGCATGCTGGATAGGGTCTCCCATTCCTCCCCAATGTCTGGCAAATTCTAATACCAGCTCTGAGCTGGTGTAGGGTTTGCCGTGGGAGCAATGTCCTTGTTTGAAACACTGCCCGCTGAGCATCAGGGAGGAATAGCTAATGCCCTGTATGGCATGCAATTGTTATGTAGGCAACTAAATATTGTTAATGATAATAATATCAAGTCTTTTATCCTTTTTAAACCTACATTATCCATGTCTTTTTCAAATAATATGAAACCATTGTTTCATTAACACAAGTTCATGTGATGATGAGAAGTTATAAGTCCCTTTGTGTTGTGTCCATATATATCCATCATAAACCAAATTCAATGAAATTCACTGGTGAAACTGCAAATAATGTCCAAAAGCTTTTTCCAACAATCTATATAAGCTGTGAGAACTTTTTTATATAGATTGTTGGAAAAAGCTTTTGGACATTATTTGCAGTTTGACCAATATAACACAGCACAACGGGACTTATAACTTCTCATCATCATTAACAATATTTAGTTGCCTACATAACAACCATTGTATTGTGGATGATAATGTAAATGTACATATGAATATGTTTGAAAACAGCAATATGAGCAACATAGAAGCACTATAATAATAAATTGAAAAAATGTTTGATAAAGAAACACAAAACTATTCTTAATTTTTAATACCTAAGTATAAATGGTCAGTTGCATTTGTGTACCGCAGACGATGTCACAATACACATCCCATACAAACATGACCTTACAGAAATCACCAAAGAAATCAAACTCAGCCTGAACATCATGAACTCATATGAGGGCAAATGTATTTCAACTAAAACTTAACACAGAAAAAACACATATAGGCATATTTTCAAAGCACTTTGGGAGGCTAAGTTCCATAGGTTTCTATGGAACTTTGGGAGGCTAAGTGCTTTGAAAATAAGCCTCATAGTCTCATCCTCTCTTCCCAATATAACACGAACAAACCCACCAACATAACCACCTCAGACTACACCCTCCCTATCTCAGACAGCCTGAAAATTCTCAGAGTCACAATCGACCAAAACCTCACACTAGAGAGCCAAGTGAAAACTACAATGAAGAAAATGTTCCACTCAATGTGGAAGCTCAAACGAGTGAAACCTTTTTTCCCGAGGGAAATATTTCGCAGCTTTGTACAATCTATGGTACTAAGCCATCTAGACTACTTCAATGGAATCTATGCGGGATGCAAATAACAAATCAGAAAGAAACTCCAAACTGCTCAAAACACAGCAGCCAGACTTATATTTGGAAAAATGAAATTTGAAAGCGCCAAACCCCTACGAGAAAAACTGCACTGGCTCCCAATCAAAGAACGTATCGTATTCAAAATCTGCACCCTGGTTCACAAAATCATCTACGGAGAAGCCCCGGGATACAATACAGACCTCATAGACAGGGCCGTGCCGATGCGGTAAGCGGGGTAAGCGCCGCAGGGGGGCGCCATCTTCTGGGGGGCGCCGCCGCTGCATGCTTACCTTTCCCCTCCCGCTCCCATGTAGGAACTGCCCACCCTCTTCTCCCCCCCAAGATCCCTTTCCTTTTTTTTTCTTTTAAATTTACCTTCCTCCGGCAGCGCAGCGTCAGTGAAGGAGGCGGCGCTCCCAGTCCCGACGTCTCTAGCCTTATATTGACGTCAGAAGAAGGCGGAACACTGAGCAAACCAATGGAAGGCTAGAGACGTCGGGACTGGGAGCGCCGCCTCCTTCACTGACGCTGCGCTGCCGGAGGAAGGTAAATTTAAAAGAAAAAAAAAAGGAAAGGGATCTTGGGGGGGAGAAGAGGGCGGGCAGTTCCTACATGGGAGCGGGAGGGCAGGGGAGAGAGGAGCATAGATGGGAGGGCAGGGTTCATGGAAGGGAGAGAGGGGAATTGCTTGATCGGGATGAATGGCGGGGGCAGGGGACAGATGGGCATGGATGGGTGGGAGGGTAGGGCTCAGGGAGAGAGGGGAATCGCTGCCTTGGAGCCACGCAGGTGCGGGGGGGTGGGGGGCGGCGGCGCCAACTGGTAGTCTGCAGGGGGGCACCAGAGACCCTTGGCACGGCCCTGCTCATAGACCTACCAACCAGAAACACATCAAGATCAACACGAACATACCTAAATCTCTATCACCCAAGCTGCAAAGGACTCAAATACAAATCAACTTATGCATCCAGCTTCTCCTATATAAGCACACAACTATGGAACGCAATACCAAAAGCCGTGAAAACAACATATGACCACCTGAACTTCCGGAAATTACTAAAAACGAACTTGTTCAAAAAGGCATACCCTAACGATCCAACTTAAATGCCTTAACCCAGCAACACAACAAACCCAAAGCTCATACTGGACATAACTCTTCCTTCTTACGATTCCCCAATGTGTCTGTCACACATGAACTTTACTTTACCACAATCTCACTTTGTATTTGTTAAAACCGGTATTGGCGATCGTCTCTACGGTACTATGTAAGCCACATTGAGCCTGCAAATAGGTGGGAAAATGTGGGATACAAATGTAACAAATAATAATAATAACTGAAGACTATCCCTATAGCAAAAATATTTATCCACTATCTGGATAAGCTACACATTTAGGGATAAATATTCAGCCATTGACAGTTAGCATTTTTTTTTGGCTGCTGGCAGCGTTATGCCCAGATATTCAATGCTGGGCCAAACAAAGTGAAACCAAACAAACATAAGATTGAGCTTTGTGGTCCAATTTGTCTGGTTAACTTAGGTGATTAATGATTAGCGTGCGCTAAATGAAAAGATGCCCATTATATTCCTATGTATAACTCTTTCTATCAACCAACTCCACTTATATTTTTAACAGTACTTATATAATCTTTAAAGGACATACAGATTAGGATCTATCAGATTTGCATGCTACTACCATTTTGGCTTTTTAATTGTGAGCCATGCACTATCTTATGGTGGGCATGTATTCGTCATTCGATCCATATTTTTCTTATATATTTTTTAAGGAACTTTTTTTAGCTTCAAACAACTTAATTCAATATTCAAAATTTGCAAAATTGTACTTAGCTTTTAAAATGAACTCTCTTCTTCTTAATTTTTATTAAGTTTCATTCATGACAACTATTCATCTCGGAGACATCTAATCCGACATGAATTCATGTTTCACACATAGTTCCATCTCCTAAGAACAAAGCAATAAATCAGTCTCTTCTTAATATTGTTATATATCTAAAAAAATTCTTTAGCCATCACTAAATCCCAGATCTTTCAGTACCTCAATCAAAGCAGGAAACATGTCCGTCGCTCTCTCAGTGTTTCAAAATGGCCGCGGCGTTTTACTCTCTTATATTTAAGTTTACGTCAATTATTCAACAGCTGATTTTACGCAACTTGCCATCCCCAGAGCCCGGGCTGAAACTCCACCCCTTCTATTTAGATTACTGACATCTATTTGATCTCCTGAATTAGCCCATTAGGGCTTACTGAATTCAAAGAAAAAATCCATGATTGTTCTTTATAATTTAGAATTCTTTGTATATTACCACCCTCACACCCTGCTCTTACATGGTCTATCACTCTCCATTTAATATCTGAAATTTCATGCTTATGTTCTATCCAATGTTGGACAAGCGGAGCTTCCATTTTACCAGTCAAAATGTGAGATTTATGTTCGTTTAAATGGATCTTTATAGGTTGTTTACTCCTACCTACATATACCTTATCACAGGGGCATACGATCACATAAACTACCATCATTGTCATACAGCTAGTTGAAATGTATGAATTAACAATTTTTTTTGTTTGTGGATCTATCCAACTCACTCCAGATATCGTTTGGGTACACCATTGGCAGCGTCCACAAATTCCTCTTCTTCTTCTTTGAAAGTAGTTCTCCTATATTCTTCGTTCTAGAGAACGCTATTAAAGGTTTTTCCGGGAACATCTCATCTAGTTGCAAAATATGCCAATTTGACATGATTGAATGGACAACAAATTTAGCCAAAGAGGAAAATGGTAGTACACTGATCACCTTTTCTTCTTCATCCTCTTGTTCCATTCGTTCTTGGAGGAGTAAATTTCTCTGTGCAAAACGAGCACGTAAATACGCTCTTTTAAGTGTTTTATCCGGATAATCCCCCTCTTTAAATCTGGCTCTCAATATTTCTGCTTGTATCTTAAATTCAGACATAGAAAAGCATAGACGTCTTAATCTGAGGAATTGTCCAATAGGTAGATTATTTTGTAAATGAAATGGATGAAAACTCTTGAAGTGTAGATAGTTATTTCGATCTGTCTCCTTTCTATAGATAGTAGTGGTAATTTTTCCAATAGATTTTTGAATATGAATATCTAAAAAGTCTATACATTTCTGGTCATAATGAGCAGTGAATTGTATATTCACATTCAAGGAATTCATCCATTCAACAAATTCAACTAGTGATGCCTCTGATCCAGTCCAGACCAGAAAAACATCATCCAGAAATCTTTTCCACAAGCTAACTGAGGCAAATCTTGCTGATACATATATCAATTTCTCTTCAAAAGCCTCCATATATAATGCTGCCACCGAGGGGGCCAAAGATGCCCCCATCGCCACTCCATGATGTTGTAAATAATATATATCATTATTCCAAAAATAATTCTTTTTAATAACCATAAAACTATCCTTAATTTGGGATTGGGGTTTGTACCGGCAACGGTATATGACCCGTTTAAAACAAGAGTGGCGATCTATCGGTTTATTAGATTACTACAAATAAAAAAATTCTTTCAAAGCCATGCATTGGGGATAGATATATCTGTCTTGAAGTTAAAATCTAAATGGTGTCCACAGATCATGGATCCTGGTATTCAAACATATTTGAAGTTGATGTTGTCGGATCTTTTAAAGATTGAGAGTTTTCATCCGTTTCATTTACGAAATAATCTACCTATTGGACAATTCCTCAGATTAAGACGTCTATGCTCTTCTATGTCTGAATTTAAGATACAAGCAGAAATATTGAGAGCCAGATTTAAAGAGCAGGGTTATCCGGATAAAACACTTAAAAGAGCGTATTTACGTGCTCGTTTTGCACAGAGAAATTTACTCCTCCAAGAACGAAAGGAACAAGAGGATGAAGAAGAAAAGGTGATTTGCATACTACCATTTTCCTCTTTGGCTAAATTTGTTGTCCATTCAATCATGTCAAATTGGCATATTTTGCAACAAGACGGGATGTTCACGGAAAAACCTTTAATAGCGTTCTCTAGAATGAAGAATATAGGAGAACTACTTTCAAAGAAGAAGAAGAGGAATTTGAGAGAGAAAGATGAAATTCCGCAACATCAATGCTGTGGACGCTGCCAATGGTGTACCCAAATGATATCTGGAGTGAGTTGGATAGATCCACAAACAAAAAAAAATTGTTAATTCATACATTTCAACTAGCTGTATGACAATGATGGTAGTTTATGTGATCGTATGCCCCTGTGATAAGGTATATGTAGGTAGGAGTAAACGACCTATAAAGATCCGTTTAAATGAACATAAATCTTGCATTTTGACTGGTAAAATGGAAGCTCCGCTTGGCCAACATTGGATAGAACATAAGCATGAAATTTCAGATATTAAATGGAGAGTGATAGACCATGTAAGAGCAGGGTGTGAGGGTGGTAATATACAAAGAATTCTAAATTATAAAGAACAATCATGGATTTTTTCTTTGAATTCAGTAAGCCCTAATGGGCTAATTCAGGAGATCAAATAGATGTCAGTAATCTAAATAGAAGGGGTGGAGTTTCAGCCCGGGCTCTGGGGATGGCAAGTTGCGTAAAATCAGCTGTTGAATAATTGACGTAAACTTAAATATAAGAGAGTAAAACGCCGCGGCCATTTTGAAACACTGAGAGAGTGACGGACATGTTTCCTGCTTTGATTGAGGTACTGAAAGATCTGGGATTTAGTGATAACTAAAGAATTTTTTTAGATATATAACAATATTAAGAAGAGACTGGTTTATTGCTTTGTTCTTAGAAGATGGAACCTTAATACAGCACTATGTGCGAAACATGAATTCATGTCGGATTAGATGTCGCCGAGATGAATAGTTGTCATGATTGAAACTTAATAGAAATTAAGAAGAAGAGAGCTCATTTTAAAAGCTAAGTACAATTTTGCAAATTTTGAATATTGAATTAAGTTGTTTGAAGCTAAAAAAAAAGTTCCTTAAAAAATATATATAAGAAAAATATGGATCGAATGACGAATACATGCCCACCATAAGATAGTGCATGGCTCACAATTAAAAAGCCAAAATGGTGGTAACATGCAAATCTGATAGATCCTAATCTGTATGTCCTTTAAAGATTATATAAGTACTGTTAAAAATATAAGTGGAGTTGGGTGATAGAAAGAGTTATACATGAGGAACCCCCTCCTTTAAGGATATTTGGAATACCGTGGAAGTTGCATTATATTCCTATGGGCATCTTATCATTTAGCATGCGCTAATTGTTAGTGCACAATAAATCAGTTAGCATGCCTTAGTATAATGATCCCTAAGTGCTGAATATGAGCACTTAATCGCGTATGTGCCAATTCTGCCCCAGACTGTCCACAAAATAATTGGCTAAGGTTTTAGCAGTTAGTGCCAGTATTTGGCGGCACTGAACAGTTAAGTGCTGCTGAATATCCATGGATAGGTCTGCACAAGCGATTTAACCAACCAAAAGCATCTCCTGCCTGGTTAAATTGCTTTGAATATTGACCCCTTAGGGGGCAATTCTAGAACTGAGCATTATCATTTAGGCAGCAGATTTAAATGGGTAGTATGCCTTTTCTACAATGGAACTTAGGTAGGTACTTTCTGTTACAGAATACTAGCTAAGAAGTCCACTTTATACCTATGGGTTTCTTAGCATTTAGCGTGCATTAATTCACTTAACGTATGTTAAGGCCCTAACGCCCAAACAAAGACCGTAACACTGCCTGATGAATTCCCACCTTTAACACTAACACATACGCCAAGTCTATTTACGTTCACAATTTACAGTATTCTATAAGTTACACACTAAAACATCAACCCTGCCTTTACCCAGCTCATTCCCCTCCCCTGTGAACACTCCCTAACAATTACATGCTAGCCACATAATTATAGAATAGCACTTAGATGCACTAGTGTTATTTACATGTGTAAGTGTACACTTACCTGTATGAATGCCAGTATACTATAAATTTAAGTGTGCAAATGCTGCTTATATTTAAGTGACCTGTTATAGAATTAGAAGGTTAGTTTATACCTCACCTATCCACACCCACCCTGTTAGAATATCAATGATATGCTTTGATGTCCTCATGCATACTTCCTACCCACCCCCCTCCTCCCACTCTGTCAGACTGTCATAGTAATGCTTGAATGTTTTCACTTATATACACTGTCAGCTAGCACATTTGCTTATTTCCGATCTGAGGAAGAAGGGCAACCTTCGAAAGCTAATCAAGAAATGTATTAAGTTATGTCCAATAAAAAAGGTATCATCTTATTTTCTTTTCCATGTTTTATTTTGTTTGATATCTATTGATACCTCTAAATGGACACTGGTGCCAACACTCACTGCAGTATATACAGAACATATTTAAATCAGAGCTTCCCAAACTGTGGGTCAGGACCCCACACAAAACCTGCCATTGGGGTCACAACCTTTGTGGGCTCTCTATAGGTGCACCATTGTTCTGCTCCTCCAGTGGGTAACACAATTTTAGTTGGTCACAATCATAGGACCACAGCCACAAAAAGATTGGAAAGCACTGGTTTAAATGCTACAGCTGGGAGGCAAGATGGCGGCCAAGTGAGGCGTAAAGAGAAGCTGCTCCTGACTTACCTTTTCCAACCTATTGAAATATCGTGTTTCCTAAACTATCAATGCCCAAAAGGAGAGGCAGACAACGCGCCAGTCCCACGGCGCCTGTCCTGCCTGTGGTGGAGACGCTGGATCGCTTCTTGGCCCCAGGAGCATAAACGGGAACTCCGTTGCTGGAGAGTCTGGGGAGAGGTTTGCCACACTCCCGGCTGGAAGCAGAGACATCGTTCAGTCCCGAAACGCGGAATCCCCCTCCTATGCCGGTGGAAGCTCCAAGAACGGACCAAGAGTCACCAGGTAATCAAAAATCGACGGAGTCTCCAGGTGCGGGTGCCAGCCCGAGAGCAGACACGCCGACTATCCCTGTGTTGGAAATGGCGGGTGAAGGAGGAGAGAATGTCTTTGGAGAAAATCTTGTGGCACTGGAGAGACAGCTATCGGTGGATTCCACCCCTCAATTAGGCTTACCAAGTAAGTCCTTTCTGCCTAAGAAACCCGAGACTATAACTTTAGACACTATATGGGAGGCTCTGGTGGGCCTGAAAGCCTCCTTTTCATAAAAGGTTATTTCTTTAAACCAACAGTTTAGCAAGTATGGATAAAGATATTGAAAATAACTCTAAGATAATACAAAATTGTCAACAAATTCAAGTTAACATGATTAAAGAAAGTTTTTACCTGCAAAACAGGATTGAAATTTTGGAAAATTATCAACAATAAAATACCCTTAGGCTTATAAACTTTCCAAAACAACTTTCAATCTCACCTCTTCTTACTTTTAAAAAATATTTAATGGAGGTTTTGAAAATTTCTGAACAGTCACATCCTCCTATATCAAAAATTTATCACTTGTTGCCTTTTGTAAAGAAAGACTTAGAACATGGAGAAAGAGTAGATGTGCCAGTAGAGATTTTAGATATGAATTTAACACAAATACTTGAAGATGATAATGTGGGATTGACAACAGCAACACTTAAAGTAACGTTCATATTACAACCTGATAGAGACTGGATACTGAAACAATATTTCCTTCATAGAGAACAAAATTTCCTGGATTGTAAAATAAGAATGTATCCATATGTCTCTAAGACTACACAAAAGAAAAGACAAGAGTTTCTTAAATTACGCCCGAAAGCTTTGCAATTGGGCGCTTTATTTTGGCTGAACTTTCCCTGTAAATGTGTCTTAAAGTTAAATTCTATCAAATATGTATTTTTTGATTCAAAACAGTTAAATTCTTTTTTTGGAATCTAAGCTAGTTAAATCACCTATGTCACAACCAAGGAATGTAACAACTTCTACTCCATAATAAGCATTAGTACCACTGGGCTCTCAGCCCCCTTTTTCTATAATGAAGATATTACTTTTTGTTTTCCTTAGTATTGTGTAATGCCTCCCAATTATGGACTATAGATGAGTAATAGATCAAGCTTTGGAATAAGATCGGAATAACTAATTTCCTGAGGAATTAATAATGATATGTGGTCATCTTTTCCGTTTCAAGAATTGTACTTGAAGTAAAATATAAATGTAATAAATAAAGAAGGGAAAAAAATGCTACCGCTGGTGGTTAAATTTCTATATTGACCGTTGCTGCTGAAAATTACCACTGTGAATATGTAACTGTGTTTAAGTACTGTTGTGTCTCTGGCATTTTTTGGGCTGCATGTAGACCGTCAGATACTGTGGTTGCTTATGAGGCACTTGAATTGTGAAAGAAGGCCATTGTCTATCATATTTTTTGCATCTTTCTGTAACTTTTCCAACCACTATCTTTGGGTAAATGATTGTTATTTTTGACCACCTTCTCAATAAGACGGATGGTCACAATCCTTCTGTTCAGTTTGCGCCAGTAGCCAGAAAAGCAAAGAAAATATTAGAAATTGTTAGGGAGGGAATTGAGAATAAACTGCATCCAGCTGCAGGTTGAACTAACCCTGGATATCAGCACCTGAAACATTCTTGTTAGGTCTGACAATGACTATTATCCATCAGCTAGACCAAAACAAGACTATCATGCTTCTTTCACTAGATCTATCAGCAGCTTTTGATCTGAGAGATCACTCTATTCTTTTACAATGTCTATCTGATCTGGTATTAAAAAACACAGTATATATCTGGTTCCAAGACTACTTACATAACAGATCCTATTATGTCTACCATTACAAATTAGACTGCAGCGTTCCTCAAGTTTCTGACCCCCCCCCCCCCCACCCCCCACTCTTTTCAATATTGGTTCCACTTCTCACTGTTATTCAGTCCCTCAGTTTATCTCCGTATGTATCTCCCTACATAATTTGGATGATACCCAGATTATTGCCTCACTGGTCAATGAAGGACCAATAGCCCTTACTGATCTTAACTCTAAAATTTCGACCATAGCTAACTGGCTTTCAACTGCAAATTTAAAACATAAGTCTGAGAAAACATGAGCCCTATTACTTTCTCAAACAGACTCCCTGAATTCCCCACCCCTAGTCTCTATTGCAGGCTCTCCTGTTACATTTCAATCCTCCCTCAAAATTGTTGGGAGTTATTTTTGATTCGACACTCTTGTACCATCTACATATAGCCACAGTAGTACAACGTTGCTTCTATAAACTCCAACCAATCGCTTCTATTTGTCATCTTTTTACAAAAGAAACAGATTATTTATCCATTCCCTGCTCATCACAAACCTAGATTACTGCAATATCCTCTATCATGGACTTAAACATATGGAATTAAAATGACTACAACTGGTACAAAATACTGCTGTGAACCTAATCACTGCACATAAGAAATTTTACCAAGTTACTCTTCTTCAAGATAAACGCTTGCTTCCGGTCGCTCATTGAATCACATTTAAAACTCTTACTTTAAGTCACAAAATTCACAATTCTGGCACACTATTACATCTCTCTCGTTACTTAATTCCATATACCCAATCTAGAGCACTATGGTCATCTCAATCAAATCTGTTACTACTCCATCACTCCAGCAATTACGTTTTGATTCAATCCGTTCTAAAGCATTTAGCATCATCGGCTTAACTGTTTGGAATACTCTTCCTTCTCAACTACGATTAATATAAGAGCTCAGCTCTTAAAACCTCCCTCTGGATCCTGCCGGATGAGCCTTGCATACCTCAGGATTATAATCCTTTATTACCCAGCTCTTGTCCCTCTCTCACTGTCCTATCTGAAATGGAATTCCCTCTCTTTCCGTCCTTTCTTTCCTTTATATATCCATTATTTAACAGTATATCAAATTTTTAATAAACCTGAAACTATAAGAGGCAGGGATCTGCGAATGCTCAGGCAATGCACATGAAGAGCAAACCACACAAACCAGATGGTAAGGTAGTACATAATTTATTAAAGCAGAAGGGATAAAAAATAGGGCACTGTTTTTTTATCCCTTCTGGTTTAATACATTGCTTACTACCTTATCATCTTTGTATGGTCTGCTCTTTATCTGCATTGCCTAATCTGGGATATTCAATGCCGGGGTATACATGGATCCTGGCACTGAATATCCGGGTATATCTGCTGACCTGGAAGTTAACTGGGCACTAGCCGATATTGATAGATGCCTGATTAATTCAGTGCATAAGGTTAGGACTGTTGTTTTGCTGTCCTAACTTTGGGGCCCCTTTACTAAAAGGTTGCTATGCAGCAACGGGCTCACCGTATGGCAACCCGGAACTACCACTGGCCCAACGCGGCTGCCAGCAATATTTCTGCCTGAAGCGCATGTCATTTCCGGCGCTATAGAAAATAATTTTGTAATTTCTAGCGCTGTGCTAACTTGGCAGTAATCGGGCAGCGCCGTGTACTCCCCAGTTACTGCAGGAGCCCTTACCGCCACCTGAATGAGTGCTCTCCCAGCATGGCCAAGCAGTAAAAATTATCTTACTGCATGACAATGACTTTTTTAGGGGCTTTTTACCTGCTGCAGTAAAAAGGGCCCTGGTGTGCAGCATAAACAGCCCCCACCGCTACTACAGGGTCCTTTTTACTGCAGCCTGGTAAAAGGACTCCTTTATGCAGTTATTTAGCCAGTTAGCGGACTGAAAATCACTGCAAGTTGGTGCTGTGCGCTATCTCCACCTCTGGCCCACCCCCTAACCTATCTGATTAAGGGATGGTCGGTTAACGGATACATTCAGCGGCAGTAACCAGTTAAATGCTGCTAAATATCGGCTGCCAGCTCGCTGAGTGGGGTTTAACTGGGCAGGAGCCTCTGGGTGGCACCAGAATCATGGGAAGGGAAGGTATCCATGCAGGATTTGCTGCGAGAGAGAGGAAACAGAGGGGAAAAAAACAAACCCCATTCTCATGCAGGCCTCTAGTCAGCAGCATGGGGTCCCTGGGAGCACGAGGCCCTGTGCAGCCACACCAGTTGCTCATTAACACATTACATGGGGTATGCTCTTTCAAGAAATCTGGACTTTAAGTCTATTACTTGTCTCTCATATGTGGCATTATCAGAAAATAGCCATTTCACTCTTAAAAATTGGCTGTATGGCAAATTTATTTTAAAGCTCTACTGTCATAATGCAGTAATTTATTCACGTCAGTCAGGTTTTTATGAATGGCAGTCACTAACTTAGCATCCATCGATTCTCTCTCTAATCAATTTCAGCCTCTGTTCTGGCGAATTTCCAATGTCCTGGAATCAGCTTTGGTTTATCCAATCCTGAAAAAGTCATCTCTTGATCCCTCAATTCTCGGCCACTCCCACCCAATGTCCAACTTGTGATTTCTTTCCAAGGTTTTTGAATAGGCTGTTTTTCAATAGCTTTCTTCTTTTGCTGAAAAGATTCTTGCAAAACAACCTAGACTATCAGGTTACAGAGCTCACAATAGCTCGGAAACTGTACTTGCCAGCAGTGGCGTTCCTAGGGGGGCTGACACCTGGGGCGGATCGCCGATGCCCCCCCCCCCCGGAACAGCGCGATGCCCCCCCCCCCCAGCGAAACAACCCCCCCCCGGGTGCACGCCGCTGGGGGGAGGGTGCCGCGCGCCTGCTGGCTCTTCGTTTTTATGCTCCCTCTGCCCCGGAACAGGAAGTAACCTGTTCCTCCTATTCCCACCCATCTACTTAACACTATCTCTCATACTGTTATCTCTTTTATCTGTCATATCCTCAATCTTTCACTGTCCAATGCGACTGTTCCTGATGCCTTCAAACATGCCGTAGTCACACCACTCCTTAAAAAACCTTCATTGGACCCTACCTGTCCTTCCAACTATCGCCCCTCCTCCCTTTCCTATCCAAGATACTTGAACATTCTGTTCACCGCCGTTGCCTTGACTTTCTTTCATCTCAAGCTATTCTTGATCCACTTCAATCTGGCTTTCGCCCCCTCCATTCAACTGAAACAGTGCTTGCTAAAGTCTCCAATGATCTATTCCTGGCCAGATCCAAAGGTCTCTATTCTATCCCCATTCTGCTCGATCTATCTGTTGATCACAGCCTACTCCTTGATAAGCTGTCCTCACTTGGATTTCAGGGCTCTGTTCTTTCCTAGTTTTCTTCTTATTTCTCCCAGCGTACCTTTAGTGTATACTCTAGTGGATCCTCCTCTACTTCTATCCCACTGTCAGTTGGTGTACCTCAGGTATCTGTCCTGGGACCTCTTCTTTTCTCCATCTATACTTCTTCCCTTGGTACTCTGATCTCATCCCATGGTTTTCAGTATCATCTTTATGCTGATGACTCCCAGATCTACCTCTCCACACCAGAAATCTCTGCCAAAATCCAGGCCAAAGTATCAGCCTGCCTGTCTGACATCGCTGCCTGGATGTCTCAGCGCCATCTGAAACTAAACATGACCAAGACTGAGCTTCTCATCTTTTCCCCTAAACCAACCTCTCCTCCTCCCCCATTCTCTATTTCTGTGGATCACTGTCATCATTCCTGTCTCATCAGCTCGTAACCTTGGGGTCATCTTCGACTCCTCCCTCTCCTTCTCTGCATATATTCAGCAGACTGCTAAAACCTGTTGTTTCTTTCTCTATAATATCACCAAAATTTGCCCTTTCCTTTCTGAGCACACTACCAGAACCCTCATCCACACTCTTATCACCTCTTGCTTAAACTATTGCAACTTGCTTCTCACAGGTCTCCCACTTAGCCATCTCTCTCCTCTTCAATCTGTTCAAAATTCTGCTGCACGACTAATATACCACCAGTGTCATTATGCTCATATTAGCCCTCTCCTCAAGTCACTTCACTGGCTTCCTATCCGTTTCCACATACAGTTCAAACTCCTCTTATTGACCTATAAGTGCATTCACTCTGCAGCTCCTCAGTACCTCTCCACTCTCATCTCTCCCTATATTCCTCCCCGGGAACTCCATTCACTGGGTAAATCTCTCTTATCTGCACCTTTCTCCTCCACTGCTAACTCCAGACTCCGTTCCTTTTATCTTGCTGTACCATATGCCTGGAATAGACTTCCTGAGCCAGTACGTCCCATAGGAGCCGACTCTGTGGGTGCTATGGGTGCTTGAGCACCCCCAATATTGAGTATATTCCTTTATGTGTCCAAGGAAGGATTATTTCCACTGGGCTTAGCACCCACAATAAATTTGAAAAGTTGGCTCCTATGCGTCAAGCTCCATCTCTGGCCGTCTTCAAATCTAAGCTAAAAGCCCACCTTCTTGATGCTGCTTTTAACTCCTAACCCTTATTCACTTGTTCAGAACCCTTATTTTATCATCCTCTCTTTAATATTCCCTTATCTCTTGTTTGTCCTAATTAGATTGTAAGCTCTGTCGAGCAGGGACTGTCTCTTCATGTTCAAGTGTACAGCGCTGCACACGTCTAGTAGCGCTTTAGAAATGATAAGTAGTAGTAGTATTTAACTTGTTCCTTAGCCCATTAGCTTCAATTATTCAAAGTTTCTCTACCCCTATGTATATCTATGCTGATGCCATTCTTCTGCTTTACTATACTGATAACATAAGAACATAAGAATAGCCATACTGGGTCAGACCAATGGTCCATCTAGCCCAGTATCCTGTGGCCAATCCAGGTTACAAGTACCTGGAAAAAACCCAATTAGTAGCACCATTCCATGCTACCAATCGCGGGGCAAGCAGTGGCTTCTCCCATGTCCATCTCAATAACAGACTATGGACTTTTCCTCCAGGAACTTGTTGAAACCTTTTTTAAATGCAGATACACTAACCACCGTTACCACATTCTCCAGCAATGAGTTCCAGAGCTTAACTATTCTTTGAGTGAAAAATATTTCCTCCTATTTGTTTTAAATGTATTTCCATGCAATTTCATTGAGTGTTCCCTGGTCTTTGTACTTTTTGAATGAGTGAAAAATCGATTCAACTCTACCCAATCCACACCACTGAGGATTTTGTAGACCTCCCCCTCTCCCAGCCATCTCTTTTCCAACCTGAAGAGCCCTTCAGCATTTCCACATATGGGAGTAGTTCCATCCCCTATATTATTTTGGTCCCTCTTCTTTGAACCTTTTCTAATTCCGCTATATCTTTTCTGAGATATGGTGACCAGAATTGAACGCAACACTCAAGGTGAGGTCGCACCATGGAGCGATACAGAGGCATATTATTTTTGGTCTTATTTTGCATTCTTCTCCTAATAATGCCTATAATTCTGTTTGCATTTTTGGCCACCACCGGACACTGGGCAGAAGATTTCAGCATATTGTCTACAATGACATCTAGGCCTTTTTTCAAGAGAGCTGACTCCTAAAGTGGACCCTAGCATTAGATAACTATGATTTGGATTATTCTTCCCAATGTGCATCACTTTGCATTTGTCTACATTAAATTTAATCTGCCATTTGGATGCCCAGTCTTCCAGTTTCCTAAGGTCTTCCTGCAATTTTTCACAATCCACATGTGTTTTGACAACTTTTAATAGTTTTGTGTCATCTGCAAATTTAATCACCTCACTTGTTTCGATTTCCAGATCATTTATAAATATCTTAAACAGCACTTTGTTAAATAGCATTTATAAATATGTTAAATAGCACAGTAAAGATCCCTGTGGCACTCCACTATTCACTCTCCTCCATTGAGAAAATGGCCATTTAACCCTACACTCTGTTTTCTGTCCAATAACCAATTCTTAAACCACAGAAGGCCATTGCCTCCTATCCCATGACTCCTTAATTTTCTCAAGAGTGTCTCATGAGGTACTTTGTCAAAAGCTTTCTGAAAATCTAGATACACTACATCAACCGGCTTACCTTTATCAACATGTTTATTCACGCCTTCAAAGAAATGAAGCAAATTGGTGAGGCAAGATGTCCCTTGGCTGAATCTATGCTGACTCTGTCCCATTAAACCATGCTTGTCTATGTGTTCTGTAATTATATTCTTTATAATAGTGTCCACTATTTTGCCCAGCACTGAAGTAAGGCTTACTGGTCTGTAATTTCCTGGATCACCCCTAGAACCCTTTTAAAAAATCAGTGTCACATTGGCCACCCTCCAATCTTCAAGTACTATGGACGATTTTAACGACAGGTTACAGATCACTAGCAGCAGATCAGCAATTTCATGTTTGAGTTCTTTCAATACCATGGGGTGTATACCATCCGGTCCAGGTGATTTATCACTTTTTAACTTGTCAACTTGGCTCAGTACATCTTCCAAGTTCACTAAGATTTCTTTCAGTTCCTCTGCATCGTCACCCCTGAAAACCATTTCCAGTATTTATTTATTTATTTTATTTATTTGTTGCATTTGTATCCCACATTTTCCCACCTATTTGCAGGCTCAATGTGGCTTACATAATGCCGTAATGGCGATCACCATTATCGGAATGAGAAATACAGATTAGAATTGCATTAAAGTTCATATGTAGGTAGATCTCTTACATCTTCTTCCATAAAGACTGAAGCAAAGAATTTATTCAATCTCTCCGCTATGGCCTTGTCCTTCCTGAGTGCTCCTTTTGCTCCTTCCTGATCTAACGATTCCACAGGTTCCCTCGCAGGCTTCCTACTTCTGATATACCTGAAGAAAGTGTTACTATGAGCTTTGGTCTCCATGGCAAATTTTTCTTCATATTCTCTTTTATCCTTCTTTATCAATGCTTTGCATCTGGCTTGACAATGTTTATGTTGTTTCTTATTTTATTTATTGCATTTGTATCCCACATTATCCCACCTCTTTGCAGGCTCAATGTGGCTTACAATACGTCATGGATACTGGAAATAGAAAAGAATATACATTTGGTTTATAGAGGGTTTTGGGTTACATGGTGGTGAAGTACATGGTTGTATTACAGCAGAAGACGTTATAAGACATTCCTATATATATTAAAGATTGTACAGTTACATGTGTTGATCTTTGTGATAAATCTTGTCAAAGAGATAAGTTTTCAGTAGTTTGCAGAAATTGGCCAGTTCATGGACCGTTTTCAAGTTGCGTGGTAGCTGTGCGCTCATATAGGAAAAGGTAGATGCATGCAACAATTTGTATTTCAGACCTTTACAATTGGGAGGGTGAAGATTGAGGAATGTGTGAGAAGATTTTATTGCGTTCCTGGGTGGTAGTTCTATTAGGTCTGACATGTAGGCTGGAGCGTCTCCATGGATGATCTTGTGGACTAGGGTACAAAGTTTGAACGTGATGCGTTCTTTAAGTGGGAGCCAGTGTAGTTTTTCTCGTAAGGGTGTCGCGCATCGTATTTTGGTTTGCCGAATATTAGCCTGGCTGCTGTGTTCTGGACTGTCTGGAGTTTTTTTAGTATTTGCTCTTTGCAACCAGCGTATAGTGAATTACAATAGTCCAGATGACTGAGTACTAGTGATTGTACCAGATTACGGAAGACGAACCTTGGAAAAAATGGTTTAATTCTTTTTAGTTTCCACATTGAGTGAAACATCTTTTTGGTTATGTTTGTCACATGATTCTCAAGTGTTCGGTGTTGATCAATGGTGACTCCAAGAATTTTTAGGGTGTCCGAAACTGGTAGGTTTAGTTTAGGTGTGTTGATGGTGGTGAATTTATTCTTATTGTATTGCGATGTGAGTACAAGGCATTGGGTTTTTTCTGCGTTTAGTTTCAGCTGAAATGCATCTGCCCAGGAATTCATGATGTGTAGGCTTTGCTTGATTTCGTTGGAGATTTCTCTTAGATCTTGTTTGAATGGGATGAAGATAGTTACATCGTCAGCATATATATGTGGGTTTAAGTTCTGATTCGATAGTAGTCTGGCCAAGGGTGTCATCATTAGTTTGAATATGGTCGGTGAGAGAGGGGATCCCTGTGGAACACAGCATTCAGGTGTCCATGTAGCTGATGTAGCCGAATTTGATGTCACTTGATAAGAGCGTGTAGTTAGGAACCCCTTAAACCAGTTGAGAACGTTGCCTCCGATGCCGAAGTATTCAAGGATGTGTAATAAAATTCCATGGTCAACCATATCAAATGCGCTTGACATGTCGAATTGTAACAGTAGTATGTTATTCCCGTTTGCAATCAGTTGTTTGAGTTTTGTCATAAGTGTGACTAATACACTTTCAGTGCTGTGATTGGCCCGGAATCCTGACTGGGAAACGTGTAATATTGAGAACTTGTTTAGATATTCTGTAAGTTGTTTGGTCACCATACCTTCTGTTATTTTGGTAATTAAGGGAATGGATGCTACTGGTCTGTAGTTCGTTAGTTCGTTGGCATTTTTCTTTGCATCCTTGGGTATGGGGGTGAGTAAAATGTTACCTTTCTCCATTGGGAAGAGTCCATTTTGTAGCATAAAGTTTACGTGGTTTGTTAGGTCCGTTATAAATTGTTGAGGGGCTGACTTCATGAGGTTGTTTGGGCAAATGTCTAATTTGCAATGAGATTTGGCGAATCTTTTAAGCGTTTGTAAGATGAGGTCTTCCAGTAGTATTGTGAATTCAGTCCAGATCCTGTCTGCTGGGTAAACTCCAGGGTCTGGGTCTAGGCATTCTAGGAGTGCAGGGTAGTCGATGGGGTTGACAGGTATTTTGAGTCGTAGTTGTATGATTTTCTCCTTAAAGTACTTCACCAGATTGTCAGCTCCTGGTGTGTCTTTACTGTTGTTGGTGACTGGAGTAGTATCTAATAATTTATTTACGAGTTGGAAGAGTTTGTGTGTGTCTTTGTAATTTGGGCCAATTTCAGTTTTGTAGTATTGTCTTTTGGTTTGTCTTATGGTATATTTATATTTCCTTCGGAGTTGCTTCCAAGCGTTGAGAGTGGGATCATCTTTCTTTTTATTCCACGCACGTTCTAGTTTCCTGACTTGTGTTTTGAGTTTTTTCAGTTCTTCATTGAACCATGGTATTGAGTTCTTTCTGTGCGAGGTTCTGGTTTGGATTGGGGCAATGTAGTCTAGTATTAATTTACATCTGTTATTCCATTCTGCGAGGAATTGGATTGTGTCTGTCTTTATTGTCCATCCGTCGATGTAGATTTGTTGCCAGAATTTAAACAGATCTATTTTTCCTCTTGTGGTGTAGGTTTTTCGTGTTTGTATATTAGGTAAGTCTTTCATTCTCCATTGGAGGGTGATATGTGCTTTGTAATGGTCTGACCACAGTGTAGGTGACCAATTAGTGTTTGTTAATGTAAAAGTTGCGTCGTGGTCAAATTTGTGTGTTATGATGTCTAATGTGTGACCTTTTTTGTGTGTTGGTTGTGTATTTTGTCCTTGTAGATCCTATAGTTGTAAGAACTCTTTGAAGTCTTGGGTACTTGTTATGGAGAGATCTTCCAGATGTAGATTAATATCTCCTATTATGATGAGGTTAGAGGAAGAGATACAGGTGTTTGAGATGAAGTCCATGAAGTGTGTTTGGCAGTCTCGCCAGTTGCCTGGCGGTCTGTAAAATATGACTGCGTTAAGGTGTTCCTGCAATTTTGGGTGGCTGATCCTTATGGAAGCGATTTCAAGTTGTGGCAGTATGGATTCAGCTGTGTTTGTGATGTTGAACTCCGATTTGTATATTATGGCTATTCCTCCTCCTCTCTTTCCGTTTCTTGTCCAGTGTGTAATTTTGTATCCTGGCGGGCATAATTCTAATATTATAGGGTCTTGAAGGTTATGGACCCAGGTTTCAATGATGAATAGGAAGTCAAGGTTGTCTGCAGTGATCCAGTCTGTTATGGTTTCTGTTTTTTTTACTACTGATCTGGCGTTTACGTATCCCATCTTCATTCGGATCCTTTTTCTATTTTTTGAAGGATGTTCTTTTGGCTCTAATAGCCTCTTTCACCTCACCTTTTAACCTTGCTGGCTGTCATTTGTTCTGTTTTTCCACCTTTGTTAATACGTGGAATACACCTTGTCTTGGCTTTCACAATGGTACTTTTAAACAATGTTCACGTCTGATTTAAAGTGCTAACCTTTGCAGCGGATCCTTTCAGCTTGTATTTAACCACTTTTTTCATTTTGTCATAGTTGCAATTTCAAAAACTAAAAGCTGCTACAGTAGATTTCCTTACAGACCATTCCAGATATCAGCTCAAATTTGATCATGTTATGATTACTGTTTCCCAGTGGATCCAACACCATTACCGCTCGTATTATGCCCTGCATTCCACTAAGGATTAGATCCAAAATACCTCCCTCTCTTGTTGGTTCCTGGACCAGTTGCTCAAAGAAGCATTCTAGAAATTTTACCTCCCTAACATTCCCTGATGTAAAATTTATCCAGTCAATATTAGAATAATTGAAATCATCCATTATTATAATGTTGCCCAATTTGCTTGCTTTCTTACTTTCTATAAACATATTTTCATCTGTCTGTTAGTTCTCTCCTGGCGGACGGTAGTACAGCCCTATCAGTATACTCCTCCCTTCACACCTGGAATTTCTATCTATAAAGATTCCACGCTGCTATCTGTTTCATATAGAATGTTTATTTTGTTTGACTCAATTCCTTTTTTAACATATAGCACAACCCCCCCCCCCCCCCCCCGTCTCCAATTTGATCCACTCTGTCATTGTGATTTAATTTGTACCTTTCTAACAGTGTCCTTCTTCCACCAGGTCTCTGAAATGCCTATTATATCTACCTCTTCATTTAGGGACCCTTTTACTAATCCGCATAATTGCCTACGCATGCTCAACATGTGCCAATTCTGAGTTACCACCCTGCTACCGCGTGGCCAGGGAGGTAATTCCATTTTTGACGCGCTTCCGATACCCATGTCAGAAAATATTTTTATTTTCTGGTGCGCAGGCGGTAATTGACATTTGGATGTGCGTTGACTATTACCACCAGGTTAACGAATGAGACCTTACTGCTAAGTCAATGGCTGGCGGTAAGGTCTCAGACGCAAAATGGACAAGTGCCAATTTTCATTTTGCCGCATGTCCATTTTCGGCTCTTCCCCCCCCCCCCCCCCCCCCCCCAAAAAAAAGGCATTTTTTACAGACGCACTGAAAAATGATCTGCATGCGGCCAAAACACGTGCCTATACTACACCAGGCCATTTTTCAGTGCACCTTAGTAAAAGGACCCCTTACTGTTATATATTCCAATTATCCTATCTTATTTTTAAGGCTTCTAGCATTTGTATATAGACACTACAAATTGTCTTTTTTCCTTGCATCTACAGGCTGCTTTGAAGTTAATGGGGATAATTTGCATCCTTTATTCTGTTCTCCTATTGAACACTCCTGGCTTTCTATCACCATTATTGAAACCTCTCTATGGGGATTTCTTAAAGATCCTATTTCAATAGTATCCTTCAAGAATACTCCACACCAAACCATGCACTCCTGGGTGACTGTCAGCTTCCCCCCCCCCCCCCCCCCCCCCTCCATTTTAGTTTAAAAGCTGCTCTATCTCCTTTTTTAATGTCAGCGCCAGCAGCTTGGTGCCATCTCGGTTAAGGTAGAGCCTGTTCCAAAATTATGGACTCCACCTTAATCCTTTCGGAACAGACTCCCCCTTCCCTAGAATGTTTCCCAGTTCCTAACAAATCTAAATCCCTCATCCCTGCACCATCATTTCAACCATGCATTGAGACTTCGGTGATCTGCCTGTCTCTTGGGTCCTGCGCATGGAACGTGAAGCATTTCTGAAAATGCTACCCTGGAGGATCTGGATTGTAGCTTTCTACCTGACAGCCTAAATTTAGCTTCCAGATCCCCCCTCCCACATTTTCCTATGTCATTGGTACTCCTCCCCAGCACTATCTAAAATCTTATCTAAGTGACGCATTAGATCCGCCACCTTTGCACCAGGCAGGCAAATGACCAGGTGATCCTCATGTCTTCCAGCCACCCAGCTATCTATATGCCTAATAATCGAATCACCAACTACAACAGCCATTCTAACCCTTCCCTTCTGGGCAGAAACTACTGGAGACACATCCTCTGGATCCCCTGGTGTGCTGGTCCTGGCTACAGGATTACTTCCAACTTCACCAGGGTGATGCTTTCCTTTTAGGCGAACTCCCTCCTGCAAGGTAGCACAGGGACTGCCAGACTGGAGGTGGGATTTCTCTACAACATCCCTGTAACATATAGTAGATGACGGCAGAAAAAGACCTGCACGGTCCATCCAGTCTGCCCAAGAAGATAAATTCATATGTGCTACTTTTTTATTTGTACTGTCCTCTTCAGTGCACAGACCGTATAAGTCTGGCCAGCCCTATCCCCGCCTTCCAACCACCAACCCCGCCTCCCAACCACCAGCTCTGGCACAGACTGTATAAGTCTGCCCAGCACTATCCCTGCCTCCTACCACCGGCTCTGGCACAGACCGTATAAGTCTGCCCAGCACTATCCCTGCCTCCCACCACCGGCTCTGGCACAGACCGTATAAGTCTGCCCAGCACTATCCCTGCCGCCCAACCACCAGCCCCAGCACAGACCGTATAAGTCTGCCCAGCACTAGTCCCGCCTCCCAACCACTAGCCCCAGCACAGACCGTATATGTCTGTAGCCCTCCTCTATGTACCTCTCTGTGTCCCTTAGTTCTTCCAAGTCTGCTGCTCTAGCCTCAAGAGAACAGACTTGTTCTCTAAGAGCTAGGAACTCTTTGCATTGAGCACACACATATAACCTCTCACCAACTGGGAGATAATCATACATGTGACACTCAATGCAAAAGACTGGATAGCACCCTTCTCCCTGCTGGATTGCTGTCTGCATCTTGGTAATTGTTTAATTAAAACTTCTTAAAGTACTAGGGATATTAGATTAATATAAAGAGCCTTAAGATTATATGGTATAATGTGTAATGTATTTAGTGTTTGCTTCTCAGAAGTAAATTTAATGTAATGAAAACTCTCCTTTTGTTATCCCTGCATCACTCCTCTTCAATCTTGTCTGGATGGCTTGTTTCATTGGCTCACTTCGCATTGCATGGTCTTCAATCCTGACAAACAGTTGCATGTTGGATCATCAGTTGGCATAATTGTCCATCTTCAGATCTTCTTTTGGGTACAAATATGAAGCTGGCTAATTCTTTCCATTACTTAGGCGTGTTGATAGATTCACAGCTATCCTTTTCACTGCATGTTTCTTCCCTTTGTGAAATCTTGTTTCTATACTCACAAACAACTTTGGTCAGTTCATAAGTTTTTTGACAACAATGCTTTCCACACTCTGATTCTTTCATTATTCACTACCAAACTTGGACTATTGTTATATCATTTTAGATGGTTCCATGCAAGTAGCCGTAAAGAAACTACAAACATTGCAGAACATGGCCATTAAGGTCCTTTGTCATGCTGGTAAGTACGATCAAATTTCTCATCTTCTCAAAGAACATCACTGGTTACCAGTTACTTTTCAGGTACAGTGTAAGATTCTTCTCTTGGCCTTCGAAGCCTTCTGTCTTGGCCTCCCTCCCTATCTCGCGTCCCTCACCATCCCCTATTCTCAACGTACTTTACGCTCACTGAATGATCATTATATGGTTTTACCCAGGCCCAGATTAGCTATACATGAGAGCACCAGACATAGCACCTTTTACTTTGTCATCCCTGCTATGTGGAATAGTCTTCCTTTAGATATTCATACAAAATTGTCCCTTTCCAGATTTAAAATGGCCATTAAGACCTGGCGTTTGGTGACCAATAGCCAAACACTGTGTCCCTATCCTTGTTTCCCCTCCTTCCCCTCTTCTCATACTATTCTTCCTCTCCTACTCCTACCTTCTCCCCCCCCCCCCCCCCCCACACACACATACACAGTTTTTGAATGCTACAGATTGTTGATGTTCCTTGCTTTCCTATCCAAATATTGTTCCTTTCTGGCTGCATTTTAGTCTGTAAACTGCTTAGTCCTGTTTTCAGATATAGCGGTATATTAAATATGAATAAAAAAATAACAGGCCCAACAGAAGAACCAAGACATGTGTAGAGAAATGCATCCTATCATGTCCTACTTAAATCCCACCAACTGAAGGGCAATCTCGCCATTCTGATATGCTGCTTGACTTAAAAGAGAAGAAAAACTTCCCACAGAGGTATAATTAAAGAGAGCACAATAGGGGTGACCCAAACAAAAGAAGATCAAGGAGACCTGGTTCTTAATGAGATCTTTATTCAGTATAAATGTTGTATATTTGTTTCATAATTGTATTATTTTATATCTGTGGTGTTTCAGAACATTGGACTCCTGATGTAAACATTATTTACTGCTACACAGCCTGTGTTGAGTACAACTGTTCCTCTAAATTGAATAAAGATCTCATTTAGAACAAAGTCTCCTTTTTTTTTTTTTTTTGGTTTCCCCTAATGTGTTCTCTTCATGGTGCTTGACTTACCAGCAGCAATTGCCATTGCGACGGCCACCCACCCAATGTAATAACTCCAGGAAAAGCTTATACGAGAAGTGAAGATGAAACTTCCTCGGATCATCCCAATTAATTCAATAAAAGCTGAAATGCAGAAGAGAAAACGCTTTTTATAGAAACATGGTAAGAGAAAATGACAGTAGATAAAGACCGTATGACCTATCCAGTCTTTCCATCCATATATAACATTGCTCATTTACATATAACGCCATTCTGTTTACCGCAAACAGATGCCCACAGCAACAATGGCGGTCATCTTAGAAGGGTTATTTGTGTTTGAGATGTGCATACAATCGGCCTTATTTTCGAAAGTGATGGGCGCCCATATTTCGACCCAAATCGGGAGATGGGCGCCCATCTAGCAAAGGCGCCCAAATCGGTATAATCGAAAGCCGATTTTGGGCGTCTTCAACTGCAATCTGTCGCGGAAATGGGAGTTGACGGGGGCGTGTCGGGGGCGTGGTGAAGGCGGGACTGGGGCATGTTTATTGGCCGAGGAGAGATAGGCACCCTCGGCCAATAATTGAAAAAAGAAAGGCGTTTTTAGCGCAAATTTAGGTCACTTTTTTGACCCTTTTTTTCACAAACAAGTCCCAAAAAAGTGCCCTAAATGACCAGATGACCACCGGAGGAATCGGGGATGACCACCCCTGACTCTCCCAGTGGTCACTAACCCCCCCCACCAAAAAAACCCCAACTTTAACAACTTTTTTTTCCAGCCTGTATGCCAGCCTCAAATGCCATACCCAGCTGCATCACAGCAGGATGCAGGTCCCTGGAGCAGTTGTTAGTGGGTGTAGTGGACGTCAGCCAGGTGGACCCAGGCCCATCCCCCCACCTGTTACACTTGTGGTGGTAAATGGGAGCCCTCCAAACTGCCCCCAAAACCCACTGTACCCACATCTAGGTGCCCCCCTTCAGCCATAAGGGCTATGGTAATGGTGTAGAGTTGTGGGCAGTGGATTTTGGGGGGATTTGAGGGGCTCAGCACCCAAAGGAAGGGAGCTATGGACTTGGGAGGTATTTTACTTTTTTTTTTTTAATTGTTACAAGTGCCCCCTAGGGTGCCCGGTTGGTGTCCTGGCATGTGAAGGGGACCAGTGCACTAGGAATCCTGGCCCATCCCATGACCAAATGCCTTGGATTTGTTCATTTTTGAGCTGGGCGCCTTCGGTTTCCTTTATCGCTGAAAAACGAAACCGCCCAGCTCAAATCCGCACAAATCCGATGCATTTGCCCGGCACAAACCGTATTATCGAAAAAAAAAAAGATGGGCGCCCATTTTTTTCAAAAATACGGTCTGTCCCGCCCCTTCACATACCCGCCCCTTCACGTACCCGTTCTCGGACATAGACGCCCATGGAGATGGGCGTTCACGTTCGATTATGCCCCTCAATGGCATTTAAACATTTACCTTGCTTAAATATCTAAGTCCCCATTTTACAAAGCTGGGATATGCACGTCTCAAAGCTATGTGCATGCAAATGGCAAGGAAGCGTGATCTGGACATGTTTTGGGTGGGACAAGAGTGTGGCAGGTAAATACATGTTTATTCCCCATTTCAGAAGGGGAATAAATGTCAATGTCTAAAAGATCGACAACAGGAGTTATACCTGCTACCAAGCACATTTAGTATTTGGTAATCAGTTGCCGTTGAGCAGCACTCCACTGGATGCTAAGTAGTAAATAGTAGTAGTAGTGGATGGATAAGGGGAGGTTGCTCCCTTAATCCCCAGGGGTTTTTCTCCTTCCCAGAAGCCAAACTTGCAAGGGAAACTGGTCTCCGTGACAGCACTGGAAAAACACACATATTTCTAAATTGTATATTGCTGCTGGTTTTCAACCGGTGGACATTTTCAATGTTTTTTTTCTAAAATGGGTGTTATGCTGCCCATACTCGGCAGATAAACATTCACTTCTCCATTTTAGAACAACTTCTACATCAGCAGGTTCTGTTCTGAAATACTAGTGAAACTTGAGACGTTCTGACCTGGACATCTCGATTCCAACTGCTGCATCCTGTCTAAAATAGGGCTGTTTATGTGCAATAGCAGCGTGTTCTTATTGAATACACCTATTGGGGGCAAATTTATAATAGAGGGCCTGCATTTATGTGCCACTGGAGTAGATACCCCGCAGGTAAAACACCTAAGTGCTATTCTGTAAGGGGAGTGAGTAGGATGCACAAATATAAGGCATCTCTATGCCAGGTTATGCTAGTATTCTATAACTGAAACTGGGCACCCAGATACCATGATAGAATAGGTTCTCACCAGGTGGCATCAGAGCACCTAAAAAGAGACACTCACTTATAGAATTACCCCTTCATGTGACACATTTTGGGCTTAAGCATTAAAGCACATCATGAGTACAGATGAATTGCTTACCCCTCTCCTCAAACTGTAGTCTCAACAATCTTAATAATTGTCTCCAGTTGGTCTCCACTTGGCTTAAGGATAATTTATTGTTCCTTAACCCTGACAGATGTGAAGTGATCCACTTCCCTAATCCTAATTCCCCCTTTCTTCCCACCTCTGTAGAGGAAGAGTGCCGAGGTCACCTGCTCTCCTTCAGTGAAACTGTTACTCTTGATTCCAAATTAATACCAAGAACTGTATCTTTCAAAAATTAAATCAACTATGTCCTTCATTCCTCATTCTTAGCTTTACTTAGAATTTGATGCATAAAGACATTTTGGCTTCTGTCTCTCATTCTGTCCTTGGTCATTATCATATAGATTATTGTAATGCTCTCTACGCTAGTCTACCTCCCTCTGCTTTGAGACATGTTCAACATGTTAACATAGTAACATAGAGGGGCATAATCGAACGTCGCCGGCTAAATAGATCGCCGGCGATCTATGTTGGCGGCGGCGCTACAGCTGGCTGGAACCATATTATTGAAAAAGATGGCCGGCCATCTTTTTTTTCAGTAATATGGTTTAGCCCGGCCAAATGCCTTGGAGTTCACCGGGTTTGAGATGGCCGGGTTTGTTTTTCAGCGATAATGGAAAGTTATGTCGGCCATCTCAAACCCCGGCCAAATTCAAGGCATTTGGCCGTGGGAGGAGCCGGCATTTTTAGTGCACTGACATGCCAGGACACCAACCAGCCACCCTAGGGGTCACTGCGGTGGACTTCAGAAAAGCTCCCACGTGCATAGCTCCCTTACTTTGGGAGCTGAGCCCCCCAAACCCACTACCCACAAATGTACTGCACCCACTAAAATTGCTCCAGGGACCTGCATACAGCCTCTAGGACTTATTGCTGCTGTATAACTTTGGCACACCAGTTCACACCTGAAGACTAATCTCTCTGAAAAAGTCCTTTCTTGAAATAAGCACGTTTACTCACAGTTAACTGCAGATCAGAGGTTGTGCCCCACTGGCAAAGAGTCCCCTGGTACTAAGATGAGCAGTAGGTCAGAGCTGGCACAATGGTGTACAATGCCCTCTTTCAGCACCATTCAAGGTAAGAACTACGTTCTCTAACGTGGGTAACACAGAAAAGGGAACTAAAACTGGCTTACAAAAATGGCCACTACCGCATGGACTACAATAGGAAACAAAACAGGGCACACTCTGACCCAGTTAGCAGGGGGGGAAAGCACCATGGGAGTAGAGCCCAGTACCCTACACCCACCACAATGCATTGCTAATGTGAGTCTGCAGGGCACCTAACAGAAAAGGTGTCACACTCACCCGAGAGCAACATCGCAACCAGGGAAAGGCTGTCGGAGGATACAACACATTCTGCTATCATGGAGGTGGGTACGCATTTGAGGCTGGCATACAGGCTGGCAAAAAAGGTTTTTAGTTTTATTTTTTTAGTATGGAAGGGGGTTGGTGACCACTGGGGGAGTATGGGGATGTCATCCCCCATTCCCTCCAGTGGTCATCTGGTCAGTTGGGGCACCTTTTTGAGGCTTGGTCCTGAAAATAAAAGGACCAAGTAAACCCGGCGAAATACTGCTTAACGCCGCTTTTTTTTTTTCCATTATCGGTGAAAGCAGGCCATCTGGTAGCCAGGTCCATGCCCGCCCATGTCCCGCCTTCGCTAATCTACCAACACGCCCCCTTCAACTTTCGCAGAAGATGACCGACGATCACTTTTGATTATAAGCTGGATAGTAACATAATAGATGACGGCAGAAAAAGACCTGCACGGTCCATCCAGTCTGCCCAAGAAGATAAATTCATATGTGCTACTTTTTTATTTGTACTGTCCTCTTCAGGGCACAGACCATATAAGTCTGGCCAGCCCTATCCCCGCCTCCCAACCACCAGCTCTGGCACAGACCCTATAAGTCTGCCCAGCACTATCCCCGCCTCCCAACTACCAGTCCCGCCTCCCACCACCAGCTCTGGCACAGACCGTATAAGTCTGCCCAGCACTATCCCTGCCTCCCACCACCGGCTCTGGCACAGACCGTATAAGTCTGCCCAGCATTATCCCCGCCGCCCATCCACCAGCCCCGGCACAGACCGTATAAGTCTGCCCAGCACTAGTCCCGCCTCCCAACCACCAGCCCCAGCACAGACCGTATAAGTCTGCCCAGCACTAGCCCCGCCTCCCAACCACCGGCTCTGCCACCCATTCTAGGCTAAGCTCCTGAGGATCCCTTCCTTCTGCACAGGATTCCTTTATGTTTATCCCACGCATGTTTGAATTCCGTTACCATTTTCATCCCCACCACCTCCCGCGGGAGGGCATTCCAAGCATCCACCACCCTCTCCGTGAAAAAATACTTCCTGACATTCTTTTTGAGTCTGCCCCCCTTCAATCTCATTTCATGCCCTCTCGTTCTACCGCCTTCCCATCTCCGGAAAAGGTTTGTTTGCGGATTAATACCTTTCAAATATTTGAACGTCTGTATCATATCACCCCTGTTTCATCTTTCCTCCAGGGTATACATGTTCAGGTCCGCAAGTCTCTCCTCATATGTCTTGTAACGCAAATCCCATACCATCCTCGTAGCTTTTCTTTGCACCGCTTCAATTCTTTTTACATCCTTAGCAAGATACGGCCTCCAAAACTGAACACAATACTCCAGGTGGGGCCTCACCAATGACTTGTACAGGGGCATCAACACCTCTTTTCTTCTGCTGGTCACACCTCTCTCTATACAGCCTAGTAACCTTCTAGCTACGGCCACAGCCTTGTCACACTGTTTCATCGCCTTCAGATCCTGAGATACTATCACCCGAAGATCCCTCTCCCCATCCGTACCTAGCAGACTCTCACCGCCTAACACATACGCCTCTCTTGGATTTCTACTCCCTAAGTGCATAACTTTGCATTTCTTCGCATTGAATTTTAATTGCCAAACCTTAGACCATTCTTCTAGCTTTTTCAGATCCTTTTTCATGTTTTCCACTCCCTCCGGGGTGTCCACTGTGTTACAAATCTTAGTATCATCCGCAAATAGGCAAACTTTACCTTCTAACCCTTCGGCAATGTCACTCACAAATATATTGAACAGAATCGGCCCCAGCACCGATCCCTGAGGCACTCCACTACTCACCTTTCCCTCCGCCGAGCGAACTCCATTCACCACCACCCTCTGGCGCCTGTCCGTCAACCAGTTCCTAATCCAGTTCACCACTTTGGGTCCTATCTTCAGCCCATCTGGTTTATTTAAGAGCCTCCTGTGGGGAACCGTGTCAAAAGCCTTGCTGAAATCTAAGTAGATTACGTCCATAGCACGTCCACGGTTCAATTCTCCTGTCACCCAATCAAAGAATTCAATGAGATTCGTTTGGCACGATTTCCCTTTGGTAAAACCATGTTGTCTCAGATCTTGCAACTCATTTTCTTCCAGGAAATTCACTATCCTTTCCTTCAGCATCGCTTCCATTACTTTTCCAATAATCGAAGTGAGGCTTACCGGCCTGTAGTTTCCAGCTTCTTCCCTATCACCACTTTTGTGAAGAGGGACCACCTCCGCCATTCTCCAATCTCTCGGAACCTCTCCCATTTCTAAGAATTTATTAAACAAATCTTTAAGAGTACCCGTCAGAACCTCTCTGAGCTCCCTCAATATCCTGGGGTGGATCCCATCCGGTCCCATGGCTTTGTCCACCTTTAGTTTTTCTAGTTGTTGATACACACTCTCTTCCGTGAATGGTGCTATATCCACTCCATTCTCAAATGAACTTTTGCCAGTCCATTGTGGTTCTTCTTCCGGATTTTCTTCAGTAAAAACAGAACAAAAGTATCTATTTAGCAAATTTGCCTTTTCTTCATCATTATCTACATAGCGGTTTGCAGTATCTTTTAGTCTCACAATTCCCTTTTTAGTCATTCTCCTTTCACTAATATACCTGAAGAAATTTTTGTCACCCCTCCTTACCTTTCTAGCCATTTGTTCTTCCGCTTGCGCTTTCGCCAGACATACCTCTCTCTTGGCTTCTTTCAGTTTCCTCCGGTATTCCTCCCCGTGTTCCTCGTCTTGAGTTTTTCTGTATTTCTGGAACGCCAACTCTTTAGCCTTTATTTTCTCAGCCACTTGCTTGGAGAACCATAGCGGTTTCCTTTTTCTCTTGCTTTTATTTACTTTCCTTACATAAAGGTTTGTGGCCCTATTTATAGCTTCTTTCAGCCAGGACCACTGTCCTTCCACTTCTCATACGTCCTCCCAGCCCATCAGCTCCTTCCTTAGGTATTCCCCCATTTTACTAAAGTCAGCATGCTTGAAATCCAGGACTTTGAGTTTTCAGTGGCCACCCTCCTCTTCAGCCGTCATATCAAACCAAACCGTTTGATGGTCACTGCCGCCCAGGTGGGCACCCACTCGGACATTTGACACGCTATCCGCATTTGTGAGCACCAGATCCAGCGTCGCTCCCTCCCTCGTGGGTTCCATGACCATTTGTCTGAGCAGAGCACTTTGGAAAGCATCCACAATCTCTCTACTTCTTTCCGATTCCGCAGACGGAACCTTCCAATCTACATCCGGCAGATTGAAATCTCCCAGCAACAGCACCTCTCTCTTCTTTCCCAACTTTTGAATATCTGCAATCAGGTCTTTATCTAATTCTTCCAATTGTGTTGGAGGTCTATAGACAACACCCACATGGACAGAGGTTCTATCATCTCTTTTTAAGGTGATCCATATCGCTTCTTCCTTACCCCAGGTCCCTGTCATTTCGGTTGCTGTGATATCATTTCTCACATATAGAGCTACTCCTCCACCTTTACGACCCTCTCTATCCTTCCTAAATAGATTATAGCCTGGTATGTTTGCATCCCATTCATGGGAACCATTGAGCCATGTCTCTGTGATTGCAACAATGTCTAAGTCTGCCTCCAACATCAGGGCTTGAAGGTCATGAACTTTGTTGCCAAGACTGCGAGCATTTGTGGTCATCACTTTCCATTTCCATTTCCTGGTATGTGTTTCAACATTTGATATTTTGGTGTGCTTTTTGTCTTTGGGTCCCTCCATATCTTTTTGTTCCACCTTAATTTCTTTTGCTTTTGCTGTTTCTTCTGGCTCAGTTCTATTTTTAGGAACTTCACAGTGCTTTAATGGAGCAAAAGAATTCTGTAGGGGTAACACTTGTGAGGGTGTATGCCTCTGTGTCACATGACAAAGTCTGCCTGAGCCTACTGTGAACCATCTATTCTTAGGTGGTTTTATCCTTTGAGGCAGTGGTTAAACTTCTCCATAATGCCCATCGCTTCAACAATGTGTCTCCTCTGTCAATCTCCAAGCACTGGCTGCCAGTCTCTGCACATACTACTACTACTTATCATTTCTATAGTGCTACTAGATGTACACAGTGCTGTACACTGAACATAGAAAGTCCCTGCTCGACAGAGCTTACAATTAGGACTGACAAACAGGACAAATAAAAGATAAGGGAATTACTAAGGTGGGAGTGATAAAATGTGAGTGCTGAACAAATGAGTAAGGGTTAGGAGTTAAAAGATGCATAAAAAAGGTCGGCCTTTAACCTAGCTTTGAAGACGGCCAGAGATGGAGCTTGATGTACCGGCTCAGGAAGTCTATTCCAGGCATATGGTGCAGCAAGATAAAAGGAACAAAGTCTGAAGTTAGCAGTGGAGGAGAAGGGTGCAGATAAGGGAGGTTTACCCAGTGAATGGAGTGCAAGCTCCTCATCCTGGACTACAAAATGCCTAATGCCTTTTTATCTCAATAATCTTTTGGTCTCCTATATGGCCTCATCTTCAGTTCGATCTTCTCTGCTTACTATTGCCCTTTCGCCTTAGGCTTGACATGTCATGTGATTCTGACTTCAGTTAATCTGGACCTAAACTCTGGAACTCCTTACATCTTGTCCTCAGACTTGAACTCTCATTTTTTTCAACAAACATATGGTTTTGATCCCCCTACCCACTCCTCTAGTTTTTCTTTCCAAAATTCATAAACACATGACCTGCTTTCTTCTTACCTCACCCTTCCCTCCTGCCCCTCTCTCTTCTTTAGTTTGTCTTTGTATACTGCCTAGCAGCAATCCAGTCAATATTCAGCCTATGAGAGTCAGTGTTTTTTTTTAAAACAATGACCATTGCGATCAGAATTAGCCCCAAATATACAATGCCAGGCCATGTCCGGGCACTGGCATTGAATATCCAGGGCTAATTCAGCATGTGCTAGTTACCTTTGGTAGTACTGCGAGGCTGCTGCTAGAGGTCGTGACAGGTATTTTACAAGGGGCAGCTACGATGGGCAGGACGAGTGGGCATCACTTCTGCTTGTTCTCCACTAGACTAACATAGATCAGGCAAGTAGGCTTGGGGGGATCCTGGGGGGAGTCTGTTGATGTTCTGGGGAAAGGGGAGGGAGGGAGGGAGGGAGGGAGGACTGTTGATGTTCTTGGGGGGGTAGAAGGGAGGGAAGGGGGATTAGAAGTAGAGCTGTACCGAATTACATATTTTAATATTCGACTAAATACAAATAATAAAATGTATTATTCGGCCAAATACAAATACTGAATAAGAATAATGGACATTGAGCTTTAGCATAACAACGTGAAATCAGAGATCAAGTATTTTAGTAGTATATAGCACACTAATGGATTATTTGTACTAGAATTTAAATCACTATTCTGCCGAATACGAATAATGTATTGATATTCTGGGAGATGGAAGGGAAAGAGGGGAAGTGATCAGAACACTTCAGGCCACTACCCGTAAGTTACTGTATGTAGGTGCTGGCTGATATTCAGTACCGGCACCCACATAACTAAGCAGGCATATTTAAGACTGCTTTTTTGTGCTGCCCTATATGCCTGCTTAGCTCTATAGGTACCGGCATTGAATATTGCTGGCATCCACATAACTGCCAGGTCCTCCTCAACTTCATCCCATAATGCTACTGTGTGGTCTGGTTCCAAAATGGCCACTTAGTGCTATTATTCAGTAGGACTGCCCATTTAAATGTTACTGAATATCAGCAGTTAGCCAGCCACAAACAATGAAAGCAGGCAGGAGCCTCTCCTGCCTGCCTAAATCGCTTTGAATGTTCACCCAAATAGTTTGTGAGTGGCGGGATATCAAATACTGTCAAATAAAAAAAAAAAATAAGATGCAGACAACACAGCAGCAGGGCTGGAGATAAACCTAAGGCCCAGAGAAATAAAGAGACTCACCCCAAAACCACAACCAGTCTATAACAGAATCTGGCCATTTTATGAAATCAGTGGTGCGAAGGAATGAAGACACTGACTATTGCAGTATACAGAGAAGGGGATGATTTCCATTTGATATTCAGCAGTCTTGACTGTTGAAGATGTAGTCTTAGATAACAGATAACTTATGTGTTTTAAGTTAGGACTGCTATTTGCGCAGTCTCCCCAAGTGGATAAACGTATCCCAGATAGCGACTAAATATCACTGCTTTCTGCTAAACGTTTTGACATGCTCTCAGACTGCCCAGTATAATAACATTTTATCTCAAAAATATGATCATCATTGTTTACTTATATGTTTTATCACATAGCGATGCCCCCATATCCTCTAATATTACCAGCCTCATTTCCTGATTCGATGCACTCCCAGCAGACAACAAAGAGTGGTTCTTCACATCCACATCCCTAAAAATTAGGGCTACACATTAATCATAACACCATGATTAATGTGTTAATTATTAATTGTGATTTTAAAAATTAACCACAATTAATAATTAACCACCCTCCACCCTGCTTCCCGCCCACAGGCCCACACGTCTAGTCAGTCTAGCATCTCTTCCTCTCCTCCCAACCACTGGCGGCTCTCCTCTCCCCTCCCCTGCTGGTTTACCTTTTTATTCGCAGTAAATCTTCGCCCTGCAGTAGTAGCGTATTGAAACTCTGCCTTGGCCTGCACCAGGCCTTTTTTCTGACTCATCCCACCCCCTTCAGATGCTGCTTCCTGTTTTGAAGGGAGCAGGACAGGTCAGTAGGAAAGGCCTAGTGCAGGCCGAGGCAATGTTTCAATACGCTGTCGCTGCAGGGCGAAGACATTAAACCTCCTTGGAAGACTTACTGCAATTAAAAAGGTAAACTAGGAGAGGAGGAGAGGGGGGAGGGGAAAGCTGCCAGCAGTTTGAGAGAGATGCCAGACCGAAGGGGCGTATGGGCGGGCATGTAGGCATGCGGGTGGGTGGACAAGGGAGGAAATTGAAAGAGAACACAGGAGGGGAGGAGAGGCACAATTGAGAGAGAGAGAGAGAGAGAGAGAGAGAGAGAGAGAATGGGTGAAGGCATAGAGGCACATGAGAGAAAGAATGGGTGAAGGTATGGGGGGGCATATGAGAGAGAGAGAGAGAATGGGTGAAGACATGGGGCACAGAGGGAGAATAAGTGAAGGCATGGGGGGCACATGAGAGAGAGAGGAAGAATGGGTGAAGGCATAGGAGGGCACATATAAGAGAGAGAGAGAGAGAGAATGGGTGATGGCACAGGGGGACACATATGAGACAGACAGAATGGGTGAAGGCACAGGGGGGAGCATATGAGAGACAGAGAGAGAGAGAGATAGAGAGAGAGAGAATGGGTGAAGGCACAGGGGAGCACAAATGAGAGAGAAGGAGAGAATGGGCTCAGGCCCCTTCCAAAGCTGCAGTACCTGTTCAATGGCTGGTGGGGTAGATGAAGCCCTGCCAGCCGAAGAAATTTGCTCACCCCCTACTGCCTTAGCAGCGAGGAAGTCAGCAGGGTGCCTCCAGCCACTAATGCTTGCACTCTCCAAAAATGCTCAGTTCATGCATCAGCTTGTTGGAGGCACCCCGCTGACTTCCTCACTCCTGAGGCAGCACAAGGAGGAAGGGGGATGCTTTGGCAGTGGATTTCTTCGACTGGCTTCGGCATCCCCACTAGCAAAGGTATGGTATCTAATGTAGGGGTGGGGAGGGAGAGGAAATGCGTGCCCCCTCAGCCCATCCCTATGCCCCCCCCCCCCCCCCCCCATGAACTGCTGGCTATGTCCCGCCTTTAATTGCATGATTAATCACAATTAAAATTTTTAATCAAATGCAGCTTTACTAACAATCCATCCCTAAATGCTTTCAGTCCAAAAGACCCTCCATGAACCCTTGAGTTCTGCGAAAACCTTACCTATAGCAAAATTCATATAAATCAACAGCTTCAGGCAGCCCAAGGTCCCATTAGCTCCAAATTTCAACTCCAGACCAGCAAAAAAGATGGTAATGGAACCAATAATCAACCCAAGAATTAGAAGGGTCTTGGTGTATCCTGATGGCAAAGAGGAAAACGTAATCAGTGTCTCAAAATGGTTGTTTAAATACCTCAGTTCAATAAGAGTCATTTCTCATACTGATCTTGGGGAACAGAAGGAAACCCAAGTCCTGCTCTTACCTAGTAGTTAGTCAAAGAAACAGCAGTTTTAGAAGTGATGATACTTAGGGCTTTCAAGATGACGTTCTCATAGAAGTCATGTGACAGAGTAAAGAAAAAACACCTTATAGACAAAGGGTCTTTAATTTGGCAAGTTTGAAATAAACATTTCCTGTAGAATGTTTGACAAGAAGTCATAAGTGCAAAGAACTAATAAGTGTAGCAGCTCATTAGAAAACAGTCAATGTAGCTTATATGAGTGATCCTGCAGTTAGACTAATGAATTCACTTTTGGTTTATACGTTACAGTTTCCCACAAGCTCTGTCATTGGGTATAAGCAGAAGCAGGCCAAGTTTTGCATGCATGAATGTTAGACGTTAGGATTTTGTGTTTAGGGTGAGGGTGGAAGTGGCCAAATATTGTTGATCAAGCAGCAATATACAATGAGCAGTTACTGCTTTAATGGGGGATGACAGGGATCCTTCCAGGACATTGCTCATACTTTTTTCTTGCCTCTTTGCCCTTAATAAAAATAAGAGCGTTCTCATGAAAAGTTCATCAAGCAGAAAAAGCATGCAGAGAATTGCTCATGGAATTCTTTCCAACACTTTTGCATTTTAATATTAAAATAAATAATTTTTAAAAATAAGTAAATTATATATATGCAGGGTCAGCATTAGGGGGGGACAAACAGGGCAGCTGCCCTGGGCCCCAAAGATCCAGAGGGCCCCTGTGGGCCAGCATGTCTTCCTTGTCTCTCCACTCTGTCTGGTGTCTTCCTCACCTTCCCAGTCTAACTTCCCAGTCTAACTTTAAAATGTTTTTTTTTGCTAGGCAGAGGGTTTCCGGTGCAGGAGCGATTAAAACTGAAAAAACTTCAAACCGCCTAAAACACGGCAGCCAGACTTATTTTTGGTAAGTCGCAATTTGAAAGTGCAAAACCTCTCCGTGAAAAGCTCCATTGGCTCCCTATTACTGAACGAATATACTTCAAAATCCACACGCTAATTCACAAGATTATCTACGGAGAAGCCCCTGGCTACATGCACAATCTGATTGATCTTCCAGCCAGAAACGGCTCTAAATCTTCTTGAACTTATCTCAATTTACATCTTCTCAATTGCAAAGGTCTTAAGTACAAAACATATTACGCATCCAACTTTTCTGTCATAGGCAGCTAACTCTGGAATGCCTTACCAAGATCCATTCGAATAGTCAATGACCTTCTGCCCTTCCGGAAGCTGCTAAAAACCTACCTCTTCAAGCAAGCCTACACAAATGACCTGACTATACGCTACCCGGATTAGACTATGATAACAGAACCTTGAATATGCTCCCCTGTTTAATCCTTTCTAAGCACATCCTTCTTCCAACCCCTCCCTACACATTCTCCCATACTAAACAACTTGATAATCCCATTACACACCTGCCTCCCACTCCCCTACCTCTACCATCCTCCTCCCTTGCCCTTCTCACCTACCCACATCCAAATGACCACCTCTTCATTCATTATATTACAGCTGTATCCATTCTATGTTACTTTGTAAACTTGTTGTACTATGTAAGCAGCATTGAACCTGCTAGCGAGTGGGAAAGTGCGGGGTATAAGTGTTACAAATAAATAAATAAAAACACTCTGCCTTTGGCGAAATTCAACCTCCTTGGCACTCTTCCTCTGCTGCTGCGGTCCGCCCAAGTGGAAACAAGGAGTTATGTTAGAGGTAGGGTGAACTGCAGCAGCAGAGGAAGAGTGCCAAGGATGCCAAATTTCACCAAAGGCAGCGTGTTTCAATTGCTCCCACGTCAGAAATCCTCTGCCTAGAAAAAAACATTTTTAAGTTAGACTGGGAAGGTGGAGACGCTGGAACGGGGTGGAGAGAAGGGGCAGGCATGTGGCCCATGGGGTCACCCTGGAGCAGCTGTTTTTAAACTAAATTGAGGGCGAGGGTTCAAAGAGAGAGGGAGATGCTGGAACGAGGGTGGTGGGGAAAGGTGAAAGAGAAGAAATAATGTGCTTGGAAACAGAAGAGAGGGAGAGAGATGATGAACAGTACCATGGAGGGAGGCAAGAGAAAGGGAGAGAAGTTGGACCTGAGGTGTGGAGGAAGGGGAACAGAGATAGTGAATGGGAGGGAAGTTGGAAAGAGGCCTTGGGGTGGTGCAGAGGGAGGGAGAGAGATACTAGATGGGAGGGTAGTTACGAAGAGAAAGGGAGAGATGGTGGACCCGGAGTGGTGAGGAAGGAAGGAGAGATGCTGAATGGGAGAGCGTTCTGGAAGAAAGAAAAAGATGCTGGAACTGGGGATGGGAGGAAGGGAGGGAAGAGAGAGAGAGAAATGTTGAGTCTGGGGGTAGAAGGGAGCGATGGATGCTGAACAATGGGATGAAAGGAGGAAAGAGATACTACATCAAGGGGGGAGCGAAGAAGAACAGAAAAGAAAGGGAGAAATGTTGGACCATGGGGTGGGGCGAGAGAGGAGGAGAAATGGACCCATGGGGGGGCGGGAGGGAGGGAAAAGAGATGTGAGAGAAAGATGCTAGGGGGTGGAGGGAAAGGCACAGGGAGATGTCAGGTAATGAGATTGGGGTGGGCTACAAGAGTGGAGAGAGGGAGAGGAGATTCTGAAAATGGTGAAACTATACGGGAGAAGTCAAAAGGGGGCAAGAAGATAAGTGAGAGGAGAATGGTGAGTACAGAGGTAGAAATGTGATAGTGGGTAGTAGATGGAAGGAAATAGAAGGCTGGGAAAGGAGTGGGATGGAAAATAGGAGAACTAGGGACTGAGAGGAGATGGAAAATTGATAGGTTGCTTAAAATTAAAAAGAAGAAGGGTATGAGAGAGGGTAAAATCTGAGTGGACAGAGGCAGAAAAGGGAGGAAATAGCTGAAAGGGAAAAATCATAGGTGCCCCATATGAGGCTTGGGGAGGCTTACAACTGCTACCTCCCTCTCCCTACCACTGCGTAGAACACTCCCTACCACTGCCTAGAACAGCAACCTTCCATTTCTTTCCCTTCCTGATTCGTGCTGCTACTTCTCCGACTCGGCTGGAAGCAAAATGAAAGAACGCGTGCTTCCAGCCGAATTGGGGAGGCAGTGGCATGAATCAGAAAAGGAAGGGAATGGAAGCTCGCAGACTGTAGAAGGCAGCTGCCTTGGAGGTACCAGTGAGTGGATAATTAGGAGGGGGAGGGGAGAGAGATGGGGTGATGGTGGGTGAGGAGAAGAAAAATGAACAATGCTGCATGGTGGGGGATGGGAGAAAAAAGAAAGACAGGACTGTGAGGCAGAGAAAAAGCTATGCTGGATGGAGGGGGTGGACAGAGGGCAATGCTGTGTTTACTAGAGGATGAGAGAGAGAGAGAGACGTAAGGGCAGTGTTAGATGGGGAAGAAAGTGAAAGGGTGAAAGAGACGGATGGGTAATGTTGGATGGCAGGAGGTGAGAGAATCAGAGGGGCATTGGGCAATATTGATGGGGGGGGGGGGGTGTAAAAGACAGAGGAGATCCTAGATGGCTGGGGTAGGGGGAGAGAGAGAGGAGATCCTGGATAAATATGTCAGGGGGAGGGGGAGAAAGAGGAGATCCTGCATGGATGGGGCAGGAGGTGGAGCAGAGAGAAGGGATCTTGGATGGCTGGGGGTGGGCTGAGATGGGGGAGGGGAAAGAGAGGAGATCCTGGATGAATATGGCAGGGGCATGGGGGAGAGAGGAGATCCTGATGGCAGGGACAGAAAATCCTGTATGGCTGAGTCAGAGAGAGATGGGATGCTACATAGAAAGTGGAGAAAGAGACAGGAGATTCTGGATGGGAGAGCGAGAGGCAGGAGATGCTATATGACTGGGGAGAGGGAAGAAGGACACAGAGGATATGCTGCAAGGATGAGAAGAAAGAGAGAGAGACTAAACAGGAGATGTATAGCTGAGGATGAGAAAAATAGAGAGGAAGGTGCTGTATGGATTGGGGGGTAAAAGAGAGAGAGACACACACAGATGGGAGATGCTGTATGGCTGTGAGGAGAGAAACATGAAGAGGAAATGCTGCAAGGCAGGGGGAAGAGAGGGAAGAGTTTGTGACAGACTGAGCTATAAGAGAATTAAAATGGGAGGGCCTGGGTGAGGGAAAAAGAAAACAGTAAAAAAAAAAAGACTGAAGACTGAATACTAAGAATGAATGATATCTGAGTGGATAGAGTCAGTAAAATACAAGAAGGCTGAATGGGAAATATCGGTGTCAAAGATGGATGCAGTGGGAGAGAAAAAAAATGAAAAATGGATTTGAGACCCTGGAAAGAGTTAAGAGAAGATAGGAAAACAGTAACCAGAGACTTCAACCTACACAATTAGAAAAATTAAATGCCCAGACAAAGGTAGAAAAAATAATTTTATTTTTAATTTAGGGTAAAATAATATGGAAACTGTGTTGGCCCACATTAACAGAAAATAAAGATACATTTATATTGTACTAAATACATTTTTGACTAACAGGCTCATTTTTGAAAGAGATGGACGTCCAAAAAGTGACATAAATCAGCACTTGGACGTCCATCTCACAGAAACATCCAAATCGGTATAATCGAAACTGCATTTTGGACGTCTTTCTCGGACGTCCGTCGGAAAGACGTCCAAATCTCAAGGGGGCGTATTGGAGGTGTGTTCAAGGCGGGACTTGGGCATTCCTAAGACTTGGATGTCTTTAAGCCATAATGGAACAAAGCAAAAACGTCCAGCACTAAAACTTGGATGTTTTGAGCTGGACCTGTTTTTGCTACAAATAAGGCACAAAAAGGTGCCCCAAATGACCAGATGACCACTGGAGGGAATCAGGGATGACCTCCCCTTACACCCCCAGTTGTCACTAACCCCCTCCCACCCCCCAAAAGTTTGGTGAAGAACATTACTTGCCAGCCTCAGATGTCATATTCAGGTCCATGACAGCAGTATGCAGGTCCCTGGAGTAGTTTAGTACACTTCAGACAGGTGGGCCCAGGCCCATCCCCCCACTACCTGTTACACTTGTGCAGGATACTGTGAGCCCTCCAAAAGCCACCAGAAACCCACTGCACCCACATATAAGTGCCCCCTTCTCCCATAAGGGCTATGATAGTGGTGTACAGTTGGGGGTGGTGGGTTTTTTGGGGGGGGCTCAGCACACAAGGTAAGGGAGCTATGTACCTGGGAGCATTTTATGAAGTTCAATGCAGTGCCCCCTAGGGTGCCCAATTGCTGTCCTGGCATGTCAGGGGGACCAGTCTGCTAAAAATGCTGGCTCCTCCCACATCCAAATGGCTTGACTTTGGACGTTTTAGACTTGGACGTCTTTGTTTCGAAAATCAAAGACCTCTAAATCGCAAATCGTCCAAATTCAAGGACGTCCATGGTATTTTCGAACACAAAAGATGGACGTCCATCTTTTTCGAAAATGACCTTCTCCCCACCTCAGAATTTGGATGTCTTTGTAAAACGTCCAAATTCTGACTTAGACGTTTCTTTTGAAAATGTCCCTCCAAGTAAACTATCCTGACCTGAGGAACACAGCTTTGGCTTCTGAAAGCTAGTCAAAAAATCTATTAGATTAATCCAATGAAAAGGTATCACCTTATTTTCTATTTTACTTTTATTTTTATATTTTAATTTTTAATTTAGTGAGTGGTGCCAGTTTTTAAAATTTACATCCCCTATCTTTATTTTGTACAGTACAGAAGGAAAAACATTGTTTCTATTTCTCTGGTGTTGCACTATATGCAGAGTCCAATTTCATGGGGTTTCAGTTTAAGTTTTGTCTACATATTTTTTTTTAGGGCCCTGTTTACTAAGCCACATTATAGGCACGTTAATGTTTTTAACGCGTGTTAATCATGTACGCGCATTAACCGTGTATGTGCCTACAATATCCCTATAGGCGCCTACACGGTTAGCTCGCATGCTAATTGTAGGTGCATTAAAAACGCTAATGCGCCTTAGTAAACAGGGCCTTTAGTTTGTGGTTACTTATTCCATTCTTGGTTAGAGTCTGCCTGTGTTCTGCATTTGTGAAAGAGGCCAGTTATTCCGACAGCATTAAATGTCTGTATAGAATCAATTTGTTTAGTAGGTATATTAATATTCTAGTGCCCACTGATATGTTTCCTATATAGGCCCTTGTATGACTCCTGGAAGTAAGTGTTATTATGGTATAGTAGAATAGCTTTATAGGTCCTGCGTAACTTTTAAGTTTTTGTATTACTTCACAATATGCCTAATACTAGATTTTGAATATGGATTTAGCTCATGTCGTTCTCAATTATAGAGATAAACTATAGGTATTATAGGGGAACTGGTTTCCTCAAATATCAATACATATAAATACAGAAACACAGTTATGTGTACATAAGCAAGGAAAAAATCCTTCTAAAAGGAGGAAAACGCCTCAAAACAGACCTCTCCCATATTTATAACGGGACAAGGGCTAGAATTTCATCATCATCATTGGCGATACAAAAACCTCCTAGTTGTAATTATTTTTTGTTTTTTAAAATTCCTAACAAACAAAATTACTCTGCCATACAGTCTTCAAAAATTACTTAACTTAGGCAGGTTGACAACCTTCTTCTTCCCAGACCGTGATCAAACTGTGATCAACAGGTCCCGTTTCACATACGCTGCTTCAAGACCACAGCTTTTCAACCAAACAATACAACGGTCATAATTGAATCCATTCATAATGCTGACGGTGCTGGGGGGGGGGGGGGGAGCAGCATCTCTGAAATACTGCTGCTAGCTACAGAGCTTGGAAAGTTCTGGTTGCTGGACCTGAGGAGGGGAAGGAGGTGGTCATCAGCTGATGAGGCTTGAGGAGCCCCACCAGCCACAGCAAGGGATATGTTAATTTGGGGGCTCTAAGTCCTCTCCCCCTTAGTGGTTATGCCATTGATTGTTCAGTAGAAAATGAAGTGAATTTCTATTTTTATTTCTCCAGTGTGGCAGTACTTGCCGAGTTTAACTTCTTGGGGTTCCCAGTTCCATTTTGGTGTTCATATTTATAATCTGTGATCCTTTGTTCTGTATTTGGTGAAGGTCTGTCTGTGTTTTGTGTGTGAAGAAGTAATTTAAAGTTATTTTATATGTGGTAATACTGATGGGTAGGGAAATCGAGGGAGGGGGCGGGGAAGAGAGGGGATTGGGGTCCCCCTCCTTAATTTCTTCCCTGTGCCCCAGCATGTCTAATACCAGCCCTTTATGTATGTATGTATGTATGTATGTGTTGTATGTGCTGGGCATGTGTTGTGTCTGTGGGAGAGGTAGCAAGGGTGGAAGGCACTTGCAGGGTGGCAAGTTTTAGGGGATAGGGCAGTTTAGAGCATGTAGGAGTAGTTGAGGGACTAGTTTTCTGGATGGGGCAGTTGCAAGGGGTGGGAGGGCAGTTTGTGAAATGTTGTGTCAGTTGTGGATAGGGTACTTTTGGGGTGTTGGTTAGTTTGCAGGATGATGGGGCAATTGCAGGAGGCTAGTTTTGGGGGTGGGACAGTTTGCTGGGTGGTGTGATAGTTCCAGAGGGTAGTTTTAGGGGGTGGGACAGTATGAGGAGTGGTGTGACAGTTGAAGGCAGTAGTTCTTAGGTATGGGGCAGTAAAAATAGGCAGTTTTGTGGGATGAGGTGGGACAGTTACAGGGGGTAATTTTCAGGGAATGGGCTGTTTGCATATGGGGGCAATTGTGGGAAGATAGTTTTTGGGCTGTGGGGCCACTTTGAAGGGCTAGAGCAGTTGTGAAGGGATGCTTTTTTTTTGGGGGGGGGGGGGGTTAGTGGCAGTAAGGATTGGAAGAGTAGGAAATTCCTCCTTTTAAATTGCCTATTTCTTGTTTTCTAGCTGCTACATTTCACTCTGTATAAATTTCTCTGTTACAGAAATTGGAACTCCTTTTCTCATTAAAATACACTGAATAATTTTTTTTGCCGGGAGGGGGGGGGCGGTCTTGTTTCTCTGAAACTGAAAATCCAATATAACCCATTCCATTAAATATTTGGAGAAATTCAAGATCGTGGGGCAAAGGCAGGGGAGAAAGACGGAGAGACAGTGTGTGTAGAGGGGGGGAATAAGGAAACAGAGAGGAGAATAGCTGAATAGAGGGAGAGACAGGGACATAGAGAAGAGATGCTGGTAGGGAAGGATCTTAGAGACAGGGATGCAGAGGGGCAATTCTGGACAGGGAGGGAGGGAAGCTAATGGGTCCTTCTCAGGTTCAATAATCCTAGATGATGTAAATAAAGAGTTTATTATTGAAGACAAAGTACAGGTTGCATTGCTTTCAATTGAATTAATTAGTTTTCTATAATAAGATTTTTTTAGCAGTTTGAATTTCATACGTATAGTTATGAATACTCTTTCCATTTTTGTTTATCTAAAAGTGAACCTGATTTTAGCCAAGTACTTCCCAGTTTTCTACATCCATGCTTCAAATAGTTAAGGTCTTTTGTGAACCACAGTGAAAAGTGAATTTGATCCTTAATTTATTTTAAAAGAGCAACTGTATTTATAATGAGTTAACTTACAGTTCCAATTTGATTTACCATAGAATTTAGTCTAAAATATCTACATCATGGAATGCTGAACTGACTTGCACTCTAAAGAGATTAACATTACTTTTTTTTTCTAGATCATATACCACTAGCTCTGGAAGATTTACTTTTTGTCTGCTCTGGAAAATCCCTGTGTACTACATCATTAAATTGTATTCCAAAATAAAAACATGCCAAACCCCTATGAAAATAACATTCCTTAACTTTTAAGGTAAGCCAATCCATATAAAGTACCATTACTCCTCCTCCCTTTTGATTCCATCTAAAACAGTAAATCAATTTGTACCCTGGAAAAGCTTCACTGTTTGTTAACCTAGTTAACGCATTTGTCTTCTCTGCTACTACAGGCCCTTCCTTCTTCCTGCCTCGCTCATCCTGCCTCCTCCTGACTGTAGCTACTTCCTGTTTCCACTGGCACTATGGCAGGAAGGACCTGCAGTGGCAGAGAAGACTCAGAGTTAATACATTAATCCAGTCCTGGCCAGCACACAGCGAGAGTGCAGCAGGAGAGAAGACAGACAACCGGTATGAGGGGGAGCACGCTGAGGTAGGGTCATGTTTGAAAGATAAAATTACTTTGGTTGGTGCAGGAGGCCCTTAAGATTGTTTGCCCCAGGCCTGGCTTTGTCTCTCGGAGACCAGTGGCGTAGCCAGAAGGCAATTTTTGGGTGGGCCAACAGGTTGGATGGATGGGCACCTGATATGCCCTGCCCATGCCCCTACTCCTACCGCACACCTACCCCACTCCCAATAACTTACAAATCTGTGAGTGAATAACTAATTCAAATTGGCACAGTTTTCAGGCTCTCTTAAAAGTAGCTAAAGCCCCAGGAGAGAAAAAAAAACCACACACACAACACACGATAAGCCAAAATAAGTCACCATACTAAAATACAATGCTGCATCATTATTCTCCAGTAACAAGTCACTTTTCCTTTGCAGCTGTTTTCATGATTTTAGAGTGTTGTACATAAATTCCAAAAGCAAAAACATAAAGGTAACCATACTGGGTCAGAGTTGTCATCCTGGATGCAGAAAGTATAAAACAAATAAAACACAAACCCCCACCACCAGCAAAACTAAAACAAATCAACTTTTACTTGTAGAAAGGTGTGCTTTTTTCGTTCCTCGGCAGCGCTGCAATTCACACAGGCACTCCACTCCCCTTTGCTGCATCTATCCGGCCCTCTCTGATGCACTTCCTGTTTACGCAGGGCCAGATGGACGTGGTTGGGGGAGCGGAGCTGCCTGTGTGAATGGTAGCAGTCAGAGCGCTGCCGGCGAAAGGCGAAAAAAACCACCCCCCTCCTCTGTATGAAAAAAATATTTTTAATAATAATCCACAACTCACACAACAAGGGTGTACCTAGGGAAACAACCAAAATACAGAAGAACACCTAGGAAAAGGCAGCATCTTAAATGTTGCAGTGAGCACTAGAACATCAATACACCAATTGTAAAACTACACAAGACATTAGTAAAAATGATCCTGCCAGCACAGAACCATGTCCAGATACATCCTCACCAAGTATAGAATAAGTAACCACAAACTAAAACAGAAATATATAGACAAAAGTTAAACTGAACCCCCAATAAGTCAGATTCTGCATACAATGCAACACCACAGAAACAGTGATGCATGTCCCCTAGTACTGTGCAATATAAAGATAGCACATGTAAATGTGAAAAAACTGACAAATACCAATCACCACTTTACAAATTAACAAACAGAAATAAAACAAAAAATTGAAAATAAGATGATACCATGTTATTGGACTAATACATTTTTCAATTAGCTTTCAGAGGCCAAAACCTCCTTCCTCAGGTCAGTACAGTATACTGCTGTTATGTTATGTTATGTTATCCTGTCCTGATCTTTGGTCTCTAAAAGTTAGTCAATAATGCATTAAAGTAGTCTAATAGAAAGATCACCTTATTTTCATTTTCTACTTACCACCACAACTATAATACTACTTTATCCTAAAGCAAAAAATAAAATATAATAATAATAAATCTTTTTTCTACCTTTGTTGTCTCTGGTTTCTGCTTTCCTCATCTTCTCTTCACTCTCTCCCTTCTATCCAGAATCTGCTCCCTCCCTTCTATCCAGCATTTGACCACTTTCTCTGCCCCTTCCACCCAGCGTCTGCCCTCTTTCTCTCTCCCTTCCATCCAGCGTCTGCCCTCTTTCTTTCTTTCTTTCTCCCTTCCATCCAGCGTTTGCCTGCTTTCTCTGCCCCGTCCATCCACTGTTGCCCTCTCTTCTATCCTGTGTCTGCCATCTCCCCCTTTCCACGTGGTGTCTGCCTGCTTTCTCTGCCCCTTCCATCCACTGCCTGCCCTTTCCTTCAGCCTGTGACCCCTCTCCTTTTTACATGATGCACTCCAGCATCTCCCCCTCTCTCCATCTTTATCTCTCCTCTCCCCACCCCCATCCATCTTCTGCTTTCCAGTATCTCTTGTATATTTTACTTTTCTCCTTCCCCTGCGGACTGGTATCACTTTTCCTCCTCTTTCCACCCTTCTTTCCCCTTCCCCTGAGGTCTGGGATCGCTCTCTGCCTCTCCACCCCCTCTTCCCCTTCGGTCCGGCATTGCTTTTCCTTCTCTCTCCACCCTCCTTTTCCATTCCCCTGAGGTCTGGCATTGCTCTCCCTCTTCTTTCCACCCCTTCTTCACCTTCGAACTCGCCAGGTGATCTTCCTATGTTACTAATCTGTGGTCCTTTGTTTCTTATTTGTTGAAGGTCTGTCTGGGTTTTGTGCATTTGAGCAAGGTGTGGTATTCTGCTAGCATGTAGTTTCTGTGTACAGATCTGCAGCAGTCCTGTTTGTTCTGTGTTCTCAACTGATGGTGTGTTGCTGTTGTGATGCCCAGTGTAATATTTACAATGATTACTCCTGGGGGAATTCTGCACTACTGTACAATGCATAATTTACCCAGAATCTCCCACCTCCACAGAATTATGTCTTTCCTGAGCAGAATTCAGTGCAGTCTGCTGTTGTGATGCAGCATGGCACAAATTCTCGGTTTCTGGCTGCCTCCCTGCACACTCACCACTCTAGCATGGCAAGAGGAGAAGCTGCACATCAGACTGCTTCCGCCTTCTGTGCTGCCTTGATCCTTATCGGTTCCTTTAAGCTGTGCGGCTGTATACCCATTTGGCTCAAAGGCACAGTTGGGTCCAGAATGGCAGAGGAAGAGGAAGCAGTCTGATGTGTAGCTGTGCAGCACTTCCTCTTGCCAAGCTGGAGTGGTGTGTGTGCAAGAGGGAGCAGGGGAGAGTGCCTGGAAAAAGATGGATGGATGGAGTGTGGGGTGTGTGGGCTGAAAAAAGGTGGGTCAAGGCCTGAGTATGCAGCTATCCTTGCTACAGTGTGCCCACAATCCCCATATCTACTACATAAGATGGGAAGGCGGTAGAACTAGAGGACATGAAATGAGACTGAAGGGGGGCAGACTCAAGAAAATTGTCAGGAAGTATTTTTTCACGGAGAGAGTGGTGGATATTTGGAGAACTCTTTTATTAAAAGAAACACAAAACAATACTTCAACAAAAGTATGTACAAGCAATAAAAAACCCCACATATCTCCTAGACCCTGTACACCTATACAGAGCAATGCCCTCCCGCGGGAGGTGGTGGAGATGAAAACGGTAACGGAATTCAAACATGCGTGGGATAAACATAAAGGAATCTTGTTCAGAAGGAATGGATCCTCAGAAGCTTAGCAGAGATTGGGTGGCAGAGCCGGTGGTGGGAGGCGGAGCTGGTGGTTGGGAGGCGGGGCTAGTGCTGGGCAGACTTCTACGGTCTGTGCCCTGAAAATGGCAGATACTAATCAAGGTAAGGTATACACAAAAAGTAGCACATATGAGTTTATCTTGTTGGGCAGAATGGATGGACCGTGCAGGTCTTTTTCTGCCGTCATCTACTATGTTACTTTAACATAAGAGTAACCATACTGGGTCAGACCAATGGTCTATCTAGCCCAGTAGTCTGTTTCCAACAGTGGCCAAGCCATATCACCTGGCAGAAACCCAAATCGTGGCAACACTCCATACTACAAATCCCAGGGCAAGCAGTTGCTTCCCTATGTCTGACTCAATAGTAGACTGTGGACTTTTTCTCCAGGAACTTATCCAAACCTTTTTTTAAACACAGATATGCTAACCTCTGTTAACACACATCCTCCAGCAAAGAGCTCCAGAGTTTAACTATTTGTTGAGTGAAAAAATATTTCCTCCTATTTGTTTTAAAAGTATTTCCATGTAACTTCCTCAAGTGTCCACTAGTCTTTGTACTTTTGGAATGAGTAAAAAAAATCGATTTACTTCTACTACACCACTCATGATTTTGTAGATCTCAATCATATCTCCCCTCATCCGTCTCTTTTCCAAGCTGAAGAGCCCTAACCTCTTTAGCCTTTCCTCATACAAGAGGAGTTCCATCCCCTTTATCATTTAGATTGCTCTTCTCTGAATCTTTTCTAATTCCTCTATATCTTTTTTGAGAATGTGCTGTAGCCAACCCCCAATCTATAAGATGACATGGAAAGGAAGAGGGGGAAGTACTTTGGTCAGCATCCTTCAGTGACCAATACAAAAGTGCCCACCCTCTCACACACACCTACCTAGCACATCGCAGCTGCTATGGCAGGGGAAATAAAGCAGTAACCCCAAACACCCACAGTGGGAATCTAACCCACATCCTTTCCATTCAGGAAAGACAGCCCTAACCTCCGCACTAAATACACAGCTGACAAAGGAATGTTCAAGGAGAACAGAATACTGACCACAGAGGGCCATCACTGTTGGATTATTTGTAGTAAATAATTAGCAGATTTTAGTACACACAGCTTCAGCTTTAGAAATGTTAATTTCTTTCTTCATCTCTCTCTCATTCACCCCTGAATAATTCACTGCTGAGTCACTTTAAAGTTGAAGTAACAAAACATCTGTTTACTCACAGTTTGTAGTTAGATTATAATCAGACAGGCTTATATATACATATTACTATACATTTGTATTATCAGCTCCTTCCATGTGCTTAGATGGTAATGGATGCTCACACCACCATAGATCCTCTCAGGTTAGGAGAGATCATGAGCTCCATGTGCTCCATGTGCTGCATGTGCTGCATCTAACCCCCACAGGAAGTTGCATAGCTGTGTGACCTCTCTAAGTAATTCACATCAGAGGTCACAGAGTAATCACAGAGAAATAATAGGTGACAGGCAATGCATGCAAAATACAATACATTCCAACAAACCCCTTCTCATGCATAACTGTCATGCAATTATTTATTCATACAAAGTCCAAGCTTTATACGCAGATTCACAAAACGTTCTCTGGGTAACGGTTTGGTCATGATGTCAGCTGTCATCTCACTGGTGTGACAATAGTGTAGACTGATGACCCCTTCTTTCGCCAACTCTCGCACGTTGTGGTATTTCGTTGCGATGTGCTTGGTGCGTGACTGAACCTTGTCATTCTGTGACAGTCGGATGCAGCTCTGATTATCTTCCATTATCTGGATTGGTCTCTTTTCAGCTATTCCAAAATCCAGCAAAAGTTTTTCAATCCACATCAGTTCTCTGCACGCTTCCGATACGGCCACATATTCAGCTTCTGTAGAAGACAGACTCACAATACTTTGTTTATGACTGGCCCATGAAATTTGTACATTTCCATACATAAACACATATCCACTTGTGGATTTATAATCAGAATGATCCCCTGCCCAATCTGAATCACAGTAACATATTAGTTTTGGATTACTATTGGCTGAAATCTTTAATTTACAATCAATGGTACCCTTTAAATACCTTACCATCCTTTTAACTGCAGTCCAATCTGATTTGGTAGGTGAGCTGACCCTTCTGCTCAAAATTCCTACTGCATTTGCTATATCAGCCCTGTACGTGGTAGCTAGATATAAAAGCTTACCTATGGCTGATCTATATTGGATGTTATCTGGTAAAGGTTCTCTTACTGTTTCATCCTTCAGAAAATCAGTGATCATGGGAGTGCTTACAACTTGGGCATCTTGCATACCTAAACTTTCAATAAGCTCATTTATTTTCTGCTTCTGGCTTAGAAGATAAGAACCATCATTTTGTTTCTCAATTTCTATACCAAGATAGTATGACACATTACCAAGTTCTTTTATCTCAACATTCTGGTTTAAACACTTTACAATGTCCTTGTACTCTTGCTCACTTTTGCTTGCAATGAGCAGATCATCAACAAAAGCTAAAATGTATGCATATTGTCCATTTCTGCACCTAGTGTACAAGCATTTATCTGCTTCACCTTGTTTAAATCCTAAATTTGTCAATATTTCATGCAATTTTTCATTCCAACATTCTGCACTTTGCTTTAATCCATAAAGACCTTTGTTTAATTTACACACTAGCTGTCTTTGTTTTGTATTTATGAAACCTGTTGGTTGTTCCATGTACAAGTCTTCAGTTATATCTCCATGAAGAAACGCTGTTTTCACATCAACGTGGTTGACTTGCATGCCTTTTGAGACTGCAATGCTCAGAAGTGTTCTAATTGTCGTGTGTTTCACTACAGGTGCAAACACTTCATCAAAATCTTCTCCATATTTTTGAAGATATCCCTTTGCCACTAATCTGGCTTTATACCTTTCCACTTTTCCTTGTGCATTCCTTTTTAACTTGAATACCCATTTGCATCCTATAGCTTTCTTGCCAGGAGGTAATTTTGTAAGAATCCAAGTATTATTTTTATCCAATGCATCAATTTCTTCTTGTGCAGCTTTATGCCATTCAGCAGCTTCTTCTGCTGGCATTTTCTCAATCTCATCCCATGTTAAGGGCTCTTGAGCTTCTGCTGACTTTGTTAGGTAAGACAGTCTTGGGGGTGGAACACCTTTGTTTTCCCTGGATGAGCGTCTGACAACAGGTTGGTCTGACCTTTCCGCATCCTCTATATCTGAGAGTTCTTCTCCAATTGATTCCCCTTCTCCAACTGTACTGTCTTCTTCAATGATCCTTTCTGTGTCTGCTTCCTCTGCCTGTTCCTCGTTAGATACAGGTGAGTTGCTTTCAGACATCTGCCTTGGTATGGCATTTATATACACTGGCATGTCTATTATGGTTCTAGTTTCATATTCTGGATAATAAGGCTCATCTGGGATAATCCAGCCTTTATCAACCCTTTTGTTTTCATCAAAATATGTAACATGTCTTATGCCAACAATGCCAGTTTTCAGATTCAAAATTCTATATCCTTTGTGTCCTGGAGTATAGCCAACTAAAATGCCCCTTTCTGTTGTGGAATCCAGCTTATGCCTTCTTTGCTTTGGTACATGAGCATATGCTGTACTTCCAAATGTTCTTATGTGTGAAAGGTTTGGCTTCCTACCATGCCATGTCTCATGTGGTGTGCGCTCAGCGCCTTTAGTTGGCATTCTGTTTTGTAGGTACACTGCTGTGAGAATGGCTTCCCCCCATAGTCTTTTAGGGAGATTGCTATCTGACAGCATACATCTGGTCATTTCCACAAGTGACCTAAATTTTCTCTCTGCAACAGAATTTTGTTCTGGTGTATAAGCTACTGTTGTGATATGCTGAATGCCTTCTTGTTCTAGAAATGTGCGCATGCTTTGTGAAATGAACTCACCACCATTGTCGGTCTGAAGAACCTTTGGTTTTCTTTCAAATTTATTGCTCACCATGGCTACGTATTTCTTCAGCATGTCTGTGACTTGACTTTTTTCTTTCAGCAAATAGGCCACACAGTATCTAGAGAAATCATCCAAGAATATTAGCACAAATCTGTTATTTCCCAATGATGGGATATTAAACGGTCCACATAAGTCACTGTGTATTAAGTCCAGTACTTTATTACTCCTATTTCCTGTGTATGCAGGAAATGAGGGTCTCACACCTTTTTGAGTAACACAGTCTATGCATTTCTCCATTTTACCAGTATCTGCACTGATTTGAATGTCAGTGGCTAGTTGCTTACTGTAAAGATCCTGGATCACCTTAAAATCACGATGTCCCAGGCGGCGGTGCCAGATTTCCGGACTACATTTACCATCATTCTTCCTTACTTGCGCCATATGTGAGGCTTCACCTGAAATGTTCAGCTTATAAACATCATTATGCATAAAAGCTTCAGCATACACTTCATCATTTTTAGAGATTGTGCACTTACTGTTTTCAAAATGAATCACAAATCCCTTCTTATCTAATGTAGATACACTAAGCATATTGCAAACTGCTTGGGGAATATACAAGACATCACTTACAGGAATTTCTTTAACTTCATTAGACACTTTGCATTTTAAGAATCCAATGCCTTTTGCTTGGATCTTAGCAGTCCCTGCGTTTGCAGTTTTAAGAATACCTTCCTCTGGACACATTTCCTGAAAGAAATTCTTACAATTGGTTAAATGGCATGTGCTCCCTGAATCCAAAATCCAAGTACTTTCATTTGAATTATTATTTACCATAGTCAAAGATTTTTCTGCCATTAGAAAACCCTTGTGTTTATCTTTGTCCTTCATACATTTCCTGGTTTGAAAATTCTTTAGTTCCATTGGCTTAGGTGAGCTAGAGGGAGTGTTTTGTGTTTCCTTACACCATTTAGATACATGTCCCTCCTTTCCACATGAGTAGCAAATCAGCTTGCCCTTGGGTGGAGTTTTCCCATAGCTCCGCCTTCCTCTGTTCTTTGCCAAGAAATTTGTTTCATTTCTCTCTGACTGACTTTGAGAACACATCTCCTCAGAATCATTTATTATGCATTCCTGCCTTAGTTTTGATGTTGTCTGTTCAAAAGATTGCCCTTCAATGGCCTCATTTACAGACCTAAAAACATCAAACTTCTTTGATAGTGAGGTAAAAAGAAATGCTCTTTTCAATGCATCACACATGGGAATTCCAGAAAGTTCTAGCTTTTGAAATGAAGACATAAGCTGCATAATGTGATCATTACATTTACTTTTATCCCTTAATTTGGTTTCATTCAACTCTGCCAGCCAAATTGGTTGCTGCTTTGCATATGTAGTTGCATACATAGTTCTCAGTTTATATAAAATGTCCTTTGGTGTATCTTTTCCCTCCACTAATATGGCTTGTTTCTCTGAGAGAGCTTCCAAAAGCATGCACTTCACATAATAGTTTGCATTGTCCCATTCAGCCATATTTTCAGCTGTTCTGTCTTGGTCTAAGCATATATTTAATCTTTTTGCTCGAAGGAGACATATGAATCTTAGTTCCCACTTCTGATAATTAAACTCAGTTAATTTAGGCACCTTGAGAGAATAGAACAATGGTGAATTTCTTCCCTCAGCCATTTTCTTAGCCTTCTGTCTGCTGTGTGGGGGGAGAGAGAGACAGACTGAATCTTTCCTTTAAAACTTAAGAGAAAAATGTGGCCTTTTTTTTTTTTTTTTTTGCCTGGTAATATTTCTCTTCTTTTTCAATTCCTGGCCCTGGGCCCATAACCCTTTTGTTGGATTATTTGTAGTAAATAATTAGCAGATTTTAGTACACACAGCTTCAGCTTTAGAAATGTTAATTTTTTTCTTCATCTCTCTCTCATTCACCCCTGAATAATTCACTGCTGAGTCACTTTAAAGTTGAAGTAACAAAACATCTGTTTACTCACAGTTTGTAGTTAGATTATAATCAGACAGGCTTATATATACATATTACTATACATTTGTATTATCAGCTCCTTCCATGTGCTTAGATGGTAATGGATGCTCACACCACCATAGATCCTCTCAGGTTAGGAGAGATCATGAGCTCCATGTGCTCCATGTGCTGCATGTGCTGCATCTAACCCCCACAGGAAGTTGCATAGCTGTGTGACCTCTCTAAGTAATTCACATCAGAGGTCACAGAGTAATCACAGAGAAATAATAGGTGACAGGCAATGCATGCAAAATACAATACATTCCAACAATCACAGCATCAGTTGCCCCCCAAATGGATGTTCTCTGTTGCCCCCTAACCCACACTCATTGGATATACAATTGTCTACTCCAAAGGTTGGTATGCTGCCCTGTGAGACATTGCTCTGGCCCAAGCTGGGAACCTCTGAAATCTCTACATTATAGTGGGCCCACAACCCCACTATGGAAACCTCCCTATTCCCCCCACTCGAGCACTCTCAAAATATGGCCATGAGTCATGGGGTGATGTGCAGCCACTGCCATCAGTGAAGGCCTTAAAACAGCTAGTATCAGTACCCCACAGATAGATGCCCCCAAATCTAGGCTTCCTGTCTCGATGTCTGGAAACTGCCTTTCTCTTGGGGAATGTTTTCTTGTAAACAACTAGCAGTTTGTGGAGTTTTTTTTTCTTTTGACTATACCCTTTAGATATTTTTCTGCTAGAAAAATGTCTATCTGCCTGCTATGCCATTTTTTGGATGTTTTTTTTTTTATTTCGAAAATGAGCCCCTTAATTAACAACCCATCATTATGAAGATGCAGCTAGCATTCCAGTAGCAAGATGGAGGCTACCCAGTCTTTTGTACTGAGTGTCACATGTATGATTATCTCCCAGTTGGTGAGAGGTTGAATGCAAACCTGCCAAGTCTCCCGCATTCAGCAAGAGACTCCTGCTTTGGTGGGTCATCTCCCACTCTCCCGCTCAGACACACTGCGCCAAGGGATTCACTGCCGCCTCTACTGCCTCTCTCTTGATGAGCAACCACAGCAAATCAAGAAAAACAAGCACAGGGCTGTAGCAGCCTTCATGCATGCGCTGTCGGTTCTGCTGGTCCTCTGCCTCCACAATGGGAAATTGACATCAGCGGAGGCAGAGGGTGGCAGAGCCAACAGCGCATGCCTGAAGGCTGCTGTGCCCCTGCGCTTGTTTTCTTGTTTTGCCAGGGCCACTGCTGCGACATCGGGAGAAGCAGCAGCAGCCATGGAACACGGGGTACATGGTAGAAAAGGTAGGGGAAGGGGGAAAGGGCATCAAGAGGGAGGAAGGAGGTGATAAATGGAGAGAGCAGAGGAGAAAAAAAGAAAGAATAGTGTGGACACTGGATGGAAGAGGAGTACAGGCTAACGCTTCTAGGTACTGAAACACTTTCAGAATCTGATGCTCAGTCCATCTGCTCCAGCTTGTTCCAGTCCGCCTGATCCAGCTTCTCCCTGCTTGTTCCAGTCCATCCGCTCCAGCTTGTTTCAGTCCGCCTGATCCAGCTTCTCCCTGCTTGTTCCAGTCCATCTGCTCCAGCTTGTTCCAGTCTGCCTGCTTCAGCTGTTCCAGTCCGCCTGCTCCAGCTTCTCCCTGCTTGTTCCAGTCCATCTGCTCCAGCTTGTTCCAGTCCGCCTGATCCAGCTTCTCCCTGCTTGTTCCAGTCCATCTGCTCCAGCCTGTTCCAGTCCGCCTGATCCAGCTTCTCCCTGCTTGTTACAGTCCATCTGCTCCAGCTGTTCCAGTCCGCCTGATCCAGTTTCTCCCTGCTTGTTCCAGTCCATCTGCTCCAGCTTGTTCCAGTCCGCCTGCTCCAGCTTCTCCCTGCTTGTTCCAGTCCATCTGCTCCAGCTTGTAACAGACTGCCTGATCCAGCTTCTCCCTGCCTGTTCCAGTCCATCTGCTCCAACTTATTCTAGTCCGCCTGACCCAGCTTCTCCCTGCTTGTTCCATTCCATCTGCTCCAACTTGTTCCAGTCCACCTGTTCCAGCTGCTCCCTGCTTATTCTAGTCCATCTGCTCCAGCTTGTCCAAGTCCGCCTGATCCAGCTTCTCCCTGCTTGTCCCAGTCCATCTGCTCCAGCTTGTTCCAGTCCGCCTGATCCAGCTTCTCCCTGCTTGTTCCAGTCCACCTTATCCAGCTCGTTCCAGTCCACCTGATTCAGCTCGTTCCAGTCCATCTGCTCCTGCTTCTTCCAGTCCGCCTGATCCAGCTCGTTCTAGTCCGTCTGCTCCTGCTAGCCAATCAACCAATCTGCATGCTTGTCAGCCCCTCAACTTGCCTGCTTGTCTGCCCATCAACAACCTGCCTGCCTCCCAGCCTGCACAACTACCTACCTGCCTCCCCGCCGGCCACTTTGCCAGCCCATCACTCTCCTGACTGACTGCTCACCCTGCCTACCCACCAGCCTACCCACCTCCTATTCCAAATCGTTGCCTGCTGTTCCAGTTTTAAGCCTCCAGTCCGGCTTTCCTGCCCTACCTGTTGCTTAACACCTCATTCACTACATAGGCACCCGTAACACCTCAATCACTACTTATGGCCCCCATATACATTCTCTTCCTTGCCCTGTCCCTCCCTAATCTTTTCCCCCTCCCACCATGTATACCACACAAACTCACTGCCCATCCATGTCCTCTCCCGTCCTGCTCACTACTGCAATACCCCACCCACCCCTGTCCCCCACCACCTCACCATCCCTACTGTCCTCCTCCTCCTTCCTAGCTCTCAACCTTCAACACCTCCTTCCTGCCATGAACCCCTCCCCATTCCTCCTAAGCGCATCCCGTCTTCGTCGCCTTTGTCACCCTACCTCCCCCACCCTCCTCCGCACTCTCTTGCTCCTTCTCCTGCTATCCGCGGGAGACATCAATCCCAACCCAGGTCCCCCACACCTGTCCTCGTCTCATCCATGCAAATGTTTCCACGATATCTCCAATCTCATCTCTATTCCCTTCCCCTCCTCCTCCTCCTCCCCTTCTCATGTGCCCTGTGGAATGCCCGCTCGGTCTGCAACAAACTTTCCTTCACCCATGATCTCTTCATCTCCCATTCCCTTCAACTGCTCGCCCTAACTGAGACCTGGCTCACCCCTGACGACTCTGCCTCAGTCACGGCCCTTTGCCACGGAGGTTATCTTTTCTCTCATTCTCCCTGCCCAGTTGGCCGCAGTGGCGGCGTCGGGCTACTACTTTCGCCCTCCTGCAGTTTTCAACCTCCCCTCCTACCGCAGTCTCACTGCTTCTCATCCTTTGAAGTCCAGTCTATCCGTCTATTCTACCCGCTGCCACTCAGAGTTGCAGTCATTTACCGCCCCCCTGGTAAGTCCCTCCCTTCCTTCCTTACCAACTTCGATGCTTGGCTTTCCGTTTTTCTTGAGCCCTCATCCCCATCCCTCATTCTTGGTGACTTTAACATACACACTGATAACCCATCCGACTCATACGCTTCTCAGTTCCTCACTCTATCCTCCTCCTTCAACCTCCAACTGAGCTCCACCACCCCTACTCACCAATCTGGCCACTGTCTTGACCTCGTCCTCTCTTCTACCTGCTCACCCTCTAATTTCTGCGCCTCAGCTCTTCCTCTCTCGGACCACCACCTGATCACCTTCACACTTCATCACCATCCCCCTCAGTCCCGCCCAACACTAACCACTACTTCCAGGAATCTCCAGGCTGTTGACCCTCCCACCTTATCCTCTAGTATCTCTGATCTCCTCCCTTCCATCATGTCCTCCGAGTCTGTAGACAAGGCTGTCTCTACTTACAGTGCCACTCTCTCCTCTGCTCTGGATGCCCTTGCACCGTCCATCTCCCGTCCCACAAGGCGTACCAATCCCCAGCCCTGGCTGACCCCTTGCACCCGATACCTTCGCTCCTGCGCCCGATCAGCTGAATGCTTCTGGAGGAAATCTAGCACCCATACTGATTTCATTCATTTCAAATTCATGCTATCCTGCTTGCAGTCCTCCCTATTCCTCGCCAAACAGGACTATTACACCCAATTGACTAATTCCCTCAGCTCTAACCCTTGTCGTCTCTTCGCCACCCTTAACTCCCTCCTCAAAGTGCCCTCCGCTCCCACCCCCCTCCTCCTCACTCTCTCCTCAATCACTGGCTGACTACTTCCGCGACAAGGTGCAGAAGATCAACCTTGAATTCACCACCAAACCATCTCCTCCTCTTCACCCTATAACCCACTCCCTCAACCAACCAACCCAGGCCTCCTTCTCCTCTTTTCCTGATATCACCGAAGAGGAAACCACCCATCTCCTCTCCTCCTCGAAATGCACCACCTGTTCCTCAGACCCCATCCCCACCAACTTACTTAACACCATCACTCCTACTGTCACCACCGCCCATCTGTCATATCCTCAACCTCTCTCTCCACTGCAACTGTCCCTGACACCTTCAAACATGCTGTAGTCACACCACTCCTCAAAAAACCATCACTTGACCCTACCTGTCCCTCCATCTACCCTTCCTCTCCAAGATACTTGAACGCGCCGTTCACAGCCGCTGCCTTCATTTTCTCTCCTCTCATGCCATCCTCGATCCGCTTCAATCCAGCTTTCGCCCCCTACACTCAACAGAAATGGCACTATCTAAAGTCTGCAATGACCTGTTCCTTGCCAAATCCAAAGGTCACTACTCCATCTTCATCCTCCTCGACCTATCCGCTGCTTTTGACACTGTCAATCACAACCTACTTCTCGCCACACTGTCCTCATTTGGGTTCCAGGGCTCTGTCCTCTCCTGGTTCTCCTCTTATCTCTCCCACCGTACCTTTAGAGTATATTCTCATGGTTCTTCCTCCACCCCCATCCCGCTCTTTGTTGGAGTTCCTCAGGGATCTGTCCTTGGACCCCTTTCTTTTTTCAATCTACACCTCTTCCCTGGGCTCCCTAATCTCCTCTCATGGTTTCCAATATCATCTTTATGCTGATGACACCCAGCTTTATCTCTCCACACCAGACATCACTGCAGAAACCCAGACCAAAGTATCGGCCTGCTTATCCGACATTGCTGCCTGGATGTCCAACCGCCACTTGAAACTAAACATGGCAAAGACCGAGCTTATTGTCTTCCCTCCCAAACCCACTTCTCCTCTCCCTCCACTCTCTATCTCAGTTGATAACACCCTCATCGTCCCCGTCTCATCCGCCCGCAACCTCGGAGTTATCTTCGACTCCTCCCGCTCCTTCTCTGCGCATATCCAGCAGATTGCCAAGACCTGTTGCTTCTTTCTCTATAACATTAGCAAAATTCACCCTTTCCTCTCTGAGCACACCACCCGAACTCTCATCCATTCTCTCATTACCTCTCGCCTTGACTACTGCAACCTACTCCTCACTGGCCTCCCACTTTGCCATCTATCCCTCCTTCAGTTCGTTCAGAACTCTGCTGCACGTCTTATCGTCCGCCTGGACCGATATACTCATATCACCCCTCTCCTCAAGTCACTTCACTGGCTTCCGATCAGGTACCGCATACAGTTCAAGCTTCTCCTATTAACCTACAAATGCACTCAATCTGCAGCCCCTCCTTACCTCTCTACCCTCATCTCCCCTTACGTCCCTACCCGTAACCTCCGCTCTCAAGACAAATCCCTCCTTTCAGTACCCTTCACCTCCACTGCCAACTCCAGGCTCCGCCCTTTCTGCCTCACCTCACCCCATGCCTGGAATAAAGTCCCTGAGCCCATACGCCAAGCCCCCTCCCTACCCATCTTCAAAGTCTTGCTCAAAGCCCTCCTCTTCAATGTCGCCTTCGGCACCTAACCACCATACCTCTATTCAGGAAATCTAGACTGCCCCCACTTGACATTTGACATTTCGCCCATTAAATTGTAAGCTCTTTTGAGCAGGGACTGTCCTTTTTGTTAAACTGCACAACGCTGCGTAACCCTAGTAGCGCTCTAGAAATGTTAAGTAGTAGTAGTAGTAGTACAGAGAGAAAGAGAGATGAGTGAAAAGATGGGGTGAAAAACAGGAGACAAGGAAAAGGGAAGGGGAGAGACAAGCTGCTGGGGAGAAGGAAGGGGAGCAAGGGGGAGACCCTGGCTGGTCAGATGGAGAGAGAGTGAGGAGAAATGCTGGATGAAAGGAGAAAGAGAAAAAGGAAATATTCTAGAAGGAGGGGGCAGAAAGAGGGAAGACACTGGATGGAAGAGGGGTACAGAGAGAAAGAGAGAGAGATGAGTGGAAAGATGGGGAGAGAAAGAGAGGACATAGAAAAGGGCAGGAGAGAGAGAGAGAATCTGCTGGAGAGGAACTGGGGGAGACCCTAGCTGGTCAGACAGAGAAATGCTGGATGAAAGGAGGGAGAGAGAGGGAAAATGCTGGAAGCAGGGGGCATAAAGAGGGAAGACACTGGATTGAAGGGTAGGGAGAGAAAGAGGAAAGACACTGGAAGGATATATATATTTAGAGAGAGGACATGCTGAATAGAAAAGAGTAGACAGAGATAACTGGATTTTCAGAAAGCATTTGACAAAATACCTCATGAAAAATTCCTGAAGAAATTTGTCCGGGTTTGAGGGCAAGTGGGCAGTCTGGTTGGCACTGGCACTAGTGCTGGCAGGCCTTAGGGTGTCCTTCCCTCCCATACCTTATTGTGCCCTAGTGGTCTAGTGGCCTCTTTGGGGCAGGAAAGGACACCACTCTTTCCTGCCCGGTGATGTGGCTGCTGCTCGCTGCCGGCACCTCTTCAAAATGGCTGCCAAGACTTTAAGCGGTGTGACCTCACAAGACTTCTGCAGAAGTCTCGTGTGGCCACGGCTTGAAGTCTCGACAGCCATTTAGAAGTGGCACTGGCAGCAAACGGGAGCGGCATCGCCTGGATCGGAAAGAGTGAGGTTCTTTCCTACCCCGAAGGGGCCACTAGACCACAAGGGCACGATAAGGTATGGGAGGGAAGGACACCCTGAGGCCCCAAATTGGCAGGCTGGAAAAACCCACCTGGTGTCCTCAAAAAAAGGACATGTCTGGGAAAAACCGGACATATGGTATCCCTAGTAATGGTATGCAAAGGGATTTACAGTCAGTCTTCTCAGTGGAATATATTAGTGATAGCTATAGTAAGGGAGATGAGGAAAATGTGGTGGAGATCAAAAGCATTTCAAGGGAGAGCCCCTGAAGGTTGGAATAAACTCCCATAGGATTTACAAGTGATGGTAAATGTTCAGCAGTTCAAGAAGCATTTCAAGGATACATATCATTCAATGCAAAAAGTGTGAAGAAGGGTGCTATATTGGAGAGACAAGCCAGGTGCTAAAGACAACAATCAATTTACACAGATATCATATTAAATATCATAGTGCCAACCAGGATATCACCTCTGTGGGACAGCACTTCACAAAACCAGAACACTACATTGATAATTTTATGGTGAGAATACAAAAAATGAAATTTTAAGACAATCCAGGAACGTAAGACCTTTGAATCAAAATAATGAAATATTTTGACACCCACCAGACAGGATGTAACAAAAATCTAGGTTTTCTATCAAATTACAAACCATAAGAATATACTGCTTTGTCACCCTCTTATCATCCATCCATCCACCCTCCCTGTCTCTCTCACTCACTCAGCTCTCCCTGTTTCTCACCTAACCCACCCCACCATTTTCCTCTGAGACTGTCATTGGAATGCTTTTGTGTTTCTCATATATTCTGATATTTGTCAACATTTGCTCATTTCTGATCTGATGAAGAACGGTTACCTTTGAAAGCCAATTGAAAAATATATTAAGTTAGTCCAATAAAAAAGGTATCATCATTTTGCTTTGCTTTATTTCTATATATTAAGGATGTTTAAAGAATATTTACTCTATCAATGCTAAATTAGGTGGGGATGGGCAGTATGACAAGGTTTTATTGTACTTTATGTTGTTTTTTATGGGGTTGTTATTTACTGAAAATGGGAAAGTGAGAGTCGTATTTGATTTCGTATGGTTTCTACCTCTTTTTGTTCTCTGTTTTATGTTGGCTTTGTAAACCATTTTGAATGAATTTTTAGGAAAATGGTATATACAAATTTTTATAAATGAATGAATACAAATAAAATGTACCTCCTCCCGTAGCAGTATAACAAGCATAGTCGTCACAGAACATCCAGAGACCCCAGTGTGTCACATTATCCTTGAAGATTTGTATCACCCAGTAAGTCGACACAATGCAGATCAGCATGAATAAGGTGCTGAGAGAGATCAGAGACAGAATCGCCACCTTCAATAAGACGAGCAGCATCCTGATGCATCAAAATTCCTCCCACCCCTGTGCAAGGTCATATACCTGCAAGGAAAGGCAAAGAAATGCACAGGACAGGAACTGCTAGAGACTACTGAAATTCAATGTTTTTCTAGTAGGGACCTTGTTGCTGCTGGCTTAATTCTTTTTGTTCTGTTTCTCTCCTGATAAACAAACATTGTTACAAAAAAAACTTTATTTATTTTGGTTCTTATATCCCACATAATCCAAACATCAATTATTCAGCTCTATGTGGCTTACAGCAGTTAAGTAAAAGCAGATTCAAATATTGATGTAAAGATTGACCCGTTAAAGCAACTTCAGTGTAAGAGCCAAGATCACTGCTGAACAAAGCAGATGGCACACTGGACAATGTTGGGGGGGGGGGGGGGGTCCTTCTCCAATGACACAGCTGTTCTGAGGCAGTCAACCTGGCAGCCCAAGCATATTCTGAGTAATCTGTACAAAATAAATAAGATCTAAAATAAAGGCTACTCCTCCCACCCCTGCCACACACTTAACACAAATTTTCTTTCCCTAAATCCATTTCCCCCAAACATTCTCTATCCCTATTTCCCTGCTCCTCTTCTCCAGCTCTACCTCAGATAGTCCCCATCCCCATCCCCATCCAGTCCCCAGTAATCAGCCTTCACCATCCTGTTTCCCAACTCTTTCAAGCTGGCTGTCCCCCACCCCCCCCCCCCCCCCCCAGTGTTTTAATCTGCTTATACTTGCTCCATAGATTTGTTGGTAGTGCCACCTCTGGAGCAGCTGTTCTGTTTCCTTTTGGTGTCATCAACTTGGAACAAGTCAGTGCTCAACCTCCTGCCCTGCTCTCAGCCTTATGAGGATAAGGGCAACACATGGCTCAAGCTTATAGATAACTGAATGGTGGAAGTAGAAAACAGAACTGATACAGATGTAGTGCCAGGAACAAGATTCTGGGAGGGGGGGAAGAGTCAGGGGCCACACTAAGGGTCAATGGGGGCTGCCACAGACCCCCCCCCCCCCCAGGTCTTACAGCAAGGAACACTGCTATAGCACTTTGGCACTCTAAGTGACTCTGGCATTAGCAGCAGCCTCTGTATTCTTTACTTTGCTGGAGTTTCTAATAAGATCTGCATGTCTTGGTACATTTGAAATTAATCTCTGTAGTTTGTCTTATTGTGTGTCTCCTAAGATGCCCAGATCAAAAGCAATCATTCACTTGATTCTGATGCTGTAATAATTCCCCGTTCACAGTGAATTTTTGGACACATTGAGAGCAATTCCAAAACAGGGAGTCTGGCAGGAGACTTTTCTGTGAATGAACAGTTGCCTACTTTCCTTTATAGAATTCTAGTCTAACTGGATATATATGTGCTTAGGAGTCCAAAGTGAGCACTTACACCAGCCATACAGCTAGTAAGTCAGTGTCTTAGAAATGCAGATACACATTAACTTACACTTATTTTTCTATATCCTCAAATACTGTGTGCTGTTCTGGTCACCACATCTCAAAAAAGATATAGCAAAGTTAGAAAAAGTACGAAGAAGGACAACCAAAATGATGAAGGGGATGGGACGACTTCTCTACGAGGAAAGGCCACAGCAGCTAGGGCTCTTCAGCTTAGAGAAGAGATGGCTGAGGGGAGATATGATAGAGGTCTATAAAATAATGAGTGGAGTGTAACAGGTAGAAGGAATCACTTGCTTACTCTTTCTAAAAATGCTAGGACTAGGGGGCGTGCAGTGAAGCTACTAAGTAGTAAATTTAAAACAAACCGGAGAAAATATTTCTTCACTCAATGTGTAATTAAACTCTGGAATTTGTTGCCATAGAATATGGTAAAAAGCAGTTAGCACAGCAGGGTTTTAAAAAGGTTTGGATCATTTCCTAAAAGGAAAGTCCATAAGCCATTATTAAGATGGACTTGGGAAAATCCACTGCTTATTTCTAGGATAAGTAGCATAAAATCTGTTTTGCTGTTCTGGCCAATCCAGGTACTTGTGACCTGGATTGGCCACTGTTGGAAACAGGATACTGGGCTTGATGGACCTTCAGTCTGTCCCAGTATGGCAACACTTATGTTCTTAAGTTTGACCCCCCACCAAGAGATGTGTACATCTCCTTTGCAATTAAATGCTATGAAAGTTAGGAAGGTATTTACAGAACAGCGCTTAGTGGGAATTTTGGCAGTTACATGCTTATGTGCACACATATGGGTGTAAATGCCATTATTCTACTCATTTACATGTGTATGGAGTGTGTACATTTTAGCACCTATGTCATTGAATTGCTCTCATCAAGAGTAATTTTACAAAGTATTTCCCTGTGTATAAAGCCTGTTACATACGCAGAAAAGTGCTGTTATAAAACTGCACATGTGTGCAGAAAGCATACACGCACGAATAATTTATTTATTTATTTATTGCACTTGTATCCCACATTTTCCCACCTAGTTGCAGGCTCAATGTGGCTTACAAAGACCTGTTATGGCATCGCCATTCCAGGGTAGAAGATACAGTTGGAATTACAATGAGATCGACATAGAAGAACTAAGCAGACAGTTATAGAAAGGCGTCAGTCAGAGTACGGTGGAGAGGTGGGGTGTTGTAGTTAAGCTATAGGTTCTCTTGGTAGGCTTTATTGAAGAGATAGGTTTTCAGAGATTTGCGAAAGTTAGTGATTTCGTTGTTTTCAGATTTGTTGGTAGTGCATTCCACTGCTGCGTGCTCATGTAGGAAAAACTGGTAGCATGTGTTAGTATATATTTTAATCCTCTGCAGCTTAGATAATAATAACACAGCAACCTAGTAAATGATGGCATTTACTATGTTGGAGGCCTTATCTTGCTAAAGATGTAGAAAGACTGGAAGCGGTACAAAGAAAAGCTACAAAAATGGTGTGGGATTTGCGTTGCAAACCATATGAGGAGAGACTTGCCGACCTGAACATGTATACCTTGGAGGAAAGGAAAAACAGGGGTGACATGATACAGATGTTCAAATATTTGAAAGGTATTAATCCGCAAACAAACCTTTTCCGGAGACGGGAAAGCGATAGAATTAGAGGACATGAATTGAGATTGAAGGGGGGCAGACTCAGGAGTAATGTCAGGAAGTATTTTTTCACAGAGAGGGTGGTGGATACATGGAATGCCCTCTCGTGGAAAGTGGTGGAAATGAAAACAGTAATGGAATTTAAACATGCGTGGGATAAACACAAAGGAATCCTGTTTAGAAGGAATGGATCCACGGAATCTTAGCGGAGATTGGGTGACAACGCTGGCAATTGGGAAGCAAAACCGATGCTGGGCAGACTTCTATGGTCTACGCCCTGATCGTGACTGAATAGATATGGATGGGCTGGAGTGTAAATTTTAAGGGGCTTCAATGTTAGTTTCAGAACTTTTAGTACAAGAACAGTGTTGGGCAGACTTCTGCGGTCCGTGCCCTGTAAAATGAGTTTATCTTGTTGGGTAGACTGGATGGACCGTACAGGTCTTTATCTGCCATCATTTACTATGTTACTATCAGGCTTATTTTCGAAAGTGATCGCCGGCCATTTCCCGTCATAAATCGGGAGATGGCCGGCGATCTCTCAAAAGCGGCAAAATCGGTATAATTGAAAGCGGCTTTTTTTACACCATTGCTGCTTTCCTGTCACCTCACCGGCGAAAGTTCAAGGGGGCATGTTGGCGGCGTAGCGAAGGCGGGACATGGGCGGGCATGGGCGTGGCTACCACATGGCCGGCTTTCGCGGATAATGGAAAAAAAAGCGGCGTTAAGCAGTATTTCGCCGGGTTTACTTGGTCATTTTATTTTCACGACCAAGCCTCAAAAAGGTGCCCCAACTGACCAGATGACCACCGAAGGGAATGGGGGATGACCTCCCCGTACTCCCCCAGTGGTCACCAACCCCCCTCCCACACTAAAAAAATAAAAATAAAAACCTTTTTTGCCAGCCTCAAATGTCATACCCAGCTCCCTGACAGCAGTATGCAAGTCCATGGAGCAGTTTTTAATGGGTGCAGTGCACTTCAGGCAGGCAGACCCAGGTCCATCCCCCCCCCCCCTACCAGTTACACATGTGGTGCTAAGTGCTGAGCCCTCCAAACCCCCCCCCAAAACCCACTGTACCCACATGTAGGTGCCCCCCCTTCACCCATGAGGGCTATGGTAATGGTGTAGAGTTGTGGGGAGTGGGTTGGGGGGGGATTTGGGGGGCTCAGCACCAAGGTAAGGACCTATGGACCTGGGAGGTATTTGTATATTTTTTTTTAATTGTCAGACGTGCCCCCTATGGTGCCCGGTTGGTGTCCTGGCATGTCAGGGGGACCAGTGCACTACAAATGCTGGCTCCTCCCATGACCAAATGCCTTGGATTTCGCCGGGTTTGAGATGGCCGGCATTTTTTCCCATTATCGCTGAAAAACAAAACCGGCGATCTCAAACCTGGCGAAATCTAAGGCATTTGGCCGGGCTAAACCGTATTATTGAAAAAAAAAGATGACCGGCCATCTTTTTCGATAATATGGTTCCGGCCAGCTGTTGCGCCACCGCCAAAATAGATCGCCGGTTCGATTATGCCCCTCTATGGCATTTAAAAACCTCTATGGTCCAACTAGTCTGCCTGATAAGATGCACCTATTTTTATGAAGTCCATGTGTGTTTCCAGGGTGTAGCTTAAGCAGAGAAGCAGCAGATCTGCGATGTGCGCTTTATTTTATAAAATACAGAGGTACACATATAGAGGACATGCACACATTAACACAAGCTTCAGAGCTGGTATAAATGTGTGCATCAGAATTTGTATACAGTCGGAGCTGGTTCTGGGAGTCTATTTTCTAAACTAAATGTAAAATAGACATCTTTTGTGACTTTCTGATCTAGGCAACCTGTTATGAAATCAAGTGTACAGTTTTGTGTTTAAATTGCACAGCGCTACAGTAACAGTGCAGGAGGACTGCATTAAAACATTTTCTAACCCTATAATGGCACTATTCAACAGCAAAACATTTGCTGGTTTTCTTTTAATAAATTCTCTAACCTCCCCTCTCCCCCCCCCCCCCCCCCTTTTACAAAGTTGCACTGGCGGCTGCCGGTGCGGTTATGCCGATATAGCCCATTCAAAGTGAATAGGTTGTGTTGGCATGACCGCGCGGGTTTGTAAAAGGGGGTGGGGTTAACTATGAAATGGAGAACCCCAGTTCTAATCCCACCACTGTAACCAAGACATTAAAGAAAACATTTGAATTTCTTGTACCTTCTACAATCTTGGCTGGAATACTCCTTTCCCTGATGTTTCTTTAGGTACATATATGCTACCAAGCATTCATAACAATATGATAATTTAAAGGTAATCCATGCAGGCAGATTTATCAAAAGTATCTTAGGAAACTGCATCTGAGTCCATGCTTACTCAGATATCCACAGCAGAAATTTGAAACTACTTATTATTTCTATAATGCTACTAGATGTTTGCAGTGCTGTACACTTGAACATGAAGAGAGAGTCCCTGCTTGACAGACCTTACAGTCTAGACAAACATTTACTGCTCTGTAGTCAGCAGGATTTGAACCTGCACAGGGAGACCCCAGTGGATGTCAAGTCTACCCCCTAGCCATTCATCCATGGCTACCACCATGATAGCATTGCTAAAGAAATACAGATACACTGAGGACTGTTTTATTTTCTTACCGTTCTATGGCGTTCTCTCAGGGTCCTCTACAGAAATAGGAAGACAGCTGTATGGATGACTATCCAGAGCCCTTTATGGTTTTGTACTGTAACAGTAAGAACAAGCTTCTGAAACTATTGAGAAATACCTCCCAAAATAGGAAGTTGCCACAAGTTTAAGTTTACCAGAGAGAAGTGTACATACAAAAAGGACAAGAGGAAGAGAGAGAATGAGGATCCAAATGACAAAAATAGGAAGCAGCATAAGCATTGGCAAATTAGATGGAAAGCACGTATAGGGAAGGCTAGAAGTGAATTGGAAAAGAAGCTTGCTGCAGAGGCAAAAATTCATAATAAAATCATTTTCGAGCACATTCAAATTGGGAAGCCTGCGAGAGAATCAGATGGATGAACAGATGTTTGAGGAGTAAAAGGGTGCTCAAGGAGGGCAATGCCATAGCTGAGAGACTAATGGGCTCATTTTCGAAAGAGAAGGACATCCATCGTTCGACATAAAATGGAAGATGGACGTACTTCTCCCAGGGACATCCAAATCGGTATCATCGAAACCCGATTTGGGATGTCTCTAGCGGAAGTTCGTCACAAGGATGTCCAAAGTTCATGGGGGCGTGTCAGATGCATAGTGAAGGCGGGACTTGGGCGTGCCTAACACTTATTTATTTATTTGTTACATTTGTATCCCACATTTTCCAACCTATTTGCAGGCTCAATGTGGCTTACATAGTACCGGAGATGCAATTGCAGACTCCGGTGTAAACAAATACAGAATGATGTTGAGATGAGATTAAGTTCATGTGGTATAGCCACATAAGGGCGTCCTTGACGCATAATCGAAAATACAAGGACATCCCTGACGAACACTTGTACATTTTCACCTGGACCTGTTTTTATTACGAATAAGGCACAAAAAGGTGCCCGAAATGACCAGATGACCACCAGAGAGAATCGGAGATGACCTCCCGTTGCTCCCCCAGTGGTCACTAATCCCCTCCCACCCTCAATAAACATCTTTAAAAATATGTCGTGCCAGCCTCTATGCCAGCCTCAGATGTCATACTCAGGTCCATGACAGCAGCATGCAGGTCTCTGGAGCAGTTTTAGTGGATACTGCAGTGCACTTCAGACAGGCGGACCCAGGCCCATACCCCCCCCCTATCTGTTACATTTCTGGAGGAAACAGTGCCCCCCCATCACCCTTAAGGGCTATGGTAGTGGTGTACAGTTGTGGATAGTGGGTTTTGGGAACCTTGCATGACGTAGCTATAAAATAATGAGTGGAGTTGAACGGGTAGATGCGAAGCGTCTGTTTACGCTTTCCAAAAATACTAGGACTAGGGGGGCATGCGATGAAGCTACAATGTAGTAAATTTGGAACGAATTGGAGAAAATGTTTCTTCACTCAACGTGTAATTAAACTCTGGAATTCATTGCCACAGAATGTGGTAATGACAGTTAGCTTAGCGGTGTTTAAAAAAGGTTTGGACGACTTCCTAAAGGAAAAGTCTATAGACCATTATTAAAATGGAATTGGGGAAAAGCCACTATTTCTGGGATAAGCAGTATAAAATGTTTTGTACTTTTTTTTAATTTAAAGAAGTATTTATTGAATAAGAAGAGATAACACAAAAGCAGATGTTCAAAGAAATACAACATCATATGCAAATATAACATAACAGCTCTTTAAAAAAAAAAAAGAGAAAACATCATATATGTTTCTCAGAACATCCTTAAAAAAGAGAACACAATGGAAATCTCTTAAAGTATCCAAATACACAATAACACAAAAAAGGAACTTCCATATTTTAAGTTTTATTTTATTATAAGTACTCCCTTTCCCATTCCTCAAAAGAAATTTAAAAAAAAAAACCATCCTCCCTCTCTCATCCCATCCAATCCCCAAATCTCAAAATGAACAGTGAGTTATAAAAGGCACCCAAATATCCTCCCACTTAGACAAAGTGTGATGACTTATAGCCCACAATCTTTCCATTTCACAAATGTACCACAGCTTATTCAACCATAAAATCAAAGAAGGAACTTGAGGAGACTTCCAGTGAGCAGCTAGCGTAACTCTAGCAGCTGACATAACATGTCAAACCAATACACCTTGAGATGTGGTTAGACCTGGAGGAGTTCCTGAAAACAAAATAAATTCTGGTGACAACTTAATAGATTTAGAAAGCCATTTCTGGAGTCTATATTGAATTACTTTCCAAAATGCTCGTACCTTAGTACAGGTCCACCAGAGATGACCCATGGTACCCCTCTGGCCACAACCCCTCCAGCATAAAGACGAAACTGCCTTAAACATATGATGCAGGCGAACAGGAGTCAAATACCACCGGTATAAAACTTTTACTGCATTCACTTTAAAAGGAACTGAAACAGACGTCTTTAATAACGCATGTTCCATACGTGACCAGACATCATCATCCAATGTCAATCCCAGCTCCCGATGCCAATGTGTATGATGCTCAACAGGACGGTGCCCCATACCACGTAAGTAAGCATATAAACAAGAGATAAAACCCCGTGTAGTTCCTGAATTTTCACAAAGATTTTCCAAAAAAGAAGCCTCCCTAGTCATCAGCGGCTTGATTACACAAGAAGTAAGGAAATGCTTCACTTGCACATAAAAAAAGCACATAAGCATAAGTATGCGTGGGAGAAATAGAGTAAGTGTCAACCAAGGTTTGAAAAGATACAAATTTGTCTCCATCAAAAAATTGACCCCAAGTCTCTAAACCCACTTAGAACCAACTCAAAAAAGGGCCCACACCAAGACTAGGTGGAAACAGTGGATTATATAACAAGGGCATTAGGCTTGTCAAATAAACCATCCCAATAATAAAAAGTTGCCACTATTGAAGGACACACTGCACTAGACATAGAACGATAACGCCGTGGGAGCCAAATTAAAGAACGCAAGGGGCACATACCCACTGAGGCCTGTTCTAGTCCTATCCACCTTTTCTGAGAAGAAGCATGAAACCATTCAAAAGCAGCCACAGCCTGAGCCGCTTTATAATACCAAAAAAGATTAGGAACCCCCAAACCACCACTTTTATGATATACTCCTGGTCCACTACAGAAATCCCGGAGATATCTGGATGAGCAAAAAGTTTCCATTAATAAGGCGAATAGCATAGGTCAAAGGGACACCCCTGCCGTATTCCCCTTGATAAAGGAAACGCAAGAGAATTCCCCCCATTTATTCACACACAAGCTCTAGGGGACCAATAAAGAGCTTGAATCCAATTTCTGAAACCTACCCCAAATCCCATGCTGTCTAAAACACTGAACATGAAAGGCCAGTCCACACAATCAAAAGCCTTTTCAGCATCCAACCCCAACAAACATAAGGAAATAGCTTTCCTTCTAGCAACATGTAACAAATTAACCATGCGCCGAACATTATCCTTTGCATGTCTATGCAGAACAAAACACACCTGATCTGGGTGGATAAAATCTGGAAGCACCCGAGCTAAATGGTTAGCCAAAACTTAAGCTATGATTTTAACATCAGAGTTAAGGATTGAAATAAGGTGATAGGAGGCACAGTTCACCACATCAGAACCTGGCTTCAAGATTACAGTTATCCAAGCCTCCATCATGGAGGGCGGTAAGACATCACCTGCCCGCACTGCATTCAAAATTTCAACCAAAAGAGGAGATAGCTCCCCGTTAAAGGCTCTATAAAATTCATTTGGCAACTCATCAAGCCCAGGAGCTTTACCAGCAGGCAAGTCTTTAATTACCTTTAACACTTCATCCACTCAGATAAGACCATCCAACATATCACGTTGTTCCATAATCAGAGAAGAAAGACCTTAGGATGTCAAAAAACTATCTATGTACTTTTTTGGGATCTTGCCAGGTATTTGTGACCTGGATTGGCCACTGTTGGAAACAAGATGCTGGGCTTGATGGACCTTTGGTCTGTCCCAGTATGGCAATACTTATGTGCTTATGTACTCTTCAACTTTGAGAAGAGATAGCTGAGAGAAGATAGGATAAAGGTCTGTAAGTCATGAGAGGGATGAAACATGGAAATAGCAAATAACTGCTCACCCCTCCAAATAGTACTAACAGTAAGGGAACACTTCATGAAACTAGTACATTTAAAACAAATCAGAGAAAGTATGTTTTTACTTAATGCACAATCAAGCTGTTGAATTTGTTGCCAGAGGATGTGGCCAAGGCAGTTAACATAAATTAGTTTAAAAGGGAGTTGGACAAGTTCCTGGAGGATAAGCCCATAAACTATTATTAGCAAAAGAGTGAAAAACATGGACAAAAAGTTAAGAAAATGGGAACAGAGATGAAAAAAGTCAGTATAGGTAATCAGTAGATAATGGTAGACTGAAAGAGACAAATCTGGAACTGAGGAATACAGGTGGCAGCAGTTCATTAGTCTGGTTGTGCACTACAACAGAAGTCACAGAACTTTTCACTTCTAGATACAAGATGGCTCAGGTAATGGACACAGAAGCACAGTCTGTCGCTGAAAAGGACTGGATGACACAGACTACAAGAGAAATACAAGACTTTTGTGGGTGCAATGCTCCATATGTTTAAGCCTCTCAATTTCTCTCTTGCACTGCTGTAACCTTTAATATAGATAATTTTGCAGCAGGTGCTGACATCATTTGATCATACTATACCATTAATACATGAGATGTTGTTGTGCACCTATGAAACATGTCGTGTCTCCTTGCACCTAGAGATGTACTATATGAGAAGCTAAATTATATTTAAATCATTTTTATTAAGGCAAATATGCATATAAAAGAAAACATACACAATGCAAACCATCCTAAATCTTCAGTATCGTGCAATATAGAACCATGAACAACACACATATGCAAGTAAAAGAAAACATACACAATGCAAATCATCCTAAATCTTCAGTATCATGCAATATAAAACCATGAACCATACACATGTACAAACTGACTGCCTGTTTAATCTACCCCTTAACAGTTCTCCCTAAGTATAGTAACAGTATGAGTTGCTCCTGGTGCTTCAATATATATGTGCGACAAGACGACCTCCGGAGTTGGCTAAGCTTTTCATGACATCACTCAAACTCTTAGCACAAAGAACATAATCATGAAACAGGCACAGATGCTATTCTGAAATGAACAGCTAGCAGCTACCTGCCAAAAAGATCAACAACTGTGAACTCCTACACATATGTCCAGAATTGTCTTGCAGTATTTGCTTGTTACACTACTGCCATGTTTTGTCATTATCATCCTGCCCAAAATCCTTCTGTAATACTAAATATCTATTTTCTTATGTATTTCCACCATTCATGAATATTGTAAGCCACATTGAGCCTGCAAAGAGGTGGGAAAATGTGGGATACAAATGCAATAAATAAATAAATAAAGCTTAGCTCCAGCTATCTGCAGCATGGCCCATAGGAATAAAATGGGCCCTGTTGCAGATAACTCGAGCTAAGCTTTAGTTAAAAAAAAAAAAAAACCCTAAGTAAGGAGAAACAGAACAAAAAGGAGAATGACCTTTGAAGTACGAACCAAGGAATATTTATTGAAAATCACATTAAAAAAACATATAGTCCACAGGGATCTATAAAATCCATAAAAAATGTAATTTCAAGAGTCAACACAGTAATGCATTTCAGCCCGCTGTACGCCTGCCTCAGGAGTCTCAACTTCATTTGGACTTGTAAATCCCTTATACTTTTAAAAACAGATATAAACACACCACCATCAAACAGTCCACCACAATATGGGCTTTGGCGGCAAATTGACACAAACTACTGAAAGTAACACAGCTGATATGCAAACTGAGCACTTCATTTTAGCAGCAAAAACCAAAAATCACAGAACTGTGGTTAAATCAATAAAGAAGCACAAAAGCAACACAACATTGGGACAGATCAAAGGTCCATCAAGACTAACATCCTGTTTCCAACAGTGGCCAATTCAGGTCAGTCATGTGAGTCATTAACTTAAGCCAAGCATATTGGAACACAGTCTTTTTTCTTTTTTGCATTTTGAATATTTCACCACTTTTATTGCAAGGGATTTTTATATCCGACATTACAAACAATATCACTGCAGTGAATGCTGCAAACACATGATACAAACCATATGATCCACATGTGGTAACACCTTAAATTCTAGATAGAAATCTCCATCATGATTCAGATACAACTTAGATTATAAATCCACTTGGACGGGAAATGATATGTGTACCTGATTGTAACTTGCATCAGATTTGGAAAAGGCAAAAACTAAGTCTAAAATCTAAAGTGAAAAAAACAATATAGCAAGCTAGTCACATACCTTTAATGTATGTAGCTCCACTCAAAGTCCTGCTCCTTAACTAAGCAAAACAGAAGGGTCCAGAGGGTGATGGTGGCAGCAGCAGCAATTCCCTCTTGATCCTGCACCAGTGACTGTCTATACCAAAATGGTGCCAGCTGACCTCTAATAGTAGTCTCGCAGTCCTTCCACTAGGGGTCAGATGACCAAATAAGGGCACTCATCCTTACTTCACCATCTTAACATGGTTCTGCACAGGTGACTCATAAATAAACTAAGTACCCTCGGTATGAGACCTAGAATAACATACTGGATTAAAAAATTGGTTGAACGGAAGAAGACATAGAGTGGTGGTAAATGGAACTTGTTCTGGAGATAGGAATGTTATCAATGGAGTGCCGCAGGGATCGGTCCTGGGACCGGCTCTTTTTTAACATCTCTGTGAGTGATATTGCAGAAGGACTGTCTGATAAGGTTTGTCTCTTTGCAGATGATACCAAACTCTGCAACAGGATGGACACCCTGGAGGGTGTGGATTTTATTTATTTATTTATTTTATTTGTTACATTTGTATCCCACATTTTCCCACCTATTTGCAGGCTCAATGTGGTTTACATAGTACAGTAGAGGTGTTTGCCATCTCCGGTAGAGAGACAGTTACAAGGAGTTGTTGTGGTCGATTAAGGTCCATGTGTTGTAGACACATTAGGAATCGTAGAGAGGAAGAGTTATGCAGAGTCTGTAACAAGCTTTGGTTACATTGTGTTGCAGGGTTTAGGTATTTAGGTTGGGTCGATAGAGTATGCCTTTTGAACAGGTTAGTTTTTAGTGATTTCCAGAAGTTTTGGTGGTGGTACATTGTTTTCACGGCTTTTGATAATGCGTTTCACAGTTGTGTGCTTATGTAGGAGAAGCTGGATGCATAAGTTCATTTGTATTTGAGTCCTTTGCAGCTTGGGTAGTGGAGATTTAGGTATGTTCCGATTGTGTTTCTTGTTGGTAGGTCTATGAGGTCTGTCATGTAGCCCGGGGCTTCGCCGTAGATAATTTTATGGACCAGGGTGCAGATGTTGAAAGCAGTATGTTCTTTGATTGGTAGCCAAAGTAGTTTTTCTCGGAGTGGTTTAGAGCTTTCGAATCGCGTTTTTCCAAATATAAGCCTGGCTGCTGTGTTTTGAGGGGTCTGAAGTTTCTTTATGAGTTGTTCTTTGCATTCCATATAAATTCCATTGCAGTAGTCTGCATGGCTTAGTGCCATTGATTGTATCAGGCTGCGAAATGTTTCCCTCGGGAAGAATGGTTTCACACGCTTGAGTTTGAGGAAGGACTAGCGAAGCTTCAGGAATGGTCCAATATTTGGCAACTAAGACTTAATGCAAAAAACTGCAGGGTCATGCACTTGGGTCACAAGAATCCAAAGGAACGGTACAATATAGGGGGTGAAGTGCTTCTGTGTACAAAGGAAAAGCGGGACTTGAGGGTGATTTTGTCTGATGGCCTTAAAGTTTTCAACAGATATAAAATCAATGGTCATCGCCAGAAGGATGCTTGGGTGCATAAGGAGAGGGATGACAAGCAGAAACAAAGAGGTGATAGTGCCCTTGTATAAGTCTCTGGTGAGGCCCCATTTAGAGCAGATCTTTTCAACCTAGTCCTCAGGGCAAACCCAGAAAGTCAGTGGGGATATCCTGAAAACCCTGACTGGCTGGGTATGCCCCGAGGATTGGGTTGAAAACCCTTGATTTAGAGTACTGTGTGCAATTCTGAAGACTGCACCTACAGAAAGATATAAACAGGATGGAGTTGGTCCAGAGGGCAGCTACAAAATTGGTAAGCAGTCTTGGACATAAAACATATAGGGACAGGCTTATGAGCCTCAACATAAATGTGCTGGAAGAAAGGAGGGAGAGAGGAGATATGATAGAGACATTAAAATATCTCAAGGGCATTAATGTACAAGAAGTGAGCCTTTTTTAAATGAAGAAAAACTCTGGAATCAGGGGGCATATGATGAAGGTAAGAGGAAATAGGCTTAGGAAGAATTTAAGAAAGTATTCGTTCAAGGAAAGGGTGGTAGAAGCGTGGAATGGCCTCCCAGTGGAGGTCGTGGATGAGGACTGTGTCAGAATTTAAGAAAGCGTGAGACAAGCACGTGGGATCCCTTTAGAAAAGGAAGTGTTAGTGGTTACGGAGGATGGGCAAACTGGATGAGCCATTTGGCCTTTATCTGCCGTCATGTTTCTATGTTTCTTTCTGAGTTCTGGTGGTAGAGTTGGGTGCTGGTGGTTGGGGGTATGGTTGGAAGGTGTGGACCAACCCTCACTTTTACTTAGTTAAGGGGCAAGACTGGGGATTTAAAATATTTTGAGCCCCACAATAGGACTGGAGAGGGGTTCTGTTGGGTCCACTGAGCAACCAGTGAGCAGAGATCCTCCAGGGAGAGGCGACCTCCAATTCAGGCCAGAGGACTCTTTAATTTTATAGGCTTGCTGCACAAAATTCCTCCTCTTCAGCCAGTGGGGGTCGAGTGCCCCTTGGCTTGCTCACCTTTGCTCTGCTGTGGAAAATCCGTCTTCAGCTACCAAAGGAAGGGTCCTGCTAATATACACATATAAACCACTGCTGACCTGTTTTTGTGTTATTTGGCTTCAGGTCCCCAGGCACTGACTTCCACATCATAGCCCATATGAACCAAGCTTTGAAAATGATTGTGGGTGCTGAACTCATGAACTCATCTTACCCCCCCCCCCCCCAAGCAAAAAGGGAAAAAGCAAAGTATGGCTAGTTGTGAGTTTGAATGAACAGCCTATATCTAAATGTCTAGAGCAGAGCAGATTATGTGGACTGGGGAAGACTCATGTAGCCAAATCTAAAGCTAGGGACATACACAAATTATTGTCAGGTTCTTAATTCCTTCCTCCCCCCACACCCACCTCCTGCAGCTGGTGCACACCATAAGCTTTCCACTCCTTCAGACCATCCACACCACCCTTTCCTCCTAACCAGTCATCACCAGTCTCTCTCTCTTTCTCCCCTCAGCCCATCTGTACCCTATTCTCCTCCCCCATACTCTCGTATTCCCCTAATTTCTTCTTCCTCCTCTCTCCTCCTTGTTTTTGTTTCCCCTTTCTACTCTCACCGCACTTTTTAATTCTTCCTCACCTGCACAAATATTGTGTGACCTCTTATATTTGGGGTAGGAAGGTTGAATAGCTTTCTGTCCCCATTTGCATGGAGGTAGGGAATTGGGTCATGGCCTTGAACTATAAATCCCTGTAACCCTCTAGTTCCCTGTAATAGGTTCTTTCAGAGCACAAGTCCAGTTCCCTGTGCCTTATGGGACCATTTCTATTGGCTTGCCTTGTTCTCTAAGCTTGCTGGGCAAGTTGTCCCCTCCCTTTCTCTCCCCATCGGGTCTGTAAGAGTTAGGCTGCAGCATCTCCTCTGTGAACTGAAACTGTCTATGCTGTATTTTGCTGTATGACCCCCTTCAAGCTAGTGTGACACTATCAAGATTCTACCCATGTAAGAGTATAAATAGCATTATTCTCAGTGTGCTGTTGAATTATTCCCAGCTTCTCTTTTGCTTGAGAGAGAGATCTGGTGAAGAACACTCCTAGGAGGCAAGGCAAAAACTCTAGTCCAGCATATCTGAACTGTGTTAGTTTTTCCTTGTTTGATTACTGCATTAAAGAAGATTTGGATCAACAGTTCTGAGTCTTCTCATAGTGATGTTCTATACTCTGGTTTAAACTGCATGCCAATCACCTGAGTGAAAGGGCAGAACACCCTGCTCCACACATTACATCCTCTTAGCCTGCTGTGCACCTCACTTAACTCAGCTTTTTGTTTCCCTCCGCTCCATGGCAGGCTTCCATGCACCCCTCCCTAGCTGGCTCCCCTTTGACACAGATTTAGCTCACCCATCCTGCCAGCCTCTGAACACACATATACGGATGTCTAAATAAGAGACCCTACAATCTCCTTCAGACTATTCTTTATCTTCAGGAACAGAGGAGTAAATCTCAATCCTCCTTCCCAGAGCATAGAAAACTTCAGGTTCTTCAGCTCAAATAGCAATTCAGAGGAATTACTAACCTTTGCTGTTATCATTCTCTGAACCAAGATGATATGAATATAAGTGGGCCCACAGATCAATGACATATTCTTCTGGCTTTAATACATGATAAGAATCCAATTCAGCATATGCACTTGAGCACTTGTATGAGTGACTCTTTTTCTCTTTCTCTAAATTCCTACAAATAGTTAAAAGGATTAGGAGATCCCACTCTTTCAGCTCCTGCTCTGTCTAAAACCCAATTAAAATAATTACAGGTAAACAGAAGGTCCTGCTCACTTGAAATCTACTTTAAAATGGCCACACTGATGTAAACGGTCACAGGGTAATAAGAAAAGTGGAAATTATCATTGCAACAACACCCAAGGGATTGCTGTGACACAATGATACTTCCTATAAGTAATACTTTGCTCTAGTAGGGATCTAGATGAGCCCTACATATGAAAAATATGTTTTTTTAGAGAATTGTGGTGATCTGCCTGGTACTGGGCATTATGGTTGCTTATTCCGTAGGGCTAAGACCAGTGGCGTAGCCAGAGCCAGTTTTGAGTGGGCCTGAGCCCAAAGTGGGTAGGCACAAAATTTTCTCTGCCCCGCCCTACCCCGACTCAAAATATAAATACTTTAGCTAATGAGGATCCCCAAGCTCTGACAGCTGAAGACTTTCTCTGAAGGTGGCCAGAACTCTCTTTACCAAGCATGACAGGCAGCAGCAATGACCCTAAGCCACTGATGCCAGCACCCCACACATGCTTAGTTGTCGATGGCTCAAGGATGAGTTGCCAACTGCAGAGCTTGGTAGAAGAGAGTTCTGGCCGTCTTTGGAGGAGGTCCTTAGCTGTGGATGCTTGGGGATCCTCACCAGCTATACAGCAAGGGCCAGGACTGGTGTTAGACCTGCTTGGGCCCAGGTCAGAAAAATAAAGGAAGCCCCCCCCCCCTCCTCAATTCTCTCTCCTCTCTGCCTCCCCTCCAATTTCCCACCTGCCATTACTATCACACCAACAGACCCTCACCAAATAGAGAACAAGGGATCACAGATTAGAAATAAAAATATTTAGACAAAAATTGAATGGGAACCCCAAGAAGTTAAACTTAGCATTACTGCAGCACTGGAGACATGAAACAAAAATGCATTTCCTTTTCTACTGAACACAATACAAAGACATTTGCTATGCACATTTCCAAAAGCTAACATATTCCATTTAAAACATTCAAAATAAAATGCTTTGTTTCTACCTTTGTTGTCTGGACATTTTATTTTTCCATCTTACTGGTTCCAGTTTCTCTTTTCTGCTTTCCTGTCTGTCTGCTAATTCTTCTTCAAGTGGCTGCAGTCCATTTGTGTTTTCTCCTCTCTCCTGTCTGTTCCCTCACTACTCCTGCCTCTGACATATTGATTATTCCTTTTTAGCTCTTTTCTGCCTCTCTCTCACCCTTCTTCTCCTTTTTACTTTTCAACTACCTGTCAAATTTCCTTCTTCTTCTTCTTTCACCCTCTAGCTCTCCCATTCCCTATCTCACTCTTTCCCCAGCTCTACACTCTCTTTTATCTTTAATCTACTCCCCATTACCATATTTCTACCCTCTGTAATCACTATCCTCTCATTTATTTCCTTGCTACCCCCTCCTCCCCCCTTGGCCTCTCCCACAGGGTTCCACCATTCCCATCATCTTCCTTCCTCCACCCTTCTTGCCAGCATCTGATCCCTCTTCTTCTCCTCCACACCCCACCCTACTATCCTGACATTTTCCTGTCCCTTCTCTCTTCCCTCCTGCCCTCTCCCTCATGGTCCAGCATTTTCCCTTCTTTCTCCCCTTACCACCTTCTCTGTACCTCTCCCTCCCTCTCATCCACCCCTATGTCCAACATCTCCCCCTCCAATTCCCACTGTCCGACATCTTTCTCTCCCCCTTCCTTGTGTTCTGGGTCTAACATCTCTCTCCCCTTCCCATGCAGCATCTCTCCCTTCCTCCTGTCTACCATCATGTCCAACATTTCTTCCTCCCCTCCACCCCTATGTCCAACATTTCTCCCTCTCTCACCACCTATCCCCTTTCTATGCAGCATGTCTCTCTCCCCTCCTCATATGCAAGATTTCTCCCCTTCTCACTCCTTCACCCCTTTGCTGCATCTCTCCCTTCTTCCCCCCATGCATCTTCTCCCCCCATGCAGCATCTCCCCTCCCCCGCCAGGCAGCATCTTACCCCATCTTCCCTCCCCCATGCAGCATCTTTCCCCCAGGTTCCTTCCCCCTGTGCAGCATCTGCCTCCATCTTCCCTCCCTCTGTACAGCATCTTTCCCCCATATTCCCTCCCCTGTGTAGCATCTTTCCCCATCTTCCCTTCCCCCATGCATCTTTCCCCCATGTTCTCACCCCCATGCAGCATCTTTCTCCATCTTCCCTCCCCTGTGCAGCATCTTCCTCCATCTTCCCTCCCCTGTGCAGCATCTTACCCCAGCTTCCCTCCCCGTGCAGCATCTTTCCCCATGTTTTTTTTTTTAATTTGTACCCCGCACTTTCCCACTCATGGCAGGCTCAATGCAGCTTACATGGGGCAATGGAGGGTTAAGTGACTTGCCCAGAGTCACAAGGAGCTGCCTGTGCCGGGAATCGAACTCAGTTTCTCAGTTCCCCAGGACCAAAGTCCACCACCCTAACCACTAGGCCACTCCTCCACTCCTCCCCCCATGCTGTATTTGCCCCCTCTTCCCTCCCCCATGCATCTTTCTCCCATCTTCCCTCCACCATGCAGCATCTTTCTCCTATCTTCCCTCCCCCATGTAGCATCTTTCTCCTATCTTCCCTCCCCCATGCAGCCTTTTCCCCCCATCTTCCCTCCCCCGTGCAGCCTCTTTCTCCCATTTTCCCTCCCCTGTGCAGCCTATTTCTCCCATCTTCCCCCCCCCCCCCCGTGCAGCCTCTTTAGGGACACTTTAGGGACACTGCTGCTGGGTGGGCCTGACCCCAAACTGGGTGGGCCCAGGCCCAACTGTGGCTACGCACCTGGCTAAGACCTTCAAAAATGTATGTGTTGTTCAGAAATGTGGAACAGCTCATCCAGTGAACTGGACTCTCTTTGGAAATGGTCTATAGATGCTTAACTCAGGGTTAGCAGAAGACTCCAGGTCTAGTTAACCAATTCTAATTTTATTCATTTTAATAGTACATCTGTGGTCTGGAATTCTTTCTAAGAATGGAAGAATGATAGGTTCACAGGTGTAAATGAGGCAAAGGTGGCTCTGGCTTTGCTTGTAACTCATAACCTATAGCCCTAGGTAACCCAAGTGTGACCAGGTCATTCCTGCCTCAGCATTCACAATGTTACTACATTTCCAGTTCTATCTTTTGCATCATATTTTTGACTGTTGGAAAGTGGCGTAAGTTTGGGCTTTGGGTCTTTCTCAAGGAGAGGTCAGGGGACATGTTAACACAAGCTATTTTCCTACCTCAAGTAACAGGCTTAAAACTTTCAACATTGCTGTGAAGTGGCTGTGGTTCTCTGCTGGTACAGTGGGAAATGCTGTCATTTCCCTATTACCAGAAAAACCAAAGTTTTGAATGTGTGAGTGTATGTGGGGGAGGATGGGGGAGTTTGAAGGCTTATATATTTTCACTCTCTGTGAGTTCTTTTTCATGCCTACAAAGGGGTGAGACCATTTCATTTTCATATCCCTGTGATTGACCAATGCCCTGAATTTGCAAAGTTCATGGACACATTGTACTCACAGAGCCAGTTGGCTTCTGAAGTTTTTATTTTTTTTTTGGGGGGGGGGGTGTCCTTTGCAGGTCTATAGGTACTGAGTATGTGTGGACCTACAGACAATGCACTCATTTTAAAAATTGCCCCTGCACATCAAATAAGCTGGAATGTTTGTTCAGCATATTTATTGTTTATAAGATCTCCCCACAATAAGGTGGCACCATTTTCATACGTTGTTCTCATTTGGGAAGCACTATTAAAAGACTGGATAACTTGCAGAAGCTGTGTGTAGGAGAGGGCTATACTATTGTAGTGACCTGTGGTTCTCGGCTCTAAGTTCTCACATTTAGGTCCATTATTACAGTAAGTTCTATGGCTAATAATGTACATCAATGCACACAGTTCCCTGCTACTGAGCTTAATATAGTCGGTGGAATTCTGTTTACTAGGCACAGTAAAGATAAATGGCAGAAAAAAAAACTGGAAGCCTTAATGGCTTTTAAAATAAAAACTCCATTTAGAGGGTAATTCTATAAGTGGGAGCCTCCATTTAGGCACCCTGAGAGTGCTCAGTAGGAACCAATTCTATAACAGAAGGTATTTATTTATTGGGATTTATTAACTGCATTTATGACGAGATGTGCCTAAATTCTGTTATAAAATACTAGCATAACCCGATATAGATGACCTAACATTTAGGCACTTGAACTTTTGCCAGCCATTGAGCAGGTATATGTGTGGTCCTTAAGTGCAGCAGAGACATATATAATTTATACTATTCTATAAGTTACATGTGTAAGTCGGTCCCCACCTATGTCCTTCCCATGCTCCACCCCTGTGTACAGCCCCAGGGGCGTAGCCAGACCTTACGGTGGGAGGGGGCCAGAGCCCGAGGTTGGGGGCACATTTTGAGTGCCGCCCTGCCGCCACCCCGCCTTGCTTCGCCTCACCTCCCCCTACCTGCCACCGCCTCATGCCTTCTTGCACCCCCCTCGCCTCGCAGATACCTTTGATGGCAGGGGTTCCCAACCCCAGCCAGCCGAAGCCTTCTTCAGTGCCATCTCCGGCACAGCCGCGTTCCTGCGCTGCTCTTCTTGCTCCTCCTGTCCTGTGCACGCTGACGCTCCTTCTCAGTTTCACATAAAGGAGTGTCAGCGTGCACAGGACAGGAGGAACAAGAAGAGTAGGGCAGGAATGCGGCTGCGCCAGAGACAGCACTGAAGAAGGCTTTGGCTGGCAGGGGTTGGGGACCCCCACCAGCCAAACCAGGGGCCCGGACATAATTTGCGGGGCCCCAGGCCCCCGTAGCTACGCCCCTGAGATACGCACTATGAAAATTAAGCAGGTAGTCACAGAATGGTGCTTAAGGGTCATAAATAAGTGCATAAATACATACAGATGTACATATATGCTAGTATTCTAAATATTTACACATGCAATCTGTGCATAAATGTGATTGCCTAGGTTATAGAACTGCCCTCTTAATGGGCTCTCTGGTAATGTACAATACAAAAGAATGACTATGAAAATAAAAGGCAAATAGGCCATAAAAACAAGCTAATGTAGTTGCAAAAGGAATACAATAGTTTCACAAAAGAACTAGTTCTCCTTTGAACTGTATCATTCAGTTAAAACTCCAATATCATCCACACTTTAGACTTGTAAAAAAAAATCTCCATACTCCCTGTGATGGTGCCTTTTGTGTCCTTACTGCTTCTCTGAAGCCCTTATCTCCTTTGTTGGTTCATAGATTTTTTTTTGGACAATAGTTATGCCAAATTCCTCTTTCCCTCTCTCACTCTGGATGGCAACAGGGGTTGTATTGCTCTTCTCACTCTATTATGATCTCCAGTTGCCATATGGTCTTTATCTGCCAACATTTTACATTTTCTCCATTTCTGTGTTTTTCCTCAGTTGTTCAGTGCTCCCTGTAGTTCGCCTTAGTGAACAGGTTAGTAGACAAGATCTTGAATGGATGTTCTATCCCCTGCTGCTTAGAGGTATTACTACTCATCATAATCACTGCTTCTAGCAAGGGCTGTCCTATGGCTACAACTTCTCTCTTTTGCTCCCTTTGACAGATCAGGATCAGGTTTTCCTGACAACCATAACCTTTCTCCTTCAAAGCACTCCATAGCTTAGAGGGAGCTGTGGACCAGACTTTTAATCCCTGATCAGTTCAGTCTGTATGGTAACACACTTCTCTCCTCTGCTGTACACCAGAGAACAGCATTGAATCAGACTAGCAACTCTCGTGCTTTCTTCTCTCTTTCTCCCCTCTTCCTTAGGTTCTAGAGTAGGAAACTAAGGCTCAGATGGGTGTTCTGGTTCTACATGCTCTTTATTGGACCATCTCCAGAGAGAAAGAAACAAGACTCCTCCATTAATTCACAGTTTTATACTTCCTTCCAAAAGTTTAATCAGATTTGGCCATTTTCTTAGAACAGACCTCCTCCTCTTTGGATTTGATTGGCACATTTCTGGAATAGGGGCCCGAAATGTTCTTCCTGCTACTGCACAGGAAAGAATATTTTGACAGCCTGCTACACAAATGTAGAGACTCCTAAGGTTCAACCCTGTTTAGATGGTAGAGACCTCTAGTGGTTCTACTAAATTATTGCACAGTGAGCTGTTTGTGTCTCCCATAGTTTCCACAACTTAGAATGGTTCTCCTTGCAGTAAGTAATGGGAGGAAGAGACTTTACTTGAAAGTAAAACTTGAATGGAATGCAGACCAAATCCAAAAGCAGTTGGAGTTGTTGACTAGCCAACTAAATTTGGTGACAGGGAATTGCTTAGGCCACTGCACCCTACAGTACCAATTTATGTATCCTAAGGGGGAAAAAAGGAGAATTAAATGTTTCCCACTTATTTTACACACAGAAGAAGTGGGAAGTGGACCAATGACTCAAGGAACTGGGGCAAATGCGTTGAATGATGTACAAACTTTAATGCAGACTCGACACAGATCTGTGTTTCGGCCACAGGCCTGTCTCAAGAGTCTAAAAACATATAAAAACCATACATAATGCATAAAAATCAATTATAATGCATAAACAGATGTTAAAAGACAAAAAAACAATTAATTTTTACTGAGAAAAGTAAAATAAAATAGAATAAAATAACAATAGAATAACATGAATGTTTTGAAGCAAAACAGGAGCCTAACAGACTATCCAGCTTATTTTCAAAAGAGAAAGACGCCCATATTTCGACCCAAATTGGGAGATGGGCGCCTTTCTCTCATGAGCCCCCAAATTGGTAAAATCGAAAGCCGATTTTGGGTGCCTCCAACTGCAGTCTGTCATGGGAATGGACAAAGTTGATGGGGGTGTGTCGTAGGCGTGGTGAAGGTGGGACTGGGGTGTGTTTGTCGGCTGAGGAGAGATGGGCGCGCTTGGCCAATAATAGAAAAAAGAAGGGTGCCAGAAGCCAGAATTTGGGTCACTTTTTTGGACCCTTTTTTTTCACGAACAAGTCCCCAAAAAGTTCCCCAACTGTCCAGATGACCACTGGAGGGAATCGGGGATGACCTCCCCTGACTCCCACCAAAAAAAAAGAACTTTAAAAACTTTTTTTCCAGTCTGTATGCCAGCCTCAAATGTCATACCCAGCTCCATCACAGCAGTATGCAGGTCCCTGGAGCAGTTGTTAGTGGTTGCAGTGGACTTCAGGCAGGTGGACCCAGGCCCACCCCCCTCCCACCTGTTACACTTGTGCTGCTAAATGGGAGCGCTCCAAACCGCCCCCAAAACCCACTGTACCCACATCTAGGTGCCCTCCTTCAGCTATAAGTGCTATGGTAATGGTGTAGAGTTGTAGGCAGTGGGTTGGGGGGGGATTTGGGGGGCTCAGCAGCCAAGGTAAGGGAGCTATGGACTTGGGAGGTATTTTAATTTTTTTTTAATTGTTACAAGTGCCCCCTAGGGTGCCCGGTTGGTGTCCTGGCATGTGAGGGGGACCAGTGTACTACGAATCCTGGCCCCTCCCACGACCAAATGCCTTGGATTTGTTCATTTTTGAGCTGGGCGCCTTCGGTTTCCATTATCGCTGAAAACCGATACCGCCTAGCTCAAATCCACCCAAATGCATTATCGAAACAAAAGATGGGACACCCATCTTTTTCGAAAATACAGTCTGGCCCGCCCCTTCGCGGACCCGTCCTCGGAGATAAACGCCCATGGAGATGGGCATTCGCGTTCGATTATGCCCCTCTCCATAATATGATATATGACTTGTAAAACGGTACAGTTACAGAACTTCTCTTTATCCAAAAAATTTGTTACTTATAAGCATATACCTTAAGAAATATATCCTGATCGAAATATAGGAACAAATCAAATCAGAAAGTAAGAATAAAACAAATAAAACAATATGAAGAAAATTATATAAAAAATTAACAATAAAAATATATGCACAATTATATGAAGAATATTAAACAACATGACATCTAATGAACTGCACAACAGCTGTTTTATACATGACAAAGAGTCAGTGGGCAATCTTAGGGTGTGAGACAAAGAGAGCCAGAGTTCAGTAGAATGAAAGCCTACAGCTTCATCTGTGTTGGACCAGAATAGGATTTTACAGGGCCCAGAGTTCAAGGGAGGATCACCCACAGCTTCTGCTTGAGACCCAAATCCAAGGAGAAGAGGTAAACGTGGAAAGAAGGAGAAAGGTGGAATTCTCAGCATAGGGTAGTACTGGAAGTGGAAGACTGTGCTCAGAGTCCAACAGCCTCCCAGCCCAAGCTGGTCCCATCCCAGACCCCTTTAAACCCAAGGATAGTAGACATAAGCAGATCAGTGCTATCACCCATGAAGAATGTACCCTATTTAAGTGACCCCAAACCAGAGAAGGTTACATATGCTAGTTCCTGTGTCAAGCAGCTAATGTGGAAAATGTCATTTTAGAGCTTTGAATGGGTATGAGTTTCCTGGGCATAAGCTGGGGATTCTTGGACTCTCACTATGGTGGAGATCTAAAATGCCAAAAGGGAAATGGGACTTGATATACTGCCTTTCTGAGGTTTATTTTACAACTACATTCAAAGTGGTTTACATATATTCAGGTACTTATTTTGTACCAGGGGCAATGGAGGGTTAAGTGACTTGCCCAGAGTCACAAGGAGCTGCAGTGGGAATTGAGCTCAGTTCCCCAGGATCAAAGTCCACTGAACTAACCACTAGGCTACTCCTCTGCTCCGCTTCCCTTCAAAAGTATTGAAGGGAAAAAGTACCCCGTCCATTAAGGAGCTATACTCCCAGAAGACCTCTAAGCCGGAGGCTGTGGGTAAGACAATGCTGGCTGAAGTGATACCCCAGGGGGGCTCCTCAGTAGCCTAAACCACCAAACTCTGTCCCCGATGCACTCACCTTGGTGTTGCAAGAGTTGTGTGCCGCCAAAATGGAGATTGTGGACATGGTGGTGAAAAAATTGGAGATACAGATGGGGGAATTGACAGAAAGAGTGGAGCACATTGAAGGACATGTCCATGAGGTTGAAGTGGTGCAAGACAAGGAGGCCAAACTGGTTGATTTTCCCAAACCAATCTGGCTGCTCATGGTATACCAATCGCCTCGTAACAACACATTATTCGTGCAAGAACTCCTTGATCTGATTACACAAGTGACCCTGAATTATCCTAGGATGGTGATCATGGGAGATTTCAATCTACACATTGAAATCCAAGATACCATCACAGCTATCTTCCTGGACATGATGATAGCACTAGGATTCACACAGGTGATCAATTCACCAACCCATGAAAAGGGTCACATACTAAACTTGGTATCAGTGGCGTAGCCAGACTGCCAATTTTGGATGGGCCTGAACCCAAAGTGGGTGGGCACAAAAGTTTCTCTCTACCCCCCTCCCCCAGCAAAATTTAGTCACGCTAATCAGATGCATTTGTCACACAGGGTAAAGTGCTGCTTTTCAGTGCATCAGATTTCAGAAAATTTATTTAATAGCCTAACACCCTTTTCAATGAGCTTTCAGAGGCCAAAACCTCCTGCCTCAGGTCAGTATAATGCTGTTACGGTATCCTCGCCTGACCTAAGGAAGGAAGTATTGGTCTCTGAAACTTCATTAACACAGGTACCATATTACTTTATCCTAAATTAAAAATAAAATTATTTTCTTTACCTTTCTTGTATGGCCATTTACTTTTTCTCATTGTGTCGCTCCCAGTCTCTAGATTCTGCTTTCCTTCGTTTTCGCTTAACTCTTCTGCCACGGTTTCCTGGCCATTTCTCATTTTTCTCTCCTTTTTCTTTGCTTTCTTCAATATTTTCTGCCTCTCTCTCTCTGTCCTGATTTAATTCATTCTTACTATCCATTCTTTAATTTCCTTCATCTACTTATGGCTTTTCATCTTTTTCTCACCCTTGTTCTCCCCATGCCCCTTCCTCTTATTCTCCAGTCTTTCACTACTCTCCTTTTCCATCCAGCAGCTCTCTTCTTTCTCTCCCCATCCTTCCAGTCTCCTCTCTCTCTCCCCATCCTTCCAGTAGTCTCCCCTCTTTCTTTCTGCATCCTTCCGTCCAGTGTCACCTCTTTCTCCCTACCCTTCCATCCAGCATCTTCCCTCTTTCTCTCCCCATCCTTCCATCCATCTATCCTCTCTCCTGATCCTTCCATCTAATGTCTCTCTCACTCTTTCTAACCAGTGTCTCTGTATCACTCTACCCTTTTCTGTTCAGTGTCCCTTCTCTCTCCACATCCTTCCATGTTTTCCCTCTTTCTCCCCATCCTTCCATCTGTTTTCCCTCTTTTTCTCCCCATCCTTCCATGTTTTCCCTCTTTTCTTCGACGAGGCCCGCCCTGCATGCCAGCGCCAGCCCCCATTGCCGGCCACTGCTGCTTTTCCTGTTGAGCAGCAGGGCCGGCGCTACAAAAAAGAAGAAGCGCTAACGGCGCTAAGGACGAGAAATGTTTAAAAAAAAAAAAAAAAGCGCGGCACCGGCAGGCACTGTCTCGGCAGCCTTAAGGCATTGGCTGCTGAGGCATTGGCTGCTGGCTCGCAGGCTCCTCCCACAGACGGGAGGAGCCTGCGAGCCAGCAGCCAATGCCTCAGCAGCCAATGCCTTAAGGCTGCCGAGACAGTGCCTGCCGGTGCCGCGCTTTTTTTTTTTTTTAAACATTTCTCGTCCTTAGCGCCGTTAGCGCTTCTTCTTTTTGTAGCGCCGGCCCTGCTGCTCAACAGGAAAAGCAGCAGTGGCCGGCAATGGGTGCTGGGGCTGGCGCTGGGCGGACCTGGGCTGAAATTGGGTGGGCCTGGGCCCACCCAGGCCCACCCGTAGCTACGCCCCTGCTTGGTATTCTACAAAGGGGTTGATATCCCAGAATACCGGGATAATGGTATGGAGATAACACCCCTATCATAGAGAGGCTTTTTTCTAATTAAGTTTTCACTAAGTGACCACCTGAAACAAATGGCACCTCCCAGAGTTTGGAAGGGGATCAGAGACAAGAAAAAGCTGACTGCTGAGTATTTCCTAGAGACCTTGGACTATTCCCACATGTGGATGAAAAGACAACTACAGTGTCATAACAAGTTGATATTTGGAATACGTGGAGGGGCATAATCGAACGGAAACGCCTATCTCCATGGGCATTTATCTCCGAGAACAGGTCCATGAAGGGGCGGGCCGAACCGAATTTTCGAAAAAATGGACGTTTTTGAGCTGGGTGTTTGTTTTTTTTAGCGATAATGGAAACTAAAAATGCCCAGCTCAAAAACGACCTAATCCGAGTCATTTGGTCATGGGAGGGGCCACGATTGGTAGTACACTAGCCCCCCTGATATGCCAGGACACCAACTGGGCACCCTAGGTCAGTGCGGTGGAATTCAGAAAAAGCTCCCACATGCATAGCTCCCTTACCACGGGTGCTGAGCTCCCAACCCCCCTCCCCCAAAACCCACTACCCACAAATGTACAACACTACCATAGCTCTTAGAGGTGAAGGGGGCACCTACATGTGGGTACAGTGGGTTTTGGAGGCCTCCCATTTACCAGCACAAGTGTTACAGGTGGGGGGGGGAGGGGGATGGGCCTGGGGCCTCTTGGCTGAAGTGCACTGCGGTACCCACTAAAAGTGCTCCAGGGACCTGCATACACGCAGGCCTCTAGGACTAGTTGCTGCTATATAACATTGGCACACCAGTTGACACCTGAAGACTAATCTCTCCGAAAACGTCCTTTATTGGAATAACCGCCTTTACTCACAGTTAACTGCAGATCAGAGGTTGTGCCCCACTGGCAACGAGTCTCCCTGGTACTGAGATGAGCAGTAGGTCAGAGCTGGCAGAATGCTGTACAATGCCCTCTTTCAGCCACATTCAAGGGAAGAACTAAGTTGTCTAACGTGGCTAACACGTGAAAGGGAACTAAAACTGGCTTACAAAAATGGCCACTACCGCATGGACTACAACAGGAAACACAACAGGGCACACTCTGACCCAGTAGGCAGGGGGAAAAGCACCATGGGAGAAGAGCCTACCAACTACCAACATCGTGAGACTGTAACACAAGCTAATGAAATCACGGAGCCCAATACCCTACACCCACCACAATGCAATGCTGATGTGACCCTGTACTGCACCCAAGAGTCACATCTGACCCAGGGAAAGGCTGTGACAGGATCAAACACATTCTGTTGTCATGGAGGCTGGCATAGAGGCTGGAAAAAAAGTTTGTAAAGTGGGTTTTTTTTGGTGGGAGGGGGTTAGTGACCACTGGGAGAGTCCGGGGAGGCCATCCCCGATTCCCTCCAGTGGTCATCTGGGCAGTTGGAGCACTTTTTTGGGACTTGTTCGTGAAAGAAAAGGGTCCAAAAAAAGTGACCCAAAATTACGGTAAAAACGCCTTTTTTTTTTTGATTATCAGCTAAAGATGCCCATCTCTGCTCGGCTGATAACCACGCCCCAGTTCCGCCTTCACCACGCCTCCGACATGCCCCCGTCCACTTTATTCGTTTCCGCGATGGAGTGCAGTTGGAAATGCCCAAAATCGGCATTCGATTATCCCGATTTGGGCGCCTTTGCGAGTCAAACGTCTATCTCCCGATTTAGGTCGCACTATAGGCGTTTTTCTCTTTCGAAAATAAGCAGGATACTTAGCTAAGACCTTAGAGAAAACAGCACCACTAAAAAAGGTCTTATGCTCCCTCACAAATGCTCACCTTGGTTTTCTCCAGAACTTCGGACCCTTAACCACGAAGGACAAAAACTGGAAAGGAGATGGCGTAAATCTTGCCTGGATGAGGACAGGCTAAACTTTAGGAATCACATGACAAAGTACCATCAAGCCTTAACAGTGATGAACTCAATGATTGGCTAGAAGAGAGAAACTGGCTAGATCCATGTCAATCTGGATTCAGACCTGGTTATGTAACAGAAACAGTCCTTGTATCCCTACTAGATGATCTTCGCAGAAACCGAGACGGGGATTTACCTCAGTGTTAGTACTGCTAGATTTCTCAGCAGCATTTGACACTGTGGATCATGATATACTAGCACGACTGGCAGAAACAAGTATTAATGGAACGGTACTTGCCTGGTTCAGATCCTATCTATCAGACAGGCAACAGTCCATAATGTTTGGCAGCACCTCATCACCACCATGGGCACTGACCTGTTGGGTACCACAGGATTGATACTGTCACTTATTCTGTTCAATATCTATATCAAGCCACTAGCCAAGCTGATTCAGTCAATGGACACTCAGTTCTACATCTATGCGGATGATGTGCAGCTATTCATACCCATTGAAACTGTCTTGCTCACAGCCCTGAATAAACTGACTACCTGTCTAACATCCAGAGGCGTACCAAGGGGGGGGGGGGCGGTGGGGGCGGTCCGCCCCGGGTGCACGCCGCTGGGGGGGTGCCGTGGCGCGCGCTTGTCAGCTGAGTTTGCTAACTTCGCTGCAGCTCCCTGTGCCCCGGAACAGGTTACTTCCTGTTCCGGCCAGGGCAGAGGGAGCTGCAGCGAAGTTAGCAAACTCAGCTAACAGGCGCACGCCGCGGCACCCCCCCCCCCAGCGGCATGCACCCGGGGGTGTCATTTCGCCGGGGGGGGGAGGTGTCATTTCGCCAGGGGAGGGGCCGCGCTGCACCCGGGGGGGGGGGGGCGCATCGGCAATCCGCCCCGGGTGTCATGCAGGCTAGGATCGCCACTGCTAACATCAATTCAAGAATGGGCTGAAAACAACAAACATTGCCTGAACCCAAGTAAAAACGAGCTTCTATGGGTCCCTAACACAAGTGGGGGCATATCTGGCATCAACATTTCTTTTGGGAAATATGAACTCCCCCTCAAATCACAAGTCAGAAACCTTGGAATGCAGCTCAATTCAACACTTACTCTGATCCCCTAAATCCAAGCAACCTTCAAGAGCAGCTTCTATCACTTGGACCAACTACGCTACCTCTCTCTTTACATTGAGAAGGCAAGCCTTGTTTCAGTTGTGTATGCCATGATAACATCAAGTCTGGATTATTGTAATGCACTCTACACTGGTCTGACTACAAAGGGTTTGCACCAGCTCCAATTGATTCAGAATGCGCAGCAAGACTAATAGAAGGTTGTAGGTGAAGTGACCACATCACACCATTTTTGCATAAGCTTCACTGGCTACCAGTACAATACAGAGCCAAATTTAAAACTTAATGTTTGACCTTCAAGGTCCTTAAAGGAAATGGCCCAGAGTACTTGAAGAATAGGATCTTCCTCTATACACCTTCAAGGTCACTAAGGTCCTCCCAAGGAGTTTCCCTAACCACACTCTCTCCAGTGAACATCACAATGTGATACCCGCAAGTGAGTCATGCTCTGGCAGTCCCACTCATCATCACTGTCACTCAGCTGAGTTTTTCTGCTGCCTGATTTACCTGTCTCCCTACTGTTGCGAATGTGGCGGTAACATTGCCGGAAGTCCCGCCCATCATCACTGTCACTCAGCCAGTATTTTGCAAGTATGAGATAAACCAATTTAGCACTGTACCTGCTTATCTTCACAACTATTAGCAGTGCATTCTGCATTAGGTGCACCGAGGGAGCACACATAAGAAGCAGGTCCTGCTCCTTTGTATGCTCCTTTGTACGCGCCTGAAGTACATGGCCCCAGTTTATCAGGACTTCGCATACTAGCCGACCCCTCTCAGCAACATTAGGCTCTCCCTCATTGGCTATCTAACTGCCAGTCTTATGTCATTAGCACATTCTCTCTCTATCCCCAGACAGGTATGCTATCTGACTACAGTTTCCCCTTCAATTTCTATGTTACACGCTCCCTTCTCTAGCAACTTCAACTTCTCAGCTGCCTTGCTCAATTGCTGGTCAATCTGTCGTAAGCATAATTTAATACATGACCTAATTCTTTCTTATTCCCTAGACCTCCTATTCCTCTTAGAAACCTGACTCACTGACACCGATGCTGCCTATCTAAATCAAACGGTCCCCCAGGGTTACAACTATTATGTCTGAAACAGCACTAGTCATCATGGAGAAGGTATAGCAGTTATTCATTCATCTAAACTAGCTCTGTCTAGTTTTTCCACTCTAACACATCCCACTCTTGAATCACTTAAATTCCATCTTCATAGCACCCACCTTTAGATTTTCTCCTACTCTATCACCCCTTCCCCCCTCAACTCCAGGGGCGTAGCTAAAGGTGGGCCTGGATGGGCCCAGGCCCACCCAATCACACCTCAGGCCCACCCAATTTGTCCTGCTCCTCCAGTCCGGTGCTGGTCTTCTAGGTGCCGGTTAGGTTAGGCTGCAGTGAGAGTGCTGCACAGCCTTTCAGTTCTGCCCTGTCAGTGGCGTAGGCGTAGCTAGGGGGATGGAAAAAATCGCTAGTTTAGTTCCTGAAGTGCACGCGGTGCCACTTCCAAACGCTGGCTGGATCGGATTCGGAGGTGGTTGGCGGCGGCGCCTGCTTGCCGCTTGTCAGGCCACTCAGCCTCCTGCTGTCCGCGCACTCCCAATCTCCTGTCTCCCAGCCCCTCACTGTGCTGCCTGCACAGCTTGAAGCCAAGAGAAGGTGCAGAATGTCGTCCAGAGAGCTCAGCTGCAGCGGCCTTGTGTAGTAGTAAAATAGCTTACCACACAAGGCTGCTGCGGCTGAGATGAGCTCTCTCGACGACGTTCTGCTCCTTCTCTTGGCTTCAAGCAGTGCAGGCGCCGGCAGCACGGGAGGGGGAGGTCCGGTGTGTGTTGCAGGCTGCACTTGCTGCAGCAGCCCAGCTGTTCGGCGGCAGCGGCGCTTGATCTTCGTTGGTTGTGCAAAGCTGACTCCTGTGACCTGTTCTTCTTTCTTCTTTGACTGCTGGGCTGGCGCCGTGGCTGTAGTAGAGGTAAGGTAAGGGACCGTTCCCACGGCACATGTGTGTGCTCTGGCTCGCTGACTTTGTGGGCTGCAGGGTTCCACCTCCGCGGCACTTGCAGGAGCTATCACCCGACCCGTCCCCTACACGGCACAGGACAGGACAATGAGGTTGAAGAAAACAGGAGATGGGGTGTTCCTATCTAGTCCATTATACGGACTTTAGCAAAAGAATTTTCAAAATAAATATGTAGTCCATCTGTAAAAAGTCTAAAACAGTTACGGTTGGATAGGCATTAGGCAGTGCCTTAAAAGGTGGAGGTGGGATGTTTTTTTCTTTTTTACTTATTTAACAGCTTTTAATTTATTTGAAACCTTCCTATATCTAGATTTAAATATAAAATAAAAATTGAACATCAGTAAAACAGCTTAAAAATTATTATAGCTGGCAGAAATAGCAGTGATAATCTTTGTATTTTGTGCTCATTTATCTATGCTGTTCTATACAATACAGATGGCAAAGTTTCAGTGAGAATATTCTATTTCTTGATCTTAACTGTTCATCTTAATTGTTTCTGTAATCTGCCTTTGGGAAGCCTGGTGTTATAAAGTAACATAGTTAATGACAACAGATAAAGACCTGTAGGGTCCATCCAGTCTGCCCAGCAAGATAAACTCATTTTACATGGTATGTGATACTTAACATGTTTGATTTGTTCCTGCCTTTCTCAGCCCAGCCCAGCCCAGCACTGCAAGTAATACAATTGTAAATGCTTTTTTTTTTTAACATCATAATGGTGGGATGAGTAGGGGGTAGGACAGGGCTGATACTAGACTACAGGGAGGGGTGGGGGTAGGATGGGGCTGATGCCAGGTTATAGGGATAGATGAGGGTAGTGTAGAGAAAGGAAGGGCTGATGCCAGGCTACGGGGATGGATGGGGGGGGGGGAGGTAGGAAAGGAAGGGTAGGACTAATGCCAGGTTATAGGGATGGATGAGGTGAGTGGGGAAGGGAAGGGTAGGACTGATGTCGGGCTACAGGGAGGAATGAAGGAGTAGGGAAGGACAGAGCTGATGCTGGGCAATTGTTGAGGGTTGGTCTGTGTTCTGCATGTGACCAAAGTGATTCTTCTGGCATGTGGTTTGTGTTGGGATCTATATCAGTCTGAGTAGTCTGACTTTTCCAGTGAGACGCGTATTGCTGTTGTGTATATTCACTGCTGCCTTTTTAAAGGTACTGTTATTAGTATTTGTGTGTTCAGAATTGGTGTTGTTAAAGTTTGCTACATAGGCTTTGAGTATGTATGTGGTTTATATTGATGCTGGACAGCTGTTGGGCAGACTGTTTATTTAGAAATCCTTCATCAAGTGTATTTTAAGGCATTATTTAGGAGTATTTCAAGAAATGCTACTCTCACTTATATATATATAGTGCCCACCCATATTAGCTCTGGGCCCACCCAAAATGTCAGGTCTGGCTACGCCACTGCTGTGACCTCTTATACTCAATGATGACAGATTTCTGCCTAAACTCAAACCCAGTTATCCTAGGAGTCTAGCATTCATTATAATGATTCCTCTTCTTCCTTCTCAAAAGGTCTTTCAACCTTTTTGCTAGATCATGGATTGACACAACATGTCACTGCTTTCACTCACTGTGGAGGACACATAATAGATCTTATCTTATCTATCCCAACTTACACACACTCTGTCTGTGTGAATTCCATTCTTACAGTGCCATGGTCAGACCATTCTCTCATTCGTTTCACTGTTTCCTTAAACACACCACACTTATCAGCCACAACACGATCACATAGAGATCTTTCTTTGATTACTCTAAGTCCCATTCTTACAAATTGGTCAATTTCACTTCTAAAACAGAAAATTTGCATCCTAACCAAACTGCTTTCCGCCACCATCACATTACTGAGGCAACTCTATAAGGAATCACATCCTTTATACATTGCTTTTCAGATCAAACTAAATCCGTTCTACTTCTATCCCTTGATCTTTCTGCAGCTTTTGAATTGGTGGATCACCGGATTCTTTTGCTCAGTCTATTGGTATCTCAGGCACAGTGCTAAATTGGTTTATCTCATACTTGCAAAATCGTTGCTATACGGTTTTGCATGAAAACTCCTTTTCCACCCCTTTCAGTCCTAATTCAGGAGTACCACAGGGGTCTATTTTATCTCCAACACTATTTAAAAAATTTTGGCTCCTCTTTTGACTCTTATTCAATCCCTTGACATGACTGCATTCGTATATGCTGATGACATTCAGGTGCTTGTTCCTCTTGACACCTGCTCAACGACTGAAATTTCTACTGTTAACCATAAAATTGCTCAGATCAGTGATTGGATTACACAACACCAATTAGCTCTTAACCCAAATAAATCCCAAACCATACTTTTTCAACATAAACCTGGTCCCACTTTACCTACACCGATTCTTCTAATATTTCCGTATCCCAGGTCGAAACCATCCGTATTCTTGGAATACTTGTAGACTCCAAATTATCATTCGGTCCACAAATCTCTCAGGTCATTAGATGCTGTTTCTACAAGATGCAATTAATTCGCCCTATACATACATAACATACGTGGAGGGGCATAATCGAACGGAAACGCCTATATCCATGGGCGTTTATCTCCGAGAATGGGTCCGTGAAGGGGCGGGCCAAACCGTATTTTCGAAAAAATGGACGTTAAACTAAAAACGCCCAGCTCAAAAACGTCCTAATCCGAGCCATTTGGTCATGGGAGGGGCCACGATTCGTAGTACACTCAACCCCTGATATGCCAGGACACCAACTGGGCACCCTAGGTCAGTGTGGTGGACTTCAGAAAAAGCTCCCACATACATAGCTCCCTTACCACGGGTGCTGAGCCCCCAACCCCCCTCCCCCAAAACCCACTACCCACAAATGTACAACACTACCATAGCTCTTAGGGGTGAAGGGGGCACCTACATGTGGGTACAGTGGGTTTTGGAGGCCTCCCATTTACCAGCACAAGTGTTACAGGTGGGGGGGGATGGGCCTGGGTCCACCTGGCTGAAGTGCACTGCGGTACCCACTAAAAGTGCTCCAGGGACCTGCATACACGCAGGCCTCTAGGACTTGTTACTGCTGTATAACATTGGCACACCAGTTTACACCTGAAGACTAATCTCTCCGAAAACGTCCTTTATTGGAATAAGCACGCTTACTCACAGTTAACTGCAGATCAGAGGTTGTGCCCCACCACTGGCAACGAGTCTCCCTGGTAGTGAGATTAGCAGGTCAGAGCTGGCAGAATGTTGTACAATGCCCTCTTTCAGCCAAATTCAAGGTAAGAACTAAGTTCTCTAACGTGGCTAACACATGGAAGGGATCTAAAACTGGCTTACAAAAATGGCTACTACCTCATGGACTACCGGAAACACAACAGGGCACACTCTGACCCAGTAGGCAGGGGGAAATGCACCATGGGAGAAGAGCCTACCAACTACCAACATCGTGAGACTGTAACAGAAGCTAATGAAATCACGGAGCCCAATACCCTACACCCACCACAATGCAATGCTGATGTGACCCTGTAGTGCACCCGAGAGCCACATCTGACCCAGGGAAAGGCTGTCACAGGATAGAACACATTCTGCTGTCATGGAGGTGGGTACAGCATTTGAGGCTGGCATACAGGCTGGAAAAAAGTTTTTAAAGTGGGTTTTTTTTTTGATGGGAGGGGGTTAGTGACCACTGGGGGAGTCCGGGGAGGTCATCCTCGATTCCCTCCAGTGGTCATCTGGGCAGTTGGGGCACTTTTTTGGGACTTGTTCGTGAAAAAAAAGGGTCCAAAAAAAGTGACCCAAAATCGCGGTAAAAACGCCTTTTTTTTCGATTATCAGTTAAAGACGCCCATCTCTCCTCGGCTGATAACCACGCCCCAGTCCCGCCTCCACCATGCCTCCGACACGTCCCTGTCAACTTTATTCGTTTCTGCGATGGAGTGCAGTTGGAAACACCCAAAATCGGCTTTCGATTATACTGATTTGGGCGCCTTTGCGAGAACAACGCCCATCTCCCAATTTGGGTCGAAATATAGGCGTTTTTCTCTTTCGATTATAAGCTGGATAGTAACATAGTAGATGACGGCAGAAAAAGACCTGCATGATCCATCCAGTCTGCCCAACAAGATAAACTCATATGTGCTACTTTTTGTGTATACCTTACCTTGATTTGTACCTACGTACTTGAATTCTCCCAACTGCACTTAATATACTGATCCATTCATTAGTCATCTCTCAAATCAATTACTGTAACACCCTTTACAAAGCCCTTCGAATCAAAGACATCCGCCGTCTTCAGAACATTCAAAACACTGCTATTCGTCTACTCACCAATTCACATGAATATGACCACGTTATGCCATATCAAGGAAGCCCAGTGGCTTCCAGTAAGCCACCCTATTACCTATAAACTTTTATTACTTGTCTTCAAAACATCGCAAACAGAACAACCCCCTCTATCTATTCCGCTACTTTGTTCTTTACTGCCCCGTTTAAACACTAAGATCAGCACAATAAAATCAATTAGTCACCCCAAGCTATTGAGAGATAATTCACGAGAATACAAGACACAGTATTTTTAGTGTACAAGGCCCCCAACTTTGGAACAGTCTTCCAGCTTTCCTTCACTTACAAACATCGCTTGAGAAATTTAAGAAAGAGTTAAAAACCTATCTATTCGATGTTGCATACCATTAAACATCTTCCAAATGGCACCTTGGAAAACTCTCAAAGATACAAGTTTTTTTCCTCATGTTTTTACTCTCCCCCATCTGTCCTATTTAATATTGTAGTTCATGTCTAAATGTCTACCTTTTACTATTTTTGCTTCTTGCCTTTCCCTCCTTATCTTAGATTGTAAGTTGCCCAGAAGGTCTACCATTGGGTGGGATAATCTATATTAATAAATCCCACCTTGAACATTCTGAAGCTCACTCCAAGGCAGAGAAGCTCACTCCAAGGCAGAGAAGTACAAAAATCCTGTAGTCTTCATAGGCTAGGACCAGTCACCCTCACTCATAGACCCGCCCTCAGCCACGCCCCATCTATACGTAAAACGCTACCTCAACATTCTGAAGACAACCTGCTGAAGTCATCTGCAAAATCCCTAAACAGTTCGTAAGTTCATGGTGGTGAAGCCATCCAACTCACCATGTCTCTCTGCCCCGCCCTCGAGGGCGGAACACAGAGAGTAAAGGGATCCATAAAGGCACCCCTACCAACTGGCAACCCCCTCCAACAAACAACAACCCAGGCAGGGGGAGTGTTTCCGTACTCCTCCCCCTGCCTAGGAATCGCTACAGACTGCTGGCAACCTCCCCAACCACACGACCACAAAAGCCACCCGCAACCCCCCCCCCCACACACACACAAACACACACACACAGAAACACATAAAACAAACACACACAGAAACACAGACACAAACACACACAGAAACACACAAACAAACACACACAGAAACACACACAAACACAGAAACACAAACACACACACACACACGCAAACACACACACATAAACACACACACACACAAACACGCAAACGCACAAACGCACACACAACCACACAAATACAAACGCACACACACAACCACACAAACACAACCACACACAGAAACACACACACAGAAACACAAACACACACACAAACACAGACAAAAAACACACACACACAAAAACACACACAGAAACACAAACACACACACACACACAGAAACACACACACACACACACACACACACAAAAACACACACACACAAAACACACAAACACAGAAACACAAACACACACACACAAACACACACAGAAACACAAACACACACACACACACATACACATAAACACACACAGAAACACAAACACACACACAAACACACACAAACACACACACACACATAAACACACACACACAAACACGCAAACATACACACACGCAAACACACACAGAAACACAAACACACACAGAAACACAAACACACACACAAACACACACAAACACACACACATAAACACACAAACACACACAGAAACACATACACACACACAAACAAACACACACACGCAAACAAACACACACACAGAAACACACACACACACACAGAAACACAAACACACACACACACAAACAAAACACACACACAAACACACACACACAAAAACACACACACACACAAAACACAAACACAGAAACGCAAACACACACACACAAAAACACATACACACACACAGAAACACAAACACACACAATACACACAAACACACACACAAACACAAACACACACACAACACACACACACAAACACACACACACGCAAACACACACACACGCAAACACACACACACAAAAGCACACACAAACACACACAAAACACAAACACAGAAACACAAACACACACACACAGAAATCAAACACACACACACAGAAACACAAACACACACACAAACACAAACACACACACACAAAGAAACACAAACACACACACAAACACACACAACACACACACAACACACACACAAACACACAACACACACACAAACACACACACGCAAACACACACACACACAAACACGCAAACACACAAAACACACACACATACACACACAGAAACACAAACACACACAGAAACACATACACACACACAAACACACACACACGCAAACACACACATGCAAATGCACACACAAACGCACACACACAAATGCAAACACACAACCACACAAACACACACACACAAAAATACACACAGAAACACAAACACACACACATACACACACAGAAACACAAACATACAAAAAAAACACACACACAGAAACACAAACACACACACACAGAAACACAAACACACACAGAAACACACACACACACACAGAAACACACACACACACAGAAACACAAACACACACACATACACACACACACACAAACACACACACACAAACACACACACAAACAAACACACACAAACACACATGCACACACACTCGACGGTGCACCTCTAAGTGCCCCCCCCCCCGCTGCATCGCCACAACAACCCGTGCAACGGGGCATCAGAAAGCCCCTACCCCCCTTCCCTCCTCGCCGCATCACCCAACCCCTCCCCCGCCGCTTCACCGAGCCCCTCCCCCCCACATCGACCGCCTCGCCACCCGTGACCGCTAATACAAACTCTGTCCGGCGGCTGCTGCTGCTGCTTCTATTCACCAGCAGCAGCCCGTACATAAAGAAAACAAACAAACAAAAAACAACCTCCCTAAACGCACCTCCGTGGAGAACCATCTCACATTGGCTGACGTCTCTGCAGCCGCTCCTCCTCTCCCCTCAACGTCAGTGCCCCTGCCGGAAGACCTCGGAGAAACGCCGAGACGTCAGAGGGGAGAGGAGGAGCGCATGCTGAGACTTCAGCCAATGTGAGATGCTTCTCAACGGAGGTGCGTTTTAGGAGGATTTTTTTGGGGGGTTTTCTTTATGTACGGGCTGCTGCTGCTGAATAGCAGAAGCAGCAGCCGCCGGACACAGTTTGTATTAGCGACTGTGGGTGGCGAGGGGGTTGATGAGGGGGGGAGGGGCTTGGTGATGTGCCATGGTGGGGGGGGGTCGGGTGATGCACGAAGGGGGGGGACAAGGGGCTTTCTTTGGGTGCTGCGCCGGCTGGGGGGGGAAGGGGGGGTCTCGCTGGACACGGGTGGCTGGAAGGAAGCAGGGGGAGGGGAGGGGAGGGTCGCTGCACATGGGTGGCTGCAGGGGGGGCAGGCAACAGGGAGATAGGGATGGGGCTCCACACACCACATGGGTGCCTGCAAGGGGGACGGGGATACAGGACGGACACTGCAGGGCGGGCAGGGGGACAGAAGGGTTGGTGGTCATCAGGGGGGACAGGTGGGTCGATGGACATGGCTGGCCACAGGGGAGGAACAGGGAAAAAGGAGAGGAGTGTCCTCAGACATGGGTGGCTGCACAGGAGAGGAGGGTCGCTGGACATGGGTAGCTGCAGGGGGGGCAGGATGACAGAAGGGTCGCTGGACATGGCTGGCTGCAGGGGGCACAGGGGAGAGAGGAGGGACGCTGCACATGCGTGCCTGCAGGGGGAGCAGGGGAGACAGAAAGGACGCAGCAGGGGGAGAGGAGGGTTGATGGGCATGGGTGGCTGCAGGGGGATGCTGGACATGGGTGGCTGCAGGGGGAACACGGGGAGAGGAGGGTCGCTGCACATGCCTGGCTGCAAGGGGAAGAGGGAGGGGGTGAGGGGGTTCCTCACACCACACACGCAGTCACTCATTCTCTGTCTGCCGCATACACTCTCACACACTCACTGTCTTTGTCCCTCTCTCTCGCACAGTGTCACACAGAAACACAAACACTGTCTCTCACACACTCTCTCTCTCGCACAAACACATACACTGTCTCTCTCTCTCTCACATTCTTTCTCTGACACACACGCTCCATCTCTCACACACCCTCTTTCTGAAACATACACTCCAAGGAAAACCTTGCTAGCGCTCGTTTCATTTCTAACAGAAACGGGCCTTTTTTACTAGTAAATAACTAATAAACTTGAAACTGAATGCACTCCCTGAAAGGCTTCGCTTAACACATGATTATCTTTACTTCAGAAAGCAGGTGAAAGCTTGACTCTTCAACCAGGCCTTTAATGGAAGAAGTAAACAACAGCAGCTGCACATACTATAGTAGGACATGTTTATCAACTCCTACCCTAGCTAAGATAATGTTCAAGTACCTTTTTGACCTCATTTGCAACTTTCTTTAAACTAGTCCCTTATTTTCTTACTCCTGTTACTCTATCTTATCTATATATGTTCCATCTTTACTTACACCCTATGCTATTAAAATGTTTCATTGTGCATTGTGTTGACATTGTAGTGTAGTATACTATACCATACTTTGTATTGTTGTTTGAATGTTTTTACTGCTGTAATTGTCTATTGCTTATGTACACTGCCTTGAGTGAATTCCTTCAAAAAGGTGGTAAATAAATCTTAATAAATAAATAAATTTTGGCCTTGATATTTTTCTAAATATCATCAGGGTTTATTAGAGGCCTGTGGCTTAGCTGTAGTTTATTGGGGGGGGGGGGGTGGGGGGGAGGTATGAAGCTAGGCTGTCACTGCACCGCTCATGCTGCAAAAGATGTGGTATTGCACTGATAACTAACAAGAATTATTAGAGCTTTTGCACAGAACCTCCTTCAGCAGAGACATGACTTGGCGTCACCACAAGACACACATGGGGTTTATGTTGTTCACAATCATATGTACTATTTCCATACCAGGTAGCTCCATGGGTATGAGTTGCTGATCTGCATTCAACTATTGCACTGAAAAGAGGATAATACTGATGGATAATTAAGTTATTGGTGTAATGGAGACTAAAGCTGCGGCCAAATTGATATTGTCACTTTATATCTGACTTTATGAGTAAATCATTTGGATATGTGAGTAAGTATTGTGTGAATGAAAAGAGCCACTGCAAATGCTGATGTAACAGAGCCCTCACAGTCACCTGAAGGGCTTATAACATCCGTTAAGCCTGGATCAGTGTGAATGCCAATATTAAGTAAGTACTGAATTTTGTCCAAGTCCAAGTACTTTTATAACCTTGCTTTAGCTTTCATTTTCCACTGACTGCAGCTGGGGAAGGGGGGAGAAAGGGAGGCTCACACTGAACTGACTTAAAGGTCTTTTGTTTGAAATGTGGTAATGGCAGTAGCATTAGACCTCTTTCTTTAGCTTGCTTTGATAACTTATACTATTTGTTTCAAGTGAAGTGTTGAACAATACAGTTGTACCGAAAGCTGTTTTTCAGTGTTGCTGTCCAAAAAGATTTAAAGATTTTACTGCTGTTTGACTCTAGCACAGATATTAAATTCTAAGTTATATTGTGGTCTTTGTATAAGGGTGTTTACATTTCTCTGTTTCTCCTCTTCCACACACACTAAAGCAGATATGCACTGGTTTGTTGTCTGACATATTTACTGTTAAAAAGTAAATTATAGAAGGAGAAGTAATGGGAACTAGATTTAAAAGGAATTGGAGAATTCTGTAATTGTTAGTACATAACACGACAATTTAAATGTTTTGCATTGTTAAATTAGGATGCTTATTAGAGAATTCCTGCCCCAATCCCCAGGAGCTGAGGGACGATATGATAGAGGTCTATAAAATAATGAGTGGAGTTGAACAGGTAGATGTGAAGCGTCTGTTCATGCTTTCCAAAAATACTAGGACTAGGGGGCATGCAATGAAGCTACAATGCAGTAAATTTAAAACGAATCGGAGAAAAAGTTTCTTCACTCAACATGTAATTAAACTCTGGAATTCGTTGCCAGAGAATGTGGTAAAGGCGGTTAGCTTAGAGGAGTTTAAAAAAGGTTTGGACAGCTTCCTAAAGGAAAAGTCTATAGACCATTATTAAATGGACTTGGGGAAAATCCACTATTTCTGGGATAAGCAGTATAAAATGTTTTGTACTTTTTTGGGGATCTTGCCAGGTATTTTTGATCTGGATTGGCCACTATTGGAAACACGATGCTGGGCTTGATGGACCTTTGGTCTTTCCCAGTACGGCAATACTTATGTACTTACGTACTTATGATTACATTAGAAAAGCAGTTCTTATGAAATCCCTCCTGTTGATACAAGGCCTTTTTAATAAGGACAAGTCATTATTCTAAGATGGACCTAACATTTATGCATAGCTATCCTTTTATTGTTGCCGCCTTTATTCTAATAATATATGTGCTGCTACAATAAATCCATTTTTATTTTTATAATTATTGCCTATTTTAATGCTTGTCCGTATATCTAAATTTTTTTCCTCTTCCTTTTTCTCAGCTCTCAACCTTAAACATTGCCTTCCTTCTATTCATCCATCTCCTTTCTATCTGAGTACATCTCACCTTCGTCGCCTTCGTCGCTGTCGTCGTACCTCTCCTACTCTTCTCCATACTCTCTTACTCCTTCTCCTGCTCTCCGCTGGGGACATTAATCCCAATCCTGGTCCTCCACATCAGCTCTCGTCCTATCCATGCAAACGATTCTGGGATGTCTCCAATCTCATCTCTATTCCCCTCCTCCCCCCTCTTTCCTCCCCTTCTTGTGTGCCCTGTGGAATGCCCGCTCGGTCTGCAACAAACTTCCCTTCACCCATGATCTCTTCATCTCCCGTTCCCTTCAACTGCTCGCCCTAACTGAAACCTGGCTCACCCCCGACGACTCTGCCTCAGTCGCGGCCCTATGCCATGGAGGCTATCTTTTCTCCCACACTCCCCGCCCAGTTGGCCACGGAGGAGGCATCAGGTTTCTACTTTCGCCATCCTGTAGTTTTCAACCCCTCCTTCTACTGTAGTCTCACTGCTTCTCATCCTTTGCAGTTCACTCCATCCGTCTATTCTACCCGCTGCCACTCAGAGTTGCAGTCATTTACTGCCCCCCTGATAAGTCCCCCTCTTCCTTCCTTACTGACTTTGATGCCTGGCTCTCTGTTTTTCTTGAACCCTCATCTCTGTCCCTCATTCTTGGAGACTTTAACATACACGCTGACGACCCATCCAACTCTTACGCTTCTCAATTCCTCACTCTGACATCCTCCTTCAACCTCCAGCTGAGCTCCACCACCCCTACTCACCAAACTGGCCATTGTCTTGACCTCGTCCTCTCCTCTACCTGCTCACCCTCCAATTTCTGCGCCTCTGCTCTTCCTCTCTCAGATCATCACCTGATCACCTTCACACTTCATCACCCTCCCCCTCAGTCCCGCCCAACACTAACCACTACTTTCAGGAATCTCCAGGCTGTCGACCCTCCCACCTTATCCTCTAGTATCTCTCCTCCCGTCCATCATGTCCTCCAAGTCTGTCGACAAGGCTGTCTCTACTTACAATGATACTCTCTCCTCTGCTCTGGACACCCTTGCACCATCCATCTCCTGTCCCACAAGGCGTACTAATCCCCAGCCCTGGCTGACCCCTTGCATCCGATACCTTCGCTCTTGCGCCCGATCTGCTGAACGCCTCTGGAGGAAATCTCGCACCCATAGCGACTTCATTCATTACATATTCATGCTATCCTCCTTCCAGTCCTCCCTATTCCTTGCCAAACAGGACTATTACACCCAATTGACTAATTCTCTCGGCTCCAACCGTCGTCGTCTCTTCGCCACCCTTATCTCCCTCCTCAAAGTGCCCTCCGCTCCCACCCCCCACCCCTCACTCTCTCCTCAATCACTGGCTGACTACTTCCGCGACAAGGTGCAGAAGATCAACCTCGAATTCACTACCAAGCCACCTCTTCCTCTTCACCCTATAACCCACTCCCTCAACCAAGCAACCCAGGCCTCCTTCTCCTCTTTCCTGATATCACCGAAGAGGAAACCGCCTACCTTCTTTCCTCCTCGAAATACACCACCTGTTCCTCTGATCCCATCCCCACTAACTTACTAAACACCATCTCTCCTACTGTTACCCCCCTCCCATCTGTCATATCCTCAACCTCTCTCTCTCCACTGCAACTGTCCCTGACTCCTTCAAGCATGCTGTAGTCACACCACTCCTCAAACAACCATCACTAGACCCTACCTACCCTTCCAACTACCGCCCCATCTCCCTCCTACCCTTCCTCTCCAAGATACTTGAATGCGCCGTTCACAGCCACTGCCTTGATTTTCTCTCCTCTCATGCCATCCTCGATCCACTTCAATCCAGTTTTTGGCCTCTACACTCGACAGAAACGGCACTCACTAAAGTCTGTAATGACCTGTTCCTTGCCAAATCCAAAGGTCACTACTCCATCCTCATCCTCCTCGACCTATCCGCCGCTTTTGACACTGTCAATCATAATTTACTTCTTGCTACACTATCCTCATTTGGGTTCCAGGGCTCTGTCCTCTCCTGGTTCTCCTCTTATCTCTCCCACCATACCTTCAGAGTACATTCTCATGGATCTTCCTCCACCCCAATCCCGCTCTCTGTTGGAGTTCCTCAGGGATCTGTTCTTGGACCCCTTCTTTTTTCAATCTACACCTCTTCCCTGGGCTCACTGATCTCATCTCATGGTTTCCAATATCATCTTTATGCTGACGACACCCAGCTTTATCTTTCCACACCAGACATCACTGTGGAAACCCAGGCCAAAGTATCGGCCTGCTTATCTGACATTGCTGCCTGGATGTCCAACCACCACCTGAAACTAAACATGGCAAAACCAAGCTCATTGTCTTTCCACCCAAACCCACTTCTCCTCTCCCTCCACTCTCTATTTCAGTCGATAACACCCTCATCCTCCCCGTCTCATCTGCCCGCAACTTTGGAGTCATCTTTGACTCCTCCCTCTCCTTCTCTGCCCATATCCAGCAGACAGCCAAGACCTGTCGCTTCTTTCTCTATAACATCAGCAAAATTCACCCTTTCCTTTCTGAGCACACCACCCGAACTCTCATCCACTCTCTCATTACCTCTCGCCTTGACTATTGCAACCTACTCCTCACTGGCCTCCCACTTAACCATCTATCCCCCCTTCAATCCGCCTAGACCGATATGCTCATATCACCCCTCTCCTCAAGTCACTTCACTGGCTTCCGATCAGGTACCGCATACAGTTCAAGCTTCTCCTACTAACCTACAAATGCACTCAATCTGCAGCCCCCCATTACCTCTCTACCCTCATCTCCCCCTACACTCTTACCCGTAACCTCCGCTCACAGGACAACTCCCTCCTCTCAGTACTCTTCTCCACCACCGCCAACTCCAGACTCCGCCCTTTCTGCCTCGCCTCACCCAATACTTGGAATAAACTCCCTGAGCCCATACGTCAAGCCCCCTCCCTACCCATCTTCAAATCCTTGCTCAAAGCCCACCTCTTCAATGTCACTTTCAGCACCTAACCATTGTACCTCTATCCAGGAAATCTAGATTGCCTCAATCTTGATTGACTGCACTTTTTGTCCTTTAGATTGTAAGCTCTTTGAGCAGGGACTATCGTTCTTCTATGTTTGTGCAGCGCTGCGTATGCTTTGTAGCGCTATAGAAATGCTAAATAGTAGTAGTATTAAGCTCCTTTGAGCAGGGACTGTCCTTCTTTGTTAATTGTACAGCGCTGTGCAATCCTGGTAGCGCTTTAGAAATGTTAAATAGTAGTAGTAGTAGTATTGGAGTCTACAGACGGGGAGGATGTGACCGAGAGGGAGCTGTCGCTTAGTTTTCTCTCAGCTTTTAAGATTATCCTCAATGTGGGAGCTTCATGAGATCCAATTTAAGCTTTTACATTGAGCTTATGTCACTAAACTTAAGGGGAAATCCATGGGTCTGTAAGGTAATGATACTTGTGGTAAGTGTTGAACTCACTGAGGTAGTCTTCTTCATTCTTTTTCTGAATGCCCTAAGCTTCAAGGATTTTGGGGGGAGTGTTTGGGGATTTGGAGAAAGTATTGGGGGATCTTCCTTTGAGTGGTCATACAAGACTCTACACTTAGGACTTGATCTTGACTTGGAGGCTCAGGTGCCTTAGATTTTCAAAGATAATTTGTCCTTTTGGCCCTTATCCTGGCAAAAGCGAATGCTACATACCTGTAGAAGGTATTCTCCGAGGACAGCAGGCTGATTGTTCTCACTGATGGGTTGACGTCCTCGGCAGCCCCCTCCATCGGAAAGTTTACTAGCAAAGGCCTTTGCTAGTCCTCGCGCACCCATGCGCACCGCGCATGCGCGGCCGTCTTCCCGCCCGAAACCGGCTCGAGCCGGCCAGTCCAGTATGTAGCAAGACAAGACACTTCAAGGGAAGACTCAACTCCAAAGGGGAGGCGGGCGGGTTTGTGAGAACAATCAGCCTGCTGTCCTCGGAGAATACCTTCTACAGGTATGTAGCATTCGCTTTCTCCGAGGACAAGCAGGCTGCTTGTTCTCACTGATGGGGTATCCCTAGCCCCCAGGCTCACTCAAAACAACAACCATGGTCAATTGGGCCTCGCAACGGCGAGGACATTAAAGAGATTGACCTAAAAAATTTACCAACTAACTGAGAGTGCAGCCTGGAACAGAACAAACAGGGCCCTCGGGGGGTGGAGTTGGATCCTAAAGCCCAAACAGGTTCTGAAGAACTGACTGCCCGAACCGACTGTCGCGTCGGGTATCCTGCTGCAGGCAGTAATGAGATGTGAATGTGTGGACAGATGACCACGTCGCAGCTTTGCAAATTTCTTCAATGGAGGCTGACTTCAAGTGGGCTACCGACGCAGCCATGGCTCTAACATTATGAGCCGTGACATGACCCTCAAGAGCCAGCCCCGCCTGGGCGTAAGTGAAGGAAATGCAATCTGCTAGCCAATTGGATATGGTGCGTTTCCCTACAGCCACTCCCCTCCTATTGGGATCAAAAGAAACAAACAATTGGGCGGACTGTCTGTGGGGCTGTGTCCGCTCCAGATAGAAGGCCAATGCTCTTTTGCAGTCCAATGTGTGCAGCTGGCGTTCAGCAGGGCAGGAATGAGGACGGGGAAAGAATGTTGGCAAGACAATTGACTGGTTCAGATGGAACTCCGACACGACCTTTGGCAAGAACTTAGGGTGAGTGCGGAGGACTACTCTGTTATGATGAAATTTGGTGTAAGGGGCCTGGGCTACCAGGGCTTGAAGCTCACTGACTCTACGAGCTGAAGTAACTGCCACCAAGAAAATGACCTTCCAGGTCAAGTACTTCAGATGGCAGGAATTCAGTGGCTCAAAAGGAGGTTTCATCAGCTGGGTGAGAACGACATTGAGATCCCATGACACTGTAGGAGGCTTGACAGGGGGCTTTGACAAAAGCAAACCTCTCATGAAGCGAACAACTAAAGGCTGTCCTGAGATCGGCTTACCTTCCACATGGTAATGGTATGCACTGATTGCACTAAGGTGAACTCTTACAGAGTTGGTCTTGAGACCAGACTCAGACAAGTGCAGAAGGTATTCAAGCAGGGTCTGTGTAGGACAAGAGCGAGGAGCTAGGGCCTTGCTGTCACACCAGACGGCAAACCTCCTCCACAGAAAGAAGTAACTCCTCTTAGTGGAATCTTTCCTGGAAGCAAGCAAGACGCGGGAGACACCCTCTGACAGACCCAAAGAGGCAAAGTCTACGCTCTCAACATCCAGGCCGTGAGAGCCAGGGACCGGAGGCTGGGATGTAGAAGAGCCCCTTCGTCCTGCGTGATGAGGGTCGGAAAACACTCCAATCTCCACGGTTCTTCGGAGGATAACTCCAGAAGAAGAGGGAACCAGATCTGACGCGGCCAAAAGGAGCAATCAGAATCATGGTGCCTCGGTCTTGCTTGAGTTTCAACAAAGTCTTCCCCACCAGAGGAATGGGAGGATAAGCATACAGCAGGCCCTCCCCCCAATCCAGGAGGAAGGCATCCGATGCCAGTCTGCCGGGGGCCTGAAGCCTGGAACAGAACTGAGGGACTTTGTGGTTCACTCGAGATGCGAAGAGATCCACCAAGGGGGTGCCCCACGCTTGGAAGATCTGGCGTACCACTCTGGAGTTGAGCGACCACTCGTGAGGTTGCATAATCCGGCTCAGTCTGTCGGCCAGACTGTTGTTTACGCCTGCCAGATATGTGGCTTGGAGCACCATGCCGAGACGGCGAGCCCAGAGCCACATGCTGACGGCTTCCTGACACAGGGGGCGAGATCCGGTGCCCCCCTGCTTGTTGACATAGTACATGGCAACCTGGTTGTCTGTCTGAATTTGGATAATTTGATGGGACAGCCGATCTCTGAAAGCCTTCAGAGCGTTCCAGATCGCTCGCAACTCCAGGAGATTGATCTGTAGACCACGTTCCTGGAGGGACCAGCTTCCTTGGGTGTGATGCCCATCGACATGAGCTCCCCATCCCAGGAGAGACGCATCCATTGTCAGCACTTTTTGTGGCTGAGGAATTTGGAAAGGACGTCCCAGAGTCAAATTGGACCAGATTGTCCACCAATACAGGGATTCGAGAAAACTCGTGGACAGGTGGATCACGTCTTCTAGACCCCCAGCAGCCTGATACCACTGGGAGGCTAGGGTCCATTGAGCAGATCTCATGTGAAGACGGGCCATGGGAGTCACATGAACTGTGGAGGCCATGTGGCCCAGCAATCTCAACATCTGCCGAGCTGTGATCTGCTGGGACACTCGCACCCGCGAGACGAGGGACAACAAGTTGTTGGCCCTCGTCTCTGGGAGATAGGCGCGAGCCGTCCGAGAATCCAGCAGAGCTCCTATGAATTCGAGTTTCTGCACTGGGAGAAGATGGGACTTTGGATAATTTATCACAAACCCCAGTAGCTCCAGGAGGCGAATAGTCATCTGCATGGACTGCAGGGCTCCTGCCTCGGATGTGTTCTTCACCAGCCAATCGTCGAGATATGGGAACACGTGCACCCCCAGCCTGCGAAGTGCCGCTGCTACCACAGCTAGGCACTTTGTGAACACCCTGGGCGCAGAGGCGAGCCCAAAGGGTAGCACACAGTACTGGAAGTGGCGTGTGCCCAACTGAAATCGCAGATACTGTCTGTGAGCTGGCAGTATCGGGATGTGTGTGTAGGCATCCTTCAAGTCCAGAGAGCATAGCCAATCGTTTTGCTGAATCATGGGGAGAAGGGTGCCCAGGGAAAGCATCCTGAACTTTTCTTTTACGAGATATTTGTTCAGGGCCCTTAGGTCTAGGATGGGACGCATCCCCCCTGTTTTCTTTTCCACAAGGAAGTACATGGAATAGAATCCCAGCCCTTCTTGCCCGGATGGCACGGGCTCGACCGCATTGGCGCTGAGAAGGGCGGAGAGTTCCTCTGCAAGTACCTGCTTGTGCTGGAAGCTGTAGGATTGAGCTCCCGGTGGACAATTTGGAGGTTTTGAGGCCAAATTGAGGGTGTATCCTTGCCGGACTATTTGCAGAACCCACTGATCGGAGGTTATGAGAGGCCACCTTTGGTAAAAAGCTTTCAACCTCCCTCCGACTGGTAGGTCGTCCGGCACTGACACTTGGATGTCGGCTATGCTCTGCTGGAGCCAGCCAAAAGCTCGCCCCTTGCTTTTGCTGGGGAGCCGAGGGGCCTTGCTGAGGCGCACGCTGCTGACGAGAGCGAGCGCGCTGGGGCTTAGCCTGGGCCGCAGGCTGTCGGGAAGGAGGATTGTACCTACGCTTACCAGAAGCATAGGGACCAGTCTTCCTTCCCCCGAAAAATCGTCTACCTGTAGAGGTAGAGGCTGAAGGCTGCCGGCGGGAGAACTTGTCGAATGCGGTGTCCCGTTGGTGGAGAGACTCTACCACCTGCTCGACTTTTTCTCCAAAAATGTTGTCCGCACGGCAAGGCGAGTCCGCAATCCGCTGCTGGAGTCTATTCTCCAGGTCGGCGGCACGCAGCCATGAGAGCCTGCGCATCACCACACCTTGAGCAGCGGCCCTGGACGCAACATCAAAAGTGTCATAAACTCCTCTGGCCAGGAATTTTCTGCACGCCTTCAGCTGCCTGACCACCTCCTGAAAAGGCTTGGCTTGCTCAGGGGGAAGAGCATCAACCAAGCCCGCCAACTGCCGCACATTGTTCCGCATGTGTATGCTCGTGTAGAGCTGGTAAGACTGGATCTTGGCCACGAGCATAGAAGAATGGTAGGCCTTCCTCCCAAAGGAGTCTAAGGTTCTAGGGTCTTTGCCCGGGTGCGCCGAAGCATGCTCCCTAGAACTCTTAGCCTTCTTTAGGGCCAGATCCACAACTCCAGAGTCATGAGGCAACTGAGTGCGCATCAGCTCTGGGTCCCCATGGATCCGGTACTGGGACTCAATCTTCTTGGGAATGTGGGGATTACTTAGTGGCTTGGTCCAGTTCGCAAGCAATGTCTTTTTCAGGACATGGTGCAAGGGAACAGTGGACGCTTCCTTAGGTGGAGAAGGATAGTCCAGGAGCTCAAACATTTCAGCCCTGGGCTCGTCCTCCACAACCACCGGGAAGGGGATGGCCGTAGACATCTCCCGGACAAAGGAAGCAAAAGACAGACTCTCGGGAGGAGAAAGCTGTCTCTCAGGAGAGGGAGTGGGATCAGAAGGAAGACCCTCAGACTCCTCGTCAGAGAAATATCTGGGGTCCTCCTCTTCCTCCCACGAGGCCTCACCCTCGGTGTCAGACACAAGTTCACAAACCTATGTCTGCAACCTCGCCCTGCTCGACTCGGTGGAACCCCGTCCACGGTGGGGGCGTCGAGAGGTAGACTCCCTCGCCCGCATCGGCGAAGCTCCCTCCGCCGACGTAGTCGGGGAGCCTTCCTGGGAGGTGGCCGCGGTCGGCACCGCACGCGGTACCGACGTCGGGGACCTCAACCTGGGCGATGGGCCAGCCGGTGCCACGCTCGACGGTACCGGAGGCGCAAGCACCGCCGGTACCGGAGGGGTAGGGCGCAACAGCTCTCCCAGAATCTCTGGGAGAACGGCCCGGAGGCTCTCGTTTAGAGCGGCTGCAGAGAAAGGCATGGAGGCCGATGCAGGCGTCGACGTCAGAACCTGTTCCGGGCGAGGAGGCTGTTCCGGGCTGTCCAGAGTGGAGCGCATCGACACCTCCTGAACAGAGGGTGAGCGGTCCTCTCGGTGCCGATGCCTGCTGGGTGCCGAATCCCTCGGCGACCCAGAGCTCTCGGTGCCGACATGGGGAGGAGACCGGTGTCGATGCTTCTTCGACTTCTTCCGAAGCATGTCACCGGAGCTCCCCGGCACCGACGAGGAGGACGTAGAATCCATCCGTCGCTTCCTCGGGGCTGAGACCGAAGAGGGTCGATCCCGGGGGGGCTGTACCGCAGGAGCCCTCAGGGTAGGAGGAGACCCACCCGAAGGCTCACCGCCACCAGCAGGGGAATGGACAGCCCTCACCTGCACTCCTGACGATGCACCTCCGTCCGACGACATCAGCAGACGAAGTCTCGGTACCACCGACGTCGATACAGTCGCCCGATGCCTCGGCGCCGATGCAGAGGTCCGATGCCTCGATGCAGTCGATGGAGCGGCAGCCAAGGAAGATGGTCCGGACGCTGACGACGTCGATGCACTCGAAGCCTCCGGTGCCGATGCCGACGAAGAGCCCGAGAACAAAACGTTCCACTGGGCTAATCTCGCTACCTGAGTCCGCCTTTGTAACAGGGAACACAGACTGCAGTTCTGAGGGCGGTGCTGGGCCCCTAGACACTGAAGACACGCAGAGTGCCTATCAGTGAGCGAGATTACCCGGGCGCACTGGGTGCACTTCTTGAAGCCGCTAGAAGGCTTCGATGTCATGGGCGGAAAAATCACGCCGGCGAAATCAAAAGCCGAAATGGCGAAAATTGAAGCACCAAAATTTAGAGGGAGAAAAATCTCGACCGAGGCCAAAAGAGGCCTACCCCGACAACGAAAGAAAACTTACGGGGCAAAAACTGAGAAATACGGGAAGGGCAGAAAACCCGAAAGGGTCTTCCGGAACACTACCGGAGCGCTTCCCGAACTTTTCAAGGAAAAAAAAGGACAAAACCACGTCGAAAAGGACGCGCGAGGTCGACTCTCTGGGGCATGAACGGCGTAACACAACCGTACCGAGTGCGGACGAAAGAAGACTGGCCGGCTCGAGCCGGTTTCGGGCGGGAAGACGGCCGCGCATGCGCGGTGCGCATGGGCACGCGAGGACTAGCAAAGGCCTTTGCTAGTAAACTTTCCGATGGAGGGGGCTGCCGAGGACGTCAACCCATCAGTGAGAACAAGCAGCCTGCTTGTCCTCGGAGAAGAAGGTCATTCTACAACACTGGGCAGGACCAGGGCCACCTCCATTGAATCATTGGTACCAATGTCAGTGCTTAGCTCAACAGTGCAAGGAGAAGTCTAAACAGTATTGCATTCTTTAGAAGTGATTCAGGGAATTATTTGCAGCTTTGATTCCAGGTATAGGGGTAAGGAGAGAGAGGGCGGGTGGGATGAGGATTTGGGAGGGGAGAACTATTTGAAAAATGAATAGGGTGCATTTACTGTACAACTGCCCTTATATTACTTTTCTGGCTGTTTTATTGAATTTTTGCTTGTTTTTCTATGTGTGCTGTTGTACTGCACTCTGAGGCCCTTTTACAAAAGCGTGCTAGGGCTACCACGAAGATAGCATGTACCAAAACAGCACTACTGCCAGGTGCACCCAGGCGCCCTGAGGTAGTTCTGCTTTTGCCGTAAGCTGTTTCCCATGGTAGAAAATAATATTACAGCGGCTTACTAAAAGGACTCCAAACTTTGCTAATAAAGAAAGTTTTTTTAAAAAAAAAGGATACCATAAAATAGATGTCCCTAAAGTAAAAAAGCTTTATTTAAAATCCTCCACTTCCCGGAACAAGTCATTAGAAGGTGTCAGTGAGACTTTATTAAATATTTCCTTCTTTACAGTGATAGGGAATGCATTAGCACATTTTCCTGAAATGTGAGCAACAGAACCGCGTCAAGGTCCATTTCCCTGTCTGTTGGCCATTCATACCCATTCACCTGGAGGCACCTGCTCCTTCTTCTTCTGTCTCACTTGGCTAGAGGAAAACAGTGGTACTGAAGGTGCCTCCTCTATAGAGACACCACTGCTGGAGAAGCAGATGCCTTCACTCTTTCACACACACATTCACACTCACATACACACACAAACACACCTAGGCACTCACACATGCATACGTGGAGATGCAATGAGGCCCGCAGGACCGGAATACAGCTCCAGTTGTGTAAAATATAGTGATATAAGCCAAATCAATATTATTTAGAGCAAAATAAATCACTAAGTACATGGATGGAAAAGCTCGAGCTACATTTCTCCTGCTCAGGAGATCATGAAGCAATGGGCCAGAAATTGCCTAATGATGTCACAAGCAGGGAAAACACAACCTGAACTATATCATCTATCTTCAATAGGCAAGCACTGCAAGGCAAAAAATAAATATAATTGTTCCTTTGACTCCTGTAAAATAAACATGGATACTGAAGCTCAGGCTGCATTTTCCCCGTTTAGGAGATCATGAAGCAATGGGCCAGAAATTGCTTAATGATGTCACAGGCAGGAAAAATGGAACATGAACATTTTATCCATTTTCAATAGGCAGCCACTGGGATGCCAGAAATAAATATAATTGTTCCTTTGGCTCCTATACAATAAACATGGATGCAGAAGCTCAAGCTTCATTTTCCCTGTTTAGGAGATCATGGAGCAATGGTTCAGAAACTCGATGATGTCTCAAGCAGGAAAAATGCAACCTGGGCTTCATTGTTGGTAGTCAATAGGTAGTTCCTGAGAAAGTAAGAAAGTGCTTTCACTTGGAACCTCACTAGATCTAAAAATACTCATCTTCATCCTCTCCTTCACGTTCATCCATGCAACACTTACCACTACCCCCTCAGAATTCAATGCTATCCCAGTCCTCCACCACCATAAAAGACCAACCAAGCCAAACGCATCTCCACGTACCATCAACAATCAAAACATCCAACCATCAAGCAGACAAACAACACTTAAAACAAAAACAATCTCAGCTAAACCCAAAATATCTGCAACAAGACAAATCATCGATATCCACCCTATAATCCTAGATGATGAACCATATCAAACTACCCGTGTAGGATATATCAATGCAAGATCAGTAGTTAATAAAACTGAAACTATCACAGATTGGATTAAGTCAGATAATCTGGACCTCCTATTCATCACAGAAACCTGGATCCGGGACCCAAAAGACCCCATCATACTCGAACTATGCCCCCCCTGGCTATAAAATCTTACTCTGGACCAGGAAAGAGAGAAGAGGCGGAGGAATAGCGCTTATATACAAATCAAGCTTTTCTGCAGAACCCTTATCTGAAACCATTGTGCCCCAGCTTGAAATTGTATCAATCAAACTTTCCAGCTCCTTGTTATATGACCACCTAACCGTCATCCTATTCTACAGACCTCCTTCTAACTGGAACGACAACCAATCCACCCTCATGGATTTCATATCAAACACTTGCATCAATAACTCCAATATACTACTGATTGGGGACCTGAACCTACACCTAGAGGACCCTAACTATATCCACACTCAAGAATTCAAAGAACTCCTTCATCTCTGCGACCTTGACCTCCCTCCCATACAACCTACCCACAACAAAGGTCACTCACTAGACACCATCTCTTACAAATTCTCCACAAACCAGAAAATCCATATTTCTGATATTAACTGGTCCTCCACCCCCTGGTCAGACCATCACAAAGCAACTCTATCCCTATTATGGCGGAAAAAAGGTCAGCTTATTAAACAAGACCCAAAATAATCACCACTAGAGGACGGATCGACAAGGAAAGGTTTTGGCAACAAATATATAACAACAATTGGTCTACACAACCTAACTCAAATCACTTCCTCACTGAATGGGACAACAGATGCAAAACTATACTGGATGAAATAGCCCCATTATGTACAAAAACCCTACACAGACGCAACCTCACACCATGGTTCAATGACATACTAAAAACCCTAAAATCACAAACCAGGAAACTAGAAAAGGCATGGAACAAAACTAGAGATACACACACCTACAATGCATGGGAACAGTCACACAGGAAATACAAAAATGCCATCAAACAAGCAAAAAGATCCTACTACACACAAACAATTCTAACCAGCGGTACAGACATAAAAAAAACAATACCAACTCATAAAGAATCTTATTAATACCAACCCAGTCACATCATCCTCCACAAACTGCCCATCGGCTGACCAGCTGGCAAATTACTTCAACAACAAAATCACCAATCTTTGCAGCACAGTTCCACAAGACTGTACTAACATTGATTCCTTTCTCGACGAATTGGACACCTATGGAGATGAAATTCCAGCCGACCGTTCATGGACAAACTTCACCCTCCTTACTACGAAAGAAGTCTCTGTGGCACTCACCAAACTTTCCAAATCTCACTGCCATCTCGACCCATGCCCCAACTACTTAATGAAAAATGCCCCAGAACGCTTTATCATCGATCTTACCTCCCACCTAAACCTTCTGCTACAGCAAGGTTCATTCCCCACTGAACATGGCAAGATACTGCTTACACCAATACCAAAAAATCCTAAGAAACCTGCGAGCGATGTCACCAACTACCGCCCCATTGCCTCCATTCCTCTACTAATTAAATTGATGGAAAACAGGGTGACCTCTCAAATCAACGACTACATACAAAAATTCTCCATTCTACATGAGTCACAATCGGGCTTCCGTCCAGCCCACAGCACAGAAACTGTCCTACTCACCCTAATATCCAAATTCAGACAAGAAATTGCATTTGGAAACAGCATCCTCCTACAATTTGAAAAGTGCATTTGACATGGTAGATCACAACATACTAACCAAACTATTGGACAAACTTGGAATCGGTGGTAACATTATTAACTGGATAAAAGGATTCATCACCTCAAGATCCTATCAAATTAAATCACCCACTGATATCTCATCCCCCTGGTCACCTATCTGTGGAGTACCTCAAGGATCCCCTTTATCACCGATACTCTTCAATCTAATGATGATCCCACTAGCCAAAGCCCTATTCAGACATGGTCTAAACCCTTTCATTTATGCTGATGATGTTACTATATTCATTCCCTTTAAATAAAACCTAACAGAAATCTGTGATAGAATATCCATGGGCATGAACATCTTAACCTCCTGGGCCAATGCCTTTAGGATGAAATTGAACAAAGAAAAAACACAGTGCCTCATCCTTTCATCTCAGCACTCCACAATTCCCCCATCTAATCTCACCATCTCTGGCACTACAATCCCCATTTCTGAAAACCTGAAAATCCTTGGAGTGACACTAGACAGCCACCTCTCCCTCGACAATCACGCCTCATCCACCACAAAGAAAATGTTCACAATGATGTGGATATTGAAACGTGTAAAACCATATCTACCCCAGAAAACATTCCAGAATTTAGTGCAATACACGGTACTTACCCATGCTGATTACTGCAACAGTATTTTCTTAGGCTGCAAAGCCTATATCCTAAAAAAAACTTCAGACCGCCCAAAATACAGCAGCAGATCACGTTTTGAGAGTGCAACTCCTCTCCATGCAAGACTACCCTGGCTCCCAATCAAAGAACGTATCAATTTCAAAGCCCAGACTTTAATCCACAAGATAATACACGGAGAATCTCTGAACTATATGATAAATCTGGTCGACCTTCCAGCAAGAAACGTCTGTATCCTCACAAAAGTACCTCAACCTGCACTACCCCAGCTGTAAAGGTCTCAAGTACAAAATTTATTATGGATCCAATTTCTCCTTCCTGGGCAGCCGTCTATGGAAAGCTCTCCCTAGACCTATCCGAGCAATCCATGACCACCTACCATTCAGAAAAGCACTAAAAACCCATCTATTCAAACAAGCCTACCCAAACCCAGATTAATCTCATGAACCCATCTACCTTACATATACTGAAGAGAAAACGACATTGACCCAGAATCTATCTCCCACCTTACCCTCCTCTCTCTATCACCTGTCTCTACCTACCTACCCATCCTATTACTACCCATCCATCCTTCTATTATGTTATACTTAATTTCCTACTTTACATAACAAACTTCTGTGTTACCTATTACTATGTAAGCCGCATTGAGCCTGCTTTTAGTAGGAAAATGCGGGATACAAATATAATAAATAAATAATATTGTTACAGAATGTCCACAAGCCTGATTCAAAACTGTCATATTTCTAAAAGTAGTAATTAGTGATATAAGAATTTATGGATGTGAGTCCCCTCAAAATTATATATGTGCAAGGAACTGGGCAACATTTCAGTATATCAAAACCTCTAGTTGCTCTCTAGACCTATACATGAAATATTATTTATGCATTGACATTTCTTCATATATACGCACAGAGAAAAGAAAGGGAAACACAAATACATGACAGATATTCATCTATATATGTTTACACAAGGTATATATTTTTGCACAATAAATGTAGTACTGTTTCAGTTTCATTTTAACTGTTACCTGGATCATTTTAGCAGGTCCTGATGTAAGAGATGGATTGAGATCTGCTGTTCTTCCACTATCCTTATTAGTGCAGTGTAAGTATCATACTTTAAGTTAAATACCAAGTGTTTTCCATAGTGTAATGGTTATTTTTAAACACTATATTATTATTATTTATTATTTGTTACATTTGTATCCCACATTTTCCCACCTTTTGCAGGCTCATTGTGGCTTACATATAACCGTTAACGGTTATATGTTAGTGTTATATAGGGTAGTCAAATAATGAAAGTATCAGACTTACATGAAACACCCTTAAATTAACCATTCAAATACATACAATACCGGTAACGGATTTAGGGACAGTCTTTCTACTTCCCTCAGCTGTTTCAGGAGGCACCAAGTAGGTTCACAGCTGTTAAGCTCCAGCACTCTGGAATTTGTGGCCTGTAGTTTACCTAAATTGTGTGCCAGTCAGATTCAGGATACTCTGTATTCAAGTTTTTAATCAATATAAAAAAATTCAAATAAATTTTAAGAAAATCAGCATGCATAATTAGCCGACAGAAAAAAGAGGCAATGATCTGCAATCAGACGTAGATGTCAACAAACAAGCAGACCAATAGTGCTGTGTTTGCTAAGACAATGCTCCAACGTGGTCACATTTCATCCTCAGGATGCGGCAGGGGTAAGAATTGATAGCAACAAGAATTGTAATTAAAGTCATATTAATAATAATGTGATCATAAATATTAAATTATAATAAATAATATTACAGCTTTGTGACACATATAATAAAACGTCAATAATGTGGCATTCAATACATAACATACTGAGATTTGAAAATGAACCAATACCTGTGTGTAAAGTCTTTTACATGTATTTATAAATGACCGATATCAAACAGTGTGTGTATCATTTCAAATGGTGCAGTGTCATAAACTCATATGGGTGTCTTTAGCGGTAGCGCATGCTAGTTTTTAGTAAGCGCAAAAATGCTAGCGCACCTTAGCAAACAGGGCCCAATGTGAATTCTAAAAGCAAACCATGCATATAAAATACTATCCTGCTTATTTTCGAAAGAGAAAAACGCCTATAGTGCGACCTAAATCGGGAGATAGACGTTTATCTCGCAAAGGCGCCCAAATCGGTATAATCGAAAGCCGATTTTGGGCGTTTCCAACTGCACTCCATCACGGAAACAAATAAAGTTGACGGGGGCGTGTCAGAGGCATGTCGGAGGCGGAACTGGGGCGTGGTTATCAGCCAAAGAGAGATGGGCGTCTTTAGCTGATAATCGAAAAAAAAAGGCGTTTTTACCGTGATTTTGGGTCACTTTTTTTGGACCAGTTTTTTTCACGAACAAGTCCCAAAAAAGTGTCCCAACTGCCCAGATAACCACTGGAGGGAATCGGGGATGACCTCCCTGGACTCCCCCAGTTGTCACTAACCCTCCCCCCACCAAAAAAAAACCCCACTTTAAAAACTTTTTTCCAGCCTCTATGCCAGCCTCAAATGCCGTACCCACCTCCATGACAGCAGAATGTGTTGTATTCTCTGAGAGCCTTTCCCTGGGTCAAATGTGGCTCTTGGGTGCACTACAGGGTCACATCAGCATTGCATTGTGGTGGGTGTAGGGTATTGGGCTCCGTGATTTCATTAGCTTGTGTTAAAGTCTCACGATGTTGGTAGTTGGTAGGCTCTTCTCCCATGGTGCTTTTCCCCCTGCCTACTGGGTCAAAGTGTGTCCAGTTTTGTTTCCGCTAGTCCATGAGGTAGTGGCCATTTTTGTAAGCCAGTTTTAGATCCCTTCCGTGTGTTAGCCATGCTACAGAACTTAGTTCTTCCCTTGAATGTGGCTGAAAGAGGGCATTGTACAGCATTCTGCCAGCTCTGACCTACTGCTAATCTCAGTACCAGGGAGACTCGTTGCCAGTGGGGCACAACCTCTGATCTGCAATTAACTGTGAGTAAACGTGCTTATTCCAATAAAGGACGTTTTCGGAGAGATTAGTCTTCAGGTGTAAACTGGTGTGCCAAGTAACAAGTCCTAGAGGCCTGCGTGTATGCAGGTCCCTGAAGCACTTTTAGTGGGTACTGCAGTGCACTTCAGCCAGGTGGACCCAGGCTCATCCCCCCCACCTGTAACACTTGTGCTGGTAAATGGGAGGCCTCCAAAACCCACTGTACCCACATGTAGGTGCCCCCTTCACCCCTAAGAGCTATGGTAGTGTTGTACATTTGTGGGTAGTGGGTTTTGGGGGAGGGGGGTTGGGAGCTCAGCACCCGTGGTAAGGGAGCTATGCATGTGGGAGCTTTTTCTGAAGTCCACCGCACTGACCTAGGGTGCCCAGTTGGTGTCCTGGCATATCAGGGGGGCCAGTGTACTACGAATCCTGGCCCCTGCAACGACCAAATGGCTCGGATTAGGACGTTTTTGAGCTGGGCGTTTTTAGTTTCCATTATCGCTAAAAACAAACAAACGCCCAGCTCAAAAACGTCCATTTTTTTGAAAATACGGTTCGGCCTGCCCCTTCACGGACCCGTTCTCAGAGATAAACGCCCATGGAGATAGGCATTTCCATTCGATTATGCCCCTCCACGTATTGTTCCAAAATGGACACATACCTATAGGGAATCAAAACAAGTTAAGCATATACCAACTAGCGTAAAGGATAAAAAAGGTTGTTCAATCTAACTAACAATCTTTGAGACTACTACTACTACTACTTAACATTTCTAGAGCGCTACTCGGGTTACACAGCGCTGTACAGTCAAGTTGGGGCAGTCTAGATTTCCTGAATAGAGGTATGGTGGTTAGGTGCCAAAGGCGACATTGAAGAGGTGGGCTTTGAGCAAGGATTTGAAGATGGGCAGGGAGGGGGCCTGGCGAATGGGCTCAGGGAGTTTATTTCAAGCATGGGGTGAGACGAGGCAGAAAGGGCGGAGCCTGGAGTTGGCGGTGGTGGAGAAGGGTACTGAAAGGAGGGATTTGTCTTGAGAGCAGAGGTTACGGGTAGGAACATAGGGGGAGATGAGGGTAGAGAGGTAGGGAGGGGCTGCAGATCGAGTGCATTTGTAGGTTAATAGGAGAAGCTTGACTGAAGGAGGAGGTTGTTAAAAAAGCTTTCAATACTCACAAACAGCAATTCCTTGCTCAGAATGGCAGCATTCTCACCACACACTACTCTATATGGTTGTTTTTTTATCTTCCCTTTCCAGGGAACAATACCAGCAACAATACTTAAAAACCTTCCAAACAACTTCAATAAAACCTTATCTTATTAACAATCTAAACATTACTGCTTGTTTATTTTAATCTTTTGCTATTATTTATTGGAAAACGTTTCAAAATGCTGCTATTGGCTTCCAAAAAAATCAGTCTTACAAAAACAATTCTTTCTCATAAACGAAGATTGGTTTGGGTAAAGGGTGCTATGCCCTCTCAGAATTGCTCTGTTAAAACTTTACAAAATGCAATTTTAATTCAAAATATTTTGAGTTTTAGTCGCCATCTTGGATTTGTCCTCCAATGACGAAATTGATTTATGAATAATATGGGGGGGGGGGGGGGGGTGCTTGAAATCCTTCAAAACAACAAACGTCACTTTAAAACATTATTACATTACTAATCCAAACATTATAACGTGTTTTTAAAAATAATTCTTCAGTGTTATTGCTTGGGAAACATTTCAAGAATGTTGTTATTAACTACAAAACAACTGATCTTTCAAAAACTATTTTTTCTCACAAACGAGGGCCGGATTGATAGAGCAAGCTATGCCCTAGCAGATTCGCTATTTATTTAAAAAAATATTAAACAAAAGCTTTAAAACACAATTTTAATTCAAACTTTTATGCGTTCCAGCCACCATCTTTTATTTGCGTTCCAATGACAAAATCTCTTTATAAGCATTGAAGGAGTGCTGTGAACCAATCTATATATCAATCAAACCTAAAAACCTAATTGAGCATGCTAAAAAATGTGTTTCCTTTAAAAACATACAAATAAATACATGTGTGTATATATTTAAAATGTGATTAGAATAAATATGAAGGGTGACTAGATGTGTTCACAGTTAGTACAGATGTGCATAAATAGTGACATCATAAATCAATGGTAACAATTACAATATGAACTTCTGAACAAAAGGCTAATGAAGGTTCAGCCTGTATTTAATTCAAAACTTGGCTTTTTAAAAACAAGTGATATTTAAAACTATAGATTCTTAAATAATATATATGTGTAATCTACTGGTCATCCTTACAGATTCTGTCCACCTTAGAGCTTATGACAAAATAGTAAAATCAGATTCCTGATTTAACCCCATTGGTATGACTGTATTATATTTGAAAATGAACCTCTATTCTTCTTGTAATAAAATTTTGTCTGTATCTCCACCTCTCCAATAAGGAATTACCCTTTTTCAAAACAGTAAATCTTAATTCAGCAAACTTGTGTCCTTTCTCGCATATATATTCTACTAGTGGCTTTTCTAAAACTTTCCTTTTTATTGCACTGCAAAGTTCTATAATGTGCTTGTTAAACTCACATTTGTTTTTTCCGACGTAAAGCCATTTTACAGAGGCGCCACAAGGGGCAGGAGCTAGGGGGCTACGCTTCTGCCCCCAATGACCTTACTGAATATTGGCTTGACCTGTATAAACTCCGGGTGGCCAGGCCACCCAAAATTATCCCGGATATTTAGTGCCGGTGCCTGGACATGGCCCTGCACAGAATATCGGGGATAATTTAGCTGGCGATTTAGCCAGCAACGAACAGCATTTTAAAAAATACTGACCACCGCCAGCTGAATATCGGAGGGAATGAATCTACAAACACTAATGTACTTGTTTTCCTCTTATATCATGGACCTTTCAATTAACCTAGCTGAAATACACTTTAATACAAATGAGTTTCTAAAGCCTTTTTGAATTTATCTAACTTTGTAATTGATCTCAGTGGTAAAGGCAACCTATTCCACAAGCTAGACATAACGACATAAAACACTGTATTCCTCTAAATGGATTACCCGAAAAGAGGGGACATCTAATACATTCGGGGACCCTTTTACCAAGCTGCGGGGCCGTTTTTCCAGTGCGCCAGGGCTCTTTTTACCGCAACAGGTAAAAAGACCCCAGGCACACATGGCCAAGCGGTAAGAGAACTCTTACTGCATGGCCATGCGATGGGGAGCTCTTACCGCTACCCACTGAGTCAACAGTCATACCCAATGTCTTTATTGTACTACTAATCTCAGTTTTCTGACCCTCAACTTGAACAATTTTTGGTTCCTCAGCTTTTGCATAACTGGACAAAAATAGGACTTGGGTTTTTGTCATATTTAATTGCAACATATTAGTTTTCAACTAGATGTTAATTATCTTACAAATAAAGATGCAAATAAAGATGCAAATAATCAATAGAAGTCAACACAGTAGATTCACATGGAAAGAAAAACTGAAAATGTTGCCTGCATATATATTTTTTTGTACCCTGTGCTTTCCAACTCATGGCAGGCTCAATGCGGCTTACATGGGGCAATGGAGGGTTAAGTGACTTGCCCAGAGTCACAAGGAGCTGTCTGTGCCTGCAGTGGGAATCAAACCCAGTTCCCCAGGACCAAAGTCCACCACTCTAACCACTAGGCCACTCCTCCACTCTGTATTGTAGTCCTAAAATGCCCAACAAAGGCCCCCTTTTATCAAGCCACATGGTTATGCCAACAAAGCCCATTCACTTTGAATGGGCTTTGTTGGCATTACCGCACCGGCAGTTGCTAGTGCGGCTTGATAAAAGTGGGCCAAAGTGAATAGTGGTCTCAGGAAAATATTAAAAAGTGTTGCAATAGCACCAAACCTTGTAGTATACCTGATTTCATCTTTATAAAAACAGAGTTATTTTAACTACAATGATTTAGTCACAAAAAATGTTAGCTTCTAAATATGATGGTACTCCATAACACCAAAACTGCTTTGTCCACAATCATACTCCAATGCAGTGCTATGTTTTACCAGTGCTCCAGCTTCTTCAGAAAGTCTCCAACTTAGAATACTCATACTGAAAAAACATTAGAATATAGCAACTCAAAAAATTCAAAAAAAAGTTTTCAAAAATAAATTATATACAACATTTATACCCAAAATTTAGTTATATATCACAACAGTTATTTTAATAATACTTGTATTCAGCAACTAGTGGATGCATTCCCTACCCAAAGCTGCAACCACCACCAAGCGCTAAAAATTAAGATGGCGTATTCAAAACTCAGTTTTTATAGAGATCACATGATGAGCAGGAACCAATCATTAGAGCAGGGCATGCCATTCAAACCATTGAGGACATAACCAAAAAGAAGAATATAAATGAGTATCTTCCAACTGTGAGACATATAAATTAGCTACATTTGGGGCTATAGCAGTCCCCATGACTGTACCATGAATATGTAAAAAGAATTCACCATTGAACATAAAATAGTTTCTACCCAGCACACCTTGATAGTGGTATGGCGGCCCAAAGAAGTGCAGGTTTGATCAATAAAGATGAATCAGTCCTCAAAAATTTGCAGTGCATAAGACTGCTGTTTGGTTAAATTGTGGGGACATATGTATCAGTTTTTCCTTTCTAAATGATGTGAATTCTTTTTTTTAAATTTTTTATTTATAACCATTTAAATTTTTACAAGCGATAAAACAACTTGCTGGAAATACAGAGAAAGTAATATGTAGGAATTACTTCAGTCAGGTAATTCTATTCTCTTCCTTAGACCACTAAATAGGGAGAGTGAAACAAGATAAGGAGATCAATTAAACAGTAAACAGAAAAAAAAAACCCCTGTGGTATTAACCTGATTATCCCCAGATATTACTCGTCTAATTCATTATTCCACATTGATCATTTGGTTGGCTTCTTCAAGGCCAATACGGTGTATAGTCAAATCATTTCATTGACAACATACTTATTGTCTAATATTAGTTAGAAACAATACATCTGATTACATTCTTTCTCTTTTAAAAACCAGAAGTTATTTAACAATACATATACTTAAGTCTCTAATTCAAATCCCACTAATTAAAGTAATCCCAGTTTTCACAGTCTTCACTCCTATTAAAGTAATAATTTGAGGAAATATTTCTGAGGAAAACTTTAGGAGTCATACCCGGAACTCTGGGAAAAACAATAATCTCAATATTAATCATCTATAATAATATTCATTTTATTATTCAAAATTTCTGGTCTATTATCATTTTCAAAATCATAACCACTTCTTGCTCATGTAGAATCATTTGTTCTATCAATTTTTTACTCTCAAAGGGTTCAGTTGAATTGTCTGTGTAACTCTCTAATAAAATTATATCTAAAACAAAATTATTTACTGCCACCGTTAGGTCCCGATGCGCCTTCCAGATGGTATTCAATGTAACCTCCACGGGAGCCAAAAACTCCAAGTTGATTTCTCATAGGTGTTTAGGAGTGGTTCTGCCGATTTGGGTTCTGCTGTAAACGTCCTCCGTTTCAGCATATACCTCTAACTCACTCCTCCACTCCTTTGGAAATGGTGGTTGAATAATTCGGGAGCGATGGAGTTGTTTTTTCCAGGTCCAAGAGCATTGACGCTCCTTCGCCAGCACTAATCAAAGGACTCGCCAACCCTTTCATCTGTGGGAAGTTCGTCATGCAGCGGTCCCGCACTTGCTGCTCAGGGGATAAAACGCCGGCCATCGGCGGCTGACCGCCGGTTGTCCCCTTCCTCTCAGTTAAGGTAACTGCAATTGCAGAGAGGAAATTTACGTAAAGAAGACAAAACTTCAGAGGGCAGCTGGGCCGTTGGGCATACGAACTTCAGGTCACCATCTTACCACTCTCCCAGTTTGGGACACTCTTTGTCTGGTTTCTCCTCAGAGGCCTGTCTGATATGGGTAACCCTTCAGCATAGCCCTCTAAGTCACTGAAACACACAAGCCCCTCCACCACTACAAGGTGGTGTCCCTTCGGAGGGGATGATGTGAATTCTTAAGGATAAGATCTTTAAATGTTGATATAACAGAATCCATTTGTCCATGAGGAATCCATTGGTAAAAAGCTGTTATAGAAATACCAAGAGAAGCAGGGTTGACTTGCAAAATCCTAATAATGTGGGCTAAGTCCCTGTGAGTCACAAAAATATTATACGGCACAATGGAAACAAAAGAGTCCTTTTTCTAGCATTTCAGTCTGTTGTGCTGTCAACGGGATGCTCAAGATGTTAACTAGGGATGCCTTGGGCTCTTGGACTGAGTCTGCCTGTGTCTGCCTCTAGTATGACCTCCTTTTTGTAAAACGGAATAGATCGATCTCAAGAATCACCACCACTGGAATCCCTGAACCATCGGACTCATCAGGAGAAAATGTCACATTTTAGAACTAGGTGGAACCTTAATGGCTTTCAACTTATTCTTCCATAAATTCACATTACCTGTAGTGTAGTCATTTTTGTCACCGTGGAATTTCCTTACTTTATATCTCCTATATTGATTAGCTTTGGTTCTCCAAATACCACTATCTTCATTTTGACCAGAATTTTTTCCAAATCTTCTCTGATTTTCTAATCTCACATTTTAGGACTAAAATACAAATCAACCTACGCATCCAGTTTTTCCTACATCAGTACACAGCTATGGAACACACTACCAAAAACTGTGAAAATCACCTATGACCACCTCCAATTCAGAAAAAAATCTAAAAACCCACCTGTTCCATAAGGCTTACCCCCCGACCCAACTTAAATGCCTGAAATCAGCGACACTACACCACCACAGTTCGTATTGATCACCAAACAATCTCATCTGTTCTTGCTATCCTCTATACGACCCCACCATATGTTCCTTCATGTGGTCCCTACCCTTCCTACCCCAACTTAACCATTATCTGTATTTGCTTTACTACGGAGTCTATTAACAGCTCTCCGGTATCATGTAAGCCACATTGAGCCTGCAAATAGGTGGGAAAATGTGGGGTACAAATGTAACAAATAAATAAATACATGATATAAAGTTCTTGTTTATACCAACCCTGCCTTCTACCTGCTTTCTTCTTAATAAATCACACAGGTACTATATAATCTAAGACCAGACTTGTACATTGATGCCACTACTCTATCCTTTCTTCTACCTTCAAGTCAATTTCCATATTTCTACCTTGCAATGCCATTTCTTCCCATATTTGTATATTTACCCTACCTCTAATTACTTCCCAACCTCCCTCCTCCCTTTTATTCTTCACCCACAACCAGACCTTATCTAGACAACCCCTCTCTTCTACTAGCATCCTCTGAAACAAATATTAAATCTAGCATATATCCTGCCTTTTGAGTAGGGCCTGTTTGCAGGGGTCCCAGTTTGGGGTGTTGGCTTCCAACACAGATCAAGATCTGATGGTGATGCAAGAGGAACTGTGGAATTTGAAATGGAATCTTCAGGGACCTTTTGAAGAACATGTTGGCTCTTAATATCTAAAAAGCTTATGCTGCAGAAGACAGAGACTTCTGACCTTTTTGGCACAGAGAGATGAAACCAGGGTTTTGCCCCTAGATGTTCAAAACATAATTGACTTCATCATTTTTACTAAATATTATGGGTTGGTTAATTAGTTTGGTGAAGTTAACTTTAGTTAGTGTGGCTTTCATGTTGCAAATTCATGATTTGTGTCATCTCACTGCTTTCTTTTTAGTTAAAAATATTGATGTGTTGTTATGTTCACTCAGTGAAGTCTTCAGGATACCAATTGATTAATTTACCAATTGTTTATGATATTTTGGAAGCTCTTTTTGATGCATTAAATGAGGTTTGCTCCTCTGAGTTTGCAATCTGTGTATATTTTTCTCCCCAGTCTAAACATGTCCCTAGCAAAAGCTCTTCAAAATATGGTTAAATTAATCACATTGTATTGAAAAAAAATCATGCACACTTTTAGTATATTTTTTTCAAACAAGCATTTAACATAGCTAAAATGTGTCTTTTTCCCTTGTGCACTGGCAGAAAGCCATGAAAGGCTTATGGGGGTTGCAAAAAGGCCAGTGGTTTCCATGGCAGGCCATAAGCAGGCTGAGATTGCCAGTGCCACCCTGTCTTCCCAGGGTAATAGAGGGTGAAGTGCACTGCTTGTCATAAATGACAGTATAGGTCAGAGACATCTTCTGCCCCACTGTCACTTCACCATGACTGAGCAATGTAAACATTGAAAAAAATATATATGCAGGTAGATTTTGTGTTTGTTACCATGCACCCAAAGAGGCTGAGTTAGTACAAATTTTAACCTTCTGAGCAACAGTGCCATTGTCAATTATCAAGATTTCAGTTTTGGCTACTCTTCATTTGCACAGCTTTCTTATCCAGTTATAATTTAATCACCTTAAAAAGAAAAGAGAAGTGGAGTATATCTCACATTCACCTACCTCATGCCTGGATTTGAAATAGCTAAGAACAAAGATTATGGGTACATAAGGTTCTTAACACCCTTCCTCTCTACCTGATTCACTTCCTGGTGCAATACCAAATAGGCAGGTGGAGAAGCAGCCCAAGACAGAACCTCTGGGCACAATTTCAGGGGGAGTTGATGGCACCCCCTCCCTACCTCTCTACCCTCATCTCCCCTTACGTTCCTACCCGCAACCTCCGCTCACAAGACAAATCCCTCCTTTCAGTACCCTTCTCCCCCACCCCCAATTCCAGGCTCCACCCTTTCTGCCTCGCCTCACCCCATGCTTGGAATAAACTCCCTGAGCCTATACGCCAGGCCCCCTCCCTGCCCATCTTCAAATCCTTGCTCAAAGCCCACCTCTTCAATGTCGCCTTCGGCACCTAACCACTATACCTCTATTCAGGAAAGCTAGGCTACCCCAACTTGACATTTCGTCCTTTAGATTGTAAGCTCCTTTAAGCAGGGACTGTCCTTCTTTATTAAACTGTACAGCGCTGCGTAACCCGAGTAGCACTCTAGAAATGTTAAGTAGTAGTAGTTGAAGAAGCATCTTCCATGACAGCAATTGACAAGGTGAATAACACAACACTGTATTTCTCATAGCCAAACTGTATAAAGACCTTTGAAGCAGAATAGGAAGTTAAAAGTGCTATTATTCTTAATTTCATTTGATATTATTACTCAAAGAGCCACAGAACTGGGAAAAGAAAAGAAGTCTTCAAACTAGAGAGTTGCACGGGGACAGAAATCTTACCCATCCCTGCCTGTCCCTGCTGGAATCTTACCCGTCCCCACTGGAATCTTACCCATCCCCATCCATCCCCACAAAATTTAACCCGTCCCCACCCGTCCCCGCAAGACTTTAACCTATCCCCACCCGTCCCCGCAAGAATTTAATCCATCCCCACCCATCGCTGTAAGAATTTAATGGTACATAAAAGATAATTCCAGTCAGCACCCTCAGTCTCTCTCTGGATTTGAGCCACAGCACTGTAGGACTGTAGGAAAGGAAGTAATGGAAGTTGAAACTTGGAACACTCTGGTGTGCACATGTAAGATTTGTCTCTGATTTACTGGCACTGTGTGCTGAGAGTTCACCACATGCACGTGCCAGTAGGTCAGGTGACATCTGATGCTCATGCCTGTGTCAAAGCTGAGGTCTGCGCATCAGCCCGGGAGCAAAGAGGATTAATTGTAACATAGTAAGTGACAGCAAATAAAGACCTGAATGGTCCATCCAGTCTGCCCAATAGTCACACTCATTATCAATTCATGATTAAATCAGCAATGAATGTGATATTATATTCTTGATTATGGTCTTTTGTGTTTCTGGAACATAGGCCATAGAAGTCTATCTGGCCCTATCCTTATGTTCCAACTGCTGGAGTTGTCAATGAAGCCCACTCCAGTCTATTCATCTTCTCATTTGTGGGACACAGATCGTAAAAATCTGTCCAGCACTGTCCTTATGTTCCAGGCACTGAAGTTGCTGTCTAAGCCCTTTCCAGCCCATCCTAAACCAGACTATCATATATTAGACACAGACCATACAAGTCTGCCCGGTATCGGCCCTAGTTAATCACAGCCAGAGTTGCCATCTAAGCATTACTTCACACATCCACACACATGCAGCCATTTAAGGTTAGGTTTTTTTATAACTTCCATTTTCTAATTAGAGATCCTCTGTGTTCATCCCACGCCTTTTTGAATTCCATCATAATTTGTGTCTCTACCACCTTCTTAATGGAATGCTTTCCACATTTGTGCTGTTAAAGCAAGGAGGAAGAGGATGAAGAGGAGGAGGAGGAGACAGCACTCAAAGAACTTGGTACTCAGTAGATGAGAGGCTGGTGCAGGTGTAGCTTACACTTCCACGTAGGGTTACCATATTTTGTCCTCTGAAAAAGAGGACACATGTCCCGCCCCCTGTCCTGCCCACACCCCACCCCTTGCCTCGCCCACACCCCACCCACACACCCCCTCTATCACATATTCCCCTCCCCCGTCACCTCCCCTTCCCCGGGTCACCTCCCCTCCCCTTACTTACTACCTACTGCCCTGGTGGTCAAGTGACCTCTTCGGGGCAGGAAAGAGCCCCCTCTTTCATGCCCAGAGCTCTGTCCTTGCCGTTCATCCTGTTGCTGTGACAGTCTCGGGATTCAAAATGGCCACCGAGAGTTGAAGTCTCGCGAGGCCGCTTCAACTCTCGGCAGCCATTTTGAATCCAGAGACCGTCACAGCAACAGAATGCAGGGCAAGGCAGTGCTCCAGACAGGAAAGAGGGGGCTCTTTCCTGCCCCGAAGAGGTCACTAGACCACCAGGGCAGTAGATAGTAAGGGAAGGGGAGAGGAGGATCGCACCCGTCCATTTGCCTGCCTATTTGTCCAGAAATCCGGACAAACGGGCAGACTGGCAAAACCTGTCCGTACGCCCAGACATGTCCTCAAAAAGAGGACATGTCCGGGTAAATCCAGACGTATGGTAACCCTACTTCCACGGGAACCCCGCGGAAACCCCACAGAACTGATTCCACCCCTGCGGGAATCCCATGGGTTCTGCAGGATTCCCGCGAACCCCGTTCCCATGCAGCTCTCTACTTCAAACTGCAGAGGAGCATAAAGTTCAGAGATTTACCTGAATAGAGAAAAAGCATAGAGGGAAGGGAGAGAAAAGCTGAGGGAAAGCTGGAAAGGGTGAGTGCAAGAAGTGACAGAGGAGAATCAGTGGGCCAGACCATACAGCAGAGGGGGGGGGGCGCTTTTTCCCCCCAGATCATAGGTACAATCTTAAAGCAAGTGAAATCAGGGTCTTTTTAGCCAGAGAATTTGGTGCCTTTAAAATTTGATGCCCTTGCCCATTACTTATGTGGCCTTTGCCTATAGAGTATCTGGGTCTGCACTCTGCAGAGAGGAAAGTGATAGGAGGAAAATGTGGATACACAAGGCTTTTCTGGATATGTTGGAGGAAAAGTCTTATTTGTAGATAAGTTTTAGTTGGAATCTGATACATGCATATCATGAAAAGAGCAAAAACTTCCCTTTAAGGGTTCCACAAAGGCATCTCATCCAGTGACTCACCATATATCGAAGGATAGGAGTCTGAACTTTCCCTTGGCTAGTTATCTGGTAGGGTGCCCACAGAGCCTGTCAGCAGGAGGTAGAATCTAGAAACGCCCCCTCAATTCACACCCAGGGCAAGGGGTGACTGGCTTCCCAAGATAGAAAGGATTTAATCTGAACCACCCAAAAGTATCTGTTTAGATTGAATACCCCCAGTCCACCCTCCGCTCTCTCTCATCAGCACCATCTTGGAAACTTAGGGCGGGTGTTTCCTCCAGATGTCTTGAAAAAGTTTACGTTGCTAAAGTGTTTAATGTTCCCCAATGTATCTATCATATATGGACCCTATTCTACCACAACCACACCTTGTACTTGTGCACACTTTGTATTTGTTCAGACCGGAACTGGCAAACGCCGCTACGGTACTACATAAGCCATATTGAGCCTGCAAATAGGTGGGAAAATGTGGGATACAAGTGTAACAAATCATTTTATTTATTTTATTTTATTTAGTACATTTATACCCCACATTTTCCCACAAAATAATAATATGTGTGGGCTCTTTATGGGGATCCCTCAATCCTTTTAGCAGCCTGTGAGAAATTTACTGTGTTTTTCATACAAGATATTTCAATGTTTCAGCTTAATGAGGTTTTATGGCATTTATTTCCTTTTCTGTTTTGAGAGTTGCAGATTTGCAGGGGATTTTTCTTGCTCTTTTAAATTGATTTTGTGTTGTCTGCTTTTCTCAGTATGCTGGAGAAGCAAGCCATCTGTTTTAAGCTGTGTCCATTGTGCAGTTGTAAAGTGTCCAAAATAAATTAAAGTAGATAAAGACCTACAGCATTATGTGGTTTGCTGTGCATCATAGAATGTCGTCTCCTAGGGCCTTTGTACTTGAAAAAAATTAAAGATGTTGATAAAATGCATTTGATTTGAAAACAAATATGCAGTCTTATCAACACCTAAGGATCCAGAAACAACACCATCTATTAGTGGTTCATTTGTATCAAATTGATGAGTCATCCTCTGAACTGAGACAAAAAGAAAGGGTCCACAAGTGGACATTTAGAGCGAATGTGGAAAACAGGATTTTTCTCGAGTAATGTACATCTGAGGAATCTCTGTTTGCAACCTTTCTAAACATAAATGTTCATGCTTTTATTCCTGGAGAGGATCAGAGGCAGGTTAGCATCAGACACCACCACACTTTATTGGGGGATATATGTTCTGTAGGCCTATCTTCTGATATCCATGGTTGCAAATACTTAAAAAATAAAAAAACAAAAAGAAAACAAACAAAAAAACCCTAGAAGACTCTAAGGATCTATGATCCTCCTAGCTTGATCTTAGCTGAGATAGACTTAGTTTTCATTTCTTTGGTATCTATATAAATAATTCTCACCTCCAACGTTCTGAAGCTCACTCTGTGGCAGGGAAACACTGAAGCCCTGTACTGAAGCCCTGTACTGTTGGTAGGCTAGGATGTGAGCACCACTCACTCTCACTCATGGATCCACCCTCAGCCACGCCCCATCCAGACATAATTCACAACCCCAACGTTCTAATGAAGCCTCAGAAATTTCCAACGTTCTAAAGTTATAGTTGTGTAGATTCCAGTTGGTCTGCCCCGCCCTCACGTCACAACGTGATGACGTCGAGAGCGGTGCACTGACACTGAACAAATCGGGTCGTCGTCAGAAGCATCGTGCAATGGAGCAATCACGAGCAACTGCATGGAAACATGGGAGGAGACTCAGCAGTCAGCAGCACAATGAGTCATTTTCTGTGCAGCACAGAAACGAGGAACGTCACTGGAAGGAGAAAACTATTTTGCTGCCCATGCTCCTGCTCCCAGTATGTGCAGCCACCCTAACAAACGACCACCCAGACAAAACTAACCACTGACTCCACGTCTACACCCCCTCGCCCCCCCACCCACCCAAAATCTAAACGCAGACTTCCACACAAGCAGAAAACCACACAAATACAAATGGAATTATAATTAGCAAGCACAGCTCTCCAGAAAAAAGACTTCACATGCAGGTACCCAAGTGCTTAAAGGACCTTCCTCCCCCCTCCCAAAATCAAAACGCTGCCTTCCACAGAAGCTGGAATCCTAACAAATACACATGGAGTTAAAATTAGCAAACACAGCTCTCCAGAACAAAGGCATTTAAGGACTTGGCAGGCAGGTTCACAAGTGCTTAAAGGAGCTCCCCCCCCCCTCCCAAAATCAAAACAGCACCCTTCCACAGAAGCAGGAATCCTAACAAATACACATGGAGGTAAAATTAGCAAACACAACTCTCCAGAAGACAGGCATATTAACGACTTGGCAGGCAGGTTCACAAGTGCTTAAAGGAGCTCCCCCCCCCCCCCCCCCAAAATCAAAATGCAGCCTTCCACAGAAGCAGGAATCCTAACAAATACACATGGAGTTACAATTAGCAAACACAGCTCTCCAGAACCCAGGCATATTAGCGACTTGGCAGGCAGGTTCCCAACTGTTTAAAGGAGCTTCACCCCCCCCCCCCCCAAAAAAAATAAAACGCAGCCTTCCACACAAGCAGAAACCCAGACAAATACAAATGGAGTTAAAATTAACAAACACAGCTAAATATGGAAAAACAATACAGAAAATAATACAATTCAAAACATTAATGGCAGAAACTAATCACCTTGCTAGCGCCCGTTTCATTTGTTACGGAAACGGGCCTTTTTTACTAGTTTATTCATAAGGGAAATCAGTCTAGTTGTGCATTTCCCCACTTCTAGTCACACAGAATAAGAACAACGCTATTTTATTAACATCCAGCTCTGTCTCTTGCAGCTTTGATGTTGACGGTGAAATAGCTTGCTTCTTTGTTCTTCTGACTTCCAGGAAGGAATCCATGTAAATGCTTATAAATTTAAATGGAGAAGCTTTGCCATATAGTGTGAGAGCAAGGTCTTAAATTGTGTTATGGGATTTGCGTTACAAGACGTATGAGGAGAGACTTGATGACCTGAACATGTATACCCTGGAGGAAAGGAGAAACAGGGGTGATATGATACAGACGTTCAAATATTTGAAAAGTGCAAATGAACCTTTTCCGGAGATGGGAAGGCGGTAGAACTAGAGGACATGAAATGAGATTGAAGGGGGGCAGACTCAAGAAAAATGTCAGGAAGTATTTTTTCACGGAAAGAGTGATGGATGCTTGGAATGCCCTCCTGTGGGAGGTGGTGGAGATGAAAACGGTAACAGAATTCAAACATGCGTGGGATAAACATAAAGGAATCCTGCTCAGAAGGAAGGGATCCCCAGAAGCTTAGCCGAGATTCGGTGGCAGAGCCGGTGGGGGGGAAGGAGGCAGGGCTAGTGCTGGGCACACTTCTACGGTCTGTGCCCTGACAATGGCAGATACAAATCAAGGTAAGTTATACACAAAAAGTAGCACACGTAAATTTATCTTGTTGGGCAGACTAGATAGACCGTGCAGGTCTTTTTCTGCCATCATCTACTATGTTACTATGTTACTGCATTCTTCAAAACAGAAGGAGCAAGTTCCCACAAACCATCTAGGCACAGGTTAAAAAAGAGCTTTCCAATGCTCCCAAGTTTCAACCTAATACATGTTAAATGTGGAATATGAATGTCATAAATAAATAGAAACTCTGAATGTTAAGCACCTGATTCTGGCCCATTACCAGGAGAAAAAAAGAATCTCTGCATGAATATAACATGTGCTAGGGTGTCTCTGTAACCAGCCCCTCCAACTGACCACTGATTAAGATTTATAACAATTTACTACTCTATCTATGAAAAGTTATCCCATTTTTATGCTTCCTCTGTGTACATCCGTATGCTGCACAAGCTGGCATGTTTGAATATAAGTGAGATTAAATAAAAATGCTACCAACAATAAAGAACGACAATGTAGATGCAGCAGCTCATAGGTTTGTTTGCTTTGTTTTACGGAGATGACGGCTGCACAGGGAAGGGAAAACTCAGACTGACCTAATTGGTTTCAGCATTTTGACGTCACTTCATCTCCTGTCTACTAAACCTCCTTGGGAGACAGTATCAAGGTTTGATAAAAACAGGAGACGGGGTGAGCCTATCTAGCCCATTATATGGGTTGAAGCCAGTAGGTGGAACTTGCCAGCAGTAGGCAGAGATTGCTGCCATACTGGTTCACCCAAAACAATAGCAAACCTATTGAAAACCATAGCCAAAAGATTATTAGAAACAACAGACTGCCTATATGTAGATATAAATATCATGAAATAAAAATTGAATATCCCAGAGAGAGAGGGGCTGAGTCTATGCACAAAGCAATTAGAGACCTTGAGAAAAAGAGGCAGAAGCCCTGAGAAATGTAAAGCAGACTGCAGATGGAAGGGGAGACTTAATGTGAAGCTGGTCCCAGAAAGCAGGAACTGCCAGGCAAAGCTGGCAAGTAAGCTGCCCTTTGGAGGTGCACAGAGGGAAGAGGTCTTGGAAGAAAATCTAATCCCCAGGAAGGTGCACAGGAGCAAAGGAAGTTGGAAAAATAAGACCATTTTTCAACATCTGCTTGTACCAACGTTCATTGACCTGTTGATGGTTTTGCATATGTTTTATAAAGACTCCTGAAGCAGGCTTACTGCCGAAACACAGTACTGTGTCGAGTCTTCACCAATAAACGTCTTACCATCATTTGAAGTCTCCTCGTTTGTTCCTGGTCAGCTTGGTCTATTTCCCACTCCCTTCTTTTCTTTGTTTGTCCTGTTTATCTAATTAGATTGTAAGCTCTGTCGAGCAGGGACTGTCTCTTCATGCTCAAGTGTACAGCGCTGCGTACGTCTAGTAGCACTTTAGAAATGATAAGTAGTAGTAGTAGTAGTGTGTTACTTCTTTGTGGGATCTCAGTGTTCCTCCGCTTTGGCGGACCTATCTGGATTATTTAACAGCACTGTCTCTGAAGTGGCAGGTTCAGGAAGTAGCAAGTGTATTTTGTTATCAGGATTTGATATGTAGTGTATAAGATGATCATGACTTTGGAGGTTTGGGGGTCTTTTGGACTGTTCAAAGATAAGATGGAAAACCATCAAATATGCTTGGCACAGCACTTTCAACCAAATGAACTACCACCAAGCTGCTTCTAGCAAAGTCCTCTTCCCTGAAGTGCTTTGAGCACAAAACTGCAGTACGTGATGGGACAAAATCTTTCTGTCGAATAGCAGAAATACAAAGCTGTTGAAGAAAGAGCTCTGATGGAAACCTAAGCAAAGAACATGTGACAATTACCAAATTTATTTATTTATTTAGTTGTTACATTTGTATCCCACATTTTCCCACCTATTTGCAGGCTCAATGTGGCTTACATAGTACCGTGAAGGCGTTCGCCAACTCAGGAAGAGAAACAAATACAAAGTGATGTTGTAGTCTAGTAAGGTTCATAGTTACAGAGACATTGGGAATAGTATAGAAGAAATATAGTGCTCATTACGAGCTTGGGTTACGTTGTCTTGCAGGGTTTAGGTACTTAAGTAACTAGACTAAAAGCATCACCTTTTTTAAATATTTTGATTACAGGCTTTATCAAAAAATGTTCAATGTGAGTTATAATATAAAACTCAATAAAACCCAAATTATACCAAATCAGTAACAATAACAATAGTAAAATAAAATTTAACAAAATATTACATCAGTCACATTTCCTCCCCATCATCACCTGCTGTTGCATTATTAAAATATTTACAACCGTAGGTGCTGAGCACTGTTGGGGTTTGTCTGCAAAACAGGTTAATAGGAATAAGTGCTGCTGTGCAAGCCCTTTGGGATGCTGGTGTTCAGTGGAAGTTATCTAAGTCTGGGGCAGATCTGGTAGCGGTGCGGGCTGAATGTAAACGTGAAGACAGGATTTTCTTGTAGTCTAGGCTGATTCTTAGGAATATGGAAACTGAAACGTTGCATAAGGGTGGTGAAGAAGATGAAAAACTCCATCCTGGCCAACTGCTCCCCCAAGCACACGCGGCGACCTGCAGAAAATGGCATGAAGGCCTCCCTCTTCACAAACTTCCCCTCAGCATCCAGGAAATGCACAGGGTAAAACTGGTGCGGCTTCTCCCAATAGGTTTCGCTACTATTGTATGAATAGGTTAGCCCAGTGGTTCCTAAATCTGATCCTGGAGGCCATAGGCGGTCGGTGGCCCAACTGTTTGGGAAGGCTAAAGGGGTGGGGTTAGGGGTAGGACCAGGGGCGGAGCTTACATCCATAATTGTCTGACAACACACAGAAAAAAAAATAAGTAAAAATAAAATAGTCACAATTAATACCTTTTATTAAATTTAGATATTAGATATGTATCATATGTCAAAGAATAAAGTGGTTGCTCAAACCACAATCACTCAACTGCAAAACACTATGCACAACTTTGTGCAAAAACACACTCAGAACCTTACTGTACCATAAATATGACACTGGGCAGACCCTAATACACCAATATACCACCCATACGGAAAATGCAGACTGTCAACAATATGAAACAAGGGATCATAATATCACAATTCTCATGTAGAGCCACAAAACACCCTTTTAGGGTGGATAGTGTTCACAATGAGCTCCTTTTATTAACGACCATATGTAGATCCTTCAAGAGGTAGTGTGTCATGATTTAGGCTCTACACCCTTTCTGATGTTTTGGTGCCACCTCAGTAAGGCCAACAGACAATCTCTCCACTGCAAAACACTATACACAAACTTGTGCAAAAACACACTCACAACCTTACCAAACCATAACAGCACTAATTCCAAGGACAGGACGAGCTACAACCTTATGCGTGGAAAGGCAGCACTATAATTACACCGGGCTCTAAAACACCAGTACACAACCAAGTGAAACCAAAAAAACAAAAAGGACTGCAAATACTACACGCTAGCAGAATACTGCATCTTGATCACACATGAAAAACACATGACACAACAGATATGAAGGCAAAATACTGAACTGGAAAGTTACCTCAAGAAGTCAGACTCAGCATGCAGCAGTACTAGAAAAATTGAAACTTACATACAAAATATCACAGATGCACATCTCCAAAAGCTGACATATTACAATTAATAAATTCTGAATAAAAAAAAAGTTTTCTACCTTTGCTGTCTGAGCATTTAGTTTTTCTATTAGCTTTGGTCCCAGTGTCTTCTGTTTTATGTAGTGTCTTCTTTCCAACTGATATTTTTTCTCTCACCATGTCCACCATCCTTCTGTGTCCTTATGCGTCCTGTCTACCATCTATAGCCCTGTCCCTATCCTTTCAACATCTGCCCTCAAAGTGTTCCAATCCAGCCCTTAAATTCAGCAATTTTCCCTCCATCCATATCCAGCATTTCTCCTCACTCTCCTCCCCTCCATCCATGTGCATCTACTTCCTCTGTCTTTCCTCCCCTCCATCCATGTCCAGCACTACTTCTCTCTCCCTTCCACTCCATTCATGTGCATCTCCTTCCTTTGTCTTTCCTCCCCTCCATCCATGTCCAGCATTTCTACTCTCTTCCCTCCCCTCCATCCATGTGCATCTCCTTCCTGACTTTCCTCCCCTCCATCCATCCATGTCCAACAACTCTCTATTCTCCCCTGCCCTTTCCTCCATCCACCCATATCCTGCAAATTTCCTCTCTCCCCAGCCCCCATTCATCCATCCATGTCCAACAATTCTCCTCTCTCTCCTGCCCTCCCTTCCATCCATGTCCAGGAACTCTCCATTCTCCCCTGCCCTCTCCTCCATCCATCCATATCCAGCAAATTTCCTCTCTCTCCCCTGCCCCCTCCATCCATCCATGCCCAGCAATTCTCCTCTCTCCCCTGCCCTCCCCTCCATCCATCCATGTCCAGGAACTCTCCATTCTCCCCTGCCCTCTCCTCCATCCACCCATATCTAGCAAATTTCCTCTCTCCCCTACCCCCATTCATTCATCCATGCCCAGCAATTCTCCTTTCTCCCCTGCCCTCCCCTCCATCCATCCATCCATCCATGTCCAGCAACTCTCCATTCTCCCCTGCCCTCTCTGCCATCCATCTCCAGCAAATTTCCTCTCTCCCCTGTCCCTCTATCCATGTCCAGCAATTCTCCTCTCTCCCCTGTCCACCCCTCCATCCATCCATGTCCAGCAATTCTCCTCCTCCCCTGCCCTCCCCTCCTCTCCTGTCCAGCGATCTCTTCTCTCCCCCTGCCCTCCCCTCTTCTCCTCCTGCTCCCCCTCCATCCGTCCATGTCCAGCAATTCTCCTCTCTCCCCCTGGACATCATGGACCCTGAGGCAGATATCGAAACTTGGGCCGAAGTCGGGCCGTGGATGGTGAAACGCAACTGCACAGCTGGTGAGATAAGTGAACCTAGAACCTTTAAGAATAATAGTTGGGTTCTAGGAGTAGACATTTAACATCAAGGAGGTTTTTGTGCCCATGATGAATGAAGGGGTCTCCCTAAGGTTAAAAGAAAGATAAATCAACAACAGAGTATCCCCTTGGCAATTGAGGCTATTTCCTCCTTTTAACATAAAGCATAGCACATCACTATTGTTTGGATATCTTTTACTTTATCCTATGAGCCTATGTAGCCCATTATACGGGCTGAAGTCAGTAGGTGGAGCTTGGTGGCACTAGACAGAGATTGCCACCATTTTCGCTCATACTAAACAATAGCAAATGCTATTGAAAACTATAGCAAAAGATTATTAGAAATAATAGATTGCCTATGCATGGTCCATCTGCAAAAAGTCAAAAGCTGTTCCAGTTGGATAAGCAGTGGACAATTTTTTTTTTTTTGAAAGCTTCCGATATGCATATATAAATATGAAATAAAAATCAAATATCACTAAAACTGCTTTAAAAATTATTGTAGCAGTAGAAACAGCACTTATAAACTCTATTTTGTGCTCATTTTTCTACACTGTTCTATACAATAGATGGTCAAATTTCAATGAGGATATCCTGTTCCCTGATGAGTTCATCTTAACTGTTGTTAAAATCTGCCGTGGGAAGCCTGGTGTTATAAAGATGGAATATATTGAAATTAAATGGAAATAAAATTAAACTCTCCTTTCATTGGGGGACATGGAGCCACTGGCTTGGTGGTTACTTACTTTTGAAATTGAACCAGAGTTTTTTCTATGCAGATGCTGTTGGCTGCATTCTTTTCCTTTTGACATTGGACCTCATTTTTCTTTTAAATGCAACAGGGTACTACAGTACATGCTTTGAATCTGTGAATGTATTGTGGAAAGTTATATGAACCCTGATGAAAGTTTTTCCAAAAGTTGACCAGGTTGGGTCCTGTTTCCATTAAAGTTGATGTTTGGATAAACTCTTTCTGTGTTTGTCTTTCCTTGGATCACTGATGTTGTTTGGATGTCAGTTCTACTTCTGCAGTAGACTGTCTCCTGTTTGTTTCTGCGAGGCTAATTATGTACCATTGATCTGTAAAATTAAATTAGCTCTTAATGAGTGGTCTCTCCTGGTTTGGTCGCATGGCCATTCTTAAGATGAATGTCCTCCCGAAATTCTTATATCTATTTCAGTTCTTGTCTAGTCCAATTCCACTAGATATTATTAAGAGATGGCAGAGGCTATTTTTTTACCTTTATATAGTATACTCGCAGATCAAGGATTCTAAGATCTAGACTACTTCGCAAATGGGAACTGGGTGACTTGAGTGTCCCTAATTTACCTATGTATTATGTAGAAGCTCAACTTTGACATATTTGGGATAGCAATCCTTACAGCAGGTTAAATCCTATGCGCAAATTGAACAATCTTATTTTGCAGATAGAACTTTTCAAGGCCTGTGCAAGGTTATTAGCCTCTCCCCATCCAAAATTAACTGTGAATTCTAACTCTTCTCCCCTTGACATGTTAATAAACACAACAATCATGATTACTCCAACATCATCTGTCATAGAAGAATTCTCACAAAAAGGACATCATACTTTGTTTTGTATATATTTACATAATGAGAACACTTTCTAAAAGATATTTATTTATTTGTTTATTTATTTATTTACAGAAACTTGATATACCGCCTTAACTAACAGGTAGATCTAGGTGGTGTACAATAAAAACATTAGTGTTAAGAATGGAAAAAAGGCACTACATGGACATTCATTCAGCACATAGGGGAAAACAGCTAAGCAAAAAGAGGGAAGGTAACGTGGGAACCAGGGACACATTTGGGGAGAACAGTGGTTCTTAGCAGCAAACCACCCTATGTAACATTGAAGGTCTGACGAAACAGCCATGTCTTTATAGCTGGCTTAAATTTTTTGAAGGATAGTTCAGATCTTATTTCCCAAGGGAGAGAATTCCAGTAAAAAGTCAGCACGGATTTAGTGAAGGGAAGTCTTGCCTCACTAATCTACTGCATTTTTTTGAGGGGGTGAACAAACATGTGGACAATGGGGAGCCAGTGGATATTATGTATCTGGATTTTCAAAAGGCGTTTGACAAAGTGCCTCATGAAAGACTCCTGAGGAAACTGGAGAGTCATGGGATCGGAGGTAGGGCATTACTATGGATTAAGAACTGGTTGAAAGATAGGAAGCAAAGAGTAGGGTTGAATGGTCAGTATTCTCAGTGGAGAAGGGTAGTTAGTGGGGTCCCGCAGGGGTCTGTGTTGGGACCGCTGCTTTTTAACATATTTATACATGACCTAGAGATGGGAGTAACTAGTGAGGTAATTAAATTTGCAGATGACACAAAGTTATTCAGGGTCGTCAAGTCGCAGGAGGAGTATGAAAGATTACAGGAGGACCTCGCAAGACTGGGGGATTGCGCGTCCAAGTGGCAGATGAAGTTCAATGTTGACAAGTGCAAAGTGATGCATGTGGGTAAGATGAACCCGAATTACAGCTATGTCATGCAAGGTTCCGTGTTAGGAGTCACGGACCTAGAAAGGGATTTGGGAGTCATTGTTGATAAGATGTTAAAAACTTCTGCTCAGTGTGCTGCGGCGGCTAAGAAAGCACACAGAATGTTGAGTATTATTAGGAAAGGGATGGAAAACAAACACGAGGATATTATAATGCCATTGTATCGCTCCATGGTGTGACCGCACCTCGAGTATTGTGTCCAATTCTGGTCGCCGCATCTCAAAAAAGATATAAAGGAATTAGAGAAGGTGCAGAGAAGGATGACGAAAATGATAAAGGGAATGGAACAACTTCCCTTTGAGGAAAGGCTGAGAAGGTTAGGGCTCTTCAGCTTGGAGAAAAGGCAGCTGAGGGGTGATATGATAGAAGTCTACAAGATAATGAGCGGATTAGAGCGGACAGATGTGAAGCGTTTGTTTACACTTTCAAACAACAACAAAACCAGGGGACACAAGATGAAGCTAGAATATGGTAGATTTAAAACAAATAGGAGAAAGGTTTTCTTTACTCAGCGTGTAGTTAGACTCTGGAACTCATTGCCAGAGAATGTAATGACAGCAGCTGGCCTTACGGAATTTAAAGGGGGTTTGGACAGATTCCTGAGGGAAAAGTCCATTGAACATTATTAATTTTATTTTTTTTTTGGGGGGGGGGGGGGGTTGCCGGGTTCTTGAAGCCTGGATTGCCCACTGTCAGAGACAGGATGCTGGGCTTGATAGACACTTGGTCTTTTCCCAGTATGGCGGTACTTATGTACTTATATGACTGCAAAGTAAAAAGCACAATGTCTAGTGGATTCCAAAACGGCCTGTTTAGGATTATGTAGAACCAAATGGTAGTCATTAAGGGATTGCAACAAATATAAGGGGGAGTAAGGAATGGTGAGATTAGATAAACATTGCTGAACACCCGCCCGAAAAGCTTTAAAGTTTAGGGTTAAGAGCTTGTGAATGATTCTCTGTTCTATAGGAAGCCAGTGATATTTCTGGAACAACAGAGAAACATGATTGGATCTCTTAGCATAATAGAGTGGAGGTGTAGCCTAATGGTTAATGCAGTGGGCTTTGCTCCTGGTGACTTGGATTCAATTCCCACTACAGCTCCTTGTGACCTTAGGCAAATCAGGTACCAAAACTTGTGAGCCCTCTAGGGACAGAGAAAGTACCTGCATATAATGTGTACAGCACTACATATGTCTAGTAGCACTATAGAAATTATTATCAGTATTAGAGTAACTTAATTGCAGTGTTTTGTAATGGCTTGAGAGCATAACATGGGGATCCTAGGTAAATTATGTTACAGTAGTCCAATCTGGAAATTAGCAACAACAGAATAAGTGAGTGAAATGCATTGTGATCAAATTATCTCCTAACTCAGTGTTTTCCAGGTCAGGTCCTGGAGTAACCCTTGTCAGTCAGGTTTCAAGGATATCCGCAATGAATAGTCATGAAAGAGATGTGCATATCTTGGAGGAAATGTATGCAAATCAAGTTCATGCATATTCATTGGGGATATCCTGAAAACGTGACTGGCAAGGGGTACTCTAGGACTGGACTTGGGAAACACTGTCCTAACTAACTAAAGCTGCCTGAGAATAAGGAAACCAGTCTTACATATGTTCAATATCTGTGAGGAGAAAGTTAAATGAGAATCCAGAATGACTGCTAAATAATGGAAGGATTTGACTGGAGTGATAGTAGTCCCAAACAGATTTAGAAGAGTGGTTGGGCTCAGGTAAACCAGCATGCTACCATGTTTTCCTTATTCAAGATCAATCTATGGTCCAGGAGCCACTGTTGAACTGCCAATAGGCAATCCTGCAGGGGTTGGATAGAACGGGGATGCGGGTTGTAGGAAAGAGTAACAGAATGCCATCCGAATAGAAGTGTGAACAGATGCTGTAGGATTGGATAAGAGCAACAAGAGGACTAATAAACACATTAAAGAGAAGAGGTGAGAGGATAGAGTCCTGTGGGACCCCACAGGTCAGGGACCAAGGAGAAGCTTTGTTAGAAGTCACCATTTGATAGGAACACCCTGAGAGAAAAGAAGTAAACCAGGAGAAGACAGATCCTAATATCCCTAAAGAAGCAAGCTGTGACAGTAACAGTGAATGATTTACTAAGTCGAAAGTGGAGGATAAATCCAATGACACTGCCAAGACAATCCTGTGTTTATCCAAATGTAAATGATTTCACTAAGAAGTGCTGATTTGCTGGATTTGGTTCTGGATTTGGTTCTGAAGCCAGACTGCCTAGGATGTAAGACCATGGATTTGTCAATAAAAGAAAAAAGTTGAAAATAGACTATTTTTTCTAATACTTTTAAGAAAAAATAAAGATTAGAGACAGAACAGTAATGGGCCAGGGTCTGAGGGTCAAGAATAGGGTTTGTTTGTTTGTTTGTTTGTTTGTTTGTTTTAATGGGGAAAACTATTGCAGCTTTCCAGGAGTCAGGTACTTGAGCAGTGGAAAGGCTGTAGTTAATTAATAATAGAATTTTGAGAAGCAACTGTAACTCAGGGACTTTCAACCATGATGATGGAAGAGGGTCAAGTAGGCATGTTGTACAAGGCATAGAGGAAAGTATCTTAGAGAGGGAATGTAAAGTTTGAAGCTCAAACAAAGACCAGGATATACCCAGATTTGAAAGTGCCGATGGAACCAAAGATAAGGATGTGATAGCAGATATCCTTAAGGTTATAATGTCGATCATGTTTCTTTAAGATTTGAATATCTTGATATGAACAAGACACCTGCATCCTGTGTTTTCCTAGTCTTTGTCTTTTCTTTAAAGCCATTTATGTTCACGTATTTTTATTGACGTTTCATAAAAAGAACAACGTACAATATGATACAAACAATGAACAACAACTACAGGACGCCATCCAAATCAAGAATCCTCTATAAGTACATAGCTATCTCTTAACATCATGCATTGCATTTTCACATGTTTTGAATAGGAGCCCAATTAAGCTCACACTGTCTAACAGAATTCATTTTTCAGTTGCTACTCTTTCAAATTTTAATTTCAACAATTGTATTGATGGATTCACAGCAAAAGAAAAAAAAAAGGATTACATGGCTATTGCAGATTATTCAACAGGAAAAACACCAAGTAGTTGCAAGAACTATACATCATAACATCATTTATTTATTTGTTACATTTGTATCCCACATTTTCCCACCTATTTGCAGGCTCAATGTGGCTTACATAGTACCGTAAAGGCGTTCGCCAATTCCGGTATGAACAAATACAGTAATGTTGTGGTAGAATAAGGTTCGTGTGTACAGACACATTAGGGAATCATAGAGAAGAAAAGAATCGTAGAGAGGAAGAGTTATTACGAGCTTTGGTTTTGTTGTATTGCAGGGTACAGGCATTTAAGTTGGGTTGGTAGGGTATGCCTTTTTGAACAGGTTAGTTTTTAATGATTTCTGGAAGTTTAGGTGGTCATAAGTTGTTTTCACGGCTTTTGGTAATGCGTTCCATAGTTGTGTGCTTATGTAGGAAAAGCTGGATGCATAGGTTGATTTGTATTTGAGTCCTGTGCAGCTTGGGTAGTGGAGATTTAGGTATGTTCATGTTGATCCTGTTGTGTTTCTGGTTGGTAGGTCTATGATGTCTGTCATATATCCCGAGGCTTCGCCGTAGATAATTTTATGAACCATGGTGCAGATTTTGAAAGCAATACATTCTTTCATTGGGAGCCAGGGCAGTTTTTCTCAGAGGGGTTTGTCACTTTCAAATCACGTTTTTCCAAATATAAGCCTGGCTGCCATGTTTTGAGCGGTCTGAAGTTTCTTTTTAATTTGTTCTTTGCATCCCGCATAAATTCCGTTGCAGTAGTCTACATGGCTTAGTACCATTGATTGTACCAAGTTGCGAAATGTTTCCCTCGGGAAGAATGGTTTCACACGTTTGGGAAGAATGGTTTAATGCGTTTGAGTTTCCATATTGAGTGGAACTTTTTCTTTGTTGTAGATTTCATTTGGTTCTCTAGTGTGAGGTTACAGTCGATTGTAACGCTGAGAATTTTCAGGCTGTCTGAGATAGGGAAGGTATAATCTGGGGTGTTTATGTTTGTGGGTTTGTTCATATTGTATTGCGATGTGTAGAGAAAATATTCTGTTAATATAGGGTTAATAATTCTTACAATTTCTAAATAAATGTAGATTCTAAGAAGAGCAACAGTTCAGCTCTGACCTTGTGCATTACAAGTAGAACTGAATGTTCTTAGATATGCTTTTTGGCCGGCTACCTTACTAATAGTCTAGAACTGTAACATGTTTGAAATGTATTTGTGATGACAGACACACAGACACCCTGTCTCCCTTGGGGAACTGCACATAGACATTGTAGGGGAAAGGTTTATAAGAGCAGGGGGGGGGGGGGTGTTGAGTCAGACAACCTCCTGACTGATGTTGGATTTTTGTCTCCTTGCAAGAAAATAAACCTGTTTGTGTTTAAGCCTGTTTGATCTCTTGGGATTCGTGAGTATGTTAATTAGATTCTTTTAACAGGATGAGAGGATGAGACAGTGTGTTTTTTCTGTGTTGAGTTTTAGTTTAAATGCGTTTGCCCATGAGTCCATGATATTCAAGCTGAGCTTGATTTTGTTGGTGATTTCTGTCAGATCACGTTTGTAAGGAATGTATATTGTGACATCATCTGCATAGATGAAAGGGTTAAGGCCTTGGTTGGATAAGGATTTGGCTAGTGGAGTCATCATTACGTTGAAAAGGATCGGTGATAATGGTGATCCTTGAGGTACTTCGCATTCTGCTTTCCACGGTGGTGATATGTTTGAGCTTGATTTCACTTGATATGTTCTAGTGGTTAGGAAACCCTTGATCCAACTAAGTATGTGTCCTCCAATCCCGAAGTAATTTAGGAGTCTTTGTAGTATTTTATGGTTTACCATGTCAAACGCACTAGACATGTCAAATTGGAGGAGAAGTATGCTTTTGCCTTAAAGCTGTTTATCATCTTAATTAGTCAGTTAGCCAGCCGATGGTTTGCCTATAAAAAGAGAAGCTTTGCTAATTGTATTTTGAATGGAATCAGACTTAGAAAAAGATTCTGTGTCTGTGATCTGTTCCTTGTCTAGACAAATATTGTACTAAAGCATGAATAAATAAATTGCACGGCTCACTTGCTAGACTTGTTCTTTGTTTCACAGCATTATCACAGATGATTTTTCCTCCAGGTTCTACAGTACTTTGTCAAACACTTTCTAAATATCCAGATACACACATCAACTGGCTCATCTTTATCTACATGTTTGTTCACACCTTCAAAATAATGTAGTATATGGTGAGGCAAGACTTCCTTTGGTTAACTTCATGCTGGATTTGTCTCATTAAACCATGTCTGTCTATGTGTTCAGTAATTTGTTCTTTATAATAGTTTCTACTATTGTGACCAGCACTGATGTCAAGCTCTTAGTCTGTAGTTTCCCAGTTCACCCTGGAACCTTTTTATACACTGATATTGTATTGGCTACCTTGAAATCTAGGGGGCCCAGAGGATCTGCCTGTTTGCCCGCCGCTGCACACTAGAGCCCCCACGGGGCCCTGGTGGTCTAGTGGCCGCTGCCACTATTCTACCTGGTTGCACCGCTGTGTTTACAAATTGGCTGCCGAGACGGAAGTCTTGGCAGCCATTTTGTAAACATGGTACTGCGCTGGGCAGAGTAGAGGTAGCAGGTGGGCAAGAAAGAGGGGATTTATTTCCTGCCCTCGAAGAAGCCACAGTCACTAGAACACCAGGGCCCTTCAAGGTGTGGGGGAGGGGGCAGCGGCAACACCATACAGCACGGCAGGACACTGGTAGCGGCAGCAGCAGCATGGCATGGGGGCAGCAGCAGCATGGCTGGGGGGGCCCAGAGTAGTCTTAGTGCCTGGGGGGCCCAGAGTACTCTCAGTCTGCCCCTGTAAGATACAGATTACTAATAGATTTGTAATTTCATTTTTCAGTTCTTTCCACACTCTGAGATGTATACTATGCTGTCCCAGTGATTTACTACTTTTTAATCACTCCCCAGTCTCTGGATTTTCAAAAGGAATTTGACAAAGTCATGGAATAGGAGGTCATTTCCTATTGTGGATAAAAAAAACTGGTTAAAAGTTGGAAAACAGAATAGGGTTAAATGGTAAATACCTGAATCTAATTCACCTTGAGCTACTATTGAAAAAGGTGTGAGCAAATCCAAATAAATACATATTATCAATGGAGAAGCGTAGATAATAGGTTTTCCAGGGGTCTCTGCTGAGACCACTACTTTTTAACATATGTATAAATGGTCTAGAGATGGGAATAATTAGTGAGGTAATTGAGGGCCCCTTTTACCAAGCTGTGGCAAAAGAGGGCCTTTGCTGACATTGGTGCATGTTTTTCACTCGCACCGAGGCCCCCTTTAACCACAGCGGGTAAAAGGGAAGTTCTCTTTCCTGCAGGAAATGGCAATGCGGCAAGTAAAGCACTTGCCGTGTGGCCATTTCAGGAGGAGCCATTTCCTCAAGGGCTCCCGCGCTAACTCGACAGTAACCGATTACCGCAGGGTACACTCCGGCACTACAAAAATAAATATACTTTTGTAGTGCCGGATATGACGGCGCACTAGGAGTGGGATGTACCGCTGGGCTACTGTGGTAGTCCGGTGGTACTTCCTGTTTATTGAGCGGTAAGCCCACGCTGGGTTTACCGCCGCTTAGTAAAAGGGGCCCTAAATTTGCTGATGACACAAAGTTATTCAGAGTTGTTAAATCACAAGATCATTCCATGGTGCGACCGCACCTTGAATACTGTATGCAATTCTGGTCACCGCATCTCAAAAAAGATGTGGGGGGCATTTTCGATATAACGTCTAAGTCAGACTTTGGATTTTTTGTGCTAAACGTCCCAAATCCAAATAGGAAATATAACCATTTTCAAAACATCTATCCTTTCTTCTTTTTTTTTTTTGAAAATGGCCACATACTAGATGGTTTTGTGCAGTTTGTATTTATCATTTTGGTCCATTAAAAAAAAAAGTCCAAGTGCAAAATGCACAAAATCAACCCAATAAAATTTAGGAGGAGCCAGCAGTAGACTGGCCACACAAACATCCCAGGAGAATAATGGGGCATCCTAGGGGGCACTTCTGTGGACTTCATATAAAAGCTCCCAGGTACACATCTCACCCTTACACTCTTATCTTTCTTGTCTGTTATTCTCTCCAAAACCCACCGCCACCAACTGTACACCACTACAATAGCCGTTATGGGTAAAGGGGTCACCTATATCTGGGTACAGTAGGTTTTTGGTCAGTTTTGGAGGACTCACACTTTTTACCACACATGTGACAGGTACAGTGAGATATGGGCTTAGATCCCCTTCTCTACAGTGCACTGCACCGACCACTGTACTACTCCAGGGACCTGCTTGCTGCTGTAATAGAACTGGCTATAACATCTGAAGCTGTCATAGAGGCTGATAAGTACTATTTCTATTCAGTTCTTTGGGGGTGGGAAGGGGTCAGTGACCACTGGGGGAGTAAGGGGGAGTCATCCCTGATTCCCTCCAGTAGTCATCTGGTCATTTAGGACATCTTTTTCTGCCTTATTCGGTCTAAAAACAGGTCTAGATCGAAATATTGAAGTTTTAGCCCTAGATGTTTTCATTTTGTTCCATTATGGCTATAAAACGTCCAAGTGTTAGGATTGTCCTAACCACGCCCTAATTCCACCCCTTAAATGCCCCCAATATGCCCCCTTTTGATTTGGATGTACTGCAGACAAATTGCTTAGAAAAGATTTGGACATTTTGAAAATCAATACGTCCAAATGCTGCTTTATGACACTTTTTGGATGTTTTTCTCTTTCGAAAATGAGCCCCATTGCGGAATCAGAAAAGGTACAGAGAAGGGCAACATAGGCAGTCAATGGCTCAGTTGTTTGAGGAAGCTAAAATGGGTGGGGACAGGCTTGAGTCCTTAATTGTCTGAAAACATACAGAAAGATCAGTAAAATAGTGGCAGATAATATCTCTGATTAAATTTAGATATTAAGTACATATCAAAAGCCAGAGAATAAAATGGCAAAAAAAGTTAAACAGTGCAAGCTTCAATATCCCCTTATCTCTTGTTTGTCCTGCTTGTCTGTCCTAATTAGATTGTAAGCTCTGTCGAGCAGGGACTGCCTCTTCATGTTCAAGTGTACAGCGCTGCGTACGTCTAGTAGCGCTATAGAAATGATAAGTAGTAGTAGTAGATATATATATATAGGTCTGTTGGGCAATTGAATTAAAGTGGATTTTTTAAAAAGTGTCAGTAGATGATGCCTACACCTCTATAGAGGCTTGCAGTCCATCTGCCCCCCTCTTTCTCTCTCTCATATCCCTCTCAACTCGGGCATTCGGCACACACTCAGACGTATCAACCCCCGCCCCCTTCAATACCACACTACAAGCCGTATCTTCGATAGAATTGGATTTATTTTGGCCGCAGCCAGGAACATCAAAATTGTTACAACTTAAACAAATTACATTACATCTTCTACTAATCATTATGCCAGCATGCATTTCTACCCGGGTACACAGCTTCTACACGTAGTTGCATATTCTGGGCCACAGGCCAAGCCGTACCAAGCCCCTGTGGCCCCCTGTGCTGTTTTCCAAGCACCCGATGTCACTTGGTGTCTCCCGTTGAAGGAGGCACCTACCACATTTACAAAATGACGTTCTAGGCCTCCCGGCCGCCCAAGCCAGGAGACAAGCTGTATACACGTTGTTTCCCGTTGAAGGAGGCACCTACCACATTTACAAAATGACGTTCTAGGCCTCCCGGCCGCCCAAGCCAGGAGACAAGCTATATACACGTTGTTTCCTTATAACAAGGCTGCTCACATGCAAGCCTACCATTTGCATCAACTTGATAATTTTCCACACAACTCTTTCTGCAGCAGTAGTTACCCCAAACTTGTAACTGTTATGTGTCAAGCTGCTGTGTACCCATTGCTGGCTGTGCGTAAACATTGTAGTCTAACGCCTCGCTGCGACAAATCTTGCCTCTCAAGTGGGTGGGCGGGTGGGCGTTGCTCTTCTCCTGCTTCCAAATTCAAAAGGACTTCCTGTGCAGTTCAAATTCCTCTCTCCTCCTCCCTTGCTCCTCCCCTTTTTTCCTGCCCCCTCCCCTTGCTACCCCTTGTTTCCCTCCCACTACTACCTCTGCTCTCTAGCTAGGCCCTCCCTGTACCCTCCCCCACACTTCTGTCTTTGCTGGCCTTCAGCCCGGTTGTGGTCGGCCCCCCTTTAATGGGTGTGCCTGGTTCTTTCCCACAGCCAGTCTGCCTCTCTCTCACACACAAATCTTCCCCTTCCCCTTCCCCTCCCACCTTCAAGAGCTTGATGATTTTGCTGCCTCATGAGATTGGGAACTGCCTGAGAGCTCCATGGCTGCACAGTGTAGTTGGGAGACGGGGGAGTGGGGAGGAAACTGCTGGACACTCTCTGATGTTATGACAAACTAAAATTAAAGTTTTGATGTCACCTTAGTAAAGCCAGCAACAAGGAGTGAGGAAACAAAGAATGAGGAAGCCAAAGCTCAATGATGTAGAAAATCCTATTAATTGTTTCCAAAGTAATGCAAGCATACAATGAAAGGACTTGACACAGCCATGTTTCAGCAGGCATGCCTTCATCAGGAGCCCTAATAATAAAAATAAATACATATAAATTAAAACATCAATAAAAAATACAGTTCCATAATAATAAATAGGGTAATAAGAAATGAAATGCAATAGTAATAATAATATTAATAAAATGATCAATAATGGTGCAGAAAAAAGTAATAAAATTGAACATACTGTAAAATTCAACATGTGTGGAAAATATGTAAATAACTAACCCTCCTGTTTACTAAGCTGCGCTAGTGGCTGCCGTGAGCTAATACTGACACAGCCCATTCAAAGTCGGCATTGCTGTGCGGTAGCCACTAGTGTGGCTTAGTAAACAGGGGAATAAATCTTGAGACATACATTGTTTGGACTAAGAAGGGAATGTAAGACATACCTTAGCATGCACAGTACACTAACCCCCCTGTATACTAAGCCACGCTAGCGGCTGCCGTGCGCTAATGCCGACACAGACCATTCACTTTGAATGGGCTGTGTCAGCATTGCCGAACGGCTTAGTAAACAGGGGGTAAATGTAGAATTCACATCTACAGATCAAAAGAAAACAAACAAAAGTACTAGCAAAGAATCATAATTAGAAAGTATCATATATTACATGGAGGGGCATAATTGAACGAAAACGCCTATCTCTATGGGCGTTTATCTCCGAGAACGGGTCCGTGAAGGGGTGGACCGAACCGTATTTTGGGAAAAAATAGACGCCCATGTTTTATTCAACAATGTGTGAGCTGGGCGTTTTTGTTTTTCAGCGATAATGGAAAATGAAAGCGCCCAGCTCAAAAACGAATAAATCCAAGACATTTATTCGTGGGAGGGGCCAGGATTCGTAGTGCACTGGTCCCCCTCACATGCCAGGACATCAACCGGGCACCCTAGGGGGCACTTTTACAAAACCAAAAAAAACAGGTAAAAGAGCTCCCAGGTGCATAGCACCCTTCCCTTGTGTGTTGAGCCCCCCAAATCCCCCTCAAAACCCACTGCCCACAAGTCTACACCATTACTATAGCCCTAAGGGGTGAAGGGGGGCACCTACATGTGGGTACAGTGGGTTTGGGGGGGTTGGACGACTAATAAGCATTAAGCAGCACAATTGTAACAGGTAGGGGGGATGGGCCTGGGTCCACCTGCCTGAAGTCCACTGCACCCCCTAACAACTCCTCCAGTGACCTGCATACTGCTGCCAGGGAGCTGGGTATGACATTTGAGGGTGAAAATAAAAAGTTGTGAAACATCATTTTTTTGTGGTGGGAGGGGGTTAGTGACCACTGGGGGAGTCAGGGGAGGTCATCCCCGATTCCCTCCAGTGGTCATCTGGTCATTTAGGGCACTTTTTGAGGCCTTATTCGTGAAAAAACAGGGTCCAGAAAAAGTGTCCTAAATTCTAGCTAAAAACGCATACTTTTTTCCCATTATCGGTGAAATGCGCCCATCTTTGTTCGGCAGATAACCACGCCCCAGTTCCGCCTTCGCCACACCTCTGACACGCCCCCATCAACTTTGTCCGCATCCGCAACGGAGTGCAGTTGAAAACGTCCAAAAATCGGCTTTCGATTATACCGCTTTATTCGTTTTTGTGAGATAAACGTCCATCTCCCGATTTAGGTCGGAACTTGGGCGTTTTTCTCGTTCGATTATAAGCAGGATAGCCTACATGAGGAAACAAACAAATTAAAATGAACAAATTTGTAGAATAAAAGCTGAACCACATAGTGAAAAATATCAATCACTAAAAAGTGTTAAAATGTGCAATAATGGGGAAAATTACAGGAGTAGGAAGGAATATGTAAATATGAGGTCATGTAATGCTCTTTAAAGTAAAAACAGAACCACGTCACAAAAATCATGTGTATCTTAAAATGTGTGAAAATGTGCAATAATTGCAATGCTAAAAACAAGGTATGTGCTTTATGCATTGCCATGTGGTGATCTATACACAAGCAGGAGAAAATTCAGTACCAAAGAGGCATCAGAATATAACAGATGATGAAAATATGAACCCGGAAAAGATGCAGCTAGCAACCATGAAAAGGAGTGAGTGCCAACAAATATCAACAAAATAATGCAAGTATGAAAAGTGAAAGCAAGTGCTAGTATAGCGTAGTGCTAAGCAAGATGGAACTTAGGAAAATAAATTAAATAAAGCACATTACACTGAGTGCAGAGTGGGGGGGAGGGGCAGTAATAACAATATCCTTAATGACTGCAGAGCCTGGGGATAGAAGCTAATACTAAATCCTTAAAAAACACATATCCAGGGGGATGATGAATAATCCAAAAGAACTCACCAAACTGAACTGTACTGGAAGGCACAGGCGATCAACCAACCAGCAGCGTTTCACATGCACATAAGTGCATGTGATGATGGGTGAAGGTATTTAAATGATCATTGGCGCTAAAACCATCAGCTGTGCATTGCAAAAAAAAGCAGAAATATAAGAACTTTAAAAAATACTGAAATAATAAACAATAATATTGATCAAACTAAAATGCTTGAAAATAAAACTAACCTGCTCGATTGCTTCCTCTCCTCCAGTTCCGTCAATCTCAGTCTCTCTCTGTCTCTCCCCCACCTCCCCTCTCTTCCTTTCCTCCATCCTAGTCACTCTCAGTCTCTCTGTCTCTCACTTCCCCTTCCCTCTATCTCCCCCTCTGCAGTGTCTCTTCCTTGCTTCCAGTCTAGTCAGTATCAGTCTCTCTCTCTCTCTCTCTCTCTCTCTCTTTCTTTCCCTCCCTCCATTCTGCAGATCCAGTGTCTTTCCTCTCTCCTGTTTTAGGGGCCCTTTTACTAAGCCGCGTAAGCGTCTATGCACACCCAACATGCGTCATAATGGAGTTACTGCCCGACTACCGTGTGGCTCTTGCGGTAATTTCATTTTTGGCGCACATCTGATACGCACGTCTGAAAAATATTTTTATTTTCAGGCTCGCATAACGGACACGCACCAAGTGGCATTTGGCGCACATAGACAATTACCGTCTGGTTACCGCGTGAGCCTTTACCGCTAGGTCAATGGCTGGCGGTAAGGTCTCAGACACAAAATGAACACACGGCAATTTTCATTTTGCCGCACGTCCATTTTCGGCAAAAAAAGAGGCCTTTTTTACAGGCTCACTAAAAAATGGATCGGCACACACCCAAAACCTGCACCTACATTACCACAAGCCCTTTTTCAGATTGCCTTTGTAAAAGGACCCCTTAATATAGTGCCACCACCAGTGGTGATCTAATCAAGATAGAAGGATCGCGGCGAGGGAGGGAAAGGGGTAGACATTGCAAGGGGGGAAGAAACGAGAAAGACACAGAACCAGAAGTAAAGGAGGAGGAAAGAGCTGCTGGACCCAGGGAGCAAGAGATGCCAGCATCTGGAGCAACCCTGACACAGAGAGCCTGGTACTTTGCATGAGTTTCGGGGGCTTATGGCTGGGGAGGCTTATACTGGGCACCTATGAAAATGATAAAGGGGAAAGGATGATCTCCCTATGAGGAAAGGCTAAAAGCAGCTAGGGCTCTTCAGCTTGGAGAAAAGACGGCTGAAGGGAGATATGATAGGGGTTATAAAATATTGAGTGGAGTGGATCAGGTAGAAGTGAATCGCTTGTTTACTTTTTCCAAAATACTAGGACTAGGGGGCACGTGATGAAGCTACTACATAGTAAATTTAAAACAAACTGGAGAAAATATTTCTTTAGTCAACGTGTAATTAAAATCTGGAATTCGTTGCCAGAGAATGTGGTAAAAGCAGTTAGCTTAGTAGGATTTTAAACAAGTTTGGATAATTCCTAAAAGAAAAGTCCATAAACTATTGTTCAGATGGACTTGGGAAAATCCACTGCTTATTTCTGGGATAAGCAGCATAAAATGTATTGAACTTTTTTGGGATCTTGCCAGGTATTTGTGACCTGGACAGGCCACTGTTGGAAACAGGATACTGGGTTTGATGGACCTTCAGTCTGTCCCAGCATGGCAACACATGTTCTGATTAATTTGCTTTTCCAGGTTCATCAAGATTTGTTTCAGTTCCTCTGAATTGTCACTCTTAAATATAATTTCTGGTACAACTATCTCTCTTATATCTTCCTCGGGTAGATATTCAAAGGGGTTTAAGCAGGCAGGAGAGGAATTTGCCTGCTTAAACATGGTCAGCATGCTGGAAAGGCATATTCAGTGGCACTTAACCAGGCAGTGCCACTGAATATCTCCTCTAACCACTGCAGCACTGTCTAATTAGTGCTGGATCAGTCCAGTGGTGAAGTTTGGGCAGAGTTCTGGTGCCCACATACCTAACCAGGCAGATAGGCCTGCACAAAAAGCATAGTTGTAGCGGCTTTTTGCTACCCCCCCTAGAAGCTGCTACCCTAGGTGATCACCTAGTCTTCCCTAATGCCCTGCATTCTCCTCTCCAGCCCCTCCTGCTCTCTTACACACCCTTTGCTCTTTGCCTCCTCACTCACTCATCCTTCCTCACCTCTCCATAATTTCCTCATCTTTCTTCTCTTTCTTGCATCTCCTTCTCCACCCTTCCCTTCTTGCTTATTTTCCTCCACACCATCTCTCCCTTTCTTCCTCCTCATTCTACTTCTGCCCTTTTCCACGCATCCCTTCTTCTCACCCTTCTCTCATTTCTTCCTCTCCTCTCATATTTCTCCTTTCCCCCTCCCTCACATCTTGACTTTACCCATCTCTCTTCCCTTCTTTATCTACCCCTTCAGTCTTCCCCTTTTACCACTCTCCTTTGTCCTTCTGTCATTCTCCCCTTCCTTCCTTTCTTTCCCCTCCCCCCTCATACTTTCTCTCTATCCCTTCTTCCTCCTGGCACACACTGTCTCTCTCTTTCTCCCGCTCTATCCCTCCTAGCAATCACTCACTCACACACTTCTTGGCACACACTGTGTCTCTTTTTCCTTCCTTTCCCTGTGCTCTCTCTCCCTCCTGGCACACTCTCTCCCCTCTTCTCCCCAGTCCAGCATATCTCATTCTCCCTCCCTTCCTCTCCCCCCATCAGGTCCTCATCTTTCCCTCTCTTTCTTCACCCCCACCCCAAACCAGCATCTTTATGTCTCCTTCTCTCTCTTCCTCTGCCAGGTTCAGTGTCTTTCCCTCTTCCTCTTCTCCACCCCCTAGTTCCAGCATCTCTCTTTCTCACTCTTTTTCCAGATCCTCTTCAAATCTCCCTTCCTGCCAGTGCAACATCAACTTTAAAAACATTAACTAAGCACCATGAGCCTTCATGCTCTCATGCAAGAAAGGAGAGAATGCAAGGGTGAGAGGAGGGAAGGAAGGGATAGAAAAGAGTGCAAGAGGGAGAGGAAGGGTGAATTAAGAATGGAGAGCAGGAATGGAAAGTCGAATTCAAGGAGAAAGGATGGGTACAGAGGGTCATTTGGCTTTCACTCCCTTTCTAAAGAATAGTATAGTTCTCTGTAGACTTACCAGAGAAATGCAGCTACACTCAGAGTGTACCTCTGACTATGCCTGCATTTCCCTGTCAGCTATAGAGAACCTCTGTTAAAGTTAAGCAGCTTTGCTTTTTCTATTGTCATTGTCTTTCTCTTTGCTGGTTGGAAGGTTTAATCACACACAAAGCTTTGCAACATACCTCAGACCTGAACTTTACGCTTTCATTGCTGCTGTCCCTTTAGTACCTGTTCTGGGATGGGGCAGTGTGTGTATGTATATATGTGAAAGAGAGAAGGCCTTCAGTTTGCACTATTAACAGCTTGACACCCTATAATCACACTAACTCACCTCTAACTATAAAGAGGTCTCTGCTGAGCTGAGAATTTAACAGTTCCAGTCATCTGCAAAGTGCAGAGAGGGCTAGAAGTGTAATTTCCTCCCACAGAATTTTTAGCAGTGGTCCACAGGTCAGGCTCAGCAGCATACTGAGAGCCTGAGTCACTCATTTAGACAGGATACCACCATCTTCAAGACACTGAGCCTCAGAAACCTCCTGAAGGTAAGACACAGATACAGTTTAACAGCAAATTCTACATTTTATTCATCCTTTATTGCAGGGATGTAGACAGAGTATGTTTTAAAGTTTTTATGTAGACCTTTCTTTTAAACAGAGCTAAGCTACTACATGTGAGAAGCCCTCAAGAACACAGTACACGTGGTAGCATTTCACTAGTGGCCTATACCTGGGTAATATTACTTCCATTTCCCTGCTAGTAATATCTTTACTTATGTGTCGGAGCACACTGTGAGCTTTCCCTGTGGCTTAGTTACATAGACTGTCTTTTTTCCTGTCCTATGTGGTGATGGTTTTTTCCTGTTTAGCAGTTCCAAGTTCATCTTCCTAACTGAGGAATGGCCAAGTGGACTTTTGAGTCCCCAATGCATCATTGCTTATTCACCTTTAAGACCTAGTGTAAATTATTCTAATTGTATTTTAAGCTATTTTTTTATTTAGCAAATTATAACTATACCAGGAGTAGCCAATTTTTACAAGAAATTATTAACTGTAGGTCTGATTAGTTTTGGTTTGAAGCAATCCAAAAACATGACTGGAAAAATTAAAACAGAGAAGTGACTGGGACTATTCCCAGTCTTTCGTCTGGCAGTGCATTTGACCTATCCCCTGGCATCTGTACAGTAAAATAGAATAATCCAGAAAAGTGTGGCAGATCAATAGTACAAATACAATAAGTTAAGATATTTATACAATTTATTACATGAACTAGTCAGGGATTTAATATCAATGAGAGGTTAAGGGATGAGCTAATGAAACTACCTCAGTCATAAAACGTAGGTACTAGGACAATTCAAGTCTCTCCAGCAAAGCACAGTACTCGTTTTATCTTCTTCTGTTTTCACTAGTGATCTGCTACCATTTCTGCTGCTTTGACTTGTGCATGTCTTAGCCTCTCTTGTTATCTTGTAGAACAGAATAGTGCATTACTCTACAATAGAACTCACTGGCATGTTTCTAGCGTTCATACTCACTAAAGGAAAGACGGGAAAGCTAGGATAGGATAGAAGCATTTAGATATCTGATAGGCTTGAATAAAGTACCAAAAGGCAGGAGCAGCATGACGTTTACAACATGCAGAGGTATATTATTGGGTAGTGAGATTGGCTAGTCTCAGGGTTTGGATGAATCCTTTGAATACAACACCCTGGAAAGTCATAGAGATAGCACTCTTCACTGCTAATATAATGTTTTGATCGCTTGACACTTCTTATGAGAAGGCCTTCTAGGTTATATAGTCGTTTGTTAATTACTTCACAAGAAGTTAGGGTTAAGCAGAGAACTGATTTCTGTAATTGTGACCTTGTGCAATATACCCCCTTGATCTCTCTGTGTCCTTCCTTAAGGACTTCACCTATTGGAGAGGAGAAGGGCATCTTTGGGAATGTGAGGAAGTTATTTCTTATGAGCATCTCAGAATCCAAAGTTTTAACTGAGATCATTTAATCAAAACAAACAGTCACCATTAAGAGGCTACAGTGCAGCTTCACAGGATGGAAGTACAAAATGCAGAATGAGACTGATGTTTATTTGTTTTGCTTTTTTAACACACGATTCTGGGACACTTTTTCCCAAGGCAGGATTAAGGCATAGGCAAACTAGGTGCATGCTTGAGCCCTCGCTGATGTACTACTTAAGTGGCTCCTAAGACAGATTTTGCCCTGGTATGTCAACTTCTGGTAGAAAGAAGAGTAAGGGTGTGGTTTTCATTCAAATAAATCACATATGCATTTACAATATGATCATATAATTGTAGCAGGCTGTAAAAATGTGCTTTCCCATGCAACCACAGGAAAAACATTCAGGGTTCCTGCCCAAGAAAGGTGCCAATCAAATCAGAGTAGGAGGAGGTCTATTCAGAGAAAGTGACCCAATAGTATTGAAGTTTGAGCTTTTGAAGGGAAATATAAAATTCTGAGTTAAGGGAAGAGCCTTGTTCTTTTCTCTTTGGAGGTGGTACAGTAAGGAGCGTGTAGAAATACAGCAGATGGGTTAACCCACTCTGGGGCCCAAATGATTCTTGGCTTCCTGCTCTAGGAGCTAAGGAGAAGGAGGAAAAAAGCACAGGGATTGCCAGTCTGCTCCACAGCTGTCCCCGGAGGCACAGAGTACCCTGAAGGAAGAGGGGTCTAGTCATCAGAGAGACTTAATCCTGATCATCTGTCACTGCTTATCCCTGGAGGTCAGTAGCATGGAATCATGCTACACTTTGAGATCCTGTCAGGTACTTGTGACCTGGATTGGCCACTATTGGAAACAGGATTCTGAGCTAGATGGACCATTGGTCTTACCCAGTATGGCTATACTTATGTTCTTATAGTGCCAAAGAGTGAAGCAGTTACCGCAGAACAATCCTTATCAGGGAAAGGAACTGAGAGTGCAAAGCAGTGAAGCTGATGTGTGCTAATCCCTTAAGTAGCAGAGGATAAAAACTCACCTATGGTTTTCTCCACTAACCTGTTCAACAAGGGAAACCTAAGCACTTGGGAACCAATGAGTTATCAGAAGGTGAAAGAGAGAACAAAAGGAGAAGTAGGACACAGACGGACTAGTGATTAGGGAGAGGAGAAATACAGGGCTTAACCCTTGCCCACCAAGGTTAAATCAATTAATAAAGAATATAGATTAATGATCAACTAGGGAGGATAAAGTTATCTTCAGAAGGAGTAGGAAATTTTACAAATATTTAGCCTGTGGGTGAAGTATGAAAAATGTTTGAGTTTGAGGTAGAGTAATGTTCAGAGGATATGTGATACCTTTTGCAACTACTTCACATTATTGTCTTTTTATTTCTTCTCTTGCATACACTTGTACATTACTGGAGAGCTTATTAAAGAGACTTTTATTATAAAATTGAAATGGTCTCCCAGTTACTTTAATTTTGTTGTGGAAGCGCTGTGATGATTACTATTATACCTAATTATTAAGCTCATTGTCAGGGAATCCTTAAATAGTCTGTGTGTCTTGAAGAAGGAATTTAGGAGAGTTGAACAATTTTTAGCCACAAACCCTACAAATGATGTTCTGTACCAATCCCCAAGGGTATCCGTCAGCCTCACTAATCTAAGAGTTCCACTGTATAATCATATAATAAAACAACAAAAGGAACAACTAAAAACAAAAGGTTCGATATTCCCCTAAATTTGTGTCCTATTTTCACCCAAGCCTAGGAGCCTTTCAGCTGAAAATTAACTTAGAAGCTTAAAATTATGCGTATAAATGTAGGCCTGACCAGGAGAGCTGTAAGCTGCAAATGCACCCTGTGTGACATGCTAAACATGCTCCCCAACCATAGAAGATACCCCCAACTTTATATGCCTCCCCCAACTGAGTAGCCCCCCCCCCCCCCTTCAGGCCTACATTACACTCCCTGGTAGGTTCAGTGTGCAATCTGGGCAGGAGCATACCCAAAAAATAGTGCCCACAATCTTTAGCAATAGTCCCATGATACTACCCTAGGGGCTGACCCTAGTGGTAGTAATGCATGACTATTGCTAGTGGTCACAGGTACCATTTTTCTGCCATAGGGGCAGGGGAAGGAACAAGTGTGGTATGCTTCTGCCTATATTGCACATTGGACCAACCAGAGAGTGTAAGGTATGCCCAGGGGAGGGACCTACTAGGATAGGGAAGGCTTTTATGGTTGGGGGACTCGGGAGCCTAGGAGAGGGCCTATTGGAATATTGGGGGCTTCTATGGGGGCTTCTATGGTTGGAGAGCACAGGCAGGGGCCCAAACCTTGTTGTGGAAGGGGGTGTAATCAGGAGAAGGAATTGGGTAAGGGGGGGATCTGATATCCCCTTATATGGGTGTAACATGGTCAGATTTTCTCTTCCCCATTATCAGCTTTGACCCTGACATTTTTATTTTCAACTCATTTGTTCACCATTGCTGTAGGTAACCTCAAATTTCCTGTAAGAGGCTGAGAGAACACATCAGTATCTAATGTGGGTTTTGTGGTGAAGGCAGGTTGTACCACTGGGTATGTGTTTGTAAAGTTCTGAAACATATCTAGAGGACAGGAATGAAGGAAGGAGGGGTATATAGTCTCTTTCTTGTAAGAAAATGTGTCAGTGTGTGAAATGGGGAAGGGTTTTTGAGAGAACTGTGGCTGGAATGAATCATTTGAATTCTATATTCTCAGTGGGTGTTCAAGACAAATGATTAATTGAATAAGATTTATATAATGATTTAGGAAAATTTGGAACTGGAAAATTCTGCTTTGAATAATAATTTTAAGTGGAGTTTTTTTTGACTGATGATTGAAAATTCTAAAGCTCGTAGGAGATTGTTCTAAGCGGGCATCTGGACTCTGAGCAGTGAGGCCTTTTTCTCCACTTCATTTCATGAATATGAGTGGACATTACTGAGAATTATATATTCATAGAGCAAAATTTGTCTTACTTTTCGAAGGATTATTTTTTTCCCAATTTTAGGACCTCCATTCTTTTGCATATACCTTACATAGGACACTCCTTTTTTGGTCTCCTCCACAAAAGGTATTGTTCCAAGTGAATGCACACTGACTGTACTGGGAAACACTGCACTAGACAATTCCTAGTTCAACCTAATGGGACAGCTGGCCCTGTCTGCGAGCAGAACAGGATTACTAAATAGCTCATAGCTGATCAGGACGTGTTTGTCCAGTCCGGATCTTACTATCATAGCATGTATGCACTTCTAGCATCTGCTGTTCCAGGTCTGTGCATGCACTGCCGCTCAAAGAAGATATAGTGAAGTTTGTTCCACATGATAAAAAGCCATTGGTAAGCCAAAGTAAGATTCAAAAAGCTAAGTCTGGCTTCAAATTTGATGGCATGAATTCTACAAACTGAACCATGCTAGAAGTGTAGAAACAAACAGAGCAGATCTGTCCCAATTTGACTGCCCCTATCGGACCGACCGTTCACTTGTCTATTAGATTGTAAGCTCTTTGAGCAGGGACTGTCTCTCTTTGTTAAATTGTACAGCGCTGCGTAACCCTAGTAGCACTCTAGAAATGTTAAGTAGTATTAGTAGATCAGTAGCTGGTACAAACCAATTTTTTATTGTAGAGTTTCAACCTAATGCAATGCCCGACATGGGCCATATTTCGCCGACAGAGAAGCTGCATCAGGGGCTACAAAATAATAAATAATCAAACAACAAATATAAAAACTTAATTCACTTTTTCAGCACTTTTTAAGACTGGAGTTTTAGTGGTATCATTATTATATATTTCTTTATTAGTCAATAGAGGGGTTTGTGGCTTTTCTATTTGGCGCTATCTCATTTGCTATTACTTTATCAACTGTATTTTTGATTGTATAATTTGTATATATATTTTTTTATTTTATTTTTGAATAAGAGTTTATGAGATAGTAGCCTATTATTTAGTTGTTTTAGTTTTCTGTATTAGATAGTTTGGTGCCAGTTTTTTTAGTTGAACTTTAAACCCTGTGTGGGTAGATGTTATGCTTGCTTCACTTGCCATTTTTTTTCCAGCGATATCGACATGTATCTATGAGCACGCTGCCATTTCCTGGAGAGCAGTTGGTAATCCTTTAGTTAGCTTTTTAGTTATATTATGCATATGTTGCCATCTTCTGGCGAGTAGCAGTTAGAGCAGTCTCTTTTGATAATTTCAGTTTTGATTAGTGTGTAGTGACTTTGCTGGTGCTTCATCCATAAGGGCAGTGGCGTAGCAAGGGCGGGGCAGTGGAGGCGGTCCGCCCCGGGTGTCAACGGGTGGGGGGGGTGCTCCGTCCACCCCCCCCCCCCCCCGGCGCAGCGCATCTCACTCCCCACGACAGTCCCCACCTGCCTACCAGCTGAGCTCCGGCCGACACCTCCAATCTGCAGCGCTGCTGACTTTAAATGAAGAAAACCGTCTCGTCCTTGGCCCTTCACTACTGAGTCCCGCCCTCTGATATAACTTCCTATTTCCTCGAGGGCAGGCCTCAGTGAGTGAAGGGCCAACGATGAGACGGTTTTCTTCATTTAAAGTCAGCAGCGCTGCAGATTGGAGGTGTCGGCCGGAGCTCAGCTGGTAGGCAGGTGGGGACTGTCGTGGGGAGTGAGATGCGCTGCGCCGGGGGGGGGGGGGGTGGACGGAGCACCCCCCCCCACCCAGTTGCGGCTCTATGCCATGGAGGCTATCTCTTCTCCCATACTCCCCGCCTAGTTGGCCGTGGAGGAGGCGTCGGGTTACTACTCTCGCCCTCCTGTAGCTTCCAACCTCTCCTCCTACCACAGTCTCACTGCTTCTCATCCTTTGAAGTCCACTCCATCCGTCTATTCTACCTGTTGCCACTCAGAGTGGCAGTCATTTACCGCCCCCCTGATAAATCCCTCCCTTCCTTCCTCACCGACTTCGATGCCTGGCTTTCTGTTTTTCTTGAACCCTCATCTCCATCCCTCATTCTCGGAGACTTCAACATACACGTTGATGACCTGTCCAACTCTCACGCTTCTCAGTTCCTCACTCTAACATCCTCCTTCAACCTCCAGCTATGTTCCACCACCCCTACTCACCGTGATGGCCATTGCCTTGACCTCGTCCTCTCCTCTTCCGGCTCACCCTCCAATTTCCACACCTCAGCTCTTCCTGTCTCTGATCATCACCTGATCACCTTCACACTTCTTCACCCTCCCCCTCAGCCCCGCCCAACATTAACCACTACTTCCAGGAATCTCCAGATTATTGACCCTCCCACCTTATCATCTAGTATTTCTAATCTCCTCCCCTCCATCATGTCCTCCGAGTCGGTTGACAAGGCTGTCTCCGCTTACAATGCCACTCTCTCCTCTGCTCTGGACACCCTTGCACCATCCACCTCCCGTCCCACAAGGCGTACTAATCCCCAGCCCTGGCTGACCCCTTGCATCCGTTACCTTTGCTCCTGCGCCCGATCTGCTGAACGCCTCTGGAGGAAATCTCGCACCCATTCAGATTTCCTTCACTACAAATTCATGCTATCCTCCTTCCAGTCCTCACTATTCCTTGCCAAACAGGACTATTACACCCAATTGACTAATTCTCTCAGCTCTAACCCTCGTCGTCTCTTCGCCACCCTTAACTCCCTCCTCAAAGTGCCCTCTGCTCCCACCCCCCCATCACTCTCTCCTCAATCACTGGCTGACTACTTCCGCGACAAGGTGCAAAAGATCAACCTTGAGTTCACTACCAAGCCACCTCCTCCTCTTCACCCTTCAACCCTCTCCCTCAACCAACCAACCCAGACCTCCTTCTCCTCCTTTCCTGATATCTCCGAGGAGGAAACCGCCCGCCTTCTTTCCTCCTCAAAATGCACCACTTGTTCCTCTGATCCCATCCCCACCAACTTACTTAACACCATCTCTCCTACTATCACCCCCTCCATCTGTCATATCCTCAACCTCTCTCTCTCCACTGCAACTGTCCCCGACACCTTCAAGCATGCTGTAGTCACGCCACTCCTCAAAAAACCATCACTAGACCCTACCTGTCCCTCCAACTACCGCCCCATCTCCCTCCTACCCTTCCTCTCCAAGACACTTGAGCGCGCAGTCCACAGCCGCTGCCTTGATTTTCTCTCCTCTCATGCCATCCTTGATCCGCTTCAATCCGGTTTTCGCCCTCTTCACTCGACAGAAACAGCACTTTCTAAAGTCTGTAATGACCTGTTCCTTGCCAAATCCAGAGGCCACTACTCCATCCTCATCCTCCTGGATCTATCCGCCGCTTTTGACACTGTCAATCATGACTTACTTCTTGCCACACTGTCCTCATTTGGGTTCCAGGGCTCTGTCCTCTCCTGGTTCTCCTCCTATCTCTCCCACCGCACCTTCAAAGTTCACTCTCATGGATCTTCCTCCACCCCCATCCCCTTATCTGTTGGTGTTCCCCAGGGATCGGTCCTTGGACCCCTTCTCTTCTCAATCTACACCTCTTCCCTGGGCTCCCTGATCTCATCTCATGGTTTCCAGTATCATCTCTATGCTGATGACACCCAACTGTATCTCTCCACACCAGACATCACCACGGAGACCCAGGCAAAGGTATCGGCATGCTTATCCGACATTGCTGCCTGGATGTCCAACCGCCACCTGAAACTGAACATGTCCAAGACCGAGCTTATCGTCTTTCCACCAAAACCCACTTCTCCTCTTCCTCCACTTTCTATCTCAGTTGATAACACCCTCATCCTCCCCGTCTCATCTGCCCGCAACCTCGGAGTCATCTTTGACTCCTCTCTCTCCTTCTCTGCGCATATCCAGCAGATAGCCAAGACCTGTCGCTTCTTCCTCTTTAACATCAGCAAAATTCGCCCTTTCCTCTCTGAACACACCACCCGAACTCTCGTCCACGCTCTCATTACCTCTCGCCTGGACTACTGCAACTTACTCCTCACCGGCCTCCCACTTAGCCATCTATCCCCCCTTCAGTCTGTTCAGAACTCTGCTGCACGTCTCATATTCCGCCAGAACCGATATACTCATATCACCCCTCTCCTCAGGTCACTTCACTGGCTTCCGATCAGATACCGCATTAATTCAAGCTTCTCCTTCTTACCTACAAATGCACTCAGTCTGCTGCCCCTCACTACCTCTCTACCCTCATCTCCCCTTACGTTCCCGCCCGTAACCTCCGTTCACAGGATAAATCCCTCCTCTCAGTACCCTTCTCCACCACCGCCAACTCCAGGCTCCGCTCATTCTGCCTCGCCTCACCCTATGCATGGAACAACCTTCCTGAACCCTTACGCCAAGCCCCCTCCCTGCCCGTCTTCAAGTCTTTGCTTAAAGCCCACCTCTTCAATGCTGCGTTCGGCACCTAACCCTTACCGTTCAGTGAATCCAGACTGCCCCAATTTGACTGCCCCTATCGGACCGACCGTTCACTTGTCTATTAGATTGTAAGCTCTTTGAGCAGGGACTGTCTCTCTTTGTTAAATTGTACAGCGCTGCGTAACCCTAGTAGCGCTCTAGAAATGTTAAGTAGTAGTAGTAGTAGTTTTCTTCATTTAAAGTCAGCAGCGCTGCAGATTGGAGGTGCCGGCCGGAGCTCAGCTGGTAGGCAGGTGGGGACTGTCGTGGGGAGTGAGAGGTGCTGCGCAGGGGGGGGGGGGTTAGGGTCCACACCAGGGGGGGTGCCAACGCCAGGGGGGGTGCCGTTCCACGCCGGGGGGGGCGCCATGTTGCACTGCACCCGGGGGGGGGGGGGGTGCGTGCAGCGGCGATCCGCCCCGGGTGTCAGCCAAGCATGGAACGCCACTGCATAAGGGCATTAGGGGGCCCTTTTACAGAGCGGCAATATTCCCAATGTGGGTTTACCGCTCAATCTTCCGAGACTACCGCCAGCCCAACGTGGCCGCCGGTGGTAGTCCTGCCCCGAGAGTGCGCCATTTCCAGGGTTAAAAGAAATCCCCAGGAAATGGCTTGCACGGCAGTAACCAGGAGGTAATCAGGCATCGTCATGCGCTGCCCGGTTACTGCCGGGTTAGCGCTGGAGCCTACCCTCAGGTAGGACCAGGGCAGTGGGAGTGTTGGCTGCGGCAGCAGGGACAGCGGGGGGTGTCAGGCAGCAGCTGGATGGGGGGCCCAGACCACCCTCAGTGCCCAGGGGCCCAGACCACCCTCAGTCTGCCCCTGCTGGCACGTAAATGCTGACACACTAGTATTCTGTAATGGAGTCCAACTGGCCGAAATTCAGCCTGCGGGAGGCAGGCCAGCTAAGTCCCATGATCAGCACTGAGCCTAGATATTGAATGCCGAGCCATTTCTGGTGACTGGCACTGAATATTCGGGGGTTTTGGCTGGTTTAAACCTTACTGGCCAAGTTAATATTCAACACTAGCCAGTTAGGTTTGTAGCAGCCAAAGATAATAATAAAAGCATATAAATTATTTGTTTAATACCTCTATATTGTGGAAATGGTCATTTATATGCTTTTATTATGTGTATAATTTATATAAATGCTTTGTTATACAGTTACTATTGTTTTTTACATATATGTTATGTTTGTTTTTATTGATTACTGTTTATTATTTTTATATGTTTTTGTGCTAGACCCCTGAGGCAGGCGTTTGTATGCCGAAACACGGCCATTTGTTGGGTCGCTTTCAGAATAAAAAGAATTACATTTATCTCCATCCTGAAGGCCCAGTGTTGCTTTTTTTTTTGTTACTGTTTATGCCTGTATGCTGTTTTACCCTCTCTTCTGTGACTCTGACTATTTGCCATTCCCCATCTCGAGACAGGCTCTGCAATGATGTGCAAACTTGTCACTGTCATTATGAGATATTAGTGTAGACCCACTTATAACCCAAAACTCAAGTGACTAGATGCTCTATGTTATTGGAGACAGGCTTTTCCAGTTCGGGCTTTACCCCATTACATGGCCTTGTCCTTCCAATTTCTCTTTGAAAGCAAAACCTACATCTATAGATGGAAAGGAGGAAAACCAGGACTGGCTCAGCCCAGCGCTTATGACCTGAAATTTGTTGGTAGCCCTAGCTATGAATTCTTTCTTTTCCAGTACCTCTTGCATGCTTCATCCTGAGAATATCCAGGTTTCAATGGGCTCATGGAAGCCAAAACAGTATGTGGCTTTCATAGTCCGAATGGAGTTCGGATGGTAGAAAGCCAAGGCTTCATTTTTAAAGTATGTCAAAAGTCGTTGAATAGAAAGAAATGTATTCACTGTCCTCCCACCTGTTTTCCCATTCCTGTCCTAGGAAACAGGTAACAACTCCAGGCTGGACATTTAAGGCAGCGTCCACAGCTCACAGATACACCTGATACACCTGCCAAATGTGGCGTAAACTCACCGGCACTGTGCTTCTCAGTATCAGCTCTATCCTGCTGCTTATCTCGCTGGTGACAGACTACTGGGTAGTGATATATGATAAGGATAACAGAGCGCACTGGGGTCTCTGGCAAATGTGCTCTTTGGGAGTGTGCCAGAACATAAACTCCACCATCGGTAAGGAAAAAATCCATGATTCCAATACTCAATGAAGTGTGAAAAGCAATCAAGGTTTTGTCATTGAACTGAAAGATTTTGGGATTGAGTCTTAAATCGATGACATTTATTGAATTGAATTTGATTGATTGGAATTCTCTGCCCAAGCAATTAAGGTACTTAGAAGATTATCTGAGATTCCGTAAATTACTAAGGGCTTTTCTATTAAGTATATGTCTTATCAAAAGACAAAAATCTAATGTTGCCATCTCTTTTATATGTTTCAACACAACCAATACTCTAGCCTAGCTTCATGACAAACACACAGTTATTCCTATGTTATGATTAATTATCTGACTGTATCATTTTTTGATGTTTTTCTTGAATGTAAGCCACATTGAACCTGAGCTTGTTCGGGATAATGTGGAATACAAATGTCATAAATAAATAAATACATTACTGGAATTCAAACCCCAAAGACTCTCACTACAGTATCTGACCAGGTTCTAGAGTGTGTTAGTAATATCTAGAGGTCTTATCCTTTATGTGTCATCATCTTCCTGCAGAATTATTCCTCTTTCTGTCTGTGAGCAGGCCCTATGCAGGGTATCACACACTGTAAGACTAATGGGCTCATTTTCAAACGAGAAGGACGCCCATCTTTCGACATAAATCAGAAGATGGACATCCTTCTCTCAGAAACGTCCAAATCGGTATAATCGAAAGCTGATTTTTGTATGTCCCCAACTGCACTCCATCGCGGGGATGACCAAAGTTCCTGGGGGCATGTCGAAGGCATAGCGAAGGCGGGACTTGGGCGTGCCTAACACTTGGACGTCCTTGACCCATAATGGAAAAAAAAGGTGTCCCTGACGAGCACTTGGATGACTTTACCTGGTTCTGTTTTTCTTGCAACCAACTTTTTCCCCCCTTTTTTTTGTGTCATCTTCGCTGTTTTTGACTGCCCTTTCTTGCAACCAAGCCATAAAAAGGTGCCCAAACTGACCAGATGACCACCGTAGGGAATCAGGGATTACCTCCCCTTACTCCCCCAGTGGTCACTAACCCCCTCCCACCCTCAAAAAAAATCTTTTAAAATATTTTGTGCCAGCCTCAGTGCCAGCCTCAAATGTCATACTCAGCTCCATCGCAGCAGTATGCAGGTCCCTGGAGCAGTTTTAGTGGGTGCAGTGCACTTCAGGCAGGCGGACCCAGGCCCATCCCCCCCCCCCCCCACCTGTTACACTTGTGGTGGTAAATGTGAGCCCTCCAAAACCCACCAGAAACCCACTGTACCCACATCTAGGTGCCCCCCTTCACCCTTAAGGGCTATGGTAGTGGTGTACAGTTGTGGGTAGGGGGTTCTGAGGGGCTCAGCACACAAGGTAAGGGAGCTATGTACCTGGGAGCAATTTATGAAGTCCACTGCAGTGCCCCCTAGGGTGCCCGGTTGGTGTTCTGGCATGTCAGGGGGACCAGTGCACTATGAATGTTGGCTCCTCCCATGACCAAAGGGCTTGCATTTGGTCGTTTCTGAGATGGGTGTCCTTGGTTTCCATTATCACTGAAAATCAGAAACGACCAAGTCTAGGGACGACCATCTCGAAGGACAACCTAAATTTCAAGATTTGGGCATCCCTGATCGTATTATCGAAATGAAAGATAGACGCCCATCTTGTTTCAATAATACGGGTTTCCCCGCCCCTTCGCCGGCATGTTTTGCGAGGACGTCCTCAGCAAAACTTGGGCGTCCCTTTCGATTATGCCCCTCCACGTGAACTTTCACCCTTGTCCTGCCTCCTTCATTTAACTTTCAGGCTCATAGTCCCCTGACTCCATTATTTTGATAATTCAGCTCAGCAGTCATGAGAATCCCACCCCATCCTTCCCATAACAATTCTATGCAAACATCATGTAACTGGTTGTAGGGAGAACAAGTCTCAAAAGCCATATACTTAAGTAAATACCAATTTGTCCAGGTAAAAGAGCTTTTGGTAAATTGCTGAAAGCAAGTTCAAAGGGAAAATATGCTTATAGTTTCCCTGTGAGAACTACAGCAGATCCAGAGCCCACAGATAAAATTACTTGCGGACTTAGCACCAAAATATACAGTTTTGAAAATCAATCCCCTCCTCTCCACTTTTAAGTATTCATCTTGTTTCATATTATATACATTGTACAAAGCATGTCTAGTGCATTTGTCATCTGTGATTTTTTTTTTACAACGGGGGAGGGGAGGGGTGGTGTAACCATATGTTGCCTGTGAGCATCAGGGTGGGTTATTATAGAATATTTTCAGACTGGTTTCAGGTTAGGGCTGGGACTAGCAAAAACTAGGAGGCCAAATGGAACTTTTCTCCACACACTCATCACACCTCTACCAGTCAATAATGCAGTCCACAAATGAATATAACTTCCAAACCATGAAGGGTTTACTCAAATTTGGAGATCAGATAACTGATATAATGCTTCAGAGCAACTATTGATATGAACTGTATCCATCAGACAGGTGCAGGTAACACAAATAGTAACAGATACAGCCTTTTGGGTTCTCCTCTCTAATTCTTTATTCTTAGTTATTAGGCTCAGGGTAAAACTAGCTGCCTCCAGAGGGTGTTGGAGGCTTTACCTTGGCTGATCTTCTAGGACTCTCCCTAGTCCCTGCTATCTCTTTCTCAGGCTGGATTGTATAACACCTCTGCTCTTCTTCTTGCTCTCTATGAATGATGTGGCGGTGGGCCAGTTCCCCATTCTGGTGTAAACCTTAAGCAAGCTCTGTGCCTGGTTCCCAGAAACTGTGCTAGTCAGAGACCTTTCTGTCGGAATGCTGCAGCCAAAAGGTTAATAGTTAGATTCTGTCCCCTTGCAGTGGTGTTAAAGGAATGGTCAAGTACTCAAAGCCAAAACCCTGGTCCCATTACTGAGAAGTGCAGTGGCTGGGGATCTAGAGCCAAAGACAAAGAACCTTCCCCTAGGTTGGGTATTTATACCAGTCTGTATTTTATTTCCAAGAAATGTATCCTCCCACTCTTTCATTCAGGAAGGAGAACGCAGTCCCTGTTCCAGAAACCATGGTAGACCAACTCAAAGTTCCTGTATTGCTCAACAGGCGGAACTTTAGCTGTCTCTACACTGGAAAAAAAAATCAAGAAATACATACAACTTCTAAACTGAAAGAAACCCATACTACATTGGCCGAAGGTAATCTCTGAAATAGCTGGCTGGCCTGAACTAGGATTTCTCCCTTTCCTGCTCACATTACAAAAACTATTCAGATTCTACTGTCACCCCAGTAACAGTGACACAAGTTTCCTCCATTACCAGGCACATTGTGAAGTAACTCAAAACCTTGGAAAAAAAGTCATTCAGAACTTATATACTAAACCTATCAGACCAACCCAGCACATGAGAAAGTAATTCTATAACAGGGTGCCTATTTTATGCTTGTTCTACAAAGGAAAGAAGGTGCCTACTTTTCCTTATTGAATACTAGTGCAAGTGGCCAAAAACATGTTTACATCTAAGGCATGATCACTTATATGTGCACTATGGTGGTAACTGAATCCCTATGTTTACAAATCAGCTCTGCCCAGGCACTACCCAAACTCCGCCTGTGCATACGCTCACCAGCAAAGTGCACACCATCAAATCATGGCACAAATTTTCCACCAGTCGATATTTTATAAGAAGTCATTACATGTACAAGTAACCACTTAAGTGACTAGAATACTGCCATTTACACACTTTCCTGCTGCCTAAAACTAAGGCGACTTCTTACATCATTACCCCTTAACTGTCAGGATTCAAACAGCAATAACTGATCGCAGTGGTATAGCTAGGACTAAATATGCCCTGGGTGAAAAAATTAAGATGGACCCCTATAAAACCATCTCTTCCAAGGGGGTGGGGAGGAGGAATTCCTTCAGAGCAGCAATAAACATCCATAATTGTCTGACAACATACAGAAAAATAAATAAAAGTAAAATAGTCACAATTAATACCTTTAAAATTGTAGAGGGATATGAACCTGGGTGCCCTAGTATACAGTCCACTGAACTGACCACTAGGCTGCTCCTCTGCTCTATATATGGCCATTTTTTGAAAACAAAATGCTGCCAGACAGATGTCCTTGTCCCTGTTTTTTTTTTTGGGGTGGGGGGGGGGCATTTCAGTTTGTAAAATGGCTGTTCATTTTGGGCATTCTCATGTAATTTTGAACAGAAACCCCAACATATTTCCTGTTTGAAAATGCCTATGAGATGGACATTATGAACAAGACATCTCAATTTGGACATCCTTTTGAAAATGATCCTTATTACAAACACTAGTTATACTGCCATTAATGTCCAAAGGCTATATAAACAGGGAAAGGGGAAAGGAAAACCTAAAAGAGAGAGAGAGAGAGAGAGAGAGAGAGAGAGCACTATGGGCAATGAAATCGAACTGTCCTTGACCTGTGTAATTCCATTGTTCTGGTTTCTCTGGATCTTTCACCTGCCTTCGATCTAGTAGCCCCTCCTCCTTCTCTACTGCCTGTATGACCTTGGAATTTGGGGGACACTTCTAAAACGGTCTACTTCCTACCTGAATTGCCAGTCCTACCAGGCCCCCAATGGCTCTTCTCTCTCTACATCTGATCCTATCTCCTGTGGTGTCCTACTGGGGTCCCTTCTGGCCCCTAATCTCTTTGATATTTTTCTTGCCCCTCTGGCTCTACTTAAACCTGAAAGCACTCACTCACACACACATACATACATACACACATACACACACACACACAAACACACACATATACATACACACACACATGCATACTCACACACATACAGTCTTAGTGCTGGGAGCTTATTATCTGGAAAGCTGTCATTCCAGTTGGATAGTTTCCATCTGGAACCTGGTCAAATTTTTCTGAGTGTCACTGCTGTGTGTAAATGTGAGTGATAGGTTTCTGCCCTCTCAACATATCGTCACCATCACAGTTATCTTTTGAACTGTTTCCAACTTCTGTTTCAATATAAAGGAAAATGTGCCTTATGGTTCAGTTCTTTCCCTTCTGCAATCAGTCGCAATTGGCAAAGATGTGGCAACTGGATGCTTAAGAGTTTCACTGACTTTTCTGCTGCCATTCTCCCTCCAGCGCTGGCAATTCCCATAGCCAGCCTTCTGCCAGCTTGCATCGTCGGGGCCTCTCCTCAGGCGCGTCTCACCTCTGCGGAAAACAGGAAGTTGCAGAGTAGGCGGGATGCGCCTGAGGAGAGGCCCCGACGATGCAAGCTAGCAGAAGGCTGGCTATGGGAATTGCCAGCGCTGGAAGGAGAACGGCGCTTTTCAGGGCAGTAAAAGACTAAAAGTGACGAGATCATGCGGACAGGGCGCGGGGGCGGCAGCGGCGGAGGAAAATACAATTTTGTTTTGGCATCGGGGCTGCATGTGGAGGAGGAGGAGGCAGGCGAGGAAAGGTCACAGCTTGGCTGGGGAGGCTTAGCCTCCCCAAGCCTCTTATACGGGGCGCCTATGTCCCTATCCTTCTCCCTGTGTGCCTGTCGCTATGGTCCTCCATGCCTAGGGTTACCATGAGGGGCATAATCGAAAGGCACCTCCACAAACATAACAGGTGGGGGGGGGGGGGGGACCTTGGTCCGCCTGCCTGAAGTGCACTACACCCATTAAAACTGCTCCAGGGACCTGCATACTGCTATGATGGAGCTGAGTATGACATCTGAAGCCGGCATACAGGCTGGCAAAAAATATTTTTAAAGATATTTTTTGAGGGTGAGAGGGGGTTAGTGACCACTGGGGGAGTAAAGGGAGGTCATTCCCGATTCTCTTCGGTGGTCATCTGGTCATTTCGGCCACCTCTTTGTGCTTTGGTCGTAAGAAAAACACAACCAGGTAAAGTCGTCCAAGTGCTCGTCAGGTACACCCTTTTTTTTCCATTATGGGTCGAGGACGTCCATGTGTTAGGCATGCCCAAGTCCTGCCTTCGCTACGCCTCCGATACGCCCCCTTGAACTTTGGCCGTCCCTGCGACGGAAAGCAGTTGGGGATGTCCAAAATCAGATTTCGATTATACCAATTTGGACGACCCTATGAAAAGGACGCCCATCTTCCGATTTGTGTCGAAAGATGGGCGTCCTTCTCTTTTGAAAATGAGCCTGCATATGGCTCCAAATAAAGAACAGATTGAGTCAGTCCAGGTTTTACTTCCGTTGAAAACAATGAAAGTAAAACATGGACTGGCTCCACAGCATCTCTTCCCTGTTACAGTCCCTCCTCATCCCCCGTCTTCAGTTTCTCCCCTCTCTCTTCCTTTCCTCCCCATCCCTAACCTCCTCCCTCCTGCTATGGTCTGGTATTTCTCTCTCTCTCCCTTCCTCTATTGGTCCAGCTTCTCTCTCCACACTGGTCCAGTCCTTCTCTGTCTCTCTCTCTCTCTCACTATCTCTATTACCTCTGCCTCTGCTTCTCCACTCCCCCTCCATAGGGGAGCATCTCTCCCCCTCCCCCCAGGCAGGTCCGGTATATCTTCTTTTTCTTCCCCCTCCCCTTGGCTTTGGATCTCTCTCTCTCTCTTTCTTTCTCTTTTCTCTCTGCTTTTCCTCCCCAAGTCAAGCATCTCTCCCTCTCCCCCCTACCAGGGAGCAGGCCTGGCATGAGTCACCACACCATTTATTTATTTATTACTACTTATTTACCACCTTTCTGAAGGAATTCACTCAAGGCGGTATACAGTAAGAATAAATCAAACATGAGTAATAGACAATTACAGCAGTAAAAACATTCAAATAACAATACAAAGTATGGCATAGTATACTACTTACAATGTCAACACAATACGTAATAGAGCATTTTTTTTTTGTGACACTGTGCAGGTTCTTGGAAAATGTTTCAGTAGATTCTGCATAACATCCCTCCCACCAGGCATTGAAATGGTACATATTTTATAAGATTCCTTTAAGCCAGCCAAATTCCTGTCCAGTTAAACTCTTTTGAATATCAACCCCTAAATTAATTTCAGACTGGGAAGGATTCATAGCAATTTCATGTTATTTATTTATTTATTTATTTCACATGCTTGATGTACCACATGGGGCCTAGCCAAGGCTTCAATGTGGTTTACAAAAAACAAATTAAAAGTAGGGCATAGAAGAAAAAGAAATGGAAAACAGCAAAAGAAAAAAAGGGAAGAAGAATGGGGGGGATGGTCACTGTGGAATGATAAGGGGGAAGGGGAGGAGACAGAGAAAGCTGAGGGAGAAAATCAGAAAAATCGGGCAAAGGGGGAGGGTTATGAGAGGGGGGGGGGGGTCAAATGTAGTTCTGAAAAGGTGAGGAGTTTTTAGTGCCAGTTTGAAAGATGTAATGGTGGGTTGATCCCAAATCGTTCGTGGGAGCTCATTCCAGAATTTAGGACCTAAATAGCTAAAAGCAGAATCTCAAGTACTGGTAAGAATGATAGAAGAGAATGGTGGTAAGGAAAGAAGATTATTATCAGCCGATCTGAGACAACATAAAGAAGAGTAGGGAATAAGATACCTGCTCAGATAGAGAGGAGCAGAAAGGGACCTAGATTTATATACCAATAGTAGAATCTTGATTATTATTCAAGAGGAAATAGGAAGCCAGAGTTCAGAAATCAAAAGAGGAGAGACATGATCAAAACGTTGTGAACTGTGAAGTGATTTGACTGCTGTTGATTGGATGAGTTATAGGGCAGTGGTTTTCAAACCTGTCCTAAGGAACCTCCAATCAATCAGGTTTTCAGGATAACCCTAATGAATATGCATTTGAGAGGTTTGCATATAGTGGAGGTAGCAGACATGCACATCTGTCTCATGCATATTCATTGTGGGTATCCTGAAAATCTATCTGTCTGGTGGTCCTCCAGGACAGGTTTGAGAACCACTGTTAATAGGGGAGAGGCTGAACTAATCTGGGTCTTACCTCATTGCCTCTATAGACATATAGTGCCAAGTTGTCTAAGAAAAACATGAACTACAAGTGCATAGATGGAATGAGGGTAAAACCTGGTCTGGATTTCATGATGATCTGGAATGACTGGCAGTCCTAAGTCTAGATTCAGTCATTCATAGTCAGAGCTGTCACTATGAAGGCTGGTGACCTGTGAACTCAGCGAGCAGATTTCAAGCTGACCCTCTTCTTTTTCCCCAGAGTATGTGGTCTTGGTCAAAGGCTGCTTGTCCTTTTCTGCTGTCCTGAATGCCCTTGCTATCCTTGTGGCCATCTCCTCCTTTGCTAAGTGGCAAATCAGACACATTACCGGGGTCCTGGTGACCAGCATCTTCACTTTTTTCACAGGTACGCAGCTCACTCTAAATGTAGTGCTACCAGTTGACTGTATTTGACCAGGATGGGCTGAGTAGGGTTTAGAGTTCTGGATTTAGGGTCGAGTTAGGACACATTTCTTTCAGCATTTTTAAATATTATTTATTGTCTTGAATATTCCTGCACTTTTTAGTGTTTTTTCTTAAATTTGCTAATGGTCTTGAACCATTTTTTTTGTGTTTGATCTTTATTGCTTAGCAAGATTCTTGGGTTTTCAAATTTTGCTTGCTTTTCTCTGTTATCCTTCCCTGTTCCTATCACATCAATGCCATTTCTACAATAATTAACAGGGGGAAAGCAAATTGCAACAGGAAAGTCAGTCCTAGCTGAAGGGGGAAGAATTGTTGGTAGGAGATTTTATTTATCCCACCTACAGAATCAGTGAGAAGTGAAGAAACTGTGAATACCTTTCATGGAGCGCTGCTTGAATAAATGAGTGAAGGGGGTGACACTGCACCTGGTACTCACAAGTAGAGCCCCCACCTGAGCACTGGTTATTATCAGATAGTATGGTTTGATATAACAACCAAACAGAGAAGGCATTGCATGAAGCTCAAGGCCCTGAATTTCAAAAATGCTGACTTTGCTAAATGTGCAGTGCTCATAGGATAGGAGTGGGTAGGTGACGTGGAAGAACAGTGAGCAAAGTTAAAGAAGTTATAAATATGCAACAAATCTTTATGCCAGAAAAGTAAATAGAAGTATCTGATGTGGTTCTCCAAAAAAGTGGCAGAAAGTGAAAGGACAAAGAGTTTAGCATTCAAGAGGTTCAAAGACTCTCAAAAAGAACACACTGAAGAATATCAGTTTAAAGCTGAAATAAATTGTGGGCCCAATATTCAAAATGATTTAAATGGCCAGGACAGGCTCCTGGCCATTTAAATCACTTGTCCATGGCTAACCAAGCATTTTCAGCGGCACTTTAACTGGATAGTGCCACTGAAAGTGCCTGGTTAGCGCTTCGGCTATTTTGGGGTCATTCCAGCGGCGGAGTCGCTAGTCAAGATAACCTAATAAATAGGCCCACATAAAACGCAGTCCTATTGTTATGTGGTTCTTCATAGCCAGTCAAGTACTGAATATCGTACTTAACGGGCTATGTTTTAGCTCGCTCTCTATATCCAGAAATTCAATGCTGGAGCCCAGATGTGGCCTGGCATTGAATTTCCATGATAACCCCATGATAACAAAAGTGAGTGTTAGAAAAGAAAGCTAAAGAAGTAAAGCAAGGTGACAACATTTCTGTGGAGGAGTAGCCTAGTGGTTAATGCAGCAGACTTCAATCCTGGCAGACTAGGTTCAATTCCCACTGCAGCTCCTTTGGACTCTGGGCAAACCACTTAACCCTCTGTTGCTGCAGGTACAAATAAGCAGGGGCGTATCTGCGTGGGGCCTCAGGGGCCTGGGCCCCCGCAGATTTTGCCCTGGCCCCCCCTACCGCCATCAACCCTCCCCCGCTGCCGTTCTTACTTTTGCTGGCGGGGGACCCCAACCCCCGCCAGCCGAGGTCTGCTTCCACCTGCCGCTGCCTTCAAAACTTCTTCTTCAGCCGGCGGGGGACCCCAAACCCCCGCCAGCCGCCCCGCGCTGTTTAAAATTCATCTTCGGCCTCCGTGGCCGTGCTGCTGGGATAGGCGGCGCTGTTGAAATCCACTTCGGAGTCTGACGTCGTTGTACGTTGTACGTGCTGCGACGTCAGACTCCGAAGTGGATTTCAACAGCGCCGCCTATCCCAGCAGCACGGCCACGGAGGCCGAAGATGAATTTTAAACAGCGCGGGGCGGCTGGCGGGGGTTTGGGGTCCCCCGCCGGCTGAAGAAGAAGTTTTGAAGGCAGCGGCAGGTGGAAGCAGACCTCGGCTGGCGGGGGTTGGGGTCCCCCGCCAGCAAAAGTAAGAACGGCAGCGGGGGAGGGTTGGCGGCGGGAGGGGGGTGGAGAGACTAAGTTATTGGTGGCGGTGGGGGCTCGGCGGCGGCGGCGGCGGGGGGGGCGGGGGGGGCGCTAAAATGTGCCCCCTCCCTCTGGCTCTGGCCCCCCCTACCGCCGGAGTCCAGATACGCCCCTGCAAATAAGTACCTGTATATACTATGTAAACTGCCTTGAATGTAATTGCAAAAACCACAGACAAGTAGTATATCAAGTTCCATTCCCCCCACCCTTTTTTTTCATGTATGCAGAGAACAAGAGGAAGAAAGGCGGGGATAACCAACAATATCAATGAATATAAGACCCAATGTCATAAAGAACTTATCAGTGGCGTACCTAGGGTAGTTGACATCTGGGGCTGGTCATTTTTTAACACCCCCCTCCAAAATCCAGTACTAGGCATACCGAGAATACAAAACACTCAGGACCTATAGAGCAATTCTACCATACCATAAGCAATAATTTCTACGAGTCACACAAGGAAAAGGAAAGCATCATAAACACTACAGTGAGCACTAGAACATCAATTCACCTATTGTAAAACAAAACCAGACAGAATAGTACAGATTGTCGATCCTGCACAGTCAATGCCAACTGAAAGCCATGTCTTTTTCACAAACACAGATACACCCTAATCCACTATAGAACAAGTAATCATAAACTTTCTATTTAGACAAAAATTAAACTGAACCCCCAAGATGCCAGACTCTGCATACAATGCAACACCAGAGAAATAGAAAATGTCCCCTAGTACTGTGCAAAATATAAAGACAGCAGATGTAAATTTGAAAAAACTAACAAATACCAATCACCACTTTACAATTTAACAAATAGAAATAAAACAAATATAGAAAATAAAATAATACCATTATATTGGACTAATACATTTAGCTTCCAGAGGCCAAAACCTCCTTCCTCAGGTCAATACAGTATAGTGCTGTTACAGTACCTTATCCTGACCTGAGAAAGGGGGTTTTCTTCTCCGAAAGTTAGTCAAAATGTATTAAAATTAGTCCAATAAAAAGATTATCTTATTTACATGTTCTATTATAAACATTTATTAACACAGCTACAATACTACTTTATCCTAAAGCAAAACAATAAAAATATATAGTTTATTTACAGTTTGTCATTGGTTTCTGCTTTCCTCATCTTCTTTTCACTGTCTTTCTTCCATTCAGCATCTGTCTTCGCTCTCTCTCTGCCATGTAGTGTCTGCCCTCTCTGCTGTCCCCACCATCCAATGTCTGCCCTCTCTCCCTGCCCCTTCCATCCACTGTCTGCCCTCTCCCTACCTTCCATCCACATCTGCCCTTTCTCTTCCTTCCATCCACATCTGCCCTTTATCTCTGTCCCTTCCATCCACCATCTGCCCCTGTCTGCCCTCTCTCTCTCTCCCCCTTTCATCCACTGTCTGCCCTTTCTATCCCTTCCATCCACTGTCTGCCCTTTCTCTCTGCCCCTTCAACCCACCATTTGCCCTCCCTCCCCCTTCCATCCAGGATCTGTCCCCTCCCTCTCTCTGCCCCCTCTTTTCGGCCCCCAGTTCCAACCCCATTATCCCACCTGCCCCTAGTTCCAGCCCCAGCCCACATCTCCCACATGCCCCCCCTTTTCACTCCCCAGTTTTAGCCCCACTATCCCACCAGTCCCCGGTTTCAACCCCAGCCCTTTTTCTCCCATCAGTCCCGAGCTTCAGCCCCCAGCCAATTCTCCCTGTCCTCTTTTCAGCCTCCAGTCCCCAGTTTCAGCTCCTGCCCCTTTCCAGCCCCCAGTTCCAGTACTAGCTCCCTTATCCCACCTACCCTCTTCAGCCCCCAGTTCCAGTCCCCTTCATCCACATGCCTTGTATTAGGGCCCCCCCCTTTTCAGCACCAGACCCATTCTCCCACCTGCCCCAGGCATGGCCCCATTCTCCCTCCTGTTCCCTTCTCAGACCCCAGTTCCAGCTCCAGGCCCCTTCTCCCATCTGAGCCCCCCTCCCCGACCCAGTCCTCTTCTCCCACCTGAGCCACCCCTCCCTGCTGCAGTCCCCATCTGCCTACCTTCAGCTCCGTGGACGACAGCCCTCTTCTCCCTGCAACCCAGCACCCTGCCGTAAAATAAAAAATCTGTGAAGCAGCAGTGCAGCGCCTCATGTCTGCATGTAAAAGAAGCAAATTGCCTCATCGAGCCTTCCCTCACTGTGTCCCGCCCTCCTCTGATGTAACTTCCTATTTTTTTCAATTTTTCAAATATATATATATATATATATATATATATATATATATATATATATATATATATATATATATATATATATATATATATATATATATAATTAGAATATTCAAGCAACTTAGCTTTTAACTTTCCAATTGCAGGACTGCTAGCCAACATGTGGCATGTTTTGCATCTGGCTGCATCAGGGTTCGGTCTGCTGAAATTTACAAACAAAAATATTTTATTGCAATCAATATTTAAAACATGAAGATTGCTCAGAGTATTCACACACTACTCACTCGCCAACATCGCATACCATAAGAATTCAAACTTTAGAATATGGTGGCTAGGAAGAAACCTTTTAAATCTATCACATTATCCCAACCACCCCAAAAGAACCAATTGGAACATCTGAACAACTCAGCCAGTATCCAATAGGAATTCAACAAACAATATTTCAAAATAAAAACGCCCAATCTAACTCATTATTTAAACCCCCAGGATTTAAGGTGTCTAGCATATAGATCCAATGCTGCTCTTTATAATTTATCATTTTTTTTAATATCACCACCCTCCCACCCTAACTCAAATTTATCAATAACATGCCAACGCAAGTCCTGTATTGTATGTTTAAAATCCAACTAGCAGATAGGCAGGCATAAGCAATTTAACCAGGCAGGAGTCTCTGTGTTTTTTAAACATATTCATAAATGATTGAAATTTATAAAATCATGAGCAGAATGGAACAGATAAAAAAGGAAATGTTTAATCTTTCAAACAACACTAAAATTAGAGGACATGCCATGAAACTAACAACCAGCAGATTGAAACGATATTGTGGAAAGTGATTTTTCATGCAGCATATAATTAAGCTGTGGGATCTATTACCAGAGAATGCAATAGTTTGGACAAGTTTCTGGAGGAAAAGTTCATGAAAAATTATTAGGCAGATAGATTTCAGAGAGGCATTGTTTATCCCTGGAAATGAGTTTTGAGAAATGTCTGTGATCTTCTTTTTGGGATCTCCCAGGTACTTGTTCAAGTTCATCTTTATTTATTTTGATATACTACCACAAGGAATGTACCAGCTTAGTGGTACAGTGAACCGGCCACTGTTGGAGAGAGAATCCTGACTCAGTGTGGTTTTTCTTATGTTCTTATGATGTGGGGTAGTAGATGTTGGGTTCTGTGTGAGATGATTGCTATAGTGCACTGGTTGACTGCTCTTTCTTCTCCCTTTGCTTCTAGCTCTCTTTGTGCTTGTTGCCATGGCTGTGTACACCAGTGAGACACCAGGAATGGTACTGGCCAATTCCTGGGGCTATTCCTGGTCCTTCATATTGGGCTGGACAGCTCTTGTATTCCTTATTAGTGCAGGTAAGTGACCTACTGCATTAAATATCAGTGAAGAAAGTGCTCTTAAGCTTAAGAAGCAAAATGCTAATCTTTCACTTCTAGACAGTCCAATATGTGGCATGAACTGGAGGTTGTCAGTGAAATGACATGCTTTTTAATAATGAAACAGCTTAATTTGTTTGTATGGTGTAACTTTACTTCCTATAACTAGATTATTTATTTGGATTTTACTCACACCTTTTTCAATGGTACCTCAAGGTGAGTACATTCAGGTGTCCCTGTAGGGCTCACACTCTAAGTTTGTACCTGAGCAATGGAGGGTTAAATGACTTGCCGAAGATCACAAGGGGCACCAGTGGGATTTGAACCAGGCACCACTGCATGTCAAGACCAGTGCTCTAACCGTTAGACCACTCCTCTACTTATGTAAAAAGAACCTGTTCTCCTCTATCCCTGGAGACACAGATTTAAGTTTCAACACTACTTAACATCTCTCTTTCTCTGTCTCTCCTCAGATATATTTCTATGCTTCGACCACTACTACTCCTCCACTACTAATTATGAGAGCTTATAATGCAGCTGATTCCAGACCATCCTCTGTCCAACAGGATAAAAGCTACGATTAACTCTGCAGAGAAGAGAACTAGAAGCCAAAGCTTACTTTTTGTCTAGATGAAGAAAACCAGTGTCAGGAGACTAAGCAGAGCCTGGCCTGGTTTTACCTCCCTCCCATTGTATCTCTTATGTTCTAAATGAGAAAGAAATAAGTCTCATAAATATAATGGAAGTAAACCAGGTCTGGCCCAACATATCCCTCATGACATGGATACACCTGGTCCCCTGAGCACTATAAAGTTAATGCAATAAACTGAAACCTGTCACCTGTACGGTGTGGTTTTTTTTTTTTGTAATTCGCCTTGAGTGAATTCCTTCAAAAAGGCAGTAAATAAATCCTAATAAATAATAATAAATTTTTCTTGCCAGCCCAATGATGTCATAACTAAACTATGTAAGCCACATTGAGCCTACAAATAGGTGGGAAAATGTGGGATACAAATGCAATAAATAAATAAACTTGGAAAGAATCCTATATAATAATTCTCACCTCCAACGTTCTGACTTGCCTGGGACCATGGCTCATTCCAAGTTGGTCTGCTAGGCTCTGTAGATCAGGCTGACATCACCGTAGCCATTATGATGTCAACTTCAGAACCCGGGGGAAAAAAAACATGCCTCACAGCTGATCCATGTCCAGAGGAGGGTCGCTGGACATGGGTGGCTGGAGGGGGGACAGAGGAGAGAGGAGGGTCGCTGGACATGGGTGGCTGGAGGGGGCAGGGGAGAGAGGAGGGTCACTGGATATGGGTGGCTGCAGGGGGGGCAGGGGTCCGCTGGACATGGGGGACAGGGGGAGAGGAGGGTCGCTGGACATGGGTGGCTGCAGGGGAGCTGAGGAAAACCTTGCTAGCGCCCATTTCATTTGTGTCAGACATGGGCCTTTTTTACTAGTTACACATAAAAGGTTGAGAAATGTCTGTCTATCTGAAAATTTTACAGAATGGCAAGAAACCCCCCCCCCCACCCCCAATATTCAGAACTATTTAACCACAGTGTTCAGGGGGCCCTTTTACTAAGCTGCATAGGTACCTATGCACGTCTAACACACATCAATTTGGAACTACCGCCCAGCTACCGCGAGCCCTGGGCAGTAATTCTTCTTTTTATGCGTGTCCGATACATGCAGCAGAAAATATTTTTTATTTTCTACCCTGTGGTGCTAACTGGGCATAATCAGCAGTGTCAGCAGTGTACATTCTGACGATTACCACGTGGTTAACAGGTGAGCCCTTACCGCTAAGTCAATGGGTGGCAGTAAGGTCTCAGGCCCAAAATGAATGCGTGCCAATTTTTATTTTGTCACATGTCCATTTTCAGCCAAAAAAGGCCTTTTTTGCAGGCACGTTGAAAAATGAAACTGTGCACGTCCAATACATGCGCCTACAACAGCAAAGGCCATTTTTCAGCGCACCTTAGTAAAAGGACCCCTAAGTGTCTAACCGTGGGTATTCTGTGGGAGATAGCCAGTTATTTTGAATGGTCAAAATAGGCTGCTTAAATAGCAGAACAACCTGTGACCGCTAAAAGGTTAACTAGGTAGCGCTGAATGTTGGCATAGCCAGTTAACTTTTTAGTGGCCAAAATAAACCCAGATATTCAATGCCAGTCACCAGAAACAGCCCAGAATTGAATATCCAGGTTTAATGCTGGCGGCGCACATCAAATGTGCTGCCTGCTGCTGGCTGAATATCAGGCCCAGTGAGTTCAAAAATGGGCCAAATTGGACTATGAGTTCCAGAGAAAAAAGCACCACTAAAACATGGCCCAATGCATTTCTATGAGAAAAGGAGATTCAGCTTCTGAAGCATAGATTGTTACATACTCAGAAACACAATAGTTAGGGAATTCCTCCTTTCAAACTACCTCTCCATTCTCTACTTTCTCAGCCTCTCAAACTGCGCACCTCCTAAAACTACCCCCTGCAACTCCACGCAAATACCCATATACCCCACAAAACTATTCCTTTCTAGGAACCAATCTGCAAAATGCTACCATAAGCTCAAAACTAACCTTCCACATTACTCTACTCCACAAAACTACTCTCTGCAACTGTCCCACCTCCACGCAAATACCCATACCCCACAAAACTATCCCTCTACAGAAACCATTCTGCAAAATGCCACCACAAGCCAAAAGTTAACCCCTTCCACAGCAATTACCCTACCCCACAAAACTACTCTCTGCAACTGTTCCTTGACCACAAAATTGCCACTACCCCCAAAATCTACCCCACAGCTCTTCCACTACTCTGCAAAATGCCACCATCCTGAAAAACTAGCCCTGCAGCTTCTCCCTACCTCATAAACTGCCCCAACCACCACCCCCTAAGGTACTCACTACAACTGTATCACCAGCCCGTAAATTGCCCCACCCACAAAACTACCCCCCCAATCTACCCCTCCCATAAACTGCCCCTCACAACCAATCCTGCAAACTGCCTCACCTTCAAAACCTATTCCCCCACCACTCCACAAGTTGTTCCCACTCCCAAAACCACCCCCTGCAAGTTTTCTACTACTCCAGAAACTGCCCTCACCCACAAAAACTGCCCCCTCCTGTAACAGCCCAAACACCCCTGCCCTCATCCATACACATACTCACACATGCTCAGAGGTTGGAAAATATTCCATAAGCTGCATGTCTTCACTTGTTTATGATGTTAACAATTTAATATTAGGATGGGAATAGGTACATAAGATAGACACATTGTAAAATATGTTGTTTTCAAATCATGATCTAACTACCGTTAGAGTAAGCATTTGCCAACAAGCTCCAGGTCAATGGGGACAGGCTCACCCAGTCCTGGTTTTACCCATCCTGCATTAATAAGACTTGCTGTTCCTGTGGAATCAAACAGTAAGAGATGGAGAACTAAAACCAGAACTGACCCACAGTTTCCCTGTGGCCAGGAACTTGTTGGCTTTTAGCTTTTAAATGACAAACCCAGAAGGGATAATTGCTTAACGTATTAAGTGATTTTTATTAGGTCAATATTCAGCTGGTTCTGGACAAACCCAAAGGAAATTAACATAACAATTTTTGAATTTATAGCCTCTCTTTTCAAACAATGTTCAAAGTGGCTTACAACAATTTAGAATTCAGGTGCTATAAGTCTCTGCCCAAAGAGTTTGCATTTAAGTGAGTCCCTGGGGTAACAGGAGATAAACAGCCCAATATTCAAAGCCACTTCAGGTAGCACTGGAGTGATCTGCATTTATTTTCCATAGTATTATCTGCAGGGCCTGTCTTAGGCAGGGGTGACAGAGGTGGTCGCACAGGACCCTGCACTCCTAGGGGTTCCGCATCTCCGGCACGTCTGTCCTCTTGTCTCAGAACACCTCCCTGCTCTGTACCTTAATGTGCATCCACATTTTAGTAGAGAGCATCAGGCAGCGGAAGCGATTTTCATATCCTGTCAGCTGCCGAGCCCAGAGCCTCCTCGCTGCTGCATCCTGCCCCCTTTTGATGTCACTTCCTGCTTCAAGAAGGGTGGGACGCAGCAGCGAGGCGGCTCTGGGTTCAGCAGCTGACAGGATATGAAAATCGCTGCCGCTCTGTACTGAAACGTAGTGGATGCACACAGGGGTGTGCTGGTAAATTTTTAACAACAGGCTCTTTCTCCGGACGTAGCCAGCTCTGCAGTTGGAAGGGCCAGGGGTGGCCAGGTGGGGGGGGGGGGGGGGAACAACACTTGCCTCTCTCTCCTCCCTCCCTTCTTGTGGGCACGCTAGGCATACCTTTGCTGGCAACCAATAAATCGACTGCCACCACTCCCAACATCTTGCTCTGAGCAGCATGCTGAAACTTCTCACACATGCTGGAGAAGTCCCAGCCTGCTGCTCAGAGCTGGAAACAAGGAGCTGGGAGCAGCAGCAGTCTATTTACTTGGCTGGCAGGGCTCAGCATCCCCACCAGCAAAGTAAAAGAGAATTCAGCAGGGGGCCCAAGCCCACATTTTGGGAGCCAGTTGTTAAAGTAGCCATGGAGGGCCCTACTTTAACAACCGGCTCCCAAAATTCTTAAAAACTTAACAACCGGCTCTTGCGAGCCTATGAGAGCCTGCTCCAGCACACCACTGGATGCACATCAAGGTACAGGGTGAGGTGGGGTTCCGAGAGCTCTAAACCTCCTTTTAAACTCTGATAAATTATGGCTTATGGTGGCGGGCATGGGTGGGGGGCACCCCACTGAACTGGTCTGGACAGAGCCCCGCAATTGCTAAGACCGGCCCTGATTATCTGGATAATACTAATAATTATTAAGAGAAGGCCACAGTTGGCAGCACTTAATTGGTTTGATGTGCATTCAGGGCAGGGTGAGAACTAATGGAAGAGATGGGGTATGTAAATGCCTGTAGTTTTGCCTGTTGAGTTGCTAAGGGAGCCGTGACTTGAAACTGAGTCATCACTTTATAGAGAGTGTTTGTAGGATACAGCACTGTCAGTTTAAAGATGAAGACTGCTCTGGGTTTCCTATATAATAATTCTCACCTCCAACGTTCTGACTTGCCTGGGACCGTGGCTCATTCTGAGTTGGTCTGCTAGGCTCCGTAGATCAGGGGGGGAAAAAACATGCCTCACAGCTGATCCATGTCCAGAGGAGGGTTGCTGGATATGGGTGGCTGGAGGGGGGGCAGGGGAGAGAGGAGGGTCGCTGGACATGGGTGGCTACAGGGGGGGCAGGGGGTCGCTGGACATGGGTGGCTGGAGGGAGGCAGGGGAGAGAGGAGGGTCGCTGGACATGGGTGGCTGCAGGGGAGCCAAGGAAAACCTTGCTAGCGCCCATTTCATTTGTGTCAGAAACGGGCCTTTTTTACTAGTCCTATATAATAAAAACCAACCTCAACATTCTGAAGCTGACTCCGTGGCTTCAATGAAGGGTTTGAAGCTTCTGAAGCTCAGGCTCCATCTCTGTAAGCTCCACCCTCGAGTACTTCTGGGTTCATCACAAGCAGAAGTGACCAACCACATGAGGTTTCTTGGCTTCAGAATGTTGGAGATGCATTCTATTAAATAGGATTGGTCAGTTCCTTGAAGCACAGCCAGAGCTCAGCGTCCTGCACAGTAACGCTCAGTCACCAGAGAGAGAGAGGGGGGGGGGGGGCTGACACCAGAGAGAGGGAGGGAGGGAGGGCCTGACACCAGAGAGGGGGGTATCTCTGTCACATACACACTCTCTCTCACAGTCAATGTCTTTCTCTCTCTCACTCTCACACACTGTCTCTCACACACTCTATGTCTCACTCTCTATGTGTCACACAATCACTCACACACTCTCTTGGTCTCATACACTCAGTCTCACAGAGAGTCTGTGTCTCACACACTCTCTCGCACACATTGTATCTGTGTGAATCACACTCTCTCACACACACTGTGACTCACATACGCACTTGCACACACTCTCATTCACACACATACACTCTCTCTCACAGACACACTTGCACCCAGACTCACTCTCTCTCTCTCTCTCACACACACACACACACTCGCACATACACTCTCTCAAACATACACACTCCGAGGAAAACCTTGCTAGCGCTCGTTTCATTTGTGTCAGAAACGGGCCTTTTTTACTAGTTGTAAATAAATATCAATACATTCTAGTATATATACTCCCTGTTTCCACTATTTGAAATCAGTATTGCAGGTAGAGAGGGTTGTCAGCAAGTGAACACAATCGAAGGACCCAAGTCCAAGGAAATGAAGGAAAACAGAGCCAGTATGGCATGAGACTCTTTACTGATGGAACGACGTAATCATGATTCAGTGGATACCTGTATCAGGGGTCGAACTTCTAAAACAACAAACTTAAAACCATAAAATTTACAAAAGTAAAACAAGCTATACTGGTAAATATGAACATATAAATGAGAAAAAAATTCATCATAAAACATAAAATCTATTTGCATCTAAAAATTATTTAAAGATAAATATTTACAAGGAGGAAGTGACATCTGCGCTAGCAGATGGACTCATAAGTTCTTTGCTCCATCGGAGCTGACTGAAAATTGCATATAATCCTGATCCCCTGTGGGTTTTACTTCTCCTAAACTGCCTCTCGGTGTTTGCAACACGATGGCAGCTTGAAAGCGGTTAGAGAAATTCAAGTATGCAGCTGACTTCCAGGACCGTATGTCAGGGACAGTGCAGAAACCAGCAAAGGTTCGCACCAAGAGGATTCGGGTCCAACAGAGAGGACCATGTGGAGTTTGTTGAGACGGGGAGCTAACAAAGAATGATGTGGCCCAATGGTTTAAGGCATTGAAAGATGAAATGTCTGAGGTACAAAAGACTATTCAGGCAGCAGTGGTGGACCTATGGAGGGAGGTACGAGAAGTCGGGAATCGAGTTGAACAGGCCGAGGAGAAATTTAAGGGTGTGGATGGAGAGCTACAAATGGTACGAGCTGAGTTAAAAATAGAAAAGCAAGAATGGGCAACTTTGCAAATAGCGCTGGAGGACCTAGAGAATCGGTCCCGGTGCTGTAATATACATTTTAAAGGAAACCCTGAGTGCTGTGTTCATGTGGTCCAGGAGTTATGTACCTTTATTTTATCCTCAGCTAATGGGAAAGCAGGAGCTGCGAATGCTGTTAACATTAAGTTGTAAAGGGCTCATTGAAGCCTGGGGCCCTAACGTGAAGCAATTCCCAGGGACATAATTGCCTGCTTTCATGATTTCTCGGTGAAGGAGGCAGTATGGAAGACAGCAAGGGCCCTTGGTGAGATACAGTGGGACAATCATAAGGTCACTGTGTTTCAGGATTTGGCCAAGGCTACTCTTCAGCGATACAGAAACCTCCGGGAGGTTACCAAGTATTTCCAGCAGTCTGTATTTCACTACCGTTGGCTTTAAATGTTTGGGCTTTTGTTGACTGTGGCAGGCCAATCGAGAAGGGTTCAGGACTTGGTGTCATTTTTAAGTACAGACACCGAGAAATCGTTTGATAGGGTTGAGTGGTCCTATCTATGGCAAGTGTTGCGGCTTATGGAGTTTGGTCTTAGCTTTATGGGATGGTTAATGCATTTGTATGAGGATCCTATAGCAAGGCTTAAGATTAATGAGGGATATTTTTCTGTTTTTCCCATTGAGCGGGGTTCCCAGCTGGGGTGCCCGCTTTCCCCTTTGTTATTTGCTTTGTTTCTCGAACCTCTGCCACAGAGAATTCGCTTATTGGTAGATGTTAAGGGACTACAGGTCAGGGTGGAACATAAAATAGTAGTGTTTGCTGATGATATCCTGTTTCATGTGCGAGCACCCAGTGTTAAGTACTTTTGGTAGAATATTGGTTTTTAAGATAAATTAAGACAAATCTGAATTACTGGCATTACTACTACACAGCAGGAGAGGGATCATTTGGACCAGGATTTTCCCTTTCGGTACACTCAATTAGGTTATAAATATTTAGGTACTCAGATAACTCGTGATATTTCTCTGTTGTTTTCTTTGAATTATATTCCTTTATTTCAGCAAATATGTAGGGATTTACATGGTTAGACTGGTGGATGGTTGTCTTGGATGGCATCAGTCAAGATGAATGTGTTGCCTTGGTTATTATTTTTATTTCATACTTTACTATTGTTGGTGCCTAAGATGGAATTGTTGAGACTTCAGGTGGAAATTTCAGGTTTTCTCGGGAGAGGCCGTCCTTCAAGATTGAATAGAAAAATGATGTGGAGTGCTGTTGAATTCGGGGGATGTGGGATTCCTAACATTCAGTGGTATTATTGTGCATCGCTGTTGAAACTAATCTTGGCCTGGAGCCAAGATCCTTTATTGGTTGTTACTGCTATAGAACAAGCCTCGGTACGGAGTTATAATCTTGGAGCTGTTTTGTGGGCCTCTCTCTCTTCCAGGGCCTATGGTCAATTACTTTCCAATTCATCTGTCCACCATTTACTATTACTATGGAGCTTTCTTAAACCTAAACTGCGAGGCTCTAGGGGTCCTTCTTCCTTTGCTTATATCAGTTCAGACCCGGGGTTCTTAGCAGGCGTGGGGAAACCAGTCATTATGTGATGGGCAAAACATGGTCTGGTTTGTTTTAGGGATTTTTTTTGATGTGGGTAAACTGTGCTCTTTTGAGGAGCTTAAACAATGCTATGCTTTATCTGGTTCAGATGTTTTTTCCTACCTAGCAAGAATTATATCACCCAACAGGACTGGTTGAGAGCTGATCCTGATGACAGTGAGCACTTTGAAAACTTGTGGGGGTCATTGGGGAAATTCTGGGGCACTGTTTCTATTCTTTATCGATTCATCAGAGGGGCAGACTTCTGTAAATATATGCAATATTGGGAGCGGGATTTGGGAACTGAGCTAAGTGTGAATGAGTGGAAAGCGGTATGCCTGGAGGTGAAAAAAGCTTCACTGTGTGTACTTTTGAAGGAGAATGCTTATAAAGTATTAACTCATTGATACTACACTCCTGATAAACTTCATGCAATGTTTCCTACCACTTCAGAAGATTGTTGGCAATGTGGGTTGAGTAGAGGCACCTTTTTTCATATAGTAACATAGTAGATGATGGCAGAAAAAGACCTGCATGGTCCATCCAGTCTGCCCAACAAGATAACTCCTATGTGCTACTTTTTGTGTATACCTTACCTTGATTTGTATCTGTCTTTTTCAGGGCACAGACCGTATAAGTCTGCCCAGCACTAGCCCCGTCTCCCAACCACCAGCCCCTTGATTTGTATCTGTCTTTTTCAGGGCACAGACCAGGGGCGTAGCTACGGGTGGGCCTGGCTGGGCCCAGGTCCACCCAATTTCAGCCCAGGCCCGCCCAGCGCCAGCCCCAGCACCCATTGCCGGCCACTGCTGCTTTTCCTGTTGAGCAGCAGGGCCGGCGCTACAAAAAGAAGAAGCGCTAACGGCGCTAAGGACGAAAAATGTTAAAAAAAAAAAAGCGCAGCACCGGCAGGCACTGTCTAGGCAGCCTTGATTGGCTGCTGGCTCGCAGGCTCCTCCCATCTCCTACGTCACTGCCCTGCAGTGCCGCGCTTTTTTTTTTTTTTAACATTTTTCGTACTTAGCGCCGTTAGCGCTTCTTCTTTTTGTAGCGCCGGCCCTGCTGCTCAACAGGAAAAGCAGCAGTGGCCGGCAATGGGAGCTGGGGCTGGCGCTGGCACGCAGGGCGGGCCTCATCGAAGAAAAGAGGGAAAACATAGAAGGATGGGGAGAAAAAGAGGGAAAACAGATGGAAGGATGGGGAGAAAAAGAGGGAAAACAGATGGAAGGATGGCAGAGAATGAGGGAAAACATGGAAGGATGGCAGAGAAAGAGGGAAAACATGGAAGGATGGGGAGAAAGAGGGAAAACATGGAAGGATGGGGAGAAAAGAGGGAAAACAGATGGAAGGATGGCAGAGAATGAGGGAGAACATGGAAGGATGGCAGAGAAACAGGGAAAACATGGAATGGGGAGAAAGAGGGAAAATAGATGGAAGGATGGGGAGAAAAGATAGAAAACAGATGGAAGGATGGGGCGAGAAAGAGGGGAAATGGATGGATGGGAAGAGAGACTGGATGGAAGGATGGGGAGAGAAAGGGGAGAGACTGGAAGGATGCAGAGAGAAAGGGGAGAGACTGGAAGGATGTGGAGAGAGAAGGGACACTGAACAGAAAAGGGTAGAGTGATACAGAGACACTGGTTAGAAAGAGGGAGAGAGAGACATTAGATGGAAGGATCAGGAGAGAGGGTAGATGGATGGAAGGATGGGGAGAGAAAGAGGGAAGACGCTGGATGGAAGGGTAGGGAGAAAGAGGTGACACTGGACGGAAGGATGCAGAAAGAAAGAGGGGAGACTACTGGAAGGATGGGGAGAGAGAGGGGAGACTGGAAGGATGGGGAGAGAAAGAAGAGAGCTGCTGGATGGAAAAGGAGAGTAGTGAAAGACTGGAGAATAAGAGGAAGGGGCATGGGGAGAACAAGGGTGAGAAAAAGATGAAAAGCCATAAGTAGATGAAGGAAATTAAAGAATGGATAGTAAGAATGAATTAAATCAGGACAGAGAGAGAGAGAGAGGCAGAAAAATATTGAAGAAAGCAAAGAAAAAGGAGAGAAAAATGAGAAATGGCCAGGAAACCGTGGCAGAAGAGTTAAGCGAAAACGAAGGAAAGCAGAATCTAGAGACTGGGAGCGACACAATGAGAAAAAGTAAATGGCCATACAAGAAAGGTAAAGAAAATAATTTTATTTTTAATTTAGGATAAAGTAATATGGCACCCGTGTTAATGAAGTTTCAGAGACCAATACTTCCTTCCTTAGGTCAGGCGAGGATACCGTAACAGCATTATACTGACCTGAGGCAGGAGGTTTTGGCCTCTGAAAGCTCACTGAAAAGGGTGTTAGGCTATTAAATAAATTTTCTGAAATCTGATGCACTGAAAAGCAGCACTTTACCCTGTGTGACAAATGCATCTGATTAGCGTGACTAAATTTTGCTGGGGGAGGGGGGTAGAGAGAAAATTTTGTGCCCACCCACTTTGGGTTCAGGCCCATCCAAAATTGGCAGTCTGGCTACGCCACTGGCACAGACTGTATAAGTCTGCCCAGCACTAACCCCGCCTCCCAATCACCAGCCCCGCCTCTGCCATCCAATCTCCACTAAGCTCCTGAGGATCCCTTCCTTCTGAACAGGATTCCTTTATGTTTATCCCATGCATGTTTGAATTCTGTTACCATTTTCATCTCCACCACCTCCCACGGGAGGGCATACCAAGCATCCACTACTCTCTCCGTGAAAAAATACTTCCTGACATTTTTCTTGAGTCTGCCCCCCTTGAGTCTGACCTGGAGCATCTCCGGAAAAGGTTCATTTGCGGATTAATACCTTTCAAATATTTGAAAGTCTGTATCATATCACCCCTGTTTCTCCTTTCCTCCAGGGTATACATGTTCAGGTCAGCAAGTCTCTCCTCATACGTCTTGTAACGCAAATCCCATACCATTCTCGTAGATTTTCTTTGCACCGCTTCAATTCTTTTTACATCCTTAGCGAGATATGGCCTCCAAAACTGAACACAATACTCCAGGTGGGGCCTCACCAACGACTTATACAGGGGCATTAAAACCTCTTTTCTTCTGCTGGTCACACCTCTCTCTATACAGCCTAGCAACCTTCTAGTTACGGCCACCGCCTTGTCACACTGTTTTGTTGCCTTCAGATCCTCAGATACTGTCACCCCAAGATCCCTCTCCCCGTCGGTACCTATCAGACTCTCACCGCCTAACACATACGTCTCCCGTGGATTTCTACTCCCTAAGTGCATCACTTTGCATTTCTTCGCATTGAATTTTAATTGCCAAACCTTAGACCATTCTGCTAGCTTCCTCACAGGGCCGGTCAAATCCGGTAAGCAGGGTAAGCACTGCAGGGGGCGCTTGCCTTGAAGGGCGCTTTGCAAGCAAGCAAGCTCTGCTGAGGCTTTTGTTTTTCAGTATCTAATCTCTGCAGCTCATCTCAGTCTGGCTCCAAAGGGTCCCGTCCCCTCCCCCCTCCCAAGCAGAGAAATATCCTCCTTGTGTTTGTCAGAGGATGTCACTGCTCCAAATGAATCTGGCTCCGAAATAACTTGTGGGAGCTCAGCTAACCTCTGCCCCCTGCCCCCCCCCCCCCCCCCCCCCGGTGACAAGCGGCTTCAGGGCAAGAAGGAAAGCCTGAGGAGGCTCCAGCACAGGCACTCACTATGCCTGGCTGAGCTCAGGAGCTAAGCAGCAGCATAGTATTCTCTGCAGCCACCCCTTCAACACATTGGGATTGAGAGTGAAACCAGGAGCTGGAATCCAGCCCAGAGAGGGCTCAGAGACAGCACAGCAGAGCCTGGACCCTTGTTTTGTCAGAGACTGCTGTTTAGTTCTGCACCTGACTCACCCTTTTCCACCCCCCCCCACCCCCACCCACCCCCAACACAGCAACTCACAGGACAGGAGGGCTAGATGCATGCTTTCAATTCCTAACCATCACCAATCTCCTATCTCTCATTCCCACTTCAGTAACTCCTGTTAGTCTGTCCAACTCAGATTGTAGAATATGTTAGTTTATGCTGATTAAGTCTGTCCTAGCTAGATCCTAAGCTGTGCTGGATGGAAGGCTATTGTGCTGCATGCAGAGTCTAACTTCTTAGGATTTCAGGTTAATTTTTGAAGAATTTGAAGAGGAGCTATCTCTGTTCTACACGTGTGACTGCAAGGCCAAGTGTCTGAATAGGAATCTGTTTGTTAGATTCTGAAATTTTGATAACACATTGTTTTTCAGAGTTGGCAAGACTGTCTGTTCTCCTAATTCCTGGTCTGTGTGCTAAGTTATTTTTCTTCTATACTGGTGTAATATTTTCAATGATGCCATGGCTGGTAAAAGGGGTATGTCTACTATGGGGGCGAAGCCATAGTGATCCCGCCCCTGGATGGGTAGGGGCGCCGACTAATAGACTGCAGGAGGGCGCTAGAAACCCTAGGGCCGGCACTGCTTCCTCAGATCCTTTTTCATGTTTTCCACTCCCTCCCGGGTGTCCACTCTGTTACAGATCTTTGTATCATCTGCAAATAGGCAAACTTTACCTTCTAACCCTTCGGCAATGTCACTCACAAATATATTGAACAGAATCGGCCCCAGCACTGATCCCTGAGGCACTCCACATGGTGGACATGTAAGAAGATATACGTTTTAGGGAGGGGGTTACAGGAAGGATGTCTACATTCATTGGATGTACTTTTCTTTGTGATCCGAGGTGGTGCCTGCTAGGCATGGGAAATCGGCGGGGTCCAAGGTGCCAACGCCGTCTTAAACGTATGTGTCTGGCAGTGGCTAAAGCATTATTGCAGTTCATTGGAAACAGGTTGGGGCAGTGGCGTAGCCAGACAGCCAATTTTGGGTGGGCCTGAGCACAAAGTGGGTGGGCACAAAATTTTCTCTCTCCCCCCTCTCCCCAAAATTGGCTGTCTGGCTACCCACTGCCCCAAACCCCCCCCCCCCCCCCAAGCCACCGCTGCAGGTTTCTCCGGCACAACCTACCGGCACCCAATGGGCCTTCTTTCTCCTCCCTCCGTCGGGCAGCGTGCGCCAGCCTAACTGTACAACAAAGCTGCACGGCACCGGGTCCGTCAGCATGCTGCCGCTAGCTCCTACCTTGTCATCTTTCAGCAGAGGTGTTAGTTCTGCTGCTAAATCTGCAGCGGATCCACGCGGTGCCAGGGCTGTCTCTCTGTACGCTGCTGCGACTGCTTCCTCTGCGCTAGCCCCGCCTCACCTCCGATACTCTTTCTGAAGAGGCGGGGCTAGCACAGAGGAAGCAGTAAAGTATAAAATGATTGATCAATTCTAAAACCATGTATTTTCTTAAATTTAAAGAGAATTATGGGGCCCTTTTACAAGTAGGGGTACTGCGTGAGTAGTGTGTGGGAAAAGGGTAGCACTGCCGGTTGTGCCAGGGCGCCCTGTGTTCTGTTTTTGGTGTGCACCATTTCCTCCGCTGAAAAATAATTTTTATTTTCTAGTGCTGGAGACAGGGAGTAGGCATTACGATCGCCGTGCACTACTCGATAACCGCGGGAGTAGTACATGAGCCCTTACCATCTACTAAATAGGTGGTAGTAAGGGCCCAGGTAGTAAATGCCATGTGCCAATTGGAAAATTAGTGCATGGCCATTAAGGACCTCAAATAAAAAATAGGGTTTTTCCTACTGTGGTAAAGAGTGGCCTCAGCACACAGTAACCCCACGCGTCCACACTACTGCAGGCCACTTTTTATCCTGGCTTGGCAAAAGAGCCCCTAAGGATGGCATTGCATGTGAAATAACAGCCAAAATCACTAGAGGGCAGACTTGTACAAAAAACAAATACAAACAAAAAAAACATTTCATGATTGTTTGATGGAATTGTATCAAGGAGAATGAAAAACTGTGGGGTCCTTTTTACTAAGCTGTGGTAAGCACTAACGCGTGTTTACCGCAGGTTGAAGAGCACTGCCCCGGGGTGCACTCAAGCGCCCCATGATATTTTTGGGATTGGCACATGCTACCCACATGCTAACAAATAGAATTTATTTTTTAGCACTGGGGGCATGTCTGGGGGCAGAGAATAGGTATGTTCTGCACTAATTGGTTAGTGCAGCTACATCACCACATGCTGATTAGCACATGGCTAGCACATGAGCCCTTACCACGTGGAGTGGAGGAGTAGCCTAGATTTTCCTTACCACCTAGAAAGTAGGGGTTTGTACATGCTAATGGCCAAACCTGTACACTGGCCAAACCAAAAAGAGTTTGTATCAGTTCCAAATAACTCAGAATGCTGCAGCACAACTGACAGAAGGCTGCAAGTGGCATGACCACATCTTGCCCTTCCTGCAAAAGCTACACTGGCTACCAGTACCTTACAGGGTCAAATTTAAAACCCTATATTTGATTTTTCAAGGTCCTCTGACAAAATGGGCCAGAGTACTTCAACCCTTTACACACCTTTAAGACCTCTAATGTCCTCTCAAGGATCATCACTATCTGTACCTTCATCAAAAGAAATTGTACAAAGTGATACCCACCAGCAAGCCTTCTCAGGAGTAGCCTCCACTCTCTGGAATTTACTCCCACAAGGGCTACATATAACTCGAGACTGCCTCTACTTCAGGTAGCAGGTGAAAGCCTGGCACTTCTCCCAAGCCTTTAATACATAGAGCATCTGACTATACACCCATTCTGCACCTGGACTAGCTTGCAACACATACTGTAACTTTGATCAATTCCTTATCTCTTGCTTAACTATACAACGAACTTGCCTTGAGCTTAGCTAACCATCCAATTATCCCAACTGACTCTGTACCACACATCTTGTTCCCATCATATATCTGCTCTTGGTACCTCAGCTATATGGTAAGCTGTACTCATGGGCGTAGACTGGGGGGGGCGAGGGGGGCATTGCCCCCCCAAACGGCAACGACTTACCAGAAGACGCTTCGGCGAACTGGCAGGCGGGGCGCCAGTAGTAAAAGCAGCAAGCAGGCACGCTCGTTTCCCCGTCCGCTTCCCTGCCCTCTCAGCGTCCCGCCCGAAAGGAAATGACATCAGAGGAAGGCAGGACGCAGAGAGGGCAGGGAAGCGGACGGGGAAACGAGCGTGCCTGCTTGCTGCTTTTACAACCCCCGCTCGCTTGCTTGCTCGCCCTCCCATCCGTTCGCCGCTGTGGAAGTGCTGGCTCCTGAGTCCGGTCTAGTCTACTGTAAGGAAGGAAGCCATTGGTAAATCTCTGCCTCCACTCCCCCATGCAGCCGTCGCCGTCAAGCAAACCTGATTTACTTTCAGATTCTTTGTGATGCTCGACTTAACGTTTTTAACTACAGACTCCCAAGCAAGGTAACAATGACAGCTAGAATAAATACAGAGAATGAAAGAAAATGAGGATGTTTGAATAATTACTGTAACTAATCATTTAAAGCTGTGATAGTCTCCACTACTGATAACAGTGTGATGAAAAGCTGCAGTGAAAACCATCCGTGCAGTGTTAGACATGCAAAAATGTTTAAGAAACTTGAAATGTGATTGGTTTACAAAAATTATAAGTGGGAAATCATTTAATTATGTAAAAATATTTAATCTGCAGTATAGAGAAAAAATATCCATAAAGAGCTGTGACTGATAAAAGAGATTACATTAAACTAGATTATGCCTTACAGTTTGTTTGAGTGTGGTGGAGCCTCTTTAACAGCAATTGAACTTGTCATTGTGGTAGTATGAGCCAAATTAAGCAGGAAAGAGCAGCAGAACATTAAAAATCTGTTGCTTCAAACTCTCTTTGGTTCTTTTCTCAGAAAGTGAATATGAAATGTGAGGATCACAGCTAACCTAACCATCATTCACCCACCCTGACTGCTGGGATCCCCTGGGACTTTGTTAACAATAGGAAAATATATTGTCTCCACTGCCATTCTCCACTCGGATTTTTAATTGAGTACTGAGGGAATTTTAGGTTGGTGAATGATAGTTTTTGCCATTAGAACAGCAATAGTGGGTCAGACCAAAGGTCCATCAAGCACAGTATCCTGTTTCCAACAGTGGCCAATCCAAGTCACAAGTACTTGGCAAAATCCTAGCTAGTAGCAAGATTCGGCCAGGTACTTGTGACTAGTAGAAATATTGCCCTTTCCAGGTCAGTATTTTGCCTTCATATTTTTTGATTTCTAGTTCCTTGTGTCATGTCTGTTGTCGTGTTTTTTATGTGTGATCAAGGTGCATTATTCTGCTAGCGTGTAGTATTTGCAGCCTTTTTTGTTTTGCTTTTTTTCACGAGGTAGTGTATTGGTGTTTTAGAGCCTTGTGTAATTACAGTTCTGCCTTTTCACACATAAGGTTGTAGCTCGTCCTGTCCTTGGAATTCGTGCTGTTAGGGTTTAGTAAGGATATGAGTGTGTTTTTGCACAAGTTTGTGCATAGCGTTTTGCAGTGGAGAGATTGTGTGTTGGCCTTACTGAGGTGGCACCAAAACATCAGAAAGGGTGTAGAGCCTAAATCCTGACACACTACCTCTTGAAGGATCTACATATAGAGCCTATGCATTTCTATGCCTAAATCCTGACACACTACCTCTTGAAGGATCTACATATAGAGCCTATGCATTTCTAAGGTGAACACTGGTATGGTATGGGAAAGGGGGTGGGTAAATACTACTGAAGAGGAAGACGGAGTGCTGGGTAAGGAGGAAGGAAGGAAGGAAGGAAGGAAGGAAGGAAGGAAGGAAGGGAGAAAGCTGGCTTGATATCACATACATATTCATTATGGTTATTCCCCAAAAAAGCCAGCTCTTTTTCCCTTCCTTCCTCCATATTAGCATATTCATTTGCATATATATATATATATATATATATATATATATATATATATATATATATATATGCAAATGACTATGCTAATATGCTCCGCCCCATCCTTTGCCCCCCCACATGAAACAGTCAAACTACGCCTATGGCTGTACTGTAGAAACTAGGATCATATCTATGTTAGTTGAATGCTCTAATGCATGCTTATTAGGTGTATCATTAGTATTATGCTAACATTGTATTATATCTCTGGTATTTCAGTTCCACTGCTGTTAAATGTGTATATTTTTATACTGTTTCTTGGTAGTTCAATTATTAGGTTTCAGTACTCTTTTCAAGTTTACCTCATTTATTGTATTTATGTTTATTCTTGGTTATTTTACTATTGTTATGCTGTTAACAAAATTGTAAGTTTTATGTTAAACTGTACCTGCTGTACACCACCTTGGGTGAATCTCTTCTTAAAGTCAGTTAATAAATCCCAATAAATAAATAAGAGACCCTTTTACTAAGCCACATAAGTACATAAGTAATGCCACATTGGGAAAAGACCAAGGGTCCATCGAGCCCAGCATCCTGTCCACGACAGCGGCCAATTCAGGCCAAGGGCACCTGGCAAGCTTCCCAAACGTACAAACATTCTATACATGTTATTCCTGGAATTGTGGATTTTTCCCAAGTCCATTTAGTAGCGGTTTATGGACTTGTCCTTTAGCAAACCGTCTAACCCCTTTTTAAACTCTGCCAAGCTAACCGCCTTCACCACGTTCTCCGGCAACGAATTCCAGAGTTTAATTACGCCTTGGGTGAAGAAAAATGTTCTCTGATTTGTTTTAAATTTACTATACTGTAGTTTCATTGCATGCCCCCTAGTCCTAGTATTTTTGGAAAACGTGAACAAACGCTTCACATCCACCTGTTCCACTCCACTCATTATTTTATATACCTCTATCATGTCTCCCCTCAGCTGTCTCTTCTCCAAGCTGAAAAGCCCTAGCCTCCTTAGTCTTTCTTCATAGGGAAGTCATCCCATCCCCGCTATCATTTTAGTCACCCTTCGCCTATGCGCGCCCAATGTGCGCCAATTTGGAACTACCGCCCGGTTATCACATGGCCCAGGCAGTAATTTTATTTTTTATGCACATCCAGTATTTGCACCAGAAAATTTCTGGTGCATGGCGTTAACCGGGCAGTAATCGGCATTGTACGCACGCTACTACTACTACTATTTAGCATTTCTATAGCACTACAAGGCGTACGCAACGCTGCACAAACATAGAAGAAAGACAGTCCCTGCTCAAAGAGCTTACAATCTACCGCCCAGTTAATGCGTGAGACCTTACCACTAAGTCAATGGGTGGCGTTAAGTTCTCAGGCCCCAAATTGCTGCGTGCCAATTTTCATTTTGCCACACATCCCTTTTCGGCCAAAAAAAGGCCTTTTTTTGCAGGCGCGCTGAAAAATGGGCCTGCGCGCGTTCAATACATGTATCTACAACAGGACAGGCCATTTTTTGGTGCACCTTAGCAAAAAGGATCCCTAAATAGATAACTAAATAAAATGGTCACACACTAATGGGGAAATTAACACATGGCCATTAAAAGGAATAATAGAAAATGGGACCATTTTACCATTGTATTTAAAATGGCCTCAATGCATGGGAGAGACCCACACTGGGGATAGCACTGGCTACTTTTTAGCACTACTTAATAAAAGGGTCACTGTATGTCTTAGGTGTGTCTTGAAAAGTACAATAGAATAATAAAAATGACTTTATTATTGTATCTTAACTAAAATATATATACAGAAGACATAAGCGATTTACCCCCTTGTTTACTAAGCTGCGATAGTGGATGCCACATGGCAATGCCCACACAGTCCATTCAAAGTGAATGGGCTGTGTTGGCGCTTGCGCAGCTTAGTATACAAGGGGGTTAATTATTGTCCTACAAAATATTTAAAAAACACCTCATACCTTGCTGAATTGGTGTATTGGCAAACACAAATATGCATCCAATATTTAACAAAAGTCTGCAAAGAATGCATTGAAATGTCATAATCACATATGAACTTGATATGGAAGTGAAAGTAAATTAATTAAAAATGAATACATAAAAGTAGCCAGTATGCCAAGGAAACTATACAACACTATGAAACTTTATTTAAACATAAAGACTACTAAATAATTTCAGGTGTAAAAAAGGGAGGGGTAAGGACAAAGGTAAGGAGAACACAGCGTTTTGACTTGAAACCAGCAAACTATGGGGCCCTTTTACTAAGGCATGGTAGGCCTAACGCAGGCCTACTGTGTGCTAAAGGAATACTACTGTAGGAACAGTGGGATGCACTGAGGCAGCCTGCAGTAGTTTTCTGCTTAGTACATGCTAATCCCATGCTAATCCCATGGAATTAGAAAAGGTGCAGAGAAGGGCGACGAAAATGATAAAGGGGATGGGACGACTTCCCTATGAGGAAAGGCTAAAGCGGCAAGGGCTCATCAGCTTGGAGAAAAGATGGCTGAGGGAAGATATGATAGAGGTCTATAAAATAATGAATGGAGTGAAATGGGTAGAATTGAAGCGTCTGTTTATGCTTTCCAAAAATACTAGGACTAGAGAGCATGTGATGAAGCTACAATGTAGTAAATTTAAAACAAATTGGAGAAACGTTTTCTTCACTCAACTAGACAATGAACCTCAAGCCAGAACTGGATAAAACCTAACTCTCTATACTTGAATATCCAAGGTCTACTCTACCACAAATGAACCCTAATGCAATACCACTTTATCCCTCATTCTGAATATCTACTCTTTTACTTGACTGCTTAATCTACTATCCTGCTTATAATCGAAAGAGAAAAACGCCTATATTGCGACCCAAATCGGGAGATGGGCGTCTTTCTCCCGTGGGCGCCCAAATCAGTATAATCGAAAGCTGATTTGGGGCGTTTCCAACTGCAATCTGTCGCGGAAACGGGTAAAGTTGATGGGGGCGTGTCAGAGGCGTGCTGAAGGTGGAACTGGGGCGTGGTTATCGGCCGAGGAGAGATGGCGTCTTTAGCTGATAATCGAAAAAAATGGCGTTTTTACCGCGATATTGGGTCACTTTTTTTGGACCCTTTTTTTCGCAAACAGGTCCCAAAAAAGTGCCCCAACTGACCAGATGACCACTGGAGGGAATCGGGGATGACCTCCCCCGACTCCCCCAGTGGTCACTAACCCCCTCCCACCAAAAAAACCCCACTTTATAAACTTTTTTTCCAGCCTCTATGCCAGCCTCAAATGCCGTACCCACCTCCATGACAGCAGAATATGTTCTATCCTGTGACAGCCTTTCCCTGGTTCTGATGTGGCTCTCAGGTGAGTGTGACACCTTTTCTGTTATGCGCACTGCAGAGTCACATCAGCAATGCATTGTGGTGAGTGTAGGGTATTGGGCTCCGTGATTCCACTAGCTTGTGGTAAATGCTCACAATGTTGGTAGTTGGTAGGCTCTACTCCCATGGTGCTTTTCCCCCTCTTACTGGGTCAGAGTGTGCCCTGTTTTGTTTCCGGTAGTCCATGAGGTAGTGGCCATTTTTGTAAGCCAGTTTTAGATACCTTTCACGTGTTAGCCACGTTACAGAACTTAGTTCTTACCTTAAATGTGGCTGAAAGAGGGCATTGTACACCATTCTGCCAGCTCTGACCTGCTGCTCATCTCAGTACCAGGGAGACTCGTTGCCAGTGGGGCACAACCTCTGATCTGCAGTTAACTGTGAGTAAGCGTGCTTATTCCAATAAAGGACGTTTTCGGAAAGATTAGTCTTCAGGTGTCAACTGGTGTGCCAATGTTATATAGCAGCAACAAGTCCTAGAGGCCTGCGTGTATGCAGGTCCCTGGAGCACTTTTAGTGGGTACTGCAGTGCACTTAAGCCAGGTGGACCCAGGCCCAACCCCCCTACCTGTAACACTTGTGCTGGTAAATGGGAGGTCTCCAAAACCCACTGTACCCACATGTAGGTGCCCCCTTCACCCCTAAGAGCTATGGTAGAGTTGTACATTTGTGGGTAGTGGGTTTTGGGGGAGGGGGGTTGGGTGCTCAGCACCTGTGGTAAGGGAGCTATGCATGTGGGAGCGTTGTCTTAAGTCCATCACACTGACCTCTAGGGTCCCCAGTTGGTGTCCTGGCATGTCAGGGGGGCGAGTGTACTACGAATCGTGGCCCCTCCCATGACCAAATGGCTCGGATTAGGACGTTTTTGAGCTGGGTGTTTTTAGTTTCCATTATCGCTAAAAAAACCAAACGCCCAGCTGAAAAACATCCATTTTTTCAAAAATACGGTGTGTCCCACCTCTTCACGTACCCGTTTTCGGACATAGACGCCCATGGAGATAGGCGTTCGCGTTCGATTATGCCCCTCCACGTCAATCATGATCTTTAATGTAATACCACTTGTATCTCTCACTCTGGAAATGGCGATCGTCATGACGGAACAATGTAAGCCACATTGAGCCTGCAAATAGGTGAGAAAATGTGGGATACAAATACAACAAATAAATAAAATAAATAAATAAATAAAATACTTAAACTCTGGAATTTGTTGCCAGAGAATGTGGTAAAAGCGGTTAGCTTAGCGGAGTTTAAAAAAGGTTTGGACAGCTTCCTAAAGAAAAAGTCCATAGACCATTATTAAATGGACTTGGGGAGAATCCACTATTTCTGGGATTAGCAGTATAGAATGTTTTGTATTTTTTGGGATCTTGCCAGGTATTTGTGACCTGGATTGGCCTCTGTTGGAAACAGGATGCTGGGCATGATGGACCTTTGGTCTTTCTCAGCATGGCAATACTTATGTACTTATGGTAAGTCTGACATCAGTGCTGGGCAAAATAGTGGAAACTATTATAAATAACAAAATTACTGAACACATAGACAAACATGGTGTAATGGGACAAACTCAGCATAGGTTCTGCCAAGGGAAGTCTTGCCTCACCAATCTGCTTTATTTCTTTAAAGGCATGAATAAACATGTGAATAAAGGTGAGCTGCTTGACGTAGTGTATCTACATTGTCAGAAAGCTTTTGACAAAGTTCCTCATGAGAGACTCCTGAGAAAAATTAAAAATCATGGGCTAGGAGGCAATGTCCTATGGATTAGGAATTGGTTATTGGACAGAAAACAGAGGGTAGGGTTAAATAGCCATTTTTCTCAATAGAGGAGGGTGAATAGTGGTTTGATGGTGGAATACCACTATATAGCCCCTGAAGCAGCCCAGTAGGGCGAAACACGGCCTGTGTCGGGCTATGATATGTATATGTATATGAATTTTGGTATACATATTTTAATTCTGTTATATCAATAAAATACATCTCAGTTCATCAACGATCTGCTTTGTACAGTTTCCATTTAACATATTTATAAATGATCTAGAAATTGGAATGGTGAGTGAGGTGATTACTCCCCCCCCCCCCCCCCCCCCCAGTTTACTAAACCGCAGTAGTGACTGCCGTGTGCTATTGCTGACACAGCCCATTCACTTTGAAGTATGTGATATATCGATGGTTGTATCTTATTATATGGTGGAATTGTATACCCCCATTTTTTGATTTTTGAATTATTTTAATGTTTGTTTTTTAGACTACTAATGAAGGCCATTTAGCTGAAACGCAGCCCATGTCGAGTCAAGCAAAGACTTGCAATAAAGTATATTGAAGCACCTTGTTGTCCTTTTTCATCTCCACTGTTTCTTTTGTATTAGATGCATGGAACAGCCTCCCAACAGAGGTGGTGATTATGAAGACTGTATCTGAACTCAAGAAAGAATAAGACAAGCACAGGAAGCTCTCTAAGGAAGACGAGAAAGGATTGCAGAGCAGAGCTTAGCAGCTGGCATGGATGGGGAGATTGAATAGGCCCTATGGTCTTTATCTGCCATCATTTTCTGTTTCTATGGTTAGATTTATGACTTTTACTAGGAAAAAATGCCCGTTTCAGAACGCAATGAAACGGGCGCTAGCAAGGGGCCCCCTTCCTCCGTCCCTCCGAGCTACTTGCCTTGTTCGCCACAGTTTCCGTTTCGGCCCTCGAGTGTCATAGCTCCGCCCTCAACGTCATGACGTTTTGACGCGAGGGCGGTGCAGACACTCCAGGGCACACCGGATATCTCGGGCGACTCAACTTCCGTGGAGGCTTCAGAACGTTGGAGTTGCCTTTTATATAGAGAGATATTTCTAGAGCTGTTTCCAGGAGAGACTGATCCAAAGCCTAATTGTAGGCCCAAGTTTCAGCCTACCAGTCTGACGTTGCTGCCTGGATGTCTCACTAGCATCTGAAACTAAACATGGGCAAGACTGAGCTTCTTATCTTTCCCCTAAACCCACCTCTCCTCTTCCCCCATTCTCTATCTCTGTGGATAACACTCTCATCCTCCCTGTCTCATCAGCTCGTAACCTTGGGGTCATCTACTTTGACTCCTCTCTCTCTTTCTCTGCACATATCCAACAGACTGCTAAAATCTGTCGTTTCTTTCTCTATAACAGGGGAATAGCATGGGCAGGCCTGGACGGGCCCAGGCCCAGCCACTTTCACCCAGCCAACATCCTTCGATTGCTGTCGCTGCCTTTTCTCCCGCGGCTCCAGGTACAGCCGTCTGGGAGGCAGCGTTCAGCGTTGCCTTCCTGCCCTAAAATTGTTCCTCTCTCCAGGCTCCGCTCAGCTGCCTTGGTCCCTGCATTCTTTTGCTCGTTGCGCAGCGCTGCCATTCACACAGGCAGCTCTGCTCCCCTCTGCTGCATCCATTTGGCCCTATGTAAACAGGAAGTGCATCAGACAGGGCCGGATGCACGCAGCAGAGGGGAGTGGAGTTGCCTGTGTGAATGGAATTGGGAGCTGGCAACAGAGAAGGACATACTAGCACAGGTAAGTGTGACTTGCCTGATGAATGGAGTTCACAAGGAAAGGTGCAGGGAGAGAGAAGATAGATAATGAGGAGCTGCAGAGCAAACGCATTTGTAAGTAAGAGAAGCTTGCACCTGTACAGGTCCCTGGTGAGGTCTCACTTGGTCCAGAGGGGAGTGACAAAAATGGTATGGGGTTTCTGCCAAAAAACCTACGAGAAGAGACTTGAAGCACTGAATTATGCACCCTAGATCTGTGGTTTTCAACGCAGTCCTCAGGGACCATCTGGTGAGCCACTGGGTGTGGGTGGGCTCTGTGGAGCCAAGGTTTAAAAAATGTTCTATATTCTGGGCTTCTGGATGGGGATTGGGAAGGCCAGGGGAGTGGGAGGGAAGGGCAGAACTGATGCCAGACTATGAGGGAAGGAGGGATGGGTAGAGCTAATGCCAAACTCTAGGGGGGAGGGGCATAGCAGATGCCAAACATGGGGGGGGGGGGGCAAAGCTGATGACAATCTCTGGGGGGAGAGAACAGAGCTGATGCCAAACTATGGGGGAGGGGGAAGGGCAGGGTTGATGCTGGGCTACAGTTCCAGGCTGGAGATTTTGGGACAGTCCTGCATTTCTGACCACCCCATTGTTATGGGACTTGCAGCACTGATTTCCATGGGCAGAATCAGGCACTGATTTGGGTTAGAAAGTTTAAATCAGGACTACACAAAATTTCAAGCCTGGAACTGGGTAATTTGCCATATCTGTGATTTCTAATTTTTTGTGTTTTATTCTGCAATTTGTAAGGGGTGGTCTGTGTTCTTGGCATCTCTGCGATTTCTAATTTTTTGTCTTTTTTTTTAATCATTTATTTATAATTTTTCATTTTACAAGGGTCACTTGCAAACAGTAATGCAGAGATGATTGCACATTAATACAATATAAGAAGAAAACAATCCCAACTAGATATATGGATTATATGCAATCTTTCTCTTTCTTAGACTACAAAGTGAAGAAAAATAGGGAAAGTGAAATAAGACAAGGAGATCAATTAAACAGTAAACAGAAAAAGGAAAACATGGTATTAACCTGATTATCCCCAGATATTACTCATCTAATTCATTATACCACATTGATCATCTGGTTGGCTTCCTCAAGACCAAATACGGCATATAGTAAATTCATTTCATTGAGAACATACTTATTATCCAGGTTTTAGTTAGAAATAATACATCTGATTACATTCTCTCTCTTTAAAAACCAGAAATTATTTAAACGATTAATTTTTTGTCTTTTATTCTGCAGTTGGTAAGGGGTGGTCTGTGTTCTGCATGTGACCGATGTAAAAGATTCTGTGTGCATGTAGTTCATGTGGGGATCTATATGAGTCTGATTTCTCTGGCTTTTTAAATGGGAATGTCAGTTTCAAAATGTACCTGTTTTATGAATACAGCTTAATCAGGCATTTGCATTTGTTACAAAGCAAAGTTTGAAGGATATGTGCCATTGACATGTTTGCCTTATAGCAGTCATATTTGGTCAAGTTTAAGATATGGGATAAAATCACTATATTTAAAATTGTCGGTGTTCCATGAACCAGGTATGTGGTTTATGTTGATGGAGGAGAGCTGTTGTACAGATTGTTTACTTAGAAATCCATCATCAAGTGCACTCTAAGGCATTATTTAGGAGTATCCCAAGAAACACTCCTCACACCTAGTGCCCACCCATATTAGCTCTGGGCCCACCCAAAATGTCAGGTCTGGCTACGCCACTGCTCTATAACATCACCAAAATTTGTCCCTTCCAGTCTGAGCACACTACCAAAACTCTTATCTACACTCTTACCTCTTGCTTAGACTACTGCAAATTGCTTCCCACAGGTTTCCCACGTCATCTCTCTCGCCTTCAGTCTGTTCAAAACTCTGCTGCACGATTTATATTCCACCAGTGTCGCTATGCTCATATTAGCCCTCTTCTCAAGTCACTTCATTGGCTCCCTATCCATTTCCACATACAATTCAAACTCCTGTTATTGACTTCAGGGGTGTAGCTACGGTGGACTATGGGGGCCTGGGCCCCCGCAAATTATGTCCGGGTCCCTGGTTTGGCTGGCGGGGTCCCCAACCCCCGCCAGCCGAAGCCTTCTTCAGCACCGTCTCCGGCACAGCCGTGTTCCTGCCCTGCTGTTCTTGCTCCTCCTGTCCTGTGCACGCTGACGCTCCTTTACGTGAAACTGAGGAGCGTCAGCGTGCACAGGAAAGGAGGAGCAAAAACAGCAGTGCAGGAACGCGGCTGCACTGGAGACAGCGCTGAAGAAGGCTTCTTGGGGACCCCCACCAGCAAAGGTATTTGCGAGGTGAGGGGGGTGTGAGAAGGCACGAGGCGGAGGCGGGGGCAGGTGAGGCGAAGCGAGGCGTGGCAGCACTCAAAATGTGCCCCCAACCTTGGGCTCTGTCCCCCTCCCACCATAAGGTCTGGCTATGCCCCTGATTGACTTACAAGTGTATTCACTCTGCAACTCTTCAGTACCTCTCCACTCTTATCTCTCCCTCCTCTCCTCTCCGGGAACTCCGTTCATTGGGTAAATCTCTATTATCTGTACCCTTCTCCTCCACTGTGAACTCCAGACTCTGTTCCTTTATCTTGTTACAGTATACACCTGGAATAGACTTCCTGAATCAGTACGTCAAGCTTCAGCTCCAGCCATCTTCAAATCTAGGCTAAAAGCCCGCCTTTTTGAGGCTACTTTTAACTCCTATTCACTTGTTCAGTACCCAAGCCTGTTTTATAATTCCCACCTTAAGTAATTCCCTTATCCCTTATTTGTCCTGTTTGTCTTTCTTGATTAGATTGTGGAGTGGAGGAGTGGCCTACTGGTTAGAGCAGCAGTCATGCAATCCAGAGGTGGCTGGTTCAAATCCCACTGCTGCTCCTTGTGATCTTGGGCAAGTCACTTAACCCTCCATTGCAAACTTAGATTGTGAACCTTCCTGGGACAGAGAAATATCCAGTGTTGTAACTCACCTTGAGCTACTACTGAAAAAGGTGTGAGCAAAATCTAAATAAATAAATTGTAAGCTCTGTCAAGCAGAGACTGTCTCTTACATGTTCTGTGTTCAGCACTGCATACATCTAGTAGTGCTATAGAAATGAAGTAGTAGTGACATTAGCAATAGCTCATTCTGAAGAAGTAGGAGACTGAGGTAGCACATGTTCTGCTCTCAGACCCCATGGTAGTTGGTAGGCACACTTACTTGCTTCTAAATGAAAGCAGTCTTGAGAGCAGAGCTCATTATAACTCTGTCTTGGGTTCATGCTCCTTTAGAATTATGTGTTGCTTCCACTCACACCATGATCAGGTTTTGGACAAGCCTCGCCTGAAAAAGGCAAGGTCCACTGGACTGGGTGGGGAAGTTGAATTGGGGGACAGGGAACATTTACTGCAGACAGGAGTTTGGAGAGGGATGGCAAAGGTGCATGTTGGTGGGAAGGGATGTGTTTCTAAAAATTCAGACCTGCCAAGTCTACTGCACTGCACAGCTGACTCCTGCTTTGGAAATTTATCTTCTGCTCTTCCATGCAAGAATGAGAAAATCCTGCCCAACAGGGAAGACTTGGCAAGCTGCTTATTCCCTGCCGCACCTACATGAAGACCAGTGAAAGCAGCAGGAGCATCTCTGCTGTTTCTGCTCTGTGCCATCTCTGTAAGGACAGTAATGGAACAAATATGTTCAAACTTCTACAGTCTGCATGTCCTGCTGCAAGAAATGTGAACCCTCTCATCCCCTATAGTTTTAGCCACTTGCTGAGTTCTTCTACCTGCAGAGTGGCTTTTAGATTGGCAGAGGAGAACTGGCCATTTATAGTAAATAAGTTATAGGAATGGGGGAAGGAGAATTGAACAGGCAGGGTCTGTTATAGTGCCTTGAAAAAATCTTCACATCCTTGTGTTCTTTATACAGCATAATGCTAAAATGTATAATTCAAAACATATTAATGTAAGAATTTGTTAATTAGAAACCAAAAAGTCTTGATCACATAAACTCTTCTTGCCCCTTGACTCAGCACTTGGTTGCAGCCTTTTTTGCAGTTGTAACAGCCATGTTTACCAGCATTACATAGTGGAATGCTGCAGTTTTTGCCTGTTCTGCTTGACAGAATAGCTCAAGCTCTTTGAGTTGGCTGGGGTCCTTCTGTCAATTTCTCCATGTTTTGTCAGAAATTTTTTATTAGATTCAGGTCTGCAATTTGACTGGGCCACTGAAGGATATTCAATTTTTTTCTTTGCTGAGCCACTCCACCTTCACCACCTTCCCATTGGTTGGATCCTACCTACAGTCTCTGTGACTAGAGCTGTCTTACCAGTGCTCCAACCCCACAGTCTTCACGTTGACTGGATTCTACTCATGTCTCTGCAGCTAGTCACTCATAGAGGAGGAAGGATTGGAGAACTGCAGATAGAAATTTCAAAGTTCAAGGTTCGTTTATTTGATATACTGCCTATCATAGTAACAGCTAGGCAGTTAACATTAAAATGAGTTAAAAGCTAGAAAAGAAGTTGCATGATTCGAATAGGATAGAATAAGAAAACAGACAGTGAAGCAGTGTGTTATACTTTACAGTATAATATCAGAAACTCCGAGTTGCTCATCTTCCCTCAAGATTATAAGACTTGTCTTAAATGTTTGCAGAGATGGTTCAGCACATAGATTGAATGGGAGGTAATTCCAAACAGAAGGGCCCACAACAGCAAATAGAGAGCTATGAATATATTCGTAGCATATTTGGCAAAAAGATAGAACATTTAAAAGATCCTGATTTATGGAATGTAAGCTACTACTGGGTACATAAGGGGTCAAATATTGTGATAGAAACAATGGGAAGCCGGAAAAGCGGATCTGGTCTATCAATGATAGGATTTTATATGGGATTCTTCAGGCTACTGGTAACCAATGTTCTTCTTTAAGTAGAGGAGTTACGTGATCTTGTTTCTTAGCATCCCAAATATCTTTCACCATCATGTTTTGGATCAGCTGAAGATGTTTCAAATCTTGTATATGTAATCATTTAAAGAGAGAATTGCAGTAGTCTAACTGGCTTAACACCAGAGAGTGAGTTAGTATGCATAGTGATTTATGATCTATAAGTGAACGTGCAGGTTCAGACCAGGCCTGCCAAGTATCCCACACTTAGAGGGAGGCTCCTGCTTTGGAGGGCTGCTTCCCACCAAAAATAGGAAACTGCTATAGAACATGAGAGCCTCAGAAGCTAATCCTTCAGACCTCTGCCTGCATGTGACCACAAACAATTTCAGATTTCACCATGGGCACTTCCTGCTGTGAGATTACCAGTCTGATGATGGCTGAGGGGGTGGAGTTAGGTGGGCCAAGAGCTGAGTTGGCAGGTGGCATCAAAATCTCCCACTTAAAAATGGGTCTCTGTCAGATTTATTAGCTATTCTTGTGTGTTCTGAATATTAATGCACAATCAAACCTAGTCTGCATTCTATGCACATCTAATAGGGCAATCTAAATATTTTGGCTATTGGCTATAAGCATGTGCCTAATCTGCCTGTGCCTTAATCCAGCCCCTCCTCTTCTGTTTCTCTTCACATACTGCTGTCAGCTGTCAGGGCTGAATTTAAATATTGGGCACCCAAGTAAAAAAAAAATTGGGGATGCTCACTGAGAAACTCAAGTTATCTTTCTCTATGTGGGAATAGGGAGTTTCCCCTCAGGAATAGCACATTCAGTCTTTCAAAGGTGGGAATGAGTGGGGTTCTATTGAATGAATCAGTTTTTTAGGGGTGGGAGTGCCACAGGTTCTTTATGGACCTACAAAATCAGAGGGAAGTGGGACTATAAACCAGGATTCCCAAAGACCGGACCACAGCAGTAGTAAAAACGAAGCAAAGTTTTTACTACTACTACTGTGGTCCGGTCTTTGGGAATCCTGGTTCACATTCCCACTTCCCTCTGATTTTGAGTTGCTCCTTGGGACTTCTTGAGTTCTCCAGGCTCGTGGATTCTCTTTTGGTTCTTTATGGACCTACAACAGGAAAAAGATCTAGGATATAAGGAATTTTTTGGCTACCTGAGAGTGAGGCATTTTATTGAGCAAAACCAAATAGCGAATAGCCAGGATGTTAAGGGTAGACTCTTGGATCAGATCATGATGAAGAAGTGCTCACAGATGGGGTTTTCTTCCTGGTTATATAGAAGGCTGTGACGGCATTGCAGAAATGGAAGAGAGATTTGAGTGCTGATTCAAATTAGGATGATTTCCGCATGAGTGTAGACGTGGTTGAGAATGTGTTGTGGAGTGTGTTACATTTTAAATTTATGCATAGGCTCTTTGTGCACCATCTTTGGACTTCTGAAGGGCAATTCTATAAATTAGGTGCCTGCATTTCTGTGCCCCTTCCTTATGTAAATTTATAGTGCTCACTTACCCACAAAAGTGCCAGCAGGGTGCCTAAGCACTATTCTGCAATGCTGCACATAAATGCAAGGGGCTGCCTATATGGGCATATGAGTGCCCCCCCCCCCCCCTCCCCAATTACACCCATAACTTACAGAATATTAATTCAAACATCAGTATTTTTCAATTGGTAAATAAAATAGTACTTCCTCAACTGCTGTGGGACTCAGGTCTCAGACTTAAAAGAGAAAATGGTTATATATTAAAGTTTGACTAAACATGAGAATTAATTGAAATCAATAATTGATTTATGTTGCTGATATGGCTTACAGTGTGACCACGGCGCTGTTTTGCTGCAATGTCTGAGATTTCCCCATTTTTGAAAGCAAATTGCAATAGTTTCTTTTCAGTCCCAATGGAAATTCCCCATTCCCACACAGAGGAAGATAACTTTAGTACTTGAGGGCTCACAGGCCTTACACTGAATTTAGCTTCAGTTGTTGCTACTGCTGTGAGGCCTAGGCCCTGACCTGGGGCTGCTGTACAGGACAAATCATACCATTGCGGTGTCTACTCCATCTTCAGCTCTGTTTAGCTTGTGGGAAAAAGATGGGAAGGGTGAAGCTGGAGCACATATTGCAGAGCAGTTCCTGGGCCTGCGGAACATATGGTATCTTCAAAATTTGGTACCAGAGGCAATCTCCTATATTGCCTATGACTAACTGTGGGGATGTTCTTGCAGCATTAGGTAGGCCAGCTTAGTCTGCTTCTTTAGTACTTCATGTTCCGTCATGTCTGTTGTAAGTGGATGTCAATTTTGATGCAGAAGTCAGTGCAGGCATCAGTACCTTCAGAATGGGGGGGGGGGGGGGGTGAAGGGAAGCCAGCTCATCCCTGGTTTCTTCTAAGCCCCTGCTAAACTGGTCGATTGTTGTGGTTCTTTTGAATCCGTCTCTGTAAAAATTGTTGGAAGCAGGAGGTATAGGATATCATGGGGATACATAGGGACAGGCAGCCATAACATTTTTGTTTTGTTTTGTTTCGTTTCTGATGTCATGTGCAGCATTTTTTATTTTGTTTTGATTAGACTTCATTTTAATTTCTGGAGCACTGATGTTAAGAGTGCACACATTTGCAAAGAGTGCGCTTTCTTTCCAGACTGTGCACAAATGTGTAACAATTCACACATACCAACAGTTTATGCATTAATGCACTATTTGTAAAGCGGGCTCACTCTTTCGAAAAGAACGTACACTCTTTGCAAATAGTGCACACTATTATCGGCAAATGAAATTCACAAATTTTCTGCTCGTTTTCATTTGTTAATAATGTGCAATGATGTAGACTATGTCATTGACATTTCATATGTTGTTGTAACTAACAGCTCATCCCTTTTCAACCTTTGCAACTTTTGCAGTGCCATCTGAGCAATAAAAGCCTTGTCCTCCAAACAACATTCCTTCTGAAAACTGGAATCTCCCACTGCCCCTATCTTCAAGATACCCCACTCCTCCTCCCCCTCCTCCTCTTCCCCGGTTCCTAAACCATGAATGTTCAGTCCTTTCCATACCTGTTGTAACTACAGTCAACATTTTGCATTAATTGCTCCTGCCTACTCCCCCATTTTAGAGAGAATTTTAAATATGATTTCTACTTCCATCTATATCCACCAGGGACATAGCCACAGGGAGGCCTGGGCCATTCCACTTTTGCTTCAGACCTGCCGAACAACAGCACACCAGTGGTGTAGCTGGAAGGGATTCCCAAGCCTCACCAGCTGAAGACATCCAGAACCCACTGCCCCCACTCAGAAAAGTGCGACAGCCAGACGCAGTACCCTGATTCGCCAACAAAGGCATCGCAGGCATGTGTAGTTCTTGCACATGAACTGAGCATGCGCAAAGAGTGAGCAAGTCCGTGGTGCCGACGTCAGTGGTTCAGAGTGCTGACAGTGATTGTTGCACTTTTCTGAGTGAGTGCAGCGAGCTCTGAATGTCTCCATTTGATGTGACTTGGGGTTCCTTTCCAGCTACACCAGCAGTGCGCTGCTGCTGGGTGGATCTGAGGCAAAAGTAGAATGGCCCAGCCAGCCTAGAGTCAACTGTGGGTACCTGGTGGGTATAGATGGAAGTGGGCATTTTCACTGATGGAAATTGTATTTAAAAAGATCTTAAATGGATGAGTAGATGGGTGCAAGATGAAAAGACTGAACCTCCGTTGTTTGGGAATTGGGGGTGGGGGTGTCTTGAAGCCAAGGGGCAGTGAGAGGTTCCAGTTTTCAGAGAAGATGTTGTCTGGAGGATAAACAGCAATAATATGAATATACTGAAAATTAGTTCTGTAGCACTGCCATGGCTTCCAGTAAAACAACCCTTGAAAGACTCATCAGAAGAGAATCCTGCAGGGACACACACAACATTCCAGAATGAGAACACAATGACAGATAGAACTGGAAGGGATGCAGGGGAATCTGCTGGTAGTCCATTCTTTGTTAGAGAACCCCATAAGGTACTGTAAGAACGTCTATTTTAGAAACACTATTTACTTCATGTGCAGGCTGGTGTTATGAGGAAAGTAGAGATCCCAGTTCTGATTCATTTTCTATCCACAAATTCACTCCATCTTCACTGTTAGCTCTTTGAGTGGGGGCTTGTACTAGGGTTGACACAGTAAAACAATCATATCAATAAGAAATGGAAACTACTAAAAGATTCCATGTAAGTTGAAAGCTTTGCTTTATCTGCTGATAAGTGATGGACGGAGCTTCTTTAACATGCAGGCAACTTATATCTCATTTTTCCTGACTTCTTACCATCCAACCATTCCTACCAGTCCTAAACAGATACAAACAGCCACTAAACCATACAGAACTCCAACGTTCCTCAAACCCTCCAATCTCAAATCCTCCTAAATCCACCTAGATCCAATATTGATCACGCTTCTCACTCATTACGCACGTCCCAACACCAGACAACACTCTCAACCACCACTACTGACACTCCTTCCCTCTACCTCGCTGCTCAGCCCACAGCACTCCATTTTAAACCATTGCTCTCACCTCAACCATCAATTCAGCCAGCAAAGGTGCCTCTGTGACTATCTACTTCCTCAAGATGACACTCTTCCTTATGATTAACAAGTTCTGCCCAGCCTCAGCCATCACATCATTATCAACAACTGTCAGCTAATAGCACAAGATAAATGGAACCTTTAGAAACTCCACCCTAATAATCTTTCCCACCTCCTTCCTAATGCCTTCTAAAATCTATCCAATTTAGGTCACCTGTACAATACATGGGACAAATTCTCTTCTAATATCACAACCTCTCCAAGACAATGGGGACTTTCCACTATTCATCGCATGTGACCACACTCTGTGCATTACATGTAACTGCTGTCATATAGTTCCACTCCCCCTCCATTATATTGAACTAAGCAAAGCACACATTCCCAGCTCTCCATCCCACCACCTACCTACCAAATTCATTCCCTTCCACTTCTGACCATACAAGGCCTTATAAAATCCTATGAACCAACCCCTTAAATCTTTAAACCTGGAAAACTACCATCTCTCTGCACACTGCCACCACTTCAACATCCCTGCAAATGATATCTCAGAACTGGAGATAAACAAAAAAAAGGAAATCCATCCAGACCAAATCATTCCCTAAATCCTGCCAAGGAACAAAACACTGCCTCATAAAACAATTAGTCAAAAGAGTGGAACCGAGAGCCAGACACCAACTCCTCAATCCTTCTTGACCAGGCCAGCACCAGGAAAATCCTACATATATCCCTTGCGTTGGTAACAGCCACCAAAACCTAAGCTCTGCCTCTACCCCAAAACTCTTATGTAACTTCCACCTGCCCCAAGGGGGATCTCCACTCCTCAAAGTAACCTACCCTTCTCAATATCCACCCAATGTTGAAATCTACTGGGCTTACTCTAATGCAATTGTAGATTCAACAGCAACACCCAATATTGCCTACAAAAGTCAGAAGGATTGACCTCTCTCCCCTACCACACACATACTCACTTCAGTTGCTGCAGAACCATCAATCAAACCCAAGGCTTCTGGCCCCTCATAAAACTGGATCATACGCTATCCAATGCATGAAAAAAAATTATTCAGGAGCCCAAACCAGAAGCATATTAAAAATGTATAATACTCTAGACAGCCAAACTATCAGAATTGCATTCACCCAACCTAACCAACTGAGGTGCAGCCAGAACTGTGTACTATCCTCTATCTATAATCTCTTCATCAATGGTTGATAGTTAAGCTGAAGTAGTTCACCCATTTACACCAACAGTAAGACGTCAAGGTAGCACAGCGCCTTATTATTCCACTGAAACATACACACTAATTGGGCCATCAATAACCATAAATCCCCCCTCCTCAGGGGCATAATCTTGGATTTTTCCAGTTTCAGTTTATATCCCAATACCACCCCAAACATATCTAAGATGCCCAAGAAAGCAGGAGGTAAATTATTCAGTTCTGCTTAAAATTACAACACCATCATCTGCATACAAAGCAATACATTGCTCTACCGCCTGCACCACCATATCCTTAAGCTGCAGAGAGTTCTGAATCAGACCCACAAGAGGTTCAATGGAAAGGGAAAATAAGAGCAGAAAAAGTGGACAACTGCTGCATCTCAACAAAGAAAAGCTATCAGAATCTACCCCTTTCCCCTGTATCCTGACACATGCAGTCCTATATAGAGCCTTAACCTATGTCTGAAAATTAGGGTTAAAGCCAAAAACTGTCTCTACCAACATCGAAAAAAAAGAAAATCCCAAGGCTTTTTTGGAGTAAAGTGCCAAGATCATCATTGCCTGCAAAACCTTCCCACCAACCTCCCCCCTCCCCATTGCTTCCATTGTGTGAAGCATGTTATCCTTTGGTGAACTCCCTAGAATAAATCCTATCTAATCCCAACCCACTAACTTCCTCATGACCGCCTCCAGTCTGCTATCCAATACCTTAGCAAAACTTTTCATGTCAGCATTTAATAAAGATATCAGCTGATAAGAGACCCAATACACAGAGGAAAGGAGTAGAGTTACAATCATAGCCCGTGGTGGTCAGTAGTTTTTAAGCTACTGACTGCTGTAGACTGAATTAATCCTGGACATTCAATGCCAGGGCCATGTCTAGGCACCATCATTGAATATCTGGGTTACCATAGCTACTCAGAGGTTACCTATCACTGGCCTTTATTCAGGCTGTGCCTGGGTAGCTCAGCAGATAAAGTTAAAACAGCCTTTTTGCTGTCCTAACTTTATCTACTTACTTACCTGGTTAGTGAATGGTACATTGCTGCTAGCCAGGTAAATTCTGCCTCCTGCCCAAACTCCACCCTTGGACCTAAGTGCCACTGAATATCTGCTCCTAGGCCACTCAGTGTAGTTTAACCAGCCAGGAGCCTACTAGCAGATAAAGACCATATATCCTATCCAGTCTACCCATCCATACCATCTACTAGGCTCTACTATTCCTTCCACTCCCTTAGAGATCCACTGTATTTGTCTGATTCTTTCTTAAATCCAGATATAGCCTTTGTCTTCACCACCTCCACCAAGAGTTCATTCCATGCATCCACCACCCTTTCCATAAAGAAGCATTTCCTTAGATTACTCCTGAGTCTGTCCCCTTTCACCTTCAACTGAGGCCCCCTCATTCTAGAGCTTCCTTTCAACTGAATATTTAGAGTTTAGGAAAGCAGTTAAAACTGTTTAATTTCAGGAGCATCTCTTGTCAAAGTCTTGATCTGCTTTGGGTTTCTTGAACAAATTAAGTATGTTGTAATTTTAGGACTGTTTTAGTCCTAGTTCTTCTTAGTTTGTTATTTGTGAAGAGCTGTCTAGGCATTCTGCGAGCTATAAGAACTAAGTATGATAAGATAAGGCTTGCCTCTTGTGCATTTATTCCATGTCTCTCCTCTCCCGCCTTTCTTTCAAAGTACACATATTGAGATCTTTTAAGTCTGTCCCCATACACTTGATGATGAAGACCACTGACCATTTTAGTAGCTGCCCTCTGGACCAACTCCATCCTGTTTATATCTTTTTGAAGGTGTAGTCTCCAGAATTATACACAATACTCTAACTGAGGACTTACCACAGACTTATACAAAGACATTATCATCTCCTTTATCCTGCTGGTCATTCCTCTTCCTATGCACCCAAGCATCCTTCTGGCTTTTGCCATCAGCTTTACTACCTGTTTGGCCACCTTAAGATCATCAGATACAATCAGCCCAAAGTTTTGCTGTTATTTCATGCATAGAAGTAATTCACCCCTATACTATACCACTCCACAAGGTTTTTGCAGCCCAAATACATGGCCCTGCATTTTTTAGCATTAAATAACTGACAATTTTTAGATCATTCTTCAAGCTTCTCTAGATCCATTCTCATGTTACCCACAACATTCAAGCCTCCCATTTACTAAGATGTGTTAGTGGCTGCTGCACGGTAATGCCGACACAGCCCATTCAAAGTGAATGGGCTGTGTCGGCAGTAGCGTGCGGCTTAGTAAACAGGGGGGAAGGTGTCTAAGCTATTGCAGATTTTGGTGTCATCCACAGAGGCAAACCTTAGCAGAAGCACTTCCTCAATATCACTTACAAAAATGTTAAAAAGAACTGGACCAAGAACTGATACTTGTGGCATACAGTTGTAACCACCTTTTTTTCAGAGTGAATTCCATTTAACATTAGACTTTTTTGCCTTCCACTCAACCAGTTATTTCAGGGCTCATACTAAGAGCACTGATACAGTCACTTATGTGGAACCGTGTCAAAGGCTTTGCTAAAATCATTTGTTCTATAGCTTCCCTTCCAATGAATCACCATGATGGTGGCCTCATAGCATGATTTGGGAAGGACCTCTGGACCTCTTATAGCACACAGCTATTCCAAGCCCAGGACCTAAGTTAGAAGTTCAAATCATTTGTCATTTTTCCAAGTACTTTAATATGTATATAAAGAGTTTTTGTAGATGTACTACTGAAGAACATATACCACACCAAAAACCAAAGAATAAAAGAGAAAAGCGATCACTTAACTAATTCCAAATGTCAGTGCTGAACTCCACAGTTGACTTATCATTCAGGTGTGGCCAGTTCGAATCACTTCACTAGCACCTATCAGGGTGTTACTGTGGAGTTCAGCACTGACATTTGGAATTAGATAAGTGACCACTTTTCTCTTTTATTCTTTGTTTTGCTAAGATTTCGTATATGGTACATGTTCTTTATAGATATATTAAAGCACTTGGAAAAATGAGACATGATTTGAACTTCTAACTTAGATCCTGGACTTGGAATAGCTGTGCACTATAAGAGGCCCTTGTTATTCATGTTATGCTGTCATTTTTCCTTTATGTTCTATATTGATTTTTTTCCATACATTTTTGTTCTTTACAATTACATATAGATTGCAGGACATCCCCACCCCTTTCTCTTTTATTGATAGGTGAATCATTAGAATAACGTCATAGACACGTATATGTGTACAGAGATGGGTAATAACCAAGTTCTTGTACTTTGTTACAGTACTTATATACAATTGGCAGTACTTTTACTTGTAACACGTTACTTTTTTTTTTTTTTGCAATACTTTTTACTTGTACCGAATTACATTTAAGCTGTTCTTTTGTACTTAGTAACAAAGTACAAATTTAGAAAGTAGTTTTAAAAAAAGTATTTTCCATCCCTCTGCTTCTCCCACTCTACAGATGCGGCTTGAAGCTGATTGGGCCTGAACCTCTGGTCCCAAAACAGCTGAGCTGGGACCAGAAGTTCGGGCCAATCATATGCAATCCAGGGTCTGACATCACCTGTAAATCCTAGTCCCCGCCCTCTACACCTGCCCAGAACAGCTGTTGATTGGCTATTACTTTGTTGTTGTCAGGCTCGGTTGCCTCCCCAGCCTGAACCACACCTTCACTGCGTGTAGGGCCCATTCTCCCTCTTCCCTCCCATCCACCATGGCCCTGCAGCACAGTTTACTCTCTTCCTCTCTTTGCACCTCTGTCAGGTTAGTGCTAATAAACTACCATTGGAGGCGCATAGGACCTGGCTCTGTGCAGCACCATAAGTGCTTCTGGTGCCAGGCCTGCCTCCTTTGATGTAAGACTTTGTGGAAATCTTGCTAGGCCATCAGTTGAAGTCTCGGCAGCCATTTTCAAGAAGTGGCATCAGTGGGGAGGTCAGTGGCAGTAGGCAGGAAACAGTGGGGTTCTTTCCTGCTCCAAACAGGACACTAGACCACCATAGCTGTAAGTTAGACCCGGAAGGGGGGAGGGGACAAGCTGCTCATGGATGGGAGGGAGAGAAGGGGGCAAGCTGCTCGTAGATGGGAGGGAAGAGGAGAGCAGAAGGGGACATGCTGTACATGGAGGTGAGGGAAGGAAAAGGAGAAGGGGGAAATGCAGCTCATGGATAGAAGGGGAAGGGACATGCTACTCATAGATGGGAGAAAAAGGAAAGGGTAGCATGCTGCTCATGGATGTTTGCTTTTTTGGGATCTTGTCGGGTATTTGTGACCTGGATTGGCCACTGTTGGAAACAGGATGCTGGGCTTGATGGACCTTTGATCTTTCCCAGTATGGCAATACTTATGTACTTATGTACTACGGAAGAAAATGCATTTCTGTTACTTTTACCAGTATTTTCATTGCTTATAGAATATGGCTCTCTTGGGGGATCAAAGTGACTGTGCGGCAGGGGCGGGGCCAGAGGCGGGCTGGGGAGGGGCGGCATTTTATAATTTGTGTCCTTTTTTTGTCTCTGCAAATATGGTAACCCTACAGTAGTCATTCCTTTGCATGTGACCTCCTCCTCCTCCCTCTCAGCAGCACCTGAGTCTTTCATCACGCCACTGACACTTCCTAATTAGCATTACAGTCTATTCTTCACAAGCAGACTTGATTATTACTATTCCTTGTTTCAAGGATTTACTAAACTAAATTAGAAAAGACTACAACTAGTTCATAATACTAGTTTAATAGTAAATGCCAAGAAGTCGGATCATAGCATTCTAATTATGAGTAGGGTTGAACATTTGACTCCCCAGTTCCAGAAGCTTTATTGGTTGTCTTTTTTGGTGCATCAAATTTAACATTTTGATGTTGGTTTTTAAAGCCCCTTTAGCTGTGACTCAGAGCCTTAAGGTCTATCAGCCTTTAAGGGAGTTGAGATCTCAGGGAAGTAATTTTTTTGAGGTACTTTTGGTTCATCAAGTTCATCTTGCTGAAACCCATGCTTGAACATTTTTTGTAGTGGGGCCAGTTATGTGGAATACACTTCCATTGGAGAATCTTCAATATTACCTTACTGATGATGTTTAAAAAACAGTTGAAGACTTTTTTGTTTGGTGAGGCATTTTGCTAATGACTTGACATAATTCTATGCTGTGTTCTGCTGTCATTTTGGGGCATGTTTTATTGTATAGTATGTTTTAGTTTGGTCTATGTATCATTTTTATGAGTGTATGTTGTGACTTGCTTAGATATGTTGGATAGGTGAGATATCTGATAAATAAATAAATGAATGAATGATGTGTCAGGACCAAGTTCAGTGTATGGTTCTCGGCCCACAGCACTAACCATTAGGCTTCTCCTCCAGTCCACCATATGTTCTGCCATGCTAACAAACAAAATCTTTTTAATAAAGGAATTTCTTCTATATGAAGGGCCACATTGGGACTATGTTTTGTTTACAAGAATTGTTGTGGTAGAAATGATTTTTCATATTCTCTATCATTCCGCTATAGTGATAGAACCAAGAACTGAACCCAAAGCAAGTTATGGCTAATAAGAAACATATCTCCGAGCCCATCTCTCTGAGCACCATAGATACTTCAACCACAGACACTTCAACCACAGATACTTCAACCACAGAATCTGAGACTAAAGATCCAACATCTTACAATCAGGATTCCAAGGTAACAGTGTCAGAAAAAAAGTGTTTGCTGTGAGTGTTGCCTACAGGAACGTCCAGGTCATCAGGGATAGGCTGGGTCAGTCTGGGTTTTAACTCCGTTGCATCAGTGTATAACCCTGAAGTTCCTTGTTCTCTTAACACAGTAGCAGTCATTACAAACTTCAAGCCCCTGACAACATGTTGGGTGGAAGGGGGAGAAAGGGATATCTTCCTAGGTCAGATGTCACACATAGCAATATGGTAGGTGGAGGGAGGAAGGGGACCATCTTCCAGGGAAAGCTGTCAAACATTTTGTGCCTCTAGCAATGTGTTGGGGGGGGGGGGGGAGAGGGGGAGAAAGGAGATTTCTTCCAGGGGCAGTTGTCACACATCCCATGTCCCTGGCAATGTTTTGGGTGGAGGTAGGAAGAGGATTTCTTCCAGGGGCAGTTGTCACATATCCCATGTCCCTGGCAATGTTTTGGGTGGAGGGAGGAAGTGGATGTCCTCCAGGGGAACCTGTCACACATCCCATGTCCCTGTCAACATGTTGGGTAGGTGTAGAACGAGATGTCTTCCAGGATTGCACACCAACACTTCCAGGTACGACCGCAGCCACTCCAAAGTAAGCAAACATCCGCCAGGTGTTGCTTTTCTAAGAAAGCAGATTTACTGCTGAATTGCGTGTAGTTAACTCCTATAGCAAGTATACTCAAATCAAAATAGCTGTCTTCCATGCTTTGATGTGAATAGAGGAGGAAATCAATAGAAAAAGAAAACTGAGGTCCAGATGCTCAAAACTCCTGTGCTGCACTGAACAGTGCCGGAGAAATACCACAGAAACAGCATGCCAGAAGAACTCCCTAACGTTCACGTTAATGAGATGCAAATATAGGCACACTCACAGCATTGAGCTTTAGGGAGTTTGGCGAGAGGATAGTGTCTGGTGCATACCAGAATCCATAAAGGGGCATGAAGGAGGAGGAAGAAGTGCCGGTTGCCCAGCTGTGCGACGGCCTACCTGAAGCTAGGCCCCAATCTGAAATGGGGGAATTGCGTGTTACAATTTAGAAAGGGTACAGTGTCCCTCCTTCTCTGCTGCCCATCTTCTGCCAGTCTGTCTGCTGAAGGAAAAGCTCTGCAGCCATTTTCCTGCCCATCTCCACAACACCGTTCCCAGCCCTAGCTCCTGTGGTGCAGCTTTGGGCTTTGCTTGGTCAGTCTAGTGTTAAGCTTTTCTCTGGTATTGGGGATCTCATCACAGCTCGGCATAACCCTAACACCAGCTCCAAGCTGGCATAAGGTTTACAGTGGAAAGAGCACCCTTGTTTGGTACACTGTTTGGGAAGGTGGTAGAACTAGAGGACATGAATTGCGGTTGAAGGGGGGGGGGGGGCAGAGTAATGTCAGGAAGTATTTTTTCACGGAGAGGGTGGTGAATATGTGGAATGTCCTCCCACGGGAGGTGGTGGAGATGAAAATGGTAATGGAATTCAAACATGCGTGGGATAAACAGAAAGGAATCCTATTTAGAAGGAATGGATCCATGGAATCTTAGCAGAGATTGGGTGGCGATGCTGGTAATTGGGAGGCAAAACCAGTGCTGGGCAGACTTCTATGGTCTACGCCCTGATTGTGACTGAATAGATAGGGATTGACTTGAGTGTAAATTTTAAGGGGCTTCGATGTTAGCTTCAGAACTTTTAGTACAAAAAGAGTGCTGGGCAGACTTATACATTCTGTGCCCTGAGAATGGCAAGGACAAATCAAACTCGGGTATACATATAAAGTATAGCATATTATGTAAAACTAGTAAAAGAGGCCCGTTTCAGAGCATATGAAACTGGCGCTAGCAAGGTTTTCATCGCCAACACCCCCCCTCCCTGGCCAACCCCTTCGTTGTTCTGCCATTGCTCCGCCCCCAACATCATGACGTTTGACGCAAGGGCGGGGCCCGGAGCGATTTCCCACCCCTCCCTGCCTCCCTCCCTGCCAACCCCTTTGTTGTTCTGCCATTGCTCCGTCCTCGAGGGCGGGGCCCGGAGCGATTTTGGTGGCTTCACCACCACGAACCTTCGAACCTTTTTGAAGGAAGTCAGGGCTTGGCTTCAGTGACGTCAGTGTCCTCAGAACGTTGAGGGTGAGTTTTATTATAGTAGATGAGTTTATCATGTTGGGCAGACTAGATGGACCGTACAGGTCTTTATCTGCCGTCACTTACTATGTATGTTACTATGTTCACTGAGCATTGGGAGGAATAGCAAATGACCCTATGAGCATGCATTTGTATGCTCATTGCGCAGTTCCTTCCCGTGCTATGGGCCTCTGAACATTCTGCGCTGGTAAACGCAGGCAGTAGTCTGGCAATAATTATTGGCCTCTAGTGCCTGAGTTTAATTTTGAGCATCAGGGCCTAAGACATAAGTTTCTCAGAATCCCAATCGCCTCTTCTTTGGTAGACTTGCTATTCTTGGGGTCTGGGTGTAGAAGAGCTTATTAGATTCTGTAGCGTTATGCAAGGGTGTTGCATTATCTGAGTCACCTGGTCTGGGTCACCTTGACTCCCTCTTGGAAATGGAAGAAAAAGAAAGAGAGAAAAAATCCCTCAAAACCTGTATCCAAATCCAGTCCAATATTTACGGTTCTCCAGTCACAGTGCTCCAACAGAAAATATCAGAGTTCCAAACACAGCAAGCTCTTAGCAAAGTTCAAAACATAGCAGGCTCTTAATCCTCCAGAGCTAAAATGAAGTTCAATAGTCCCAGTCCAGGTCACACAGTTTGCAATGCTGTTAGGAACAAAGCTCTAGATTACAACCTTTTCCTCTTCCCACACCTGGTCAAGTGCCAATGAGCAGTCTTTAAAACAAAACTTTCAGCCTTTAAACTCGCTTTCACAGGGCTCAGGGTAGAAACCCACAAGCAAATGGAAAGGAGTTCATAACTGCTCACTTATAATCCCACAGAACTTTTCAGCACTAAAGTCCAGCCCTAAAAGTCTTTCTGAAAAGTAAAATAGGAAGGGTTTAAAATGCCTTCCACCAATAACTGTCAGATTAAAGTTCACATAGTTCATATGTTCTTCATAGCTATAAAACACATTGTTTACCAGTTCCAGCTTTTGGAACTGAGTCCCATAAGTACATAAGTACCGCCATACTGGGAAAAGACTAAGGGTCCATCAAGCCCAGCATCCTGTCTCTGACAGCGGCCAATCCAGGCTTCAAGAACCAGGCAACCCCCCCCCCCCCCCCCCCAAAAAAAAAAAAAAAAAAATTAATAATGTTCAATGGACTTTTCCCTCAGGAATCTGTCCAAACCCCAAATCCCCAGCCTCACTTCTCACTTACCAGGTTTCTTGCTGACCTGGCATGTCCCACGAGGCTGTGTGTGTTCAATAGCAATCCTCAGGAGTCCAAAGGCCAACCTGCTTGTCTGAGTTATTCAACAGGAATCTCCATCTCCTCCTCCTCTGGAAGCAGCTGTAGTTCCTCTGCTGGGAGCTGTTCTCCTTCCTCCACAAACTCCATGTTAGTGTCTTCCTTGAAAGACAAAACCAGCTCCATCACTCCCCATCCACTCTTTGGTTCCATTACATACTGTTTAGTAAGCCAAGGATATTGGGCTAGGTCTGAATCCTGGCCCATCTTGAAGGGCTGACCCCTATACTTCCAGGAAGTATCTAGAGGTCTGGGGCCACTTTCCTCCAGAGGCCATTGCAGGGTTTCCCCTTTCATATGGGTTCTGTGCCTGCCCTGGGAAAGAAAAAGTCCTAAGTCCTTGCTGTCTGGCTTAGCATTCTGAGGCTGACCCCCTTGTTTATCACATTCCGTTAACTATCTGTTATAAACAGCCCCCAGATAACCTGAGACCTTATACCAAAAAGGACTTACAAAATCAGATTAGTGAAGCAAGGCTTAATTAGTTTATTATTTTTAAAAAAATACACTCTTGCAAGAATGGGTGTCTCTGAAAGCAAGCAAGCACACCCAGGATCTCCTGTTTACAGGTTATGTGGTCTTTCTTTTTGGTTACATTTAAGTGTCTGCCCCTAACTTTCTCATTGGATATTGATCACATTTACCCCCCCCCCCCCCCTCCGCTGCATCATTGCTAATTATCATATGACAGCCCTCATAGACCAAGCCTGAGCCTCTCCATTGTTAGTTTTTCTGCTCTGCTTGCATTTTCTTATCTCCAGTCTTCCATGTGAGAGCTCTGCTTTAGCAGTCTCGCACATGGAATGTTTCACCTTCCTCCCTAACCCCCCTTCCTTCTGCACCCTTTGTTTATAGTTTCACAGCTATCTCGCCAGGGGCGTAGCTACGGGTGGGCCTGGGTGGGCCCAGGCCCACCCAATTTCAGCTCAGGCCCACCCACCCAGCTGATCTCTCCAGACTAGCAGCAGCGGCGAACTGGCGGGTGGCGGCACTAAAAGCATAAAGCAGTGAAGCTCTTCAATTCCATCCTTCGCTTTCCGTTTCCTGCCCTCTCAGCGTCCCACCTTCCTTTGATGTCATTTCCTTTCGGGCGGGCGGGACGCTGAGGGCAGGAAACGGAAAGCGAAGGACGGAATCGAAGAGCTTCGCTGCTTTATGCTTTTAGTGCCACTGCCCACCAGTTCGCTGCTGCGACTACAGAAGGAAGCCATTTAAAATCTGTTTCTACTCCCCTGCGCAGCCGTCGCCATTCACTTAAAGCACAGCAAGCAAACCTAGGCCCTCATGATCAAAAGCAAACTCCGGCGCTAGAGGCTGTTAACGCCATACTAGCGCCGGAGTTTGCTGCAGACCCATGATCAGAGCCCTCGAGCGCCTGAAAAAACGCACTCGAGGGCTCTTAGCGCAAGTAGCATGCAAATGCATGCTAAACAGGGCTTCTAGCGCAATTAGCTTGCAAATGCATGCTAATCAGCGCTTAACGCATTCATCCCCAATGATCAGCGGCCAGCGCGCCAAAGATTGGGTCGCTGGCTGCGGCAAAATCAACGCCAGCTCTGAGCTGGCGTTAGACTTTGCGGATCATTGGGGAGGAATGGTGAGCCCTGTCCAGCATGCAGTTGCATGCTGGCAGGCCACCGTTCCACCCACAAGGCAAACGCAAACGGGGGAGTGGAGGTCCAGTGGACCTCCGGTCCCCCCGACGATCTGACCCCCTCCGGCCAAACGCTAACATCGACGGGGGGCTGGAGATCCGGTGGGTCTCCAGCCCCCCCCCCCTCCCCGAACCCCCATAAATTGTGGTGGCCGCCTCCGGCCAAAAGCTAACATCGACGGGGGGCTGGAGGTCCGGTGGACCCCAACTCCTCCCCCCCCCCCAGTGTTCTGCAGTGCCAATCCCTGGTGGTCCGTGGTCGCCCTCCGTCCCTCCCAGCTGCCCCCCTCCCTTTTGTTGGAGGAGGGACGCAGCCTGCCTGCCTCCCTCCTCTTCCTGTTGATGCCGCAGAAAAATGGGATGCAATGGGCGGGGCGGGGCGCCGCCATTTTTCTGCGGCGTCGACAGGAAGAGGAGGGAGGCAGGCAGGCTGCGTCCCTCCTCCAACAAAAGGTAGGGGGGCAGCCGGGAGGGACGGAGGGCGACCACAGACCACCAGGGATTGGCACTGCAGAACGCTGGGGGGGGGAGGAGTTGGGGTCCACCGGATCTCCAGCCCCCCGTCGATGTTAGCGTTTGGCCGGAGGCGGCCACCACAATTTATGGGGGTTCGGGGAGGGGGCTGGAGACCCACCGGATTTCCAGTCCCCCGTTGATGTTAGCGTTTGGCCGGAGGCGGCCACCACAATTTATGGGGGTTCGGGGAGGGGGCTCCAATCCTCCCTGGGCATGGAGGGGGTCGGTTCGTCGGGGGACCTACAGCCCCCCCCCACGTCGCTGGATGGGAGGGTGGGAGAGGGTTTGGCCGCCAGCGGCGGCCTCAATGTTTTCTGGGGGTTTGAGGGGGGGCTGGAGACAACTGTTTGACAGGTTTGGGCTTTTGACAGCCCAGACCTGTCAAACAAATGCAGGAGGATTGTGCTGAGCACATGCTCAGGCGCAATTCTCCCGCACTTCAACACGATAATCAAAGATAATAGCGCTGCTTAGATTTGCATGCATTATCTTTGATCATCGATGCAGAAAAGCCCTGTGCTGTCCCGGCACTATTTTTAGGCCGCTGTTTGGAACAGCGCAGGGCTTTTGATCATGAGGGCCCTAGTGAGCTGCTGTGCTGCCTGCATCCACGTTGTCTTCTTTATTCAGCAGAGGGTGGTGAGCAGAGGGAAGGATGGGACTGGGAGGGGTGGTGAGCAGAAGGAAGGAACAGGAGATAGATGGGACTGGGAGGGGTGGTTAGTACAGAGTATGGGGAATGGGGGACTAATGAACTGGGTGAAAAATGGGGGAGGAATTTAGGAGACTGGGTAAGGGAGAGACAGAGGGGGGAATGGGAGCTTTTACTTACGGATGTAGAGCAAGAAATGAAGAAGAAAGGAGGAAAGTAAAGAAATAAATGGAAAGGAAGCTCTGGAAACGGAGTTAAGAGGACAGATAGCAGCAGAATCAGATACTGGGCCAGCATGATCAGAAAAACAAAGTCACCAGACAACAAAGGTAGAAAAAATCATTTTATTTTCATTATAGTGTTTGGAATATGTCCACTTTGAGAATCAGGTGCTCAACATTAAAAGTTTATATTTATTTATTTACTTATTTATGGCATATTATCCCACATTAAACATGAATTAGATTGGAACCTGGGATCATTTAATTTTTTTTTTCCTGGAGAGAGTAATGCATTGCCTCCCCCCCCCCCCCCCCCCAGGCTCTCTCCCCGGCTATAGCCAGCTCTGCAATTTTGAGGGGAGGTGGACGGGGGGGGGGGGGGCGCAGAGGTGGACTAGGGAGAGAGCCTGTTAAACATTTACCAGCAAACCACTGTCTAGTGCCCACCCATCCATCCTGTTGGCCCACCCAAAAATTGACTTCTGGCTACGCCACTGTATCTCGCAGATGTTCAATCATGGTTTCATGCCTGGCTCTAACTTCTAAGGCCCATCCTTGATTCCTGTGTCTCAGCAGTTTGTGCTTTTTATACCCTCCCCCCCTTTCTGCCTGAGCTCCTTATCAATTTGCACATGTCTTTTTAGACTAACACAGAGAAACAAAGTTTCTTTTGTTAAAGCTCTAATGTGATGATCTCTGCTAGAAAGGGCCTACACTGATATAGTTAGGGCCTAAACTATATATTCTATCTTTGCAATTATGTTAAATGAAAAAGCAATATATTTACACATTTCTCACACTATCTGCCATCACTTTCTCCTATTTGCCTTCCCTCAGTCAGCCTCTTCCTCCATAATAATCCCCCTTTTGATTTGTTTCAACCGAACAGAATCTTGGAAAGATGTTATAAGGGGTCAAAATGTCTTGTCAGTTTGTCTGAGGGAAAAACAAGTCTCTAAAGAGGTCTTTTACTAAAGCTTAGCTCGAGCAGTAGGGCCCATTTTATTCCTATGGGCCCTGCTGCAGATAACTCGAGTTAAGCTTTAGTAAAAGACCCCCTCAATTCTTAACAGACAAGGACCAATTTTAGCATAAAAAAAAAAACAAAGGAAAAGACACACAACACTTGAAAATCAGATTGGACTGGAGATTCCGTACAAATAATTTGTGACCTGGGCATCATTAAAGCCTGGAGTTTGCCTCTATCTCTGGACATGCTGAGTGTTGCAGATAAGTCTATGTCCTGGAATCAGCATGAGCCCATATCTATATAAATAATTCTCACCTGCAACATTCTGAAGCTGACTCTGTGGGAGGGAAACACTGAAGGTTAGGCTGTCAGCAACACTCACTCTCACTCATGCACCACTCACTCTCATTCATAGACCCGCCCTCAGCCACGCCCCTTCCGGACATAATTCGCAACCCCAACGTTCGAAATGAAGCCTCAACCGGAAGTGTGAGGCACCAGAGATATCCATTTTCCCCCAAGACTGTATGCCCTGCCCTCGCGTTACAATGTGATGACAACGAGGGTGGAGCACTCACACTCCAGGAAAGGCGATTTCCAGGGGCCCCCAGCCTGGTTTGCAGACAGCAAAGAGGAAGCGAAAGGCCAGCCGGGTCCTGCAGGGAGACAGGCACAGCTTGAAAAAACACCGCACGCTCCACACTCCCTGCTGCTCCTGGAGAAACCCAGCACTAACACTCCAGGAAACGCGATCTCCACGCGCCTCCAGCCTGCCTTGCAGAGAGCAAAGAGGAAGCGAAAGGCCAGCATGATGCCTTGGATCCGATGCCAGCCAGGTCCTGCAGGGAGACAGGCACAGCTTGAAAACACACCGCAACCTCCAGACTCCCCGCTGCTCCTGGAGAAACCCTTGCAGCAAAACAAGCCTCTCACTGCCCATGTGCTACTGAAATTTGTTGCCTCGCCTTTATTCCTACACTGTCGATTTCTTTCCCCTTTTCTTAATTGTTGTTCTTCCTGCTGCTTTTCAAATTGTTGTTCTTCCTGCTGCTTTTCAACACTCAAGCTTGCCTACATCTTCCACAGTCTCATGCACACAGCCTCCGTGATTCTTGCCTCGGCTTTATTCCTACACTGTCGATTTTTCCCCACCCTTTCTTAATTGTTGTGCTTGCTGCTGCTTTTCAACACTCAACGATGCCTAGATGTTCCGTAGTCTGATGCACACAGGCTGGATGCAGTAAAACGTTTATTCTTTAGGAAATCACAATGTTTATTCTATGGGAAAAAGATATGGATGTATCCGGATGTTACCAGGCAAACCCAGGAAAGGAGAAGAGCTTTTCTTGCCCTAAGGAAAGAGACATTAGCAATTGGAGCTTCCTTTTATTTAAACCATCCTTGCACATGTGTGATGAAATACCTAGGGCTTAAATATATCTTCTTTCAACCTGACCAACTGAATGTTTTTGTTAACCAAAAAAAGTTGGGAACAGTTTAATGCTATATCTAAGTAAGATTGATTACATAGAATAAATAGTCAGGCTTGTGTGCTAAACTATATACAAGTGAATATTTACTACTTTCCTTAAGTTCTCTCCTGAAAACGATGCTCCTCACTCTACACTAGTGGTCTAAAGAGGGCGCATAATATTCTTCTTTATGTTAAATATATTTACGACTTAGCATAGTAGCTATATGCTTAAGCCTGTATTATTTAATCAAGTATTGTACTTGTTGGAAAAGTTTGTACCTGCACAAAAAAAAGCCCTGAGTGAGACTAACAAGTTAGTTACTTCTTCAATTAAAGGCTTGGTTGAAGAGCCAAGCTTTCACCTGGTTCCTGAAGTAGAGATAGTCTTGTATTTCAGGCAATGCATTCCAGAGTGTGGGGGCTACTCTGGAGAAGGCTCGCTTGCGGGTATCACATCGTGTAATGTCTTTTGGAGAAGGTGTAGTTAGTGAAAGTCCTTGGGAGGACCTTAGTGTCCTTGGTGTGTGGAGGATCATCCTATTCTTCAGATACTTGGGTCATTTCCTTTCAGGGCTTTGAAGATCAGACATAGAGTTTTAAATTTAGCCCTGTATTGTACTGGTAGCCGATGAAGTTTTAGCAAAAATGGTGTGATGTGGTCACGTCACTTGCAACCTTCTATGAGTCTTGCTGCTACATTCTGAATCAACTGGAGCTGGTGCAGACCCGTTGTAGTCAGACCATTGTATAGTGCATCGCAGTAATCCAGTCTTGATGTTACCATGGCATGCACAACTGGGATAAGATTTACCTTCTCGATGTAAGGAGAGAGGCAGCGTAGCTGTCGCAAATAGTAGAAGCAGCTCTTGAAGGTTGCTTGGATTTGGGGAATCAGAGTAAGTGTTGAATCTAACTGTATTCCAAGATTCCTGACTTGTGATTTGAGAGAGTTCATACTTCCCAAAAGGGATGTCAGGTATGTATCCATTTGTGTTAGGGACCCAGAGAAGCTCAGTTTTACATGGGTTCAGGCAAAGTTTGTTAGTAGTAGTAGTAGTGTTTAGCCCATTCTTGAATTGATGTTAGACAAGTGATCAGTTTATTCAAGGTTGTAGGTAAGTCAGTTTCAATGGGTATGAGTAGCTGCACATCATCCGCATAGATGTAGAACTGAGTGTCCATTGACCGAATCAGCTCAGCTAGTGGCTTGAGGTAGATATTGAACAGAATAGGTGACAGTATCGATCCTTGTGGTACCCCGCAGGTCAGTGTCCGTGGTGGTGATGAGTTGCTGCCAATCATTATGGATTGTTGCCTGTCTGATAGATAGGATCTGAACCAGGCGAGCACTGTTCCATTGATACCTGTTTCTGTCAGTCGTGCTAGCAAGATATCATGATCCACAGTGTCAAAAGCTGCTGAGAAATCTAGCAGTACTAACATTGAGGCAAATCCCTTGTCTCAGTTTCTGTGATGTTCAAAGTATTCCTCTCTGACTGCATCTAGGCAGGCTAGCCTTTCTTGCCAAGCAGTTCTCCAGTTTGGGACCAGGTTTTAATTAGCTCCACCTGTGTGCTACCAATTCAGAGCTTCAAAACTATAGCTCCCAGAAATCCTATGGGCTCACTTCCTCTTGAAACTACACAACAGCTGGCAAGCCCTGTCCTGGATGTAGGCACATTGATGCATCCTTCCACATACTTTGATGAGTCTAGCAAGGAGGATGATCCATCATATGAATGCATAAGCAATGGCAAGGATCAGGGGACATAAAAGGGCCTGTCTGGTGGGGGAAGGGAGGGATGATTACAGGAAGAAACAGGTAGACTATTGAGTAGGGATGGGGTTTGTGGTTGGGTAGGGAGTTATTTATATGGGGGTGAAGTGGTAGTCTATAGGGTTGGTAGGAAGGAATGTTTTTAGTATTGTGCTAAAGATGTTTTTGTTTGAGCACAGATACCTCCTTGAAGAAGACTGGTTTCAGTAAAAGCAAAATTGAAATACTTAAATTAAATGAATTTATTATTGGAGCATATATATTTAAAGTTTTCATCTGTTAGTGCCACTCGATCCTTTGAGGTAATCATCTATCAGTGACAGCTCTGTGCAGAGTGCAGTCAATATTCAGAAGCCCTGATGAGTGTTAAAGTTATCTATATAACTTTAGCTGGATATACAGCAGGGCTTATCTAGGTAAGTCTACCACTGAATACATTAATTTAAAGCTATATGGATAACTTTAGGGCAGCCCTCTACCACCATTTGGATGATCTGACAAACAAAGTGACATTAGATCTGTTGAGATTTATAGATTCAACTGATTTGTCTATAACTTCATTTTACCCTGCACACAAAAAAAAGACATCAAATAGATATCTTAGTGTGTAACAAACAAGAGGGAGATAATATTAAGATTGAGGATCAGGGTTGGAATCCAGTCATGTAATCGGATCATTTTCTACTAAGATTTACAATTCATTGGAGGGAAAAATATGATTGAAAGAAGAATAACATATTTGAAAGTTTTGAGTCATGAGGAAAAATTGATAAAAATCTTCTGTGGACACAAATTGATCAAATATTAGAAGAATGGGATAGCTGACTTATATCCCCAATTAATCAATGGAATGACATTAGTAATAATGTTTTGGCCATATTGCTCCTATAGTAAAGCAGAGAATTCCCAAAAGAAATAAAACCCCGTGGTTTACCTCTGAATTAGTTAACTTGAAACAACAAAGTAGAAGGTTAGTAAGGAAGTGGGTTAAAAATCAAAATGATGCTGATAAGTTAAATTGGAGAAAATTGATTAATTCCTATAAACATCACTTAAGATGAGCCAAAAAAGGATAACACTCCTCTTTGATAGGAAAAAGGAAACCAGATTCAAAACAGATATATAAATTGGTCAATTTTCTGCCTAAAACAAAGGAATTAACAACAGTTTCAATGGCAAATGTGTTCTTTAGAAAGAAGATTGATGATATTAGGAAAGAGATATTTTTAAGTGAAACTATTATTATTAATTAGGTCAGAACCACTATGCACTTCTAACAGTCCTGATCTAGCAGAAATAACTGCTGGGAATTCAGCGATTTTGGTAGATAGATTTTGACAAAATCTTTCATCAATAACCGAAAATGACCTAAGAAAATTAATACTTAAATACTCTTCATCATATTGTTTATTTAGTAATTGTCCAGCTTATTTGATGAAAGACATTTCAAACATTTTTATGAGAATTTTATTCAGTTGGATAAGTGATAACCTCAAAGAGTGAATATTTCCAGAATACTTAGGTAATATGTTTTTACCCCAATTCCAAAGAACCAAATTGGAAGTGTCAAACTATAGACCAGTTGCTTCCATCCCCCTTCTTGCAAAAGTGATGGAAGGTATTGTTGCCATACAGCTTTTGGATTATTTAGAACATTATGATATCCTACATTTATTGCAATGAGGATTTCATAGAAAATATAACACAGAAACAGTATTAGGAATACTCGTATTGGAGATGAGAGCTTATATAAGCATGGGGAAAGGCGGCCCCCACGAGACGGGAGAGGCGGATATCTGCGCGGACCAGCCGGGTCGGAGAGCGGTGGAGACTGGACAGATGGGCCTGCACCCCGCATAGCAGAGTCACCGGACTTGAGAACAGGCGAGCGTAGCGCCGCTGCTGCAGTCGACTGGGTGAGTCGGCCTCCACGCGGCCGGAGCAACGGATGGGCCGCAACCGCGACACCTCAAGCAAGGTAACTAGGACCAGTACGCACCCGTGAGACACAGCAAACGGCGGACGCAGGGATGAGGCGGACGGCGACCCCGAGATGTTCCACTCTCCAGCCCTCCCAGCCCTGAACTGCCCCACCTGAACAATCATTGCCTTTCCCTATAACACCACTGCCTCTTTTAGATTCCTACCTCCAACCATTGATACAGCACCCAGAATTACGGAGTCTCTGCGTCCCAGGACAACACTCCTGAACATCTGACTGTGAGTAAACTAACTATATCCATTCACCAAAAGAAATCTCAGATAAGAAAGAGACTGAGATGTGTTCTGTTGTGCCAATACCTCCTCCATTGATACTGACTCTCCACAGTGGAAGAAACTAGCTGACAAGAGTCATCCTAAACACGGGCTACTAGCAGCCCAGACCAAACTGATACCAAAATGAATACAGTTAAACTACTCCTAGCAATGTACTCCTTATCACTCATTCATCTAACACTATCCATCCCACTCACAGAAAACAATATCATACCCATCCTACAGAATCACCAAAGATGGATCAGACACTCCACACCTCACCAAACTGGCAATAACCAAAACAAAGGAAGAATACCAACATGCGGACAACATCAACAAAACGGAAAGAAAGGTCACAACAAACACACACTGTCTAAGAAACAACAACTAAAAAAAATCCACATGACACCAAACATAGAAGCCCCATACCAAAAAATTCAAGTGGGTTACATTAACGCCAGATCCGTAGTAAACAAAACAACAACAGTAACAGACTGGATCACGTCAGAAAACCTTGATCTAATGTTCTTCAACGAAACCTGGATCCACGATCAAAAGGACCCCATAATCCTAGACCTATGCCCTCCAGGATACAAAATCACTCACTGGACCAGAAAGGAAAAAAGAGGTGGTGGTATAGCACTAATCTACCGCTCCCACTACATCACCAAAACCATTGCCGAGCCCATCACAACCCAACTTGAAATTGCCTCAATCAAAATCCACAACAATTCCCTGCTTGATCATCTGAACTGCGTCTTGTTTTACAGACCACCTGATAATTGGAGCGAAAGCCAAATTTCACGGACTTCATCGCAAATACTTGCGTAACCAACTCCAACATACTAGTACTAGGAGACATAAATCTTCACCTAGAAGATCCAAACTCCACCAATGCACGAGAATGTAAGGAATTCCTCTACTCATGCAATCTCAAATGGCCACACTTACAAGCTACCCACGTCAAAGGGCACACACTTGACCTCTTCTCACACAAACTGTCCGCAGATCACAACCTACTAATAACAGATATCAGATGGACTGAAACACCTTGGACTGATCACTACAAACTAAACTTAGCCCTAAACTGGCGGAAAAAGGAATCATACCGAACACAAGAACACATAACCTTTTGCACAAGAGGCCAAATAGACTCTAAAGCATTCTGGCAACAGATATACAACAACGAGTGGACAGCACAAACGGACTCCATACACTGCCTCTCGGACTGGGACAAAAGATGCAGAAGCATACTAGATGAAATAGCACCCTTAAGAACAAGAACATCACGTAGACAAAACTCGATACCATGGTTCAACGACGAATTGAAAAAACTAAAAACACAATCCAGGAAACGCGAATGAGCATGGAAAAAAATAAAAGATGATCACACTCTCAACACATGGAAATAAACACAAAGAAAATACAAATATGCAATAAGACAGACCAAAAGGTCCTATTACAAAACCAAAATAGGACCAGATTATAAAGACATGAAGAAACTGTACCAACTCGTAAATAAACTACTAGACACCCCCTCAATCACCATAACCAACACAGACATTCCATCTGCAGACAAACTTGCTAAATACTTCAATGAAAAAATTGTAAATCTACACAATACACTTCCTCAGGACAACACCGACATCGAATACTTCATCAACGGCCTGGGCTCAATCTTTGGAGAATACCCAGCGGACCGAACCTGGTCAAACTTTGCTCTCCTCACCGCCGAAACAGTCACCCATGCAACTCATAGGTTCTCCAACACCCACTGCAAACTGGATGTCTGTCCCAGCTACTTACTCAAATCCGCCCCTGACCGCTTCATAGCAGACCTCACATCCCACCTAAACTACATGCTCCAACAAGGTCTCTTCCCTAAGGAATATGGCAACATCCTACTCACCCCAATACCAAAAGATACCAAGAAAAAAACAAACTCACCAATTACCACCCAGTTGCATCTATCCCACTAACAGTCAAACTGATGGAAAGCATGGTAACCAAACAACTTACTGACTACATAAACAAGTTCTCAATATTACATGAATCACAATCAGGATTCCGCCCTCTCCATAGCACTGAATGTGCTAATCACTCTACTGGCCAAATTCAAGCAGGAAATAGCTACAGGTAAAAGCATACTTCTCCTCCAATTTGACATGTCGAGCGCATTCAACATGGTAAACCACAATATACTACTAAGACTCCTAGATTACTTCGGGATTGGTGGAAACATACTTAGTTGGATCAAAGGTTTTCTATCCACCAGAACATATCAAGAGAAATCAAATTCAAGCATATCACTCTATGGAAAGCAGACTGCGGAGTACCTCAAGGATCACCATTATCATCAATACTTTTCAACATAATGATGACCCCACTAGCCAAGTCCTTATCCAACCAAGGCCTCAACCCATTCATCTACGCAGACAACATCATAATATACAATCCATTTAGACATGATCTGACAGAAATCACTAATGAATTCAAGCTCAGCTTGAACACCATGGCCTCTTGGGCAAATGCATTCCAACTGAAACAACACATTGTCTCATCCTCTCATCTCAACACAATACACACAAACCCACAACTATAAACAACCCAGACTGTACCCTCCCTATCTCGGCAACCTGAAAATACTCGGCGTTACAATCGACCATAACCGTACACTTGAGAGCCAAGTGAACTCCACAACTAAGAAAATGTTCCACTCAATGTGGAAACTTAAGCTTGTGAAACCATTCTTCCTGAGGGAAACATTTCATGACCTAATACAAACAATGGTGCTCAGCCATGCAGACTACTGCAATGGAATTTATGCGGGATGTAAAGAACAACTCACAAAGAAACTCCAGACTGCTCAAAACACAGCAGCCAGGCTGATATTTGGTAAAACACGATTCGAAAGTGCCAAACCCCTCTGAGAAAAACTGCATTGGCTCCCAATCAAAGTACATATTACCTTCAAAATCTGCACCCTGGTCCACAAAATTATCCACGCCGAAGCCCCAGGATACATGACAGACCTCATAGACCTATCAACCAGAAACATAATCGGATCATCACGAACATACCTAAATCTCCACTAGCCGAACTGCAAAGGACTCAAATACAAATCAACTTATGCATCCAGCTTCTCCTATATAAGCACACAACTATGGAACACACTGCCAAAAGCCGTGAAAACAACCTACGGCCATCTAAACTTCAGAAAATCACTAAAAACCTACCTGTTTAAAAAGGCATATCCTACCGACCCTGAACTCTGCAACACAGCACAACCACAGCACGTAATGGACACCACATAACCCTTCCTCTCTTCTATCCCCAATGGGCCCGAAACTCATGAACCTTATTCGACCACAACATCACCTTGTATTTGCTTCTCTACCGGACTTGGCGAATGCCTTTAGGGTACTATCCTGCTTATAATCAAACGAGAAAAACGCCCAAGTTCCGACCTAAATCAGGAGATGGACGTTTATCTCACAAAAACGAATAACGCGGTATAATTGAAAGCCGAACTTGGACGTTTTCAACTGCACTCCATCGCGGAAGCGTACAAAGTTGACGGGGGCGTGTCGGAGGCGTGGTGAAGGTGGGACTGGGGCATGGTTATCACCCGAACAGAGATGGGTGCCTTTCGCCGATAATGGAAAAAAAGTATGCGTTTGTAGCTAGAATTTAGGGCACTTTTCCTGGACCCTGTTTTTTCACGAATAAGGCCCCAAAAAGTGCCCTAAATGACCAGATTACCCCCAGAGGGAATCGGGGATGACCTCCCCTGACTCCCCCAGTGGTCACTAACCCCCTCCCACCACAAAAAATGATGTTTCACAACTTTTTATTTTCACCATCAATGTCATACCCACCTTCCTGGCAGCAGTATGCAGGTCCCTGGAGCAGTTGTTAGGGGGTGCAGTGGACTTCAGGCAGGTGGACCCAGGCCCATCCCCCCCTACCTGTTACAATTGTGCTGCTTAATGCTTATTAGTCGTCCAACCCCCCCAAACCCACTGTACCCACATGTAGGTGCCCCCCTTTACCCCTTAGGGCTATAGTAATGGTGTAGACTTGTGGGCAGTGGGTTTTGAGGGGGATTTGGGGGGCTCAACACACAAGGGAAGGGTGCTATGCACCTGGGAGCTCTTTTACCTTTTTTTTTGTTTTTGTAAAAGTGCCCCCTAGGATGCCCGGTTGGTGTCCTGGCATGTGAGGGGGACCAGTGCACTACGAATCCTGGCCCCTCCCACAAACAAATGCCTTGGATTTATTCGTTTTTGAGCTGGGCGCTTTCATTTCCATTATCGCTGAAAAACAAAAACGCCCAGCTCACAAATTGTCGAATAAAACATGGACGTCTATTTTTTGCGAAAATACGGTTCGGTCCGCCCCTTCACGGACCCGTTCTCGGAGATAAACGCCCATGGAGATAGACGTTTTCGTTCGATTATGCCCCTCCACGTAAGCCACATTGAGCCTGCAAATAAGTGGGAAAATGTGGGATACAAATGTAACAAATAAATAAATAAATACTGTTATTACAATTTGACCTTTCTAGTGCTTTTGACATGCTGGATCGTCGAATCTTGACGGATATTTTATATGATTTCGGTATAGGGAAAAGAGTAAGAAATTGATGTGAAAGTGAACAACTTCTTTCAGAAAGGTGGAGAGCAGGTTAGGGGGCCTCACAAGGATCCCCTTTGTCACCTATACTATTTAATGTTCTAAGGTCTTTTCTGGGATCTTTCGTAGCAGAAAGAGGTATTCACTGTTTTATTTATGCAGATGAAATTGCTGTCTTCCATTTGATGAAGCTAATGAGGACATTAACTATCTTGCTAGGGTTAGTATAAAATTGATAGAAACTTGTGCACAAAGGCATCATTTAAAATTGAATAGGGATAAAACCAAATTTTTGTTGTTAGGTACACCTCATAATATTAGTTTAAATTTACACCTTAAAGTTGAAAATAAAACAATTAAATTGGAATCTCATCTGAAAATTCTGGGTGTAGTGGCTGATAGGATTTATCCTTCAATCATCAGATACAGGCCTTAAATAAGAAGATATTTTGGCCATTAAAAAATTGAGGCATGTTCGACATTGTTTTGAACAAGATAATTTTAGACTATTACTGCAGTCTTTGGTTTTATCACAAATCAATTACTGCAATTTAATTTATATGGGTTGTAATGCAGATGTTCATTGAAGGCTGCAGACTCTGCAAAATATGACAGCAAGGCTTATATTTATAGCACAACAAACAGTGTGTTGGGATCGTCCTCTCTTTCTTTTTCAAACATGTGGCCTGTATTTCTTCATTCTTGTGGCTTGTGGATACTCTATACAATGTTTTTCTGTTTTCAAGTACTGCTGAAATTTCTCATTTTTGTGTTCAGTAAATACTTATTTTTATTGAGGAACCAGAACTCATATGATTTGAAAGGTTGTGCATCCATCTCCCATCTAGCAGCTAAACAGCCCCCATTGGAGAATCCTGGTTGCAAGAACTATAGCACCTGAAGCTCATCCCTTGCCTTATACAGGGAGGACCCGATATTCAGACTGCAGGTTAGCCGCCTGGCTAACTCCTGTGGTTGGTGGTGAGCCCGTATATTCAATGCTGGGCTGTTTCCAGTGACCAGCATTGAATATCCAGTTTATTTTTGGCCACTATAAACAGCGGGCTAAGTCAATATTCAGCGCTGGCCAGCTAAGTTCATAGTGGCCAAAGAGAGGCCTGCTATTTATGTGGCCCGATTTGGCTTAAAAACTTAGCCAGTCAGCATTTTAATATTCACAGCTAGTTTGCTATATAGGGCGATTTAGCCGGTTAGCTGGTTATTTCTGACTGAATATTCGCAGATAGCTGGATAAGTGCTATTTGACCAGCCAGAAGCTGTTCCTGGCTGGCTAAATAGCGCTGAATATCGGGGGCGGGGGGGGGGGGGGGGAGGAGTGTCCTGCAAAATAGAGTTACACTAGTAAACATCATTCTCCTAATTCTATACAGTTTGGCGCCCAACTTTATGCTTAGTACACAAAGTTGCATGTGCAATTTATAGAATAAGGTCATTGCGCAGATAACTTAATTAAATAATTGTTAATTGGAGTTAGCCAATTATTGGCCTTAATTTGTGTTAATTGCCACTTATCTGCAGTTACGTGCAGTGGCATTCCTAGCTTGTTCGACACACGAGGCAGATCTCTGCTGTGCCTCCCGGTGCATCACCCCACCAGAAGCGTATCACATACACACACCCCGGCAAGTCCCTCCAAAGCACATTGCACACCCCCAAAGCGCATCACTTGACCTTTCCTCCCAGCGAAGGGGTGCACGAAACAGGCACGCAGCTGTCGGCTCTGCCAGTCCCCTGCCCCGGAACAGGAAGTAATATTAGGGGGGCAGGGGACCAGCAGAACCAATAGCTGCACACCTGCTCCATGCACCCCCTTGCTGCCTGCACCTGGGACGAACCACTCCCACCATCCTGCCCTTGGTACGCTACTGAAGTTAAGCACATAATTGTCCTTAGTCGCTATTTTATAAGTTGTGCGCTCAAATTCCAGAGAGGATTGCATGGACGTGGTTGATGCATGGTGGGTCGGGAGTGTGTCAGGCAGTTAGGCGTGACCACTTACACAGCTTTTGAGCTGGTGTAGATGCTTGTAGGCGCATAGATGCAGACTTACGCTAATATTCCATAATAGCAGTTCCATGCGGAACTGCCATGACAGAATTCACGCTCAGCATGCATCATTCCAGTGCCTGAACTTTGGTGGCATTTCTTGAATTCACCACCATATGTGCACCTTTGCAAATGGCATGTCTCACCTACACAAATTCAACAAAATCTTTGTTTAAAAAAGGCTGTTGCATAACAAAATGTCCACTGAAGTGACATCTGTAATATATTTCCAGGGCTCTGCTTCACGCTTCTCTCCTCTCTGGTTATGTGCCAAGATCTGCCTCCCCATCATCTTGAAGCTACATTGGCCAGGATGGACAAACTGTACCGGTGCAAGGAATCCCAGGGTCACAGCTCTTGTTCTCTCCTGTGTATCTACTGTTTTCTGGGTAGTTTCCACAGCGACTGAATTCTGGCTGAAGGTGGAAGTTATGGGTATTCCTATGACCAGGGGTCTGTGGAAGGAGTGCCAGTATGGCTACTGCCAAAGGATCCCTGTTCAACTTGGTAAGTCCTGGGTATTGTAGGTTTCTGACTGGCTATTTTTTTCCCCACAGCAGGCTGATCTAGGCCTTTGAATGAACCCATAGTTCCTGCTTCTTGCAGGGACATTAGGACATACCAAGCCCACATTTCCTGGAAAATGATTTAGTCAAGCCCTTGTTTTTTGTTGGTCTTTGTACTTTTCTTCTTGTTGGAAGGAATTTATCTTTTTTTGTGAATACTAGTGATGTAACTAAGAACACTTGACGGTGAGCTAACTTCCCTCTGTTTTTCCTTTAGCTTATCTGGTGACAGTTCGGTTCTTCATGGTCCTTTCCATCCTAACCTGCTATACTTCTCTCTACTTTGGAGTCCTGTCATTTATCACATGCAAAGCTTGTGAAAGAGTTCAGAGGTCCCTTGTATCTGCCATCTTGTGCTTTAGCTCTGGTGAGTTACTCCAGCCTTCCTTTCTAGGATGATTCCTGACTCCAAGCCACTAGGGATAGGTCCCCATTGCACAGATGGATTTTCAATCTCAGCTCTTTTTATTTTTTTGTTAAGTGAAGAAGGAACTATAAAATAGTAGGTACATTGGAATAAAACCAGGACTGGTCAGCCTGTCCAGGTAACACATAGGTAGGTAGTGACATAGCTCATGTGTACTCACTGTCCAAGGGTCTTTACATTAGAGTCTAGTTGCACAAATACTAGGAAGTTGAGTTAATCCAGAACAAACTATTTTATCCAGAATAGGTCACCAAAGAAACATAGCAGCGATGTTTCATTAAGTTACATAATCAGTAGTAGTACACAGAGCAGAGATAATGGTCAGTAGTGATCGCAGTGTGTTAATTCTTCATAATAAGTACAAGAATGATAATCTTTATCATGATACAGGCTTAAAACTCCCTCTGTAAAGAATACTGCAGGGACAGTGTAATGAAGACAGCAGTAATAATTCTCATCAAAGGTGCTTAACAACAGAGACCTCTATAAAGAGCTCAGCAGGAAAATCTTCTAAGCAGATAATCTCTCTATAGAAAACGCACCTCCAACGTTCTAATGAAGCCTCTGTAGCCAACATTCTAAGTGAAAGGGGGTTGATCGCATTGTGTCTGCCCCACCCACGCGTCAACGTGAGTGACGTCGAGGGCGGAGCAATGACACTCAAACCATCGCAACTTCTCGGCAGCGAAGCGTCAGGGAAGGAGCGGCGCTCATCGACGTCTAGCCTTCCCTTCGCTGTGTTCCGGCCTTCTTCTGACGTCAAGGATGACGTCAAAAGAAGGCGGAACACAGCGAAGGGAAACCTAGACGTCGGGAGCACCACCTCCTTCCCTGACGCTTCGCTGCCGGAACCCGCCACGGAGGTAAATTTAAAAACAAGAAAAAAAAAAAAAACATGTTTGGCGGACAGAAAGAGGGTGGCCACTAAAGTACAACAATGGGAGCGGGAGGGCAGGGGAGAAACGACAGCATGGATGCGAAGGGGGGGGGAGAAGAGGGCGGCCCAGGCTGGGACATGGGAGAGAGAGGAGCATGGATGCGAGGGGGGTCATGGAAGGAGACAGGGGACTTGCTGGAAAAGGATGAATGGAAGCGGCAGGGGACAGAGGAGCATGGATGGACATGGATTGGGAGGGCAGGGCTCAGGGAGAGAGGGCAATTGCTGGAAAGGGATGAATGGAGGGGGCAGGGGACAGAGGAGCATGGATGGGCATGGATTGGGAGGGCAGGACTCAGGGAGAGAGGGAAATTGCTGGATAGGGATGAATAGAGGGGACAGATGGGCATGGATGCATATGGATTGCAGGGAGAGAGGGCAATTGCTGGATAGGGAAAAATGGAGGGGCCAGGTGACAGATGAGCATGGATGGGCATGGATTGGAAGGGCAGGACTCAGGGAGAGGGGAATTGCTGGATAGGGATGAATGGAGGGGACAGATGAGCATGGATGCATATGGATTGCAGGGCAGGCCTCAGGCAGAGAGGGGAAGTGCTGGATAGGGATGAATGGAGGGGCCAGGTGACAGAGGAGCATGGATTGGAAGGGCAGGACTCAGGGAGAGGGGAATTGCTGGATAGGGATGAATGGAGGGGACAGATGGCCATGGATGGATATGGATTGCAGGCAGGCCTCAGGCAGAGAGGGGAAATGCTGGCCATGGATGCATATGGATTGCAGGGCAGCCTCAGGGAGACACGGAATTGCTGGATAGGATGAATGGAGGGGCCAGGTGACAGAGGAGCATGGATTGGACTCACACTTTCACTCTGACTCTCAAACACTCACTCTCACATACACTCTCCCAAACATACACACTCCGAGGAAAACCTTGCTAGCGCCCGTTTCATTTCTGTCAGAAACGGGCCTTTTTTACTAGTCCTCTATAAAGAGTTTTCATCAAGGACTTCAGCACAACTAGTCCTCATTAAAGGAGTAAGACAGGGTAACGTGGTAACATAGTAGATGGCGGTGTTGCAGGAATGGATGCATGAATTTGTGATGCTTCAGGAGTCAGACAGCACACACCAGTATGAGAGAAAAATCTTCTTTATTTGCCAGCAAACAAGCAAGACATCAGCTCTCTTCTCTTTCTCTCAGCTCTTTTTGTGTCATGTGGCTTCTGTCTCAGCTGCTTCTCTTCTGCTGTCTCTCCTGTTGTCTTCCAGCTTTCTTCCTTTCTTCTGAGCTCCTTCTGACGTAAACTGCTTCTGCTCCTACTTAATACTGTTCTATCCAGCCTAGCCTAGCCCCCCCCCCCTTACTCTCCAATTGGTTAGGAATAGATTGGTCAATTTGCCTCAACCAATCATTACTTTTGAAATATCAGTTACATAGGTCCAGACATCCTAAACTGACCTGTGACCTGGGGCCCCTTACACCAGACATTTGGTCTCCAGAACTCTTACATTTCTCATTATGATTGATTTCTCATCTATAGCTTAACCTGGTTCACTTAGAGGGATAATGGATATTCTTACATTTATTATTCTCATATTCCTAGTACTAACTGCTAACTAAACGCTGGTATTCATTAAAGAGGTCAAAAGCCAATCTTACTTAATGGCATACGGCTATGGGTCTGTTATTACTTTCAGGAGGCCAGTCCTACACTTAGCTTATATTAATCAAGGAGAAGAGAGCTGACTAGTTCTGACCTCTTCACCTATCAGCTTATACATTGAACCAGCCAGAACTATGGCTAAGTCAAACCACATGTTGGCCTCTTCACTACAGTCTTTGCTTAGAAACATCAGACAAAGATTGATACAGAATTTAAAAAGGTTTTCTACCTATTAACTACACAGAATCAGTATTTCTTATAAGACATATTCTAAATATCAAAAACTTGTAAATACTAATCTATTGCCTCTCTCTCTCTAAATAGTATTTTCCTTCTAAGCATTTTAAACTACAATATATCTGGCTCATGCCAGAGCTTACAAAGGCTACTCAGCATGCCTAATAATATACAGCTGTTGAGCTAGCTTTCATTATTCACAAGGGTGAAAGAAATTCCTTCTCTGACCTTTTTAAACCCTTTTGCTCAGCCAAGCCAGACATTGAGATAATATGAACCATCTGGCATACCTTCACTTTAGTTGCAAAGTAAAAAGTTAGAATTCTAACTTCAAGCTTTTAATATCATTTCTCAGAGTTAACACTTTCTTTGCCCACTGCCTCATTCCCCCCTTTGAGACTAAAATCAGCTTATGCAGAGATAAGTCTCACAACTCAAACTCTGGAGATTATAGTGATCCTAATTAGGAATAGACTTGTGAATCACCATTACCCTACTTGTTAAGATCCGACGGCATACTGCCGAAGCACATGAGGCCAAGAAACAAAACAACAACCCTGCTAAAACTAAGACTATTAGGGAAATGAACAAGGGACGTATCCAGGAGGTCAATGACCACCACCAGGAGGTAAGGTCTAATCCTCCTCGGTAATCCTCCACATTAAGGCTAGCCAACTGTAGGACTTTATCCATGGCATGCCTAACCACATGCGTCCTATTTATGACAATAGTACAGCACTCTGAAGAATTTAGCACTGTGCAGAGACCACCCTGAGCTGCAAAGAGATAGTCAAGGCCCATACGATTATACCGAGAAACTATACTTAATTCATTAATTTGATCCTGCAATGCATTGACTACCACGTTCAGCTCATGAACTAAAACATGGAGTAGGGATTGAGTCTCCGAGTAGCCATACCTAGTTCAGTAATACCCGCTACCGGGCCTCCAATTGGAATCCAGGCCGTGGCAGAAAGGGCTACAAGTCTCTTTTTAGTCAGAGGATAAGTAGAATTAATATACTGGAGGGGCTAATTCAATCGCCTCATCCTCTGTGGCAACGGAGGAAGGTAAGGACAGAAGCCTCTCGCTTAGAGCGGTGCGGGGATAGTGGCTTAAGAGGAATACTTTAGGAAAATAATTCAAGGTTACCAATACACAAAAATTATATGTAGGGGGAAGAATCATGTGGAGGACATTATCACAGAGCCAGTAATGACCAAGGAGAGGGTGAGGAAAATTCCCAATAAATGTTGGCTCAGGCTGGACAGGGTACTTAGGGGTGCCCATAATGCGAGCCCCTATCCCAGGGGAACGAAGACGAAATGGAGACTTTGCACACCATAGGCGCCAAATCCCCAATTGTGACAGGCTGCTCATTTGTTAGTAACTCTTCATACCCCGGGACTTATGAAAGTAGAAAATAAGCTTGGACACTATAGTCCTTCTCAGTGGTACGCTTAGGAGCCAGATAATCCCCTGGGTCATAATCTACAGGTCTGGTAGCAGGGCACATAGGAGTACCTGGAGAAACTACCCACACAGATTCTCCTTTTTCTGGGAGAACATTAGTATAGTTACAGGGAATGGGAAGAACAGTTGAGAGGCTTCTTGTTAAACAAAACACTCCAGAGGCTGGATAGGGAGACGTAAAAACTGGCCTTAGAGAAGAGTCAAGGGGGAAGTAGCATTATAAAAGGACCACCAGTATAATCCTGGCTCCAAGGGCCTGAACTCGAAAAGTAGGGAGGTATAAGAGCTGGGAGTTGCACAGGACAGGTACAGCTGGGACATCTGTGGTATAAGGAGAAAATCGGGAACACACAATACAAGGGGCAGTAATCTTTGCCTGGCTAATTAGTTCCTGGACTGAGTGTAACCAAAGGTTGGAGCGAGTTGGGGGTATTAGGAACAAGGAGGGCAAGGAGTAGAAAACAACAAAGCATCCAACTACTAACATTTTCTTATCTTCCTAATCTAAAACAAATACAGCAAACTAATTAAGCAATAATATTTCAACAGTCTGTGCTAAATCACAGATTATTCTCATATAGTGTTCTCAGTCTTTGAGTTCTTATACCAGTTGGATAGACCCTCAACTGACAAGGATCAAGCTTTCAAATTCCAAGAAAGCCAGAATCTGGGCAAGAAAGAGTCTCAATGTGAAGCCGAAGTTCAGCCGCTCCTGCAGTATGCAGTTGACCCTTCTTTTCAGCTAGTAGATTCTTTGGTTCGGGTCAGGCGCAAACTTCAATGGCTCCGCTGGATCTCTTCTTCTGCTCTCCACTGTCTAGGCTCCGTCTGATCCGTGCCTGGGCTCAGTCTGGTCACAGACTTAATTCGAGACCAATGGACCCTGGAGTAATCCCTGCTACCTTCACAGCTGCAGGGGTAGAAAGCAAAACAGTAAAGGTCCTTTCCACCGGGGCCCCAAAGGCTGGGCTTCCAATCTTTCACCCAAACTCTATCCCCTGGCAGGAAGGAATGTACCTGAGCCTGGAAGGGGACAGGGTTTATTCTCTCCAATAAGACTGAAGCTCAGAAATTATCTTACCCAGGAGGGCTACCTGCTCCTGCACCTGGGCAGACCCTAAAATCCCTATGTCTCCCTTAATTCCCTGTAAAATGGCTGGGGGCTTCCCATACACAATTTCAAAGGGAGAGAGGGCTGGTTCCTTTAGTTGGGTGCATCGGAGGCGAAAGAGGGCTAGTGGCAAATGCCTGTGGCCATTTCAATTGGGTTTTCCTGACAAATCTTGCTAGGCTATTTTTCAAGGTTCTGTTTGCTCGCTCAACCTGCCCTGAACTCTGGGGACGATAGGCACAATGCAATTTCCAGGTAATGCGCAAAGCGCGGGACAGGGCACTGAAGTGTAGCTTCAACAAAGGCGGGGACCATTATCGGAACCTATGGCAAAGGGGCAGTCCATACCTGGGGATGACATCCCTAAGGAGGAGCTCGAGCTACTTCTGTGGCTTGCTCAGTGACGGTAGGATATGCTTCCACCCACCAGAAAGGTACAGACCATAACTAAGAGGTATCGGAGCCTACCGCTCCTGGGCATTTCTGTGAAGTCGATAACTAAAGACTCAAAGGGTGTTAGTCTCTAGACTGAACTCCCTGGTGGAATACGGGGTCCCTGACGAGCATTATTCTGGGCACAGAGAGTACATCGGGCAGAGGCGTGGCACCAGACTATCCAATCCTTCCAGCACCACTACTCGACTGAGTAGGCGGGCTAGTGCGTTTCCCTAAGTGTGATAGGTCATGAGCTTGAGACACTACAGGCCAAGCTAGGTGCGTGGCACCAGAACTCGGTATCAGGGAGAGTAACCAGCCATCAGTCTCCTTACTGCACCTTCCTCTTGAGCCCATTTCTCTTCCATTTGGGTATGACATAGGTGTCCATTCTTGCATCGAATTTGGAACAGGGGAGTCACACAGTACTTGCTAGGGGTCCTCGAGCAGCTTCCTTGGCCACCCGATCAGCATGGCGGTTCCCTCGGGCCACTGGAGTATCTATTCTTTGGTGTCCCCTGCAATGAATGACAGCTACCTTCTGAGGGCCCACACAGCCTCTAGCAGCTGAAGTATTTCAGGTCCATACTTAACAGGTTGGCCTGCAGCATTATGAGTCCCTTTTCCTTATACAAAGCTCCATAGCATGTAGGTTGTGAAGGCATACTTAGAATCAGTATAAATGTTGGTTACCAGTCCTGCTGCTAACTCCAGAGCTCGTATGAGGGCCACAAGTTCTGCTTTCTGGGCTGAAGTTCCTTGGGGCAGGCTCTTGCTTCTATCCACTTGTCTTCTGTCACCACAGCATAGCCTGCCAGGTCGCTTGGAGGTTCTCCACAGAACTGCTTCATCTGTGAAATAAATTACATCTGGGTCCCTCCAAGGAACATCTTTAAGATCTGGTCGACTGGAGTACACTTCTCCATGGTTGGGATACAGTCATGATCCGGTGGTTCCCTCAGATGCTGGCAAAAGAGTAGCAGGATTGAATGTAGTCACTGTTTCCAGGTGTATCCGTGGATTCTCACAACAAGCTAGCTTGGTACTTAAACCATGCGGTTATTTGTAAACCAGTGTTGCCCTTATACTCCATGAGGGTAAGAACTGCATGGGGACTTTAACAACCAGTTCTTGCCCCAAGGTCAACTTATCAGCTTCCTGGACCAAGTAAGGCTGTTGCTGCAATGGCCCTCATGCAGGCTGGGCCATCCTTTAGCCACTCCATCCAGCTGTTTAGACAGGTATGCAACAGGCCTCTGCCAAGATCCCATCATCTGGGTCAGCACACCCAGAGCAACCCCCTGTCGCTCGTGGACATACAGTGAGAAAGGTTTCTCCAACATCAGGAAGGCCTAACGCAGGGGCTTGGAGTAGGGCTTTCTTTATGGCAATGAAGGATTGTTGAGCAGTAGGTCCCCATTCAAATGGTTCCTTTTCACCCCCCTTTGTGGCTTGGTAAAGGGGTTTCGCCATCAATGCAAAATTTGGAATCCAAATTCTGCAAAATCCGGCTGCTCCCAGAAATTCCCTAACTTCTCTTCTGGACTTGGGTGGGGAATTGCAGCTACCGCTTGCTTCCTACTAGCATCCAGTCTCCGACTTCCCTGGGAAATACAAAAGCCCAGATACTTCACTTCTGACTGACAAAGTTGGGCCTTTGAGCGTGATACCTTATAGCCTGCATCCAAGAGTAGCTCCAGCAATTCTCTAGTAGCCTCAAAACACTCTTCCTGGGTCACTGCTGCAATCAGGAGGTCATCTACATACTGGAGTAAAACTCGCCTGGAAGGCTCAGATTTAAAAGTCTTAAGATCTTGTCCTAGGGCTGTCCCAAAAATAGTGGGGGAATTCTTGAACCCCTGTGCAGGCGGGTCCATGTATACTGAAGCTTCCTTCCTGTTACTGGGTTTTCCCATTGAAAGGCGAAAAGCAGTTGACTAGCGGGGGCCACCCGAATACAAAAGAAGGCATCTTTTAGGTCTAGTGTCGTGAAATGGGTAGCTCCAGAAGGTATCAATCCTAGCAGGACATATGGATTAGGCACTACAGGGTGTAATGAGATAGTGGATTTGTTGACCACTCGTAAGTCTTGGACTGGCCGGTAGTCCTCAGTCCCTGGCTTCTGAACTGGCAATAGTGGCGTATTCCATGGAGACTGACAAGGACGAATAATTCCATGGGATAACAGACGATTCAAATGTGCTTGAATCCCTTCCAGAGCCTTTCTGGGAATTGGGTATTGGCGAAGATGGATTGGCCGGGCATTTGGAAGTAAGTCTACATGGACAGGAGGAATATTTCGGGCCAACCCTGGGGGATTATCTTCTGCCCATACCCCACTGACCTGAAAGCTGTCTGCAGGGGTAGGTCAACTTGGCTATGTGACTGATGCAGCCGCCATTCTTCTTCAAGAGGGCAACAGAAACTCAATATACCCTTAGGGCTGGATGTCGGGGGCCGAAAGGAGACTGAAGTCTGGCCATCAGAATCAAAAGAAATTTGGGCCCTAAGCTTGGACAGCAGGTCTCGGCCTAACAAAGGGATTGGACAGTCTGGCATATACAAGAATTCATGAGTGACTATGTGTGAGCCTAATTGGCATCTACGGGTTGTCAGGAAGGGCCTCCGGTTCTGCACCCCCGTGGCTCCCACCACTCGGACAGTTTTTCCAGACACAGGCGCTAATCGCTCCGTCACAACAGAATGTTCAGCTCCTGTATCAATCATAAATGGAATTGAGCGGCTCCCTATAGTTAACTTGACCATAGGTTCCTGGGAGCCCAGTTTGTAGGAACCCGGTCTGTCCTATTCGTCCCATTCTGCCATCTCGGCTATCCCGATGATGTCAGATTCAGGAGGCTCATATCTTCCCTCTCGAACTCGGCCTCGGCTTCCTCGATCTCCTGGTCCCCTTCTCAGTCCCTGGCGCCTCTGGGGGCATTCATCTTTCCAGTGCCCTCTTTCCTTACAATAGGCACACTGATCCCTCTCCAATCTTGGTCTGGGATTCTCCCCCCTTGGCCGGGATTGATTGAAGGAATCTCGGGGCCTGGCTGGTGGTCCGGGGTCCCACTTTGGCTTCCCATTAGCTAGAGGTCGACCTCGGTTAAGGGTGGAATTAGTAATGGCTGCCGCTAAAAGGTCGGCCTTCTTCTGCATCTTCCGGTCAGCCTCTCGGCGCACCTCCTGATCTCTATTAATGAAAACCTTAGTTGCGATCTCAATTAGCTGGGTGGTATTCATCCCTGCGAATCCCTCCTGACGCTGCAACTTCTTCCGGATATCTGGCATACTCTGGGCCACCAATGCACTATTCACCATTCTCTGGTTTTCTTGGGCTTCAGGGTCAAATGGAGTGTATGTTCTGTAGGCTTCAATTAGTCGCTCTAGAAAGGCCCCAGGGATTCAGTTGCCCCTTGGAGAATTTCAGAGACCTTTGCCAGATTAATGGGCCTCTTTATGCCTTTCCTCATACCTTCCAGCAAGTGCCCGGCAATAGCCAGACAACAGGTTCATAGTGCTGCCCATCATTTGGATCCCAATCTGAGCTAGCGCGAGGAAACCGAGCTCTAACCCACCCCTCTAGGTCCGGTGTCCTCTCGGGAGCACGTGCTCGCGTGATGGCCTCAGCATTTTGCAAAATCTTCCGCCTCTCCTCAGTTGTGAAGAGGGTCAGGAGAAGTTGTTGACAATCAGTCCCGGTTGGGTTATGGGTGGCCATACTGCTAGCCACTAGGTCCACCACTGCCTGAGGCTTTCAGTATAAGAGGGGTAATGCGTCTTCCAAGTCAGAGATCGGTGGTTGTGAAGGGTACATACTGATAGGCCTGTGCCTGTATAACCTGACCCTGATTATTAGGATCTGGTCGAGTGGTAGTTACCTGACGGAGGGGCAGAACTCTCGAGGAGGTGGGAATGGAACCTGAGGTAGAGCTAGGAGCTACCCTCCTATCATGCTCAAAGGTGATTGCAGCAGGTCTAACCCATTCAGTGGAGGTATGTTGAACCCCTGAGGGATGGGGAGGGGTACTCATAGACTGAGAGGTGGTCACAGGATGAGGTCAGTCCATTGAAAGGGATGCCGGGCCCCTGATGAGTGGGTAGGGGTATTAGAGGAGAGGCTGGGCTGTCAGGAGTTGAGGAGTCAGGGAGTGGAACCAAAACGGGTCTTCAGAGGTTAACAGGAGAGGATGTGGCACAGAAGGGTAGAGACTGGGTGAAAAGTCCAACCTAGGGTGTGGCAGGTTTGGCACAGGAGGGGAAGAACTATCCGGAGAAGCCTGTGCTGGAGAAGCTTGGGCTGGACGGCGTGGATCTCTGGGGGTAGCACGGAACCCCAACAATGGGCCATAAGGTGGTGGCTCAAGGTCTGAGGGGTCATCAGAGAGTATGGGTTTCTCAGACAGGGTAGGGGCGGAAGCCACCGATTGGGTGGTAGGCTTCCTGGGGCTCTTTCCCTCTTCTAGTTTAGATTTTCTAATCTTTCTTTGAACACGGCCTAACATGAATTTTACTGGGGATCCCATATAAGTTTTCAACCAGGAGGGAGGGTCAGTCACAAGGCTGTCCCAGGAATCTATATAAGGGAGTTGTTCAGAATATTCTGGTTCTCCTACAACTATGCTGTAGACCTTCCGGATTACTTCAATATCTAAGCTGCCACTAGGGGGCCACCCCACTCCATAGATGGCCACTCAACTTCACACAAGGTTCTTAAAGTACTTGAGCTTAAAGTCTGTCATAGTCATTAATTAAAAATCCTTTTTAAAGTTCTTAAGCATACAATCTAGGGGAGTATCAATTTGTCCTAGATATGTCCCACCCATAATGCTTACAGTTACAACACACAAAAAGGGAGGGAATTTTTGAAAGTGCAGTAAGGGGTCTGCACTCTCGAGACACTAGGTAGACAGACAGCAATCGCTTCCTTCCGTTGCTGACCATTGAACTCGCGTTAATTGGAAATGCAGCTATAAGAAGTCCGCACTCAGTTAATCATTCACGCATCACACATTCCATACAGAAAATCCCACCCAACAATTCAGATTTCTCAAATACAGATAAGCTCAAGCGTTTTCGCTTCTAGTCCCCGCGACTAGAAGGTACTAGGGCCTTTCGCTGAGAGTTGATCAGGCTGTACTTCCTCAATTTGTTTGAGGGGCTGATTTACAATTTTCTAGCTAGAATTACATACAGAATACAGAATACATACCCGGCGAATGTTCTCCAGTCAGTTGGGTGCTGGGATTAATGCAGGATTCATCCCACCGCTGCCACCAAGAATTGTTGCAGGAATGGATGCATGAATTTGTGATGCTTCAGGAGTCAGACAGCACACACCAGTATGAGAGAAAAATCTTCTTTATTTGCCAGCAAACAAAGCAAGACATCAGTTCTAGCTCTTCTCTTTCTCTCAGCTCTTTTTGTGTCATGTGGCTTCTGTCTCAGCTGCTTCTCTTCTGCTGTCTCTCCTATTGTCTTCCAGCTTTCTTCCTTTCTTCTGAGCTCCTTCTGACGTAAACTGCTTCTGCTCCTACTTAAATACTGTTCTATCCAGCCTAGCCTAGCCCCCCCCCCCCTTACTCTCCAATTGGTTAAGGAATAGATTGGTCACTTTGCCTCAACCAATCATTACTTTTGAAATATCAGTTACATAGGTTCCAGACATCCTAAACTGACCTGTGACCTGGGGCCCCTTACACCAGACATTTGGTCTCCAGAACTCTTACATTTCTCATTATGATTGATTTCTCATCTATAGCTTAACCTGGGTTCACTTAGAGGATAATGGATATTCTTACATTTATTATTCTCATATTCCTAGTACTAACTGCTAACTAACTCTGGTATTCATTAAAGAGGTCAAAAGCCAATCTTACTTAATGGCATACGGCTATGGTCTGTTATTACTTTCAGGAGGCCAGTCCTACACTTAGCTATAATTAATCAAGGAGAAGAGAGCTGACTAGTTCTGACCTCTTCACCTATCAGCTATACATTGAACCAGCCAGAACTATGGCTTAAGTCAAACCACATGTGGCCTCTTCACTACAGTCTTTGCTTAGAAACATCAGACAAAGAATTGATACAGAATTTAAAAGGTTTTCTACCTATTAACTACACAGAATCAGTATTTCTTATAAGACATATTCTAATATCAAAAACTTGTAAATACTAATCTATTGCCTCTCTCTCTCTAAATAGTATTTTCTTCTAAGCATTTAAACTACAATATATCTGGCTCATGCCAGAGCTTACAAAGGGCTACTCAGCATGCCTAATAATATACAGCTGTTGAGCTAGCTTTCATTATTCACAAGGGTGAAAGAAAATCCTTTCTCTGACCTTTTTAACCCTTTTGCTCAGCCAAGCCAGACATTGAGATAATATGAACCATCTGGCATACCTTCACTTTAGTTGCAAAGTAAAAAGTTAGAATTCTAACTTCAAGCTTTAATAATCATTTCTCAGAGTTAACACTTTCTTTGCCCACTGCCTCAGCGGTAGATAAAGACCTGTACGGTCCATCCAGTCTGCCCAACAAGATAAACTTATTGTATGTAATACTTTATGTATGTACTAGACCTTGATTTGTCCCTGCCATTTCAGGACACAGACCATAGAAGTCTGCCCAGCATTGGCTTTGCTTCACAATTACCAGTGTTGCCACCCAATCTCTGCTACTCTTCTATGGATCCACCTCATATGGTTAAATCTCAAAGTTTCTTTCTCTGATGTGATTAACCCTTCCCTCCAGCTCCTTCTGCCTTTCTCAGGAATATGTCCTGGTCAGTTAAATCACTTGTCTGGGTTATTCACTGAGATTCAATGGCATTAACCAGTTAATGCTACTGAGTATCACCACAGATGGCTAAACTAAAGCTGGCTATTTGTGGACAGTGCTGGGCAGAGTCAGCAGAAGCGTAGCCAGGTTGAGGCATCGGGGGGAGTGAGAGCGGACTACTTACAGTGACGGCGCCATCAGCAATTCATTTGGGGAATTGGTCGCACATAGCTACACCTCTGAGAGTTGGTACTTATGCAGTAAGTGCTGGTATTTGTTTTAATCCAGCAGCGCCGGAAATGGCGCACGCTGGAGTTGGAACTACCGCCGGTAGCCGCGTTGGTTCAGTGGTAGTTCCATGTTGTTCTGCTGCAAGTCTGTTGCCACATGGCAATCCTTAGTTAAAGGGCCCCTAAGTTAAGCAGCCATATTGACAGCATAAAGTCAGTCTATCTGTATACAGTGTTGCTTAGGTGGTTAAGTGCTGAGTATCGCACTTAACCGCATAAGAGAGAGTCAGCCACTTAATCCTATATATTCAATGCCAGTGCCCAGGCATGGCCCAGCATTGAATATCTGGGAATAATATCACTGGTAGCTAAAGAACACTCACTGCCAATGGCTGAATATCGACCCCAGAAACTCTTAGATCAAATCAAATTCAAATGTCAGCATTAACATCAATTCCTGCTGAAGTTTGTTTTCAGAGGTTTGTGAAATTGCTTCTCATTACTACTACTAACATTTCTAAAGCGCCACTAGGGTTACGCAGCGCTGTACAATTTCACAAAGAAGGACAGTCCCTGTCAAAGGAGCTTACAATCTAAAGGACAAGAATGTGCAGTCAATAAATTTGGGGCAGGTCTAGATTTCTTGAATAGGGGTATAATGGTTAGGTGCTGAAAGCAACATTGAAGAGGTGGGCTTTGAGTAAGGATTTCCAACCTCAGAGGAGATGATTAGCTCAAGAAGTACAGGTCTGGAAGTGCATTTGGAGAAACACACATCTGCAGATCCAATTCTTGCCTCTTCAAGCAGGGCTGGCATTAGGGGTTGGCAAACAGGGCAATTGCCCTGGGCCCCCATGCCACAGGGAGCCCCAACCGACTCAAGCTGAAGGAGACATAGCTTGCAGTTTTCTGCCCTGGACCCCTGCATGTCTAACACCGGCCTTAAGGCTTCTAATAATGTTCTGTTAGTTCTCTCCACTGAATGGACACATCACCATTTCACAGGCACATCACAGCTGAATGTATTAGTGGTGGGATAGAAGAATTTGCATGCCTTAAGAAAATAATACCATTCCTGCTTTAGTGCCACACCTCCTGTTCATCATAGTTTATTTCTTTTGTTGCTTTATACAGCATTCTTTGGGTTGTCGCACTGACAACTTATACGGGCCAAACTGCTGGTGTACAAAATCCACATATATGTGTCTTATGCTTTGGGCTGGATGTCCATGATTATAAGCCTCTATGCAGGTAGAGTACCTGAAGAAAACTTCTGTTGAAAAGATAGCTGCTACAGATTGATACAGTAAATGATGGCAGATGACTGCACAAAAAAGCTCCATCCAATTTGCCCCATATGTAATCTGTCCACTTAGGGTAAACAAGCATACAAACATCCAGACCCTTTCTCCCTCCCCATGTCTGGTCACTTAACCTATTAAGTAATACCGTTCCCGGATGCAGAGCCTGGTTATTACTCTTTGGAAGGGGCTTCTAGGATGTTTAAAAGTGAGGGAGATGGAATAGGTTCCTGGTTGGTTGGTGGGGGGGAGGGAAGATTGATCCTGCAGGGGGGTAGGGATGTGATGATAGAGTTTGCGAAGCATTGATATATTTCCAGTCTATTTCCACACGATGCTCTTTATGCCTGGGTGGGCTATAAGAACATAAAGTCCCCCTCTGGCGTTGATATGCTTTGGGGAGTGTATTAGATTTATATCTGCTGTTTTATCATTTTTATACTAACCCATGAATTTATAGTATTTATTCTGGGGAGGAGAGGGAGGGAGATTTAGGTAGACGGGTTGGGGGAAGGTTGGATATATTTTGTGTTACATGATAATGAACTATCCAAGTTATAGGTTATTGGATTTATAAGATTCTGCACAGATATATAGTTCTAAGAGTCTCGTAGAGTGTTAAATTCCAGCTTCACAATGTCTCTTGCTTATGGGGAGACTGGGTAATATTGGGTGTAGCTGGGAAGGGAGGTTATAGTTGATATAAAATGGTGATATTATTGCACTAGTCTAGTATTCAATATCTTTGTTATCAGAGTTGGTTATGTATTTTTATATTTGTTACTTTCTAGTTTCTATGTTTTCTTTTATGTTATGTTACATCATATCTTATATTCCACCACTACCTAATTAGTTCAAGGCGGATTACAACGGTATTATAATTCCCAATACATCTGAAAATTATAATACCAAAACAAATAACCTAAATGATCACTGAACATTCACTCATTGCTATGCTACATATGGTTGAGATGTAAAGAACCTGAAACCCCTCTGTGAAAAGAGAAAAGCTTCAGGTTTGGCAGTGTCGCAAAATTAGAGGTAAAGCGTTCCAGATAGTAGTAATTTGATAGTGAAGTGATAGAAATGTTTCATTAATTTTAGATTAGTAACCATTGGAACTGCAAAGAAATTGATTCCGAGTGTTGGCTCTATGTAACAGCACCACTGGATCTGTCGTATAAGAAGGAGCATCACTGGATAAAATTTAAAATACCATTATGGGCCATGATTGGCAACCAGTGTAGATTTAAATAATAGCTACTCAATGAACCATATCTTGATAAACCAAAAATCAATCTGACAGCTATATCCTATATAATAAAAAGCACCTCCAACATTCTGAAGCTGACTCTGTGGCACTGTGGCAGTGTAGGGTTCGTAAGTCTGTAGTTCAGCGTTTCATTGGCTCTCACTGTCCCCGCCCTCACGTCGAGGAAACGGAATGCTGCATAGTTGCCAAGCAAACAAACGTGACGTCACAGGAACGAAGAACCAATCAGACAGAACGGAATTTGGAGGAGGGAAGTGGAGTTGATTGAAACAATCATATACAGGGAGGTACGAACATCAGTGGAGGCAAGTGCACAGAATGGAAGGGAAGACAAACATTTAATCACTTTGTCACTCACACACATACACACACACACACACACACACAGACATCACACATACACACACACACACTCAATCACTCTGTGTATCTCTCTCTTACACTGTCTGTAAAACACATTGTCACTCTCAGTCTCTCACGTGGGCAACTGTATGTTGCATTCTCACGAGTAAGGAGCTCTTCTGATGTGATTGTTAAACTGATTGAAGGGCCTGAACAAGGAAAACTTTTACCACATTGTAACACAGTTTACACAAAAAATATTGTATATAAAGAAATCTTACACATGTAAACAACAATTATATTCAGAATACAACCGTGGAAACATTAATGGCAGGAACTCATTACATTGCTAGCGCCCGTTTCATTGCGTAAGAAATGGGCCTTTTTTACTAGTTTTGCATAATTGTAAGCAGTCAATTAAAATTTAAGAACAGCCAATCAAGACAAGATTACATTAATCAAATCTAGATAATATGAGTGATTGGACAAACACTCTAAAAGTGTCTATAGAAAAATATTTTTTGATAACCCTAAGTTTTATAAGGACAAAATAGATTTTCGACAGTACCGATCACCAATAAAATGTGTTTGAACCTAAAGTAATACCATTCTCCTCCCGTTATTTAAACACTGTGGTTAGTGTTGGATTTAAATGCTGGTTACATTGTTTACATCTATGATACAATCAATGGTAATGAGCCATGCAGATTACTGCAATGGAATATATGCGGGATGTAAAGAACAACTCACAAAGAAACTCCAGACAGCCTAAAACATAGCAGCCAGGCTGATATTCGGTAAAACACGTTTTGAAAGTGCCAAAACCCTCCGAGAAAAACTGCACTGGCTCCCAATCAAGGAACGTATTACCTTCAAAATCTGCACCTTGGTCCACAAGATTATCTATGGTGAAGTCCCAGGATATACGGTCGACCTGATAGATCTCCCAACCAGAAACAGAACCAGTGCATCACGTACCTACTTGAATCTCCACTACCCAAGCTGCAAAGGACTCAGATACAAATTAACCTATGCATCCAACTTCTCCTACATAGGCACACAATTGTGGAATGCACTGCCAAAGACTGTGAAAACAATCCACGACCATCTAAACTTCAGAAGATCATTAATGACCTACCTATTTAGACAGGCATTCCTCACCGACCTAACTTAGATACCTCAACTCTGCAACACAGCAAAACCATAGAATGTATTGGACACTATATATTCCTTCCTATCTTCGATCCCTATGTACCTGAATATACTAACCTTACCGACCCTAATATCAAATTGTATTTGTTTCCATATCGGACTTGGCAGTCGCCTTTACGGTATTATGTAAGCCATATCGAGCCTGCAAATAGGTGGGGAAATGAGGGATACGAATGTAACAAATAAATAAATAATTAATTAGTGGTAGCTGATACCAGATATCAGCACTGAATATTCAGGTATAGACTGAAGAAATAAAATCAGTTTGATAATTTATTAATCAAAGCAATTATGAATAAAATGCAAAGCAGATAAATTCAAAGCCACAATGAGAGAAATGTCAATTAGTAAATTAATTAATCAGGATGTAGCACCACGAACCAAAAGACAGTTTGATAAATCAAACTTACTTCTGGATTAATACAGCTTCACTCTCAATTATATACCTTTTACAGTGACATCTGAACATCCCTGTGTCACACCATTGGTGTGTGTTAGTTATATAACACCCCCCCCCCCCCCCCCCCCCGATATTCAGCTGGCGACGGTCAGTGTTTTTTTTGTAAACACTGACTATTGTCTGCTAAATTAGTCTCCAGTATTCAGTGCTGGGCCATGGGTACTAAATATGGCTGGGTTGGGTGCCAGAACTTATGCATGCCTGGCCGATATTCAGCCGGGAACCACATAATTTTTTTGTAATATAGTCCTCTTCCTGCCCATGGATTCCCAGACCCCTGGACTTCTGGAAATGCCCCTTCTTCTCTGCCCCTTCCCTCGGCAATAAATACCATATGGCCTATCCAGTCTGGCCTATCCATGCCATCTACTCTCCTTAGAGATCATATGTACTTGTCCCAAGCTTTTTTAAATTCAAATACAGTTTTCGTCTCCACCACCTCCTCCGGGAGACTGTTCTGTGAAGAAGTATTTACTCAGGATACTTCTAAGTCTATCCCTTTTCACCTTCATCCTATGCCCCCTCATTCCAGAGCTTCCTTTCAATTGAAAGTGCAACATTTACACTGGGGCTAGCAAGAGATGATAGACTTGATTTTATAACAGAGTGTCTAAGTAAAATGTCAAAATGGTGCCTATTTTATACAGATAGGATCTTCCAACAGCCACTCTTTCATTAATAGATAAGACAACAACCATTGGTCCCGTAAACAATCTTCTTACAGTTTAATATTTTCTTCTTCCTTAACTATTTCTTTTCTTCCTGATGATTTCAGAGAAGGGCCACATGTAGCTCACGTGGAGAGGCATAATCGAACGGGGCCATCTGTAATGACGGCCCCGTAAAGCGGCGTACCCAACCGTATTATCAAAACAAGATGGCTGGCCATCTTTCGTTTCGATAATACGGTCGGGGCCGGCCAAATCTCAACATTTGGACTTAGAGATGGCAACCATTGGTTTTCGCCGATAATGGAAACTAATGGCGGCCATCTCAAACCTGGCCAAATCCAAGCCATTTGGTCGTGGGAGGAGCCAGCATTTGTAGTGCACTGGTCCCCCTCACATGCCAGGACACTAACCGGGCACCCTAGGAGGCACTGCAGTGGACATCACAAATTGCTTCCAGCTGTATAGCTCCCTTACCTTGGGTGCTGAGCCCCCCAAATCCCCCAAAACCTACTACCCACAACTGTATACCACTACCATAGCCCTTAGGGATGAAGGGGGGCACCTACATGTGGGTACAGTGGGTTTTTTTTGGGGGGGGGGGGTTGGAGGGCTCCCATTTACCACCACAAGTGTAACAGGTAGGAGGGGATGGGCCTGGGTCCGCCTGCCTGAAGTGCACTGCACCCACAAAAAACTGCTCCAGGGACCTGCATACTGCTGTCATGGGGCTGGGTATGACATTTGAGGCTGGCATAAAGGCTGGAAAAAAATGTATTTACCTTTTGTTTTGGGTGGGAGGGGGTTGGTGACCACTGGGGGAGTAAGGGGAGGTGATCCCCGATTCCCTCCGGTGGTCATCTGGTCAGTTTGGGCACCTTTTCGAGGCTTGGTCATGAACAAAAAGGGACCAAGTAAAGTCGGCCAAATGCTCGTCAGGGCCGGCCTTCTTTTTTCCATTATCAGCCGAGGCCGGACATCTCTTAACCACGCCCCCGTCTCGCCTTCGGTACACTGCCGACACGCCCCCTTGAACTTTGGACGGCCCTGCAACGGAAAGCAGTTGAAGCCGGCCAAAATTGGCTTTCGATTATACCGAATGAATCTGATGATGTATCTTCAAATGAAAAACAGCAATGAAACAATACCAGTTTTGCCAAAGATCTTAACAAATCATAAGAAACTGAAGAAATTGGCTGAATTTGAAGAAAATTTGGTATTTTGGCAAGGGAGTTTTCTCATTTGGGTTTTTGGTATAAATTTTTAGATGATATTCTTTCTTTCTTTGGTTGACTTCTTTTACTGAGGAAGAAGATTTGTGCACCATTCACTAACCAATGTAATCAAACATTTATTACTTTTTGGGATCTGATTATTCGGAACGAGTGTGGGGAGATTGTTACTTCTTTACATTAGAAGACAACTGATTGGAATAATTGTGACTTCCAAGCTATCACCCATATCATCTTAAACAGAGTGTACCTATAAGCCAGTCCTTGTATCTTTTTCTTTTAATCATTTCAAGGAAAAGGTTACAGATTTGAAAAGTAGATTTTTGAATCAAGAATATCCTTCCTCAGTAATGGAAACCAGCCCATAAAAGAGCAAAATAAGCTCATACAGATCGACTGATTGACTATCAGGTCAGGAACAACTCAGAAAGATTAACCGGTGTCCTTTCTTATATATTGGAGCATCTCAGGTAGTAGCAATATTGAAAAGATATTGGGTGATATTATCTTCCCAGAATTTTGTACAGATTTCCCTGTAATGGTATATCAAAGGGACAGAGATCTTGGAGAAATCTTTGACATTGAAAACGGATAGAGAGAATAGATTTTGTTGTGGGTCACTGGGCACTTATGCACTGCAGTTGGTGTGAATCCACTGTGGAGGGTCAGGTTTGGAGCTCTCTGACCACTAAATTGCAGGTCAAGGCTTGGAATAACAAAACTTGTAAATCCACTTATGTGGTTTAGTTTATCATGGGGGTGGGGGGATTCTATACATGGCACCCAAATTTGGGCACTGAACAAAAACCGCACTCAGCACAATTCTATAAATGGTTCTCTGAGTTGGATACCTTTTACAGAATAACGTGTACCTTGGAGATTCGCACCCAACTTTTAGGTGTGAGTATTCACACCAATTAAAAACTGGTGTAAATCTTGGCATGTAAATTAGGTGCAGATCCCTTCCATAATACTGTGTGTATCTCTAATGAAGGCCCCTGACCTGCCTATTTCCCTCTCATGACCTCGTCCACTTTTCAGTTGCGCGTTCAGGGGCCCTTGTACAAAGCGGTGGTAAATCCAGCATGGGCTTACCGCATTCTAATCTGGAGCTACTGCCGGACCAACGCGGGTGGTGGTGGTAGTTCCAGCCCCAGCACGTGAAATTTCCCTTGCTGGGGAAAGTAGGACTGTATTTTTTAGCACAGTGCTAACCCAGTGGTAATCTGGGAGCACTTCCTGCCAGATTAGTGTGGGACCCCTACTGCCACCTCAGTGGGTGATGGTAAGTGCTCCCCCTCACATGGTCATGCAGTAAGAGCAATCTTACCAAATGACCATGGCTATTTTCAGCCTTTTTTTACCACCATGGTAAAAAGGACCACAGCACAGCGCAGGGCCTTTTTACCACAGCTTAGTAAAAGGGCCCCTAAAGAATTTACATTTTTGCCAATTAACACCAATAATTGGTTGCTAGCACCAAATTATTAGCACTAATTGACTCATTAACCAATTAAATTACACGTACAAATTAGGCACACACCCAAATTAGCATGTGCAATTTTGAACACCATGTATAGACACTAACCCATATGTCCATGCCCACTAGTATATATGATAAATCAGAATTTAAAGGTGTCCCAACGCTTAGAAAACTTTTTTCAGGGGCAGTAATCAGTTGTGTGAACAAAAGAAACCCAGACCAGTATCACCAACTATATAAGTAAGGGCAAAGATTTATTATTCTGTAAAAAGAGACCTCGGCAGTGAATAAGTGAATTATTAGGTCATTATAAGATGTGATTTTCTGAGTTTAAAATGATTTTCATATTAAAGATATTTGGTATGCAAATAAATTAATAGATTCTACTGTGAAGTATTTTGAGACTGATGACGAAGCTAGTGAGCTGTTGGATAGTGTTTCCCGGCATGAAACGAGTCACTGCCGAGGTCTTTTTTTTTACAGAATAATATATCTTTGCCTTTACTTATATAGTTGCTGATACTGCACTGGGTTTCTTTTGTTCACTAGTATATATGGGCAGGCTCAAAGACTGGTGAGTCTTAGCCTGAATGGATCTCTTTGTAAAGAATTATCTTTGAAAAAATTAAGTCTTTGTTAAAAACACAATTTTTCTCCTTAGTCTTTAGTCTTCAACCTGGGTAGATTGATTTTTGCGAGCCATCTGATTTCGATTTGTTTGTTTTTAACATGAGTTTTGCGAATGATTGTTTTGTACTGGAATGTTTGATCTTGGTTACAATAGTTCCCCGTCCTGTCAATACAATGGAGTTCTGCTTCTTTTTCTTTATTTTATAGCTTTTCATTGGTGCACAAAATCCTTCACGGCGAAGCTCCAGCTTATATGGATAATCTTATCATCTTGACACCAAGGAACCTGAGCAAATCTTCCCGATCCTATTTACGTCTCCACTACCCCTCGTGCAATGGCCTCATGTATAAAACCAGCCACGCATCTACCTTTTCCTACATCAGTGCACGTTTGTGGAATGGTTTGCCCAACTCAGTAAAAGCTACCTCTGAACAACAGGCTTTCAGAATCTCCCTGAAGACCGCTTTATTCAGGACAGCTTACCCTGCAGCTCAGCACTGCCTTAATGTTTCTGACCCATTATGTTGTGCGACCATACTGCATTCCTTACTTGCTCTCTCACTTCTCTCCCTCTGTCTCTCCCCACCAACTACCTCGCCCTTACTGTGTCTGTCTATTACTAGATTGAAGTGTCCTTTTATACTGCTGTTAGCATTTTTGAACTAATGTAAGCCACATGGAGCCTGCCCATGGGCGGGAAAGTGTGGGATATAAATGCCTAAATAAATAAATAAATAAAATATTATACACCGTTTTGACCTGTTTTTTTCCTTCAGAAAAGGCAGTATAGTAAATTTGAATAAACCAAACTAGAATAAACTAACTAAACATAAAAGCCAAATTTGCACCAAGAATGAGATGGCACCATTAGAAGCGCATTGGGGGGGTCCTTTACATTAACGCCACTGAGATATTTAAATGTCTCTATCATATCCCCTCTCTCCCGCCTCTCTTCCAGCGTATACATGTTGAGGTTCATGAGCTGTCCCTATATGTTTTATGACCGAGACCGCTGACCAATTTTGTAACCATCCTCTGGACCAACTCCATCCTGTTTATATCTTTCCATAAGTGTGGTCTCCAGAATATCTTTCCATAAGTGTGGTCTCCAGAATTGCACACAGTATTCTAAATGGGGCCTCACCAGAGACATGTACAAGGGCACTATCACCTCTTTTTTCCTGCTGGTCATTCCTCTCCTTATACACCTGAGCATCCATCTGGCGTTGAGCATCGTCTTTTCTACCTGCTTGGCCACCTTAAGGTCATCAGACACAATCACCCCCAAGTCACGCTCTTCTTTCATACACAGCTCTTCATCCCCTATAGTGTACCTTTCCCTCGGATTTTTGTGACCCATGTGCATGAACCTGCATCTCTTAGCATTAAATCTTAGTTGCCAATTTTCGGACTATTCTTCAAGCTTCACCAGATCTTTCCTCATGCTATCCACATCCTCTGGGGTGTCCACCCTATTACAGAGTTTGGTATAATCCGCATAGAAACAAACCTTACCAGACAGTCCTTCCTTAATATCACTCACAAAGATGTTAAAAAGAACCGGCCCGAGGACCGACCCCTGTGGTACACCACTTGTAACATCCTTTTCCTCAGAGCAAACTCCATTTACACCACGCTCTGTCTCCTTCTGTTTAACCAGTTTTTAACCCAGTCAGTCACTTTAGGTTCCATACCGAGGGCACTCAATTTATTTATCAGTCGCCAATGTGGAACTGTGTCAAAGGCTTTGCTAAATCTAAGTACAACCACATCTAGCGCCGCTCCCACATCCAACTGTTTGGTCACCCAGTCAAAGAAGTCAAGATACGCCTCTAGTGAAACCATGCTGCCTCGGGTCCTGCAGTCCATTTGATTCGAGAAATCTCACAATCCTCCGCTTTTCCATTAGTTTATTCACCATTGAGGTCAGACTGACTGGTCTATAATTTGCAACCTCCTCTTTGCTTCTATTCTTGTGCAGAGGGACCACATCTGCCCTTTTCCAGTCCTCCAGAACCACTCCAGATTCTAGGGAAGCATTGAACAGGACAGAAAGCAGAGCCTCCACAACTTCTCCAAGTTCCTTGAGTACCCTCGGATGTATCCCATCAGGCCCCATTGCTTTGTCTACTTTTAGTTTAGCCAGTTCCTCACAAACACAGTCTTCCGAGAATCGGTCCCAGTCTACCATACATCCATCCTCATTAGCATTTATCTTCTGCAGTCCCGCCCCTGGCCTTTCATCCGTAAACACCAAACAGAAATATTTGTTTAGCAGTTCAGCTTTACCTTTATCAGCTTCTACGTATTCCTCCCCCTCAGCCTTGAGTCTCACAATGCTATTATGATATTTCCTCCTGTTGCTTACATATCTAAAAAATGTCTTGTCCCCCTATTTTTCCCTATTGGCTATCTTTTCCTCCGTCTGCCTCTTCACTTTCCTGACAGCTTTTTCAGCGTCTCTGAGCTTTTTGAGGTATTTTGCCTGTCTTCCTCTTTCTGAGTCATCTTGTAATGTATAAGTAGATAAGTATTGCCATACTGGGAAAGACCAAAGGTCCATCAAGCCCAGCATCCTGTTTCCAACAGTGGCCAATCCAGATCACAAATACCTGGCAAGATCCAAAAAAGTACAAAACATTTTATACTGCTTATCCCAGAAATAGTGGATTTTCCCCAAGTCCATTTAATAATGGGCTATGGACTTTTCCTTTAGGAAGCCGTCCAAACCTTTTTAAACTCCGCTAAGCTAACCGCCTTTACCACATTCTCTAGCAATAAATTCCAGAGTTTAATTACACATTGAGTGAAGAAACGTTTCTCTGATTCATTTTAAATTTACTACATTGTAGCTTCATCACATGCCCCCTAGTCCTAGTATTTTTGGAAAGCGTGAACAGACGCTTCAAATCTACCCATTCACCTCCACTCATTATTTTATAGACCTCTATCATATCTCCCCTCAGCCACCTTTTCTCCAAGCCCTAGCCACTTTAGCCTTTCCTCATAGGGAAGTCATCCCATCCCCTTTATCATTTTCGTCACCCTTCTCTGCACCTTTTCTAATTCCACTATATCTTTTTTGAGATACGGCGACCAGAACTGAACACAATATTTGAGGTGCGGTCGCACCATGGAGCGATACAAAGGCATTATAACATCCTCAATTTTGTTTTCCATTCCTTTCCTAATAATACCTAACATTCTATTTGCTTTCTTAGCCGCAGCAGCACACTGAGCAGAAGGTTTCAAAGTATCATCAACGACGACACCTAGATCCCTTTCTTGGTCCACAGTGGCGTACCAAGGGGGCGGGGTGGTGGTGGCGGTCCGCTCCGGGTGCACGCCGCTGGGGGGGTGCCGCGCGCCTGTTGGCTGAGTCCGTTCATTCCCTCCCTGCTGCTCCCTCTGCGCGGAGCAGGTTACTTCCTGTTCTGGGGCAGAGGGAGCAGCAGGGAACGAGCGGACTCGGAGCCGACAGGCGTGCGGCACCCCCCCCCCAGCAGGTAAAAATGCACCCGAGAGGGGTCGCGCTTCACCCAGGAGGGGTGTAATTTCACGGGGGGGGGGGCCGCGCTGCACCCGGGGGGCGCATCGGCGATCCGCCTCCGGGTGTCAGCCAGCCTAGGAACGCCACTGTTGGTCCGTGACTCCTAACGTGGAACCTTCTATGATGTAGCTATAATTCGGGTTCCTCTTTCCCACATGCATCACTTTGCACTTGCTCACATTAAACGTCATCAGCCATTTAGACGCCCAGTCTCCCAGTCTCGTAAGGCCCTCTTGTAATTTTTCACAATCCTCCCACGATTTAACGACTTTGAATAACTTTGTGTCATCAGCAAATTTAATTACCTCACTAGTTACTCCCATCTCTAGGTCATTTATAAATATGTTAAAAAGCAGTGGTCCCAGCACAGACCCCTGGGGAACCCCACTAACTACCCTTCTCCATTGAGAATACTGACCATTTAACCCTACTCTCTGTTTTCTATCTTTTAACCAGTTTTTAATCCACAATAGCACACTACCTCCTATCCCATGACTCTCCAATTTCCTCTGGAGTCTTTCATGAGGTACTTTGTCAAACGCCTTCTGAAAATCCAGATGCACAATACCAACCGGCTCACCTTTATCCACATGTTTGTTCACCCCTTCAAAGAAATGTAGTAGATTGGTGAGGCAAGATTTCCCTTCACTAAATCCATGTTGACTTTGTCTCATTAATCCATGCTTTTGAATATGCTCTGTAATTTTGTTCTTAATAATAGTCTCTACCAATTTTCCCGGCACCAACGTCAGACTCACCAGTCTATAATTTCCCAGATATCCTCTGGAACCTTTTTTAAAAATCGGCATTACATTGGCCACCCTCCAGTCTTCCGGTACCACACTCGATTTAAAGAATAAATTACATATTTCTAACAATAGCTCCGCAAGCTCATTTTTCAGTTCTATCAGTACTCTGGGATGAATACCATCCGGTCCAGGAGATTTGCTACTCTTCAGTTTGTAGAACTGCCCCATTACATCCTCCAGGTTTACAGAGAATTCATTAAGTTTCTCCAACTCGTCAGCTTCGAATACCATTTCCGGCACCGGTATCACTCCCAAATCTTCCTCGGTGAAGACTGAAGCAAAGAATTCATTTAATCTCTCCGCTACATAGTACATAAATACATAAATACTGCCATACTGGGAAAGACCAAAGGTCCATTGAGCCCAGCATCCTGTTTCCAACAGTGGCCAATCCAGGTCACAAATACCTGGCAAGATCCCAAAAATGTACAAAACATTTTATACTGCTTATCCCAGAAATAGTGGATTTTCCCCAAGTCCATTTAATAATGGTCTATGGACTTTTCCTTTAGGAAGCCATCCAAATCTTTTTTAAACTCCGCTAAGCTAACCGCCTTTACCACATTCTCTGGCAACGAATTCCAGAGTTTAATTACACGTTGAGTGAAGAAAAATTTTCTCCCATTCGTTTTAAATTTACTACATTGTAGCTTCATCGCATGCCCCCTAGTCCTAGTATTTTTGGAAATCGTGAACAGACGCTTCACATGTAGCCTTCCTTATCAGCGCTTTGCATTTGACTTGACATTCCTTATGCTGTTTCTTATTATTTTCAGTCGGTTTCTTCTTCTACTTTCTGAAGGATTTTCTTTTAGCTCTAATAGCTTCCTTCACCTCACTTTTTAACCATGCCGGCTGTCGTTTGGTCTTCCGTCCTCCTTTTTTAATACGCGGAATATATTTGGTCTGGGCTTCCAGGATGGTGTTTTTGAACAGCATCCACACCTGATGTAAATTTTTGACCCTCGCAGTCGCTCCTCTAAGTTTTCTTTTCACCGTTCTTCTCATTTTATCATAGTCTCCTTTTTTAAAGTTAAATGCTAAGGTATTTGATTTCCTATGTATACTTACTTCAAAGCTAATATCAAATCCGATCATATGATCACTGTTATCAAGCTGCCCCAGCACCATTACCTCTCGTACCAGATCATGCGCTCCACTAAGGACTAGGTCTAGAATTTTTCCTTCTCTCGTCGGCTCCTGTACCAGCTACTCCATAAAGCTGTCCTTGATTTCATCAAGGAATTTTAACTCCCTAGCGTGTCCCGATGTTACATTTACCCAGTCAATATCGTGGTAATTGAAATCACCCATTATTATTGTGTTGCCCAGTTTGTTTGCGTCCCTAATTTCCTTTAGCATTTCTGCATCCGTCTGTTCATCCTGGCCAGGCAGACGGTAGTACACTCCTATCACTATCCTTTTCCCCTTTACACATGGAATTTCAATCCACAGTGATTCTAAGACATGATTTGTTTCCTGTAGAATTTTCAATCTATTTGATTCAGGGCTCTCATTAATATACAATGCTACCCCTCCACCAATTCGATCCACCCTATCACTACGATATATTTGTACCCCGGTATGACAGTGTCCCACTGGTTATCCTCCTTCCACTAGGTCTCAGAGATGCCTATTATATCTAAGATATACCAGACGTCGACAACCTTGCGAAATACTTCAAGGAGAAAATTATACTATTACGACACAAAATACCCGCTAGTCCTATAGAATACGCCCCTCTTCTAGACTGTCTAGATCCAGAAGAAGGAACACACCCAGCAGACAGAACCTGGACCGAATTCGAACTACTATCAGAAGACCTCATCTCTAAAACTCTCAAAAGATATGCCAAATCCAATTGCAAACTAGACACATGCCCAAAATAGCCTCATGAAATCTTCTCCTCAACAATTCATAATAGACCTAACGAACCATGTAAATTACATGCTACAAAACGGACTCTTCCCAAAAGAAAAAGGAAAAATCTTACTCACCCCAATTCCTAAAGATACAAAGAAAAACACAAGCGAAATAACCAACTACAGGCCAGTAGCATCCATACCACTAATAACCAAGATAACCGAAGGAATGGTAACTAAACAACTCACAAACTATCTAAACAAACACTCAATACTGCATGATGCCCAATCAGGATTCCGGTCGAACCATAGCACAGAAACAGTATTAGTCACCCTTATGACTAAATTTAAACAAATAATAGCAACTGGCAACAATATACTCCTCCTACAATTTGACATGTCAAGCACCTTCGACATGGTCGACCATGGAATCCTACTACACATACTTGAATACTTTGGCATTGGAGGAAATGTCCTGAACTGGTTCAAGGGGTTCTTAACCCTGAGTTCGTATCAAGTCACATCAAATTCAACCACGTCCAAGGCATGGACACCTGAATGTGGAGTTCCACAAGGATCACCTCTCTCACCAACTATTTTCAACCTAATGATGATCCCTTTAGCAAAACTCCTATCAAACCATAACCTCAACCCATATATATACGCCGATGATGTGACAATATACATCCCTTTCAAACAAGACATCAAAGAAATCTTTAACGAAATCAATCAAAGTCTATACATCATGAACACATGGGCAGATGCATTTCGTCTGAAATTAAATGCAGAAAAAACTCAATGCCTGATACTCACCTCCCAATACAACACAAATGAATTCAACGCGATAAACACACCAAACCTAAACATTCCAATCTCAGAAATGCTAAAAATCCTTGGAGTCACTATCGACCGCCACCTAACACTCGAAACCCACGCAAACAACACAACTAAGAAGATGTTCTATTGCATGTGGAAATTGAAAAGGATAAGACCATTCTTCCCAAGATTCGTCTTTCGCAACCTAGTGCAATCCCTCGTCCTCAGCCATCTGGATTACTGCAACTCACTATACGCAGGCTGCAAAGAGCAAATACTGAGGAAACTTCAAACAGCCTAGAACACAGCAGCCAGACTCATCTTCGGAAAACCAAAATATGAAAGGGCAACACCACTACGAGAGAAACTACATTGGCTTCCACTTAAGGAACGCGTCACTTTTAAGGGATGCACATTAGTCCACAAGATCATTCACGGTGAAGCCCCAGCCTACATGTCCGAGTTGATAGACCTACCACCCAGAAATGCTAAAAGATCATCCCGAACATACCTCAACCTCCACTTCCCTAATTGCAAGGGCGTGAAATACAAGACGCTACACGCGTCAACCTTTTCTCACATGAGCACGCAGCTTTGGAATACACTGCCATGCAACTTAAGAACGATTTACAAACAAGCTTCCTTCCGCAAATTATTGAAGACCCATCTGTTTGAAACAATTTACGGAAAGAGCCAAAACACATAGAGTCCACACTCACTGTTCATCAATGCATCATACATCCACTTCTGACCCTCATCCCCCGTAATTCCACATCACTCATACATTTACTCACAGAAATATGTACACCATATGTCTTTGTGTCTTAATACTGCCCTTTAAGCTTCCCATTGTCTCCTTTCAATGTTGATGTCCCATTGTTATATTCCTAACGATACTTCGATGGTCTCCCATAACTTGTACAATGTAACCCATAACCAAGTTGTAACAAATGTATTTCCATTATTCATATCTTATTGTAAGCCACACTGAGCCCGCAAAGAGGTGGGAAAATGTGGGATACAAATGCAATAAATAAATAAAAATAATTTTTCATTTAGTGCAATATATTCTAACTCTCCCATCTTATTTCTTAGGCTTCTGGCATTCGCATATAGACACTTCAAACTATGTTTGTTGTTCCTATTTACATCATGCTCAGTACTTGACAGTATTAATTTGCAATCTTTTGTCTGATTTTTATTTTTATTTAAGGACACCTGATCTACTATGGTCTCTTATGCAACCTCACTATCAGGATACCCTATCTTCCCTGTTTTGGTGATATCTTTGAAAGATACCTTATCCCAAACCACGCGCTTTTGAGTGACTGTCAGCCTTCCCCCCCCCCCCCCCCCCCCCCATTCCTAGTTTAAAAGGCTAATCTTTTTTCCTTTACCTTTTCAGCTACTACGTTCGAGAACCAGAGCAGCCTTCTTTTTTTCTTATTTTTATGGAGTTTTCTAACATAAAGGTTTGTTGCCTTTAAAATAGCTTCTTTCAGTTTCGCCCACTGCTGTTCTACTTCCTTCAGCTGTTCCCATTCAGCTCTTTCCTGAGAAATTCCCCCATCTCGGCAAAGTTAGTTCTTTTGAAATCTAGGACCTGCAATCTTGAATAAGCCCTTTCCTCCTCTGTCTTAATATTGAACCACACCATTCGGTGGTCACTAGATGCCAAATGATCTTCCACCACAATATCAGAAACATTCTCTCCATTTGTAAGCACCAGTTCTAGAATCGCTCCATCCCACGTCGGTTCCATCATTCACTGCTGGAACAATTTTTCCTGTAGAGAATCTTAAGATCCCTTTGCTTCTAGACAACCCTACAGCAGAGACGCCCCAATCGATGTCCAGCATATTATAGTCACCTATTAGTAGTACTTCCCGTTTCTTAGCTATCTTGTGAATGTCTTCAATTAAGTCTCTGTCCATTTCTTCTGACTGTGAGGGTGACCTGTATATTACACCAATGTAAATACATTTTCTTTTCCCTCTTACTAGTTTAACCCACAGTGCTTCTTTACTCCATATGTCCTGCAATTCTGTCTTTTGAATATTATTCTTAACATACAATGCCACTCCTCCACCCTTTTTTTCCTACCCTGTCCTTCCTGAGTAGATTATAGCCAGGTATAATATGTCCCAGTCATGGTTCTCCGTGAGCCACATCTCCGTGACCCCCACTAAATCCAAGTCAGCTTCTATCATTACAGCCTCTAGGTCTAGAAATTTGTTTCCCATACTACTAGCATTGGTATACAAGACTTTCCAGATGTTACCTTTTTTCCCCTTTTCTATAATGGTATTTGTTGTCTTACCTTCCTGGGGGTTATTAATTACTTTGGGGCTTTTCTCACCCATCCCCAACAGATTTAGTTTAAAACCCTCTTTAGTACTTTAGCCAGCCTGTTACTGAAGACACTTCATCCCTTCCATGATAGATGGACACCATCACCACTCAGTAGCTCTTGGAAAATGATTGCATGATCAAGGAAGCCGAAACGCTCATGTTGGCACCATCCATGCAGCCACACAATCAGCTCCAGGATGCGAGCTTCCCTCATCTAGCCTTTACCTTCAACAGGATTGATGAGAACACCTCCTCTGCACCTAGGTGCTTCACCCTCTGACCCAGAGCCATGAAATCCTGCTTGATATGTTCAGTAGGATACCTAGCAGTATCATTTGTGCCAACATGGAAGAGCAGCATAGGACAGTGATCAGTAGTAGGCTTGATGAGTCTCGTTAAACTTTCTGTTACATCTAGAATCTTAGCGCCAGGCAGTCAACACACCTCTCTAAATATCATGTCTGGTCGGCAGATAGGCACTTCTGTACCCCTCAGAAGAGAATCACCAACCACCACTACCCTTATTGGCTACCAATCCAGTGGCTTTGGGATTTTTGATCGCTGTTCCTCCTGTTCTTCAGATGCTTTCAGCTCTTGTACATTCAGGGCTGTGAACCGAATCTTCATTTCAACAGAAGATGGAGTGTGGGGGGGGGGGGGGGGGTTGATTTTGCAGGATCTGGTAACGTGTGTCTAGCTGTTCTCTTTCTCCATTAGATCACCTCTCCCTTTGCTGGAGATCACCACTGTTTCAACATGCATCTCTGGAATGAATTTCTGGGTGACACAGATGCTTCTAAGTCTTGCCACCTCCTCTGTTAGTTCGTGTTCTTTCATGAGGGTTTCAATTTCTATACATTTATCACAGGAAATCAAATCCTTGCCTTGGACTAAGCATTCAGTCTGGACAGAGGCAGAAGCTGAGTGCAGCAGCTTTAGGGGCATGAAGTTTCTTTACTATACTTCAAGTATAGGAGGTTTTTGTATCTGTGGATAAGGAACAAAGAATAAAAGAGGCCTCCTAAAGCCCCGACCCTATATTTACCTTCATCTGTTCTGTAAGTCACAGGAAGCGATAGTGGCGGAGGCTGATTTTCCACATGCAAGGGCCCTTTTTACTGCAGTAGGTAAAATGCCCCCCCCCCCCCCAAAAAACAAAAAATGGCCATGAGGTAAGATAACCTTTACTGCATGGCCATGCGGCAGAGAGCACTTATTGCTACCCATTGAGATGGCGTTAAAGGCTCCTGCTGTAATCCAGCAGTAACCGGGCAGTGATGCCCGATTACTGCCAGGTAAACAGCGCACTAGACAAAAATAATCTCCAGAGCGCCAGAAATTGTGCGCGTTCTAGCCAGAACTACTACTAGTGGCCACTTTGGGCCAGCAGTAGTTCCAGATTAGTGAGTGGTAAGCCCGCGTTGGGCTTACTGCCACTTCATAAAAGACCCCCTGGATGAGTGCGGCTTATTCATTAGAAGATATTAGATGGCGAACAATGGGCATAATTCCATTGCTACCACATGGGGTAACTGTGTTACAAGCTTAGGGATAAATATTCAGCCAGCAGCGGTCAGCATTTTTTGGCCGCTGTCTGAATTATGCCCAAGTATTCAATGCCGGGCATTGGCATTGAATATCTGGGAATGTATGGGTGGCTATCACTTATCTGGTCAAATGTGATATTTGGCATTTAACCGCATAAGTGCCAACTCTGTCCCCAGACTACCCACAAAATTGCCAGATTGAAGTTCCGGGGATAGGGCTGATATTTAGTGGTACTATCCGATTAAGTGCCGCAGAAAATCAGTGGAAAGCACCACACAATCAATTTAATCATGCAGGAGCCTCTCCTACCTAGTTAGGGGGTCCTATTACTAAGGTGTGGTAAAAAGTGGCCTGCAGTAGTGTGGGTGCATCTTTTTGCTGTGCACTGGGCCACTTTTTACCGCAGCTGGGGAAAAGGCCATTTTTTAACAGGCCAGGAAATGAGCTTGTGCTGGAATTAAAACTAGCACGCACCTATTTACAGCCTGAGCCCTTACTGCCACCCATTGACCTAGTGGTACATAAGTACATAAGTACATAAGTACATAAGTAATGCCATACTGGGAAAAGACCAAGGGTCCATCGAGCCCAGCATCCTGTCCATGACAGCGGCCAATCCAGGCCAAGGGCACCTGGCAAGCTTCCCAAACGTACAAACATTCTATACATGTTATTCCTAGAATTTTGGATTTTTCCAAGTCCGTTTAGTAGCGGTTTATGGACTTGTCCTTTAGGAAACCGTCCAACCCCTTTTTAAACTCTGCTAAGCTAACCGCCTTCACCACTTTCTCCAGCAACGAATTCCAGAGTTTAATTACACGTTGGGTGAAGAAAAATTTTCTCCGATTTGTTTTAAATTTACTACACTGTAGTTTCATCGTATGCCCCCTAGTCCTAGTATTTTTGGAAAGCGTGAACAGAAGCTTCACATCCACCTGTTCCACTCCACTCATTATTCTATATACCTCCATCATGTCTCCCCTCAGCCGTCTCTTCTCCAAGCTGTATAGCCCTAGCCTCCTTAGTCTTTCTTCATAGGGAAGTCGTCCCATCCCCGCTATCATTTTAGTCGCCCTTCGCTGCACCTTTTCCAATTCTACTATATCTTTCTTGAGATGCGGCGACCAAAATTGAACACAATACTCAAGGTGCGGTCGCACCATGGAGCGATACAACGGCATTATAACATCCTCACACCTGTTTTCCATACCTTTCCTAATAATACCCAACATTCTATTCGCTTTCTTAGCCGCAGCAGCACACTGAGCCGAAGGTTTCAGTGTGTTATCGACGACGACACCCAGATCCCTTTCTTGGTCCGTAACTCCTAACATGGAACCTTGCATGACGTAGCTATAATTCGGGTTCTTTTTTCCCACATGCATCACCTTGCACTTGCTCACATTAAACATCATCTGCCATTTAGCCGCCCAGTCTCCCAGTCTCGTAAGGTCCTCTTGTAATTTTTCACAATCCTGTCGTGATTTAACGACTTTGAATAACTTTGTGTCATCAGCAAATTTAATTACCTCGCTAGTTACTCCCATCTCTAAATCATTTATAAATATATTAAAAAGCAGCGGTCCTAGCACGGACCCCTGAGGAACCCCACTAACTACCCTTCTCCATTGTGAATACTGCCCATTTAACCCCACTCTCTGTTTCCTATCCTTCAACCAGTTTTTAATCCACAATAGGACATTTCCTCCTATCCCATGACCCTCCAATTTCCTCTGTAGCCTTTCATGAGGTACCTTGTCAAACGCCTTTTGAAAATCCAGATACACAATATCAACCGACTCCCCTTTGTCCACATGTTTGTTCACTCCTTCAAAGAATTGAAGTAAATTGGTCAGGCAAGATTTCCCCACACAAAAGCCATGCTGACCTGGTCTCAGTAATCCATGTCCTCGGATGTGCTCTGTAATTTTGTTTTTAATAATAGCCTCTACCATTTTCCCAGGCACCGACGTCAGACTCACCGGTCTATAATTTCCCGGATCTCCCCTGGAGCCTTTTTTAAAAATGGGCGTTACATTGGCCACCCTCCAATCTTCCGGTACCACGCTCGATTTTAAGGATAAGTTGCATATCACTAGCAGTAGCTCCGCAAGCTCGTTTTTCAGTTCTATCAGTACTCTAGGATGAATACCATCCGGTCCAGGAGATTTGCTACTCTTCAGTTTGCCGAACTGCCCCATTACGTCCTCCAGGTTTACCGTGAAGTCAGTAAGTTTCTCCGACTCGTCCGCTTGAAATACCATTTCCGACACCGGTATCCCATCCAAATCTTCCTCGGTGAAGACCGAAGCAAAGAATTCATTCAGTCTCTCCGCTATGTCTTTGTCTTCCTTGATCGCCCCTTTTACCCCTCGGTCATCCAGCAGCCCAACCGATTCTTTTGCCGGCTTCCTGCTTTTAATATACCGAAAAAAATTTTTACTATGTTTTTTTGCCTCTAATGCTATCTTTTTTTCATACTCCCTCTTGGCCTTCTTAATCTGCGCCTTGCATTTGCTTTGACACTCCTTATGCTGTTTCTTGTTATTTTCAGACGGTTCCTTCTTCCATTTCTGAAGGCGTTTCTTTTAGCCCTAATAGCTTCCTTCACCTCACTTTTCAACCAGGCCGGGTGTCTTTTGGACTTCCGTCTTTCTTTTCTAATTTGCGGAATATGTATGGCCTGGGCCTCCAGGATGGTATTTTTGAACAGCGTCCACGCCTGTTGTACAGTTATTACTCTCTCAGTTGCCCCCCTAAGTTTTTTTTTTACCGTTCTCATTTTATCATAGTCTCCTTTTTTAAAGTTAAACGCTAACGTATTTGACTTTCTGTGTAAGGGGTCATGAGCTACCCACGCAGTAACCATGCAGCACGTGCCAACTGCTAATTACTGCCGGGAATGCCCCCCCCCCCCCCCCCCCCCGCCCAGCGGTAGAAAATACAGGATTCGGTGCATGCCAAACTCAGAATTACCGCCGGGTGCATGCGCTAGCCAGACGGTAGTGCCGATTGGCACACGCCACTCGCGCTTTAATAAAAGGGCCCCTAAATCACTTTGAATATTGACCCTTAACTTATCGTGAGAAATATTAGATCCACAAGTTAAAAACAGCTCACCAGGGGGACTCAATGAATCTGTAGAATGACAGACTCTATTTTGATTAGAGCATTTTGATGACATTCCTTGTGATTTGATTGGTGTCTTCCCATGAAAGTTTGTATTTAAGGTTGGATGCCATTTTTGCTTGCTGTTTCAAACGGAATCATCCGGAAGAAAAGAAATATTTAAGGAAGCAGAAAATAATGAAGTGTAAGAAAGATTGTTTATGGGACCAATGTTTGTTGGCTTATTGATTTTTATTTTTGATTAAGGAGTACATAATTTATATTTATTTTTAGATAAATCATTCTGAATAAAATTAACTGTTCTGGAGACGAAGAGTGTAGCACTGTGACACAGAGTTGACGCTCAAGATGTGATGGCATTGGTGCTACAGATAATAATAAAGCTAAGTACTGCCCTCTCTCTTTCCAAGAATCTTAAAGAAAAGAGAAAAAATGTGTTGAAGGCAGGACCAATGATTATATTTGTACAAAGTTGCATGGAATAGATGGGAAGACATCCCGTAAGCCTTGATATTCATTTGTTCGTTCATTTAAGTATTTATATACTGCTTAGACCTAAGCTGTTTACAGGTTCATTTGCAGATATTGGGTTTGTCCCTAGTGGGCTCACAGTCTAAGTAGTACATTATACTACTGTTGTACCTTATGATGGTCCTTAATGCCTTATTAAAATCTATGTGGGTAATATTCAGCCCACAGCTTGCAAGTCGCTTCCAGCCATGAGCTGACCCAACCATTGATATTCAATGCCAGGGCATGCGTGGATCCCCATATTGAATATCCAGTATGCACGCTGACCTAGAAGTTAACCAGGCACCAACTGATAATTAGACCACTGCCCAGTTAACATACTCCCTACTTCTACATACAGTGCACAAAATAGCATGCGCTTATTTGAGCGCATCCAAATTGTGCAATTTATTTGCTTAACAGCCATTTAGCGCTGATAATTGGGCCCTAACAAATATTGGTGCTAATTGGCAATAATTGGAATTTATGCACACACCTTTATAGTCGCTATTCTATAAAGATGTGCACGTAAATGTTTCCATGCAGATCTGAAAAAGGGGCGTGACCGTGGAAGGGGCATGGGCGGGGCAGGAGTGGTTCTAGGATATGTGTGCAGTGTTATAGAATTCGGGGGATCTGTGTCTAATTTTGTCATGGGAATTTACACCAGGGTTTAGTTGGTGTAAATCCTCATGCCCAGAATTGGGCATGGATCCCAGTGCTAAGCACTATTCTATAAATGGCGCCCAACTTTGAAGCACTTAGGCGGTCTTTCATGAAGCAGCAGTAAGCCCAACGCAGGCTTACCGCTCGCTAATCCGGAACTACCACCGGGCTACTGCAGCAGCCCAGCAGTAGTTTCCATCTCAGCGCGTGCCACTTCCAAAAATTTGTAGCACCGATGTTTACCCTGCGGTAATCGGGTAGTGCTACGTATTACCTAGTTACTGCCAGGTTAGCGCAGGAGCTCTTACCGCCACCTCAATGGATGGCAGTAAGTGCTGCCCCCTGACATGACCACGCGGCAAGTGCTTCACTTACTGCACTGCCATTTCTTTAAAAAAAAAAAAAAAGACAGCCTTTTACCCGCTGCAGTAAAAGGGGACCTCAGCGTACATCAAAAACATGCACTGACGCCAGCACAGGTCTCATTTTACCACAGCTTGGTAAAAGGACCCCTTAGAGATCAACCATCAGGGTGGAGGAATGTGATGAAACACTACGATCAGTAGACAGGAGGAAAAGAAGAGTAGTGTACCCAACAGGACACAAGTACCAACCATTTCATTTGGTTAGTTTCCATGTGTAATCCTGTACTGTTTTTGTTTGAGAAGGTTTATTAAGGTTTTTAGATTTCAGTATGATGTGCTGTATTGCACTTGACGTTGAAGTTGAATTCTCTTATGGTTACCTTTTTAGTATATCTCGTTCTATCATATTGCTTTTTAAGTTTTTGCCATAAGTACATATCCTTTTCTAATACATTTAAACAACACCTTTTATGTGAGATCCTGTTCAGTATTCCCCATTCTGTTTATTTTTTAGCCTTTATCTTATTGGTTTCTTTAAAATGGCCTGCACTGGTGTAGGCGCTTGTTTTGGACACACACAGGTCAATTTTTCAGCACACCGAGGAAAAAGGCAATTTTTGGTGGCTGAAAGTGGATGTGCGGCAAAATTAAAACCAGCACACGTCCATTTTCAGCCTGAGACCTTACCGCTACCCATTGACTTAGCAGTAAGGTCTCACACGCTAACTGGGCAGTAAGTAGCCAGTGCTCGTAAACTGTTGATTTCTACCGCGTGTTTTGGGCATGCATCAAAAATGGAAATACCGCCCAGGGCACACAGTAGCCAGGCGGTAGTTCCAATTTGGCATGTGTTGGAAGTGCATAGGTGCCTACGCGCCTTAGTAAAAGGGCCCCATTGTTTTTATTTAACCTATATGTATGCATTTTTTTAGTTTTAAATTACAATTTTTTTTATTTTTTGTACCTTTATGTTTTTAATTTCAGATTCCTGAGGCAGGCATTTTTGCCGTAACACGGTGCCGTATCGGGTCCTTTTCATGAATTAAACCTGTGTTTGTTTTATCCTCGTCTCCCACGTGTCTTTTTGGAAGTGTCCTGTTGGCTACACTACTCTTCTTTTCCTGCCCAACCTTGGAGCACCATTTATAGAATAGTGCTTAGCGCACATTTTTTTTTACACCCAGTTTTTGGTGCCATTTACAGAATTGAGTCCTCGGTGCATAAAGTTAGGACAGCTGTTTTCCTATTGTAACTTAGCTGGTTAGTGAACTGAATACTACTGCTAACCACCTAAGTGCTGGTTCCGTCCATGCTCCGCCCTAACCTAGCCGGGTAGGGAATGGCTGTTTAGAGGAGATGTTCATCACTACTACCTGTTAGCTGCTGCTTAATATTGGTGGCCAGCCAGCTCAGTGGGGTTTAATCGGGGAGGTGCCTCTCCCATCTAGTTAAACTCTTTTGAATATCGACCCCTATATATATAAATATATATATATTTTTTAATGTTGTTGAATTGATGGTTCTAACAGTATACAACAAAACAAAACTCTCTCATGTAATGGCAAAAAATAGTAATTTCAACAATAGACTAAAGATTCTGTGGAGTGCATCTGTTTTAAAGGGAATTAAGAGAAAAACCTCTGAATTTAACCCAACCTCCAACCCAAGTAGTCATTTAGTAATAACAAGGGTTGAGAAAGTTTCTGCTGGGAATTATATCATCAAAGGCAAAAACCCTTTTAGAAACATAGAAACATCGAAACATGACGGCAGATAAAGGTCATATGACCCATCCAGTCTGCCCATCCTCTGTAACCTCTAATTCTTCCTGTTCCTAAGCGATCCCACATGCTTATCCCATGCCTTTTTAAATTCTGGAACAGTCCTCTCCACCACCTCCACCGAGAGGGCATTCCATGCCTCCACCACTCTTTCTGTGAAATAATACTTCCTTAGGTTACTCCTAAGCCTATTCCCTCTTAACTTTGTCATATGCCCCCTCATTCCAGAGCTCTCCTTCATTTGAAAAAGGCTCTCTTCCTGTACATAAATGCCCTTGAGATATTTAAACGTTTCTATCATGTCTCCTCTCTCCCAGCGTATACATGTTGAGTTTCATAAGCCTGTCCCTATAATTTTTGCATTCAAGACCGCTTACTAATTTCGTAGCCGCCCTCTGGACTGACTCCGTCCTGTTTATATCTTTCCATAGGTGTGGTCTCCAGAACTGCAAGCAGTACTCCAAATGGGGCATCTCCAGAGACTTATACAACGGCACTATCACCTCCTTTTTCCTGCTGGTCATGCCTCTCTTTATGCACCCAAGCATCCTTCTGGCTTTGGCCGTCGCTTTTTCTACCTATTTGAAAGCTTTAAGGTCGTCAGACACAATCATCCTCAAGTCCTGCTCTTCCTTCACACACTGAAGCACTACACCCCTTATACTGTACCGTTCCCTTGGATTTTTGCAACCCAAGTGCATGACCCTGTATATTTTGGGATTAAACCTTAGTTGCCAAATATCGATCCATTCCTCTAGCTTCGCTAGGTCCTTCCTCATGTCATTCATACCCTCCAGGGTGTCCACCCTATTGCAGAGTTTAGTATCATCCGCAAAGAGACAAACCTTACCAGACAGCCCTTCCGCAATATCGCTCACAAAGACGTTAAAAAGAGCCGGCCCTAGGACCGATCCCTGCGGTATTCCAGTTCCAAAATGAATGAAAAGATGCTAAAAGCTCAACAGAATCAGCTCGGGATCCATATAGCATGTGACAGTCAAAAGAGTAACTTAGCTTTCAAGTGCAGATACAAAGCAACAAGTGGGTCATCGGTCAATCACACCGACTTCGGCCAAGGTTTCGCTAGTAACGCTGTGTCAAGGCGTGAGTAACCATAAAAGTTCACAATATGAGCATGCTTCCTAGTTGCTAGTCCCTCGAATTGATGGTTCTATACATTTTCTAATTTTTAGATGAATTTACTATTGAGGGGCCTTTTACTAAGCTGTGTAGGCGCCTTTGCGCATCAGTTTTGAACTACTGTCCAGAAACTGTGTGGCCCAGGCAGTAATTTCATTTTTTACGTGTGTCCACTAAGCATTTTCCAGCATGCGGCGGTAGCTGTGCATTGTACGTGCGTAGACCATTACCACCCAGTTAATATGTGAAACATTACCGCTAGGTCAATGGGTGGCAGTAAAGTCTCAGGCCCACAATTTTTATTTTGCCACACGTCCATTTTTGGCCAAAAAAAAGGCCTTTTTTGCAGGTGAACTAAAAAATGGACCTGCACGTGTCCAATACACATGTCTACACCAGCACAGGCCACTTTTCGGTGCACCTTAATAAAAGAACCCCTAAAAGAGGAGGCTGTTGGAAGGTACTGTGATATTTTTCATCTCTATTTGGATGCTCCTTTAAATATTTTGTAAGGGCAACATAGAGGGGCATTTTCGAAAGGACGTCCAAGTGAGAATAGGGACATAAACGTCAGAACGTCCCAAATGGATGTCTATCTCACATGTATTTTCACACAGGAAATACGTCAATATTTTCTGTTTGATAATATGTGAGATAGATATCCATGTGCTAGAGACGTTCATCATGAACAGCAATTTTAGAAACTAGAACGTCCAAATTATGAACGAGGGGTGGGGGGGGATCAAGGAACATGGATGTCTGTCTGGCAGCATTCTTAGAAAATGGCCACACAGATATCCTTGCAGAGCAGAGGGGTAGCCTAGTGGTTAGTATAGTGGGTTATAAACTCAGGGACCCAGGCTCAAATTCCACTTTAACTCTTTTAGGGTCCGGTTTACAAAAGCGCACTAGCATTTTTAGCGCATGCTAACAAACAGGGCCCTAAAATGATGTATTTTACTTTCTATTAATATATTTTGAACATGTTCATGCTTTTCTAATTGTTATGTAAGCCACATTGAATCTGAATTCTACTTGGGCTAATTTGGGATATAAATGTCATAAATAAATAAACAAACATGAACCTCTGGGAACAGAAAAATAACTACTGAACCTGAATGTACACCACTTCACTAGCCTTCAGGCTTACAGGTGGCTTATATATATATAGGTACAGTGGTTTTTCTGTTCCTGGACGGCTCACAACAAAACAAATAAAGACGTCCTTCTTTTTAGACTTGGATGTTTCTTCCCCTTCAGTAATTGCTGTTGGATGTTCTGATTTTGGGCCCTCCCTAGTCCCACCCAAAACACTCTGACAACACAACCCCTTGTTATTGGACGTACAGCAGTGTTGAATATCCAAATTCTGCCTTTGGAAAATTGGGATTTGGACATTTTAAGCACATAGATGTCCGTTTCCGTATTTTGGGACGGCCATAGGCTTAAAAATAAGCACCATAGAGCCATATATCAAACATATAAACGGTGAGTGACCGTACTCACTCGCAAATGCGCAGTAGAGACTTCCCTCTCTGCCCCGCCCCCGCTTCAATACGTGATGATGGGGGCGGGACAGAGAGGGAAGTCTCTACTGGCATGCTGCAGACGTCGGAACCGCTCCCCCTCCCCCGGAGTCGCCGCCGCCCCTCCATCTGGCCCGAGCACTGTGAACTTACATCAGCACGCAGCAGCAGGCACATCAGCCACATCAGCAAAGCTGCCGTCGGGCTTCCTTCTCTGCCTTTGTCCCACCCTCGCCGACGTTACGTCACACGAGGGCGAGACACAGGCAGAGAAGGAAGTCCGCCCCGACGGCAGCTTTGCTGATGTGCCTGCTGCTGCGTGCTGATGTAAGTTTACAGTGCTGCTCGGGCCGGGTGGAGGGGCGGCGGCAGCGACTCCGGGGAGGGGAGGGGCTCGGAACCCCCCCCCCATTCCAACGGCTAGTACTTCTATAAAATATACATCTACAACTAGTCCTACCTGCCCTAATGAAGATGTAAAAAACATACATATATCGCAACTCCACCCCCACCTACTTTTCCACTGCACAGGAATGTATATATGCAGTGTGTTTATGTAGATTCTGCCAAATGCGCATGTATAGCAGTTATTTTCTGCAAATGATGATATTAACCACATTTAATTTGGCCATTAAACCCCTAATTTCCTAGTCATTGTGGGCTCGTCTATTGTGTTGTTGTTTTTTTTAATAATGCTGATATTCTAACATATATGTGTGTAACGTTCAGGCAGTTGTGAGTGCTTAGCTTATAGAATTGCCCTGATAAAAGGTTATGTAGCCTTCATAGTACAGGCTGTTTCTGGACATTTTTATGGCTGTCCTGTTATAAAAATGTCCCTGTAGTGCTTGAAAGATAAACAGTTTTTGAAATTTACTAATATCTGGAGAAGCAACGCCTGTGGTCCTAAACTCTCATGAACAATGACAGCTTTGAATAATTCTTGAACTGTCTCAGTCTGCGGAGTTTTGCATTCACTGGGTCACTTAGAAGAAGGGTTTGAGAAGACAGAGTATCCTTCTGTTTTTCTATCAGGCCACACATCTCACCTAGTGTGATTTTGGCATTGTGATGTCTATAAATGCTTCTTCTCTGACTAAATGTTTTCATTCTGCTCAGGGACTTACCACTTTGTTGCACACAAGAAGCCACCTCATATGCTGGAGAAGCCAGTGGAAACACCTGTACAAGTTTTGTAGAATCCGGCCTTCTTAAGAACATTAGACTCATACCCAGGCATTATGGAAGATGATGTGTACAATGCTGGATACATCTGAACTGCAGCCTACATGCTCACTTAGCAGTTTTTGTCTGCATAACTTGAGGTTATGTATTTGTGCGTGGAACTATGATGTGGAACACTCACGACTTTTGTGTTTTTTTAATTAAAATTTATGTTTATCCACCAAATATAAAGACATTTTTCTACCCAGAATGAATTTCCAGCAATTTCTTATCTGCTCATAGTTTGTCAAAGTTCCCACATGTGTGTTAGTTGTTGTCTAGGCTATCCTTTCAATGCATGGTCACTGCCACATTGCAAAAACAGCGAGGCATCACTGTTTGATGTATTCCGTGTCTCAGCGCTTGCTTGGGTGCAGTCTTCCTCCTCCTCAGCAACTCATTGCCAGCATGAATGCACATCCCATGCGTAGCTTGCTTAACAGGTGAGCTAGTGAGGCATTGGCTCAAGGCTTGTCTACATAAAGGATGCCAAAATTGCATGGACAACTAAGGCCTATCATGCACATACATAGTAACATAGTACATGACGGCAGAAAAACACCTGCATGGTCCATCCAGTCTGCCCAACAAGATAAACTCATATGTGCTACTTTTTGTATATACCTTTCCTTGATTTGTATCTGTCATTTTCAGGGCACAGACCGTATAAGTCTGCCCAGCACTATCCCTGCCTCCCAACCACCGGCTCTGGGACAGACCGTATAAGTCTGCCCAGCAATATCCTTGCCTCCCAACCACCAGCCCCGCTTCCCACCACCGGCTCTGCCACCTAATCTCAGCTAAGCATAAGTTTTCATTAGATAATGGTTTGAACTATGTCCTTGTTATGCATAGTCATTATGCTAGTCCCCCCCCCCCCCCCCCCCCCACCCTCTTCCTGAAGTTACAATTTCACCCAAACCCACTTACTTCTCCTTCTGATTGTTTATCTGGATAAGTGTCCTTAGTCATACGAGTCTCTGAGGGGCATTTTTGAAAGAAACATCTAAATCAGAATTTGGACGTTTTACAAAGACGTCCGAATTCTGAACAGGAAAGAAGGTAATTTTTGAAAATACTATGGACGTCCTGTGATTTGGACGTCTTTGTTTTTTGGCCGTTTTCGAAAAGAAAAAAAACGTCCAAGTGTAAAACGTCCAAAATCAAGCCATTGGAACGTAGGAGGAGCCAGCATTTTTAGTGAGTTTTGGAGGGCTTGCAATTTCCTCCACAGTTGTAACAGGTAGGGAGAGGTAGGGAGCTGGGTCCACCTGTCTGCAGTATACTGCACCTACTACTAGACTACTCCAGGGACCTCCAGGGACTAAAACTTAGACGTTTTGAGCTAGACCTGCTTTTATTACAAATAAGGCACAAAAAGGTGCCCCAGATTACCACTGAAGAGAATCAGGGATGACCTCCCCTTATTTCCCCAGTGGTCACTGACACCCTCCCACTTCCCAAAAAGTTATTAAAAACATTACTTCCCAGCCTCTGTGCCAGCCTCAGATGTTATACTCAGGTCCATTAGAACAGCATGCAGGTCCCTGGAGTAGTCTAGTGGTGGGTGCAATGCACTGCACCGCACCAGGTACACCCAGGCTCCTACCTCCCCATACCTGTTAGACTTATGGAGGAAACTGTAAGCCCTCCAAAACTCACCAGAAACCCATTGTACCCACACATTGGTACCCCCTTAACCCGTAAGGGCTATGGTAGCAGTGTATAGTGGGGGTAGTTGGTTTTGGGTAGGTTTGGGGGGGCTCAGTAGACAAGATAAGGGCGTTAGGCGGTGAGAGTCTGATAGGTACTGAGGGGGAGAGGGATCTTGGGGTGATAGTATCCGAGGATCTGAAGGCGACGAAACAGTGTGACAAGGCGGTGGCCGTAGTGAGAAGGTTGCTAGGCTGTATAGAGAGAGGTGTGATCAGCAGAAGAAAGGAAGTGTTGATGCCCCTGTACAAGTCGTTGGTGAGGCTGTACCTTGCGAAGGATGTTAAAAAAATGTAAGCGGTGCAAAGAAAAGCTACGAGAATGGTATGGCATTTGCGTTCCAAGACGTATAAGAGAGACTTGCTGACCTGAACATGTATACCCTGGAGGAAAGGAGGAACAGGAGTGATACGATACAGACGTTCAAATATTTGAAAGGTATTAATCCGCAAACAAATCTTTTCCAGAGATGGGAAGGCGGTAGAACGAGAGGACATGAAATGAGATTGAAGGGGGGCAGACTCAGGAAAGATGTCAGGAAGTATTTTTTCACAGAAAGGGTGGTGGATGCTTGGAATGCCCTCCCGCGGGAGGTGCTGGAGATGAAAACGGTAACGGAATTCAAACATGCGTGGGATATACATAAAGGAATCCTGTGCAGAAGGAATGGATCCTCAGAAGCTTAGCCAAAATTGGGTGGCGGAGCAGGTGGGGGAAGAGGGGTTGGTGGTTGAGAGGCGAGGATAGTGGAGGGCAGACTTATACGGTCTGTGCCAGAGCCGGTGATGGAAGGCGGGACTGGTGGTTAGGAGGCGGGGAATCCTGCTGGGCAGACTTATACAGTCTGTGCCCTGAAAAAGACAGGTACAAATCAAGGTAAGGTATACACATATGAATTTATCTTGTGGGCAGACTGGATGGACCATGCAGGTCTTTTTCTGCCGTCATCTACTATGTTACTATCCAGCTTATAATCGAACGAGAATAACGCCCAAGTTCCGACCTAAATCGGGAGATGGGCGTTCTTCTCACAAAAACAAATAAAGCGGTATAATCGAAAGCCGAACTTTGGACGCTTTCAACTGCACTCCGTCGCGGATGCGGACAAAGTTGACGGGTGCGTATCGAAGGCGTGTCGAAGGCGGAACTGGGGCGTGGTTATCGGGCGAACAGAGATGGGCGCCCTTCGCCGATAATGGAACAGTTTTGAGCTAGAATTTAGGACACTTTTCCTGGACCCTGTTTTTTGACGAATAAGGCCCCCAAAAGTGCCCTAAATGACCAGATGACCCCCAGAGGGAGTCGGGGATGACCTCCCCTGACTCCCCCAGTGGTCACTAACCCCCTCCCACCACAACAAATGATGTTTCACAACTTTTTACTTTCACCCTCAAATGTCATACCCTCCTCCCAAGCAGCAGTATGCAGGTCCCTGGAGCAGTTGTTAGGGGGTGCAGTGGACGTCAGGCAGGTGGACCCAGGCCCATCCCCCCCCTACCTGTTACAATTGTGCTGCTTAATGCTACTAGTCGTCCAACCCCCCCAAACCCACTGTACCCACATGTAGGTGCCCCCCTTCACCTCTTAGGGCTATAGTAATGATGTAGACTTGTGGGCAGTGGGTTTTGAGGGGGATTTGGGGGGCTCAACACCCAAGGGAAGGGTGCTATGCACCTGGGAGCTCTTTTACCTTTTATTTGGTTTTTGTAAAAGTGCCCCCTAGGGTGCCCGGTTGGTGTCCTGGCATGTGAGGGGGACCAGTGCACTATGAATCCTGGCCCCTCCCATGAACAAATGCCTTGGATTTATTCGTTTTTGAGCTGGGCGATTTCATATTCCATTATCGCTGAAAAGCAAAAACGCCCAGCTCACACCTTGACGAATAAAACATGGGCGTCTTTTTCTTTTAAAAAATACGATCCGCCCCGCCCCTTCACGGACCCGTTCTCGGAGATAAACGCCCATGGAGATAGGCGTTTCCGTTCGATTATGCCCCTCCATGTAATGGTGAAATGTGTACCTGAGAGCCTTTTATGATGCCCACTGGAGTGCCCCCTAGGGTTCCCTATTGCTTTCCTGGGATGTCTGGGGACCAGTCTACTAAAAATGCTGGCTCCTCCTACATTCCAATAGCTTGATTTAAAATGCACTTGGATTTTTTTTTTTTTTTAAATGGACCAGAAAACAAAATGTCTAAATCACAAAACCTTGTTCAAAACAGTATTTTTGAAAAAATAGATGTTTTTCTTTTTTTTGAAAATGGCCTTTTTTCCTATTCAGATTTTGGATGTTTTTTGCAAAACATCCAAAGTCGGACTTAGATGTCATATCGAAAATGCCCCTCCACATAATTTTGTAAGTCTAACTGCCCTGTCTACAAAGATGTGCTAGCAGCTGCCAGTGCAGTAAAGCCGACACAGCCCATCACCTTGAATAGGATGTGTTGGCATTGCCGCGTGGTTTTGTAAACAGAAGATCCAGAGTCACAGCTAGTCAGGGAGGCTGTTCCTGTCCTGTTTATCATCAGATGGGTAGTCTAAAGAGTTTCAAGTTGCACTTGACTCTGTGCCCCATCATGATAACTGCGTTCTGAGCCTCTCTGAAAAAGATTGTTGTATGGCTTCAAAGAAGAAACTGCAGGTACAAGGAAGAGATTTATGGTGCTTGGGACCTCACATACCAATAAACTCTGACCTTCTGGCTGAGAGGAGAAGCTTTTTAAAAATTCTGTATCATCTTGTTTAGGCAGATTTGGCTCACTGTTGAAAACCAGCTACAGCTGAGGAAAGAGTGAATTTCATCTTATTGGAGACTCAGTGACCAACAGGGTGTGTTTGGAACATTTCTATGGTTTGGGTTATCTAGAAATATCTCTTTGAAAGGAAATGTGGAAACTTAAAAGAGTAAAGCCTTTCTCCTCAAGGGCTATTTTTCGCAACCTGGTGCAGTCATTAGTGCTGAGCCACCTAGACTACTGGAACGCAATCTATGCTGGCAGTAAAGAGTATATTATCAAAAAACTTCAAACAGCCCAGAACACAGCAACCAGACTCGTATTTGGAAAAACAAAATACGAAAGTGCAAAACTACTAAGAGAAAAGCTACACTGGCTCCCAAGCAAAGAACGTATTGCGTTCAAGGTCTGCACTGTAGTTCATAAAATCATTCACGGAGATGCCACGGCCTACATGGTAGACCTTGTTGACTTGCCACCCAGAAATGCTAAAAGATCAGCCCGTACATTCCACAATCTACACTTCCCCAGCTGCAAAGGACTGAAATACAGACTAACACATGCGTCCAGCTTTTCCTACATGAGCACGCAGTTGTGGAATGCATTACCACTTATCTTAAAAACAAATTATGAGCTAATCAATTTCCGTAAATCTCTGAAGACCTATCTATTCAACAAGGCATACCACAACGAGTAATAATTTAATTATAACACAACACCACTTCAACTTTACTCTGAATATTTTCTCGCTTTATCCGTCTGCTTAATTCTACATTGTCATCCATGTACTCCATGTAACACCAATGTATCTTGTACTCCGGAATGGCAAATGCCATAACGGAACATTGTAAGCTTAATTCTATATCGTCATCCATGTAACACCAATTGTATCTTTTACTCTGGAATGGCGAATGCCATAACGGAATATTGTAAGCCACATTGAGCCTGCAAATAGGTGGGAAAATGTGGGATACAAATACAACAAATACAAATAAGTCAAATGCAAAGCACTGATAAGGAAGGCAAAGACGGACTTTGAAAAAAAGGAGAAATTAGATCTCACCTGCTAATTTGCTTTCCTTTAGTCCCTCCGGACCGGTATTTTCTCAGTCTCCACCTGCTGGAAGGCGAGCACAACCCATCAGTCCAATCCTGGTCCGGTCCGGAAAGACGCTAAGGAAGATTGCGTTGGAGGCAAACACACATAATAAGAATTTTTTAAGGTATATTAAAAGCATGAAGCCGGCAAAAGAATCAGTTGGCCCGCTAGATGACCAAGGGGTAAAAGGAGCGATCAGGGAAGACAAAGCCATAGCAGAGAAATTAAATGAATTCTTTGCTTTGGTCTTCACCGAGGAAGATTTGGGAGAGATACTGGTGCCAGAAATGGTATTCAAAGCTGATGAGTCGTGGAAAGTGAATGAAATCTCTATAAACCTAGAGGATGTAATGGGGCAATTTGACAAAATGAACTGGCGGAACTATTGTTAGTAATATGTAATTTATCTTTAAAATCAAGCGTGGTACCGGAAGATTGGAGGATATCCCATGTAATGCAGATATATAAAAAAGGTTCCAGAGGGGATCCGGGAAATTATAGACTGGTGAGCCTGACGTCGGTGCTGGGCAAAATGTTAGAGACTATTATAAAGAACAAAATTACAGAGCATATTCAAAAGCATGAGACAAAGCCAACATGGATTTAGTGAAGGGAATTCTTGCCTCACCAATCTATTACATTTCTTTGAAGGGGTGAATAAACATGTGGATAAAGGAGAGCTGGTTGATATAGAGGCATATTTTCAAAGCACTTAGCCTTCCAAAGTTCCATAGAAACCTATGGAACTTTGGAAGGCTAAGTGCTTTGAAAATATGCCTCATTGTGTATCTGGATTTTCAAAAGGCGTTTGACAAAGTACATCATGAAAGGCTCAAGAAGAAATTCGAGAGTCATGGGATAGGAGGTAGTGTCCTATTGTGGATTAAAAACTGATTAAAGGATAGATTTTTTTTTGGTTACATTTGTACCCTGTGCTTTCCCACTCATGGCAGGCTCAATGTGGCTTACATATTATATACAGGTACTTATTTGTACCTGGGACAATGGAGGGTTAAGTGATTTGCCCAGAGTCACAAGGACCTGCCTGTGCCTGAAGTGGGAATTGAACTCAGTTCCCCAGGACCAAAGTCCACCATCTTAACCACTAGGCCACTCCTCCACTCAGAGATAACACAGAGTAGGGTTAAATGGTCAGTATTCTCAATGAAGAAGGGTAGGGAGCAGGTTTTTTCTCTTTTACTTGTGTATTAGGAAACCTGGTGCTAAGCTTTAGTGCAGAGTCCTAATTCACAGCTTTCTGCATCAGGACTTCATTCATTGATTTCATTTTTATTTTGTTCATCTTATTTTTGCCTGTATATACTTTATTTTTTGGGGGGATATCCCCAATAGAGGTGTTTTTAGTTAAAGGGAAGAGATTGAGATTCTTGGATTTAGCTCACGTTTTATCTAGGAGTCTTGACTACAATTTAATTTTCATGGAGCAGAGACTGAATCTTTTATATGTGTGCACAGCATTGCATATAGCCTGTAATGCTATATAATCAATCACTGGTTGTTACAAAGACCTGGAGCCCTGTTGGCTAGCAAGATACACGTGAAGGGTAATTCTATAAACTAGGTGCCTACATTTATCAGCCTCTTGCACATGTTATTGTAGCCTTGACAAAAAAAAGTGTAAGCAGTGCACCTAAGCACTATTCTGCAAGGGTGTGTTTAAATGACATAGAGGGGCATAATCGAACGCGAACGCCTATCTCCATGGGCGTCTATGTCCGAAAACGGGTACGTGAATAGGCGGGACAGACTGTATTTTCGAAAAAATGGACGTTTTTCAGCAGGCGTTTGTTTTTTTTTAGCGATAATGGAAACTAAAAACGCCCAGCTCAAAAACGTCCTAATCCGAGCCATTTGGTCGTGGGAGGGGCCAGGATTCGTAGTACACTTGCCCCCCTGACATGCCAGGACACCAACTGGGCACCCTAGAGGTCTGTGCGGTGGACTTCAGACAATGCTCCCACATGCATAGCTCCCTTACCACGGGTGCTGAGCACCCAACCTCCCTCCCACAAATGTACAACACTACCATAGCTCTTAGGGGTGAAGAGGGCACCTACATGTGGGTACAGTGGGTTTTGGAGACCTCCCATTTACCAGCACAAGTGTTACAGGTAGGGGGGTTGGAACTGGGTCCACCTGGCTGAAGTGCACTGCAGTACCCACTAAAAGTGCTCCAGGGACCTGCATACACGCAGGCCTCTAGGACTTGTTGCTGCTATATAACATTGGCACACCAGTTGACACCTGAAGACTAATCTCTCCGAAAACGTCTTTTATTGGAATAAGCACGCTTACTCACAGTTAACTGCAGATCAGAGGTTGTGCCCCACTGGCAACGAGTCTCCCTGGTACTGAGATTAGCAGTAGGTCAGAGCTGGCAGAATGGTGTACAATGCCCTCTTTCAGCAAACATTCAAGGTAAGAACTAAGTTCTGTAACTTGGCTAACACGTGAAAGGGATCTAAAACTGGCTTACAAAAAAGTGAATGATACATACCTGTAGCAGGTGTTCTCCGAGGACAGCAGGCTGATTGTTCTCACGACTGGGTTGACGTCCACGGCAGCCCCCACCAACCGGAACAAAACTTCGCGGGCGGTCCCGCACGCAGGGCACGCCCACCGCGCATGCGCGGCCGTCTTCCCGCCCGTGCGTGACCGTTCCCGCTCAGTTGAATGACAAGCAAAGATGATCAGAACGCAACTCCAAAGGGGAGGAGGGAGGGTAGGTGAGAACAATCAGCCTGCTGTCCTCGGAGAACACCTGCTACAGGTATGTATCATTCACTTTTCTCCGAGGACAAGCAGGCTGCTTCTTCTCACGACTGGGGTATCCCTAGCTCTCAGGCTCACTCAAAACAAGAACCCAGGTCAATTGAACCTCGCAACGGCGAGGCATAACAGAAATTGACGTACGAAGAACAACTAACTGAGAGTGCAGCCTGACCAGAATAAATTCGGGTCCTGGAGGGTGGAGTTGGATTTACACCCCAAACAGATTCTGCAGCACCGACTGCCCGAACCGACTGTCGCGTCGGGTATCCTGCTGCAGGCAGTAATGTGATGTGAATGTGTGGACAGATGACCATGTCGCAGCCTTGCAAATCTCTTCAATAGTGGCTGACTTCAAGTGAGCCACCGACGCTGCCATGGCTCTGACACTGTGAGCCGTGACATGGCCCTCCAGAGTCAGCCCAGCCTGGGCATAAGTGAAGGAAATGCAATCTGCTAGCCAATTGGAAATGGTGCGTTTCCCGACAGCGACCCCTATCCTGTTAGGGTCGAAAGAAACAAACAATTGGGCGGACTGTCTGTGGAGCTGTGTCCGCTCCAAGTAGAAGGCCAATGCTCTCTTGCAGTCCAATGTGTGTAACTGACGTTCAGCAGGGCGGGTATGCGGTCTGGGAAAGAATGTTGGCAAGACAATTGACTGGTTAAGATGGAACTCCGACACCACCTTCGGCAGGAACTTTGGGTGAGTGCGGAGCACTACTCTGTTGTGATGAAATTTGGTATACGGAGCATGAGCTACCAGGGCTTGAAGCTCACTGACCCTACGAGCTGAAGTAACTGCCACCAAGAAAATGACCATCCAGGTCAAGTACTTCAGATGGCAGGTATTCAGTGGCTCAAAAGGAGGTTTCATCAGCTGGGTGAGGACGACGTTGAGATCCCATGACACTGCAGGAGGCTTGATAGGGGGCTTTGACAAAAGCAAGCCTCTCATGAATCGAACGACTAAAGGCTCTCCAGAGATGGCTTTACCTTCCACACGATAATGGTAAGCACTAATCGCACTAAGGTGATTCCTTACTGAATTGGTCTTGAGACCAGACTCTGATAAGTGCAGAAGGTATTCAAGCAGGTTCTGTGCAGGGCAAGAACGAGGTTCTAGGGCCTTGCTCTCACACCAAACGACAAACCTCCTCCACTTGAAAAAGTAACTCTTTTTAGTGGAATCCTTCCTAGAGGCAAGCAAGACACGGGAGACACCCTCAGACAGACCCAACGCAGTGAAGTCTACACCCTCAACATCCAGGCCGTGAGAGCCAGGGACTGAAGGTTGGGGTGCAGCAACGCTCCGTCGTTCTGCGAAATGAGAGTCGGAAAACACTCCAATCTCCACGGTTCTTCGGAGGACAACTCCAGAAGAAGAGGGAACCAGATCTGACGGGGCCAAAAGGGCGCGATCAGAATCATGGTGCCGCGGATCTTGTTTGAGCTTCAGTAAGGTCTTCCCCACCAAAGGTATGGGAGGATAAGCATACAGGAGGCCGGTCCCCCAATGAAGGAGAAAGGCATCCGACGCTAGCCTGCCGTGTCTCTGAAGTCTGGAACAGAACAGAGGCAGCTTGTGGTTGGTCCGAGAGGCGAAAAGGTCCACCGAGGGGGTGCCCCACTCTCGGAAGATCTTGCGTACCACTCTGGAATGGAGCGACCACTCGTGCGGTTGCATGACTCTGCTCAGTCTGTCGGCCAGACTGTTGTTTACGCCTGCCAGGTATGTGGCTTGGAGGAGCATGCCGAACTGGCAAGCCCAACGCCACATCCCAACGGCTTCCTGACACAGGGGGCGAGATCCGGTGCCCCCCTGCTTGTTGATGTAATACATTGCAACCTGATTGTCTGTCCGAATTTGGATAATTTGACAGGACAGCCGATCTCTGAAAGCCTTCAGTGCGTTCCAGATCGCTTGGAGCTCCAGGAGGTTGATCTGAAGATCTTTTTCCTGGAGGGACCACAGTCCCTGGGTGTGAAGTCCATCGACATGAGCTCCCCACCCCAGGCGAGATGCATCCGTCGTCAGCACTTTCGTGGGCTGTGGAATTTGGAATGGACGTCCCAGGGTCAAATTGGTCCGAATGGTCCACCAGTGCAGTGAAGTGCGGCAACTGGTGGAGAGGCGGATGACATCTTCTAGATTCCCGGTGGCTTGAAACCACTGGGAAGCTAGGGTCCATTGAGCAGATCTCATGTGAAGACGAGCCATGGGAGTCACATGAACTGTGGAGGCCATATGACCCAGAAGTCTCAACATCTGCTGAGCTGTGATCTGCTGAGACGCTCTGGTCTGTGAAGCCAGGGACAGGAGGTTGTTGGCCCTCGCTTCAGGAAGGAAGGCCTGAGCCGTCTGAGTATTCAGCAGAGCTCCTATGAATTCCAGAGACTGGGCTGGCTGGAGATGGGACTTTGGGTAATTTATCACAAACGGATAACTGCACAGAACAAATGCAGCGTGGCTGGGGCAAAATATGTAACCTAATACCAAATAAACAGCTCCAGCCAGAATTAACTGTTGGTCGCAATACTCATTGGGTAAGATGGAGAAAAGCCCTCAGAAACCACTGGTATAATACTGGTGTTTTAGTGCGTGGTTATACAAAGTTTTATGACATAACTCACGCAGCGGTTCTATCATTGGGCAAAAAAACTCCACTAACCCGGGCTACTTTTTAAGTCTCAAGGTTCTGCACACAATTTTAGCAGTATTATTTATGTGCTTTATATTCAACAACACACAGAATAGTGAGTAGCACTTAGCTTATGGTTTATATCGGGCACTCTTCTATATCCGTTCGACGGGGACCACCGTTTCACCTAGAAACATGGCTTCATCAGGAACGGAGTGCTCTCTTGTAGTGTTGAGAATCTGAAACAGACAAAATGTATATTAGGTGCCTGTAAATGTGCGAGAAATCTTTTGGTAAACACACCTTCAGGAAGTCACCCCACGGAGAGACGTACTTGAGCTGGAGGCATAAATTTAAAAATGGCGCCTCAGCTTTCACGTACAAACAGCTGATAGATGTACTTGCGTGAAAATGACGTGATAAGCATCAGTAAAAATTGAACCAATCAATGGAGCTGTTCAGCCCATTGGGTGCTAAAGTATCCAATTCAAAGATCCACCTGGCTTCCCTCCTTGCTAGTTTGAGTTTGCGATCGCCGCCCCTGTTGGACGGCGCTATCCAATCAATGACAGAACATTGCAGGTCTTCAAATTTGTGCTTCTGAGTAACACAGTGTTCCACTATAGGTTCTTTTGTTGCAGACCTCCGAATGTTTGATCTATGCTCTAGGATCCTAACTTTCAAGGGTCTCGTTGTCATCCCGATGTATGTTTTATTGCAGGGGCAGCTTAGAGAATATATTACATGATCAGAAGAGCAATTAGAAAAATGCGCTAGCTTGTATACTATGTTGGTTTGAGGATTTACAAATTGTTTAATTTGTTTGGTGATATTGCAAATTTGACAATGGCCACATTTAAAGTGTCCTAATATTTTTGGTTTGTTAATGTGGGATTTAATATCAGCTGGACTGATCGTTTCTTTGATGTTATTGGTCCTAGCAAACGCTATGCGAAGATTGGTATTTTCAAATGTATGTGTGGATCTCATAATGTCCCATCTATTCTTGATCATGTTGGCAAGAAAAGGGCTATGTTCATTGCATGACCATTGTAAATGTGTTGTCTTCAGCTTTGTGTTTCATGGACTTGGACAGCAATAGCTGCCTGTCATTATATTTTGCTCTCCGGTACGCATGCTTTAGGACAGACTTCGAATAACCTCTGTCCAAGAGGTTTGCCATCAAATCATGAGCTTGATTTTTAAAAGTGGCAAAGACGGTGCAGATGCGTCTCAACCTCAGCATCTGTGAGAAAGGGAGACTGTTTTTGAGATGTGAGGGATGGCAGCTGGAATTATGTAGGAAGGTATTTCTATCCGTGGTCTTTTTAAATACTTTCGTGACGAAACCATCAATGGTGTTGTTAACTTCCACAACTAAATAGTGGATGCATTTAGACGAATGTTGCTCGGTGAATTGAATATCTTGATTGCAGCTATGGAGCCAATTCAAAAATCTCTGAAGATCTGCTGTTGAGCCTGCCCAAATCATGAAGATATCATCTATATATCTCCACCAATACAAAATGATCTCTTTGAATGGAGATTGTGTGATCCATGTTGAACATTGGCTTGAGAAAGGACATAGAATAGAAGATATGCAATGGCGAGTATTGGAACATGTGCATGTGGGCAGGGAGGGAGGATCGGTGAAAAAACTTTTGAATTACAGAGAGCAATGGTATATATATTTCTTGAAAACAGTGACCCCACAGGGACTTAATGCTGAGTTAGAATGGGCTACCTTAATATAAGGAGCTACCTTAATGTAGTGGGGAATTGTGATTGGTCCATCAGACTCAGGGGGTGGAGACATCAATAGGAGAAGGAGAACTTGGAGAAGCTAAAAGGACAGAGTAGGAAGCCCTCGCCATCTTAGCAGGAGGAAATCCAGAAAGAAAACATTGCGAGGCTGGTACTAAGAACGGCTAAGGGTAGGTTGGAAGTATGGTTTAGAATAAAATATGGAGTATAGTATGGGGAGACAGCTGGGCATTTGTAAAATACGGGACCTGTGCTGCCTCCTTAAAGATGATGTTTTAATGCACTTATATTTATGTATTTTTAGGGGAGCCCTTGACACAGCCTTTTAGGGCGAAACATGCATGTCGGGCATTGTTGAACCCCTGGTCTGACCGTTCAGTGCAAGTTAAGTATTGCTTATAAGTAACTTAGAGATTAAAAAGTAAAATGAACAGTTAAATAAGTAAATGAAGAAACAGTGTAATAAAATATCGCCAGTGAGGATTTGGGTGCTATTGAATGTCCAATAAAAGAGTGAAGTTGGTCATGTGCACTGCTGAGGCGATAAAAAACATAAAAAACATATGAATGATTTCTATATAATATATGGTTAAGGTGGAGGTTAAAACCATATATGAGCCTTGTTAGGGGAGTAGTTACAGTTGAAGGGCTCTTAAAGAGAGAGTTAGTAGTGCCAAGTACGTACACTTACCCGAGAGCCACATCAGAACCAGGGAAAGGCTGTCAGAGGATAGAACACATTCTGCTGTCATGGAGGTGGGTACGGCATTTGAGGCTGGCATACAGGCTGGAAAAAAAGTTTTTAAAGTGGGGTTTTTTTGGTGGGAAGGGGGTTAGTGACCACTGGGGGAGTCCGGGGAGGTCATCCCCGATTCCCTCCAGTGGTCAGTTGGGGCACTTTTTTGGGACTTGTTCGTGATAATAAAGGGTCCACAAAAAGTGACCCAAAATCGCGGTAAAAACGCCTTTTTTCGATTATCAGCTAAAGACGCCCATCTCTCCTCGGCCGATAACCACGCCTCCGACACGCCCCCGTCAACTTTACCCGTTTCTGCGACGGATTGCAGTTGGAAACGCCCAAAATCGGCTTTCGATTATACCGATTTGGGAGCCCACAGGAGAAAGATGCCCATCTCCCGGTTTGGGTCGCAATATAGGCATTTTTCTCTTTTGATTATAAGCAGGATAATAGGGGCTTATCTTCAAAGCACTTAGACTTACAAAATTACATGAGTTTGAAAATATGCCTCCATGTGTGTTAATGGCCATTGTGGTCAATTGCCGTCTCCATTTGAAGGCTCAGGTCTCCAATGTGGGGAAGACTGGTTTCTGCATGTTGTACTGGCTACATGCTTTTACACTTTTTCTTGATGAGGTTAGCCTATATATATTACTCCACACATTATTGATATCTCGTCTAGATTATGGAAATGTGCTTTATGTGGGCATATTGGTAGCTGGTTTGAAAAAGCTGCAGACATTGCAAAATGCAGTTATCCAACTACTGAGTGATTCCCACAGATACAATCATGTCAACCACTTTTTACGCGCTTTCAGAGGCTGGGTAAGGCTAATTGGATTTCATACGCTACCTTTCTGTGGTACAGTCAGAGAACTTTACAATTATTATATGCAGGTGCTTTCTCTGTCCCTAGTAGGCTCACAATCTAAGTATTGTACCTGGGGCAATGCAGGGTTAAGTAACTTACCCAGGGTCACAAGGAGCTGCAGTGGGAACTGGACCCAGTTCCCCAGGTTCTCAGCCCTCTGCACTAACCACTAGGCTACTCCTCCACTCCACTGCCTACATATTAATCGGGCTAGGTTTAAGTTGTTAGTGCATAGGGGGTTCATTAATTAGTCCATATGTTCCAGCTAGAGGATTGACATTAGTATCCCACCGCAGGATGGTTCTTTCCTTACTCACTATGACATATTGGGAGTTTACCCATCAGGGCAATTTCTTTTGGTTGGCACCCTTCTTGTGGAATCAGTTCTCGTACAAAATTTGTGCAAAGGAGTCTTTGAAGAAGTTTAAAAAACTGTTGAAAACATGTTTGTACAGGCATTTGGGGTGGCCGATACATAGGGGAGACTTGATTCTGGGCATCTGTATGATAGCTGTTCAACAGCTAGATCTTTCTTGTATGCACGGTTTAGGACTGACCTATATCCTTTTGGCATTCCTTTCTGTATTTTAACTGTTTTCTTATGCTTTATAAACCATTGATTGCCAGGTGGAATAGCAAATTTAAATAAATGGTAAACATGGGCAGGGCTCCCACCTAACATGTACCTTACAGAATACCGTCAATTCCATGAATCCCTGCTCCATTTACACAACTGCACTTACATCAGGTCTATGGCTGACTTAACTGAACTGTAAGGCACACTGATACTGGTTTACACTATTATTGTATAATGGAATCTGAGCGCTCACATGCTCCACTCATGAATACAACATACCTTGCAATTAATACACTATGCAAGAAACACATGTATGTATTTACAGAATAGCATTTAGACAAAAAATTGGCATATACATGTGTACGAGTGCACATATGCCTGTATATGCTAACATTGTAAACACTTACGTGCATATCCCAAGTGTAGATGTAAGCCCATAGTTGGACTGAAAAGCATGTAATTATTTTGCTCTATGTAATCAGAGCTCTGCTCCTCTCTAGCAGAAAGGATCTTGATATCATACTGTGTAACTGATAAACCATTACCCAAGCTCCTGCCTCTCGTTGGTGTTCTACTTGTCTTGCTGCTTCTTGCAGCTGACCCCAGGGCTACCACAGCACCACAGGCTTGTGGGAGATGAGGATGGGGGGGGGTGGGGTGGGGTTGTGGTTAAGGAAAAAGGAAAGCAAGAAAAGTGTATATGAAGGACAGAGAAAAAAGGTAGATGGCACAACATAAGAGTCAAGAAGGGAGTATTTTAAAAATGGAATATGAAAATAGAGATTAGAAAAACATGAAATTAAACAAACGTATATAAAATGGATCAGAAAAGTTTTTTTTTTTTTTTTTTTAATTAGACATTTAAAAGAAGGAAATTCAAAGTAAGTATTACAAAAAACCAAAACATTTCAAACTGTAACTCACATCATGGACAGAGAAATGTAAGAATAAAAGAACACTACTAAGATGTATACCAAGAAAAATCTCATACTATATAGAGTATACATTATGAGAATATCCACAAAACTACAGGCAATGTGTACTCACTGTAGAAATAAAGAAAAACTGGTGGAGGAAGAGATCTCAGCTGGCCAGGGCTGAGCACCTCATATGTCCGTTTCAACAATTTGGACTCACACTGCTGCCGCCAAACTTCTATCATTAACCTGAAAAACCTCCACCAGATAAAATCTGATATTACATTTAATTTCACTTTCTATATAGTATCACTTTACATATAATATATAAAATCACTTATCACTAATACATAATATATAGAGGCTCATTTTAAAAGCACTTAGACATACAAAGTAACATCAACCTATGTACCTTTGTATGTTTATATGCTTTGAAAAAGCCTCCAAATATAATATCACTTTATATGTAATATATAATGAGCATATAATATCACTTTATATGTAATATATAATGAGCGGCATTTTCAATATGTCTACATCCGACTTTGAACATTTTGCAGAAAACGTCTGAAAATCCAGTAGCGAACATAGACATTTTTCTGTTTTGAAAATGGCCATTTGCTAGATGTTGTGCTTAGTACGTCTATCGTTTTGGACCATTTTTGGACAAAAACATGTCTAAGTGAAAATAACACAAAGTCAAGTTATTGGGATATAGGAGGAGTCAGAATTCTTTGTAGACTGGCCACACAGACATCCTGCAGAGCAGTTGCGCACCCTAGGGGGCACTGCAGTGGACTTCACCTAAAAGGTCCCAGGTACGTATCTCACCATTTCCCCTTTGTATTGTATGGGGAGCCCCCCAAAGCACACCTAAAACCTATTGTACACCACTACAATAGCCCCTATAGTTGCAGGTGTCACCTATATCAAGTTTCAAGTTCATTAAGAAAGTTCTAACCTGTCTAACAGAGCAAACTATCTAGGCGGCATACAGGCCACAAAGAGAGAAAATGACTTACACAAACAAAGAATCTGGGAAGAACTACAATAATAATATGTGGGTACAGTGGGTTTTGGAGAGCTCAAACATTTTACCACAAGTGCAACAGTTAGAGTGGGATATGGGCCTGGGTCCCCTTCTCTACAGTACATTGCTCCGACCACTAGGCTACTCCAGGGACCTGGTTGCTGCTCCAACAGGACTGGCTATAACATCTGATCTGTCATAGAGCCTGGTATGTATTGCTTCTTTGACATCTTTAGGTAGTGGGAGGGGGTGTCATGCCTTAATCCCTCCAGTGGTCATCTAGTATTTAGGGCACCTTTTTCTGAATTAGTCGTGATAAAAAAAGGTCTAAACCAAAACATCTAAATTGTAGCCCTGGACACTTTTGTTTTGTTCCATTATGGCAGAAAAATGTTCAAGTTTGGGTAACACCCAAATCCCACCCCCAACATGCCCCCTTGTGATTTGAGCGACCTGCAGATTAACTGCATTGAAAAATGTCTTTAAAATATGTTTCAAAAAATAGCAATTTGGACATCCGTCTGCCACTTTGTGCTGGTTTTTAGACATTTTTCTGTTTTGAAAGTGAGTCCCAATATCACATCACTAATATATAATGGGGCTCATTTTCAAATGAGAAAAACGTCCAAAAAGTAGCAAAAATCTGATATTGGACATTTTTCTCACAAGAACGTCCAAATTGGTATTTTTGAAACCAATTTTGAGACATTTTTCTATGAAGTACGTCAAAAGTGCATTCAAATTACAAGGGAGCATGTTATGGGCAGGATCTGGGTGTCCCTAACACTTGGACGTTTTTCTGCCATAATGGAACAAAACAAAAACATCCAGGGCTTTAAGTTGGATGTTTTGGTCTAGATCTGTTTTATTAACGGATAAACCACAAAAAAGTCCCCTAAATTACCACTGCAGGAATAAAGGAATGACACCCTCTTACTCATTCAGTGGTCACTGACCCCCTCCCACCCCACAAAAATGTAAATGAAACAGTACATACCAACCTCTATGACAGCTCCAGATGTTATGGCCAGTCCTATTAGAGCAGCAAGAAGGTTCCTGGAATTGCCTAGTGGTCAGTGCAGTGCACTGTAGAGAAGGTGACCCAAGGCCATAATCCACTCTAATTATTACACTTGTGGTGGAAAGTGTCAGCCCCACAAAACCTACTGTACCCACATATGTATGACACCTGCAGCCATTAGGGCTATTGCAGTGGTGTATAGTTGGGTACAGAAGGTTTTTTGTAGGTTTTGAAGGGCTCACCATACAGTATAAGGGGGTAACGGTGAGACGTATACCTAGGACCTTTTATGTGAAGTCCACTGCAGTGCCCCCTAGGGTGCCCCACTGCAGTGCTAGGATGCCTGTGTGGCCAGTCTACTAAGACAGCTGGCTCCTCCTACGACTCAATGGCTTGATTTTGTGCGTTTTTCACTTGGACGGGTTTTTTTTTTTTGTTTGGAAAATGGTCCAAAATGATAGACGTACTAAACACAACATCATCTAGGACAGTGATGGGCAACCTTTTGAGCTTGGTGTGTCAAAATTCGCCAAAAAAACGAGCATAACTCGGGTGGTGTGTCACTTCGAGAAAAAAACCATAATTTCGCGATATTTATAGTTTAAATAACAAAAATGTATAATTGTAGCAAGCTGAAGAGTAGTAAATCACTGGGACCTGATGGTATTCATCCCAGAGTATTAATAGAACTAAAAAATGAACTTGCGGAGCTACTGTTAGAAATATGCAATCTGTCCCTAAAATCGAGTGTAGTACCGGAAGACTGGAGGGTAGCCAATGTTACTCCGATTTTTAAGAAGGGTTCCAGAGGAGATCCGGGAAATTATAGACCGGTGAGTCTGACGTCGGTGCCGGGCAAGATGGTGGAGGCTATTATTAAGAATAAAATTGCAGAGCATATACAAAAACATGGACTGATGAGACAAAGTCAGCATGGATTTAGTGAAGGGAAGTCTTGCCTCACCAATCTAATGCATTTTTTTGAGGGGGTAAGCAAACATGTGGACAATGGGGAGCCGGTTGATATTGTATATCTGGATTTTCAGAAGGCGTTTGACAAAGTGCCGCACGAAAGACTCCTGAAGAAATTGCAGAGTCATGGAATCGGAGGTAGGGTATTATTATGGATTAAGAACTGGTTGAAAGATAGGAAGCAGAGAGTAGGATTGCGTGGCCAGTATTCTCAGTGGAGGAGGGTAGTTAGTGGGGTCCCGCAGGGGTCTGTGCTGGGTCCGTTGCTTTTTAATGTATTTATAAATGACCTAGAGATGGGAATAACTAGTGAGGTAATTAAATTCGCCGATGACACAAAATTATTCAGGGTCGTCAAGTCGCAGGAGGAATGTGAACGATTACAGGAGGACCTTGCGAGACTGGGAGAATGGGCGTGCAAGTGGCAGATGAAGTTCAATGTTGACAAGTGCAAAGTGATGCATGTGGGTAAGAGGAACCCGAATTATAGCTACGTCTTGCAAGGTTCCGCATTAGGAGTTACGGATCAAGAAAGGGATCTGGGTGTCGTCGTCGATGATACGCTGAAACCTTCTGCTCAGTGTGCTACTGCGGCTAGGAAAGCGAATAGAATGTTGGGTGTTATTAGGAAGGGTATGGAGTCCAGGTGTGCGGATGTTATAATGCCGTTGTATCGCTCCATGGTGCGACCGCACCTGGAGTATTGTGTTCAGTACTGGTCTCCGTATCTCAAAAAAGATATAGTAGAATTGGAAAAGGTACAGCGAAGGGCGACGAAAATGATAGTGGGGATGGGACGACTTTCCTACGAAGAGAGGCTGAGAAGGCTAGGGCTTTTCAGCTTGGAGAAGAGACGGCTGAGGGGAGATATGATAGAAGTGTATAAATAATGAGTGGAATGGATCGGGTGGATGTGAAGCGACTGTTCACGCTATCCAAAATACTAGGACTAGAGGGCATGAGTTGAAGCTACAGTGTGGTAAATTTAAAACGAATCGGAGAAAATTTTTCTTCACCCAACGTGTAATTAGACTCTGGAATTCGTTGCCGGAGAACGTGGTACGGGCGGTTAGCTTGACGGAGTTTAAAAAGGGGTTAGATAGATTCCTAAAGGACAAGTCCATAGACCGCTATTAAATGGACTTGGAAAAATTCCGCATTTTTAGGTATAACTTGTCTGGAATGTTTTTACGTTTGGGGAGCGTGCCAGGTGCCCTTGACCTGGATTGGCCACTGTCGGTGACAGGATGCTGGGCTAGATGGACCTTTGGTCTTTCCCAGTATGGCACTACTTATGTACTTATGTACTTATAATAAACCAAAACTATTATTTAACTTACCTACTTAGTGACTTCTTTGTTCATCTGTCAGTCGGTTTCTTTTGTTGGTCTTGATATTATTTAACTTGTGTGGGGTGCCGTGAACTAAGATAAGTGAGGGGGAGGGGGAATTCTTTAACTAATCTGCCTATTAGTGACTTTTTTGTTGCTGAATTTCATTGGCTAAATCTTCAATTGAAGGTTGGTATTTTGTACACTTCAAGCCCAAGCAAGCGCTACTAACTTCATCTGTCAATCTGTTTCTTTTGTTGGTTTTGATATTATTTAATGCTGAGAATAAGGTTTCACAAAAGTACGTAGAGGGAAAAATTGTGAGTAAAGCCATTGCTATATTTTTCAGGGTGCTAAAAGTGTCTGGTAATCGGATCCAGGCACTCCAAATTTCCTGGTAACTCAGATATTCTCTTAATAATTGCATCTTTATTCTGCATATCGTGAAATAGAACTGGTGCACTTCTTAGGAGAGTTTCTTTAATAAATTCTCCCTCACTGAGTGCTTTTCCATGCTGAGCTATGGAGTGAGCAATGCTCAAACTTGCAGATGTTAAATTTGTAGAACCTTTTACAAATTTAAGGATGGACTTAGATTGGCTCTTATAAAAGTGTAGCTGCCTGGAAATGTATTCCTTCCTTTCATCCTCACTTTTTTTCAAGAGCTGGGAATGATTAGTTTCAAAATGTCTATTTATATTCCACGTTCTGCTTGCTACCGTTTCAGTACATAGAACGCAAAATGATCTGCCATTTTTTTCTATAATGCCATACATCTCGGTCCATGTCTCTTGAAAGGGTCGGCTACTGCTACTACCACTTCCTTTACTTAACCTTGGTTTTTTATTTTTTGGGTTCTCCATCAGGGGGGCAGTGACAGAAGATAGAATTATAGATAGCCTGTTAGCCCTGCAGGCAATTAGGGGTTAACTAGCCTAACTGACCACCTTATGTAAATTAAGATGGCTGCCGCTATTTCTAATGGCGGGAAACGGCACCCATAGCACATGCCCTCGCCTCTCCCAGCCTCCCCCTCACCTATCTCAGTAATGATGGTCAATTACAAATCCACGACACCCCAGAACAGTAGATTGGATGATGGTTGCTGGTAATGGTGATCACAGGGCCCTCAGAGATGCGTCCCCCACGGCATTCCGCTGCTCTCTGCTCCGCCGGCCGGAAGTGAGGTCAAAGATCCCCTAACGGCCGTGCAGGAGCCGGGGCAGAGGGAACAGCAGGGAGGGAACATGCGGAGGACTCGGAGGGAGCCAATAGGAGCGCACACGGCACCCCCTCAGCGGGTAAACATGCACCGGGGGGGGGGGTGATTTCGCCGGGGGGGGGGGGGGGAGGTCGCGCTGCACCTGGGGGGGGGGGGCGCATCGGCGATCCGCCCCGGGTGTCAGCAAGGAACTCCGCTGCTTCTCTGTATGCGGCCACATGCGGCCGCGTGTCACCGAAAATGGCTACGCGTGTCAGTACTGACACGCGTGTCATAGGTTCGCCATCAGGGATCTAGGAAATGGTCATTTTTCAAAGAAAAAAAATTAGACATTTTTCTGGTTTGAAAAAGGTCATTTTCCCTACTTGATTTTTGGATGTTTTCAGCAAAATGTCCAAAGTCGGATTTAGATGTCATATCGAAAATGCCCCTCTACATCACCATATGTGGATTATTAAGTATACCTTATGAACCATTTCTACTACACTCCCCCAACAATATCCCAAAGAAACTGTTTAAGGAACTTTATCAAACAGAAACTGTTCCAATTGTAAAAAATATGTTGTTTCCCCTGCCAAGTTACTAAACACTTTCATGGAAACCTTTAAAAAAAAAAAAAAAGTACCCCCCCCCCCCCCCCCCCCCCCCGATACAAGAACTTTTGAATGTAACTCAGGAAACTATTTCATTCTCAATCAGGTGGCACAAGCCACATCAGGAAAAACACTGACCACAAAACAGGTAAGTTAATTGTATTGAAATCTTACTTTAAGAAAAAAAAACATCTTTGGTATTGGAGAAGGTAGCTAGTAGCTTCAAGAAAATATCTGAATGAGGGGATCTTTTACTAACGCCCAACGTGCACCAATTTGGAGTTATCGCCCATCTACCACGTGGCCCTTGCGGTAATTTCATTTTTGATGCGTGTCCGCTATGTGCATCCCCAAAATATTTTTTTATTTTCTGACGTATGTAGCGGACGCGCGTCAAGTGGCTTTCTACGTGCGCAGGTCATTACCGCCTGGTTAACGCGTAAGACCTTACCGCTAAGTCAATGGCTGGCGGTAAGGTCTCAAACCCAAAATGGACGCGCGCCAATTTTGATTTTGCCGCAGATCCATTTTCGGCAAAAATTTTAAGAAGGCATTTTTTACAGGCGCGCTGAAAAATGAATCTACATGTAGCCACAACCCGCCCCTACACTAGCACAGCCCATTTTTCAGTGCACCTTAGTAAAAGGACCCCTAATTTTCAAAAAAAGAAAAATGTTTAATTTGCAAATCATTTTTTAAAAATGGCTTTGTGATCAATGAAAAATTAGATTAGATTAGGCCCTATTTGTCACATAGGGCCTAATTTTTAGCATGTGCTAAAAATGTTAGCGCGGCCTAGTAAACAGGGCCCATAATTTGATAAGCCTTGCCTTTTAACGCCCCCCCCCCCCCCAAGTTTCCACATGAGACTGTGGAAAACCGTCCTATTTTTGATCCTCAGTTTTGTTGGCATGGAAGTATTATAACAGATTGTTGGCAAGTGGGAGTAATGTAATATACTGGAGTTATGCAGCGCTAGAACTTTTAGAGTCATTACTACAGCAAGCCTGAAAATTCACTTTGAGCAAGTCTAGGGTGCGGAGCACTAGGAGACACTCCTTTTGGCATGGAAGTGCTGTGCTCTAGAAGTTCAGCAGAGAGCTTGGCACTTGATCCTCGTTTCTTCTCACTTATGTATGCAAGCAGTTCAATCATACCTGGGGGAGAGTGAACAGAGAGTTACCACACTGATATGAAGAAAAACACACAGAAATATATCTACCTGGATGGCATCCTTTTTTATTAAAAAATTGCATAAAGGAAAAAAAGGGCAATAAAGCCTGTGAATTGCTTCTCACCTGCAGTACACAGTGCTGGAATAGTGATCCAAGACATATAGAAAGCCCAGGAATAGGAGTGTGGGATCGGCTCAGGTGATAGATCAACGTGTCCATACCAGGAGTCTTCTAAACATTTAGGCTGTAGTAGTTGTTTAGGCTGTAGTAGTTGTTGTAATGTAAAGCCTAGCTGTGCATCATTTACGAACGCTGGGATATAGTGAGTGAATACTGCCATCCCTATAATAGCAAAGCCACCTGTGCAACAGAAAGAATAACTTTAAAAACTATACAAAAAATGAACAAGTTGTTTCCAGTGTACAGGGGAATAAAACAATTGTGAGCAAACTGTTGCTAATTTTTTAAAATTAAATTTCTTATATATTGCCTGCAAGCCCATGCAGAGTCAACGAATCTAACACCGAGAAGTGAAATGCATGAAAGAATACTCCTCTCTCAGCTCTGATCTATATCTCTCTGTGCATGTGGAAGTCATAGTATGCCGTGTGAAGGGAGGAGACTGGGCAGATGACGTCGTCAATAAAGTCTTGGAATTTTCTTGGTTGCAAAGGAAATGTGTGTTCATAGCTATAATCAGGAAGCCATCAGAGACACGGAATCGTGTGCCTACTGGGAGACACGAACAGTTTAGGGGCCCTTTTACAAAGGCGCACTGAAAAATGGCCTGTGGTAGTATAGACATGTGTTTTAGGTGCGCCCAGAATCATTTTTCAGCGCACTTGTAAAAAAAATGCCTTGGAAGACCAGTACCAGTAGGCGAGCAGTCCACCAGACCCACAGCAGACCCCGGAATGAGCTGCAGCACCCAACCCCAGCACCCCATGAGCGAGACAGGCAAGATGAGACACAGTAGGAGTGGGGGAATGGCCCAGGGTGTGACGCGACACCCGACTCCGGCACCCAGCTGTGGGTCAGCAGGTGTGCTGCGGAAAGAAGAGGCACGGCAAAGCCGTGACACGGGTACTATTGCCTTGTTATTTGGTAATTTACCCCTATATTGTGGTCTTGGATTCCTAAGTGTGGACTTGAGTGAAGTGAAGAGAGGTGACAAGACCTTTGTCAGATATATTAGGGAAAGGAGAAAAGTTAGAAATGGAGTTGGAAGACTGAAAGATGCTGAGAATAGCTATGTGGAATGTGACGAGGATAAAGTGAAAGTGATAAACAAATACTTCTCTTTGGTGTTCACAGAAGAAAATCTTGGAGAAGGAACTGCGGTCGGCTGCTGAAGGTAGATCTGGGAATGGCGTAAATACTGCCCCGTTCATGGAAGAAAGCGTTTATAAATAACTTGAAAATCTGAAAGTGGACAAAGCTGTGGGGCCGAATGGGATACATCCGGAATACTGAGGGAGCTTAGAGAAATCCTGGCGGGACCTCTTAAAAGATTTATTTAATAAATCTTTAGAGATAGGAGAGGTTCCGCGGGATTGGAGACAAGTGGATGTGGTCTCTCTTCACAAAAGTGGAGACAGGGAAGAAGTGAGAAACTACAGGCTGGTAGGAAAAATAATGGAGTCATTGATGAAAGAAAAGATAGTTAACTTTCTAGAATCCAATGAGTTGCAGAATATGATGCAACATAGCTTTGCCAAAGGAAAATCCTGCCAAACGAATCTGATTGATTTCTTTGACTGGGTGACCAAAGAAATGGATACTTGGATTTCAGAAAAGCCTTTGATATGGTTCCTCACAGAAGAATCGTGAATAAGCTGAGAGAGCTAATCTTAGGTCTCAAAGTGGTGAACTGGACTGAAAACCTGGTTGACCGACAAGTGACAGAGGATGGCGGTAGTAAATGGAATTCACTCTGAGGAAAAGAAGGTGAGTAGTGGAGAGCCTCAGGGGTTGGTACTGGGGCCGATTCTGTTTAATATATTTGTGAGAGACATTACTGAAAGGTTAGAAGGAAAAGTCCGTCTTTTTGCAGATGACACGAAGATAGCCAATAGAGTGGATACCCTAGAGGGAGTAGAAACCATGAGAAGAGATCTTCAAAAATTAGGATGGTCAAAGGTTTGGCAGTTAAAATGTAACACTAAAAATATGTCAGAGCATAATAATCTATTTGGTTTCTAAAGATCTCACCTCTTTACAAAGAAACCTAATAATAATCCTTAAATTCACATTTATTCACTATAAAATATTTTATATATAATAATTGTGATTGTTGCTCATATATTGAGAGCAATTTCAATGATGTTATATTCCACTCTAAATCAAGCCATCATCACACCAGATTGTCCACCCTGCCTACCTCATGGACTAAACGAATGTCCTAAAAAAAAATCTTGATGATTACTTCAAATAGTCCAAAATAGCTCAATACTCAGTATTTCAAAGTTCCAAATCAAGTGAAAAGTCATTTATCTGCAAACTGGAGTGGCCACGAAAATCCTTTCCCAAGTTAGCCAAGCATTCTGTTCTCCTGAAGACACTGGACATAGCGAAATATGGGACCATGTTGGGAACAGAGTGAGATCTGGGAGAATGATACTGTTTGCACTATATCACCTGTTTTTCATTGAGAAGAGGATCTATTCATACTTTGTAATCAAGTGGAGTACCAGAAGTACCCGACTAGATATGTGACTTTTCACTAGATCTAGTGCTTACTCTGCAAGAGTCCCATGAATCCCTGTCAACCTTTTCTCTCAACCCCCCCTCTTGTTCTGACCACTCTCTCATCCTCTTTCACCTTTCTGTACCTTTGCATCCCGCAACACCATTAGTTATCTACCAGCTAGAGAATGACACGGGGACGGGGACCCGCAGTAACCGCAGGGATGGGGACAGAGACAGAGCTTGCGGGGACGGGATGGGGACAGAGCCCACGAGGACAAGGTCAAACTTTGAAGCCTGTTAATGAAATAAGTACCTGTATATGTAAGCCGCATTGAGCCTGCCATGAGTGGGAAAGCGCGGGGTACAAATGTAACTAAAATAAATAAATAAACTGGACTGTTATTTATGTTTGAGTGATGCAGACAACAATATTTTGATTTTTTTTTTGGAAAAACAAGCAAATATGCTGGCCACAACTAGCAATATTTGCATGCGGGAACCTGTACATTCCTGCTACCAGCACATCTTCTAAGAAGACATCTTCTATTGCAGGAAGGACTATGGAAGACAAGAGAGCTAGACTGAATCCCAAGATTGTTGATGACTTCTTATTCATCCACAGATTTAAAAATCATAATAGTGCTTCATAGGGCATATTTCTCCCCTCTAGGGCATACAGAACGGGTTGTATTTTGTAGCCCTGGACATTTTAACAGGGTGGATTAGGATTCCTTGGGGTAGTAGAAATCAGCTATTGTTGAGGGTTGGAAAGGTAGAGAGGATGGTGGTGAGGAGTGTTATTATAGCTGCTCGCTGTTATTATTGTTTTCTATTTGTAATTTATACACAATAGTTGCACAGTATATTGTTCCTTTTTATACTTTAATAGAATGATTTAAATATAAAATCATAATTGTTCGAGGCTCCTGCAGATGAGGACAGAGCCCATGGGGACGGGACGGGGCTGGGATAGAACCTGCGGGGACGGAGACAGAACCCACAGGGACGGGGTGGGGACAGAGACAGAACGGACGGGCCAGGGGAAGGGCCAGGGGACAAACTTTGTCCCCGTGTCATTCTCTACTACTAGCTATTGGACTAGAGCCCTTTCCCAGATTAATGTGTTCTCTCTCTCCCCATCTCTTTTTGATGTCCTTTTGGACTTTTCATCCAAATCACTGAATGATCAGACTGAATCTTAGTATGTTATCCTGACAGAAGGCCTCAACAGGGTTGCTCAAAAAAACTTTTGTCATGGATTCAAGGATAGTGAGCCCTTGGGTTGTTGCCGGCAAACGGCAGCAGCAGGCGAACCACCCAACCAAGGATTGAAGCTGAAGGACTAGAACTGAAGCTGAAAAGAGGCAGGACTAGAACAAGCAGGCCTGGAACTGAAGCTGAAGACAGGCAGGACTGGAACAGGCAGGACAGAATACAAGCAGGGTAGGGACTGAAGCTGAAGGCAAGCAGAAATAGGCGCCCCATTTAAGAGGCTTGGGGAGGCTTACCGTGACCTTCCCCTGGCTGCTGCCCCCCCCCCCAAATGCAGGGCTGGCGCAGCAGCCAGGCAGCTCTCCGACGGTCCCTCCTTCCTGGCTGCTCTCCCCCCCCCCCCACGTGTCTATGATTGTGTTTAACCCTTTTACTTTCCGTGGCAGCAACATCAGTGAAGGAGAAGGCACTGCAGGCTCACCTCCAGCTTCTTCCTTCCCTCAGTGTTCCACCATCTGCGATGATGCATTTCCTGTTTCTGCTAGGGCGGGACAATGTGTGAAGAGGGAAGGGAGAAGCTGGAGGCGAGCCCGCAGTGCCTTCTACTTCACTGATGTCGCTGCCACGGAAAGTAAAAGGGTTAAACGCTTGGGGGGGGGGCAGGAAGGAACGGAAAGGAGGACTGTCGGGGAGCTGAGGGAGGGCAGGGTTAATTGCTGGACATGGATGGGAGGGCAGGGGGAGAGAACAGATCGCTGGACATGGAGAGAAGAATTGCAGGGTAGGGGAGAGAGGAAATTTGCTGGAGATGGATGGAGGAGAGGGCAGGGGAGAATGGAGAGTTGCTGGACATGGATGGATGGAGGGGAGGGCAGGGGAGAGAGGAGAACTGCTGAACATGGATGGATGGAGGGGGCAGGGGAGAGAGGAGAATTGCTGAACATGGATGGATGGAGGGGGCAGGGGAGAGAGGAGAATTGCTGAACATGGATGGATGGAGGGGACAGGGGAGAAAGCAAATTTGCTGGATATGGATGGATGGATAGTTGTTGGACATGGATGGATGGGTGGAGGGCAGGGGAGAGAGGAGAACTGCTGAACATGGATGGATGGAGGGGGCAGGGGAGAGAGGAGAATTGCTGAACATGGATGGATGGAGGGGACAGGGGAGAAAGCAAATTTGCTGGATATGGATGGATGGAGAGTTGTTGGACATGGATGGATGGAGTAGAGGGCAGGACAGAATGGAGAGTTGGTGGACATGGATGGATGAATGGGGGCAGGGGAGAGGAAAGAACTGGACATGGATGGATGGAGGGGGCAGGGGAGAGAGGAAATTTGCTGGATATGGCTAGATGGAGGAGAGGGCAGGGGAGAATGGAGAGTTGCCTGATATGGATGGATGGAGGGGGCAGGGGAGAGAGGAAATTTGCTGGATATGGCTAGATGGAGGAGAGGGCAGGGGAGAATGGAGAGTTGCCTGATATGGATGGATGGAGGGGGCAGGGGAGAGAGGAAATTTGCTGGATATGGCTAGATGGAGGAGAGGGCAGGGGAGAATGGAGAGTTGCCTGATATGGATGGATGGAGGGGAGGGCAGAGGAAATGAGAATTGCTGGACATGGATGGATGAATGGGGGCAGGGGAGAGGGGAAATTTGCTGGATATGGGTTGATGGAGGAGATGGCAGGGGAGAATGAAGAGTTCCTGGATATGGATAGAGGGGAGGGGAGAGAGGAGAATTGCTGGACATGGATGGAGTGGAGGGCAGGGAAGAGAGGAGAAATGTTGGACAAGCATGGACAGAAGGAAACACAAAGGAAGGAGATGCACATGGATGGAGTGGAAGGGAGACAAGGGAAATGCTAGACATGGATGGAGGGGAGGGAAGACAGAGGAAGTAGATACACATGGATGGAGGGGAGGGGAGTGAGGAGAAATGCTGGATATGGATGGACGGCAAATTCCTGAATTTAAGGGCTGGACTGGAACACTTTGAGGGCAAATGTGAATGGAGGAGAGGGCAGGGGAGAATGGAAAGTTGCTGGACATGGATGGATGGAGGGCAGGGGAGAGAGGAGAATTGCTAGATATGGATGGATGGAGGAGAGGGCAGGGGAGAATGGAGAGTTGATGGACATGGGTGGATGAATGGGGGCAGGGGAGAGATGAAATTTGCTGGATATGGGTGGATGAATGGGGGCAGGGGAGAGATGAAATTTGCTGGATATGGGTGGATGGAGGAGAGGGCAGGAGAGAATGGAGAGTTCCTGGACATGGATGGAGGGGAGGGCAGGAGAGAATGGAGAGCTCCTGGACATGGATGGAGGGGAGGGCAGGGGAGAATGGAGAGTTGCTGGACATGGATGGATGGAGGGCAGAGGAGAGGAGAATTGCTGGACATGGATGGATGAATGGGGGCAGGGGAGAAAGGAAATTTGCTGGATGGAGGAGAGGGCAGGGGAGAATGGAGAGCTGCTGTACATGGATGGATGGATGGGGGGGGGGGCAGAGGAGAGGAGAATTGCTGGACATGGATGGATGAATGAGAGCAGGGGAGAGAGGAAATTTGCTAGATATGGGTGGATGGGGAGAAGGCAGGGGAGAATGGAGAGTTCCTGGACATGGCAGGAGGGGAGGGGAGAGAGGAGAATTTGCTGGACATGGATGGAGTGGAGGGCAGGGAAGAGAGGAGAAATGTTGGACAAGGGTGGAGGGAGGGAAGGAAAGACAAAGGAAGGAGATGCACATGGATGGAGTGGGAGAGGAGAAGTGCTAGACATGGATGAAGGGGAGGGAAGACAGGAAGTAGATGAACATGGATGATGGGGAAGGGAGTGAGGAGAAATGCTGGATATGGATGGAGGGAAAATTGCTGAAATTAAGGGCTGGATCGGAACATTTTGAGGGCAAATGCTGATGGAGGAGAGGGCAGGGGAGAATGGAGAGTTGCTGGGCATGGATGGATGGACAGGGGAGAGAGGAGAATTGCTGGACATGGATGGATGGGGCAGGGGAGAGAGGAAATTTGTTGAATATGGATGGATGGAGTAGAGGGCAGAGGAGAATGGAGAGTTGGTGGACATGGATGGATGAAAGTGGGCAGGGGAGAGCGGAAATTTGCTGTTTATGGGTGGATGGAGGAGAGGGCAGGGGAGAACGGAGAGTTCCTGGACATGGATGGAGGGGAGGGCAGGGGAGAGAGGAGAACTGCTGGACATGGATGGATGGAAGGGGCAGGGGAGAGAGGAAATTTGTTGGATATGGATAGATGAAGGAGAGGGCAGGGGAGAATGGAGTTGCTGGACATGGTTGGATGGAGGGCAGGGGAGAGGAGAATTGCTAGACATGGATGGGTGAATGGGGGCAGGGGAGAGGAGAATTGCTGGACATGAATGGATGGAAGGGGCAAGGGAGAGAGGAAATTTGCCGAATATGGATGGATGGCGGAGAGGGCAGGGGAGAATGGAGAGTTGCGGGACATGAATGGATGGATGGAGGGGAGGGCAGAGGAGAGGAGAATTGCTGGACATGGATGGATGAATGGGGGCAGGGGAGAGAGGAAATTTGCTAGAAATGGGTGGATGCAGGAGAGGGCAGGGGAGAATGGAGTTCCTGGACTTGGAAGGAGGGGAGGGGAGAATTTGCTGGACATGGATAGAGTGGAGGGCAGGGAAGAGAGGAGAAATGTTGGACAAGGATGGAGGGAAGGAAAGACAAAGGAAGGAGATGCACATGGATGGAGTGAGAGAGAGGAGAAATGCTAGACATGGATGGAGGGGAGGGAAGACAGAGGAAGTAGATGCACATGGATGGCGGGGAGGGGAGTGAGGAGAAATGCTGGATATGGATGGAGGGAAAATTGCTGAATTTAAGGGCTGGATCGGAAATGCTGAAACTGGAGGAATGACAGGGCTACAGATAGTAGAAAGGATGCATAAAGACAGAGGAGAATGATGGACATGGTGTGTGAAAAAATATCAGTTGGAAAGAACACACTGCATAAAAAAGGACACTAGGACCAAAGCTAATAGAAAAACTAAATGCTCAGACAGCAAAAGTAGAAAACATTTTTTATTCAGAAATTATTAATTGGAATATGTCAGCTTTTAGAAACGTGCATCTGTGATATTTTGCAAGTTTCAATTTTTCTAGTATTGCTACATGCCGAGTCTGACTTCTTGAGGTAACTTTCCAGTTCAGTATTTTGCCTTCATATCTGTTGTGTCATGTGTTTTTCGTGTGTGATCAAGGAGCAGTATTCTGCTAGTGTGTAGTATTTGCAGCTCTTTTTGTTTTGTTTCACTAGGTTGTGTACTAGTGTTTTAGAGCCCAGTGTAATTACAGTGCTGCCTTTCCACGCATAAGGTTGTAGCTCATCCTATCCTTGGAATTAGTGCTGTTATGGTTTGCTAAGGTTGAGTGTGTTCTTGCACAAGTTTGTGTATAGTGTTTTGCAGTGGAGAGATTGTGTGTTGGCCTTACTGAGGTGGCACCAAAACATCAGAAAGGGTGTAGAGCCTAAATCATGACACACTACCTCTTGAAGAAGGATCTACTACTACTACAAATGGTTGCTAATAAAAGGAGTATTTCTATCTACCCAACCAGGTTTGGAAGTACTAAATATGTATAGGAATGTAACCCACCTTAAGACTCTAAAATCCACAATCGGGATTTAAACTTATTACCAACCGAGAACCTCAAACCACCTCATGGGAACCTTAATGCTACTTGTGCCTGGTTCACCACTCTACCGAGGAGTAGGTTACTATCATTGGTTCAAGTGCGGGGGAGTAGAGAAAAACAACCAACCGAAAAAACTCAATCTAATTTGAGAAAACCGGATGGTTTAAAAACTCTTGACCCCCGACACTGACATACCAAAAAAGAGCCAAAAAGTAGGTAAACCACCCCTATTCAAAAATACCAACCCCCCATGGTGCACCTTCATAACACCCTGGTCCTATAAACCCCTTATTTTGGATCTTAAGTAAAGGGTAATTTCAGTTGCTTAATAATGAACCCGTTCTCAAAAAGTCCAACGTCACTTATCTGGTCGTTGTGAATCCAGGGCTCAAAAGAAACGTCAAACCAGGCTGCAAATAGTCCACACTGGAGATGGTACTCAATTGTTCAGTTACCAATGACACCTCGCGTGTCTAACTTCGTGCCTTTCTTTGTGCTTTTCTTCCGACCCAAGCTAATAAAAGGAGCTCATTGTGAACACTATCAACCCTAAAAGGGTGTTTTGTGGCTCTACATGAGAATTGTGATATTATGATCCCTTGTTTCATATTGTTGACAGTCTGCATTTTCCATCTGGGTGGTATACTGGTGTATTAGGGTCTGCCCAGTGTAATATTTATGGTACAGTAAGGTTCTGAGTGTGTTTTTGCACAAAGTTGTGCATAGTGTTTTGCACTTGAGCGATTGTGGTTAGTATATGCTTTGAGCAACCACTTTATTCTTTGACATATGATATGTATCTAATATCTAAATTTAATAAAAGGTATTAATTGTGACTTTTATTTTTACTTATTTTTTTTTCTGTGTGTTGTCAGACAATTATGGATATAAGCTCCGCCCCTGGCCCCACCCCTAACCCCACCCCCTTTAGCCTCCCCAAACAGTTGGGTCACTGACCGCCTATGCAAGCAGGGCTAGAACAGAAGCAAGATTACAGACCAGAGACAAAGCAGAAGCAGGCGGGGAAGTGCAACAAACACACACAGATGAGAACTCATCTGAAGACCTCCGTTGCAAAGGCAAGGCATGAAAGTTCCAAGGTGCTTTATAAAGGACTTTACTGACGATGTCACAACTAAGAATGAGGCTTGGCTGCAGGAACACCAGAGCAAGGCTAGAATGCTGGAACACCAGAATAGGACTAGAATGATCTCTGGAACACGACTGGGAAACAGGGAAAAAGCAGTCTACAGCAGCCACGGGGCCTGGTCACTGGGAAGAGTGGTGAGTATAAACATGGGGCATGGCTACAACCGTGACACCTTTCATCAATGTTGTTCATCTAAAAAGGAATGTTTGGTACTCATCTACTCTATGGCTTCTCAAGCATCAGTACTGTCAAGCCTAGAAGCGAAAAAGTCTAAGACTCCTGCCAATCTCCAGAAATGCCATCAATTTCATCACGATTTTAATTATCATTAAAGGAAAAAAGGGAATTCATTGCCAAGAAACTTCTACCATCCTCTAATCCCTCTAAAGATATTTTTCCATTTACAAACAGATTACAACACCCCAAGTAACAAATATTGTGCACAAACCTCCTTCAGCTGAAGCTCTTTATTTTTTCTCAATAAGATACTTTAGTGAATAAATTCTCAGTCCTGCCCAGTCCTCCTGCACCTCACAATGACACTCCAACCCTCGGTATAGCTCACCACACTTTCAGGCTGGTCCTTCCTCTTGGTCTTCCTTTGATGCCCCAGCCCTTTTGTCCCTGCAAAAAACTATCAGGCTCATTTTCAAAGCACTTAGCCTCCCAAAGTTCCATAGAAACCTATGGAACTTAGCCTCCCAAAGTGCTTTGAAAATATGCCTCTATGTCATTCATCAAGACTACTTATTGCCCGTGTGATCCTCTTCTATCCTCCTGGTGAAAAAATACCAGTTGGGTCTGCTGCCAATTTGGTTATCCCTGATTAACCTTAGTTTATCCTCTGGCCAGGTCCCTGGTCTATGGAAGTGGTCCATAGTCCGCCCCATTCTGAAAAATCCCACCCTGGATCTTACTGTTCTTAACCACTATTGCTCGGTCTCCAACTTCTGCTATATGTCCAAAGTTCTTGAAAAAATTGTGTTCACTCAGCTTACATCTTCCTCGGCAATCAAGATTTAGGGCACATTACAGTACGGAAACTGTCATGACTGCCCTCATCAGTGAGCTCCACTCCCACTTCAATCAATATAACACTGTCTTAGCCGTTTCTTTAAACCTCTCTGCAGTTTTTGACTTGGTTAACCACTCTCTTCTACTTGCTCATCTGTCTTCTCTAGGAATTTCAAGTACGGTGCTGTCCTGGTTCAACTCTTTCCTTTCTTGCCGCTATTTCCAGGTTATTCTCTCCAATACTGCTTCTGAACAAAGGGAATTGGATCATGAGGTACCCCAGGGTTCAATCCTCTCACCTCTTCTTTTTAATATTTTTTTGAGTCCTATTCTGCCCTCACCCAATCTTTTGGAATCTATTTTTACGCAGATAACATTCTTCTACTATATCCCACCTCCCCATCCTCGCCTTCCCTTGCTCCGCTTCATACTTGCCTCGAGTCAGTCGCCAGGTGGCTTAGAGACCATCAATTAGTACTTAACATCAATAAAACTGTTGAATGTTGGTTCTCTAGAGCACCTCTACCCCCTCTGTTCCCTGTTACTCTCTTTGGCACGTCAATCATTCCAGTATCCCAGTTTTAGATATTTAGGCATTATCCTTGACTCTTCTCTCTTTTCTGCCACAAGTCTCGCATTTAACTAAGGTCACCTTTTTGGTTTTCCGTCAACTCAGAGCAATTTGACATCTCTTTGATATCTCAAATCTCCAAGCATTAATCCTTTCATTTTTTAGCTGTTGTCTTGATTACTGCAATACTGTCTATGCGGGTAGATGTGAAGCATCTTGTTCACACTTTCCAAAAATGCTAGGACTAGGGGGGCATGCGATGAAGCTACAATGTAGTAAATTTAAAACGAGTCGGAGAAACGTTTTCTTCACTACCCGTAACCTCCGCTCACAGGACAAATCCTTCCTCTCAGTACCCTTCTCCACTACCGCCAACTCCAGGCTCCGCCCTTTCTGCCTCGCCTCACCCTATGTTTGGAATAAACTCCCTGAGCCCATACGCCAAGCCCCCTCCCTGCCCATCTTCAAATCCTTGCTTAAAGCCCACCTCTTCAATGTCGCTTTCGGCACCTAACCATTGGACCTCTATCCAGGAAATCCAGATTGCCCCAATTTGATTGACTGCATTTTTGTCCTTTAGATTGTAAGCTCCTTTGAGCAGGGACTGTTCTTCTTTGTTAAATTGTACAGCGCTGCGTAACCCTGGCAGCGCTTTAGAAATGTTAAACAGTAGTAGTAGTAGGATACAGCCAGTGCTATATGTATTCTTGGTGCGGGAAGCTCTCTTAATTCAGGGTGAGCTTGAACAGTATTCAAATTAAAAACAAGAGGTTTGAAAAGGTGTACAAGTAAGACTGGAGTGATAAAAATAAACAGTAACGATTGTTTAAAATCTGTAAATGTTGTGGCTGGTTAAATGTTTGTGTTGAGCATGTACACTGAGAGGAGGACACATCTGCAGGGAAGTGTGCAGGCAATATCAGGAGACAGCTAAAAGCTTGAACCTACTGCTCGAGCCATCTGCCAAAGAGGTAATTTAGCTGAGATGGTGTGGAAAGAGCTGGTGAGTGAAATTCTGATTTTCTTTTAGCAAAAAAACAAACAGGAGTGTAAGTGAGTGCTGAGAAATACTGACTGCTAAATAAAACATTTTCTTTGGATAAGAAGGGTGAGTAATTTGTGAAAATACATTTTGCTTTAGTGAACTTGCCGAAGTTTAAAGTGAGAGACTTACCATCAGTGAGGGATAAATATATAATCTTCACATACTGAATTCTGAGGATTTAGCTGTTTCTTTCTGGCTTTAAAGTTTGTTATGATTACTGTTGAAATCTATAAAGCTGTGGGCTTTGGGAAGAGGGGGTGGGTTTGGGAAAGGCAAAGGAGATGCTAGAGGAGAGGAAGGGACAGTGGAAACAATATTAGATTCTGAGCTGGAGAGGAGGGAGCAAATGTGGGAACCAGACTCGACTTATACATGGTCACAGCCTTTTTGGCCATTTTTAGTCCTAAAACTGCCCTCAACTTATACACAAGATCAACTTATAGATGAGTATATATGGCAGTATTCTGTAAGTTATGTGCATGACAGCCCCGCCAGGACTCCACTCATGTGAATGCTCACCTGCAAAGTACATGCTATGGAACATATGCACATACTTACAGAATAGCATGCTGCAAGATTTCTAGCATTTACATGTGTATATGCACACGTATATATTCCAGTATTGATCTCATTCATGCATATTCCTGTCACCTTAATCTTGGCACTCACTTTACAGAATTACCCCCATATTGTACTAAAACAGTAACAAGGTTCATGTCCATGCTCACCTGACAAAAAGCTGCACACCACAGAGGAGAGAAGGGCGGCTGTGACTTTCTTGCAAAAGAAACTGTAAACACCCAAAAACACAGCAAGGCAGCTAGAGATAACAGCAAGCACCAAGAATGCTCTAATCACATCCAGGAATTCTGTGAGAGATACAGAGAGTGAACTAAAAATACATGCTTAGATTGTGCGCCCACTAGGGTTGTGTTCACAAACTTTTTACAATGGCAGAACCCTTAAAATATTTTTTCATACACTGAGGAACATCCCCTCTTCCCTGTCCCATCCAACTTCTGCTGCCCTTCCCTTCAAGTCCCATCTCCTGCCATTTCCTGTAGACCAGCTCTCTCTCCCCCTTCACCACCCCACCCTCAATTCAGCTTCTCCCCTTCTCTCTCCGACCACCCCTCCCCAGCCACACCCTCGATCCAGTGTCTTCCCCCTCTCCTTATGTTGTGGTGCATTGGAAGGGCCTACCTTTAATTTAGTTTAGTTGAAGTCATCCGTGCCCAAGCTGCCTGAGCAGCGAGAACTCAATGGTGTGTCTTAGCCTCCAAAGCCAGCACTCCTGTGCATGCTCAGTTTATGATGCATAACTGAGCACATGTAGGAGTGCTGGCTTCGGCGGCTGAAGCATGACACTGACTTCCTCGCGTGCAGAACCCCTGAAAAGAGTTCATGGAACCAGGAACCTAGTTTAGGAATCACTGCACTAGAGACATGGAAAATACGTACGTGAATGTAACTCACATTAGGTAAAGGTGTGAGGTAAATGAATAAATAAAACAGTGCAGAAATCATCACCCTGACAACATAAACCTGTTAAAGGTCTTTTAATACTCACACTACAAAGACATCCAACCTTCCAACACAGCTGGAGGAGACACTCAGCATCCCCACACCCTCAGCATAAAGAGACGATCATGCTCATATCCATAGAATAAAACTACCTTTACCCTCTCAACACACACAGATAGGGGCTATTCTATAAATAGGCACCAACATTCACAATCAGGGTGCACACATTAAGGTAAAATTAGTCCTTATCTGATCATTTTCTTTCCATTAGTCCCAACAGATCAATCCACAGATGAGCGGGTTATGTCCCTCTACCAGCAGGTAGAGAGAGAACCTCAGAAGTTTACTATATGTGGACTTGTGCATCCACCGTAACCTCAGTATTGTCGATACCAAAGCACTGGAAGAAGAAGAAGAAATCCAACATGGAAGTCGTCTCCTGCCTTTATATAACGCCCAAATAGGCTCCTCTTCCACCGCTCCTGTCCATATTTATCTGAAGTGGAAAACTGCAGTTTGATGAGTTGTTCAATCCTTTTTGTTGCTGTTGTTTTTTTTTTTTTAAATAAGAAAGGTAAAATTATGTATCATACCTGATAATTTTCTTTCCATTAATCATAGCTGATCAATCCATAGACTGGTGGGTTGTGTCCATCTACCAGCAGGTGGAGATAGAGAGCAATCCTTTTGCCTCCCTATATGTGGTCATGTGCTGCCGGAAACTCCTCAGTATGTCGATATCCAAGCTCCATCCGCAGGACTCAGCACTTAGAGAATTACACCCACAAAGGGACACTCTGCCCAGCTCACCACCGCCGAAACGGGGGAGGGGAATTAACCCAGCTCATCCCCACACAAGTGGGGGAGGGGAATCCGTCCAGCTCATCCCCGCAGAGCGGGGGAGGGACACCACCCCGCCGATGCGGGGGGATCTGGCTTATCCTGCAACCGCAACCGCGGGAGGAGCTGACTGACCCTAACACCGCCGAAGCGGGAGGGAGCGCCGGCAAAATTTATGTCTCAATCCAGCCCCGTAAAACGGAGGGGAGAGGAATGCAGCAGCTCACTGTAACACAAACTCGTCTCAACTCCTGAAGAATCCAATTGAAAAAACTTGAACACGAAGTCCTCCTGAACAGGAACTGAAGACTAAACTGAAATGCAACCAGAATATAAACAGTACAGATATCTGGGAGGGGCTATGGATTGATCAGCTATGATTAATGGAAAGAAAATTATCAGGTATGATACATAATTTTACCTTCCATATCATCATGCTGATCAATCCATAGACTGGTGGGATGTACCGAAGCAGTACTCACCCAGGGCGGGACATTGAAATCCCTGACCGCAACACTGAAGCTCCAAACCGGGCGTCCGCCCGAGCAGCCACAGTCAAGCGGTAATGCCTGGAGAAGGTATGGGCCGATGCCCAAGTTGCCGCCTTGCATATCTCTTCCAAGGAGACAGACCCGGCCTCTGCCATCGAGGCCGCCTGAGCTCTAGTGGAGTGAGCCTTCAGCTGAATAGGCGGCACCTTCCCCGCGGCCACATAAGCCGCTGCAATGGCTTCCTTGACCCATCTTGCCACTGTAGGCTTAGCAGCCTGCAGACCCTTACGAGGACCTGCAAACAGGACAAACAGATGATCCGATTTCCGGAAATCATTGGTCACTTCCAAGTATCTGATGATGACTCATCTCACATCCAGAAATTTGAGAGCAGAGTATTCCTCTGGGTAGTCCTCCCTACGAAAGGAAGGGAGACAGAGCTGCTGATTCACATGGAAGCGAGAAACAATCTTGGGCAGGAAGGAAGGCACTGTGCGAATAGTCACTCCTGCCTCAGTGAACTGCAGAAAAGGCTCTCGACATGAGAGTGCCTGGAGCTCGGAAACTCTTCTGGCTGAAGTGATAGCCACCAAAAAGACTGCTTTCAACGTCAGGTCTTTCAGAGATGCCCTCGACAAGGGTTCAAAAGGCGGCTTCTGCAAGGCTCTTAGTACCAGGTTGAGATTCCACGCAGGCACCACTGAGTGCACAGGAGGGCGCAGGTGATTAACTCCCTTGAGAAAACGCACCACATCTGGCTGCGAAGCCAGGGAAGCACCCTTCAGGCGGCCCCTGAAGCAAGCCAGAGCCGCTACCTGGACTTTAAGGGAACTGAGCGACAGGCCTTTCTCCAGAACTTCTTGCAGGAACGCCAGCACTGAAGAAATTGGAGCAGTGAAGGGAGAAAGTGAGCCTGCTTCACACCACACTGCAAAGGTACTCCAAACCCTGGCGTAAGCAGTAGAAGTAGAGCGCTTCCTCGCTCTCAGCATAGTGGCGATGACCTTGTCTGAGAAGCCCTTCTTCCTCAGACGCTGCCGCTCAATAGCCAGGCCGTAAGACCAAAGGGGGAGGGATCCTCCATCACCACGGGACCCTGATGCAACAGGCCCTGCTCCACTGGCAGCCGCAGAGGGTCGTCCACTGAGAGTCTGATCAAGTCCGCATACCAGGGACGTCTGGGCCAGTCCGGACCCACCAGGATTATTCGGCCCGGATGCTTTGCCACCCGGTCTAGTACCCTGCCCAACATGGGCCAGGGCGGGAACACATAGAGAAGCTCCTGTGTCGGCCACTGTTGGAGAAGAGCATCTACTCCCAGAGATCGAGGGTCCCGTCCTCTGTTGAAAAAGCGCGGCACTTGGCAATTGGCCGATGACGCCATCAGATCTAGGCTCGGCCGGCCCCAGCGCTTCGTGATGTCCAAGAACGCCTGAGCCGATAACTGCCACTCTCCGGGATCCAAGGTATGGCGACTGAGAAAGTCCGCCTTGACATTCATGACTCCGGCAATGTGGGCCGCTGACAGCTGTTCCAGGTTCGCTTCCGCCCACTGGCATAGATTCATGGCTTCCTTGGATAGAGGGGCGCTCTTGGTACCTCCCTGGCGGTTGACATAGGCCACAGCCGTGGCATTGTCCGACAGGACCCGTACTGGCTTCAACGCCAGTACCGGGAGGAACTCCAAAAGCGCCAACCGAATGGCTCTGAGTTCCAGGTTGATAGACCACTTTGCCTCTGCAGGAGACCAGAGCCCCTGTACTGTCCTTCCCATGCAGTGGGCTCCCCAGCCCGTCAAAGAGGCGTCCGTCGTGACGACAATCCACTCCGGGGTCACAAGAGGCATCCCTGCAGACAACTTGTCTGTCTTCAGCCACCAGCTCAGCGCTTTGTGCACTGCTGGGTCCAAGGGAAGGCGCACAGCATAATCCTCCGACACCGGAGTCCAGCGCTGCAGCAGAGAGTGTTGTAGTGGTCTCATATGAGCCCTGGCCCAGGGCACTACTTCCATCGTGGCCGTCATAGAGCCCAACAGCTGCACATAGTCCCAATATTTGAAAAGTATTAATCCGCAAACAAACCTTTTCCAGAGACAGGACGGCGGTAGAACTAGAGGATATGAATTGAAGTTGGAGGGGGGCAGACTCAGGAGTAATGTCAGGAAGTATTTTTTCACAGAAAGGGTGGTAGATGCGTGGAATGCCCTCCCGCGGGAGGTGGTGGAGATGAACACGGTAATGGAATTTCAAACGCGCATGGGATAAACACAAAGGAATCCTGTGTAGAAGGAATGGATCTACGGAATCTTAGCCAAGATTTGGCGACGAAGCCGGTAATTGGAGAGTAAAACCAATGCTTGGTGGACTTCTACGGTCTGCACCCTGATCGTGGCTGAATAGATATGGATAGGCTGGAGTGTAAATTTTAAGGGGCTTCAATGTTAGCTTCAGAACCTTTAGTACAGGAACAGTGCTGGATGGACTTTTATGGTCTGTGCCCTGAGAAAGGCTAGGACAAATTAAACTCGCGTATACATTTAAAGTAGCGCACACCATGTAAAATGAGTTTATCTTGTTGGGCAGACTGGATGGACTGTTCAGGTCTTTATCTGCCATCATTTACTATGTTACTACAATGATGCAATCACACCAAGGAAGAAATTGAACTATGAGACTAAAGCCCGCTAGAATCCGGCACTTACTGTAAATAAAGTATCGCTAGCCCCCAGGACACCAAGGTACTGCAACTGCCAGTACAGGAATGCACAAATGCCTCCCCCAAGAAGCTAGGGTCCTAAGGTGTACACAGCCTCACCAGACCACAGTCTGCCAGAAGCTGGCACTCACAATCTTGAAGCTGCTGGCACTACACAGGGTACCAAGGGGATGTGCTAAGCAGTAGTAAGAGAGCTGTGAAGACACCATGCAGGATCCCAGGTTGCCAGCATCAAACCACCTGAAGAAAGCCCTTGGTTAACAAAGAAAAATGTCATGTAGAATGCTGCAACTCAGCAAAAGAACCCATGTAAAGGAGAACACACCTCTGTGCCGGCCATGAACTTGAAACCAGCAATGAAGTCATGAAACACAGGTGGGAGAGGCACCCAAGGGGTTGCATACTGCGGATAACCAGCGCCACCACATCTGTATTGGTAACATAGAACAGTGGCAGGTGGCATCCCCAAGCCAATATCCTATCACCACCCCAGAAGCTAAAGGAAATAAAGAAAATGCCTGGACCAGGGAGACAAAACCAGGCCCCAGGATGTACGTCCCCAAAATAGAGCCCTATCAAGGTAGGGGTGACCTTCAAAGTGAACTGGCCTCAGATCCCACTCAAAAGGAAATGCAGTCACAATAAGAAACACCAGGGGGGCCATCCCAAAATAGCTGTAGGGCCGCACAGCACTGTTTTGTTTTGTCTTTTTTTAACAAGCTATGGCTCACAGCCATCATGCCCCAAAAGGGAAAGAAAACGGACACTGCAAGAAGCGCAGGAAGACCAGCATCCGCTGTACAGAGTACCACCACAGCCCTGCAAATATCGCCTGCAAGCTAGAGGGGAGAGACTGGAGTCCGGGAAGCGCATGGATGCGAGAGACTGGGAACAGCAATCTGTTTAAACAAAGCTGAAGCATGCTAAACAGGATGGCAGCTGCTGGCAAACAAAAAGCCACGACACCTGCCAAAAATGCATAGCTCCCCCCCCCCCCCCAAAGCGGTAGAGCCAATCCTCCCAGACAGCATGCATCTGACAAACATGCAGGCCCAGAACCGCCAGCAGTGCTCGGGGAACCGCTCCTGAAAGATCCATGTGGGCAGTAAAAGGGAAAAGCAAAAATGACATAGCACTAAATCCCAGTCACAGCTGAAATCCCCCACAAGGGAGGAGAACAAAACAGAGAGCCAAACATTCACACTTTCCTAGTGAAGGTCAAAATACTCCCTGGTTGGAACAGCACAGAGAACTGTTTTGGTCCATCCTGCAGTTTTTTGGGGTTGTTTTTTTTTAGAAAGGCAAGAGATCTAGTGAGAAAAGCCAAAGCGTTAGCCTGCTGGAAGGCAAACATGATGGGAAGGGGAAGGAGAGGGACCTGGCACCATCAGGTGTACCCCAACATGGCCAAGCCCAGTCAAGACCCCACGCTCAACTAAACCCGAGGGAACAGGCTAGGAGCAAGGCCCATCCAGAGAGCTGTACAAGATATGTCCATCCACCTGCTGAGATAGAGAGAACACTGAGGTTAAGGTGGATGAGCAGGTCCACGTAGAGAGAACCTCAGAGGTTTACTATATCTCCACCTGCTGGTAGAGGGACATTACCTGCCCATCTCTGGATTGATCTGTGGGACGTTATGGACAATGGCAGTTCTATAAAATCACGCCAAATATAAGCAACACAAAGAGGTGCACGGAGCACCCATTCTATCATGGCATTAGGACTTATCTAACCCACTATATGTATGCATGTATGTTTCTATCACCTCATATTCTAAGCAGTTTACAAATACAGAACACTAGTGCAAAGTGGCCTTGGTCTGCTAATATCTAGGTGCAACTGCTTACACCAGTCAACAACAAACATGGTTTAATTCAGCATGAGTTCAGGCAAGGGAAAGTTTTACCTCACCAATTTGCTTCACTGAAGACATGAAAAAACATGTGGATAAAGGTGAGCCGTTGATGTAGTGCAACTTGATTTTCAGAAAGCTTTTGACAAAGTTCTTCATTAGAGATTCCTGAGAAAATTAAAAAGTCATGGGATAGGAGGCAATGTCCTTCTGTGGATTAGGAATTGATTCATAGATAGAAAACAGAGGGTAGGGTTAAATGGTCATTTTTGTCAGTGGAGGAGGGTGAACAGTGGAGTGCCGCAGGGATCAGTACTGGGACTGATGCTATTTAACATATTTATAAATTATCTGGAAATCGGAATGACGAGTGAGGCGATTAAATTTGCAGATGACACAAAATTATTCAAAGTTGTTAAAACACATGCGGACTGCAAAATTGAAGGAAGACCTTAGGAAATTGGAAGACTGAGCATCCAAATGGCAAATGAAATTTAATGTAGACAAATGCAAAATGATAAACATTAGGAGGAATAATCCAAATCATAGTTACTTGATGCTAAGGTCCACCTTAGGAGTCAGCACCCAAGAAAAAGATTTAGGTGTTGTTGTAGACAACACACTGAAATCTGCTGGCCAGTGAGTGGTGGCAGCAGCCAAAAAAATGAACAAGATGCTAGGAATTATTTGGAAAGGGATGGAAAATAAGACCAAGAATATTATAATGCCTCAATCGCTCCATGGTGCGACCTCACCTTGAGTATTGGGTTTAACTCTGGTCGCCATATCTCAGAAAAAAAAAAAATATATATATATATATACTGGAATTAGGAAAGGTTTAAGAACAGCAACCAAAATAATAAAGCGGATAGAACTCCTCTCATATGACGAAAGGCTAAAGAGGTTAGGGCTCTTCAGCTTGGATGGTTGAGGGGGGATATGATTGAGATTTACAAAATCCTGAGTGGTGTAAAATGGATAAAAGTGGATCAATTCTTTTACTCTTTCAAAAATTGAAAAACTCCAGAGGACACTCAATGAAGTTACATGGAAATACTTTTTAAAACCAATAGAAGAAAATATTTTTTCACTCGATGAATAGTTAAGTTCTGGAACTCGTTGTCAGAGGTTGTGGTAATAGCAGTTAGTGTATCTGGGTTTACAAAAGGTTTGGACAAGTTCCTGAAGGAAATGTCCAAAGTCTGCTATTCAGATAGACATGGGGGAAGCCACTGCTTGCCGCGGGATTGGTAGCATGAAATGTTGCTGCTACTTGGGTTTCTGCCAGGTATCTGTAACCTAGATTGGCCACTGTTGGAAACAGGATACTGGGCTAGATGGACCATTGGACTGACCCGGTATGACTATTCTTATGTAATTTGCCATGCTTAAAATGCACCTTGCAGTGTGTGCAACTCACAGTACTTTATAAATTGCGTGGGCCACTAAACAGAATGCCCATTATACCCCCATGCTCCACCCATAGCTATGGCTTATTTGCAGCTGCATGCTAAGAGACATGTAGGGCCGCTGAGAGACACAGCAGGGCCCAGGGCAGGACTGGATCGCCAGACTCTCCCCTGGGCTGCATCCCCACTCCCCCACACTGCTCCTGTTTGTGCAATATCATGTTAATGCAATTATCTGTGTCCTGGGCGGCACACAGGAGCAGGAGAGGACAGACTTGGAAGCAGACAGGAAGAAGCTTGCCAGCGCCGGGCCAAGCCCGGCCCCCCCCCCTTGGAGGCCAGTCCTGGGGAATTTGCCCCCCCCCCCCCCCCCCCCCCGGAGATGTGTGCCATGTTTACAAAAAGTGCCTAGCACTTATGAGCATATTTGCCAATTGAGGGCACTAATCCCATGCCTAAGTACTAGAATTTTGTAAACACTGGCACCTTAATTTGGTGCGCCTTATACAATAACCCTTTATCTCCTGAATTCTATAAATGGCATTTAAAATGATGTAAACAATTGCACACCCAGTTATAAAATTAATTAGCTAAAACATATATGAGCGCACTTGTAGGACCTCACCATAGGGAAAGGGGGTGAAAGACACTCCTCTCTTGCTGTTCAGCTGTTTTCTCCAGGAGTGAGGGGAACCCCTCCTGCCAGCTCATGGCCCAGGAAATAGCCACCAATGTGATCCACAAGATAAAGAGACACTGAAGCATCCACAGTACACAGACACACCTTCTTCCATCAACAGTAGAGACACTAGACCCGTTTACACCTGCTCTATATAGACCCTAACTAGAAATGCCCACAGGAAAGAGACTCTCACCCTCTCAATGTATACTAAATAAAACAGACACCCTCTCAAAACCCACACTAGAGAGACACAAACTACAGATACCCACAGTATAAACAGACTTACCAGGATACACAGGACTACTGATGCAAAGTGGATAGCTCCACAAATTAATACCACAAATACGCCACAGTCCTAAGCTTAGGTGGAACACTGTTGTTATGTAATACCATTGGTTGGATGTGATCACAAGCAATTGTATGAGAAGAACAAAGGAGGAGAGCACCACCCCTACAACGCGGAGAAACTTCATCTTGCTTCTGATTTTAGGATCAACGCCCAATCTGAAAAACAACACACTGGATTCAGTTCTGCAAACAAGACATTAAATACTACAAATGCAGCAGGTTTCAGCTCCCACGAGAAGGGACGAGACATGACAGCATTCACTTCATGAGCCTTGGGAATAGCAAATTATTTCCAATCTAATTTAGAAGCATCCGGCATTCAGACATGACATAAACCTGCTGCTACTATACTAAGATAAATAACAGTAAAAGATAATATATACAGAGCAAAAAGAGAGAAGGGCGCAGAGCCTGGGAACTGTCAGGGAGCCAGAGGAGATCTTGGGACTGAGGGAGTCTGCTAGTGCTGCTTGAAAAGGATGAAGCTGGCCTGCTTTCTTTAGACCTGAGCTACAGGGACAGACGCAATGAAGAAAAACCAGGATTGGTCTAGTCTATCTGGATGACATGTAGTTATTTAGTAGCTTTAACTCATGAGGCTGAGGGAACAGTCTAAGCCAGGTGTTGATGAAGTCAATATAATTTGAAATGTCAAAGAGCTACAAATCATACCTATATTCAGTGTCACTATCCGATTAGTTAGCGATGCTGAGTATTCACATAACTGAAGTCAAATGTTTCAAGTCAAACCTGCCATTTTTGCACCCCACCTAGATGTATAATTCATACATTTTGTAGCTGAATATTGCCACTAAAGAGGTTTAAATTACACCTTTAAGTGGTATTGCCCCCCCCCCCCCACAACACCCCAATTTATAAATCTACAAAGATCTGTTCAGAAACCAGGAATTTTGAGCATTCTTCTTCTTTCCAAACCAACCGAATCTGCAAAGAATTAAACAAAATAAGTCATTTGTCTATCTGGGGAGTGAAACAAGTCTCTGAAAATTTAACAGAAACTTGGCATGTGGGGAACATGAGACACGAGTTTGAAAATGGGCCGAATTGGACTGGGAGTTCCAGAGAATTAACCCCCTCCCCCACAAAAGAGCCCAATGCTTTTCTAAGGAAGAGGAGTTTCAGCTTCTGCAACATAGAAACTTAGGGGCCCTTCTACAAAGGCTCAATAGGCTCTACATACGTGCACCAAAACGAGACTACTGCCAAGCTAGCGTGCCCCCTGGCAGTAATTTTGGATTTGGCACGTGCCCATACTGAAGGGACAAATTATTCATTTCCTATCGCACACGTCTCCAGTGCTAATCGGCAGTTGGCACGAACCGACTAGTTACTGCGCATGCAGCACGTGAGCCCTTACCACTAGATCAATGGGTGGTATTAAGGGCTCAGACCGTAAATAGGCACGCACTGGTTTCAATTTTACCACAGGCCCTTTTCCTGGCCTATTGAAAAAAAAAAGCAAGCCCTTTTTCCCCAGATGCGGTAAAAACTAGCTCGGCGCGCACCAAGAACACACACCCACACTACCACAGGCCACTTTTTGCCGCAGCTAAGTAAATGGACCCCTTAGTGTGAAATGGCTGCAACAGGGAAAGGGAGTTTTCCCCTACTTTCAAACCCTGAAACTGCCCCATCCCCCAGAACTGCCACACCACCCCCCAAATTGATCCATCCCAAAAGCTAACCTTGCAACAACCACAGCACCCTACATAATGCCCTCACACCCTAAAAGTCCCTTGCAAACTGCTCCATCACCCTATAAATTACTTGAATCCCAAAATTAGTCCCCCAGAACTATCCAAACATGTGGTAAACAGGGTTAGAGTAAGCCATTATCAAACTCTGCATATAGTTTGTATCCGCATGTTGGGGGGCCCTGTGTGATATGTTCAGGACTCAAGATTCCCAATTGCCCGGCTTTTTTACATAAGTCAACAGAATTTTACATTGATATCCAGAGGATCACACCATAAGCATAGGTAATATGTTTATAAATGTTTCCCAGTTTAAAACCTAAATACAGGTCTATTTTTAGAATTTCATAACTTTTAAATCTAGCAAAGGATGTACATCCTCCATCCATACATCTGCCTTCCTCTCTGCCCCTCCCCAATATCCTCAAGCACACTACGCACAAAGATAGATCAATACTTAATTCAGAATAAAAAGCCACAAGATCAAACGAGAGACCACAGGCAAGTGCCATGGGATTTACAATTTCAATGTAAGAGGAGACAGATATACTGTACTCAAAAACTGTCCTGAAAAGGAATACACCATAGACCCAATATAACGTTGTAGACGGAGTCCAAACTTTTACACCACGTTGTGAATCCATATTATATCAGGTCTCTTGTTACCCGCAATGGCACCCGCAACTCCAGTTCAGTAAAAGTCTGCACGTCTCATTGATCAATCAAATGGATTTTATTACAAAGATCAAAACATGTAAAAATCTCCAAATATACCCAGAAATGTAGTAACGCGTCTAATGTCTTATAATGTCTCTGCTACACCACTATCTTGTATTTCTAATGTCCAATAAGGTCTTCTGTAATACCACTATCTTGTATTTCATGACCATGTAACCCAATTCCTTCTGTAAAACCAAATGTATATCCTCTTCTTATTTCCAGTATCCATGATGTATTGTAAGCCACATTGAGCCTGCAAAGAGGTGGGAAAACGTGGGATACAAATGCAATAAATAATAATAATAATAATTAAAGATTGTATCCGCACATTAAAAGTGAATTTGGTCACAACACAGAAAACAAAGGCTAAAATTAACATCCTGCTTTACTAAATGAGTCCAGAGTTGATTATTTTGATGCTTCTCTATTTCTTCCGTTTTACAATTTCAATAATGGATTTCAAAGGAGAATATAAATTATGTCCACATTTTCCGATTGCAGCCATTGAAGAACAGTATCCATGGCTGCTAAAGCCAATATAAGTTTTGATGGTGGAGGTGGAAAGAGAAGAATGAACAATTAGGGAGTGTCTATCACAATTCCTTTATTGCACCAAACAGAGAGCTGACATGGGGCTGTTTCAGCGGTAAGAACCACCTGCCTCAGGGGTCATAAATACAATATCTGTGAGAAACAATACATGCATACAATAAACATGATTTGATCAATTAACATAATAAAAATGAATAAAACAAACATTGTATAAATATAAATGAATAGTGGACTGCATATGTATAAAAACAAACCAAAACAAAAGGTACTATGAAGAAGCGATGTGACATCATTATAGATGTACCTAGGGATACGTATGAAATTATTATAGATGTAGCTAGGGACACGAATGTGTGACGGGAAGATAGGGGTTGAAACTGAAAAAGAGGTGGAGGTGGAGAGTCATCTTCATCACTGCTGTCCCGAGATTGGTTTTCAGTTTGTGCATGACAAAGCGTTCGTTGCAATTGTCTGGTCATTTAGATCACTGTTTCAAAGTCCAGTCCTGGAATACCCCTTGCCAGTAAGGTTTTCAGGATATGCACAATGAATATGCATAAACTTGATTTGCATACACTGTCTCCATTATATGCAAATCTCTTTCATGCATATTCATTGTGGATATTCTGAAAACCTGACTAGCAAGGAGTATATGCAAATCTCTTTCACACGTATTCATTGTAGATATCCTGAAAACCTGACTAGCAAGGGGTACTCCAACACTGGACTTGGAAAACACTGATTTAGACAATCATTTGTAGGGCACTTGTCGTTGATATGAATCCATTCCATTGTCTTCAATATTACACTGCATAAACAGTTCTTGTCTTCAGAGTCCGACTCACTTTCCGGTTCCCGTTTCTAGCGCAAATGCTTCACGTAACCCTCTCTTCCAGCACTTTTCAATTGTAGATGGGGTTATTACATCCCATGCCCTTCATGCTACATTGAATACACTCGCGACTGCTATCTTTTTCAGACATTCAGTGAGTTATTTCCTTATTAATGATTAGTTTTATTAAATATTTTCGATAATGCATCTTGAATGTTAAAATAATACCTTGGTCCAAAGGTTGAATCTTGGAGGTGGTGTTTTATGGCAGGTAACTGACCTTAATTTTCCCCATCACAGTTGATAAGGTATTCTTCCGAAGGATGGGTGGGGCAGTTGTCCATTAGCAGAAGAGCTTTAGGTTGCAAGTTTTTCTTCCTTAAATGTGCACGCACGGATGGCACAAAAAGTTTGTGAAACCACTCCGCAAAAATATTGGCAGTCATCCATGCATTTTTACTGTGACATTAAGAAAATGCTAGCATTTGCAAGTTTTTGTGGTGGAAACATCGGGGGACCTCGATTTTCCTAACCACAGCGGTTTTACATTGTGCATGCCAGTCTTATTGACAAAAACAGAACATCTAAGCCTTATAGCTTTTCTTGTATTGACCATGCTATTCTTTTCCCTTTTTTTAGAAATTTCCATGTTAGCCAAAACTGCCTTGCGTCCATTTAAAGAACTAATTCGGAACTAATTAGCTCACACCTGAAACATATGAAAATTCTGGGGTCCAAGCTCTGTGTTGTAACAGATCCTGCGTTAAATCAAACCTCGTTATAACGGGTCTATGGTGTAGTTCTTTTGCCAAAAAAAATGTAGCTGGATTGAAATTAGAGGCACTTTACCTGCAGGATGTAAGTCTTCACACCCTGCTGTCTAAAACCAGTTCGAAAGCATTAAAATGGAGCTACACAATATGGTTTACACTTCAGTGTGCAAGAACAACAATTAGTGAAATATTCAAAAAGTAACCAAGAATAAGAAACCAAAGAGAGTCTTGAATCAAGTCTTCAAACCCCTTTGGTACAATGGGATGATGCAGATTATGTTCATTCTTCTTGGTAGAGTAGCTCAAGCTCTTCAAATTGACTTGGGATCAACTTTGGACTCGTCTTCAAGTCTTGCACAGATTTTCTATTGGATTTAGGTCTGGGCTTTGACTGGACCACTTGAAGATATTAATTCTCTTCTTGCTACGCCACTCCACTGTTGCATTTCTTTGTGCTTAGGATCACTATCCTGCTGAAAGATGAATCTTCTCCCCAATCCCAGGTCTGTGGCAGATTGGAAAATGTTTTCCAGTAGGATCTGCCTGTGCTTTGTACCATCCATCTTTCTCTTGATCATAATCTCTGTAGCTGTAAAGTCCCCACAACATAATGCTCTATTGTAGAGATTGTGTTAGCAGATTTATATATAGAATAACACATACTGCTTTGCACCAAGACCAAAAAGTTCCAGTTTTTCTCAAACCGCAAATTTTGTCCTACATGTGTGTAGTGTTCTGTTTCTTTACAGATGACATGCAGCAATCGTATGGCTTTTCTTCAACAGTGGTTTCCTTCCTGCCATCATCCCATACAGATGTTTACAGACATATCTTGAAATTGTTAACTGTGAAGATTTTTCCCAGTCTCAATCAGAAACCTCTGTAGTTCTGTTAAAGTAATCTTAGGCCTCAGTGACCTTCCTCAGCGTTTCCTTACCACTTGGCTACTGACTTTGAAAGGATGGTATGATAGTTTTCAGGGTGCCAAGCTGTTTCCTCTTTGAAATGCGGAACCTGACAGTACTCCAGGGGATATTCAACTATAGTGAAATGTTCTTAGTCTTCCCCTAACTCTGCACCTTATAAAACTTCCTCCTAGAATTCTTCTTCTAAATTTACTTTACACAACAGAAAACACCTTACTGAAAATTGTTATATAATCACCTAACACCGCAGAAAGCAAAAGCAGTGTACAGCCAAACAATAAACACATCACCTTACAAAAACACACAAAAAAAATCCTGTTTCTGCAACTCTTACCCCACCCCTCCATTTCTCAAAAAAAAAATTCTCTCCACAACAGCGAATACAAGAACCACTCCTCCTCTAGGGCCCCTTTGCCACATAGGCGCCTACGTGCACCAAATTGGAGTTACCGCCCGGTTACCGTGTGGCCCTTGCAGCAATTTCAATTTTGGTGTGAATCCGCTATGCACCATCTGAAAAAAATTTTTTTGCTGGTGCACCTAACGGACACACGCCAAGTGGCATTTGATGCACGTAGGTCATTACCACCCAGATTCTTTACTGCTAGGTCAATGAATGGCGATAAGGTCTCAGACCCAAAATGGATGCGTGGCAATTTTCATTTTGCTGCATGTCCATTTTCATGGAGGGGGAAGAGGCCTTTCTTACAGGCACGCTAAAAAAATGGATCGAAGCGCGCCCAAAACCCGCGCCTACACTACCACAAGCCATTTTTCAGCACGCCTGAAAACGACTGGCAAGGTGTGTCCCAAGAACTGGGTCGAGAACCTCTGTTGTACAGTAAACTGGGAAAAGGGCCTTCTGGCTTAGCAAGGGGCTAAGGAACATGGGTGGGAGGACTCAGTGGATAATGCATTGTGTGGAAGGAGAAATTGAGTGCACAAGATAAGGAATAGGGGATATATGTGGGATGTGTGTATGCGGAGGGGGGAGCTGTGAAGAGAGGGTAAGGGGATGCGTAGAAGAGGAGATGAGCTGGAGGAGACAAGGGATAGAAATGTGGCAGGGGCCTGCGGGAAGGGACAAGAGAGGGTAAAGTGACATGAGTGGAAAGAGAAATGCCTTGGTGGAAACTGGGTGTGCATGCTGTGTGAGACAAAGAATAACTGTGTGAGTTAAGGGTCTGTGTGTTTTTCTGTGGGTGTCTGTAGGTAGGTGGAAAGTAGTCCTACTGCCTCATGGTTGGGGTTTTTGAATGTCTTGTGCGGTATTTTCATAGAGTATTTCATAGAGGAATTGCAGGTAGCACCATTTTTTTTCAACTTCTGTTTATAGCTAACAATCATGAACACTGCCGTGTTGCTGCAAGGTTTGCATTGACAAGCTCACCGCTCTCATAGTAACATAGTAGATGACGGCAGAGAAAGACCTGTACGGTCCATCCAGTCTGCCCAACAAGATAAACTCATATGTGCTACTTTTTGTGTATACCTTACCTTGATTTGTATCTGCCATTTTCAAGGCACAGAACGTAGAAGTCTGCCCAGCACTAGCCCCGCCTCCCCCCACCGGCTCTGCCACCCAATCTCCGCTAAGCTTCTAAGGATCCATTCCTTCTGAACAGGAGTTCTTTATGTTTATCCCACACACGTTTGAATTCTGTTACCGTTTTCATCTCCACCACCTCCCGCGAGAGGGCATTCCAAGTATCCACCACTCTCTCCGTGAAAAAATACTTCCTGACATTTTTCTTGAGTCTGCCCCCCTTCAATCTCATTTCATGTCCTCTAGGTCTACCGCCTTCCCATCTCTGGAAAAGGTTCGTTTGCGGATTAATACCTTTCAAATATTTGAACGTCTATATCATATCACCCCTGTTTCTCCTTTCCTCCAGGGTATACATGTTCAGTTCAGCAAGTCTCATATGTCTTGTAATGCAAATCCCATACCTTTTTTGTAGCCTTTCACTGCACCGCTTCAATTCTTTTTACATCCTTAGCAAGATACAGCCTCACCAACGATTTACACAGAGGCATCAACACCTCCTTTCTTCTGCTGGTCATACCTCTCTCTGTACAGCCTAGCAACCTTCTAGCCACAGCCACCGCCTTCTCACACTGTTTCGTCGCCTTCAGATCCTCAGATACTATCAACCCAAGATCCCTCTCCCCGTCTGTACATATCAGACTCTCACCACCTAACACATAAGTCTCCCGTGGATTTCTACTCCCTAAGTGCATCACTTTGCATTTCTTCGCATTGAATTTTAATTGCCAAACCTTCCGCAGATCCTTTTTCATGTTTTCCACTCCCTCCCGGGTGTCCACTCTGTTACAAATCTTAGTATCGTCCGCAAAAAGGCAAACTTTACCTTCTAACCCTTCGGCAATGTCACTCACAAATATATTGAACAGAATCGGCCCTAGCACTGATCCCTGAGGCACTCCACTGCTCACCTTTCCCTCATCCGATCAAATTCCATTTACCACCACCCTCTGGCGTCTGTCCATCAACCAGTTCCTAATCCAGTTCACCACTTCGGGTCCGATCTTCAGCCTGTCTAGTTTATTCAAGAGCCTCCTGTGGGGAACCGTGTCAAAAGCTTTGCTGAAATCTAAGTAGATTACGTCTATAGCACGTCCATGATTCAATTCTCCGGTCACCCAAAGAATTCAATGATATTCGTTTGGCACGATTTACCTTTGAGAAAACCATGTTGTCTCGGATCTTGCAACTTATTGGCTTCCAGGAAATTCACTATCCTTTCCTTCAGCATCGCTTCCATTACTTTCCAATAACCGAAGTGAGGCTTACCGGCCTGTAGTTTCCAGCTTCTTCCCTATCACCACTTTTGTGAAGAGGGACCACATCCGCTGTTCTCCACTCCCACGGAACCTCTCTCGTCTCCAAGGATTTATTAAACAAATCTTTAAGAGGACCTGCCAGCACCTCTCTGAGCTCCCTCAATATCCTGGAGTGGATCCCGTCCGGTCCCATGGCTTTATCCACCTTTAGATTTTTAAGTTGTTCATACACACTCTCTTCCGTGAACGGTGCTATATTCATTCCATTCTCATATGTACTTCTGCCAGTCAATCGTGGTCCTTCTCCAGGATTTTCTTCTGTGAAAACAGAACAAAAGTATCAGTTTAGCAAATTTGCTTTTTCTTCATCATCTACATAGCGGTTCGCAGCATCTTTCAGTCTCACAATTCCCTTTTTAGTCTTCCTCCTTTCACTAATATACCTGAAGAAATTTTTGTCACCCCTCCTTACCTTCCTAGCCATTTGTTCTTCTTCGACTCAGTGACTTGCTGAAATAAATCAATCATTAAAAGCCTAAAGCTCTAGCTATGTGCTCTATTACTATACTTCTGAGCAAAAATCTGCATCAAAAAATGTAGACCTTACTCAAATGCATAAGAAAAAATGATGCCTTACCTGATAATTTTCTGTCCTTTAGTCCTACCAGACCAATCCAGAACAAATATGTTCATCCATCAGCAGTAGGCCAATATAGATCATCAATATTGAATGCACCAGTCAGGGTTGCTTGATGGACTAGAGATGATTTTATATATATATATTTTTTTTCCCCCAAAACTAGGTTCAATCAATTCTACTGGTTGAGCTAGCATACAGGCATCTACCAAAAACAACCGTTATATCAGTTATTGATCTTTATTCATATAACAAATTAAATATTTCACATTATTGTTCAATACACAACTTTAAAATCCACTCACATCAACCAATTCATTCCAACATTCATCCACAACCATACTCTATTACAAAGCATACTCTATTAATATCATTCCACAGAATGCGACATCAAAAACGCCATCAAAGACCGCTACTGCAATCTCCTTATTCCACACTTTACTCCTTTATAACTTCTTTCATCAGAGGTAGTTCTTTAGATGACTCTCTCCTCTCATTAGCAGATTCCAGTAGATTCCAATAGAGTTTATCAGTTCTATAAACATATGTTCAAATCTTTTACTGGAATCTAAGTGCAGTACTCGATGAACATATCTTCTTAGTTTTAACAAACCGAGAATAGCTTTACTCTTCAGTATCCTTAATACCACTTTTCAACCGGCAGGCTAGAGATATACATCAATGTTCATCTCTGCCGTATCTACGCCTTGGTTTTATCTTAGTGGCAAAGAATTCCTTTAATCCACGACCCAACACGGACGTGTTTTGCTCCCTTGAGCGTCTTCAGGGGTCATTTTCTAAATAAACAATAATACTATTAAAATCTCACATACACAGTTCATTTTGTCAAAAACTAAAAGACAAAATTACTCACCGGCTACCGCAGGCATTTGGGCATTCGAGCGCGAGTCGCTTGCAGAAACGTCAGAGACGCCTACACATGCGCACAAGCAATGTCAGGGCCCAGTATTTAAATACCCATCACTGAATGCTGAGCCACTCAATTTCCTTATTCAACCCATTAGGAATGACGGTGCCAATTTAAGAAACATAGGACAGAATTATCTCCATTAACGTGTATTCTACCATACACCCAAATGTCTAGTGGTATTATACAAATAATTAAAAAACATTGACCAATGCTGAATATTTATTCTCTAGCCTGCCGGTTGAAAAGTGGTATTAAGGATACTGAAGAGTAAAGCTATTCTCGGTTTGTAAAAACTAAGAAGATACGTTCATCGAGTACTGCACTTAGATTCCAGTAAAAGATTTGAACATATGTTTATAGAACTGATAAACTCTATTGGAATCTACTGGAATCTGTTAATGAGAGGAGAGAGTCATCTAAAGAACTACCTCTGATGAAAGAAGTTATAAAGGAGTAAAGTGTGGAATAAGGAGATTGCAGTAGCAGTCTGGGGAGGTGGGGGATGGGTCCCTTCCAAATGCAGGCATATACCAGAAGGAGGAGCCAGGGAGACCACCCAGGCCCAGGCCAGCCTGGGTAAGGCAAGAAGTGTCCCAAGAGAGGGTGTAGAGAAGCAAGGCATCATGGGAACAGAAGTAGGAGGGTGGTGGCATCATGGGAACAGAAGTAGGAGGGTGGTCACCTCTGGGGCAAGAAAAAGAAGGTCTAGAGCCCATGAAGATAGGCAAAGGAGGAGAGGTGGCTGAACCAATGGACTTGATAGAAGCCAGTGCCCAGTGGAACCATGAGCACTCAGGACTTGGCTGAGGACAGCATGAAAGTAGAATGTAGAGCTAAGACCTTAATAGATCCAAGGTGCTACCCAGTTTTGGTTAGAGTGAACTGTTTGTATTAATTTTTGGTTGAAAACACAAACAGCTGGGGGAGGGAGCGTATATTAAAAACACTGAATAGGAGGAGGCTGTCCTAGCTAGGCTAAGTGCTAGTAAGCCCAGTGCTAGAAGGGTTTTAGTTTTTTTTTTCCTTTTTGTTGGAGGAGATAACCTTTTTTATGAAGTGTTTGAATGGATTTGTAACTGTAAAATAAACTGGACCCGTTTGAACTTTGGGGAGAGGGGCGCTGGGTTTGGTTGGTTGGGCCCTAGAGGCATTAAAGCTAGGAAAATGAAATGCAGTCCTGACTTTTTTTCCCTCTCATGTGAGGGAGGGAAGCTCCTATCCTCTGTGAACTTAGCCAGTCTACAGTATCTGAGAAGGGTGATAGAAATCCAGGCTGCAGGCTATTTTGGATGTGGAGAGAAGCAAGACTGGTTACTGTTAAGTGACTATGGGGCTCATTTTCAAAAGAGAAAAATGTCCAAAAAGTGTCATAAAGCAGCATTTGGATGTTTTTCTCACAAAAACGTCCATATCGGTATTTTCGAAACCTGTTTTAGACGTTTTTCTATGCTGTTCTTCTGCAGTGTTCAAATCTCAAGGGGGTGTGTCAGGGGCATGTTAAGGGTGGGATTTAGGCGTTCCCAAGACTTAAGATGTTTTTCAGCCATAACGGAACAAAACCATCCAGGACTAAAACTAAGACATTTTGAGCTAACCGGTTTTTAGAACAAATAAGACACAAAATTATGCTCTAAATGACCACATGACCACTGGAGGGAATTAGGGGTGCTAGGAACACCCTAAGCCTGCCCCGACATGCCCCCTTGTGATTTGGATGCATTGCAGATGAAATGCATAGATAAACTTCTGCAAAATAGGTTTTGAAAATACTGATTTGGACGTCTTGAGAAGAAAAACATCCAAATGGTACTTTATGACACTTTTTGAACGTTTTTCTCTTTTGAAAATGAGCCCCATAATCATATTGAATTACCATAATCAGTCTCCTTCCTCACACCATATTTTTTATGCAACTTCTAGATCCTGTTCCTATCTTATATTACTCTGTCTTAAGCATCTTCAAATTCTGTCACAGGTAGGATGTGGAATTTATAAAAATCCTCAAGTTTTCTTAGTCTTAAAGCAAGAAGTTTTCTTCCTGAAGGTTTTCATTTTGGAGGGGGGGAAGATTCATTCACTGCAATTTGAAATAGAGTCAAACTCATTGCCCAGTTCTTTATAAAGCAGGTAATTTTCACTCAAATGCCTTACCTTCTTTGAAGTCAGAGTTTTCAATCCCCCACTTCTGTTCTCTTCTTAAAGCACACTTGTTTTCTCAGGCATTCCCTTAACCTTTATTCTTTTTGAAGGCCAGGTTACTGACAGGCAATTGATCATCTCTCCCATCTTCCCTTTCTACTCTAATATGTGACTTCCTCTGTCCTATTTGATATTGGCATTCTCTTTACTTCTTTTGTTTTTAGTATTTTTGTACACCACTTTGATTGTCTGTAGTATATCAAGTCTTCAATAAACATAAACATAAACATAATAGCATCCACAAGAATGAGAAACCCTTACATTTACTACCCCATGGATCAGAGAATATTCCTCAAAAGCACTGCACAATGCCCCTCAAATTTAGTTCCAGATTTGGCAATACAACCATTCATGTTTTGGGACAAAAAAAAAATCCCAGCATGATCTCCAGATGAGTTAAACAGAATTAGTGACAACTACTTTCAAATCTTCCTGCTTAATTTCTACCATTTTGAAATCGAAACAGAAAGAAAAACCACACATCCCTATATAATATATCCATTCAAACAAAATAATACAGTTGATATCACAAACTGCTCACTTTTATTAAAATGCTTTACAATTTGGGCTTAATGTGCTACAATGCTGAATTTCAACGCACACCAAGCCCAAAACTAACACTGCATCAAGAAGACATCCTCACAATTTTTCATTGCAGGTCTGCTTGGAGTTAACATGGTAATAATGCCTATTTAGAACATGGTGTGTGCTCCAACATCAAGATGCCAATGATCAAAAGTAAACATGGGCGCTAGAGACCATAAGCGCATTACTAGAACCCACATTTACCTGCGCAGAATGATCAGAGGGGTGTAGTGCAGCAAACAATGAGTGCACCAGGCCTTAGCACTGAACCATGTAGTCAAGCTCATTTAAATGAGGTCATTTTGTATTCCTCCTCAATAATCAGAAAAAAACACCCGAAACAAAGGTGTCTTACAGCTGCAAAAAATAATACCAGGTCCGAGAAGGCATTAGGGTGTTGGAAGACAGGTTTTCCCACGATTCTCATGCTTCTCCCATGACTCTTTCTGCAAAGTCTACTGGTTTTGATTGCTTTTGGAAGCTGAAAGAAGCCTGTGCAAGCCCTTGAGCACTGGCTGTGAGAAACAACAGACCCGAATGTGAAGCAAACATTGGCATTCTTGTCTTACATCTAAATTTAAAGCGGTCATGCTTTTAAAAAAAAAGCACATATTGGCGCCTGTTACCTGCATCTAAAAATAAGCATCCAGCAAAATAAATAAATAAAAATGCTTGTATTTAGACAGCAGAAAACAGAGGCCAATGTGTGCTTCATGTTCGAGTTTTTACCAGGCACACGTGCACAGGAGCTGAGCTTACCACTGAACACAAAAAGTAGCACATATTATCTTGCTGGGCAGACTGAATGGACCGTGCAGGTCTTTTTCTGCCGTCATCTACTATGTTACTATGTAACACTTATGCACTTGCATCAAGCACAATCCTCCTGCAGAACTCTCTAATGCTCAAAGCTATGAATGCGCCTATATTTGCATCTCATTAGCTTTCAGCATTAGGGTGTTCTGTGCTCTTTTAGTGCTATTTAGAATAGTGCCAGGGTTTTGATCATCTGCTCCTAATAGCGTACAGTAAGTATAACACCCTAGCCCCCTAATGCTACCATGTTCACCCTCCCATGCCAAGCCCCATAAATGAAAAGTGTTGAAAAATTCCATTTAAAAAATGCTAAGATTTCCAGTTACAGAAAAGCGACTTTTTGTCTAGTCCTGGTTTTAAAGTTACATCTATCACATACATTCCATCCTTCACATACAAAAAGATCCATCATTTACAGCCAAGCCACAAGATACCACCGTATCTGCTCTGACCCAGGGGACAGAGACAGACACCTTAAAACCCTGACTGAATTCTTCAAACAGAAGGGCTACAACCCCAAAATAATCTCCAAGAATATTGCCTCCTCCCTCAAAACACACAGGGAGAATCTGCTACAGTACAAAAAGAAAAAATCCACAGACAGAATCCCGCTTGTAGTGACATACAATCCAGAGCTGGAAAAACTGAGGAAAATCATAAGAGATCTACAACCTATACTCCAGGAGGATGAATTACTGAAAGAGATATTCCCATCCCCACCAGTACTGGCCTTCCGACAGCCACCCAATTTAAAACACAAGCTAATCAGAAGTAAACTTCCTTCACAGACTGAAAAGGAACAGAAGGGCACACTTCCCTGTAATTTATCCAGTTGCAAACTATGCCAAAATATTTCACAACATAAAGGGATCTTTCACTTGCTCATCTTCCAATGTGGTATATATCATTCAGTGTAAAAAATGTAACAAAGGATGCTATATTGGAGAAACAGGCCAGATGCTTAAGACAAGATTCAATTTACATAGACATCATATGAACAATACTGGTGCCAGCAGGGTTCCCACGCCTGTTGGTCAACATTTTACAGGACCAGGACACTGTACCAGTGATTTCACAGTGAGAATCCTCAAAGGTAACTTTAAAACCATACAAGAACGTAAGACCTTTGAAGTCAGAATGATTGAATATTTTAACACCCAACAGAAAGGACTTAACAAGGATCTGGGGTTCCTAGCCCATTATAAACCATAAAGCTGTATGTCTCTGTTGATCACCCTCCCCTCACCTATCCACACCCACCCTGTTAGAATATCAATGATATGCTTTGATGTCCCCATGCATACTTCCTACCCACCCTGTCACACTGTCATAGTAATGCTTGAATGTTTTCACTTATATACACTGTCAGCTAGCACATTTGCTTATTTCCGATCTGAGGAAGAAGGGCAACCTTCGAAAGCTAATCAAGAAATGTATTAAGTTATGTCCAATAAAAAAGGTATCATCTTTTTTTCTTTTCCATGTTTTATTTTGTTTGATTTCTATTGATAACCTTAAGAGTGGACTAACACGGCTACCACACTCCTCTACTAAAGTTACATCTCAAAGCAGTGTGGTATTTGTAGTCCCACATTCTAGCCATTCAAATTAGTGATACCGCTGCAAGTCCCATAAAGCAGTAGAACAAGATTATCAGAAATCCAGGAGGGACTAGCCTAAAGTATCCCTTCTGGAACTGGATAACTTAGAAACTCTGGATTTAATAACCAGAAGCTGGTAAACTACTGCAAAGTCGTGCTGTATATTTTTCTCAGCTCAAATTATCTGTTGCCTATGTCTTGCTATACCTCGCTTTTGAATGGGCTTTTCAGAAATATAGTAAATCTAAATATTAACGAATACAATTTAGAATAAGTTGTCTACCATATGTTATGCAAGGGCACTTTAAAATGGCTTATACTGAAAAAAAACGCCTTGTAGTATAGGCAGAACAAAAGGACGACACATTATAACTGTTTCTGCAATATCCTTACAGTTGAGGATTAGGTGTGGCTGCAGAGCAGGGTCGCCAGATGCCTGCAGGTAAAATTTCCCAGCCCAACTAAAGCCCAAAAATAACGACACAATGTGAGGTGAGGTGAGATGAGGAGCGGTGGGGGTCCGTCCCTTCCCCCTCCCCCACCCCTGGTCACCCATTTACTCTGCCTCTACCTCCTCCCGGCGCCAAGATGTAAACAGATGGCATGGCATGCTGTTATATTTCACAAAATTCAAAGCTGCAAAAGCACCCCACAAACCGAGACTGCAATCCCGCTACCGCTCTTTCTTCCCAATGCAATAGAGCAAGGAAAGGACAAAGGAGCAAAACACTCGAGATACAGACGGGGGCCACGTGCTCGAGAAGAAGCTGAAGCAGGGCAGCTAAGCGCCTCGTTCAAGAGGAAGAAAAGTGCCCAGATAAAGAAGCACCTCCTCACCTTCCCTGAACAAGCTCCCCAGATATAGAAGTGTCCTAGACTTGTTAAAAAGCAGATCATTATCACCCCGACAAACTACCTTACTGGAAGAAAAAAAAAAAAACGAGAAAGAAAACCAGATACGTGCCACCGCCCAGATGAGACAGGCTAGAATAAACAAGACCCGCCAAGACAAGAGACAGACAAGTCTGCACATCGGTCAGATATCCCCTGCCCTAACCAGCCAGTAGGTTGAAGGAGGAGGCGGGAGCAGTAACCTAGGAGACAGAAGAGCGCTTTCCTGCCTGCTGGTCTGGACTGTGTGGGAATTTTTTTCAATTTGGCAAGCCTGCCTGGTCCTTCCTAGCAGAACTTAGCACAGAGACCTCATCTCTAGACGCACAAGAGAGAGGGAGAGAAGACTGGCAGTGCTCAGATCTCCCCCTGCCCTCCAGAGCTGATGCCTCAGCAGTAGTTCTTACTTCTCAGCACTGGTGGAGGAGACTGCTGGAGAGAGCTTTATCACGTGACTGATCTTTTCATCCTCTCCTCCCAACACTACTAATAGCCCTTTGTAGGTTAAATGAATCCCAGACCTTCACTACACTGGGAAGGTGAAGTTTCATTGCATTCTGATTTAACATCTCCAATCTCTGGGCAAATTGTGAAAGGTAAAGAAGATACAAAAAGATACAGGTACAAAAACGTATAGATTGTGAACCCCCTAGGGAGAGAGAAAGTACTTGTATGTAACAGGCTGAACTGATTTGATTGTACCACAGAAAGACAGTATATCAAGAATCTAGTAACATCTTTCAACCCCTGGCTATCACAGCCCAGGCAGCTCCCTTGGTTTGTGATGCAGTGATGATGCCGCCTGTGACTGACCCAGACTTTATGACAGCTGTGTCCAGTTCATTCAGGGGTTGAGCTGGTAGGGAGCTGCAGCACTGGATGACTGGACCTCTCCCAGTGCACTGCTTTTCCTGCTGGAGGCCCAGTTTTCACAATGACAGAGGAGGCATATGGCCATCTGATGAATGGAAGGTAAGTGGGAAAATTGAAGGAAGATGGAAGACAGGGCTTCAGAGAAGACAGGAATAGTGATTGCAAGAATTGGGCAAGCAGGGCTCCGAGGCCAAGCAGCCCTTTTGAGTCACTGCTGTCTGCAAATATGTGAGCTTGAAAGAGGAGCACCATGACACCATTTTCTGTAGCAGCTGTTCTGAACCAGAGAAGTTGCATGTTGAGAGGCATATACTAGGAATTAGAGACTGTGTCTAATCTTGAAATCTAAAGGCTCAGCTTGATGGGACCTATAAAGCTTTTCAGAGTAGATGAAAAATAGACTTTTCTCTAAATCTGAGGTGATTTTGTTTTAACTTCCATTCTGGATGGTTCCTGGGTGGGGGGTGGGAAGGTAGAATAGTTTTATTTTAGAAATACTGTCGTTATGCCAATTATCTGCAATGATGTTCCTCTCAGATGAGGTGAGATCCTGCTTCCCTCATCCTTTCTCCCATAAACAATAGGGAGCCTGAGCATTTGTTTGGCATCAATTGAAGAACTAAATGTTGGATTTGGAGTGTTGAATGATCTAAATTGTGATTATATAAAGGCATGTCATGGAGAATGTCCTGTGGACTTGGAGAAACAGAAGGTACCTGCATTGGTGGCATCAGCTGGTATAGATGTGGAAAGCAGAGTTGAGTTATGCATTTGATATACTGCCCAGTGGTTTACCCTTATGTAAGACTTGTGAGTTCTTATACCAAGTAGAGCAATGATGAGCTCGGTACTCTGACCTACTCTGACCAGGTTCTGCTTGGTGGCTGGACAACCCTGGGTTTCACCTGCGCTGACCGCCATTCCCCAGAGGTTGAGCCCCTAGGTGCGGGTGGCCTGCAGGACTTGCGGGACGGAGCTGGAAGTGGGGTGATGAATGTATCGGCCAGGCAGGCAACAGGTCAAGAGGGTAATCCAGGTACAGGCAAGAGAGTAATCCAGGTACAGGCAAAAGTCAGTAGGCAGGCAAGAGAGTAATCCAAGTACAGGCGAAAGTCAGTAGTCATGGAAAGAGAGTAATCCAGGTACAGGCAAGAGAGTAATCCAGGTACAGGCAAGAGAGTAATCCAGGTACAGGTGAAGTCAGCAACGAGGGACCAGTAGAAGCAGACTACAGAGTTAGAAACACCTACCAAAGTAGAAGCCGAAGCATGGAGTCCAGGGAGAGCTCAGCTGATAAAGTGCTGGTGTCGGACATCAGCAGGGAGAAGGGGCACAGCCAAAGGACAAGAGCAGGGGAAGGAGGAACCGGAAGACCAATAGGAGAGAAGCAAGGGAAGCCAGGCAGAGGAAGAGCAGACCCAGGTGCAGGGGCGTATCTGGAATCCGGCGGTAGGGGGGGCCAGAGCCAGAGAGGGGGGGGCACATTTTTGCCTCCCTCCCCCCCCCCTGCCGCCGCCTCCTCTCTCCACCCCCTCCCCGCCGTCAACCCTCCCCCGCAGCTTACTTTTGCTGGAACCCCCGCCAGCCGAGGTCCGACCCGCAATCTCCATATTTTGTCTTCCTTCGTGGCCATGTGCTTCAAGGAAGTAACGCTGCAGTGCTGATTGGTTGACGTCAGACGCCGAACTGGATTCAACCAATCAGCACTGCAGCGTTACTTCCTTGAAGCACATGGCCACGAAGGAAGACGAAATATGGAGATTGCGGGTCGGACCTCGGCTGGCGGGGGTTCCAGCAAAAGTAAGCAGCGGGGGAGGGTTGACGGCGGGGAGGGGGGCCAGGGCGAAATCTGCGGGGGCCCAGGCCCCTGTGGCCCCACGCAGATACGCCCCTGCCCAGGTGGGTGGAAGCAAAGCAATCAAGGAGCCTGGAGCCAGGCAGAGAGAGAGAGCAGAAACAGGTGCATGGAAGCAAAGCAATTAAGGAGCCTGCAACCACCGCTGTCTGAACAAACCCAGAGAGAACTACACACACATAGCTCAGGCAGTGCCAGTCAAGTGTGCGTGTCGACGGGACCCCGCGCAGCCCGAGGAAACTGCTTGCATTGAGGTAGGGGACATGACACCCTACTAGTTTCACAGTCTGTTGTTTGTACCTGGGGCAATAGAGGGTTAAGTGACTTGGCCAGGGTCGCAAAGAGCCATATAGAGAATTGAACGTGGTTCCCCTGGTTCGCAGCTTACTGCACTAACCATTAGGTCACTTGTACACAAATTCTGGAGGAAGATTTTACTTGATTCCTAACTTTTTTAAACCTCCATTTTTGGTGCTTCATGGTAACCCGTACTGATTGTAGATAGAATAGTATAGGGGCTGTTCAGCCATGTACCTCAGTGGCCATGCTGTACATTATCACATGGTGGGTCCTGGTTTTATTTCCCAATGCAAGTCTTGCATTCTCTTGGTCAACTGGGGTTAGGGATACTTCAGAGTTTGCAGCCCTTGGGGAGAGGGTCATAATCCTAGTGGAGCTGATACTCAAAAACTAGGCAGGAGATGTTTCTGCCCTGTTAAACCCCACTGAGCTGGCCAGCTGCTAACATTCAGTAGCAGTTAACTGAGTAGCACCACTGAATATGGGCTCTAACCAGCCATTCCCTAACTAACTAGGTTAGGGGTGGAGGTGCTACTTAGCCAGTTACTGGAGATATTCAGTTTGCTAACCAGCTAGGTATGTGGATAAAGTTAAGCCAGCAAAAAAGCTGGCCTAACTTTATGTGCCAAGTCGGTCTAGATATCAGCCAGTGCCCTATTAACCTCCAGGTGACCATAGATACCCGTATATTCAATGCCTGAAGCCAGACATGCCCCATGCTTATTGCATCCTGTGGCTGTGAGCGGCCTACAAGGAGGTACTTACTGCCACAGGCTATATATTGGACCCAGTGAATACCTCATGATGACCACAATTAGATCTTAATGATTGGAGGGCTCCAGAAGGAGTCCTGAGGCATGGCACCCAGCTGACTGGGAGGGGATAGAAAATTGGGGAGAGGTCATGGTGCCACAGATCACAGCTCTGTTTCTCATTGAACCAGAAGCTCATAAGGAACAGGAGGAAATAACTATCTCTAAACAAAACAGGTACTACAAGTACCACAATTATTATTTATTGCATTTGTATCCCACATTTTCCCACCTCTTTGCAGGCTCAATGTGGCTTACAATACATCATGAATAGTGGTGCTACCACTGAGTGACTGAAGTTGAACACCCTAGAACTGGCTACAAAAACCATCACTGAAAAACTTAGGTCATCAGGAAAAGGCTTACAAAGTCCTGGTTTTATCCTGCTGAATGTAAGAAATTTGGCGTACTTGTACTTTTAAGACAAAATTTGAACTACAAAGCCATAGGTGCAATGGGGAAAAGCATCACTGAGTCAGTTTCTCCATGGTGACCCAAAGTTTATAGGCAGTTTTTATTGGGAGTCTGATGAGTGAATCAGTCATTAGGGCTGCCTGCTCTGTGGGAAGTTTAAAAACTGTTTGCTTTGATGCAGATTTGAAGGAGAGCTGAAACATAGGTTACACTCTGAGGATTCTATTTGTTTGATGGGACATTTGACATTTATTTATATATTGATGTATTTATTTATTAAGATTTATTTACTGCCTTTCTGAAGAAATTCACCCAGGGCGCTGTACGCCAAGAAACAAGTCAATCAGAGGCAATAGACAATTCCAGCAGTAAAAATATTCAAAACAACAGTACATAATATGGCATAATGTTCTACTTACAATATCAACACAATACACATAAAAATTCTTAATAGACAGCATACAGTATATGTGAAGGTGGAATACATAGATAAGATAGGGTAACAAGAGTTAGAAAATAAGGGGACTAATGTAAAAGAAAGTTGTTTTCTAAGGAGTTTAAAACATGCAAAAAAGAAAAGAAAGGATAATATTTGTGTTTCTTTTTAGTTGATCTATTGCCTTAGTGACATAACTCCATCCTTGGGGCACACCAGCCAGTTGGGTTTTCATGATTTCCACAATAAAATATGCATGAGAGAGATTTGCATGCACTGCCTTAAAACCTGAGTGACTGGGTGTTCCCCGAGGACAGGGTTGAGAAGCACTGGTCTACTCTAGATGACATTATGAGACACCTTCCGGTTCCACCTTTCTGTGATAGTGACAGAATGAATGGCTGTGGCAGGAAATTTGAATCCTAGTCTAGTACTAGGTATTAGCTTGAAAGAAAAGAAGAAAAATAAAGGCAACTAAAGATCATATGGCCTATGCAGTCTACCCATCCATGCCCTCTACTAAACCTTTATCTCCCTTAGAAATCCTATGTACTTGTCCCAAGTACAAATTCAGTCTTCATCTTCACCATGAGGCTGTTCCACACATTCAGCACCCTTTCCATAAAGAAGTATTTCCTTGGATTACAGTCCTGAGTTTATCCCCTTTCACAGTGGCGGCCCTACCATTAAGCCAACTGAGGCAGGGGCCTCTGCTGGCACTCTCCAGGGAGCAGCACTTTCCCCTTCCCTCCTCAACCCTCTTCCCCATGTTTAACTTATTTTTTTCTTTTCCAAAAGGCGGCAGTAGCAGCAGCGATTCCCATAGGCTGCCCTGCTGCCAGCACCAGCCTCTTCTCCCTACTGCAACTAGCCTCTTGACTTATCTTCCTGTTTCCTTAGAGGTGGGCACAGGAGAGAGAAGAGGCTGTGGCAGGGCAGCCTATGGGAATCACTGCCGCATTTTGGAAAAGAATAACATAAGGTAAACGCGGGGAAAAGGGGGGAGATGCCAGACCGGGTGGGGGTGGCATCTCATCCCTGCCTCAGGCGACAGATTGCCTTGGACCGCCCCTGCCCTTTCACCTTCATCCTGTGCCCCCTCATTCTAGAGCTTCCTTTCAATTGAAAGAGATTCGCCTCCTGTGCATTTATGCCACAGAGGTACTAAACATTTCTATCATAACTTCTCTCTCCAACCTTTTTCCAAAATATACATATGTTGAGAGCTTTAAGTCTGCCCCCATATGCTTTATGATGAAGACTACTGACCATTTGAGTAGCCGCCCTCTGGACCAACTCCATCCTGTTTAAATCTTTTTGAAGGTATGGTCTCCAGAAAGAGTGCCGAGAGCAGGTGCTCCCAATGGAATGCTTGAATTATGTCCTAATTCTCTGTAATACAGATACATGAAGCTTAGGTGACTCCACAAACAACTGAGGGTGCCCTTTTAGAATCGAGACAGCACCCTGATTAATCTGCCCCCTACAAGAATCAGAGGAGCTGTGGCCATGTAGCATTTGCAGCTCTGGGAACTGGCACCCAAGCTACAGCTGCAACCCTGGCCTCAGATGCAACCAGTTCTCTCTAAATTAACACCAGGATTTTCCTCTTCTTTCACAGAATGCCAGATGTAGTGCCTCTATCCCGAAATCCTGAAGACAACCAGGAGCTGATTACGGAGCAAGATGACAATCCAGAACTGATATTTGAGGCTCCACCATGTACCGGATCAGGAACACCCTCATCTTCCACACCAGCCACCAGCCCAGAAAAGGAGGATCAGAGGACAACTGGACACGAGCCGACAGCATCTCGAGCACCCAAAGTTCGGAGGGTCTTTAGGTCACGCTCTAAAACCAAAGAGTGGCGTTACCCACTGCGTGAGAGGAGAGCCCCTGTTCGACTGACCTTATAGGAAACAACATATACAGTGGGGGAAATAAGTATTTGATCCCTTGCTGATTTTGTAAGTTTGCCCACTGACAAAGACATGAGCAGCCCATAATTGAAGGGTAGGTTATTGGTAACAGTGAGAGATAGCACATCACAAATTAAATCCGGAAAATCACATTGTGGAAAGTATATGAATTTATTTGCATTCTGCAGAGGGAAATAAGTATTTAATCCCTCTGGCAAACAAGACCTAATACTTGGTGGCAAAACCCTTGTTGGCAAGCACAGCGGTCAGACGTCTTCTGTAGTTGATGATGAGGTTTGCACACATGTCAGGAGGAATTTTGGTCCACTCCTCTTTGCAGATCATCTCTAAATCATTAAGAGTTCTGGGCTGTCGCTTGGCAACTCGCAGCTTCAGCTCCCTCCATAAGTTTTCAATGGGATTAAGGTCTGGTGACTAGCTAGGCCACTCCATGACCCTAATGTGCTTCTTCCTGAGCCACTCCTTTGTTGCCTTGGCTGTATGTTTTGGGTCATTGTCGTGCTGGAAGACCCAGCCACGACCCATTTTTAAGGCCCTGGCGGAGGGAAGGAGGTTGTCACTCAGAATTGTACGGTACATGGCCCCATCCATTCTCCCATTGATGCGGTGAAGTAGTCCTGTGCCCTTAGCAGAGAAACACCCCCAAAACATAACATTTCCACCTCCATGCTTGACAGTGGGGACGGTGTTCTTTGGGTCATAGGCAGCATTTCTCTTCCTCCAAACACGGCGAGTTGAGTTCATGCCAAAGAGCTCAATTTTTGTCTCATCTGACCACAGCACCTTCTCCCAATCACTCTCGGCATCATCCAGGTGTTCACTGGCAAACTTCAGACGGGCCGTCACATGTGCCTTCCGGAGCATGGGGACCTTGCGGGCACTGCAGGATTGCAATCCGTTATGTCGTAATGTGTTACCAATGGTTTTCGTGGTGACAGTGGTCCCAGCTGCCTTGAGATCATTGACAAGTTCCCCCCTTGTAGTTGTAGGCTGATTTCTAACCTTCCTCATGATCAAGGATACCCCACGAGGTGAGATTTTGCGTGGAGCCCAGATCTTTGTCGATTGACAGTCATTTTGTACTTCTTCCATTTTCTTACTATGGCACCAACAGTTGTCTCCTTCTCGCCCAGCGTCTTACTGATGGTTTTGTAGCCCATTCCAGCCTTGTGCAGGTGTATGATCTTGTCCCTGACATCCTTAGACAGCTCCTTGCTCTTGGCCATTTTGTAGAGGTTAGAGTCTGACTGATTCACTGAGTCTGTGGACAGGTGTCTTTCATACAGGTGACCATTGCCGACAGCTGTCTGTCATGCAGGTAACGAGTTGATTTGGAGCATCTACCTGGTCTGTAGGGGCCAGATCTCTTACTGGTTGGTGGGGGATCAAATACTTATTTCCCTCTGCAGAATGCAAATAAATTCATATACTTTCCACAATGTGATTTTACGGATTTAATTTGTGATGTGCTATCTCTCACTGTTACCAATAACCTACCCTTCAATTATGGGCTGCTCATGTCTTTGTCAGTGGGCAAACTTACAAAATCAGCAAGGGATCAAATACTTATTTCCCCCACTGTATCTGCAAGGAGGGTAGGGCATAAAGTGAGGAGCAACTGAGGGCACTTCTACGACATAGCTCAAAAGGTTCATGCACAGCTTGTTCAATAAATACACAACTTGAATCTAATTGTTATCATTAACTAATACAGATAGAGCACAGACAACAGCTGTACATGCATCCTTCAGAAGCACACACCATGATACTAGCAATATTGCTGTCCTTCAATCTGCTTAGAGGAGTTTGTGCACAGCAAGAATCCAGGAAATCTACTTTCACTTCTGCTGATCCACATTGATTCTGAGGGATCAACCAGACAATGGTTTGGACAAGTTCCTGGAGGAAAAGTCCATAGCCTTTATTGAAATGGACATGGGGGAAGCCACTGCTTGCCCTAGGATTGGTAGTATGGAATGGTGCTACTAATTGTGTTTCTGCCAGGTACTTGTGACCTGGATTGGCCACTGATGGAAGCAGGATACTGGGCTGGTGGACTACTGGTCTGACCCAGAATGGCTATTCTTATGGATCAGAGAGTTAACTCATGTCCACTCAGATATCTGTTTGGTGGTCTTGAGGCTTGACATACTGCATCTGACTTCAATCATCTATTGGTTTAGTCGAATGACAAACACACTTACTGCTACATAAACTCAGGGTTTCTCAACCCTAGCTAATGAGGTTTTCATGATTACCACAATGAATATCCATGAGACAAATCTGCATATCTAGACCTATTATATGCAAATCTCTAATAAATATTTATTGTGGGAATCCTGAAAACATAACTGGCAGGATGTGCCTCCAGGAGAGGGTTGAAACCATTGCATTAGTTTATTAGATTGGGCATTTAATAGCAGTTAATGCAGTGCTTCCTAACTCATCTCCGTAATCCCTTTGCAAGCTGAGTTTTCAATATACCAACAATGAATACGCATAAGATACATTTGCAAGCATGGGTCTCTAGTGCATGCAAATCTTCTCATGTACATTCACTGCAGTTATCCTAAAAATCAAGCTGGCTCTGAGGTTAGGGAACTTCCAATTCCAGGATGGAGATTTTAGGTCAGTCCTGGATTTCTGACAATCTCATCCTGGTGCATTATGGTTCTTACAGCACTGATTTCAATAGGCAGAATTAGGGACTACAACTACCTCACTACTTTGAGATTTAAATTTAAACCCTAGATTGGCCAAAAAATAGTCTCCCTCTTGGAACTGGAAATCTTGGCAGCTCTGGGTCACCAGGACCAGTTTTTGAAAGTCTCCACAGTATGTTCTGCCATCTGAGTTCCATGTCACTAAGACATGATGATCCAATCCTGATTTTCTTAACACCTATTCTCAGTATGCTTTTCAAAGTGAAAACAGCCAAAATGTGTTGAGAAGCATATTAACAAACCTGCAATGAACCACCACTTCATGCTGGCCCAGCACTGTGCTCACAAAAGTAAAATATGGATAGCGTATGTAAGGAAGAGGAATGCTTTTTGGTTTGACTTGCTCCATCCATTAGTGTCGGTGGACTTATGTTAACACTAGGGACCGATGCAGAAAGCTACTGCGAGCCTAACTGTGGTATTACCAAGAGTCATATGCACGTATTAATGGCTGAGCAATGAAGAGAGGGATTGAGTGTGGGTGTTAACTTGTGTGGAAGACATAATTGCACATTGCATTAAAATGTAATGAGGCCATTAAATTCTGCGGCAATGCAGAGAAGGAAACAGGAGATTCTGATGGAGCCACAATGCACAAAAATTTTTGCCATGTTCAGGGCAGTGTAGAAGGGTTAGCAAAGAGGATGTCATGCTACTTTTGCTGTCTTCTGCAACCACAAAGGAATACCTACAAGTTTAAAAGAGAAATGAGAGGGCAACAGAATGAAAATGAAAGTGTCAGCGCACATCACAACTTGTTGTTCTGCGCATAAATATCAGCCTTGCGAAAATTTTATGTGCAAGACATTTTTGTGAAGCTGATCTTTATATACAGTAGAACACGTGCCAATGTGTGCTGACACTTACGTTTTTATTTGATATGTACACAAGAACCTGGTTTTCCCAGTCAGTGTGCAAGTTCTGGATACATAAAATTTGCATATACTTAGCTTTCTGCATGGCATGGTATTACGCTCGCAGTAGAAGCCGTGCACTCATGCCCAGATGATCGAAAGCCCCACACTGTTCCAAACAGCGTCCTAAAAATAGAGATAATAGCATGCAAATTTATGTGCGCTATTATCTCTGATCATGGGGTAAACACAGGCTGGAGGTCCATGGGACCACCAGACCCCAAACAACATGGCTCTGGTGGCCTAGTGCCCCCACTGAACCCCCACCCTGAGCCAGTCACATGGGGGCTGGAGGTCCAGCAGACCTCCAGTCCCCCTGACCCCCCCCCCCCTCCCCCGACACAAGTTCAGGCGGGGCTGACGATCCAGTAGGTCTCCAGTCCCCTCTAACCCCTCCAGCATCCCCCCAAGAAAAGCCCTGTTGGCTCAGTGGGCCACGAATCAAGCCCCCTCCCCAACCTAGTGGTCTAGTGGCCCTCTTCCCTGCCTCCCGTACCTGTGTTGGAGGAGGGAGGTAGACTCCCTCCTCTTCCAGCAGCGCTGCCTCGAAAATGGCGGCATCCAGCCCTGCTCAGTGCATCCTGGGATGCAGTGGGTGGGTTTTCACACCATCTATGGGGGGGGGGGGGCGGGGAAGAGGGCCGCTAGACTACCAGGTTGGGAGGGGGGGGCTTGATTAGTGGCCCACTGGGCCACCAGTGCTTTTCTTGGGGGGATGCTAGGGGAGGTTAGGGGGGCTGGAAACCCATACCAGAATAGAGAATGACACGAGGACAGGGACCCGCAGTAACTGCAGGAATGGTGACAGAGCTTGCGGTGTCAGGTGGGGACAGATCTTACGGGGATGGGACGGGGACAGAGCCTATGGGGATAGGGTGGGGATGGGGACAAACTTTGTCCCTGTGTCATTTTCTACTTTGAAACCTGTTAATGAACTGGACTGTTACTTATGTTTGAGTGATGCAGACAACAATATTTTGATTTTTTTGGAAAAAAAAGCAAACATGCTGGCTACAACTAGCAAAATGTGCATGGGGGGGTATCCTGTACATCCTGCTACCAGCACATCTTCTAATAAGACATCTTCTATTGCAGGAAGGACTGTGAAAGACAGGAGAGCTAGACTGAATCCTGAGATTGTTGATAACTTTTTATTCATACACAGATTAAAAAATCATAACAGTGCTTCATAGGGCATATTTCTTCCATCTAGGGCATACAGAACGGGTTGTATTTTGTACCCCTGGACATTTTAACAGGATTTGTAGGTATCATAGAGGTACTTAGATAACATTACAAGATAGCAACACTCTGGACTCGGTCTAGGGGGGGTACCTCTGAAGCCCACTAATAAGCAACTTAGCAGTGCTGTAAGAATTAACTAAAGCCACAGATGGAATATATTAGGCTTTATTATATAAAGAAGATATATAAATAGTTCTGAAGCAAAATGCCAAGCTAAATACAAAATTACTTGCTATAAAATTAGATTATCACCAAAATAGATAATACAATATATCATACTACAAACTAACTAAAGGGAGTGATTACACAAATCACAACTGATTTCCTAATGATTATTATGAAAACTTATCACTTGTCTTATGCAGAATACAAGTTAACTGTCCTGACGTAAACCTCTCTATTTCAAACACAACTAAAGACTAAATATCCCAGAACATAGGAATATACCCTTGATCTCACCCTGCTGCCTGTCGGACTCCCAGTGGTGGAGAAGCGGAATTCCTCAGAGTCTCTAGCTGAAAGATTCAGCGAGCCTCTCAGTCCAGGAATAAGGTCCAAGATTTATGTGTCTGAATGTAGGTAGCGCAGTCAGTAGATGAGGCCTTGTTGTAGCTGAGCTAACCTTGTCAATTGCTTACAAGGTATGCAGTTCACTGGTTTAGGAAAACAGTCTCTGGCTCTCTTCAGAGCTTTCTATCCACCTGCCAGTCGTCTGGTGTTCTTCCTTCTCGTGTTCTTCTTCCTCACTCCCTCCCGACTGAACTTTCTTCAGTCCAAATCTTTGGTATCCAATGGTCCAGATGATACCTATGGACCAATCGCATAGGATGATCTCATGTCCAGCCACCTACATGTTCCAGAAGCAAACCTGTCATGCCAACTCCTTGTTAGCTCAGATACTCCAGGATGATTGCATATTCCTGTAGCCGCTTCTCTCCCCCAACGTTCCCAGGAGATAATGGGGCTAATTAGCAATACAGAGAATATGTCCTTGGAAAAAGTAATCAGGCAATGCTAAGCAGTAATTTTCCTTTTTGTAACCAAGCTGATTTCTGAAGTTAAAGATGTACTCAGGTCACAGGTTGTAGAATCCATCTTGTTATGGTTCAGGCTTGTGTAGGCCCAGGCCAGCAAAGGTGAGATCTCAGGTAAATACCCCTACAGATTCCCCCCCTTGGAGATGGAAATTACTACAAAGGAGTAAATGCCTTCTCTAACCTAACTAACAATACAACTAGACAGGTTAGGACCAGGACTCATGGTCAAGACTAATAAGAAGCATAAACAGTAAATTTCAGCAACTCAAAACTAACACTCTGTAAATGAAAGCTAGAAGCAAATACTTCATGCAATCATATAACAATGTTCAAAAGTAAATTCAAAAGTGCTACTACAGCAAATTACTGAATACAGGAACAATAATATGGTGTTAGTAATAATGTCTTAACACATGAAAATATAATCAACATCAAATCATAATACTACACAATGCATGGCAAAAGCATCAGCAAAATTAGTACAGAATATGATAAGTAACAAAGATGTTGCATAGTAGAGAATTACTCATTATTGGACTGCACAAAATCTTGCAATGTCATAGTCACAGGAGTTGAACTTTTGCGAGTGATGCGGCCAGTGGTGTGCTGGTAAATGTTTAACAACAGGCTCTCTCCCCAGTCCACCTCTGCGTTCCCCCCCCCCCCCCCCCAATTTGCAGAGCAGGCTATAGCCAGTGAGTGAGCCGGGGGGGGGGGAGGGCAATGCATTACTCCAGGGGAAAAAAATTTAAATGATCCCAGGTTCCAATCTAATTCGTGTTTAAAGTGGGATAAAATGCCATAAATAAATAAATATAAACTTTTAATGTTGAGCACCTGATTCTCAAAGTGGACATATTCCAAACACTATAATGAAAATAAAATTATTTTTTTCTAACTTTGTTGTCTGGTGACTTTGTTTTTCTAACCATGCTGGCCCAGTATCCGATTCTGTTGCTATCTGTCCTCTTAACTCCGTTTCCAGGGCTTACTTTCCATTTATTTCTTTACTTTCCGCCTTTCTTCTTCATTTCTTGCCCTACATCCGTAAGTAAAAGCTGGGTCCTCCGCAGACTTGACTGTCCAGTGGATCCAGCTTCTGCCTATTTTCTTCAGTTTTTCTCCTCTCTTCCTTTTCCTTCATCTCATCTCCTTCTTCACTCTTCCCTCCCCTCCATCCATGTCCAGCATTTCTTCTCTCCCTTCCCTGTCTTCCATCCATGTCCAGCAACCCTCCTCTCCCCTGCCCTCCCCTCCATCTACCCATGTCTAGCAACCCTCCTCTTCCCCCTACCATCAACTCCATCCACCCATGCCCAGCAACCCTCCCCTCCATCCACCCATGTCCAGCAACCCTCCTCTCCCCTCCCCTCCATCCACCCATGTTCAGCAACCCTCTTCTACCCCATGCCCTCCCCTCCATCCACCCATGTTAACCATCTCCTTCCAGCCTCCCCCCCCAGCAGCCCATGTCAACCATCTCCCTTCTAGCCCCTCCCCTACTCAACTCCAGACATTTCCTACCTTCTTCCAGCCCCCCCCCCCGCCGATTCCCGCTCCCCAGGTCGACCATCATCTCCTGTCTGCCCTCAGCTCCCCGATAGCCCTCGTTTCCTTCCTGCCGCCGCCCTGCCTTTAAATATTGTATTTTTCCTCGAGTCATAGCGCCGGCATTGAAAGCAGCAGGCTCAGCTCGGCTCCAGCCTTCCCTCGCATGGCTCCGCCCTCGCGGAAACAGGAAATACATCAGAAGAGGGTGGAACCATGCGAGGGAAGGCTGGAGCCGAGCCGAGCCTGCTGCTTTCAATGCCGGCGCTGCGACTTGAGGAAAAATACAATATTTAAAGGCAGGGCTGCGGCAGGAAGGAAACTAGGGCTATCGGGGAGCTGAGGGCAAAGGAGATGATGGATGACCTGCGGAGCGGGGGAGCCTGCAGCTCGTGGGGTGGGGGAGGAGAGGCAAGCCGGCTCGCAACAACAGGCTCGCAAGATGCCAATAAATTTAACAACCGGCTCATGCGAGCCGGCTCCAGCACACCACTGGATGCGACGCAGGGTAAGAACTTCTCGCGCCAAAAGGGTGACAGGAACATGATGATCCACGAGATGGTGAAAAGTGGGATGACCACATGGGTGAGTGAGTCGACAACAGGAACATCAGTTGAGGTACGATGTTTATAATCAGCGACTTGGCGGGAATCATGGTTAACAGCCAGTTCAATTGTATGAGAGTCTGTAGACTGTAAAAATGGCATAATGTCCATAGCAAAGTCAATAGGGTGACCATGAAACACATCTAGAATCTCAAGTTTAGTGACAACAGGATCTGTATCGAGATAAAACAGAAACTCCTCCCACCGTTACAACAGAGTTCTTGGGAACAGCTATCAAACCATTGCAAGGAAGAGAAAAACGATTAATAACACCATGTTTATGGAAAGTAACAGTGAGTTCAGTAGTGGGTGTACTAATTAACCATACAGTATTGACAATGGCTACAATGGTATCTGAAACATCATATTTAGACACAGTAACCTTACATTTCTCTTGAACCTTCTCAGTGGACAACCCAAAAAGAGCTTCTGTGGTGTCTTTCAAAAAGGGTTTTCCAGGGCATAACCAATGAATATCCTTGGTTTTTTGACAAAGGGCCAAATTAGGGACCAGATAATGTTGAGGATCGTCATGTTGGTAAGCAATATACTCAGGAGTCTCAACATGAAGGTACAAATTGTCATGCCAAGTACCCACATTTAAAACTTGTTTAAGCTGGTACACATTTTCGGGTAAAATAAAAGGCAAATTCAGGACAAAGGCAAGTTCCATACTCTCCACATTCAGAAATAATGGAATGGGAGTACCTAAATGAAAAGTAATCTGAATCTGGAAGGGTTCAATTGGCAGACGGGTAACTTTAGCAAACGCATCACCAATAACATCAGAGGGGACCAAATAAGGAGGTATGTGACCTTGCCTAAGATTACTGACACTGGTATCTAATTCCCTAAACAAATCCTGAATAAGGTCTTTTACAGGTTGAATAAAAGTACGGTCTTCATTCAGGACACCTTTAACTATAAACAAATCTGCAGTATGGGCATCAATTTTGAGAGTATGCAAGTTGACAAGGGTAACGGTATCTGTAAGGGTTTTATCTTGGGCAATAAGATGGTTCCGTTATTCACCTAATTTTAAGTCAATATTTTTCAAGTCCACTTCAAAGGCTTTTATAGTAGCCTACAGCCGTCGGACAGAGACTGCATTAGCGACAGACATGGATGACCCAAAAAGTGAACCCAGGGCTGAAAAAATAAGACCCCCTACAAGGCCTACAAAATGTTTAGATCTAGACTTCTGGGGATTTACATGTTGAATCATTCCTTTCTCTAGTTGACTCAAAATGTTCTTTACTTGGGCCGTGGCATAATACATATAGTTGAAAATCCAAGTTTGAGTCGAAGGGGACTTTTCCAACATACTCAAGTTAAAGTGCTTCAAAATGGGGGGGGGGGGGGGGGGAGCACATCCTATATAATAATTCTCACCTCCAACAGGATGTGCTTGGGACCGTGCCTGCTGGAAGTGGTCTGCTAGGCAGGCACGCACTGACCTCAGTGACATCAGTGACAGACAATTTGGCAAAGCAAAACAATCTGAGTGCTGGCCATTAGGACACAGGGTTGATAGGAGAGTTTTAAAAGACTGAAGGAACTGAAAGTGTTAAATGGGGGGAGGGGGGAGTTCTGAACCACTGAAAGACATGAACATTTGGGAAAGGAAAACAATCTGAATGCTGGCCATTAGGACACAGGGTAGATAGGAGAGTTTTAAAAGACTGAAGGAAACGAAAGTGTTAAACTGGAGAAGGGGGGGGAGTTGTGAATGACTGAAAGCAGGGGCGTAGCTACGGGTGGGCCTGGGTGGGCCCAGGCCCACCCAATTTCAGCTCTGGCCCGCCCACTCCCATTGCCGGCCACTGCTGCTTTTTCTGTTGAGCAGCAGGGCCGGCGCTACAAAAAGAAGAAGCGCTCAGCTGATTGAGCTGAGCGTCGCCGCCAACGTTAACGAGAAAAAAATGTAAAAAAAAAAAAAAAAGCGCGGCACCGTAGGCAGCCTCGAAGCATTGGCTGCTGGCTCTGCAGGCTCCTCCCATCTCTTACATCACTGCCCCTGGAGCGAAGCAGGGGCAGTGACGTAAGAGACGGGAGGAGCCTGCAGAGCCAGCAGCCAATGCTTCGAGGCTGCCTACGGTGCCGCGCTTTTTTTTTTTTTTACATTTTTTTCTCGTTAACGTTGGCGGCGACGCTCAGCTCAATCAGCTGAGCGCTTCTTCTTTTTGTAGCTGGGGCTGGCGGGCCTGAATCGGATGGCAGGATGGGGACTGGGGAGAAAGAGGGAAAACGGAAGGATGGGAGAGAAAGAGGGAAAACGGATGGCAGGATGGGGACTGGGGAGAAAGAGGGAAAACAGAAGGATGGGGAGAGAAAGAGGGAAAATGGATGGCAGGATGGGGACTGGGGAGAAAGAAGGAAAACGGAAGGATGGGAGAGAAAGAGGGAAAACGGATGGCAGGATGGGGACTGGGGAGAAAGAGGGAAAACAGAAGGATGGGGAGAGAAAGAGGGAAAATGGATGGCAGGATGGGGACTGGGGAGAAAGAGGGAAAACAGAAGGATGGGGAGAGAAAGAGGGAGAACAGATAGGAGGATGGCAGAGAAAGAGGGAAAACAGAAGGATGGGGAGAGAAGGAGGGAAAACAGATAGGAGGATGGCAGAGAAAGAGGGAAAACGGAAGGATGGGGAGAGAAAGAGGGAAAACAGATGGGAGGATGGCAGAGAAAGAGGGAAAACGGAGGATGGGGAGAGAAAGAGGGAAAACAGATGGGAGGATGGCAGAGAAAGAGGGAAAACGGAAGGATGGGGAGAGAAAGAGGGAAAACAGATGGGAGGATGGCAGAGAAAGAGGGAAAACGGAAGGATCGGGAGAGAAAGAGGGAAAATGAAAGGATGGCAGAGAAAGAGGGAAAACGGAAGGATGGGGAGAGAAAGAGGGAATACAGATGGAAGGATGGCAGAGAAAGAGGGAAAACGGAAGGATCGGGAGAGAAAGAGAAAGAAGGAAAACAGACAGAAGGATGGCAGAGAAAGAGGGAAAATGGAAGGATGGGGAGAGAAAGAGGGAAAACAGACGGAAGGATGGCAGAGAAAGAGGGAAAACGGAAGGATGGGGAGAGAAAGAGGGAAAACAGACGGAAGGATGGCAGAGAAAGAGGGAAAACGGATGGAAGGATGGCAGAGAAAGAGGGAAAACGGATGGATAGGAAGAGAGACACTGGATGGAAGGATGGGGAGAGAAAGAGGGGAGATGGATGAAAGGATGCAGAGAGAAAGGGGCGAGACTGGAAGGATGTGGAGAGAGAAGGGACACTGAACAGAAAAGGGTAGAGAGCTAGACACTGGTTAGAAGGAGGGAGAGAGACATTAGATGGAAGGATCAGGAGAGAGGGTAGATGGGTGGAAGGATGGGGAGAGAAAGAGGGAAGACGCTGGATGGAAGGGTAGGGAGAAAGAGGTGACACTGGATGGAAGGATGCAGAAAGAAAGAGGGGAGACTATTGGAAGGATGGGGAGAGAGAGGGGAGACACTGGAAGGATGGGGAGAGAAAGAGGAGAGCTGCTGCATGGAAAGGGGGAGTAGTGAAAGATTGGAGAATAAGAGGAAGGGGCATGGGAAGAACAAGGGTGAGAAAAAGATGAAAAGCCATAAGTAGATGAAGGAAAATAAAGAATGGATAGTAAGAATGAATTAAATCTGGACACAGAGAGAGGCAGAAAAATATTGAAGAAAGCAAAGAAAAAGGAGAGAAAAATGACAAATGGCCAGGAAACCCTGGCAGAAGAGTCAAGCGAAAACGAAGGAAAGCAGAATCTAGAGACTGGGAGCAACACAATGAGAAAAAGTAAATGGCCATACAACAAAGGTAAAGAAAATAATTTATTTTTAATTTAGGATAAAGTAATATGGAGGGGGGTAGAGAGAAAATTTTGTGCCCACCCACTTTGGGTTCAGGCCCACCCAAAATTGGCAGTCTGGCTACGCCACTGACTGAAAGACATGCAAATTTGGGACAGGAAAGCAATCTCAATGCTGGCCATTAGCACACAGGGTAGATAGGAGAGTTTTAAAAGACTGAGGGAACCAAAAGTGTTCGGGGGGGGGGGGGGGGGGGGGCAAGTTCTGAATGAAGGAAAAAATGAAAACTTACGAGAGGAACACAATCTGAATGCCGGGCATTTGTACACAGGGTAGATAGGACACTTTTTTTAAAAAATGAAGGACGTGAAAGTATTACATCTTGGGGGAGGAGTGAGGAGGAAAGCGGTGGGGTATCCGGATACTGGGCGTTAGGGCCACGGGGGTACATAGACTTTTGAAAGCCTTAAGGAACCCAAAGTGTGGGAAGGAGGAGGAAAAGGAGGGGAGGGAACGGGGTGAGGGGCATTAGGAACAGGGGAGGGGGCCCTGTCACACACTCTCATTCTCACACACACACTGTCACACAGACAGCCTCACTCTGTCACACACCCGCACATTCACTCTGGCTCTCTCTCTCAAACATACACACTCCCAGGAAAACCTTGCTAGCGCCCGTTTCATTCGTTCCAGAAACGGGCCTTTTTTACTAGTAACTTTAATATGAGGCAATGACATCCAGTAAGAGTAGGACCTCAGGCAGGAATACCATGAAACAGTATCCACCCCAGAAAGGGGGATACAGAAATGAGGCGTGTCATCTCATTCATCTCAGAAGAGGTTAGTTGGAAGTTGCAGCCACACTCACGGGAGGGTAACTGCAACCTCAGGCCTTGATCTGGGACAGAGCTGTTATGACGTACTAGTTGCCTATTAGCCACATGGAAACTGATATTGGACAGGACATTTGCATTATTAAATACATACATTTACAAATGAGTACAGGTGCCCTGTTTATAATACTTACGTTGAGCCCTGATGTGCCATCTCGCTGCCCTGATCATGTCAGGGTTTTTGCTCCTGATTCGGCGGAACCTCTGCTGGAGGGACTCGAGGTCCCTCCGAATGCCAAATCTTCTGCAAGATATAGGTTTGTACACCAGGAGTCAGGGGATGACCCTTCTTGCCTTCAGCACACAAATTCATTTGAAAATCAAATAGGAGAGACTCACAGCACTGATTGGGGGGGGGGGGGGGCACATTACATAGCTACAGATGATGCCATTGAGGTGGACGCTAGGACAGAGAGTACCGTTTGTGTTTTTGCTTTCTAGTACATAGATTCTATTAATGAATGTGCATGTGCACATATCACTGCTTACCCTTGAATGCAGACTCCAGTTTGTGCTTACACTGCTGAGGGAGCTCTTATATGTGTAGCTACAGGAGGGGTCCCTGATAAGCCGGGGGGGGGGGGGAGGTGGAAGCAAACACTTACCTCTCCAACCTGTCCCTTATCTCAGTCCAGGCTTGGATGGAGGGAGTCCTGGGGGGCAGGTGGTGGTGGTGGTGAAATAGAATTCTCCTGTGTCTTATGCACAGGTACACCAGTAGCAGATTTTCTGCTATGGTGAAATTAGGTTCTCTCCGGAGAGCCATTTTCCCAGTGAATAGCCATTGGAAAGCATGCATCGCCTTATATGGACGGCCATATATGGAGCCGTGCATGTAAGGATGGCCATCACGCATGGCCATCCATATAAGGCATTGAGAAGTATAAAGTACAGTAACGCGTTTCTCACATAACTGCCATATTTTTCCTATACTTTGGGCGCATCTGATTTAGCTGTGTTCAACTACGATAATGGAATATCTGAGGCCGGCCTTTTTCCTATACTTTGGCCATCCCTGATTTGGCCGGGTCCCACCGTATTATCGAAATGAAAGATAGCTGGCCATCTCGTTTCAAAAATACGGTTGGCTCCTCCCCTTCGCAGCGCCATCCTCAGAGATGGCCGGCGCCGTTCGATTATGCCCCTCCACGTCACTTGATCCATTAGGCTCCAAAATGTTCAGTCTATATAACCTGCACTGCTCTTGCTATTGCAGTCTTTTCATCCTGTCACCACATCTATCCATGCACTCTCTTGATCACTAGCAAAACATTTTTTTTTTTTAGTTCAAACATTTTATTGAATTTTTATAACAAACAAATACAACAGAGGAGAACGATGTAAATTATAAATAAAACAATCACATCATTGTCAATGCCAGAGGGGAAGAAATTCTGCAATCATAATCTGTTTATAATTAACAGAAAAACAATCATAATATCTATTTATGAGATAGCAGTGGCGTTCCTAGCGTCGACGACACCCGGGGCGGATCACCGATGTGCCCCCCCCCCGGCGAAATGACACCCCCCCCCGGGTGCACGCCGCTAGGGGGGGGTGCCACGGCACGCGCCTGTCGGCTGTGAGTTCGAATCGCTACGCTAAAGTCTCTCGTTCGCTGCAGCTCCCTCCCTCTGCCCTGGAACATCCTGGAGGCAGTAATGTGATGTGAATGTGTGGACCGAAGACCACGTCGCAGCCTTGCAAATCTGTTCAATAGTGGCTGACTTCAAGTGGGCCACCGACGCTGCCATGGCTCTAACACTATGAGCCGTGACATCACCCTCAAGAGCCAGCCCAGCCTGGGCGTAAGTGAAGGAAATGCAATCTACTAGCCAATTGGAGATGGTGCATTTCCCGACAGCGACCCCCTTCCTATTGGGGTCGAAAGAAATAAACAATTGGGCGGACTGTCTGTGGGGCTGTGTCCGCTCCAGATAGAAGGCCAACGCTCGCTTGCAGTCCAATGTGTGCAACTGACGTTCAGCAGGGCGGGTATGCGGTCTGGGAAAGAATGTTGGCAAGACAATTGACTGGTTCAGATGGAACTCCGACACAACCTTTGGCAGGAACTTAGGGTGAGTGCGGAGTACTACTCTGTTATGATGAAATTTGGTATAAGGAGCATGAGCTACCAGGGCTTGAAGCTCACTGACTCTACGAGCTGAAGTAACTGCCACTGAAAAGGCTCAAAAGGAGGCTTCATCAGCTGGGTGAGGACGACGTTGAGATCCCATGACACTGCAGGAGGCTTGAAGGGGGCCTTGACAAAAGCAAGCCTCTCATGAATCGAACGACTAAAGGCTCTCCAGAGATGGCTTTACCCTCTACACGATAATGGTAAGCACTAATCGCACTAAGGTGATTCCTTACTGAGTTGGTCTTGAGACCAGACTCTGATAACTGCAGAAGGTATTCAAGCAGGTTCTGTGCAGGACAAGAACGAGGTTCTAGGGCCTTGCTCTCACACCAAACGACAAACCTCCTCCACTTGAAAAAGTAACTCTTCTTAGTGGAATCCTTTCTAGAGGCAAGCTAGACACGGGAGACACCCTCAGACAGATCCAACGAAGCAAAGTCTACGCCCTCAACATCCAGGCCGTGAGAGCCAGAGATTGAAGGTTGGGGTGCAGAAGCGCTCCTTCGTTCTGCGAAATGAGAGTCGGAAAACACTCCAATCTCCACGGTTCTTCGGAGGACAACTCCAGAAGTAGAGGGAACCAGATCTGACGGGGCCAAAAAGGCGCTATCAGAATCATGGTGCCGTGGTCTTGCTTGAGCTTCAGTAAGGTCTTCCCCACCAAAGGAATGGGAGGATAAGCATACAGGAGGCCGTTCCCCCACTGGAGGAGAAAGGCATCCGACGCCAGTCTGCCGTGTGCCTATAGTCTGGAACGGAACAGAGGCAGCTTGTGGTTGGTCTGAGAGGCGAAAAGGTCCACCGAGGGGGTGCCCCACTCTTGGAAGATCCTGCGTACCACTCTGGAATGGAGCGACCACTCGTGCGGTTGCATGACTCTGCTCAGCCTGTCGGCCAGACTGTTGTTTACACCTGCCAGGTATGTGGCTTGGAGAAGTATGCCAAACTGGCAGGCCCAACGCCACATCCTGACGGCTTCCTGACACAGGGGGCGAGATCCGGTGCCCCCCTGCTTGTTGATGTAATACATTGCAACCTGATTGTCTGTCCGAATTTGGATGATTTGGAAGGACAGCCGATCCCTGAAGGCCTTCAGTGCGTTCCAGACCGCTCGGAGCTCCAGGATGTTGATCTGAACATCTTGTTCCTGGGGGGACCACACCCCCTGGGTGTGGAGCCCATCGACATGAGCTCCCCACCCTAGGCCAGATGCATCCGTCATCAGCACCTTCGTGGGCTGCGGAATTTAGAATGGACGTCCCAGGGTCAAATTGGTCCGAATTGTCCACCAGTGCAGCGAATTGCGGCAATTGACAGACAGGCAGATGACATCTTCTAGATTCCCGGTAGCTTGGCACCACTGGGAAGCTAGGGTCCATTGAGCAGATCTCATGTGAAGATGAGCCATGGGAGTCACATGGACCGTAGAGGCCATATGGCCCAGGAGTCTCAACATCTGCCGAGCTGTGATCTGCTGAGACGCTCTGGTCTGGGAAGCGAGGGACAGGAGATTCTGAGCCCTCGTCTCGGGAAGAAAGGCCTGAGCCGTCTGAGAATTCAACAGAGCTCCTATGAATTCCAGAGATTGGAGATGGGACTTCGGGTAATTTATCACAAACCCTAGCAGCTCCAGAAGTTGAATAGTGCACTGCATGGACCGAAGAGCTCCTGCCTCTGAGGTGCTCTTCACCAGCCAATCGTCGAGATACGGGAACACGTGCACCCCCAGCTTGCGTAGGTACGCCCCAACCACCACGAGACCCGTGGTGCAGAGGCGAGCCCAAAGGGCAGCACACAATACTGAAAGTGACGTGTCCCCAGATGGAATCGAAGATACTGTCTGTGGGCTGGCAGTATCAGGATGTGAGTATAAGCATCCTTTAAATCCAGGGAACAAAGCCAATCGTCTTTCTGAATCATGGGGAAAAGGGTGCCCAAGGAAAGCATCCTGAACTTTTCTCGCACCAGATACCTGTTCAGGCCTCTCAGGTCTAGAATGGGGCGCATCCCCCCTGTTTTCTTTTCCACAAGGAAGTACCTGGAATAGAATCCCTGCCCTTCCTGCCTGGGTGGCACGGGCTCGACCGCATTGGCGATGAGAAGGGCGGAGAGTTCCTCTGCAAGTACCTGCTTGTGATGGGAGCTGAAGGATTGGGCTCCTGGTGGGCAATTTGGTGGAGTGGAGACCAAATTCAGGGTGTATCCGCTCCGCACTATTTGGAGAACCCACTGGTCGGAGGTTATAAGAGGCCACCTTTGGTGAAAAACTTTCAACCTCCCCCCAACCGGCAGGTCGTCCGGCACGGATACTTTGATGGCGGCTATGTTCCCATAGATCCAGTCAAAAGCCCGTCCCCTGCTTTTGCTGTGGAGGCGCAGGGGGCTGCTTAGGCGCACACTGTTGACAGGAACGAGCGCGCTGGGACTGTCCCTGTGCCTGAGGAGGCCTTCGGGCCGGCTGGGTGTACCTACGCTTGCTGTAGGCGTAGGGTGCAGCCTGCCGGGCCCGGGAAAAACGTCCACCTGCAGAGGTGGATGCTGAAGGCGTCCGGTGGGAGAGCTTGTCGACAGCGGTTTTCCGCTGGTGTAGTTGGTCCACCAACTGCTCGACCTTCTCGCCGAAAATGTTATCCCCCCGGCAAGGGACATCCGCCAGCCGCTGCTGGGTGTGGTTGTCCAGGTCAGAGGCACGCAGCCAGGAGAGTCTGCGTATCACTATACCTTGGGCTGCAGCTCGAGATGCCACATCACAGGTGTCACAGATACCCCTGGACAGGAACTTTCTGCACGCCTTCAGCTGCCTGACCACCTCCTGAAAAGGCCTGGACTGCTCCGGAGGGAGCTTGTCGACCAGGTCTGCCAGTTGCCGCACATTATTCCGCATGTGGATGCTCGTGTAGAGCTGGTATGATTGGATGCGGGTCACGAGCATGGAAGATTGGTAGGCCTTCCTCCCAAACGAGTCCAGAGTGCGAGACTCCCGCCGAGGGGGTGCCGAGGCGGTATCCCTCGAACTCCGTGCTCTCTTGAGAGCAGAGTCCACGACCGCCGAATCATGAGGCAATTGAGGCCGCATCAACTCTGGGTCTGAGTGGATTCTGTATTGGGACTCCGCTTTCTTGGGGATGGTGGGATTAGATAGTGGCTTCAACCAGTTCCGAAGCAGTGTCTCCTTAAGGACATTGTGCAACGGCACCGTAGAAGACTCTCTAGGTGGTGATGGATAGTCGAGGACTTCGAGCATCTCCGCCATCGGCTCATCCACAGTAACCACGGGGAAGGGAATGCTGATGGACATATATTCCTGACAAAAGAGGCAAAGGAGAGGCTCTCAGGAGGCGAGAGCTTCCTCTCCGGTGAAGGAGTGGGGTCGGAGGGAAGGCCCACAGACTCCTCTGAGGAGAAATATCTGGGGTCCTCCTCCTCCCCCCACGAGGCCTCCTCCTCGGTGTCGGACATGAGCTCTCTCAGCTCAGACCTCAACCAGGCCCGTCTCAACTGCGAGGAACCATGTCCTCGATGATGGCATCGAGCGGTGGACTCCCGCGCCGGCAGGGACAAAGCTCCCTCCATCGACGTCGACGGGGACTCCACCTGCGTGGCGGTCGACACCGGTGCCACAAGCGGCGTCAGAGGCCCCAGCATCGGGCCAGAGCCCACCGGCGCCTCTATCAACGGCGCCAGGGGCGCAAGCACCCCCAGTGCTGGCAGAGCCTGGCGCATCAGCCCTTCCAGGATCCCAGAAAGGATGGCTCAGAGGCACTCGTCAAGGCCCGCTGTCGGGAAAGGCAGGGGGGCCTGTGGGTGCCGGTGCCTGAAGCTGCTCGGGTCCAGGAGATGGTACCAAGATACCCGCGGACCCACGCAGCGACACCTCTTCGACCGAAAGGGGAACTCTCCTCCCGGCACTGCCGCTTCCTGGGTGTCGAGTCGTCCCTCGATGTCCCGGAGCTGCCAGTCCCGTGCGCCGTGGGCGACCGATGACAGTGCTTCTTGGCTTTCTTGCGATGTCCGTCATCGGCGCTCCGCGGAAGAGACGAGGAGGAGGTGGAGCCCCCCAGCCTCGAGGTATCGGATCCAACAGGGTTCGGTCCCGATGGCCCTGAGCAGCAGGAGTGGCCGGGGCAGACTGCCCGCGCGGCCGCTCACCACCGCCGTCACCGGCAGGCCGGCGGGCCAAAGGTACCTGTGCTCCTGGGGTCGATGCCATAGTCGGCACTGACGCCGTCGACATCGGTACCAACACCGAAGACCCGGCCATCGACACCGATGCAGTCGAGGTCGATGTCGAAGGGCGGCGCAAGTTCCAAAAAGACGGTCCCGAAGAACTTGCCTCACCACCTGCGTCTGCTTCCTTAAGCCGAGACACAAGGTGCACGTCTTGGAATTATGCTCCTGGTCGAGGCACTGGAGGCACCAAGTGTATCGGTCTGAGAGATCTGCCGGACGCACCAACCACACTTCTTGAATCCGCTCGGGACCTTCGAGGACATCGACGGAAAAATCGCGTCAGCGAAGTCAAAATCGTCGATGGTGGCGGTGAAAAGCACACCCAAAAAAGAAAGAAACGACCGCGCGGCCATGAGGCCGCGACGATGCGCCCTCGCGACTAAGAATGACGAGGAAAACTCTTTTTCGTTTTTTTTTGAAAGAAAAATAAACGCGAATATGTACAACAACAAAGAAAAAACCGCGGGCTAGGCCGCAATCCGATTTCCGGGGCTGACTAAGAGAGAGACGTAAACACGTCTCTCTCCAGCACGGAAAGGAAAAAAACTGAGCGGGAACGGTCGCGCACGGGCGGGAAGACGGCCACGCATGCGCGGTGGGCGTGCCCTGTGTGCGGGACTGCCTGCGAAGTTTTTCTTCCGGTTGGTGGGGGCTGCCGTGGACGTCAACCCAGTCGTGAGAGCAAGCAGCCTGCTTGTCCTCGGAGAAGGGATGCTGCATGGTAACCCAGAACTACTGCTGGCCCAAAGTGGCCGCCTATTTTAGTTACAGCTTGAGCGTGCATTGGAAAATATTCCCAAATTTCTGGTGGTAATCGCTGCCCGGTAACTGCTGGGTTACAGCAGGAGCCCTTACTGCCACCTCAATGGGTGGCGGTAAGTGCTCACCCCCGCATGGCTATGCGGTAAGAATAATCTTACTGCATAGCTATTTTTTTGGGGGTGGCTTTTTATCCACTGCAGTAAAAAGGGCTCTGGTGCATGGGAAAATTGGCCCCTGCCGCAGGGCCCTTTTTACCGCAGCTTGGTAAAAGGACCCTTTAAACATTAGGATAGGCTAAGGGGTCCTTTTACAAATCCGTGGTAAAAAGCGGCCTGCGGTAGTGTGGCCGCGTCTTTTGGGCACGCGCTGGGCCACTTTTAATCTCGACTGGGAAAAAGGCCATTTTTTAATTAGCCAGGAAATGAGTGTGCTCAAAAATTAAAACTAGCGTGCGCCTATTTACAGCCTGAGCCCTTACAGCCAAGCATTGACTTAGCGGTAAGGGCTCAAGTGCTACCTGTATGCCAACGTGGCCGCACTGCTGATTACCACTGGGAATGCCCCCGTGGTGGAAAATAGAAAAATATTTTCTACCGCAGGATTTGGTGAATGCCAAACTCGGAATTACTGCTGGATGCATGCGCTACCCTGGTGGTAGTGCCAATTTGGCATGCACTCCCCGCCCATTAGCCCTCCCACAGCTTTATAAAAGGGAAGGTATTCCCAGTTTGACAGTTTGATCAGTAATTTCCAGATCTTGTTCCCAAACTTTTCTAAGTCCAACATGGGCATGAAAAGAGAGATAATTAGGAATTTTGTAGATGGCTGAGACAAAGTTGCTTTGCACTAATAATTTTTTTACTTAGATCATAAATAGAAGAGAGCTCTTTTTATCATTTGTATAAGGTATAGTCAAAGTATTGATTTTTAGGTTGTTATATTTTTGTGAAAATGATAGTGATCAGTTATCTATCAAGCAAACCACAGCGACTGATTAAAGAGGAAAGTTGAAAAGGGCCCTGCTGTCTAGAGTTATCATATATCCGGTTTTACCCGGACATGTCCTCTTTTTGAAGACATGGCCGGGCAACCGGGCGGGTTTTGCCAGCCTGCCCTTTTGTCCAGATTTCCAGACAAATGGGCAGGCTGGCGGGTGGGCGGGCCTAGTGGTGTCCTATCCTCCCCTCCCCTTACTATACTGCCATAGTCGTCTAGTGACCTCTTTGGGGCAGGAAAGAGCCCCCTCTGGTCCCGGTACCGATTCAAAATGGCCACCGAGAATTGAAGTGGCCTTGCGAGACTTCTGCAGAAGTCTTGCAAGGTCACTCTCAGCGGCCATTTTGAATCGGCACTGGGACCAGAGTCAGCAAGAAACAGTATGCAGGCATTCCGGGCAGGAAAGAGGGGGCTCTTTCCTGCCCCGAAGAGGTCACTAGACCACTGTGGCAGTATAGTAAGGTGAGGGGATGTAGTGGAAGTGAATTTTAAAGATTGTTTTTCAACTCTGCCTTGACCGACCAGTACACTCAGGGTCTGTATCTTTGATTAGAAGTAATTCTGTTTAAAAATGATTGTTTAACTTTCATTGTGTGAAAATAAGTTGGAATGTTGGAGATAAGACAAGGCTCTAATTAATTTGTTATGTGAAGGGAAAGATGGCGCTTGTTTTCGAGTTCAGATTGGCCACCTGGACTAGGTAACATGTGACCACATTCCCACAGTATGGCTTGTTTACCTAAACAGAGAAGCATCCTGTAATTTTCCTCTGAACATGAGTTCTAAGCCTAATAAAATGGGACGTTTCTTTAAGTGAAATTGGGAGCTCATCTGTGAGTAACATATGAACTGCGCAGAGAACCATGTTTCCTGGTCAAAGAAGCTCCTGGCTTTCGCTGTGAACAGGGCCCCCCCCCCATCTGATGATAAGAGCCTGGATGATGTAAGGACCAGTGATGATTGTTTTATTGCTTCTTTTCCTGGTCTAGGGCTAGGCACTCTTAGCACAGTAATTACTGAGTAGTCTGTGTTAGTGAAGCAGGCTGTAAACCCATAGCAGTATAGGGGAGGAGAGGATAGGACACCCTTAGGGGGAGGGTGATGGGTGTGTGTGTGACAGGGGGCAGGGCGGTATGTGACAGGGGGCGGGGCATGTGTCCTCTTTTTTGGGGGGAGCAAACATGGTAACCCTACTGTTGTCACACTGATTGCAATGTGAGTCATCAAAGCAGCACAGGCACATAAGTAAACCAGACTTTAAATAACTCTCTGTCCAGAACAGGAGCTGCTTATTTAGTAAAGGCAGTTTAAGGAATAGGGTTTTTTTGTTTGTTTGTTTGTTTAGCATTTAAAGTCTCTATCATAGTTTCATAAGCTAGCAGTTAAGGGACTATTCTAGAGCTTTCACCATAGCATCAGTATAGCTGAAAGTCACAGGAAACCTCAGTTTAGAGTTTTAGTTTAGTATGCAAAATAGCTTAGCCGTTTAAAATAAAAGGAATACCTATTATAAAGCAAGATAGGGTCATATTTATGTAGAAAGCTAAAAACTAGAACCGCCAGAGTAGTGTTCCCCATTCCATGCGCAGGACCCAAGACGCAGACAGAACCAAAGTCTCAATGTGTCGATGAGATGAGGGTGCCTGCCCCTGGCCCCGCCCCCACTACACAGACACCTTGGTCCCCCCATGAAAGCCAGATTCTATAAGCAGTGAAAATACTGGTAAAAGTAACAGAAACACATTTTCTCCCATCCATGAGCAGCATATCCCCCTCTCCTCTCCATACCTTCTATCCATGTGCTGTATTTCTCCCCTTTCTCTTTTTTTCAGCTCCCCTCTCTCCTCTCCACCCACCCACCCGACTCCATCCATCCACCTCCCCTCCAGCCCTGACTCAGGGTGCCCTCTCCCCAAACCTACCTTAACATGCCCTGGTGGTCTAGTGGTCTCTTTGAGGCAGGAAAGAACCCCACTCTTTCCTGCTCACTGCCACTGACCTGCTCACTGCAGTCTCTTCTTCAAAATAGCTACCGAGACTTCAAGTGGTGGCTTCGCAAGACTTTTGAAGTCTCGTGAAGCCGCTGCTTGAAGTCTCGGCAGCAGCAAGCAGGTCAGCGGCAGTGAGCAGGAAAGAGTGGGGTTCTCTCCTGCCCTGAAGAGGCTACTGTCAGGGTAGGTTCAGGGAGGGCACCCTGAGGCTCAGGGGAAGGCAAGCCAACCAGTCTGCCTGCCAGCTCAGAAACTCAGACAAACAGGCTTGAAAAAAACACCTGGACCCCCAATAGTCCCCCGAAAATGAGGACATGTCCATGGAAATCCAGAGATATGGTAACCCTAAAGTGATGACATCAGCCAGCGCCCTCTTAAAGGAAGTGCTGGGTTAAGTAGACAGATCCTTCTTGGCACGGAATGCTGCTGGAGAGCACAGAGAACAGGTGAGAGGCATGTCAGTACCCTCTCCCTGAAGCCCCCTTCCCTGTGAGTTCATTTTGAGGAACAAAAATGATGACTAAATCTTATAAGTGCAGGGGCATGAACACTGATAGTAGGTTTCCACGTTAATACGTAGATATCCTTCTGACATCTAGAATATCCTGAGTATCCTGCAGACTTGAAGTTGTGTGTCCCATGCAAGGTCCACTTCCTTGACCGCTTGGGGTCCAGAGTTCTCTCCAGGGGTACAATGATCTGGGAGACAGCAAGAGTCTGCAGGGTCCAAGTTGGATGGGGTTCCAAGATGGAAGGCTTGCCTTGGGGTGAATTCATCTTGGACAGGGTTAGCTAAGGTTGAACAAACGTTAAGCAAGACCAAGAACAGGTTGAATCCCAAGCTAGAATGGCTCCAGAGAGCCAGTCAATACAAGGTTAATGTTTTTGCAACTAGGGAAGCCCCAAAATGACCTGATGGACAGATCTGGGGAGTAAACAAAACTCTATCATCTCTTAATTCTGAGAACCTGCCTGAAGGGAAATAGGTTGAGTAACAGACTGCAGATGCCCTGGCAGTGGGTCTGAGGAAATACAAAGGGGTTCTCTGAGAGGATTCACAGAAATGTCATACTGGTGTATCAGCTGTTTGTCCACAAAGTTCCTGGCTGCGCCGGAATCAAGGAGAGCTTGGATTACAATCTGTTTGTTGTCCCTTAGAACAGTGACAGGGAGAGTACAAAGGGAGATCAAAACAACTTGTGAAGGACCTAGGGAAATCTCCCCCACAACTCCTAGGTCTTGAAGTGTTTCCAGTTCCTGGAACATCACTTAACATAATGTCCAAGGTCTGCACAGTATAGACAGAGGTTTTGTGCTCTCCGATGTCTTTTCTGTTCCCCCGAAAGGTGAGAATGTCTTATTTGCATGGGGACCTCTTCCTCCAGAGTGGCAGGAGAAGCCGGTGTCTGAGAATCTGTGGGATCCTGAAACTGGGGTGCCGACCACGTACAGTAGCATTTACCTCCACGTTCCATGTCCACCTTGATGAATAAGGAGACCAGGTCATACCAACTGGTGGAGAGATTTTGTCCCGCCAGTTTATCCCTAATGTGGGCCGCCAGGTCCTGTCAAAAGAAGGCTACCTGGGAATCCTGACTCCATTGCAGTGAAACCATGGTCGGGAATTGAATAGCATACTGGCCCACAGTTAAGGCCCCTTGCCATAGGCTCAGGAGCTCAGATGATACTGATGCCCTGGCTCATCAAATACCTGAGGAAGGCAGCCAAGTTGGATATAAACAGGTCACTGTGCTCCCACAGAGGAGAGACCCAAGCCAGTGCTTGCCCAGAAAGGAGAGACAATAAACTTGACTCAATCTGAAGGAAAGCTAGAGGGCTGTAGTTCAAAGTTCATCAAACACTGATTAATAAATCCTCGGCACGCCTTGAGGTTCCCATCAAAGCACAGTGGTGCCGAGAGTTGAGACTGGAGGCGGGTTCGGACCTGGAGGGCCTGCAGTTTTTCATCGCAGCAAGCTGAGCGCAGACCCCCTGAAGGGTATCTGTAAACTGTTGAAGTCAAGTCTTTTGTAGCTGGACCTCCTGAGCGAGGTCCTGGAATTGAAGAGCCAGCTGCCAGAGCAGCTGCAGAGTGGGTAACTCGCCCAAACTCATGGCCTTTGCAATCTGTCATGACTTGGGGTAAGCCAATGGGCTGCAGCCAAGTTGACGCTACCTAGCCAACCTGAGGGTTGGCTAGAACCTGACTGGTGGCGGAGCTGGATTGAAGAAAGGACTAGAGCTTGAAGGCAGGACTGGAACAAGGCAGGAAGCAGGGCTGGAACACGGAGCAGGAGCAGGGCTAGAACAAGCCATAGACAAGAACAGGAGAAAAACTGTAACAAGCCAGCACCACACAATAGGCAACTCTAGGAGACCTGTTGCAAAGGCAGTGGCTGGGAGTCTGGAACTTTCTTATATACTACCAGACAGGACATGATGACATCATCCAGCGCCCTCTTGCCGGGCTATAAAGGCTGGGTTTCCAGGAAGTATACAGATCCTTCTTGGCACAGAATGCTGCTGGAGAGCACAGAGAGCAGGTGAGGGGCATGACATCTTGACTGTCAGACTCCTGAGAAAATTAAAAACCCATGAGATAGGAGGCAATGTTCTGTTGTGGATTAGGAATTAGTTGATGGATAGAAAACAGGGGGTAGGGTTAAATGACCATTTTTCTCAATGGAGAAGAGTGAATAGTAAAGTACCCTAGGGATCTGTACTGGGACCGGTGCTACTCAACATTTATTAATGATCTGGAAATTGGAACGACGAGTGAGGTGATTAAATGTGCAGACGAGACAAAACTATTCAAAGTTGTTAAAACACATGCGGATTGTGAAAAATTGCAGGAAGATCTCAGGAAGATGGAAGACTGGGCAGCCAAACGGCATATGAGATTTAATGTGGACAAATACAAAGTGATGCACATTGGGAAGAATAATCCAAATCATAGTTATTTGATGGTAGGGTCTACCTTAGGAGTCAGCACTCAAGAAATAGATCTAGGTGTCATCGTGGACAACATACTGAAATTTTCTACCCAGTGTGTGGTAGTGGCCAAAAAAACAAACAGAATGCTAGAAATTATTACAAAAGAGAGAAAATAAGACAAAGAATATTATAATGGAGTGGAGGAGTGGCCTAGCTGTTAGGGTGGTGGACTTTGGTCCTGGGGAACTGAGGAACTGAGTTCAATTCCCGGCACAGGCAGCTCCTTGTGACTATGGGCAAGTCACTTAACCCTCCATTGCCCGCCGCATTGAGCCTGCCATGAGTGGGAAAGTGCAGGGTACAAATGTAACAAAAAAATAAAATAATGCCTCTGTGTCACTCCATGGTGTGATCACATCTTGATTATTGTGTGCAATTCTGGTTACTGTATTGTAGAAAAGATTAAAAGGTTAGGACTCTTCAGCTTGGAAAAGAGATGGCTGAGGAGGAGGGGAGGAATTGATAGAGGTCTAGAAAGTACTGAGCGGTGTAGAACAGTTAAGAATAAATCTATTTTTTACTCTCTCAAAAAAGTACAAAGAGTAGGGAACTCTCAAAGAAGTTACATGGTACTAGTTTTAAAATAAACGGAAATATTTTTTTACTCAACGAATAGTTAAGCTCTGGAACTCATTGCTAGAGGATGTAGTATCAGCAATTAATGTGTCTGGGTTTTAAAAAAGGTTTGGACAAGTTCCTGGAGGCAAAGTCCGTAGTCTGCTATAGCAGTAGACATGAGGAAAGCAAATCCTTGTCCCTGGGATCAGTAGCATGAATCTTGCTACTATTTGGGATTCTGTCAGGCACTTGTGACCTAAATTGACCATGTTGAAAGCAGGATCCTGGGCTAGATGGACCATTGGTCTGACTCAGTATGGCTATTCTTATGTTCTTATATGGTTAGAGCAAAGTTGTTTCAAAGACTAAAAAAGCACAAGAATGCCAAAGAGACCAAAATATAACTGAGTGATCAATTTTAAATTTGGGATTATACCAGGGCTTTTTTTTTTGCACCGGAACACACTGATACAGCATACCAGCACCTTTTTTTTACTCTTCCCCACTCATCCCCCCATCTCCCGCCTCTCTCCCGTGGCCACAGCTAATTTTTCAATAAGCACCAGTAGCAGGCTAAGCAAGGAGTAGCAGGCACGGGACTGCAATACTAGGACACACGCTGTTGGCTTTACTGATCCCCTTCCCCAGAACAGGAACTTGACATCAGAGGGGCGGGGGATCAGCAGAGTCGACAGCACGTGTCCTACCACTGCAGCCCCACACCTTTTACTCCTTGGTTTGCCTGCTGCTGCTGCTCATTGGGAAAAACAGCAGCAGCGGCTGCAGGAGAGATGCTGGATGGGAACGAGGAGGCAAGGGGAGGGAGATGTTGGATGGGGAAAGGGGAGGCAAGGGGAAAGATGCTGGATGGGGAGAGAGGGAGCAAGGGGAAAGATGCTGGATGGGGAAAGAGGGAGCAATGGGAGAGATGCTGGATGGGAGAGAAGGGGTAAGGGGAGAGATGCTGGATGGGAGAGAAGGGGTAAGGGGAGAGATGCTGGATGGGGAGAGAGGGAGCAAGGGGTTAGGGCTAGGGACCTCCGCCAGCCCAGGTATGTGGGGTTGCAGCAGGGGTGGAAAGTGGCAAGGCAAAGTGTGCACAGGCCCCCCCCCAAAAAAAAATAAAAAATTGAGGTGTCAACACTCCTGTTATCTGCAATGCCTTTGACATTCCTTGTACCACCTCCAACAAGCCTCCAACAGCCCTAGATGTTTTCCCGGCTTAAACGTTTTGCCCTGCCTTATTGTAAGGTGTGTCGGGCTACTACCTTCACCCTCTTGTAGATTTCAACCTCTTCTTCTACCTCAGTCTCACTGTTTTTCTTCCTTCAAAGTCCACTCTATCCGTCTATTTGCTCCTCTGCCTCTCCAAGTAGCAGTCATTTATCGACCCCCTGATAAGTCCCCTTCTTCCTTTCTCACTGACTTTGAAGCTTGGCTTTCCTTCTTTCTTGAACCTTCATCTCCTTCCCTCATTCTTGGGGATTTTAACATTCATGCTAATGATCCCTCTTATGCTTCGCAGTTTCTTGCTTTAACATCCTCTCTCAATCATCAACTGTGCTCCATGCCCCCACTCACCAGAATGACCACTGTCTTGATCTTATCCTCTCCTCAAACTGCTCACTCTCCAGTTTCTGTGCCTCAAATCCTCCCCTCTCTGACCATCATCTGATAAGTTTCACACTTAAACACCCTCCTCCCCAGTCCCGTCCAATTTTAACCAATACATTTAGGAATCTTCAGGATATTAACCCTTCTACTCTGTCCTCCAATGATTCTAATCTCTTCTCTACCACTATGTTATCCAAGTCTGTCAATGAGGCTGTCTCTTCCTATAATACTATTCTCTCCTCTGCTCTGGATACTCTTGCTCCTCCCATTCCCCGTTCTGTAAAACGTACCAAACCCCAGCCTTGGCTGACCTCTAGAATCCGCTACCTACGTTCCTGTGCCCGCTCTGCCGAACGCCTATGGCTGAAATCCCGTGCCCATGCTGACTTCATACATTTCAAACTCTTGCTGACCTCCTTCCAGTCTGCTCTTTTACTTGCCAAAGAGGACTATTACATCCAGTTGACAAATTCTCTTGGTTCAAACCCTCGACGTCTCTTTGCCACACTGAACTCTCTCCTCAAAGTGCCTTCACCTCCAACCCCCCTTCACTTTCCCCCCAGACTCTGGCTGAGGTCTTTCATGATAAGGTTCACAAGATTAAACTTGAATTCTCAACCAGGTCACCTCCACCTCTCCTTCCCTTAGTCCATTCTCTCAACCCTCCAACCCCTGCCTCCTTTTCCGAAATTACTGAAGAGGAAACTACACATCTTATTTCCTCCTCGAAACCAACTACCTGTTCCTCCGATCCTATGCCCACCCATCTACTAAACACTATCTCTCCTACTGTCATCCCTTTTATCTGTCATATCCTCAATCTTTCACTTTCCATTGCGACTATTCCTGATGCCTTCAAACATGCCGTAGTGACACCACTCCTTAAAAAACCTTCATTGGACCCTACCTGTCCTTCCAACTATCGCCCCATCTCCCTCCTCCCTTTCCTATCCAAGATACTTGAACGTGCTGTTCACCGCCGTTGCCTTGACTTTCTTTCATCTCAAGCTATTCTTGATCCACTTCAATCTGGCTTTCGCCCCTTCATTCAACTGAAACAGCGCTTGCTAAAGTCTCCAATCATCTGTTCCAAAGGCCTCTATTATATACTCATCCTTCTCGATCTATCTGCTGATTTTGACACTGTTGATCACAGCCTACTCCTTGATACGCTGTCCTCACTTGGATTTCAGGGCTCTGTTCTTTCCTGGTTTTCTTCTTATCTCTCCCAGCGTACCTTTAGCGTATACTCTAGTGGATCCTACTCTACTTCTATCCCACTGTCAGTTGGTGTACCTCAGGGATCTGTCCTGGGACCTCTTCTTTTCTCCATCTATACTTCTTCCCTTGGTACTCTGATCTCATCCCATGGTTTTCAGTATCATCTTTACGCTGATGACTCCTAGATCTACCTCTCCACACCAGAAATCTCAGCAGGAATCCAGGCCAAAGTATCAGCCTGCCTGTCTGACATTGCTGCCTGGATGTCTCAGCGCCATCTGAAACTAAACATGACCAAGACTAAGCTTCTCATCTTTCCCCCTAAACCAACCTCTCCTCCTCCACCATTCTCTATTTCTGTGGATAACACTCTCATCCTTCCTGTCTCATCAGCTCGTAACCTTGGGTCATCTTCAACTCCTCCCTCTCCTTCTCTGCACATATTCAGCAGACTACTAAAACCTGTCGTTTCTTTCTCTATAATATCAGCAAAATTCACCCTTTCCTTTCTGAGCACACTACCAAAACCCTCATCCACACTCTTATCACCTCTCACTTAGACTTTCTTCTGTGTTTGTACAGCGCTGCGTACACTTTGTAGCGCTCTAGAAATGTTAAATAGTAGTAGTAGTAGTAGACTATTGCAACTTGCTTCTTACAGGTCTCCCACTTAGCCATCTCTCTCCTCTTTAATCTGTTCAAAATTCTGCTGCACGACTAATATTCCGCCAGTGTCGTTATGCTCATATTAGCCCTCTCCTCAAGTCACTTCACTGGCTTCCTATCCATTTCCGCATACAGTTCAAACTCCTCTTATTGACCTATAAGTGCATTCACTCTGCAGCTCCTCAGTACCTCTCCACTCTCATCTCTCCCTACATTCCTCCCCGGGAACTCCGTTCACTGGGTAAATCTCTCTTATCTGCACCCTTCTCCTCCACTGCTAACTCCAGACTTCGTTCCTTTTATCTTGCTGCACCATATGCCTGGAATAGACTTCCTGAGCCGGTACGTCAAGCTCCATCTCTGGCCGTCTTCAAATCTAAGCTAAAAGCTTTTGATGCTACTTTTAACTCCTAACCCTTATTCACTTTGTTCAGCACCCTTATTTTATCATCCTCACTTTAATATTCCCTTATCTCTTGTTTGTTCTGTCTGTCCTAATTAGATTGTAAGCTCTGTCGAGCAGGGACTATCTCTTCATGTTCAAGTGTACAGCGCTGCGTACGTCTAGTAGCTCTTTAGAAATAAGTAGTAGTAGTAAAATACTGGTTTATATATTTTGGTTGCAAAAACTTATAATGTGCTGGGACTGAGATGTTTAAAGCACAAATAGTGCTTGTAAAATGACTGCCATATTTTTTAAAGAATGGATTTAATTTGCCTTCTATATACTTTAGTTTTCTTATGTTGCTTTCTAGTTCTGCCAGGAAGGTAGCTATCTTTCACCTTGAAGGTAAAAGATTCAAGGCTGTCTTAGGTTGAATTATAATTTTAGGTTTAACTACTGCTACGATTTTCTTTGTTACAATAAGGTTTAACTAGAGTTTTAAAAGTTTTACTTCTAGCATTATTCTATGTTACAATTTCAATGATTGTTTTAGACACAGATGACATCTTATAATCATGGTGCATGTCATATTTCAATTACCTCAAAACAGGAATTTGCCTTATTAAGGAAGTTGTTCAGTGCCAGTTGCTTTTCAATGTTCTCTGCACCTGTAGTCTGTGGAACTGCTGATTGAGTCACTGCTGATTTACATGTGTGTAATCCCTGTCCCTAGGGAGGGGAAACACTTTAGCCCTGTGGGCTGAAAAAATAAGAGAGACAATTAGACTTAGTTGTAGGCGTAACCAGTAAAAATCTTTATTGGTATATCACTAAGCCAAATACAAAATAATCATTCCCTCTGGAGCAAGTTGTCACACAGCAAAGCCAGACGCAAACACTGAATAACAAAGTCTGCTCACTAACACCTTTCTTAGCCATCACATATATACCATTTGTAAGTTTTGTTTTCTCCCAAATCATGTGATTTCTCCTAAACTAAAATGATAAAGTAGCCTGTGCCGTATATGGATGTTCCTGTATTATATCAGTCTCTCCTGGTGTGTGTGCACATGCACATTCAGTGGCCGTTGGCTGATTAGTTATCAGTACAGCGTGAGTACAGCATGTAGTCAGTTACAGAGCATATTACAATCCCCTTGTGTCCTCTCTCCCCAAAACTGAAACACTCTGGACATCTTAGGCTCACTGTATCCTCAGTCTCTCACCACCTCCCAAGGTTATATCCACCTTATATGAAAGGCATGGTCTCAGTTCCAGCCAAATGTGCATCCTTGAAGTGTCATTCCTCAGTTCCTGAGAAAGCACTGTATGTTACAAAGATGCTAGCTTATTAGGCTAACTTGTGAGAACCAAACAGAGCAATGTAAATGCTTTTGTAACAGGCGTAGCATAGGAAGGAATATACACATGTAAGGTAAGAAACAGATTTATCATTAAAAGCCCTTATTACTCATATTTACACAATAAGGGGCCATTTTACTAAGACATGTAGGTGCCTCCGTGCACCCAATGTGCGTCAATTCGGAGTTACTGCCCAGCTATCACATGGCCTGGGCGGTAATTTCGTTTTTTACATGAGTCCGCTAAGAGTGTCGGAAAATAATTTTTATTTTCTGGTGCATGGCAGAAACCGGGCGGTAATCATCATTCTACGTGCGTAGACGATTACCGTATAGTTACCGCATGAGACCTCACCACTAAGTCAACAGGTGGTATTAAGGTCTCAGACCCAAAATGGACACATGTCAATTTTTATTTTGCGTATGTCCATTTTCGGAAAATATTTTAAAAAGGCCTTTATTATAGGCGCGCTGAAAAATGGATCTGAGCGCGCCCAAAACACACTCCTACACTAGCGCAACCCATTTTTCAGCGCACCTTAGTAAAAGTCAAAAGACACTCAAGGCAGCATTACTTGTGCACGTGAACACCATTATTTTTTTTGTCAACAGTAACTTCTGAACAGGTGCTTCTTTCAAATTTTGATTTACAATCTTGCAATGTTAATTGTCATCAGGTGCAGGATTTTCCCAAATAAGGGGCTCTTTTACTAAGATGTGCTAAATGATAAGATGCCCACAGGAATATAATGGGTGTCTTATCATTTAGCACACAATAGTAAAAGGACCCTTACATTTTTCATGATCTCCTCCATGTAGATTTAATTATTGTTGATTTACACAAGAAGTTTGAATATATCTCTCCATGTTGTGTATATTTTGTATTCTAATTACCTTTATGTATCAGCATTTGTTTTCACTTGTTCGGCATTCAGAATATACCTTAGGTTGTTTGTATGGACACGGTATTCCACAATTACAAGGTGTTATCTGTTCATTTTTTTGATGTTAGTGCTTTTGTATACTGTAATTCCTAGTAATTAACTAATCCTTTTACATTATAATCCACAATGAGCTGTGTGGTATTTACCAGAATATAGTAATAGTATTATACTGAATTTATGAGTCAATTCTGACATCTAGTGGCCATCTAGATACATGACACATTTTAGAAAAAAATCAACAACAAAAAACCCCAGCCTTGTCCCCCCCCCCCACTGATATTCAAAGACATTTAACTGACCAGAATCGGTATCTGGCCGGTTAAATGGCATATAGCCAGCTATCTGCCAATATTCAGCAGGACATGGCCAGCCATGAATATTGCTGGTTAGCGGCTAGCCAGTTGTATTTGGCAATATATTTGGAGGGAGGAGTGGCCTAATAGTTAATGCAGCAGGCTTTGATCCTAGCAACCTGGGTTCAAATCCCACTGCAGCTCCTTGTGACCTTGGGCAAGTCACTTAACCCTCCATTGCCCCAGGTACAAAAACTTAGATTGTAAGCCCTCTATGGACAGAGACAGTACCTGCATATAATGTGTACAGCGCTGCATACACCTAGTAGCACTACAGAAATGATTAGTAACTTTAGCAGCAGGATCCAAGATGGCGGTTTGATCCTGTTGCGGTGCTCCACGCAGTCTGTTCCTCGAAATGCTGAAGCGAAGAGGAAGGTCGGCTGCTGCAGGGACCCCAAGTCGGCCCTCTGCTTCAGTGCTGGGCTCTATTGAACCTTATTTGCGGAGACTGGAGGTGGTAGAGGGAACAGGAGATGGCATGTTGACGGCGATCGGGCAAAGTTGAGATCCGCCGCCGCCCCTCCTTGACGTCACCCTATGCCCCGTTCAAGGAGTTATAGCACTACTAATATTCACAAAATATAAATGTTTCTGGTGCATAACTGTTACATTGCTTATATGTACCATTCATTTCAAATTGATATATTTTGTAAGTAAAGTTAAAAATTACTTAAATGCAGTGGTGTGCTGGTAAATGTTTAACAACAGGCTCTCTCCCCGGTCCACCTTTGCGCCCCCCCCCCCCCACCCGTCCACCTCTGCACCCCTCGTCCACTTCTGCGCCCCCCAAATTGCAGAGCTGGCTATAGCCGGGGAGAGAGCCTGGGGGGGGGGGGGCAATGCATTACCCCAGAAAAAAAAATTAATGATCCCAGGTTCCAATCTAATTCATGTTTAATGTGGGATAAAATGCCTCCGTCGCAGCAGCCGCAGTTAAAGCCCGTCTCTAGCCTTCCCTTCGTTTCCTGTCAGTGTCCCGCCCTCACGGAAAGAGGAAATGATGTCAGAAGAAGGCGGGACACTGACGAGAACGAAGGGAAGGCTAGAGATGGGCTTTAACTGCGGCTGCTGAGATGGAGGTATCAACAATTTAAACCCCCCAGAGCGGCGGGGGATGAAGTAAGCATGGTTTGTGGCGCCCTCCTGCCACGCTTACCTCACTTACCGCCGGGTTGCACTGCCCCTGGGAGCCGGCTCGCCTGCCACAACAACCGGCTCGCAAGAACTTTAAAATTTTAACAACCGGCTCTTGCGAGCCGGCTCCAGCACACCACTGGTTAAATGTAACCAACTGGTAAAAAATATTTTTTTACATGGTACCCGGAGCTTACGGGGTCTGAGATGGCTCTAGGGATGCTTGCGAAGGATCCCCAATGTGGTTGCGTGTCTACCACGACCACGGGCATTTCCAGGCCACCTGGGAGTGAAGGAAGCCTGGATGGAGTTGATAGGAAAAGCCCCGGCTGTGCTGAGGCCTGATGTGGGTTGCTGACATCATTCATGAGTGATGACGCGAGTGTGCGCTAATGTCAGTGCCCACATCATGCACACACTACTTTCTGAAAAGTTCAGAGAGAAGAGGACATTTCTCTGGCAGTTATTTTCTGTGCCTTGGCTGCTGGAGAAGTAGCACATCCAGCGACCTCAATTAAGTGTTAATTAAGGTGTGGGGAAGTAGAATACTTGCATAGGTTGCTGAGTCAGCTTCAAAGAGCCTGTTTAAAAAAAGCCCCTTAGATTCAAAACTATATAAAGAGGAAAGGTCCCACTGAACTTTCTTTCTGAGAAGTTCAGAGAGAAGAGGACATTTCTCTGGTAAGTGAACACTATTTTGCTTTGTGCTTTGGGAACTTACAGATTGGGGTTTAAAGGAGGAATTGTAGGTAGTGATAGGCAAAATAAAAATGTAAAAAGCAAATTTTATCAACTAATTTCCATAGTCTTTTCCACTTAGTTTAAAAAAACTTTGTACCACAGCATTAACAAATAGAATCTAGCAAGCACTGAAGGATCTAGTTTAGTATTAAGGGGGGAATAGAGAGAGAGAGAAAAGCAAGCATTATTAACTAGTTCCCATAGAGTCGAAAGGCGCCGGCCATCTCTATGGGCGGCCATCTCTGGCGCCGCAAGCGGGCGATGCCAACCGTATTTTCGAAAAAGATGGCCGGCCATATTTTTCTTCGCTAATACGGTTGGGCCCGGCCAAATGTCAGAGTTCGCCGGGTTTGAGATGCCCGGCATCGTTTTCCAGCCATAATGGGAAAAAATGCCGGCGATCTCAAACCCGGCAAAATCCAAGGCATTTGGAGGAGCCAGCATTTGTAGTGCACTGGCTCCCCTGACATGCCAGGACACCAACCGGGCACCCTAGGGGGCACTTCTAAAAATTAAAAAAAAACTAAAAATAGCTCCCAGGTGCATAGCTCCCTTCCCTTGGTTGTTTAACCCCCCCAAATCCCCCCCCAAAACCCACTCCCCACAACTCTACACCATTACCATAGCCCTAAGGGGTGAAGGGGGTACCTACATGTGGGTACAGTGGGTTTTGGAGGGCTCAACATTTTCCAACCAGAAGTGTAACAGGTGGGGGGGATGGGCCTGGGTCCACCTGTCTGAAGTGCACTGCACCCACTAAAAACTGCTCCAGGGACTTGCATACTGCTATCAGGGAGCTGGGAATGACATTTGAGGCTGGCATAGAGGCTGGCAAAAAAGGTTTCATTTTGGGTGGGAGGGGGTTGGTGACTACAGCGGGAGTAAGGGGAGGTCATGCCCGATTCCCTCTGGTGGTCATCTGGTCAGTTGGCGCACTTTTTTTGAAAGCTTGGTCGTGACAAAAAAGGGACCAAGTAAAGTCGGCGAAATGCTCAAGCCTGGCTTTTTTCTTTCCATTATCGGACGAAGCCGGCCATCTCGTGAGCATGCCCCCATCCCGCCTTCACTACCCTACTGACACGCCCCCTTGATGTTTCGCCGGCTCCGTGACGGAAAGCAGTTGAACCCAGCCAAAATCGGCTTTCGATAATACCAATTTCGCCGGGTTCAGGAGATCGCCGGCCATCTCCCGATTTGTGTCGGAAGATGGCCGGTGATCACTTTTGAAAATGAGCTGGATAGTGTACAAACCCTTTTCCCATAGTTTTAAACTGAAATTCTCAATAGAAATAGGCATTTTTCCCCATAGTTTTAAACTGAAACTTTTTCTAGAGGTAGAAACTAAACAGCCAAAAACTTGTTCTAAAAGGCAGTTATTTTCTGTACCTTAGCTGTTGGAGAAGTAGCACAACCAGCGACCTCAATTTAATTAACGTGTGGGGAAGTAGAATATTTGGATAGGTTGCTGAGTCAGCTTCAAAGAGCCTGTTTAAAAAAAGGCCCCTTAGATTCAAAATAATATAAAGAGGAAAGGTCCCACTGAACTTTATTTCTGAGAAGTTCTGGGAGAAGAGGACATTTCTCTGGTAAGTGAACACTATTTTGCTTTGTGCTTTGGGAACTTAAAGATTGGGGTTTAAGGAGGAATTGTAGGTAGCATAGGCGTAGACTGGGGGGGGGCGAGGGGGGGCAATGCCCCCCCAAACGATGACGAGGCGCCGCTGCGCCATTAATTAAAAAAAAAAACCACATGCAGGCACGCGCTCCTCTCCATCCGCTTGGCTTCCCTGCCCTCTCTGTCTGCGTCCCGCCTTCCTCTGACGTCAGAGGAAGGCGGGACGCAGACAGAGAGGGCAGGGAAGCCAAGCGGACGGAGAGGAGCGTGTCCGTCTACCCCTCTATCTTCCTCCCTCCCTCCGGTGCAGGCAGCAGTCTTTTTCAGCGTTCCTGGCAGCGGTAGCGATGTACACGCTGCCTTCGGCTCTGCCCCAAAGCCTTCTCTTCAAGTTCCTGTTCCCGCATAGGTAGGAACAGGAACTTGAAGAGAAGGCTTCCGGGGCAGACCGAAGGCAGTGTGTACATCGCTACCGCTGCCAGGAACGCTGAAAAAGCTGAAGACTGTTGCCTGCCCCGGAGGGAGGGAGGGAGGAAGAGAGGGGGTAAACGGAGTCACGATCTTGGACCTCGTGGGGGGGGGGGGCAGTAGAAGGAAGATGGATGGAACTGGGAGGGGTGGGGAGCAGAGGGAAGATGGATGGTACTGGGAGGGGTGGGGAGCAGAGGAAAGGAGCAAGAGATGGATGGGACTGGGAGAGGTCAGGCACAGCAGAGGGAAGGAGCAGAAGATGGATGGGACGGAGGGATGGTGAGCAGAGGGAAGGAACAGAAGATGGATGGGACTGGGAGGGGTGGGGAGCAGAGGGAAGGAGCAAGAGATGGTTGGGACTGGGAGGGGTGGGGAGCAGAGGGAAGGAGCAAGAGATGGATGGGACTGGGAGGGGTGAGGAGCAGAGGGAAGGAGCAAGAGATGGATGGGATTGGGAGAGGTCAGGCACAGCAGAGGGAAGGAGCAGAAGATGGATGGGACGGAGGGATGGTGAGCAGAGGGAAGGAACAGAAGATGGATGGGACTGGGAGGGGTGGGGAGCAGAGGGAAGGAGCAAGAGATGGTTGGGACTGGGAGAGGTGGGGAGCAGAGAGATGGAGCAAGAGATGGATGGGACTGGGAGGGGTGGGGAGCAGAGGGAAGGAGCAAGAGATGGATGGGACTGGGAGGGTGGGGAGCAGAGGGAAGTCTACTGGAAAGAAGACACTGCATAAAACAGAAGACACTGGGACCAAAGCGAATAGAAAAACTAAATGATCAGACAAAGATAAAAGTATTTTATTCATAATTTATTAATTGAAATGTGCCAGCTTTTTGAAATGTGCATCTGTGATATTTTGCCTGTAAATTTCAATTCCTTCCTCCATATTAGCATATCATTTGCATCTGTATATATGCAAATGATATGCTAATATGCTCCGCCCATTCTTTGCCCCCCCCCCCCCCCCCCAAATGAAACAGTCAAACTACGCCTATGGTAGGTAGTGATAGGAAAAACTTTGTACCACAGCACTGCAGAATCTGGTTTAGTCTTCCCGCCCACCCTCCCCAACACCTGCCCACCTCTAGGAAAATTCTTAATTTATAGTCAGTTATTGTAATTAGGGTAACAAGCAAGGAGTGCTCTTACAGAGTTTTAAATACATTTCATTACCATCTAAGAAGGAAACACTAAATAAATCATACAATATACTATATAAACTAAAAGACATTTTTATATTAGGCTAATATCCTTAATAATGTAGCAAGCTTTAAATTATTGAAAAACTCAAAAACACTAAGTTGGAGTCAGCAGTCCAGCAGCGAGAGGAGTGCTATCCAGTCTTTTGCATTGAGTGTCACACGTATGATTATCTCCCAGTTGGTGAGATGTCATATGTGTGCCCGATACAAAGAGCTACTAGCTCTCAGAGAACGTGTCCGTTCTCTTGAGGCTAGAGTAGCAGACGGTGGAGCTGAGGGAGACAGAGAGGTACACAGAGGAGACCTACAAGGACGTTGTAGAGAAGTCCCACCTCCAGTCTGGTAGCCCCTGTGCTACCTTGGAATATGGAGGTCTCCTAGAAGGAGAGCATCACCCTGGTGAAGTAGGAAGTACTCCTGTAGCTAGGACCTGCCCACCAGGGGATGTACTACCCTCTCGCACCTAGGATATGTCTCCAAGTGCTGCCTGGGAGAGAAGGGTTAGGACAGCTGTTGTAATTGGTGATTCGATCATTAGGCATATAGATAGCTGGGTGGCTGGTGGACGTGAGGATCGCCTGGTGACTTGCCTGCTTGGTGTGAAGGTGGTAGACCTCACTCGTCACCTAGATAGGATTTTTGATAGTGCTGGGGAGGAGCCGGCTGTCTTGGTACATGTGGGTATCAATGACATAGGAAAATGTGGGAGAGAGGGTCTGGAAGCCAAATTTACGCTCTTAGGTAGAAAGCTCAAATCCAGATCCTCTAGGGTAGCATTTTCTGAAATACTACCCCTTCCACGCGAAGGGCCCAAGAGACAGGCAGAGCTCCAGAGTCTCAATGCGTGGATGAGATGATGGTGCAGGGAGGAGGGTTTTAGACTTGTTAGGAACTGGGCAACATTCTGGGGAAGGGAGAGCCTATTCCGAAAGGATGGGCTCCACCTTAACCAGGGTGGGACCAGGCTGCTGGCATCAGCATTTAAAAAGGAGATAGAGCAGCTTATAAACTAGAAACGGGGGAAAGGCCAACAGTCGCTCAAAAGAGCATGGTTCGGGATAACCATGCTCTTTCAAAGATATCACCAAAACAGGGAAGATAGGGTATTCTGATAGTGAGGTTGCAAAAGAGACCGTAGTAGATCAGGTGTCCTTAAATAAAAATCAGACAAAAGATTGCAAATTAATACTGTCAAGTACTAAGCATGATGAAAATAGGAACAAACATAGTTTGAAATGTCTATATGCGAATTTACAACAGACCTAACGAACCACTTAAACTTTATGCTACAAAATGGACTCTTCCCGATGGAGAAAGGAAACATTCTACTCACCCCTATACCCAAAGAAAAATGGTAATGAACTAACCAACTATAGGCCAGTAGCATCTATCCCCTTAATAACCAAAATAACAGAAGGGATGGTGACCAAACAACTCACAAACTATTTAAATAAGTTCTCAGTATTACACGACTCCCAATCAGGATTTCGTTCTAACCACAGTACTGAAACAGTACTAGTCACACTCATGACTAAATTCAAACAAATGATTGCAACCGGCAAGAACATACTACTTCTACAATTCGACATGTCCAGCACCTTCGACATGGTTGATCATGGAATTCTACTACATATCCTTGAGTACTTTGGAATTGGAGGCAAAGTTCTCAATTGGTTCAAGGGGTTCCTAACCACACGATCATATCAAGTGACATCAAATTCGATTACATCAGCCACATAGACACCTGAATGCGGAGTTCCACAGGGATCCCCCCTATCACCGACCTTATTCAACCTAATGATGATACCCTTGGCCAAGCTACTATCAAATCAAAACCTCAAACCATACATATACGCTGATGACGTAACGATCTACATCCCATTTAAACAAGATTTAAAAGAAATCTCCAATGATATCAACCAAAGTCTACATATCATGCACTCATGGGCAGATGCATTTCAGCTGAAACTTAAAGCGGAAAAAACCCAATGCCTAATATTCACCTCTCAACACAATACAAACAAATTCACCACCTTCAACACACCAAAACTGAACCTACCAATTTCGGACACACTAAAGATTCTTGGAGTTACCATAGATCGACACCTAACACTTGAGAGTCATGCGAAAAATACAACCAAAAAGATGTTCCACTCAATGTGGAAATTAAAAAGAATAAGACCATACTTCCCAAGGACTGTCTTCCGTAATCTGGTACAATCATTGGTACTCAGTCATCTAGACTACTGTAATGCACTCTATGCCAGCTGTAAAGAGCAAATACTCAAAAAACTCCAGACAGCCCAGAACACTGCAGCTAGACTCATATTCGGAAAATCAAAATATGAAAGTGCTAAGCCCCTACGAGAAAAGTTACATTGGCTCCCACTCAAAGAACACATCATGTTCAAAATATGTACCCTAGTTCATAAAATCATTCATGGCGATGCCCCAGCCTACATGTCAGACCTGATAGACTTACCACCCAGGAATGCTAGGAAATCATCTCGAACATTCCTTAATCTTCATTTCCCCAATTGTAAAGGTCTAAAATACAAACTAACGCATGCATCAACTTTTTCCTATTTGAGCACACAATTCTGGAACGCACTGCCGCGCAACCTAAAAACGATCTATGAACTGACCGACTTCCGCTAGCTACTGAAGACCCATCTCTTTGACAGGACATACCACAAAGATCAACACATGTGAACTCTCCCACATGTAACCAAAACTATTTTATTATGTTCTCTTGCTATATTACTATCATGTTTATAATGCTTTCTTGTTATATTACTTTCTTGTTTATCATTATCATGTAACCCAAAATCCTTCTGTAATACTAAATGTCTACTCTCTTCTTATTTCCACTATTCATGATGTATTGTAAGCCACATTGAGCCTGCAAAGAGGTGGGAAAATGTGGGATACAAATGCAACAAATAAATAAATAAACAAATAAATGCCAGGAGCCTAAGAAATAAGATGGGAGAGTTAGAATATATTGCACTAAATGAAAAATTAGATATAATAGGCATCTCTGAGACCTGGTGGAAGGAGGATAACCAGTGGGACACTGTCATACCGGGGTACAAATTATATTGTAGTGATAGGGTGGATCAAATTGGTGGAGGGGTAGCATTGTATATTAACGAGAGCTTTGAATCAAATAGATTGAAAATTCTGCAGGAAACAAAACACTCCTTGGAATCACTGTGGATTGAAATTCCATGTGTAAAGGGGAAAAGGATAGTGATAGGAGTGTACTACCGTCCGCCTGACCAGGATGAACAGACGGATGCGGAAATGTTAAAGGAAATTAGGGAAGCAAACAAACTGGGCAACACAATAATAATGGGTGATTTCAATTACCCCGATATTGACTGGGTAAATGTAACATTGGGGCAAGCTAGGGTGGTAAAATTCCTTGATGAAATCAAGGACAGCTTTATGGAGCAGCTGGTACAGGAGTCGACGAGAGAAGGAAAAATTCTAGACCTAGTTCTTAGTGGAGCGCATGATCTGGTGCGGGAAGTAATAGTGCTGGGGCCGCTTGATAACAGTGATCATAATATGATCAGATTTAATATTAGCTTTGAAGTAAGTATACATAGGAAATCAAATACGTTAGCGTTTAACTTTAAAAAAGGAGACTATGATAAAATGAGAATAACGGTGAAAAAAAAACCTTAGAGGAGCGGCTGCGAGGGTCAAAAATTTACATCAGGCATGGATGCTGTTCAAAAACACGATCCTGGAAGCACAGACCAATTATATTCCGAGTATTAAAAAAGGAGGACCGAAGACCAAACGACAGCCGGCGTGGTTAAAAAGTGAGGTGAAGGAAGCTATTAGAGCTAAAAGAAAATCCTTCAGAAAATGGAAGAAGAAACCAACTGAAAATAATAAAAAACAGCATAAGGAATGTCAAGTCAAATGCAAAGCGCTGATAAGGAAGGCTAAGAGGGACTTCGAAAAAAAGATTGCGTTGGAGGCAAAAACACATAGTAAAATTTTTTTTTTAGGTATATTAAAAGCAGGAAGCTGGCAAAAGAATCGGTTGGATCGCTAGATGACCAAGGAGTAAAAGGGGCGATCAGGGAAGACAAAGCCGTAGCTGAGAGATTAAATGAATTCTTTGCTTCGGTCTTCAACGAGGAAGATTTGGGTTAGATACCGGTGCCGGAAACGGTATTTGAAGCTGACGAGTCGGAGAAACTTAATGAATTCTCTGTAAACCTGGAGGATGTAATGGGGCAGTTCTACAAACTGAAGAGTAGCAAATTTCCTGGACCAGATGGTATTCATCCCAGAGTACTGATAGAACTGAAACATGAGCTTGCGGAGCTATTGTTAGTAATATGTAAGGTATCCTTAAAATCGAGCGTGGTACCGGAAGACTGGAGGATGGCCAATGTAACGCCGATTTTTAAAAAAGGTTCAAGAGGAGATCTGGGAAATTATAGACTGGTGAGTCTGACCTCAGTGCTGGGAAAAATGATAGAGACTATTATTAAGAACAAAATTACAGAGCATATTCAAAAGCATGGATTAATGAGCCAAGTCAACATGTATTTAGTGGGGAAATCTTGCCTCACCAATCTACTACATTTCTTTGAAAGGGTGAACAAACATGTTTATAAAGGTGAGCCGGTTGATATTGTGAATCTGGAATTTCAGAAGGCGTTTGACAAAGTACCTCATGAAAGACTACACAGAAAATTGGAGAGTCATGGGATAGGAGGTAGTATTCTATTGTGGATTAAAAACTGGTTAAAAGATAGAAAACAGAGTAGGGTTAAATGGTCAGTATTCTCGATGAAGGGTAGTTAGTGGGGTTCCCCAGGGGTCTGTGCTGGGACTGCTGTTTTTTAACATATTTATAAATGACCTAGAGATGGGAGTAACTAGTGAGGTAATTAAATTTGCTGATGACACAAAGTTATTCAAAGTTGTTAAATCGCAGGAGGATTGTGAAAAATTACAAGAGGACCTTACAAGACTGGGCGTCTAAATGGCAGATTACGTTTAATGTGAGCAAGTGCAAAGTGATGCATGTGGGAAAGAGGAACCCGAATTATAGTTACGTCATGCAAGGCTCCATGTTAGGAGTCACAGACCAAGAAAGGGATCTAGGTGTCGTCGTTGATGATACGTTGAAACCTTCTGGCAGTGTGCTGCTGTGGCTAAGAAAGCAAATAGAATGTTAGGTATTATTAGGAAAGGAATGGAACACAAAAATGAGGATGTTATAATGCCTTTGTATCACTCCATGGTTCTACCGTACCTTGAATACTGTTTTCAATTCTGGTCGCCACATCTCAAAAAAGGTATAGTGGAATTAGAAAAGGTGCAGAGAAGGGCGACGAAACTGATAAAGGGGATGGGACGACTTCCCTATGAGAACTTTAATACACATGTCTATATTCCTTCCCATCGTCGTTCCCAGCAATTTCTATCAACATTCACCGATTTAAATCTCTACCAGTGGGTCACCTTACCCACCCACAATGTCATTACCCCAACTGACTTGGCCCTCTAACCCTCATTTTTTTCCTATACACAAATTCCCTGATCTTATCATTTTGTCATCCACTTTTCTATCTCACTCTCCCTTCCCCATTCTGTTAGGGAACCAATTCCCAAAACATCCCAGTTCTTGGCCCATGTCAACCCTTATAGCATCCCTCCCACCCTCTTTTCTTTTCCCCCAGACTTTGAGATCCTTAGTTTGGATTCTATTTTTTATTTTTATTACATTTGTACCCCACGCTTTCCCACTCATGGCAGGCTCAACGCGGCAGGCAATGGAGGGTTAAGTGACTTGCCCAGAGTCACAAGGAGCTGCCTGTGCCGGGAATTGAACTCAGTTCCTCAGTTCCCCAGGACCAAAGTCCACCTCCCTAACCACTAGGCCACTCCTCCATGGCAACTACCTTACACTTGGTGCTCTCTTCAGCCTTTGATCAGGTTGCCCCCTTAAAAGCAGTAAAATCACCATCTGCCTCTTACAAACAACCTTAGTATCACAGTGGTTTGTGTCTATTAAAAAGACAACTTCTCAAGGTGGAACGAAAATGGCAAAAAAATCAAATCAAATGAAAACCTACTGAATTTTTGACTGAGAGACTATAATTTCCATTTGAAAAGGGCAAAATCCATTTATCTTAGAGATTGCATTAAGAAAGCTTTAAATCTTTCCAAGGTCTTTTCTATTTTTCATCACCTCACCTTTCTGCTAAGGACATTTTCAAAGCAGAGGATAGTGCCCCTACAGCTGAAGCCTTCTCACAATATTTCTTCTCCAAAGTTCAAGATCTGATCAGTTCGCTTTCTGCTAGTTCCACTACTGGGACTTCACCCCCTTTACTTCCTTTACATGCCAGCCCAGGTAACACCACGTGGGTTCTTGCCTCTAATGCAGGTTCATCTATTTGGTCTTCTTTTCGGTTACAAACCATGCTCTCACTCCTGAAAACCTTTAAGAGTGCACGTTCCACTTTTTGTTCACTTGATTCGTTCTCTTTGCTTGACTCTCTTTCCCTGAATTGGAACTCCTGCTTAGAATTCTTACTTTTACGCAAGTGTCACATCCGGGCAAGTGCCAACCACCTGGAAAAATGTAGTTATGTGCCTCATTCTGAAAAAAACATCTTTGGACCTGCAAGTACCAGCTCATTACCGTCCTGTCTTGAATCTTTGTTTTTTTCTCTAAGGTGTTAGAAAAGGTAGTCTTTAGTCAACTGATTTCTTTCACGAAAAAAATCTTTTGCCCTTCATCTCAAACAATCTGGCTTTAGACCAAATCACAGTGTTGAAACAGTCCTTACAACTGTCAATGAAATCTACTCCCAATTAGACAAGCATGAGGCTATTCTTGCAATTTCTCTAGATCTTTCCACAGCTTTTGACATGCCGCTTTTTTGCTGACCTTCTTTCTGCAGGTTTGTGGGGGTTGTGGGGGGGGGGAGATTGAAATGCTGGCTGGAAAGAAGGAAGAAAGATGGAGAAAACACTGGATGAAAAGTGTGAAGCAGGTACGACCTAATTTTACCTTCCTTAGCGTAAGCAGCAGATGAATCCAGGAACTGGTAGGATGTATAAAAGCAACCCCTTAAATAGGGTGGGAAGTTGCCACTTTCTGAAAGAGCACCGTAGCTGTAAAACGCGTATCCTGTCTCGCCTCCACATCAAAGCTATAGCGTATAACAAATGAATGGCGAAAGGCCCAGGTAGCCGCTAGACAAATGTCATCCAAGGAAACTACTCGTGTCTCCGCCCAAGAATCAGCTGGAGCCCGAGCCGAACGAGCTTGCAAACGCTCTGGAGGCACCGAACCCTTCACCAGGTACACAGAGGAAATGGCTTCCTTAATCCAACAAGAAATGGTCGCTTTGGATGCTGCGTGACCCGCTCTAGGTCCAGCAAAGAGAACAAAAAGAAAAATGATCAGACACGCGGAACTCATTAGTCACGTGAACATCTAAAATATGCAAACGAGCAAACTTTTCAGGAACATCCAGTCTCCGAAAGGAGGGAAGAAAAAGAGGTTGATTCAAATGCAAAACGGACACCACCTGAGGCAAAAAAGAAGGAACCGTTCTCAAGGAAACACCAGTCTCAGAGAACTAAGAAAATGCTCTCGGCATGACCGAGCCTGAAATTCTGAAACTCTTCGAGCAGAGGAAATAGCCACCAGGAACACCATCTTGAACGTGTGATCTTTAACCGAAGCGGAAAGCAACGGTTCGAAAGGAGGGATTTGCAATGCACTAAGAACTAAATTCAACTTCCAAGAAGGACAAGGACGCCAAAGGGGGGGACGAAGATGCAGGGAGTCTCTCAAAAACGCACCACGTCCGAATAGGCAACGAGGGAAGCACCAGCCAGGTGCCCCCGAAAACAGGCAAGAGCTGCAACCTGCACCCAAAGAGAGTTAAAGACAACCCTCTCTGAAGACCATCCTGCAGAAAGGCCAAAATCTGCGAAAACAGAAGCCTTAAAGGGAGACCAGACATGCTCAGTGCACCATGCCTCAAACGTACGCCAAACCCTGGCATAAGCTGAGGAAGTGGAACGCTAACGAGCGCTAAGCAAGGTGACAATCCCAGAATCTTCTTCCTGAACCTCACCCTCTCAAGAGCCAGGCCGAAAGACCAAAACGGGAGACGTCCTCCATCTGAACTGGGCCCTGATGAAGCAGCCAGGGGAAAAACGTGAAGTCGAAGAGGGGTCTCCTCGAGAAGTTGCACTAGATCTGCATAACATGGCCGCCGTGGACAGTTTGGAGCTACCATTACCACGAGACCTCGCTGAAGCCTGAGCCGACAGAGCGTCTGATGAGGTCACCATCAGATCCATAACTGGAGAGCCTCACCGCAGACAAATGTGACTGAAGGTCGCTGTCGCCAATTCCCACTCCGCCAAATCCAAGAGATGACGGCTGAGAAAGTCTGCTTGCACACTGTTCTGACCTGCAATGAGAATTGCTGAGAGACAAAGCAGATGAGCCTCCGCCCATCACAGAAGATCAGTCGCTTCCAAAGCCAAGGCCGCACTCTGAGTGGCGCCCTGGCAATTGATATATGCTACCGCTGTGGAGTTGTCTGAAGAACTCGAACTGCCTGCCCCTTCAGCAGATCCTGAAACTTCCTGAGAGCCAGACGGACTGCCCTCAACTCCAAATGATTGAAGGACTACTTTGTCTCCATTAGAGACCACTGGCCCTGCGTCACCCGCTGAAGACAAAAGGCTCCCCCATCCCGAGAGACTGGCATCTGTCACTACAAAATCCAGAGAAGGGATGTCAAAGCCATCCTCTTGAGAAGGTTGTCGGCACACAGCCACCAGCACAGCTGTCTCTTGCTAACGGAAGCCATGCCCGATGGCAACCATAATCCTAGTACACTGGAAACCAGCGATTCAGCAAGACTCGATGAAGGAGCGCAAGAGAGCTCTCGCCCAAGGAACAACTACTAGAGTGGTTGTCATCGAACCCAGGACCTGAATGAAAACCCAGGCCCAGGGACGAGGGGAATGCAACAGGCTGTGAATATGAGAGCAAAGTTTGAGCCTTCTGCTCTCTGGAAAGAAAACGCATTCCCGAGCTGTATTGAACAGAACTCCCAGAAATTCCAAGGTCTGGGAGGGGAGTAAGGAGCTATAGGAAAAGTTGGATCATGCAAGCGAGGGACTGCAGGAATTCCAGGATCCAAGAGGTGGCCACAACGCTTTCCTGGGCAGAATCCACCCGAATCAACCAATCGTCAAGATATGGAAGAACTTGATTCCCTCTTTTCTGAGAGGCCGCCGCCGCCACCACCACCATCACCTTGGAAAAGGTGCAAGGCACCATGGCAAGGCCAAAAGGAAGCACACAGAACTGAAAATGGAGATACTTTAATGAGGAGGCCAAATGGGAATATGCAAGTACTCCTCCTTCAAGTCCAAGGCCATGGGAAACTCCCCTGGCAGAACAAAGATATCACCTACCTCACCGTCTCCATGCGGAAGAGACAACCTCGCAGACACTCGTGCACCCTCCTGAGGTCGAGAATGGTCCTGAAGGAACCTCCCTTTTCGAGAAACAACAAAGTTGATTGAATAACGGCCTGAGTGCCATTCGGCTCGAGGAACGGGAACCACCGCCCCGAGATCCAACAACGTTTGCAACGTAGTCAGAATGGCCTGCCTTTTTTTGGACACCAGGGCACAATGAGATTCCAACAATTCATCTCCTAAAAAATCCAAGACCCACTGGTTTGAAGTTATGGTGGTCCACACCACGAGAAAGAGAGAAAACCGCCCTCCTAAGGAAAGGCCCGAGGAACGGACCCATGCCCAACATTGGGCAGGGCGATTGAGAGCTTGAGACCTACTTGAGGCTCCTGCGGCTCTTTTGTCATTCCGAAAGGAAGACTTCTGCTGGAATCTGGAACGCCGAAAGGAAGCATTACACCCAGGATGGTAGCGCCGAGCCTCCCTAAAATGAGGCCTAGCTGAACCAGAGTTAGGACCAGCTCAAGACCTGCCCTCAGGCAGATGCTGGGACTTAGAATCCCCCAAATCCTGAACAAACTTTGTGAGATCCTCTCCAAAAAGCAATTTCTCCCAAAAGGGAAGCCTAGTGAGACGCTGTTAAGAAGCCATATCAGCGGCCCAGAGACGTAAGCATAAGAAACGACAAGCCAAAACAGACAAAGCCAACAGCTTGCCCGAAACTCTGACAAAGTCATAGAGGGCATCCGCCAAAAAAGCAACGGAGAACCAATCAAGACTCCCGAAGCTGAATCCTGTTCCTGCTCCAAGGACTGCTGAAACCAGGAAAGGAAGCTCTGGCAGCATAAGAACTGCAATTAGAAGCCTGTAAGGCCAAGGCGGCCACCTCAAAGGAAAACTTAAACGAGGCATCAAGACGCCTGTCAAGCATATCCTTAAGGGCGACACCACCTTCCACAGGGAGAGTGGTCTTTGTAGCGACTGCCGTCACCAAGGCATCCACCTTAGGCAAAGGAAAGGTCTCTAAAATAGCCAGGGACACCGGATAGAGCCGAGACATGGCTCTAGACACTTAAAAGAACCTTCAGGGTCTGTCCACTGATTAGAAATGAACTCCTGAATGGACTCATGCATAGGGAACGCCCTTGATGGCTTCCTTGCCATTTAGGGTTCACAGAAGCAGCAGCAAGTTCCTCAGGATCTGAAATATTTACAGCAGCTAAGGCTTCAGAGAAAAGCGGCGTAACCTCCTCACGAAGAAAAATCCTCACCACAGAAGAATCATCCTGCTCCCCCTCTTCCAAATCCTTTAACTTGGAAGGTCTAGAAGAATCCCCAGATCCCAAAGGAGAAGAAATTGGGGCAACAAGCTCTCCCTCAAGTTAAGAGGATAAGCGTCTGCGCTAGCAGGAAAATCCCGCGAGCCAGAAACAGGCCCAACATCTCCCTGAGAAGCAAGGAACTCTCAGAATCCAAAACAGACTAAGAGCAAGGAGAAGGCCCAGCAGGCATCCCCCCCTTTTTTTTAATAAATAAGCCTGGAGCATAATGCTGCATAAATCAAATCAAGTCTGGAGAAAACTCTACTCAGACCAGAAGATCCGCCCCAGCGCTCCCCGCACCCGAACCGGGAAGGCGTGAAGACTCAGGGGAAACAACAGACGCTGGCTCCAAAGGCGCATCAGAAGTAGCCAAAGAAACACGGACCGCATGGACTAAAGCGCGGGAACCGTCACCCGCCGGCTCTAAAGCATCCGCTGCAACAGCTGAGCAGCACGCCAAACAGGCTCCCACTGTTGAACATCCAGTGTTGCCAGGTACTTGGCCCCGAAACCCGCCCAAAAAGTTCACACCCCCACCGTCATCAACCCCGCCCCCACTGTCATCGACTCCGCCTCCACAGTCATCGACCCCGCCTCTCTCATCATCGACCCCGCCTCCTCCGTCATCGGTCCCGCCCAAAACGCCACTAGCCCCGCCCCCAGCTGCCTGAAAAAACACACAAAAACCACCGAAAAAACCCCAAAAACCAGCCCAAAAAACCGCAACCCGCCGCGGGCAAAAATTTCCTGCAGCGGGTCGCGGAAAATCGCCCAATTGGGCAGGAAAACCGCCCAATTGGCAACCTTGGGAACATCCCATGACCGCTTCCGCTGCCATCGCGAAACGCCCTCTCACTCACCCCCCCCCCCCTTCAAGAAAAAAGGCAGCTGAAAAGTACTCACTGACACTGCAGTAAAGGCAAAACACGGAGAGGTCACTCTGAGGGAGCCCAAACAGCGCTCCAGTCCTCCACTCAGCCTAGCAGCAAACTGAACATCAAAGGGGCAGCTCACAAAGAAAATATAAATAAATTCTCTGTTTCTCCTTGGCTGCCTTCACAAAAAACTGTGAGAAAACTTTTTTTTTTACAGACAGCTAGGAAGGAAGACTAGAGAGATTTGGGGGAGGAACAGGGTAGGACAGGGACCTGCAGCACAAGTATGTCCTCAAGTTTGGCACCCTTAGCCAAACGCCCCTAGATTGAACTGGCCAAACAGCCCAGGAGCTCCCCAAGAATCCAGGAGCTGGGAGAAATCCGTCCACCACCTGCTGGAGATAGAGATATACTGAGGAGACAAGGAGCAGGAGCAGGGGCTAGGGTGTCTAGTGTCACTGCTTTCGATTCAGTGTTCTCTATCTCCACCTGCTGGTAGGCGGATACAACCCACCAGTTCCTGGATTCATCTGCTGCTTATGCTAAGGAAAATATGCTTACCAATAGGGTTACCATTTTTTGTCCTCATAAAAAGAGGACACTTGCCCTGCCCCATTTCACGCCCCGCTCGCCCCTTTCATGCCCTCACCTCGCCCCTTTCACACCATCGCCGCACCCCTTTCACGCTATCGCCCCGCCCCCGGTCGCCCCCTCTTCCCCCCATCACCTTCCCTCCCCCGTCACCTCCCCTCACCTTACGCTACTATCCCTGGTGGTCCAGAGGTACCTCTTCGCTCGGGGCAGGAAAGAAAGAGCCCCCTCTTTCCTGCCCGGAGCGCTGCTGCTAGCTGCCCTGCTGCATCCTGTGTGAGTTCGGCTCTCGGCGTTTCAAAATGGTCGCTGAGAGTTGAAGCAGCCTCGCGAGACTTCAACTCTCGGCGGCCATTTTGAAACGCCGAGAGCCGGACTCACACAGGATGCAGCATAGCAGCAGCGCTCCGGGCAGGAAAGAGGGGGCTCTTTCTTTCCTGCCCCGAAGAGCGAAGAGATACCTCTAAATCACCAGGGATAGTAGCGTAAGGGGAGGGGAAGGGAGCCCCGCGCCCGCCTCCGCTCCTGCTCCCGCCAGCCAGCCCGTTTGTCCAGAAATCCAGACAAACGGGCAGGCTGGCCAAATCCGTCCGAACGCCCGGACATGTCCTCAAAAAGAGGACATGTCCAGGTAAATCCGGATGTATTTTATTTTATTTACATTTGTACCCCGCGCTTTCCCACTCATGGCAGGCTCAATGCGGCTTACATGGGGCAATGGAGGGTTAAGTGACTTGGCCAGAGTCACAAGGAGCTGCCTGTGCCTGAAGTGGGAATGGAACTCAGTTCCTCAGTTCCCCAGGACCAAAGTCCACCACCCTAACCACTGGTAACCCTACTTACCAAAGATGGTGTCCTTCAAGGGTACTTATATAAGGAGAGAAGAAAAATATTTTAAGAAAAGCATCATGTTCTTTGGCACAATTACTAAAAAGTATTTAAATATAAATATTACAGGAATTTTGTACTTATCTGATGTTATATTTCTTTAAAAAAATTAATTGAAGACACTTGAGACCTGTAATTTCAGAAGAAAAATGGAAAATTTAAAATTACACACGGGATCCAGTTTTTAAAAACTTTAAGGGGCCCTTTTACGAAAGCGGCAGTAAGCCTGCCTCCTTTGTGCGCCATTTTCAATACATCAGAATGTTTTTTGGGGGGGTTATTGCCGGGTTAATGTGGGAGCCCTTACCGCCTCCTAAATAGGTGGTGGTAAGGGCTCCCTTGGGAAACGACTGTGTGGCAAGTGGTTAACTTACCACATGGCCATTTCATTTTTTAAAAAACATAAAAGCCTTTTACCCACAGCGGTAAAAGGGGGACCTCACTACCACAGGGGTTCTTTTACTACAGCTTGGTAAAAGGTCTCCTTAGAGCAAAATAAACAACTTTTTGCACAAAATTCATATAGTGTTACATTAATTTAGTACTACCAACTCCTATAACACCATCAAAGAGTACATAAGCATCTCCATGCTGAGACAGACCAAGGGTCCATTGAGCCCAGCACCTTGTCACCGACAGCGGCCAAAAGAACAAGCAATTTGTCCCGCCCATCCCAGAGATAGTGGATTATTCCCACGTCCATTCAATAACATTCTATGGCCTTTTCCTCCAGTAAGCCGTCCAACCCTTTTTTGAAGTCCACTAAGTTAACCGCCTTAACTACTTTTTCCAGTAACAAATTCCAGAGTCCAACTATGCGTTGAGTGAAGAAAAATTTCCTCCGATTCATTTTAAATTTACCACACTGCATCTTCATTGCATGCCCCCTTGTCCTAGTATTTTTGGAAAGTGTAAACAGACGCTCCACATCGACCCATTCCATTCCACTCATTATCTTATAGACCTCTATCATATCTCCCCTCAGCCGCCTCTTCTCCAAGCTGAAGAGCCCCAGCCTCTTCAGCCTTTCCTCATAGGGAAGTCATCCTATCCCCTGTATCATCTTTGTCACCCTTCTCTGCACCTTTTCCAATTCCACTATATCTTTTTTTGAGGTGCGGCTTGAGAATCATGCAACAGTCTCTCTGATTCTCTTATTTACAATTCTTTAAACATTTACGGCTCCTTTTACTAAGCAATGGAATTGAATGGGAGTTGTTGCATTTGCCGTGCCAGGAGTCACTACCACAGCTTACTAAAAGGAGCACTTAGATTATTTTTCTTCAGATTGTAGAAAGCCCATCCAAACGAGGTCCAGTTTTCATTGCTTACTCCAAACCTGAGCAAGGATCTGTCTGGGGTAAAAAAGCTGGTTCTAAGCACACAAATTTGGTGAAGTAAGACCAAGAAATCTTCTCTCAGCAGACTAGTGGTTTCATCTAGGTCAGATTAAACATTATCCACTATTTTACATGACACATATTTGTTTACAGGTGTGGCTTTTTACTCAGTTTTATTTTTAGCATAGAAGTGTGTGTAATTTATGTGCTCACCACAATGTTTTCTATTCATTATTTATGTTTCATCATAGACATGTGTGTAATTTATTTTATGTTTTCCTGGATTCTATATAGCGTGCCTAGAGATCCATGCTGAAATTGGCATGGATTCTATAAAGCGCATAGCTTAATTGGCTTAGGGGACCTTTTACTAAGGTGCGCTGAAAATGGCCTGCACTGGTGTAGATGCGTTTATTAGATGCGCAGTTCCATTTTTCAGCGCCAAAAATGGATGTGCGGCAAAATAAAAATTGGTGTGCATCCATTTTGTGCCTGAGACCTTACCGCCACCCACTTGACTTAGCAGCAAGGTCTCACGTGTTAACCGGGTGGGAATCGTCTACACGCATAGAATGACGATTACTGCCCGGTTTCTGCCGCGCACTGGAAAATTTTCTGACACGAGAACCAGACACGTGTAAAACAACAAAATTACTGCCCAGGCCACACAGTAACTCCGAATTGACGCACATTGGGCGCACATAGGTGCCTACGCGGCTTAGTAAAAGGGCCCCTTAATAAGCTAATCAGCATTGATAACAGCTATTAACAAGCAATAACGAGCACTAATTAGCACTGATTAGAATTTACACACACAACTCGCTATGCATATTCTGTAATAAAGTGCACCAAACATAACATGTATGTGCAGGCAAAAAGGGGGCGTGGTTATGGGTGTGGAAATGGGAATTTCATGGGCATTCTGAAATTTATGCACATAGTTATAGAATATGGCCCAGAGCGCATAAATGTACATGCTGGGATTTGCGTCATATTTTCATTGGTGTAAATGGATGCACATAGTTTTAGGCACCGAGATATCAACTAAGTGTATTCTATAATTGGCGCCTAGGCACCTATTATAGAACACGCTTAGTTGGCATTGATTTCAGCGCAGATGTTATAGGCACCATATATAGAATCTCCTCCTATATCCCTGATGCAGGCAACTGCCGAAATGTGGCTGCATCGGGTCTGTGTTCATCTAATAAATCATTGTTGTGCCATACTGGTGTCTCCGCATGTTCTTTAGTCCACTGATTGTTCATCCTGAACTGTCTGTACCAGGTTCATCTGTTAATTTAAATGTCTGGGTCTCCCCAGACCTTTAAATGCTGTCATTTAAAAGTCAGGATCTTTCAAAAATAAGGGTGTCATCAAATGCCTAGCTACCCACCTGTGGTTACCCCGCGGCCATATAGAGGGTCTATCCCCAGCACAGCTCAGGTCAGCCTGCATCTGCTGCTTGTGCTCTACACTAGCACCCTCCTCCCACTGACTGGGTCACAACCGCCTCTGGGCGAGTCTCCCGCTCTCCAATTATCCCCAGTGATTTCTAGGTTACTGGGGCCACACTCCCAATGGTCTCACAGTTCCCAGGAAGCACTCACAGACCCAACACACAAACCACCAGGATTCTTTATCAGTCCAGACAAGCAAAGCGAACAATTGTTTATTCTCATAAAAATTGAACACTGCACAAAAAATGTGCAATTAGCAAACAATAACAGGTAACTGTCCTGTCTTCACTTTGGTGAGCCCTTAGGTCCCGCAAGGTCGAAAGACCTCAGAGGACAGCCGTGCACCCCAATCTTCACCCGCGTCGACCGCCGTTCACCAGAGGTTGAGCCCCCAGCTGCAGGCGGTCAGCAGGACTGCTGGAACCGCAGGGTGGACGGCTGACCTGACTCGTGTCGGGAGTATAGCCAGCAAACACAGTCGTCAAGTGTAGAAGAACTCTCTAGACAAGTGGGGAGCAGTCCACGGTCGAGGATAGCACAGTCTTTGGATAACGGCTAGCAAGCTGTGCACAAGGATAGCACAGTCTCTGGATAACGGCTAGCAAGCTTTGAACAAGGATAGCACAGTCTCTGGATAACGGCTAGCAAGCTGTGAACAAGGATAGCACAGTCTCTGGATAACGGCTAGCAAACTTTGAACAAGGATAGCACAGTCTCTGGATAACGGCTAGCAAGCTGTGAACAAGGATAGCACAATGATGCAACGCGACACCGCTGCACAGGCTTTGGGAACCGAACCGGAAGCAAAGAGGTCCTCTGGTTCCTGGTTTAAATCTCGCACTACCCCGCCCCCGGCAAGAAAACTCACCAATCCAGCCCAGGGGAGTCGGGAGAGCCCCTGATTGGCTCTACCCGAACTCCAGGCGGAGTCATCGCCCGGGTTCGCCAATCCGGCGTGCGGTGGGTGGAGCTCCAGAGCCCTCTGGCTCTGGAGCGAAGACGTCGGCTCCGGCGCTGCCATGTTGGCCGATGTGAACCTCCTCCCGACCTCCCCCTCCCAAGAGGCCGGCGTTCGTCCCCGCAGGTCACCGATCCCGACCCGACACGCCAGTCCCGCAGCAGCGTTGGCTCCTCCGCGGGACCCCCCCCGGCCGTTCCCCGACGCCGCGAAGACCGCCGGCTCCCGCCCCCCACCGCGGGAGAGCAGGTATGGACGCGGGACGCGACAGTAACTGAAATATGGATCAATTACAACACTAACTAAACATTTGAATACTTACTAGAAAAGTACCTGGGAAGATCAGGATATTTAACTGTTTGTTTACTGAGCCTCAGCAAAGAGATTCTGTTCTCTTTTCTTCCTGGCTAGGACTGAAGCAACAGCCAGCATCTGCTGGGTAATTTCAAACTCCAGGCCAATCAGAGACCAAAACAGTCAAGTTTCAAACAAAAAATGGTTACATCACTACAGGCACTTCCTATTATCTGTGTGCCAACTAAAAGAAAGCAAAAAGTCAGTCCTCTGTAACAGCTTTAAGCATAACATGCACCTTCTGCTGACCTCTTCAGACTTAATTTAGGCAGGAAAATGTCCAATGCATTTTACAGGCTTAAAACACACTGTTTTGTCACAAAGGGCAGCAGTGTTCTTTGGTTTATGTCTGAATAAAGAGAAGATAAACTGATTGTACGAAGAGCTGAAGGATCTTGGCATATGAACCGATAAAAGATATTAGATATTTATCATGTTTTATTAGATCATTATCTGGTGTTTATCTTTTAAACTGATAAAGCTCATTAAAATCAATTGATTCATTCTAAGTGATCTACTTCTGAAGAGCTGCTTTTACTGACAAAGTTAATAACTGTTAAAAGTACCTCTTTATTTTTACATCTGTTGTTAGATGTCAGCAATTTGCTAAAACAATTCAGGATATGATTTCACAAATTCTTCTCACCTTTGATTCTAATCCTTTATCTTAATTTGAGATATTATCTTATCCTAATAGGGTTCAGTAGTAAAAAGAACAAATATCTCACAAGTTGCAGATGTTGTTTCTCCTACAAATAATACTTGTAGTAGTCTCGATTTGTGTTCTGTCTCCATGCTGAAAGCTTTACCTGATATTTCCTACCCTTTGCTAATGATAACTAATAAATCTCTGAAGAGTCTGTGTGACCATTATTAAAATTAGGTCCTTCTATACCAGATTAATTTTCATCCAGTTTCTTTGTTGCTCTTTTTGTCTAAATTACATGAAAAATTATTATTAACTCAATAGGATTTTATAGATGAACATGATCCGGACGATATTCAAAGCGAGTTAACCGGCCACGAATGGCCAACTGGTTAACTTGCTTGTATGCGACTATCCGGTCATTTTCAGTGGCACTTAACCGGTTAGTGGCGCTGAAAATAACTGGTTAGCGCAGAAATGGAAGGCGGCTATGTCAGGGGCGTTTCAAGGGAAGAGTCCAGTTAGCTCTCAATATTCAGTGCTAACTGGCCATGTTTAGCGCATAAATAGGATTGCATACATAACTGTCCTATCTTTAAGTACTAGCCCCAGGGCCGCCGAGAGACTGAGCCGGGCCCCCGCCGCCAGCCCCCCAATCGCGCTCAGGCCGCTGGCGCCGCAGTCCCCAGTCTCCACCCGCCCTCCCCCAACGACAGCCTCCCTCCATCTGCCACTGGGCCCCCTACATTCAAATCGGCAGTGCCTCACCTCTGTGTTAAAGCGGCAGATCACCTCCCTTTGGGCCCTCCCTCACTGTGTCCCACCCTCGCGGAAACAGGAAATTACATCAGATGAGGGCGGGACACAGGGAGGGAAGACCCGAAGGGAGGTGATCTGCCGCTTTTACACGGAGGTGAGGCGCTACTGATTTGAATGCAGGGGGCCCGGTGGTGGACGGAGGGGTTCTGTCGACAGAGCCGAGGGCGGGCAGGTGAGACCGGGGACTGCAATGCCGGCAGCCTGGGAGCAGGAGGAGAGAGGTCCGGGCCCAGGGAATTTTGTCCCTCTCTGTAGCCCTGACTAGCCCATGGCCAGTTAAGTCTGAATATTAACTTAAAAGGAAAGAAAAAGATTCTCTGTAATCAAAACTAAGAGCAGTGGGAAAAATATAAACAAGGAGGAAAAAGCCTCAAGAAGCTCCCAGCTACAAGAGCAGGCCTTCATCATCGATACAAAAAAGGGGACAGACGCTGAAACCAGGAAGGTGGGGGGAGGAAAAGGGCCGTTTGCTTGAACCATGAAGGGTGGGGAGGAAAGGGGACAGACCCTGGAACCGGGAGAGGGTGGAAGGAGAAAGGGGGGGGGGGATGCTGGAACCAAAGAGGGGAGGAAAGGAAAGGGGACAGATGCTAGATCTGCCAGATAGAGGGGAAAGACAGGTGCCAGACCCAGGGATAGAGAGATGGAGATGCTGGTCTACTGGATCTGGGGGGGGGGGGGGGGGAGGTTGGCACAGACAGGAAGAGGTGCTGAACACAGGAGTTAGAGGGAGAGGTAGAGGAACAGGGATAGATGCTGGACCAATGTGTGTATGGGGGGGGGGGGAGTGGAAGGGAGGGAGAAGGTGAGAGTGAGAAAGATAGTGAAGGACTGGAGAGGAAGAGTGAAAGGGTGGGGGGAAAGACACTGGACCCAGGAGGGAGAGAGGAGAAAAGACAATGGACCTGGGCGATATAGTGGGCTGGGGGAGGAGGAAGAAGAAGAAGAGAGAAGAGAGATACAGGCCACAGGGTAGAGGAAGGGAAAAGAGAGAGGAGGGACAGGGAGACAGAAGAGATATTGGGCACTGAGGGGGCATAGGGACAGGGACACAGAAGAGCAGTGCTAGACGGAGATGAAAATGGAACATACAGGGACAATGTTGATCACGGGGGGGGGGGGGGGGGGGGGAGGTGGTGATGCTGATCACTGGGGAAGGGATATGGACTCAGGATGGAAATGGACAGGTTAAGAAGGGACGCTGAGGAAACAGAGGAAATGCTGGATGAAGTGGGCAGGAGAGAGGTAGACGATGGAAGTGGGGAGGAGAGAGGGGCAAGCTGTAGGTAGACACAGTCAACATAAGAGTAGCCATACTGGGTCAGACCAATGGTCCATCTAGCCCAGTATCCTGTTTTCCAAACAGTGGCCAAGCCAGGTCAAAAGAAGGAAATTGAAGATTGGATAGTAAGAAAGAAATGTGGACAGAGGCAGAAAATAAATTGAAGAAAGTGAAAGGAAAAAAATGAGAGAAAAATGACAAACGAACAGGAAATCCTGGCAGTAGACTTCAGAGAAGACAATGGAAGTAGAAACCAGAGACTGGAACCAACATAATTGAAAAAAAGTACGTGGCCAGACAACAAAGGTAGAAAAAAGAATTTTAATTTTAGTTTCAGATACTGTAGAATTATGAGCCCAGTTATGCACTATGGAATTTATTTATTTGTAGCATTTGTATCCCACATTTTCCCACCAATTTGAAGCTCAATGTGGCTTACATTTGCCGTAATGGCAGTTGCCATTTCCAGGTAACAGAATTACAAATGGTATTGCGTTAAGGTGCATACATACATGTGAAGAAAAGGTTAGACGAATTTCATATTCAATATAAAAAGTTTATTCATTTTTTTAGTTTACAAACTGAATACCATCACTTGGGTATTCAGGAAGCATATCTAGACAAAGTAGAATGCTTACTACACAGATCTCTCATTGGTCTTATATAGCATTTTGCTTTGGCATCTGACTATACAACATCCCTGTGCAAGTCTCTGAATACCACAAGCTGTTAATCATAGAACATGCCGCATCTGCTTTCCCTTATCCCACAGACTTTCTGGAGCCGTGCCTTTGGCCGATGTTTTAATGCCCTTTTCTCATGCCTCAGGAGATTTAGTGTTGAAACAGCTTGTTGTAATCATGGAGCTTTCCACTCCCCTTCTTTCATGCTTTTATTCAACATCCTCCCTTTGAGGCCTGGTATTCCAGGACTCAAACATCTGTTTCAGCTCCAGTCTGTTTCCTTACCTTCCTTCTAAATCTCCTCCCCCCTGTTTGTGGCATTCAGTTTCTGCACGCTTTTTCAATATTTTTGGCTGACAGATTAAAGTTCTATTCATTCTTGATTTCAGTTACCATTATCATTTTAAAAGCAGCATCCTGGCACATCTTTGCAAACATGCTAATACACATGTTACACAGCATTAAACAGATTCAATTGTACTAGGGTACAAAATTTATATCTCTTGAGGTATATAATTTATAGGACAGTGAGCTTCATCAAAGGGGAATACACTGTCATTCATTCTTACTTTTCATTAGCTGATGTGGCATTAAAAATTACACAAATTAAAAGCATATTCCAAGGTTATTAACATTCATTGAATCAGTTGTTACATACCATTGAGTTAAAGTCTTATTGCAGCTTGTTTTATTGCCACATTTTTCTCTGGTGGCTGTGACATTTACAATCACTGTACTTCCTTCTATAGACCAATTACCTGTTACAACATTGTGCGTGTAATTGCACTTTATCAGGGGAATGTTTCCAGTTGTCATACTATTAATCAGACACCAAAATGATGTCTGTGGGTACTTGTCCATAAGCAAGGCTTGCTTATAAATAGTCTCATTTGTCCAATGAAGTTTCCATCATCCCTTACACAGGTATTATTGGGATAACAGACATAATGTTGAGGTTTATCATTGTAGTCCCAAACATCATAGCTGGCAAGGACAAGGATGATGTCAGTCTGTGTGCGCATATAATACAGTCAATTAATTCAACATTTTTGCTGCCGTTACAAGCCTGTTCTCATACGTATTCATTGTCCATCCTATTGGAAAACTAAACAGCAACAACAACGCAATATCAATATGTTCAGGGACATGGACATGTTGTTTGTCTATTCCTTGTCCACTTCAGTATTATTGATTCGTCGAATATCTGATAAATGTACCCAAGAAGTATGACCTTCCAGACGGGCAGCGGTCTGAGTAAGGGCCATGATAGCAAAAGGTCCTACATACACAGGATCCTTCCATGTTTTATGTGTAAAGTTCTTTCGTAGTACTAAATCACCTACTTTAAAAGCACAAACATCATTAGTAGTCCCTGCCTGTGATGCTACATTTATTCGGATCATATCACTCGTCAGGTTCAACATTGGTTGTAGCTTTTGCCAGTACTGAGCTGTGCTATCAGTACTTGCTGTCTGCATCGGGAAGAAATGACGTCCTGTCTGAATTTGGAATGGGGTCAATTTTGTACGCCCATTAGGTTGGGCCCTTATTGTCATTAATGCTAATGGCAATACATCAAGCCATGTATATAATTTTCCCACCATTTCTTTATTGAGAGATTTTAATAAGACTCTCAATTTTGTTTTTAAAATACCATTGTAGCGCTCCACCAAACCATTGGAGGTGGGGCGATACACTGATACTTTCCTGTGTGTTAAACCCATAATCATTTCCATTTTTTTCAAAACACTGTTATTGAAATGTGTCCCGTTATCAGAAATTATTCTAGACGGACACCCATGTCTTGGCATAATATGAGTTACCAGGCATTGTACCACCTCATGTGCTGTCTCCCTTTTACATGGAAATGCTTCTATCCACCTTGAAAAAGCATCCACCCAAACTAACAAATATCTTTTTCCCTGCACTGGAACAATCATATCAGTGAAATCAATATACCATTCTTTTGCTGGGCCTTCTGGTATTGGAAGTGTCCCAGGTGTTATTTTAGGACCTCTTTTAGGTATGTTAATATTACATACCATGCAATTCTGCACAACCTGTTGAATCAAGTTATCAATTTTCAAAGTCCAAAATCTTTGCTCAAATTGTTGTTTCATTGTTTCCTTATTCCAATGCATGGTTGCATGCCACTCAGTTAATACCTTAATCACCTGACTCATTGGCATACAAGGTAATCCTTCTTCTGCATTAAACCATTCACTTCCCAATTTCATACATCCTCTCTTCAACCATTTTTCACTTTCCTGTCCCTCTGGCTGCCACATTTCAATCTTATCTACATTCGTAAGTGGCCCTTCCTGTGTCTGTCTAGTATTATACAAAATCTTTTCACTTTGCTTAACCACCTCCGTTGCTGCTGCATCAGCCATTGCATTACCTTGTGCCTCAAAGGTTGGCCTTTCAGTGTGGGCCGGGGTCCACACAACTGCAGTTTTCCTACCTTCACGTTCCCTTCTTGCCAAAATTTCAAACAGCAATTTCCAATATGTGTAATGTTGTAAATTTTTACCTGCACTGGTTATCATCCCCCTACGCTGCCATTTTAATATATGATACTGTAGTGAACTTGCAACGTAACCACTATCAGTATATATAGTGACATTTTGAGTCATATCAGTGTGTTGTAAGGCCGTAATAACGGCCAAAAGTTCAGCATGCTGTGCAGTATGGTCAGGAGGGGTTTAATATTGTACTTGCATTATCTTTCTTAGATTCTCATCTACCTGCACGCAGGCAAAGCCTGCAACAGTCCTTTCACAAGCTCCATCTGTAAACCATATCAACCCATCAGATAAGGGTTCAAAAATAAGACAGTGAAATGTAGGGATTTCTATAGTATCGATCTCACCCTCTTGATCGACAGGAAAAAGCAGATCTATCTTATTTCTTTGATCTTTAGTTAATGGTATTATTCTTATATCTTGTCCTAAAAGTACTGCTTGATATTTTCCAAATCTAGTGGCTGTCAATGCCGTCTGGCTAGGGCTCAACAGCGTTTTAATCGTGTGGTTGGTATGTATTACAATAGGAACAAAAGGCATTTGTGCTCTCCATTTGCCTACTGCTGCCACAATAGCTGTCAATAACTTTGGTATTTCTTTCATTCCCTTTTCCACATGATTAAAAGAGCCTGATAAAAAAGCTACTGGTGTATTTACTTCATTATTTTGATTAATCATAGCTGCCCAACTTTGAGAAATACTGATACCTGATGCTGCACATAAAGCTTTAAAATCCCCAATAGTCAATTGAGTTCCTGCTTTTGTCAAATTCTGTACATCCTCAAGTGATGTAGGTCCTCCCTTGTCACGGGGGAAGGGGAGATGTTTAACTTCCAACAGGTTTTTAGTAACTCCCCACATTTGATTTTATCCATTCTCACAAGCTCTGCAGCTACATGGGTTTCCCTAAAAATTGCCTTTGACGGTCCGGGTGTCAATTTGAACAGGATTACCTTTGGTTTTTGTTGAGGTCTCGGGACTAACCCGTAGCCGTCCCTCAGCCTCAAATTATGTTGACAAATCATATTGTTCAGAGGTTATTAGAGATTTTAAATCACCTCTTTCACCTATTAGCCCTACACACAAAACTAGCTAGGACTGTGCCTAATTCAAACCAGATGATCTCTTAAAACTGCAGAAATCTCACTTAAAAAGGGTCAGACAAAGTTTCCACATAGAGAAATAGAACTTATTAATTAAACAGAATAACACATATTTTAAAATAAACAGAGATCAGAATTCCCTATAAGACAAAGAACTTATTTAAATCTAATCTAAAACAATCTTTTAAAAGGAACAAAACAAATTTCAGTTCTTCCTGACCTTTCTAACCTGTACACCCGAGAAATCAAAACCAGATGACATTCCTCAACCTTCAGGCTGAACCAAAGGCTGCTTTTCCTGTTCTTGCTGTATTTTTTCTACATCTGCATGGAATAAATCAGACGCAACTGAAAATAAATTCCAAATAGTAAGATGCTTCTCTAAGCTTTTCTTCTTTTTCTTATTTTCTTGTATGTATGTCAGGAGAGATAATAATTTTGGATGATCAAACGATCCATACTGAGACCAGTTTGCATCATATTTGACCCATTTCTCATGTATTTTTTCAATCTGTTTTTTTTCTAACGGGAATAATTCTATGACATGCTGCAAAGGGGTGCATTTTTTTGAACTATCTAAATCTAAATACAAAGTATATACAGGACGCTTTTCTTTCTTATCTGCCCCTTTCCCTTCCATTTTATTCTGACTATTACAATTTCTCCTATAGAGCCACAACCTACAAAAATATACTAATGCACTTAAACAAAGAAAATATACAAAAAAGAAAACTACAAAGCTAAACAAATATACTACTAATAAGTCCACAATGTAAGCTTACTCACGCGTGTTCTTATTTCTCTTTAGCAAGCCCAGGAGTCGTCACCTGTATGTCCACGTCAGTAGGTTGATCACTCCCAAATCAGTGGTACACAGAAATCAGGCTTAAAACAACGCTTGCTCTCAAAATCCAATCCTGTAAAAACTTTCATTAACAACAAACACTTAATTTGTCATTCGTCTCGCCTTCTCTTTTCCGTGTGCGGCATAAATCTTCTGTCCTGCCGCGGTCGCCACTTTGAAGAAAAGGTTAGACGAATTTCATATTCAATATAAAAAGTTTATTCATTTTTTTAGTTTACAAACTGAATACCATCACTTGGGTATTCAGGAAGCATATCTAGACAAAGTAGAATGCTTACTACACAGATCTCTCATTGGTCTTATATAGCATTTTTCTTTGGCATCTGACTATACAACATCCCTGTGCAAGTCTCTGAATACCACAAGCTGTTAATCATAGAACATGCCGCATCTGCTTTCCCTTATCCCACAGACTTTCTGGAGCCGTGCCTTTGGCCGATGTTTTAATGCCCTTTTCTCATGCCTCAGGAGATTTAGTGTTGAAACAGCTTGTTGTAATCATGGAGCTTTCCACTCCCCTTCTTTCATGCTTTTATTCAACACATGGTAACATACATGGAACATAATATATATGGAACAGATCATGGTATAAATATATACCATATGCATATATACATGGTAAAGAAGAATATATTATGGTAATGCATGAAGGTTCCTGAGTAATAAATTGGATTGTAACATACATTAGGTCATTGACTATAGAGAGACCCTATTTGACATAAGGTTTAAAGTGGTAATGCTTGATCATTAATAGTAGAGTGTTTAAGCAGTCATGCAATAAAAATTCGGTTTTGTATAGATCGTGTATAATGTTATTATTTAGTGTTTAAGATGGGTGTTTATGGTATGCTTTCTTGAAAAGATCTGTTTTCAGAAGCCTTCGGAAGATGGTTAGGTCTTGCGTTGTTTTTATGGCCTTCAGTAGTGTGTTCCATAGCTTCGTGCAGATGTATGAGAAGCTGGTCGCGTATATGGCTTTATATTTTAGCCCTTTACAGTTAGGATAGTGGAGATTGAGGAATGTGCGTGATGATCTTTTTGCGTTCCTAATAGGCAAGTCTATAAGGTCTGACATGTAGGTCGGGGCTTCCCCGTAGACGATTTTGTGAACCAGGGTGCAAACTTTGAACGCAATTCATTCTTTTAGTGGGAGCCAGTGTAGTTTTTCTCTTAGGGGTTTGGTGCTTTCTTTTTCGCTTTCCCAAATATGAGTCTGGCTGCTGTGTTTTGAGCGGTTTGAAGCTTCTTAATGATTTGTTCTTTACATCCGGCATAAATGGCATTGCAGTAGTCTAGATGACTTAGCACCATTGATTGTACTAGGCTGCGGAATACTTCCCTTGGGAAGAAAGGTCTGATTCTTTTAAGTTTCCACATTGAGTAGAACATTTTCTTTGCTGTATTTTTCGCATGGTCTTCAAGTGCGAGATTTCGGTCAATTGTGACTCCCAGAATTTTCAGGCTAATTGAGACCGGAAGTGTGTAGTCTGGGGTGTTTATGGTATTGGGTTTGTTTGTGTTGTATTGTGAGGACAGGATCAGACATTGTGTTTTTTCTGTGTTTAGCTTTAGTTGGAATGTGTCCGCCCATGAGTTCATTATTTGGAGGCTGTGTGTGATTTCATTTGTTATTTCGGTTATGTCTTGTTTGAACGGGATGTATATTGTGACATCGTCAGCGTAGATGTATGGGTTGAGTCCTTGGTTGGACAGCGATTTGGCTAAAGGTGTCATCATTAAGTTAAAAAGGGTTGGTGAGAGCGGTGATCCTTGTGGTACTCCACATTCAGGCTTCCATGGTGTTGATGTTTTTGAGTTTGAAATCACTTGATAAGATCTTGCTGTTAAGAAACCTTTAAACCATCTTAGTACGTTTCCTCCAATCCCGAAGTAGTCTAGGATGTTCGGGAGTATTTGGTGGCTGACCATGTTGAACGCGCTGGACATATCTAATTGTAGGAGTAACACATTGTTTCCAGTTGCAATTAGTTGTTTAAATTTGGTTATGAGAGTGGTTAGCACTGTTTCAGTACTATGGTTGGATCAAAATCCTGACTGATTCATGTAGTATTGAGAATTTGTTTAGGTAGTTGGTGAGTTGTTTGGTTATCATACTTTCCATTAGTTTTACTATCAGGGGGATGGATGCTACTGGTCGATAGTTGGTTGTGTCATTTAATTTTTTCTTTAAGTCTTTGGGTATGGGTGTAAGTAATATATTTCCTTTGTCCTTGGGGAAAAGTCCATGTTGTAGCATATAGTTCAGGTGTGATGTAAGGTCTGTTATGAAGCGTTTGGGGGCGAACCTTATTAGGTTACTGGGGCAAATATCCAGTTTGGAGTGGGTTTTGGAGAATTTGTTGAGTGCTTGAATGATGGTTTCTTCGGTTAGTAAATCGAAGTTATTCCAGGTTCGGTCTGCTGGGTATTCACCGGGAGTGGGGTCCAGGCAATCCATAAACCTTTCATAATCAGTGGTATTGAGTGGTAATGTGGATCGAAGTTTTATAATTTTCTCATTGAAGTATTTGGCAAGTTGGTCTGCCGATGGGGAGTCTGTGCTGGCTGTGGTAACCGGCGTGGTGTCTATTAGTTTATTCACGAGTTGGTAGAGTTTATGTGCATCTTTGTAGTCTGGTCCTATTTTGGTTTTGTAGTATGCTCTTTTGGTTTGTTTTATTGTATATTTGTATTTTCTTTGCATTTGTTTCCAAGCTTTGAGTGTGTGTTCATTTTTTGTTTTATGCCATGCGCGTTCGAGTCTCCTGACTTGTGTTTTTAGTTTTTTCAGTTCTTCGTTGAACCAAGGTACTGAGCTGTGTCTTCGTGTGGTTCTTGTTTGTAGTGGTGTAATTTCATCTAATATGTTCCTGCATCTGTCATCCCAGTCTTGGAGATAGTGTTTGGAGTCTGTCTGTGCTAACCATTCATTTTTGTAGATCTGTTGCCAGAATGTAACAGGATCAATTTGTCCTCTAGTGGTGTAGGTTGTGCATTCTTGTTTGGGTTGCGTGTCTTTTCTCTGCCATTGTATGGCTACGTTTAATTTATGGTGGTCTGACCGTGGTATGGCCGTCCATTTTGTATCTGTTAGTATAAGGTTTGAGTCTAAGGATAGTTTGTATGTGATAAGGTCAATTGTGTGTCCTTTGACATGTGTAGCTTGAATATTAGGCAAGTTAAGGTCCCATAGTTGTAGGAATTCTTTGCAATCACGTGTATTGGTTGCATTAGGGTCTTCCAGGTGTAGGTTTATGTCACCTATTATGAGTAAGTTGGAGTTAGAAATACATGTATTCGATATAAAATCCATAAAGTTTGACAGGCATTCTTGCCAATTTCCTGGTGGTCTATAAAACAGGACCACGTTTAGATGGCTGAGCAGGGTATTGAGGTGGATTCTAACTGAGGCAATTTCAAGTTTTGGTGTTATAGACTCAGCAGTTGTTGTTACGGTGAAGTGGGATCTATAGATTAGTGCTACTCCACCTCCTCTTTTTTTCTTTCCTTGTCCAGTGTGTAATTTTGTAGCCTGGGGGGCAGAGTTCTAGTATTGTCTGCCGTAATCCTGTCAGTTATTGTTGTTTTATTTACTAATGATCTGGCGTTTATGTATCCCATCTGAATTGTTTGGTAGGGGTCTTGTATATTCGTGTTTGTGATGATTTTCTTAAGTTGTCTGTTCTCTTGTTGTGTAGGTTTATTATGTCCTTTCTTTCCTTTGTGATATGTTTGTCCCCATGGGGTGGTTTTTTCATTGTTTTGATTGCTGTTGTCCTGGTGAGGTGTGTTGTGTCTGGGTAACCTGAAGAGGTTAAGTATTGTGGGTATGTTGTTGGTGTTTGTGAGGGGGGTGGTTAGTGTTTGGTGAATTAGGGCTAGTGTGTAGGTTATTAGAATTAGTTTGGTGATATTCATTTTGTTGTGTCTGTTTGGGATTTTCTTTAAGGTGGGAGTGTTGGGTTGGGTTTTTTTTTTAGGAGTTTTCTAGGGGTCTGTGAGGGGTGAGCTTAAATTTATCTTCAACTCACGTTTCTCGTCTGATTCGGTGGCCTTGATTCCTTGTCTCAAGAGGGTCAGGAGGTTGGTGAATGTGAGCTTATCTTGTGGTCTCACCGCCGTTGGCTTCACTGTCCCGACTGTGGAAATGTGTTGTTGACCTTCACTGTCCGTTGCAGGCTGCCGGCTGAGTGCGGTCCAGTAATCGTCCTCCTTACGATGGGGTGAATCCCGCCTTTAATTGTGTGGTTGCTCATCTATAGAGGATCTCGCTCTGGCGTTCCGGGTAGTTTGTAGTTTAACGCCTAGTATGTGACCTCTGTCGCGACGTCCTCGCGTGGGTCCCTGCAGTGGGAGGCTTGCCTGTCGCCCTCACAGTGGTTCGATGCCCGAGAGATGCAGAGAAGCAATCACAAGTTGGTAGACAGTAGTACAGGTTAGTATTTATTTGGGTATAGGCCCGCCTAGTTGTATGAACATGGGACTAGAGATCGTGTCAGGGTCTTGTAGTGCTATTGATGTGATAATTAGTAATAGATACAATATATAGAATCATATTATATACAATCGACAGATTTAAGATCCGTGTCAGGATATAAACATTCACAGTATATATGGCAGATATGAATACAGCACCAGAACATGCACATTGCAGAGTATGGTGTCTAGAAACATTAAGCAATATAATAAAGCATCATATATACAGGTATACTGCAAAATATTGTGACATATGATCAGGGTATTTAGATTTGTCTTGAGAGAAGCAGGAGGAGCAAGCTAAATAGACAGGAGCATAGAGAATAGCAAAGTAAACAGGAGCAGAGGTAGGATTGAGCATAATATCGAGTAGCTCAGGAGAGAAAACCTGTGTAGTTCTTCTTTCACTCGTGCTCCTCTTCGGTAGGTCACTAGTATCCGGGTGGTGAAATTATAGTTAGACGATCTGGGTATGGTTATATGCAGTCAGCAAAGAGGGTTGCTCACCTGGGTCTAGTTCCCTGATGCGGCAGAAGTAGCAACAATCAATGGGACTCGTGAGGTTGGCTCTGACCATTCGGGTCCTCTGTGCTATATCCAGTGCGCGCAGTCTGGCACACGCACGGAGCCCAACGAGGTCCGTCCCGTGCCTCCTCTCACTCCCGACATAACAATTTGGCCTCGGGGCATGTGTTTACTGCCATATTTCCAATCGGGGAGGTCAAGGCCGGCTCCTGTACGTGTAAGCTGCAGGCTCAGCAGCCCACTCGAGGCGAGGATCGGCATCCGGCTTGTTTGGTGAGCTGTATTTCTCAGCGCCGTCGAGCCAGCGTCTCCACGGAGTATTGTGGGGGTGGCTCCGCGCCTGTCGCTGCGTTCAAGGTGAGGGCTAGCGGGGGTTTCGGTCACCTCTCTGGCGCTCCCGTGCGGTGTGGCTAGGCCCAGGCCTCCGATGATTCTGAGGCCCTTGCTGCAACTTCGATCTGTGGTCCAGCCACGAGGCGCTCCGTCCGATGAGGCCTCCGATCGGTTCAATTCCGGGCAAATGTCGGACTCTTGATCCGACTGGGGTTCAGTCTGGGAGTTGTGTGCTCCGATCTCAGCCGGTTCTCAGCTGGCAAGACCGTTGGTGTCCTCAGAACTGGTCGCTTCCGCAATCGGCTGAATTGGTGCAGGTGTCCGGCAGGCCTGGGTTGTGGTCGGTCTTCAGAACTCTACTCTGGTGCTAGCCCCCGTGGGGAGAGGTTTACCTGCCTCCCTGCTTTGGGGTGGCGGCAACTCGCGCCAACGGTATATTCCGTTGTTTCTGACCTCCCTGCAGTGCCTGCCACGTACAGCCTTCACGATAGTACGGAGCTCAGGGTACGTCCATCCTATTCCGTCGCCTTAATGGAGACTTTCCGTATCTGTGCTGTTAAAGTGAGGAGGAGACAGTACTCAAAGAACTTGGTAAGTGAGAGGCTGGCATAAGTGCAGGAGGGTACATTTTACTACTACTACTACTACTATTTGACATTTCTAAAGCGCTACTAGGGTTACGCAGCGCTGTACAATATAACATAGAAGGACAGTCCCTGCTCGAAGAGCTTACAATCTAATGGACAAATGTACAGACAATCAAGTAGTGGCAGTCAAATTGGGGCAGTCTAAGGTTAGGTGCCGAAGGCAACATTGAAGAGGTGGGCTTTGAGCAAGGATTTGAAGATGGGTAGGGAGGGGGCTTGGCGTAGGGCTACAGGAAGTTGATTCCACGCATAGGGTGAGGTGAGGCAGAATGGGCGGAGCCTGGAGTTGGCGGTGGTGGAGAAGGGTACTGAGAGGAGGGATTTGTCCTGTGAGCGGAGGTTTCGGGCGGGAACGTAAGGGGAGATGAGGGTGGAGAGGTAATGAGGGGCTGTAGACTGAGTGCATTTGTAGGTGAGAAGGAGAAGCTTGAACTGAATGTGGTATCTGATTGGAAGCCAGTGAAGCGACCTGAGGAGGGGGGTAATATGAGTGTATCGGTTCAGGCGGAATATAGGACGAGCAGCAGAGTTCTGAATGGATTGAAGTGGGGATAGATGGCTAAGTGGGAGGCCAGTGAGGAGAAGGTTGCAGTAGTCAAGGCGAGAGGTAATGAGGGCGTGGATGAGAGTTCGGGTGGTGTGTTCAGAGAGGAAAAGGCGAATTTTGCTGATGTTAAAGAGGAAGAAGCGACAGGTCTTGGCTGTCTGCTGGATATGCGCAGAGAATGAGAGGGAGGAGTCGAAGATGACTCCAAGGTTGCGGGCAGATGAGACGGGGAGGATGAAGGTGTTATCAACTGAGATCGAGAGAGGAGGAAGAGGAGAGGTGGGCTTTGGTGGAAAGATTATAAGCTCGGTCTTGGACATGTTCAGTTTCAGGTGGCGGTTGGACATCCATGCAGCAATGTCGGACAAGCAGGCCGATACCTTGGTCTGGGTCTCCACGATGATGTCTGGTGTGGAGAGATACAACTGGATGTCATCAGCATAAAGATGATAGTGGAAACCATGAGATGAGATCAGTGAGCCCAGGGAAGAGGTGTAGATTGAAAAAAGAAGGGGTCCAAGGACAGATCCCTGGGGAACTCCTACAGAGAGCAGGATGGGGGTGGAGGAAGAACCGTGAGAGTGTACTCTGAAGGTACGATGGGAGAGATAGGAGGAGAACCAGGAGAGGACAGAGCCCTGGAACCCAAATGAGGACAGTGTGGCAAGAAGTAAATCGTGATTGACAGTGTCAAACGCAGCGGATAGATCAAGGAGGATAAGGATGGAGTAGTGGCCTCTGGACTTGGCAAGGAACAGGTCATTACAGACTTTAGAGAGTGCTGTTTCTGTCGAGTGTAGAGGGCGAAAACCGGATTGAAGTGGATCGAGGATGGCCTGAGAGGAGAGGAAATCGAGGCAGCGGCTGTGAACGGCGCGCTCAAGTAGTTTGGAGAGGAAGGGTAGGAGGGAGATGGGGCGGTAGTTGGAGGGACAGGTAGGGTCAAGTGATGGTTTTTTGAGGAGAGGTGTGACTACGGCGTGCTTGAAGGTGTCAGGGACAGTTGCAGTGGATAGAGATAGGTTGAGGATATGACAGATGGAGGGGGTGACAGTATGAGAGATGGTGTTAAGTAAGTTGGTGGGGATGGGATCAGAGGAATAAGTTGTGCATTTCGAGGAGGAAAGAAGGTGGGCAGTTTCCTCCTCGGAGATATCAGGGAAGGAGGAGAAGGAGTTGGTTGGTTGGTTGGTTGATGGAGAGGGTTGAAGAGAGAAGAGGAGGAGGTGGCTTGGTAGTGAATTCAAGGTTGATCTTTTGCACTTTGTCGTGGAAGTAGTCAGCCAGTGATTGAGGAGAGAGTGAGGGGGGAGTGGGAGCGGAGGGAGTTAAGGGTGGCAAAGAGACGACGAGGGTTGGAGCTGAGAGAATTGGTCAACTGGGTGTAGTAGTCCTGTTTGGCAAGGAATAGGGAGGACTGGAAGGAGGATAGCATGAATTTGTAATGAAGGAAGTCTGAATAGGTGCGAGATTTCCTCCAGAGGCGTTCAGCAGATCGGGCGCAGGAGCGAAGGTAACGGATGCAAGGGGTCAACCAGGGCTGGGGATTAGTACGTCTTGTGGGACGGGAGATGGATGGTGCGAGGGTGTCCAGAGCAGAGGAGAGAGTGGCATTGTAAGCGGAGACCGCTTCGTCGACAGACTTGGAGGACATGATGGAGGGGAGGAGATTAGGAATACTAGAGGATAAGGTGGGAGGGTCAATGGCCTGGAGATTCCTGGAAGTAGTGGTTAATGTTGGGCGGGGCTGAGGGGGGTGAAGGAGTGTGAAGGTGATCAGGTGATGATCAGAGAGAGGAAGAACTGAGGTGTGGAAATTGGAAGTTGAGCTGGAAAAGGAGAGGACAAGGTCAAGACAATGGCCATCCCGGTGAGTAGGGGTGGTGGAGCACAGCTGGAGGCCGAAGGAGGATGTTAGAGTGAGGAACTGAGAAGTATGAGAGTTGGATGGGTCATCAGCGTGTATATTAAAGTCTCCGAGAATGAGGGACGGAGATGAGGGATCAAGAAAAACAGAAAGCCAGGCATCGAAGTCAGTAAGGAAGGAAGAGAGAGATTTCTCAGGGGGGTGGTAAATGACTGCAACTCTGAGTGGTAGCAGGTAGAATAGACGGATGGAGTGAACTTCAAAGGATGAGAAGCAGTGAGATTGTGGTAGGAGGAGGGGTTGAAAACTACAGGTGGGTGAGAGTAATAACCCGACACCTCCTCCGCGGCCAATTGGGCGGGGAGTGTGGGAGAAAAGATAACCTCTGTGGCATAGGGCCGCGACTGAGGCCGAGTCATTGGGGGTGAGCCAGGTTTCGGTTAGGGCGAGCAGATGAAGGGAGCGGGAGATGAAGAGATCGTGGGTGAAGGGAAGTTTGTTGCACACGGAGTGGGCATTCCACAGGGCGCATGAGAAGGGGAGGGAAGAAGGGGGAAGGAGGGGAATAGAAATGAGATTGGAGATATCTCGGAAGCGTTTGCATGGATAATACGAGGGCATGTGAGGGGGGCCTGGATTGGGATTGATGTCACCGGCGGATAGTAGGAGAAGGAGCAAGAGAGAGCGGAGGAGGGTGGGGGAGGTAGGGCGACGAAGACGGGATGGGCTTAGTAGGAATGGGGATGGGCTAATGGCAGGAAGGAAGTGTTGAAGGTTGAGAGCTAGGAGGGAGGGGGGATAGGAGAGATGGTGAGCTGGTCCGGGGTGGGTAGGGTAGAGCAGTAGTGAGTAGGACGGGAGAGGACATGGATGGGCAATGAGTACCTGCGGTGGACAGCGGAGGGGAGAGCAGAAGACAGTGGAGCAGCAGGGCTAGGACCTCTGGAACACACGGACTGGAACACGCTGGAACTAGTTGGAGCAGAAGACAGTGGAGCTGCAGGGCTGGGACACTCTGGAACACATGGACTGGAACAGGCTGCAACGGACGGGGAATCCCACAGGAATTGTTTCTGTCCCTGCTGGAACCCCACAGCGTCTTCATGGGGAGCAATACTTGGATGGTCTGACTTTCCCATGCATATCACCAGAGGGGAGGGAGTTCTTGGGAGCCCACTGCTTAAAGTTCTGGGCTCAGTTGGTTTCTGCATGGAGTTTTACAGGCTTCTGGGGGATAGGGTGGTCCACTCATGAAGTGATATATTCTACTGGTTAGAGCACCGTAATCCACAGAGGTGGCCGGTTCAAATCCCACTGCTGCTCCTTGTGATCTTGGGCAAGTAACTTAACCCTCCATTGCCTCAGGCACAATCTTAGATTGTGAGCCCTTCTGGGACAGAGAAATATCCAATGTACCTGAATGTAACTCACCTTGAGCTACTACTGAAAAAGTGTGAGCAAAATCAAAATAAATAAATATTCAATGCCCTTCTAGCCTCGTATCATTTACTGGGGGAGTTGGGCATGGCTCATTTTGTGGTCCTTTTAAAGGATCTTTTGTTGCCAAACTCGTATCAACCAATAAATAAATCAACAGTAAAGGACAATGTGGATGCAGCAGCTCCTAGGCTGGCTGGCTAGCTTTTTTGTTGTTGTTTTGAGTGTACGGCGTGTGTGTACGGAATGGATTAAAAGGCCAGAGATTGATAAGTCTGTATGACTCTGGAATCTATGATCTCTGGAATTTATGGTCTATTATGATGATACCCTTACGGGCAAGCAGGCTTGGGAAAGAAATTAGTGTAAACAAAAAGGGAGAATGTGGTTTAAACAGGTTTAGGAAAGCAGATGGTGAGAACCAGATAATAATCTGTGAGAAGGATAATTTGCTGAAAAAGTCATGTAAATCATTGTCTGAAAAACTATATAAGCTGCTGAATTAGAACAGTATTTCAGAGATGCAGACAGTGAACATCTTTTTAGGTAACTGTACTGATCTCTCATGAGAAACTATTAATTGTATCTGTAATTGGTAAGCAAATAAAAAATATACTTTCTCATATGCACGTAGCGCCTTGGTCTTTTATCTCTACAAGTCGTGGGTTAACTGATATATGAAGATTTGGAGAGGTGGTAAAAAGACCTAAACATTTAACAATTATATGGGTTTAATTCAATACATTAATGTGGTAGCTGTGTTAATTTTTTGTTTCATTTGGAGTTGTTAATATGCAATGCAGTGAATGGCATAATGTCAGTTTTTGAAATCTACGTCTGCTATCTTTATTGCAGTACAAGGGGAATTTGTTTTTCTGGTGTTGTCCTGCATGCTAGAATTGTTTTTGGGGGGTTTCTGCTGAATTTTTGTCTACATATTTTATTAGTTTATATGGTTACTCTTAGGGGTTCTTTTGCTGGAACTGGCCTAGGGCAGGTGTGCTATTTCTCAATGATGCCTTTTTATATACTCCATGGCTGGTAAATGGGTGTGGCTACTGTAGGGGTCGGGCCATATACAGTGGCCCCATTCTTAAGGGGTACCTTTTTTCCTACAAAAAAAAAATCACTTTTTTTTCGTGGCCTTTTACTAGCTGAAAACATCTCTGCACAAATACAACGCCTGCTAGGGTGCCTCTATAAGTACCAACCCCTGAGCTCGAAATGACACACAGATTACGATTACTTCTACTCCCACCGATAAAGAGTAGTTACTTACCTGTAGCAGGTGTTCTCCGAAGACAGCAGGCTGCATATTCTCACAAGTGGGTGACGTCACGTCGGCCCCGGAGGATTTTCAAGCAAAATCTAAAAATCTCTTCAACGGCGTTCCGTCGTGTGAGCGATCGCACCGCGCATGCGCGCACACATCTTCCCGCGCACCGCGCGGACACGCCCCTCAGTTTAATCCAAAAGATGAAGGAGACAACTCCAAAAGGGGAGGTGGGAGGGTTTGTGAGAATATGCAGCCTGCTGTCTTCGGAGAACACCTGCTACAGGTAAGTAACTACTCTTTCTCCGAAGACAAGCAGGCTGATATTCTCACAAGTGGGGTATCCCTAGCTCCCAGGCTTACACAACACAACAAACAGTGGTCAATTGAGCCTCGCAATGGCGAGGACAGAATAAAAATTGACCTGAAAAGAAGAAACATCTAAATGAGAGTGTAGCCTGGAACAGAATAAAAATGGGCCTAGGAGGGTTGGAGTTGGATTCTAAAACCCCAAACAATTTCTGCAGCCCCGACTGCCCAAACCGACTGTCGCGTCGGCTATCCTGCTGAAGGCTGTAGTGAGATGTGAATATGTGGACTGATGACCACACCGCAGCCTAGCAGATCTCTTCAATAATGACTTATCTTAGATGGGCCACCGACTCAGCCAAGGCTCTAATAAAGGGAGTCGTGACATGGCCCTCTATAGTCAGTCCAGCCTGGATAAAAGCGAAGGAGATGCAATCTGCTAGCCAATTAGAAATGGTGCGGTTCCCGACAGCAACTCCCCTCTATTGGCATTAAGCGAAATAAACAACTGGGCGGACTGTCTGTGGGAGCTTGTCCGATCCACGTAAAGGCCAACGCTCCTTTGCAGTCCAAAGTGTGCAGCTTGCTTTCGCCAGGACTTGTATGATGGCGAGGAAAAAATGCTGGCAAAACAATTGACTGGTTCAGATGGAAACTCCGACACCACCTTTGGCAAGAACTTAGAGTGCGTGCGGAGGACTACTCTGTTATGATGAAATTTAAGGAAAGGAGCATGAACCACTAGAGCCTGAAGCTCACTGACCCTACAAGCTGAGGAAACAGCCACCAGGTCAAGTACTTCAGATGGCAGGACTCAGTGGCTCGAAAGGAGCTTCCATCAGTTGGGAGAGAACGACGTTGAGATCCCATGACACTGTAGGAGGTTTGACAGTGGGCTTTGACAAAAGCAAGCCTCTCATGAAGCGAAGAACTAAAGGCTGTCCAGAGATAGGCTTACCCTCTACATGACAATGAGAAGCACTAATTGCACTAAGGTGAACTCTTACTGAGGTAGTCTTAAGACCAGACTCTGATAGGTGTAGAAGGTATTCAAGCAAGGTCTGTGCAGGACAAGAAAAAGGATCTAGGACCTTGCTGTCACACCAGACGGCAAACCTCTTCCATTTAAAAGAGTAACACCTCTTAGTGGAATCTTTCCTGGAAGCAAGCAAGACTCGGGAGACACCCTCAGAAAGACCCAAGGAGGCGAACTCTACGCCCTCAACATCCAGGCTGTGAGAGCCAGAGACCGGAGGTTGGGATGCAGAAGCGCCCCCTCGTTCTGAGTAATGAGGGACAGAAAACATTCCAATCTCCACGGTTCTTCTGTATATAACTCCAGAAGAGGGAACCAGATCTGACGGGGCCAAAACGACACCATCATAATCATGTTCCTTCGGTCTTGCTTGAGTGTCAGCAAAGTCTTCCCCACCATGGGTATGGGAGGATACGCATACAGAAGGCCTGTCTTCCAATGAAGGAGAAAGGCATCTGATGCTAGCCTGCCATGGGCCTGCAGTCTGAAACAGAACTGAGGGACTTTGTGACTGGACTAAGTGGCAAAAAGATCCACTGAGTGGGAGCCCCACTCCCGGAAGATCTTTCGAGCTACAGTTATGCTCAATGACCACTTGTGCGGCTGCATTATCCTGCTCAACATGTCGGCCAGACTGTTATTTACGCCGGCTAGATAAAAGGGCTTGGAGAAACATACCATGTTGGCGAGCCCACAGCCACATCTGCACGGCGCCACGACACAGAGGGCGAGATCCAGTACCCCTTTGCTGTCGAGGTAGACATCGCAACCCGATTGCCTGTTTGAATTAGAAGAATTTGGTTGGATAGCTGATCACTGAAAACCCTTAGAGTGTTCCAGATCATTCACAACTCCAGGAGATTAACCTGGAGACGCTTATCCTAAAGGGACTAAGGTCCTTGAGTATGGAGCCCATCTACATGTGCTCCAGGAGGGATGAAACCATCGTCAGCACATTTTGTGGCTGAAGAAGTTGGTATGGACGCCCCAGAACCAAATTGGAGCGAATTGACCACCACTGAAGGAAATTCCGAAAACTGGCAGACAGTTGGGTCACATCCTCTAGATTCCCTGAAGCTTAATACCACTGGGAAGCTAGGATCCACTGAGCGGATGTAATGTGTAAACGTGCCATGGGAGTTACGTGAACTGTGGAAGCCATGTGCCTTAGAAGTCTCAATATTTACTGAGCTGTAATCTGTTGAGACGGCCAATCGTTGGGATAAGGGAACACATGCACTCCCAGTCTACGTAGAGATGCAGCAACCACAGCCAAGCACTAAAAAAAAAAATACTCTGGACACAAATTGGGTAAAAGCATCCTGTAAGTCCAGAGAGCATAGCCAATCGGTTTCCTGAATTATGGGAAGAAGGGTGCCCAAGGAAAGCATCCTGAACCAAATATTTCTTCAGGCCCCTTATGTCTATGAAGGGACGCATCTCCCCTGTTTTCTTTCCCACAAGGAAGCACCTGGAATAGAATCCCAGCCCTTCTTGCCCTGGTGGAATGGGCTCATTCGCATTGGCGCTGAGAAGGGCGGAGAGTTCCTCTGCAAGAACCTACTTGTGATGGGAGCTAAAGGGTTGAGCTCCCGGTGAGCAATTTGGAGGGTTTGATTCCAGATTGAGAATGTATCCTAACCGGACCCCGACAGGCAGAACGGCCGGTACGGACAGTTTATATAGTGGGTATGCTGAATTGGAGTCAGTCAAAACCCCGTCTCTGGTTTTTGCTGAGGAGCTGCAGGGGCCTGCTTAGGTGCACGCTGTTGACTAGAACGAGTGTGCTGTGGCAGCGCCTGAACTGGCTGTCGAGAAGCAGGAGTATACGTACGACCCCTTGAGGCGTAAGGAAAAAACTCTCTTCCCGTTATAAAACTTCCGAGAAGAGGAAGTGGATGCACAGAATATCTGCAATTTTCTGCTGATTCATCTCCTCCAGGGTGGAGACATGCAGCCATGAGAGTCTGCGCATCACTATACCCAGAGCAGAAATCTAGATGTTACATTGCAAGCGTCGAAAATGCCCCTGGACAGGAAGCAGCGACACACCTTGTGCTGCCTGACCACCTAGTGAAAAGGATTAGCCTGCTCCGGTGGGAGTGCTCGTAAAGATCCGGTAGGACTCGATTTTGAAGGCGATCATGCCAGCCTGGTACCCTGTTCTCCCAAAAGAGGCTAAGGTTGTATGCTCTGGCCCCAGGGGCGCCAAAGCAAGTTTCCAGAGCTCCTATCTGTTCTGAGAGCAGAATCCACCACCCCAGAATCATGAGATAACTGAGGCCTAATGAAACTGGATTCCCCGTGGATCCGATACTGGGATTCAGTCTTCTTGTATCATGAAAAAGAACTGTGGCAGAAGACTTAGGTGGAGATGGATAGTCCAGGACCTCGAGCATCTGGGCCCTGGGCTGACTCACAATCTCCACAAGGAAGGGAATGGCCTCAGACAATACCAGCACAAAAGATGAAAAATATAGTCTCCGGGGAGGAGAGCTGCTGTAAGGTGAGGAAGTCGAGACAGATAGAAGATCTAGAGAATCCTCAGCAGAGAAAACTCCAAGACCGTCATGGTCATCAGATGAGGCATCATCGGATTGAGCTAACAACTCAGACAGAGCAGCTCAGACCGAAATCCGTCCGACATGGAGGCGCGGTGACCTCAACGACGGGGTCTAGAAGTTGACTCCCCAGGCGACTCCAGTGAAGGAGAATCGACCCAGGAGGCTACCTACACCGATACCGGAGGCCGTACCGGTGAAGGGGATCTGATCCCAGGCGAAAAGCTAGGCGCTGCAGGAGCCGCTAGCACCAATGGCACCCGATGGTACTGAAGCCTAAGGCAGAATCTGCAAATGCTGGGGAATCGATACCAGACTGCCAGATGACCTGCGTGTCCATAACAGAGATGGGACCGATGGTACCCATGGTATCGATGATACCCATGGCACCCATGGTATCGATGGTACCCATGATACCTGGTACCGATGGTACCGATGGTACCCATGATACCTGGTACCCATGGTACCGATGGTACCCATGATACCTGGTACCGATGGTACCCATGGCACCCATGGTACCGACGTAGGGTGCCAGGGTACCTCCATAACAGAGGGAGCAAAGCTCTCGGCACCGATGGTACCGACGTCCGCCAATGCGCCCGAATGACCTGCAAAGCAGGAGGCGCCGAGGCGGGTGGAGACCCACTCGATGCATCACTGTACCCAGCGTGCATCGGTCTCTAGGCAGCTGGCGTCGGACTCAAGAATTGAACCACAAAAGTAAAGCTTCCCTATAAGTTTCGATTCCCATGTCAGGCACAGCCCCTTGTGACTCTGGCAATTACTGAACCTTTCCTTGCCCCAGGTACAAAAAGTACCTGTATATGTAAGCCACAATGAGCCTGCCATGAGTGGGAAAGGATACAAATAAAAAAATAAAGAGGTTTAATTATTATTTTTAAAAGAATACTCGAAAGAGATTTAACTCCGAGGACCTGAAGAAACACGAAGCGCTAACGAACTCCGTGTCTCCTCAGACGCGGAAAAAGAAGAACTGAGGGGCGTGTCCGCGCGGCGAGCGGGAAGATGTGTGCGCGCATGCGAGGTGCGATCGCTCGCGCGACAGAACAGCGTTGAAGAGATTTTTAGATTTTGCTTGAAAATCCTCCAGGGCCGACGTGACGTCACCCACTTGTGAGAATATCAGCCTGCTTGTCTTTGGAGAAAAGGTTATTCCGTTCTAACGATTCCTCTGTGTACATCCGTACGCTAAACAACAAACCGGCCTGTTTCTGTAACTGGCTGAAATAAAAATGCTACACCAACAAGTTAACAACAAGCAAGCATGCATCAACGGATAGTTTGTTATGGTGCTACCAATATGCGGGGGGGGGGGGGGGGGGGGGGGGAGGGGACTTCAACTTTCTGATGTCATGCCATCTCCTGTCTTTATCAAACCTTCTTGGGAACTCATTGATTGACTTCGGCTGGCAGGAGGAAGCTACATAGAGGTAGGCTTCCTTTAGCAACAACGAATATATGATTGGCTAGTTGGCGAACGAAGCAGTGGATTCAATAGCACTCACTGATGGCAGAGAGTTCTCCCTGGACAGATTAGATCTTGCAGCCACACAAGTGAAGTGACGTTCCCGTGACGTCACCGACCCGGATTCTTTGAATAGCATTCAAATTTAAAGTACAACGAATGTGCTTGTGCCAATCCCCACCCCCCCTCCATGGTATATATACCAGGTGACACCAGCCACTAACAGATTTTAAATTTTCCGCTGACAGTCACGACCTGCGGTTATCGTTTCACCTACTCCTGCTGTTTGTTTTCTTTTTCTCTTAAGCAGTTTTCGCTTACCGTGCAACATTTTCATTGAGTTTGATTTCGCGTCCCTCATCTTCCCTGACATGCCCCCTAAAAAGCAAGGGTTTAAACGCTGCGGCACCTGCAATGGGAAAATGTCCATTACAGACCCTAACGACAAGTGTCTTCTGTGCTTGGGCAAAGCCCATCTTACAAGCACCTGTGAAAGTTGTGCCAGCATGCTGCCTCGTACTAGGAAGGTGCGAGAGCTCAAGCTGAGAGCGGTCCCTGATACTCCCCAGCCCGTGTCCTCTAGTCAGCTGAGGGAGGGATCACACGGCGAACGGAGTCACACTGACGTTGGGAAAGCCACAGGGTCTGCTTTTCCCCTGCTTATCAACAGCCTAGGGGAGGCTGTGGGTGCCGAGTCGCAGCCCTCCCTTGCGTCCCCTGCACAACCTAACCTGAATCCCTCGGCTCCTAAGAAGCCAAAGTTACATGTGGACCCCGATCTGGGCATTGACCAGTCTCTGCTGCATTCTCATCGGCGCTAGTGTTCAAGGCACCGCAGAGAATTCTCCCCTTCTGCCTGGCATCGAAGGAGCTCCTCTTACTCATCTCGGCACCGAGGCACCTTCCACTTACATCATAGGACAAGCTCTGGCCACTCCCACCGACGTCATCATCGTGGCCCCTCCCTCTCTCATCGACACCAATCTAGCTCCTCCTCTTCCTCCCTTCATCAAGCAGCTGACTGTCAATTGTCCAGCCCATCTTCGCCAGATTCAGCACAGTTCAACAGGCAATCCCGAACCTCTCACCTCAGCAGCAGTCAGGGTTAGGTCCTGGCTTCCAGACAGAGCCACAACTGTGCCTCCAGGCTGTGCCCACTGATGACCCTTTTCAGATGCAGAACTGAAGTCAGGATATCATACGCTTGCTTAGGGAACTTTTGTTACAGCGCCAGCAGCAGCAGCAGCCTATGCAACCTCAGAAGCTGTCGGATGAGTTGGCTTCACGTCCCCATCAGCGTCCCTCGTCCATCTCTACAACAGCATCAATGGCGGCGGAGCTATTCTCAAACTATGAATCTTCTCCTTTGCAGTCTAGACCTTCAACTCCGAGTTACCACTCAGACAAGGGAGCTGATACACCAGGAGGCATATTTTCAAAGCACTTAGCCTTCCAAAGTTCCATAGAAACCTATGGAACTTTGTATGGCTAAGTGCTTTGAAAATATGCCTCCAGGGCTCTTATCTGACCCCTCTCCTTCTCAGCAGTTCAACACCTCGCCACCAGAAGATATCTCCTTTCCGAAGTTTCTAAATAAGCTGGCGGCTGCCTTGGACATTCATCCCACTTCTCAGCCGGATCCTTGGTCAAAGAAGCTACAGGCGCTACGTTACAAGGAGGCACTGAAGGAGATAATTGCCCTTCCACTGCATGATGTTCTGGCAGAGCAGCATAAAACTGTCTGGGCGACACCTTTTACTTCAACTCCGGTCAAAAAGAGTCTGGATTCAAAGTATAAAGTCCAGGATACTTTAGGATTTGGGAAACCGCAGTTGTCTCACCAGTCCAGTGTGGTGAGCTCAGCTATGCGCAAACATCGGAGTTCTAGGGACCACTCCAATTTCCCGCCTACTAAGGACATGAAATTAATGGGCCTCCTCGGGAAGAGAATGTTTCAAAATTCCATGCTGAATGCATGTATCAGTCTCCATATGTTCCACTATTCGGAATATCAGTTCACTCTGCTTGACACATTATCAAAGATAGTGGACTCCTTGTCGGAGTCATCACAAGTGCAGTTAAAACCCTCTTTGCGCAATCTGGATGAGTGTGCCACTCACCTCATCCGGGCGGCACATGATGCCTATGACACCTCTGTGCGGGGAGCCTCAGTGGGTATTTCAACTCGCCGTCTGGCGTGGCTGAAGGCTTCTGGTCTCCGTGAGGACGTCCACAGCAGAGTAGCGGATGCGCCCTGCGTGGGAGATAATCTCTTTGGAGAGAAGGTAAAAGACATAATTGACAATATTAAGCAGGACTGTACGACTTTAGATACTCTGGAGGATGACAGTTTCAACCAGTCTAGGTTCTCTTTCCAGCGTTCGTCATTCAGTTCCTCCTACAATTCCTTCAGGAGCAGAAATAGCTATCGGAAATCATTCCCATCAAATAAATATGGTTCTAACTACAAAAATAATATCAAGGCGAATAGAACCCAGCACTATAAAAAGCCAGTGAGGGATAGGAGGATTCCTAAGCCAGCAAATCCACTGGATCAAAAACCCCAGTCGTCTTTTTGACCAAACGCAACAGAGCTTGCCGGTGGGGGGCCACCTGCAGTATTTTGCCCCTCATTGGCCCCTTGTCACGGCCGACAAGTGGGTGCTCGCCGTTGTTCGGCGGGGTTATCGTCTTCAATTTCTCAACGCATCACCTGACACTCATGTTGTCACTTCCACCATTCCACACTCCCACCAGGTTTGGGTTCAAGGGGAGATTTCCCGTCTTCTGCAGATCAGGGCAATCGAGCCAGTTCGGAGGGAACAGAGGAACACCGGGTTTTACTCCAGATTCTTTGTCATACCAAAGAAGGATGGAGGTCTACGCACGATTCTGGACTTGAGGTCCCTGAACAAGTTCATCAAGAAAGAGAAGTTTCGGATGGCAACGCTATCTATCATACTTCCGTTGCTCGACCAACATGCCTGGATGGTGTCCTTGGATCTCCAGGACGCATACCTGCATATTCCAATTCATGCTGCCTTCAGGAAGTATCTGCGTTTCCAGATTCAGTCGAAACATTACCAGTATCGAGTCCTACCCTTTGGCCTCTCGTCATCGCTGAGAGTCTTCACGAAGTGTGTGATCGCGGTCGTAGCCTACTTGCGTCGACAAAAGATAGCGATTTATCCTTATTTGCATGACTGGTTGATATCCTCCCCCACGGTCCAGGAGACAAATCAGGCCCTCCAGAAAACCGTTTCTCTATTAAGCATGTTGGGTTTCCTCATCAATTACAAAAAGTCTCACATTCAGCCAGTTCAGGACCTACAGTTTATCGGAGCGGTGCTGAATACGCGCCAGATGTTAGCATACTTGCCACTCAAAAGGGCTCTGCACATCCAGGTGCTTATTTCTCTCCTGTGCCGCCGTTCTCACGCCTCAGCGTGTTTCATTTTGGTACTTCTGGGTCATATGGCGGCAGCCATACCGGTGGTGTTCTTAGCCCGAATGCATATGCGGCCTTTACAGTGACACCTGAAGGACCATTGGATTCAGGCATCCCGTCCTCTCTCAGCTACAATACCTCTGCCTCTCAGCGTCAAGGATTCCATCAGTTGGTGGACCTGCACTCCGCTTCTTCTTCAGGGTGTGCCGTTCCGGCAACCACTACCCACTCTTTATCTAACAACAGATGCATCCCAGCAGGGCTGGGGTGCACACTTCGGAGCCTTCAGAACACAGGGCCTTTGGACTCTGGCAGAAACAAAGCTCAGCATCAATCTGCTGGAACTTTGCACTGTCAAATTAGCACTCAAGGTTTTCCAGAAGCACTGCTTCCGGCAACATATTCGGGTGCGCACGGACAATCAGGTGGCAATGTTCTACATCAACAAGCAAGGAGGTATGGGCTCACGTCAGCTTTGCAGGGAAGCTCTGCACATATGGCGACTTGTTCTGGCTCTTGAAGCAACAATTTCAGCCAGCTATCTTCCAGGGAACTAGAATGCTTTGGCGGATTCACTCAGCAGGAAGCTTTTGCCTCACGAGTGGTCGCTCAAGAACACAGTTACGCGCGATGTATTCAACAGGTGGTGACATCCTGTCATCGACCTCTTCGCGTCCCCACAAAACAACAAATGTCACAAATTTTGTTCAAAGTATCCAAGTCTGAAAAGAGTTTCAGAGGACGCTTTTCAGATTCCATGGACAGGGGGCCTTCTGTACGCCTTCCCTCCTTTTCCTCTCATCTCGAAGGTGCTTCAAAAAGCCAAGACAGAGGGAGCATCTCTCATACTGATAGTGCCCTATTGGCCCCATCAAGCCTGGTTCCCGTATCTACTGAATCTCATTCGTCAGCCTCCTCTTCCTCTGCCTCTGGAACCAGATTTGATCACACAGCAGCAAGGCACACTTCTGCATCCGGATCTGGCATCTCTCAGCTTGGCTTCTGCAGCCGGAGCAGACTTAAGTTTCTCGCAGGGAGTGCTTCAGGTTATGTTGGCTTCCAGGAAGGAGTCAACACTAAAGTCATATAGTTCCAAATGGAGGCGTTTTTCCTCCTGGTGTACCTCACATACGTTCAATCCGACTACTGTACCCATAAACAACGTCTTAGATTATCTACTTCATTTAGCAAAATCTGGTCTTTCATATGCGTCCATTCGGCTACACCTGGCGGCTCTGTCGGTGTTCCATGATCGGTGGACAGTTGCTCGCTCATGCAGCATCATTTGTCAAAACGGTTCCTGTCCGTCCACCAGTGCCGGCATGGGATCTGAATTTGGTACTGAATGCTTTGATGCTATCTCCTTTTGAGCCTCTGCACCAGGCAGATCTTAAGTACCTCACCTGGAAGACCTTATTTCTCGTCACACTGACATCAGCCCGCCGCATTGGTGAGATTCAGGCACTAGTACACTAATTCGCCATACACACAGTTGCTTCACGATAAGGCTATTCTTCGAACACACCCAAAATTTTTACCAAAAGTGGTCTCTCCGTATCATCTGAATCAGATCATCGTCTTACCAGCATTTCATCCTCCACCGCATGCTTCGGAGGAATGTAGGCAGTTGCATACTTTGGATTGCCTTAGAGCGCTATCCATCTATCTAAAACGTACCAAATGTTTAAATAGACCTTCACAGTTGTTTCTCTCTCTAAGATCTACTGTACATCCAAAGCCAGTGTCGAAAGGAACTTTATCTCAGTGGATAGCAGGGTGTATTTCTTTCTGTTACCAGTTGGCGCAATCGCCTTCGTCAGCTATTCCACATGTTACTGCTCACCGCCTCAGGGCTGTGGCGGCCACAATGGCTAATTTGCAGAGGACACCTTTGCAGGACATCTGTCGGGCAGCCACTTGGACGACAATGCACACGTTCACCCAGTGCATTTTTTGTAGAAAAAAAGGTGCCGGTACTCATTATGGGCGGGGTCACCATATATGGCTCCACCCCTATGATAGCCACACCCACATTAGCCACACCCCTTATATCAGCCATGGCGCATATAAACAGACATCATTGAAAATATACTAGTATAGGAGAAAAACAATAACTTGTGATTTTTTTTCATTATAAATCATTTCTGTAAGATGTTACAGCTCCAGTATACCCAGTGCAAAATAAGACAACAGATGTAAATTCTCAAATTGGACATATTCCAAACACTAAAATGAAAATAAAATAATTTTTTTCTACCTTTGTTGTCTGGTGACTGTTTTCTATCCATACTGGTCCAAGTGTCTGATTCTGCTGCTGTCTATCTGTTCTCTTAACTCCGTTTCCAGGGCTTCCTTTCCATTTATTTCTTTACTTTCCTCCTTTCTTCTTCCATGTCCAGCATTTCTCCTCTCTCCCCGCCAAACCCTCTATCCATCCATGTCCAGCAATGCTCCTCTATCTCCTGCTCTGCTCTCCTCTCCATCCATTTCCAGCATTTCTCCTTCCTCTCCTGCCATCCCATCCATGTGCATCTCCTTCCTATCTTCCCTCCCCTCCATCCATGTCCAGCATGTCTCCTCTCCCCTCCCCTCCCCTCCCCTGTCCAGTGATTCTCCTCTCTCCCCTGCCCTCTTCTCCTATCCAAGTCCAGCAATTCTTTCTTCCCTGCCTTCCCCTTCCATCCATGTCCAGCAATTCTCCATTCTCCTCTCTCCCCTGCCCTACTATCCCATCCCCTCCATGTCAAGCGATTCTCTTTTGCCCCCTATCCTCCCCCTCCCTTCAATGTCCAGTGACTCGCCCCAGCCTCCACCTGCCCCTGAGATCATTCAAACCCAGCCCCATTTGCCCAGCCCTACTTGCCCATACACACACCACCAGCCCCACTTGCCCACACACACACCCCAGCCCCACTTGCCCCCCCCCCACACACACCCCCAGCCCCACTTGCCCACACACACACACACCCTCAGCCCTACTTGCCCACACATACCCCCAGCCCCAATTGGCCACACATACCCCCAGCCCCAATTGGCCACACACCCCCCCAGCCCCACTTGCCCACACACACACACCCCCAGCCCTACTTGCCCACACACACCCCCAGCCCCAATTGGCCACACACACACCCCAGCCCCAATTGGCCACACACACACACCCCAGCCCCACTTGCCCACACACACCCAGCCCTACTTGCCCACACCCCCCCCAGACCCAATTGGCCACCCCCCCCCCCCAGACCCACTTGGCCACACAACTAGGGTTACCATATGGCTCCAGAAAAAGGAGGACGGATTGAGCCAGCCGGGTTTTACTTCCATTGCTTTCAATGGAAGTAATTGAGCCAGCCGGGTTTTACTTCCATTGCTTTCAATGGAAAGCAATGGAAGTAAAACCCGGCTGGCTCAATCCGTCCTCCTTTTTCTGGAGCCATATGGTAACCCTACACATAACCCCCCCCCCCAGACCCACTTGGCCACACAACCCCCAGACCCACTTGTTCACCCTCCCCTGCTCGCTCCCTGCTGTTTGCACCGATCCCTGCCTCCTAAAACTTATTTTTTCGCGAACCGGCAGACTGAAGAAATAAAACAAACAGCTGACAGGCTTGCCTCCTTCGATCGCGTGGGCCGCTTCCTTTCCCTGCATTCTCAGCGCGTCCCGCCCTCGAGGAAAGGAAATGACATCAGAGGAGGGCGGGACGCGCTGAGAATGCAGGGAAAGGAAGCGGCCCACGCGATCGAAGGAGGCAAGCCTGTCAGCTGTTTGTTTTATTTCTTCAGTCTGCCGGTTCGCGAAAAAATAAGTTTTAGGAGGCAGGGATCGGTGCAAACAGCAGGGAGCGAGCAGGGGAGCCCCAGAAAAAAGGTGCCGGTACGCCGTACCGTCGCGTACCGGCACAAAAAAAGCACTGCGTTCACCAAGCATTACTGCATAGACACTGCATCTTCTGCGGAATCTGGCTTTGGGCAAGCAGTGTTATCTTCAGCTTTTTAAAGCGTCAACTTCCACCTCCTCCTCCTCTCACAGGTACCAGTTTGTAATTTACTGAATTATATGCTCTAATATTTTATCTGTTACCTGTGAAGTTGGGGAATCTTCACTTGTGGGGCTGCAAGATCTAATCTGTCCAGGGAGAAATAAAAGTTGCTTACCAGTGTTGCCAGGTGGGTGGTTTTCCTGCCCAATTGGGCGGTTTTCCGCGACCCGCCACGGGAAATTTTTGCCCGCGGCGGGTTGCGGTTTTTTGGGCTTGTTTTGGGGTCTTTCAGCGGGTTTTTTTGTGGTTTTTTCGGGCCGCGGGGGCGGGGCCAGTGGCGTTTTGGGCGGGGTTAGTGACGTTCTGGGCAGGGCCGATGATGGGAGAGGCGGGGCTGATGACACAGGGGCGGGGTTGATGATGGCGGGGGGTGGGGTGTCAGGGCCGGGGTTTGACTTTGGGCGGGTTTTGGTGGGGAAAAATTTTTCCACCTGGCAACCCTGTGCAATGCTTACCTGTAACATTAGTTCTCCTTGGACAGATGATCTTGCAGCCACACAAACCCACCCACCCTCCCTGGCGTTGACACTAGCTCTAATATTAAACTGTTAGTGGCTGGTGTCACCTGGTATATATACCATGGAGGGGGGGGGGGGGGGGGATTGGCACGAGCACATTCGTTGTACTTTAAATTTGAATGCTATTCAAAGAATCCGGGTCGGTGACGTCATGGGAACGTCACTTCACTTGTGTGGCCGCAAGATCATCTGTCCAAGGAGAACTACCGTTACAGGTAAGCAACTTTTATTTCCTCGTCTCCAGTAGCAAGCGGCATAGTTCTTTGAAGCCGAGCCAGAGGAGTGCGGAATTTGTCGGGCTGCAAGAGTTCCTCCATGGTGATTGGCTGAACAACTCTCCTCTCGTCGGGGTATGCCTCAGTGCTCCTTCCGCGGCGGAAGTTCCGCCCTCCTTTTCTTGACTTCCGGGCGGCGGCCGCAGGCACAGGCGCAATCAGTGGTGCGTGAAAGAAAGATGGCGCTGCGTGCGCTGGTAGGAGTCAAGAGAGTCATTGACTATGCTGTGAAGGTGAGCGTATTTTTTCCCGATATATCAACACGGTCTAGGCTCCGGTGCAGCGCACCAAAACCTGACGCTAGTAGTCCGGGGTCTGTAGGGGACCTAGTTTCAGACTCCAGTGCTGCCTGTCTGAAACCTTACATGTCTCACACTCACTGCATTTTGGGATCTGTAGTCCTCTTTGTGCAACATTTCAGAAGAGCGCCAGGTAGCGAGTGTATCCGGCCCCAGTGCGTTCTGGGAATTTTAAATCCCACAATGCGCCGCTGCGAGAAACTAGAGAAAAAGGATGGACTTAATGCTGTGATTTCTAGCTTCACACACGTTTGATTCATCAGTGCTTTACTGCTTGCTTGCTTTCTCTCTCTCGTCTGCTTTGGTTTTCAGAATATGACCAATAAGAAAAGCTATACTGAATCAGACCAAGGTTCAGCCAGCCCAGCATCCTATTTCTGTAAGTGTGCCAGCTGCTTGGGACCCGGACAGGCCAACTCAAACTCATACAGTTTTCGTCTGTGGCCTTGTGTGACTTTGGGGCTTATTTTCAAAGAACTTTGATACACAAAGTACCATAATTTGTGTGTCTAAGTGCTTTGAAAATGAGGCTCTTCGTATATTTTGGTTGCGCTGAAAAACCTGGTCTCTTGGGACTCCATGGACCCAGTAACTGGAATTGAAAATAATTGTTGGAGACCAATTTTGCTTTATGATTATTTCTCTTGCAGTGTATGGTGGGGATTTATAGTCCTGCCTAGTTCCTTGTAATGTATAAACCAAGACTGATCAAAAAGCCTCGCTCTGAACAGCTTTGCACTGCATTCCATTGGAATGGAACTAAGCAGAACTACAAATTCCCACCATGCACTGGCAAGGTCACAAAAGTGTGGTGAGTTGCTTGTTATTAGAATGAAGGGGAGGAAAAGGAAGAATAAAACTGTGGTAATGGGTACATCTACTCCTAAAGAAACAAGTCCACTAGATAAACATCTCACACCAATTGTTAAGACTGGGGACTCTGACATCTCCTACTTCAGAGGGCGCTTCTTTGAGTCATCTTTTTTTTTTTTTTTTACATTTGTACCCCGCGCTTTCCCACTCATAGCAGGCTCAATGCGGCAGGCAATGGAGGGTTAAGTGACTTGCCCAGAGTCACAAGGAGCTGCCTGTGCCAGGAATCGAACTCAGTTCCTCAGTTCCCCAGGATCAAAGTCCACCACCCTAACCACTAGGCCACTCCTCCACTCGCTCACGCCCCCTCCCTCAATTTAACCTGAAGTGCCCACATACCAAGCATGACACAGAACTCTTGTTTTCCCAGCCAATTTCACTGATGAATGCTTTGTCTCAGGAAGGAGTAACCCGAGAACAAAGGATTGTTTGATGAGACAACAGAGTTTGATGCCAAAAGAAGTAGTATTACCTTCTGGGATGACAACTGGGACTTTGATGCCTGATGCTGATATTACCCTTAAAAATATATGGACAGTTGTGACCCATACTGAATCTTGGGCAAATGCAAAATGCAAAGATTGGGCAAATGCATTTCAACTAAAACTAAACAAAGAAAAAACACACAGTCTCATCCTCTCATCCCTACACATCGCGGATAACCCCACAATTATCAACACCCCAGATTACACCCTCCCTTTCTCAGACAGCCTGAAAATCCTTGCCGTTACAATGGACCACATCGTAACACTAGAGAGCCAAGTGACATCCACAACAAAGAAAATGTTCCACTCAATGTGGAAACTCAAACGCGTGAACTTCGGAAAAACGCGATTTGAAAGTGCAAAACCCCTTCGCGAAAAACTACACTGGCTCCCAATCAAAGAACACATTGCTTTCAAAATCTGCACTCTGGTTCACAAAATTATCTACAATGAAGCTCCGGGATACATGACAGACTTGATCGACCTATCAACAAATCAACACGAACGTACCTAAATCTGCACTACCCAAGCTGCAAAGGACTCAAATACAAATCAACTTCTGCGTCTAGTTTTTCCTACATAAGCACACAACTGTGGAACGCATTACCAGAAGTCTTGAAAACTACAAACGACCACCTAAACTTCTGGAAAACACTAAAAACTAACCTGTTTAAAAAGGCATACCCTACTGATCCAACATAAATGCCTCATCTCTGCAACACAACAAAACTAAAGAACGTAACGGGCATAACACAACTCTTCCGTTGTATGATTCCCTAGTGTGGCTGTGCCACATGAACTTTATCCTATCACAACATCACTTTGTATTTGTTTACACCAGAGTCTGTAACGCCTCTCTGGTACCATGTAAGCCATATTGAGCCTACAAATAGGTGGGGAAATGTGGGATATAAATGTAACAAATCTACTATAATAAAACTCACCCTCAACGTTCTGAGGACACTGACGTCAGTGAAACCAAGCTCTGACTTCCTTCAAAAAGGTTCAAAGGTTCGTGGTGGTGAAGCCACCAAAATCGCTCCGGGCCCCGCCCTCGAGGGCGGTGCAATGGCTGAACAACGAAGGGGTTGGCAGGGAGGGAGGCAGGGAGGTGGGGTGGGAAATCGCTCTGGGCCCCGCCCTCGAGGGCGGAGCAATGGCAGAACAATGAAGGGGTTGGCAGGCGGGGGGTGGGAAATCGCTCCGGGCCCCGCCCTTGAGGGCGGGGCAATGGCAGAACAACGAAGGGGTTGGCAGGGAGGGAGGCGGGAATGGGAAATCGCTCCAGGCCTCGGCCTCGCGTCAAACGTCATGACGTAGGGGGCGGAGCAATGGCAGAACAACGAAGGGGTTGGCCAGGGAGGGAGGGAGGGGGGGTGTTGGCGACGAAAACCTTGCTAGCGCCCGTTTCATTTGCTCTGAAACGGGCTTCTTTTACTAGTAAATAAATAAAATAAGATGTTGTGCCTCAGCTCTGCTCTTTCACTTTAGATACAATTCTTAAATTCAAAGATATAGATATTAAAATGGATCACTTATCTTCTATTGTACAAAACGTGGAAAATAAGATGTTATCTTTCAGAATACAAGCATTTCAGATATAAAAGACAGCCTCTAGATTTAAATGCCTTAAGAAGTAAGAATCTTCATTTTCTTATTTTCCTCTTACTCATCTGACTGCAGAAATTTTAGTTAGAAAAACAATAATAAAAAAAAACATCAGTATAATCATGTTCAGCTCTTTCAGTAGCTAGATCCACTGTTCAATCTGACATTCAAAATAATCTGAAAAACAGGAAGAAAAAAGCCTCAGATAATGTAGGTTATTTCAATCACTTAAATAATCCTGCTGCATCAATCACTAGCATAAAAAAAACTCTCTCGCAATATAAAAACATTTACTGTTATATAATATGAAAAAAAGATGTCAAAGTATAAAGTATTTACATTTAAAAAACTAGCTACTTAGCTTAAATGTAGCATAGCGTAGCAGCTGTGTTACTCCTCCCAACGCTGGCCACCATTTTGCTGGACTATATCACAGTAAGTGTACTGTCTGCTTTTTTAAGAAAATGATTATTGTTTTCAAAAGCTTTTGGTAACATTTGCTTCTATTTCTTGTCTGCAGCATTTGAAATGTTCCCCCCCACCCCCCCGAAGAAGCGGTATGGTCCTGCGAAACGGTGGCCAGCGTTGGGGAGAATGGCATGCTATGCCATGCTACATTTAAACTAAGTAATTAGTTTTGGGGGATTTATAAATATATAATATGAAAAAAGTATAAAGCAACAGTAAATGTTTTCTGACTGCAGGAGAGGTTATTTTTTATGCCAGTGACTGATGCAGCAGGATTCAGTTATTTGAATAACCTGCATTATCTGAGACGTTTTCCTCCCTGTTCTTCAGATTATTTTGAATGTCAGATTGAACAGTGGATCTAGCTATTGAAAGAGCTGAACAGGATTATAGCAAAGTGTGTTTTTGTATTGTTCTTGTGAAAACTTCACACCTCTTTTTTTGTGGTTTGAAATTTTAGTTAGCAAATATTTTAAAGTCCTTTGTTTTCCTAACTCAGATATGGTTTCCTTGGTACAGTGTTACTATATTCCTAGTAAGAAAGTTGGAGGGGGTGACCACCAGGATGTCCTGGAGGAAGTGGGCCCTTCGGTGAGTGCTAATTTGATAGCATTCTTAGGGGTATGTTTACTAAGGTGCGTTAGCGTTTTTAATGCGCCTGAAAATTTAAGGCACGTTAAACGCTAACGCGCCTATACATTTCTATGGGCATGTTAGCGTTTAACACGTGTAAACCAGTTACGCGCGTTAAAAACGCTAACACGCCCATAGCGCCGTTTAGTATACCTAGCTCTTAGAGAATTCCACAGGTATCATCTTAGGTCAACTATGTTGGTCACCCTGCTGAATGAATCTGATAAATCAATGATATTAAGATCATATTTTAAGAAAAAGACCATGTTGTCCTGTGGGAAGACTGTTCAGGTCTTTCCTGATGTTTCACAGAACACTCAAGCTTAAAGGAAAGCTTTTTGGCTTTTAAAACTAGCAGCCACGCAGCAATGCCAACACAGACCATTCACTCAACCACACAGCTTTGGAAAAAGGGGGGGGGGGGGGGTTAGTGTACTGGCTTTGAGAGCCAATTTTGTTTCTTCATTTCCCCAGTACATGTTTGCTCATTTTTCAGGTGAAGCAATTTCTTTTTAATTTACCCAGTTAGGGAACTTTTTGCAGGAGCATGAGAAATAATAGTGATTTTGGAGTTCATAAATAGTATTGGGCCCAGATTGTTAAGATTACCTTCTTTAATTTCCTTTGTATATTCCTTTGCTGCTAGTATTAGCTGCTTTTTTCCTTTAGGCTGTCCTCCTTTTTGGGATGTGGGCCAATATAAAAGTTATTTAGTACACGATATTTGTTACTTATTTTTTCTTCTGTTACTATTGGGAAATGTATATTTTCTAAATGTAAAATAAAAAATATTTTTTTTATTTTAAAAAAAGGAAAGAAAAGAAAATCTGACTCATAGCATGCTCTAAATGGATGTTCAAATCCCTGAATATCATCAAAGATGGAAACTGCAGGGACAGATCAGAAATGAAGAATCCCAATCTGTCAAGTCCTCCCCAACATGCAATGAAGGGCAGCAGACCATAACAAGTGCTCTAGCCTCATTAGTCTGTACAATGACAAGCAGAGTCTCAACACTTACTCCATGTCATAAGAAATTAGCTAAACTGGCAGACTCAAATTCCTCCCCCATTCCCATTTTCATTTCACTAAAGAACTCTGGCATCAAAAGCATGGATTCTTTGACAATCAGATATGTGGAAAATGTCCCAAGTTGGACCAAGTATCCAGAGGGCCCACATGCAGACTCAAGTGGGTTGGGAATTTTATAGAACCAGGGAAGGTTTTCAGCGGGCTTTTAAAAGGAAAGATATGGATAGATAAGGACTAATGTAATTACAAGCTAGAGAAGAATATTAACCCATGGGGGTTAAACCAGCTGAAAAACAGAACTGATTTTACTATGGGTAGGTAGAGGTTACCTTCCCCTAATTATTAGGCATTATGTGAAATCAACACTACAGATAGCAGAATACATCAAATCTCTCCTAGGAGATTTCCATGTGCCAAAATATGTATTTCAGGAATTTAAAGGTTGCAAATCTAAATTCTTTGCTTGCAATGACTTATAAATACATCTAAGCATAAAAAGTACATATCACGAACAAAAACAGGTAGGGGGAACTTTATAATAATGTATCAGAAAAGAAGGTATAACACAGTTTTATAAATAAATGAATACATGTCGCCTATATGGAAAGTAAAAAAATAAATAAATAAAACCCACCTATTTTAAGCCTGTTTTATAAATGACAAAATACGCACCTATGTGGCTTTCTAAAGTAAGCTCCTAGAAGCACAAATTAACACCTGCTCTCAATATGTAAATGTCTGTGTGTACTCACATATTTTATAAAATATGCACATCCATCACAACTCCGCCCCTTGAAACAGCTATGCATGGCTCACATAAAACCAGGCTCACTCTTTCCGTGTAATTCCACTATATCGTTTTTGAGATGCGGCGACCAGAATTGAATACAATATTCGAGGTATAGACATTCCTCTTTCCCACATGCATCACTTTGCACTTGCTCACATTAAACGTCATCTGCCATTTAGACGCCCAGTCTCCCAATCTCGATTTAACGACTTTGAATAACTTTGTGTCATCAGCAAATTTAATTACCTCACTAGTTACTCCTATCTCTTGGTCACTTATAAATTTGTTAAGCAGAGGTCCCAGCACAGACCCCAAGGGTACCCCACTAACTACCCTTCTCCACTGAGAATACTGACCATTTAACCCTATTTTCCGTTTTCTATCTTTTAACCAGTTTTTAATCCACAATAGAACACTACCTCCTATTCCACGACTCTTCAATTTCCTCTGGAGTCTTTCATGAGGTACTTTGTCAAACGCCATCTGAAAATCCAGATACACAATATCCAGCGGCTCACCTTTATCCACATGTTTGTTCACCCCTTCAAAGAAATGTAGTAAATTGGTGAGGCAAGATTTCCTTTCACTGAATCCATGTTGATTTTGTCTCATTAATGCATGCTTTTGCATATGCTGTGTAATTTTGTTCTTAATAATAGTCTCTACCATTTTGCCCGGCACTGACGTCAGACTCACCAGTCTATAATTTCCCAGATCTCCTCTGGAACCTTTTTAAAAAATCGGCGTTACATTGGCCACCCTATAATCTTCCGGTACCACACTCGATTTTAAGGATAAATTACATATTTCTAACAATAGCTCTGCAAGCTTAAGCCTTTCTTCATATGAGAGGAGTTCACTCCCTTTAATGATTTTGGTTGCCCTTCTTTGAACCTTTTCTAATTCTTCTGTGTTTTTTTTTTTAATATCATTCTTAGAGGAGTGATTATGGGACTTTATGTGGATGCAAAATGTGTTTAAATTAACAGCAGGATCCAAGATGGCGTCATGAAGACTTATCATACCTGCAGCGCTCTGAACGCTAGGCTTGATTTGGCGTTTTGGAGCGGCTGTTCCTTAGCTGAGCATGGGAAAGAGAAGAGGAAAGGTGTGGGAGTTTCCCTCGACTCCTGCTGCGGCTCCGGTTCTAAAACAAAAGACTCTTGACAACTTCAGAGTCCCTGCGGGACCCGTGCAGGCTTCCTCCCCTTCTGCCGGTGCTGGCATGTTGTTGTAGGTAAGCAGCATAGATGGGGCTTCTTTGAGCTCTGTGGAGCGGGTGGCTCCCCTGAAGCCAGGAAGTACTGCTGATTTGGATTATCTTGACCCCGGTTCTGTAAAGAGTGAAGACGTGTGCTGGAAACGCTATCACGCCTTTACAAAAGAGCCGGTGGTGGGAGGTGGGGATAGTGCTGAGCAGACTTAAACGGTCTGTGCCAGAGCCGGTGGTGGGAGGCGGGGCTGGTGGTTGGGAGGCGGGGATAGTGCTGGGCAGACTTATACGGTCTCTGCCAGAGCTGGTGGTGGGAGGCGGGGCTGGTGGTTGGGAGGCGGGGATAGTGCTGGGCAGACTTATATGGTCTGTGCCCTGAAGAGGACAGTTACAAATCAAAGTAGGGAATACACAAAAAGTAGCACATATGAGTTTATCTTGTTGGGCAGACTGGATGGACCGTGCAGGTCTTTTTCTGCCGTCATCTACTATGTTACTATGTCACCTACTGTTTACAAGCATATGCAGCAGCTCCATTTTTATAAATTTTTATAAAAATGGAGCTGCTGCATATGCTTACCAGCTGAAAAGTATCTTCCAAGTCTTTTCTTCTGACTCTTCAGGCTCCTCGTGACTCCAAGAGACAAGGTGTGCACGAGCGGCCATACCTTGAGGCTTTGTGCTGCAGTAACAGCCCAATTTTAAGCAATCAAGGATGACGTATATTTATTAGGTCGGATGCTATTGTCGGAGCTCAGCCTCGAGAGGAACTATTTGGAAGATTTTCTCACTCTCTTCCTGCCGGTAAGCCAACTCTGGGTCTTCTCCTCTTCAATTTTTCTTTCTGTTACAAGAATTAAGCCTCTGACCCATACTGTAGGCCACAAATTTACGTCTGTTTCCTCAAAGGTGTTGCCATTATCTGTATCTAAGGTACAGACATTACCATATTGTTGGACTGATAGTTGTTTAGTGCTAGTCGATTTTGTATTCCATCCACCGCGTGTTCCTAAGACTACAGCTATTACCATTAGATATACCAAGTCATTGGGCCTAGTGGATCTGGCTCATGCTTCGTCATTATTTTCTTCGGATTTTTAAAAATATGACTTTGGAAGAACAGGTGTGAGATTGTAATGATTCCTTGACCCCTTCATTAGTCTCTGTTCTTCATCAACATACTATTTTACCAGCAAGAGGAATACAGTGTTGGTGTTACTCTGGCTTGTATTTGTTGAAGAGGCAGGCTGAAGCAGCAGAACGTAAGTGGCATAAGGACAGGTCGCCACAAGACACCACTGTTGTGTCAAGAACAAAATGCTTCTTATCGGAAGCACTTGTTTTTTGGTTAAAAAAAAAGAGGGGAGGTATTTCTCTTCTGGACCTCTGCATTAGGCTCTGTGCTTCTTAAACATACTATTTTAAAAGCTAGAGGAATACAGTGTTTGTATTACTCTGGCTTGTAGTTGTTGAAGAGGCAGACCGAAGCAGCAGAACGTAAGTGGCAATAAGGACAGGTCACCAGAGACACTACTTTTGTGTCTAGAAAGAAATGCTTCTTATCAGAAGCACTTGTTTGTTGGTTAAAAAAAGGAGGAGGGGGTATTTCTCTGAAGTTATTGGTGCTAATCAAGACAAGAGCTGTCTAAGAAATAGTTCGATGTCTTTGCAAGTGTAACCAACTTGGACTCTTCTAAATGTGAACTGGGTAATCACCCTCCTAATAATATTGGAAAAAAATTTGGGGGTAATTTTCAGTGTCCTCTGCAAGATCCCTATTGGATGACTCTGTAGGTGAAATACTGTACATTCATCTTGGTTTCCTGTAATTTACTTTTGGTCTTACTAAGAGATTGTTGACTGTAAATCCATCTCCCTGTAGTGCAGATCCTGTTTTTATGTGAGCCATTTCTCCTTCGTATGGTTAATGCAAGCTATCATCTGTCCATTGGTGAAAAAGTCTGAATGCCTGTTTGTTTACAAAAATGACTAGTCTTTTGGCTCAGCTATAGGACTCCACTCCTGAGCACTGTCTCCAAATGGATTAGTTTCACGCATACCATTGGTAGTATTAAACCTCACTTCTAAGCTAGGGATATGTGGAGTATGATCTCAATGGTTGCTTTGCCTTGTGGAGGATCTGGGTTTTTTCCACAAGTCTGGCTTCTGCTTTCCAGGCCGGTGAGAACTGGGAATGCTGTGGAGGTAGTGTTGAAAGCCTCAGGCTGAGCCATTGCTTGTGAAATCCCTCAGGTAACGTGTTTTCTCTGCTACATCACATTTACTTCAACCAATTACATCTTTAAGATCTGCCTTAGTGAGCTTACTTGATATGCCCTCATTTCAGTTAGTCCATTTAGAAGAGTATAGAACTTGAATTTTTTTATGTTGCCGGCCCTAAATTAAGGAGCAGCGTACCTCCTACTCTGTGAGCAATATGGAACTTAGATCAGTTTTAAAAATTTTTGAAAATTTACTGTATATACTCAAATATAAGCTGAAATTTTGGGGCCCAAAAATTGGGGTCTCAGCTTATAGTCAAGTCAGAAGAAATTTCTGTGCTTTCCCCCTCTCCCCACGGTGACCAGCACTTCTCTCTCCCCACTGCTCCCCACCACTGCGCTGGCTGGCATTTCTCACTGCTGTTGACGGGGAAATGAAAGGAGGCTGGTCCAGTGTGGGGCCTTGAGCATCTGTGCAAGCTTAGGCCCAACATCAATCCAGCTTGCTTTCATTTCTGTGTCCACGGTGGTGGCAACAGCAGCCAGGAGGGAGTGGTAAGAAATGCCAGTCACTGCAGGGGGGGGGGGGAACTTGGGAAGTAAGAAAGAAATGCCAGTCATGCACAAGGGGAGGGGGGATAGAGGATAGGAGAGGGAGAGACGTGGCAGTCACTGGTGACAGACAGAGGAGGGGGAGAGGGCAAAAGTGCTTCACACCAAGTGGGAAGAGGAAAGGGAGAAATGCAGGACACTACAAGAGAGGAAACATTATACTTGAATATATCCTCCTCCCCCCCCCCCCCCAGCTTATACTCGAGTCAACAGTTCCCCCTTTTTTTGGGGGGGGGGGGGGGGAGGAAACTGTTAACTCGGCTTATATTCGAGTATATAGGGTACTTGTTTCAAATTGTCTTCAATATCGAGACTTAATGGGATGAGGATATATATATTTTATAAAGTGGTTTTGAGATGATTTTATGCTGTTTTAATGATTACTGTCACCTGATTTTTTTTTTAATATGAATTGTATAATTATATGTATAATATTGTAAACTGCTGAGAATTTATCATGCATGTTTTACATTTTAGAAATAAAATAAATAAAAATAAACTGTAAATAAAGGCCAATGGTACCATAGCCCAGTAGAGGCTGGTTCCATTTGGAGCTCCAGCAGAGCAGAGGAAAACTGCAAGGTCCAACAAAATCAGAACTTCAAATCCATGCATTCACTGGGAGTAAAGCCAGGACTGGACACAGAGCCAGTCCAGAGAGGCGATGCCTATCAAAGATTTAGTATATCAGCTAAAAAAAAAGTTGTGCTGCTGGCAGTGTTGCATGTATGGGCAGAGTCCAAGGTGAGCCTGAGAGCACGTGTTTGCGTTTTAGTTCTCTTCAGATTTAAGAGCTGGGCAAGAGAGGAATGAACCATCCACAGGAAGTTGATAATTAAGGGCTTAGGGTCAGCATATAGCTGAAAATTCAGAATCGGGAGAGCAGTGCTATGAACACTCACAAATTGGTTAAGTACATCTCCTTTACGTGACCTGCTTTTCTGCGGTTTCCTTTAGTGGTCCTTGCATGTCACAAGTATATTGCAAAATACACAGAAGAAGCAGTAAATTTTCCTAGCTATAACCTGTTAATAATTGTTTATTGATTTTTCCTCCAGAATTTGCCCAAGCATTTTTTAACCCACCTATGATAACTACTTTTACCATCTCTTCTGGTAGTGAATTCCAGAGCTTAACTGTGTTGAGTGAAGCAACTTCATAACTTGCGTTTAGTCTTTGTACTTTTGTAAAGTTTGTGTTTACCTGTTCCACTCCACTCAGGTTTTTGTAGACCTCTCTCGTATCTCCCCTCAGCCATCTTTTCTCTAAGCTGAAAGCCCTAACCTCTTAAGCCTTCCCTCATATGAGATGAGTTCAATCCCCTTAATCGTTTTGGTTGCCCTTCTCTGTCCCTTTTCTAATTCCTCTATATCTTTTTGGAGATACAAGGGGGTCTTTCACGTAGGCGCACTGGCATTTTTAGCGCAAGTTAAAAATAGGTACACGCTAAACGCTAAAGATGCCAATGTATTCTTATGGGTGTATTCCTATATTCCTATGTGCACAGTACTGAAGGTATGATGTCACCATGGAGCAATACAGAGGTATTATAATATTCCATATCATCAAGCTGATCAATCCATAGACTGGTGGGTTGTGTCCATCTACCAGCAGGTGGAGATAGAGAGCAAACTTTTGCCTCCCTATATGTGGTCATGTGCTGCTGGAAACTCCCCAGTATGTTCTCTATCTCAGCAGGTGGTGGTCACACACAGCAGCAGCTCTGGCTAGGCCTCCAAGCCTAATCCTTAGGTTTTGTTGAGGCCTGGGGTTGAGGGCTCTTTTGAGCAAGTGCAAACCTGGTGGTGCCAGGTCCCTCCTTTTCTCCCCCCTCCCGCTGGCTCCGTTTAAAAAAAAAAAAAAAAATTTTAAACGTCTTTAAAGGCGTTTAATTCGACGTTTCTTTAAACGTTCATTGCAGCTACTCACTGGGACACCAGTTCGTTACAGCTCGGAGCGGCAAGCAGGTAATTTTACCTTTTTATAGCGGGCAGGGGGTTCCCCGATTCTTCTCCTCGTGGCATATGGCGTCGGAGGGCGAGGGCGCAAAGGGTCGCTCCCCGGATCGCTGGAGCGCTTCTAGAGGGGATGCGGGGGTTTTACAACCTGATTCGCCCTTGATGGGTGACAGTTTAGTGACCGATGAATGTCCCGGTCGTTCCTCCGGCGTGGCGGTTTTTTCCCGCCATAAACGCCCATCCCCCGCTCCTCGCCTCCGCCATCTTGGCCGGCCACGCGGCTCGGACGGCTTCTTCGTGGGCCGCCCTTGAGGTTGGAGACATTAATGCCATGAACGCCCTTAATTTGGGCGACGGCACAAGCGGCTAAAGTTAAGCGCCGTTCTTCCCGCGCGGCTCCTTCGCGGAGTTTCGCGCCGGACGCCATTTTGGATGCGCAGCATGTCTCTCCCCCGCTATTGCGAGCGCCGGTTGAGAGTGCGTCTAGGGCTGTTGCCCAGGCTGCGGAACTGCACAGTCTGGGGGGTTTCTCCCCCGAGTTTGTTTTGCTGCTGCATCAGGCTTTCCTCATGCAAACGCTGCCCCTGCTCCCTCTTCTGATAAAGAGGTTGAGGTTCCCAGAGGTAAACGCCCTCGGGTTGATTTCCAGGCCTTGGAGGACTTTGTCTCCTCCGATGTAGATGAGGGCAGCGTGTCTGAGGTCTCCCAACGGTCCTTTGCGGATTCCTTGGAGGAGATAGATCCCCGCTCGGATGGAGCGGATGACCCCTCTGCAGCGCGGCTTTTTAGCCCAGAGGATTTGCCCAACCTGTTTTTACAGGCCATGGACACTTTGAAGATTTCCTCTCCGGAGGACGTCTCTCCCTCAGCCCCTGTTGGCTCTGCCATTATGCTGGGGACGAAGCGCCCGCCTAGATCCTTCCACGTGCATGATGCCATGCACACCTTAATTGCGGCTCAATGGGATGTCCCGGAAACGAGCCTTAAAGTGGCTAGGGCTATGTCCCGCCGCTATCCTTTGGCTGTGAGTGAACGTGAGGCCTATCTGTGGCCTACCGTGGATTCTTTAATCACTGCGGTGACTAAGAAAACGGCGTTGCCGGTGGAAGGTGGCACGGCCCTAAAGGACGCCCAAGACAGAAGATTGGAGGCGGCCTTAAGGTCGTCCTTTGAGGCAGCTGCTTTAAGTTTGCAGGCCTCAGTTTGCGGCTCCTATGTGGCCAGGGCGTGCCTGACTATGGTGCAGCGGGCTTCCCCCTCGGATCTTTCCTTGAGGGCTGATTGGCCGGCCCTGGAATCGGGCTTAGCCTATTTGGCAGACTTGCTGTATGATGTCTTGAGAGCCTCAGCTAAAGGCATGGCTCAGACAGTCTCTGCGCGGCGGTGGCTTTGGCTGAAACATTGGTCTGCTGACCACGCCTCTAAATCCCGCCTGGCTAGATTGCCTTTTAAAGGCAAGCTGCTCTTTGGGGTCGAGCTGGACAAAATCGTGACCGATCTCGGCACGTCTAAGGGCAAGAAATTACCAGAGGTCAGGGCTCGGGCTAGTACTCGTCCCGGTACCTCCAGAGGACGGTTGCTGGAAGCCCGTCGGTACCGCCCGGGCAAGTCGGGTTCCTCTGCCCCCTCTTCCTTCAAGAGGAATTTCTCCCCCAAGCAGCATTCCTTTCGCAGAGACCGCCGTCCCGGAGGTGCTCCCTCCGGTCCTCCCCCAGGGTCTCGTACCCAATGACGGGGCCTTGGTCCACGCCCCAGTGCAGATTGGAGGACGGCTGTCCTCGTTTCTGGGCGAGTGGACCACTATAACTTCAGACGCGTGTGTGCTGGAAGTCATCAGAGACGGCTACAAGCTAGAGTTCTGCCAACCCTTAAGAGACGGGTTTGTACTCTCTCCCTGCAAGTCTCCGGTCAAGCTGTGGCAGTGCAGCAGACCTTGGACAACCTGATCCGCCTGGGTGCGGTCGTTCCGGTGCCAAAAAATCAGATTGGCAAGGGACGTTACTCCATTACTTTGTGGTTCCAAAGAAAGGAGGTTCTGTCCGGCCTATCCTCGACCTCAAAGGGGTCAATCGGGCCTGGAAAGTGAGGCACTTTCGCATGGAGACTCTCCGCTCTGTTATAGCGGCAGTGAAGGCAGGAGAGTTCTTGGCTTCCTTGGACATCAAGGAAGCGTACCTGCATATTCCCATCTGGCCTCCTCTCCAACGCTTTCTGCGTTTTACAGTCCTGAGACGACACTTCCAGTTCAGAGCCCTCCCTTTCGGGTTGGCTACTGCTCCGCGGACCTTTTCCAAAGTAATGGGGGTCATAGCGGCCTTCCTGCTAAAGGAAGGAGTACAAGTCCATCCTTATCTGGACGACTGGTTGATCCGAGCCCCCTCTTATGCAGAGTGCGGCAAAGCTATGGACCGGGTAGTTGCTCTTGTGAGCTCCCTGGGATGGATCATCAACTGGAAGAAGAGCCAGCTGCGCCCGACTCAGTCCCTGGAGTATCTGGGAGTTCGATTCGACACCCAAGTGGGCAGAGTGTTCCTGCCAGACAATCGGATTGTCAAGCTTCAGGCTCAGGTGGACTAGTTCCTAGTAGCCTCTCCTATTCGGGCTTGGGACTACGTGCAGCTGTTGGGCTCTATGATGGCCACGATGGAAGTAGTGCCCTGGGCCAGGGCTCATATGAGACCACTACAGCTATCTCTGCTGCTGCGCTGGACTCCGATGTCGGAGGATTATGCTGTGCGCCTTCCCGTGGACCCAGCAGTGCGCAAGGCGCTGAGCTGGTGGACGCAGACAGACAAGTTGTCTGCAGGATTGCCTCTGGTGACCCCGGAGTGGATTGTCGTCACGACAGACGCCTCTTTGATGGGCTGGGGAGCCCACTGCTTGGGAAGGACAGCGCAGGGGCTCTAGTCTCCTGCAGAGGCAAGTGGTCTATCAACCTCCTGGAACTCAGAGCCATTCGGTTGGTGTTATTGGAGTTCATCCCGGTACTGGTGTTGTAGCCTGTACGGGTCCTGTCGGACAATGCCACGGCTGTGGCCTATATCAACCGCCAGGGAGGTACCAAGAGCGCCCCTCTAGCCAAGGAGGCTATGAGTCTTTGCCAGTGGGCGGAAGCGAACCTGGAGCAGCTTTCAGCGGCCCACATTGCCGGAGTCATGAATGTCAAGGCGGACTTTCTCAGTCGCCATACCTTGGAGCCCGGAGAGTGGCAACTATCTGCTCAGGCGTTCTTGGACATCACGAAGCGCTGGGGCCAGCCGAGCCTAGATCTGATGGCGTCATCGGCCAATTGCCAAGTGCCGCGCTTTTTCAGCAGAGGACGGGACCCTCGATCCCTGGGAGTAGATGCTCTTCTCCAACAGTGGCCGACACAAGAGCTTCTCTATGTGTTCCCGCCCTGGCCCATGTTGGGCAGGGTGCTAGACCGGGTGGCAAAGCATCCCGGCAGGGTAATCCTGGTGGGTCCGGATTGGCCCAGACGTCCCTGGTATGCGGACTTGATCAGGCTCTCAGTCGACGATCCTCTGCGGCTGTCAGTGGAGCAGGGCCTGTTACATCAGGGTCCCGTGGTGATGGAGGATCCCTCTCCCTTTGGTCTTACGGCCTGGCTATTGAGCGGCAGCGTCTGAGGAAGAAGGGCTTCTCAGACAAGGTCATCGCCACTATGCTGAGAGCGAGGAAGCGCTCTACTTCTACTGCTTACGCCAGGGTTTGGCGTATCTTTGCAGCATGGTGTGAAGCAGGCTCACTTTCTCCCTTCACTGCTCCAATTTCTTCAGTGTTGGCGTTCCTGCAAGAAGGTCTGGAGAAAGGCCTGTCGCTCAGTTCCCTTAAAGTCCAGGTAGCGGCTCTGGCTTGCTTCAGGGGCCGCCTGAAGGGTGCTTCCCTGGCTTCGCAGCCAGATGTGGTGCGCTTTCTCAAGGGAGTTAATCACCTGCGCCCTCCTCTGCACTCAGTGGTGCCTGCGTGGAATCTCAACCTGGTGCTAAGAGCATTGCAGAAGCCGCCTTTTGAACCCTTGTCGAGGGCATCTCTGAAAGACCTGTCGTTGAAAGCAGTCTTTTTGGTGGCTATCACTTCAGCCAGAAGAGTTTCCGAGCTCCAGGCGCTCTCATGTCGAGAGCCTTTTCTGCAGTTCACTGAGGCAGGAGTGACTATTCGCACAGTGCCTTCCTTCCTGCCCAAGATTGTTTCTCGCTTCCATGTGAATCAGCAGCTCTGTCTCCCTTCCTTTCGTAGGGAGGACTACCCAGAGGAGTACTCTGCTCTTAAATATCTGGATGTGACACGAGTCATCTTCAGATACTTGGAAGTGACCAATGATTTCCGGAAATCGGATCATCTGTTTGTCCTGTTTGCAGGTCCTCGTAAGGGTCTGCAGGCTGCTAAGCCTACAGTGGCAAGATGGGTCAAGGAAGCCATTGCAGCGGCTTATGTGGCCGCGGGGAAGGTGCCGCCTATCCAACTGAAGGCTCACTCCACGAGAGCTCAGGCGGCCTCGATGGCAGAGGCCGGATCCGTCTCCTTGGAAGAGATATGCAAGGCGGCATCTTGGGCTTCGGCTCATACATTCTCCAAGCATTACCGTTTGACTGTGGCTGCACGGGCGGAGGCCCGGTTTGGAGCTTCAGTGTTGAGGTCAGGGATTTCAATGTCCCGCCCTGGGTGAGTACTGCTTCGGTACATCCCACCAGTCTATGGATTGATCAGCTTGATGATATGGAAGGTAAAATTATGTATAATCATACCTGATAATTTTCTTTCCATTAATCATAGCTGATCAATCCATAGCCCCTCCCAGATATCTGTTCTGTTTTTATTCTGGTTGCATTTCAGGTTCAAGTTTAGTCTTCAGTTATTTCAGAAAGACTTCGTGTTCAAGTTCTTTCACTTGGATTCTTCAAGAGTTGAGACGAGTTTGTGTTACAGTGAGCTGCTGCATTCCTCTCCCCTCCGTTTTACGGGGCTGGATTGAGACATAAATTCTGCCGGCACTCCCTCCCGCTTCGTGCGGCTGTAGGGCAGCTTTGTACCCCCCCCCGCTTCGGCGGTGTTAGGGTCAGTCAGCTCCTCCCGCGGTTGCGGTTGCAGGATAAGCCAGATCCCCCCGCATCGGCGGGTGTGGTGTCCCTCCCCCGCTCCGCGGGGATGAGCTGGACGGATTCCCCTCCCCCACTTGTGTGGGGATGAGCTGGGTTAATTCCCCTCCCCCGTTTCAGCGGTGGTGAGCTGGGCAGAGTGTCCCTTCGTGGGTGTAATTCTCTAAGTGCTGAGTCCTGCGGATGGAGCTTTGATATCGACATACTGAGGAGTTTCCAGCAGCACATGACCACATATAGGGAGGCAAAAGTTTGCTCTCTATCTCCACCTGCTGGTAGATGGACACAACCCACCAGTCTATGGATTGATCAGCTATGATTAATGGAAAGAAAATTATCAGGTATGATTATACATAATTTTACCTTCTTTGTTTTATTCTTCCTAATAATTTTTAACATTGTCTGCTTTGGCCACCACTGTATTACTAAACAGAAGATTTTAAGATCTTGTCCACTCTATGATACCTAAAACCTTTTCCTCAGTGGTGCCTCCCAATATAGAACCTAGCATCATGTAGCTATAATTTCAGTTATTCTTCCTTATTTGCATCACTTTTGCACTTGTCCACATTAAATTTGGGCATCCAAATGGCAGATGAATCTTTCAGTCACTCAGGTCCTCCTGTAATTTCTCACAGTTCACATGTGATTTAACAGCTTTGATCAAATTTTCAGACCATAAGAAAATTACTTCACTCATTGTTCTCTTTTTAAGGTAATTTATGTCAAAAAGTATAGATCCCCGAGGTGTTCACTTTTACTTTTGGGAAAACTATGTAGTCCTACTGTCTTCTATGTTTTAACCAGTCCTTAGGCCCAGCAGGGCATTGTTTCTCTCCCATGATTTTTAAAAAAATTTCAGGAGCGCCTTGGATCTGAAAATCCAGACACTTTATATCTGCTTCTGTTTATCACTGTGACACATGCAGGGATCGCTGATCAGCAGTTCCTGTTCCCGCTTTTATTTATTTAGGGGACTCTTCAAATTAGTGGGCCTGCCTAAGCAAAAGAAGAAACTAAAGACATCTTGGGTATGGAAAAGAGAATAGAATGAACCTAGCAGTACCATGGTTCTGCTGAAGTATCCCAAACTCATGTTTTCTGGTAATACTTAATGAGCCAGTTAAACATTATCTTATAAAAAGTTTGTTTGTATTAACTCGTAACAGTGGCTTTATAGGTGGGCCTGGGTGGGCACAGGCCCACCCATTCTTGGCTCAGGCCTACCCAGCTGCAGCACTACACTGCTCTCTTCCCCCCTCTCCTCTGTGGCGTCCCGGAATCTGTGCTCCGGTCTCTTATCCCCTTCCCTCCCCGGTATCAGTACAGGCTTCCTCAGCGCCTGCAGCAATTCATTCTCGCTGCTTGCGCAGGCCCCTCTGGCTTCCATCTGCTGTGTTCTGCCAGACAGGAAACAGGCAATGACCTCAGCAAGGGCGGGATGGCAGATGGAAGCCTGCAGGGCTGGCGCAAGCAGAGAGAATGAATCGTTTCAGGTGCTGAGAACGCCTTTACCGACATCGAAGAGGGATGTAGTTCACAGACAGGAGTGCAAGTGCCGGGATGCCGTGGAGGAGAGGAAGAAGATGTAGGGTAGGTGAAGAAAAACTCTTAAATATTGTTGGAGCTTTTTCTCTCTCGCTCCTGGCTTGATAGCATGGGTTAATGGTTACTGAATAAAATCTGAATCTTTTTAGATGAGGGTACAGCTATCTCTATCTCAGTTGATAACACCCTCATCATCCCCGTCTCATCTGCCCGCAACCTCGGTGTCATCTTTGACTCCTCCCTCTCCTTCTCTGCGCATATCCAGCAGATAGCCAAGACCTGTCGCTTCTTCCTCTACAACATTAGCAAAATTCGCCCCTTCCTATCTGAGCACACCACCCGAACTCTCATCCACTCTCTCATTACCTCTCGCCTTGACTACTGCAACCTACTTCTCACCGGCCTCCCACTTAGCCACCTACCCCCCCTTCAGTCCATCCAGAACTCTGCCGCACGTCTTATCTTCCGCCTTGACCGATATACTCATATCACCCCTCTCCTCAAGTCACTTCACTGGCTTCCGATCAGATACCGCATACAGTTCAAGCTTCTCCTACTAACCTACAAATGCACTCGATCTGCAGCCCCTCCTTACCTCTCTACCCTCATCTCCCCTCGTCCCTACCCGTAACCTCCGCTCTCAAGACAAATCCCTCCTTTCAGTACCCTTCTCCACCACCGCCAACTCTAGGCTCCGCCCTTTCTGCCTCACCTCACCCCATGCTTGGAACAAACTCCCTGAGCCCATACGCCAGGCCCCCTCCCTACCCATCTTTAAATCATTGCTCAAAGCCCACCTCTTCAATGTCGCTTTCGGCACCTAATCACAACACCTCTACTCAGGAAATCTAGACTACCCCAACTTGACATTTCGTCCTTTAGATTGTAAGCTCTTCTGAGCAGGGACCGTCCTTAGTTATTAATTTGTACAGCGCTGCGTAACCCTAGTAGAGCTCTAGAAATGTTAAGTAGTAGTAGCTGCTGTGGGCAGGAGTGGAAAAATCTTTCTGGTCACTTCAGGGCACCACTTCCAGACCAGCAATTAGACGAGATCAAGATCTGATACCTCTGCATTACTCTATATCGGGTGGGGGTGGTGGGGGGCAACCAGTCCTTAAGGGCCACAACCTACAACCCAGTCAGGTTTTCAAGATTTTCACAATGAATATGCATGAGATCTATCTGTATACAATGGAAGCAGTACATGCAAATCAATCTCATAGATATTCATTGTGGAACTCTGGAAAACCCAACTGGGTTGGGGCCCTCAAGGACCGTGGTTGCCCACCCCTACTCTAAATAAAGGACAAGAAAATCCTTCAGAAGATGTGGCTACTGTGCGAGGGGCTGTACACAAGCATAGGCTTCCAATTCAAGCTTTAATTTCCTTTAATACTTATGTGAATTTAAAATGCATTATGATCTGTGAGATACATATCTTAACTACATCCATAGGGGGGGGGTTGATGAAGGGCAGTGAGGCCAAAACTCAAATTATAACCAAGCATTTTTAATGATTTTTAGGATTTTTCTTCTTTTTTAATATTATACTATATGTTATATTGGTCATGGGGAGGCGAAGGGTGGACAGAGGTAGCTACAGGGGGTGGGTTGTTTTCTGTTTGTACACTGCTTTGATTTTTTTTAATATACTGCTTACAAGTCAGACTCGGTATTTTGGATGAGCCCAGAGGTAAATTGGATGGGCCCTTCCACACGCATGTGCCCCCTCCCACCTCCAACCCCTTAACCACACCACAAATATCTTGCCGGAGGTATTGGCTGTGTCTGGCCACTTGGCTGAGAATGGCAGCTATGTTCCTATTTTTAATAACTTACTTTACTAACATTTCACCAGTCATAGGGAGGCAACCATCCAGCTTATAATCGAAGGTGATCGCCGGCCATCTTCCGACATCGGGAGATGGCCGGCGATTTCTTAAAAGCGGCGAAAATCGGTATAATCGAAAGCGGCATTTTTGACATCATCGCCGCTTTCCCGTTGCTTTGCCGGCGAAAGTTCAAGGGAGCGTGTCGGTAGATTAGCGAAGGCGGGGCATGGGTGGGCATGGGCGTGGCTACCAGATGGCCGGCTTTCACCGATAATGGAAAAAAAAAAGCGGCGTTAAGCAGTATTTCGCCGGCTTTACTTGGTCCTTTTATTTTCACAACCAAGCCTCAAAAAGGTGCCCCAACTGACCAGATGACCACTGGAGGGAATGGGGGATAACCTCCCCATGCCAGCTCTGACCTACTGCTAATCTTAGTACCAGGGGACTCTTTGCCAGTGGGGCACAACCTCTGATCTGCAGTTAACTGTGAGTAAACGTGGTTATTTCAAGAAAGGACTTTTTCAGAGATATTAGTCTTCAGGTGTGAACTGGTGTGCCAAAGTTATACAGCAGCAATAAGTCCTAGAGGCTGTATGCAGGTCCCTGGAGCAATTTTAGTGGGTGCAGTACATTTGTGGGTAGTGAGTTTGGGGGGCTCAGCTCCCAAAGTAAGGGAGCTATGCATGTGGTGGGAGCTTTTCTGAAGTCCACCGCAGTGACCCCTAGGGTGGCTGGTTGGTGTCCTGGCATGTCAGGGGGGGCCAGTGCACTAAAAATGCTGGCTCCTCCCACTGCCAAATGCTTTGAATTTGGCCGGGGTTTGAGATGGCCGACATAACTATCCATTATCGCTGAAAAACAAACCCGGCCATCTCAAACCCAGCGAACTCCACGGCATTGGGCCGGGCTAAACCGTATTATCAAAAAAAAAGATGGCCGGCCATCTTTTTCGATAATACGGTTCCGGCCAGCTGTAGCGCTGCCGCCAACATAGATCGCCGGCGATCTATTTGGCCGGTGACGTTCGATTATGCCCCTCCATGTGGCAGCCCAGGGCTATGTTATGCTGTAAGAGTTAGAAAATTATGCAACAACATTTCTGCAATTCTATGGCAATTATGCAGCCTATTTGTTTACATTTGAATTTATTTTGTGTATGGATGTAAATGTATTATGCAGAATAAGAAATTACGTTTATTTTATATCTTTGCTTTATGTTTGTATAGTTTGAAATATTGATGTTGGGGTTGGGATTGGAGATGGCCAGGAGGATAGAAGATTGGAACAGAAGGATGATTGGGGATGGGGAGAAGTAGGTGATATTGGGAATAAAGCGGGATAGAGTGAGGGAAGATTAGAAGGCGGGATAGGAGGGGAGAGCGGTGATGTCACGCTGAGTAATGGCGGTGTGAGAGAACAGCTGTGCATGCCATTTCGGAAGATTCCTAATATATAACTGCTATTTTCGGATGTGGCGACTGCAGCCTTAATATATAGATATCGGAGGCCCTACACAGGATAGTGTGGGAGGGGTGGCCTAGTGGTTAGGGTGGTGGACTTTGGTCCTGAGGAACTGAGTTTGATTCCCACTTCAGGCACAGGCAGCTCCTTGTGACTCTGGGCAAGTCACTTAACCCTCCATTGCCCCATGTAAGCCGCATTGAGCCTGCCATGAGTGGGAAAGCGCAGGGTACAAATGTAACCAAAAAAATATATATGTCTGGAAGAGACACCGCAGGACCCCGTAAATCCTTAAAAGACTTTACTTACATACCGCCGCGGACAAGATGGCGCCGGTGGAGGAGAGGGGAAAAAAAAGACCAGCGCGGAGCGTACTGGCCCGTTGGGTGAGGGCGCGGAGGAAGGCGAGTTGTCGGCTAAAGATTTTTGGGCTCTATTGGAAGTGATCCGCTCAGATATAAAAGGAGTACGGGAGGACTTTGTGACATTAGCTGCAGAGCCCCGTGGAGAGATGACGGAGATCGGCTGACTGGTGGAGGACATCGATGAACACGTGGAGAAACAACAGGAAGCTCTGAGCTCCGTGGAAAATGCGCTGAAAGAACAACAGGCCCTGTGCAGATCTATGGGAGACAAAATTGAAGATTTGGAAAATCGGGGCAGGCGATCAAACATCCGTATTAGGGGCATCCCAGAACAGACGGAATACCTGGATTGTGAATGAGTCACCCAGCAGATTGCAAGTGTGATATTGACTGAAGAGGGGCAAGAAGTGGCCCCTGATACAATTAAAGTAGATCGTGCCCACAGAGTGATGGCGCGGGTAAGAGCCAACGCACCACGAGATATCATTGCTTGCTTCTCCGAGTATAAAGTGAAAGAGGCTATACTCCACAAGGCGCGAAAGAGGGAGAGCTTGCAGTGGGACTCTTTTTCTATTGAATTATATCAAGACCTGGCCCCAGCTACATTGAAAAGACGAGCAGAGTTGAGGAATTTCACCAGATATCTCCGCGACAAAGGGATTGCATATAGGTGGCAGCACCCATTCACTCTGGCCTATAATCAAGATGGAAAATGGAGTCAGATCCTGACTGTGGAGGAAGCACGTGCGACCTGGCTGGAGGTGGAGGTACCCACGGGAGACACAGTGGTGCACAGCAGACCGGAGTCGGGCTCTCGCCCGGCGCGCCAGCACTGGACCCGAGTGGCGAGAGGCAAGGGTCGTCTCACCAGACAACAATCTGATCAGAAGTTGGCACCTTTACAGAACAATGCGAACTGAACATGGGGACATATGTTTTGGTATTAGAAAGAATTTTTGATATAGCTCATAAGAGGGTGGGTATGTATATGAGCAGTTATATTTGTATGTATGGGGAAGATGTATGCATTTATGGCATGTGAGTGGTTACCGTTCTCTATTTTCAGTGGTGGGTAAAGATGACCCATCGGTTAGACAAGGGGGGGAGGGGGGAGGACAGGGGGATGGGAAATTGGGATAGCTCAGGGAGGGATCACCAATAGGTGTTAGCACTGGAGGTATAGTAAGGTCCTCGGAACAGATAACGGGTCTGAATACATAGATCCGCCATGACTCAGTTGAAGTGTGTGTCACTGAATGTGCGAGGTCTTAACTCCCCTATCAAACATAAGCGGCTGTTTAGAGAAGCGCTGCGGCTGGGAGTGGACATATTGTTCATTCAGGAGACACACCTGCTCACTAGGCATGATTACCTGTTACGACATCCCAAATACCCCAGCAATATTTAGCGTCTAACCGACAACAGACAAAAACAGCGGGAGTGGGGATACTCTTTAAACGAGGCTGCAACTGGGAGATACAAGCAGTTAAAATGGACACTGGGGGCAAATATGTGATTGTGGTCCTGACCCTTGGGGGGCATGTCTATACTCTAGTTAACATATATGCCCCCAATCACTCCCAGGGAGAATTTTACGACTCGCTTAGCACTCAGCTCTCTAGGCATGTGCAGGGGGAGATACTGCTCGGGGGAGATTTTAATTTGACGATGGACCCCACAGTAGATAATTCGACTGAGATGGCTGGGTATGCCCAACTTGAACGGGATAAACTACTCCAATTTCTGAACCACTGGAGGCTGGTAGACATCTGGAGGGTAATGCATGGGATTGAGAGAGATTACACGTGCTATTCGGCCCCACATGATACATATTCAAGGATAGATATGTGGATGGGGCAGTGCAAGTATAGCCCTCCAGATAGTCTATAGAGATTCACACACACTGTTGGTCGGATCATGCTCCAATATCCATATCAATACGGGGAGCCGGAATGCATAGTGGGACTAGAAGTTGGCAATTCCCTGATGGTGTTTTAGATGACCCAAAGAATGTTCAAAGAATTGAAGGAGAGATTAGGGAGTTCATACAGTTTAATGATACCCCGGACATAGCCTCAGAGATACTTTGGGAGAGCTTAAAGGTGGTGATTAGAGGGCATATAATTTCATTACAATCACATATACAGAAAGACCATAAAGAGAAAGAAAAAGAGCTTAGGCAAACAGTGCACCACCTGGAACTACTTGTTAAACAACAGCAGGCTACGGCTAGTCAACAGGAGGAATTGCATAGGTCTAGGGTACAACTCCTGGATTTGGAACTTGCAATCATTAAGGAGCAAATGAAACGGGTACAACAGGAGTATTATGAATTTAATAATAAAGCGAGCAAGTTATTAGCTTATAAATTGCAACAACTTAAGGGTCATAATATCATTGGTAGAGTGAAATCGGAGGAGGGGCAGAGTTGGGATCAAATAGAGGATATTCAGAGAGTATTCCTAAATTACTACCAGAAGTTATATCAACCAGATGACCCAGTGGCTGAGGGGAACATAGAGAACTACCTGGACAAGATGGATATCCCGAGGATGAGGGGGACAGAGCAGGAATTGCTATCAGCACCTATAGAATTGGAGGAGATGACTTTGGCAATTAAGGGTCTGCCTAGAGGGAAAGCCCTGGGAGCCGATGGATAAAGTAATCGGTTCTATAAATGCTTTAATTCCTTATTAGCACCATTATTGCTCAGAATGTTTAATGCCATCCAGTCTGACACGGAGCTTCCGCGGTCCTGGAGTTTAGCCACTGTGGTCTTACTCTTTAAACTGCATAAAGATCCACAAAGCTGTAGCTCCTATTGGCCAATATCTTTATTAGGGACTGATTATAAAATCTTAACTACAATTCTGGCCACCCGATTACAAAGGGTGCTGCCTCGTCTGGTACATGAGGACCAGGCGGGGTTTATAGCAAATAGGCAAACCTTTGATAACACTAGACGGGCACAATATATATTGGATAGAATTGAACAGGTGGGATGGCCGGAGGTCCTTCTCTCCCTCGACGCTGAGAAGGCATTCGATAGAGTGCTGTGGCCGTTTCTCTTTCAATTGTTGCAGAAGGTGGGAATTAGTAGCCAATATCTACACTGGGTCGCAGCGCTCTATCGACGCCCCTTGTCTCAGTTGCGGATTAATGGTACAAACACGGAGGCCTTTGAATTATTCAGAGGTACACGACAGGGGTGTGTCTTGTCCCCGCTCTTGTTTGCACTCGCTATGGAGCCTCTGGCAATTCTAGTGAGGAATGACCCATTGGTACAAGGCATTCGAATAGGGAGGCAAGAAACTAAACTTATGCTTTACGCAGATGATGTCCTGCTCACATTATCACACCCTGAGACCTCAGGCGGTGATGGAGATACTTCAGTCATATGGAGGCATATTTTCAAAGCACTTTGGGAGGCTAAGTTCCATAGGTTTCTATGGAACTTTGGGAGGCTAAGTGCTTTGAAAATGAGCCCGATGGTCAGGTAGCAGGTCTCAAGATTAATATCCAAAAATCAGAGATTATGCCTATACAATTTCCTGTTGGGTTACAAGATGAACTACAAACTCTCTTTCCTTTCAAGTGGTTCCTTACGAGTATTCGATATCTGGGGGTTAATTTAACACCAAACACTGGGGATCTATATAAGGAAAATTTTGTCCCTAAAATGCGGGAGCTTTTCCAAGAACTGGAGAGATGGGGGGGGCTGCAGATGTTGTGGATGGGTAGAATAGCAGCTGTGAAGATGACAGTGCTACCTAAGTTGCTCTATTTATTCATGGCTGTGCCGACTTTTATACCGAATACTTTTTTTCATACACTTAACAAGAAAGTGTTTGCTTTCATTTGGCACAAAAGACCACCACGGGTAAACCACAGAATATTATATCAACTTAGGAAGGACGGTGGTATGGGAGTACCCAACTTCAGGCTATACTATAGAGCTGCTCTATTTCAAATGCTTTCTACGGTGCAAAAAGGCCCAACTAAGCTATGGACATATTGTCACGTATACACAGCAGGTACCTAGGTTTGTGAGCCCTTAGACCACTGCCGAGGAGCGGCAGCAGCAGGAGAATCACCCAAACACAAGACAAGGCAGACCGGAACTGGAACACAGTGGATCGGGGCGAGGCTTCACCTACACTTAGCTACCCTTCACCCAGAGTTAAGCTCCGGGCTGCAGGCAGCCGGCAGGACTTACCGGACAGGACAGGAAGGCCGGACTGCAGGACACAGCAGCAGGCAGACAGACAGACAGCAGGAAACACTAGAAACACGCTGGGTTCCAGGGACACAGCAGGCAAACGAATAGTCCAGAAACAAGCCGGGTCAGGCAAGTGGCAAGCAGAAGAATAGTCCAGTAACAATCCGGGTCTAAGCAGGCGGCAAGCAGAAGAATAGTCCAGTAATAATCCGGGTCTAAGCAGGCGGCAAGCAGAAGAAAAGTCCAGTAGCCAAGCAGAGACAAAGTCACCAAAGAGTAAAAACACAACGGCACTGCAACAACTCACACCAAAGGAACACCTCTGAAGAACACTGTTGCAAGGCAACTAGGAACCTTACCAGGTGGTTAATAAAGGTAGGTCACAAGGGAGTTCACCAGGTATGGGTGCTGCTTGGTTCCAAAAAACTCCCAAAACAATCTGGAGAGCTGGAAGATCCGGACTGGACCAGCATATCTTCTGGAACATGGGAACCAGTAAACCATCAGTTCGCAGCATTCCCCAGGTCTAGACCCTAGGGACCGAGGTGACTGCGAGCCAGGGACCTGGGCACAACCGTGACACATATGCAGCGCAATGGGGTCTGAAGGGGGTTCCATTATGGGCGGTGTCATGGCTTCCCTTACCGTTGCTGAGAGGATTGATATCGGGCTTGAGGGGTCAAATGAGGGGAGAGTGGGCCAGATGTATAGCGATCTGTTTCCGGGGCGCAAGTATCACCTGACTATACCCATCATGTATGCAACTGATTTTGGCCCAGGGAGAGTGGAAGGAGTGTATGGGCATTGGTCAGCAGCCTCTCTACGGTTGTTGGGGCAGATCTGGGAAGATGGGAAATTCCACTCATTTGAGACCTTAAAAGAGGAATTTGGCTTGGCGGACAGGGACAGGTTTCATTATACGCAGAAGACAAACAAACAGATCGGTATAATATCCAAACAAACTTTATTGAGGATACCGTATATGAGATAAATGCATTTATCTCATATACGGTATCCTCAATAAAGTTTGTTTGGATATTATACCGATCTGTTTGTTTGTCTTCTTTGTTGGATTTTACAGATCGTTTGCCTTGTTGCATTTTGGGACCCTCAGGTTTCATTATATGCAGGTTAGAGATTTTGTACAGAAAAAAGCTAGAGGAGATCTGTCCTTGTCGGCCACGGAGCTTGAATTGGCAATGAGATCTGGGGAGGGAAGGGGGGATTTCTCGAATTTATAGAGCTTTGCTTCGCAAGTCTCAACCATTAGCTAAATGTACAAATACATAGGAGTCATTACTGGGTACTAAGTATGAACCAGGTACATGGAAAAAGATATTTAAACGATTACTGTCATTCTCAGTGGCAATTCCACTACTGGAAAATGGATATAAGATCCATTGTATCAATGGTATTTGACCCCAGCCGCTTGTCTCGCATTTTAAAAACAGGCAAGGCGAACTGCTGGTGCAAATGTGGGGCTGAGGGCACCTTTTGGCATGTGTGGTGGGATTGCCCGGTGATACAGCAGTTCTGGAAGGGCTTGCAGGTGAGATTGCAGAGTGCAATACGAAAAAGGATCTGCTACTGATAAATGACAGGATCTTCCTCCTACGGAGGCTGTCTACAAATTAGCAGGAAAAAAGGCCTCAAAGAGCTTCCAGGTCTTCAAAGATAAGTGGGTTATTGAGTATCACATAATCCATTGAACTGAAGGTGGAGTACAGATATATACATTGTATCCACAAGCAATTTTGTTAATTAAATAACACAAAGCAGGTTTTTTTTGGCCAAGGATGAAAGTAGGGTCTTGAGACCCAGCGTAGCTTCTGCAGATCAATTGAAGACCTGGAAGTTCTTTGAGGCCTTTTTTCCTGCTAATTTGTAGACAGCCTCCGTAGGAGGAAGTTCCTGTCATTTATCAGTAGCAGATCCTTTTTCGTATTGTATTTTTGATTGTCTGATCTGCATTTGAACTGAAATTAGTATTTAGGAGATTGCAGAGTGGCCTGGGTTCTGAGGTTACACTAAATGCTGGCCTATGCTTGTTGAATGTACCGATGAGGGAGAGCCGTGATTCGCATCACGGTCTTCTCACATATATTGTTACAGCAGCCAGGATATTAATTGCAAGACAATGGAAACAATTAGCGGCACCCTCGGTGGACCAAGTGCTGGCTAAGGTGGATTATTGTTGCCTGATGGATAAACTCTCAGCCTTGAGGCGAGGAGGAATGGTGAGATTCTTAAAAATATGGACACTATATCTGGAGTGGCGAGGACTAAACATGTGACACTTGAACAATGGGGGACCTCCAACACACGAAGAGACTGATATATACCTGAGATGCTCTGAGGGGGGAGGGAGTGGGGAAACTTGAAGCTGTACAATGGGTTTATGGCTAGAATGTTGTGTGTGTTAGGATTGTTGTTATGTAAAGCTAAAGAAAAAGTTAATAAAAACATTTATAAAGAAAAAAAAAAAGAAGGCGGGATAGGAAGAGGGGGGAAGGTGAAGGAAGTTGGGATTTTGAGGATGACCTGCAGAGAAGCGAAGCTGTCCTTCCAGCTTCAGCCCTCTCTCCTTCTCCTGACCCCCCCCCCCCCCCTTACTTTTTGTGACACCTTCCCTCCCTTCCTTTCTCTATTGCAGGCTCTTTCTCTGTTATCCCAAGTCTCCTTAAATACATAGATTCACCCTCTTTTCTTAGCCTTTCTTTAACCTTCTGATTCCCCTTTCTCATCACTTCCTCCAAATTGAAAACCTGTTGTACAAGACGTGTGCCTAATGTGCTGAAACAATATCCGAACAGGGAAGAAACAAGCAGAAAGAAGAAACCGTACATAGAGTCAGTCTTCAAAGTCAATTACCTAGGTAAACTGACCTGTGGGAAAGTTTCTCTCTCTCTCTGCTGGTGGTTGGGAGGCGGGGATAGTGCTGGGCAGACTTATACGGTCTGTGCCCTGAAAAGGACAGGTACAAGTCAAAGTAGGGAATACACAAAAAGTAGCACATATCTACCTAAAAGTACATGCTGGGGGGGGGGGGGGGGGGGGGTTAGAACATAAGAACAAAAATGTTGCCATACTAGGACAGACTGAAGGTCCATTAAGCCCAGTATCCTTTTTCTAACGGTGGCCAGTCCAGGTTACAAGTACCTGGCAAGATCCCAAAATAGTAAAATAGATTTTATGCTGCTTATCCTAGAAATAAGCAGTAGATTTTCCCTGTCCATCTTTTCGTTTAGGAAGTTATCAAACCTTTTTTTAAACCCTGCTAAGCTAACTGCTTTTACCACATTCTCTGGTAACAAATTCCATCGTTCCTTTAAGTAAACAGCATGCCCATAACAAAACTGCAAAATCCACAGGTACATGAGTCTGAAGTTCATAGGCAGTTTTGAATGGGAAATCCCTCATGTGGCCTCCCTCTGAAAACTAACTGCAAGCGTTACAAAAAAAAACTACCCATGAACTTTGTGGCTAGGGTAACCTGCTTGAAAATTGTCCTGTTCACTACAGAGGATCAGCAGAATTTTTGTGAATAAAAGTAAAGAGCTGATCTGTCTCCCCAAATATGTAAATCTAATCATTTCAAACTTTCACCATAAACTTAGCTTCAGGATTCAAAATGTTTTTGAAAGTCAAGTGATTTTTGGAGCTGTGGTGCAGTTTGTGGTATATGAGTGGAATGGCTTCCCTTCGGAAGTAGTGGAGATGAGGACTGTATCTCAGTCCAAGAAAGCATGAGATGCCCAAGTACAAATAAGTACCTGTAAGCTGCATTGAGCCTGCCATGAGTGGGAAAGCGCGGGGTACAAATGAAACAAAAATAAATAAGCACAGAGAATATTTGAGGGAGAGGAAGGAAAGGTAGAACTTAGTAGTTAGTAGGAATGGGCAGACTGGATAGGTCAAATGATCTTGATCTGCCATCAGTGAAAAATAACCTAACATTAGCTCCTAAGAATTTAATGATTTCTGATTAAAATTTGAATTCTGTAATTTGGGATCCTTTCCTTTACAAGCTCTGGTGAAGTTGGGCTGTGGTTAGTGAATGTGTTTGTGCTTTCTTTACCCCTGGATACTCTCTTCCTTATGTGAACCTGTATTTATGGAGTAAGGTAGGAGAGCTTCTTCTTGCATGTGGCCACAGCCTTTCTCTGAGGTGAGGGAAAGAGTCTGTCAGGCTCACATGCATCCCATGTATTTCTTTCAGCCAGTGTTCCAAAGGTTGGACCTAGAGGGATGAGAAGGCTTTTGATCTCCGCAGAAACAGCACTGCTGGAAAATCGAGCTTTAAAAAAAAAATCACACAGTTCTATGTATGTTATCACAAATATGTTACTAGACCTAATCCTGAGACAGCAAGGACTTCATCACAAGATTCACCATTTGGAATTCTATTATTACCTGACAGCCACCAATGCTAAGTGATATACCTACACCTAGCATTTGGATTCTTCAGTGGGCTGGATGTGTCTACCTTTTACATTTCCCATGAGGGGTTGGTGCTGAGCTGACTAGTAATATTTGAGGATCTTGAAGAGATCAAATGTTGAAGCAAAATCATTCAAAGTGTACTCAAGATATGTGCCCACCAGGAATATTCATGAACTAATTACTGATATGTTTCCATAAGAATTTTGATGGCTGGTGGTTGTCAATTACATTCCTGAAGACCCTCAAACAGGTCTGGTTGACAGTTATGAATATGTATAAGATAACTGCATTGAATTGTTCCTGCAAGTATATCTGTTTTTGATTACTTTGAAGAACCAGAACTGTTTGTGGTCTGAAGAATGAGAATTCCTGCTGTAGACAAGCCAGAAAACCCACTGAGGGTTTATCACACTTGAACCTTCTTCCTTTGAGTGTCAGGCCTAAGTGATTGAGGGTCAGCCTTTCATCTGTCCCTTTATACGTTCCACCTTTAGATCCGTGTGAAGCCAGACAAAACAGGGGTGGTAACTGATGGCGTGAAGCATTCCATGAACCCGTTCTGTGAGATCGCAGTAGAGGAGGCTGTCCGGCTAAAAGAAAAGAAGATAGTCAGTGAGATCATCGTCGTGAGCTGTGGACCACAGCAATGCCAGGTACTTTGGAGTATATTCAAAGACTAAACAGTTGGAGGCCCTGTGGCCAGGGATTGTGTTTTGGGTCTGAGGTAAGAGAGGTCTTTGTTCTGTGCACTCTTTCAGGAGTATGGTACACAAATGGTGGGTACTACCTCGCTTTGTATAGATAGACTTCCACTATAAGGTATCACACACAGGACCAGAGCTAATGCAAGATTCCATATCATCATGCTGATCAATCCATAGACTGGTGGGTTGTGTCCATCTACCAGCAGGTGGAGATAGAGAGCAAACTTTTGCCTCCCTATATGTGGTCATGTGCTGCCGGAAACTCCTCAGTATGTTCTCTATCTCAGCAGGTGGTGGTCACACACAGCAGCAGCTCTGGCTAGGCCTCCAAGCCTAATTTTTAGGTTTTGTTGAGTGCCTGGGGTTGAGGGCTCTTCTTGAGCAAGTGCAAACCTGGTAGCGCCAGGTCCCTCCTTTTCTCCCCCCTCCCGCTGGCTCCGTTAAAAAAAAAAAAAAAAAAAATTTTGAACGTCCTTAAAGGCGTTTATTTCGACGTTTATTTAAACGTTTATTGCAGCTACTCACTGAGACACCAGGTCGTTACAGCTCGGAGCGGAAAGCAGGTAATTTTTACCTTTTTATAGAGGGCAGGGGGTTCCCCGATTGATCTCCACGTGGCCGATGGCGTCGGAGGGCGAGGGCGCTAAGAGTCGCTCCCCTGATCGCTTGGGCGCTTCTAGAGGGGATGCGGGGGTCTTAAAGTCTGATTCGCCCTTGTTGGGTGACAGTTTCGTGACCGATGAGTGTCCCGGTCCTTCCTCCGGTGTGGCGGTTTTTCCCGCCATAAACGCCCATCCCCCGCTGCTCGCCTCCGCCATCTTGGCCGGCCACGCGGCTCGGACGGCTTCTTCTTGGGCCGCCCTTGAGGTGGGAGACTAATGCCATGAACGCCCTTAATTTGGGCGACGGCACAAAAGCGGCTAAAGTTAAGCGCCGTTCTTCCCGCGCGGCTCCTTCGCGGAGTGTCGCGCCGGACGCCATCTTGGATGCGCAGCATGTCTCTCCCCCGCTCTTGCGAGCACCGGTTGAGGGTGCGTCTAGGGCTGTAGCCCAGGCTGTGGAAGTGCACAGTCTGGGGGGTTTCTCCCCCGAGTTTGTTTTGCTGCTGCATCAGGCCTTCCTTATGCAAAACGCTGCCCCTGCTCCCTCGTCTGGTAAAGAGGTTGAGGCCCCCGGAGGTAAACGCCCTCGGGTTGATTCCCAGGCCTTGGAGGACTTTGTCTCCTCCGATGTAGATGAGGGCAGCGTATCTGAGTTCTCCCAACGGTCCTTTGCGGATTCCTTGGAGGAGACGGATCCCGCTCGGTTGGAGCGGATGACCCCTCTGCAGCGCGACTCTTTAGCTCAGAGGATTTGCCCAACCTGTTGGTGCAGGCCATGGGCATTTTGAAGATTTCCTCTCCGGAGGACGTCTCTCCCTCAGCCCCTGTTGGCTCTGCCATTATGCTGGGGACGAAGCGCCCGCCTAGAACCTTCCACGTGCATGATGCCATGCACACCTTAATTTCGGCTCAATGGGATGTCCCGGAAGCGAGCCTTAAAGTGGCTAGGGCTATGTCCCGCCTCTATCCTTTGCCTGAAAGTGAACGTGAGGCCTATCTGTGGCCTACCGTGGATTCTTTAATCACTGCGGTGACTAAGAAAACGGCGTTGCCGGTGGAAGGTGGCACGGCCCTAAAGGACGCCCAAGACAGAAGATTGGAGGCGGCCTTAAGGTCGTCCTTTGAGGCGGCTGCTTTAAGTTTGCAGGCCTCAGTTTGCGGCTCCTATGTGGCCAGGGCGTGCCTGACTATGGTGCAGCGGGCTTCCCCCTCGGATCATTCCTTGAGGGCTGATTGGCCGGCCCTGGAATCGGGCTTAGCCTATTTGGCAGACTTGCTGTATGATGTCTTGAGGGCCTCAGCTAAAGGCATGGCTCAGACAATCTCTGCGCGGCGGTGGCTTTGGCTGAAACATTGGTCTGCTGACCACGCCTCTAAATCCCGCCTGGCTAGATTGCCTTTTAAAGGCAAGCTGCTCTTTGGGGTAGAGCTGGACAAAATCGTGACCGATCTCGGCACGTCTAAGGGCAAGAAGTTACCAGAGGTCAGGGCTCGGGCTAGTACTCGCCCCGGTACCTCCAGAGGACGGTTTCAGGAAGCCCGTCGGTACCGCCCGGGCAGGTCGGGCTCTTCTGCCTCCTCTTCCTTCAAGAGGAACTTCTCCCCCAAGCAGCATTCCTTTCGCAGAGACCGCCGTCCCGGAGGTGCTCCCTCCGGTCCTCCCCCAGGGTCTCGTACCCAATGACGGGGCCTTGGTCCACCCCCCAGTGCAGATTGGAGGACGGCTGTCCTCGTTTCTGGGCGAGTGGACCACAATAACTTCAGACGCTTGGGTGCTGGAAGTCATCAGAGACGGCTACAAGCTAGAGTTCTGCCGACCCTTAAGAGACGGGTTTGTACTCTCTCCCTGCAAGTCTCCGGTCAAAGCTGTGGCAGTGCAGCAGACCTTGGACAATCTGATCCGCCTGGGTGCGGTCGTTCCGGTGCCAGAAAATCAGCTTGGCAAGGGACGTTACTCCATTTACTTTGTGGTACCAAAGAAAGGAGGTTCTGTACGGCCTATCCTCGACCTCAAAGGGGTCAATCGGGCCTTGAAAGTTCGGCACTTTCGCATGGAGACTCTCCGCTCTGTTATAGCGGCAGTGAAGGCAGGGGAGTACCTGGCATCCTTGGACATCAAGGAAGCATACTTGCATATTCCCATCTGGCCTCCCCATCAACGCTTTCTGCGTTTTGCAGTCCTGGGCCGACACTTCCAGTTCAGAGCCCTCCCGTTCGGGTTGGCTACTGCTCCGCGGACCTTCTCCAAAGTAATGGTGGTCATCGCGGCCTTCCTGAGGAAGGAAGGAGTACAAGTCCATCCTTATCTGGACGACTGGTTGATCCGAGCCCCCTCTTATGCAGAGTGCGGCAAAGCTGTGAACCGGGTGGTTGCTCTTTTGAGCTCCCTGGGATGGATCATCAACTGGGAGAAAAGCCAGCTGCGCCCAACTCAGTCCCGGGAGTATCTGGGAGTTCGATTCGACACCCTAGTGGGCAGAGTGTTCCTGCCAGACAATCGGATTGTCAAGCTTCAGGCTCAGGTGGACCAGTTCCTAGTAGCCTCTCCTCTTCGGGCTTGGGACTATGTGCAGCTGTTGGGCTCTATGATGGCCACGATGGAAGTAGTGCCCTGGGCCAGGGCTCATATGAGACCACTACAACTCTCTCTGCTGCAGCGCTGGACTCCGATGTCGGAGGATTATGCTGTGCGCCTTCCCTTGGACCCAGCAGTGCGCAAGGCGCTGAGCTGGTGGACGCAGACAGACAAGTTGTCTGCAGGAATGCCTCTGGTGACCCCGGAGTGGATTGTCGTCACGACGGACGCCTCTTTGACGGGCTGGGGAGCCCACTGCTTGGGAAGGACAGCGCAGGGGCTCTGGTCTCCTGCAGAGGCAAAGTGGTCTATCAACCTCCTGGAACTCAGAGCCATTCGGTTGGCGCTTTTGGAGTTCATCCCGGTACTGGCGTTGAAGCCTGTACGGGTCCTGTTGGACAATGCCACGGCTGTGGCCTATGTCAACCGCCAGGGAGGTACCAAGAGCGCCCCTCTAGCCAAGGAGGCCATGAATCTATGCCAGTGGGCGGAAGCGAACCTGGAACAGCTGTCAGCGGCCCACATTGCCGGAGTCATGAATGTCAAGGCGGACTTTCTCAGTCGCCATACCTTGGAGCCCGGAGAGTGGCAGCTATCTGCTCAGGCGTTCTTGGACATCACGAAGCGCTGGGGCCTGCCGAGCCTAGATCTGTTGGCGTCATCGGCCAATTGCCAAGTGCCGCGCTTTTTCAGCAGAGGACGGGACCCTCGATCCCTGGGAGTAGATGCTCTTCTCCAACAGTGGCCGACACAAGAGCTTCTCTATGTGTTCCCACCCTGGCCCATGTTGGGCAGGGTGCTAGACCGGGTGGCAAAGCATCCGGGCCGGATAATCCTGGTGGGTCCGGATTGGCCCAGACGTCCCTGGTATGCGGACTTGATCAGACTCTCAAGTCGACGATCCTCTGCGGCTGCCAGTGGAGCAGGGTCTGTTACATCAGGGTCCCGTGGTGATGGAGGATCCCTCCCCCTTTGGTCTTACGGCCTGGCTATTGAGCGGCAGCGTCTGAGGAAGAAGGGCTTCTCAGACAAGGTCATCGCCACTATGCTGAGAGCGAGGAAGCGCTCTACTTCTACTGCTTACGCCAGGGTTTGGCGTACCTTTGCAGCGTGGTGTGAAGCAGGCTCATTTTCTCCATTCACTGCTCCAATTTCTTCAGTGTTGGCATTCCTGCAAGAAGGTCTGGAGAAAGGCCTGTCGCTCAGTTCCCTTAAAGTCCAGGTAGCGGCCCTGGCTTGCTTCAGGGGCCGCCTGAAGGGTGCTTCCCTGGCTTCGCAGCCAGATGTGGTGCGTTTTCTCAAGGGAGTTAATCACCTGCGCCCTCCTCTGCACTCAGTGGTGCCTGCGTGGAATCTCAACCTGGTGCTAAGAGCATTACAGAAGCCGCCTTTTGAACCCTTGTCGAGGGCATCTCTGAAAGACCTGACGTTGAAAGCAGTCTTTTTGGTGGCTATCACTTCAGCCAGAAGAGTTTCCGAACTCCAGGCGCTCTCATGTTGAGAGCCTTTTCTGCAGTTCACTGAGGCAGGAGTGACTCTTCGCACAGTGCCTTCCTTCCTGCCCAAGATTGTTTCTCGCTTCCATGTGAATCAGCAGCTCTGTCTCCCTTCCTTTCGTAGGGAGGACTACCCAGAGGAATACTCTGCTCTTAAATATCTGGATGTGAGACGAGTCATCATCAGATACTTGGAAGTGACCAATGATTTCCGGAAATCGGATCATCTGTTTGTCCTGTTTGCGGGTCCTCGTAAGGGTCTGCAGGCTGCTAAGCCTACAGTGGCAAGATGGGTCAAGGAAGCCATTGCAGCGGCTTATGTGGCCGCCGGGAAGGTGCCGCCTATCCAGCTGAAGGCTCACTCCACTAGAGCTCAGGCGGCCTCGATGGCAGAGGCCGGGTCCGTCTCCTTGGAAGAGATATGCAAGGCGGCAACTTGGGCATCGGCCCATACATTCTCCAAGCATTACCGCTTGACTCTGGCGGCACGGGCGGAGGCCCGGTTTGGAGCTTCAGTGTTGAGGTCGGGGATTTCTATGTCCCGCCCTGGGTGAGTACTGCTTCGGTACATCCCACCAGTCTATGGATTGATCAGCATGATGATATGGAAGGTAAAATTATGTATCATACCTGATAATTTTCTTTCCATTAATCATAGCTGATCAATCCATAGCCCCTCCCAGATATCTGTACTGTTTATATTCTGGTTGAATTTTAGGTTCAAGTTTAGTCTTCAGTTACTTCAGGAGGACTTCGTGTTCAAGTTTTTTCACTTGGATTCTTCAAGAGTTGAGACGAGTTTGTGTTACAGTGAGCTGCTGCATTCCTCTCCCCTCCGTTTTACGGGGCTGGATTGAGACTTAAATTCTGCCGGCACTCCCTCCCGCTTCGTGCGGCTGTAGGGCAGCTTTGTACCTCTCCCGCTTCGGCGGTGGTAGGGTCAGTCAGCTCCTCCCGCGGTTGCGGTTGCAGGATAAGCCAGATCCCCCCGCATCGGCGGGGTGGTGTCCCTCCCCCGCTCCGCGGGGATGAGCTGGACGGATTCCCCTCCCCCACTTGTGTGGGGATGAGCTGGGTTAATTCCCCTCCCCCGTTTCGGCGGTGGTGAGCTGGGCAGAGTGTCCCTTTGTGGGTGTAATTCTCTAAGTGCTGAGTCCTGCGGATGGAGCTTTGATATCGACATACTGAGGAGTTTCCGGCAGCACATGACCACATATAGGGAGGCAAAAGTTTGCTCTCTATCGCCACCTGCTGGTAGATGGACACAACCCACCAGTCTATGGATTGATCAGCTATGATTAATGGAAAGAAAATTATCAGGTATGATACATAATTTTACCTTAGCCACAGATTGAACGTTACAGCCACAGTTCTGAACTTGCATTCCAAGGGTTTCTGCTTCTGGTCTGACGTACAAACTCTGAATGGTCTGTCAAAGTTATAGGCTGTTGGCATAGGCAGTGCTGGCAGGAAAGGATCATTTGGAGTTTCCATTCTGCATATGTACTTGCCTATCATTCTGCCACAGTCTTTAACTGTATTTGTAGTCATCTGCCACTAAGCGCCCTCTGCACCTGTTCCATGCGTGCATGAATTCGGCCACTATTTTGGTTCCTGTCACCTCCACTGGATGTCCTTTCCAGTATGTGCTGCCTTTCGTCTTCCTTTCCTTCAGCTTCACGTGATATCTCTCTGTAAAGAGTCTCTTTCTATGGAAGATGCTTATTCTGGCACCTTATTGAGGCCTGATGATAACTTGGATGTTTGTGTGTCATATCTTTCGTTTTCCCTTCTAGAGCATTGAGCTTCACTAATATTCAAGCAGGGTTCCCTTTGGCTGTAAATTATCAGTGTGGGCCCAGGGCCATCAAAAGACAATGGAAGCAATTCTAGAACTTGGAACCATGATGTAGTTTGCCACAATGGAGCACATATAGCAGTAAATCAATGTTCTTATTAGTGCAAAGCCGTATTGCTGTGCTGAAATTTAGGCACGTCCATTTACAGCAGGGCAAAAACTGGTGTAAGCTGATGTGCGTAATGCACCGTACAAGGTGCACAACTGATGATATTCTTTAAGTTGCATGCGTCGCTTGACAACATGCCTGTGTTGCCCCCATGTATACGTCACCTTGTAGATATGCAATTTCACTACATATGTTATAGACTAGTGCCTAGCGCATACATGCACAACTGCCATTTATTAGTGCCTCTGACAGACATAAGTACTGTTACTCTGTAACACCTAACATTAGGTCAAAAAAGCCAACAAAATGCCAGAAAAAATCATGCAATACAGCTTTGTTAAAGTAACAATCAAAAGAAAATTTAAAAAAAAAAGGAAAATGTAAGGGAAAAAAATGGATGCCCAGCATCAGTCAACCTCTTAGATAATGAGGTGATTAAAAAAAAAACCTCTTCATTGCACCCAGAAAAACCTTCCTAAGAAGTACATCAACCACTACAAAAATTGGAAATGATAAATGACTTATCTTTTAGGAAAAGGCAATAGCGGGAGCAGCAAGGTAAGTAAGAAATCGCATCACTATAAATTGACAGTCCTTGAGAATCATCTTCCAAATCTTGAAATAACTCCTATGCAGCTGTGAATTTCACCCACATGGGCTTCTTCAGGGAGTTTTACAAGATTAAACCAAACGTAGCTGTGTCTTATCCCTGCTACCCTATAAAAAAAAAAAATGAAATATGAAATTCAAATTATAGTGGTCATTATGCAACATTTGTCGTATTAAATAATCACCTAAATTGGGTGCCAAGTTATAGAATAAGGGGGAATGTGCCCTGGGCAACTGGGGGAAGAGAGAGAGGGGAAGGAATGTAGAATGTATCACTGGAGAGGCAATCAGCCTGGCTTCTCAGACACATTCAGAGTAACTGGTGTTATTAAAATAAAACTGGATCCTCACAGCTATATCTTTCCCACGTGCTGTCCTCAACATTTTCTTCCCTTAACAGACAGCCATCTCAAACCCCATCCCAGCTAATCTCAACTCTCCCACCAGTCAGCTTGTCTGGTTCTGTCTCTGGGACCTATAAAATTTGAAAACGGCTTCTGTTCTCCTAGGAGCTTGCAATGATAGCTGAAGCAACATCAACTTTGTACGTGTCCCTGGGGAAACTTGCCCCGCCCCTTCTCCATAGGCTTGCTGCCTGCACCACTTCTTCACTTCTTGAAGAGTTCTCCTCTTTTCTTTCAGCACTGTAGGGTCTCTGTGAGTTGAAGCTTAGACTGCCTGAAGTCATTGTCCCAGTCTTGCAAGAGTAGTGTAGCAATTTGGGAGATCTGAGCCTTACACTCATTCAGAGCCACAGGGAATCAAAAGCAAACAAAACAGTTTTTCTGCAGGTGGAGCAGGCCGCAAGCCGAGGAAGTGAAGAGGGAGGGGGAATCAGAGAGCCACTACTGTCACCTGGGCCTCGCAGTAGAGAACGCTGTTCTAGAAGATATAGCTGTAGCTGTTTCAGCCACTCTCGGGATGGTTTATTTTTTATTTATTTTTTTTAAGCATTTACCCAAATAGATATTCCATTATGTAGCTCCCCACTATTTGAGAACCTGTGGGATAGTTGTACCCATCAACCAGCAGGTGGAGATAGAGAGCTGAAAACTGACTGAGACATATCTCTTGGCATCTAGTCCAGCTCTTCAGTATTTTCTATCTCTAGCAGGTGGATGGACATACTTTTCATCCTCCTGTTCTGAGTGATTTCCTCGTCCAGTTGGCCAACTGGTCCTAGTTGAGCTTTGCAGGTGGCTTGAGTCTGCAGAGTCATATCTGGAGGTCTTCAGATACCTGTCTCTAGTTCCCTGCGAATTTACTTCTTCCCACTGACTGGTGTTGGGGCGTTGCAGTGCATGCAAACCATGAATTCTGCAGGATGTGGGGGAAAAGGTCAGTGGCAGCAAGTCTTCGCATTTGGTACAGTATCCGAATATGCTGAGGACTTCAGACTCTGTCAAGGCTGGTGTGCAGTTTGATGCAGGAGAAAGTGGGAATGGGTGCCATTTTGTCTGGGCCGACTGGCATTGAGGAATAGCCTCTGATTACACGCAGAGCACAGCCGCCATTTTACAACCTCAGAGCCCAACAGTGTTCAGCTGCATCAGGATCTTTGTTTACTCTGGAATTTGTATTGTTCTTATACCAGGCCTATCTACTGAAGCAGGGACAGTCAGAGTTGCTACAAGGTGTTTCAGTTTCTCACCCCACTGCCCTTCTGGCTCCTAAGAGATCTCGTTTAGCCTCGTCTGCCCACTCCCGGGGGTCTATCTCTGCTTCTCCCTCCTTATCTAGTGTGGCCTCTGTTTATTCAGAGGAGCTATCATTGAAGGAGCTGTTAGAGGAAGGAGAGGTCCCTCCTGAGGAATGGGGTAACACAAGCGTACTGAAGTTGTTTTATTTCTGAAGCATTACTGGTGCGTTCCATTGAGGATCTTTCTGTTTCGGCGTCGGGAGTTCCATCTTCGACAATCATGAGTGGACTTAGAGAGGTCCTTCTAAGACCTTCCCGTTGCATCCAGACATACAAGATCTGATTACTACAAAATGAGTCTCAACGGATGCAAGGCTGAGAGTGGGAAGAGCCATGGCTCGCTTTTACCCATTGGTTCAGGAGAAGACAGAGAAATTGCAGCTTCCCAGGGTGGACTCCCTTGTTACGGCAGTGACTAAGAAGACCACCTTGCTGTTGGAAGGGGGCATTGCCCTAAATGACTTACAGGATAGGAAGCTAGAAGGCTCGTTGAATCGAGCCTTTGAATTGGCCTCTTTGGGCCTTCAACGACAGATACAGCTTGCTTGTGGCTAGAGCATGTCTGAAGTGGCATCAACAGTCTGCAACACAAGACGGGGGCAATAACGCCCAGCTGGAAGCGGGGTTGGCCTACTTGGAGGATGCTATTTTATGACATGTTATGGCCCACAGTATGTCTTTGGCTGTCACGGCACCGGCAGCTCTGGTTGTGGCATTGGGCAACGGATGCCCTTTTGGGGCAAATGGCTATTTGGAGAAGATCTTGGTAACTTGGTAAAAGAACCAGAGGAAACTAAACCATAGCGGTTGCCAGAGGATAATCCGAAAGCTTCTGGTCATCTGTCTTCAAGGGGCTCTCCATCTCAATTTCGAGACAGCAGATGGGTGCGAGCCTGGTCGTCAGCAATATGGTCAGAAGTCCCACATTCAGGCACACCAATCTTCCTTTTGTGTAGACAGGAAGTTTTCCTCTCAGTCAGCTAGAGCGCCCAATGCCTCCCGAGCTTCACAGTGATACAAAGCTGGTCCACTCTTCCTCTGGTGGAAGGATGTCCTCGAGTTTTGGGAGGTGTGGGCCAAAATCATGTGAGATCAGTGGGGTCTGGATATTCTTACAGAAGGTTACAAGTTGGAGTTCCCTCACATGGCCACTCCTCTCTTCTTGAAGCCTCCTTGTCAAAAGGGAACTGAGGCGTCGAGGTTCAGGCCACTAGATTCCTTGCTGGTGCTTCAGGCCACAGTTCCAATTCCCCGGACTGAACTTCTTTGTCCCAAAGAAGGAAAGAAGGCACCTTTTGTCCGGCCTTAGATTTTAAAGGTGTAAACTGCTGCTTCCGAGTGTCCCACTTTCATATGGAAACACTAAGAGCATTCATAACCTTGGTTCAAGTGGGAGAGTTTCTCACCTTCCTCGATCTCGAGGAGATGTACTTGTATATACCCATATGGCTACTGCTTCAGAGGTTTATACGTTTTGCGGTGCTAGGCCGTCACTTCCAGTTCAAATTTGCCACAGCACCAAGAACATTTACCAAGGTTATGATGGTAATGGCGGCCTTCCTTCAGTGCCAGGGAATCAGTCTGAGTTCAACTGTATCTCGACGACTGGCGCATTTGTGCATTGTCCTATTTGGACAGTGTGATGGCGATGAATAAAGTCTTCTGAAGTTGTTGGGTTGAGTGGTCAGTTTTGAGAAGAGCAGACTAACTCCATCGCAGACGCTGGAGTATCTGGATGTTCTATTTGACACAGTAAGGAAGAAGATCTTCCTCACAAAACGCAGGAGGTCAAAGCTGATTCAACAGATTTGTCTTCACAGTCAAGGCAGTCTGGGACTACATCCAGGCTCTGGGGTCAATGGAAGTGGTGCCACGGGCAAGGCTCATATCCGGACATTAAAGGAGTCTCTTCTCAGCTGCTGGTCTCCAGTGTCACAGAAGTACGACCTTCATCTTTCTTGGATGCTGGTTGCCAGACGAAGTATGCAGTGGTTGTCGTCCATGAGTTTGACTGGTGGAGTTCCCTTTATTATGGAATGGGAGGTGGTGACAACGGATGCCACCAAGTTGGGTTGGGGAACAAACACACTTACATACATTTCATCGACTACTTTTTGATTCCCCGTAGCAGGTCATAGAGACCGAAACGCCTTTAGCGAACATTGAGAGCTTTAGAGAACTGTGCAGTGCTGTTCTCAGGCTAGTGACTTAAGCTAAGTGGTTATTGTTTTTGAATATTTGACCATGTGCATTATACTTTAAGATCTGTGTTCTAGTCTGTTTAATTACTGATGGTGACATTGCAAGTTGCTTGTTTGGTTTTTTTTAAGTTTTATGTGCTATAGCACAGTAAAAGGTTTTCTAAAAGTTCTGGAGGCAAGCGATTGAAGGAAAGGAGTTTGGACTTGAAATAGCTGTGGGCTATAAGAGATCCGATTGCTTGGTTACATGTTTATCTGATGCCTCCAGGTTTTTTTCTCCCTCTTTTTATAAGAGGTGTGTTTATTGAAGCTAGCTGTTTTTTGCTGCCACTCTAGCTTGATTTCCCTTTCATCATTTTTTTACTTTATCCTGTGGGGAAGTTAGGGTTATTTATTTCTTTCCCCCTTTTTTTGTATGTATGTTACTATTTAGGTTTCTGCCAAGTGCTTGTGACCTGGATTGGCCACTGTTGGAAATAGGATACTGTGCTAGATGGACCATTGCTGACCCAGTATGGCTATTCTTGTGTTCTTGTCAGAATTCCTTTCCCTGCTTTTTGAAGGTGGGGGGAAGGGGGTCTCCCTGTGCACGGTCCCTTCCTTTCTTCCAAAAGTAGTACCAACATTTTATCTCAACCAATCTGTGGAACTTTCGTCCTTTCACAGACAGGATAAAGAAGCTCGGTGTTCTTCCTTGAAGCTTCTCGGTGTGCATAAAGCCCTCATTAGATATCTGGAAGTCATGAATGAGTTTTACAAATCAGACAAGACTGTTTGTGCTTTTTGGGAAGCAGAGGCTTGGCCTCATGGATTCCAAGCCCACAATTGCTAGATGGCTGAAGGGAAACTCACATCGGCTTATTTGCTTGTGGGGAAGCAGCCCCCTTGAGCCTTGCGGGTTCATTCTACGTGACATCCTGGGCAGAGACTACCTTACTGTCGCCAGATATTTGCAAGGTGGCAGCGAGGTCAACGTTGCTTACCTTTGCCAAGCATTATAGGGTGGATGTTACAACAGGCTCAGAAGCCAATTTGGGATTCCACCCACTCTAGGGATTGTTTTTAAATATCCCACAAGTTCTGTAATAGTGGGAAGCTATGTAATGGAGAAATTAGGTCTTACCTGATAAGTTTCTTCCCATTAGTCCTTCCCACTATTCCAGAGGCCCGCCCGAGGTTTCTGAGATGTTTAGTCGGTGCAAAGTAATGGGTCAAATAACGACTGTCACCTTGCGTGATGCTTCCTGCATATCTCTTGTTCTCTACGACTCCAGAAATGAGAGAGGTCCACATGTTTGCTCGTCTAGTGAGTTGTTTAAGGTCGTTGTGTTTATTCTGAGTTTATCCTTACTGCTTGTCTATGTAAATACTGGACTGGATGCCAAGAGAGATATGCCTCATCTCAGTTTTTAAGCCTCTACCTCCACCTGCTGCTTGATGGACACAACCATCCCATAGGTTCTGTAATAGTGGAAAGAGAATTTATCAGGTATGACCTAATTTCTCCTTTAACTCCATAGGTTGCATGGTTGAAAATTGTGCTCCTTGTAGTATCTAAAATTCTCCGAGGACAAGCAGGCTGCTTGTTCTCACTGATGGGTGACGTCCACGGCACCCCCTCCAATCGGAATCTTCACTAGCAAAGACGTTTGCTAACCCTTGCGCGCCCATGCGCACCGCGCATGCGCGACCGTCTTCCCGCCCGAACCGGCTCGTGTTCGTCAGTCTTCTTTTGTCCGCGCTCGGGACGGTCGTGTTTTGCCGCCGTTTCGTACCCCTCAGAAGACCTCGCGCGTCTTTCGCGTTTTCTACTTTTTTCTGTGTTTGTTTTAAAAAAAAAAAAAGAGGAAGGTTCCCCTTTTTTTCCCATATTTCTAGTTTTTTCCCAGCGTAAGTGTCCTTTCGCTTTCGGGAGCGGCCTTGTTGGCCGCCCATACGGGTTTTTCTCCCTTTTTTTTCGGTGCCTATTGTCATCATCGCGAATTTTGATTTCGCCAGCGCGATTTTTCCGCCCATGTCATCGAAGCCTTCCAGCGGCTTCAAGAAGTGCACCCAGTGCGCCCGGATAATCTCGCTCACTGATAGGCATGCTTTGTGTCTTCAGTGTCTGGGGGCTGGGCACCACCCGCAGGCCTGTAGTCTTTGTGCTCTTTTGCAGAGGAGGACTCAGGTAGCGAGATTAGCCCAGTGGAACGTTCTGTTCTCCGACGCTTCGACGGCAACATCATCTCGGGATTCGTCGAGTGCATCGGCGTCGGCAGCACCGAAGTCTTCGGGGAGTGCATCGGCGTCGACGGCATCGAGGCGTATTCCTCCTGCATCGACGGTACCGAGACTTCGGAAGAGTGCGTCGGCGTCGGTGGTACTGGGACCCCCGCTGGTGCTGATGTCGTCGGACGGTGGTGCTTCGTCTGGAGTGCAGGTGAGGGCTGTCCATTCCCCTGCTGGTGGCGGTGAGCCTTCGGGTGGGTCTAATCCTGCCCTGAGGGCTCCTGCGGTACAGCCCCCCGGGATCGACCATCTTCGGACCCGGCCCCGAGGAAGCGACGTCTGGATTCAACGTCCTCCTCATCGGTACTGGGGAGCTCCGGTGATATGCTTCGCTCGAAGAAGTCGAAGAAGCATCGTCACCGGTCACCTTCCCGACTTGGTACCGGAAGCTCTGGGTCGCCGAGGGAGTCGGCACCCAGCAGGCATCGGCACCAGGAGGACCGCTTACCCTCCATCCAGGAGGTGTCGGTGCGCTCTACCCCGGACAGCCCGGTACCGCCTCCGTGCCCGGAACAGATTCTGACCTCGACGCCTGCACCGGCTTCTCAGTCTTTCTCTACAGCCGCTCTGCACAAGAGTCTCCGGGCCGTTCTTCCAGGCATCCTGGAAGAGCTGTTACGTCCTTCTCCTCCAGTACTGGGGGTGCCTGCGCCACCGGTGCTGTTGAGTAAGGCGACGGCTGGCCCTTTGCCCGGGGTGAGGCCCCCGGTATGGCTTCGGCTACCTCCCAGGTGGACTCCCCGATGACGTCGGGGGAGGGAGCTTCGCCGCTGCCGGCCAGGGAGTCCACCTCTTGACGCTCCCACCATGGCCGTGTTTCCACGGAGTCGGAACGGGCGCGGCTTCAGACACAGGTTCGTGAACTTGTGTCTGATACCGATGGTGAGGCCTTGTGGGACGCGGAGGAGGACATCAGATATTTCTCTGACGAGGAGTCTGATGGCCTTCCTTCTGATCCCACTCCCTCCCCTGAAAGACAGCTTTCTCCTCCCGAGAGTCTGTCTTTCTCGGCCTTTGTCCGGGAGATGTCTACGGCCATCCCCTTTCCGGTGGTCGCGGAGGATGAGCCAAGGGCTGAGATGTTTGAGCTCTTGGACTATCCTTCTCCACCTAAGGAAGCATCCACAGTACCCATGCATCATGTCCTAAAAAAGACATTGCTGGTGAACTGGACCAAGCCACTAACTAATCCCCACATTCCCAAGAAGATTGAATCCCAGTATCGGATCCATGGGAACCCAGAGCTGATGCGCACTCAGTTGCCTCACCACTCTGGTGTGGTGGATCTGGCCCTGAAGAAGGCTAAGAGTTCTAGGGAGCATGCTTCGGCGCCCCCGGGCAAAGACCCCAGAACCTTAGACTCCTTTGGGAGGAAGGCCTATCATTCTTCCATGCTCGTGGCCAAGATTCAATCATACCAGCTCTACACGAGCATCCATATGCGGAACAGTGTGCGGCAGCTGGCGGACTTGGTGGACAAGCTCCCTTCTGAGCAAGCCAAGCCGTTTCAGGAGGTGGTCAGGCAGCTGAAGGCATGTAGGAAATTCCTGGCCAGAGGGGTATATGATGCCTTCGATGTTGCGTCCAGGGCCGCTGCTCAAGGTGTGGTGATGCGCAGACTCTCATGGCTACGTGCCTCCGACCTGGAGAATAGGATCCAGCAGCGGATTGCGGACTCCCCTTGCCGAGCGGATAACATTTTTGGGGAAAGGGTCGAACAGGTGGTAGAACAGCTCTACCAGCGGGATAACGCTTTCGACAAATTCTCCCGCCAGCAGCCTTTAGCATCTACCTCATCAGGTAGACGTTTTTATGGGGGAAGGAGGGCTGTTCCCTACTCTTCTGGTAAGCGTAGGTACAATTCTCCCTCTCGACAGCCTGCGGCCCAGGCTAAGCCCCAGCGTGCTCGCTCTCGTCAGCAGCGTGCGCCTCAGCAAGGCCCCACATCTCCCCAGCAAAAGCAGGGGGCGAGCTTTTGACTGGCTCCAGCAGAGCATAGCCGATATCAAAGTGTCCGTGCCGGACGATCTGCCGGTCGGGGGGAGGTTGAATGTTTTTCACCAAAGGTGGCCTCTTATAACCTCCGACCGTTGGGTTCTTCAAATAGTCCGGCAAGGATATGCCCTCAATTTGGCCTCCATGCCTCCAAATTGCCCACCGGGAGCTCAGTCTTTCAGCTTCCAGCACAAGCAGGTACTTGCAGAGGAACTCTCCGCCCTTCTCAGCGCCAATGCGGTCGAGCCCGTGCCACCGGGGCAGGAGGGGCTGGGATTCTATTCCAGGTACTTCCTTGTGGAAAAGAAAACAGGGGGGATGCGTCCCATCCTAGACCTAAGGGCCCTAAACAAATATCTGGTCAAGGAAAAGTTCAGGATGCTTTCCCTGGGCACCCTTCTTCCCATGATTCAGGAAAAAGATTGGCTGTGCTCTCTGGACTTAAAGGATGCTTACACGCATATTCCGATACTGCTAGCTCACAGACAGTATCTCCGATTCCGTCTGGGTGCACGTCACTTCCAGTACTGCGTGCTACTCTTTGGGCTCGCCTCCACGCCCAGGGTGTTCACGAAGTGCCTGGCTGTGGTAGCAGCAGCGCTCCGCAGGCTTGGAGTGCACGTGTTCCCTTATCTCGACGATTGGCTGGTGAAGAACACATCCAAGGCAGGAGCTCTACAGTCCATGCAGATGACTATTTGACTCCTGGAGCTACTGGGGTTTGTGATAAATTATCCAAAGTCCCATCTTCTCCCAGTACAGAGACTCAAATTCATAGGAGCTCTGCTGGATTCTCGGACGGCTCGTGCCTATCTTCTGGAGACAAGGGCCAACAATCTGTTGTCCCTCGTCTCCCGGGTGCGAGCGTCCCAGCAGATCACAGCTCGGCAGATGTTGAGATTGCTTGGCCACATGGCCTCCACAGTTCATGTGATTCCCATGGCTCGTCTTCGCATGCGAGCTGCTCAATGGACCCTAGCTTCCCAGTGGTTTCAGGCTGCTGGGGATCTAGAGGACGTGATCCACCTGTCCACGAGTTTTCTCGAATCCCTGCACTGGTGGACGATTTGGTCCAATTTGACTCTGGGACGCCCTTTCCAAATTCCTCAGCCGCAAAAAGTGCTGACTACGGATGCGTCTCTCCTGGGGTGGGGAGCTCATGTCGATGGGCTTCACACCCAGGGAAGCTAGTCCCTCCAGGAAAAAGGTCTACAGATCAATCTCCTGGAGTTCTGAGCGGTCTGGAACGCTCTGAAGGCTTTCAGAGATCGGCTGTCCCACCAAATTATCCAAATTCAGACAGACAACCAGGTTGCCATGTATTACATCAAGCAGGGGGGCACCGGATCTCGCCCCCTGTGTCAGGAAGCCATCAGCATGTGGCTGTTGGCTCGCCGTTACGGCATGTTTCTCCAAGCCACATATCTGGCAGGCGTAAACAACAGTCTGGCCGACAGGTTGAGCAGGACTATGCAACCTCACGAGTGGTCGCTCAACTCCAGAGTAGTGCGCCGGATCTTCCAAGTGTGGGGCACCCCCTTGGTAGATCTCTTTGCATCTCGAGCCAACCACAAGGTCCCTCAGTTCTGTTCCAGACTTCAGGCCCATGGCCGACTGGCATCGGATGCCTTCCTCCTGAATTGGGGGGAAGGCCTGCTGTATGCTTATCCTCCCATACCTCTGGTGGGGAAGACTTTGTTGAAACTCAAGCAAGACCGAGGCACCATGATTCTGATTGCTCCTTTTTGGCCGTGTCAGATCTGGTTCCCTCTTCTTCTGGAGTTGTCCTCCGAAGAACCGTAGAGATTGGAGTGTTTTCCGACCCTCATCACCCAGAACGAAGGGGCGCTTCTGCATCCCAACCTTCAGTCTCTGGCTCTCACGGCCTGGATGTTGAGAGCGTAGACTTTGCCTCTTTGGGTCTGTCGGAGGGTGTCTCCCGTGTCTTGCTTGCTTCCAGGAAAGATTCCACTAAGAGGAGTTACTTCTTTTTATGGAGGAGGTTTGCCATCTGGTGTGACAGCAAGGCCTTAGATCCTCGCTCTTGTCCTACACAGACCCTGCTTAACTATCTTCTGCACTTGTCTGAGTCTGGTCTCAAGACCAACTCTGTAAGGGTTCACCTTAACGCAATCAGTGCATACCATTACCGTGTAGAAGATAAGCCGATCTCGGGACAGCCTTTAGTTGTTCGCTTTATGAGAGGTTTGCTTTTGTCAAAGCCCCCCATCAAACCTCCTACAGTGTCATGGGATCTCAATGTCGTTCTCACCCAGCTGATGAAACCTCCTTTTGAGCCACTGTACTCCTGCCATCTGAAGTACTTGACGTGGAAGGTCATTTTCTTGGTGGCAGTAACTTCAGCTCGTAGAGTCAGTGAGCTTCAGGCCCTGGTAGCCCATGCTCTTTACACCAAATTTCATCATAATAGAGTAGTCCTCCGCACTCACCCTAAGTTCTTGCCGAAGGTGGTGTCGGAGTTCCATCTGAACCAGTCAATTGTCTTGCCAACATTCTTTCCCCGTCCGCATTCCTGCCCTGCTGAACGTCAGCTGCACACATTAGACTGCAAAAGAGCATTGGCCTTCTATCTGGAGCGGACACAGCTCAACAGACAGTCCGCCCAAATGTTTGTTTCTTTTGATCCCAACAGAAGGGGAGTGGCTGTGGGGAAACGCACCTTATCAAATTGGCTAGCAGACTGCATTTCCTTCACTTACGCCCAGGCTGGGCTTGTTCTTGAGGGTCATGTCACGGCTCACAATGTTAGAGCCATGGCAGCGTCAGTGGCCCACTTGAAGTCAGCCACTATTGAAGAGATTTGCAAGGCTGCGACGTGGTCATCTGTCCACACATTCACATCTCATTACTGCCTGCAGCAGGATACCCGACGCGACAGTCGGTGCTTCAGAATCTGTTTGGGGTTTAGAATCCAACTCCAACCCCCTAGGCCCATTTTTTGTTCTGTTCCAGGCTACACTCTCAGTTAGTTGGATAAGTTGTTAGGTCAATCTCAGTTATGTCCTCGCCGTTGCGAGGCCCAATTGACCATGTTTGTTGTTTTGAGTGTGCCTGGGGGCTAGGGATAACCCATCAGTGAGAACAAGCAGCCTGCTTGTCCTCGGAGAAAGCGAATGCTACATACCTGTAGAAGGTATTCTCCGAGGACAGCAGGCTGATTGTTCTCACAAACCCGCCCGCCTCCCCTTTGGAGTTGTGTCTTCCCTTGTCTTTGTCTTGCTACATACGGGACTGACGAACACGAGCCGGTTCGGGCGGGAAGACGGTCGCTCATGCGCGGTGCGCATGGGCGCGTGAGGGCTAGCAAACGTCTTTGCTAGTGAAGATTCCGATTGGAGGGGGTGCCGTGGACGTCACCCATCAGTGAGAACAATCAGCCTGCTGTCCTCGGAGAATACCTTCTACAGGTATGTAGCATTCGCTTTATCTGAGAGCTTTCACAGTACATGTTCTGTCAGTTGTTTATAAATTTTAAAAGGGGGGGGGGGGGTTCTGGAGAGGGAAAAGGACACACATACATTTTGATTTTCTAATGTAGGTGTAGTGATTTATCTACACGCCACCCCCTCCCAAAATGGCAGCCTGCAGAAGTAGGTGCAAAGCATGTGTACCGCTTGCATGTGTATCGTTTTGGCTCTAATTTTCAAAGTGCATGTTCTCTCAGTTGTTTTTAAATTAAAAAAAGGGGGGGAGGGGGTTGTGGAGAGGGAAAAGGACATGCATACATTTTGATTTTCTAGGTGTGGTGATTTATCCAAACTCCCCCCCCCCTTCAGAAATAGATGCAAAGCATGTGTACTGCTTGCATGTGTAACATTATGGCTCTAATTTTCAAAGGGAAACTTTTCCTTTGAAGGAATATGGCATATAGGTAATAAAGTGCAGATGTAGCATTAAGAGTAATGGTCTGAGAACCAAGGAAGCCAGGACTCAAATCCCAGTGTGGCTCCTGTTAATCATGGGCAAGTCACTTAACCTTCCATTGCCTCAGGTACAAACTTACTTTACTTTATTTCTTGTGGATCGCAATGTACCCAGATGAGTTCAGTGCAATTTACATAAAAGATAACTGGACATATCCAGGAATTACAACAAATACATTTCAAATCTCTATATATAAAAGGCACTTCCAACGTTCCAATGAAGCCTCAAGCCGGAAACTTGAGGCGCCCAAGATATCCGGTTTGGCCTGCAGTCAGTGTAGCTCTGCCCTCGCATCAAAACGCGATGACATAGAGGGCGGGGCGGGCCTGCAGTCACTGTACCTCCGCCCTCGCGTCAAAACGCGATGACGTAGAGGGTGGGGTGGGGAAGGCACAACGCACGAGTTCCACAGATTCTGTGATAGCAGCGGGGAGAGGGCTGCGAACTTTAATCACAAACTCGCAACCAAGTGACTGAGGGACAGAGGGAGGGAGAGGGGGGTGTGGAAATCGGAAGGGAGGGACGGAGGGGGGTCTGGAACTCGGGAGGGAGGGAGGATGGTGGTGGTGGGGATTACCTTGCTAGCGCCCGTTTCATTTTTATCCGAAACGGGCATTTCTCACTAGTCTCTATTAAAGTACATGTTCCTTAAAATTTAGTTAAAACATACTTTTCAAAAGGTAAGTTTTCAGGGTTCTGCAAAACATCCTATAAAGTGGAATAGACCTTATTTTAGTTGACATAGAATTCCACCACTTTGCTGATAATGAGGCATTGTGTGATGTTGTGTATCTTAACCTTCACGGAGAGGGGAATATCAAATCCAAATGATTTCTGATATGTCTTCTATCCTTAAACTTGGGAAATACAATCCAATTAATCTAATAATCTGGTTCTGCTTCCTGTAATATCAGATAAATAAACGTACAAAGCTTAAAAATTCCCCATGCCTCAGCAACCAAAGCAGTTCAACAAAAAGCGGGGTTACTCTTTCATATTTTGTTTTAAAGCAGCTACATTCTGTATAGTTTGTAATCTTTTCCTAACCAAACTAGTACAGCCTATATATAAAACATTACAGTAAAATGTTTGGGATAAAATCAGTGATTTGAACTAGCAACCTAAAATTATCTCTGTTGAAACAGTGACAAACTTGTCTCAATTTCCTTAATACACCAAATGACCTTTTTACCACCTGCTGTGACTGCTTTTCCACCATAGTCAAATGACTATCCAGCAGAATTCCCAATATTTTTAATTGTGTTTCAGCTCTCATGGGAGCATTATCTAACATCAAATTTAAACCCTCTGGGAACAGGAAAATACCTGCTGTACATGAATGTTACATACCTTGAGCCTAGTCCAAAAAAAAGATGTGAGCTAAACTCAAAATTGCCTCCTTATATCACAGGCAGGCCAGACATTTTGATAGCCATCTTTGAATTGCTTCTGTCTTGTCGATTATTATTCAGAAGAAGTGGTCTCGGGACTGAATACATTTTTCAAAAGTGGGGGGGGGGGGGGGGGGGGGGAATCTCCAGACATGTGCAGACTTGATATTGCTTCAGCTTTCATTGCAAGCTCCTAGGAGAACAGAAGCAGCATTGAAAATCTCTAGGTCCCCTCCTTTCATCCACATTCTCACTGGCTGTCTGATCGGAGTGTCTTCGGTCTGAGCAATGAATGACTCATGAAAGGAGAGTCCCTTGGACTTTATTATCCCATCTCCTCCTCTGTGGCAGCCTGTCATCCTTCCTTCTGCCAGTGCTCATAATTTAGTAGGTGAGCTATCAGCAGAATTAAAACAGCTTGTAGCACAGCGAGAGAGAGGGATTTACAGTAATGGAAATTGACAATCACTTCTTACTTCTCCACTTCCCCAGTACCTTTCAACCTGAATACCCTTCTGCTACATCACTAGCCTTGGAAGCAGTGCCTGTCTGGGAGCGTGCTGGATCGGTTTTGTGAACCAAGTGCAGTCTTGCCACCTGCCGCTGGATGGCACTGTGCACATTTTACAAACAGTACTTCTACTGGATGGTGGTATTAAGATGCTCGCAAATGGATGTCATGGAGTCATTGGGGGTTTACAGAAATAGCAGTTGCCTTTTAAAAATCCTTCAAAATATGTGGCTGAATTTCTTTTCTGCTGGCAGTCTCCGAGAAGTTGCCCTTTCTTGTCCTGGGATTGACTCCCTTCCACGCAGCATTTAAAAAAATAAGAGATGGGTTCTCTAAGGCAGTGATTCCTGAATCTGGCTGTCAAGAAGCATCCCCTCGAATACCCCCCACACACAGATGACCCCGGTTCTGAGACTGAAGAGACACTGCTGTTTGTTCTATGGGATCCCAAAGACCTGGGTCTGTTGATTTTAGATTCTTGTGTACTGTATTTGGGATGTAAGATTAAGCAGATTGATTTAAGCTCCTAGAGAGGGAGGGAGTGGTGTCATCCCTGGCAAAGATGTTACATAATGTTAATTCTCCGAGGACAAGCAGGCTGCTTGTTCTCACTGATGGGTTGACGTCCTCGGCAGCCCCCTCCATCGGAAAGTTTACTAGCAAAGGCCTTTGCTAGTCCTCGCGCGCCCATGCGCACTGCGCATGCGCAGCCGTCTTCCCGCCCGAAACCGGCTCGAGCCGGCCAGTCTTCTTTCGTCCGCGCTCGGTACGGTCGTGTTACGCTGTTCGTGCCCCAGAGAGTCGACCTCGCGCGTCCTTTTCGACGTGTTTTTCATTGTTTTTTCTTCTAAAAAAGTTTGGGAAGCGCTCCGGAAGTGTTCCGGAAGACCCTGTCGGGTTTTCTGCCCTTCCCGTATTTTTCAAGTTTTGCCCCGTAAGTTTTCTTTCGTTGTCGGGGTAGGCCTAGTTTGGCCTCGGTCGAGATTTTTCTCCCTCTAAATTTGGTGCTTCAATTTTCGCCATTTCGGCTTTTGATTTCGCCGGCGTGATTTTTCCGCCCATGACATCGAAGCCTTCCAGCGGCTTCAAGAAGTGCACCCAGTGCGCCCGGGTAATCTCGCTCACTGATAGGCACTCTGCGTGTCTTCAGTGTCTAGGGGCCCAGCACCGCCCTCAGAACTGCAGTCTGTGTTCCCTGTTACAAAGGCGGACTCAGGTAGCGAGATTAGCCCAGTGGAACGTTTTGTTCTCGGGCTCTTCGTCGACATCGACACCGGAGGCATCGAGTGCATCGACGTCGTCAGCGTCCGGACCATCTTCCTTGGCTGCCGCTCCATCGACTGCATCGAGGCATCGGACCTCTGCATCGGCGCCGAGGCATCGGGCGACTGCATCGACATCGGTGGTACCGAGACTTCGTCTGCTGATGTCGTCGGACGGAGGTGCATCGTCAGGAGTGCAGGTGAGGGCTGTCCATTCCCCTGCTGGTGGCGGTGAGC